>NC_090436.1:364224678-366724678 GCF_031143425.1 Pleurodeles waltl
CACAGGTACAGAGTCACTGTAATGCTATGAAAGTGCATTTCATAACTAGATAATTTATGGAGTTTTTCTCTGGTTGCTGCATAGATGTGAGGGTGGCAGTCATTAACGTGCATTGATTTTTAGGTATGGCTTGGCAGTGTGTTTATAAGCTTGACCTATTGGAATTTCCAATGCTAGTTTTATTAGGTTGCCCCTCAATCGTCAGCAACCCATCATGGCGAAGGACGAAATTAGTAAGAAGTCCCTAGGATGAAAGGCCCTGTGCGCGCTATCGACGTTTTTTTTTTTTTTAAATAATTTGCTTAATGAATTCTCTACTTCGAATTGGGAATGTTGACAGAATAAAAACGTTTGTCCTCTGTGTGTGTTGCTGGTACGAGTCACATGCATGACCTGTTTTTTTCGGAGGCCTTACGGCACTTTGAAGAATTTCGTAACAAGAAGTGTCTGTGCGATGTTTTTGGTGACCTACCTTTTTTTTACATTACATTTCATTGAATGAAACCCGTGCGTCACTACCATGTGCATAATGTAAAGGGTACATAATTATTATCCTGCTGAAAGAGTATGTAAAACACTTTTAGAAGTTAACCATTGCAAGTCTAAAAGTTGCTGAAATGGCTTTGAGCGACAGATGAATGGTGCAGGCCTTACTGAAAGTGTGACGTTCTAGAAGGAAGTGTAGCTTGGAAGCGGGCCGGTTTCTGAGACTGTTTTCACCAGTCTGGTCACTGAAGCAATTAGCAGTCCAGTGAAGAATTTCCCATAGAGGAGGCATGCCGCGGTTACTTGTTGCTTTCTTCTGGTGCGCAGGCGCACCTTGTTTGTCCTCCAGAGCATACAGAGAAACGCTTCTCTGCCTAGTCTCGCGCACCCCCACCACCAAACTAAGAAAGAGTCCAGGGGTGGAGGGACAAAACACACGCCTGTAAGACTGTAGGGGGCGACCGAGTGCCCAGAACTGTGCTGGTGTTTAGAAATCGCTCCACTGTGTTTTTTAAAAAACATTTGAGAGATGGGGGAGAAGTCTGAAAAATCTGTATTTAACTTTCATTCTTTGTTCAATCAGGTGCTTAAACCGCTGGATGTGAAGACAAAGTTTTACAACGCTGAGGTGAGCGAACGTGTTAACCTGCTCTCGATGGTGAATTGTTTATTTTGTTCCCGTTAAGTAATTTTTTGTTTTGTTATTACTGAAATTGAAAATGTTTGCTTTTATGTTTAATAATCAATTGTAAGAAGAAATATTTGAGCCATATAAGTGTGCCTTATGCTTGTAGAAAGAGGATGATAGTATTCAAACCAAATCGCATTGTTGTCAGTTCTGGTCTGTCTGACCGAATCTGGGGGGTGGTGGGTATGAGGCGAGACGGACAGGTGGAACATAGCCAATGTACATTAACCTTTACATTCAGTGCAATACTGACCCGTCTGTTTAGAACAATATAGCAACTCTTACATTCCCGTTTGGTGAGAGCGGAAATATTAGTTTTTCTTTTTATTTAAGGTACGATTTACAAAGTTGTAAATTTGGTCCAGTGTGACGACTCCTGCATTTCGAGAAAATATCCAACATTTTTCGATTTAAGAAGAATTTCTCAAGTACTTCTCTGAAGCTAGGACTGTTGCACTCACGTTTTCGAAAGGGTGCCAGTGTGTATTTCAGAATGGGCAACTGTAATGCAGAAGTGCATTGTCGGACGTTTTAAATTCCATTAGGAAAAAATTTCCGTTGTGGAGAAACGCCTACCCCCACCGCCTGGCTCTTTTTGAAGTTTATATCATTTTGCTCACCGTGAATACTGATTTTAATAATGTCCGTAAAAGGAGTATTTCTGCTCATGTGTTGAGGATGGGAAACTACCTGCCAAGGTTTGTGAATAGCCACAGACTTAACAGTTTGTGCGTGTTTATCAACTTCTGCAAGTGTCCTATTTACTTACTCGCAGAATGACGCCATACTAGTCCACTTGTTGCTCCGAGTAATCCTTTTACGAGTGCAAAGGAACGTTTTGTGTATCGGAGTTGAACTTGCTATTCTTCCATCTAATCGTCATTAAGTTGTGTGGAAAGTCGAGCGCTTTCTATGCACCAGATTCGATGGCTCCCATTCACTTCCTTTTGCAGTTAAGGCCTCTCTGCCTTCCTAAGTGAAGGGAGCCCAGCTGCCACAGGAACAGGTTAAGAAAATATTGTTCCAGAGGGGTGTAGCACCGACTAATAAGTACAAGGTCCGAAAACTTTCTACAAATGAAAATGTGCGGTAAATAGTTTTCATAACTACATCTTCCTAGCAGAGTCATAATTCAAGCTAAGAAATGTTGCCAGTTCGAGGTAAGTCGGTGCTGCAATCGTAGGAACCATTTAAAAACTCTGCAAGTGGTGATATGGAATCGTGGCAACACTCAGTCTTATGTTTGGCATAAATCACATTCACAACCCTCCCATTAAAACAAAAAATGGCAAAGCAAATAGGTCTGGCTTTTTGTTACCAGAAGTGTTTGGTATAATTGTGCTGCTGTATTTGCCCAGCTGTCTTAGAAAGGAACTTCCATAATGAATCTACATCTTAGCCTACAATATATGCAAGCTCGGATAAGAACCACTTCACTGAGCAGACTACTAACAGAGTTAAGCTCTACCTTCAAAGAAGACTATTACTGATAGCAGCCAGAAGATGAAGTTTGTGTTGTAGGTGGTGAACTTTAAATGCACACTTCAAATTGTTGCTCAGTACATAGTTTTTTTTATTGGTCAAGCCTTTTCATGACACATTTGAGAAAGCCTGTGTGCACGTTTCTTTAAATTGTGACACCAAAGATGGACATCTGGAAATCCATCAACAAGTTACTGTGACAGCAGAGTGAAACAAATGAATGTGCAAGAAGGTAGTGAGTAGCACTATGTATACGTGATCATGACCAGTTAGTACATCCAGATATATTTTGCTTCCTAAACAAATGAGCTACAAATCAGCAATGAAAATGTTGTTGGGTCAGCAAAGTGAATAATTCATGGAGTACATGCCGGCTCTCATCTAACTTAGTCTATTTGATGATCCCATTGCCCAAAACTAATGAGAACACTCATGCAACAACGTAACCATCCAAGAGATGTCATGCTATGATGAATGGCCTTTTCAGGCATTGGCAAACCATGATAAACACATGAACGCCAGTGGCTGAATTAGTCTGATGCAATGCCCAAAACTGCCTGTACATCTTAATGTACCTTTTTTTGTAGGACTGCTGACGTGAGCCTTCCAGGAAGAATGTATATAGACTTTCTCTTCTGTAAAATAGTATAGTGGTTCACAAGTATCTAAGACTAACTGTAAGCTAGGTTTGGATGGGAAAACTGAGATGTAGTTAAAGAAGCCCCCTCCCTGGTTATTCTATGACACTCATTTCAGGTTTCTTGTTACGCAGAGCTCTAGTTTGCTCCCGAGTTGAATACCTTGGCCATCTTTTAGACTTCTTTAGATATCTTAATGCAGAATTACATTTCTGTTGGATACTTCTAACTGCATACTCCTCATCTTAAGATTATTTCACAGGTGCCAGCCTGGTTTTCAAAGCAGCACTTCTGCACGTCTCTGTTACCTTCGCCTCGTTCTGCCCCAGATGTTACAGAGCGGCGCTGCATATAAGCACTACCTCTGCACATCAAAGTCATCTCCTTTCTTTCTGTGCCTTCAAATGCAGATCCAAATCTCTGCTCTTGATTTGTCAGTCGACAAATTCTCTTGAATTCTTTTCCAGTGTGCAAGGGAATGATGTTCCTACATATGACTGCAGTGTTCAAACCATGCTGTGACTGTCTGAACCAGATACTAACTAAAGGGGAGAAAGAGGGTTTAAAGGAGCTGGGTCTATCCTCCTTAAATCTTCAGTAAACGTACATAAAGGCCCAGCCCGAAAAGAAACTTCCACAGGGAGACAAAAAGGGGTTTTGTGTGAAAAACCCTCACCCACCAGGGTTACTCCTTGGTGGCATGCTTCATCATTGGGTTTCCTCCCGTTCTGCTGCAGAACGAGGTGTGCTACGACCGACGGAATACGTGGGAGCACTGTTGGTTTCAACAATGTGAATGCTAGAAAGGGATAGGAGTGGTGGGGTCTTGGTGAGTTAAAAATACTACCCTCTGGATGATACTACTAATTTAATATGTCTCACAGGGGTGGTATGATTAAAAAGGGGTGTTGGGAGGGTGGGTATATTATGTACCTTACCTCCTGGATGGTCTACATGACTCATAGTCTACCCCTAGACTCCTCATCAGGACCAAGGTGAACTCCCTAGTATCACTCCTTGTGCGCCTACTACTAATAAAAGTACTATTACTTCTTGCTATGTGGTAAAGTAATATTTATAACTAAATTAAATAATACCCATCAGTATTGTTGTTCTGCTGGGCAAACCTGTGGAAGAAAAAGGAATAAAAGCGTAAATGCATCACTCAGGGGTGTGGTGCTATTGCTACCATCACCCAGCCAAATGGCACTTGTAATCCACATAGAAAAACAAATACAAGACATACTACACATAAGAAACACTACAACACCTAAACACTACAACACACTTAACACATGCGGCACCTCTAACAAAAGACATGTGGTGTATGCGTGGCCTACTTTCCGTGTCTATGCTATTTGCATCTTAGGTCCTCCGGGAAGGGGGTGTGCTTGTAGTCACACACTGAAAAATCTACGCGTCAAAAGTCAGACTCACCGAGCGCGTTGCTACCACTGCAGGTGGTCAAGGGCATTCCGCGCACTTACTTCGTCAAAGCAAGACTCCCAGTCGGGATCCGGTATTTATGAGAGAGAGAGCGCTGCTCACTCGTCCCGATGCGTGGGACATCTGGAAGTAGACAGACGACCTCCCAAGATGGCGGTCGTCGGTGTCCACACAGAGGACTGCGAGGGCCCCAGGTATGGGTGCCCCTCGTGGTGCCTGTGACAAGATTCAGCATCAGGCACCAGTTATCTAAAGAGGACGCAAGGGTGGGGGAACACAAAAAAAAGGGGGGGGGAGGAAAAAACGGGAAAAACAAAGAGAAAAAGAGATAGGAAAAAAAAAGGGGGGGAAGTGACCAGTGAGTCACAAAAATTAATAATAAAAAATAAAAGGATAATAAGAGAAAATAGCTACCATATGTCAGGGCTTAAAGAAAGGGAATGGATTGTAGAGTATATAAATGGTGACTGTAACTTAAAGGGATTTATGCGAAGTATATCAGCATGTTGTTGATGACATGTTGGACATGTTCGTGTCTTGTCTGTCCTGAAAAACAAGATCAGCAGTATGGTTGAGCAAGCATTGGCACACTACTGGATTTCCCAGAAAGAGGGTGAATTTCTGATGAACAAGAATCCAGTGACCCCATACTTTTACACTATTCCCAAAATCCATTAAAACCTGGAAGTACCACCAGGGAGACCCATTGTGTCTGGCATAAACTCAGTTTTAGTACCTCTGTCTTGTTTTGCCAATGCTTTCCTGAGACCCATAGTCCAAAACACGGACACGTACTTGAAGGACACGAAGGATGTACTGTGTCTCCTAAAAGACAGGCCTTTCAAATCTACCAATGAGACATTGTTGGGTTTGGGTGTGGAGAGCCTGTACACCAGTCTGACTCTTCACGCATTATAGAGGAGGTCATTTTTTAAATAGCCTGGGAATACCAGATAACACGCAACATGGTTCTGGAATGCTGCTTCTGGGCTTTAACCAAGAACTTTTTTGGCTTTGAAGACAATCTGTACCTTCAGAAACATGGCACCAGCATGGCAAGCACATTTGCTCCAAGTCTAACAGGTCTCTACGTTCACCATCTGGAGAAGGAAATATTTCTGAAAACCACCAACCCGTATAGGGAAAACATCTCTCTATGGAAAAGATACATTGGCGATATCCTAGTCATCTGGAAAGGAGAGGGAACACAAGTAGCCCCCTTTTTGGAATGGCTCAATGTGCAGGATCAGTTCATGAAATTTACTCTAACGAACCCCCCCCTCCCATCATCAATCGTGCCATGAAACAAGCATGCAATAACAGAGAGGCTCTTTTAGACACCCCTCCCCAGAAAGAAAAAGAGGAAAGGCCTATGTGTATTACAACATTCAATGTAGCCTCCATCCTGGTGAATAAGATTATCAACAAGCATTGGCGCATTCTAAATAGCGGCCGTTTGGACTTTGCCAAACCTATGATTTTCCCATAGGTGTGTCAAAAGCATAAGGGACATACTAGTACACACCCGGCCGCGCCCACACAAGAGAGGTTTGAACACTACCAACCTCCTACCACCACCCACAGGACATTACCCATGAGGCAATTGCAGTGTGCGCCATTTGACAAGCGCAGCTAAGAGGGTTATTTTTAATGACGACTCCACATGGGAAATCAAGGGTTTCACTAATTGCAACACCCAAGGAGTAATCTATATGATTACATGCCCTTGCAATCTACATTATATAGGAATGACTACCCGCAAAGCAAAAATTCGCATTGGGGAACATCGTAGTAACTCAAGGTGCGGCCGCATCACCACAAAAACGTGTTCTCATTACATCAATAGCCACACAAAGTTGCAGCTGTTTCCCCTCACGGAACATGACAAACCACCGGAGGAGCTGGAGTCGACACCCTAGGAGGCTTCGCGCTTGCCCTATATGGGGGTCAAAATCTGTCACTCCGAGCTGACATTTACAAGGGAAATATCAGCACAGCCGTCAGAGCATTGAAATCCAATTTGGAGTTTTGGATCATGCTCCCACTATCATTGGTGGGTAGAGTGGCGCTACTTAAAATGTTTTCCCTACCTTCACTGTTGTATTATTTTCGCGGTCCTTCCGATCTGGATCCCCGTGGTGCTATTTCGTGAATAAGACACTAATCACAGCGTTTCTTTGGGGGTCCGAACGCTGTAGATTTGCGCTGGTAACTCTGAAGCGTCCAGCTACTGAGGGGGGCTCGCAGTCCCCCATCTGGAAGCGTACTATTTGACTGCACAGATTCAATGGTTTACCCGATGGCTGGCCGCTTAGCGCACACTATAGATATGGGCCCCTTTGTCTCCGATCTGTCCCGCCTAACTCGAGTTCTCTTGAAAATGGCAAACCCCAACCCACCGACATTTCGGAGCTACGGGTGATGTAGAAATGCTGGAATAGATGCCTCCAAAAGACGTGTACTCTGATACCTTACTCCCTTGACATACTGTTGACTTTACTCCTAACATTACCTCACAAGGGGGAATGGGGCGGTGCGATGGACTGGGTCATTATGGGACATACAAAACTAAGGGATATGTACAGAGGAGGGAGCTGCTCTTTGATGAGATCCAGCGCAAATTTACACTTTCACTGGGTCACTCTTTGCAACATCGAGCAATAACCTTGACAATTAGGAAACATTGGCACACCGCACAGCTCGAGCTACAGCCACACAATGCTTGCATACTGTTGTCGGCGGGTACTTACAAGGTGCTAACATGCCTTTATAGAGCTATATGAACTGATATGTTACAGCCACTTGACACCCTGAGGGGCAAATGGGAGACAGATATTGGTGCTCTGATACCAGGGACTGATTGGGACATGATTGTTAGGAGGATGCCCAAGGTCTCCAGGAATGCACCTTTTAAGCTGATCAGTATATACGTATTGCATAGGTCCTATTTCATCCCAGGATGCATCCGAAAATATTTTAATGTAGTCAAGGCAAAATGCCTCAGATGTGGAGCACTAGAAGCAGAGTTCTTACACATGTTTTGGAATTGCCCGAGCCTCGCTGACTATTGGAAAGAGGTCACAGGTGTCACATCAGAAGTTTTATTCCACACACTCCCAAGAATAAGGCAACAAGTAGATTCCAAGATCTTGCTTACATGTTGGCCAAAAGAGAGATAACGAGGCATTGGAAAGACCAAAGGGGACCCAGCAGTCAGAATTGGAAAAGGGAACTATTGAAGTGGGCGGGCTGTGAGAGTGTGGTACCGCTGCGGGAATCCAGGCAAGGTGGAGACTCTGTAGAGCTGGCTAGGGCCTGGTAACTATTATGGGATTACCAAAAAAATATATATATATATCAGACCCACCCATGGTGGGACCTCCACCTATGGCATCTCCATATACTAGCTAGAAAGCCCTCCTCGCCTATGTTCAGGCCTACAAGACATGCTATGGCTGCACACCAGATAACGGTCTTATTCGCCTAGTATTTATTTGCATACACATGTGGCCATAATTGAGGAATGCACCAACCTTTTGATGCGCACTGGTATTCACTCAGCGGGAGTGGTAGCACCGGGGGTTGGGATTCAAAGAAGGGGGATTTTGAGGTTGTTGATTACAGTACGATGATCAATGAATGACCATGTTAATACTAACATACAAAATGATATGATTATTGACTATTGTTATAAAATAATAAAATCTGTTTAAAAAAAAGAAAATGAAACGTGTTGTTGACTGACCCACATGAGGTGTGCTTCCGGTATTTGGTCTCCAAGAGCAACTTCAAATCGTGTGAAGAATGTGCCCTCATACACCAAAATACAATTGTGGACCATGAAATGAAGCTGTCCATCACTGAATATCTTAACTCATAGTCCTTGTATACGTTCCGCTCCAAGTAAAGAGCACAAACCTGCGCAAGGTCATTTCTGCAATAGGTTTTCCTTGCAATCAAAGTAGACCAGTAAGTCCAAATCAAAGTTGAAGAAGTGTAACAATTCGAAGTGGGGCTCAACCCCATACCGATGCTCTCTCTCCAAATAGAACTCAAAGGGTTGTGAAGGTGCCAATCAATGTTGTTCCTGATCCCTGTTCGAAGAATCAATTCCACAACTGGTCCAGGTGTGCCCCAAATATCCTGGGCCATTGGCGATGCTGCAGCAAACCAAAGCCTATAAGGAGGCCATGCTGCGTATTTCTGGCATTCTTTGGTTCCCTCTGGCACACCTTCAGGCCCCAACTACCCATAGGGGCCGTCAGTTGGGATACCGCCGGTGGATCCGTCCTCGGTGCAGGGACATCTAAAGTATTTTGGGGGACCTGGGGCAAATGTATTTTGGGGACCCTGATCAGATGAGCTTTGAATTTATGATCTAGTTTCCGCTCGTTCATGCCCTCTTCTACAGTATCACTGACAGCAGACAGGCACACTCTCCAAATTCTAAATGTGTTTACATCTAATATTCAGGGATTGGTTTTTCATATTCTAACACAGCAGCAGCTCACGAATATTGCTGCAAGTAATCTCTGTGACACCCTCCCCTTTCTCATGTGTGAGGTCCTAATCTGATCTAAAAGAAACTATTTGTATGGATGTTTCATAAAACATAAACACATTTCTCTGAAAAATGTGTGTAATAGACTCTCACACATCATCAACATTAAACATAAATTAAAGTCAAATTGTATTTAAAACAATCTGTTTAAGAATTACTCAAGGTCATCAGAGCAAGATTCTCTGCAGGACAGAGCAGACTCTAATGGGGCCCTCCTGAATGGCCAGGGCCTTGGGCCAGAGTCCACTTTGGCCATGCATTAAAACGTCTCTGCCTCGGTGCCACCTAAACCCCTAGAACCTACTTTGAGTTCTGAACTAACCACGGTGCAAGCTTCCAGTCCAGCATCAAGACCTGCGCTGGCTCTTTCCTCGTCGTCACTGGTTCTGACATCCCCGGCTTTGGAGGTGGAACGCCTGTTGAGCTCGATGCCCGAGCCAAAAATTGCCTTGACCCCAGCTGAGGCCGCTGTTCGACTACACTCCAGCACACCCAGTTCCCCATATGTTCTGATTCAGACAAAGCACTTCCTCTCCCACAGAGCCATCCTCAGAAGGCTCCATTGTCTTTCTGGTTTGGATTCTGAAAAGTCTGCATTATGATAATGACCGTATATACATGGACCTGCATTAGGCCAGTGGGCTTGATACTACTTCTAACACAGGGTTGTTATTGCCCCTTGTATTCCTAGTGGAGGAGAGGGCTTCATTTGCTGTAGCTATAAGATGTGTGATTCTGAGGTCCTGGACCTACAGCTGCCTTCTGTGGAAGTCAACACAAATGGCCTTACTTAGGTTTTACTCCCGGGGCCACCCTCGTCTGAACCCTTATTTCCATTTAATGAAGCCCTGACTGATACCCTTATGGACACTTGGGCTAATCCTTGTTCTTGCCCACTGGTGAACAAGCAGGCAGGTAGTTGCTGGCAACCCGAATTTTCTTATGCAGCATTCTATCCCTGTATTCTTTGGTGGAAACCTGGCTCCATATAAATCTGCTGAAGCTGCAAGTCATCCTTGGGGCCAGGCATCCCTCTACATAGTCTGCTTACTCCAGCTGCTGGTACAATTTTGTGGTCTGGTGTGGGGGTCCATAGAACAGAGCCCTTACAAGCCAAACTGTCAGATATTTGATTGCTTGTTTTTTTTACCATCTGAAAAGGTCCCAAATTGGAGATCTGTCGGTGGTACCTTCAATTGCTCATGCTTCACATCCGAGTGTGCGGAAATAGTCATGCAGGAAACTGATGTTAGCATGCAGGTGTGACGCATATATGCAGACCTGCACCATCACTTCTGGGGCGGATTGTGGCCAACACGGAGCTGCACAATGCCACCTAGTTGTGGAAGGGGATACTATTGTTAAAACTTCCAGATCCAGTCTGGAGCATGGGAAATATTTTAGAGTGGCAAATCTGCAGTTAGATAAGTTATCCACCAGAATGGATGTTACAGAAGGCAAGTAACTTGGTTCTTCTTGAAAGAGGTGACTTAAGGCAGACAGCACACACAGTGTGGATCATTAGCAGCTTCCCTTCCTTCAGAAAGAGTTAAAGGCATGTTGTGCAACAATAGCATAAGTCCTTATGTTTTAAAAGCGAAAGCAGCTGAAAACAATGTGAAATCTCTAAAGCTGCTGAGGGAAAGTAGTAAGAGTATGATCTTCTGTTGAGTTTCACTTTGCATCTTAAATGCAATAACAATACTGTGAGGCATTGAGGTGTTATGTGAAACAATTGTCACTTGTAGAAATTGTCTTGAGTAAGAGGTACATACATGTGTTCCCACCTATGATCTTTCCTCCTTGCCTACCAGTGTGGTGTGGACACCATAAAAATGATGGGGGGCGGGGGGTGTTTGCCATGTCGTTTTTTCCCTTAATGTAATTGCTTGTTGTAGAGAGCTCTTTTCATCAGTTGGCAAGAAAACCACATCTCGGTTGTCAAGAATTTTCCTGCTTCTCCAGCTATTCTCAAATTTTCAAGTATTTTTGTGGATTGACTTATTATTCATATATATTTTTGTGTGGCACTGCACCAGTCCATGTATCCTCTGAGATTGTTAGTGGTACTGGGCATCCTCATTTCTTGGCTATGTCTCGATTCACCAGTAGTTTCTGATTTAGGATTTCATGCTTTTCATGTTCCCAATAGTGCAGGTTGTGCCATAATTTCTTTTGGCTGTGCCGCTGTGCTTTCCTGCACCAGTAGTCTTTCATAGTTGTGTGTAGGAATGCCCTTTTCTCCACATCACCACATGCATGTCATTGAGTGTGCTCCCAAACTTGTGAAGCTGTTCCTTCATATAGTAGAGTACATGGAGCATTTTACATTGCACCATCCCTAAACTGTCTTATATTGACACCTCCCTTGGAAATTTGAGGTCCTTGTCCTACATATCATGTTTTAGTATCTCAGTAGCACACTCCCATTGTCTTCGGAGGTGATTGAGGTCCCTCTATGTGTTGACCATTAACATAGTGTATCTTGGAGATATAGCTTTTTTGATGGTATATTTTTTCAGTGGCATCTCTAGATGTGAGTCTTCCATAGTTTCTTTGTGTGTCCCTGTCCTCGCTGGTAATGCATGATTAAGGTAGAGACATCTGAAGCTCTGCTATTTATGCATATCATACTCTGCCTGTAAATATGTGAATGGGATGATCCGATTGGTTTTCCACACCCCTTTTAGAGTAGATAGTATAGTGTTTGAAAGCATTCAGGGTTGTCAGCTCTCTTGTACCCATTCAAAGCAGTGTCTTGGGTGGTCAATCTGATTCCCCTAAAAATTCACTCATAAAAGGGGGACAAAACCCTGTTAGTGGTCTGGGATCCTCCATATCAAGCCAAAGTAAAATTGAGATTGTGGAAACTGTCCAGCACAACATATGCATTTATAGGGAGGCTGCCAGTTCGTTAAAGGAGCAGTGTCTATTTTTCACTTCATTTTGTATATTTCCTGTTTGGCACAATTTTCCTTAATGCATGCATGTGTTATTTCACTTTAGCAATACAGGAGGTTTACAGTTAATGGTAGGGGAATAAAAACTAGTCTCATGATCAGAAGGCTTGCCTGGTTGCGATCCTCAGGTTTTAAACCTGAGATACAGCAAGCTTTCCTCAATTTGCCATTTAATAAACAGCAACTATTTGGACCTGAGGTGGATTCCCCCAATGAGAAATTAAAAAAGGACTCCAACACTGCAAAGGCCAGGGGTTCCCTTTACACAACACCGTTTAAGGATACTTTATGTAAGTCCCAGTTCAGAGGTTTTAAACCCCAAACATCAGAGGCCTCTACGTCCAAACAAAAACAGGGACAACAATATTATTCCAGAGGATCTTTCAGGGGTTCTTATAGAGGACACAATTTCAGATCTAGGGGCAAATCCAATGCTCCAAGAGATGCCTCCACATCTTCAAAGCAGTGACTTCCTCTGCATCCCCTCAAAGCACACATCTCCTGTGGGTGGAAGACTGCAGTATTTCCACCGTCATTGGCAACAGATAACATCAGATCAATGGGTACTGTTAATTATCCACAATGGTTATTGCCTAGAACTCATCTCCACTCCACCAAACATTTCCCCTCGTTCACACAGGCTTTCAAACACATTGTTATGTTAAAACAAAAGGTATAATCTCTTCTACTTAGAGGCAATAGAGTTAGTTCCCATCCACCAACATGGGACAGGAGTTTATTCTCTATACTTCCTCATACCAAAAAAGGATGGCAGTCTGACCAATCCTTGATCTCAGACCTCTGTCCGTACATTCTCTCAGAGCATTTCCACATGGTCACTCTACAGGATGTCATTCCCTTGTTACAAAAACCAGACTACATTAGATCTAAAAGATGAATACTTCTACATTCCTAGCCACCCAGCACACCGCAAGTACTTAAGGTTTGTGATAGCAGGCAAGCACTATCAATTCAAAGTGCTACCCTTTGGAGTAACAACAGCACCAAGGGTATTCACAAAATGCTTAGAAGTGGTTGCAGCATGCCTCAGATGACAGTACATACATGTCTTTCCCTATCTGGACGACTGGCTCATGAAAGCCAGCACCATTCAAACCTGTCAACAACACACACAATACGCAATAGATACCCTACATGTGTTAGGGTTCACAATCAATTACTAGAAATATCACCTTTAGCCAGCACAAATTCAACCATATCTAGGAGCAATTCTAAACACTCAGTCAGCATAGCCTACCCAAATTTACAACAAATTCAAGCATTCCACTCTCTCATATCCCAATTACAATTCAATCAAACTTACACAGTAAGGTTTATCATGAAGCTAATGAGAATGATGACATCATGCATAGCAATAGTGTCCAGTGCACTTCTAAACATGAGACCTCTACAACCGTGTCTCTCACAACAATGGTCTCAAGCACAGGCTCAACTTCAGGATATAGTGTTGTTGAACCTCCAGACTTACAATTCTTGGCAATGGTGGAATCACTTCGAAAAAAAGGGGGGTAAGAGGAGGATTGGTCGGTCCAGTGTACGTCCTCCCAATCAAGTACTAATATGATATGGTACACTGTTCCGAAATCGAAAGGAGAGGAAAAAGAGAAAGAGTCCTGTTAATCAGGAGCAATGGTCCTCACACACCATATCTGGTGTCATGCTTCATCATCGGACAGCTCCTCGTCAGACCGGCGCTGTAATGTCTGATGGGCACCCCCCTAGGGGGGGCTCTTTGCCGGAGATCTTTTTGAATATACTCGATGATGCCACGGAGCCAAAATATGGGTCCGAGAGAGGAGAAAATGTACAAAAAAAGGAATAATAAAATTGGCTCAGATCCCTCACCTAATAGTTTATTATTTGCTGTTGGGAAATGGTCAAGATTAAAAAGAAATCAAGGGAGTGAAACTAGAGACAATGCTTGAACACTCACACAAGATCAATCAAAGTAATTGAGGAGGACGGAAAAGGTCCGACACTCCTTAATATGCGGTCGACATGTTTCGCGTCGTTGCTGGTCCAACAGGATCCCGTGACGCTTCTTCAGGACCTAATTTAATTATAGATTTTCTCCACAAGAAAAAACCAAAACAGAATACTTATACTTCTGTTGACTAACGTTCACAGTCAAGACGTCATCAGTCACTTAACAGGACTAAAGCAGACTGGGTTTCCTTTCCTATCAGTCGCCCTAAGTATGGGAAACAAAAAAGAGGGCTAAAATTAGCTCAGTATATCATCGCTTCACCAGTATTCAAGGGCGACGAGTACAGGTTAATGCAGAAAAAGGGGAGTGACAAAATAGTGCAACACTCAGTGATCAAGTGGTAGTAGGCACACCATGCTGGTAACATATAAAGTGGCTTACCATCTCAATTTAGAGAATAGGCTTCATGGGATATCGCTGGCCCATCACCCGGTACACAGTAAATCTGATGGTAAGAGAACATGTGCCAAAAACAAAAGGGGGGGCATCATATTATAGTTATATACTCGTCATAAAAGTCCGAGGCACAAATGGCTAGAGATAAGCCAACCAAGTTGGGGAAATGTAGGACTGACAGTAAAAGTGGAATTCAAAAGTTGTATTTACATATGACTCACTTCAAGTCTTATACACATACATCATAGAAGCAGCAAAAAACAGAGAAAAAACAGTCATCAATTCTGTGTGAATGTTCATAAATCTCCCCAATATCACGTATATTATAGGGCATGTAGCCAGTTTCGTTGAGTAAAGAGATACTTCATCCTAAAACACACTAAGAGATGTGTCAAAGGTCAAAAGTAGAGTGGCACATGAGAGGAATAAAGATATGGGGGTATGTCGTGGCCCAGGAGTGATCATACTTTTATATAACACACCGTAGTCAATTTGAAGAGAAACAAAGACTAGGACCGAAGGAGTACAATCTGTTAGACTGCGGCCGTATCATTAGGTGTAGAGCATGGGGTCCCCCGGCCTGAATACATTGTAGCGTTCGAAAAAGAGGCCGTGGTAAAGTTTCTGCAAGAAAAGTGGAACACTTACTTGCGCGGTTACCGGTTTCGTCTGCAGCACCTACCCGGGGGTTGCGTTCCCGAACATATGCGGAACGGAAGGTTGCCGGTATAAATAATACGCGCGTAGAGCGCGTGTCCATCAATTAGGAAATCAGTTGCCAAGTAACGTCCTCGTCACTGGCAGGCCTCTATGGAAATCGAAGAAGGACCTTAAAATCGGGACGCGATGAGAGCACTCTATGTGCGGCGGCCATCTTAAAGTGATATAGGGATTGAAAATAGCTTGGTTACGACTATCAGGAGATACCAAAAAACAGTTGTGGATCAGATTAGTCGTACTAATATCATTTGTCCAGAGAGGCTAATTCAAATCTCATCCAGTAGGAGTAAAAAGAAGATGACCAACAGGCAGAACCTTCTGAAAGTGGTTGTAAGAAGAGCAGAGAAGTGTATATATGAAATAAATAAAAAACAAAAAACAGAAAACCAAGTTGGTTCCTATTTGGAGAGGTGGAACCAGGGGATGTCATCGTTTAGTCCCTGTTGGTGGGTATGGAGTCTATATACCCAGCGTTGTTCAAGCTCAAATAACGGTCGGGTACCTGGTGTGTCGCAAGTCTGTAATACCACCCATCGGATGTTGTCTGGTGTGTGGTTAAGTTCAATAAAATGTATACTAAGTTTGGTAGTAATACGTCCACACCGAATGTTACTACGGTGTTCATTTACCCTAATCTTTACAGGTCGTGTGGTCATCCCTACGTATCTAAGATTGCATGGACAGGTGATAAGGTAAACACAATTGCGGGTGTTGCAGTTAGTATGTTTCATCAGATGCCATGTTAAAAATGGCTCTAACTTTAAGATGTCTGTGCGTATAGTGAGAGCGCAGACGTTGCAATTCCCACATGGAAAATGACCTTTAACTGGGGGGAGATCCCATAGAGATTTCTGTCTGTTTGAGGTGGTGGTGGGTCTGGGTCGGGTGTGTACCAGCATGTCTTTTATGTTTGCGGTCCTTTTAAATGCAAACACAGGCTTGGGAATATTTTCGCCCCCACTGCAGAGGACCGGCCATCTTTTATTGATTATCTTCTTAACTGTGTTAGAAAGTGGAGTAAATGTCGATACACAGGTAAGCTTGTTGTCCGTAGATTTAGGGGTAAGTTGTAATAGTGAGTCCCTATTACTATACTTAGCTCGTTTGTAAGCTGTTTTAATGACTCTCTCAGGGTAATGGCGGTCGTGTAGTTTAACCTGTAGTTCAGAGGCTTGAGTATTAAATAGTCGTACATCACTACAGTTTCGTCTGAGGCGTAAAAACTGTCCAAAGGGTAAATTCTCTCTCAGTGCTTTGGGATGGTGACTCTCGTATAATAATAGGCTGTTCCGATCAGTGGTTTTGTGAAAGGTGCGGCTCCTCAATCGACCTTCCTCTATGCTGATTAATAAATCTAGGAAGGGGATCTCTGTAGTAGATACAGAGGAAGTGAAGTTGAGGAAGGGGTCTAGACTATTTACCCAAGCCGAGAACGCATCTACTACATCAATAGGGCCATGCCAAATGACAAGGATGTCATCTATATAGCGACGCCACAACTTGATATTGGCGGAAAAGGGGTTGGACTCAGGTAGGATGAAACGTTTCTCAAAGTCGTACATGTACAAACATGCTAAGCTAGGGGCAAAAGTACTACCAATCGAGGTTCCGCGGATTTGATGGAAAAGTTTATCCTCAAACTGGAAAAAGTTACGAGTCATAGCCAAACTAGCACAGTGCATGATAAAATTAACAGGTGTTGTGAATTCTGAACTGGTAGATAAGAGGGATGACTCAACTACCTCCAGTGTAGCCACTTGGGGGATGTTTGTGTATAAAGCCTCAACATCAAGTGTGATCAGGGCATCAACACGCACTGTGGAATTTATAGTTTCAATCAGATTAAAAACGTCTGTAGTGTCTCTTAGGTAAGTGGTTGATTGTTGTACAAGAGGTCGTAGGAAATGGTCACAGAATATCGAAAGTGGTTCAAGGATGGACCCAATCCCTGAGACTATAGGGCGTCCTGGTGGAGGAGAAATGCCCTTGTGAATTTTGGGGAGGCAGTAGAAATAAGGGATACGAGGGTCCTCTGTATCCAAAAATTCTGCTTCCTTTTGGGATATCCAAGCGTTGTTAACGGCTTCCTCTATCATCCCACGTATCTCAGTTTGCAACGATCCCGTTGGATCCTGATCAACATGGGCATAATAGGTAGAATTGCCAAGAAAGCGAAGGCATTCCTGTCTGTAATCTTCAGTATTCATCACAACAATGGCGCCTCCTTTGTCAGCTGGTTTGATAGTAATATTGGAATCAGCTGCTAGAGCTCGGAGTGCCTCATTCTCGATTCTGGACAGGTTAGTAAATTTATGTTGTGGTCGTAGGTTTTCGATATCGGAAGTGACCGATTTCTCGAAAGCCTGAACCTCGCAAGGCATGGTGGAGAGTGGAGGTATGAATTGGGAAGGCTTTTTGAGGCCCGAGTCCAATGGAGAATCGACAGTAGGTTTGTCTTTAAAGAAAAATTGGAGGCGTATTTTCCTGAAGAACCGAGACAGTTCGCATTGTAAACGAAAAGAATCGTCCTTTGGAGTGGGGGACATACCCCAGTCCTTTGTTCAATACCTTGGTTTCATCAGGGGAGAGGAGTCTGGAGGACAAATTAACCACTAGGTCTTTGTTGAGGGGGTCTTGCCCTGGCGGTCTTGCCCTGGCTCCTCGTGACCATCTGTGGTTCCTCCTGAGACCAGTGGACTCCTCTTCCTCGTCTTCTGCCTCTTCACACCAACTTATCAAAGGGGCGGCCATTTCAGCACCTAGTGCCGCAGACCATAATCATCACAGATGCATCAATGACAGGTTGTGGAGCTCATCTCAACAATCATACAACTCAGGGAGAATGGGACTCAATCCAGCAAACTTACCACATAAATCACTTGGAATTGCTGGCAGTGTTCTTAGCAATCAAAGCATTCCAATCACAAATCACACACAAAACAGTGTTAATAAGGACAGACAACATGACAATGTATTATCTGTAAAAACAGAGGGGCAAGCATTAATCTCAATTGTCCCTTCTGGCACAAACAATTTGGAAATGGGCTATTCACAATCACGTTCAACTATTAGCAGAGTATATCCCAGCGATACACAGCAGGACGCAGCAACAAGTACACAAATCGGAGATTCACCCACAAGTAATTCAACAGTACTTTCACATGTGGGGAACACCAAACATAGATTTCTTCATAACAAGCGAAAACACTAAATGCTCAAACTTTGCGACCAAGTACCCACACCCTCAGTCCAAGGGCAATGCTCTATGGATCAATTGGTCAGGGATATTTGCTTACGCTTTTCCCCCTCTCCCACTAATTCCATTACTGGTCAACAAGATCTGTCACACCTCCCTCGCTATGATACTCCTAGATCACACGTGGGCACGTCAACACTGGTACACAACACTGTTGGATCTGTATGTAATACCACATTGCAAGCTTCCAAACAGACCAGACTTGTTAACTCAGAACCTTAGGTCAAATCAAGCATCCCAATCTCGGTGTGCTCAACCTGGTGCTTTGGCTCCTGAAGTCATAGAATTTGGTTATTTATAGCTTCCATTAGAATATATGAGCATTCCAAAAGAAGCTGTCTCGCCAACAAGCACATTTTGGTCAAGCAGTGCTTACAACACTATTTCAAAGACTCCAACTCCTACAGGCTAGCCACTGTATACTCAGGAGGGGACTGCTTTTCAGTCTATGCACAGCATGTGTATCTGCAGCTACACATGCCATAGAATGGGAAATGTCACTTACCCAGTGTACATCTGTTACTGGCATGTAGTGCTGCAGATTCACATGTGCCCTCCCTCCTCCCCAGAAGCCTGTAGCGTTAAAGTACTTTATTATGTAAATATGTATATATATTGCATGGACATCTTCTTTACTTACTTTATATATGTACACATACAATTCTTCACTCCTTACTTTACCCTCTTGCGGGAAAACAATCTAACAAAGGATTTGATGCCCATGCGTACTGTCACCGAGAGGAGTCACCACTCGATCTCGTGACTCGAAAAAGCTTCGAAGACAAACAACTTGTAACACTCCAAGCCCAGCACTAGATGGCAGAATATGCACAGCATGTGAATCTGCAGCACTACATGCCATGAACAGATGTACACTGGCTAAGTGACATTTTTCAAATACATATATATATTTACTGAAAAACACAAAGTTTACTGGGACGTTTTAGTTAGGTTCTGAATTTATTCATACAAAACCTTAGAAATTCTGCAGTTACAGTTAGTTATTTCAAGTAACTGTAACTCACACCTTAAGGTAACTATAACTCACGTCCTCGCCATGCACAGTTTTCTTATCAGTATTGGTATTGCAGATGTTGCAGTGATATCAAAGATGCCATAGAAGATGTCATCAATAATATAATATGTGGAGTAATTAGCTGTGCATAGCGAATGCGCGAGCTATAGTTACCTTAGGGTGCAAGTTATAGTTACTTTATAACTGCTGAATTTCTATGGTATTGTACAAGTAAATTCAGAACCTAACTATAACGTCCCTGTAACCTTTGTTTTTTTCAGTGAATTTCTATGGATTTTTAATGTAAAGTAATTTAAATTAGTATACGTTATTCCAAACACCGCGACAGGCACAGTCTTTGGCTGTGTGCAGCGAAAGTTGACCACAGAGCCTGTCTCTGTCAGTGGATCTGTGAATGGGTGCGTGAGTGTCTGAGTGGGTCTGTGAGTGGGTCTGTGAGTGGGCACATGCGTCTGAGTGCATGTATGAGTGAATAGTGTATGAATAAGTCTTTGAATTTTTTTTTATTTTTTTTTTCGTATTCTCGAATATTGAAGGATATTCGCGAATACCGCACATGGTGAAGAAAAATAATTTTAAACCCATAATTTTACTTTAAAACACACCCCTATATCACACCCCTTGGGTCAGGGTACCTCCACCCTGGCCCCTTATCCACTTATCATTTCTATTTTCAGCTCCGGGGACCCTCTCTGATAACATAAAATGGTGGCCTCAACTTTCTAGTCAGGTTGTGGCCAACCATTTACAGTGTTTCTGTTTGTGCGTGCGTTCGTGAAAATTCACAAATTTTCACGATATATTCACGAAGGATCCGCAGCCCTAAGTATACAAATTTATTTTCCCTTTAATATCGTCAAAACTCCTGAACGGATTTCCACCAAATAAGAGAAAGTATGATATGCGTACCAAAAGCTAGCTTTCTTGCCACATTTGGTGTAATTCCGTCTGCCGGTTCGGGCTGCAGTCGTGTCTAAAAGTCCTATGGGAATTAATATGGGAAATGCAACGTTTTTTGACCCTCCTTTTTCTATGCCCCCTCTTGATGGATCACCCAGAAACTTTCCACGTGCAACAAGAATCACCGGGCTACTTTGTTTGGGAAAGTTTTGTGAGGATTCATCAAAACGTGCCAAAGATATAGCCAAGTCAAAAAATGCTTTTTCTATGGAAACATGGCCCTAAATCGAACTACCTAGTGGCGACTGCCACTAGGTAGTGTGTGTCTACAAATATATATATATATATTTTTTTTTTCTGGAGTGGGCTGTGGGTAATACAATTTTAAATCCATGCCAGTATAGCAGTCGCATAGGTACTATCAAGCAATCGCATAGGTACTATCAAGCAATGTCTGAACTTGAACTTAATTTTAGGTAACTACACAGTGGCAAAACAGTCACCATTATATTTTGCCTTCATGGACCTGTCCATGGCTTTTGACTGTGTAAACTGTTCAAAGTTATGGCAACTCCTATTTGGAATGGGGCTGGACGCTACCCATGTCAATTTCCTAGCATTCTGCATGCACGTACAAAAGCCAGGGTTAGATTTGGCCAAAATGGTCCAAATAAAATCAATGTAGAGCGATGGGTCCAGCAAGTGTGTGTGCTTGCTCCCTTGCTGTATATTCTATATAATAAGCTTACCTCACAGTTGATTTCTTGTACCCCAGATGTCCTGCTCAATGACCCTCCTTTTCCAGCACTGCTGTATACGGAGGATGCAGTGCTATCACCTGCTCACCCAAAGCTCCACATCTGCTAGTTTACTCTTTTGTGCAATTCATACCCACCCTTGACTTAGCAACAACTTCACAGTGTTACTTATAATGGCATGTGGCCGTAAATGCATCCGCCTCTCTAGCTCTTCAGTTGGTTATAATCGTCTGTTAAGTACTAGCACCTTCCCCAATTTGCAACTGTTTCTTGAGTCCCAAACATAACACAGTGCAGGGCAAAGCTAACTAAGGCATTTAGCTCATTTCTAAGTCCCTCTGTGTGGCAGGACACTTGTTCCATTGCTGCAGATATATACTTCCCAGTGTAGTCTGGTGGCATCTCACGGGGAAAAAATTGGGATATTGTTGGTTGTACGCCCCTGCAAATGGAGGAAAGCCATTTTGACAGAAAGATTCTGTCAGTTCCCCGCTACCAACCCCCTATTTCATCTGCCACAAGGAGTTTGGTTTAAGTTATCTGAGTGACCGAATTCATAATCAGCCTCCTTTGTTATGGCTGTCCTTTTGGAAAGCATTAGAGGCCTCTCTTATAAGAGATATAATTATTGACAGTTGTTTAGCTAGTGACAGCTGTCTCACTATTCCTTGGTTGGCCTATGTTAAGTGATCATTCGAAGATATCTTCCTAGGCCACATTTTCTCAAATGCGCATTGCATTATCACTGGGAAGAAGACCAGTACAACCCTTGCTATTAGCGCAGGTATAAGCACAGAGGCTAAGTACAGAAACATCTAAACCAACTGTTGCAGCCTACTTATACTTAAGTTCTGAGAGCGCCCCTACTAGCTACCTGTGAAATCAGAGGGAGATGAAAATGTTTATTCTGTTTAGTTTCTGGGCTGATATGATTAAATACTTGCTCTGTTTTTAGTCAGGTTATCAGCATAATCTTGAATCTAAAATGACCCCATGCAGAAACACTTCTGATCAATCAATGTTAAATTTTTCCTTTTTGTGGTTTTTCTTTTTTATTTTTTTTATTTTTTTTTACAAAAGATTCACCAAAATGTTTTTAGCTCCTTTTTTGAAATCAAGAAATTTCTGACCCTGCACTTAGGCACTTCAGAGTATCAGTTACCTGACGATGGGACTTGCTTTTACATAAGTTCCTTCCTGTGTGGCAGTACTTTCCCAAGACACAGTGCACTTTGATAAAAATTATTCTTATTGTTTATTGTTTTAGACTTTTTTTATACTTCTGAATCATGTGCTATCTTGGATATGCATGTCTGTTTTTATTGCACTTATGCACTTTTTTTCAACACACTGTTAGCCTAAGTAAAACGTCAAGGAGATTTTCGGACATATATGCTCATTTTTATTGCATATTGCACACTCTTTTAATCAATGTAAAATGTTAAATTGAAGCTGGATATGCACATTTGGTTTATTGCGTTTATGCACTTTTATGTCTGCTTTTGCAGCCAAATAACGTTTTAGATTCTTAAAAGGACACTATAACTTCACACAGGACATCCTGACTTTCTAAGCTATGACACCTGGAGCTGGCCGCAAATACCCTTCAAGAAATGCTGGTATTCCCTGGTGCTGGTTTTCAAAGTACATCATCTTTGTAGGTATGCCATATAGAATGTTAGCCAAAGAACTCCCAAGTATTGGATGTAGTCATTTAAGTACTGTGCTGTTGCAACACTTATACAGTGCTGTGGTGCTTAAAGGGAATAGAGATTCTGAAATAGAACAGTACTGAATCTGATTTTCTACTCTTTACCACCTTCTAACTGGAAAGGCTTGACTATTCAAATTTGCTACATGCAGCATTTCCTATTCCTTGGATTCATAACCTCCCTATGCTTCCTTCTAGATGACCTTTTGAAAATGAATGTCAGGTGAAAAATGTATCAAAAAATATAATTGATTGTGACTTCCAAAGAGTATAGTATTTTAGGAGTTTACCTCACTTCCACAGTCCCCATCTTCTGCAGTAAGACGTTAAATACATCTCTGGTGCTCACTAAAGACTTGAATTCCAAAGTGTAGCCGTATTGCTCCTGGTGGTAAGAAAGATTTTTTTAAACTTAAATTTCAAGAACGTATTAATTCGATAAACTATTACAGGTATGTAGCATGACTTTGTTTTAAAATCTTGTGCTGCTGTTTCTCACACACAGCCCACAAAAACTCGTTTATGGTTTGAAAAAGCTGCAGAAGTATGTGAAGTGTGCACAATATATATATTTAAATCTCACCCTGTTGCCATGTAACATGCTACTGACCTTTCAGGCACCAAAGTGTTTGTTTTTGTTTCACATTTTTCTTCACTAATGTTGTCTTACATGATGCAGTAACAATAAAATGCAACCATGCATTTTGTTTGAAAGTTTAGTTGTCCTCCTTTTTCCTTTAACATTTAATCCTTATTTCTCTAATGTTTCTGTTTTTATTTTCCCATTAGAGTGACCTCAGTTCTGTGGTAATTTTATTTATTTTATTACAAGTCTGTATGCTTTTTTTCATTATCTGCTGTCTCCGTGCTTGACATTAACAATGTTAAAAGAATAATGGAAAAGCATAGTTTGTTTTGTTTAATACAGTATGTCACCAAATACCACTAGGTGCTTTTTAAATGAGTAGAGCTAAGTGAACATACTTCAGAATAAAACTAGTATTTTAATATATGTTGGAAGAGTACTAAAACATTACTGTCTTTATCAAAAAGTAATTTGAACTTTCTACGTATCATCATGATTTGGAAAAGGAATTTAGAATGATACTACAGTCAAATGAATTTTTTTAAAACTGGGAACAGTAAAGCCCCCTCCAAACATCTGTAAAATAATAATCTTACCTAATTATGGTGCAAACTTAAATTCAAGAACTAAGTAAATCCCCATCACTGGTATGATGTTAAACTCTAAATGGGTTATTGTTTAGAGCTAGTAGTCAACCACTGTGCCCTTGTACTGTAGTACGCACATAATGTTGATTAAAATAAATTATTTTTGTGGCGTAAAAGTGGAGATCCTCTGCACGTACTGAAGTAAGGTGCAAATGCACTTGCATCACCATTTTATGGTGAGCTTGTAGTAATAAAGGAGAAGCAAATCACATTTGGTTTCACACCAGAGACCTCTTGTGATTGGCATTAGGTATTCAAATGTACCATTGTAATGCTCATTGTTTAGTTAAAAGAACCCTTGTATTTGTATCCATGGGAACTTTATTTATAAATCTACATTTATATTCTGGAACTAACTTTAGTGCACCTTTGCTGTCTGTAAAGATGAGGCTGTCAGTTTCCAAAATAAGGATAACGTTTGAAGCAGTCAGTTGCCAGGTCTAAAATTATCAAATTAAACACTTGTGTTCAAATGTTACAAGTAAAACCGTTTTGGTCAAAATCTATTTCTAAAGTGCTAGGTCAATCTATATTGGAGTAGGGCTCACTATTATGTCTTTGTGAAGAGAGTTACGGGCACACATAAAAGGCATAATAAACAAGTCCTGGTGATATTTTACATCCAGTTTTCACAGTATTCTTAATTTAGAAGGGAATGGTTAATAGTGTGTAGCCAGACCGACTGTACTGTTCTAGTAAAACAAATATAAAAATATAACATTATTGTACACCAACCTGATTTGTAACAGTAGTTTACTTGATATATTTCTCCCCGTGACTGTTGCTGATCCTCCCATAGATAGTCCTTCAATCATACATCTTAAGTATATGTAGTTAATAGCTTTTGTTTTCTGGTATCATTGTATATTCATTTTTTCACTGGTATCTCTGGAAAAATATAGTATGCTAAGGCAGACCTAATGTGGTTGGATAACTCAACTGTAAACAGCCTATGTGTTTTTAGTTGTTTTAAGACTAACTTGCTTTTTCATTATGCTGCTTGTAATACTTTCTTCAGTTACTTTCAATTATACTAACATTTTGCTGAGAATCGTTGCATTAATGTGCACTTGCCATGAAATATGGTTATACTGTGATTTAAGCAATGGATATGTGGGATATTATATGTGTTCTGTAATTTCTCTGAATTTCTATAGATGCTGATACTATCATTTTGTGTGGTCTCATGAGTAGAAAGACAGTAACAAGTATTGCCATTCTTCAGGGTATACCAAGAATTAAAATCAAAAGAATAAAATAATGATGATTCATTAGACCATAAGCAGCAGTGAGAGGAAAATAACATTTTGTGATTGTAGATAGTGGTGTCATTTAATTTGTGAACTGAAGTGAATGCTGTGTACTCCAATTTATGAAATGGTGGTACACCTTTGATTTAACACCAGTAGTATTGTACATCAGCGTAGTAAGAAAAGCTTTCCGAGGTGGGTGGTCTAACTCAAAAAAATCAGTGACTAGGAATTCACCTTCACTGTGTTACACAGTTATAATGGCACAGTGTTGGAAGTAGAAGGGAAGCTACTAATCTTAACCCTAAAAGAAGGGGCCTTTAGAGCCAGCACCAAAATGTTTAAAAACTATCCCAAGTCCATTGTTTCTTTCTGATATCAGCTGACTAACCATTTTGTTCTTCCTAATCATGTTACGATCAAGATTTATTTTCTTTTTCACTCACATTAATTACAGTTTTGATTTGCAGGCATGAACTAATCACATAATGCCTGATATATAAATAAAACAATCAGTATTTTTACTTCATTGCCATCTGCACTGATCTTTTCTTCCCATTTGTAGACAGATGAAGTATTTCTTGAAGCTCAAATTCAGAACATTACAACGTCACCTATGTTTATGGAGAAGGTTTCATTAGAGCCATCAATGATGTACAACGTGACAGAACTTAATATGATTAATAAAGATGGAAATGGGTAAGGCCTAACTGGGGTAATTTATATAGCAACATTATCATGCTAATAATTATGTAAATTTCAGCAACAGCCAATGTACTGGGAGTAGCAGTGAAGTATCAAAAACTGACCCAGTGTTTTATGCTGTTAGGGAATGTTTAAGATGAACCTTTGCTACCGGAACCTTTGAAAACGTTCCAACTGGCATCCTTTTTTCTCTGATATCTTTTTGATCTTCCTTAAGGAAATCACAGGCTTAGGACACCCATACTCCCTTTCCTAACCCCTAAAATATTTTGTTTCTTTACAAAATTTTGGATTTTGACCCCAGCTGAGGGTCCTTGCCTGCACAATGTTAACAAAAAAGTATCTCTTCCATAGATGACTACCCATAGAGATATGAAGAAAATAGTACAGCATGGTGATCTGTGATAGAAAGCCCAGAATTGTACGATAAAGGCATCTGCTACAACAGCACAAAGGTGTACCATTGTGAAACCCTAATGACAACAGTGTAACAGTGTAAAGATGGAATGCACCTTTTTTTTTTTTTTAAAGTAAAGAGATTGTAAGCATGCCCTCCAGCAGGCTCGCTGTAACTTGAAAATACTTATAAAGTTACATGCAGAGATCAACTATCACAGAGTTTTACTATTTTGGCATACCACCCTCACAGTTACTAAAACCGGTTCAGGTCAGTCACGTATGACTAAGAGGATAGATTTGCCTCTCTGTCATATTACCAGTTGGAATTTTTCTACAGGACATTTAAAAAAAAAAAACATTATTTTATAGTTTGTTATATTTCTGCCAGCCACACAACAAATGTTTGTGAACTGAATTGCTGGAAGAGACAGCAGGGTTTTCTTCTGTTGGTACAGAGAAATGTTCCCTGTATGACTCTGGGAAGCATGAACTTCTGCCTTTAGTTCCCCATTGCAAGCTGTAGTGTTTTTGACCCCCCACCTCAACACACAGTGTGCAGTGGGGGACAACTTTACAATATGGGGTGACACCTAATGCAGAACTCAGTGTTTGAAGGACACATCATTTACACTGTCCATTTGAAGAGTGTCTACTTTTATGTCACTGGTCTGTAGAGTTCTGGCAGTGCTGGCAGAAGTAATTATTATAGTTGCAGGACAGGCCTTTACAGGTCGTCTACTAGGGGGAGTAGCCTACCTGTCTCTTCCATGTTTTTACATTTATCTTCCAGTCCCCTACAATTTGGATATTGTGTATCTAAATTTGTCTAGGTGAATGACCAAAACATGTGCATTGTGTGGTGCATGTGGACATGGTCACACTGGCTTCAGTTGAATATGTTAACAAATCTGAGGGGTGTCTAAGATGGAGAGTCAGAGAGAGCGTAAATGTGAGAAGGTAGCCTCTTTCTAGCCTTGTTACCCCCACTTTTGGCCTGTTTGTGAGTGTATGTCAGGGTGTTTGTCACTGTTTTCACTGTCTCACTGGGATCCTGATAGCCAGGCCTCAGTGCTCATAGTGAAAACACTATGTTTTCAGTATGGTTGTTATGTGTCACTGGGATCCTGCTGGTCAGGACCCCAGTGCTCATAGGTTTGTGGCCTATATGTATGTGTCACTGGGACCCTGTCACACAGGGCCCCAGTGCTCATAGGTGTGCATGTATATGTTCCCTGTGTGGTGCCTAACTGTCTCACTGAGGCTCTGCTAACCAGAACCTCAGTGGTTATGCTCTCTCATTACTTCCAAATTGTCACTGACAGGCTAGTGACCATTTTTACCAATTTACATTGGCTTACTGGAACACCCTTATAATTCCCTAGTATATGGTACTGAGGTACCCAGGGTATTGGGGTTCCAGGAGATCCCTATGGGCTGCAGCATTTCTTTTGCCACCCATAGGGAGCTCTGACAATTCTTACACAGGCCTGCCACTGCAGCCTGAGTGAAATAACGTCCACGTTATTTCACAGCCATTTTACACTGCACTTAAGTAACTTATAAGTCACCTATATGTCTAACCTTTACCTGGTAAAGGTTAGGTGCAAAGTTACTTAGTGTGAGGGCACCCTGGCACTAGCCAAGGTGCCCCCACATTGTTCAGAGCCAATTCCCTGAACTTTGTGAGTGCGGGGACACCATTACACGCGTGCACTACATATAGGTCACTACCTATATGTAGCTTCACAATGGTAACTCCGAATATGGCCATGTAACATGTCTATGATCATGGAATTGCCCCCTCTATGCCATCCTGGCATAGTTGGCACAATCCCATGATCCCAGTGGTCTGTAGCACAGACCCTGGTACTGCCAAACTGCCCTTCCTGGGGTTTCACTGCAGCTGCTGCTGCTGCCAACCCCTCAGACAGGCCTCTGCCCTCCTGGGGTCCAGCCAGGCCTGGCCCAGGATGGCAGAACAAAGAACTTCCTCTGAGAGAGGGTGTGACACCCTCTCCCTTTGGAAAATGGTGTGAAGGCAGGGGAGGAGTAGCCTCCCCCAGCCTCTGGAAATGCTTTCTTGGGCACAGATGTGCCCAATTCTGCATAAGCCAGTCTACACCGGTTCAGGGACCCCGTAGCCCCTGCTCTGGCGCGAAACTGGACAAAGGAAAGGGGAGTGACCACTCCCCTGACCTGCACCTCCCCTGGGGGGTGTCCAGAGCTCCTCCAGTGTGCTCCAGACCTCTGCCATCTTGGAAACAGAGGTGCTGCTGGCACACTGGACTGCTCTGAGTGGCCAGTGCCACCAGGTGACGTCAGAGACTCCTGCTGATAGGCTCCTGCAGGTGTTAGTAGCCTATCCTCTCTCCTAAGTAGCCAAACCCTCTTTTCTGGCTATTTAGGGTCTCTGTCTCTGGGGAAACTTTAGATAACGAATGCATGAGCTCAGCCGAGTTCCTCTGCATCTCTCTCTTCACCTTCTGATAAGGAAACGACCGCTGACCGCGCTGGAAGCCTGCAAACCTGCAACATAGTAGCAAAGACGACTACTGCAACTCTAACGCTGATCCTGCCGCCTTCTCAACTGTTTTCCTGCTTGTGCATGCTGTGGGGGTAGCCTGCCTCCTCTCTGCACCAGAAGCTCCGAAGAAATCTCCCGTGGGTCGACGGAATCTTCCCCCTGCAACCGCAGGCACCAAAAAGCTGCATTACCGGTCCCTTGGGTCTCCTCTCAGCACGACGAGCGAGGTCCCTCGAATCCAGCGACGCTGTCCAAGTGACCCCCACAGTCCAGTGACTCTTCAGCCCAAGTTTGGTGGAGGTAAGTCCTTGCCTCACCTCGCTGGGCTGCATTGCTGGGAACCGCGACTTTGCAGCTACTCCGGCCCCTGTGCACTTCCGGCGGAAATCCTTTGTGCACAGCCAAGCCTGGGTCCACGGCACTCTAACCTGCATTGCACGACTTTCTAAGTTGGTCTCCGGCGACGTGGGACTCCTTTGTGCAACTTCGGCGAGCACTGTTTCACGCATCCTCGTAGTGCCTGTTTCTGGCACTTCTCCGGGGGCTACCTGCTTCAGTGAGGGCTCTTTGTCTTGCTCAACGTCCCCTCTCTCTTCAGGTCCAATTTGCGACCTCCTGGTCCCTCCTGGGCCCCAGCAGCGTCCAAAAACGCCAAACGCACGATTTGCGTGTAGCAAGGCTTGTTGGCGTCCTTCCGGCGGGAAAACACTTCTGCACGACTCTCCAAGGCGAGAGGGATCCGTCCACCAAAGGGGAAGTCTCTAGCCCTTTTCGTTCCTGCAGAAACCTCAGCTTCTTCTGTCCAGTCGAAGCTTCTTTGCACCCGCAGCTGGCATTTCCTGGGCATCTGCCCATCTCCGACTTGCTTGTGACTTTTGGACTTGGTCCCCTTGTTCCACAGGTACCCTAGATTGGAAATCCACAGTTGTTGCATTGCTGGTTTGTGTCTTTCCTGCATTATTCCTCTAACACGACTATTTTGTCCTTAGGGGAACTTTAGTGCACTTTGCACTCACTTTTCAGGGTCTTGGGGAGGGTTATTTTTCTAACTCTCACTATTTTCTAATAGTCCCAGCGACCCTCTACAAGGTCACATAGGTTTGGGGTCCATTCGTGGTTCGCATTCCACTTTTGGAGTATATGGTTTGTGTTGCCCCTATCCCTATGTTTCCCCATTGCATCCTATTGTAACTATACATTGTTTGCACTGTTTTCTAAGACTATACTGCATATTTTTGCTATTGTGTATATATATCTTGTGTATATTTCCTATCCTCTCACTGAGGGTACACTCTAAGATACTTTGGCATATTGTCATAAAAATAAAGTACCTTTATTTTTAGTATAACTGTGTATTGTGTTTTCTTATGATATTGTGCATATGACACTAAGTGGTACTGTAGTAGCTTCACACGTCTCCTAGTTCAGCCTAAGCTGCTCTGCTAAGCTACCATTATCTATCAGCCTAAGCTGCTAGACACCCTATACACTAATAAGGGATAACTGGGCCTGGTGCAAGGTGCAAGTACCCCTTGGTACTCACTACAAGCCAGTCCAGCCTCCTACAGTAAACAGCTAAATCTAATTGAAGGATTTGTTCAGATATTACAGGGATCTTAGGAGTGGGTCAGATAGGCGGTGGTTTAGGTGAGTAGACATTGGGTTCCAATGAAAGTACAAAAGTTTCCCCTGCCCTTTCTGTGTTTTTGTTTTCTGGAAGGGCTACCCTCATAGATTCTGAGTGGGACAGCCCGCATATCTTTTGTGCTCCTGTTTTGGGCTCCTCCTGACAGGAGACTTTGCCCTTTCCCACCATCTTGCTCGTACTCTGGACAAAGACCATGGCTGGACATGTCTGCAGGGATGTAGCAAAAAGTGCACAACTGCCCAGAACCAGTCACAAGACTGAACTGCTCAAATACACACAAAATCTGTCTGCAGCTAAACCATGTTTAGGGCCAACATTTCCAATCACTATTCCAGGATTTCTTGACTAGAGACCTGTGGTCCCACACAAGTGCAGACCAGTAGAATACTTAGAGCACCAGCATTGGCGTAGTTACAGCAAACTCCCTTATCAGGTTTGGGATCAGTAACCTGGAGAAATTCGGCAAGTCCTCCATGAGAAGCTGCCTGTGTCCTACTTAAACAGAGCGGGCTGCCCAGCTGCTTAGGATGAACTCTTGAGGTGCTCTTTCATGAAGACGAGGATGTTTTGAAGACATGGGGTGTTTAAGGAACCTATGCAAGACAATTTAATGGTAGTGCCTAGATCATTAGAGATCTGCACCACCGTGCCATGGATGAGGCTCAAGGGCCCTGAAGTGTAGCTAGCATGGGTGACTGGACCGTCACCTGAAGTTGAAGGTGCTAGGGTGGGAACTCGATAGGCTGAGCTCTGAAGCTAAGAGAGTAGCCATGAGAAGCATCCAGGCATTGGAGGAAGCCCACCATCGTTATGTCTATGTACAGGAGAAGACTTGTAAGCGCTGTAAAGAGAGTGCACCAACTTATGCACATCATTGTTGCGATCTAGGGTGGCGAGTTGTGACATAACTAAAGAAAGATGTCAAGCCGCCAGCACCATGATCCAGAAACAGTCTCCTCTTCTCTGTTGCTTCTGGCATTGTCCTTGTTGGCATTTGCCATTACTCAGCAAAAATGTGTGAACATGTTGACTAGGTCAAGGCAAAGTCAGCATCTCTTATTCTGGGTGGGCTGTGCCAGACCTAACCTGTGGGATGGCGTACCCCAACTGGCTACACTACCGACGTGTGCCACAGAGAACAACATGAACTTGACTGTTCTGACAGGTGCCCTGAAGCTGAACTCCCAATAAGTGACTAGGGGTTATATGAGCTATAGGAGCTCTCCCTAGAGCTACAGAAATTCCCCTGTATAGGGCAGCGGGCCAATACACTTAACAGCCATAGATTGTCCCCGAAGGATACTGGGGGACTGTAAGAAGTTAGTTCCATTAGGTTCTGTAAGAAGTTTTCTCTGTTGATTGTACTCAGTATTTCTAGTTTTGTGGGTAGTTCTAAAGCGCTTTTCTTCTTATAAACCAAGGTACCAGCTGGACAGTGATTTATTGACTTCTGTTTGATGCTGAGTTTCTAACACAACACCATCTCTCTGAGTAAGTCTTGGACTGCCCAACTTTGCTTCCCTGAGAATTAAGTGCTAAGAGGATGGTCTTGGTGATAGAGTTTGGGTTCAATAGTAGTGTTAGCCCTGGGAAACTAGATGTAAACTACTCTGATCTTGACCATCTGAGCTCACCAATCCCCACATTTCCCTGGGAATCCTGAAAAAGATCCCATATCTTGCCATATTAATTGATATTCTTTTTCCCTATGTTTGGTGGTTGATTTGTTCTGTGGTGGTGATGCACTTGGAACCATTGAGGGAAGGCATAGGCGTGAAAAGAGATGCTTCATGTATCCTAACTGCTATGGTATCTGTGAAAACACAGACATCACATGTCCGTCAAACAAAAGATTTGTAATCATATGAATCCTTGATTTTAAAGTGTTTTTCTCGAGAGACTCATCCACTCAAAGGTGAGGATCACAGGATGAGAAATAAAAAAATTAAGAGTCTAAAAAGCGAAGTGTAGCTATTTGAGGTTTCAGTAGTTATTACTTTTAGTTCAGCCTAATCTAATGTAAGGCAGTCATACTCAGCTAGTAAATCCCCCCCCATGTAGCAACTTGAATGCGATCCACCACTTTGCTTTTATACCCTGCTGCCCTATCAGCATACCAGATGCCAAAATACTGGTTTGTTTGAACTGTATAAATGCCAAGAAGTGCTTGCTTTAGTCAAACGAGATTGCAGGACCGTGAATGTGGATTTTGGTGCCCTTGCCAAATTATATTTTGTTGATTGTTGCCAAGACAATTGAATCTGTTAGATGTTTCTTTGCAGTTTGACACCACCTCACCTTGGCACATGAAACATTTGCCTGCTACTGACTTAATGTAGCACCAGATTTTACCTTCCAGAAAACAATACTGACCCTCACATGTTGTGTAGTTTAGTGCACACTGTGGCTCGCCACATGATACATTTATTATTATTTAATTGTATTTAACACTGTCCATAACAAATAAGATAACCTATGGATTCCTTAAGTCATACTCCCTTGAGCAGTGCAGTGTGGAAGTCAAGATAATTATGATGATGAACACATGTATATGTAACACACTCATGCACAGAACAAGAGATATTGACAGACCCGTTGCATGACCCCAGATCTAAGCCAGTGATGTCAGTGTTGGATTTCACAAGCAAACGTGAACCTTCCATTTTGTGTTGGTTTATGAAGCCTTGTGTATCCTAGTACTGCCACTGTCCTCCATGTACTTGTGCTTCTTTTGTTTCGACACATTATTTGCCACTGCCAGTCACTAGGTAATTTTATAGGGTATTTTGGTGCTGCTGTTTACAAATAGTGGTAGGATGAAAGAGAAATAAATGTCCTCAGCCCAGAATGCCTGACATGCAAAAAATGGAGGGCTTCCTATTGTTATTGGTTTACGCATTAACATTATCCATTTCTTGTCATAGAGTGTCTACCTTTGGTACAAGAACATATTTGCAGCCTTTGGATACCCGTCAATACTTGTACTGCCTAAAACCCAAGCCAGAATTTGCCGAAAAAGCTGGTGTCATCAAAGGTGTAACTGTAATTGGAAAATTAGACATAGTATGGAAGACGAACCTAGGTGAACGAGGAAGACTACAGACTAGCCAGCTCCAAAGAATGGTACGTTTAGTTTCTCAAAGTGCCTGTTGTGCATTACTACCACATGCAGTGACTCAACTATCCTGATGATGGTTTATTTGTGAGTGGTCAGTGTGTGTCTTCCCTGTTGGCTGTGATAGTTTTAACCAATGGAAATTAATTTCCATGACATTTCCTGTCCCTTTGGTCTGTGGTGTGTGCTGGTAGAATGTTGCAGTTGATTAAAAAAAATTGCAAGGGTACTAGTTGGTTGGTTGGTTTGGTGTGTTTTGATATATCTGTCATTGAATATGGTTCCTGGCACATCGGTCTTCTGAATTTTCCTCTTTTGATTGTTCATGCTGAAGTCTTCATGAACACTGCATTGGTCAGCACGAAGATTTTATCATTACTTCAGATAGGCAAACTCGGATATGCACTTTATTTTAACAGCAATTCTGGGCCATAGTGAGTATAAAATGTCCAAGGACTTTACAAAGGATTTTTAAAAGCAGTTCTAATGTTATTGTATGCATCACTGTAATTCAAAGGCTACATGACTCTTAAACATAAAATGTGGAGTAGACATAAAATCTAAAATACTTTCAATCCTCTACCATAAATACTTCACCAGTCAAGTATAAAGCTGATCTTTTTGAGTATGCAGCATACATTTTATAGTGTGACATTTCCTGTGGATTTCTCTCATACATCTTCTTTGCTGCCATAGCAGACACACCTGAACTTCTCATCAGATCACTAAATGGAGACAAGTCTGTTCCTTTGTGCCTTCTTTTTCTTCTGTGTCACACATTTTCATTTCTGACTCTTACCAGTCCAGAAATGTTCATACTCTTATCAGTCAAGTTGTTTTTTTAAGTTCAGAGAATTGTACTGTCTTCTAAAGACAATAAAATAATACTTCAAAAAAACATTATTCATTGATAATGTAAAGTTAAAGCAATGGTACAAGCAGCTTCTTCAACCATAGCTTATCAAAGTGTATAAGTTAGTGTAAATGTTCAACTTGAATGGGGAACAATGTTTGGATGCTATAAATTGGGAAACAAAGGGGGAAAGGGTGTGCATTTTGTACTGATATAACATAGATAACAAGTAGACATACTGTAAGCACATCATTCAGCAGAATAGGGGCAAATGAGTACACTTACTGAATACAGGAACACAATTTAGGGCATGGCTGATGATCATCTTTGATACTTAAGAGGGTGTTGCGTTGGCGAAATATATTCCTCGAGGGTTTCCATTTGGAGTGTGGCAGTGCAGTGTTGTCTGCACTCCTCAAGAGGCGATTGCAGTCAGAAGGTATAGGAGATTTTGTTTGTGTCTTTGGAGTTAAGTATAATTTTACAACCCAGGATGATCATGAGGTCTAGTAAAAATCTGACTTTTCCATTTTTGATATCGTGAGCTAAAGGGCCAGTAATTCAAAAAGTTAAATCCTTTGTGGTTTATATGTTTGAAGTAAGTCTTATTAGGTTAGGGATTTGTGCCCAATATGAGTCTAAAGGTGGGCAGCCGAAGACCAATTTAGGCATCTGGGGGTCCAGTACGTTCTATGCAGAATCCTATATTTAGTTGTGCCGGAACTGGTCTGATTTTGTGTTTAAAGGGAGAGGATCATATTCTTCCCAAGAGAACTGTTGGTGAGGTGTTAAGTATTCTTTTTCCCATTTGGATTGGATGTTTTGCATAGGTTAGAATTGTTGAGCTGTAAAATTCTATACATTTTCTAGACTGTGTGGCCAGTCTTATGTAAATTCAGTATTAGATGAAGTAGTCTGCGATTTTGCTTAGTGTTGGTTCAATCTTTAGGAAGGTATAGAATTCAATACTGTATAAATAGCGTGACTCTTAAGTTTGCAAAAACTGTAAAATTCTTGTAGTTCCCCAAATGCTCAGTCAGGAGTATCTCATGTGATAACCAAGCCGGTCAGTTAGGGGAGGTACTTTCTATTCTGATTTTCCAGTCTAGCCAAAGATACGCCCGATATGAATTGATCAATTTAGTATCACGTTTACCATCTATTTTTAAAATATCGACTTTCATATTGTGCATAATGTATTTCAAATCAGGAAGGTGCTCTTTTTTTTATGGGGAGATACGCAAGAGGGTTCAGTGGATAGAGCAATGGTGTTTTAATATTCAATGGTAAAGGTCTGTAATCCTTTGGTGAGGATGTCAATTGTGCGCTGTGTTTAAACGTAAAGACCGATAGGTAGTTTTTGAAGCATAGTACATTTACACCCCTAATTGTGTGAGTAACTTTAAACTGAACTTTTTTTTTTTTAACATTTAGTATTTCTGACAGAGAACGAAATCTGCATGTAGTCCTGAAATAATGGGCCCGTCTCGGAGAATGGCTGTCTCTGGCTATCACTTTTTATACCAAAGTTTAAGACCAGCTACTTTAGATTGTTTAATTCTATCACACATTTTTACACAAGCCCATAAATTATGTGGAATAAACAATGCTCAGATTTCCTCTTCTTCATGTAAGCTTGTTAGTTGTAAGCTTCCAGTACCAGCAGTAACAGTATAGCCGCCTGCCCTCTCACATTGTAAGACTTGGTCTTCTTTTAATATCAAGGGTACATCATCTATACGTGTGCATTCTTGTATTTCTGCTATGTGTATCCAATGCATACATCATCCATTAGTTTCCTGTTGTTACTAATGAGAATACTATGGTTATTCAATCTGCATTTTTATAAAAAAATATAGTTGAGGTCAGGATAAGGAGTTGGAGCCACAGCTGTTAGTGTTATAGTTAGAGTAGGTTTATACCATTGATGACTGATTTTAAGGCTGCAGGTGTTGCAGAAGTCAGAGCTAGGACACTTGGCCCTGCTTGAATGAACCTTTACACTTGAACTCCTGTAAGTTAATCTTGCATTTTATCATTTGTTCATACATGTATTAGAATTTCCTCCGAAGGCTGATCATATTTATACGGAGAATCCGAAGCCACACGGTTCTTCTTCCAATCTAAGAATCCTTAGGACTGACATTTGACCAGTGGAAATTTAAGAGGAGTCTGATACTTGCTGTTGAATCACAGTTTACACAGATTCTTAGTGCCAGTAAAAAGGCACTTGCCCAGAATTAGCAGCTCATCTTGGCTAAGAGTGTGTTTGCTATCTATACTCATCTCAACAAAACCTACCAGAGTATTCAACAGATTTATTTACTCCGGCAATGGTTTAAATTATTGACCACTTTGGTATGAGGAAACCCCCAACTTACCTATTATTGGGATAGCTTTGAGCTATCCGTTGATGCTGCTTTTCTCAGTAAGGATGTACCCAAATTATCTAAAATCTGTGCTGCTAGAAGCAATCTGCTACCAAATTTTATTATCAAAACACAGTGGTTCTTTTTATACTTACTTTAACAATAATAATCCATACTAAAAGGATTCATGATCCATCCAGACATGAATCCACGTATATAGAAAATTTGAAATAAAATAAGTTCCAAAAAACAAAAAATACTTGAGTAATAATACATTTATTTCCAAAGATAAGGATCTACTCATTATTGAAGTGTTCAAAACAGTGATCACACGGTGCAGAAAAGAGAACAGGTGTGGCCTGTGTGTTTATATAAGACAACACATGACTCCTAGGGGTATTTGTACATGTAGGGGTCAATAGAGTGTGTGTAGTGTGTTGTTGAAGCTGTTTCGACCTCTAGAGTTGCCAAGAAGTCATCATCCGGACGTGAAGTAATGTAGAGCACTGGGTAAGGGCCAAGCCTCCTTGGGACATCTGTAGTGTGAATAATTATGGTACCCAAGCAGCTGTGAGGGAGTCAGGCAGAGAAGGGAGTGAGTATAGGCATCAATCTGTACAGGCTGCAATAATAACAGAGTCAGAGTGGGACACATGAAAGGACTTCATCTAGAAGCACAGAAAAGGCTATGCAAGGTGTAACTGAAGGAATCTGAAGGGAGTGTTGCTACTTCATAATAAAATTTCTTCACGGAGTGTCACTAAGCCACATGAAGATAACAGACTTCTGAAAGAATAAAACTGTGGAGAGCCGATAACGCAAATGATTTGCACCCACTCCATACAGCAAAAGAAGCATGGTCAAGAACAGGCATCCCAGTCCACTTATCTAGCCAGAAGAATAAGCAGTTGCAGAGGTATAGGAAAAAGATGCATTTGTTAAGATGTACAAACACTTTCCTCTTTTGTGATCACAATTTACGAACTAAGAGGACCATTGATTATTTTAAAATTGTTCCATCTGAAATAACCTTGATTGTTATTTTGCTATCTGATTCTATACAGACATGGCTTATAATAGAAATAGTAACAAGGGAAGTAAGGTGTGTGGTTGGTTAAGCCTTATAATAGGTATTATGTATGCAATAGTAATTGTGGGAATGATTGTGGGAATGCCGTGGTTGGAGAAAAAGACTATTAACGCTACTTCAAAACCTGAAACTACAACACTAATACCATGGGAGAGGTTTGAGCAGGATGCAAGACACTTGCATGAGGGAACTAATTCAAAAGGGGAACTTTCTACTAATGTCTTCTATCGCTTGCTGAATGAGTATGTAGAGACCATGGATGCGAAAGACTGTTATGTGTGTACTAAGATTCTTTCATCTGTGCAAGAAGGGGTTACCTATCATAGCCTCCCTTTAACCTACGGGATTAGCTGTAGTTTGCTACTAACTAGATTTTACAATCAAGAGCATGTGCAATACTTTTATTCAAATCTGGATGTTGTGTTTTCTTTTGTGCCTGCGATGAGGTTTGCCTCTTGTGCCTGGGTTCAAGTTACAACTCTAAAGCCTGCAGTGATTGCCTATCAATGAAACTGAAGGTCATACAAGATCACTAAGCAAAACTATGCCCCTGGACACTCTGATGAGACCGGTCTAAGTAGAAGGGTCGATCCCGTTCTCAATCCAGAAGTTTAGGAGTTGTCCAGAAGTTGCAGGAGCCATTCCAAAGGTCATTCTTCATCTCACTCCAAAATCTTTGGGTACATAGAGGAAACAATATGAAAAATCTTTGCAGGACTCTGCCGCTTCCTATTTCCTGCACACTCGCACTCCTGAGAAGGTGCAGTTGTGTTTACATGCCTCTTGATCTCGCTGTCTCGTTCCGAAGTCGGTCGACATTGTAGTCCATCCCGCAACTTGTTCTGGCACAACTAGTATTTGTAAGGCTCTCTGCTACACCAGAAAAATTCTGTCAGGCCATGCTTCCTATCTGTTTCAACTCTGTCTGGACTTCTGCAGGCCCCAAGGAAGGGAGAGGCTCTCCATCTGGTAGATACTTCTGGCAGATTGACTCTGGAGCTTCATGGCTCCTGTACAGACGCCACCTCTGGCTCCCACCTCCTTTCTGGTTCCCGGAGTGTGGACGCTAATGCCGACTCCACTGACACCGGAAGACGAGGTGCCTATTGTGCTCTCTAACTCGGAGTTAATGCTTCTCTGACCTCAACCGAGGCAATGCTCGGTTTAAATCAAACCCCAACCCACTTAATGTCCCACCTTTACAAGGCAGATCTCATGTTATGTTACTTGTTAAGAATGGATTCCAATCATGACTATTATTCAATTGGCCAACCCTACCACGAAGTAAACTGGTATAATGACCTTGAGGATGCCAGTGGTCTTGAAACCTCTCCAGCCACTGAAGAAAGTACTTCCTTTGGGATGGCCATGAGGAGTTCAGCTGAAGTTGTCGATCTACAGCTCCCAACGTTAGAAGTCCGAACCAATGTCCGGACCAAAGTACTCCAGCTGGGGCAAATCTCTACTGAACCCCTAGTATCTTTCAACGAGGCATTCACGGAGACCCTCCTGGGGGCCCAGCCCAAACCTTGCTTTGGTCGTCCAGTCAGTTGCTAGATTGCAAGGTGCCACTGACCTGCCTCCAACAATCCTTTTTGTTTTAGCACCAGTCTGATTAGAGCTTGGTGGTGCACACTTCTAGCAGTTGGACACTTTCCCAGCTACTCCCTCCAATAGCGAGTGCAAGAGAGTTGAGACCTTTGAGAAGAGGGTATTTTCTTCCACAAGTTTGGCCCTCAGGTCAGTCAGTGACAGATGCCTTCTGGGCTGCTATTCCCATGCTCACTGGCATTCAGTTGTTCAAGTCCTCTCAGGAGATCTTGAACCCATCCTAACCCAAGCTGTAGAGGACGGCTGTGATGCTGCCAAATTCTCAATATTATACCACGGATTTCGTTGGGCAAACCATTGGTGCTAGTGCCACTATTCGTCACCACACCTGGTTGCAGTTGCCGGGTTTATCACACAATGTCCAGTCATCTCTTATGGACATGCACTTAGATAGGACTCACCTCTTTGGAGGCAAGGCAGATTTAGCTCTCATGTAGTTCAAAGAGAACAGGGCTACAGCACGCTCCCTGGTCTTCTCTGATCCACATTGGAAGCCGCATCAGTGCTATTGTTCCTTTCACTAATTTCCGCAGAGGTGCCCCCTAACAACAGCCTCTTCAAGGTGCCCAGCCCTTTTGTGGCTGAAGCAGTGGCACCCACGTCCTTGTGGTCATGGACAGCGTGCCAGTCAGACCACTGAACCGCATTATGGCTCCCACACCTCATGCGGCCCCATGTGCCAAAAATGATGCCCTTAGTGGAGAACAGCCACCCAGTGGGGCAGGAATCAATGATTAGGTCCTGCAAATTGTCCAGAAGGGATTTGTCATCGCCTTCATGGCCTTTCTGCCACATCTTGCACTATGCCTGAAATGACTGACGGAGGGCCGCCTGTCAGTCTTACAGCAGGTGCAAGCCCTTTTGGCCAAAGGGGCTATCAAGACGGTGCCAGCCCCAGATGTGGGTTGTGGTTGTTACTTCCACTACTTTATGCTGCCTTTGCCCTTTTTTTTTGTTTGTTTAAGACCCGAGCCCCCTCCACACTTCCCTTCAAAATGCTCACCTTAGCCCAACTCTTGTTTGCCTTTGACCCTGGAGACTGGATGGTGGCGTTGGAGCTAATGGATGCCTGTTTCCATATACCCTTCCTGAAGGCCCATTGCCACTACCTGTGGTTCATGGTGTAACAGGAGCACTTTCAGTTTGTTGTACTCCACATTAGGCTCACCAGTGCCCCTTGGGTGGTCACAAAAGTGATGGTGGTGGTAGCCGCACATCTTCAAAGGTAAGGGGTCCCAGTCTTCCCCTAGTTTGATGACTGACTGACTGAAACCGAGTTCACCCCAGGCACTCACTACCAGGCTACGGCAAAGCTCCTCAGGCAAAAGGTTATGGGAGGAATGCTTCCAATTTGTCTAACCACTGGCAATCACACTGGGTACCTTCCAGCCCATTGCTCTTTTTCCCACCATGTCATCTCAGGTTAGACCCAGCAACCTCCTGTCATTTCTTTTTTTAGGGTTTAGTATCAATGGACCGAAGTCACACCTGACTCCTCCTCAGAAGCTCCCCTTCATCTGAGAGATTCTGAACACACATCAGTTCTTTGCTGCCCAGATTTCTGAAGAAGACCATGACCGACCAGGCAAAAGTCATTCTAGTGGCCCTGGATTTGGCACGGGAGTATAGTATCCAAAGCTCCATTACATGAGCATCTGTCTTGCAACAGGCATGGTCCTGCACCCAGGCCTTTACAATCTCCACATTTGTACTTGGAGAGTGAGTGGCGACAGCTGAATACCTTAGATCTTGGCCCCGGAATTGATGTGATCATGGCAACCTTGCGTCCCTCAACAGACAATATACAGCTGTTGATGTGACAAATTTGTGCCTTGGTGCGGCATAAGGCACATTGAGCGGGCGCGGCCAGGTGCCGATTTGGTAGGATGTGAGCTCTGCTGTTCCTGTCCCGTGATCCACCATCCACAGGGTTGCTCCTTAAATAAGGGCCCCCCAAAGATTGCCTTATACCCTCCCATGGCCCTAGAGGCAGCATAGCTTCAGGGGGATCCATGACGGAGTCATTTTGAGCCTGAGTGCAGAATGATTGATGGGAGAGCGTTGCGGACTCGGCCATGATGCACAAGATGGTGTCTGGGTGGCTGCGAGACCCTAGAGCCTATTGACCCTGCTCAGTAGTGTGTCGGCGAGAAGCCTTGAGCTGAGAAGGGTACTGTGAGAGGAGAGATCAATTCCTGTCCCACACAACCTTATTGGCGGCCCGCTGAGCGATGGGGCGTGGCGAGGACGCACGGCGACAATGACAGCTTGGGCCCGTACGGCGGGCAGGTGACTGCACCTGCAGGGTTGTGCCTGCTGGTCCTCCAGACCTGAACTAAGAGGAGCACCTGTGCTGGAATGATTGGGAGAAACAGCCTGGAACCAGAGACGATAGCTGCTGGCAGGAGGAGGCCGTGAAAAAAACTCACTACTGGAGCATTGTGAGGGGCGAGCTCCTTCCCTGCTCCCCATCGGAGCTCTACATCCTTGGCGACCTGCAGAGCAGCAAGCAGCGCTGAGGTTGTACGGTGACAGCAGTGGCCTGGGGCCTATAGTGGGGGTGAGTGGCTGCTCCAGCTGGGCCCCGAAGCCTGATGTAAGTGAAGCACCTGTATTGTAATTCTTTGGGGGGGCCGACCTGGAGCCAGAGACAATTGCTGCGCCCACGAGCCGGCTATGGGGGGGGAAACCCCACCAGTGGAGCTCCACAAAGGATGAGCTGCTTCCCAGCTCTATATGCAGCTTTCCATCACTGGCAGTCCGTGGAGCAGAGGAAAGCACAGAAGTCACACAGCGACAACAGTGGCCTGGGGACTGTGGTACCGGTAGGCGACTGCTCCATGTGCTGTTCACAGTGTGGTTAGACCAGCCTGGGGCAAGGGCCTATCACCGCAGCCAGGAAGGGCCGCAAGAAAATCCCACAAGCGCAAGGCCATGGGCACCGATCGAGAGCAGGGCCTTAGGGGTCTCCGCTGGTGGACTTCCCCCCCCCCCCCCCCCCAGGGGAGATTGGAGGAGTCCTGAGGGTGCCCGTTTGCACACTGTTGGTGGTGAGTCCAATTGATTGGCAGCTACTGCTGACTGCCAGCAGATAGAGCTTATACGAACATGCCTGACTGCCCAATCTCATGTATTGTATCAATGTATTGCACAACTGGTGGGGGCCCCCAGAGGATCAAGAAGGAAGCAGCAGAGTGTTTTGAGCCTAGTTGTTGCAAGCTTGGGCCTCTCCCCCCACACAATACCATATAACTGGAGTTGCCCTCACTGGTGAGAACGGTTAGATAGCTGATTAACTTACAACCTACCCAGTGGAGGTGGGCTCCTCGCCCGGGGCGGGACTGCAGAGGCCTCCCCTGAATGAACTTCTGCTGGTGCCTAGAGGTGGGTGTTCGACCGGAGGCTTGCACTTCTTGCCCCTTCCCACTGCAACAGTGCTCCTGAAGAGAGGCTCACTGGTAACTGATGCCCGCAGAGTGAGCACAATGGGCAAAGTCCCTCGGAAGCATGGCCTAGGCGGACCTCTGTTAAGCCAGCAAGATGCCCGTACGGGATTATTTCCACCACCAGACATGGAATCGCACAATGGACCTTCCTTACAGGACATACTGCAGGCTATTACAGCCTCCAGGGAAGCCCTTCCAACTAAACTCGATACACTGGGACCTGACCTTAGTAGCCTAAAGAATGATCATAGGCGCTTGGCAGAAAGGGTCACCTCGACAGAACGCTGCCTAACGGGCCTCCACCCCGATGTCACTAGCTTGCAGGAGAGGTTAACCCTCATGGAGACCAAGGTCCAACTCCTAGAAATTCGGGCCAAGGACTGTAAGGGCAGGTCAAGGAGGAACTATATACTGGTGATCGGCCTCCCCGAACACTCTGAGGGGCAGTATATGCTGACTTTCCTGGTGCGCTGGCTGCAAGATGAGTTGGCCCAGGAAGGACTCTTCCCCCTTTTTTTTTGCCCTAGAACAGTCACATAGGGTACCAGCTTGACCACCACGACCTGTGGTGGTGCGTCGTCTTCACTACCGGGCCCATATCCTAGCCTAAGCCCAGAAGAGGACCGACCTCCAAATAGACTACCATAAAATCATGATTTTCTCCCATTTCATAAGAGAATTAAAAAAACAGCGAGCCTCATTCATCGATGCCAAATGTCAACTGTGCCAGAGGGGAGTGCAGTACTCCATGCTGTGTTCCTGGCTCACCTGCAGGTGATCATACAGAAGGGAACTCTCTTCCATACACCACAGTAGGTGTGGGACTCGAGGCAAACCCGCATGCGGGATCCAGTCGGGACTCACTGTGGAAAGTGCGAGGTCTGAGAAAGAGACCATGGTGTAAGAGAGAGTGGTGAGTAGAAACCCTGACCAAGGTGGAGGCCCATCGGGTGCGGCAACGCGCAATTGAAGAAGTGATTTTAAGTGGCGTGGGGCTTGGAGCTCTTGCGCCAGGAGCGATGGGGAAATCCCAGGCCTCAGAACCCTTGAGCAACAGTGGTTCTGAACTCTCTGCTAAAGACCTTCCATTAGTAACACCACACACAGCAGACAATATTTTGACCATATTGATGTACTGGCTCCAATTTATTACCTAACTGATGGAAGGTGAAATGAAAGTCCTGTGGGTGTACCCAGTCTTTTCAGGTGCAAGGGGGATACTTTGGCAGCGATCTTTAGCACCATTGGGGGCCTGCAAAGTATGTTGTATTGAACCAAGTGTTTTTCATCTGACAAGGCAGCCCTGCGTGACTGTGAGCAGGGTAGACCGGGCCATCCTGAAGTGCAGCCCAAACTGTTGGAGGCCAAGGAGAAGGTGGCTGAGCACTATGAGAGGTTGCAGTGCTTTCATTACTGAGAATACACAGTGCAAGCTCACACTGAGGATGAACAGGGCAGGGGAGTCTGCTGGCATGGCTGGCGAACCCAGCAAATCAGTATTCGGTAATATTGACACTGCAGCAGGTGACCATACACCACCAGGAAGACATTAATCAAGTGTTTAGCAGCATGTAAGTGCGTTTCAAGCTCTCTGTGTCTACCCACCGTACACCATGTTCTTTCTAAACAAACTGGTTCTGCGGACAGGAGCATCCTTCTTGCCAAAAGTTGTGACTCCATCCAATGTAGGCCAAAATATCACCATACCGGTGTTCGTGGCTCTGCCTTACCATTCTGAGGAGCTCCATAGCTTAGACTCCAAAAAAGTATTGAACGTTTACATTGATCGTACCTGAGAACACTCGATGGACAATAGTTTTTTGTGGGGTTTGTTAGAGGGAAAAGAGCAAGGTCGTACAGTAAAGGACCATCTCCTGTTGGATCGTGTTCTGCATTAAGATCTGCTACAAACTGGCCAAAAAGCAGCCCTCCGAAAGGGCTGCAGACTCATTCTGCAAGAGCCAAAGCTGCTTCCACAGCTTTGGCACATGGAGTTCCTGTCCTGGACATCTCTCATGCAGCTACATGGGCATCACTTCATACATTTCTGATGGCCAGGATTGCTGAGTGGGGCATTTCGGCCACTTGGTTAAGTAGAACTGTTTGCTGGAGTCTATTCATAAATCTGCCTCCAAAAAGGTACTGCTTTGGTATCTCTTTAAAAGGTGAGGACTCTGCAGTTAGTTGTCTCAGTCAGAAGGACAGGTTACTTACCATCAGTAATGCTCTTTCTGGTAGAGACTGCCCAGCTGTAGAATTCTCACAGACCCTTCCTTCAATCATCCATGTTCTGTGCATTGGACTATATCCATTATTAATATGCCAAATGTAGGAATCTGCACACTGGTCAGAACCAGTTTTCTACTGGGGCTCTGCATCTGGGGACACAGCCTAGGAAGTACCTGAGATAAGTGCATTGGAATGACGCCTATTAAGTCTCCACATGTATGTGCTAAACTGAGGTATAGCTGAATGTCATTGGTATTTTGATGTATAGAGTGCAGTGGTGTAGAGTACTGCATTGAATTTAGCAGCATAGAATGCAGTGGCTTAGATTTGAGTGGTGCATAGTACAGTGGAGTGGAGAGGAGTAGAGTTGACTGGCATAGAGTGTAGTGGCATAGAGTGGTGTACAGTAGCATAAAGTGGTGTAGTGTATAGTGCTGTAGACTGCAGTGGCATAGAGTGCAGTGCCTTAGAGTGGAGTAATGCAGAGTAGAAAGGCAGTGTGCTGCTGTACAGTAGTGTCAGAATGCAGTGGTGTAGACAGCAGTGGTATATAGTGTTGCAGAGTAGAGTGCAGTGGCATAGAGTATAGTAGAGTAGAATGGCGTAGAGGTCAGTAGCAGAGAGTGCAGTGGTGTGAAATAGAGTGGCATACAGAGCAGTGTCGTAGAGTAGTTTTCAGAGTAGAATGCAGTGGCGTAGATAGCAGTGGATAAGAGTGGCATAGAGTGCAGTGACGTAGATTGGATTGGTTCAGAGTAGCGTGAAGTGATGAGTGGTGCAGGGTAAAGTACGGCTGCGTAGAGTGGCATAGAGTGCAATGGCGTAGAGTAAAATGTAGAGTGCAGTGGCATAGAGTGCAGTGGTGCAGAGTACAGTGTTGCAAAGTGGCGTTGAGTACAGTGGCATAGAGTGGAGTTGTGCAGAGTAGATTGGTGTGACCTAGATTGGAGTGGTGTAGAGTGCAGTGGTGAAAAGTTTAGCGGTTTACAGAGTGGCAAAGATTGCATTGGTATAGAGTAAAGTGGCTTAGGGTAGAGTAGAGAGGTGTAGCATACTGTGACATAGAGTGGAGTGGTGCAGAGTGAAGTGGAGTGGCGCAAAGTAGAGTGGAGTGGTGTGGAATGGCATAGAGCAGAGTATGCATGGTTTGATAGCGCACTACTGTATCAGACGACACATTATCAATTGAATTGATCATTACATTTACACAGACATACCCTTTCACTAATAAAACTATACAGTGCACAAAAAAAAATGTATGGAAATTGCATCACCAGGGTAATAATTTGTTTTGAACTATTAAAGTACTTTTTTCCAAATATTTAAGAAATAACAAAATTGTGCTTTGTGTTCCTAAATCTGATATATTGTGAAATACTTACACAGTTCAGTTATTTTTTTTATAAAGAATTTGTATTCAATTTTGAAACACAGCAGTATCACACACCAGTCATAGAACAGTTACTAGGATGGAGTAATGGAGAGTCAAGTTCACAGTGATGGGTAGAACAAACACAGTAAACAATATGGTTAGCATCACAAGCATTACATCGGTAGACTAGAGTCCACACGTCCCCCACCACTTGCCCCATATCAGCTCATATTTGGAAGGACAACCCTGGCTTCATACACCGGTTTCTTCTGCCGCACGCATAAGTCCACTACCTCTGGATTGCAGGGCATGATCACACCATATGATTAAAGTCAGCATTGACATGGGAGCAGGTGGGACTTGGGAGGAGACCCTTCCGCTGCAGTCGGTCGGGAGTGAGGCATGCACAGTAAAGTTAATAGGTTTGTATTAGGCGTAACCGTGAAGAGAGCGTGATGACACGCAGGGCCATCAGCCCATCACGTCATTTATCATCCTTCCAGGGACCCACCCAACCCTCCCATCGGGTTGTTAGGTTGTTTAACATGCCAGGAGTGTAGATGACCAGGGTGCGGTAGATCTGAGAGACTCCACCCTTCCCGAGTGTGCCCATAATAATTTTCACTTCCAAGGGGCTGAACTCAGGTAGGAGGCTATCCCGTGGTATGGGGGGGTGTAGTGTATTTGGCAATTGTAGCTACTATTTGTAGAATTGCGATGAGGAGAGTGTGAATGTTGAAAGGAACACATATTAGTATTGCCCAGTTGCATGATATGAATGGTATCCCAGCTTGCAAATTCCTCCAGTGTCGCCACATCGCGCACCCATTTTCCGCATCACAAGGGAGTCTGAAGTGTAAATTTGGAGTCCCAAGCGAGGAAGACCGTACTGGTACCCCGGGCTAGTGAGGGGGACGAGAGTACCATATAGCATAGCCTTGAGCCGGGAAAAGCCCAAGAAGGCCAGCTGCTCCTGGTAGACAGGGTCCGACCAACCCCGGTGAACCAGTCATTGATTACCATGTGTTGTGAGGCTAAGTAGCAGAGATGCAAGTTGGCCATTCCCAGGCCGCCATCATATGGTGCCTACTGAAAGTGCGTGAGTGCCAGGCATGGCCTAGAATTCAGCCAAAAAAAGGATGTCACCATTGTGTCCAGGTCTCGGAACCAGTGACGCAGCAACGGATAGTTTGTGAGGGCATAAAGGAACCTCGGCAGCACAATCATCTTGTAAAGAGCAATCCTGCCTATCACGTTCAAGGGCAACGACTGCCACTTCTTGAGGTCCTCCTTGACCTTACAAGTTAGGGGGGGTCTAGGTTCATGGACCAAGTGAGTTCCGGGTGGAGCCCAACCCATACATCCAAATGGCAGAAACTCAGTCACCCCACTGGTATGTCGTCTGCCAACCCACAATTTTGCACTTGTGTGAGGGTACTGATTTGGACGGATTGAGTCGCAGTCTAGATGCTTCTCTAAAGAGCTGTCTCCGAAGGCCACTCATCTCCGTGAGGAACAAGAGGACGTTGTCTGATTACCGTGTGATATGGTCCTCTTATCCTGTGTCGCATTGCCATCCCTGCATCTGTGCGTCACAATGGAGTCACCCAGGGGGCTCAATCTCTAGTACAAAAAGGAGGGGGAACAGGGGGCAACCCTGTTGAGTTCTGTGGCAAATAGGAAAGACGACGGAGACCACCCTGTTGATCTGTACCCGCGCAGTGCAGTTGGAGTAGAGTGTACAGATGAAGCCGTAGAACTGGGATCCAAAGCCAGCCCTCTGGAGGACACCTTTCAGGTACCCCCAGTCGACTGTGTCAGATGCCTTCTCAGAATCAATAAGTAATCAGGCAATTTGGGGTGTGAACAGGTAATGATGGGCAAGCGCCACAGTCAGGTGCTGAAGGCAGTGACTCGTGCTTCTGGCAGGCATAAAGCTGCATTGGTCCAAGTGGATGACTGTCTAGAGGACTCGTTTAAGTCGAGTGGCCAAAACTGTGGCAACGTTTTTGACCTCTCTGTTGATGAGTGATCAGGTGATATGCTGCGCACAAGGTCGAGGAGTGTTGCGTTTTCAGAGTGAAAATAATGGTTGCCGTATCAATTTCAGGGAGGAAAGACCCAGCTTTTGATGCCTTCTTGTAAAGAGCTAGCAGTCGGGAGTGAGAATCTCTTGGAATGTACTGTAATACTCATTGGGTAACCCATCAGGTCCTGGAGGCTTCCCTGAAGCAAATCAACAAATAGAGGGGTAGGAAGAGATAATGGTCCAGTGTATAGCCTCCTAAGTGAATGCACAATATACCAAGATACACTACTCCAAAGGGGAAGATGGAAAAGGAAGTCCTATTTATAGGAGCAAGAATCCTCACACACCCAAGTGGGTGTCATGCTTCATCATTGGAATTGCTCCTCGTCAGACTGGCGTTGCAATATCTGACGGGCACCCCCCGTAGGGGGGCTCTTTGCCGGAGTTCTTTACTCGATGATGCCAAGACCCCTAAAAGGTGAGTTTGGAAGGAGAACAAAAGGAAGAAATTAATAGCAAAAAAAGTTAAAATTGGCTCAGGACCCCAAACCTACGGGCAACCATTTATTCAACCAGATAGGGTGAAGGCCAAGATTAAAACAAATGAGGAGAGTGAAATGAATACAATGATCAAAACGCTCTCAACCATATATAATGGAGTATGGGTGGTATGGAATGGAATTACCAGACCATCCCAGGTACAAGGGTCAACATGTTTTGCGTCTTTAATGGTCCAGATGGATCCAGCAACGCTTCTTCAGGACCAGGTGAAATTAAACTTCTCCTTCTCTATAAATGTAAAAATGCCTATGGACTAAGACTGTCAATTGTCAGTACTTTTGTCACTTACACTAGTATGTGATTTGGACGTCCTATTCCTAATTGTCGCCCCCCTCATTAAAGGAACAAGCTTCATGGGACAGCGGGGGCCCAATGGCCGGGCATGAACTATTTGTGACGCTCCTGGCGTGATGATTCTTTCGGGAGCGCGGCCCGGGATAGATGCAGAGTTGTGGCCAGGAGCGTCGCAAATAGTTCATGCCCGGCGTACTTTCAGTTTGGTTTCAAGCTCCTGTGTGTAGGCCTCATCTTGAAGATACCAAGCTTTGAGCCTCCACAGGGGGTGCGGAGTGCCTGTGTCTGCTCCAAGGAAAAGTGTTGTGTGATCTGAAATCCCACGTGGAAGGATTTAGGTTTTGGACCCTGTGAGACCGTCTGTGGAAAGCATAAGAACTGTCAATGCATGAGCCAGTATGATGAGCTGCTGATGTGTGGGTCTGTTGTTGCTGCTGGGATGTCATACCCTCCAGATGTAGCAGGAATCCAGGGTGGACAGCCAGCCCAAAAGGTGACTAGCACCAGAGTGACGTGCCAAGAGGGTGCCAGTGGAATCCAGGTCCGGGGCTGGGATAGCATTAAAGTCCCCTGTAATCAGGTTGAGGCCACTAGGAAGAGCCAGTAGCACAACTGCAAGCTTGGTAAGAAAGGTTTCTATAGCTGCAGGAGGGACAGACATGCACACCAGGTTTGGAGTGCTATCTGCCAGGGTTTCGGTCAGGGCAAGGGAGCGGCCTTGGGTGTCGCTGTTCATTTGAGTGATGACCATAGAGAAGGATCGACGGAGCAGTACTGCCACCCCGTGGAAGCCTCTGGTGTATCCAGAGTGTGGTATGCTCTGTCATAACCCTGGTGCAGTAGAAAGGGATTGCAGGTACCCATAAGGTGGATCGCCTGGAGCATAAGGACAGCGGGAAGGAACCGATGGGCATACCACAGGACCGTTGATCATTTGATGCAATCCATTAACATTCCAGAGATAGGTCAGAGTCAGCCATTGGTAAAGGTGTGGGAGGTTTGTGTTACTCTCTGGAAGCCCCCCTCTTTCAATCAATTTCAGTATCTGGGTCTCTGCCAGCTAGAGATGATTCCGAGGTGCATGGTGGTGCCCCCATCACAGGGTGATGTGAGAATAGTGAGTCTGCCCGGCCCCTGCAGGAGCATGTACGGACCCTCTTTGGCTTTAGGGCTACTCCAGTGCGTGCCACCGCTGCAACCTGAGCAGCAGGGGTTGGGTGTTGGGGTGCAACCGCTCCGTCTGGCAAAGCTGTTTTTCTTCGGTAGACCATTCCCAGGCAGTTACTGGAGTTTCAAAGAAGTACATTTTTTGGGCATGGATAACTTTGAGTTGCCCTGGGAACAACATGTAGAAGAGGTGAAGCGTCTTGAGTTTTTGTTTGACCGCTCTGCATAAGAGCAGCGCTGTGCTTGTACCTCCCAGGTGTAGTCCGGAAAAATAAGTATCCTTGAGTTCTAGTACCTCGGATCCAGGAGAGAGAGCGCCTGTCTTAGGATGGAATCTCTGTCCCTTAAGTTGAGAATACGTCCAGTAATGGGCCAGTGTGAGGCTCCCGGGGGTGGCCTGGGCATCCAGGCCGTGTGAGCTGGTCCTCAATTTAAATGGCCCTCTTGGTGATCGCAGTGCCCACACACAACAGGGCTGACCTACAAATCATTCCTTTACCCTCCCCCCAACATCTCCAGGGGTGAGGATCTGCCGTGCAAATTCCAACAGGGTGCAGATTGTAGGGCGTAGATACCACAGGGCCCCAGTGCCGTTAGGCTCCAGCTACTTATTCTGCCATCTTGGCTGCGCGTCACCTACCACAGTCGAGATATGTCAAGTGCAGGCCTCAAACGGACAATGTGTCTCTCTGCTCTCTCCTGTGCTCTGGGCCCGGTCAGCGGCAGCCAGCTCACGGGGCAGGCATACCAACAAAATGTCCCACCCAGGCCGGCAGTCAGTGGTGCACTTCCCACGTCGGAGCTGCCATGACAGGCAAGTAAAGTGGCCCGCCACAGGTTTGTGTCTGGCCATGGGGCAGTGCCTAACACTGGTGCCACTCGGTCACTGACCACTATGCTGGGGGTACTTCACTGACACTTAGCGATTTCGAGAGGCATCCTGTTGGGAGGTGGATGGCAGCAGATGACAGAGGGGTCTGGAGCACTCCTAGAGTGCAACTGGCCATCTTGACGTGTCAAGCCACGCCCCCTGCACAGTTCCTTTAAATGCTTTGTGCAAGAAAAAACTATTTTCTACCCCCAGTATCCACAAAATTGTCACATAAATCCTCTCACTTTGAAGTCAGAGAAAGAAAAGTAAACAAGCACCCTCGGAAGACAGTGCCTCACATTTGCCCTCTTTGAATGCACAGCATATGTGACAAGATAAGAACAAGATTTAAAGGCCTGCGTACAGAAATGGAGTTTGTGGAAGACAACATGCTTTAGACAACGGGAGGGGCAAACTGAATCTGGAGAGCCTAAAGCAAATAAAGACAGCAAATAGAAAGCCAGAAAGTTGCAAGCCACTAAGCTAATGGTAATTAACGGGCATAATGCATTCCTAGGTCAACTTTCTGAAAGTCCCCAAGAAGTCCTTAGCAAACCAGACAGCTGTGCTGTGTGGTAGGCTGCAACCTAGAAAAAAATCAAAAAATGTGTAGAGAATTATGATCAACGCTGTTAAACACAGCTTTAAAAATCTGCCAGGACTAGAAGGTGGATGTCATCTTCGAGGATTCTTAGGTTGTAAAGAAGGATATGGAGTGTTGTAGGTGCTTTATTACATTTGGGATGTAATCTAGATGGAAAAGTATTGGTGATAGGAGCAAGAAGCGTGGTGAGACCACTTTCTCAATAATTGTCCATTCGAAGGGAAGCTTTGACACTTTTCTGAAGTTGGTAGCTTACCGACTTAAGGATAGGTTTTGTGAGGAGGTGTGATAGGTTAAGTTTTTTAGCAAAGATGCAAATACGCTCTCTGCTATTGAAAAGGTGATGATTAACAGTCTATCTTGTGCACCTCGTTATCAGAGCTATAGGGGATCCTACAGCAGATGCAGGGAACCTGCTCGAATTTGTCAATAGCAGATAAAAAAGGTTCAGTCACACCTGTGATGGATCTTAGTCCAAGGAATGTCCCTAGCAACTCCGGTGGTGCAGAAAAGCCACTGTCGCCGATATAAGGCATCCAGTGCCTGTGTAGTAAATCCATTAAAATTGCAACAAATCGGTTGCACACTGCAGTTCTCAACTGAATCTTCATTTGTAGCTCAGGCTTATTGGAGAAGACCAGAAGCTGGTGTGCTATCAAGCTACCTTCAAAAGCCATAAAGGAATCCTACCTATGAAGCAAATGACTAGGGAGCCAGCCCCCACCTAAGTGCCCCTTGCTTATAGATAAAATTGTTGGTTGGGTAGATTTGAGTACCTCAAAGCGGCCGGTGTCTATGGGTATGATGCAAGCCAGCAGCTTTGGACGATCTCTGTGTCAACAGATGGTCCAAAGCGGGCCGGGGCTTTCTTAAGGACCAGGCTCCCGAAATAGCACTACATGATTGAACAGTGGATGTCGTTTACTTAGGTCAATGTAAGAGCAAGTATGACGAGATCAAGGAAAATAAAATCCTTCTAAGTAAGTTAATCAAACAAATTGACCTGGTGAGAAATGATGAGAACGCGTCTCTTGATAAGGGTAACCTTGAGAGGAGCACAATATGTTGTAATCATGAAAAGCACCGCACCAGAAGGGTAATATCAGTTGTAAAACAGAAACGACGTGATGCTCAATATATAGGTTTCGTGCCCAACCCACCTGTACAATATTGGGAGTAGTTTCTAAATCACACTCCGTTCAAAGGCAGCCAACCTGCGATGTTGTGAAAACAGCAGCAACTTATTGAACGGATGAAGAAAGCTCCAGACCTACCTTGGACGTGGACCAGGTGAAACATGTTGCCCTTGTTTATTGGTTGAGTTTAAAAATATTGGTCAGCTGATCAGTAGTTTTCTTCCACTAGTTGTAGGTTCCTTATTATTTCGTTTTTCAGAAGCACATTGTGATAGTGTAATACCGTTGAGCATGTTATCTGTACCAGAATTATTTCTTTATTCATAGGTTTGATCCCGCTTGTGTCTTCCCCTTCAGACACGAGCGAGGCCTAGGCCCTTTGATGGGGTATGCCATCCTAGGATGGGTGACTTCAGCATTCTTTAAAGATGTTTTTACATTTAACTAAGTTATACGTTTAAGATATACTACTCAAGCCTTAGTCTGAATTCTGTCAATTGACACTTTCTGTATAGGCTCCCCTTGTCTTAGGTTACTTTGTGTTGATTATCAGTCATTAGTGCTGCCACTTAAGCAGCTTGTAACAAGCCAATACAAAAGATGAGTCTCCGGTTCAATAAATAGAATGCGGATGCAGGTGACAGCCCTCTGTCCATCTCTAGGCAGAAGGTGTTTGATGGTGGCATACTTGAGGCTAAGCAGTCTGGCCATTCATAGTTATTCAGCCGTTTGAACTGCGAATCAAGCCCATTCAGGCTTTGTTGTGTTCCTCATGTCTCATCCAGGAGGCACTGTGGATCCTGCAGGGCTGGTGGTCTTAAATGAGACATCAGTTTTTTTTTTTTTTTTTAAAGTCTATTGCATTTTTTTTAATTGATATTGTTATTCTTCAAAGTACTTCGAAATATTTTTATATTGTTATAAAGTGTTCCAGGATCCCACGGGACCCGTTGGAAATGCATGCAATGTACACTCCTCAAATGTTGTTGCTGATGCTCGTCACTGTTTTAGTCTACAAGTTTGTCATGTCTTAGTTTTAGACAGCAACTGTCAGAAGTTTCTGTTAACAAGCAAAACTGTTGAATTCCGCTACCGATAACATTTCTGTCTAGCCCAAAATGTTTAAACATGGCTACCCGTTTCCGATAGTGCAACGCCTGTGTGTGGTGTGACGCAGAACTAAATGGGAACCTACTGCTTATGCTGAACGGGATGCACTTTATCACACTGATCCATACCTAGTTTTTTTCGTACTTTACTCCTACTTGTGCTCTCCTCCTTTACCTACTGTCTTTCTTTCCCGTAGGCTCCTGGATACGGCGACGTAAGACTTTCTTTGGAAACGATACCAGACACCGTAAACCTGGAAGAGCCCTTTGAAATAACATGTAAAATAACAAACTGCAGGTAGTATGTCGCCTTCTGTCAGACAAGTCAAGCAATCTTTAATGGTTCATATGTGCAGCATGCTGTTCGTGGCACTTGTATGTGAATAAAAGTACATTAATAAGTGTCTTTGGAGCAGTGTTGTAATCTGAACATCAAAATTGTTAACGTTTTTATGACGATCTGATACATACAGTATGGACGTAGCAATTCATAGTATATTGCTTATTACACAACTCAGCCAAGAAATGCGTGTCGGATATAGCATTTGGCGCATAGCATGAGATGTTAGTTTACAGGTGCGTGTAATATCGATACTCTCGTGAGTGTCTGTAAGCGGTGCTTTAAATGAGCAGGTACTCTCCGGTAATAAGTACCTGCACTTATTAAATTTGAAAGGGGAAGTACCTCCACTTCTCACACTGCTGCAATATATTTAATGGGACAGTACCGGCACGCCTCGGGCGCAAACAGGTAATATAAATACTGAGTACCTGCACTTCTATATTCCCACAACTCCATGTGAATGGAACAAGCCACTTCCGCTGTCTCAAGTCTCACAATGTTTAAGGCTACAGTAAAGTAAAAAAAATAAAGAAAGAAAAAACTGGTCATTTGTTAACATTCTACTGTTAGAGTTACACTGGAACTAAGTATCAACGCGTCAGACCTTAATGACCTCTGACACAGCACAGGTTCCTGTGGGTGGCTGGGAAATGTAGGCACAGGATCCCTGCAAAACTGTGGAACCCTGACTCCCCACAATCTTCAAGCAGTCAGTGAGCCGCACGTTATTAAAATGCGGCACCCAAGCAACCGTCTACATATGCGGAGGTCGTGATCTTGGATGCATGAGTTGTTCACGAAGCCCAAGCAGCCGTCTAAAAAAGTACATGGTGCCCAGGCAGCCGTCTAAAAGAAGTACATGGTGCCCAGGCAGCCGTCTAAAAGAAGTACATGGTGCCCAGGCAGCCACCAACGTAAACCAGCATGCATCATCCCTAGGGTGACCACCTGGCACTGAGGCACATTCTGGACAGGACTGTAAAAAATTCAGGACAAAGGGTCAAAATTCAGGACAAAAATTCAGGACAAAGGGTCAAAATTCAGGACAAAAATTCAAGAACAAACGTCAGTTTTACAGACACACGCAAGAGAGGCCATGCCTCACTATGTTGTCATTGCATTTATGTACTCTTTTTTAACATAGCACTATTTATTCACTGTGGACCTTTTGTGATTGCCTCCTGGTGTGCTACATTCAGGTGTCACATTACGTCCTTGTTCCATAGTAAATTAATGCCCTTCACGGCAAGGCCATCACCCCTACCCAAATCTACCCGATCTTTCCTGAAGAGAAAGTAACAGCAAAATTTTGATTATGTTTCTGAACATTTCAAAACCCCTGGCAAACAGTTTGGGAAACATTAAGGTCATTGACCTTATGCTAGTTTAAACAAATTGAACAAAAACATCTGGCTTACCCCAAACGCCCATGGACTTTCAACCTAATTATTTTTAAAGAGGCAGGGCAGATGGTGTGGGTCTCACACCTAATAACAGGATGTGATGTACCCATAACTTGTCTGTAGTCTCACTGCACTAGAGTGTATGTTTGGGACTCTACATTTATCTCAGAAATGGGAGCCCGGACTACCAATCAAAGATAATAAAAGAGTAGGATGAAATTGAGATCAAATGGGAGATCCACGGCAAGTAATTCAAAGGATTGTTGCTAACAACTGGATAAAGAAGACAAGAACAAGGTGGGATAATTCCTAAAATCAGACAAGATGGGTCCACCAAGACTATTTGAAGGTATTGGGTACCTGGGGAGTTGTCTGCACACAGGAGCGAAACAGAAGGGGCACTGTCAAGTGGTTGAACAATCAACACCCATCCACCTTGGCAAACTCTTCTGGTGCAATGGTTCGCTGTTAGTGCTTGCAGACCCCTTGCAAGGTTGTACAAGGCAATTGCCCGCTTAGTCCATGTCTTTATATGGTTTTGAAATTGAGCAAAAGCCAAACTAGAGATCTGGGTTATCCCTAAGTGTCAAGTACACATAGAATCTTAAAAATATTTGGGATGTAAATTGTATAATTTTTTTTACAAATTTTAAAATGTAATTAGTGTTTCTCTAACATGGCACTGTTTTCGCCTTCATATACAATTATATCTCAGATAGAACTGGGAACCAGTTACCTTTTGATACCTAGTGATTAATATCTACCATTCTTACACTGATTTCCACGATGAAAATCTCGGCAGAGCGAACGGTCTCTCCAAGCCCAGTTTGCTTTTTGGTCTTCTCTTCTGCTTTCTGTAGAGGCCATGTGGCACTAGCGAAGATGGTGTGCTATCCCAATGATAGTATTATTTTGCAAACCTTCCCCTGCTCATCCTTCATTCCTTCTTCAGACAGGCCACACATCTGATTTGGTCGCTGCGGCGCCATTGGGAGCTCTTTCCACTCTAAAGCTAACTGTGACTGCGGGTGGATTAGATATTCTGGACATAGAATGCTTTTATTCAGCTGCAGATGTCCAATGGGTGGCTCACTGGCTTTCTGCCCACCTCCCTGCATGAGATGGGGTTTACCAGTAAAGACTTAAGGAAGGCTTAATGCACTGCTCATCGTTTCCTACTGACCATTCTATGGATCACCATCCGGGGTTATCATGCATGGCTTTCTCTTGCCTTGCCAGAACCTGTAAACTCACTGACACTAAGAAACCCTATGCTCCTGCACTACCTTTGCTAAGCCTTCCCACTCGCACAGGATGGCTGTGCTCAGAGCAACTCCATCAGTGGCATGTTGCAGGTGTCTTAAAATTGGGGACTTTGTTTCTGAACAGTGAGCTACTAAATTTCCAAACCCTTGTGGCAGACTACCATATTCACCCGGTCAACTCCTTACTTACAACCACCTTAAATAATCATTGAGTGCCCTATTTCATGTCTTCTACCTAAAACTAACCCTACAAGAGGTGTGCCAGAAGCTCTGTACCATAGGAAATGGTGGCAAACTGATAGAATGGGTGTACAGACCTATCCCGCAACATGGAAACCACTCCAGGTCTTCTTGTCATACTACCTGGGTGATTGATGTAGCCAAACCTCTGCAAGATATGGACTAAAATACTGGACTTTCCCCACAAAGTATCCCACAGCTGTCACTTTAAGTAAATTCATAGTGCTTCCTTGTGAATGCATTCTGCCCGTTGCTTGCCATTGGCCTTGTGGTTTGTAACTCACAATTTGTAACTTTCAATTTGCTGGCTTTATTTGTTTTAGGCTATGCAGCTTGAATTCGTCCCTTCCCTTGCCAAAACCTTATTTACAGTATCCTGCTGAGTGCTCCCTTTCTGTAAACAGGCCTGTAAATCTTGTTCTTATCTTATCATATTTGCTGTGCATTCAAAGAACAAAGTCAAATGTCAGGCTCTGTCTTCGGTGGGAACTTAGTGCTTACTTTCCTTTCTCTGACTTCAAAGTGAGAGGATTTATGCAACAATCTTGCTGGATACTGGGGTTAGGAAAGAGTTTTTTCTATCACATGACAACATTTAAATAGACTTCAGAATATATTAGAATTGCACCCTACTCTGTATCACTCCACGTTACGTCACTCCATGCCACTGTTCTCTTCTCCATTCGGAACCACTCCACATTATGCCACTGCTCTCTATGCTACTTCACACTATGCCTCTTTACTCTTCTCTGTACTACTCTACTCTAAGCCACAGCACTTTGCGCCTCTCTACACCACTGCGCTCTGCTCGTCTGCACGCCATACCACTCCAGTCTAGGCAACACCAATCTAATCCGCACAACTCCACTCTCTGCCACTCTGCACTGTATGCCACTGCACTCTAAGCTAATACACTCTATGCTAATGCACTTTACTATGTAACACTCAACTCTATGCCCTGGCACTCTACATCAATACACTGTACATCATTCTAATCTACTCTGCACCTCTGCACTCTACGCCCGGGCACTCTACACTACTTTACTCTATGCCACTTTATGCAACTCCACTCTAACCTGCACTTCTCCACTCTAAGCCACCTCACTCTACTGTGAAATAATCTACTTTATGCCACTGCACTCTGTGCCACTGCATTCTATGCCACTGCATTCTACCCTGCACCTCTCCACTCAATGCAACTGCACTCTACTCTGAAACAATCTATTCTACGCCACTGTACTCTATACCATTCTGACCACTGCACTCTAGTTCAATGCACTCTACACCACTGCAAGCTGACACTCTGCAACACTGCTCTGGCCACCACTACACTCTACACCACTCTGCCCTGTACTACTGCATTTTGCACCAATATACTCTATTCCACTGCATTCTATGCCACTCTACTCTGCCCAATCTCACTCTATGCAACTGCACTCTACACCAGTGCACTCTAAATAACTGCACTGCCCTTTACTCTGCACCACTGTACTCTATGCCACTGTTCTCTGTACCACTCTACACCACTGCACTGGCACTCTACTCTGCAACTCTGCACTCTACACCACTGTACTCTATGCCACTGCACTCTAGGCACTATACTCTACTCTACATCACTCTACAATACTCCACTCTACACCACTACACTCTATGCCACATGAGTCTACTCTGCACTCTATAACACTGCACCGCTCTGCATTACTGCACTCTCTGCTACTGTATTGAATGACACTCTACTCCACTGCACTCTATGTAACTCTACCCCATGCCACTCTATGCCACTGCACTCCGCGCCAATGCACTCTAAACAACTGCACTGTACGCCACTGCCCTCTACTCTGTACCACTGTACTCTACGCCACTGCTTTGTACCACTCTACTGCACTCTAAATCACTTCACTGACACTCTACTCTGCAGTGTTGCACTCTCCACCACCGTACTATACACCAATGTACTATGTACTACTGCATTCTATGCCACTGCACTCTATGCCACTCTACTCTGCATCACTCCACTCTATGCAACTGCACTCTACAGCACTATAATCTGGACCACTCTACACTACGCCACTGCACTCGCTGCCACGCGAGTCTACTCTGCACTCTATGCCACTACACCACTCTATCCTACTGCACTCTATGCCACTCTATTGTATGCCACTCTACTCCACTGCACTCTATGCCACTCTACTCTGTCCCATGCCACTCCATGCCACTGCACTCTAAACCACTGCACTCTACGCTAACTCACTCTAAACAACTGCACTGTACTTTGCACCTCTGGGCTCTACGCCACTGCTCCTATGCTACTCTACTCCACTCCACACCACTATGCCACTAGCTTTAAGCCATGTGTGAACAGCAGCTACCCTGGTGTATTACATGGCTAATGGCTAAAACACATTAGCAAAGCCAATAACTCTTTCGTAGATGAGACCTATTGGCTTTGCCAATGTTTGTTAGTACTATGAGGTACTGAGGTACCTGAAAGAACTGTGAAAAATACAATTACATCATATTAAAGGCTGCTACAAAATGCGCAAATACATTTTGGTTAAATAAAAAGTGCTTCTCAAATACAGATTTGGATAATATACAGTTTATACCTAGTGATAAAAAAAATGTATAACACTCCATTAAAACCACACACTCCACTGCTCACCTTGGAACACCATTACAATACCTCTCTGAAAGAAATATCTTTGCCACCAGAAAACTTCAAGTGACTCCTTTTAGTAAAGTCAATGCAGGTTTTCAAGCCCCTTTGTATTTGCAGATTTACCAGTTGCCCACATTTGCATGTCTTTAGGGAAGGAGACCCCCTGGCAAGAATGCCTTTTCTTATCTGTCTGCCCCTCCCTCCCTCAGAGCACAGGAGACCCCCTGCCTTCCAGCCCAGCTGGGGAAACTCCTCTGCCCCTAATTTCGCCCTGCCTCCGTTGCCCTTTAGGTGAAAGGCTAAAATTACGGACAAATGCCGTCCGTTAAAGCTTTCATCACGGACAACGGACAGCAGGGCGAAATTACGGACAGTCTGTGAAATTTACGGACGGGTGGTCACCCTAATCATCCCAGGCAGCTGCTTGCATAATGAATAAGCAGTGCCCCAGGTAGCCATGAAAATAAAGAAACCGTGCCAAGGGCAGCCTCTTGAACTATTAATACATGGTGCCCCAAACAAAAGAAAGATGCGGCGCACCAGGCAGATAATCAATATGTGGTGACCCAGGAAGCCACATAAACAAATGCCACTTAAATATTCAATTTGCGGCGCCCAGGCAGCCCCTTCAATAATACAACAGATGATGACCTGGAAAATGCTAGTGTAAGGGTTTGTAGAGTGCTACTTGCGCTCCTAACCTGTGGTGGGACCGCCATCCATTTGAAAAGAAAAAAAGTAGTCCCCAAACAATGCAAGAAAATGGGTACTGCGTATATTTAGCAGTAGTTGGGAATGGCACTTGTGGAGGGCTAAACACCACAATAGGCATGACGGATGCATGCCCTTGACAAAAGGGAACAATGCAAAATGGAGCGACGATGGTGCCAGCAAATGGCAAGCAAATGGGCGGGCTGAAGCCCCAGATGTAGGTACAGCATGTCTTGGTTCGTGACAGCGCAGGCTAGAGCTGAGACCTAAAAATTGTATTTTGTTGCAGGATTCAGAAATCTCATGGTGCAAATTCTAGACTCTCCATGAGACCCACAGTCTTGAATTGGTGTCTCTGGATCCGCAGATCTGCCTCTGGATACGCAAACCCTGAAAAAACAAAATGTAAAAACAATCTGGTGCACTACCCCTGTTGCGCATGGTACTAATAGATCATGTTCAAGGAATCATTGAATATGGTATATGATTGGAAAAACAAAACTAAGTTATAAAAAGAAACATTAAAATGAAGTTATGGTTAGGTTTGATTATAAGACCTTAACATACTTAAAAAAACATAGAAAATTCACTAAAAAACACAGTTCAAGTTCAGATAACAAAGCAAAACTTAAAAACCACTGAAATTATTTGGCCCTCATCATGCACTGCTTCTGACCTTTCATGTGACATCACTTATGGTTTGTTAAATGACATAATTGATAACATCACTTATGACATAATTTATATTAATACTGTTGACCTTGGACTGTGAACTGTAAAAAAAATAAAAAAGGAAATGTAGGAGGGTATAAAAGGGGCCTTATGCTCATATGTATCAGGTTGAATGGCTAGGGAAACAGATGGGGATGCCCACTCACAAATATTTCAGTGCAGGTCCTGCTGATGACTACATCTTGAGGCCAATACCAAGGTTGTGCACAGCAGGGAAGGGCCACATGTGGAGACTTAGGCATATGGCCATGCCCTATGGCCAACCCTTGCCGCTCTTGGCAAAGGACTATGTGCATTATGAGTTGGCCACTCAAGTGGGGGTTAGTCTCGGACCTGGTAGTCCCCATTGCACTCATTTGAAAACCATGTGTAACTAGGTTTGCTGCATGCGAAGAGCTGGCTGTAGAGAGCCGAATGTGGGGCGTAGTGTTTGTTGGCTGCTCACACTACATTGGACAGAGGGTCTGGTCCTGGAGCGAACTACCACTGTGCATGATCAAAGGCAGACTATCCGTTCCTTTGGTTGGTAACAGTGAACGCATCAATAATGTCATTTGAGGTCCACGAGGATGTCCTGATTGATGTCATTTAACATACCATGAACCATGTCACATCTAGCGTCATAAGCAGTGCGTGATGGGTGTGCTAGTTATGATTGGTTTACCCACCACAGCTAACAAATTGAAGTGATTTTTAGGTTTTGATTTGTTACCTTAACTGAATATGATGTTTTTTTTTGTGAATATCTGATGTTTGTTTTAAACATACGTTAAGGAGATATAACCAAAGCTAAACCTCAATTCAACCTGTATTTACAGTCATCAGCGTGTAGTTATGGTTGAGTTGCACTTTCCATTAAAAATTTTTTTTTTTTTTTTTTCTGATTTGCCTATAACTTTGGTTCCCATTAATAGCTGTACACTAAATTTGGCACTTGCTAAGCATTTGCAGGAAAGATATTGCATGACAATTTAATGCACTTCTGTGATGAGGAAAACAAAGCTAAGTGGTGGGATCTAAAATATTGTCTTTTGTAGCCCCTGTAGAGAAGTTAGGTTACAGGTTTAGCAAAAAACACTGAATGCTTTCACATTAAACATACCAGGAAAGTAGAACTTTACACAGAAAGTGTGTTTTTGTGGTTTGGTGTAAACTGAATCAATAATTTTTGAGATATTAGTATTTGAAAAAAGTTGCAGGGTGGCTGGGAAATAGTTAACCTTTGTATATATTGTCAGTTGAAAACCATTTGTTGACTTGTGTAGAACGTTTATGCCAGTTGACAAAAATGGATGAAATTTGGCATACTCTTAATTTGTTGTGATTATTTTCAAATGCATGCAGCTCCATCAAGGGGAGAGGAAGGCAAAAAACGGTTCATTTGCTAATAACATTGGCATGGTGTGATGAATCTACACATGATGTGATAAAAGGACTGGTTTTCTGTTGACATGTTTGTGTTGTACCAACCCATTGAGGTTGGGGGGTTCTAAGTTAAAGGGGGCTCAATAACATTGTAGGTATTTCAAGATTTGTCTCAAACAAATGTTTGGTAGAGGTAAAGGCGGGGTCAAAGCATTTTTTATTTACTAATAACATTTAACCCATTCGATGAATTGCACAAAATTTGGCATGGGCAGTTGGCAAATTGATTATGAATGGGCTTTCCATGTCAGTAGGTAGTCATAGGACCTGACTGAAGGCCATGGGCAGTGCAGAATGAGTAAATAACAAATCAATGTGGTAGATCATGTAAGAAAACAAATTCACAGAAAAACCCCAGTGAAAGGTTAGTTATGGTCCAGAGAATACAAAACCAAAAAAGCCCTTGCATTCAATGCAGAATGTACACCATACCATAGGCCCCGCTCCATCCTCAGTACACACCTTACCTCATGGCTGCATTAAAAAAAAAAAAAAAAAGGCTTTTTAGAAGGAGCAAAACAGGGCAAGGATGTTAGTAATGGTGTGCATTGTACATATAAGATGGAACTTTCTATATATATATTTTACATGGGATTCTAAAGTCCCTGTATTAAAATCCTCTCTTCACAGACCCGCAAGGTCAGTCTCTAGCCAGGACGGCCATCAACCTGCTACTGTGCTAGCTGGACATCGAGCCCCGAGTCGAGTCAGAGATAACGCAAACCCTTTGGGTTTTGCTTCTCCAACTGGGATACCAGGACTTGGGAGTCTGGGCGGATGCTTGCAAAAGACCCAAACCTAAAGCACTGAATTTCAACAGCGCCTCAGCCAGGTTCTCATAAAATCCAGACTAGGAGCCGAAGTCAGTGACAAATGCACTTTCACGCTTACATCAAAAGCATCAAAAGACGCATGCCTCAGCAGCAAAGTCAGACAATCACAGAGAGGTCAAACTTTGAGATGATATTGAAGGTCCAGAATGCAAAGCAAAATACGTTATTTTTTTTTTTTATTTTTTTTTTATCTACTTGGACAAAGGCAATATTCGTGACAAGCCCACTGCACCAGGACAGGTATGGTCAATAGCCCTGCACCATTCCCACTGTTCCCACCCACATTTATTTCACTACCACTGCCACCACCTTTTGCTACGCCTGATCTAAAGAACACTGACTCAGAGCCTGGCAGCCCTTATTAACCACATTACCCCTGTGCCAAGCCCTTCAGGCCTGGATGGAGATGATCCCTGGTAGAACTAAGGGGTAAACCCCCCAAGACGACCCTGGTCTTGAGCCCTACCCTGCCAAACCATTCCTGCCTGATACTACTACATGCCATGTATTGCTGCACATAGTTTCGCAGCATCATCAGGTCAAATTATGACCTGGTAATGAATGGTGCAGGATGATAACATTTTAGTCAAGACCCTCTCCAAGACTAAACATGCCGTGCTTTACCTGTCCGTGCTGAAGGGAATGCTTAGGATGTCCTACAAAACTAATAAAGGCCAGAGTAATCACTCCTTAAGTCGATCAAAAAGTATAAGCTAAACAATCTGGCTTATATTTATGCACAAATTGCCCTGAACTAGCTGTTCACACTGCCCATTAAAGAGCTTTGTTGCAGGCTTCAAGGGACACCGCACCACTTGTTAGGGAGTTTAAGCAAATTGACGCAGATGAGAATCATGTAGCACTGCAAAACAGAGACAATGCAAAACCCATGTACCAGCAATCATTTCAGGACCCCCAGCAACTTAAGCCTTCCCAAAGAGGGTTCTTTTGGTGAAATGTGTGTAGAAATGGCAGGAGGTTCCTCTAGGTACACCTCCACTGGGAAACAGTGACCTCCTATCCCTTCTACACAACCACATTTCACCTGTCATTGGGAAGGCTGAGGCACTTTCTCGCTCAGTGGAAAAACTTTACCTCAGACCAGTGAGTCCTCTTCTTTGTGCAGTAAAGGTACTGGCTTGAATTCCACAAAGCCCCTCCCAATCTCCCACTCCACCCCCACACATTAGGTTCAGACCACTTTCACCTTCTATTGGAAGAGGTTCAAGCACACCTAGCACACCATAGTGCCATTACCCATAGATCAGTGAGAGACACAGTTGTACTCCATGTACTTTTTGATCCCCAAAAAGGATGGCCAGCTCAGGGGAATCCTAGACCTTTGACCATTGAACAGGTTTATCCTCTCCAAACACTTTCACATGGTCGCCTTACAGGCCGTTATCCCGCTGCAATGCCAAGCCAACTTCATTTCAGCGCTAGATCTGAAAGACCTGTACGTTCACACCCTAATTCACCTAGCGCATCACCAGTATCTTCTGTTAATGGACTACACTACCAGTTCAAGGTATTACCCTTCATAGTCATTGTAGCTGCAAGGGTGTTTACAACGGGCGTTGATGTAGTTGAGACACAACTGGGCAGAAACACCATATATGTCTTTCAATGCTTACGTGATTAGCTAACTAAGAGCAGCAGCAAACGTCAATGGTTAGTGCTCAAACAGGAGTGTCCCTACTTTACAGCCTAGGTTCCACTATCAGTGTGAAAATATCTTGCCTTCTACTGCAACAGGTCATGTCCTTCCTCTGCTCCTTTCTGAGTGCGGTAACAGGCAAAGCATACCCAACGAACAGAGGATGATGGCATTCCAATAGCTGCTGTCTCCTTTTCAGACACACAATCCCATCCCTTTTCAAACTGTGATTAAATGTTTGGGGATGATGGGTTTTTGTTTTTGCGTAGTGATAGTACCATGTGCCAGGTTACACATCCACTTGCTAAAAGAGTGCCTGTCAATGCAGTGGGCACACGCAGAAGGTGGCATTGGGAAGATGTAGTGTTGGTAAAGACCAGGGCTCTGCGCTATTAGCTTTGGTGGAACAGCAACAACCTGTCGCTGAACAAGCCCTTTCTAGACTCCCTTCCGCAGGTGACCATTGCCACTGATGTGTTTCTTGCAGGATAGGGAACCCATCTCTAGGAAATGGCTGTGCAAGGCACCTGGACCTCTCAGCACCCAGGGCACCATATAAACAACCTGGAGATCGTAAACATCAGATCTGCCTGAAAGGTTTTATCCCTTTTGCTCGGGGGAAAGCAGTACTAATAAAGACGGAAAACATGGCAGCCATGTTCTACATCCAGAGATGGGAGAACACCCACACCCCCAGCTCTTTACGGTAGCTTAGGAGATATGGCCCTGGGCAACTCACAACAGCATTCCTTTGTTGGTGGAGCATTTGTAGAGAGTGAAGGATGACTTTGTGGACCTCCTTAGCAGGAAGCATCAACAAGTCCACCAGTGGGAACTCCACCCACAAATCCTTCACAAGTATTGTCAGGAGTGGAATATGCCAGTGATAGACCTGCTCACCACTCTGCAAAAAGGCTAAACCTTTGCTTCCAAGTACCTACATCCACAGTTCATCAGCTATGCACTGTAGATTATCTAGTCAAGGGAAACTTGACTACACATTTCTGCATCTCCCCCTCATCCCATAAGTGTTGAGGAGGATGAGGCAGGTATCCAAGATTCTCATCCCAGTGGCACTGACCTGGGGAAGGCAGCCTTGGTATTCAGTGCTCCTGGAGATTTGTCAATCCCCACTACAATCTCCTGGTCATGCCAGATCTTCTCACTCAGCATTAGGGTTAGCTCAGATACCCAGATCCCAAACAGCAGAACATCACCAACTGGCACCTGAGTTCCTAGAATTTGGCTACCTCAAACATCTAGAAGAATGTGTGGTTTTCCTGTGGGAAGAGCAAACGTCCACTCCTCACATTTGTTTTCGGCAAAGTGAAAAAGGTTCATGCATTACTGCATCTCCAAAAAGTTAGACCCCTTTAAGGTTATTGTGCAGGAGATACTTTCTTACCTCCTAAACGTATATACAAGTGTGAAAATCCATTTCACACTCTGAAAGTTAAGATGAAGTTTATATATTCACGTGTTAGAACTAAATCTTACAGAAGTCTAATTAACTTTTTGTAGCCCCTGCTAAACCTTTTTAAAGCTGGCAGTGCAAGGTGGGTAGTTGAAGTTAAGGCCATGTTCACACTCCCCATGCTGCCTAGAGCCCACACTCTAGTCACAAAAAGAGTGCCACGCTAGCCTTTTTAGGTAGCACCCCTTTAATAGAATCTCAGCAAGCCTGCTACTTGGTCAGTGCCACATACCTTCACCAAGCATTATTGTGTAGATGTTCTAGCACAGTGGTTCTTAACCTGTGGTACGCAGACCCCTGAGGATCTGTGATGTACTCAGGGGGGTCCTTCACTGTGTAGAAAATTAAATCATATTAGTGGCTTAGTTAAAATAGACTTAAACTCAAAAAATGTAAAGTTTAAAATATGTTGTAAATGTGAAAGAATTTCAAATTGGAGACTAAAATTTAGTTGATATCCTTAGGTTGATTTGTTGGCACAGCACATATAAGGCTAACACACTTTTGAATGGACGATGGATGGCTTCAATTGAAGTGACAATAAAAAGAGAGCATGCATCAGGAGGAAAAACGACAGTGATATGCTTTGTCTTTTAGAATAATAAAAAAAAATATATAGAAAATCTCCAACCTCCCCGTGACAATTTAAATTTATATTTATATGGGAATTATATAAAATGTCATTTGTGTATTTGTTTGTTGTATATTTGTTTCTGCTTTTTGTAAATAATTTTTAAGTTCTGATCGCAGAAATTACCACAGTTAGGGTCGCCAGCTTCCAGTAGCGATTCAGTGGGGGTCTTCAGAGACCATTTATTATTCAGTTGGGGTTCACAGAAGTTAACAGGTTAAGAACTGCTGTTCTAGCACGTCAATAGGCTTTTGTTGACCAGGTTGTCCTAAAAATACATTAGCCTGCAACCATCTAATTGTACTGTGTATTGCTGCAGATTCATGTGTGCCTACCTTCCTTAGGAGCCAGAGACGAACACAGAGGTTTCCACGTCTTTGTACTCCCCTTTACTATGCACAAAACACTCTGTCTTTGACATTGCACTCGACTTACACTACTCGTCCACTGAGCAGAAAACAATCGGAAGTTGAGTCAGTGTATTGGTGCATTGTTGACCAAGTGTAGAATGTCAACAGTTTCAGTGACTTAGCCTTCTACTAAGGAAAATAAGATGCAAAGTCCAGGCCCAACACTAGGCGCAGGAGAATGCAGAGCACGTGAATCTACTACACTTCACACTATAAACAGATAGTGTTATAGATAGTTATAAGGTAAGTAACAGACAGACAGACAGACAGACGGACAGATAGATAGATAGATAGCAGGGGACACCTAGTGCTTGTTTTCTGTTATAAGTGGCTGTCAGGGGGACTAGTCAAGCACCAAATTACATTTATTTATAGTTTCTGGTAATTCACACGCCACATTTCTTTGGAATGTTGAGACAGGGTTGGGGAGAAAGATTTGGCTCTTCTCTCCGATGCAGAGTGGGGTAGGCTCGGCTGCCCCCAAGGAAATCAGCCACCGCATCCAGACTTCGGTTGCTGTATGGATATGTGAGTGGTTTGTCTGCATGTCTCAACTGCAAAGCTCATAAGGGAACTCTAGTGTATAGGCCTGCTCAGTTATAAAAAAAATAATCTGGGAGAAGATCCAGTCCACCTTGAGTGCAGTACTAGGTTGAAACATCCTGACGGACCCCAAGCCTACACAGTAACACAGATCTAGATAAAGGTTGATTCAAATTGTATGAGCAAGGAAAATCTATTTTCCAGAGATCTCCCACAAAAACACTACAAAATTTGAGCTAAGTGGTGCCCGTTCCAGGGGATATATTTAGAACCTGGGTCGCCTGTATATAAGACATTGTATACAGAGAACTGAGACTTTATGTCCGCCAACCTAATAACAAGGTTATGACCAAACTCCTAAAAGCCTGTGTGTTTTTTGATGAAAAGTGGACTTATTTGGGCCAAAGAACCTGAATGGGGAAGGGTTGCTCTGGTTTTGATTTCCCTTCTTTGTTGGACTTTGATGTCTTTCTTCTGAATTTGGCATAGAATCGTTAAAAATTTGTTATTAAAAAATAAATGACCTCATCAGAGACATCACTGGAAATTAGAAGTTCGGTGGCATGTGTAGCTGCAGATACACATGCTGTGCATAGTCCGCCGTCTGGTGTTGGGTCGGAGTGTTACAAGTTGTTTTTCTTCGAAGAAGTCTTTTCGAGTCACGAGACCGAGGGACTCCTCCTACTTTGGTTCCATTGCGCATGGGCGTCGACTCCATGTTAGATTGTTTTTTTTCCGCCATCGGGTTCGGACGTGTTCCTTTTCGCTCCGTGTTTCGGGTCGGAAAGTTAGTCCGAATCAACGGAAAATTTGTCGGTATTGTTTCGTTCGGTATCGGGTTAGATTAGAATCGACACCGAATCTTGAAGAGCTCCGGTAGCCCTTCGGGGTAATTTCGATCCCCCGTCGGGGCCTGGTCGGCCCGACCGCGTGCAACATCGAGACTGATGGAACGGACCCCGTTCCGATTCTGTCCTAAATGCCACAGTAAATATCCCTATACAGACCAACATTTGGTCTGTAACTTGTGCCTGTCACCCGAGCACAAAGAAGAGACGTGTGAGGCCTGTCGAGCGTTTCGGTCGAGAAAAACGCTCCGAGACCGAAGAGCCAGAAGGTTGCAGATGGCGTCCACGCCGACAGGACAACAACGGTTCGAGGAAGAGGGAGAAGAAGAAACATTCTCCATCCACGAATCGGATTCCGAAGAATTCGACGTCGAAGAAACCGTGAGTAAGACGTTGAAACAAGCATCACACAGAAAAACAGACAAAGCCCAGGGGACGCCACTGCCGACAGGCCATGGCTCAACCCATAAAGTAGGTGACCGTCCATCGGCACCGAAAAAGGGCGAGCTGGTGCCGAGATCGTCCAACTCAGGTCGAGACACAGGCACGCAGCAATCTCGGGACCGAGAAAGTGCCGCAGAAAAGGGTCGACACCGAGACAGCGGCACCGAAGCCGCTCGGCACAGAGATAGCGGCACCGAAGATGGTCGACGCCAAGAAGGTACGACAGCGAAAAAGAGGAAAATCTCTTCGGAGCCGAAAACAACAAAAGACACGGTTTCGGTGCCAAAACGCCCAGCAACCGAACCGAAAGCCAGTTCCTACTCAGAGGAACAATCATTGTCCTCCCAACTTCAAAAACACAGATTTGAGGAGGAATTACAAACAACAGCTGTAGATCACACGCAAAAGCGGATCTTTATACAAAGTGGTACAGGGAAGATCAGCACCCTTCCCCCAATCAGAAGAAAAAGGAAAATGGATTTCCAACAACAAGAAAAAACACCACAAGCAAAAGTGGTAAAGAAGGTAACTCCACCACCCTCTCCACCACCGGCAACTCATATATCACCGGCACAGACTCCGTCACAATCACCAGCTCATACCACCATGAGCCAAGATGACCAGGACGCATGGGATCTCTATGACGCCCCAGTATCGGACAATAGCCCTGAGTCGTACCCCACTAAGCCCTCACCACCTGAGGACAGTACAGCGTATGCTCAGGTGGTAGCTAGGGCAGCAGAGTTTCATAACGTATCGCTACATTCAGAGCCTATGGAGGATGACTTCCTTTTTAACACCCTGTCCTCCACCCATAGCTATTATCAAAGCCTTCCTATGCTCCCGGGAATGCTAAGGCACGCTAAACAAATCTTTAAGGAGCCAGTTAAAAGCAGAGCAATAACCCCAAGGGTGGAGAAGAAATACAAGGCACCACCCACAGACCCTGCTTTTATTACATCACAACTGACACCAGATTCAGTTGTCGTAGGAGCAGCTCGTAAAAGCGCCAACTCGCACACATCAGGCGACGCACCACCTCCAGACAAGGAGAGCCGAAAGTTTGATGCAGCCGGGAAAAGGGTTGCAGTACAAGCTGCAAATCAGTGGTGCACTCCTAGCGCGATATGACAGAGCCCATTGGGACGAGATGCAGCATCTCATCGAGCACCTCCCCAAAGAATTCCAAAAACGGGCAAAACAAGTGGTTGAAGAGGGACAACACATATCCAACAACCAAATCCGTTCTTCTATGGATGCAGCAGATACAGCTGCAAGAACTATAAATACTGCTGTAACGATAAAGGAGGCACGCATGGCTGCGCACATCCGGCTTCAAACCTGAGATACAACAGGCAGTGCTCAATATGCCGTTCAATGAACAACAATTGTTTGGACCAGAAGTGGACACTGCAATTGAAAAATTAAAGAAAGACACTGACACGGCTAAAGCCATGGGCGCACTCTATTCCCCGCAGGGCAGAGGCACATTTGGCACATTTCGCAAAACTACTTTCAGAGGAGGGTTTCGAGGTCAAGCCACACAAGCAAGCACCTCACAAACAACACCGTCTACCTACCAGGGACAGTATCAAAGGGGAGGCTTTCGGGGACAATACAGAGGGGGCCAATTCCCAAGAAACCGGGGAAAATTTCAAGGGCCCAAAACCCCTCAAAACAAGCAGTGACTCACAAGTCACTCAACCCCTTCACACAACACCAGTGGGGGGAAGACTAAGCCAGTTCTACAAATCTTGGGAGGAGATAACAACAGACACTTGGGTCTTAGCAATTATCCAACATGGTTATTGCATAGAATTTCTCCAACTCCCTCCAAACGTCCCACCGAAAACACAAAATATGTCAAAACCGCATTTAGACCTTCTACAACTAGAAGTTCAAGCATTACTGCAAAAAGACGCAATAGAATTAGTACCAGGTCCACAAAAGAACACAGGAGTTTACTCACTGTACTTTCTAATACCAAAAAAGGACAAAACTCTGAGACCGATATTAGATCTCAGAACATTAAACACCTTCATCAAATCAGAACACTTTCACATGGTCACGTTACAAGACGTAATACCACTACTGAAACAGCAGGACTACATGACAACCTTAGATCTAAAAGACGCGTATTTCCATATACCGATACATCCCTCGCACAGGAAATACCTACGGTTCGTATTCAAAGGAATACACTACCAATTCAAAGTGTTGCCATTCGGAATAACAACCGCGCCAAGAGTCTTTACGAAATGTCTAGCAGTAGTAGCTGCACATATCAGAAGGCAGCAAATACACGTGTTCCCGTACCTAGACGATTGGTTAATAAAAACCAACTCGCTAACAAAGTGTTCACACCACACAAATTATGTTATACAAACCCTTTGCAAACTGGGTTTCTCCATCAACTATGCAAAGTCACACATTCTGCCGTGTCAAACACAGCAATACTTAGGAGCGACAATCAACACAACAAAGGGGATAGCCACTCCAAGTCCACAAAGGGTTCACAATTTTCACAAGGTGATACAAGCTATGTATCCAACACAAAAAGTACATGCAAAGATGGTATTAAAACTCCTAGGCATGATGTCCTCATGCATAGCCATTGTCCCAAACGCAAGATTGCACATGAGGCCTTTACAACAGTGCCTAGCATCACAATGGTCACACGCACAGGGTCAACTTCTAGATCTGGTGTTGATAGACCGCCAAACATATATCTCGCTTCTATGGTGGAACAGTACAAATTTAAACAAAGGGCGGCCTTTCCAAGACCCAGTGCCACAATACGTGATAACAACAGATGCTTCCATGACAGGGTGGGGGGCACACCTCAATCAACGAAGCATACAAGGACAATGGGACGTACATCAAAGAAAGTTTCATATCAATCACCTCGAATTGTTAGCAGTATTTCTAGCGTTGAAAGCATTCCAACCCATAATAACCCACAAATACATTCTGGTCAAAACAGACAACATGACAACAATGTATTATTTAAACAAACAGGGGGGGACACACTCAACACAGTTGTGTCTCCTAACACAAAAAATATGGCATTGGGCAATTCACAACCATATTCGCCTAATAGCACAGTTTATTCCAGGGATCCAGAACCAGCTAGCAGACAGTCTCTCTCGGGATCACCAACAGGTCCACGAATGGGAGATTCACACCCAAATCCTGAACACTTACTTCCAAATTTGGGGAACACCTCAAATAGATCTATTTGCAACAAAAGAAAACGCAAAATGCCAAAACTTCGCATCCAGGTACCCACACCGGCAATCTCAAGGCAATGCTCTATGGATGAATTGGTCAGGGATATTTGCATACGCTTTTCCCCCTCTCCCTCTCCTTCCATATCTAGTAAACAGATTGAGTCAAAACAAACTCAAACTCATTCTAATAGCACCAACATGGGCAAGACAACCTTGGTATACAACACTACTAGACCTGTCAGTAGTACCTCATGTCAAACTACCCAACAGGCCAGATCTGTTAACACAACACAAGCAACAAATCAGGCATCCAAACCCAGCATCGCTGAATCTAGCAATTTGGCTCCTGAAATCCTAGAATTTGGACACTTAAACCTCACACAGGAATGTATGGAGGTCATAAGACAAGCTAGAAGGCCATCCACTAGACACTGCTATGCAAGTAAATGGAAAAGATTTGTTTGCTACTGCCATAATAATCAAGTTCAACCATTGCATACATCTCCAAAAGATGTTGTAGGGTATTTACTACATTTGCAAAAGTCAAATCTAGCTTTCTCTTCCATAAAGATACATCTCGCAGCAATATCTGCATACCTGCAAATTACTCATTCAACTTCCCTATTTAGAATACCTGTCATTAAAGCATTTATGGAAGGCCTAAAAAGAATTATACCACCAAGGACACCACCTGTTCCTTCATGGAACCTCAATATTGTCTTAACAAGACTCATGGGTCCACCTTTCGAACCCATGCATTCTTGCGAAATGCAATATCTAACGTGGAAAGTTGCATTTCTCATTGCCATTACATCTCTAAGAAGAGTAAGTGAAATTCAGGCATTTACTATACAAGAACCATTTATATAAATACACAAAAATAAGGTAGTTCTAAGAACCAACCCAAAATTCTTACCAAAGGTCATCTCACCGTTCCACTTAAATCAAACAGTAGAATTGCCAGTGTTCTTTTCACAGCCAGACTCAATAGCTGAAAGAGCACTACATACATTAGACATCAAAAGAGCACTATTGTACTACATTGACAGAACAAAACTAATTAGGAAAACAAAACAACTATTTATTGCATTTCAAAAACCTCATACAGGAAATCCAATATCAAAACAAGGTAGAGCTAGATGGATAGTTAGGTGCATCCAAACCTGCTATCTTAAAGCAAAGAGACAGCTGCCTATTACACCAAAGGCACACTCAACAGAAAGAAAGGTGCTACCATGGCCTTTCTAGGAAATATTCCAATGAACGAAATATGTAAGGCAGCAACATGGTCTACGCCTCACACATTTACTAAGCACTACTGTGTAGACGTGTTATCTGCACAACAAGCCACAGTAGGTCAAGCTGTACTAAGAACTTTATTTCAAACTACTTCCACTCCTACAGGCTGAACCACCGCTTTTGGGGAGATAACTGCTTACTAGTCTATGCACAGCATGTGTATCTGCAGCTACACATGCCACCGAACGGAAAATGTCACTTACCCAGTGTACATCTGTTCGTGGCATTAGTCGCTGCAGATTCACATGCGCCCACCCGCCTCCCCGGGAGCCTGTAGCCGTTTGGAAGTAATCTTCAACATTTGTACATTTGTAAATATATTACTTTAACCTTCATTTTGTACATACTTATTCATTCCATTGCATGGGCACTATTACTAACATACACAACTCCTACCTCACCCTCTGCGGGGAAAACAATCTAACATGGAGTCGACGCCCATGCGCAATGGAACCAAAGTAGGAGGAGTCCCTCGGTCTCGTGACTCGAAAAGACTTCTTCGAAGAAAAACAACTTGTAACACTCCGACCCAACACCAGACGGCGGACTATGCACAGCATGTGAATCTGCAGCGACTAATGCCACGAACACATGTACACTGGGTAAGTGACATTTTCCTTTTGCATCATTATTGGCATCTGGGAGGACATTGCTGAAGCCCCACTCAGTGCTCCTTTCAGCTCTTTTTGTCTGACAGTCTTAGATGCTTGTATATTTACATACCTCCCTGGGCATGGCTGAAGGTTGTGAGCAGGAGGCTGTTGGCGAGGGGCCCTGAGCTAAGAGAGTGGTTATAATTATAACCTCTTTTTTTAAAAAACAGCTAGCTCATTAGGACTACACAAGCCCACATACCTTGATGGATTGACTCATGCAGCTTTTTTCCCTCAGGGGTGTTTACTGATTGCTAGTGTGCAAATGTTCTCATGAACAGCAAAGTGGAAACATTTGTTCCAAAATCACACTAACTTCAGTATCTGATTGTAAAAATTAAAAAGATATCTAAATATATTTGCCTCTTTCACAATATGGTCTGTTAAAAGTAGCCTCCTTAGTTAGCTTGCAAGCTCAGCATTGGTAGGATAAGTGTGCTTCTCCGGAAGTTCCTCTTTATCACTTTCTTTTCATGAGTCAAATCTGAGGCAAAATCAGAAAAACTTAAAATCCCCAATTACCCAAAACTAAAATTCCAGTACCCACATATGCCAAAGTTATATCAGATTTTCTCGGATGCACCTGCAGGTCCTCAAGAAAGCTTCTGTGAACCCACTCACATTTGCTGCGGCAGTCAAGACACTCCTCATCTCACACTTACTCATGCATGAAAATCCATTTGACCACTTTGGGTGGGGGGACCTCTTGTGAATTCTTTGAGAGGGCTGTACTGAGGTTGAACTTTATATTGAGGGTAAATCAGCTTTACACTACCTGTTCATCTCCAATCAAATCTGTGACTTTCTTGTTGGAAACATTTGCTTTTCATATGTTTAGCAAACCGGACTACCCCTTCCCTGCCCTTTTTTTGGTTTTTTACTAAACTACTCTGTAGCCATTCACCAATGGGCTGTGCAATCAAAGGGTTCTCACATGCACAAATTAATCCAATGTGCTGCTATGTGCGAATGAAACCCTGCTTCTGCTCACTGACGCCAGATCCAATTTCATTTGTTGCACAATAATAACCAGTCTGATATACTCAGATTGCCGCATATCTAGTTATACTATATGGGTCATCAGCTTTCTCAACTGATCTACCTAGCCCAACATTTGTCATGCAGTGTTTGTGCATCATAATTGAGTGTTGGATGCCTTATGGTACACTTGGGCACGAATTGCTGCATTACCCAAGAATGCCCTCAGGTTCATCAACTGTCCCTATTAGCCGTGGCCTACAACACCAAACAAAAAATGCCTGAAAATAGATTTGATAGAATGTCTTTTGGACTTGCTCTTGAACAGTAGTGGGCTCCAGATAGGTGGCTGGAGATCCTGATCCTCCAAGGGACTAGAGAGGATAGTTGATGCAATTGAGGATAGACACTACAAGGAATTTCCTGCCCTTTCTAATAAATATGGGCTAGATAAGAATCAACTTTGTAGGTATCATAAGCTATTTTACTGTCAGGTGATAATCACACCTATTTTTCAACATAGGATTTTCTCATCTCCGTTTTGTGTAGTTTTTTTTCCTTGTAATGCTGTTACCAATACAGGTAATTTCTAGCAATCCATTGTACTTTGTCTACATGAAGGTAGTCGCCTGCTCACATACTGGTCTATCATATCACCTTTGGAGGGTCCTTCACTAACACATCTGTGTAACTAAAAACCCATAAAAACTTAAATCCCATCAATTTCAAGTATGAATATTCCAACATCCAAGAACCTACATGTACCCTGGTCATATCTCATTTTCTCTCAATCACAAGTGGGTCCCACTCTCTGTAAATCAATCCACCACGTTTAAAAGCCTCCCTGACAGAACAAGGACTTCATAGACAATTTATCTGATCTATTTGCCACCTTGCCCATCCAAAACGTGCATGCTGCCCTTCTTGGTAGCTTCATTCGCCCAAATATGTCACGCATGACAAAAATAAGTTACATTCCTTATCAGACACACTAACGTGGAATGGAACTCGCCAAACCTACATACTCCAAAGGCCATATCCCTGACCTCAACATCCTCAACCATCCAGTATAACCACCATAGCACTGAACTGGATCAGCCACCTTGCCATCACCATCAACGCCTCAGTGTCCGCCAACACACCAAAGTCAACTCAAAAGCTAAAAACAAACTTACAGATCCTAAAATCTTCATTGACAGCCTAAAGCTTGAACTAATTTCTGACCATGCCTCTTCCACACCCAGGATTAGTACCATACAAGAGACAGCAGTGCATTTCTGGGAAACCATGTGACACCTATACTCTAAAATATGGAAGTACAAGCTGACCCTTTCAGCACACTAGTAATCAAAAGACATCACCGACAACCACAGTCAGGAAAGAAAGTGCAAGAAAAATAGTACCCTGAATACCTCACAATTATTAAGTCACTCTATGCATCCATACAGGGCTGGGGGTGATGCTGTGTGGCACAGAGCGGTGGGGGAATTAACTGCGTTAGAACAGAGAACAGATTCATGAGATCATTGCTCAATTTGACCCAAAGTGGGCACCGTTACGATTGAACTTAGGTCTGCAGAATAGTGAACATGCTTAAGCAAAGTACTACGCCTCCCTTGTACTAGCCGACCTGACTGACTAGTCAAACTCAAACAAGGTACTCCCATTAAACCATTCAAGTCTTAGTAAAGGCTTAGGTACAACAACAAACATCCTAGCAGCCTCTTTCCTAATTGAACAAAGTAAAACATTAAAGAAGAATTTACAACTCTGCTTTGTAGATTTTAAAACAGCTTTTGACTGTGTCAACATAGGCATTCTCTGGAATAAATTTAAAAAATGGGGAATTCCACAAAAGCTGCTTCGATCAATTGAACAGCTCTACTCAAAAACTTGTATTCAAGTGTAAATCGGAGACAGCACCAGATTGTCTGGGAAAATACAAACACATTGGCCTCCTTTGTCAACACCAACTACTTAGAGATAAACACAACAAAAACAAAAATGTTTATCTCTAACCAATGAGGGCGGGCTGCCAGGATCTTCCTAAACAACACTCTCCTGAAAGTGGTAGGCAGTTCCAAATATTTGGGTATCCATCTGGACCCAAAGGGTAATCTTTCCCACCACAAACAATATATGGCGAAGAAAAGGAATGCCCTAACCCATGCCTTCTGCTTTTTAGTGAAAAAACTGGATGACCTCATCTTTCAGCTGCTATTAGCAGTCATCTCTGCCTAACTACTCCCAACAATCACATACGCAGGCAAAGCTATCAGAGGGCAAGACACAGTCTTACAAGATAAGCTGAAGACCAATCCCTACAGGCAAGAATTCTCCCTGCCTCAATCATCATCTCCAGCACAGATCTGACTTGCGTTTGGACTCCTAAAGACCTGAATAAAAGATTAACCACAATAAAATGCCGGTACAAGATATGGCAAGCACAAGATGCCCATGAAATAACACCCTATGGTCCGCCCTACTAAGTGACCCGCAGTTGGTCTACAGAAAATATTTAGAAAAAATCATCAAACAGATCTGACTGAATTGTGGGGTTGGAATACATCATGCAATATTTTAAAAAGAGCAATAAATATAACAGTAAAACTGCAATTGAGCTTGGCAGATAAAAATAAATTAACTTCTCGTTCTCACACTTGGATGGTGATCAAAAGCTATGGCGCCTTGAAACCAGTGGCCTATCTAGACATCCCCTTCCCTGCGCACATAAAACACAGACTAATAGCCCTGCACTTGGGCAGAACACCAGCACTGGCTAGTTGACCAACTTGGGATTGTAGTGGACCTACAGAATGCAGATTTTGCAACACAAAAAGGAGGGCTTTATTCATCTAGTCTCTATCTGTCCTAACCTGCACAATCTTTGCTCAGCATTATTAAAAAAGACTTTTAATGACAGAGGCATCTGATTATTTAGAGAAACTTATAATAGCGAGCCTCAAGCTTTACGACCCACAGTTAAATTGCAAACTGGTGAAATTTTAAAAAAAAGGCTTCAATCTGAAAGATATTTGAGTAATTGCATGCCACAGCTTTGGCAGGTGAAGGGATTAATGTCACTAATTTGGACGATCAGATGGAGTGATAGTTCTTAATAATCTAATGTGTTGGTTTTATCACTCCTTTTTAACCGCTATCTATAAAGATGATAGAGCTTACACGTCTAATATGCACAGTTGCACTTTTCACTTTTAACCTATTTTATCCTATTTATAGATTGGTTTTAATTAACTAAAACAATAAGTTGAAAATTGAACATGCTGCCAATCTAAAATTGTGTTGAATTGAGTAAAACAGTTTTCCTCTAATCAACTAATGTCATTTAAGAGTGCACTAAAGGATCTGAAGGGACTAGATAAGGATTGCAAAAAAACACATTTTAATTGTTTTAAGTCTTGGCTGTATAATATAGACCTACAAGCGCTATGGGACGATCTGAGAACTATCACTAAGGATTCAACTAAATCAGTGAACGTGAGGTATTGGCAGTTTGTGCATGAAAAATGGTTTCCGGAGTCGAGATCCGGAAGTCTGCCCAATATGTGTTTTGACTATAAAAATTAGTTACGTTTTGAACTATTTATGGACAGGATTGGTCCACCAGAAGCAAGGACTAGTTTGGAGTAAATGGTTTGGAGTTTATCAAATGGAATGTTCGATCTGTGTCCAGTGTGTAGGGCCTTAATAGAAATTGAGAGACATCTGATGATGTTTTGCTAGCCTACTATCTTGTGAGTTAAAAATGTATAGTCTTGATCAGCTGGAATTTATGCATAAGTCGATATGTCTAAATTTCTACAATCTGCTTAAGACTTCATGTATGCTGGCAAAAAACAGGATTACACGAATTATTCCTTTAGTGCAGCAATAAAATAAAGCAATAGGATTAGATTTGTAGATGATATATTTTACAGTGGAATGTATATTTGTATAGAATTAATGTATAATCTTGATTGTAAGCTTTATGGGGATGACCCCTGAAATAAATAAATATGCTAGTAACTTTGGTTCCGTTTGACAAATCTTCATAATATTTTAAAACTAGTTTACTGCCCACTTCAGCTGCTGTCTGAAAAGTTTCAGAGTGATCCATCAAGTGAGGGCCGAGAAAAAGGGGGGTCTCAAACACGTTTTCTCCATGCAATTTCCCGTAGGAATTTTAGACACAACTACAGCCCGAACCATTGGACAAAATTACACCAAATGTGGCAGAAACCTAGATCCTGGTCAAGAAAGATCTCTTTTTATATTGTGGTGTAGATCTGGTCAGTAGTTTTGGAGTTAATAAAGAAAAAAGATGTATGTATATCTAGAGAGGTAGCTCCACCGCAGTGGATCTGCAGATCCATGTGCTAACAGCAATGCCATAATTGGCTGGCACAACCTGAGTGAAAAGTTATGGGCACCATTTTGTCCAATCTGGGATTGGTCCGGGGGTGGGGATAAAGTAGAAATAGGTTACAAGTGGTCAGGATAGAGGCAGCCTGACCCTCTGGAACTGAAGGAGGGGTCTGTGAGTGCCTCTCATGGGAAAGAAATTGTGGGATTTTGTTTTTGAAGACTGGGAATGAGAGGCTAAGGAAGCAGCCCCTAGGTCCAAGGAAATTACGACAAATCTGGTGATGGGGTCTGTGCTCCCTAGCAGCGTACTACTTGTGCATCCACTGACTTGTGTGCTCTTTCTATTCAGCCGCATTTATGCCTCCCAAGAAGACGCAAAATAACAGAGTCTCTGATTACTTTATTCCTACTACTGAACAGATTCCAACTACTCCCCCACTCTTGGACACCACGTGGCCTTGACCAAGGGTGATCTTTCGTCCTCACTCTGCACTTTTAAAGTGGAATTGATAGACAAGTTGAAAGCAGATGTAGCAGCCTCCATTGACGCCTTTATATCAGAATTGAATTCCCGCTTGATCTCTCTCCAATCTGATGTCTACTCAGTGGGCACACAAATACTAGACCTTGAGAATAAACACACAGAGTTAGAACAGTGGTTGGATCCAGTTGTAAGTTCTTCAGAATGTCTAGATATAAAACTACAATCTGCCCTTGGAATGTGAAGACCTAGAAAATAGGTCCAGAAGGGACAATATCCACATAAGAGGACTGGCAGAAGGCACAGAGGGCCCGACCTGGAGGCCTTCGTTGTAGGCCTCATCTCTGATATTTTGGGAGTACAGCAGCAGGAAATCAGAGTGAAACGTGTGCATCGAGTGGGACCTCAACAAGTGGGGGAAGGTAGGAGACCTAGGGACAGTTTCCAAAAATGCACTCCAAGCAGCTCGAAGGCTGGATCAGATATACTTCCAAGGAACAACATGCACACTATACCAAGACATAGCCCCCACAACCCTAGAACAGTGGTTCCCAACCTTTTGATGTCTGTGGACTTTGGGACCCCCACTAAATCATAAATGGAATCCCCACTAAGTCATTATTAAAAGCTGGGGACCTAATCTGTTATTGTTATTTAATTTTCTAAGCTGTCGCTGACCCCCTGAGCAGGCTTTGTGTACCCCAAGGGGTCCCCGGACCTCAGGTTGGGAACCGCAGCCCTAGAACATAGACTGCAATTCCACCCAGTGACCAAGGCCCTGCGCAAAGCTCAAGTTAAGTACCGCTAGACATATCCTTTTTGATTAGCTTTTGAGCTCCACAATAAAGCCCAACACTTTACAAACGTAAAAGAAGCTGCCGCACTGCTTGACCTCACACTATCAGAATCCACAGAACTCAACAGAGTGAGAGGGATAATCCTCTGGCGCCCGAGCTGTACCACGACAGAGCTCATGGCAACCTCATAGAAAAGGACCGTGCATCGAGAGGAAGTGATGACCTATCCTGCAACCTCTGCACCCAAGTAATTTTGATGCAAAAACAGAGTATGGTGGCCTAGCGGGCATTTTCAGAATTTGCTCATACACATCCTTTGCCATGTCTAGGAAAACATACCTACTTTGGCACATTTCCTAAATTACTCCACGGGTGCACATATAGCTCAAGGCTCGATGGATGAAATTCTAATCATGGGACAATTTACAGATTAGTGCCCAACTCATTGTCGACTATGGGGCAGGCAAATGGATGCCTGTTTCACGCTCCGAGTCACTCTATAGTGACTTCTCCATCTACAACAAACTTCTTTTATACATATACTGTTATATATAGTTTTTGCTCTTTATTGTTCTACACCTTAATCGGGTGGTAATGCTGGGGTGGAGGAAAACACTGGTTGGGAAGCATATTGGATTTAAGGACATTACATTACACCTTAAATTTTTTTTATTTTTAAAAAGGGTTCCACAACAAGAGTAATTCTGCTGCAAGAATCAGTATAGATATTTTCACCTATATGACAGACAATGGTTCTTAATACTCTTACATGGAAGTTTAAAGGTCATAGTTTCCCTAACAACCACCAGCAAGTCTGGAAATGCATATTAGATAGACAGATAGATATACTGGCCCTCCAAGAAACTCATTTGAAACAATCGGATGACTATAGACTACACCATAGGTGATACACCTAGACGTTACACCTCTACTGCTGCTACAAAACACAATGGGGTTGCCCTCTTCTTCTACTCTTCCCTACACTTCCAATATATGGGCAGCATAAGCGATAAAACAGGCCGTTATGTAATGGTAAAGGGTACGATTCAACGCCAATTCTGTGCCATAGCTACAATATATGTGCCCAATACAAATTAGTCTGAATTCCTATGCTTGTTCCGTACTGTGCAGGGGGTGTATTCACAGAAGGGGATATTATCTTAATGGGGGATTTCAACCTGATATGGGATCACACTCTAGATTGCATCCATCCATATCAAACGCATTCTCCAAAGCAACAAAATGAATATTACGCCAACAGGGGTTAATTGATACACAGCGCACCATAAAGTCATCCATCTATGACTAGACTTTTTTTTTTTTGCATTCTCATTAAACATATTCAGGGATTGAGCACACTTTCAAAAGTCAATCCCTACTTCATGCTATCCTTCGCGTCACTACACATTCTATTTCTCTCTCAGATCATGCACTGTTAGAAGTGGTATTTGATTGGCGCATCTCACAGACTAGCCGCTGTAGCTGGTACTTCCCCAATGTCCTTACAAGAGAGCCATCTGCTAGGATAAAGATACGTAAAACTATAAAGGAATTCTACACCTTGAATTATCCTCAAGACACGTCCTGTCCTTCAAATTGGGATGCCTTTAAAGCCGCCCTAAGGGGGAAGTGTATGGCACTGCTAAGCACATTGACTCATCAAAAAACAAAAGATAGACAACTATTAGAAGCTCAACTTTCTATTTCTGAAAAAGTTGATAAGGAAGCCCCCACATTTCTCCTCCAATGACAAATGACAGCTCTCAGATGCAAATTAAAGGCTGTATGTGCCAATAGAGCTGAGATAACACATTTACCCCTTAAAAAGACCACTTAAGAACATGGAAATAAGGTGGACTCTTTTATCACGCCAGCTAAGAATTCAGCAGGAGAAAAATTATGTTCCCCCATTACCAGGACGTGATAGTATATCACACAATTCTGAGGCTGACAAGGCCACTCAATTCAGAGACTATTACAGGCAGTTATATATGGCAGACACTATTGATGTAGATGCCCAGAGAGACTATCTTGCAGGAGTTTCTCTCACTCAACTTCCTCCAGATATCCAGGAGACACTTAATGACCAAACATCAGAAATTCCCGGGTCAGACGGGGCTGACCGCACTCTATTACAAATCCTTTAGTTCTGATCTGATCCCCAGGTTAACAACGCTGTTCAACCAAATTGTAGACTGATAATAGTAGTAATTCAATAGATGAGGCCCTCATCACGGGCCTCCCCAAGACCGGGAAGGATTCCCATACACGCTTATCTTACCGGCAAATAGCTTTATTAAGCCTAGGTGTTAAACTTTATGCTAAGATACTACACTGGGTAAGAGGCTATCATGCCAGACCTGTTTAACCTAGATCAGACTGGCTTTATTAAGGGCAGACAAACCCACGACAATCTGTGTTGCATGGTTTATTTAATATAAAAAGCTACAAAGAGAAATATCCTGACGCTCCGGTTGGCACTAAATGCCAAAAAAAGGCTTTTGACCTAGTGGACTGTAAATTCCTTTTCCTTACTCTCTGCCGCTTTGGGTTTTGGAGACAGATTCATATCTATGTTATCCGCTAATTACGCATGCCCACGCTCTAGAGTTCTGGTAAATCAGACCGTATCAAAATACTTGGAGTTGCAAAGGGGAACACGACAAGGATGCCTCCTATCACTGTTACTTTTTGCTCTTAGCATAGAACCACTGCAGCCTGAATTTGAGCGTCCACTTCCATTTCTGCCGTTGTTTTGTCCAGGATGAACACAGAGTGTCTCTATTTGCAGATTGTCCTTTTGACGATAACCTCCCCTGCAGGAATGCCTTAAGAATTTTGAATCAGTGGCCGTCGTCAAGGTTAACCTTCAAAAGTCATATTTGCTCTACCTCACTGTCCTGCCCAAACATGGAATGATTAGCGGCTTCTCTCCCATTTCAGTGGGTGCAGGAAGAGATCACATAAACCTTACTCCCAAATTGGCAGACCTCTATGCAGCGAACTACCCTCCCCTACTTTGCCAAACCAGGCTAAATCTCGAAACATGGGTGCCAATGTTTCTTTCTTGGCAAGGACACATTAATACAGTTAAAATGTTGATCCTCTCACGCCTCCTGTACCTCTTCTAGGGCCTCTCCATAGAACCCTGTAGGGACTTTTTCTCCACTCTTTGCACGCTCATAACAAACTTCACATGGCAGGGGCGCCGAGCTCACCTCTCATATAAGTTTCTGACTCTCCCTAAAGAACACAGTGGCCTTACCAGACTGTATACCCTGCTACTGAGCAGCATTGTTGAGTCATACCAGAATGGTCCCTTAGGGAATCTGACAAACCTTGAATGCATATGGACAGAGCAGTGGTGGGTAGAACCATATGGGGCATTCTGTGGAAACCTAAGAATGCCCGCCCTACTAATGCATACATTAGGACTCTGACCATCACTGCATTGAACATATGAGACAGAGTTACTAAGTCACTCAGCATTACCACTTTCCCCTCACCTTACACCCCTATAAATAGTAATACTGATTTTCTCCCAGCAAGCCATCTGGACCATTGGCATGGCTGCTTGACGAATTCTGACCGATAGCATGGGGAGGCCATTTTAACCTTTGAAAGCTGCCCCAGAGAGATAAAATTGCCTCCTACTGAGTTCTTCCGTTACACATAATTGAAACAGTGGGTGGTGCAGATTCCGCTCTGCTTAGCAGCTACTCGAGATCTGCTTCCCATTCGAAAGTTTGCCCGACAGCCAGACTCGACCCCGGGGCACCATTTCCTTTCTATATTTCCTATTGATGTCTTCTAGAGATACATACATCCTTTCCCACATTCCCTTCTGGGAACGTACTCTTTCTCGACCAATCACAGATAAACAATGGCAGACACTCTGGCAGGACATCTCCACATACAATCATTGGGACTTTGGGAAGCCCATTATAAAGTCCTTTACGACTGGTACCTGACCTCAGTTAAACTTAAAAAGATGTCCAACTATCAGAACATACTGGGCAGAAATCAATCAGATACTTGGTTACCCTATACCCAACACACCCGAGTGCACTCTGTTGCAACTGCCCGACCCCTCACTCCAATTACAAACTCGAAGAGATCACGTCATTATGTGGCTTTCCTTAGGAGCAGCCAAAATGGCATTAGCTGCAATGTGGAAAACATCAGGGGCACCCTCTATTACACACTAATCTCAGTTCTACCTCCAACTCAAAATGGAAAGCTTTTTCTTTCAGGACTGCTACCTGTGTAATGTCCAAGTGTATTTAAAACCTTTGTCAACCCAGTGTTAAATGTACTAACTTTCTACAATATGTTCCTTATTCTTCTTATTTAGCAGTGAAAGAACCATGGATCTCATTTTAGAGATGTGTAATACTAATGCCATTCACTGGTGTGGAGTGTCGGGAAGGCAGCTTGGAAAACTAAGCCCAAGTTCATCCCTTCATCTTATGCTCACGCTGCTGTCATCAGTTCAGGGACTGCAGGTAAGACTATGCTTTCATCTGCCGTCTAGGATGTTGATGTAAAACATATTCATTGTGTAAACATTCAAATTGAAGCAATCAAATATATGGTGAGTTCAAGAGTCACCAGTGTTAGTATAATGTCTACCTTTCTCAGTATGACCCACATGTAGTGAAGACGGGTGGGGGAATTTATTCCATGATGAAGCTGTCGTAGAAGTACAGAGTTTATTCATTGTTAGAGTAGCCATTCTGCAGACAGTAATGGTCCAGGTGCTGCAGTAGAACACAAACAGTGACTCTTGAGTTTTTTCCTACAGCCGTAAAGAAGTAAATTGAAACTTAAGCTGATGCTGAGCTTGTTCCTCGTGCGCAGGACAGTAATTGCTTGTGTCTCGCCACATCGGTCTATGATGAAGCATTGGTTCAGATCAGGTATCTCCAGAACTGGGCCTTATCAAAAGGCAACAACTTGAAGATGACAGCATGCAAAAACGTCATAGGATAGACTGGTAGGATGATGCTGCACTTGGCAGACGGTAGGCCACCAGGAGCAGAGAAACTCTGGTATATGGATAGGATTTTCAAAATATGGAGCAATAGATACAACCTGACATAATAGGAGTGATGCAGCTTCATCGTCTTCATTATTATTGAAATCATACTAGGAAGAGTAGAGGAATATTGCTGGCAGCAGCGCTCTTTTTATAAAAGCGTAAACAACTATTCATTGCGAATGCTAGAATGTGCACAGGAACAGGGCCTAATGGGTGAGGGTTTGGATGGCAGTCCTGTCACCTCAAATGACTGCTTCTTACCTTTGCTGTACATTTTGAAAATATTTCAGTTGATTCTAGTCTGGATTTGTGGTCCTAAACTTTTTCTAGGGGGCTGTTTTTTATCCATTTTGTGCTTATGAGCCCATTAAGGTTTTGCAGTTTTAAATTCATGATCTGTTACATAAAATTGTGAATAAAGTTAAACATTAGTGTAAACTGGAAATGTTGAAAAAGGAAGGAGCTGATATAACTGTCTAATGCTTGACCTATGGTCTCAATACAGGTCTGTCATTTTACGCCTGATGTTTTTATTAAATGTCTAGTACCTTTAATTGAGGTTTAAACAATAGTCACACTTTTTGCAGTGTGAAACAATTTTCAGTTTAGATGCTGTGCATCAATTCATGATCTTTTGATTGAGTTCTGAAAAGCATGCTTGTCTAAATAAAGTTTTTTGTTCTGGCATCAAATATAGTAGGAGCCTACTTAATCCTTACAATGTTAACCATAATACCACAATGTCTTATTACGTTACTGTCATTTTAAGATATCTTATAGTCTCGTTCAGATGCATGCAGGAGTTTGAAGGAGACAGTTTTAAAAAGTTAGTTTTTCGTTTGCTGACTACAATATTGAAATCAATCCCTCATAATCACAAGATTTTTTAATACTAAGCCTCGATCTTAGGTAGGTCCAAGATTTGATCAAAAATATTTGTAGTCAGATGTACTGTTTACAGACTGTTTGGCCTCTGGGTTTTCTTTGTTTTTAGTCATGGAAAAAGACACCATTTAAGGTTTGCATTAAATGTAGATGTTGTTATGCATGGAAAGACAAGCATTTGGTATACAATTTCTTCCGCTCAACCAAAATACACAAGGTTGTTTATCTTGTGGGGTTTTTAAGACAAAAACAGTAAAAACGCAAAACGAGACAAGGTGGGCATATCGTGTCAATTGATTGAGATAAGCCTCAGCATCAGCTGACTGACCACTTTTGAAGAGACTGGCTTAGACCCAGATGATGATGGCCCCGGACGTTGAAGATACAGAAGTAGCAAAAGCAGAACAGTTTTCTGGCTCTAACCATGATGAAGAGAACAAAATTGTTAGTCCATTGGATTTGGTGCTAAACATGATGCTTTCATTCTCTAAAACCCCCTACGCCCATAGTGCCTCAGGGGAGGGCCCCTGGCATCAAATTAGCAAGTGGGTAATGCAGTAGGACATTCTGACTTCTCAGGACTGAAGCAGTCTAAACAAAAAAATACACTAGTATCTACTAGGCAAAAGCATTAAAACTGTGTTTTAAAGAGGGCAATATCTGCTTTCAAAATGTGTAATGAAGGTGAACATGATCAAAACAAACATCTTTCTATAAAATTGACAGTCTAAATTGGTCGATGTCAAAAGTGATTACAGATTTTCTAGGTTAAAAAAAGTAAAACAAGATGAAAATTTGAGGACTTTTAAAAGTAGCAATAGTAAGTAAAAAACTTGTAAAGCATGCAAATGCCAAACAGCATCTTGGCGCTAGCTTCCTCAGAAGAAGCCATCAAGTATATTCCTATTTGCTTAGGGATGTAAGGAACAGGGTTTTCAGCACTTTCCTGAATTGAGTAAAGTTAGATTGAGATCTTGAATAGAAGGGCATAAACTTCCATAGTTTCATAGTAGAGTAAGAAAAGCTCCGTACTCCCCATCTTGCTTTATTAATCCCAGGGATGGCTACCAACTTGGTTGTGCTGGACTGAAGATCACAATTGGGGACATGCCAACAAAAGATTTTTTGAAAGTATTGAGGGCTGGTCTTGTGAACTGCCTTATGAACCAGGCAGAGGGCCTTATATGTAATCCTCTCTCAAACCTGCAACCAGTGAAGGTCAAGAATGCTTTGAGAAACAGGGCTAAATTTTGGAATGTTCAAAAGCAGCCATGATGCTGCATTCTCCAGAGATTGGAATTTATGCACCAGACGCTTGTGTAAGCCCATGTACAAAGCATTACAGTTATCAATTCTGGACGAGAAAAGAGCCACAATAACCCTTTTCTGCAAGTCTAGGGGAATGTAGGGAAAATCCTTTTTCCGCATCCTGAGCAGATAGAAACAGGACAATGTAACCTGATTAATTTGATCCAAAAAACAAAGCTTTCTGTCAAACAGCAACACTAAGTTCTTGGCTTTCTGTACAGGTGTAGGAAGAGGGTCAAGATTGGAAGGCTGTCAGGAGGTGTTCCAAAAGGTGGTGGTATTTCAAAAAAGGAGCACCTTTGCCTTATCAGAGTTTAGTTTCAAACAATTCTCATGCATCCATGTCACGATTTGTGCCAGGCAGTTCTTAAATAATTTAAAATGCTGGTAATTGCTAAGACAATCACCCCTAAATTTGAAGGTAAATGTAAGGCCCCTGAATTAAATCTGATATTTATTTATACCGTACCGTAGTGGTGTTCCTTAATTGTCTCAACTGCTTTAAAGAGAGAGTTAAATCAACAGTTATGTCAGGCTCGCCAGCTTGTAAAGAAAAGGTGAGAGGCAGTTGAGAAGCAAGATATTTTTGTGTTCAAAGAATGGAGAATTTCTAATTTTGCTTCTATGCTGCATTGCTATGAACACCAACAATTGGAGAAGGTAGAAGAAATATTAAAGCACCTCGCTGAGGTGTACTGAAGAAGAGGATTGCTTTGTTTCAGGATGGTAAAACCATCTACAGCATGTGATTCGAGTCTGCCCTGGACTGAGCAGATACTGATAGCCATTAGGGAAGCATAGGTTCAGTAATCAGAAGCCATAGCTGGCAAATTTGTTTATGGCCTTCTTGAACAAACTAAAACGTAGCAATGGCAATAGGTGCAAAGTAGGGGGAACTGTAGGTATGGAATATCAGTATCAGAAAAAGGAAGACTAGTGGGTAGACATTCTCCCAGCAGAGATATCGCCAACACCAACTTGCATATGTACATTTGTCACCTTCATCCTCTTGGCTGTGAGGCCAGCAAAAAACACAGCAGCCGTTTCATGTTAGAGGGAGAAGACAATGGCGTAAAAGCTATATGTCTGCTCCAAGTGAATTTATTTACTCACTTTAAACCCTCACAAGTCCCCTTAAGGGAAATTTGAGTTTGTTTGATGCACAGTGGGCCAACGTAACCTCAAACAGATGGGTACTAGAAATCGTGTTTAAAGGTTAGTTTATAAAATTGATGATAAACCCAGATATGGTCAGACCAAACATAATGAAAACTAAATGAGCACTCTTCACTGCTGCTGGAAGATGTGGCGTTCCATTTTGAAACACTATCAAGACACACACCTCTCCTGTTTTGGAATTTAAACATGGTTCTTTGTCGGTTGAGGTAAACGCCCTTGGAACGGATGCATGATGGAACCACGCATGCATTTTACAACACGGTCACTACAGTGCATGCTCATTACCACACATTTATTTGCAAGGAAAAGTTTGTTATAAAGGCATGGTTGGTAAAGGCATGCGTGGTAAAAAGTTAGGAGGTAAGTATATTCCATATATGTTCGATGGCATGTGTAGCTCCAGATACCAATGCTGTGCATATTCCACCATCTAGTGTTGGGCTAGGAGTGTTACAAGTTGTTTTTCTTCGAAGAAGCTTTTTCGAGTCCCAAGATCAAGTGACTCCTCCTCTCTGTGTTAGTGCGCATGGGAGTGGAGTCCTTTATTAGATTTTCTTTCTGCCTCAAGTTCCAAAATGTTTCCTCTAGCTCCGGTAGATCGCGGTTTGGTTTTATCTGAACTTCTCTATCTTTTCCATGTCGGTATCTTTTTTTGAACGCGTTTCTGACTACACTCGATTCGATTGTAGCGTCTGGGTCAATTAAACGTACTTTTGGGCATCACAGCTGATGGATAGGACTCCATTTTGATTCTGTACTCGGTGCCACGCCAAGTTCCTCTACACCGACCAGCTCTTGGTGTGTAACCTCTGCCTCTCTCCGGACCACAAAGAAAAGACCTGTGAGGCGTACTGATCCTTCTGACCCAAGAAGACCTTACAGGATTGAAGAGCAAGATGGGTAGAGATGGCATCGAAGTCGACGGAACAAACGCCCAACATCTTCTGTGAAGAACAGGCACAAACTGCAGTCTCCATCCCAGACTCCGACTCCCAACGTGACTCAGATGGGGACAGTCACATTATTCCTGCAGCGCAGTATGTGAGTACACCAGCCCCTTCCCATCAAAAACAGATTAAAAAGTCACAAAAGACCTTGGGTCCACCACTGCCTCCTGGCCATGGTCCGACCCAAAAACTACTTATCGTCGACCGACCCTTGGGTTTGGTGCCGAAAAAGGCTCACTCCACCAAACAGACTACCACGCCTGTTTCGGCATTGAGTTGAAAGATGGAGGCTTCCACTTTGGAACCGAGACATCTTCGTACCACATCGGAGCCGAAACATCCACTCACCTCTTTGGAGCTGAAATATCCAAGCTCCTCTTTGGAGCTGAAAAAACTGTCATCTGCTGCAGAAACCACATTTTCAGCCCGCAAACAGGTTCCATCTCCAGAACATGAAACTAATTAAACGGATATTAGACTAATTCTTGAGGTCATGAACCATAAGCAAAGGAGAATACAGATCCAGAAGGATACAGGGAAGATTGCCTCGCCTCCTCCTATAACAAAGTGAAAACTAACATTCGAACAAAGTTTGGAAACTGTCCCTTAACCGGGGAAGATATTTAAGCACAAGGAGAAGCCAAAGATCGTGCATTCGCCTTTTTCCCCTTTTCTCCACCACTTCACAATCATCGACCACCACATTCACCCACACAGTTTTCCACACAATCTTCAGTGTCATCTCATGGGGATTATATGGGTGACAATACTTATAACATGGACACAAGGGATATGTATGATTCTGACTCAGTTCCATCGAATGACCCTGATCTGTATCCCACCAGGCTGACTCCACCTGAAGACACCAAGACCTATAATCAGGTCATTTCCAGGGCAGCCACATACCACAACGTACAGATGCACTTGGAGCCCATAGATGAGAATTTCATATTCAACACTCTTTCCAATACACATAAGCAATGCCAATGTTTGCCAATGTTACCAGGTGTTTTAAAACATGCTGACAGCATTTTTAAAGAGCCAGCAAAGGCAAGGGTGTTAACACCTAGGGTGGACAAAAAAATATAAAGCTGCACCATCTGATCCAGCCTTTATATCACAACAATTGCCACCTGATTCCATCGTGGTCAGTGCAGCTAGGAAAAGAGCAAACAGTCCACAGGGAATACTCCTCCCCCTGATAAGGAGAGCCGCAAATTCGATGCAGCAGGCAAAAGAGTGGCAACTCAAGCTGCAAATCAATGGAGAATTGCCATCTCCCAAGCTCTTTTAGCCAGGTATGATAGGGCACACTGGGACGAGATGCAGGAGTTCCTTCAATACCTCCCTGTGGAACATCAAAAAAGAGCACAGTAGTTAGTGGCAGAAGGACAGGCTATTGCCAACAATCAGATTAGATCTGCACTAGATGGTGCTGACACTGCAGCTAAGGGAATAAACACTAGTGTCATGGCCAGAAGGCATGCTTGGTTGCAGTCCTCCGGTTTTAAACCTGAAATATAACCATTAATAAGCAGCAACTATTTGGACATGAGGTGGATACCACCATTGAGAAATTAAAAAAGGACTCCAATACAGCAAAGGCCATGGGTGCCCTTTACATAACCCTTTTTTGGGGTATTTTTCGTAAGCCTCAGTTCAGAGGAGGTTTTAAACCCCAATCATCAGAAGCCTCTACGTCCCAACAAAAACAGGGACAACAATATTATTCCAGAGGAATATTTAGGGGCACCTATAGAGGACACAATTTCAGATCTAGGGGTAAATCCACTGCCACAAGAGGTACCTCGGCCTCATCAAAGCAGTGACTTCCTCTGCATTCTCACACAGCACACATCTCCTATGGGAGAAAGACTACAGTATTTCCACTGTCATTGGCAACAGATTACATCAGATCAATGGGTATTGTCAATTATCCACAATGGTTATTGCCCAGAACTCATCTCCACTCCACCAAACATTTCCCCTCGTTCACATAGGCTTTCTCCTGAACACATTGTTCTGTTAGCAAGGGACAGGCGTATATTCTCAATACTTCATCATACCAAAAAAGGATAGCACTCTCAGACCAATCCTTGATCTCAGACCTCTCAATCTTTATATTCTCTCAGAGCATTTCCACATGGTCTCACTACAGGATGTCATTCCCTTGTTGCAAAAACAAGCGTACATGACAGCATTAGATCTAATAGATGCTTACTTCCGCATTTCTAGCAATCCAGCACACCACAAGTAATTAAGGTTCGTGATAGTAGGCAAGCACTATCAATTCAAAGTGCTACCCTTTGGAGTAACAGCAGCACCAAGGGTATTCACAAAATGTCTAGCAGTGGTTGCATCGTACCTCAGAAGACCGTACTTACATGTCTTTCCCTATCTGGACGACTGGCTCATAAAAGCCAGCACCATTCAAACCTGTCAACAACACACACAATATGCAATTGATACCCTACACAGGTCAGGGTTCACAATCAGTTACCAGAAATCTCACCTTCAGCCAGCACAAATTCAACCATATCTAGGAGCAAATCTGAACACTCAGTCAGCATTAGCCTACCCAGATTCAGAAGAATTCAAGCTTTCCACACTCTCATATCCTAATTACAATTCAATCAAACTTACACAGTAAAGTTTATCATGAAGCTATTGGGAATGATGGCATCATGCATAGCAATAGGGCAAAATGCACGTCTGAACATAAGACCCCTCCAACAGTGTCTCTCACAAAAATGGTCTGAGGCACAGGGTCAATTTCACGATCTATGTTGTTGGACCGCCAGATTTGCAACTCTCTGCAATTGTGGAATCACACCAACTTATCAAAGGGTTGGCCATTTCAAGACCCAATGCCTCAGACCACATTCACCACAGATGCATCAATGACAGGTTGGGGAGCCCATCTCAACAATCTTACAATTCAGGGAGAATGGGACTCAATCCTGCAGACTTATCACATAAATCACTTGGAATTACTGGCAGTGTTCTTAGCAATCAAATCATTCCAACCACAAATCACACACAAAGCAGTGTTAATAAGGACAGACAACATGACAACAATGTATTATCTGCAAAAAACAGAGGGGCAAGCATTCATCTCAATTGTCCCTTCTAGCACAAACAATTTGGAAATGGGCGATTCACAATCGCATTCAGCTATTAGCAGAGTATATCCCAGTGATACACAACCAATTAGCGTACCTCTTAATCAAGACGCAGCAATAAATAGACAAATGGGAGATTGACCCACAAGTAATTCAACAGTACTTTCACATGTGGGAAACACCAAACATAGATCTCTTCGCAACAAGCGAAAACGCAAAAATGAATTGGTCAGGTATATTTGCTTATGCTTTCCCCCCCTCCCACTAATTCATTCAATTTCTGGTCAACAAGATCCGTCACACCTCCCTCACTGTGATACTCTAGTATACAAGTCAACACTGGCACAAAACACTGTTGGATCTGTCTTTAGTACCACATTGCAAGCTTTCAAACAGACCAGACTTATTGACTCAGAACAAACGTCAAATCAGACATCCCAATTCCAGTGTGCTCAACCTGGCGATTTGGCTCCTAAAGTAATAGAATTTGGATATTTACATCTTCCATTACAATGTATGGACATTCTAAAAGAAGCAGGCAAACCTACAACTAGAGAGTGCTATGCTGCTAAATGGAAACATTTTGTATATTACTGTCAACCTAAAAACATTGATCCACTTAAAGCATCAGTACAGAATATTGTTTATTTGCTTCACTTACAAAAAACAAATCTAGCATATTCTATAAAAATTCATTTAACAGCAATATCAGCTTACCTACAAAACAGACAGCATACTTCTCTGTTTATAATACCTGTCATAAAAGCTTTTATGGAAGGTCTTAAAAGAGTTATTCCACTAGCTCCTGCCTGAAATCTCAATATTGTGCTCACAAGATGTATGGGTCCACCATTTGAACCGATGCATTCTTGCACTCTCAATTTCTCTCATGGAAAGTTGCTTTCCTGGTAGCAATTACTTCCTTAAGGGGAGTAAGTGAAATTCAAGCATTCACTTTAGAAGAACCTTTCTTCCAAAATCACAAACACAAAATAGTACTAAGAACAAATCCAAAATTTCTACCAAAAGTGGTTTCACAATTTCACATCAATCAGTCTGTGGAATTGCGAGTCTTCTTTCCACAGCCAGATTCAGTTGCTGAAAGAGCTCTCCACACTCTTGATCTCAAAAGAGCTCTCATGTATTATATAGACAGAACAAAAGATTTTAGAAAATCAAAACAACGTTTTGTGGCTTTTCAACAGCCTCATAAAGGGAATTCAATTTCCAAACAAGGATTTGCCAGATGGATAGTAAAGTGTATTCAAACTTGCTATCTTAAAGCTAAAAGGCAACTATTAGTAACTCCTAAAGCGGGTTCTACTAGGAAGAAAGGAGCTTCAATGGCATTTTTGGGAGCTATACCAATGGCAGACATATGTAAAGCAGCCACATGTCCCACACCACACACATTTACTGAACACTGCTGTGTGGATATGCTATCTCACTAAAAAGCAAATGTTGATTAAGCAGTGCTTAAAACTATTTCAAACTACTCCAACTCCTACGGGCTAGCCACCGCTTACTTAGGAGGGGACTGCTTTTCAGTTTATGCACAACATGTATATCTGCAGCTACACATGCCATCGAACGGAAAATGTCACTTACCAAGTGTACATCTGTTTGTGGCATGTAGTGCTGCAGAGTTGGGCCTGGTCGGGCCGTCTGCGTGGAAGCCTCATGGACAGGCCCCAATTCTGCTTTGTCCTCGTTGCCATGCAAAATTTCCCTACACAGACCAACATCTCGTCTGTAATCTCTGTCTCTCCCCAGACCATCGGGAAGAAAATTGTGAGGCCTGCAGATCCTTCTGTTTGAAGAAGACTCTCCGAGACAGAAGAGCGCGAAGACTCGAGATGTCGTCCAAGAGCACCGAACGTCTTGATGTCGAGGAAGAGGAGATCATGCACACGGCAGTCTCCGTCCGAGGGTCAGACTCCGAACAGGAGTCCGAGGAGGACAGACCGGTCACAGCAGGACAGCACGTGAGTACGCCTGCCCTGTCCCAACCAAGCCCGAACATAAGGCCTTGGGAACGCCACTGCCAGAAGGCCATGGCTCGATCCGTAAAAGACCTTCGGTGACCAACCAACAACTTTGGCACCGAAAAAGGCCACGCCACCGAAGCCTTTGGACTCGAGCCGAAGCACTGTCTCTGAAACTATCAGACATCGATCCTTTGAGTCGAAACCTCGAAAATTGCTTTCGGAGCCGAGGCCAACATCCACTCCCAGCCTTTCGATCCCAAAAAAAACAGCTTTGGAGCCGAAAATGCCAGTTTATACCGAGGAACATGGACTTTCGCAAGTACTTAAAGAAAGCCATAGAATCACGGAGGAACACTCACAAATCGAGGATGTAGATGAAAGGCAAGCCAGAATTCATATTCACAAGGACACTGGCAAAATTATAACTGCACCTCCCCTGAAGCCTAAGAGGAAATTGGCCTTTCAGGAAAATTGGACACTGCTCAGCCACCGGCTAAAGTGCCAAAGACTAAACAAAAATCTCCACTTCCTCAATTTTCTCCTCCTCAGTCCCCTCCTCATTCTCCTCACTTGCTTGTCTCTCCCCCTACTATCCCCATACCTGTATAATCTCCTGTACATTCATTTGATTCACAGCAAGACAATGTGGATCCATGGGATCTGTATGATCCAGATCCCATTCCCGATAACAACCCAGACTGCTATCCCTCCAAGCCGTCACCACCAGAGGATATACTCAGGTTTTAGCTAGGACGGCATCCTACCACAATGTCGCCATGCACACTGAGCCCTTAGAGGATGATTTTCTTTTTAACACACTATCCTCTATACACACTACCTATCAGTCACTTCCCATGCTTCTAGGTATGTTAAAGCATGCTCGCCAAATATTCCAAGAGCCAGTGAAGGCTAGGATAATTACTCCCAGAGTGGAGAACAAGTATAAGCCACCTCCCTCTGATCCTGTCTTTATTACACAACAATTGCCTCCTGACTCTGTAGCTCGGCCAGAAAAAGAGCGAACTCTCAGTCATCAGGGAATGCACCCCCACCAGACAAGGAGAGCAGAAAATTTGATGCTGCAGGCAAAAGGGTAGCATCGCAGGCAGCCAACCAATGGAGGATAGCCAACTCCCAAGCACTGTTGGTTAGATATGATAAGGCCCACTGGGATGAGATGAAGGATATAATACAACATCTCCCCAAAGACCAACATAAAAGGGCGCAACAAATAGTCGAGGAAGGGCAGGCTATTACAAACAACCAAATCAGGTCAGCCCTAGATTCTGCAGACTCAGAAGCTAGAACAATTAATACTGCTGTCACTATACGAAGACACGCATGGCTTAGGTCTTCAGGGTTTAAGCCTGAAATTCCAACAGGCAGTCCTTAATATGCCGTTTAACCAAAAACAGCTTTTTGGCCCTGAGGTAGACACGGCTATTGAGAAAATGAAAAAAGATTCAGACAGCGCTAAAGCCATGGGTGCTTTGTATACAACGCAATACAGGGGGTCCTTTCGGAAACCCCAATACAGAGGTGGATTTAGAACCCAGATACCTGAGGCATCCACCTCACAAACAAAATCAACCTACCAACCTCAATATCAAAGAGGTGGGTTTAAAGGCAATTATAGAGGCCAATACCCTGGAGGCAGGGGAAAATATCAATCAACCAAGCAAGCCTAACAGCAGCCAAAGCAGTGACTTACTCCATCTCTTCCCAACTCACAGCTCACCTGTGGAGGGAAGACTGCAAAGGTTCCACACCAACTGGCTACCCCTTACAACAGACAACTGGTTATTATCTATTATCCGCAATGGTTATTGCATAGAATTGGCACAAATTCCCCCAAATATTCCACCAAAACCACACAAACTCTCCACCCAACATATCAACATTTAGCAAGAAGTAAAATCTCTATTACTCAAACAAGCGACAGAGCTTGTGCCACAAGATTAAATAGGAACAGGAGTTTACACACTGAATTTCCTCATCCCCAAAAAAGACAGAACCCCAAGACCAATATTAGATCTCAGAACCCTCAATCTTTACATCCTGTCAGAACATTTTCACATGGTAACACTACAGGATGTGGTCCCACTGCTACAGCAGCAAGATTTCATGGCAACATTAGACCTCAAAGATGCGTATTTTCACATACCCATTCATCCAGCTCACAGAAAATACCTCAGGTTTATTATTCAGGGAAAACATTATCAGTTCAAAGTGTTACCCTTCGGAGTAACAACAGCTCCCAGAATATTCACAAAATGCCTGGCAATAGTAGCTGCCTACCTAAGAAGACAACACATTCATGTCTTCCCATATCTCGACGATTGGCTAATAAAATCCAACAGTCATACACTGTGTCAAAACCATACGCATTATGTAATACAAACCCTACACACCCTAGGGTTCTCCATAAACTACCAAAAATCGCACCTACAACCTGCGCAAATTCAACAGTATTTAGGAGCCACACTAAATACACAAACAGCACTTGCAAGCCCAAGTCCACAAAGAATACAAGCATTTTGCAATGTATTGGCACAAATACAGCCAGCCCAACAGCACACTGTCACATTTTTCATGAAACTTTTAGGCATGATGGCATCCTGTATCGTTATTGCCCCACATGTAGGACTAAACATGCAGCCTTTACAACAGTGCCTTGCACAGCAATTGTCACAGGGTCAACTTCACGATCTAGTGTTGATAGACTGCCAAACATGCATATCACTTCAGTGGTGGAATTCCATAAACCTAAACAAAGGGCGGCCTTTTCAAGACCCTGTGCCTCAGACCATACTTACAACAGATACATCAATGATTGGCTGGGGGGCACACCGTAACAATCACAACATTCAAGGACAATGGGACACCAAACACAAACAGTTTCATATAAATCACCTAGAATTGCTAGCCGTATTCCTAGCGCTCAAAGCTTTTAAGCCTCTTCTCACTCACAAGAACATCCTTATCAAAACAGACAACATGACAACAATGTATTACCTAAACAAACAAGGAGGGACCCATTCATCCCAACTCTCCCTCCTAGCCCAAAAGATTTGGCAATGGGCAATCCACAACAACATTAACATGGTAGCACAATACATTCCAAGGATAAACAACCAATTGGCAGATGTTGTCAGCCGAGATCATCAACAAACACACGAGTGGGAGATTCATCCCCAAGTGCTTCAGCCATACTTTCACCACTGGGGAATACCAGACAGACCTATTCGCCACCAGCGAAAACGCAAAATGCCAAAACTTCGCATCCAGGTACCCACATCCTCTGTCCAAGGGCAATGGTCAACGGATGAATTGGTCAGGGATATTTGCTTATGCTTTTCACCCTCTCCCGCTCATTCCATTTCTAGTCAACAAACTGCGTCAAAACAAACTCAAACTCATATTTATAGCACCAACGTGGGCACGTCAACCCTGGTACACAACACTATTAGATCTGTCAGTAGTAACATATATCAAACTCCCGAACAGACCAGATCTGTTAACACAAACAACTGATCAGGCATCCAGATCCCAAAATACTCAATCTAGCAATTTGGCTCCTGAAGTCATAGTTTGGATATCTACAACTACCAACTGAGTGTATGGAAGTAATCAAACAAGCAAGGAAACACACTACCAGGCAGTGTTATGCAAACAAATGGAAAAGATTTGTATATTACTGTCAATCTAAACAAATTACCCCTCTTTCAGCATCAATACAAGACATTGTAAGATATTTGCTTCATTTACAAAAGGCAAATTTAGCATTTTCATCCATTAAAATACATCTAACTGCAATCTTTACGTACTTGCAAAATATACAACACAGCTCTTTATTTAGAGTCCGTTATCAAAGCGTCCATGGAAGGATTAAAACGCATTATTCCACCTAGAACACCTCCAATACCATTGTGTAATCTAAACAGAGTGCTCACACGACTTATGGGTCCACCAATTGAACCTATGCACTCATGCCAAATTCAATACTTAACATGGAAAGTTGCCTTCCTAGTCGCAATTACTTCATTAAGAAGAGTTAGTGAAATCCAAGCTTTCACAATTCAAGAACCGTTCATACAAGTACATAAACATAAAATTGTACTTCGACAAACCCAAAATTTCTCCCAAAAGTTAAGACACTGTTTCATATTAATCAAACGGTGGAGCTACCAGTCTTCTTCCCACAGCCAGACTATGTAGCAGAAAGAGCCCTGCATACATTAGACCTTAAAAGAGACACAGGGGGTTATTCTAACTTTGGAGGAGTGTTAATCCGTCCCAAAAGTGACAGTAAAGTGACGGATATACCACCAGCCGTATTACGAGTTCCATAAGATATAATGGACTCATAATACGGCTGGTGGTAAATCCGTCACTTTTCCGTCACTTTTGGGACGGATTAACACCTCCTCCAAAGTTAGAATAACCCCCTTAATGTATTACATTGACAGGACAAAATGCTTTAGGAAAACCAAACCGTTATTTGTAGCGTTCCAAAAACCACATACTGGTAAGCCTATTTCAAAACAAGGATTAGCTAGATGGATAGTAAAATGTATCCAAACGTGTTATCTAAAAGCTAAAAGGCAGCTATTAGTTACACCTAAAGCACATTCCACACAGAACAAAGGGGCTACAATGGCTTTCTTAGGTAACATACCAATGGCCGAAATTTGTAAAGCAGCCACTTGGTCAACACCGCATACATTTACCAAGCATTACTGTGTAGATGTGTTAGCAACACAGCAGGCCACAGTAGGACAGGCTGTACTAAGAACACTATTTCAAACAACTTCAACTCCTACAGGCTGACCACCGCTTATGGGAGGTAAAACTGCTTTGTAGTCTATGCATAGCATGTGTATCTGCAGCTACACATGCCATCGAATGGAAATGTCACCTACTGAGTGTACATCTGTTTGTGGCATGTTCCGCTGCAGATTCACATGCACCCTCCCACCTCCCCGGGAGCCTATAGCCGTTTAAGTTCAACAATCTCTTGTACATATGTATATATATATATATGTATATATATATATATGTATGTGTGTGTATATATATATATATATATATATATATATATATATATATATATATATATATATATATATATATATTCCATTTGCATATACATCTCTTTTCTTAATACTCTATCACTCCTACCTTACCCTCTGCGGGAAAACAATCTTAACATGGAGTCGATGCCCATGTGCAATTGAGCCGAAGAGGAGGAGTCACTCGATCCTGTGACTCGAAAACACTTCTTTGAAGAAAAACAACTTGTAACACGCAACATTCAATTGAAAAAGACCTTGAGGGATCGGAGGGTGAGGCGGATGCAGATGGCGTTGAAATCTTCTGAACACCTCGACGTCGAAGAGGAGGAGATGGCTATCTCCATCCAGGGATCGGACTCGGATGACTCAGACTGAGACCGACCGCCTACAGCAGGCCAACAAGTGAGTACGCCTGCCTCGACCCAACCCCACAGTCAACCGAAAAAACATAAGGCCTCGGGACGCCACTGCCTGAAGGCCATGGCTCGACCCATAAAAAACAAAGCGGTGACCAAGCAACACCTTCGGCACCGAAAACGGCCAAAATCGTGCTGAAGTCATTCGACTCGAGCCGAGAACCCGGCGTCGAAAAATCTCGACATCGCCTTGTCGAATCGACTAAGCCTCAAAACCATGGCATTTCGGTGCCGAGAAAACCGGCTTCGGAGCCGAAAAAGACCTCTTACACAGAGGAACAGGGGCTCTCTAAACAGCTAAAGGAGAGGCACAGATTTGAAGAGGAGCTTCAAATTGAAGAGTTTGACCAAACGCAGGCACGGATACAGATCCATAAGGATACTGGAAAGATACAAACTGCCCCTCCTCTCAAATTCAAGAGAAAGCTGGCTTTCCAACCACAATCAGAGACTGAGACTGATCAGCCAAAAGCTAAAGTGTCTAGGGAGAAATCACCAACTTGCCATTTTTCACAAGATATTTCTCCACCGCATTCGCCACAAAGGACAGGGTCACCAATTGGCACGCCCACTGCACAGTCACCCACACATACTGTGCAGTCGCAAGATGATGTAGACCCTTGGGACCTCTACGATCCCCCTGTCTCGGACAATAGCCCTGAGTGCTACCCCTCAAAACCGTCTCCACCGAAGTATAGCACCTCTTACACCCAAGTCTTGGCCAGAGCTGCTGCATTTCATAATGTTAGTATGCATTCAGAGCCATCGGAGGATGACTTCCTCTTTAATACCCTGGCCTCTATGCATGCCTTATACCAGAGCCTGCCTATGCTACCAGGCATGCTTAAACATGCTCAGCAAGTTTTTCAAGAGCCGGTAAAAGGAAGAACCATCACACCGGAGGTGGAAAAAAAGTACAAACCACCCCCGTCGGACCCAGTGTTCATCACGCAACAGCTGCCACCGGACTCTGTAGTGGTTGGTGCTGCAAGGAAAAGAGCCAACTCACAATCATCGGGAGATGCACCACCTCCGGATAAAGAGAGTCGCAAATTTGACGCAGCGGGAAAGAGAGTGGCGTCACAAGCTGCCAACCAGTGGCATATCACAAATTCACAAGCCCTCCTCACCCGTTATGACCGAGCTCACTGGGACAAGATGGGTGATATCATCCAGCATCTCCCTAAAGAATATAAAAAACGGGCTCAACAGGTGGTAGAGGAAGGGCAAGCAATATCGAACAATCAAATTTGTTCGGCATTGGACTCCGCTAATACTGCGGCAAGAACTGTGAACACAGCTGTCACAATTAGGCGACACGCTTGGCTGAGGTCCTCAGGGTTCAAACCTGAGATACAGCAGGCAGTACTGAACATGCCATTTAACCAGCAGCAACTGTTTGGGCCACAAGTGGACACAGCCATCAAAAAGATGAAGAAAGACACTGACACGGCCAAAGCCATGGACGCGCTCTACTCGTCCCAGTATAGGGGGACATTCAGGAAACCACAATTTAGGGGAGGTTTCAGACAGCAACCTTCAGAGGCATCCACCTCTCAGGCAAAACCCACCTACCAGTCCCAATATCAGAGAGGGGGGGTTTCGCTGCTCATTCAGGGGACAATTCCCAAGATCAAAGGGAAAGTTTCAGCCCACCAAGCAGGCCCCAAACAGAAAACAGTGACTTGACTGTCACCCTTCCCCAACACACATCACCAGTAGGGGGAAGACTAACTTTTTACCACAAACATTGGTCAGACATAACCACTGACACATGGGTCCTATCAATTATCCAACATGGTTACTGCATAGAATTCACACATTTCCCTCCAGATATTCCCCCAAGAGCGCACAAACTGTCGACACAACATCTAGACATGTTACAAATAGAGGTACAAGCACTATTAACAAAACAAGCCATAGAACTAGTACCTCACCAACAAAAAGGAACAGGGGTTTATTCCCTATATTTCCTTATTCCCAAAAAGGACAAAACTCTAAGACCAATTTTAGATCTCAGAACTTTAAACCTTTTTATCTAATCAGAACACTTTCACATGGTCACACTACAAGATGTAGTCCCCTTACTAAAACACAAAGAATACATGGCAACACTGGATCTGAAAGATGTGTATTTCCATATACCCATCCATCTCACAGAAAATACCTCGGGTTTGTCATACAGGGCAAACATTACCAATTCAAGGTACTGCCCTTCGGGATAACAACAGCACCCAGAGTATTTACAAAAGGCCTCGCTGTAGTAGCAGCTCATATAGGGAGACATCACATGCACGTAATCCCATATCTAGACGATTGGCTAATAAAAGCCAACACGCAACATCAGTGTCAAAATCACACGCAGTATGTAATAGATACCCTACACAGACTAGGTTTCTCTATAAATTACCAAAAATCTCACTTGAAACCATCCCAACTACAACAATACTTGGGAGCAACACTCAACACACAAAGAGCAATTGCCACTCCAAGCCCGCAAAGAGTTCAATCATTTCAAACCATGTTGTCAAACATACAACCAAATCAGTACTATACAGTCAGATTTGTCATGAAACTCCTAGGCATGATGGCATCATGTATCGCTATTGTCCCAAACGCGTGGCTACACATGCGGCCCTTACAGAAGTGCCTTGCCAAACAATGTACGCAGGCACAGGGTCAACTTCAAGATCTAGTGTTGATAGACCACCAAACACACTATTCGCTTCAATGGTGGATCTCTGTAAATTTAAACAAAGGGCGGCCTTTTCAAGACCCGGGACCTCACGCCATTCTCACAAAAGATGCATCAATGGTTGGGTGGGGATCACACCTAAACAACCAAAATATACAAGGGCAATGGGACAGTCAACAAAGACAACTACACATAAATCACTTAGAACTGCTAGCGGTCTCCCTAGCACTAAAAGCTTTTCAACCTCTTCTAGTTCACAAACACATTCTTGTCAAAACAGACAATATGACAACAAGGTACTACCTAAACAAACAGGGGGACACACACTCGTCAGAACTATGCCTCCTAGCATAAAAAATTCGGCATTGGGCAATTCACAACATTCGCCTTATAGCGCAGTATATACCAGGCATTCACAATCAATTAGCCGACAATCTCAGTCGAGATCACCAGCAAACTCACAAGTGGGAAATAAATCCCCATATTCTTCAAGAATATTTTCACCACTGTGGAACACCAGACATAGATCTGTTCGCAACAAAAGAAAACGCAAAATGCCAAAACTTTGCATCCAGGTACCCACACCCTCAGTCCAAGGGCAATGCTCTATGGATCAATTGGTCAGGGATATTTGCTTACGCTTTTCCCCCTCTCCCACTCATTCCTTTCCTAGTCAACAAACTGAGTCAAAACAAACTCAAACTAATACTCATAGCACCAACGTGGGCATGCCAGTCGTGGTTCACCACACTGTTGGACCTCTCGGTAGTACCTCACATCAAACTCCCAAACAGACCAGATCTGTTAACACAACACAAACAACAGACCAGACACCCCAATCCAGCAACGCTCAACCTGGCAATCTGGCTCCTGAAGTCTTAGAATTTGGCTACCTAAACCTTTCAAATGAGTGTATGGAGGTCATTAAACAAGCAAGAAAACCGACAACAAGGCATTGTATGCTAATAAATGGAAAAGGTTTGTTTTCTACTGCCAAGCAAACCAAATCACACCGTTAGATGCCTCCATACAAAACATTGTGAGTTATTTACTACACCTACAAAAAGCAAATCTCGCTTTTTCTTCCATCAAAATTCATCTCACTGCAATCTCTGCTTACTTGCAGATTAAACACACAAAATCACTTTTTTAGAATACCAGTTCTTAAAGCCTTTATGGAAGGACTAAAAAGGATCATACCTCCAAGAACCCCACCGGTTCCTTCGTGGAATCTTAATATTGTACTTACATGACTCATGGGTCCACCCTTTGAACCCATGCACTCTTGCCAAATCCAATTCTTGACTTGGAAAGTAGCATTTCTAATAGCCATCACTTCACTATGAAGAGTTAGCGAAATATAAGCATTCCCTATCGAAGAACCCTTTATACAAGTACACAAACATAAAGTGGTTCTCTGCACAAATCCAAAATTTCTGGCAAAAGTCATTTCACCGTTTCATTTAATCCAAACTGTTGAACTCCCAGTCTTCTTCCCACAGCCAGACTCAGTAGCATACATTAGACATAAAAAGAGCACTAATGTATTATATAGACAGAACAAAACCATTTCGTAAAACTAAGCCATTGTTCGTCGCTTTCCAAAAACCCCATGCTGGTAACCCTATATCCAAACAGGGCATAGCCAGATGGATAGTCAAATGCATACAAACTTGTTACCCAAAAGCTAAAAGAGAGCTTCTCATTACCCCAAAGGCACACTCCACTAGGAAGAAAGGAGCGACAATGGCCTTTCTAGGTAACATTCCAATGACAGAGATTTGTAAGGCAGCCACTTGGTCTACACCTCATACGTTTACCAAACAATAATGTGTAGATGTGCTAGCAACACAACAAGTCACAGTAGGACAGGCTGTAGTAAGAACATTATTTCAAACAACTTCAACTCCTACAGGCTGACCACCGCTTTTGGGAGTATTACTGCTTTGTAGTCTATGCACAGCATGTGTATCTGCAGCTACACATGCCATCGAATGGAAAATGTCACTTACCCAGTGTACATCTATTCGTGGCCTGTTCCGCTGCAGAATCACATGCGCCCTCCCACCTCCCCGGGAGCCTGTAGCCGTTTAAGTTGCAATTAGAAATTGTATATATGTAAATAAAACATTCCTTTACCACAAACTATGTACATACATATCTATTCCATTGCATGGACATCTTTACTATTCTCATTCTACTACTCCTACCTCACCCTATGCGGGAAAACAATCAAAGATGGAGTCGATGCCCATGCGCAATGTAGCCGAAAGGGAGGAGTCACTCAGTCCCGTGACTCGAAAAAACTTGTTTGAAGAAAAACAACTTGTAACAATCCGAGCCCAGCACTAGATGGCAGGAACAGTGCACAGCATGTGAATCTGCAGCGGAACATGCCACAAACAGATGTACACTGGGTAAGTGACATTTTCCATATATATCACCTTGACACCCAAAAACCCATACCCACCCTAAAACCACCCAAAAAACATACCCAACCTAAAAATCCCTTATACCCCAAACCAATATCCGCCCTAAAACTTAATCATGCCATTACTACCCAAAAACCCATACCCACCCTCAAAATGGCCTTACCACCCAAAAACCTATACCCACCCTAAAACCTAAAAATGCCCTTACCATCCAAAATCCCATAGCCACCCAAAAATCCATACCCACCCGAGAATCTAAAAATGCCTTTACCACCAAAATCCTATACCCACCCTGAACCCTAAAAACGCCCTTACCGCCCCACAAACGGTACCCGCCCTAAGCCACATAGGTCACCAGTAGTTAGTTATAGTTTGGACCTAGTTTCCAGAGAAAAAGCGTTTTTTTGTCTTGCTTATATTTTTGACACCGTTTGATGAATCTTCCCGAAATTTTCCAAACTATTTGCCCTGGTAATTCTTGTGCGCATGGAAAGTTTGGAGGTGATTGCCAAGCGGGGGCCAAAAAAAAGGGGTGGGTCAAAAAAGTTGTATTTCCCATGTTAATTTTCATAGGACCTTTACACACGACTACAGCCCGAACCAGTGGACAGAATTACACCAAATTTGGCAGAAAGCTAGCTTTTGGGAGCAGATTACGCTTTTGTTTATTTGGTGTAAATCCATTCAGTAGTTTTTGAGATATTAAAGGAAATCCAAATTTGTATATCTGGGCTTGCTAATATTCACACATTTTCGTGACTTGTGCATTTGAAAAGAAGAGTTGTAATTGGCTGACCGCAACCTGACTAGAAAGCTGCGGCCACCATTTGATAACACTGGACATGGTCTCCAGGGGTGAAAATCCTAATTGAAAGTGGCATAAGGGGTTAGGGTGGAGGTACCCTGACCTCAGGGGTGTGATATAGGTGTGTTTTAAGAGCAAAATATGTGTTTTAAATAATTTTGCATCGCCATGTGCAATATTCACAAATATTTGTGAAAAATATTTGTAAAAAAGAACAAATGTGGGAGAGAACCCACAGACTCATTCATACACTAATTTGTTCACTAACATATGCACTCAGAGACTCATGCGCCCACTCACACACTCACTCAGACCCTCATTCACCCACTCACAGACCCACTCAGACCCTCCTTTTCCCACTCACAGACCCACTCAGACACTGATGCACCCACTCACAGGCCCAGTGAGACACTCATACACCCTCTCACAGACCACTCAGTCTCATGCACCCAATCAGACCAACTCAGACACTGATGCACCCACTTACCAACCCACTCAGACCCTCATGCACCCACTCACAGTCCCATTCAGATCCTCACGTACCCACTCACAAATCCACTCAGACCCTGATGCACCTTCTCACAGACTCATTGAGACCCTCATGCACCCACTCACAGTCCCACTAAGACACGGATGCACTCACTCACAGACCCAGTGAGACACTGATGCACCCACACACAGACCTACTGAGACACTCATACACTCACAGGCCCATTGAGACCCTCAAGCACCCACTCACATACCCACTCACACTGACACACCCACTAAGACATGGATGCACGCACTCGCACACACACTCTCACAGCCACTCACACCCTAGATACACCCTGTTACACCTGTTCTCATATACACATATATAAACACTTAATACTTATCTGCAAAACCTTTACCATGCATACACCTTTACCATTCATGCCTTTACAAAATTGTAAAAATAATACTTTTCTTTAAAACCTTTACCACGCATATGCCTTTACAACGAAATTCATTGTAAAGACAGGCGTGGCAATGGTATATTCATGGTAAAGGCATGCGTGGGAACGGCATATGCATGGTAATTGTTCAGTGATAAAGGTCATGCTTGGTAATGACCGTGTTGTAATGGCTGTTTCCCCTGTAAACCTGGCATAATGCAAGTTTGCTAGAAAGTATATCTTCCTAATAGCAATGTCTTCCTAATAGCAATGATCACTGAGACGGGATAGAGAATTTTAAGTGTTTACTTTGCAGCAACCGTACTTTTAGCTTTATCCTGATAAACTTGTCATGTATACTAATCAAGAATTTATACCAAAGTGATCTCACGTTTTATGTCAAGACAGGAGGCTATAATTCATCAATATCAGGCCTGGAACACTGCCCTCATTTCATTTCTCTCCTCCTTTTCTAACGGTTTACATAATCTTACCTTTATATATTCTGAAACGTGATCCAGCGGCCACCATTCTTTCCCTCTCGGGTGCTTGAAATCCTTTGGATTAAATAATTTTTGTCCAAAAGGATCAGTTATTATATACTTCACCTTTCCTCTAACATAACTGTCACTGTCTTAATCAAGACCATCCTTGTATTCGAATTCTAATGTATATTCATCTAGGTCATCATTCTCAGTACTATTTTACACCTCAGCACCTTCTTCTGAGTAATGATCTTTTTCAGCATCAAGCTGACTCTCCTTTGCATCGCGTCGGGTACCTTTCTTTTGTGAGCCACTTTGGACTCCACTCCCACTTGTCGTATTTTGCAAGTGTTAACTTCTTGAAAGGCACTTACCACCTGGACCTCTTTGATGGTCCTCCTCATTACTCTTTCTTTTCCCTAAAGCCTGTTTAACAGACTCTTGTACCACAACTTTCAATTCTTCAGACACTATTTTCCTTATTAAATCCTCCTGATTTAGCTCCTCTTAGTTCAAATCTCACACTTTAATGAAAAATATGTGATACTTTTCTGTCACCAAAAAATATCGTTTTTCACTTCTCTGTCACCTCAACTAGTGCTCCTGTAACAAAGCATCAAACGATGACTTATTTCCAAGGATACGGCTGCAAAGAGCAGTCTGCCGTAGAAAACAAGGCCTATGGTCCTTAAAAAGCAGCCTAAAAGATAGCAACGCGGTAAACTGTTTACAGCATTCACAGCGTGTACGTGACTAAGGCTCCGAGCAGCCTTGCGCTCCACTTCACCTGATGGAACGAACGTGGCTAACTCAAGCTGCCTTGCGCTGCTGCCTACCTTCAGCTTTTGAGTGCATTCAAACTAATAAGAGAATAATCTCATCCCAACCGCTCATTCACTCCATAACATATACAAAATGCCATCAGCATGAATTTAAGGTTTAGGAGTATTCCTTCAACAACAAAAACATACACCTATTAAATGTATACATAAAGTCTTATCTCAACATCATACCTCACACCCCTTACCCATAAATTGGGTAATTTCCTACTAGTAAATACATACACATCATTCAGAACATACTATATAAGCAAAAGTAATACCAGTGTCATATACTCATCTGCTCAGAAACAGCAAACGAAAGAGGAGGAAAATGGAGGTCACACCTCTTATATGGGACTGAACATTCTTTTACTATTGTGATGTTGTTAATGCATAGTGCTAGCCTCCTTGTCTTTAATAAAATCTAAATTCTTTATTCAGTAAACCTATAAGAATCGTCATTCCCATGTCAGCTAGACAATTCAACTGCATATCTTTTTCAAAAGACAAGCATCGCAAGTTAAATTGCTTTATATATCATGGATGTTAGAATGGCAGCAAAGTTATTCCATAGATGGACAAACTTAAAAAGAAAGTCTTAACAAATTGTTGTCTCTTACACACCCCAATCTAAGCAAAGAAGTCACAATGGATCTTTGGCCGAATAGATTTCGAAGGCAAATCAGTGTGATATTATTTAGAACTGAAAAATGCTAAGAGGCTGAAGCCATATCTACGAAAAAGAAATGTGAATTATTAGCTTCTCTAAGCGGTGCTTCACTAGCAGACAATTGTATAACAGTAACATGGTCATCCAAGCACATGTTTACCAAACACTTCTAGGTAGAGATTAAGTAAACGAAAAGAAGCGAACGTGAGGCAAGCAGCTTTAAATCATTTATTTACATTTTCCCCTAAATACACTTCTCACTCTCTGCACAAAATTGATAATACTACATAACACATGCACATCATCTTAATTTATAATAGTTCCACAGTGCAATGGAACAAGTTACATATGTGTAACAATAGTTTTGCAGCTTTGAGCCATTCTAGGTTCACACGTAACTCTCCCACGCCACTAAAGAAATGGAGCGAACATTTCAAAGAATCATTTTTAAATATCAGTCGAAGCAGAAAATACACCAAACAATTGAGGCGATGTAGTTGGGCACTGTGGGATTATGGTCAACGTCATCAGGTTACATCTGTGTTGATGCACAGAACAACAAGCCTATTTAAACAAGCATTTTTCCCTGGACCCAACTGTAGATGGTGGAATAATGCAGAGCACATCAGTATACAATGGCCTCGCGCACGAAAATATTGCTACAGTTAAATAGGTTGTTCCATACCTATTAATAAATATTGCTAAATTATCAGAAAAATTCCAATGCACCATACAGGTGTAGTTCAGACTGTTTTTTTTTCTTGAAGACTAAGGAAGAGGAAAAGACTGAGAGAGGCAGATGGGTTAATTAATTCAGATTTGGTACAGTATTTAGTCAGGATTGTGTCTCGAAATCGATAGAGGGAATCACAGCTGGAAATTATGGAGCATAGAATGATAGAAATGACATTTCTCAACCACAACTCGTCTTAACTGATGTGTCAGTCACTCCCTTCTATGTCCTTCCCCACATTTTTATATCGGGTGGGTAGTGATCATTGGTTCTTCATTTAGGTGTTAAAGAAATTGTCTTACCCGCCCTAATTTGCCTTACTTGGAGACAGTGAAAGAACATCGAGTTGGCTCTTGACTGTGTGCTTTGTCATTTGGTAGCATAGGTTTATGGAAACAGAACAAACAATTGGTTAATGATTTTAGTGCAGTCAAGCAACTCTTCCATCTTAGCTGATGAAGACAGGACTTGACTAACCAGCTAGAAGTTTCAGTAAATTAAATGCTTTATTTTCATATGTAGTGATTGACACGCTATGGGTTAGAATCCTAATAAGGCCGCCTCAGCCGTCCATTTCCCAAGCTTCACAGTTGTGGTAATCCCTGACAACATGCTGGCCCAGGAAAAATTATCATAATACTTAACAGCATGTCCGACCTGCCAAGTTGTTGGTAATTTCTGATAAAATGCGTCCTGCTTTAAAGGGATGCAAAGAATCCTTAATCCATTAGAGAAAAAGTGTTCTGTTTACAAAGTAATACAAGTGTTTACCCACCCGGAAGAACTAAATAAGTATTGTGGACCCTGTAGCTTATGATAGAAAGATTAATATTGTTAAACACGCTGTGCCCACTAGTCTAACCCATTCCACTCCAAGAAGACTAATAGTAACAAAGATTATGGTCACATGTCGTATGCAGGGTAATTGCCATTTATAGCAAAAGCATTTCATGACATCTTTATGGACTGACAGCTGCCATTTCCCCGCTCAAGACACATGGGTGAGGCATAATCTTTTGCAGGGAAAGCGTAAGGTCATGTAATGGATTAGGCCAAAGTGAACATCACTCAGTTTCACTATGGAAAGAATCTGAATAAGGAAACGTTACACCCATTGCAATTCTGATCAGATCTTTTAGTTTCTCTGTAGTGGCATATGCTGAGGACACACAAATCATTGTTTCAATTTCCAGTGATAGGTTTGAAACAGCAGTGAGACTTCAGGAGTGCATGGAAGAAGTTGGAAGATGGGTGAAACAAAAATGACTGAAGTTAAACTCAGACAAGATCGAAGTTCTTCTTTTTGGTAACACCCATATCTTTTGGTCCCCTGCCTGGTGGCCACAGAATCTGGGGACCCTCCCGATTATGGCCAAGAAGATCAGAAACTTGGGCGTCCTATTCAACGACCAACTGACATTCAGAGCACAGGTGGACGTGCTCACTTCATCCGCCTTCAACACCTTAAGAACAGTTTTTAAAAATTCTTCCTTTCATTCCCCATTAACTCCAAAAATCAGTGATCGTTACCTTGGTCCTATAAAAAATGTATTACTGCAATGCCCTGTATCTGAACATGCAACAAAGACTGCCAAGAAAGCTGCATATTCTGCAGAATGCAGCCACCCGGGTGCTACTTGGGATTCCAAAGTTCGTCAGCCTCCCAAGCCGGGGTCAAACTTCACTGGCTCTCTATAAAAAAATATCACCTTCAAAGCCCTCTGTATCACCCATAAAGCCCTACATGGCGCTTGGCCGAAATACTTTAAAAAGAACCTTCAATGATATACCCCTGCAAGAGCTTTGCAAATGGTCTCCGCTAAAAACGTCGTCATTCCCTGGTGCAAGCTCGCAAAATGGGGTGGCAGGAGTTTTATTGGCGGTACTGCTAAACTAGGGAACAGCCTCCTTCTGTACCTAAAATCACAGACCACGCTGCTCAGGTTCAGGAAGAACCTAAAAACCTGGCTTTTCGCTACCCAATCCTAGTTCATTCCTCCTCTTTTCTTCCCAAAATAATACTGTAAACTCCATGATTCCTCAGCTCCAAGACGCCTTTGGGCATTCGCATCCTTTACAAATTAACATTAACATGGAAGACCATATGCTGGTTATCCTGCCCTGAATGCGCTGGTGTTGATTCAGAGCATAGAACTAACTAGGCTCATGGGCCCTCCTTTTAAAGCCCCTTTATTCTTGCTCGCTTCAGTTTCTTTCATGAAAGGTGACCTTCCTTGTAGTTATCACTTCTCTCAGGCAAGGCAGTGAGGTACACACTCTTATCTCAGAGGAGCCTTTTTTCAAGTCCATCCAGACTGGGTGGTCCTTAGAACCAACCCAAAATTTCTCCTTGTGTTGGTTTCCAGTTTTTATCTCAGTCAAACAATTGAGCTGCTAGTGTTTTTTCCACATTGAGTCAGTAGGGGATCGCACCTTACATACCCTGGATGTCAAAGAGTTTTCGTAAAATGCAGCAACTCTTTGTGCCCTACTCCAAACTACATAAGGGCTGTGCTATTTCCATAGCAAGTATTGCTTGTTGGCTTGTCAAGTGTATCCAAGCTTGCTATGCTAAAGTTAAGAGATCCTACCAGTCTCTTCCACAACTAATTCCACAGGAAAGAAGGGGCTTCTGTGGCCTTGTTTTAGTGAACATACCACTAGCTGACATCTGTAAAGCAGGTACTTGATCCACTCCTCAACTTTTACTTAACATAACTGTGTGGATGTCCTGGCTAGGCAACAAGCTAGAGTTGGCCAAGCTGTTTTGTGTACACTTTTTAAATCTTCTGCACCATCCACAGGCTGAGCCACTGCTTGGGGAGGACTGCTTTACACTCTATGCACTAGATGTGTATCTATAACTACACATGCCACAAATAGAAAATGTTACTTACCCGGTAAGTATCTATTTGCGGGATGTAGTGATGTATATTCACATGTGCCCATCCTCCCCACCGGCCGCCTGGGGCTTTTTTGCAGACACTCATCTGGGAGTGCTCTTTGCAGATATTCCTGTCCTTATTTCCTTACATTGCATGGTCATCTATTTTCTATCTCTATGCATAATCCACATCTTCACCCTTTGAAGTGAAAAAACAAACTGACTGGAGCTGATGCCCATGCACATTGGCAGTAATAGGTGAAGTCACCACACCTCATGACTCAAAAAGACTTTTTAAAACAAAAACACGTTTCACATGTCTGAGCCCAACACTAGATGCCAGGGGTATGCACAGCATTTGAGTCTACAACACTACATGCCACAAACGCTTACAAGAGAAGTAACATTTTCCTTTCTACTCAGCTGCTTACATTGTAGGTGAAGGTTAACATCTAGAGAAGAGCATTGCGAAGTGTTTCCACGTTTGTTGCCATGAAGGAATTGACAGGTTTCCTTCTTGGACATATGATGCATACAAGTGAGTAAAGGTGTTCCCAGACTTTTCCAGTGGTGTGAACATAAAAACAGGATTCAGTCATTTTCATTGTTGGAGATTACTTAGGGATGCAAAAACTGTTAGGCTCCAACCTGTGGAGCAGTAAAACAAGTACTGAAGTTCTATTGTAAGAGTGAGATGACCAAAGTTAATTAAACCCATGGGTTCTCTTTTGTAGGTCAAGCCAACCAGACAGTGCAAGCTTTATTTTTTTGAAAGCCCACCTATTGTTTACCATTAGAGAGTTGTCACTGTTATTTGCTTGCTTCTTATTTGATGGCTTACCCTGTCCATTTTATAAATGTATCCCTCCCTTGGAGAAGAGCCTCTTTACTTGTGTCCTTCCATTGCTCAACTTTATTGATCAAATTGTGCTTAAGCACACCATGACATGCCTGCGTTTTACCAGCTGTCTCTCTTTTGTGCTGCTTCTCCCCCTCGCATTCTGTGTTGCTCTTTTGTCCATGCGTCTCTCCTCTGTGCACTGTTGCTCCCTCCCTCATTTTAATCTCTCTATCCCTCTTGTGTGTCTCCCTCTTGTTGCTCCCTCCCTCGTGTGCTTCTTTTCTCAACCATTATCTACTATCCTAACTCTCTCTTCTGTTGCCCCCTTCTCTACCGCGGTCTCCCTTCCTCCTCCAAAGAAGGTGAGACCTATTGGCTTTGCCAGTTTCCTAGTCGTGATTAAAAATAAGTGTTAAAAGCTCACTTATCCCTGCCAGTACTTGCAAGTTGTTTGCTTTTTACTATGTATTTGCTTGTACGCGGTTCAATACAATTGCCTATATTTCCATTATTGTTTAAAAAGCTTGTAGTGCACTCTAAAATGAGACAAAAGCAGGACATGTTGTTTGAGATTCAGTGCGTCAGATTTGTTTCAGTTTCGGTGCAGGTAGAAGAGTGGTCTTGTGTCTGGGGAAAGTACATTAAGTATCTGTCTCTTTTTACTGTAGAGCGTCTCTGGATTAAGACTAACGGACACATTTTTGAAGAGGACATATGAATACGACGACATTGCGCAAGTCTGTGTCATTTCTTCAAAAGCCAAAATAGAAAGTTGATTGTCGACAAAGCATTGTCATTAGTTTTTATATATTCCGCCCAAGGGCATCCAGGTGCTCCTTGGACCAACTAGCTGAATTCTCTCAACAATAGTTGAGGTGTGTAAAGACCAATAAACACTTAACATCAGTCTGTAAACATTTTAAGCATGTTTTATTATTTAAACATCTTTTCTGTGAGACAGTCTGGAAATATTTTAAAATATTGTATATGTTTTTAAATGTTGCCTTCTTTTTTATGTAATATTTAAAAAATTAAATTAAATTACTTATTAGATGTAGTCCAGTCCTTATTTATTCTCCTGTTTATAACTGATTGTGTACTTACCCTTGCCCCCAATTACCTGTAGACTTCTTCCTATAGGCTGCAGAAACCAGACCACTCTCCCCACGAAAATGTGTTCCTGCATGGACCACTTTAAGATCAAAAGTGCTGTTACTGAAGAAATTACTTCCATTTGACAAAGCGTTTCATAGAGCACCTGATTTCTTTTGTTTACGGTTTTAACATAGCAACCCAGACCTGAATGATGACTGAATCTCTTCAAACTCCTGATGAAGATCGAGGAACTCCTGGAGCTGAACACCTAGTAGAAGGTTACCGGGTATCATTACCCTTCTTTGTAGTAGCCAAGAAGGATAGGTGTTGCTGCACTATTAGATTCCTTCATTTTTCCCCGTATGATTCTCCTCGACCAAACTGTGCTGGCAGTTTATCTGGAAGACTGACTATTGTACCTATGCCCCTAATCAGTTACAATGAAGGTTTATGCAAGGTAAGACACACGATTAAAAAATCATTAATTATTCCTGGCTTGTTAGATTACCTCTTTACAAAGGTTATGTCAGCTTTTTCCATATCACAGAGTGTATATTTGATACTTGGTCGATGAAGGCCTCCTCTTTCCAAAGACTTTGCAGTAGCTCGCGAGTGAAGAGGTTTGAAGTCAATCTTTCAGGTTGTAGGTGAACAGGGTCTCTTTGTTCCACCCTTGATTCTAATAAGTGTCTGCACCTGTTACCAGTACCCTGTAGCACTCTTCACAGATTTTGGAAGCCGTATAGTTTGTGGTATCTCAGTTGTACATTATGGCTTGTGGTATTTCATGTTCTGTAAACACCTTAGTTAGTGGTATCACAGATTTTTCCAGCACTATAGTTAGTACTATCTCAGGGTCTGCAAGTAGTGTCACTTGTTGTATCTCAGGTTCTGCAAGCAGTGTAGCTTGTGGTATATCATGTACTCCAAGCAGTATATACGTATCACATGTTTTGCAAGAAGTATAGCTAGTGGTATCCCAGGTTCTGCAAACAGTATAGCTAGTGGTATCTCAGGTTCTGGAAGCAATATCACTTGTGGGTATCTCAGGTTCTGCAGTATAGTTAGTGATAGTTCCAGTTCAGCACGCAGTGTAGCTAGTGTCATCTCAGGTTCTGCAGACAGTGTACAGTCATTGGTATCCCAGGTTCTGCAGCATAGCTGGATATCTAAGGTTCTTCAGTGTTGCTAGTTTAGCGTAGATTTTGCAAAACTGCATGTCAGGTCTTCAAACATTATAGCTTGTGGTATCTCAGAGCCTGGCACTAGATATGGAAACACAACATATATTCATGAGGTGTTGAATGGAAGGAGTGTATCCCCCGGTAGGTGTTCAGGAGGCAGTGATTGTGAAATCTGTACCACAAATGAACTGGTTCCCAGTGAAGTCAGAAAAGTCACCTGAACATGAGGAAGCGGACCAACTGACAACCTACTCGCAAAGGAAGAGAAATAATCCAAGAGGGTAATGAAAATGAGTTAGAAAAGTGTAGCGTGACAGTGGGACCTGCAGGTGGCCCTCCATACTGCAAAGAAGATGTTGCAGCTGTAGGCGATAGAACCTCATGTTTTAGCTCTGCCTTCAGTTTGTAATACAACAACTAAGTTTTGTAAGATCTGAAGGATATTGCCTGAAGTAGCTGTCAACAGACCTCCCAAATCCATGCTGATCGGGTGGAAAAACTGTTTCTGATGGCTACTTTTAACTGCAGATTGCTCTCCTCAAGAATATCCCCAGGCACCAGACAGTACCCGTAAGTAAGATTTAAAACCGCATTGATCCCACGTGCCAGTAGGTAGCACCATGCTGCTCTGCGCTTATTGCATTCCGTCCTGGAAGTGATAAAGCCACTTATAAGTGTCACCCCTGTACGTCGATGTCAGTTCCTTTCTTTCCATGCCTTTGTACGCAGAGTCCCACTTTTCACAATATATTGCCACAAATACAACCAGCCCAACAGCACACTGTCAAATTTGTCATGAAACTGTTGGGCATGATGGCATCCTGTATCGCCATTGTCCCACATGCAAGACTAAACATGCGGCCTTTACAACAGTGCCTTGCACAACAATGGTCACAGGCACAGGGTCAACTTCACGATCTAGTGTTGATAGACCGCCAAACATGCATATCACTTCAGTGGTGGAATTCCACAAACCTAAACAAAGGGTGGCCTTTTCAAGACCCCGTGCCTCAGACCATATTTACAACAGATTTTTCTGGGGATGTTTAACAGTCGCTCATGGACATGCTCTTTGATGGCTCACGTCTCTTCGGAGACCAAGCGGACTCGGCCTTGGAGAGATTCAAGGATTCCCGGGCTATGGCTCGGTCCCTTGGTCTTTCTTCTGCCCATTCTTCCCCAGTCCGCTTTTCGCCCCTGTCGATTCCTCCATCCAGCCACTGTGCCACCCATGCTGTACAGCCTCTGCCTGGCTGGGGACATGGAATCCCACGTGGCCGTAGGACAGGGAACCAGAGGTCTGCCCAGTCCACCTCTGCCCCTGCTGCAGCCTCCAAACCCTCCTAGTCCGTCCCCTCACTCCCTTACAGTTGGTGGCAGGATTCACCATCACCTGCCCCACTGGGAAAACATCACCACGGGCGGGTGGGTTTTGCAGATAGTTCGAAAGGGCTACTCCCTCCCTCCCTTTCGAATCTGCTCCACCAACCATGCCTCTATCCTTCAGTCACCTTCCAGAGGATCATTTGGCACTTCTCTGCCAGGAAGTCGCAGCTGCCTTGGCCAAGGGAGCTATAGAAAAGGTCCCTGTGCCCGAAGTAGGTCGGGGTTGTTATTCCTGCTACTTTCTGATACCAAAAAAGGACAAGGGCTTATGTCCTATCCTAGACCTTCGGGACCTAAACTACTTCCTCAAGAAGGAAAAATTCAAAATGCTCACCCTGGCTCAGGTTCTGTCTGCCTTGGACCCAGGAGACTGGATGGTAGCGTTGGACTCGCTTATTTCCACATACCCATCCTGCCTGCCCACAGACGTTGCCTATGATTCGCGGTAGGTCATGAGCACTTTCAGTTTACTAAGCTCCCCTTCAGCCTTACCAGCGCCCCTCGGGTGTTCACGAAAGTGATGGCAGTGGTTGCAGCTCATCTGCGCAGGTTAGGGGTCTCAGTCTTTCCCTACTTTGACGACTGGCTGTTGAAGGTGGACTTGCCCCAGAAAGTCGTCTCCCACCTTCAGACTACGGCAAACCTCCTGTACGCCCTGGGGTTCACCATAAACGTGCCGAAGTCACACCTGACTCCTCAGACGCTCCCTTTCATCGGAGCTGTTCTGGACACGGTGCAGTTTCGGGCTTTCCAAGACATTCAGGCTATGATTCTGATCTTTCGGCCTCCATCTTGGGTTTCGGTGAGACTGAGGCTGCTGGGCCTCATGGCCTCCTGCATCCTGCTAGTAACACATGCCAGATGGCATATGCGGGCTTTGCAGTGAGACCTGAAGTTCCAGTGGGTGCAGCATCAGGGGAATCTCTCCGACATGGTCCATATCTCGGAGGGGACTGCGAAAGACCTGCAGTGGTGGCTTTCGAATCAGTATTGGGTCCACTGCAGATCCCTCTCCCTTCCCCATCCAGATCTCTATATAGTGATAGATGCGTCACTTCTAGGTTGGGGCGGCCACATGGGAGAGACAGAGATCAGCGGGCTCTGGTCTCCGGCGGAGTCTGGGCTCCATATCAATCTTCTGGAGCTCTGGGCGATCAGGCTTGCATTGAAAACATTCCTTCCCTCTCTCAAGGGGAAAGTGGTGCAGGTGCTCATGGACAATACTACCGCCATGTGGTACTGCAACAAACAGGGTGGAGTAGGGTGCTGGACCCTTTGTCAGGAGGCACTACGCCTCTGGACATGGCTGGAACATCAGGGCATTTCCCTGATGGTTCAACATTTGGCGGGTTCCCTCAACGCCAGAGCGGACAAACTCAGCCGTCGATCACGAATGGTGTCTCCATCCGGAGGTGGCGCATGGTCTCTTTCAGCAGTGCGGGGAGCCTTGGTTAGATCTCTTCACTTCCGTAGAGAACGCGCAATGTCAGCTGTTTTGCGCGTTTGAGTTTCCAAAGCGCCACTCGCTCAGGGAGACCCTTTTCGTCTCAAGTGGAACTCCGGCCTCCTTTCCGCCTATACCACTTCTGCCCAGAGTTCTCTAGAAAATCAGGGACGACCGGGCCGAAGTCATCTTGGTGGCTCCGGACTGGGCACAGAGAGTATGGTATCCAGAGCTATTGAGCATGTCCATCGATCCTCCACTCAGACTGCCTCTTCGGGTGGATCTTCTGTTGCAGCAACAGAGGATGGTTCTTCACCCGAACCTGTCCAACCTCCGCCTTCATGCGTGGAGATTGAGTGGCGACAGTTGACTGCTTTTGAACTTTGACCCGAAGTCTGCGATGTTATCTTGGCAGTCAGGCGTCCATCAACCAAAACTGTATACGCCTGTCGTTGGAATAAATTTGTGGCATGGTGTACCGGCAAATCTGTTGATCCCCTTTCTGCCCCTCTATCTGAGGTTCTTCTGTTCATTCAGTCTTTGGACCAGCTGGGCACCCCTAAAGTGTATTTATCTGCCATTTCGGCCTTTCTTAGGCTACCTGATCAGCCTTCACTCTTTAAATCTCCTATTGAGTAGATTCCTAAAAGGACTCACCCATTTATTTCCTCCTACTCCATTTATCATGCCTCAGAGGGACCTCAATCTTGTACTCACTTATTTGATGTGTACTCCCTTTGAGCCAATGCATAATTGTCCATTGCGGCTCCTCACCTTCAAAACTCTTTCTGGTCGCTATCACCTCTGCTTGCAGGGTTAGTGCACCCTGACAAAGTAGTGTTGTGCACCAAGGCTTCCTTCCTAAGGTGGTCACACCTTCTCATGTAGGCCAGTCCATCACTCTGCCTACCTTCTTCGCACCCCCACATCCTTCCCATGAGAAGGAGAGACTCCACCGTCTGGATCCAAAAAGAGCGTTGGTGTTCTGCCTCAATCATACTAAAGATTTCCGGATGGATGATCAACTCTTTATTGGGTATGTGGGTGCGAAAAAAGGGAAGGCAGTGCAAAAGCGTACCATCTCTCGATGGCTTCTTCTTTGCATCAAAATGTGCTACACTTTGGCCAAGAAGCAACCTCCTGAGGGCTTGCATGCTCATTCCGCCAGAGCAACTGCTGCTTCCACTGTATTGGCACGCGGAATTCCTGTCCTGGATATCTGCCAGGCAGCTACGTGGGTGTCCCTGCACTCTTTTGCTAAACACTACTGTCTGGACACTTTGGTCGTTCGGTCCTCCAGGACTTCCTAGTATAATCTTGGTTTGCAGCCCACCACCGAGGATGGCATTGCTTGGATATCTATTCTAGGTAAGGAATCTGAAACTAGAAGTCTCTATCAGTAACTTCAGTAACTAAATATCTGGTAGAGACATATTCTAGTTGCTGATTCCTTACCGCCCACCCATCCTCCCCGCTTGCGAACTGATTTCTAGGGACAGGGATTCCCCTTTCAGGTCCTTAGCTCTGGCGCACCAATCTGTGTTCTTGACAGCTCTGCGCTTTGGCGTGGAAAGTCGTTAAAAGAAACTGATGTCACTGCGGGAAGGTGGCGTCTTTATACTACTCCCAACGTCATCATGGCGACTACGACTCCCGCGGAGTCGACCGATGCCACCTACCGACGCGCAAGGGTATTGCTCGAAGAAGAATCTCCGGATCCAGTCTGACGCCTGCGGGAAATTCTAAGGTAAGGAATCTGCAACTAGAATATGTCTCTACCAGATATTTTGTTACTGAAGGTAAGTAACTTGTACATTAATGTGTACCTGAGTTAAGCCTTGTAAATGCCCACTAATAATCAGGCAGGCAGGCAGCCAGGCGACTGATTTCTTGATGCAACACTACTCCAGAAAGTTTGGTGGTCCAGGCTTCAGGCAGTAGGGAAAACTCCTATTCAGTCCCTACCAAGCCTCCCCGCTAGAATCAAAGATAATTGAGGCATTTGGGAAACACATGTTTTCATCAGTCAGCTTAGCACTCCAGTTGGTCAATGTCAGCTGTTTTCTGGGAAAGATATTCCCACACTTTATGGCACCTGGTCAGCGAGTCGTTGCCAGCAATCCCAAAGGAATTTCAGCTCAACTTGACTCAGCCCATCGAGGATGATGAAGATGCTGCCAAATAAGTAATCCAATTTGGACTGGACACTACTGATAGCTTGGACAGAAAAGGTGGCACTAGCATCGCGTATCCCATGGATGAGATCCATAGGTTTGTCTGAAGATGTGCAGGTCTTACTCATGGATATGCCTTGTGACAGATCTCACCTGTTTGGTGAGAAGGCAGATTCTGCAATAAAGAACTCTTCAAAGAAAGCCAGGCTGCCGCCTGTTCTTTGGGCCCCTCTATACCTTCACAACAGTTTGCTCAGTAGTAGTAAGGCTACTTAAAAGATTTGGTGTACCAGCAACATCAAGGTCCTTTGCCCATTCAACAGGCATCCCCGGGCCTTTTAGAGTTGGGGATCAAGCAGACTGCCATGCCACCAGGGCCAGCACATTCCCAGTCCCACACCCCTGCAGAATCAGCCTCCAAGCTGCAATAATTTGCCTTTAGTGGCATACAACCACTCTGCGGGATGTAGGAGCTGACATTTCCACCAAGGGTGGTTAATATAACATCAGACTGGTGGGTCATTCAGATTGTTCAACAGGGTTATGCTCTGCCATTCCTTTTTGATGTACTGCATCTTCCATCCACATAAGAGCAGATTCCAGAGGAACACCTATCTAGCTTCAGGAGGTGTGGGCTTTTTGACCAAAAAAGCCTTAGAGAGTGTGCCATCCTCGGAGATAAGGCGTGGCTGTCACTCCTGCTATTTGCTTGTGCTGAAGAAGGATGGTGGACTTTGTCCTATTATCGATCTTCATTCTCTGGATACCTCCCTACGGAAGGACAAATTCAAACTGCTCACATTGGCCCAAATTCTGTCTGTCTGAATGCTTGTCCTGGATCTGAAGGACTCATACTATCATATGCCCATCCTGCAGTCCCACAGGAGTTACTGCTTCGGCCTTCCAAGTGCCCCTCGGGTATTTACAAAAGTGATGGTGCCAATCTTCAGAGGTTAGGGATACCAGTTTTCACCTAACTCTATGACTGGCTGTTGTAGATGTGCTTGCTACAGTCAGGGAGTACCTGTAGGTGACTGTGAATTTCCTGACATACAGTGCAGATTCTAGGCTTCCTTCCATCCAGAACATTTGGGCTATGATCCCAGTGTTCAGCCACGGTCTCAGTGACTGTAGCTCTGAGTCCTCAGATTTTTGGCATCCTGCTCCTCAACTATGCCAGGTGGAATATGCAAGCTTTGCCGTGAAACCTGAAGCTTTGACTAAGCCCAGCACCAAAGGAAGCAGTCCGATTCCATCCAGGTTTCAGAGGAGACAGCAAAGACCTGCTGTGGTGGCTGCTCTGCTACAAGGGGACCAGCGGCTGACCCCTCTCCCTGCTCCACCTAGAACTGACAGCTGTGATGGATGCGTCACTGCTGGACTGCCAGGGTCATCTGGGAGAGGCGGAGATCAGAGAACTCTCGTCTCCAGCAGAAACCTGACTTCAAATAAACCTGCTGGAGTTGCGGCCATTCACCTTTTGCTGGAAGCTTTCCCAACATCCATCAAGAGGAGGCTGGTTCAGGCTCATGTGTCCATCTCTGAAGTCCATCTCCACGGGCCACTGGGACAAATATGTGGCAAGGTGTGGCACCCGCATTACAGACTTTTTACAAGCCAAACTATCAACAGTCTTATTGTATATTTGGTTCAACACCAGGACTTGCAGTGGACACTATTAAAGGGAATACTTTGGCCCTTTTACCTTATTTGCATTTGCAGCTATCCTTATTTAAATCATCTTTTGGGATGAGGTTTCTAAAAGTCGTGATACATATGTTTCCCTCCAAACCCTTTGTAATGCTGTGGGATCTTAATTTTTTCCTCACTTTCCTCATGCACACTCCCTTCGAGCTGATGCTCCACTGCCCTCCACGTCTCTTGACTCTGAAGACTGCATTATTTGTCACCATAACTTCAACTTGTTGCATGAATGAACTTCTCTCAGTGCAGCCACCCTACACAACCTATTTTCCATAGATCCCACAGAATGACCAGCAGAGTGACTTTCCTGTCTCAAGTTGACTCCTTTTCACATCGGAAAATGCATTAGACTTCTAACATTCTTTGCTCACTCACGCCCTTAAAGAGCACTAGAGCCTCCCCTTGGCTAGACCCCAAGAGAGCCTTGGGTTTTTATATTGATTATACGAAAGGCCATCAGGAGGCAAGGTGTGGCAGAAATGGACTTAGTCAAGGTGAATAGTCCTCTCCATTAAGATCTGCTAGCACTGGCCAAGAAGCAGCATCCAAAAAGACTGAGGGCCCATTCCACAAATTTAAAAAACTGCTCAAACTGAGTTTGCTTGGGGAGTGCTTTTGTTTGATATATCAGCCCGTGATGTTAGCATCAATGCACATGTTCTTGAAGCACTATGACATTGACAGCCAGAGAGCTGTTCGATCCTACAGGACTTTTTGACCTGAACCATTCCACAGGCCCACCACCTAGGGAAGTACTGTAAGTGAGGAATCTGTGATCAGATGTATCCATCAGAAGAACAAGTTACTTATCTTCGGCACACTGGAGCAATCTTATTTTAAATCTTGCAGATCAAGTCTGGCACATAAAGGTGAAGAATCTACAGTCAGATAAAATATCCACCAGAAAGTGTTACCAAAGTAAGTTACTACTTCCTTAAGCAACCTATCAAGGTGCAGAAGTAGCAAGATACTCCTTTTCCAATTTGTCACATACCACAACTCTAAGAGGCATGTCCAAGGATCCATTTATTCAGCCTGGAGGCTAAGAGAATTGACATTGGTGCAACAAAAAGAGCAATTAGTTAACATGATTTGGGTTTACATAATCTTCCTTAATATTTCACCCACTAATATTTGTACCCAAACAATGCATGTGAATGCTTCCAGTGTAATTGACAAGTGTTATCTTGTCTCATGTTTTTAAATACTACTGTTAATTTGTCAGCAGGCTTGCTGTTGTTTACTTATGTGTCCTGATGTAGGAAGTCACAAGGTACTCTCAGCTTTGTGAGTTAAACTAATTATTCTGATTCAAGTGTCTGCTTGATACAAAGTCGGTATTGTTCATTCAAAACCTAAGCATGACCAAGGCTCTTAACTGAGGCTGAGTAGTTCTTGTTGGATACTTCTAACCACAGATTCCTCACCTTAGAATTTCACTAGACTGCATCTGAAGACGTTTTGTAGCAGGGTTCCTACGCTTCTGTGGATGGCGTTGTGCAGCTCAGCGCTTACACTATACCATAAGGTAGCAGAACTGCATATGAGTGCCACCTCTGCACACCGACATCTGTTCCTTTCTTTCTGCGCCTTTTTACACAGATCTGGAGCTCAGTTCCCAACTTTGTAGGTATCCCGAGAACTCCAGTACGTTTTGACATTGTGTAGGGAACAATGTCCACTATATAAAGGATTGGATTTAAGTCTAGTCATGGTTGCAGAAAGCAGATGTTAGTCACAGATGTGTACAAGATGTGGCTTTGGTTCCCCAGCTCTGGTCACAACTCTTAAATTGTGTGATAAATGCACTCTAATGCTCTAGAAGGCAGTTCAAGACCGGGAGACATAGGTATAGATCACAGAAACCAAACAGTTGTCAAGGCCATCGTGCAGATCCAATTCATGGGCCCAGTCCTAGGCCTATTCCTGTGACCATTCCACTTTGGGCTGAAAGTCCTCAGGTAAATCAAAGTCCAAGTGCAAGCATAAGAAAGCAAAGTGATCTTCAACCCTACCCTGCCACTCTGACTCCAAAAAGAAGACACAAGGACTTAAGTTGCAGGGGCGTGGCTGAACGCCAATGGCGGACAAAGTGTCCCTGTGAGGCTCCCACTGGTAATCCCTCACCCCATAGAGTCCTGATGCTCACAGAAGATCCGCCTCCCCCTCTCCCAAAACACAGTTGAGAATGTGGGAGGGGCCCCTGACACAACCTGGGGACAAGAGGCGACTGTGGCGTTAAAGGAGCTGCCTAAACATGTCGGAGCTGTGTGAGCCACGAGGAGCTCAAGATGGCAGCTAGGACCTGCGAATTGAGAATCCCGATCCATGATGTGGGCGCTGCTCGCTGAGGCCATGCACGGACTGCGACAGACTGGTGAGAGCGAGCAGGGCATAGCGGAGAGCAGGAGGCGACTCGGACCGGTGTCGTGCACAGCAGGAGATGCGGTGCGTGGGGAGACGAGGCAAACCCTGCGCTCCCCATGAAGTTGAGGAAGTAGGAGGCACTCCAGTGAGGGCAGGCCCTGGCAGCACCAGTGGTCCTGGGGAGATGAGACTGACCCCACAGGAGGGGGGACGCATACAGACCAGATAACGAGGCATTGAGGAGAGGGGGGCCCGCCCTCCATCACCTTCCCCATCATAGCCCTCCCTCCCCCCCCCTTGCCCATAACAGGGTGCAGCGGGACGTACACATGGGAGGAGGAGGAGGGCAGATATCCGCACCCTGAGTACCCCATGCCAGGGCCAACCCCAGCGCAGCAGGAAGGGGGAGCACTACAGAGCACTGAGCCCACCATGGCACAATCACCAGGGAGAAGGGAATAGTGCGTGGAGCAGCGGACACCTGCCGCAGTGTGCGGAAGGGCCCTGCACCACGCCTATGAATGACTCAGCAGAGCCACAGGGAAGGAGGAAAGGTGGGCAGCGGAAGCCGGGAGAGCATCTGGGAACTTGAAGACCTGGAGAGTCGGCAACCAGAAGGGAACCCTTGATCCCTAATGGTGAACAGACCTTGACACCGGCATCGGGAAGAGTGGCGCGAGTTAACAGGCCTAGATATGGGTAAAACAGGGTGCAAGAAGGAAGTAGAGGCAAAAGACAACATTAATGTAAGTGCCTCAACTGGACTTCGGGGAACCAAAAGTGCCCACCTCATGGAGGGGACTGGAGACCCCACCCTCCAAGACATTCTACAGGCCATTACAGCCTCCTGTTAAGTACTGGAAGGGAAAATTGACGCCTTGGTGACAGACTTAACTACACTCAGAGATGGCTACCATCACCTGGCGGAAAAAGTGTCAACAGCGGAGGAACAAGTTAAAGAGATCATACCAACAGTTCATGATGCAACCAAGTTTATTAGCAAGATGGAGAAGCAAATTCACGACCTGGAACTACAAGCAGAGGGTGCGGAAAATCATTCATGACTAAACAATATCTGCGTGACCGGATAACTGGAGCGCATAGAAAAGAATAACATGGTGGAGTTCTCGAGTTTCCGTAGCGCTGGCTTAAAGAGGAAGTGGCGGAGGATGGACTCTTGCCCTTCTTTGCCCTCGAAAGTATGGTCTCTGGGGGCCCCACCTAGACTGGTTATAGCACGGGTGCTGCATTATAGGGACAGGGACTATTTGCTGAGCCAGGTGAGGAAAAATGTTGACTGCACAACTGACAATAGCAAGGTACACATTTTCTCAGGCTTTTCACGAGAATTGCAGAAGTAAAGAGCCACCGTTATAGACACCAAACAAAAACTTCAGCAAATGGGGATACAGTACGTAATGATGTTCCCGGCAAAACTGAGGGTGATGGCCAAAGGTGGAGCGCAATATTTTACCTTACCGGAGGAAGTATGGCAGTAGATAGACCGCTCAGTCCTCACCTAGTGAGTCTTGTCTCCTAAGTGACCTAAAACGATGGCAACAAAGGAGATCCCGGCACAGAATGACCCACGAACTGACGGCCCCTTCTAACACAAAGATGCAACAGGAACGCCAAAAGGTAATGAAAGCAGTGGCCTCTTTCTGTGAACTGGACCCCTGCTCCTCCCACACGATGAGTGAAGAGATTGAACAATAAGGTTGGATCGAGAATCAGATGTAACACGCGCATCGGAAGAGGTGGGGCTGGAGTTGACGCCCAGGACATCAAACTGCATCATCTGTCTTAATCTTCCCTGACTTTGTTCTTGAGGATTTGATTTGGCACCATGCAGCCACCGTAATATGTCTGGGAGTTATCATTTTTGCCTTGAAATGTCTGGGAAGGCGGAACCTGAAGGAGGGGGTATCTGGCACAGCAAAACAGTCATGAAAGTAAGAAGAGGGGGGAAGAAACAGGCAATCCGGCAGATTCCTCTAGGAGAACTTGGGGACCGCTCCCAGATTCGATAGACTAGTTGACGTAATTGTTTAGGTTTGGATGAGAGGCAAAAACCCTTTTGTCCTGGGGAAGGGGAGTTGGGAAGTTAATTGTTGGGCTAGTTATAGAAGGCAATTTGAGTCTCACTGTTTTGTGGTTATGCATCTAAATGTGCGGTGTGGGAGGGTGCAGCTGCAGGTGTCTGGTGGATGAGATGGACACAAACACCTAGACAGTAGTCCGGCTGCATTAGACTCATATAAATTCATTTCATGGAATGTCCGGTGAATGCACACGATGGCTAACAAGTATAAGGTGTTCTTGTACTTACAGAGGAGTCCAAGTGGCAATGCTACAGGAAACACACTTAATGAAAGCAGAGGGGAAGGCAATACAGAAACGGTGGAGGGGCCAAATCTACTACACCACTCATTCAGCTTATGCCAGGGGGACCCTGATATGGTTTGAGCGGGGGTTCCATTCCAGTTGCTAGACAGCCTCGTAGACTTGGAAAGGCATTTCGTGGCTGTAAGAGGAAGATTGGAGGGCAGGGAGCTTGTAATGATTAATGTTTATGCACCCAATTCGGACCAGGGCACGTACTTGGCACAACTTTCTACCTGCCTGGTCCCGTTCCTACAATACTCAATAATACTGAGAGGAGATTTCAACTGTGTGGCGGACCCCATTAAAGACCGCTCCTACCCCCCATTACACAATTCTCCTCTCACTAGAGTGGCACAGCAATTTACAGCTAGGCAATCACACTGGGGCCTAGTCGATGCATGGCGAAAGCTGTACCCCAACACCAGAGATTACTCCTGTGTTTCCTATTTACATGAATTACATGTACGCCTGGATGCATTCCTGTGCACACCAGATGTGTTCTTTTATATACATAATGCAGAATATTTGGCTCACACCATCTCAGACCATAACCCAATATTACTATCACTGAGGTGGGTTTCGCCTCTCTCCCGTATTCCCACATGGAAATTTAACCGGAATTGTTGGAAGCTGCACAATATCAGGGGGAGGTGAAATAACGTATTGCTCAATTCTTTGTGGATAACGAGGCCACAACCAGTAGCCCCTTGATAGAATGGGATGCCTTTAAAGTGTAATATTGAGGGAGAGGTGCATAGAGAGCTCGGTGGGGATGGGTAGAGCATTACTCAGAGACAGTATAGAACGGAGAACAAAATGAGGGAAGCAGAAAAGACCAGACCGGAGAATCCAGACCAACAGCATAATATTTTAGAGCTAAAAGAAACAGTAGCGGAACGTGTAGAGTATCTTTGCTGCCCTGTCTATACATAGCAAGAGCCCATGTAGACAGGGATAAAGCGGGCCATATGCTGGCATGGGTGGCATCGCCGACTAAGAGAGGCTCGATCATTGTGGAAATGAAAACAGGAATGGGGAACATCCTCTAAACCTGAAGAAATTAATGCACATTTTCTGGGTTTTTATGAGCGGTTATATAGAAGTACCCTCCAGTATGATAGAGAATCCACAGATGAATATCAAACAAGAAACTAGGGGGGCCATCAAAGAGTTATCTAGAGGGAAGACACCAGGGACTGATGGCTTCCCAGTTGAGTTTTATGCCATTTACGTTGATTTGCTGGCCCCAAGGCTGGAAGCCCTCTATACGGCCGCCAAAGAGTGGGGGGTATTGCCAGCAACAACAAGAGAGGCAGTGGTAGTACATATTTAGTGGTAGAGCATATTTAACCCCTGGTCAGAGTAATAGGCATTTCAACATGGATGGAGCGAAATGCCCATGATGCGGAATACTCGATGCAGAATTTAAATGCATGTTCTGGGATTGCCCACAACTGGGGACATTCTGGGAGAGGTGACCCAATCAGTAGCACGTGCAATAGACAAGGTGGTTCCTTGCACAATGGGTCATTGCATACTTGGATGGTTCCGACATGCATCCAAAACGAAGGTAACTAGCAGATTCCAGGACCTAGCTTATAACTTGGCCAACAGGGAGATTGCAATGAACTGGAAAAACCCAATAGGCCTGAGAATTTCTAACTGGAACAGGGAATTAGAGAAATGGGCTTTATGTGAGGGAGATGCCCTTCTCTGGGAGGCCAAAAGAGGGACAAGATCCCTAGATGTAGCAAGAGGGTAGGACACGGTAATGGAAGCCATGAGAGCAGCAACCCAGATTAACCTGGACCCTGAATAAAAGAGGAACTGATAAGACAACAGAAATCACCAGGTGCAAGAATCTGACGTCTCAACCGCGGGACAGTGGGGCACAACGGACCTCACCACTCAATGTTCATGTTTATCACACAACACGACAGATTCAATGGGGAGGGCATTTGGGGTGGAAGAGTGGGTGGGGGAGCATAGAGAATTCCTAAAGACTTAGTGTAGTGGAACACTTGAGAAGAATTGAATAAGCAGTCATAATGCTGGGACAAGATGTATTCCACTGTAATTGTATAATAATTTTCTGGTTGAAATATCAATAAAAATCAGTTTACAAAAAATTAATGACCATGAGGAACTACATCAGGCATATGGATGCGATCTGAATCGGCCTGGTGTGGCCAGGCCTAGGTTGAGATGACTTTCTGTACCCGGACCGTTCAGCGAGTCTTTGCAGCTCCCTCCTAGAGAGCATTAGAACCGTCTGGATTTTTGATGGGTGTGCCTTTGTAGGCACTATCACTAGTGGCGGCGCTGAAGCCTGGATTAATGATGCTGAAGTAGGAGCTACTGGCAAGGACTTTGGTGTCAGAAAAGCTCCAGTTGAAGCTTGAGGCTTGGTATGAGGAGTTCCTCTGGGGTTGAATGGTGGTGAGGGTGAACCCTCTGGCAGAAACACAAACGGAGCCCGAAGTGGTCCTAAAGGACCCAGAAGTGCACCAGAGGGGGCCACAGCTTGCCTAAGCTAAGTTGTTATGGCATGTAGCAGTTGAACTCCACCTAAACAGTCATGGACGTTGGCACAGAGGGTGGCAACATGGCTGGCATTGAGCCTGGAGCCAAATGAAAGGGCTGGCAGCAGGCAAGAGGTTTGGACAGTTTGGATGTTTTATGCTACACAATGCAGGTGGCCCAGGTAAGATTGGTTCTGCAGTACTGGGATCCCGGAAGGAGTATGCACACCACTTTGTGGAACAGTGATGCTCTTCCTTATCAGACGTGAATAGGGTATCCAGTACAATGTGGCCCCAAGTCTTGTAATTTGGCGCTTTATCACCAGAAGACACGGAGGAGCCTATATACCTGGAGGGATTACCTTTTGAATGGGCGGTTGAGATGACCCTCACATAGGCACTGACAGCCAATGCTGAAAAGAGCATCCTACCCAATGCCTAAGTTGATAGTCTCTTCTGGTAGAGCAATCACCTTTGACCTTGGCAGAAGTCAGCTTTGGTGGTTTCCTGCTTAGAAAGTACTCACCAACATTGTGAAAATCAGCTACCAAAAACAACCTGCTGTGTACACGGACTGGGGTCTTTCCCATGATACGAAAATTACCGACTGAGTTGTTGCTCAGTCCAGCCCCGTGCTCAAGTGAATAATAGTAACAATGAATGTCTTTGGTCTGGGTTGTCCTCGAATGTTGGGTGAGTATGTTAAGTTGTTTGTTTTTGTCATGCAAAACCAATAAAGAGATCTTTGAAAAAAAACTTAGGTTGAAGTCCATCGACGTCAACAGTTGCTGAACCAATTCCTCAGTCGATCACGATATGCCCGGAGTTTCTCAGGCTATCATTGTGCCTCCAGAAGATTGAGGACTTCAAAGAAACTGTACTGCAATTTTCAGTGAGCTTCCCATTTATTCAGTCCTCCAGGAACCAGAAGGACCTCCAGTCTGGTAACTCCTATGGGTCCCTCCTTAGTGTGATCTGTCACCAAGGACCCATTTCCAGGCCTGTTCAAACTCTGGTACACACTTCAACTTGGGCCCAAAGATCCTTGCCTGTTCATAACGACCCCTAAGCTGGTGCTAGTAACAGTGGGATTGGTGGGTTATCTGGTGCCTACACCCATTTCTGATCCCAAACTGAAGTCAGCTCGAGATTGAACAATGTTGCTCTACAAAATTACAAAAAACAGCTGTTGGACACCCCAACTCAAGCCTAGTGCCTGTATCGCTTGGCAACTACCCACCGAAACTTTATTATCCTTTTTGTTATGACTAATCCTGTACCAGAGCGGGGTTCTCCCCAGAGTACTGCAGATGGTGAAGGGGGTGGCTTGCTCATCAACCATTCTGCTGTTGATACCTTTGATTTAAGGAACATAGGTGGGTTTGACACCTTCCCTGATTTAGAGCTTGACTCGCCATATGGACCACCAATGGAAGACAGTGCCTCATTTGTAGTCGTGGTTCATAAGACAGCCTGAGGTACTACAATTACACCTCCCCCCGCCACTGAGACTAAGACAAATGTTTTGAAAGAAAGTTTTTAGGACAGTAATATCAATGTCTGAGCCCTTGCTCCCATCTAATGATGCCCCTCATGGATAGTGTAATACCTAGTCAAATCTATGCTCTTGACTGGCTGTTAGCTAGCAGGTGGCCAGATGTCATTGGTAGGTGACAAGTGATCTGGATATTCACCAAACCCCGTACTCCAGAGACTCACTCATTTCTAACCAATCTTCCAGAGAATCCAAAAGGATTGATGACAAAAAATATTGTTACCTCTGCTAGCCTGTCACTGCAATCCATAAATTGAATCTGTTGGGCGATAAACATACTCTTTGGAACATGGCTAGCAAGAGCTTGCTTGGAGTTCAGGAGGATATAAGGGCCTCTCTGGTTGACATAATCCATAACTACCAAGGCCAAGTATATAAACTTCGGGATACCACAGATTGCATTGGCAGGGCAATCTGTACCAGTGTTGTCCTTAATTTTTTCTTTTTTTTAAAACATATTTTATTGGATGTTTTGCACAGTACAGAAACATTATTACAAGTATCTCGCCTTGGTAACACTGATGGCAAACAAAGATAAGAACAATCACAGTATCCCAAAAACCAACCCCTATCCCTCCACCCCCCCTCCCTTCAATTGAGCCGTTACCACAGACTTTTTCAAATAGTCATTTGGCAGTTTGGGTATAGTTAAGGTGTAGTATTCAAGAGTGTCATCTGAAGCTCAGTGTGGCCGGTGATGGAGATTTTTCTATGTGTTCAGGTGCCCGGGTCTGGAAGATATTCCTTGCACAGTTTGTTCTGTTAGGTCTAAGTTGTCAGAGCCTTAACCTGTGGGGAGTGGTGACTGTGTGGGTGAGGGCCTCTAGAGGTTCTTGTCTGGTTCTGTAGGAAGTTGGCTCTGTATATACTATTTCAAAGTTAGAAGTTGCACAGAGCCCAAGGGTTCCCCTTAGAGGTAAGATAGTGGCATAATTAGATAGTTATAATGCTCTATTTTGTGGTAGTGTGGTCGAGCAGTAGGCTTATCAGAGGGTAGTGTTAAGCATTTGTTGTACACACACAGGCAATAAATGAGGAACACACACTCAAAGACTTACTCCAGGCCAATAGGTTTTTATATAGAAACATATATTTTCTTAGTTTATTTTAAGAACCACAGGCTCAAGATTTGAAGTAAACACATAAAATGCAAGATACTTCACATAAAAGCAATATCATATACAGTCTGTTAAAATGGCAATAAGCTATTTTAAAAGTGGGCACTGCAAAAATCAACAGTTCGTGGGGGAGGTAAGTAAAGGTTAGTTTGTGAGGTAAGCAAGACACTTACAAGTCTCAGTTCTTGGGCATAGGCAACCCACCATTGGGGTTCAAGGCAACCCCAAAGTTACCACACCAGCAGCTTAGGGACGGTCGGGTGCAGAGGTCAAAGAGGTGCCCAAAACACATAGGAGCCTATGGAGAACAGTGGTGCTCCGGTTCCAGTCTGTCAGCAGGTAAGTACCCACGTCCTCGGGGGGCAGACCAGGGGGGTTTTGTAGGGCACTGGGGGGGACACAAGTAGGCACACAAAACACACCCTCAGCTGCACAGGGGCGGCCGGTGTAGTGTGCAAAGCATGCGTTAGGTTTCAGATAGGAAACAATGGAGGGACCCAGGGGTCACTCTAGCGGTGCAGGCAGGCACAGGGGGGGATTCTCGGGACAGCCACCACCTGGGCTAGGCAGAGGGTCGTCTGGGGGTCACTCCTGCACTGAGGTTCGGTTCCCTCTGGTCCTGGGTGCTGCAGGTGCAGTGCTGGTTCCAGGCGTCAGGTCCCTTGTTACAGGCAGTCGCGGTCAGGGGGAGCTGCTGGATTCTCTCTGCAGGCATCGCGTGGGGGTTCAGGGGGACGTCTTGGGCTACTCACGGAGTCACAGTCGCCTGGGATGGATTCTCTCTACAGGCATCGTGTGGGGGTTCAGGGGGACGTCTTGGGCTACTCACGGAGTCACAGTCGCCTGGGAGTCCTCCCTGTGGTGTTTGTTCTCTGGATCTCGAGCCAGGGGTGTTGGGTGCAGAGTGGGAAGTCTCACGCTTCAGGCGGGAAACGTGAAGTCTTTAAAAGTTGCTTCTTTGTTGCAAAGAAGTTGCTGTTGTTGAGCAGAGCCACTTCTCACAGGAGTTTTTTGGTCCTTTGGTCCAGGGCAGTCCTCTGAGGCTTCAGAGGTCGCTGGTCCCTGTCGGATGCGTCGCTGGTTGCAGGTTTTCGAGTCAGGAGACAGGCCGGTAGGGCTGGGGCCAAAGCAGTTGTCGTCTTCCGTCTTCTCTGCAGGCTTGTAGGTCAGCAGTCCTTCTTGTTTCTTCAGGTTGCAGGAATCTGATTTCCTGGGTTCTGGGGTGCCCCTAAATACTAGATTTAGGGGTTTGTTTAGGTTTGGGAGGGCAGTAGCCAATGGCTACTGTCCTTGTGGGTGGCTACACCCTCTTTGTGCCTCCTCCCTGTGGGGAGGAGGGCACATCCCTAATCCTATTGGGCGAATCCTCCAAAACTAAGATGGAGGATTTCTAAAGGCAGGGTCACCTCAGCTCAGGACACCTTAGGGGCTGTCCTGACTAGTGGGTGACTCCTCCTTGTTTTTCTCATTTCTCCTCCAGTCTTGCCACCAAAAGTGGGGGCAGTGGCCAGAGGGGCAGGCATCTCCACTAGATGGGATGCCCTGGGGCACTGCAACAAAAGGGGTGCGCACCGCCAGGTGCTACAGTTCCTGCAGGGGGAGGTGAGAAGCACCTCCACCCAATACAGGCTTTGTTCCTGGCCACAGAGTGACAGAGGCACTCTCCCCATGTGGCCAGCAACTCGTCTGGTTGTGGCAGGCTGTCAGAAACTGGCCAGCCTAGCACTAGGAGTCGGACTGGTATTCAGGGGGCATCTCTAAGATGCCCTATGGGTGCATTTTACAATAAATTCCACACTGCAATCAGTGTGCATTTATTGTGCTGAGAAGTTTGATAACAAACTTCCCAGATTTCAGTTTAGCCATTATGGAACTGTGGAGTCCGTGTTTTACAAACTCCCAGACCATATACTCTTTATGGCTACCCTGCACTTACAATGTCTAAGGTTTTGCTTAGACACTGTAGGGCATAGTGCTCATGCACACATGCCCTCACCTGTGGTATAGTGCACCCTGCCTTAAGGCTGTAAGGCCTGCTAGAGGGGTGAGTTACCTATGCCACAGGCAGTGTGAGGTTGGCATGGCACTCTGAGGGGAGTGCCATGTCGACTTAGTCATTTTCTCCCCACCAGCATACACAAGCTGTGAGGCAGTGTGCATGTGCTGAGTGAGGGGTCCCTAGGGTGGCATAAGGCATGCTGCAGCCCTTAGAGACCTTCCCTGGCATCAGGGCCCTTGGTACCATGGGTACCATTTACAAGGGACTTATCTGAGTGCCAGGGCTGTGCCAATTGTGGAAGCAAAGGTACAGTTTAGGGAAAGAACACTGGTGCTGGGGCCTGGTTAGCAGGGTCCCAGTTCACTTTCAACCGTAACTGGAATCAGCAAAAGGCAAAAAGTCAGGGGGTAACCATGCCAAGGAGGCGTTTCCTTACACCCACGAATCACCATGGCGGTCATTCAACCGCGGTAAACCATTGGTGGTACACACCGCCGCGCTCAAAATGCACACACAAAACGGCACCACATTGGACAATTCAAACTACACACACCTGACACACATACACACACCACACCCACACACCAAATCCAATATAAAACACACAGCCACAATATCCACAACCACTTACAACGTAAAAAAAATATTGCCAACCAAGAGAGAGACAATCCAGGAGCACCCACTGAATCTAAGCCACATAACACCATCACCCATACACCATCCACGCACCTCACAGCACACACCCCACCCAACACATCACCCCACACACCCTCACACATACCACTCACACTACACCCATGGCACCACAAAGACACCCCAGGTTCTCAGAGAAGGAGGAAAGGGTCATGGTGGAACAAATCATCCAGGTAGAGCCACAGCTAGGAAGATGGAGCTGTGACGGAGAGTTGTGGACAGGGTCAACGCCGTGGCACAGCACCCCAGAACAAGGGATGACATCAGGAAGAGGTGGAACGACCTACGGGGGAAGGTGCGTTCCGTGGTTGCAAGACACCAGGTAGCTGTACAGAGGACTGGCGGTGGACCCACAACTAACAACATGGGAGGAGCATGTCTTGGCGATCATGCATCCCGAGGGCCTCGCAGGAGTAGCAGGAGGACTGGACTCTAGTAAGACAAATCTTTACTACTTTCCTCTCCCCCCCCCCCCACCTGCATGCCATCACAAACTCCTACCCCTACCCTCACCCCCATCACTCCACCACCTAACATATACCCCACCATCACAACCCACCCTTCCCAATACCAAGCCCTGCATGCAACACCAGTGCATGGACCCCCACCACAGACCTGCATGGACACCCATCACCCCAGCATGCACACTAGTGACAATCACTTAGCCAAACCAAGCACAACTCACACAAGCCAAAGCTGCCTTGCTAATAACAGCCATAGAGGGAAACATATCCATGCACAAGATGGCACACACAGATACAATAACACTGCATTTACATCCCCACAGGACTCCCACTCAGCGTCACCGGAGAGGAGGTGCCAGTCACGTCCAGTCCCCCCAAGGAGAGGCCCACAGTGATGACAGCAGCTCTGCACGCCTGGATCATGATGACCAACCTGGCCCGTCAGGGACCTCTGGACAGTCGGTGACCCAGCTACAGTCCCCATCCACCACAGACCTCCCCCCAAGGAAGCACCAGCACAGCACCCACCCAGCAGGCCCATACCTCTGCCCCCAGGACACGTCAATCAGCAGTGTGTCAACCACTACAGGGACCCCAGGCAACCCCACAAACACAGGGCAATCAGGGACTTTGGGTCAGTGGCAATAGGCACATGGTTCAGGGGACAGAGGCACAGGTTAAAAGGGAAGTTGGGAGGACTGCTGTGTGCCAGGGGGAGGACAAGCCCAGGGAACCCACTCTCCACAAGGCACTTGCAGGAATCTTGGGAGCATACCACCATTCCCAGGAGACTATGGGCCAGATACTGTACAAGTTGCAGGAGACCCAGCGGCTGCAGGAGGGACAGTACCTGGGGATCAGGGAGGACCTGAAAGACATCCACACCACCCTGGTCACCATTGCAGGGGTGCTGGCAGACATGACCAACACCATGAGGGAGGCAGTGGCCGCCAACAGGCCCCTTACACTAGCCACACTGATGAACAGCCCTCCACCTCCGCCGGCGCTAGTGGACAGGGGGCCCCGCCACAGGACCAACAGGCCAATACCCCCCCACCCCCTGCAGAAGGAGAACCACCCCGCAAACGGTCCTTACGATTCAGGCAGAAGCCAGAGAACATTGCCAAGACCCCCGCCAGGAAATAAGACTCTCCTGATTGTCACCCTTGTGTCCCACTATGCCCCCTTGGACAATGCACCTGTGATACAAATAGACTGGACTCTACCCTGGACTTTCCTCCATCAGCAACCCAGCCCATTGCAATACCCCCTCCACTTATTAGCACCTAAATAAACACCCTTTGAACAAATTCAAGTATGGAGTCTGTGGATTATATCACAAATGTATTAGTTTCACAAACTGTAAACATTGCATTTCTAATCTACTGTAATATTTACATAGGTATAACCTATAGTGGGCAGCAGTAAACAAACCAGGATCCAGAGTGAGGCACAGATATCTGCAAATTGAGATGGCAAAGGGTACAGTAAGTGGCCATAGACATAGGGAAATCAGGCTGCCATGTTCAATGTCAAACACAATACTGCAATGGAAGGTGAAGTTACAGTGTCTTTCCTGTGTGTCACTGGAAGTACTGTTGAATGAGTGTTTTTTTGTTGCCCACATCTTCTTCCTCTGCCTCCTCTTCGTCACTGTCCACAAGCTCCACCGCTGCCACACGACCATCTCCAGGCTCATCCTCCTGCAGAAAATGCACCTGGCGTCTCAAGGCCAGGTTGTGCAACATGTAACATGCATCGATGATCTGGCACACCTTCTTGGGTGAATAGTACAGGGATCCACCTGTCAGATGGAGGCACCGGAATCTGGCCTTCAGGAGGCCAAAGGTCCTTTCAATGATTCTTCTGGTTCGCCCATGTGCCTCATTTTATCATTCTTCTGCCCTTGTCCTGGCATTCCTCACAGGGGTCAATAGCCATGAGAGGTTGGGGTATCCAGAGTCACAAGGGGGTGAGTACAGATTCAGAATCATGACTTTGCATGCGTTAAGATTTTACCTGGGTGGGGGATGTGGGCTGTGGGTGCCCCTAGGCCAGGGCAAACATGGCAGGGTAGGTCCCATGTTGGGCAGGCTCTGAAGCACTCCAACCCCAAAAGTGTTAGTGGGCAATCTACTACTGGGCAGGGTCCTGTGGGTTTCAGGTGTGCAGCTAATGGCGTTAGGCATTGTACCCCATGGGCTGGTGACTAGCATTGTAACTGGTAGTGCATGTCCTAGTGCATAGGGCTGATCCCTGTGTGTTGTGTACACCAACGGTAGTGTTGTTGCTGGCATTGAGCAAGTGTATCCTCTGTCTCTCCCCCCCACTTCTTGTTTTGTCACCCTGTCCTTGTGTGCATTAGCATCATCTGGCGGAGGAGCAGAGGCACCGGCGACAGAGGGAGCTGCATCCGACATGGGCCTGGAGGCCGAATCCACCGACGGTGAGGGCACCAGTGGGACGGAGGGCGAGGGGAGCACCATGATGTAGACAGTAGGAGACCCTACCGACAGTGACTCCTCCTCCAATGGGAGCTCCCTGGCGGTGGCGGACACCTCAGTGCCAACCCCAACAACAGGTACAGTCACCACCCCCGTACCAGCACCGCCCTCCCAGCAGCCCCTCAGTGTGTTTCCCGTGCACGCTCACCCAGGAGGGTGGGCATCTCCTTCACCCCAGTCACCTCAGGCCCTGCCCCAGTCAGCCCTGCTGCCCTCAGTGAGGAGGCTATCGACCTCCTGAGATCCCTCACTGTTGGGCAGTCAACCATACTGAATGCCATCCAAGGTGTAGCAGGGCATTTGCAACAAACAAATGCATACCTGGAGGGCATTCAATAAATCAATCAATCAATGTTTTTGTAGAGCGCACTACCCACCCATAAGGGTCTCAAGGAGCTGAGGGGAGGTGGGTGCTGCTACTGCTCGAATAGCCAGGTTTTGAGGCGCTTTCTGAAGGTGAGCAGGTCTTCGGTCTGTCGTAGGAGCAAAGGAAGGGTGTTCCAGGTCTTGGCGGCAAGGTGGGAGAAGGATCTGCCTTCGGTGGTCGCTCTTCGGATGCGGGGGACAGTGGCTAGAGCGAGGTCGACTGAGCGGAGTTGGTGGGACGGGGTGTAGAAGGTGTCGTCTTTTGAGATAGGCTGGACCGGTATTGTGGAGTGCCTCGTGTGCGTGGTTGAGGAGCTTGAAGGTTATCCTTTTGTTGACGGGGAGCCAGTGTAGGTATCTCAGATGGGGGAGTGATGTGACTGTGGCGGGGGGCATTGAGGATCAGGCGTGCGGAGGAGTTTTGTATGCGTTGCAGTCATTTGAGGAGTTTGGTCGGGGCTCCTGCGTAGAGGGCGCTTCCGTAGTTAAGTTTGCTGCTGACGAGGGCCTGGGTGACTGTTCTTCTTGTATCTGTGGGGATCCATCTGTAGATCTTGCGGAGCATGCAGAGGGTGTTGAAGCAGGATGAGGAGACGGCACTGACTTGCTTAGTCATGGAGAGTGTTGAGTCGAGGATGACGCCCAGGTTGCGTGCGTGGTCGGTGGGTGTTGGGGCTGCTCCCAGAGTGGTCGGCCACCAGGAGTCGTCCCTGGCTGAAGGGTTGGCGCAGAGGATGAAGACCTCAGTCTTATCTGTGTTCAACATCAGTTTTCTGTTCCTCATCCATTCGACGGCGGCCTTCATTCCTTCGTGGAGGTTGGATTTGGCGGTGAGGGGTCCTTGGTGAGGGAGAGGATCAGTTGGGTGTCAATGGCGTAGGAGATGATGTTGAGGTTGTGTAGCCTGGCGTCATGGGCGAGCAAGGCCATGTAGACGTTGAATAGTGTAGGACTGAGGGACGATTCTTGGGGGGTGCCGCAGATGATCTTGGAGGCTTCGGATCAGAAAGGGGGAGGCGGACGCTCTCAGGTTCTGCCGGAGAGGAAGGAGGTGATCCACTCCAGAGCTTTGTCCCGGATCCCTGCGTTGTGGAGGCATGTGCATAGGGTGCGGTGGCAGACCGTGGCGTGGTGGCCCAACAGAGAGCATTCCAATCTCTGGCCTCCGCACTGATGGCAGCCATTGTCCATGTCTCCAGCCTCCACCCTCCAACTTCCTCTACTCAGTCCCAAACCTCTCAACCCCAGCCTATCCCAAGCACACCTTCAGACTAGCAGTCACCCAAATCAACACAAAGAAGTGGCTCAGGCAAACACAAGCACCACACTTCATGTCACAGGCACACACACAAGCACCATCCCCATGCAGACACACCAACATCCACTGCCTCCACTGTGTCCCCCTCCTCCACCACCTCCCAGTAGCGTCTCCACTCACACCTGCATGCACTACATCCTCATCCAACACCTCCATCACCAGCACGCCTATCACTACACGCCCCTCACTGGCAGTCACCACCCCAACATCCATGCACACGTCCCCTGTGTCCTCTCTCACTGTGTCTGTGACCCCTCCTCCCAAAGTACACAAACGCAAGCACACACCCACCCAACAGGCATCCACCTCACAACAGCATCCGGTCCATGCGCCTGCACCCAAACACAGCAGACTGACACCTCCTACAACCACTCCCAAACCTTCACCCTCTTACCGCCCAAGTGTCCCTAAGAAGCTTTTCCTCGTCCCCATTGACCTATTCCCTAACCCTCCCCTGCCGTCCTTCAACTCGGGCCAGGGTGGCCTGAACCCAGCCCAGCACCTCAGCCACCCAGTCCACGGCCACTGTGGTTTCTGCAGCTGTGAGAGGCTCCAAGGAGGCACCCGTCAGCCCAGCCAGTGTGCCACCAACACCTGCCAAGGCCAAGAAGGGTCTGCCACCTGGCAAGGGCAAGAAGGGGACAGCATCCAGCAAGGGGAAGGAGGCACAACCAGCCAGCAAGGCCAAGTCAGAGACTCCAGGTGGCAGAAGCAAGGAGGCACCACCATCTGCCAAGGGCCGGAAGGAGCACAGAACACCAGCCATGGCACTTCAGCTGCAGGTGAAGGCCTGGAGGCTACCACCACAACTGCCAGTATCGCCATCTGCACCGCAGCCAGCACCGCCACCTGCCTCGCCGCAAGCAGCACCACTGCCAGCAGCAGCAGCCCCAGTGTGCAGCCGTCAGAGGCTGCAGGGTGAAGGCCTGGGAGCTACCACCACAACTGCCAGTATTGCCACCTGCACCGCGGCCAGCACCGCTGCCAGCAGCAGCAGCCCCAGCGGGCAGCCTTCCGAGGCTGTAGGTGAAGGCCTGGAGGCTACCACCACAAATGCCAGCATCGCCACCTGCAGGGCAACTGGCATACACTGAGCAGCCGTCACCGTCGGAGAGCAGTGTGTAGTGGTGACTACATGGGCTGCAGTGCGTCCTGGCCCCTGCAAAAGCTGTTGTTGTGACACCCAGGTGAGGGACTGTGACCTTGCACTCCAAAACATCTGAATCACAAGGCGCAATGCCCCCTACAGAACCAGTGGAAGAAGGCATCCACTGAGCCCCTCCTTGCCAGGATGAAGCTCACTGGGCACAAGGCCCCCTCCAGAACCAGTGGAAGAAGCCATCCACTCAGCCCCTCCTTGCCAGGATGAAGCACACTGGGCACAAGGCCCCCTCCAGAACCAGTGGAGAAGACATCCACTTGAGAGACTATGGCCTTGCACTCCCCAGGACCAAGCAGTGGGCAAACCACCCACTTGAGAGACTGTGGCCTTGCACTCCCCAGGACCAAGCAGTGAGCAAACCACCCACTTGAGAGACAGGAGCAGTGGTGTTGTACCATCTTCTGGCTGAGGTGCCCCCCTTCCCCGTCCCCCTGAGGTGCCTGTGTGTTTTCGACCTGATGCCCCTGCAGTGTTCTCTCCATATTGAGGCAGGAGTCAAGTGTGGCCTTGGTCTATGTGTTTTGGCCCAGTGGGCCACAGACAATTTTTGAGTGGGCACTTTTTGGACTTTTGTCCTTGCGTTATTCTAGAGGGTTACGGGTGTATATGTAATGTTGTTGCATGTGTTTGTGTGTATAGTGTTGGGAGTGAGGGTGGGGATGTTGCGTGTGTGTGTCACTCTCTTCTCCTCCTCCTTTGTGTGCTAGGTGCAGTACTCACTGTTGTCGTCATCGCCGGCGTTCATGTTCCTGGTGTATAAGAAGATACACCAGCATGGGGAACACCTGCAGCTCGTGCTCCATGGCGTCCTGGTTCTTTGTTGAGTGTCGAGAGGTGAGTCGTTTCCCTTCTGTGTTCTGTTTCCACTGTGCTTTTGATGGCGTTGGTACCGCCCCGGAAAAGCTGGCGGATGGGCCGGTTGTAATGCAGTGGGCGGTACATTGTCTTCCGCCTGGCTGTTGGTGGTTACCGCTGCGGTGTTTGCTGCTACCGCCGTGGCGGTCAGAGTGTTAAAGTGGCTGTATGTGTTGGCGGTTTCCGCCGTGGTCATGATTCAATTTTTTTTTATCGCCGGCCTGTTGCCGGTGTTACCGCCGCTTTATCACCGACCCCCAGGGTTGTAATGAGGGCCTTAGTATTGTCATTGGAGGGGTGAATGGCTTCACCAATGCCTCAGGATCCAGTCTGCTCGCTATATATTGTGCGAGCCCCTGGAGCTGTGCTGTTCGGTAGTAAGCCTTGAAGTCGGGGACAGCTAACCCTCTGTCCGCAGACGGTCTTTGAAGTTTAACCAGGGCCACTCGTCTTTGCCCGCTACCCTAGAGGAATGATATTGCTAGTGCATCCAATTTCTTGAAGGTTGTCTTGGGTATCCATATTGGCAATACTGTAAAATAATATAGTAGTCTAGGCAGGACTATCATTTTGAGAAGCGCTACCCTACTGACAATGGCAGCATCTGCAAAAAGGCCATGCTAGAGTGTATGGATCGTAGGTCTCTCCCCACATTTCCCTCAAGGATGTCTTGTGTGTCGTGATATATTTTAACCCCTAAATAGGAAAGGCAACTGGGCTCCCATATTACAGTGTTCAGCTCCAGGGCGGGGCGCCCCAGCATGTCCCAGGGGGAACAATCGGGTCTTGTCCCAGTTTACTCTGAGTCCCAAAATATCTCCGAACTTGGCCAGTGTCAGGTGGGACCTTGGCAGGTCCCTCTGGATATTCCTTAAGAAAATTAGCAGGTCACCTGCGTACAGGGCAATGCGGTGTCTCTTCCTGTCCGCTCTTATCCCTTATCCTCCCTCCCCGCTGCGAGCCACAGCTGCCAATGGCTCTATTGCTATTGCAAACAGCAGCGGAGACAGGGGGCAGTCTGTCTGGTTCCCCGCTCAGCTGCATAGCTTTCTGATATTGTCGGGCCGGTACGGACTCTAGCTGTTGGTTCAGTGTAGAGTAGTCACACCCAGGCGATATAGTCTTACCCCAATCCCATCTTTGCCATCACTGCATATAGGAAACACCACTCTAGGCTGTCAAAGGCCTTCTCAGTGTCCACTGCCTGTACACTCGCTGTCATGTCATCATAGGAAGGGTCTCTCATGACTGCCAGCATGTTACCTGCCGTATTCTGTCCTGGAACAAAGCCAGCTTGGTCTGGATGTATCAACTTCGGCATGTGAGGGAGAAGTCTCATTGCCAAAATCTTACTAAGGATCTTGTAGTCCAAATTCAGCTTGGACAATGGTCTGTATGCCCTGCTTTCTGTCTAATCTTTGCCAGGTTTCAGTAGGGCCATTATCACTGCCTCTCTCGCTGTTGCTGGCAATATTCCCCTTTCCCTTGCGGCCATATAGAGGGTTTCCAGCCTTGGGGCCAACAGATCCACGTACATGGCATAAAACTCTTCCGGAAAGCCATCAGTCCCCGGTGCTTTGCCTCTGGCTACTTCCTTAATGGCCCCCTTAATCTCCTGTAGTGAAAGGGCTCCCCCTGCTGCTCTGGTGTGCGTGTGTGGTGAGCGGTATTTGTTCCAAGTATGCTTCTGTGGCTTCACTGTCATACTGAAGGATGCTTCTATATAGCTGCTCGTAAAAAGACAGGAAGTGAGCATTAACCTCCTCCTGCTTGTAGAGGCTATTTCCCATTCCCGTTTTCACTTCCATAATGATCGATCCTCTCTTGGTCAGTGAGGCCACCCATGCCAGCATACGGCCCGCCTCATCTCTCTTTACATGAGCTCTTGCTATGTAATTCAAAGCAGTGAAGGCGCTCCACATGTTCAGCTACTATTTCTTTCAGTTCAAAAATTCCTTGCTGATGGTCTGGCTGTTCTGGTCTAGTCTTTTCTGCCTCGCTCAGTTTGCTCTCACCCTCTATGGTGTCTGAGTAATTTTCTCTGTACTCCCACCGAGCCCACCATGCATCCCCCCTCAACACTTCTTTAAAAACATCCCATTCTATCAATGGGCTACTGTCTGTGGCCTTGTTATCCACAACAAATTGAGCAATATGTTGTCTCACCTCCCCCTGGTATTGTGTGTCCTCCAGCGATTCCGGTTTTAGTTTCCATGTGGGAATGTGGGGGAGAGGTGACCCCCCACCTCAGTGACAGCAATATTGGGTTATGGTCTGAGATGGTGCGGGTCAAATATTCAGCATTATGTATGTTAGAGAACACCTCTGGCGTGCAAAGGAAGAAATCCAGCCACACATGTAGCTCATGTAAGTAGGAAAAATGAGTTATCTTTGGTGTCTGAGTATAGCCTCCACCATGCATCGACCAAACCCCAGTGTGATTGCCAGGCTGTGATTTGTCGTGCTGCTCTTGTGATTGGGGAGTCATGTAATGGGGGGGTGGGATTGATCTTTAGTGAGGTTCAACACACAATTAAGATCTCCACCCAATTCTATTGATTGTTGTAGAAATGGTTCCAGACGTGTATAAAGTTGTGCAAAAAAGGTTCCCTGGTCTGAATTGGGTGTATAGACATTTACCAATACAAGTTCTCGGCCCTCCAATCTCCCTCGTTCAGCTACGTATCTCCCCTCTGGGTCTAGGCAGCTGTCTAGCATTTGAAACTGAGCCCCTGCTCGTATCCATATCTGGCATAAGTGGAGTGGGTTGTGTAGTATGCTTGACTCCTCCACCGCTTCTGTACAGCTGTCCCTTCTGCTTGTGTTAATTAAGTGCGTTTCCTCTAGCATTGCAACTTGGACTCCTCTCCTATGTAGGCATGAGAATACTTTATACCTTTTAGCCATTGTGTGCATGCCCCGGACGTTCCATGAAATGAATTTATATGAGTTTAATGTAGCCATAATGATGACTAGCGCACAGGAGTGTCAGCACCCATCTTTTCCACCGAGACACCTTCAGTCGGAGCCCCCCGCACCACACACTTAGATTCGTAGTGAATAAACAGTGAGACTCATAATTCCCTATGTAACTAACCCAACAATGAACTTCCCAACTCCCCTTCCCCAGGACAAAAGGATTATTTCCTCTCGTCCAAACCTAAGCAATTAAGTCAACTAGTCTGTCTAAGCTGGGAGCGGTCCTCTAGTTAGTTTAGAGGAGTCTGCTGCATTGCCTGGTTCTCCCCCATCTTACTTTTGTGACTGTGTTATTGTGCCCGACCCCTCCCCATCAAGTTTCACCCTCTCATTCCCTTCGAGTCAAAAGGGTAACTCCTGGACAGGTCTCAATAGATGTATGGTGCTGGTGTGGATCTCCCAGAAAGTCAGGGGAGAAAGGGTTAGATGATGCAGTCCGATGACCCAGGCGTCACCTCTGGTCCTGCCTCTTTAGATGTGCACGTCATGTCTGAGTCTCGATCCGACCCTGATTGTTCAATTTCCTCACTCAGCGAAGAGTGCAGCAAGGGTCCAGTCCGCGCAGGGAAGCCACTGCTTCCATTACCCTTGGGACTTCTTGTTGCACTTCTCTGTTAGATGGGGCCGGTAGTCTGTGGGTCAATCTCTGCTGGGATCTCCTATTCTGTCGCTGCTGTAGGTTTCTTGGGGGATGGACTCCACTAGATGAAGATTGAGTGTCTATCCACTGCCATATTTCCTCCGGTGAGGTAAAGAATTGCGTTCCTCCCTTGGTCATCACCCTCAATCTTTCCGGCAACATCATTCCGTATTGTATCCCCAGTACGGATACAGTATCCGTGCTTCTTGCAAAAAGTCTGGGAAAATGTGGATCATATTATTGTCGTATGAACAAAGGTACACTGTTCCAAAATGCTCTAACGACCTAGGAGACTGAAATCTCAGGAGCAAAAGCCCTCAAGCATCACAATGGATGACTGGCATCATCATCGGGAAATGCTCCTCGCCAGGCTGGCACTGCAACGCCTGACGGGCTCCCCGAAAGGGGGTCTCTAAGCCGTACTGTTCTGATAGTGACTGGTGGGTTCAAACTATACAAACAGAGGATACCTGCATTCAGGCACCAGCACACATAGGAGAGAACAGAAAAATATACTTAAAATTGGTTATTCATCTCGCAATACACATCCTAATTTTAATCATTACAAAAGGATGAAGACCAAAATTAAAAACAGGAAGGAAAGTAACAAAATGAGTTATAATGCTCAATTACTCTCAAAGAGCAGCAAACCACAGAGGACTATAATTGTTATAGAGCCTCTAAACCAGGGTCACATTAACACATTATTGTCTACTGTGCAGTCGCCATTTTTCCTCACTTGGCTCAGCAAATAGTCCCTGTCCCTGTAATGCAGCAGACATGCTATAACCAGCCTTGGAGGGACCCTGGGGGTGGAGGGCGTGCCGGAACCCTATGCGCCCTCTCAAGTGCAAAGAAGGGTGAAATCCCGTCCCCGGCCACCTCCTCTTTAAGCCAGCGCACCAGGAACTCCACCATGTTATTCTTTTCTATGTTCTCAGGTAATCCAATCACGCAAATATTGTTTCTTCTTGATTGAGTTTCTGCATCCTCTGCTCGATATTCCAGGTCGCGAATTTGCCTCACCAGCTAGCTAATGGTCTTGGATGCATTGCTAACCATTGGTAGAATCTCTTTATTTGCTTCTCCGCCTTAGATTCTTTTTCCCCCCCAAGCGGCGGTGGTCATCCCTGAGTATGGTTAAGTCTGTTGCCAAAGTTTAGTTTAGTTTTATGCATTTATAGAGCGCGTAGCTGCCCTAGGGCATCCCAGCGATGAGGGTACAGGAAAGATTATAAGGAAGGCAAGAGGACAGGTTAACGACTGAAGAGAATGGTTTTCAGCTTCTTCCTAAAAAGAGATTCCAAAGATTCATGGCGGAGCTCAAGAGGTAGGGCATTCCAAAGACGAGCAGCCTTAATACGGAAAGAGTTTCCTCCCCATGATCTATTGACGCGAGGTATATGAATCTGTCGGGTGGAAGAAGATCTCAAGTGTCGCGAAGGGGCGTAGATAGAAATACATTTTCTGAGGAAATATGGACCTTTGTTGTGTAGGGCTCTATGGGTGATACACATGGATTTAAAATGTATACGCTGTTTAATCGGCAGCCAATGGAGTGCTGCAAGAGCCGGCTTGGCAGATAGATGTCTAGGACAGTTCATAAGGAGCCTAGCTGCCATATTCTGTACAATCTGCAGTTTCCTTTATAGATATTCCGGGGAACTAAGATAAAGAGAATTCCCACAATCCAGTCTGGAAAGAACCAATGCCTGGACAAGGATTCTTCTAGATGAGATGGGAAGAAGATTGAGAATCTTCCTGAGAGATCTAATGAAGCCAAAACAGACAGAGGAATTTTTCTTAGCTTGTGGTTCCATTGTAAGGCGGGAATCCAGTACAAAACCTAGGCTTTTTACCTGACCTTTAGGAGGAGGCAGACTGGTAAAGGCCTCTGAGTAACATGTTAAAGGGGAAGCAGGAGAGCCATTACCTAAAATGAGTAGCTCAGATTTGCCATCGTTAAATTTAAGTTTGGATTGAATCATCCAGTCGCCGATGTCCCTCATACAGCCAGCTAGGTTGACGGAGGGAGAATTCCCAGAGCTAGAAAGGGAAACCACTAGTTGAGTATCATCGGCGTAGGTGACCAATGAAAGGTTGTGGGGAGTGACTACTTTGGCCAAGGAGGATAAATAGACATTAAAAAGAGTAGGACTTAAAGAGGAACCCTGAGGGACTCCACAAGTTAGAGGGACGATATCCGAAAGGAAGGAACGATCCGGAACTTGGAAAGTTCTTCCTGTGAGAAAGGATGAAAGCCAGGAAAGCGCTATGCCTCCTACGCCTGCCTTGGAAAGTCTGTAGGAGAGAAGAAACTGGTCCACCGTATCAAAGGCTGCGCTAAGATCAAGGAGAATGATAGCGGCATGTCCACCCTGGTCTAATTATTGATGGGCAGACTCAGTCACTGTTCGGAGCGCAGCCTCAGTGCTGTGTTGTGCTCTAAAGCCCATTTGAGTGGGGTGGAGAAGCGTATTACTCTCGAGATAGCTCATCAGTTGCAGATTTACATGTTTCTCCAATATCTTAGCTAAGATGGGGAGAAGAGCAATGGGTCTGTAGTTGTCCAGGACATAGGGGTCGAGCTTGGGCTTTTTAAGAAGGGGCTTTACTATGGCGCGTTTAAGAGATTGAGGAAGCGAGCCCGAGATAAGGGAGTTATTAAGTATTCTAGTCAAAGGAGAAATAGTGATGTCTGCAGCTTTTGCCAGAATAGCCAGAGGGGCAGGATCCAAAGGGGAACCGGATTTAATAGAAGTAAGTAATTTAAGAGTCTGCACATCTGTGAGCGGTAAAAAGATAGTTAGTGAGGGCCCAGCCGGTGGGGGGTTCACTACTGGCTTATCAGATGGCTTCTGGGGGGGGAGAGGGGGCAACGAAAAGCCAGTAAAAATCTTTGTAACCTTGTCCTGGAAGTGAGCTGCTAGAGAGTTACTATGTATAACAGAAGCTTCTATAGGAGAAGCCGGCATAGGAATAATAGTGAGCTCTTTGAAAATCTGAAATATTTCCTTCTGGGAATTGGAGGGGTTCTCTATTTTCCTGCTATAATAGGTAGTTTGAGCTGCCTTGATATTCTGATGATAGGTTCTAATGGCTTGCTTGTAATTTTCTTTGGCTAACGAGCTGTAGTCTTTTCTCCAAGTCCTTTCTAGTTTTTTACAGTTAGTTCTAATAAAGAGGACGAGTACCAAGGCTTGGATTTGTGGTAGGGTTTTTTTGTTCTTAGTTTGGTGGGCAATACTAGATCCAAAGAGGTAGAGATCCAGCTATCGAACCGTTCCGGAGTGTTCAAGGAGGGATCGTCGTATAACACAGTAGAAGCGCAAAGTGCAGTGTGCCAAAGACTAGGTAACAGCTTTGACCATGCATACATTTTCCCTTTTAGAACTTCACGGGAAGCTGCTATAGCTTGTAAAATGTCTTGGAGGGTGGGGTCCCCCGCTTTTTCCATTGGGTGGGTGCTTTTGATTCCTTGTGATCTGGCTGAGGCGCTTACATTACTTTCGTGTTTTGCCTCTGCGTCTTTCTTGCGTACTGTTTTTCCCATATCTGGGTCTCCTCTGGCCTGTGCTGCTCTTTCCAATGATGACTTCTAGATCTGTCCAACCTCAGGGACAGAAGATTTGTTTCCTTTTGTCAATTCTCCAGGCTTCCGAAGTCTGTGAATTCTCCTCTATTGACAAGTCTGTTTGATCTCTTCTCTTAGGACTTCCTAGTACTTTAAGCAGTGGCTCCCAGACTATTGCCTCTGGTCTGTTCGTTTTGAAGGCCCCTTGCTTGCTGACTTTTCATCTCACTATGGTGTTCTCCCCAGACAGGGCACCCGGATCCTGGTCATGCTCACTCCTCACCTGGTCAAGGTGTTCCTTGGCTACCGCTGACCGCCTCTCCTCTTGCCCTGGAACACTATGATGTCCTCCTTTCAAGGCAAAGTGTGGGGCCCGCCTTGCCCCTCTGGGTCCGCATCGGGCGCCTGCTTGTCTGTGCAATACTCTCTTCCCCCCGGATTTAGTGCAGAAGTGGTCTCAGGGCTCAGCAGCTCACACCCTCTCTGCTGTTTTGGGGTTCCCGCTGTTGTTGGGCATCCAAAATGCAGTAATCTGCCTTACCTCACTTGGGAAGACGTGGCGCTGCTCACTAGCTTGGGCAAGGAAGGGGGTCCACCTCGCCTCCCTGCTCTCTGCGCTGCCCCTCTGCTTTGTTTGGTTCCCTTCCTTTGCGGGCAGTTGAATCACCCAAGGATCATCTTTAGTGGGCTCACCTCTGTTGGGGTGGTGCTGAATTCTCTGGTAGTAGCCAGGTGCAGGGCTCTCCCCAGCTCCTCGCACTCCACACCGACTGCTGGAGACAGCGCCTCTGAGAGCCGCTCTGCTCTCACCTCCTCGCTCGGTACGCCCTCAACGGTTCTTCTTTGTAGGCTTGTAGCCTCAGGCTGCAGCGTTCACAGCGAGGACAGGTGCCTTCGTTCCAACGGTCCCAGTCGCCATCTTGGGTTCCTTGCGGCCTCTTCGCTGGTGATTTCTGGCAAAACTGTTATTGTTGCGCTCCCGTCTTGGCTCCCGGCTGCCTCAGGATCCCTTCCCGCATTCTCGGCTCTATTCTTAGGGGGGAGAGACCTCTCTGGGTAACAGAATTTTGTGGGGTGGGGGATTACTGCCGGGAGCCTCACAGAGAGACTTCTTCTGCAATCGGTGTTCGGCTATGCCCCCCAGCGTTCTTGTTGAGCCTCCTCCCTGGAAGGGGCCATCAGTCTGCAGGTGGAGGCTCTGTGCCATCACTTGGGTCCGTGTAGTGAGCTTCTGTGGGAGCTTTCTATTGATTCAGGTGGGTGGTGAAGGTCAATCCAGTTCCAGACTTCTTTGGAAGTCTGGAAGAATTGAGTTCCTTCCATCGTCACCACTTGAAGCACGGCCGGGAACATCTTGCCATATTGGAGACCCATCTGTTTGAGTTTTGCCTTAGCCTCCCGAAATGTAGATCTCTGCTTCTGTACTTGGTGCGAGAAGTCTGTAAAGAGGCAGACAGTGCAATTTTCAATAGTGATGTTCCCTTTCTTCTTTGCTTGGCTGAGGATGCAATCTCTGTAATGTAACAACCTTGCTATCACTGGCTGTGGGGGAGCCCCTGGAGGAGAAGCATGGGCTAGCACGCTGTGCACCTGCTCTACAGCAAAGAATGGGGAGAGATCCTCAGCCACCACCTCCTCCCAAATCCATTGTTCCAAGTATCCCACAATGTCTCCACCTTATATGCGTTCCGGAAGGCAGTTATACAGACATTAGTTAATCTCAACCTATTCTCCCCGTCCTCTGCTTTCTCCTCTAAATCATGAACTTTCGTTTCTAGGACGCGCAGCTTGTCTGTTACTGCGGTCAATGATGGTGAGACTTCCTTCAGTTTTATTCTCCGTTGGTGTGACCCATTCTGCCAGGTGTTGATGGTCGTCAAGGAGTAATCCCATGTCTGTAGCTAAGGAGTCAATTTTACCCTCCAGGAAATCCCAGGAGGCAGCTATGGCCTGTACAATGTCTTGCAAGTTGGGGGCCTTCACGCGGTCTTGTCCATCATCCTTTGGTGGTAGTGCAGGGAATTCCTTCATGTGGCCCCTGTCTTGATCTGTCTTGCAGCCAATTTTCTCCATGATTATGCGGGTGAGTCCAAAATATCTATTCTGTTCCAAATTAGCCTTGTGCTGTTGGCTTGGATATTGTCACAAGGCGCCTCAAGTAGCAAGCAGTACAGGGGGATGGGTCGGCTAATCTCTGGTCCAGTGTATGGCAGCTGCCTCCCTTCTGGCCAATCCCTCACTTGTCAAAGGTCTCACTTAGCGCCGTGTGGTCATGCTCATTTGTTTACCGTGACCGGGATAGGGCATCAGCCTTGTCATAGGCGAGGCCAGCTAAAGGAGAGGCTAGTGCCCTTTGATCCTTACTTGTGTCTGAAGGGCAAGAAGAAAGTTTAAGGAGTCAATGGTGCCTTTTCTTCTTTCTTTAACAGGACTCTCAGTCAATTTAATAGTAGGCACTTTAGGATTGGGCATTAGTCATTGTGACAATCTGGCCTGTGGTCCAAGCATTCATGGGTCAATCGCATTTACCACCAAATCTCTGCTCCCCAGACTCAATCTCTGTATGCTTATGCTTTTTGAGGAGGCCTCCACTCGCTGTTGGGCCCTGCTCCAGACTACCTCATAACAGTTTTATTGTGGGGGGCCTTTCTAAACCGCTGTCTGAAGGCCCTGCAGACGCCCACGTTCGCAGGGGACTGTGTGGCCTTCTCAGCGCTCAGACAGATCTAGTGTCCGGCGACGTGTGGTCCGTGGCTGCAGGTTAAGCCCGGTTCCCGCTGAGCCGCTTCAGTCACTTCTGGGGGGTTGGAACACATCTGCTGACGTGGTTAGCTGGTCCCGGTCTCTGTCTCAGTTCTCTATGCTTCTGCCTCCGGCACAGCCTTCTCCCGTCACCCGGAGGGAGAGTTCACTCTGTTCACTGCAACACGGTCACCATCTTGAGACTGGCTTTCAACGGCCTCACAGTGTCAGAATAACAGTGCCTCTTTGTCGGCGATCCGGTTTTAGGACGCTTATTATGACTTGGGGTGTTAGGGATCCCTCAGCGATATTGTGGGGGTCCTGGTGGCCGTTAGTGGGGCAGGGTGGTACCGGGTGAGGGCCGCGGGCAGGAGCTCTGGGAATAAGCCACCTACTCCATTGGCTGTAGGCCACGCCCTGACCAGTGTTGTCCTTCAAGTACATGCCTGTATGAGTTCCACTGGATTCTTCAGGGGTGTACAAGCTTACCTAGTGGATAGGTCCATTGAAGGGTCTCGCTTCTTGGGAGAGAAGGTGGGCTTCAGTTTGGAGTTCCATAAAGACAGTCAGGCTACAGCCCATTCCTTGAAGCTGTTGACCCCTGCCAGTTCTGTAAATTTAAGGTCTATGCCCTAGGGCTAGCATACAGGTAGAGATAGCCCAGTCCTTCTGGGGCTGTGGATAGAGAACCAGCAGACAGCGAGCAAGCCAGCCTGCCATCAGTCTTCCAACTACTCTTCTGCTTCAACAGGCAACCAACTGCTCTTGTTTGCCAGCTGCAGTGAATGCCCAACAAGTTGGAGGTAGGATCCAGCATTTCCTCCAGGGTTGGTGAGCCATCACATCTGACAGCTGGGTTTTGCAAATTGTTCAAAAAGGCTATGCGCTACCTTCTTTATCCTCCCAACCCACCACCTTCCTCTGCCACACCAGAATGAATTTCAGAAGAGCCTCGGTCTACTCTTCTTCATTAAATAATTTTATTACTCTACAAAAATGACATAGAGAGAATAGCACACTCTGAGAAGGGTGTGGTTGTTATGGTGCGTTACAGCAAATGATGGGGGGCGGGGAGGGGGCTAAGGTCTGTCTTGAATCGCTGGCCCCTGAATGCCTATTTTCAGAAGGACAAATTTGAAATGCTCATATTGGCTCAGATTTTATTTCTGCTCTGGACCCAGGAGATTGGATGGTATCCTTGAACTTGCAGGACATGTATATTCATGTACCCATCATGCAGACCCACAGGCATTAAACTCTGAATCAGGGTGCGACAGGTTCAGTTTCAGTTTGCTGTGTTTTCCAGCCTCAGCAGCACCCTTCTGGTGTCCTTGAACCTGATGGTAGTTGCTGCCCTTCAAGGGTCCGATTTTCCTAAATTCCCACACCTTGACAACTGGCAGGTGAAGGTAGGCTCACCGTAGTTAGTCATGGAGCACCTCTGGACAAGAGCGGAACTCATAACATTGTTGCGCTTTACAATAAATAAGCCGAAGTACCACCTCATTTCATCATTGAGGCTTCTATTCATAGGGAAGATTCTGGAAATGGTGGAGTTTAAGGCTTTTCCAATGCTGCAATGAGTCTGGGACTTTTGTGCTATGATCCTGATGTTTCAGGCTCACTCCTGGAATCAGGTGATGGTGATTGTGTCTCTTCTTGGCCTCTTAAGCCTTTTGCATGCTCCTTATCAACCACGCCGAGTGGCACGTGCAAGCCCTGCAGTGGAACCTAAAGTCCTAGTGAGCTCACCATCAAGGCTGCCTTTAAGACACTATTCAGGTCTTGGAGGAGTCGGAGCAGCGACCTGTGATTTGCAGTCAGAGGTGATCGGACACAATTTGTCTTGTCCTCCCTTCCCCACCCAGAGCTGACAAAGGTGATTGACACACAACTGCTGGGTTGGAGGGGGGTATGGGGTTATTCAAAGAAAGTGGAGATTAGAGGCCTCTACCTTCCAAAAGCTGACGGTGGTGACTGACATATCTCTGCTACGTTGGGGCGGGTCATAAAGGGGAGGTGGAGATCAGAGCATTCTGGTCTCCAGTGGAGGGTCAGTTCAACATCAACCATCTTGACCTACGGGCCATTCGTCTGGCCCTGAATGCCTTACTGCCATCCGTCAAGGAGAGGCTGGTGTACGTTCTCATGGTCCACACTGCTGCTATGTGCTACTCAACTAGTACGGTGCTGTGGGATCCTCTGCCTGGGGGCTTTGGGTCTCTGGAAATGGCTGGAGCACTGCAACATCTTCCTGGTCGCTACCAGAGCAGACAAATTGAGCAGATGTTTGGTAATCATGAGTAACAACTGCATCCTGAGATGGCGCAGGGCATCTACCATCAGTGGGAAGAGCTCTGGCAAACAAGCTACTTATATTAGGTAACAGTCTTTCTGGTGGACATTCTAACTGCAGATTTGTCACTGAACTCTTCCAAGCTCCAGGCTGGATGTGAAAAACTCAAAAGTAGTGCAACTGCGCGCTGGTAGGAGACACTCTGCGAGGTGACTCCACATCAATGTTGCTCTAGTCCGGAAGTGACAAATGGAGCCGCATATATGCATCACCTCTGCTCTCTGACTTTTTATTTCATGAACTCGTACACATCCTCAGGTGCAGAGCCTATTGGCAATTTGTTCCCAAATTGGGATCTTTCTAGATGGAAGGTACCATACCACAGAATGTGGAGGCAGGAGGGCAGTGAGGAATTTTACAGTTATCCAGGGCGTGCCAATGCAGTGGTAGCAGCCATGGCCCTGATAGAGTGAGCCCTTAGACCTTGTTCACCAATACATAGCAGATTTTAATGCAGAGGACTATTCATCCTTGCCCTTCTTCACTCCAAAGATCCCCACAAAGAGCTGCTTGTCCACTTTGTTCCATGGTGTGATCAGTGTAGAGGCCCTTTTGAGGTCCCAACAATTGAGTCTTTCTTCCTCTTTTGAAGGATGAGGCAGAGCAATAAAGGTGAGAAAGGTGATGACTTGTCCAACATGAAAAGCCGTCACCACCATCGTAAAGAATGCACTAAAATTCTTAGCACCAGTTTATGCATAAAAAAGTCGGTATAGAGGCTGGACCGAAATATCCTGAAGTTCAGTCACACAGCATGCGTATGTTATCGCAACCAGGAAGACCACTTTTAAAGTGAGTAGATGGGGGCCTGTCTAACTTGGCACCTGTATAAAACATATTTTTATGGAGCCCCGCCACTCTGATTGTCGGTAGTGGAAGTAACGGCTCCTTTCCGAGCCCCTTGCATCATCAAAACAATCAAAGGAACACCCCTGTGATAGCTGCAACCATAGGGGGCAACTTTTGCGATGGGAAACTCCAACTACCACCAAGTTTCGAAGATGGAAGGGTGAGCCCTGCAGCGTAACATGGCGGCTGCATTACTTACTTGAATATATCGGCAGACACGGCCCACAAGGCTTCACTGCCCTGCGCGGTTCCTGTTCCCCCTACCTCAGGGTGCAGAAACTCATTCCAATGTAGGGCTGACAGGAAGAGGAGAGCCTGTAAGCCTCTGACGACTGCACAGCTGCATCGGGGGTGAGCAGAGGAGGCGCTGGAGTTGGCTGTGGAAGACAAGAAATGCCGCTAGGCCCGGTGGCCTACGGGACCAAAGGCATTCATCAGGGCAACCGCTGTCCACCTGCAGGGCCCGTGAGCCCTAATATCAGAGTGCAGTGAACCAAGCCTGCTGCCCTCTTCATACTGCTCTCCCTGGGCGGCCCTCTTCCTGGCCCCCTCCCTGGCAGATGCAGGACCCACCTATGTGAGGAGAGAGGACCTTGGATACGGCCATATCAGGTTACACGCCTTCCATCAATGTCGCCTTCACCTCAGGTCAGTAGTGCATGAGCGTCCCGTTGCCTATTGTGGATGCAGGGGGTTGCCGTGGTGGCCAGAGACTGGACAACTGGAGGGCGATAAAGGGTCTGTGGACGCCCATGGGAGGAGTAAGTGCGACACGCTGCAGATCAGCAGGCACTGCTGACGGCGAGCATCCCCTCTTCCTGGAGCATCTGGGGCCTCTCTGGATGTGCCTGAAGAGCCACGGGCCCTAACACATTGTCAGTGACTTCCCAGAGCCACTACACAAAGGTAAGATTCCCTGTGGACGTTTAGCTGCCTGGAGGCTTGTTTCCTGTGTGGAGGGGCACTGAATGCGGAGGTGAAGCGCCAGTACCATTGTATGCTACCTAGTGGCCGTTGACCTGCTACGGAGGCAGCGCTGACTGGTCCTGACCACGCCCTGTGTTCCTGCACTGCCGCCCCCGACACTCGAGGCTGCGTGGTGGCCCATTGCCCTGGACGCTGGCTTTTGCAGTTGTGGCAGCCCCTCATGTAACAGCCACTGAAGATATTGGCCTTTACTCTGGCCCCCCTAAAAGAGACTACTTCCCAGCTCAGGGCCTGAGGCACCTTGACCTGTGGGACTGTAACACACTGAGGTGCCCTTTTTTAGACTAATTGTCTCTGGTGCTTGTCTCTCTTCCTAGCGTGCTCCCTTTGCCGTAGTGGGGGTTGCAGTGGGGACAAACATTTGTCACAGGAAACCCGCCCCCCCCCCCACTACTAACTTGTGATATTGCCCTGTGTTGACCCTCACTTTGTTCTCACCCGGTTCTAGCACCGTTGCTGAGTCGTCATGTAAACGGCCCACCAAATTAAGAAGAATTCCTCGATTAACGACTTGCTCACGAGGTCCTCCGCAAAGACAAGTGACCAAACTGGAGAAAGATCAAAGCCGGCATCCGCCTCTGTTGCCACAGCTTCAGAGAGCTCCAGTGATGACGATGCACCAGTCACATGGCCATTTTTGCCCTTAGGGATGACATAGCCACACTTAAACAGTAAATAGCAACGAATGTCAAGGTAATCAGGAGGAGTGTGGGTGAACTGGAACAGAGCGTCAAATCCCTCGGGCAGTCCCATGATTCTCGTGAAGAGGAATTATAGGAACATCATAGGAACATTGTCGGGAGATCCCTACTCTCCGGGGAAAAAACTGTTGATCTCAACTACCAGCGGGAGGATCTCTTCACCTTTTTTCGTTGGGTGGCTCCAGCCCTGGCCGACCACGAGACTGTCCTAGACTGCACACACATAGCTGGTCGCCCAGCCCGCTCCCCTGAGCAACCACAGGACATACTCACCTGTTTCCATTATTATTGTCAGAAAGAGCCCATCATGCCTGTAGTGCGCAACAGGAATGCTATTGACTTTGAAGGCGCAAAGGTGTGGTTACATCAGGACTTATCTCATATTACATTGCACCATATTACATTGCAGCGCCCTTCGACCCCTTACCAGTTTTCTTTACAACAAAGGGATCAGATACAAGTGGGGACATCCATTCTGCATGAAGGGAATAATTAAACCAACAGTCTGCGCACTCTGGAGGAAGCCTGATCGTTGTTGGACATGGTTGACCTGCAGAATGACGATACCCCCAGTATCAAGACAGATGCATGGCGTTCCCTTCAACTGCGTCACTCTGCTCCCCCCGCTCAAAGAGCAAACTCTTTTGCAAACCTCCTGTTCAGGAGGGCTGCCAGGAGAGAACTGCACTGCTACATCAACCTCAAAGGAAAGACCGCATGCCAGAATCAGACAATGACTAGAGGAGGCCCGTTCCCCTTGCTGACTCCTGCTGCCTTCAGAGGAGTGACTTACGGTGACATGGTGCAGTGACCAGTAGTGAGAGGGTGCATGCACCTTTTTACGCAGGCTGCAATGGCAAGCCTCCAGACACAGGCCCTCATTCTAACCCTTGAGGTGACCACCAGGGCCGCCGTGGTGGCTAACCGCCGCAGGACTGGTGGTGAAGACCCCGCCATATTACGCCTGCAGCGGTATGGTCACTGCCAAACCGACGCTTCTCCACCCAACCTGCCACTTTACTGCGGCCTTCCGGGCTGGGGGTTTCCACTTCCAGCCCAGAGGGAATAGAATAACCGCAAGGTTATTTCGACTCTGGACACTGCCAGCATTTTCGTGACGGTCTCACTGCCACGAAAATGCTGGTGGAAAGGTATCCTAATGACAGGAACTTGCGTTCCTGTCTCCAGGATACCCCCCGAACACCTCTGCACACACACACGCATGCACCCACCCACACACAATCACACACACACATCCCCCACTCACTCACACACGCACTCACATTCACCCCATAGAAACGCATACATACCCATACACATCACACATGCATGCATACACTCACCATCCCCCACCCTCTTCCTTCAACTACATACATTAACAATCCCCACCCCCTCACTCATCTTCACACAGCCACACCCGACCCCCCAATCGTACCACACTGCACGCACACACACACACACACACACACACACACATACACACACCTGCATGCACAAACACTCCCTCTCCTGCCCCCCCACATTCATGACGCCCATACATACACACACACATACACACACATCCATTCACACCCCCCGCCCCCTTGCGGGCGAGGTGCTACTCCCTGAGGGGACGAGACCCGGCGCTCCCACTGCCCGCCGTGCCCCACCACCAGAAGACTGCCACACAGAATTACGGGTCGTAATTCTGTGGGCGATCTTTTTCTTGCATGGCGGTGCCGGCGGTGGTCATAATACGTCAGTCTGAAGACCGCTAGCACTGGTGGTCTTCCGACGGCCACAGTGGTCTTCGGAAAAGACCGCTGCAGTCGTAATAGGGCCACAGTTTGCATGGGCTCCAGGGTGTACCGTGCCCTGGGTACCCAAGTACCATATACCAGGGACTTACAACCCCAGTAGGCCAATTGTGGGGTGTAGAAGGTACCAAAGAAACCAAAGTTAGAGGAGACAATCACTGGGGTCCTGGTACTGCAAAGCATTTGTTGTACTCACAGTATCAATAAATGAAGACACCCTCAAAGAATAATTCAAGACCAATTTACAAAAATACTTCAGATTTGTATATACATTTTAAGACCAAGACCATCAAAATCAAGTAAGTAGTTTTCAAGTTATGAATTTTTGACATTTTAACAAAGTTAGTCTTTTTGTGTGTAATTGTCCAAGGGCGGATCACTTCATATATTGTTGAAGGAAGTACGAGAATGCTGTTACGTCAAAAAGGTCTGAGACTAAGAGGCAAATTTATGGCATAGTGCTCATTTTAAATATTTATATGGAATTGAAGAATTAGTGAAATATATGAAGTGATCCGCCCTTGGACAATAGAGAAGTAGTAGTAGTACAAACTTTATTCGACTTTCAAAAAGTCATAAAAGTATCAAATATAATACGATACAGTATGCAATAAATAAGGTAAAAATTTAGATAAAATAGATTAAGAAAATAAAAAGATACATACAGTCAGAGAAATTAAGATATCTTTTTAAAAATGTTTCATAGTTGCAGTCCATTAATAAACTAGGTATAAAATTACATCACTACCCCCATACGCTTTCTTGTATTTAATACGGAGCATAGAAAATTAGCCAAGGTTCCACACATCTCAATAGAGGATAGCACCTGAAGCCTGGCATACGCGGTACGACACTGGGGCAAGTTGATTGTCCTTAAGAGAGGGACTACTAGGCGTTTTCTCTGGTTGGCATAGAATTTACAAAATAGGACCACGTGAATTGTAGTTTGTGGTGACTTTGTATCACATGGACAGGGCTTCAGCGTGGTACTCCAATCGTTCATAGTGGGGAAGGTTACTAGACGATGATATATATCTAACCTCAATCTGGTTAGAACAAAACGGTGACGGGGGTTTACCAGATTCGACAAATAAGGCTGTATGCCCTCCGTTGACAAAATTATTTGATTGTGAATAACAGTGGGCTTTTTTGATTCAGCCTCCCATCGTAAATCTTCTAGATGTTTTAATACCAGAACACTCAGGTCCTTCCTAGAGATTTTCCCCAGAGAAACTGGGTTTGTGTAAAAAACTTTGTTTCCCATATTTTCGAAGAAGGTCATAATATATCTTAACCAAGGCACCCTTGCTGCGTATGTGGATTTCATGCAGTCAGTCAAGATGGCCTTTATTTAGTGCAGTATGTTCCGAGGACCAAACTTTATGCCATAGAAATAATGGTTGAATCTTTATCAAGTCTGTAATGAAGGGGAGCCCCAGTTCAGAGTGGACAATGTATGATGATGTACCGTTTGGTACCATCAATAACTGTCTTAAAAAATCATTTTCCACCGTCTGCACCAGGATACAATTAGTATATCCCCAAATTCCAGACCCGTACATAACAGCCGGGGTGCACTTGGCTTTGTAAATTTTTATCATGTCCGACGGGGTAACCCCCCCATCCTTTTAGAAAAAAGCCTTAAGGCCGCCGTTGTTTTAATAAGCTGGGCTTTTTTCATTTTCCTACAGTTTGCCCAGGAGCCCTGTTTATCAAACATTATGCCCAGATATGAGAAGGTTCACGCGGTTTCTACCCTCCCATCCGCGGTAGTAATATTATAAGTCTTACCGCGTTTCCCGCCACAGTTCATGATAAACGTTTTGGAGCGATTGATAGTGAGTCCCAGTTGTGACATAAATGTGGTACAAGTAGATACAAATTTTTGAAGAGCTAGTGGGGTTCTGGCCATTAAAACTGCGTCATCTGCGTAGAGTAGTACCGGGACAGGGCGATTGCCTATTTGGGGGAGATCTTTGCAGTTACTAACCAATACATTTTCCAAATTATTTATGTACATTGAGAACAAGAACGGGGCAAGAACACAACCTTGGCGCACGCCTCTATGTAGGCCAAAAGGGCGAGTACATTCCCCTTTTAGCCCATACCTCACTCTTGCTCTACACCCTGTGTACATTTCACGTATAAACTGAATTATAGCTGGTTCTACCCCCATGCTGTTTAAAATATCCCATAACTTATCATGTAGTACACAGTCAAATGCCGATGATAGGTCAATAAAAGCCAGATGCAGGTTGCCTTCTCTAATCCTTGTATACTTTCCAATAATAATACTTAAGTTCAGGCTTTGCTCCACTGTCCCAATTCCTTTCCGGAACCCGTACTGGACAGGAGATAAAGCACTCTTTTCTTCCGCCCATATTTGCAACCTGTTCAAGATAATTCTCCCTGCTAGTTTAGCCATTGTATCCAACAAGGAGATTGGCCTGTAACAGGCTGGGTTAAGGCGATCACCTTTTTTATATATTGGAATGATATTGGAGTCTCGCCAGGATGGTAAGGGACCTCGTATGCAGATAGCCCTCAATGTCTGCGTCAGTACGGGCCCCCATAGCTGAATATTTGCCTTGTATAAATCAATTGGAACGCCATCGGGACCCGGGGCTTTCCCTGGTTTGCTTAGGGTTATGGCTTCCTCTACCTCCTCAAGGCTAAATTGCGGGATTATGGTCTGACGTGTACCTTCCTGGGGACCTTGATCGTGTACGGGAACTGTAGGCCTCAAATCGCTACCCTGCGAATATATTTTAGTAAAATATGCAATCCAATCCTCTTCGGATATCGCTATTTCCATCCTGGGGGAATCTCTGTCCCCAAGCACGGGAGAATTGATTGTTTTCCAGAAGAGGATGTTATCTTTTGTACGGCTAGCTGTGTGTAGGGTCTCCCACAGAGATCTTTTTAGGGTCAGTTTCCTTTCCTTGATTGTAATTTTGTATTCTTGTCTGCACCGGTGTATGTCTGTTGTAGGTTTGTTTGGGGCTATTAAAGCATTTTTCAGTTTCCTATGTGCTTGGGAGCACCTATAGTCGAACCAACCAGAAGCCCCTTTTTTTCCCGGCTTACCACCTCTGATAGTAAGGGCTTCTTTTATGGTTTGCATGATCAGTGCAAAGGCACTTAAGCATCGCCCTGGATCTAGATTCTCACTTAAACAGTCTGCAAAAGCAGGCTTGCAGTCACATAATAACTGTTTCAACAGAAACTTGGGGTCTATCTTAGACCATTTCAGGGTAAATCCATTGCGCAGTGCTAGTTCGATGTCATCTACCAGAATGGCCCTGTCATTCCTGTCTGCTTTAAGGGGAGTTAATAAAAGGTTCAGACTCTGGGGCTATTGGTCGCTAATTGCGATGTCGTGCAAAGTATAATTCATGAGGTAGTATGCAAAGTGGGTTGACATTAAAACATAATCAATCACAGTATTCGCACCCCTTCCATTGTAAGTTGGTTTGAACTGTGTTTCACCTGAATATAATTCGTTTACAAAAGATAGGTTATGGGTTTGAGCCAATGTATTCATTGCATCTCCTTGGGTGTTATGAGCAAAGTGAAGTCTTAAACCCACACCTTCAGGATCCCAGCCACATACCTTATCTGAGATTTCTTTACAAGGGTGGACGTTAAAGTCGCCACCCCAGATCATGAAGGTCTCCCGATTATTATTTGCACTTATTTGTTTTAAATTATCTCTCATCTCCATTAGAATATTGGAGAACTCTCCAGGGGCTGCGTTATTATAAAAGTTAATAATGACTAGATGGGTCTTATGATCCAAGTTACCCTATAATATTTGATAGAACGAGCTCGTAAATTTCATCTCTAGGTTCTGTAATCGTAACTTGTTAGAAATATATATGCATAAACCCCCTTTTGGTCTACCGTATCTGGACTGAGCAGCTGGCAAGTGAAATGTTTTATAGCCATTAATATGAAGAGGGCTTAATAGCCACGTCTCTTGGAGACAGATGCATGAATATTCTTCTATAAAATTCACCCAGGTCTCATTTCCTATCTTGTTGGTTAGACCTGCAATGTTCCAAAACAGCAAAGCTAACTCCGCTTTCTGTTTAGGAATACCGTACTGGTTCTTTGATAAACAGGGAGATAGAACACCGTCGGTGGATGGATTATATTTCTTGGGGGGCTGCTCTGATTTAAGTAGGATTGAATCCTATTTCTTATAGGGTCCTTTGTGTGGGATGTGTGTTCTTTGTTTAAAATCTGCCCTGATTTATATGCTACCTGGGCTAACTCATCTGAGGAAACTGACTGGTTCTTGTCAAGTCAATCTATGTCTTCGTAAGAGGATGGAATCTGTTACGCCCTGTAAGGGGGTCTGGTGTATTTGGAAGTGCTCTTACTAGTTGTGGATTTATAGGGTTATACCCCCCTGGTCTTTGATAAAAGAAACCTAGGGGTAGTAGCGAAATTCCTTGGGGAGTGACTTGTCTGGCTCCTAGTTAATAAATAATTCTGTCCACTAAATTTGGTGTACTGAATGAGAGGACCACACAATCTCCTTCCAGCACTTTCTTACTGCTTCCTATCCACTTAATTCTTCTAACCATTTTTATGTCTTCAAAAAGGGACCTGACCATTCCTGCACCCAGGCGAACTCCTATCCAGTTTAGAGCCTTATTTCTCAGGGCCATCCATGATTCTTGCTGGTGATCGTTTAGGGGTGGGACATTAGCTAAGACCACTACGTAAGGTGTAGCCTCTGGGGGGAGATGTAATAGATCACTTGGCAGATGTATTAAATTCAAGGATTCGGTCTTACTGGAGATGTTCCTCCCAGAGTTTACGTGGGGCTGAGTGGTCGTTGCCCTAGATGGGCTGATGCCTACTCTCTTGAATGGTCCAGGGTTTGAGGCTGTTTGTTCGGGGAGAGAATTATGAGCTGTAGCAATAGATGGTGGAGGCCGGGAAGTTTGATTCAAGTTGGATACTGGTTGTTGTATTAATGTCTTTCTCAAGGGATTTACATCCGAGTATTTACCGATTCTCCTGTTTTGCGGGGGAAGTAGGATGTTATTCTCTAGCTCTGGGATCAGTGAGGATGTATTAGGATTCTTTACTATTGGGTGTGAATCTTCCCGATGTAGAGCCTTTATTAATCCTAGGCCTGCCTCAAGGTTACTCTCCACCCCCTTTAGACGCTCCAGCATAGAGTCAAGGGTGGCTCCAGTGGATGATTTCAGGGTGTTTACTAACTCGTGGAGATTTATAAGGAGTGATCTGGTCGTGTCTCCTACACTGTTTGACGATTTCTTCTGGAGTGTTTTTTTTGGATGTTTTGTAGTCGGGGAAGTTGTTATATCTATCACTGAGGGTTTCTTTGAATTCCTATCTTCCAGGCCCACCTCCGGTTTCCTTGGTCGTTTAGCAACAGGAGAGATTTCATCCAGGGAGTAAATTGTATTAGAGGTGTCTCTAATACATCCGTTAGTATGTTTTGCTTCTGTATACTCGTCCCCATGTTCACTAAGTGGGGGATTATTAAGTAGTTCTGCGCTTTCTGGTGGTACATGGGATTGATCTTTAGACCATGATAATTTCTCTTCGACAGTGGCAATTTGTTTATCTATCATGCCCATCGCCCCTGAGATATATTTTAATATAGAAGTACTATCTTTTAGTTTAGTCGAATTACTTGATTTAAAGTGATTCCTTTTACCCATATTATATCTGGTGTCAGGATTCCTGTCTAAGTAATAAAAAGAAGGGGGAAGTCAGATGTATTAACCAGCCTTAAATCACTGCGCTGCGCTGCCCTAATTCAGCAGGTATTCACAGGAGTCACAGCTTACTCAAAAGGTCTATTTGTCGTATATAATGGTAGTACCTCCCTTACTCAAATCGCTTAGAATAACCCAGGGCCTCGCGCACCCTGTCAAAATGGGCAGGGTAGGCAGGGGGGGAGGAGTGCTAAGCAGTCTTGAAAAAGTGAGACTTCTTTCAGTCCTTTTGCCCTTTGGCCTTAGCCCGCAGGGTTAAGAAGTATTAGTCCCTGGAAAGCAAATACCAAAGATTAAAGAGGGGTGGCCCAGTCCTGGCGAAGACGGGCGAAGGACGGCCCGCCCTTGGCCCGAGCTTTGCCCGGGTGCTGCGGGCGCGCAACGTAGTTCAATAGAGAAGTAAGAAACACTCAGAATGAGGATACGACTTAATGAATGAGTGAGCTTTAATATTTATATAATTCATTATGGATGCAGACATGAAATTAATGTGTTGGGAGAATATACAATCGTCCTGAGGAAGGTGTTGAATGGACTGTGAAAGACCACCGAAACGCGTCAAAGCTAACTGGATTGCTGGACCCATTGGAACTGGCCAATAATAGATGAAAAATTGGTGCACAAATTAATTGGCCATTGTATACCAAAACTGAGACAGCAGGAGATAACAGGCCAGGGCGTGTCTTGAGTTTTGTCTCCGTATTGATCTTTTTTAGACTAGAGACTGTATAGTGGTCCCTTGTGGGGCCCACTAAATCTTTTCAACTGTTTTATATTTTCATTGAATATGGGATTATTTATTAAATAATAATTTTAGATCTTCCTTTAGTAAGTTTGATCATTGTAGTGAATGAGTATATGAGAACTGAGTTAAGTGACGAACAGTATTATTTTTCCCCCTGGAAATCACTGTGATATGGTGCCCTGTGCCCTTGGGTTTAATAGGTTACGTGGGGCCCTCTCTCTCCTATTTTGGACTACCCAATCTAGACACATTTGTCACAACTGTCCACTCTGAGTGGAGTAAGGAGAGAGGTCTGCCGCTGGTCCATTTGCAGTCAAACAGTCACCACTGCAAATCCTTTACAGTCTCCACAGCAGCCTGCTGCTGCGAAAGAAGATCCTCTCAGAGGGGCACCTGATCAGAGGATTAATTGCCATGCTCAGTAGCTTGGGATACCAGACACTCTGTGCCAAGTCCAGTGCCACAAGGATGACTTGCGCCTGGTCATTCTTTATCTTCTTGACAACTCTGGGCAGGAGTGGTATGGTCGGAAAGGCGTACAGGAGGCCTGTGATCCACTCTAAACAAAAAGTGTCACTGAGCAAGAGCCGCCTTGGAAACTCCAGCATACAAAACTGCTGACATTGCGTGTTCTCGGCAGAGGCAAACAGATCTAACCAAAGCTCCCCACCGATGAAAGAGACCTTGTACCACCTCCGGATGGAGACACCATTCGTGATTGTTGCAGCTGATTTAGTCTGCCCTGGCATTCAGAGAACCTGCCAGGTGTTGAACTACCAGGGAAATGCCTTGATGTTTCAGCCACGTCCAGAGATGCAGGGGCTCTTGACATAGGGTCCACGACCCCACCCTGTTTGTTGCAGTACCACATGGTGATGGTGTTGTCTGTGAACACCTGTACCAGCCTCACCTTGATGGAAGGTAGGAAGGCCTTCAGTGCTAGTTGGATCGCCTGTAACTCCAGCAAATTGATGTGGAGTCCAGATTCGTACAGAGACCATAGCCTTCTGATCTCCACCTCTCCCAGATGGCTGCCCCATCCCAGGAGGGACAATTGTCACTACTGTGAGATCTGGTTGGGGAAGGGAGAGGGATCTGCTGCTTACCTAATAGCGGTTTGTGAACCACTACTGCAGATCTTTTGCAGTTCCCTCAGAGATCTGGAATGTGTCGGAGAGATTTCCCTGATGCTGAGCCCATTGGAACTTTAAGGTCCCACTGCAGAGTCCAGATATGCCAGTGGCCATGTGTCACAAGCAGGATGCATGATGCCATGAGTCTCAACAACCTCAAAGTCAGTCTTACCGAAATCCTGGATAGAGGCTAAAACATCGGTATCATAGCCTGGTATCCTGGATTTTCAGCTCAGGAGGATACGTCTCAAACTGCACCATAAACAGAACAGCTCTGATGAAAAGGGGCGCGTGTGAGAGAGTCAGGTGTGACTTTGGCACGTTTATAGTAAATCCCAGCAAGTGCTGCAGGTTCGCCGTAGCCTGAAGGTCGTAGATGACAGCCTGGGAGGAGCCCAGCTTCAGCAGCCAGTCATCGAGATAGGGGGAAGACTGACACCCCTGATACCTGTATATGAGCTGCAACCACCGCCTTTAACTTAGTGAACATCTGAGTAGCTCTGGTCAGGCCACAAGGGAGCACGGCAAACTGAAAATGCTAGTGGTTGACCGTGAAGCACAGGTAATGTCTGTGGGGAGGCATGACCGGAATCTGAAAATATCCGTCCTCCGAATCTAGCACTACCATCCAGTCTCCTGGGTCCTGTGCAGACAGAACCTGAGCCAAGGTGACTATCTTGAATTTCTCCTTCTTGAGGAAGTGGTTGAGGGGCCTATGGTCTAGGGTAGGATGAAGGTCTTTCTTCAGCACCAGAAAGTAGACAGAATAGCAACCACGACCTACTTCTCGCATCAGGCCCCTCTCTATGGCTCCCTTGGCCAAGACTGCCACAACATCCTTGCGGAGAAAAGAAAAATAATCCTCCGTCAGCCTGTCTTGCAGTCGTGGCATGGGGGTAGAAGTAGTCAGAGAGTAGCTTTTTCGGACCAATTGCAAAACCCACCTGTCTGATGTTATGGACTGCCAGTGGGGCAGGTGATGACGGATCCTGCCATCATCTGGGTGACCGTGATGGTAAAAGGGCAAAATAGGAAGGTTTGGAGCCTGCAGCTGCGGGAGGGGTGTTGCACTGTGCCTACCTCTGGCTGCTTGATCCACGTGGGTTGGATATCACACCCTCGGCCACGCAGGGTCCTGGGAAGAATGCGCTGCATACTGGCTAGGCAGGAACTGGTGCAGTTGGTAGCTCTTTCTGTAACCATGAAAGAGAAATGAACCGATTAGGGGTGGCACGGGGCAGAAGATAACCCCAAGGACCCGACCTTATCCCCAACTGTCCTTAAACTTCTTACGCGCCGAGTCCGCTTTGTCTCTGAAGAGACAGGATCCATCAAAGGGCATGTCCATCAAACAAGACGTGACATCCCCTGAAAACCCAGTAGTGCGTAGCCTGCTGTGCGGACTAAGGGCTACTGTTGATGAAACCACTCTGCCTACTGCATCAGAAGTGTCGAGTCTGCATCTCTCCCATATGCTACTGCTGGAGAGAGCACAGCCCTGGCTTCTTCCGGGACCGAAGGCAGTCCTTGTGCAACCGTATCCCACAGAGCGTGGGAATAGCAGGCCAAGGGGCATGCGGTGTTTACAGCCATCAGTGCTAGGCTGGTGGAAGAAAACATCTTCTTCCCAAGTGTCTCCAGTCTCTTTCATTCCCTATCCAGTGGAGCAGTAGGTAATGCACCAGGGTTGACATGAGGGGTAGAGGAAGAGGTAGAGGGAGAGGTTGGGTGAGGAAACTTGAATCCCCTGGGGCTGGGCCGTGGCAACAGGCGATTGTCCTGTTCACATGAAGCATGTGTTGGGTTTAGACCGAGTAGCCAAAAGGGCCTAATTAAATGAGAGGAGCGGGTCAGATGGGGAGACTCCCGGCTGAAGCACTTCTGTTAAGACATTAGTCTTGACAGCCACAGAGGGCAACTGAAGGTCGAACAGCCTTCCGCACCACCTTTGCAAAGGATGCTCCCTCCTCCATAGCCACAGCAGGTGAAGAAAGTATGTAAGCATCTGGGTAAAGTATCCAGGGCACTGGGTGAACCCAGTTCCTCACATCAGTCCATATCCCGATCATAGGGCTGGATTTCAGGGTCCAGTGACTCCTCCCAGAGACCAAGCCCATCAGAATAGTGCTCAGGATCTGATCAGGGCGTCAAGGCTCCCGTCGGCGCCAGCTATGATGTCGAGCGACGCCCCTCTGGCTATGTATCAGAGTTGGAGATTAAAATGGGCATGGCACCAGGATCATCTGCATTGGGACCAGCACCGGGTAAGGTCGAAGTGTCGAAGTAAGCCTCAGCAAGGGCTACTAGTGCAAGGGGTTCGCCCTTCTCTGCACAACGTCCTCAGACCATATAGGAAGAAGTTGGCACAGAAACTGAAATAAAAGACAAAGTTTATTAAACCTCATGAGGAGGTACTACAGTTCAAACAACACCCTTCGGTAATTTTTGAAGTAGCACACTGAACTAAGAGAGCATGGCCCTTTTATACCCACGCAGGGGCTAAAAGAAGGTGGTACAATTATAGAAGCAAGACTTACATACATATAAGGTCATATGGAAATGCACAGTCGACAGGTAGGAGGGGCTAACAGTTTTCAAGGACTAGTTGACACATTACTGTCTGTTACTGATTACTAACAGCTGCAGATCTTACTGGGCATGTGCGAAAGTGGGAGATGCTAAATATAACTTGTCACTAGACAGATTTTCAAGAGTAGTTAACAGGAAGGTAGGACAGAGCACATGGTGAGCACATGGCAGCATGTGGCAGAGAAAATGGCTGCCATGAATACAAAATGGATTCCGTGAAATGTTCACAATAGTTGCTAAATACAAGATGTCTTCTGCTAATGCTTAATCTAATCGCTACTAAATTACAACAGGACGGGCATGACCTGCATCAGTCCGGATCCAAAAGTGGATCCTTGGGACCCCACTGGCACCAGGGACAGAGGCATTGCCATGGAATCAGAAGGGGACCCCATGGTGTCTGAAGGTGTGTGTGCCTAAATATGGCACACATGTCGTCATAAAATTATTTTAATTAGGTTGGGGTCACTTCGGCTCTAGGAAAGTGCAGAGTTGGCGGCGGTACAGGCTCAACTGCTCAGCGAGGACAAGAATGTGGACGCTTCTGCATCTCAGACCAACGTCTGTGGAGAAGTCGAAGCATGCTCCGATGGGTTATGGTTCCTCTTCCGGCATCAGTGCCAGCATAGATGTTCGAGGGTCCAATGCTGATTTCAGTGATATTCCCAACTCTGGTACAGAACCTAAGCACGTTTCATGAGCCTAGATGATGCAGAGGGCAAACTTGCCAGCGGTGCCAGACTGGGGGTCCCTGCAGATCGTTGGGGCCGAAGGTGCACTACTGAGAGATGGAAGTGTTCCAAAGATGTGCAGAATAGTCTCTCAAAAGACTGCAACTTCCAGGGACCGCTGATGGACATGGAAACTCCGAGTGCAACGAGACAAAGAATGGAATCGGCTCCTCAGTGGAACAAGATCGAGACGTACAGGCACAGTGAAACACTCACAAATTATCTAGAGAATGACAGTGGCAGGAAGGGGCCATGTACCGTGTGGACTTTGTATGTTTTTTTCTTCGACTTACCTGAAGATTTCAACCATAAGGAAGATCGGACTCTGGAATGATTTCCAGAGCGAGTCCACCCTCATGACAGTGACTTGGGGCATGACTGCCGGTGAGCCTTTCAGTGTTTCACCATGTAGAGCCTTGCTTGGGGTCCTCGGCTGGCCTTTGGATTAATTTGGGCACCATCACCAAAGGCCTTGTAGTTGTTCATCGTAACCAAAGCACCAGAGACGCACCTCGTGGGGATCTATCACAGACATCTGCTTGTGACAGTCCCTAAAATGTTTAAGCCCTGTCATTTTAGGGTGTGACATGTCCCCTCCACACTGAAAAAATTGAAATAAATCTTTCAAACTCTTCCCAAAGTAAAGAAAGAATGAGTGGAGCTCCAGATGTGCATCTAGAGGCATGAAAATAACAGAATTGATGTCAGTATTCATGGATGGTGTGCAGTCTGTTTATCACTTCCAGACCAGAACAGCATTGACCCGTAGTTGCACGGTGCCCCCCTACTGGAAGACGGGAGCACTGCTTTTGAATTTGCCAGATCTAGTCTGACACCTGTTGTTTCCTGATCCAATCTGGCAGAAATTCACAAGCTGGGTAATATGACGTTAGAAGTATACATCAGAATACATCTTTTTTGCCACTCTCAAGCATGCGTAGTGGTAACAATTTTACACGTTGGCATTTCTGCAAGAACTCTCGTTATGAAACACACTCGTTTCTTCAGTGAGGTACCGTTGACTGGACATATAATCCCACGGACAACCCCAAGAATGTTATTTCCTGGGGTATCTGGCTTTCTGTTGCATTTTGTCTAACAATAGGGTGATTGTTTTGGTGGTTTTTCACACTTTGAGCTCGTCTAGTGTTATGCTTGCCTAAATAACCTCTCATGCATCTATGCCATGTCCAAATGATATTTGGTTTCACCCAATGGCTGCCAAGTCTCCTGGTGTGCTGGTTTAATATCTGAGATGTGCCGTAGTTCCACTCATTGCCAGATTGCTTTTAACAAATCTCCTCTTACATCTTAGAACTTCTGGTTTCAAACACTGCATGCAGTATTAGGTCAATTACTGCATGCACAGGCTGAGTCTTAGTATTGACTGAAACATGCTATCAGTCAAGTGCACACCTGGAATAATCTCTTCATATATTGTTTTACTTTTAGGTTTCCCTCTTTTGGATTATAGAGGATAATTTATTTAGGTGTGTGTTTTAAATCCACGTGCACAAATGTTAATGTTGTTAAAGTATTTGTTTCACTGCAATGTGATAATTCAACTTGCTTGAACACATTCATGTTTTCTCTTTTGCATGGCATCAATTGTTTTTCTAGTTATTGTTTTTAGATAATAAACAAGGTTTCAGAGAAATTATCTTAATTTTTCAGTTATAGTTTTAAACAAAAGCAATAGTTCACATACTATAAGTTAGGTTAAGGTCTAGAGGGGCTTCATTATCAATTGTTTATTCAAAGCGCAGGCCAAGTATATAAACTGGAATTAAGCATTATTAGATATAGAGGCACTCCGATCCAAGGATTGAAGGCTGAGAGGAATCCAGTAGCTGTAAACATCCTTCTTTGTTGAAGGCTACAGGGAAAGCCCCACTCGGCTTATCTGCCAGCTCGAGGACATAGCTGAAAAGATGGGAACAGCAGTTACTTCTATTGTTCAGAAAAGGTATGTGGCTGCGAACCCTGCATGAAACTCAAGTAGGCACCTTTTGGTGCTAAGTTTCGCTGGGTTAACTGAGGAAATGGAGGGGTTAGCAATATTGATGCAGAGAAACCCTAAAATACCATCATAATGTTACAATATTTTCTGCTGTTATGCCTGCTGAGAAATACCATTGCCAATATTCATACTGTGTGCACTAGCATAGAATTTAGGGGCATATTTATATTTTGTCTGCACTGAATGTGCGTCAAAAATTTTGACGCACATTCAGTGCAATCCTTGACCCATATTTAAACTTTGACGCCCGAGCCCGCGGACGTCAAAATCCCGCAGTGTGCATCATTTTGTGGATGCGGCAACCCACCTTGCGTTAATCATATACAAGGTAGGCGTTCCCGTCCAAAAAATAACTTAAACGCCCGTGCGTCATATTTATGCTTCTGGGCAAAAATGCCGCATGGCCGGGAGGCAGAGCCGAACAATGACGCACAGCCCGATTTGCATAAAGAATTAAAATGGCGTTAAAATTGGGCAAGCACACCTGTATTTAATCAGAACACACAGAAGCAACAGCAGAGCAGCAAAAGGGAGACATGGAGGTGCTTCTCATCCAGCATGCACGCAGACGCAGAGCCCAGCAACAACAACAGCAGCTACCACAACACCAGCAGGGACCCCAAAGGCAGTGCAGAAGGCAGGAGAGAATATACTGCACCAGAACAACCCTTCATGGCCTCAGGGAACATGACATCATCCAGAGGTACAGGTTGAACTGGCAGGCCATTCAGCAGCTACTGCGAAACATAGAGCCACAGTTGGCACCCACCTTGTTGACACCCCGCACCATCCCAACAGAAACCAAGCTGCTAGCTGTACTTCACATGCTGGCAAGTGGCTCTTTTCAAACAACTGGTGCCCTGGTTGCCGGAATATCACAGCCATCATTTTCTGCCTTTTTGCCCAAAGTACTGGATGCCATCATTGGACACACACCCGCCACATCTGCTTCCCTAACACACTGCAGAAGCAGCAGGAGACAAAACAGGGGTTTTACCTCATTAGTGGCTTCCCACACCACCTTGGTGCCATCGACTGCACACATGTACGCCTTGTGCCACCTGCTGCAACTGAACACCTCTACCGCAACAGGAAGCACACACATTCCATCAATGTGCAGGCCATTGTCGATCCCCAAGGATTGATCACCAACATCGTGGCAAAATATCCTGGGAGTGTACATGACTCATTCATCTTCCGTCACTCTACCATCAATCAGCACTTCCAGGATGGACGATATGGCAATGGACTACTTGTTGGCAAGTACAAAAACCTACTTATATACACACTGCACAGCAACCCTCTAGGACACACAACACATACATCACAACAGCAACATGTCGACAGGAACACACTGAGGTTGTGACATCGCTAGCCATGTTTCATAGGTCAGTATTGAACCTGTCACACATCTGAAATTAGTGTACAGTCTAATGTTAAGACGTCAATGATCACAACGTTTGGAGTGGTTTGCCTAATTGTCACCTTGCAAAATGTAAGCGTCTCAATGATGTTTAAATTTATCCATTGCATAAATCTAAAGGTATGGGATGTCCAGGGTACATAGATGTGAATGTGTTAACAACACTGTCAAAATGAATCTGTGTATGGAACTATCATCTCACCCCAAGTGAAGACACAGGGACACCTGTATCACAAGTCACAAGTGCACACTGTACTGCAAATCCCAAAACATACTGCTGACAACCGGTCAGCAGCCAAACACTCATTCAGCCAAGGATACAACACAATGCAGATGTTACATCCTACAAGCCTAAGAAGGAACACTATAATACAAAAGAGTCACAGACAACACAAGACAACTACTGCCATGAAAGGTGACATTCATGGGGCAAGCTACATCAACATGATCCCAATCATTTTCACTTTCAGCTGATCAGGGGTATGGGATCCAGCCATGGATCATGACACCATTTGGCGACCCAAGCACTGCAGCAGAGCGGGCCTACAATGACGCACATAGGAGGACACGCAGCATAGTCGAGAGGACCTTTGGCATCCTCAAGTCAAGATTCAGGTGCCTCAACATCACTGGTGGTAGCCTCCTATATTCCCCAGAACTGGTCTGTAAGATCATTCTAACATGTGCCGTCCTGCACAACATTTGCATAAGAAGGAACATTCCCCTCTTGGAACCAGAGCCACACATGCCTGAAGAGGAGGAAGAGGAGGATGGTGGCCTGCAACATGAGGGGGAACAACAAAACACGGCTGCTGGATTGCGTAGGCGCCAACATATCGTGAACAATTTCTTTTAAAACTAATCACCATCACTACTGTATTAACTAATGTAAATAAACACCGATAATAATCACCATATCATGGTCTGGCTAATCATTTTTGCTCACCTTTATCTCTAATTATCAGAATAAGAGTGTAGCCTCATGGAGCATAGCTGATATACCGATCAGGACACAGAAAATCCCAGAGCAATTGTGATGCGTATCATACAACAGTCACATACACACACACACTGTAAATGACATATATCCTGTACATTTCACCTTTGAAGGGCAATAGCAGAGGACCACACTTATTTAACACATACATGTTGGCAACATGGTTCATCGCAGCATATGGCACACAACTAAGACACCATCACTCAATAAGGGGAAAACAAGCCTCATACATGAGGCAGTTGATTTGCTATTGCATTGGTAACAGGAATGTATGACCAGACCCTTGACAGCAGTAAGTCCAACAGCATCCAATCTTTGCAAGGACTATCTGTGACTAGAGTTCCGTATAAGCAGCACAAGTGCCACACCTATGACAAGCATTGCGCACATGACATTTCATGTACATGTCAGCCCATTTCCTAACTCCTGACACACCCATGCACCTGGTCACAAGCCACCTGCCTGAAGAGGTCCCTGGAATAGTAATATGTGTACACCGATATTCCCTCCCCCACACACACAGACAAACAATAGTAATCCTGTGTGCCACACCCTTTCCTATGTTATGCCATTGTCATAGTACATCTGACTGCATGGACGCCAGGTCAATTAATACACTGGCTTGCAGTTTCTAAGCCCTGTTATCACCTGTAGATTGCTTCCCATGTGAAAGGTACTGTTGGCAATTTGAATTCAATTCTCACATACAGGACTTGTGAGAAACAGATGCAGCACACACCTGTGAGCACCTCCATGCACACCACCCATTTGAACATGCACTGCCCCTGCTGATGCCTGGAACAGCATAGAAGTTTCCATTTTGTCAAATACACCGTTATGCATTGCTAGTAATTCAGCCGTGTAACACAGCCCTTGGGTTCACGTGTCACCTTCAAAAACACAGGACATACACAGTTTACCATGTCAACTGTCTTGTTCTTCCTCTGACCAGTCTTAGTCAGACCACTGATTATGTAACTTGTGAAATTGCTGGATCCAGATATACCCTGCATCCTGTCAGCCTGACTGGCACCTGTCTGTGCGTTACCCTAAAGGTTCCTTGTGTCTACATATGTACCACACTTGCTTTACCAAACCTCACATTCCTCAGAGGGTATTTTGTCATGTGCTTCATCAATGCATACCCAAATACATTGTGTAGCATCATCTGCTTTTTAATTGTACCATATTAGTAAAATTGTCTTTTAATACCAAAATCATGGCCCATCCCTTGTCTGGGTCTCATGTATGCATGAACGACAAAGTGTGACAGTGTACCAGGGCCGTATGCAGGGATTGGGTATGGTGCCTCCAGCAGAATCAGCTACCTCTGATAATGTCCATGAAAAGTCCACACATGTTAGGACCCTGACAGTTCACACGCTGAATCACATTGCTCACAACATATTGATGGGCTGTGCATGCTGAATATCTGCTACATAATCAACACAGAGGCTATGATGTTCCCATATGCAGTGGGAACTTCACAGGCCAACCTGTGTACAAATGTTGTAATGACACCTGAGACATTATCTCACTCAGCACACCAAGGTTGCCCTGTTGACAGTCTCATTACACGTCTTCAGTGACAGGGTGGGACCATCCCCATGTAGGTTCTTATGTCCTCATCCACTTTACTCACATTGATCTCCGAAGGTTACTCAGTAGATACAGGAATAGCTGCCACTGACTCATGATAAGACCTGGACGTAACTGTGACAACATACACCCTAAAAATATACAGGATCAACATTGGACCACACACATGAACAAGACACCTCTGTGCAATTGATCACTGTAAATATGTTGACACGTGCTGCCTCGTCTGCTGGTCCACCATTGCCACTGGAGAGTTGTGGCTCTGTCATATGACCACAACTGTGGCGTCATATTACATTTGTGGTTCACCTTTGGCTGTCTGGGCCGATGACATGGTACCAACTTCGTCTATGCATGTGCCTGCCTCACTGTGGAACACCAACAAGTGCCTAGGAAGCAGTTACCAAAATTCTCGGACATGGGATGGGCAACTTGTGGACCATTGACATGAACAAGCGTCTGCCATCTATCTGGTGCATGCTTTGTCATTTGTGGTGTCTATGTTACCCAAAATCTTGGAAGTGCACACAATAGATGTTGCTACATGTATGATTAGCACATGTCCTCTCTCATTTCCACAATGACTTGCATCTAAGGTTTGGACACATTGACTTCACATTCGTACAAGCATATTTGCTATAATGCATCTTGTGATGCACACACACTGGGCCGACTAATACGTTAGTAGCCACTCCACACACATTGAGCCATAGGCATTGAGGTATTGTGCTCATGTGCGTCACCTTGCTATCCTCTCCTGATGCCAAACATGCCCAAATTGTGCAATACATATATGTAGGCCACACATATGGCCATCTAGTGCATCAGCCAAGCGTCAAAATCCTGTTAAGGAAGTAGAGGGTCATGGTCCGCTGCAGTATGATGTCTCACATGTGAACATACACCATCAACACCAAAGTGGAAGCAATCAGCCTATCTCAGTTGTTTCCCAAATGTAACATTACATTAAAATGGAAAACATACCCAAAACCAGTTCATGCCCTGAAATTTTGTCGCATACGCGTCAAAAAATGACGTACAAGCGTAAAAAAATGACACTTATGCCCGAAAAACGACGCATAATGCCCTGAAAATTAAGTGTTAAGACTATTTACAAATATTTGGATGCGGCCTAATTTTCACCCCTGTGCGTCGAAAAATATGACGCTTATACTGTATGCGTGAAAAAATGACGCATAACGATAAAAACGACGGCCATTTTATGCAGGAAGTGATGTAATAGGATATCCTGTTTACAGATTACGTACAGTGGGTGTACTTTCACTTTGCAGTCTATGATTCTTCTAGACTGTGTGGCTGTGTTCTGAGTGTTGTCCAGTGAAATTGTGCTTTTGTGTCCTGTGTGCTACATTACTTGTTACTTTGTGAAATAAATATTGTTGTATACTGTCTGAGTGTGTTTTGTGTACAATTGTCCAGTACTGTATTGTATTTGTTGTTTGTGGGAGTCTGTTGTGGGTAGTGCTAGTTTGGGGATAGTTGGGCTCTTTTAGTTGTTAAGTTTACTTTTTTTTGTACTTCTACTTTCCCCCTTTTCTCCTTTCTTCTTCTTTATCCCCTATACCCCTTTTCAGTGCTGAGATGTTGGGTAGGCCACGTCTTGGCAGGATGGGTGAGGAGGAGCTTGGGAGGTTTATATGGCTGGTGTGCCATTTCCTCCCACTGATGATCGAGGCAGGGAGCAGGGTGATACAGGGGTATCACACCGAGGCGCGACGAATCCGGTGGGGAAAGGTGCTGCATCACTTGCAGCGCATGTATGGGAGCCAGAGGAATGACCACCAGCTGAAGCACCGCTGGGCTGACCTCATTACCAGGGAGCAAGATCTGCTGGACCACCTGGGAATAGTGATTGGTGGCCCTGTTGGTGAGTACAAATCATGTAAATCTGCATAATTAAAAGCTGTGTAGTGACATCAGATGATTTGTACAATATCTGCCGGCTAAGTTGCTGACTGTGTGGAAAGCTGCGGAAACATACAGGGTAATTGATGGACTATGTGAAGGACCACAATTGCTAGCTGTCAGGAAGCACGTGCTCTGCAAACTTACAGAATACTTTTGCTTAATGTAATTTGGTGCGCCATTGTGTCAGACAGCAACACAAAATAGGACCCAATCATGTCTATATAGGTCACATTTGGCAGTGAAGTATAGATTTACTAGAATATTGGCAACCTTTGTTGACGCAATAGCTAGACTGACTTTAGAAACACTACATGATGCAGAAAATGAGTGCTCGCTTCACGTCAATTGATGATAGCAATGTGGCCCAGACATGTCTCATGTGTGTCTGGTGAGTGTGTAAGGAAAGCGTTTTTGGAAGTTCTATGAATGTTAGGGATTATTGTGGTCCTTCATCATTTTGGATACATGTCTGATCTGGATTTGAAAACATCTGGAAAAGGTGTAAGGTGCCCTCAGCTAACATCTTACACTGGTATTTGGAGTTTGTAGTGCCATATTTCGATTAGGGATGGCGGGCCAAAGGTATGCACATGGGTTCATATCTGTATGGTCGGTGCAAATCACCATAGCTGGGCCACATCAAATGAAGGAACTGTAACAACATGAGGGCTTACAAAAGTCCCTGCCCCTCTGTACATTGTACCGATGTGTCATAAATGTGTCATGGCCACATAGGCTGTTTGACTGGTAATGCAGTCCTCAAGTAACCAGGCTTTGTCTGTCTCTCTTGGATGCACATGAGACGAATACACTCCATTATTATTTCTGCTCACTAAAGAAGGAGCATGTTTGCCACCACATGATAGTTAGGGCCACTGCATGTGTGCAGATATGTGTGTAATTGTCACAGGAGACCCATGCTATCTACATGTTAGACGTGCTATATCGGATGCAGTATCATCATGTCTGAGTGGCTTTAATTACTTATGTCATCTTACACATAGTTCATGTCTTTGGAATTGTTGGTCAGTGCACAGATTTTGAGCACATTTCTTCCTTCCATGTCTGACAGGTGGACCTGCACTCTACACTGTGGGAGAGGTGGCTTCATTTGAGGACCCCGACAACTCCAGTAAGTGTTGATATGTCTGTTATATGTTGTGTTTGCTGGTGATGTGTGATGGACTCCTGTGTGTTGAACACATAGCAAGGTATGATGCGCTGGCCCATCATTTATCTTGTTCCATGAGTGGGATTTCATTTTCTCACCATTTTAGAGTTGGCCAATGCCTATCCTATTGTCTTATCTAGGGATTCTAGGTCATTCCTGTAGACCCCGCAATGTGAACTGGGGTGAGTCATGTGGATAACACTTGAATCAACAAGAGTCGCACTGGAACTAATCTCAGATTTAGTCTGCCTGTCAGACCCACATTCTCCCAGATTGGGGCTGCAAAATGCTTACCCACAGACTTCTGCTTCCCTATTCACCAAGGTACTTATTAAACTGTAGGTTGAACTTCATAGTAGCATGTAGCTCCACATGTAGTGCTACAAGTAAGTGGTACTTGAGTGCAATGGCCTAGGTGTGCATGCAAATCATAACCCTGGGGGTTCTTGCAACTCTGTGTCTGTTGTAAATCATGCCTTACTGGAAGTATATGATGTGGACAAAGGTCTGCGTTTCCAGACATTTGTGGCGCTGGGATTGGTCAAGGGTTTGCTGTCTCCTATTTGTTGATAGACCTTACCTGTGGTGTGTGTGTAGAGGCAAACACATGTCCAGCTTTCTATTGCTTCCTGGGTGTCCATGTTGTTTGAAATTGTTAGTTGTTTCTCCACCCCCCCACCCTCAAACACGGGCATGGGTTTGTGAATAGTGTACCTAGGACTGATGATACCGGTATGTTACACAGACATGTAAATCAGTGAATGTTTGGTCTGAACCTAGTATACACACTCAGGTATAGCACATGAGTACTATACTAGCAAGTCCATTTACAACTTGCAGATCATGTGGCTTTAGATTTCCATCCCGTACACTGACATTTGTAGCCCTGGCATTGGCGCAGGATGTGCTGCATGCTTGTTAGCTGACAAATGGCAGAACTCTGATGCCAAATTAATGCCAGTTGTTACCCATCTTGTAGGCTTTGGATGTGCTATGTGTGATACGACCTTTGTAGGCTGGCCTGCCATGTACTTCCTCAGGGACATTCAATGATCTGTGTGATGATATGAGCTGTTAGAAGTACAGTAGATGTACTGTCTGATTTACTCCTTGTGCTATTTCACACAATACAGTTCCTAATGTAAATTTTTTGCCTTTGTCTTCACAGCTGCGAACATGACACCCATCCAGGTCCGTGAGTTCCAGAGGTGGGCAATGCGCTACCAGCATATCCTGCTGGTAGAGTCGGGGTTCAGACGGATGGCCCGAAGATGCCGGAACGAACGGGCCTCTGGAGCATGGAGGGCTTTCCCACAGGGTGGCCCTACTTTGCCCACCACAGCCACCACCAGCACAACCACCACTTCCACCCAGGTGGCTTCACCCACAGCTGTGACGGTTGTCCCAACGTCTGCAGTTGCTCCAGGCCCTAGCAGTGGAACACCTTCAGGGCAGCCCATGGGCATAGACTCTACACGCCCACACTCATCCTCAGCTGGTACCCAGACCGCCCCAGCTGCTACAGTTGACCCTGCAGCTTTTCAGGAAATGCAACGAAAAATGGACTGTGTCCTACAGAAAATTACTCACCTGCAACGGTATGTGCGCCATATGAACAGGCGTGTGCGGTCCATAAAGCGGACCCTCCAGAGAGCCAACCTCTAGACTTTTAAAATGGACACGATTCCCTCCCCTCCCTCCTCTTTCCTTGTTCTTATACTTAGTGGGCTTAGTGTTAGGTTAGTATAGGCTGTTTGTTTAGTTAGTGTTAGTGAATGGGGGATGGGGGGGTCCTGATTATTTCAGTTTTTTTCTTTTTGAGTGGGTGGGCGGGGGGCTATGTTGGGGTTCTTGTGTGTTTACAAAAAAAAAGAAGAAAGAAATATCAAAAAATACAAAAAATATATATTTGTTTAGTATAGGATAGTATGTGTTTAGGTTAGTATCTGTTGTCCTCCATGTGTCCAGTCTCATAAGGGGGGTGAAAGTTTCGTTACATGTGATAAGTAAGTTTAGCTTAGGTTAGTTAGGGACAGTTGTGGGTAATGAGTAGTTAGGGTAGCTTAGGGTAGGTAAGACTTTTCCCTGAGTTTCCTCTTCTTTTCTTACCGTTTAATAAATATATAGTGAACCCTTTACAGTATGTGTTAAATGCTTGTTGATCAGGGCATTGACATACGTGTACATGAATTTGGTTCTATTACATTTGTGTCCTATGCTACGAACAAATCCCAACTGAGCTGTAAGATTGGTAGCTACCCCAGAGCTACCTTGCAAAGATTTCACCATTCATTGCAACCACCAATCACAGTTAATATGGATCCCAAGGTGTTTTTTTCAATAATTATGTTTTCAAAGTCACAAACAGTGCTTCCAGATTTGGTATTGGGGGAACTGTTTTAGGTCTGACTGCAGTGTGATGTTCAAGGAAACCCTTATAAGGTGGATGGTCGTAAGCACTCTTGTAGTATCGACTTCATGACTCACAGACATAATTTGTGACACTGTTCAGCATGATTTCTTATTTCGATGGAAACTCAGACACCTTCATTTATGCATTTTTTGGAGTGTTTGCTTAGATTTGTGGCCACTGTTATATGTGTTAGTATTGCATGGTGACAACATTTAGCTGCCACTATTTGATGACTTAGATATCCCTTGAGGAAGCATTATTCTGTCCAACACAGCATGATGGTGTATGTTTTCTCTCTTCCTCAGATATTACCCTCAGAGTATGATGTAATCCAGGCCACTGTGCAAAGTTATCTGACTACATATTTTCAGGACAGTTGTATTGACAAGCTACGTCATTTGACAGGAGGCACATTTCAGGTATCTACTGCACAGTTGATGTGTCACATTACACAGAGACAAATTTGTTGTGTAAGTGCTATTTATTGAAAAGTGCTGTAGTGCTATATGTACATTGTCCATGATTGTGAGTCCATTATAGTGACATCTTCTATTGTGATCCTACACAAGTGGTAAAGGAAAATGCTTTTGACATGCTGGGGTGATGTGTCAGACAGTGCAGAGGGACAGGATTTGCCAATGAGTAAGTGAGAGACAATCACTGGGCAGGATGACAAGATTAACAGTGGTTTGCAGAACAGTCATTGAGTACAGTTGTTGTAAGACTGGCATGTTACAAAGTGCTGGACCTTGATAATAGTTGGCCATGTGGCAGGGACTAGTGCTCCGGGTACTTTTACGTGTGAAGGTGATCTGTTCCATGTCGTCGTCTTCTGATGTGTGTGTTGCCTTCTCTGTTCTTGGTGGTGGTGGTTGTGAAGGGGCAACACACACCTCAGTGTTAGAAGACGTGGAGTCAGACATCCCGGTAGCTGCTACCTGTGAGGGTCTTAAGGGCAGTACCGCTGCAAGGAGGATCTGCTGATTCTTAAGAATAGCAGCCACATCACGATGGTAGGCAGCCAGGTCGGCCCTGAGGGGTTCAATATTGCACGCGTTGACAGGATTGCTGTTGTAGGTGTTGAGTAAACTGTATTACAGCTGCACTGATTTCCTTCAGCCTTTTTTCTACTTCCTGCAAAATAGTTGTTCGCCCTTGCATAGCTGCTGCCTGATCTGCAGATGACATCATGCACAAACGCACCCCCTCTAGGCTGGCTGCCATACTTTGCATCCCCACCGCACCTCCTTGGCCAGCTCCCGCTGTACTCCGTGCCTGTGTCGTCTGAGTCCTCAGCTGTATTGGAGCTGGCAGGTCTTACAATTGGGGTGGTGGGTGGGTCCTCTGTGATGGCTGCTTGTTCTGAGCTCCTCCTTGTGACTGAAGGTGGGATCTGGAGGGTTCCAAGGACATCTTGGATGGTCTGCTGGGTGATACTTGTCAGCTTGTCATCCATGTCATCAAGGTATTCCTGGACAGGCATATCTGCAGGAGATCCATCGTCCTCTGCAATGAAATAGGGTACAATTAGTGTGTCTGTGTTGTGGCATTGGTGATGTGACATGCCTGCCTTGTGATGAATTCACATTGTGATCTTGTTTCCTGTTCATTGCTCCAGTCTTTCAGATGGGCATTCTCCCAAGCCTATGGCCCACCTGCATGTCACATGTATTGTATTAAGTTATTAGACTTTTCGGCATCATCTCCTTTAGTGTTGTTTTAGGCCAAATAGTGAATTGCCACCTTCTTATCCTACTCAAGCCTCCATCTCCCTGCATTCTCATGGTGAGGCCTTTCACTGGCTGTGGGTGCTCTGATGGCACTAGCAGCACACTTAATAATCTGGACCTGCCCCAGTCTCTGATCTTTCACATCCACTTATATGTAGTTGACATGTAGGGTATCCTATGCATAGCATTGTTATGGCACGATATGGATGTTAGCATTGGTAATGTGTACAGCTGATGTTGGGGAATGTGTGGAGATTGGATTGCCCTGATAGTCGTAGCAGTGTCCTATTTCCTCCTCTGACTGTGCAGGTGTATGTCAGTGACCAGTTACATGTGTCATCCCCATCAATGCTGTTGTCTGAGCAGTATGACATTTGGGATGTTGCATTGTGACCCAGGCACAGGACCCTGGCATATGCAGCATGGGTGTGTCCTTAGTGCTGTGTAGCTCCTCATGTTGATGACATTGGCTGATGTTTGCGGCAACTATAGGCATTCACATTTGACAGGACTGGAGCCTTTGTCTTGTTTCAGGGGATTGTTGAAGTTGTCATCTTCAACCCACTAATTTAGGTGTGTATGATCCATGGGGACGTTAATGCCATTGGCTACTTGAGCTGCACACAGAGCGGAGGTGGTAGTGGCAACTGTTGTCACTGTTACATTCCAATTGTCTGTATGGCTAGAGGTTGTTAATTTGGCCCTAGTTAATGTAGGGGGTATAGTGGCTGACGGGTGCCGGGATGTCAGTTTGACGTTGTGCCCTTCCCTCCTGGCGTGGCTTTACCTTTGCTCCATCGTTGGCATGGCAGCATGCCCCCATGGGACTGTTGTTGGTGTAGTGTAATGGTGTGCCCCAGCTTCTCTCTGTGCATGCCATGCCCCCACGCCATACCCCTTTACCCACACCACTCCATATATATGATGGCTTCCATGAATTTTGTGGTCCGTATCCCCCCCCGTTTACAGTTGTCATTAGTGCATTTTAATTCCCCATGCGACTTACCCTGCATGTGCGTTGCCTCCTGGTAGTCTGCCCTGTCCTGTCCTTGAACCCCTGTGACGATCTCCTCAGGGATGACAGCTGCGACGATCTCCTCCATGTGGTCCAGGGTCTCCTGCGGTGCTGGACTCCCACCTCCAGTCTGCAGTGCTGCCTTCCTGTTCCTGGCCATCTTTTCCTTGGTCCTGCGCTTGCAGTCATGCCAGCGTTTCTTGCACTCGATGACTGTTCTGCGTACTTCTGCCACACTGCTAATCTTGTCAACAATTTGTTGCCATATTGCCTCTCTTCTACTGATTGGCAACTTTGAGGTGACAAACAGTTGGTGCTGGTGTTCCGTCACCTCTTTCACCAGATTTTCCTGCTCCTCTGCACTGAAGCGACACTTTCTTTTCTTCTTAAAAGTGTCTTGGTTCTTGTGTGGGTCCTCCTGACTGGTTCCTGGTCTGTTGTCATCTTCCTGGGGTCTGTACAGGCATCTGGGATCCATTTTGGCTCTCCTCTGCTGAAATGGCTGTGTTCGCAGGGAATTTTGATGCGATTGCGTCAGAAAACGCTGCATATCTGGTGTGCAGTGTCGTAAATCGACCTACAGTAATTTCCGCCGCGTTAACGTCATTTTGCTTTGCGACTTGACGCTGCGGTGTGCGTAAAAAAAAATGACTTACACCTGTGGTTTGCGCCGCCGTGGGTCAAAGTATAAATTTGACGCCCGCACGGCGCACAGAAATGGCGTTAGCCAGTGATAATATTTTTTACGCAAAACTGCGCCGGTGCAGTTTTGCATCAAAAAGTATAAATATGGGCCCTAGTTCCACTAACCATTCTTGTAAGTCACACAGGACTGACTGGTACCTAATAGGCATCTTACTCAAGTAATGCACATTAGGTTACAGGGGGAGGAGGCTACAGTCCAATGCTGTATCTTGTTGATACTCTAAGTGTAGGAAGCTGGCTCTGTATATGCTATATCAAAGTGAGAAATAGTGTGCACAGAGTCCAGGGGTTCCTCAGAGGCCTAACAGAGGCTAAAGTAGATAATAATAATGCTCGCTTTGTGGTAGAGGGGTCAAGCAGTTAGGCTTATCAGAGGGTATTGCAAAAGCATTCATTGCACACACACAGAAAATAGAAGAAGCGCACACTCAATGACTTAACTCCAGACGAATGGTTTTTAAATTGCAAAAATATATTTTCTTAGTTTTATTTTTAGAACCACAGATTCAAGTTGCAGGTAAGTACCTTAAAAGTTTTGTATTTCACACAGGCATCAACAGTACAATGTTTGAAAAATGGACACTGCATTTTTCAAACCGTCCCTGGGGAGAAGAAAAATTAGATTTGTTTACAGGTAAGTACAACACTTACAGTCTCAGTCTCCGGGTTTTAGGAAGTCCACCGGTTGGGGTTCAAGTTAACCCCAAACACCCACAACCAGCAACACGGAGCCAGCAGGGTGTAGAGGTCAAAGTTGAGCAAATTTAACGTGGGCTCCTATGGAGACGGGGGTACTCTGAATCCGGTCAGCCAGCAGGTAAGTACCCGAGACTCGGATGGCAGACCAGGGTGAATTAGAAGAGCACTAAAGGAGCCACAAGTGGGCACCAAACACACACCCTCGGCGGCACAGGAGCGGCCAGGTGCAGGGTGAAACAGGACATCGGGTTTTTAATGCTGGTCTATGAGGAGACCCTGGGGTCACTCAGAGGCTGCAGGCAGGGTCTGGGGGGGCATCTCGGGTACACCAACAGTCAGACAGGGAGGAGGGCCGCCTGCTGAATGTTGAGGCACCGAGGGTCGTTTTTTCCAAAGCCTGGGATAAGCGTGTGCAGTGTGTCATTAGGCGTCAGATATCTTCGTCCGGAGCTTCGCAGTCAGGGCGGTCCTCTGGACTTCCGCTACAGGTGTCATCGTGGAGGGGTAGAGAGGTCAATCCAGGGTGGGCACTTGCTCCCAATCGCCTAGGGACTCTCTCTTGCTGGGTGGATCACCTGGACACGGGCCGTGGGCGTCGGGTGCACAGGGGTCAAGACTCACGCATCTGGAGTGAGGCGAGAGTCCTTAGTTGCAGTTTTCTTCAGACAGAGCCGCTGTCCTCTGGAGTTCTTGGTCATTTTGGGTCCAGGGCAGTCCTCTGGAGTTGACAGAGGTCACTGGGCCCACTGGTCTTTTTGCTGGTTCTTTGAAGCAGGAGACAGGCCAGTAGGGCTGGGGCCTAAGCAGTTTTCGTCTTCCTTCTTTTCTGCTGGGGGGTTCAGCCTATCCTTCTTCTTCTTGTAGGTCGCCAGGAATGTGGTGAGTTGGGTTCAGGGAAGCCCTTAAATCCTAGATTTAGGGGCATGTAAGGGGTCAGAGGGCAGTTGCCAATGGCTATCGTCCCTGAGGGTTGCTACACCCTCCTTGTGCCCACTCCCTTTGGGGAGAAGGGCACATTCCTATCCCTATTGGTCCCTGTCCTCCAAACCAAGATGAAGGATTCTGCAGGGAGAGGGGGTCACCCAGCTCTGGAAACTTCAGGGGTGGTCCTGGCTAGGGTGGTCACTCCTCCCTGTGGGGAGGGCACTAGCTGGAGTGCCCTGGGGCACTGTAACCCGAGGCTTTGAGGCTCACTGCCAGGTGTTACAGTTCCTGTAGGGGGAGGTTTGAAGCACCTCCACGCAGGACAGGCTGTGTTTCTGACCACAGAGTGCACAAAGGCACTCACCCCATGTGGTCAGAAACTTGTCTGAAAGTGGCAGGCTGGCACAGACCAGTCAGTCCTACACTACCAGCAGGGCTAACATACGGGGGCATCAGTGTGCATTTATTGTGCTGAGAAGTTTGATACCAAACTTCCCAGTATTCAGTGAAGCCATAATGGTGCTGTGGAGTTCGTAATGACAAACTCCCAGACCATATACTCAATATGACTACACTGCACTTACAATGTCTAAGAATGGACTTATACACTGTAGGGGCATATTGCTCATGCAGCTATGCCCTCACCTATGGTATAGTGCACACTGCCTTAGGGATGTAAGGCCTGCTAGAGGGGTGACTTACCTATGCCACAGGCAATGGTTTGTGGGCATGGCACCCTGAGAGGGGTACCATGTCGACTTTTGTTTCTCCCCACCAGCACACACAAGCTGCAAGGCAGTGTGCATGTGCCGAGTGAGGGGTCCCCTAGGGTGGCATGATATATGCTGCATCCGTTAGAGACCGTCCTTGGCCACAGGGCCCTTGGTACTAAGGGTACCTTTTACAAGGGACTTAACTGTGTGCCGGGGCTGTGCCAATTGTGGAAACAAAGGTACCTGAGCAGCGTCAGGATTGGCCGCAGGGCAGGCTGGAAGCCTGTAGAGGAGCAGCGCAACTGAGTTGTTTTTTTTTATTTAATTTTTATACCTCCCCCCTCCTTGCCCCTTTCGCACGGTGCGAGCTGCGACTGCTTTTACAGTGCCCTCTCCAATGTTTTAGACTAAATGGTGACTGCAAAAGGATAAGAAACTTTATAAGTATATCAACTCCAGTTCTTGGAAGCCTAGCCACACCTCCCCTTCAGTCACTGATTGGTGGGCAGACATAGAAGATTTCCACTCTCCTGATTCATTTGTGAACATGATTAGGTAAATATCGTTCATGGAATTGTTTTTAAAGCAAATTTCGTGAACCTACCGCTGGAGACATAGATTTTCTTCAGAAAATATTATCAAGGGACAACCCAAATATTTCTATGAAGCGATGCTATGATCTCATTGTGGCACATCCCCACCTCCTACTTGGCTTCCTTTTAAGAATTCTGGGGCAAACCCCCACTCCCCTTGCTTCCAACATCGGTGGGGGACTTCTTTCACTTTTAACACAAAATCCTTCAGCGTTAATTACATTGGTGCCTGCTGGCAGCCACATAGGCTCATAAAAAGGTGACCATACCAATGCTTTATTCTGTTTTTATAGCATGTCGCAGTTCACTTTGCTGAATGAAAAACGGAGCAGTTGGTGTCAAAACGCATCACAGGAAATGTCAGAAGCTAAAGATCTTTAAATGTTCCCTTGTTTGCATTGTGTGAGGTCCTTTGGGGAGCACAGAGCATTGCCCTCTGTAAGCCACCTAGCTACAGGCAGTCTTCAACAGAACAAAGAAGCTGACCAGAAGAGCATCTTCCGTAATAAAGAAGGCACGTTTCTGTTCTCTCCCTTTGATGCAATGCAAGGCAGCAAGTTCCCTTATTGCATTGTGCTGTGTGTAAGTTTAGTAAATCTGGCACATCCCATATTACTTAAACTACCCACAAAAAATCTCGAAAGGTCACATTGCCACAAAGGTGTATAGGCCCTCATCCGCATGGGAAACCCACTCTAAAGAATCGGGAAAAGTGTTATTGCACCAAGCAGCTATTATATCCTAGGAAGCACTGAATAACATTTGGTGCTCATCTACAGCCATAAAGATCACCCCAGCTTTGTCTCAATGTAGGTTTTGGTCTATGCACAGAGCCTGCTGTAACCCTGACAGACCACAATAAATGAGTTTCCAGTCATGCTGGAATTGTTTAAAGGAGACTACTAATCTAAGATTCAATAAGACTAAGATGTCACTAGATTGATGCTATACTCGGCGTCTTTGGGAAGAAAAATGTCAATTTGGATTGGCTCCCTACCTATCCCATGATCTCGTTTGACATATTTGCTTCTAATCTTTTGCCCAAATACAACACACTGACTTACTCCGAATGGATCTCATTATAACTGAGTGTCAAATCAATCCTGTCTGAATGGAAAAGCCTTAACTGTCAATTCGTACATAGTGGGCATAGCTCTGCTTTACTAGAGGTGCTGATAACACCATGATTAATGCTTTAAATAGGAATCATTTATTGAGACAATTAAAAGATAGATTAGATAATTTCCGACATCAATCTAAATTAACTTGACCAGTAATAGGGGACACAACAACTCAATTGTCATGGCGCACTTCTTTGAGCTCTCGGAAACAAAATCTAGACTTACTAAGTAACAGATAACATGCATTGTAGGTGCATGTTTTGCTCCTTCTTCACTTTGTGAAGATTTGTTTTTTCAAAACGTTCCCAGTGTGTAAGGGAATATGTCACTTCCTGAACCGGACTAGGTGTTCCTCTGGTGCTTGGGTTCATCACACTGCTCCAAGCCCTGCAACGTCTGCACCTAGATGAATCCAAATACATCCAAGAATGTGAAGTGAAGGGAAGCTGTACGTGGTGAAGCACTGCAAGACTCCACGCAAGTCCTGTTCCAGGTCAAAAGTCGAGAGCGGAGACCCACTCCCAAATTGTTTCTGCAGCAGATCTTTCTTCTGGTCAAAAGCTTCCACTAAGTCCAAGAAGAAACATAAGAAGTCCATGCAGGAATGCCCCTTCCCACCACTATCATTCTCCAGAGATGGCGTCATTGTGCCTTATGGTCTGGCTCTCACTCCATCAAAGAGCCAATTCCATTCCTAGTCCCAATGCACTCAGAGTTCCCAGGTCCACTGGCGATGTTGCAGTAAGTTGGCGCCTTTCGAGAGGCCATCCTGCTCATTTTTGGCACGTTTCCATCTCCCTCTGGTGCACCTTCGAGCAACAATGATTTTCAGGGGCCTCCAGTGGGATTACCAATGGCTGATATGTCCTCAGCACAGTCTGTGACCCTTGAATCTACTTCGGGTTCTGCACTGAAATCTGCATTGGTCCCTCAAACTATAGGTCCAACGTCCATGGGCAAGCCACAACCTATTGTGGTATCCAACAGAAGCCACACCCAGATCTTGATGTGATGCAGCCAGTCGGTAAGACTCAGACACTTTTCCACAGATGCAACACCAACTTTATGGCTTAGACTTCGACCACAGCCAGCCATATGGAGATGTCAATGGGGGAAGAGTTTGTCCCACCTTATTATGAGGACAGTTGGTACATGGACCTGCAAGATTCCAGTGAATTGGAGATCTCGCCTGAAATTGGGTTGGTCTACCCTTTGGACCAGCAATGGCAGAAAGTACATCTTTCACAACTGATTAGATTAGAAGTGCTGCTGAAGTCCTTGACCTCCACCTTCCCACAAACGTACAAACTACCACACTTAGAAAGGTCCTTCAGCCTGGCCAAATCAGGCAGAATTGACCATTTAAATTGCGTTGTCAATGCTTGGTTTAAATAGTCATGCTTCCTTTATATCTTCTCAGGATTTCGAAAGCCACAGTATTCTTAAGTAAATTAGGATCTATTTCAGGGCTGTTTATGGAAGCCTATACCTGAACGACTACCACTGCCAGATCAAAGCTGCAAAAAAAGAGGCCCTGGCCCACTGGATTGAGAACAGCGTCAACCAAACCAAGGAACTCTTTACCATTGTCACAGAGTTTGCGTTGCCTTCGAAAACGCCATACCCCTCACAAGAACTGCGATATCCTCGCCGATCACTTCAACAGCAAGACAGTAGTATCTTCGATCCCCAGCCCTCCGAGCGCCCTAGCATCTCATCAACCTCCACCGCCAGCCACACGCTTACTGCATGGGGACAACTCGGCACACCAAACACAATCACACTCATGAGCTCCATCAACTCGGTAGCACCCACCGACCTCTGCCCCCACAGGATCTTCAACCTAAGAAAAAACAAGATCAGCAGCTAGCTCACAACCATCATCAGTGCCTCGTTTACCACGGCCACTTTTCCAGAAGCCTTGAAAAACGCAGAGATTAGAACACTCCTCAAGAAGCCCTCTGCAGACCCCAGTGAGCTTCAGAACTACTGCCCGATCTCTCTGCTCGCGTTCCCTGCCAAAGTCCTAGAGAAGGCCATCAACCTCCAACTCGCTGAACACTTGGAGAGAAACAACCTGCTAGACCCCCTCTGAATCAGGCTTCAGCGCTAATCACAACATACGGATCGCTGCAACAGATGACCTCTGTGCCCTGCTCAACAGAGGAGAGACAGCCACCCTGATCCTGCTCAACCTCTCTGCCACCTTTGACACAGTCTCTCACAACACACTGATCAACCGACTACGCGAGATTGGGAACACAGACGCAGCACTCAGATGGATGGCAGCCTTCCTCACTGGAAACACCCAGAGAGTCCGTCCCACCCCTTCACCTCACAAGTCAAGCACACCATCTGCTGCATCCCCAAGGCTCCTCCCTAAGTCCAACACTCTTCAAGGTCTACATGACACCACTTGCAGCCATTGTGAGATTGCACAACATCAACATAATCTCCTATGCTGACGGCACGCAGCTCGTACTCTCGCTCTCAACAGAACCTCGAAAATCGAGTTTCTGATGTTCGGCAGACACTCAACCCTCTGGAACGACTCCTGGTGTCCAGCAGAGGTTGGACCCACCCCCACACGAAAGATCACGTCTGTAACCTCAGCATCATTCTTGACAGCAAACTCTCCATGAAACACCAGGTCAACTCCGTTTCCTCAACCTGCTTCCACATGATCCACATGCTCTGCAAGATCTTTAAATGGCTCCCCATTGGCACGAGGAACACAGTGACGGAAGCCCTCATCACCAGCTGACTGGGCTGCAGCAATGCACTCTATGCAGGCACCACCAAAGTCATACAAAGACGCCATACGATCCTGAACGCAGCTGCCTGACTGATCCTCAACCTGCCATATCACCCAGCACCTGAAGGACCACCGCTGGCTCCCAATCCAGAAAAGATTCAACTTAAAGCTCCTGACCCATGCCTACAAAGCCCTCCATAACGAAGGACCTGCATACTTGAACCTCCGCCTTCATTTCCACCAAACAATTAGGACCCTTCGCTCTGCACACATCGCCCTTACAAAGATACCGCACGTGCGCTGCTGCTGCTGCACTTGAGGAAACTCATTCTCCCACCTCGTCGCCAAAGCCTGGAACGCCCTCTGCCTTTGCACCACACCACACCACAGCTGCCCCACTTCAGAATGGGACTGAGAACCTGGCATTTCAAATAAACACCTGCAATAAGTTCAGGTGACAAGCCGGGCTATACAAATAACACCCGCTTGATACCTTCCTATAATTACCTCTGCTTGGGAAATGGAAATCCACCAGCAGGATGATTTCATTAAGAAACAAATATAAAGTACAAGATGCAACACAGTGAATGACATGTAAACCAGCCACATAACTCAAGAGTGAAAACATTGTTTATTGTAGAAATTATATGGACATTAGATGCTTTCTGAAATGAATTAGATTGTCAGTGACATGGCAACTGTAAGCTTCTGTGCAAACTGTTTGAATAATTTTATTATGCTTTTCAAAATTCATATATACTTAATTGTCAGAGAGCTGCACATTCTGGGTTGTATTTTGATGAAGACATGTACATCATCTTTAGCACTACAAATATTAATAATGAAGGCACCAGCTCTCATAATTCTGTATTGTTGGCTCCTAAACAAATACAAGATAAAACAGTTTCCGTTATTGAACAAATATAGCCAGTTACCAACTTTTTCCCGACATGTTGGGAACACCCACATTCTAACAAATTGTGAACTGAAGAGCAGAGAAGGCTGGAACAAGTGCTGCCACTGGGTGTCAAAGTGCTGCAAACACCGCCAGGTTTACAGAGGGTGTAGGTGAAGGATTTTTCTGCATGCAAGAAATACATCATTGTAGAGAAGAAAGTGGGGGGAGACACAGATAGCAACATGAAGTGGGTAGGGAGAAGTAAACTGATGAGACAGCAACATGGAGTTGGCGGGAGAAGCACACAGGCGAGAAAGCTTCAGCTAGCCTTTGAAATGCTCTTGCGCCCTTACCGGTGCCCAGTCCTCCTATCGAACCCAAATCCAATGCTGTCACGAGGTTCCCGCCTCGACGCCTTCTCTTCTCAACCGTCCACTTCTCTCTTTATTCTCCTGCTCTCTCGCATTCTACCATTTTATCTGCCTCTTTGCCTACGGTCCCCTTTGGTGCTCTTTCGGCTTTTTCTCTTCCTAAACAGCAAGATATCCAGCATCTACAACAACTTAAATCCCCCATCCGGACCCCTCCTCCGTTGCAGCCGTCCTACCTGTCACATCCAACGCACAGAGGACCACCTGGCCGAGTACTTAGAAACACGCTAAAGTTCTCCCAAATAAAAGAAAGCCTCAGCAAAACCTAAAACACTAGCCAACTACTTGCCAAAGTCACAGAGAATACCATGAACAAGCATCTAGCCGCCCACATCAATGACAACAATCTCTGTGACACCACCCAATCCTGCTTCAGACCCAACCACAGCACTGAAGCTACACTCATCACCACCACAGACTACATCTGACTGATAAGGAATAAAGGAGACACTTCTGCTCTAATCCTTCGCGATTTGTATGCACCCTTCGATACCATTTCCTACCTCATCCTAATTCAAGGTGCACACAATGCTGGTCCAGGGACCGGGTGCTATGCTGGATCTGCTCTTTCCTCACAGGTCGCATCCAGTATGTCAGCCTGACTTGTTTCACCTTGGTTGCCGCCTAAACGATCTGCGGAGTTCCACAAGGTTCCTTGGTCAGTCCCACACTACTGAACTACCTACACAGCCCTACTCGCCATCATAATTTGCACTCACGGAATCAATGTAATATATAATGCAGATGACACATATCTCATCCTCTTCCTCTCTGACAAAACATTTGCCACCCAAACTAATATCTCTGCCTGTATGTTCAAAATCGTCAAATGGATGACAAAAAACTGCCTCAGGCTCAACACAGACAAGATGGAAGTAGTCAGCTTCAGTAAAGGAACCTTGCTGTGGGACTCCACCATGTGGCCTTCTGATCTCGAAACCCAAAACACAACACACCCAACCACACAACGAACCTTAGAATAATAGTCGATAACCAGCTCGCTGTGACAAGCCAAGTGAAAACAGTCTTCCCCTCCTGTTTCCACACACTCAAGAAAATTTTCAAGTGGCTTCCCTTCAACACCTGAATAACTGTCACCCAGCTCCTCATCACCAGCAAGTTGGACTACAGTAACACTCTACATAAGAATCAATGTGCAACTGACCAGAAGACTCCAGACCATATAGAATTCAGCTGCCAGGCTCCCAGTCAGACTTTCCCAAATCTCCTTCACCCCCTCGCACACACATCACCCCGCACTTGCAAAGACCTCCACTGCCACCACATCCATAAATGGGCACTCTTCAAACTATATATACACACACAAAAAATGCCTTGCACAAGATCAGTCTTACCTACCTCAAAAATTGCATTCACTTTCACATAACTACCCGACACATTCACTTGACCAAACTGCTATTTGTACACATAACCAGATCTAATGGCCAGGCCTTCTCCTACCTCACTCCCAAAGCCTGGAACGACCTATCCCTGCACATCAGTGTCGCCGCCTCAGTTCGTGTATTTCACCAGAAATTGAAGACAAGGCTCTTCACCTTGTCTCAGATCTGTCCCAGCACATGCTGCACCTACTTTTCAGCGCCACCATACTCTAAAGGGGGAGTCAGGCATTTTTGCAAATACCCATATTACAACATAACAGTGTGGGCGGTGGGAGAAGCTCATGAGGGCTCATGCATCAAGGGCGGGGAGGAGAAGCACACGGTCAGTTACGGCCAGAGAAATAGCAACACAAGCGCAGCGGAATGGGAGACGTACATATGAGAGATGCATAGGAAACACAGGCACTTTTGTGAAGTGCTTAAACAAAAAATAGCACCTGAAAAATAGATAGTGGAAGGAAACAAGCAATACATCCATGTTACAGATGATAGGAAGTAAAGCCCACACAAGCTTACTAACAAGAAGCAAGTAAATGAGAGTGACTGTTAACAGGTAGGCTTTAAGCCCATTGTAAGCATATAATACGTTTTGCAACAGATCACACGTGCTGTCTAGTAGGGGTGACACGTTAAGCAATCAATGCTGGGCTACAAGAGCACTTAAATGTGTTAATTCCCATCCCTTTGATTCTACAATTTGTATCTTTTTCATGTGTTAAAGCACATGATGTTGAGGACTCTTTCTCAGTTTTACCTAGATAATTCATAATAATTGTATTTCTGGATAACTGTAAATTATAGTGATAATGTATGTTATATGACTTCTGTAATTTCTAAGAGCTGACAATAACTGGTTACTGATTACTATTACACAATTTACTAGGACTCAATTTACCAACCAGAAACGTGGAGGGTGAGGTGGTCTTGCTTCACAAAAGATGAGCTCTCTGGCCCACGTCTTTGACCTTTCCGTATTATCAGTTATATAGCTTCCTTGAGAATGTAGGCACCCAATATAAGACACCTTTTTTCTGCTTTAGAATAATGAATCTTACTGCAGTTTGACAAAGTCTCTCCCTGTCCTTTAATAAAGCCTCTCCTCTCTATAAAGTAGTGTTTCCACTTTATATTCACTTGCTTTGACATGGTATTCGAAATTCTGGTTTCAGCTAGTGCCTCAAACGGATTTCCTTCATTCCAAGCAAAATAGAAATTCGCCTGCTGGAATGTTCTCTCTTTTCTAGTCTCTCACAGTAATTTGGCACCGTCAGCACCTTAAGGCTGCAGTGCTACCTAGCCTTGTGGAATGCTGGCACTGCAACTCCTGGGACAGCATCCATAAAAATACAGTTCACAAATAAAACCATTCACATTCCAGGTTCAGCTTACACTATAATACTGCCGGCCTTCTATGCTACCAATAAGCGTGTCACTCTTTGTTCTCGCTGTACATCATTCATCGAGTTTAAGGACATTCTTGCTTATGACACAGCTTCCTTTATAAAACTGTCAAGATGCCTCTAGTTTGAAACCATCATAATGCCTCAAGCATGCTGGACTTCTTAACTTGCAAACTGTAGCCATTTAAACACCCAAGCAGATCCAGCCCCACCAATCTACTAAAGACTAGCATATCAGGGGTGTGGAATTTGATAAAATAGCTGCTTTTCCATGGGTCAGGTTGATTCATAAATCTACTTGTCCTGCAAAAAACACAAAAAACGTGTCCCTTTGGTGCCACGTAGTGCACTGATAAGTTATGGCAGCCACCTCATTGTATACAAACTCCAATAATAGCCTCTCTGATTATGCCAGGGATCATACTACAGCAAGGTTTGAATTCTAGCAATTCCTGTATTTTGCCACAGATCTACATACTGGGGCTGGTGGTAGCATTAAGCAATAGTTCTGGGACAGGAATGCGCTTTGGAGTCTGTGCAAGCATACTAACTTGCATGTTTTAGGGGTTTTCACCAGCTTTTCTCTAATCTTTTCCCATACTGTGAAAGGTTGGAAAGCTACTCCTGACAAGGGCAGAAATAAATATCTTCCACAGTTGGGAACAAAGTGGTTGGAGGGAAAGTGAACTTGTAAATGCTCAACAGATTTTAATATGAGCAAATCTACACGATTATTTGCTCGTGCTAAAATGCAGTTCACAAATATTTTCCAGGAGTACGATTTCCTGATCTTCTACTGTGTATTATTGTGAATTAATGAAAGCTGTAAATCTCCACTAATACAAGGGTATATATCATAGGTGCACTTTTGTGATTTTATTTAAGGATTAAGCCTCTAATTAGGTCTTGAGTTAACCAAGACCTTTTGTTTTTTATTAAAAATCTCTCTCTCTGAAGACTGGCTTCACTGTCAGTGACAGCATTCTGCTCTTTCACAAGGATCATACTGGCACACAAAGTAGTTTTGTGAGACACTACTGTGGCAATGTGTGCCTTTTGAGACCAAAAAAATGACTGATTTTTGCCAATGTTTGTTATAAAGGTGAGGGCCTAGCAGCTCCCACAACAGTAAAGTTTTACAAATAACCATGTCAAAACACACCACACATTGACAAAACCAAAAGACTGACCACCAATGTCGTACATACCTATTGGCTTTGTTAATGATTGTTTATTTTCATGTTCATGTGTCATGCTGAAATTGGTTGCACTGCTTTTTCGGTTATGAATATTTTGGGGAATACTAGCATGCATCAACACATTTTAGTAGATGATGCTTCAAAGAAATGGTACCAAAACTTTCACAGTAAATTAGCAAAGTGTTTTTTTTTCCTAGTGACATTTTTTGTGAACATTTAAACTGAAGCAAAAACTCATCAACCTCGCTTTCAAGCTTCTGCAAATATTTGCATCTAATCAGACACCATTCTGGGAGCATTATACGTAGCCTGATATAGTAAAACGTTGCCAACGTGTGTACACATTTTTACACTAGCACCACTGTCAGCAGTGGAGTCTGAGCTTACAACATTTCTTGAAAGCGCTCAGCCTAGCAATAAAGGCTTTGCATTAATGAACCATAAATACCAGTTTGAACAGCATTAACATATGGACACAAATATTACCTTAACTGCAAACAATGACCTTCCCTGATCCATAATTCAGTACTGTAAACTGTCAGCCAAAGGGTTTTTGTTGCAGGAGGTTGGGCCTACTTGTCCCAAGGACAAAATAAACATGAAAACTTGTTGTCCTAGACCTCAAACAATATCCTGGGTGTCGGGCTATAGGAATTCCCCACCCCTGTATATTCATATTCAAATGTCATAAACCTTTCCCTCTCTCGTTTTTTTACACTGGATCCTACATCACCCACAAACGCCTTCTAGAAAATAGAAAAAATGCCAACTTAGTAACCGCATCCAATAAAAATTTCCTATTTTCCTGCTTCACCTTGACAGTGCTCATGTCTTAACTATTGTTTCCACATCTTCCCATTAGTTCCCTGCTTTGATATCGGTTACCGTTCCCTTTCTCCAACCTTCGCTCTGCAGGAAGCTAAACCTTCAGCAGGAAGGATCCACTAGCTTCTTTCGGCCGGCAAATGATGCATAGAAGCAGGTCTGCAAGTGTTGCAATGAAAGTGCATTTCCAGGGGTGGCTCCTTCATGAGGGTGAAGGAGCGTGTCCCCCTCCCCCCCGCCAGCAGCGACAGCTGCAAAACTTTTACCAAACAACAATAATAAACTGTGTTTATTATCGTTGTTTGGTAAAGGGGCAGGGCCACAGGGGTGATGAGCAGTGAGGGGAAGTGCACTGCACTGCACTCCCCCTCAGAGCGCTTGCATGTTTGGCTGGCCATCTTGGGCCGGCCAAAAGCACATGCGCAGTGTGCTCTCTCCAGACCAGCAACACAGTTGCCGGGCTGGAGAGAGCCTGCACAGACTCCCAGTCTGCCTGGGAGCACCCTGGCTGGGTGCTCCCAGCCAATCCTGTCGCTGCTCTGAGCAGTATAAGGACTGGCCACAGGGCAGGCTGGGAGCCTGTGCCTGCAGTGAGGAGAAGCAGGAGTGGCACGCGGTGTTGAGGTAAGTGTTTTTTTTAATATATATTTTTTTATTCTCCCCGCCCCCTCCCCCGCGTGCTGCCCCTTTGCAGTTCAATGTTCCTTTAAGTTACAGAAACTGTAAAAGTTTACTGGATGCCCAAGATATATGAACATGGGCTGAGGATGCGTAGGAGCATTATTCCTCCTGAACAATTTTGGTGGGATAACACTCCTACATCTCCTGAATCCATTTTATCATCTCCTTAAAAAACACTTGTAAATTATTACCTCTGGGAAGAGACCACAACATTTTTAGGCTGAAACCTTGTAACCTGCACCATCCCCACACAAAGTACTCCGTGCATTTAAGGAGCCCATTCTTCACCATAATCATTTCTGACAAATGAGGCAGCCCCATGGTGAAGTATGGTGTCTAGGGTGGGTGTGTGAGGCTTGCCTTATATATTTTGTTTTGTAATTCCTGGGTCCTCAGGCACACATACACAGGCTTCTAGGTCTTCTAATAAGCTAATTTGAGGCACCTACAGTTTTGTTGTGATTGCTCTGTTACTTATGGTTATGACTGGGATGGTGCATCCTGCGACACCCACTTCCCTCTTGTTCCCTTTTGCTTTGCTAAGGGGGATATTGGAAGGTTTCAGTGTTTTATAACAGAAGGCACAAACATAAGAGCCACTCTATAATATCTACCAGCAAATAAAGGAGAGGGGTTTTATAGTAACATACAGTTAGATTTGAGGATAAACTTAAGACACACAAGAGGTGGGGCTAAATGACTGGAAAATTGCATAGATTCACTTAAAGGAAACATGAAGCTTAACCCAACAAGACCCTTACTAAAGGATGTTTTCTGTAAAGAATACTAAGTAGATGGGAGTCTGAGGCATGATTCATAAACTGCATTTTGTGGTACCTTACGCAATGCTACTCACATACTACAAAATGCTATTCACAAACCTATGGCTGAAGACCTCCACTGCTATCTTTTCTCTGTGGAGATCTCCACACAGGTAGGGATACATTTTAGTAGTAAATGTTTGAGGACAAGAAGGAGTGTCTGGAAAATGGGAAATACATAACACTACATGGGAGGGCTGTAGGGAGTGACGTGGTAATATAAAACACACATCCACAAATGCACATGAGCATTATTATTCATAAACAACATTTCTAAAGTTACTACAACCCTCACAGTGTCAAAATAGGCTCAGATGTGCTCCAACCCAGCCTTGGAGGAAGTCAAGCACCCCATATGGTCACTCACAGGTATTGCAAGAGACTCCCATAGAAAACAACGGAGGTAGTGAATTAAAAAACAACACTTCAAAGGCACTAATGTTAAATAAATTCAACTATTTCGCCATTTAAATGATATATACACCAGCAAACTGCAAACCTGAAAATCTGCTGGTAAGCAACACAACAAATTAACACCTATCACTGGTCTAAACCTGTCTCTTGGAGACCTTGGCTCTTATACCTATGGAAGTCTTTTAATTTATGTTACAGTGACCTACCTACTTTACATACTGTAAAGAAAAAATAAAATGATTGTTATTCACTGAATATACTTAGTATGCACGCTGGATTCAAGTCTATAAAGTTGCCAGAAAAACTTACATCTTTTCCCAAGCAAGCAAGGGAACTATTTATTGCCACACTGTGAATGAAAATATCAGGGCAAGTGAAACGGTCTGGAATTAACCATGCTTTTTAAATACCGTGCATGCGGAGTATAAATCTAATTATAACTTGCTTTGTTGACCTGTTGTTAAATGCTGTAAACTGCCTAAGATATGGGCTTAATTTCCTGACTCTTATTTCTGGTTCTGTGCATTAGACACACTACGGTGCAAGAACTGTGTAGATGACATTCTGGAATTTGAGGAAAAACTGATGCAGCCATGTGGTTGCACTGGACATGCAAGGAAGCGTACTTTCAGTAAGTATGCCTGTGCCCTGTAATATGTGGGTAGTTCCCTCGCACTCTGGGTCGGTTCAGTTGTGACGGTTTCTTGAGCCTTCTGTAGCTGTCAGTCACAAAGCTGTGCTTGAGCGCAGGCTGCGCGCGACACGCCCTCAGGAGACGCTGCGGTGCACACAGAATGTGGCTGCGACATCATGCAGCACAACACACATGTAGGGGAAAGCGGAAATCAAGATTTTATGTTCTTCCAGAATATTCTTGAGTGCCGAGGAAAAACTCTGGGAGGCAGATCCTGACAGACGCGGTCGGTAACAGCTGCGCTGAAATGGGAATTTCTGTGAGTGTTTAAGACAAACTGAAAACACTGGGGGGTTGGAAGGGGCAGAAAGAAGACACAGAGGGCCATATTTATACTTTTTGACGCAAAACTGCGCTAACGCAGTTTTGTGTCCAAAAAATTAGCGCCGGCTAACGCCATTCTGAAGCACCATGCGGGCGCCGTATTTATTCAATGACGTTAGCCGGCGGCGCTGCCTGGTGTGCGTGAAAAAAAACGACGTACACCAGGCAGCGCCGGCGTAGGGGGATATGGAGCTTGGGCGTCAAAAAAAGGGGCAAGTCAGGCTGAGGCAAATTTTTCGCCTCAACCCGATTTGCGCCATTTTTTTCGACTCCCAATCCCCATAGAAATGACTCCTGTCTTAGCAAAGACAGGAGTCATGCCCCCTTGCCCAATGGCCATGCCCAGGGGACTTCTGTCCCCTGGGCATGGTCATTGGGAATAGTGGCATGTAGGGGGGCACAAATCAGGCCCCCCTATGCCACAAAAAAAAAAAAAAAAAAGTACTTACCTGAACTTACCTTAATGTCCCTGGGATGGGTCCCTCCAGCCTTGGGTGTCCTCCTGGGGTGGGCAAGGGTGACAGGGAGGGTCCCTGGGGGCATGGGAGGGCACCTCTGGGCTCCTTCCGAGCCCACAGGTCCCTTAACGCCTGCCTTGTCCAGGCGCTAAAAAACTGCGCAAAAGCGGCCGTACGTCATTTTTTTTGACCCGCCCACTCCCGGGCGTGAATTTTGCCCGGGAGTGTAAATACGGCGCACATGCCGCGGAGTCAATTTTTTAGATGGGAACGCCTACCTTGCATCTCATTAACGCAAAGTAGGTGTCCACGCTAAAAAATGACGCAAACTCCATGGACTTTGGCGCTAGACGCGTCTAACGCCAAAGTATAAATATGGAGTTCGTTTTGAGTCGGAATTGCGTCAAAAAAACGACGCAATTCTGGCGCAAACAGAGTATAAATATGTCCCAGAATGTGTCTAGTAAACTGAGCTAAAATCATGCATAAGGCCATGATCAGTACACACTGGTAATGAAGTTTGCATACATGGCCCCAGGAAGTTGTGAACACAGCGATTAAACAACCCGCTGGCAATTTTCTAACGATCTCTGAAGTTTCATTACTCCTCGATCAGAAATACAAGCACCCCTTAGTGCATGATATTGAAACGAGGAACTGTTGTCTTTCCTGCATTTTGAGTTATATTAGGTGCTTGTCTCTTTAAATTGGCACAGTCTTGAAGATGGCACATGAGGTGTTTACAGTAGATCCGAAATATTAACTTTCATTTGGACCTACCTAACATGAAAAAACATTTTTGTCAATCATTCAAAAAAACAAAAAAAAACTTTGCGCTTACAATAAACTATTTCATGGCTCTGTCCAAGAGAAGAAGACTATTAGGTCTGTGATTTGCACAAACTAGATATGAACAGGAATGCCTTTTTAGCCTACAATGTGTACCAATATATGACTACAAGATATAGACATATACTTTTACAAGATGTTTTTGTGCGAGTCTACGAATGAATGCTTTTATACATGAGATACAAATGTGTTAATTTTTGGCAAAACAATACATCAACATATGCTTGCGCCCACAAAATGTTATGCTCTCCTTCAACTGACAGGATCACCTAGGGTACTTCTGCTGAACAACTACTATAAAACTGAGATAGTTACGAATGAGATTCTGTTGGGACCTTTCTCTTTGGTATTATATGTGTACCCTGTTTCTCGTGGGGATGAGAGTTTTGTCTTATAGTTTGGTTCACTAGAAACTACATAACTCCCAGTAAAGCACTGAGATGTTCCTCTTGTGGGTATGATGACAACCCGCTTCATGTGCTTTGGATCTGCTCTCATATACACAACTTCTGGAGTGACATATCCAGCAATGTAAAGGTAAGGCCTTCATTCCCGGTCCACTGAAAATGTTGCTTACACATGAAGTGCTGTTGAAGTCACTCCAGAACAATGTGGTCACTTGGCATTGCTGTTGGCAAAAATGTAGGTGGGAGTGACATGGATGAGCCATAGACCCTAAGATTGGCAGGGTGTATGATGCGTCTGGTCTACAGAAACAAGTTGTTAGATGATTGCCGAAATCTGCCGCATCCAAAGCAAATAACAAAACAGTAGGAGTGATTTTCATGATCATCTAAGCATCCAGACTTATGATTAGGGAGGATGTTACTATACCCTCCTAGAGGAATAAGGGAATTACAACTGAAATAGGGCAGGAAGAATGGAAAAAAATGCAGGAGCAAGAGTCCTACACACAGCCACATCTTTCTGATCAGGATTGTATAGCAAGTTTACAAGTATTTTTCACATTCGGGGCCTGGATGAAACATACAACTATAGCTTGGAATTAAAAAAAAAAAAACATTTTTCATAAACAGAGCCCAAAATGGCAAAAAAAAGAAATGATAACATTCACCCAGGTAAATTTCACAGTAATTCAGATCAACAAGAAAAGATAAGGTCCTTTTACCTTCGAGATATAGGGCCTGATTTATGACCCTGGCGAGCGGATTACTCCTTCACAAATGTGACGGATCGGATATCCCACCCACTGTATTACAAGGTCCATTACATCCTATGAAACTTGTAGTTCGGCAGGTGGGATATCCTTCATGTTTGTGACAGAGTAATCCCCTCCACCAATGTCATAATCAGGCCCATAGTAAGAGTTTATTATAAACTGAGAGACTTTTTAATTTCACAGGTTCATGAGACTCGGTGGCGAATCCTAGATTTTTCTGGCCAATTGTCAGCTGTTTCAATATGTGATCTCATCAACACTTCCCCTGCGGCCCTTTCACAACGCTGTGATTGACTAATTTATTCACATGAACCATTCTAGGGTACTCTAAAGATGATTATTACATTTGTTTTGGCTACTGTTGGTCCATTAACATAGAGGCGAAATATAAATTTAAGAGCTGATACTCAGCTTTGAAGGCTACTGCACTCCTTCTGTAACTTCAGTAAGTTACTCTCCCCAGATTCTATTAAGGCACACACTGTACTTTTCCCCATTCTGGGATGCCTAACCTACTAGCAAATTTTAAGTCGTGAGACCACATAAGACACCAGCCCACTTTATGTCTGAACCAGAAAGGCATTTATTCAACAGGACATTCGCTGGTTCTCACTCCGTGGTTTTGGATACAATTAGGAGTGCTCATTTCTTTCCATGAACAACTATTGTGTGTACTTTAATGTCTGACTTCAAAGGCATAGTTGTCTTAAATTTCGTGATGCTGTCATCCAGTAGGTCCAAGATTAAATATTAAGCTGAATATGAATACTCTTCACCTTGTGGCCTTGGTATCACAACCTGGCTGGGAACAAGGCTCCCTTGTCTCCCGGTTACTTGGCTTGACTCTTACTGTATAACATCTCAGAGATCCCTATTAGTTGCCTTGTTGATTTTAGTTCTAACTGTAGTTCTTTACTAGGTTGGCTAGTGCTAATAACTATCGTAGGAAGCCTGGATGGGTATCTTTTACCAGAGGGTTTGTTTGGGTGGTGCAGCATCTGATTGCATGTCTATAGAGCTCTGCACCTCTACTTCCAGAATCCTTTTATCTTATGAAACTCTAAAAAAAGACACTAAAAAATGAGAGTGCAAATCCTACCTGTAGAACAAGAAGGTGCTCCACGTGAAACAATGGGATTTTCTAAAGACTGTTTCACCTGCTAATCACACAGCTTAAAAATCCCCCAAGAGCCATTTAGGACGTCGCCATGGAGTTTGTGTGGCCAGGTACGGTGACACCAACATAATGTTGACGGGTATTCTACTTAACTTTACGCTACTATGAAGCAGACTTCCAATGAGAATAATGCATTGCAACAGAAATTAATAACCTCACATAAAAAGGCAGTCACTATATTCCATCAAATAAATTTTAAATATTTAACAATGCTGGCTAATGGAAAAATATTTACGTAGTACGTCGCCAGTAACAAATTTAAAACAGAGCTAAGCTCCATGCATCTAGCACTTTTTTAATTTGAAGCACTGCAGCATGCTAGCAGTAAGGATGTGCATTGCACAGCATACATCAAATTACCACTGGCTAGCTCTGGAAGTGCCATAACTTTCGACTTTTAGACAGGATTGTACACACAGAAAGCTGATTTTAGTATAGCTCTTGCTTTATGTTACTCTGCTAGGCACACTGTCTGTTCATCGTTCTGTAACAGGTAGTCAGTAGATTTGACAGTTAACGTCTTCAGTTTATTTAAAGGTCTGTACAAGAAACTGAATGTAGCTGACTTCTAAAGCAAGGTACTCACTACCAACTAACATGGTTTCAGGGCAAAGCGAACTGTGCCTAATGCGGCGGGTTCCCCGAAACCAGATGGTTTACACGTCAGATGGGAGGATAAATGTCTTCTGTTGATTTTCACGCTTTCGTTCATATTCCAGGACTCCGAATACAGACTCATGCGTCAGATGTCGTCATAAGGATGTTGAAAGCGAACGAAGCATGGCAAGCCCTGCCATTCTCAACTCTACCCTGTATGGTTGAATTAAAATGAATCTTCTGCCAGAAGCAACCACGCGCTGTCCCTTTGACTGTCCATGTCAACCTGCCCCTGAAAGATAAATCAGAGAAACATTTTCCATCGTAAAATAAATTGTACACACGAGGGACGTTTGGTTTTGGTTACCTTCATATAACAATGCTCAGTAAAATATCAGAATTCCTCTGCGGGAAATGTTCTGCTGCACATGGGATCTACATCACTCAATAGAACACAAAGAAATAAAGATATCAGTGCTTATAAAGTGTTTTACTTGAAAGACGTGATAACCTTAAGGTTTAAATAGAAAGTATTTGTATACCTTAAATTAAAGCTGCAAAGAGAAAAGTGGTCTTAAGCTGACCAAATGGCTGGCACTGCTCTTGGATTTACAATGGTAAAGAGGGCTCCTAAGCTGATGGTTGGTTCCTCTGGATGGGGCAACCCTCCCCAATTTTGAATGTTGACGTGGACAGGTTGGCGCCCAAATGACGTGTTTTGAAGTACATTGTGAGTTGCTTCCAAGTTAATGACGTCATATTACAAACTGGCTAAAGTTTGTCTATTGTGTACTGAAAGAATGTTTTAATGTGAACAGTTACCCATTTTTAAATAAGTAAGGTCAGCTGGCCTGTTTCAATCTGGCTGGGTAAGTCTGTAAGCTTTCTCAAAGCAGTACGGGTTCTTTCAGGTATCAGTTTAATTTAAACATTAGAAGACTGATTCCTCCTTCCAGGTTATCATCAAGGTAACACTGCCCAAGTGGAAGTGCGCAGATATGAACTCTATTGTGTCAGACTCAGAAGATGTGGTGATGAACATCTGCACGTGCAGCCTTGCACAAATCTGCCAATAAATACAGTATACACATTGCAATGTTGTAGCATCAAAATGTCCCACTGTCAAACACGTGCCTGCTTCGCGTCAGGAGTGCTCTTCGGCGCTGCCGCTGAAAGATCGGCTTCGAACATGATTCCTCAACTGCTCCACTAGCTCCGGGTTCTGCTGCTGTATCTGCTGTGCAAACTGCTGTCCACTGCAAAGAAGATGTTTGCGAAAATCATCAACTACAACCAAAACCTAGCTGTGCGCAGTTCATGACCAATACAAGGAGACTCAATGGAAAACGTAGAACTCGTTAGATCTCAATACGATTGCAATGACCAACGCCATGTATACCAATCAGCACTTTCATATTTCGATCACTAGGAAGAGTGGAACAGTGCACCTTCCACTAACCTCCCTTACTAAGTACAGCCAAGAGATACATCCATAAAGAACTCTCACCATAAACTCTGTGCTACTTATAATCTGTCACCATGCATGCAAATCATCTAGTACTTTCCCACACACTCCACAAGTGTAAGGTTTCTCCGAAGGGTACGCTCGGGCTAGAATTTAGTTTTTCCTATCCTTGGTTTCAGAAAGGCTAGATTTTATTAAAGACATGGAGGCGAGTATTATGCCAAACATTTCTTACTTTATTAAATAGCAGCCAAGAACTACGTATCCCAGAAACCCTGGGAAAGAAACTACAGAACTACATCACAATGGGGCTAACCAATCACACAACGAGCCCCCTCATAACAATCTTGACTGAGAGCACCAGGTCCTCTTTTCTTGTGAAAGTCAGTCAAAAAAATAATATGAGAAGAACCACAAAATTACATAAAGAGTCATGATAGCAGAGAGGAAGTCCTTGCAGAAATCCATAAAGAACGGAGAGGAAACCACAGGAGAACAAGAAATTCCATGCGAAGATTCCAGACCAGGAGCAGCCGGAAGTTGATCAACCAGAAGCAGTGGTATTGGTTGAAGACGTGGCCACTGCAAAATAGAACAGGGAGGGTTACTCGCCTCTGTGTCTTTAATAAAATCCAGCCTTTCTGACACCAAGGCTAGGAAAATCTCAATCTTATTACAACACTGGAGGCTCATATTATGCTTGTTTAAAGCAATGAAATAACAGTGTCCAAAGGGTGATCAACAGGTTTACAATAGAAGGTTCTAAACATACTAAAGTTTGACCAATCTGCAGATCATGAGGATATCATGTAAACAAGCCCCTACCCAAAAGGCACGAGAAGCCGTAGCTCCTCTTACTGAATGGGCACCATAAGAGATGGTAGGAACATCAGCCAAGGACATAAGCCATTTCACCCAACGAGCCAAGGTGGGGGTTGAAACAGGTTTGTGAGGCTTCTGAAATGAAATAAGCAACTGAGAGGAGGAAGGAACCCTGAGATTTGCAGTTCGAGAAACATACGTTTTTAAACAATTACCTATGTAGAGAATTGAAAGGAGGAAACATCCAGAGCTTTGACATCTGAAACACGTTTAATAGAAACTAAACAGAGGAGCATGGTCAATTTAGCAGACAAATGTTTCAAGGATAAATCAGCATTGTCCGGCCATGAAAGAAGAAGACGAAGAACGGAGTCCACGTCCCACATGACATTGTATTTAGGAACAGGGGCTTTAGAAAAACGTACTCTCTTTAAAAGTCTGCAAACCAAAGGGTGTTCCCCAACCGGTCTTCCATCCACTCTGACATGTTCTGAGGAGATTGCAGATCTATAGGTATTCACAGTACGGTACGCTTTACCTTGGGAGACCAGGGAAGCCAGAAAATGTACCACTGAGGTAACATCTGCTGAAACGGGATTGGAATTCCTGTCCACACACCAGCTACACCACACTGACCAAGCGGAGCGGTAGACTCTTGAAGTACCCGGAGCCCAGGATTGCTGAATGAACTGGACAGCGTCCTCCGAAATTCCTGGGGTTCTCCAGGAAGCCCTGAAATTCTCCAAGCTATCGGATACAGAGAACCCTTTATTATGAGGTTGTGGGGTTGACCCTGAGGGTTCAAGAGAAGATCGGGAAACAGAGGTATCAAAACTGGAAGGTCCGAGGAAAGTTCCAAAAGGGTCAGATACCAAGGTTAAGACTGCCAGAATGGAGTGATAAGAACCAGGGAAGAATGTTGTCTGTGGGCGTGCGCCAGGACTCGAGCAATGAACAGGAAGGGGGGAAGGCGTACAGGAGGGAGGGAGGCCATATTTGTAGGAAAGCATCCGTGGCCAAGGCTAACGGAGCTGGTCTCCAACTGAATAAAGCAGGAAGTTGAGAATTGATCCTTGAACCGAAGAGGTCTATGGACATAGTTCCGAAGAGAGAAGAAAGGAGCTTGAATATGGAAGGGTGAAGATGCCAATCGCTTGAGTCTTGGGTATGTCTGGAGAACCAATCTGCCACTACGTTCAGTTTGCCAGGGAGGTATTCTGCTTTGACTGAAATGTTTTTGTCTCCCAGAGACTCTTGGCCAGGAGAGACAAGGGTTTGGATCTTGTTCCTCCTAGGCGGTTTATGTACGTTACTGCAGGTTGATTGTCCATTCTCAGAAGAATGGAGCACTTTACCCTGTCTTTTGTAAAGGACTGGATGGCAAAGGAGCCTGCAAGCATCTCTAAACAGTTGATGTGCAGTGAAGACTCCTGAACGGACCATGGACTCCCAGTCGAGAGTAGACCACATCTTGTGCGGATCCGAGTAGATGAGGCCTTTGCAAAGGTGATGGATTTTCAACCTCTGGAGGGCCCTGTAATGAAGGGGACCAGGAAATATGGCCTGAATGGAGGAAGAAAGAAGGCCTCCCAGATGAGCTAGGGATCTGAGGGAACAACAAGGGACGGACAAGGCGTGACAAATCTTTCTTTATCAAGGACACCTTGTGGTGAAGAAGCTGAAGAACTGACTCTGTTGTATTGACTTAAAACCCCAGAAACTCGAGACATTGGGAAGGGATTAGGACGGACCTTTGAAGATATGAGGGAGGACCTGTCCTGTGCCATGATAAGAAAGTAGTTGAGATAGACGATAAGTCTTATACCTTGAGCTCTGAGGAAGGCCACCACTGGCTTGAGGATCTTGGTGAAGCACCAAGGGGCCGATGAAAGACCGAAGGGGAGAGTTCTGAACTGAAAGAAAGAAGTCTCCCACTGCAACTGAAGAAACTTTCTGAAGGAGGGACGGACAGGTACCGAAAGATAGGCGTCCTGAAGATCTATACGAACCAACCAATTGTTGTGAAGGAGGAGATCTCTGAGATGGAGGATAGTTTCCATCTTGAAATGATGGTATATGAAAAAATTGTTGAATTCTTTTAGATTTATAACTGGTCGATGTTTCTTGTTCTTCTTTTGAACTAAAAAGATGGCACTGAGAAACCCGGAGGGGTCGTAAACAACGTGTTCGATAGCCTGCTTTGTCAATAAAGATTGTACTTCTTCGTGAACCAGACAAAATTGGTCTTGGGGGGAAAAAAGGAGAGGACGAGGCAGATAAGACTGACGAGGTACTTGGTACAACTCCATGCAGTAGCCTTGAACCTTTTGGATCACCCAAGGATCTGAAGTTATGGAAAGCCAAGCATTTTAACATAAGCCCAGTCTGCCTCCTACTGGAAGAACGCCAGAACTGGAAGTTCTTACCTGCGAGTTGGTCTCCTTTGGATCTGTATCCCCTGCCGCGGACTCCACGGAACCAGCAGGGATAGAACTGGGGTTTGTATCCCTGATAGACATCGAGTTTGTTGCCTTGGACGTAGGAGCCTCTGCCGAAGGATTGCCCTCTTTCTGAATAACGGCTGGCAAATCGACCCCTTCCTTTACCGGCCCTTCCAAAAACCCACTAGGAAAAAATTATTTTAATTGATGAATGGGCTTTGTCCAATGATTTGAAAGTAGAGACATACTGTATTTGCTCATTTCCTTGATAAAGGAATCACCAAAGAGAAGGCCCTCTGCATTGAGACCTTCCTCCTTGGAAGCTAAAGAGCTGAGTTTGGGGTCAATCCTGAGCAAAAGGCTTTTGCGTCGTTTCTGTGAAATATGTGCGTTGGCATTGCCTAACATACATACTGCTCATGGAGCCCAGTTTGAAAGCATCTCCGGGTCCACTTGAGTGCCCTCCATTTTTGCTTCCTAAGCCAGATCAAACATTCTAGTCAGAGGACCTGCAAGGTCCAGAAGTCTGTCGTGGCAGTTCGACCAGGCATGATCAACCCCTTTCTTGGGATCCTTCCCAAATTTTGTAAAAAACAAAAGCATATTGGGATCAATAGAGGCAGTATCAGCCACCTTAAAGGGAAGGAAAGGTCTAGGACATTTGGACTTCAATTTGTTCCTAGATGTCTTATCAAGTGCATGTCTGAGGTAAAAGGATACGTAGTCCGAAACATGGTCGGAAGGAAATCACTCCGACGAATTAGGATGGTGAATTGACGTAGTGTCAAACATGGGCTCACCATCGGGATCCACCAGATCTTCAGACACTAAATGAGGGGAACTCATAGAAGGAGAAATTTTATGCCTTTTCTCTGAAGGCCCATCATCATAAGTATCGTCAATCATAGCGTCTTGTAAGACGTCGTTCCTATCACTGTCTGTGTCCCTTAAATGTAAGATGTTGGGGGGAGGAAGGGAGCCCCAAAGAATTCTCCTCTCGCGTCAGAGGCCCAAATTTAACAAAAAACGCCTTTGGAAGGCATATGAGGGGTTGCCGCACGTTTCCATCCTCTCAAAGGAGGATTAACCTTGGAGTTCTGAAGCATTTTAGATAAAGAAGCTTCAAAGTTCTTAGAAATATCCCACATAGATACAGAGACCGCATGTTGAACCAAATCCTTGATAAAGGATTTTAAATTGTCCTTCATGGACTGAGCCTGATCATCCTCAGACATAATTGTAGTGTAAACATTTTTTTTTTTTACTTGAAATACTGAGAAAATATGTTGTACTAATATTAAGACAGGAATCCTGTCCAACGAGCAGAAAACCCAGAACCTGAGGGGTTAAAAGAATGACTGCACAATGAATAGGGCGTGTCTAACTGAGAGGCTGGCTGGGGGAGTGACATGGGCGGAACCCAGGAATGAAGGGCAGACAGGAAAGCCTGCATCGAAAGCAGCGTGGAGATACTGGAAACAGCCGCAAGGCAGGCAAAATCGTTCCGCTCCGTGGCACTGCTGACTGGAAGCAGCGGAGCGAGGAACGACGCGAGGTAAGAATGAATGTGAAACGAACTTTAACAAACTTTCGAAAATGCCGCACGAACGCAAGCAAGCGCATGAAAGGAGGGGCACGCGAAAATGCGTATAAAAAAAGAGCAAAGCGCAATAATAGAGCACAAATAAGGCACAGATAAAATATATATACACAATAAATACAACACATAAATCGTATAAAATGTAAAGAAGACGGCGAGCAGAGTACTTATCTTGACTGTGAGCAGCAAGAAAAGAGGACTTGGTGCTCTCAGTCAAGATTGTTATGAGGGGGCTCGTTGTGTGATTGGTTAGCCCCATTGTGATGTAGTTCTGTAGTTTCTTTCCCAGGGTTTCTGGGATACGTAGTTCTTGGCTGCTATTTAATAAAGTAAGAAAAGTTTGGCATAATATGAGCCCCCGGTCTTGTAATAAAATCACCCAATCAATGAATCAACCTTTGCGACTTGGAGTTTGGTCATGAATAACTGAAATTACTAATGTCTTGAGTATACTAAGGTTCTCCTTATTGCCACTTGTGAAACATCTGGGCTCATTTACTACGATTTCAAATACAAGAAACCTCAAACTAAATGCCCTTGGAGTGTTCATCCAGTACCTCTTAATTATGCAGAAGTCAACAGTTTGATGAACCATTTAGGCGGCATGAAAAAAAGTTGCACATTTCTTAGATTACCAGACTTAGGCCCATATTTATGAAAAGTTAGTACCGCCTTATGGTCATTTTTTTTTTTTAAAGCTAAAGTGGCTCTAATTTAACTCCATACTTATATTTTGATGCTAGAGCCGCCTAGGGTCAAAATATGAGTTTGCATCATTTTCTGGAAGCGCCAACCCACCTTGCGTCACACTGTGACAATGATATGCAAGGTAGACGTTCCCTTCCAAAAAATTTTGCTAGCCCCCTTGTGCTATATTTACCTCCCTACACTAAAATGACTCGCACATAGGAGGCGGAGCCACAAAATGACACTAAGCTTGATTATCGTCAAAATGTAACACCTGGTCAGACCAGGCATTAAAAGGATGGTAGGCACATTTACAAAGGTAAACACTTTTGAGTCCACCATGGTGTCACTATTTTGGGCACACAGATGCCCACCCCAACTGCCAGCATCATCACCACCCACACCACAGGGACACTACAGGTGGAGGGAGCCCATCCCTGGTAAGCTGACATGCAGAACTGTTGTGTGCCACTGGGGGCCCCTTAAAAGGGGACCCCCATGGTTGGCACTGGTTCTGTTGGGGTTGTCCTGGGGACACTGGTCCCTTGTGGTGGGCATTGGGGTTGTGATGATGACTTCTGTCTATACTTAGACAGGAGTAATTTTTTGGCTGCATGTGCGTCCAAAAATGATGCTTGGCTGACTAGCGGGAGATTTTTTGGCGCTAATCAGTGTAGCATAATTTTTGACCCACTAGCTCCATTTTTTCTAACGTCTTCCAGCCCCAGCTAGTGTAATTTGCTATGACGCTAACCATTCCTTAGTGCCATTGTGCGTCTTTTATTTAATATGATACATAGATGTAGCTAAGGAATGGCATTAGCTTGTGTTACATTTTTTGATGCACAACTGCTGTAGCGTAGTTGTGCATCCATTTTCATAAATATGGGCCTTATTTTTTCCTGGCAAAGATAGTTTGGGTGTTGATATATACCATACTTAAATCGAGACCAACTGTAGTAGGCATTTTTTTAAATTAAACCACTGCCCCTTCCTATTTTTTCTAGTATTTAGATACAGGCATGTGACCCTCCTACCCAGGACATTAATGGATACAGCATGCAGACTCCCTATCAATAACAATAACAGTAATACTGAACTCAAACATATCCTCTATTGCGCCTGTAGGGAAATATATATAAAATTGATGATATCACTTTAATTAAGAAATAGTGGATATAAATTGCCCCAATATCCAGCAGGGAGCTATTTGAAAAAAACTTTTTCTTTCTCCCAGATCCAAATGAAGCATAAGCTAGGCAACACTGAATTTCATAGCCAACTTACATTAAATCACTCAGGACCATATTTATGGCAAAGTGGCGCAGTACAGAAAGTTACCTTGCCGCACTGCATCACTGGAAAAAGGTAGGAATGTGCCATATTTAAGGCATTTCTGTCATTTCCCCCAGCGCTGATGCACAATGGGCTGCCTAGCACCAACACAGGCACTCTTACACCACAGTGAAAGGGTGCCTGCTTGCATGCAGGATTGTTTTTGTGCCAGAAGGAGACCTTTCTGCACAAAAACAATCCTTAAAGGCATATTCCTCTATTGTGTTGTGGAATGCAGCACATAGAAAGAGGAAGTAACAAAGAGAAATAAAGACTTTTCGCCACTTACACCTCTCCTGAGGAGGCGTATCTTTTCGTGCATTCCCAGGTTTACCAGGTTTGGAAAACCTGGAAGTGCGTCAAAAGACATGGGAGTTGCTTGGGAACACCCATGCAATGCCCGGGGAACGCCTCCCTTGTGCAGAGTAAAGCAATGCAGTGATTTGCGCTGCACTTTTTTACTCCAGATTTTTAAGCCATTCAAAGCCATGCAAAATGGCTTTGCGTCGCTTAAAAAAATCTGAGTTAGAGGTTTGCGTCACACAAGTACTACGTTGCGTGGTGCAAGCATGGCGCAAAGCTCTCATAAATGTGCCCCTCAATGTCCAGACTGAGGGCCTGATTTAGATGTTGGCAGACAGGTTACTCAGTCACAAAAGTGACAAATATCCCATCCACCGAAATATAAATCAAACTATATTCTATGAATTTATATTTTGACGGAATATCGGTAACCGTTGTGATGGAATAACTCATCCACCAACATGTAAATCAAATCCTGAATCTCTACAACATAGATCCTGATTGGTTAAAATAAAACATTTCTGTAACTTTAACCCCTTCCATGCCAAACAGTTATGTCCTGTGGCACAGCGCTGCTGTGCCAAAGATGTAACCGTTACGTCCTGGCTGTGACTTGCGGGGCAGTGGTAGCGCTCCCCCTGGGGGCCACCAAACACCCCCCCAGCATGGATTGCAGTGGCAGTGCTTCCTCTGTAACCCCGATCCCCCCCAAGTGACATCTGATGACATCAGCGCCCGATCACATGCTGACCTCATTAATGGTCGCTGACCCTGACACGCTGGAAGCTTGGCTGTTTCTCCTCAGGACGGGGGAATGGGCAGGTCGGAGAGGCATGAAAGGAAAGACTTTTCCTTTCAGGTCTCTCTGAGCATTCCTGCAGCTGCTGCAGGAATGCCAACTAGACACCAGGAAGTTGTTTTTTGTTTTGTTGATGTATAAGGGGAGTGGCCCCTTGGGCAAGTGTTGCTCCCCAAGGGAGCAATTATAATTTAGGCCATTTCTGCCCCCCTTGGGAGCAGATGGGATTATTTTAATTAGGCCCATCTGCCCCCAAAGGTGGCAGAAACCGCTAGCCACCAGGGATTTTTAACAACTTTTTTACATAAGGAGAGCGGCCCCTTAGGCAAGGGTCGCTCCCCATCGGGGCATAATATATTAGGCCATTTCTGCTCCTCTTTGGAGGCAGATCGCCCTACTTTAATTAGGCCCATCTGCCCCTTAGGGGGGCAGAAGCCACTAGATGCCAGGGATTTTTTGGTACATTTTATTTTACATTAGGAGAGCGGCCCCTTGGGCAAGGGCCATTCCCCATGGGGCATATTTTTATTAGGACCATCTGCCCCCAAGGGGGGCAGAAACCACTTAGGTACCAGAGATCAGTGCGTGTTTTTTGCTTGTGGGGGGGTGTCCCTTTGGGAAAGGGTCGCTCTCCCTGGGGCACATAAATAATGGCCATTTCTACCCTCTGGGGGCAGATCGGCATATTTTTTGTAAGGCTCATCTTCCCCCAAGAGAGGCAGAAAGCCCAGTAGACACTAGGGAAGATTTTTTTTAAAGAAAAAAAGAGGGTAGAAGTTTGGCCATATTCCTACCCCAAATAAATGGGGACAAAGTCCTTCTGCCCACCGGTTGGCAGATGGAGTAATTAGCCCCGATACACTCCCCGGAAGAACAGAAAGCCTACTAGATGACAGGGAATTTTTTTTTTAAAAAGAGGGGTGGGGGCTTCCAACCAGTATGGGCATAGTTATGCCCCTCACCCCAAGTGAAGGGGGTAACAGTCTTTCATCCCCCCCTGCAAACTAAAGCATCTCATCCAAATGGCAAGCAAGAGGACATTTGATTATTTTGGGTTTTGATTTTACTTTTGGGCCAAGAGAGCCTGGCTAACTCCCAATATTGTCACACTTGGAATGGTGAGCCACTGCACTTTTTGGACTTTGGCACGCTGCCACCTATACAAATCTACCAGACATAGACACATCTGAAAACTAAACATCTGGGTGAGTCCAGGGTGGTTGGCTTCACATGTACCCCACACCATTTTCTTACCCACAATGCCTTGCAAACCTCCAACGTTGCTTGAAATCATGCATTTTCCTAACATTTTTGTGATGGAACCTTCTGGAATCCACAAAATTCCTATCACCCAGCACTGTCGCAGCTATACTGATAAAAATTCTGCCCCACTTGTCAGCCTAAAATCCTTTTTTCCAAATTGCCCTTTTGGACCCACTTTGGTTCCCCCTCCGTTTTGACATGTTTTTGGCCCTTCACTGCCACAAGTACTTGGCCCACCTACACAAGTGAGGTATCATTTTTATTGGAAGACTGAGGGGAACGTTGAGTGATAGGAAATTTGTTGCCGGTGTGGTGATCCCAACCAGAAATGTGGAGAAAATGTGATTTTTTGTTTTAGCTAAATTTGAGGTTTGCATGGGAATCTAGGTAGGAAATCACTGGGGGATCCACGCAAGTCACAGTTCCCTGGGCTCCCTCAGGTGTCTAGTTTTCAGAAATGTCTGGGTAGGTTTCCCTAGATGGCCCCCTTGCAAAAACAGGTACTTTTGTAATAGATAATTTTGATGTGTCCATGTTGAGTTTTGGACTGTTCCCTGTAGCTGGCACTAGGCCCACCCACACAAGTGAGGTGCCATTTTTATAGGGAGATGTGGGGGAATACTGGTTAGAAGGAAGTTTGTGGCTCCTCTCAGATTCCAGATCTTTGCAGCACCGAAATGTGAGGAAAAAGTGTTTTTTTAGCCACATTTTGAGATTTGCAAAGGATTCTGGGTAACAGAACCCAGTGAGAGCCCCACAAGTCACCCCATCCTGGATTCCCCTAGGTGTCCAGCTTTAAAAAATGCATAGGTTTGCTAGATTTCCTTAGTTGCCAGCTGAGCTAGAGGACAAAATCCACAGCTAGGCATGTTGCAAAAAACAGGTCAGTTTTTATTTAAAAAAAATATGATGTGTTCATGTTGTGTTTTGGGGCATTTCCTGTCGCGGCCACTATGCCTACCCACACAAGTGAGATACCATTTTTATTGCGGGACTCAGAGGAATGCTGGGTGGAAGGTAGTTTGTGGCTCCTGTCAGATTCCAGAACTTTGCAGCACCGAAATGTGAGGGAAAAATATTTTTAGACACATTTTGAGGTTTGTAAAGGAATCTGGGTAACAGAACCTGGTGAGATTCCCACAAGTTACCTCATCCTGAGTTCCCCTAAATGCACAGGTTTGGTAGGTTTCCCTAGGTGCCGACTGAGCTATAGAGGCCAAAATCCACAGCTACGAACTTTCCAAAAAACACATCAAATTTCAATGTAAAAATGTGATGTTTCCATGTTGTGTTTTGGGGCATTTCCTGTTGCGGGCACTAGGCCTACCAACACAAGTGAGGTGCCATTTTTATCGGGAGACTTGGGGGAACACAGAATAGAAGAACACGTATTATTGCCCATTGTCTCTATTTACATTTTTCCTTTCCAAATGTAAGACAGTGTGTAAAAAAGAAGTCTATTTGAGAAATGCCCTGTAAGTCATATGCTATTATGGGGACCCCGAGTTCAGAGATGTGCAAATAACCACTGCTTCTCAACACCTTATCTTTTGCCCATTTTGGAAATACAAAGGTTTCCTTGATACCTATTTTTCACTCTTAAACTTTTACCAAATGAATTGCTATATACCTGTCTACACTGAAAATCCACTGCAAGGTGCAGCTTATTTATTGGCTCTGGGTACCTAGGGTTCTTGATGAACCTACAAACCATGTATATCCCTGCAACCAGAAGAGTCCAGCAGACGTAACGGTATATTGCTTTCAAAAACCTCAATGCAAGGGGGTCCTGTATATATCTGAGCCATATTCCAAAGGCACATGTGCACCATGAAAATCCCAATAAAGTCATAACAACAGGGGAACACCACACAGCTTTAAGACTGGGGGCTGGAAATAGGCCTATTTCATCCTAAAGCTTTATGAAACATAACACATATTTGACCAATATAAGGCACTGCACTGAGCCACTACTATTATAGTGTACGGGGGCATATCCTAAAAACTGCTGTATAGATCTTGGTGTAATCGTTCCCAGTTTTTCCGTCAGATCTCCCTTCTGCCGCCCTGGACTTCCACCCGCTATACTTAAATGTTGGCAGACCCATAGATGACAGCCCATCAGAATCATCCCAACTCCACCAGAAATCTACACCAGCGCGGACGGCGCCATTGGAAATAGTGACTGGCAGCGATACTCCTGCCACTGTTCCTGCCAAGCAAATTACGATGGGCCTTCCCGCCAAGGCAACTGTGGCGGTGTATCCTACACATCTGAGATGGCGAATTGGAACAGAAATTAGGTAAAACCCTACCTTTTTTTCCGTTTTCACTTCCGTTTTCCACTAGAACCCAACCGGACAAGCCCTGCCATTGCTGCTGCCACCGGACCACAAGGAAACACGACCCCATCGTCGCCAGACTCAAAGGTCATCATACCATTTTACTTGTGAAAGTTGTGCGCTCACGTAACATTAATGTGCAATCAGTGCAGTAATATACATGTCACAGGAATAATTTTGAAAGCAGCTTGTGACAAGCATATGTCTGTAATCCACTGTGTCAGGCATTTATGTAGACCCACCTGTATATATATATATTGATGACATTCACCATTTTCTTTTTTGGTGTAAGTATTCAGTGTTCATTTCCAAATTAATGCTTGCACCTAAATAAAAACGTACATCATAATTGTAAACTATGTCCATGTGTGCACTTTGCAATGGGACCTGTAAGTGTAATATAGTACTTCTAGTTGGGAACGTGAGCCAGTACATGTATGTCATTGGAACACCAATTCTATTCCAATGACACAATGAACTGTAAAGCAGTACAAAATGTGGGACACACTGTGTGAAAGTTGGACTCAAGTCATCATACATGTACTCTTACTCTCAATTAATTTCTTTTGGCAATGTAACCCAAATGTGGCAGTGAAAAATGTTTGGATGGTACAATTTCCCCTAGGCTCTGTTGCCCTTCACTTATCTCCTGCCTATAGTCCAGGACGGTCCTCCTCATGAATTGGCATCTATTGGGCACATATCTGGCATCTCAAAGCTGTTATTTGGGAGGGGTGGGAGTGGATTGGTTGGTTGAGGGAGCTGGAGTGGGTGATGTGGTTGTGTCTATATGCATGCCACTTTTATGTGGATCTGATGTTTGTTGTGGATGGTTGGTTGTGTGTTGTGTTGCTGTGTGCAACATTCAGGTGAGTGTGATTGTTTGGTTGTGGTCTTTGTGGTATGTAGTTGTGCTTTTTTGTGCATGTGTTTGTGTAGATGAGTGTGTACTTGTTTGGTAGTTATAGTTGTGTTATATGTGGGAATAGTATCAATAGTGTGTGTATATGTTATGTTGTAGGATGTATGACATTGTGTGTTTTCTGATTGTATGTGTTGTGATGCGGAATGGCATGGGATCACAGTGTGTATGTAGTGTGTTATGCAGGAGAACATACATGTCTAATGTATATAGACTGTGTGTTACTTGCCTTTTTTCCATTTCCACTGTACATTGGCTCTTGCGACGGGCTCCCTCTGTCAGAAATCCACACCAGAACAATGCCTTCAGAACTGTTACATCTAAATATGTCTGGCAGGAGCCCGCCTGCCTGACATTTAGAACAGCGCTCAGTCAAGGCGGTCGGCAGCTCAGCCACAATGCATCTAGATATGGTGGTCAGAACTCCGTCGACAGAGTAATTTGGCCCACCGCCAAGGTGGGACTTCAGTAATACTGTCAAGATCTAAATCAGGCCCTAAGTGTCCCAAGTAAAATCGAATCACAAACTCAGGGGCCATACCTAACTAAACTTATTATCACCAATGTCAATAACTATCAACAAAAGTAATCAGTGGATCTTGCTCCCACTACACGCACACTACAGTGGCATGTTATATTGTGCAAATTAGAGAGAGTCAGCTCGATTTCACCACAATGAAGCAAACTAAAATAGGGGAGGAGGACAATCAGAGTACAGTGTCTGCTATTGTGGAGTCCTCTCCCAGGATTTCTAAATATCACAGTAAATCGTCTAAAATTCATGAAGAGAGTATATACCAACCACATTCAGCAGTTAACACAATGTTTTTCAGACACATAACAGTAGGCAATATCTACATCATTATAATACTATCAGTTTCAAGGTTTGCTCTTTATAGTACTATGGCAACATGTGGTCCAAGGTGTTGTAATGATGAGGAGACGGAAAGTGAGGTAAACATCTCCTTCTTTATTGATTTCCTCACATGAATGCCCCCAACCGTCGTTCTCCCCCTCTCCCTCCCCCCAACATTCCAAAACCCCAGCGCTCAGCGTCAGCCGCGCGCACAGACACATGAGGGAAGGCTGAGGGAAGAAATAAAAGACACGACACACAGGGGAAAATGACAACACCACTGTACTTCTATGGAACATTACAGTGTCCTACAGTGGCATCTAAATTAATGACATATAGTTACATAACTACAGATATTTATATTACTAAAGCTCAGAAGACAAAGGTAGGAATATGAGAATTACGCTGCAGGTTTTACATGGGATTCAGAAATATTATAGGTGTAGCTACATAACTCTCATAAATATGAACATTTCTGAATCTACTTGCGAACTTCATTATATATTATATTAAAAAGAAAATAATTGTACAAAATATACATTAAACAGTAACTAATATATAATACATACAGATTGTGAAGTGACTCCCACAAAGCCCAACCAATCTGCTGCAAAAAAGGTGAACTGCACTCTTGTAAGGATTCCTTGGCTCAATTTTGGCAATTTAGCACAAGCAGTGAGGTCGTCTTATTGGAAAATGTAATTGTTATATCTTCAAAAACAAGGGAAAACATGATCAGTCCAAGCACACAGAAAAGACATGCCCTCCTCTGACAGCTTGTGGCACCGAAACTATAGGACTTCAGGGGCATAATTTCCAGATTGAACTATATGGGTTCTTGATGTCCGAGCGGATCTTGATCCTGAGTGACAAAGTCTGCCTTTAGCTGCAGTTTCTTTTGTGGCCGACATTTCCAGGAGCAAGGAATACCAGGGATGACTGAGCCAGGCTGGAACCCCTACGGTCAATATCATGGATAATTGCCTCATTGTTCTCACCACATAAGGAATGCCCAAAACAGTTGTGGTGGAGGTGAATTTTCCCTCTCTGTGAGCGAGGCATCTGGGGTTATGGTCACCTACCAAAGGGAGAGTCGAGCAAAGACCTGCTGAGCAACAAGTTCCTGCTTTTCCACAATAGTGAAGCACACAGAGTTTTGGCCTATGCCAACACCAGATCCTTCAAATTGACCCTCTGGTTGTGATCACTACCTTACGAAGCACACTTCAAGTGTGAGACTACTTCAGCGTAAGAAGACATCACTCCCAAAAGAATATATTACATTATAACGCAGGGCTTTACAACGCATGCCTTTACCCCACAGTCAGTTGTATTGTCTGAAATTGTATATATGAGAGCCCCAAAAACCCATTTTTGAAAAAATTGAATGATCTTATTGGCCAAGAGGGCTTTTTTTTCCTTCCTTTTCAAAGGAACAGATCTGGGGAGAGCAGGCGCTACGATTGGCTGCCTGTAACATTAGGAAAGATGTTGCAGGCAACCATTACAGGACTCAGGTAATTAGTTCTCTGTTCTTAGTAAGCTAAAGCAAAAAATATAAGGGAGCAGGGTAGGGATACCCTGTCCTCAGCTCTTGTTAGAGGGTTTTAGAGGTGCCAAAATAAAAAATAAAAATGATACAGTTGCAAATCCCATGGGAGTCCCACGGGAAACCCTAGGATTGTGGCATATATAAATAAAAATGTGAAATGGCAGCCAGGAGAGGCTGTGAATAACAAAGGGGAGGGAGGCACAGGACCCCTCCCCGTGTGTCCCTCCAGCCTTGAGGAATCCCATTCCCTGGGGCCAATTTAAAATTAATGGGGAGGGCATATGCCCCACCCCGTTCCAAGCCTGTATATGACCTGGGGATCCCATCCCCCGGGGCTAATAGATATTTATGGGGGTAAGAGGCACATGGTCCCCTTCCTCTAGCCACTAATGGGACCTGGGTACCCAATCCCTTGGGTCAATTTGTAAATAAGAGGGGAGGGGTCAAAAAGCCCCCCATCCAAGCATGTAAAGGCCCCAGGGACCCCATCTCCCAGGACCGAATCAATCACTGTAGTTTCCCTGCTCGCAAAAGCGCAAGCAGAAAAACTTGTCTGCTCCCACCTGGTAGGGGCTTTCCAAATGCTCCCGCCAGGTGGGAGCAGTCTTTTCTTTCCAGGCAGGGAAACTCAGATTGCTCCAGCACCTGGTAGGTCAAGATGTGAGGCGTTCACTTTGCGGTGTTGCGATCACCCCATGGGGCCACATGTGCTGTGGCGGCATTGGGTGTCATGGACATCGGTGACACTGCACTGTGGTGGGAAATAGGAGTGCTGCGGAGGTGTCATTGCAGTTGTTGCACTCATCGTGGACCCCGGCTCCGGACCAAACAGTGGCGTGGAGTCGGATAGCAGCGCCGGTCCCTAAGTCGATCTGCAGTCAATGCGCTTGGTTTCTTCTTGCTTCCAGCAGAACTCATTCTCAAGGGCAGAGGAATTGGATTTGGCACCACTTGTCAAGTCAGGACTAAAAGCATGAGAGCCTAGGTGGTGGCAGATGAAGTCTTTGATGTCCCTGAGATGTCTTAACAGGAGGTAAGCTCAGTCCAAGCCTTTGGAGAACCTCTGGAAGCAGGATGTAGAAAGCAAAGTCCAGTCCTTTCACTCCCAGGACTGAAGCAGCAAGCAGCTGGTCAGCACAGCAAAGCATCAGGCAGAGTAGCATTCCCTCCTACAGCATCCAGCTCTTTTTCCTGGCAGAATGTCCTCAGTCCAGAAGGGTTCTAACTTTGGGGGGTCAGAGGTCCAATATTTATACCCATTTCTGTCTTTTTGAAGTAGGCAAACTTCAAAGAGATGTCTTTGTAGTGCAGAAGACCCTGCCTTTCTTACCATGGCTCTAGACACACTCCAGGGGGTTGGAGACTGCTTTGTATAAGGACAGGCACAGCCCTATTCAGGTGCAAGTGTCAGCTCTTCCCACCACTCTAGCTCCGGAAGGCCCATTAGGAAATACAGGGCACACCTCAGCTCCCTTTTTTGTGACCATCTAGAGTGACTTCACAAACAGCCCACTGTCATACTGACTCAGATGAGTATTCCACAGACAGCGAGTGGCACAGAACGGTTAAGCAAGAAAGTGTCCACTTTCTAAAAGTGGCATTTTTAAACTTAGAATTCAAAAATTCATCTTATGGCGAAGCTGGTTTTTAAATTGTGAGTTCAGAGACCCCAAACTCCATATCTCATCTGCTCCCAACGGAATTACACTTAAAAGATATTTCAAAGCAATCTCCATGTTACCCTATGGGAGAGATAGTCATTGCAATCGTGAAAAACTAATTTGGCAGCAGTTCACTATAAGGACATATGAAACACACCAGTACATGTCCTAACTTTTAAGTACAATGCATCCTGCCCATGGGGCTGCCTTGGGCCTACCTCAGGGGTGACTTACATGTAGTAAAGGGGAAGGCTTGGGCCTGGCAAGTGGGTCCACTTGCCAGGTCGAAATAGCAGTTTAAAACTGCCCACACAGTCACTGCAGTGGCACGTATGAGACACGTTTACAGGGCTACTCATGTGGGCGGCACACACAGTGCTGCAGTCTCATCAGTAGCATTTGATTTAGAGGCCCGGGGCACACACTGTGCACTTTACTAGGGACTTACTAGTAAATCAAATATGCCAGTCATGGAGAAACCAATCACCAATACATTTTAGACAGAGCGTACATGCACTTTAGCACTGGTAGCAGTGGTAAAGTGCTCAGAATCCTAAAGCCAACAAAAACAGGTCAGCCAAAATAGGTGGAAGAAGGGAAAAAGTTGATGATAACCCTGCAAAAAGGGCCAGGTCCAACAGTCCCCGTGGCCCTTACTACATGGGGAGGGGGACTGCATATCTCCTCCCCCTTAAAGAAGGAAGGCCCTAGGGGATGGAGCATCAAGGGCTGTAAAGGCTCAGGGAGTGGTGCTGCGCACTCCACCTTCTGGGGTCATTTAATCCATGATCCCTGGAGAACTTACCATATTTTTAAAGCACTCCAAGCTGGAGTTCTATGCCTTTCAGCTGGAGTGTAGGTCTTCTTGTGGTTGTTTTTATTTGCATTTTCTGTGCCAAATATTTTTAAAGAAACACTCAGAGACATGTTGGTTTTATTTTTTTTAAAAATCAATAAGTCTCTGACTTATGATTTTAACATTTTTCATCCACATTTTTTATACTAATCGATATTAATAAACACTGAATTGTGTGAATTACTTAAATACACATTGAATAAAAAAGTTTGGGTTTTTTGGAGAAAGAGGATCAATCGGTGTTATGTATAGTAATACGCTCATCCCTTCTATAAAGCAAATAGGTTCACATTTTTACATTTTGGTGTTGTAACTCTTAGACAGACTTACTGACTTCGTCAGAGTCCAGGCAGGTCCTGTGAGACTAACCGCACACTGCACATGCCAGAAGGTGGTTGTGAGAAAAGGCTTCTTTTGTCATGGGTAGCCCCCACTTTTTGCCTGGTATTTAATGTAGTCTCAAAGTGTTAGTGCCAGGGCCCCTACTATCCAGGTTCCCTGGGGCAGAACTCTTTCCCTAAGACTGTTGTGATGCATTGGCAACACCTTTAGCTGCCACTATAGGTCCCTGGAGTATTAAGGGTAGGCTCCTGAGGGCAGCAGCACCGATTGTGCCACCCTCTAGGGCAGAGGTCTTCAAATTGGGGGGCAGGCCCCTCTAGGGGGGCCTCAAGTGATCCCAGGGGGTGCACCAGGCTCTGGCCAAAAGAAGCATTATACAGATAACAGAGCTTTGTTTTACACAGAAGCATGTTATAGCATTTTTAAAAAGGGAACAGTACTTAACTGCAATGTTTAAATAGGTCTAGACATATTTAAACATTGCAATATTTATAAAATAATTGTGAAACTTTGGAGACCACTGCTCTAGGGCCATGCATCCAGAAGCACCCAACACTGCCATTGCAGGCTGTGTGTTCTTATGCAATCCTAAAAGACAAACTCGACATGGCACTCACCCTGTGTGCCCTGTCCACTACTCTGCATGCACTCTAGGTAATTCACCCCTATGGCTGGCCTTCCAGCCCTAAGGCAGGGTGCACTATACTGTATGGGAGGGCATAGATGCCTGAGCAATATGCCCCTACTGTGTCCCTGCCAAACCGGGGGCACAGTAAGTGAACAGAGCAGCCATTTTAATGCATCTGCTGGACACTGGTCAGTACGTGGTCAGTACGTGTTTCACAGCTACATGATGGCTACTCTGATCCCTGGGTTGTTTGGTATCAAACAACTCAGAATGATAAATCCAAACTGGTACCAGTATTGTATTTATTACAAAATTTACCAAGGGGTCAACTTAGAGGTGGCCCCTGCAAATGCTAACTACCCTGGCATGGTTGCTAGCCGGTTACAACCAGCCTGCCACCACCAGATAAGATTCTGAAACCCTGGAGTGAGAGATCCTGCTCTCTGGGTCCCGGAACAAAGCCCTTCCTGGGTGGAGGTATGAACACTCCTCCCTCAGGAATGTGCACTGCCCTGCTAGCGAACTTCAAAGGACTTACCACCCTTGAAACTCGACCCCCAAGCCTGCTTCTAGCAGCAGAGGGCCACCCCTGTTGCAATCCCCAACTCTTAGCTGGAGCAACGGTGGGAAAACCACACAAAGGACAGGCGGAGGGGTCAGCCTCAGCTTGCACCACACCTAAGGCGTTGCATGCGAGGTGACCCCTCCATTTTATTTTCCTCTATCTTGTATGGAAGGAAAATAGCCAATCAAGTGTAGGGAAGTGACCTCTGCCCACAGGAAGTAGTCACTTGGATGTAGCGACCCTAAGGTAATCAGATTGCAAGGACAAAAGAAGACCAGCAACAAAGAAGATCCAAGGCTCGAGAACTGAAGTCTTGCTCCACCAAGAAAAGATGCCAAACCCTGCCTGTTGCACCCAGGACTATGCAATTGCAGCTGAGGGGTTGCTTGGACTTTGGACGGACTGTACAAACCCCAGAGAACCTCCACACTTCGAAAATTGCCAAAGATCTCTCACTGACTGGCTGCTGACCAAGGAACCACACACCGCAGCCCTACCACCCTCCACTGACGGACCATGAGGACAAACCCTGCCAGTTTGCTAAGCTTGGTGGCACTGCACCCTTCAGTGGCCAATCCGTGCAATAACCCCAAGTAATGGTCACCTAACGTCAGACACCAAGAAGGACAGTCTACTCTAAACTGAAAAAGGACCAACAGCAAGCCCCAGTCGAGGGACTTCAGAAAACACCAGGATCTCCCACTAGAGTGCCCCTGCTGACCTGCAAGCGACCCTCAATGCAACCTACCTCCTGCCTCCAAGGGCACCTTTGTGCACAGCTCCTGGCTTACCGGTTCGCTCTGCACCTGGCTGCCCTGCCATAACAATTTGAGCATTAGGTGGTCTAGTTTTTACCTCTGTAAACCAACATGTGGTTGCCCGGACCCCATACACCGTATGCCTTGTTTTGCACACTACACAGAGGGCCAGCCTCATACAGCGGTGCACGGCGTAGGGTTGGCTGCTCGCAGGCAGATCCTGCGGCCAAGCTGGGCATGGGTTTTGGCTGTCTGCAAGGGGTTGATTGCAGGGCTTAGCCACAGGCCCTGCAGCCGACCCCACATTGTGCACGGCCTTTAGGGGCTGACTGCCCATGGGACATTGATGGTAATAAAATATTACTTTACCTTACAAAAACGCTAGAAATTCACTGAACAAAGAAAGATCAAAGTGCTGTTATAGTTACGTGAATATTTCAGTGACAATATATCATTATAACTAAAAAATAAACACTCATGTTAATTAGTTGTATTTATCTCAAGTAACTATTATAACTCGTGCCCTAAAGCAAGTATAACTCGCACAGCTGCCATCATTCAATGATGGCAATTCAGATGTGATTAAGGATGTTATGAATGTAGTCATTGAAAATATCATGAGTGACATAATATCTGAGGGTACAAGGAGTGTATGGTGAGGGCTCAAGTTATAGTTTCTTTAGGGCATACTTTATAGATAACTATAACTGGTGAGTTTCAGTAGTTATGTTAGGTTTTAAATTATATTTTACCTTACTATAACATCTTTGTAACCTTTGTTTTGTTTGTGTGGCATGGGTGGGGGATAGGGTGCAGGGTATGGTTGGTGGCCAGGCTCTGTGTCCAAACCCCTGCAGGTGCCCAACCCCAATTTTTAGATATATAAAATATGAAAAGGCATGCCTATTGATTTTATCAGGAGGTAAGCACATCAACATATATAAAGCAGACCTATTGGCTTTGTCTGAAAATCACCAATAATTATAATAAAACTATATTTTGTAAATACATACATAGCAATGTTTCATAATAATTATTGGCTCAAAATATTTTAAATAAAGCGTTTTTCCAAACAACCATAAACATATTTTTGCGTCTTTTCTTAAATATTTTTCAGGTCACAAAATGGACCAGTACAACCAATCACAAGAGGTCGCTGCACTCCCTGCAGCCCTCCACAGCATAAAAAAATCTTAGGAGTGACCCAACCCCTTAATTCTTTTTTTTTGGGTGTCCATGTCCCACCATTTATATTAACTTGGAGATCAGGGGCGTGACCAGGCAACATGGCCGCCAAGACATAGTTTTTTGTAGCACCTGTCATGGCCCGTACACATCCTTCTTAATCCTGCCTCATTGCCACACAGACATTGGATGCACAGCTTGCTGTGACTGCAGGGACCCCGGAGAGTCCTTTTGTGTCCGATGTGACAACCAAGGCCTCCATATGACCTAGGGGATTGCCCTGACCTCGTGAGGCCCAGAAGATGGCAGCCAGGCAGTGAGGAGAAGTCAAGCTCAGAAGGAAGGTGTAACCTCCTTTGAACCGGTGGTGAGGCCGATTGTTGAGGTCTGCCAAGGAGGGGTGGCCACATGACGAGCTACAGCGAGTGTCCCCCCGGCAACTGCGGTGGAGCAGAGCTGTGAGGCTTGTGCAGTGGTGAAGGTCTGTCCGCTGACCCCAATGTTACAAAGAGCGGAGTGCAGGAGCTGCTTCTGATCCCAGTCAGGGGCCAGTAACAATCAGCCGGTGCTTGCCTCTTCCTCCGGTCTGTGCTATGGAGGCCGCCTTCTGCCTAGATCCCTGCCCTATAGGTGCTGACCGGAGGTAACTGCTGAAGGCCTGGTAACTAGGGGTGCGGTGCCCCAGAGGGCAGAGAAAGCCTGCTGTGACAGGCGAGACCAGATCGAAGTAAGTGGGGCCGCAACAGATGAAGACTGCGGGGCATGCTTCAGAGTGGCAAATGGACCGCGGTCCCTCCCAAACCAGAGCGAGGGCACGGGGACCGCACTTGATCCTGGGCAAATGCAAGGGACAGCCATGCAGTGCTACTTTTTCTCCGGACTGTGTGACGGAGTGTGGGCCCCCCTGCCTTAACTGTCACATGAACTTTGTTGCCAGTGCTGCAGGAGAGACCGGGAACCAGAGGACTGTGGGAGTGATGCCCTGGGGTCAGCAGCAATCCTCTATTGATATATGAGCGATCCCCAGGGGAGCTGTGACACCAGCAGAGGTGGTGGTTTAGCATGTGCCTACCCCCCACCCAAGGGGGCCAGTTCCCTGTTTTGTCCCAGGTGGCAGCATTCTGGCCTCCCCACCCATCTTGTTGGGGTCACAGGACACTGCCTTTGCTGGTGTACATGGGTGGGATCATTCACAGAGTCCCCCTGGAACACGCTTGGAGACACGGTGCTAACCCCTTGAGACCTGCCGTTGGGCATTGGTGAGCTTTATAGCCGCTGCTGATCCAGGGGAGTGGTTTGGTGTCCTAGAGGCATTGTGGATGGACTGGAGGGGACTTGTCCTCTCACCCAGTGGCTGGAAGCACCACTAGAGGTACGATGAATGAATTGATGACCCCTGTCCCCCTCTGCCTGAGATCACTGCTGGACACTGGCCGTGGGTGTTGTGACCAGACCCAATCTGTGGCTGTTGCTTCTCCCCTCTTATGGTTAGGCTGTGTGCCTGCAGTGAAAGTTGCAGAGTGATGACTGAGAGGACCTACATTCGACGCAGTGAGTAGTACTGAGCCTTAACGGATTGAGTGCCCCCCCTCCAGGAGACCTACAACATGATTGAGAGGAGAGACTGCAGAGAGGGGCACAGCTGGCCAAGATTGACTGGTTAGCATCCCTTGGGGCAAGCGATCCTCCCCAGGAGAATTCTACTAAGAACAGGGGGAGATACAAGATCCCACGGGCTCTCAAATCCTGGCAACGATTAAGGCATCCAGTGCTGCCTTACAGGCCAAGATAGATACTGTCTCTTTGGACATTGGCCTGTTGGGCACAGACCTACGTAAAGTGGCTGAGAGGTCCTTGGCCACGGAGCGAGATGTGGCCCAAGCTTCAGGAGGAAGTTGCCACCCTGAAGACTACCCTGACAGACTTTTCAGCCAAGCAGCAGGGCCAAAGATACAGAGGGTCACTCTGGATGCTGTAATCTCAGATTTGTTGGCTTTCCGGAAGGCGTGGAGGGGCAGACCCTGGGATTTCTTCTTGAAAGCTGGACTGTGGAGACTTTCCTGTCTGCCAGGTTGTCCGTTATTGAACGAGCCCATCATGCCTGAGCCCCACAGCCATCATTGGGGGCACCATCAAGCACAATGATTGCAAAGATACTCAATTTCAGGGGCAAGGATGCCATCATATAGGCAGTCCGGTAAGCTGGAGACCCCTCCTTTGAAAACCAGGTCATCTGTATGTTTGCGGATTACATGGGACAGGTACAGCAGATGTGGATGTCATTTGGAAGAGTAACGCAAAAGGTAAGGGCCATGGAACTCCCTTACATGCTCCTCGATCTGGCAAAATTGAAGGTGTTACATGCCAACTGCAGACATTTTTTCAGCACACTGAGGCAATGTGGGACAGGCTGGAGATGAGAGGAGAAGGATGAATACTGGGCACGATATCCCAGGGCTTCGGAGCTTGGACTCTGGACGCCCGCGGCCAGTGGTGAAGCTCCAGGGCCGTGCGGGTACAGCCTCCCAGTCCTCCATGCAGGTAGTGCTCCTCCACCATGGTACTTCAGACTCGGAACATCAGAGGGCGGAGAGAGAGGAGGCAAGAGCACTTGTGGAGGCTGTGAATACCCCAAATTCTGATAATAGTGTAGCAGATGTGGTGGAGGAGACCCCGGGTACTGGGGAGTCCTGAGGCTGTGGCGTCCTGTGCCATTCCATAGAGACCTCTCTGTCTTGGGACACTTCTGGACCGACTTGTCCTGGGAGATATGGTGCTGGCTGGTCTGAAATGGGCCCCCACAGACACGGCCTGCTGTAGTCTGGAAGATATTGTGCCTGAATCCTGTGCTGATATTTCAGTGCGAGTATTAGGCAATGAGTAAATGGGCAAGGCTGCCATCTCCCCCCTGCATTTTTTGTCTGACGGGGATTGCTGAGTGTGTTTTTGAGAGGATGGTTGAGCTAGAACATGTGACTGGAGACAACAGGTGTCAGGCAAGTGTGTGGTGCATGAGTGACTGGGTATGCATGTGGAGGCGATGTGCTTGGAGGCTGCTATGATTGTAGCTTGCACCAGACGTTCACCCTGTATTACACATTGGGGCATATTTATACTCTGTTTGCGCCGGGATTGCGTCATTTTTTTTTACGCAAATCCGACGCAAAGCTAACTCCATATTTATACTTTGGCGTTAGACCCGTCTAGCGCCAAAGATCTTGGAGTTAGCGTAATTTTTTAGCGTGGACACCTACCTTGCGTTAATGATATGCAAGGTAGGCATTCCCGTCTAAAAAATGACTCCAAGGCATGTGCGCCTTATTTAAACTCCCGTGCAAAAATGGTGCACGGGAGTGGGCGGGTCAAAAAAAATGACGTCCAGCCGCTTTTGCGTCATTTTTTAGCGCCTGGTCAGGGAAGGAGCCCAGAGGTGCCCTCACCTGCCCCCAGGGACACCCCCTGCCACCCTTGCCCACCCCAGGAGGACACCCAAGGATGGAGGGACCCATACCAGGGAACTTAAGGTAAGTTCAGGTAAGTAATTATTATTATTATTTTTTGTGGCATAGGGGGGCCTGATTTGTGCCCCCCTACATGCCACTATGCCCAATGACCATGCCCAGGGGACATAAGTCCCCTGGGCATGGCCACTTGGCAAGGGGGCATGACTCCTGTCTTTGCTAAGACAGGAGTCATGTCAATGGAGGGTGGGAGTAAAAACAAATGGCGCTAATCGGGTTGAGGCACATTTTTTGCCTCAGACCGACTTGCCCCATTTTTTGACGCCCAAGCTCCATTTTCCCCTACGCCGGCGCTGCCTGGTGTGGGTCATTTTTTTTGACGCACACCAGTCAGCTCCGCCGGCTAACGTCATTCCATAAATAAGGCGCCCGCATGGCGCTTTGAAATGGTGTTAGCCGGCATTAACAATTTTGACGCACAACTGCGTTGGCGCAGTTGTGCATCAAAAAGTATAAATATGGCCCATTGTGTTTTGTCTGCTGCAAGTACATCTGTGTGCGTTTGTGGGTTGGTTTACTTTTCCTAGACGTGATGGGTCGATGAGTGAGGACTGCGTGACGGGGTGAGTTTCAAGTACCAGCCCTTTTCTATGATGGGAGTTGGCACTAAGCTCCTGGCCAAGGCCTTGGCGGTGAGGCCGGACAGGGTTGAGATCCACCTGCTGCATGAAGACCAATGTAGATTCATGCTGGGTAGAGGAAAGCAGATGTACCTGCGGAGACTGTCCCACGTGCTGCACTCAGTGTCTGACTCCGACGACTCAGCTGCTGTGACAGTGTTAGACATTGGAAAAACCTTCAATATGCTCAGCTGGGAGTATTAATGAGAAGTACTGAGGAGGATGGGACTAGGACTGGAGTCCTTAACGTGGACTATTATATAATCAGCCGGTGACACACGTTCAGAGTGGGACTGTAGTTTGAGAGCTTCCCCATCGAACGAGGCCCACTGTCACTGCTGCTCCACACCTTGCCGATGGAGCCGTTAGAGGTCCAATTGCGTTGCGATATGACCCAGTGGGCATAGAAGTGGGAGGCCACACGCACATAGTCTCCCTATACACAGATGATGAGATACTGTCTAACCCTCCAGAAGACATCAGTGAATGTGCAGTTTGACATCATGACTGAATTTGGGCTGACATCCGGCCTATGAGTTAACTGTTAGAAACTGGTGATCTTCCCTATGGGGGGGCTGGTGTGCGCAGACAAGACGCCCCTCCCTGTGACTGGGCTCTGATGGGAGCGTGATCAATTCCGTTACCTGGGTATTCAGGTGGCCCATACACTGGAGGCCAACTATTGCCTCAAAATGGGGAGGGTGCTCAGTAACTTGGAGTTTGTTTTTGGAACCACCTGCCTCTGATTGCAATGGGCACAGTCACTTGTTGGTTGGAACTATTACCATGTTGCTTCTATGTCCAACAGAATTCACTCTGTCATTTAACGGACTAAGTAAAACAGCCTTTTAGTTTCCCTAGTGCAGAGGAGCAGGGTGAGGCCGGAGATTCTGAAACTAGACACCGAACTTGGAGGATTGGGTCTTCAAGATCTCCGGATGTACTATTTTGCAAGATACTTGGGGCAGTAGTGTGTAGATAGCCAGAATGGGGAAAAGGCACTATTGGAGCAGTAGGGTGGGGGCGCAGACCCTCCTTGGTATCTGATGCAAGGAGCTAAAGTCCCACCAAGTAGAAGTAGTCTGGGAGCAGGTGGTCACTTACATGCTGCGCAGGACTGCGTATGCCAAGTTGCTGCCCATTAGATGGCTACCAGGCTCCACCAGATCCAATTTGTGATGGATGCAATAATATGAGGAGGGTTGTTTTACAGTTGGTGATCTGTATCTCCATGGCATCTTCCTCACATTTGAAGAGACACAGACTACCTGCAAGGGCTGCGCTAATTTGTACAATACGCCAAAATATCTCACACAGCGAGCAAAGGTTAGGTCGGATTCCCCGCAGAGGAATCACAGACACTGTGGCTGCTGCTAGACCTGGGTTTGTCAAAGGGCATGATATCCTGCTTGTATAAAGCCCTAAAGCCCGACCGCATGACAGACATGTCTAATGTCTATGACAGATGATCTAGTGATCTGCCCAAGCCTTTCATGAAGGGAGAGCGGTGATGAGTCTGTGCACCAATACGGGAGGTGGCCAGCAACACGTAATTCACACTCACCCAATTTCACAACCTACACTGCAGGTATTTAACACCCAAGCGACTACCAGATGCAGTGTGTGGAACCAGCTTCATTTTTACACATGATGTGGAGTACTGCAGATTGCACAGTTATTGGGAGGGGATGTTGAGAATACTGCAGGAAGTTACTCATGTCTCATTGGAAGCTTCTTTTAAACACTGTCTGCTGGGTGTACTCCCCACCCTTAAGCAGGAGGCTAAGATGAGTCATAGGTTCTCCCTGTTAGGTTTGGTGTTTGCCAAGCAGTGCGCTGCCATACACTGGAACAAAACTAGTCCACCCGAGGAATGTCAGTGGTTGGCAGACGTGCATGAATGGGGAGGAGTAGTGGTTGCGGATTGTGCGCACTTATGTGTATGGCGACAGAGATTTGGAAAAATAGGGTGCCATGATGGAGCGATTAGATACCAGGGTGTCCACATCCCCGACTGCCTCCCCTGGGGACACGCAAAGTTCAGAGTCAATGGCGCCCACTACAGTGACGGGACCGACCCCACCAGAGCCCTATTATGTGAGCCTGAACAGATGGTGGGATATCACTTGCTTGAGCTACAGACACTGCAGTCGGGGTCCGAACGTTTCTCTCTGTGTTTCTGCCAGGCACCTGTGGGTGCACTGCTCTCCCTCCCTAGCCCCTATATGGGAGTTGATAGAGAGTATGGGGGCGACTACCATTGTGGGTTTATGCTGCTGCCACCTCTGTTGATTCTTTTCCTCTTTTTCTACCTTTTATTGTTGCCATTTACTTTCATTATATTGTCTCAGTGGGATATTACCCTGGACTGGCTGACTGCCAGTTGGATGCTGCTAGATGTAACTATGTGTCAGACATGGGCGATTTGCTGTGCCATCCATTAACCCCCATTCGGTGAAGTTACCACATAGTTTTAAACATTATGGCCCTCATTACGACCTTGGCGGTCGGTGGTAAAGCCGCGCTAAGACCGCAAACAGGCCAGCGAAAAAATTAATGGAATTATGACGGTCATCGCCCACTTCACCATTCCAACCGCCATGGTGGTGAGAACCGCTGGGCTGGAGATTACGGTCTCCAGCCCGGCGGTCGTCACTAGACCGCCGACGGTATCAGGACCCTGCATACTGCCATGGATCTCGGGTGGTTGGGAACCGCCATGAGATCCATGGCGGTAGGCACTATCAGTGCCAGGGAATTCCTTCCCTGGCACTGATAGGGGTCTCCCCCACCCCCGCTACCCCCAAAAAATCCTCCCCCAACACCCCCACCCCCCTGCCACCCACCAAAGGTGGCACAACCCCCTCCCCACCCCGACCCCGAACATGCACATATACACACCCCTACACGCACACACCCCCAACATACACATATACACACCCCTACATGCCTGCAATCTTGGCATCATCATGACAGTGCGCTCACATTCAAACTTCAGATAAACACAGTGACCGCCTCCTGCTTCCTCCTCCTTTGCATACTACGAAAGATTTTCAGATGGATCCCCGTAGACGCCAGACGGATGGTGACACAGGCCCTAATCACCAGCAGAGTAGACTACGGTAACACACTACACCAGAGTCACAACCCCACTCCTCATCTGTCCCCAAACTATACAGAACTGCACAGCAAGACTCATCCTAAACCTTCCCAGGCGCACCAGCCTCACCCTGCACCTCAGGAGTCTACACTGGCTGCCCATGCAAAAGAAGTGCACATTCAAGATCCTGACCCTCGCCTTCAAAGCCCTCCACAGCAACGGACCCAAACACATCAACCGTCATCTGACTTCCCAGCAACCCACCAAAGAACTCCAGTCAGTCTCTCTCACACACATCCCACAAGTTAGCCTCCCTCGCTGTAGAGACTGCTCCTTCTCCTACCTCGCCACCAAGGTGTGGAACGACCTCCCCCTCCACCTGCAAACCATCCACGCTCTCCCCGATTTTAGGAAGAAGCCCAAAACCTAGCTTTTCGACGAGGGGCCGCCAGTTTGCAATGTCACCCACCCGTGCCTTGATATGCCTTAGGGTGGTAAGTCACGCTCTAGAAATAATGATAGATTGATTGATAACATCTTTAAAAAAAAAAAACTTTGGGGTCATGAGGGTGTGTGTGTGGGGGGGGGGTTAAATCACTCATACTGGGTGCAGGTGGGAGCTGGCCATAATTTTTTGATACCATGGGTGCCCCAATAACCACCTGAGTACCTACACCTTTTTCACATGTTAGAGGGTGGCAAGAGCAACCCCAAGGCCCCTGCAGCCCCTGCTAGCTCACCAGCCAACCTCCATCCTGGGTGTGGCAGAAGTAAGTTATGTTGCTTTGCTCCTGCTTTGTGAGCAGCTTTCTTCTCTGCTTCTGTCAGGTGGGGGCAAATCTGTGTTTCCTGTGTGGGACATTGTACACAGGAAATGCAATTTATATTTCCTATTTACATTCTCCAAAGCAGGGAACAAACCAATATCCTGGGGCATGGGTTCCCCAGAACACTGGTTCTTTGGGCCCCAGTGTATGGGGTACCTGGGACCATTTTATGGCTCTGGACAGAAGGCTGCACGCCTGTGCGATAACTAAACAAGTATGATATATACAAAAATTCCGAACCTTAATTTCTCGAAAACTACTGAAAGGTTTACACCAAATCACAAAAAGCATTCTTTCCAGGAAGAAGCTGAGTGGATGAGACCTATTTTTGGTAAAGTCAAACATGGTGCCAGTTATTAGCAAACCAGAAAAATCTGTGTATTCTCTCCCACAAAACCGTAAAAACCCTTTACCTCCCTATTCCTCTATTCATCTCTGAACCCTACAATTCCCATACCCGTCTTTACCTCTACCCGCCCCACAATAATAAAAAACCCTTACCTTCCTTTACATCTACCTGCCCCTCAAACCTAAACCACCCCTAATTCACTTTACAACTTCCCGCCCCTGAACTCCAAAACAAATTGCCATACTTTACATCTATCCTCACCGGAATCCTAAAAACCGCTCATCTTACTCTACCACTACCCACCCCTAAAACCCAGAACCCCACACCTTCCTTTACATCTAAGCCTCCCTCACACTTACTCATCCCTTAACTCTTACTGATCCCGTAATCCTTAAATCCTTCTTTTTTTAATGACATAATAATCATACCCCTTACAAAATAAAATACTTACCTGCATGATAAAGTACAGCAAGGTAAAATACCAAAAAGGGGCCTTCATTGTACTTACCTCCATGGTAACATCCTGCTGGGTAAAGACTGAATACCTCCCCAACAATTTCATTACTGGCCTTGCAGACATCCTATCTGAAAAAGTGGGAGCAAGTTTTGAAATGCCCCCACCCTCACCTGGTTGGGTGTTTGCTTTTCTGGTGACAGCCTTTCGCGTGGACCCTAGGAAGGGCTGGATCTGTTGGGGCTGGAGATGGGACATTTGGTATTGATGATGAATCTTAAGGGGGGGTAAGGGCACAGCTGTTTGAGCATGTGCTAGGCATTGTTGCTAGCTGCTGCTCTGGCAGCATAACCGTGTGAAAGTGCTCTGGCAGGATTTATCTGTTCAGCAGTCGAAGGTGCAGGATTTCCCAGTGGGAGCTGTCTTATTGAGTATTAGGAAGTAGAGGGAGTGAACTACTTCATACTGGTGTGGAAACACCAGCTTAATGGTGGTCTGGGTAGAAGTTGTGTTCAATTGTAATGTTTGGTGGCATAGCATGGAGCTCTAGGCAGGATGCCTGCCATACTACTGAAAGAGCCCCATTGGTCTAACGTAGTCACCTCCCATTGTGGGACTAAAAAACCTATTTTTTTTCCCCGGCAAGTGTTCTATAACCAGAGGGAGAGTGGAAAATGAAAGAAGAGCCGCAGGTTGAGGCAGAGGCGTCCAGTTGGAGCTGCCTCACTCCCCTGCCCCAGCTCCTATCTCTATATTCACCTTGTAAGAAGGCTTTGAAGAGCTGTGTATCCTGAGGAGATTGCTAGTAGCCCTGCCTTTGAGTCGACTCTGGAGCCATGCATCCACCTCTATCTTAGTGTGTGCTAAAGATGGAACTTGGGGTGGGTGTCTGAAGGACACACATGGACCTGGCTATGTCTGACTCCTTTTTGATTTCCTAATCAGCTCATCAACTTGAAGGCAGAAGAGATGCTCTCCATCAAAAGACATGTTCAGAAAGTATTGTTGGACCTCAGCCTGTAAACCTGAGATATGGAGTCAAGTGGGGCATCGAAGGATGATGCTGGTATTGATGCCTTCCGAGGTGGGCTGTGTGGCATCAAGGGTGCATGTAATATTTGCATTAGATACGATTATGCTCCCTGCCACAAGCTTCACTTGTTCTGTTGTGTGCCTTGAGGAGGTATATGGTACAAAAAATAGGTAAAGTCCCACTCAAAACGGTTCTTGACGTTATCAAATTTTTTCAAAGTTTTATTTCATTGTTGTACAGACTAAACGTGTTGATTCCATATTATTTAACAAATGTTTTTGTTCAAAGCAAAAGTATTGTCCAAAGCGATGACAGAAACAAAGGAAAGATCAGCCGACACGTGTTTCGCCCCCTCTGGCTATATGCGCCGGGGCTTTCTCAAGGCGTTAAAGATAAGGCAAACATTTATGATTTCAATAATGAATTAGACATGTTTGTGTCTCTCTTTTTTTTGAAACTGTGATGGAAGAAGGACATTGATTAAGAGAGACACGAACATGTCTAATTCTTTATTGAAATCATAAATGTTTGCCTTATCTTTAACGCCTTGAGAAAGCCCCGGCGCATATAGCCAGAGGGGGCGAAACACGTGTCGGCTGATCTTTCCTTTGTTTCTGTCATCGCTTTGGACAATACTTTTGCTTTGAACAAAAACATTTGTTAAATAATATGGAATCAACACGTTTAGTCTGTACAACAATGAAATACAAATTTGAAAAAATTTGATAATGTCAAGAACCGTTTTGAGTGGGACTTTACCTATTTTTTGTACCATATACTCTTTCTAGAGGATTTGGGTCCTTGTCCTCTGGTCAAGTCCCCCATTACCATGAACAAGGCATTTTTTACAGAAGAATAGTGACTTTGGACCCTCTCCAGTTTTTGGAGCTTTGGTTTTTCACTGCCTTGAGGTGTTTGATTAGATCTTCCATTTCCCCTCAATGGTGTCATGGAATTTGTCAGACGATTTCACCATGCCTTTAAGAATAGGGAGGTACTGTATTGATACCTGGCCTTTGAGACAGTTGGTAATAGGAAACCATCCTTGTCCTGGACTATGTATATTTTCCCCTTGTGATTGTGTACAATCCTCTGAATTACTCCATCATAAGAGGCAGTGTCATCAGGTGGGGAGTATTTAGTAAGGTAAGGGCCTAGGTAGGGTTCATCAGTGGGATGTACACTGTAGTCCTCCCACAGGTCATCCCTGCCCTGGACGTTAGGTGCTCAAGGATGGGTCCTAAGTGTGACAGGGGCTACTGGGGTCTGAATCTGTGTGAGGAAATGCAAAAGGGGATTGTGGAGAGTGCAACGGCATTGGGGAAGCAGTGGTGAAGACAAAAGCCTCAGAGCAATGTGGGGGTCGGCAGAGGTAGGTTCAAGACACTGTCCCTAACACTTTTGAGCCCGGGAGGGGTGGAAGGCTCAAAGGGTGCCTGCTCCTCAAAGGCTAGCTTCAGTTTTTAGGAATAGGGAAAGGAGTGTGAATGGTCTCAGGAGCAGGAGGTCTGGTGAAAATCTTCCTCAAAGCGGGTTGGATGATTATCTTACTCTGCCTCCTGTCAGAGACCTCTGGCAGCTGGCGCTGGATTGACCCTTTGGTGGTGTTGGATCTAGTTGTTGAGGGTTCACAAGGCACCTGTCTAGGTGCAACTTTCATTGTCAACTTTGGCTCTACACCAGTGTTGACAGGGTGTTGATGGGCAGCATGTCTCTGCATCTTTCGATAGACGTTCGTTCAGGATTGAGGAGGCTCTCGGGGTTGAGAGATATCCACAGGCGCTACTTGAACCAAAGGTTGTGCTTTTCCAGGCTGGTCTCTGGAACGGTGCCCAACCTTGATCTGGGGAAACTTTGTAGATTCTGATGATTCACATTGTTTCATATATACCAGGATTGGGGTCCAAGTGGTTGACCTTGTCTTCAGTCCCCTGTGATTAAGGGCTGGGTGCTTGACCTCCTCCTGCTTGATGACATTGTTTCCATTAGACACTATCTCTAGTCCTTCACACCCTGGGTGTATGGAAGGCTGGAGGGGACTGCTTCCTCTTTCTGGGTGCTGAACAGATGATATGGCATGAAGATTTCAGGCATTTTGTGGGAGTCTTGACATTGCATTTTGTGATGTGCCCAACACCTCTCTCATCAGCACCAGAGAGGTTTGTTGCAGCAGAAGGTTTGGCAGTCATCACAGTCTTGCCATGTTCCGGAGAGAGGCAGAGGTCACACACACTGTGATCAGACCAGGGGCACTTGGTGTTGCACATGGGCCAAAATTTTAAAAGTGTCTGTTCCATCGCAGTCAGCCTCTGGAGTATGACTTGAAAGTGTTGAAGTCCCATCAGTGCCCATTGTAAGTGGCGGTGTTGGTTTGCAAAGCGTTGCGAAGCTGTTAAACACGGTGTGTCAAAAGCAGATGCTCAAGCACTGGTTAAGAGTCTCTAACTAGGCACAGGATATACAGCAATTGTTTCCAACATTATGAAGCCTAGTCCCAAAGAATCAGGTGAAGAACACCTTGATTCTGGAACTGGCACTTGAACGTCCAACCTTGAAAGCGTGAGAAAAAATCTGAAGTGGAATCTTTGTTGTGGTACATTGTAGACTAAGGAAGGAGTCAGAACAGGTCTTGTGACTGAACACTTCAAAGCAAATCAATGCAAACATCCAGGCTCAAAACTAGGTGGCAGGAGTATGCAATGCATGTGTATCTTCAGCCACACATATTATGAACATGAAGTTACCAAAAATTCCAGCGTTGCCTCACTTTATTTGGGCCCATTTATATGGGCACATTTATCTTGCAAATCGATGCAGAAAGATGGTAATACTTTTAGTGTTGCAGTGCTCCGTGTTGTAGGCTATCTAAGTTTTATGTTGAAATGAGGCATTTGTGAACCACAACATTGTGTTTGTTATTCCGTCTTTTTGTTAAAGATCAAGATTTAACAGTCTGGAACTTCTGTATTACTAGCCACCATTCCAGAAACCCTTAAACAGTTTAAAGCTCTTGAATTATCTATTGCTGTTCATGTGGAATTCAAGATAGAAGTTACAAGGATACCAGTATTCTATACAGGCCAGAAAATTCTGAAGGGTTACATGTTTTAGCACAGCAGGACAAGGGGATGTTGTACAATGCTCACCTTTTTTTACCACCCTGGTAGAATAATATAGTAAAACAAAATTGATACCCTTCAGTTCGCTAATTCTGAATGAAAGCAAATCAGTTTCCCTTGATTACTCTAAAGCAGATTAAAGTTAAATTAAAGTTTTAAACCAGAACATACAGGTCAGTTACATTAGCTTCAAGCCTGAAAAAACGGAAAGCATCTAGGTTTAACTCTGGGCATCTGCATATTACTTCACTTATTATTTCACATAACACATGAGAAGCACAGAGTCACAAACACAAGGGTTTACACTGGACTTTCTTTTCTAATTGAATCAACCAAAACTGGCAAGTAGGAAAGACAAATGGTCTTCTAGTGACAACCCAAGAGAACTGTTCTTCAGTATCCAAGATCTCGGCAGATGATGGTTACAGCCTAACACTTCCACCAAAGAAGAAATAGTTGAAAAAGTGTTCTTATAACAATTTCTAAAGGCTCTCCCCTCTACTGCCAGAGCATGGATAAGGCAACACCCAAATGTCACGACTCCCATGGCTGTTGACTTAGCCTGTGCATATCATCGACCCCCAGACTTCAAGGGCGTTGGTACAAAACCCCTGACTCCTCTCCCCCTTGCCTGGAAAAATCAGTAAAAGCCTGTGTCCCTACACTTATCTGATGGAAAACCCCCTTTGAAAACTGCAGCGAAAGAGACAGGACAAGGACCTCAATGTTTTGAATGAGGGGAGTGGGGTCATATAGCGAGACTCTGCCCACAAAACCCCCCAGCAACCAAACCTATGGAAATTGCGTTTGCTAAGGGACGAGTACTCTACACAGAAGGGAAATCCCGTCAGACCTACCGGGCACAGGTTACCCTTAACGAGCATTCTGTTATTGCTTTGGTGGACTCTGGATGCCACTATTCTATAGTCCGTCAGGGTCTGGTCATACTGCCAGAGGGAAAAACCCAGAGACTAGTCTCTATCAGCTGCGTTCATGGAGACAGTAGGGCATACCTGATGGCCTGGGTATTGCTACAATGGAAGGATAGTGTGGGTAAAATGAAGGTTGGAATAGTGCCCCATTTAGGGTACGAGACGATCATTGGGACAGATCACGAACATTTCCATCAAATCGTGATGGAGGGTAGGAATGAAGCATTGGGCACTGATGTCTTACAGGAAACCCCATACCTTAGTGAGGAAGTAGTCGGGGGTAAGTAGAGAACGAAACAATCTAAATCTGAAAAGTGCATAAACAATTAAATCTATGTGCTAGTGAATTCTGCTCACTCTGATTCCATCACTCGCTCTGCAGATAAAACGTTGGGACCATCAACATAGCTTCTGTGTAACACAGAGGAAAGATCCCAATTTAGTGCAGGCTTGGGCTCAAGCAACAACAGGGAAAAGGCAGGACCACATTTTGTGCTGTTAAAAAAGGTTTGATCCACAGGGAGGTAGTTAAAGATGGAAAACAAAACACCTACAACTGTTTTTTTCTCACTTCCTTTTCGGAAACAAGTACTACATCTTGCTTATTGCCGGGTAGGGGGAGGTCACTATGCCAGAGAGAAGACTGAGGAGTATTTATTAGGGAGATTTTACTCGCCTGGGTTTTCTTCTGACATTCGAAAGCACTGTGCTTGTTGTGAAAGGTGCCAGGTAGTCAATACCCCAATAAGGGGCAAAGCACCCTTACGACCTCTACCTATAATAGATATACCCTTTTTCCCAAGTAGGGATGAACTTAGTAGGACATCTTTTGCCATCGTCAAGGGAATACCAATATATTCTAGCACTATTCTTTTCTATTCCAGTAGGTATTGGGAGGCAGTACCCTTAACTAGCAGGATTACACAGGTGGTGGCCCAGGCTATGATTGAATTTGTTTTCCAGAGTAGGATTTCCTAGAGAACTCCTAACAGATCAAGGTACCCCATTCATGTCACATTTGATATTCCAAATTTGTAAGGTGCTAGGCATACATCATCTACACACCTCGGTATATCACCCACAAACCAATGGATTGGTGGAGAGATATAACTGTACCATAAAGACTCTATTAAAAAAAACTTGTGTCAGATACAGGAAGAGACTGGGTTACAAAACTTCCCTTGATTCTTTTCGCTATACGCAGTCATGTACAGGGCTCCACTGGATTTTTGCCCTTTGAACTTGTCTTTGGCCGAGAGCACTGTACGCACCTTGATATGGCCGACAAATGATAGGAAGAAGAGGAGGATGAGGGGTGCAAACACTTGCAGCACGCGCTACTCTGAACGAGAATGTGCACAAGCTATGGGAAGAGGTACATGTAAACTTTGAACAAGCACAAGAAAGGCAAATGAAGGAGTTTTATAAAAACAGCAGATTACAACATCTTTCACTAGCATGGTGACAAGGACCCTATGAAGTCCTCCAACATTTAAGCCCTATCACCTATAAGCTCTCAGTTCCATACAATGGCCAACAGGGATAAGTATATCCTCTAAACCTCCTAAAGCAGTGGAGAGAACCAAATGATGATGACCCTCCTGAATATCCTGCCTTGTTAGTCACAACTACTCTACTCCTTCAAATTGCCCTTGCCCCTACAAGAGAGGCAGAAAATGTGGAGGAAATACCAATGGACCTTAAACTAACCCAAAAACAAAAGGTAGAGGTGGAAAAAGTGATACAGGAGTTCACTTCAGTTTTTACAGCAAAACCATGGAAGACCATGTTGATTTGTCACAATATTATTACCGAAGACAACAAAGTTGTCCACCTACAACCATATTGAATACCTGTGGCCAGACGTAAGGCAGTAGAGCATGAGGTGGATAAATGTTAATAGACGGTAGTAAAGAAACCTCCCACAGTGCCTAGTGCTTCCCTGTTGCCCTGGTACCAAAACCTGATGGAAGCCTTAGGTTCTGCATAGACTTCAGACAACTAAACGCTTTATCAATGTTCAACACATATCCCGTGCCCACAGTTGACAAACTAACAGAGAAGCTGGGAAAGGCAGTTTACATGACCATGCTCGACCTTACCAAAGGCCCTTAAACGAAAATGCTGGAGAAAATACAGCCTTCTCCACTTCCTCTGGGTTATATCATTTTAAGGTCCTACATTTCAGCCTACATGGGGCCCCAGCCACCTTCCAGCACCTTATGGACAAATCACCCACACCATCAGTATATGGAGGCACACCTGAATGACACTGTGGTGCTTAGTTCCTCCTGGCTTTTACACTTACAGCATTTATCAGCTGTTCTCTCCTCCCTAAAAGTCTCACAGTAAACCAAAAGAAATGCATTCTCGCTACTGACTACATTAAATACCTGGGTTACACCATTCAGAGGGGCAAAGTAGGCCATCTACTCGACAAAGTGCAGGCCATCAAGAATATTCACCAGCCACTTACTTTAAAAAAAGCTGTACGATCCTTCCTGGAGCTTATGGGCTATTACAGATGTTTTATTCACTACTTTTCACAACTCGCAGCCCTACTCATAGACTAACTTAAAATTACACAGCCTAACTCTATTAATACTGGAATACGGTGCACCAGACACGTTTTGACCACCTCAAAAACCTCTTTTGTGACAGACTCGTTTTGACATGTTACAACTTCTCATAACCCTTTGTATTACAAACAGACACCTCTGTTAGGAGTTTGGGAGCTGTTCTGTCTCAACTGGAAGAAAAGGACCGATTACATCCCGTTGTGTGTATCAGCTGAAAACTGTTCCCCAGAGAGCTTAGTTATGCGACAATTGAGATAGTGTCTGACCATAAAATAGGCCCTTGGGGCCTTGCAATACTATTTATTGGGTCTGCAATTTCTGCTGTATACTGATCATGCTCCCTTAGTATGGTTGGCCAGACATGAAGACACCAATACTTGTGTCCTAGGGTGGTTTTTAGCTCTCCAACCCTAATCCTTCAACGTACGTCATCAAATAGGGCTCTCCCTTCCCCATGTGGATTATTTGTCCCAGGATGCAGCTATTTCTTGGCCAATCCTGAGGGGGAGGATTCCAACATGGCAACCATGGGAAGTCTATCAGAACAGGCAGAGCACCAGGCAACATACCATTTGCCTACTCCACAAATCAGGAGTCAGAGAGAGGAGTGAGACACCTGAACTTCAGGCAGGACAGCTGTGTCGGTGCAAGCATTTGGAAATCGAAAATGAGGAAGCCAGAATAACGGAGCCAGAAAGGGAGGACAGGACGGACGGAACCACCCGAGGAGGGGAGTCACGGAAGGTGGAAAACAAGAAGCTGGAAGCCGGGACCGCTGATAGCTGGCTAAGCAGGGAAGAGCCAAGCCCAGCAGAAATCTGGATCTGTGAACGGGAGAGAGACCTGAACGCTGCAACTCGACCTCCGGGTCGTGGCTTAAGGCAAGTGTGGAGGTCACCTGTTTTTGCATGCTTACAAAGGTGGTAAAGTGAACAAAGTAAAAAGGGCTGGAGAGTTCTTTCCCTATCGTGGGTCTCAGTGTCTGTTAGAAGGAGGGAAGTAGGAGCGCACATGAGAGCACAGCCACTCAAACACCGAGTGAAACACAAGGGTGCGGATGATGTATCAAGATAGAGGGACGAGAATTGATCTCTCAGACTCCTTCATTATTCTCCCAAGAGTCACCCTAAGAGATGCAGGAGAGAAGACGATCTCCGAATCCTTAGACGAGTTATCTGAAGAAAGAAACAAAGAAGTTCTTCTTGGCGTGGACATTTGACAGAAAACATATTTGCATGATACTGAGAAAATAAAATAATTATATTTCCTTATACCCAGTGTGGTGTCAAATTAGCATCACTTCTTTCTTACAACTAACTTTGTGGAGAGCAGAATCCATCTACTTATTGTCCAGAGTTTTTGCAAACCATAGTTTTATTCGTTTGCCACCAAAGAAGGACTTGTCAATGTTTGTAGTTTAAGTTGTCAACAGTGCTATAGAGCGGCAGCTAGTTAGTTAGCTTTGTTGTTTGATGTCATGGAGAGCGAATAAACTCACTCACTGTAAGGGAAAGCAATGCTAATGGTATACTGTGGGAAGTCCTTATTGTGGAAAAGTGTTGAACGCAATCTGAACTATCATCTATGCATTCTGAAATTAGTGTTATCCTGTAATGAACTCTAGGGTCAAATAAGTAAGTACGAACTGTAATGCAAAAACTGTTTACAAAGTTAGATGCTAGCCATATCTTCTCTCCCCTTTGGTATTGGTCAACATTATATATGACAGGGTAGATCTACAGAGAACACACCATGTTATTCACATAAAGTTATTGGTAATAACTGTAGGTATTGTCCATTGATCAACACAATCCATCAATTTATCGCCACTGCACATTAATGAGGTAGGAAAAGCCTGAAACAAGTTGCGGTACTACAGTTCAAAAAAAGACATGGGTATACATATTATCTCTCTTTGGTTTTGCCTTCCTTTTCAAAGGATTCTGGCATCCTACAGGCAGAGAGCAGTAAATCCAACAGTGGAATTGCAGGAGAACCCCTGCAATTGAAATATTATAGCATAGTAATAAATGCTTTCTGATTGTAAAACGTACTAGGTCAGAAGATTAATGATTATTAACATGCTCTGCTAAACAACGCTAATAACTAACATAATTAACGTTGTGTTATTTCTGCTATTTGTGTCATATCACACCTTACTTTAAAGCACCAGTTTAAAAAAGCTGTCATACTTACGCTTGAATAAGGCTTGAAAGATCTGTTAGGCCACCTACACCAGCAGCAGGGCCCCCAACAGCATCGGACATCATCCCTGACATTCTGGAACAATCGAGGAGGGTGTGAGCATGTTAGGATCTAAAGATTCACTGGAATGCTTCAAACACCATCCTATTCCACCACTCTTTAATGTAAACACTTACAGTTGTTGCACTTGAGGATTCTGCATTAAACTTGCTGCCTACAAAACAAAAAATATGTCTTATTTACAGAAAGATTTTCTTTTGTTTGTTAACACATTCCTTCATGGGGTGATGCACTTTAATGACAGTAAAACAGTAGCTATAATAGTTTGGTACAAATCAGGTCACCTTCACGAGGTATCACACTTGTGAGCTTTAGTGTCGGGTTTAAGTACCTTAGTGTCACATAACAGAGGATAACAAAATAGGGAGAAAAGTAATTCAAATTAAATATTTTTTACCACTTAACTCTTCCCTCAATCATATGGTATGATGCTTTCTAGTAATTTAAAGCAGTGAAATGATCAAGTTGGCCTACACGACAGCTGCACTGCTTACCCAAGGGTTTAACTAATTTTTGATATACCCTTGGTTAACGCTTTGAAAATACACTGAAGCTCACAAATGACTGTCTTGGGCCAGTGTAACCGACTGTGCACCTCACCTTGCCCGCTATGTTTCTTGGAATTAATAAAGTTATTATTACTATCAGACAAATACTATAAAGAAAAGACAAAGTATATGCTATACAATGCAATGGAGATCTTGCTGAAATGGAAGTGTATGTTGTTACATGCAATCCTACCATGCATGTTGACATTTCCAAGCACTATGTTTTAAATGTTCCACAGAGCGAAGCAGCATCACATAGGTCTGTAAGAACGCTTTCCTTTCTCTTTGCAACGCACTAAACAATGAAGTTACTATTTCTTATCTCTAGTTCTCCCGAAGCTTTATTGCAAGAAGTAGTACTTTTTTTATGTTTGATCCCTCAACCCTTTAGTAATACCATTCTAACCCTGCATCTCTAGAATTTAACAAAATAATTCCTTTAGTATACATGAAATGGTATTTCCTTCATTTTAATCGCTTGGCCTGCCTTCCATAGTCCTGCTTCAGTAAAGCTTTTTCTGGTGGATACTCCTTCTAACTGCAGATTCCCGTCCTTTAAAATACTGCCAGATGGGAGAGTGGATCAGATTTTCAACAGGAATTTCTCCTGTGCACCGGTAGGTAGCGCTTCTAGGCTCTCCGATGGTGCTGACCTGTAGGTGACTGCATTAAGCTGCATACAGGTGCCACCCATGCGCCCTGACGTCCATTTTTTCTTGCACTTTTCTGTGCCCTCACACACAAATCAACCAGGAGAGATTTTGGGGGTGGGGGGGGGGGGCTGGGTGCCAAAATCATCTTGGGACCTTTTTATAGACACCCGAGTCCACTTCACAGAACAGGGAGAGGGGAAAGAGGGCAGTGAGGAATCTGTGGCTAAAGTATCCACAGTAAGTGCATCACTGAAGGTAAGTTATTTTCTCCTGATAAATACCTCTAACTGCATATTCCTCACCTTTCAAACAGATACACAAGCACTACTTTCCAAATGGTAGAAGGTCTAAGGAATGGATTCATGCCAAAACGTCTTGCAGAAACGAACACGTTTAATGGCCTTCTCTGACTGTTGAGGCAGTAGTGTTTGGTGAATGTATGCAGAAATGCCCAAGCATCAGCCTGGTAGACATCCAGCATGCTGTTGAAGCAGCTGTAGATCTGGTGGAATGAGCCCATAGTCCCACAGACAGCTCTTTCTTGGCCACGGCATAACATGTCTTAATGTCCGTGAGGATGATCCATCTAGACAGTCCGTTTCTGTACTGTCTTTCCTTCTTAGCACTGGCAATGCCCCCCTGACAAGTTAGTCATCGACATAGTATTTTGTTTCTGCACTCTATCTAAACACTTCCTAGATCAATTCAGTGAAGACTCATCCTCTTTCGAGGGATGTGGCCAAGAGAAGATAAAGGCGGAAGGGCGAAAGATATGGTGGAAAGGAAGCCTGGGTTCTCTGCATCAATTGTCAGAAAATAAGTTAGTGAGGTTGCACCGACACTGCCTACAGCTCATTGAGGTGGCGAGCAGATGTGACAGCGATAAGAAAAAATGTCTTGATGGTGACGAGCAGTAGAGAGCAGCAGTGCACTGGCTCGAATTGTATGCACATTAGAAAACATATGGACTAAATTAAGGTTTTATTTGAGGCATAAAGGAGGACATCAATGGAAACATGTGTCAATCATTCCAAGAACCGCATCCCAACGGATGGCTTACAATGAAGGTTGGTAAAGCAAATGTAAAAAGGCAGCAAGGGCTGACATGTAACCTATTGCTGTGTGTTGTGTTTTACCACTTTGCAGATGTTTACAGAGTCCTGGCTGATTCTTGGAGAACTCTGTCAACCACAGTGTTCTCCTGGAATGTGGTAAGGTTGACTGCAGTGGGGATTTTTTGTCAGTTGGGAGAGCTGGGAGAACCTGTGGGCTTCTTTAGTTGGTGGTACCGAGTGAAATGCTATAATTAATTAAACTACGTTTGACTGGGCTGAGTCTCTGAGCAGTTACCTTAACACTGGCGACGAGCTGCCTGGAGGAGACAGGCATCACCACCAACCTCTCCTGGACAGACAGATAGATGTTTCTGATGTGAGCCGGCTGCCAGGCGTCGCTTTCAGGAGACCAAGGTTTCCCAACCTTTGAGATGAAGATTACACCGCCGTGGCCCCATCCTTCGAGGTGCGAGAACTTATACTGGTGAGCGTCTCTCTCTGGGCTGTTTTCGAGGCACTGCGGTGTGGTGTGCAAGGATTTGGCAATCCGGGTGTTTATATTACGCGCGTTTCCACACCCGATTTTCAAGTGAAATCAGGCTGTTTGTTACTGGTGGATGTAAACGCGGATAAACGTGGATAAACGCAGATGTAAACGCGCATGGGCGAGAAGCAACTGACCGTCTTGTTAGTTCTATAACGTGCGCGTGAACACAGCGTGGAACTGTTGGCGGCCATATTGAGAGTACAACTTATGAAGACACTATTTGAAGCAACCAAGCTTGTTGCATCAGTGCTAAAACGCGCGGAACTGTTGGCGGCCATATTGGGAGTATAATTTATTGGTACAATATTTGAAGCATCCAGTTTGTACTCTCTGGTGGCCATTTTGAAAGTTTAATTTCTCTTCCACTATATGAGGAGTTATTGTTGTGCTTTACATATTTATTCCTTATATATTTTCTTTTATATTTTCTCTATGATGGCAAATACTACAATGTCACAACCTCCTGCATTCTTGTCAGACAAAGGTGAACCAATTTTACCATGGAAACGATGGAAGAATTTATTTGACTCCTATTTAATAGCCATTGGAGGAGAAAAAATTTCCCCTGTAAGGAAACAAGGTGTGCTTTTGCACAATTTAGGGGTGGAAGGCAGAAACATTTATGACAGCTTAGAGACATTAACAACTGGAGGAGGAAAAGGTGAACCCAGAGATGTTTATGAAATGTCAGTTAAAATGCTGGCAGAGCATTTTGAATCCAAGCTAAATGTCTTTCTGGAAAGACATACATTTTTTGCAAGAGTGGGGAATTTTGTTGCTTCCCTACGAACATTAGCACGCATGTGTGATTTTGGTGACCTTACTGACTCCCTCATGAGAGATCAACTTGTACGTTGCACCAACAGCAGACGTGTTCAAGAAAAACTATTAACAAAAAATCCTGACTTAAAGGAGGCTATTGCAATAGTGGAAGGAATGGAAAGTACTAGTAACTGGATCAAAGAGATGAATCTTCCTGAAACACATACTATTATTGAGACTGACACCATAAAAGTGACTCATGATCGTGATGAGGTGTTGAAAGTGAGCCTTGACAATAAATCCACTGTTTCTGTAAGGGAAAGAGGGGAAAAAATGAGGAAATGCGATGTTATTATTGTGGTAACCCGGGACATACTGCTAATAGCTCAACTTGCTATGCTAAGAATTCCACTTGTAGAAAGTGTGGGAAAAGGGGTCATTATGCAAGAGTTTGCAAAGGTGATAGACAACTGAGTGTGGACTCTATTGCGGACAGTATGAGGAAAATGGTGTTCTGTGTGAAGTCAGATGATAGTTGTGTTGTAAGTAATGTTGGAGCTGTGGATGAAGGTTGTCATGCCTGAATGTACTGTCACGATTGATGACAAGGTAGTTAAAGTGTTAGCAGATTCAGGATCTCCTTACACTATGATAGGTGACAAGAATTGGCATATGATCTTTGGTGATAAGTGTGGTTCCTTGGAAGAACCTGACATTAATCCAGTGAGTTATGGTGGCACCAAAATTGAGGTAATAGGTTACAGAGTGATGACAATTCAATTTCAAGACAGAATGACTGTAGGGAAGGTTTATGTGGCGAAGCGAGGTGATAATCTGTTGGGTTGGCGACATCAACGGGACATGGGCATCAAGCTGGATCCCAACTCTTCGTGTCAGGTCATGGTTGTGTGTGAACAGAGTGCAAATCTTGATATTCTTAAAGAATTTCCCACAGAGTTCAATGATGAACTGGGGTGTCTTAAGGGGTTTGAACACAAGATTATTCTTAAAAGTAGTGCAATTCCTACAGTACACAAAGTGAGGAAAGTCCCTAAATTGATGTTAGAACCCCTCAGAAGAGAGCTCAGAAGATTATTAGACTTGGGAGTAATTGAAGAAATTGAGTCTCCTGAGTGGTTGGCCCCAATAATTTTGGCACCTAAGGAGGGTGGGAAACAGATTTGTATGTGTGTGGACCTCAGAGATCTCAATAAACACATATGGGTGGATTGTCAACCTTTACCGAACATTTCGGAGAAACTATCTGGGCTGGGAGGTTCAACATTTTTCAGTGTTCTTAATCTATCATCAGCCTACCACCAAATTGTTCTTCATCCGGATTCTAGGCACTTATGTCTTTTGTGACACCGCTGAAAGCATATCAGTTCTTAAGAATGCCGTTTGGGCTAGCTTTGGCTGCAGCTTGTTTCCAATGTACAATGAAGAAAGTTCTGGAAGGTGTTTCTGGCATTTTATTCTTCCAAGATGATATCTTAGAGCATGGGAAGACATTAAGGGGGTCATTACAACATTGGCGGTAAAAGGCGCTTACCGCTGTGCAGAAGACCGCCAATACACCGCCGCCGCGGCGGCATTCCGCCACAGCTATTATGACACACATCTTGCAATCTGCCGAAATTCAGACACCCACACAACACCGCCACACCAAGGGTCAGTGTTAAACAGTCGAAAACAAATCCTCCACGCCAACAGAAACACGCCCATGCTATCACGACCCACGAATCCACGCGGCGGTCTTTCAACCGCGGTATTCCATTGGCGGTACACACTGCCGCGCTCAAAATACACACACATCTCCAAAACACCGCCACATTGGACAATTCAAAATACACACACCTGATACACTTACAAACAACACTCCCACACACCAAACACAATATAAAACACACACCCACATCACCCACAAACCCCTACAACCAAACATTAGACACGAAGGCGACAGAGAGAGAGCACAGAATAGACAACCCCACTACACAGAGGCACACAACACCATCACCCACACAACATCCACGCACAAAACACCACACACCACTACACTCACCACACTCATCACCACATACACCACCCCACACATCACCCACACCACCCCATGGCACGCCAAAGACACCCCTGCTTCTCCGAGGAGGAGCTCAGGGTCATGGTGGAGGAAATCCTCCGGGTAGAGCCACAGCTATTTGGAGCACAGGTACAGCACACATCAATAGCCAGGAAGATGGAGTTATGGCGCAGAATAGTGGACAGGGTCAACGCCGTGGGACAGTACCCAAGAAATAGGGAGGACATCAGGAAGAGGTGGAACGACCTACGGGGGAAGGTGCGTTCAACGGTCTCCAGACACAACATCGCGGTGCAGCGGACTGGCGGCGGACCACCACCTCCTCACCCACAACTAACAACATGGGAGGAGCAAGTCTTGACCATCTTGCATCCTGAGGGCCTCGCAGGAGTCGGTGGAGGATGGGACACTGGTAAGTAAATTCTTAACTATCATATCCCCCACCCTACCTGCATGCTATCACACACCCCCTCCCTCGCCCCCTCCCCTATCACTACAACTCCTCACTAATGTACCCATGACACAAACCACCCATCCCAACACCAAGCCCTGCATGCCAGAACTAAGCATGGACACCCCTCACTAAAGCATGCCCACTGCACATACCCAGTACACCCCCCCAACCATCACCACACAAACTCACACACAGGAATGCATGCACTGGGGTACACAAACACCCACCAATTGCACACCATTACACACACACACATGCAATTATCATGCTCTTATGCCCCTGCAGGAACCCGAAGGACCATGACCACACCAGAGGGTCCAGACAACACCACTCCACCCCCAGAAGAGGCCCACAGTGACGAGAGCAGCTCTGCCCTACTGGATCCTGATGACCAGCCCGGACCATCGTGGGCCTCGGGACAGTCGGTTCCCCTTGCACAGGCACAGCCCAACACCGACCTTCCACCCTCTGGTAACACCAGCACAGCACCCACCCAGCGGGCCCAAACCTCCCTACCCAGGACAGGTCAATCAGCGGTGTGTCCACCACTACAGGGCACCCAGGCTAACCCACCACCCCAACAACAACAGGGACCTGGGAGAAGTGGTACTGGGCAAACGGTCCAGGGGACGGAGGCACAGGAACACAGGGGAACTGGGAGGGCTGCTGTGCGACGGGGGGCGGACAGGCCAAGGGAACCCACTCTCCAAGAGGCCCTCTCCTCCATCATGGGAGCATACCACCACTCCCAGGAGACGATGGCGACGGTTCTGGACAAGTTGCAGGAGACCCTGCGCCTGCAGGACGAACTGTATTTGGGGTTCAGGGAGGAGCTCAGGACCATCAGCTCCGCCCTGGGCACCATCGTAGGGGTGCTGAAGGACATACAGCAGACCTTGAGGGACACCGTGGCACTCCAAGGGGCACCTGACACTAGCCAGGACGATGAAATGCCTCCACCTCCGCCGGCGCTAGTGGACAGGACGCCCCGCCACAGGACCAACACACCAGCACCCCACCCCCTGCAGACGGACAACCACCACGCAAGCGGTCCCTGAGATCCAGGAACAGGACAGAGCAAGATGGCAAGACCCCTGCCAGGAAATGACACCACCCTGATTGTCCTCCCACTGTCCCACTTTGTTACCCTGTCCATACTTTAACTGCCCCAGCTCCTCTTCCTATGCCCAGATGGGCAGTGCACCTGTGAGACTAATAGACTGGACTCTGCCATGGACATTCCTCCACCATCACCCATCCTCATTTTACAACCCCCTCCCATTTCTGAGCACTTCAATAAACACCCTTGAAACACAAAACAATCTGGAGTCAGTCTGTGATTTAGTAAAAATGTATTATCAATGACAGTGTCATAATGGGTGTACCATTCTAAAGCTAACATACCTATGTCACACATCACAAGCCCTTGAAGGATGCAAGCAGTTGACACATAGGTAACCACACCTGTGACACTGTAATGGAAGGGTACAACTCAGTTACCAAATGTTGACTTAAATCGAAAAACTGGATAGAGGTAGACGTGTGAAAGTTAATGTAATGCTAAAAATGAAAATGTTCTCACCTGTGTCTCACTGGAAATATTGCTGTATGACTGACTCCCTGTTGTCATTGTCTTCTTCATCAGCTTCATCCTCATCACTGTCCACAGGCTCCACAGCTGCTACAACACCGTCATCTGGATCATCCTCCTGCAGAAAAGGCACCTGGCGTCGCAAAGCCAAATTATGGAGCATGGAGCAGGCGATGATGATGTCGCACACCTTCTTCGGTGAGTAGACTAGGGATCCACCTGTCATATGGAGGCACCTGAACCTGGCCTTCAGGAGGCCAAAGGTGCGTTCGATCACCCTCCTAGTCTGCCCATAGGCCTCATTGTAGCGTTCCTCTGCCCTGGTCCTGGGATTCCTCACTGGGGTCAATAGCCACGAAAGGTTGGGGTAACCAGAGTCCCCCAAAAGCCATACACGGTGCCTCTGGAGTTGACCCATCATATCAGGGATGCTGCTATTTCGCAGGATGTAGACGTCATGCACTGAGCCAGGGAACATAGCATTTACCTGCAAGATGTACTGGTCTGCCAAACATACCATCTGTACATTCATGGAATGATAACTCTTCCTGTTCCTGTACACCTGTTCACTCCTGTGGGGGGGGACCAGAGCTACATAGGTACCATCAATAGCACCTATGACGTTGGGGATATGTCCAAGGGCATAGAAGTCACCTTTCACTGTAGGCAAATCCTCCACCTGAGGGAAAATTATGTATCTCCTTACGTGTTTCAGCAGGGCAGCCAACACTCTGGACAACACGTTGGAAAACATAGGCTGGGACATCCCTGATGCCATGGCCACTGTTGTCTGAAAAGACCCACTTGCAAGGAAATGGAGCACTGACAGCACCTGCACGTCAGGGGGGATTCCAGTCGGATGGCGGATTGGTGACATCAGGTCTGGCTCCAACTGGGTACATAGTTCCTGGATTGTGGCACGGTCAAACCGGTAGGTTACGATGACATGTCGCTCTTCCATTGTCAACAGGTCCACCAGCGGTCGGTACACCGGGGGATTCCGCCATCTTCTCATATGTCCCAGCAGACGGTGCCTACGAAGGACCAGTCATTATTCCTCCAGGTATGTACCCACAGTCACACACAAGACTACACCACTCACATAACCCTTCCTGTATGTGTGTTGAGTGTAGGCCTAGCTATGTGTGACGCAGTATGAAATGAAGCCATGTGGGCCCCTGAAATGGCGGCTGCCTGACCTCTAAACTGGGACAATGGGATTGTGGGGTAACAGCACTGGCATTACACACCGTCGCGGTAGGCGGTCGTAGACCGCGGCGCAATGCTGCATTGGTTAACATTGGACCCTATGGGTCCCAGGAGCCAATGAACAGGTGCGCTGGCGTTGATGATGCGCACCGCCGCGGACGTCACCGCCATTTTCTATCTGTTCAATCACTAGATACCTGACCTTCGACAGGAGAGGACCTACACTGCAAGTGCTGCTGTGACCTCGGTCTGGAGGCGACGATGGCTGCTGCGTCTGGGGAAAGGGCCCCTGCCTTCACTGCACAGGAGTTGGAGATACTGGTAGACGAGGTCCGCCCCCAGTACACGCTACTCTACGGTCCTCCAGACCAACAGGTTAGTACACAGGGAGCACGTTGTATAGGCTAGGCCTGGGTGGAGAGGGCTGGTTGGAAGAGGGAAGGGGGCAGAGTCCATAGAACATTAATGCATGGGAATGAATGGGCCACATGGCCAGAGTAGGGAGGGGGCCACTCACAACAACGGTGCAGTTGGTAATGACTGTTCCTCTTCCCTTATACATGTCATGTAGGTCAGCGCCCACCAGAAGAGGGACATTTGGTGTGCCATCGCTAAGGAGGTCCGGACCCTGGGGGCCCACCAGAGACGGGGCACCCACTGCCGTAAGAGATGGGAGGACATTCGCCGCTGCAGCAAGAAGACGACGGAAGCTCAGCTGGGGATGGCCTCCCAACGTGAGAGGGGTGCCCGTCGCACCATGACCCCCCTGATGTTCCGGATCCTGGCGGTGGCCTACCCGGAGTTGGATGGGCGCTTGAGGGCATCACAGCAGACACAAGGGGGTGAGTACAACCTCATTCTGCTGACTTTGCGTGCAGTGGAGGTGTCTGGGTGGTGGAGGTGGGCTGTGGGTGTCCCTAGGCCAGGGCGAGTTCGGTAGGCAAGGCCCCTCCGTAATGTAGCCCATGTGGCACTCTACCCCACCTCAGCAGAGTGCCAAGTCGGGGTATAGTTGCCACTGTGGCATCCATGTGCGCTGATGTCTACCATTGCCATATAGGCCTTATCCCAGAAATTGCATGTGCAGAGGGCAGGAGCACGGCGTAATGCAGGGGGCATCTGCGTTTGTCTTGTCCGCCAACGGTAGCGGTATGCCATGCACTAAAACCCTCTTTCTTCTGTCTCCCCCCCTTTGTCTGCTCTCCCTGTCCTTTTGTACATCAGCATCAACAGGCAGAGGTACAGTGGCACCGGAGCACGAGCTGCATCTCCCATGGCCATGGAGGGCCACACCATAGACTCTGAATGCACCAGTGGGACGGAGGGCGAGGGGAGCTTCACGTCGGCCAACGGATCACCAAGCAGCGACACAGACTCGTTCGACGATGGGAGCTCCCTTGTGGTGGCGGCACCATCTGTGCCCCCCACCTCTGCAGGTACAGCCGCCACCTCCCCTACCAGCACCGCCGTCCCAGCAGCCCCTCAGCGTTCGCCCCGTGCCCGCTCACCCAGGAAGGTGGGCATCACCTTCGCCCCAGGCACCTCAGGCCCTGCCCCAGTCACCCATGCTGCCCTCAGTGAGGAGGCCATTGACCTCCTCAGGTCACTCACTGTTGGGCAGTCTACCATTGTGAATGCCATCCAGGGTGTAGAACGAGAGTTGCAACACGGTAATGCATTCCTGGAGGGCATTCATTCTGGTCAGGCTGTCCTTCAGCGAACCCTGCAATCTTTGGCCTCAGCACTGATGGCAGCAATTGTCCCTGGGTCTAGCCTCCCCTCTCCAACTTCCTCCACCCAGACCCAATCTCCTGTACCCCAGCCTATCCCAAGCACACCTACAGACCAGCATGCACACAAGTCAACATACCCAAGTAGCTCAAGCAAACATAGGCACCACACACACCACAAGCACTCACGCAAACCTCACCCACATACAGACACAACAACATCCACTGCCTCCACTGTGTCCCCCTCCTCCTCTTCTCCCTCCTCCCTCCTCCCTCCCAGTGTCGTCTACACTCTCACCTGCATGCACTACATCTACAGCCACTAGGACTCGCACCAGAACACCCAGCACCACACCCCGCTCACCTGCACTCACCACCTCCACTGCCATTTACACGTCCCCTGTGTCCTCTCCCAGTGTGTCTGTGACGCCCCCTCCCAAAGTACACAAACGCCAGCAATCACTCACCCAACATCCATCCACCTCACGACAGCCTCCAGTACCTGCACCCAAAACACCTAAAGTGACACCTCCGACAACCACCTCCTCTTCCTCCACTCCCAGACCCCCTCCAGCTACCCAGCCCAGTGTTCGTCAGAAACTCTCCCTCTGTAAAGTTGACCTTTTTGCCCCCACCCCACCCCCTCCAATTCATCAGTCCCGTCGTAGCGCCTCAGCCAAAAAGCCTACAATACCAGTGGTGCCTGTTCAAGGTTTTTGGAGTGCACCGGCCACCAGGGCAGCCAGTAGGACCCGGAGCCAGGGCACTGGCAGCCCACCCCCGGTAAAGGCAATAAAATTGGAGAGTGGACGACGGGACCGTGTTAAGACTCCAGGTGGGAAAACAACTGACATGGGTTCCAAGGGGATTGGAGAGTCAGCTGTGACTCCACCAAAGGTGGGGAAGGGCCAGAGGAAGTCTGCCCAGCCTGTTGTGAGTGTCACGGCGGAGAAGTGCGCCATCATTTCCGGCGGTCGAGACACAACCGCCAGCACCGTCGTCACTGGTCCGGAGACCACCGCCAGAGTCACAGCCCAGGAGGGCCCAAGTATCGTCACTGGTCAGGAGACCACTGCCACCGCCGGAGTCAGTGCCCAGGAGGGCCCCACTATCGTCACTGGTCAGGAGACCACCGACAGAGTCACACCCCAGGAGGGCCCAAGTATCGTCACTGGTCAGGAGACCACTGCCACCGCCGGAGTCAGTGCCCAGTAGGGCCCCACTATCGTCACTGGTCAGGAGACCACCGCCAGAGTCACAGCCCAGGAGGGCCCAAGTATCGTCACTGGTCAGGAGACCACCGCCGGAGTCAGTGCCCAGGAGGGCCCCGGCTGCCACAGCCCCGCTGGGCAATGATGAAACGTCATGCCACACACCAATGTCCAGTGTATAGAACGTCATGCCACACACCAATGTCCTTATCAGAACCGCCATGGCAAAGCACCGCTGAACTGTCCTGAACTGCCATGGCAAAGCACCGCTGAACAGTCCTGAACCGCCATGGCAAAGCACCGCTGAACAGTCCTGAACCGCCATGGCAAAGCACCGCTGAACAGGGCAAAGACCGCCATGGCAAAGCACCGCTGAACAGGGCAAAGACCGCCATGGCAAAGCACCGATGAACAGTCCTGAACCGCCATGTCAAAGCACCGCTGAACAGTCCTGAACGCCATGGCAAAGCACCGCTGAACAGTCCTGAACCGCCATGGCAAAGCACCGCTGAACAGGGCAAAGACCGCCATGGCAAAGCACCGCTGAACAGGGCAAAGACCGCCATGGCAAAGCACCGATGAACAGTCCTGAACCGCCATGTCAAAGCATCGCTGAACAGTCCTGAACGGCCATGGCAAAGCACCGCTGAACATGGCAAAGACCCCCATGGCTAAGCACCGCTGAACAGGGCAATGCACCGGGTAGGAATGAATGGCCCGCCACATCAGGCATCCTTATCCCATGTGCAGCTGGGACAGTGACAGGACACGACCTTTCACGGGGACACTCATCCAGTCTGGGCACCAGTCCCCCCCAGTACCAGTAGAGACCTGCATCAACTTGAGAGACTGTGGCTTTGCACTCCCCAGGATGGCACAGTGGGCAACCCACCCACTGTAGAGACTTGAGAGACTGTGGCTTTGCACTCCCCAGGATGGCACAGTGGGCAACCCACCCACTGTAGAGACTTGAGAGACTGTGGCTTTGCACTCCTCAGGATGGCACAGTGGGCAACCCACCCACTGTAGAGACTTGAGAGACTGTGGCTTTGCACTCCCCAGGAGGGCATAAATGGGCATGGAGCCCCGTCGTGGATCTGGCTTTGCAGTCATCCGGCTGAGGTGCCCCCCTTCCCTTCCCCCTGAGGTGCCTGTAGTATTTCTATCTGATGCCCCAGCAGTGTTCTCTCCGATTGTGGTCAGGTATCGTTTGTGGGCCTCGCCCATGTATTTTTGGACTGATGGTGCACGGACATTGTTATGTACATATCTGCACTACTTCTCGTATTGTATATAATTATGACTGATTTTCAAATATATATCTGTATATTTTTGTATGACATGTATATTGGCACATTACATTGTTTGACCGATTTTCGCTTTGTGTATTCATTCTTCCGGGGGGATTGTGGGTTGGTACTGTGATTTTTGTGAATGCATTGGTGTGTATGTTGTAATATGCGAGGGTGGGGCTGTTCCCCTAACTTTTGCATCCCCCCCCCCCCCATGTCGTAGGTGCAGTACTCACCGTTGTCTGCGGCGCCTACGTAGCTGTTGGTCGTAGAAGAGCAGAAACACAAGGGCAGGGAGTATTTGGAGTTCCGGCTCCATGGATTCCTCGTTCCTTGTGGGATATGTTAAGGTGAGCGTTTTCCCATAGCAAAAGCTGTTTCCGCCGTGTTTTTATCCACAGTGAATCCGCCCCAGAAAAGGTGGCGGATTGGCGGGTTGTAATAGTATGGGCGGTACATTGTGTTCCGCCTGTCTGTTGGCGGTGACTGCCGCGCTGCTTGTCTGTACCGCCGTGGCGGGCGAAGTGTTAAAGTGGCTGTCTTTACTGGCGGTTTCCGCCAGGGTCATGATTCCCTTTTTTTGTCCGCCGGCCTGTTTGCGGTATTTCCGCTGCTTTAACACCGTCCGCCAGGGTTGTAATGACCCCCTAAGTGACCACAACAGGATATTGAGGGAAGTACTTAGGAAGCTGGCTTTATCTGGGTTGACTGTAAAGATGCAAATTGAGGGTTACGGCTGTAACTTATTTAGGTCACACCATTTCAGGTGAAGGCATTAAACCTAAAATGGAGTTGGTTGACTCCATTATTCAGGCACCTGAACCAAAAGATAAAGATAGTGTTAGATCATTTCCAGGTCTGGCGGAGTATTACTCCAAATTTATTGCCAATTTTTCAAGTATGGTTCAGCCTTTGAGGTCTCTTCTGAAAAGCAGTACAGAATTCAATTGGACTGGTGAATGTAAAATTGCTTTTGACTTTGTGAAAAACAGTACTGGTAAAATGCCCACTTTAGGACATTTTGATGTGTTTTCTAAAACCATATTGTACACAGATGTGAGTATTGATGATTTGGGGTCTGTTTTGACTCAGAAAGTGAAGGGGGAAGAGAAAGTAATTGGTTTTGCTTCCCGTTCTCTTAAAGGTGCGGAGCAGAATTATTCAGTCATTGAGAGGGAGGCACTTGCATGCTTTTGGGCAGTCAAGCATTTCAAGTTTTATCTATGGGGCTTGCCCTTTGTGATAAGGACGGACCACAGACCTCTTATTTAATCTTTTCTTCTAGGAAGAATGAAGATTTGACACCTAGAATAAAAAGGTGGGTTGAGAGTCTGATGGAGTACAATTTCCAAGTAGAATACATACCTGGTACAAGAAATAGTGTAGCAGATTTCTTGTCACATGCTCCTGTTGATGGTGAAGATGAAGGGGTGGATACTGTTGGAGTGATCAGTTGGGTGAGAGAAGTAGCCATATCTGAAGATGAATGGAGGTGTGCAAAAGAGGAAGATCTTCACAGGAAGGTACTTGCAGAGTTTATTGTAAAGGGGTGGCCAGATTTTAAGGAGATTCCTGATGCATTGAAGGGGTTCTGGAATGTGAGAGGTGAACTTTGTTGTGATAAAGGGGAGTTATTCAGAGGATATAAGACCATCCCACCTTTGGGTGCGAGGGATAAAATCATCAATTTAGCACATGAGGGCCACATGGGTAGGAATTTGACTAAATCAAGGTTGAGAGAAGTGTATTGGTGGCCAGGTTTAGATTGGGATGTCGAAGCTGTGGTGAAGGAGTGTGTATGTTGTGCACACAGCGATAAGTGCAAGTCTGTGCGTAAGGCTCCTCTTTCTCCTGTGGATGTACCAGAAAAACCATGGATGAAGCTGGGACTTGATTTCATGGGCTCGTTCCATTTATTACCTGCCAATGAACGTTATGCGATACTACTGGTGGATTATACCTCAAAGTGGGTAGTAACGAAATGTGTAGGTACGTTGGGCACTAAGGCTGTGATTGAGTTTTTAAAAGAGGAGTTCTCTCACTTGGGGTGCAATTGATTTCTCAGGAAATGCAAGATTTTCTGAAGTCATTGGCTGTGGTGCATCTAAGGACGGCTCTGTATTTACCTCAGGCTAATGGTCTTGCTGAGAGGATGAACAGGATGGTGAAATATTGTGTTCAAGAAGCTGTTCGAACTAGGACACCATTGTCTGACTTGCTGAGAGAGATGTGGTGGCCGCATTGTAATACTCCCAATGCTGTCACTTTTATTTCTCCTTTTGTGTGTTTGAGAGGCAGAATGGGTGGCACTAAAATGAATCCAGCATGGATGAGTGGAATGCTGTTGCAGTCAGAGCAACTAAGTGAGAAGTTGAACAAGGGGCGTGGACTTAGGAGATCTTATCAACAGAAATACAAAGTTAGATATGATTCCAAACATAATGCCTCTGAGGTTAAATGGACTGTGGGTGAAATTGTGTTGGTGAAAAAACCTGGGTTTGGAAGGAAAGGGAGATCCGGATTCATGGGTCCTTTCTGTATCAAAGATCTAAAGCGGAATGTTGTGATATTGGACAACAATGATGTGTGGAGCATGTCCAGGATTGTGAAATGGAGAAACTCATCTGGATCTCATCGTCTGGACTCATCTGGATTTTGTTTGCATGATGGATTCAATAGTTTATCAAATCCTAATGAATCTAATTCAGCTATGCATCGGTCCAACTTGTCTGGGGTTCCGACTGAGTTGGAAAGGAACCCCAGAGCTCATCGCAAGCCACAATGGTTAAAGGATTATGTGGCTTAAGATGTTCAAATCTTATTGTATTTTGTCATTGTTCTCATTCATAGTTATCTTTTACTTTATTCTAAGTTCTCATATTATTTGTGTGAGTAAGGGGGATGTGTTGTGTTTTACTACAGATGTTTACAGAGTCCTGGCTGATTCTTGGAGAACACTGTCAACCACAGTGTCCTCTTGGAATGTGGTAAGGTTGACTGCGGTGGGGATTCTTTGTCAGTTGGGAGAGCTGGGAGAACCTGTGGGCTGCTTTGGTTGGTGGTACCGAGTGAACTGCTATTCATTAAACTACGGTTGACTGGGCTGAGTCTCTGAGCAGTTACCTTAACACTGTGCCTACCACAAAGCCTTGTTGGGCCAAAGAAAACAAACCACAGAACATTAGATAACTTGGTCTGTAGAGGATCAAGCTGATGGTCCCAACGTTTGGTCATATTTTTCTCCCAATGCCTCAAATAGATGGATTTAGCTAAAGGGCGCCTATCTGCAAGAATCACATCCACTACTTCAGCGGGCAAGACCAAATAACTCATTTGTTACCGGTCAATCACTAACCATAAAGATGTACATTTTGGAGATTTGGCTGTAGGGCACTGCCCTGTTCCTGAGACCGAGGTCCTCCCAAAGAGATGGATGGAGTGAGGGCAAACACTTAGGTTCAACTATACTCTCTTGATCCAATCTAGGGTCATCAAAGTAACTTGAATTTATCTTCCTCAGACACAGAGGTAGAAGAGATAGTGGTGGAAATGTGTACAGGACCATTGCCCCCACAGCAGAGTGCAATACATCCGTCGGAGTCCTCTTGATGGGGACATGCAGGAGGGTGAAATGAAAGCCTATGGGATGTCCCATAAAGAAGCTATCTTCAAAACACTTTTTGCCACATCAAGCTTTTCTCCAAAGAGTGGATCCATCAAAGGGCCTGTCAGTCAAGGACAAGTGGGAAACTAATTGAGGGAGACAAGCATGGCTTGTTCCAGGAGGTCATCAAAGTGGCTGGAGGGTATTGCTAAATGGCAGAAAGAGCTCAGATGTGGCAGGCCAAGCTGTAAACTATGTGTCAGCAAGTTTGGTCTTGCTTCAACAGTAAATCACTGCAAGTCAAGTACTTCTGATGTCTTGCAGAAAACAAATGCAAAAGAGGCACTTTCATCCTTGATTAAGCCTGGTGGAGACTGGAATTCAGTCGCAGGAGAGGTGTTTAAACCACTAGCATTTTTTAAGTCAAGGTATAATCCAGGGTCAGTATAGGGGGAGGGGAGTTAAATTGTCAGCCTCATGTTCATCGAGTGACATATCCATGCAGCCCCTGAACTGCATCTAAATCCAAGCTGATCAGGGCTTCCAACCTCCAAGCCCCTGAGCTGCATCTAAATCCAGGCTGATCAGGGCCTCCAACCAGGGGAGATGCTGGACATCATCCAAAGTTGAAGGCTGCACGTTTGTGATTTCCTACCACAACATAGGTGCATTGTGGTCAACATTTGCTCCAGTTCAGAGATCAGTGTTTGGACTGGAACTGAAATGGGCACGCTGATGTCATAGTCATAAATAAAAGGGACACACTATATCCCAATCAACAACCAAGTTGTAAACAAAAGGGATACCCAATATCCCAATCAAGAACCATGGGTAAACAACAGAGGTACAAATAACACTGGTTCACTGTGGACTTGTTTTAGAGAAGCAATAGTAAATCTGGTGTATATCTGACTTATCTACGGATTTGTGGGCAAGACAGACATCCCCCAATATTATTATTGTTTCTCTAAAATAAGTCCTTCGTAAACCACTCTTGCTTGTACTACCAGGGATATGGTTGACACTGGTGCCCGTGTGGAAGTGTGGGGCGGTAGAGAACCAAAATGAGGCCCAACATAGTCAGTTGATAGAATTGCAACTAGTGGCCCCTGCAGTTCCATGGGGAGCAAAAGTGCTCCGGTTAGACCCACCATTGTCTTGGAAATCTGCAGCATGCTCTCCTTGAAAGCTTCTGATAGCTGTGGGGTCGACAACAACCTGGGAAAGTTGTGCATGCCAGAACCAGTCCTGGAATGGACTCAGAGAAAGAAGCCATCAGGCCAGTCGGGCCTTGGAGTTCCGACTGCAGGCTTCTCATCTCCAAGGGTGTGGCAAATAGAGGATAGATATCATTTGGCCTTCTAATGCTTAGGGCTGTCTTGGTATTAGACTAAGCAGAAGACTTAGAGGAAGATCAGCGTGGGAGTGGTCACTTAAACTGGAATGGCTGAGCAATTGTTTTTTTTAGGGCAATCACTTTCCCACTCTCTGATAGCCTTGGGGCACATCAGGGAGCATTTATCACAGAACTCTGAATCAAGGCACCACAGACCAATGTTGCATCTATCTGTCATGGACATTTGCTTCCTGCAGTCACGACTCAGTTTAAGACTTGTTGTCTTGAGCGGAGATATTTTCCCATGGTACACTGGCTTTTGGAATTTTGATGATGGTACAGCAAGTTTGGGAGCAGACCCCCAGATCGATGTCAAAGTGGACCAAAAGAAAGGAAAAGACAACAGCATGCAAGAATGGCGTCAATATATGCTACATGCTGTCCATTTCGAAGCAGTGAGGGGCCAGTTCAGGGCCTGATAGCACCATTATGGCACGCAGCTAGAATTGCAGTTGAAAATCTGGATCAAGTCTGGGCCTGGGATTTTTCTAAAGGTGAGGAATATATAGTTAGAAGCATCCCTCAAAAATCAGTATCCGGAAAAATTTCATTAGTAGCATGAAGATGAGCCTTCAGTTAGGCCACTGAAAATGACTGGCGCCAAAATCTTCAAAGTACAGCCAATCAGGGAAAGGATTCTTTCAAGTTATAAAAAAAAGATTTGCGTGAAAGAATCAGGCTTTATACATCAAGGGACAGATTCACTGAGAGTAAGTCTAGGACATAAGAGATGCATCCTTATCCTTTGCTAAAAGTGTAAATGTGGTCTTCTGAAATGATGAGTTTGTCCAAAGGCTAGTATGGTGGATAGAAAGAGGGATGAAAGACAAGGAGTTTAAACGAAAAGGGGGAAATAAGATGGAAGGCAAGCATCAACAAATGTAGAGGATACTGTCATTAATCTTATAACTTAATTTTTTGTGGTCAATAGAATGAAGACGGCCTTTATACCAGCAAGTAGTACTAAACAGAAGAAAAGAAGAAGCAAGAAGAACATCAGCATAACTGAATTTGTTAAAAACTAAGAATTACACTATTAAAAAAGATCAGGTATTTATAAATGTCTATTTTGTTAGCAATTGAAGATGGGGAGATTATGATTTGTTGTTTTCAGTGCAAACCTTTCAAACAAAGGGATGAGTAGACCACAAAGCCATGGTATTTGACTGAATAAGCTGAAAGTGAAGGGATGTTACTGGGACAGCTTCAAGGAGCAACATCCGGAGGAATTAAATGTTTGCTGTGCTGAGTTTTAGGAAGCTGGCAGCCACCAACACTGCAATAATTCAAGACACAGCTTCAGGTGTTGAATTTCACTTGCTGAAAACACTCTAAAACATAACTGTGTGCAAACAGCATAGCAAAGAATGGATACTCTTGAGCAGTCAGCATACTGCCCAATGTCTTTATGTATTAATGAAATAAATGTAAACAGAGTTGATAAATGAAGTACTCCATACCATGTGGAAGTTGAGAAACACCTCGATTTTATTTGAAGAACCTGCTCCTAGCCAATGGATTAGAAGCAGTCAAGGATGTAGTCCAAAATGTCAATGTAACTGAAGAGGATGGAGATCATCTCAAATGAGTGAAAAGTCACGTGAAGGTTTAGAAGTACAATCAATTAAGCAGAACTATCATCCAGGTTGTTTAGAGAGCTACTCACCACAAGAAGCGTGCCTAATTTAGTGATGTACAAGAGACGAAAAAAAACAGTAATGACATTAAAGGTTTTTAGGTGACACCTCAGCATGAGGTCAGGTAATCACACATTTTTAAACTTTCCATGGCCTTGAAGGCCTGAGACCAGGCGCAAGCTTGTTGGCCAACAATTTTAAGAGACCTTTATTCAGTAGAGGTAGATTGTGCCTATTGCCATGATGCAGAAAATGACTGATGAGGAGGAACCATGATTTGGATGTATGCCCTGGAATTTCTTTGGTGAGTCTATGTGACCAAAAGAGGGATGGATAACTATATCCAGAGGAGTTCAGAAACGTCTATACTGAGACATGTCAGTAAGCTGGCATGAACAGCTACATACCTCTTGCACCTATTAAATACAATCAAGAGCTCCATCCCACCAAGACTTCGGATCTCTGTTCAGCTTTGGTACTCTTCCATATAGGCAGAGGCAATGCAGTTTTAGCAGGGCTACCTGAATCAACAGTCTCACCCCTTAAAACCCTTCTATGTGCTGCAGCACAACTGGTAAAAACAATACAAGAAAGTCAGATCACATAACTAATCCTAGGAAAACTACACTGTCTACAGCTAGAAGCATGTATCAATTTCAAGATCACCCATACAACACAAAAGGTGGTACACTGTTGGCTTCAAGGCTACTGGCAAGAAAAAGTCCACGCCACAGTGAGATAGAAAGTAACAAGAGGAAAGCCATGGCTGACACAGAAGGTTGCAAAAGCAAAGAAAACCAAGACTACAATGCAGAACTTATACTATCTAGCCATCAGACTATAGAGCGGAGTCCTGGATATCCAGAATAATAATTTCAAACCTCCTTACCTTCTTAAAAAATCTTTAAAACTCTTATTTGGATTCTTTCTACACTAGTATTCTCCTCCCTTTTAGATAGTGCCAGGTATGCTGATTCAGCTGGAAACTGAATATATAAAGATGTTCTACTATACCTGAATTGTTATTAGTAAAGCACCAGCTGCACCATTGGTTAGGGTGTCGCTCTATATTTCACAAATAAATAAACCTAACCATTCTGGCATGTTTAAAAAATGGTGGAAGTTAAAAAGCCACCTAAGAGATAATTTATTTAATTGCTAAAGAAGCAGACACAATCAGATGCCTTGAACAGATAACAGAATAATGGTTTAAGACAGTAATAGGTAGAATGTACATTTGGTTCATAGAAGGTACTAAAAATGCCTTCACTATTATAAGAAAAGCTTTCTGAAGATTCACACAGGGATCAAAGACCAATGTCTGCTCACAGTGTTAACACCCCCTAGCCTAGTGTTCACTGCAAAGATGAGCCTTGTGTTGAATAGATGTCAGAATTTAGGTTTTAGCCTTCTGCTTTATTCATCTGCTGAAAAGCAGTGTGAAAAAACTGTGATGCCAACACTACTTCTAGCTCAAATGTTTCTGATTCTGCAACTAAAGATCTAATGGCACATTTTGGGTATGGGAACCAAGGAGGAACATAGACCTTCTGAATGGCGTTTCATTATTGGAGATTGCGAAGAACCCAGAGCTCTTTGGCACAGGAATTCATCATGTATATAATCTGGACATTCCTATCAGCAGGTGCAGTGTACTCCCTGAACATTAGTGTGGGAAGAGACTGGCAGCTCCCATTAAGGAACCAGAATAAATGTTGTTGTAGGCACTTGAGAACACATACTGTTTTTGCAGTCTGAAAACCCGATTATGCTGCATGTTCTGAGTGTTAGACCTGTATTCCTTTAACTGGCTGAACACCAGAAGAGCAAAGGTGTGAGTAAAAACAGAATGCACGTACCTGTGGTGACATGGCTAGATATGAATATAATACTTACAATAAAAATGCAAATCAACTGCACCTTGATTTCTTTGACATCATCTTGCAAACAGGAAATTCCAAGCAGACTGTTGAGTTTTGTAGACAAAAATAAAGCCATAAACATGGTGACTGTATACCTGGGGCTTTTTATTATTAGACATGGTTAATCCTCATCACCTCTGGGAAGAATAAAAAGTAATCTTATTTGATTGAATGTGGAAGAGGTTTCAGGTAGCCATCCAACTCATCCCATGTACAAACACTAAAAGAGCCAAAGCACTTTCCAAGAGTATTTCACTATAATTAAGTGTGATCTTTCCTTAAGCTTGAAATTTTTTGCATTTTTGTTCATTGAACAAGCAGAAGAAGGGATGGGATCTAAACTAAACTTATCTTGGAACAAAAAAGGAACAGTGTCCTGGCAAGTTTGTCCTGTTTAGGGTCCAGCGCGCAATCGCTCTAGCCTGCTGTAATCTCTCTGTGGGCTTTTAACCACGCCCATCACTTTTGCTGGTTCATGGGCTTGCCTTTTAAAAATCGCTTGATTTCATTTGTGAAAGGCATGCAAATGTCATGCCTTTTCCGGTGTTTAGCCCGCCACGAGAGCACAGTCCAACTACTGAAAACATACGAGGCTCCATGTTTTCTGCATGGCTTCTGGACTACTTTTTATTTTATTTTCTATGCAGTGCGATCTCGCTGGGCAGTAATTAAGTGCTTTGCATGCCATCGACCCTGTTACATGGATAACTGCATAACTGCCGATATGTTTGACTGCAAGCGAACTTCTGCTTCCTTTTGTGTACTTCTTCACGCTCATGGGATGGCGCTTTAAAATTGGCTCGCCTAAGTAAAATTGTATTACTTTTCATTTTCAATTCATGTGGCAATAAAAGTCTGGTTAGGACTTTACAACGCTAATAGCTTTAAGTCAAGCAAATGCGAGACCCATTGCATTACAAATGCTTGTATAGCTCTTGCTTTCAAGAAGTAGATCAAGTCATCGCCCTAGTTGGCAATCCCCAATTTCTGCCGTACTAACTGTATTCTTCACAGTAGGTGTGTTTAGTTTTTTACTTGGGTATAAATTAACCTGTAAGCCATATATATAGAAAGAAACCTCTGTTAATACGCCCACCATGTATAATCAATGATGTTTACGTCCTTAAATGTACTGACAGGCCAAACTCCATTCACAGTACAGCATCAAGAATTTTACCTTGATCAAGGAAAATAATACATAAAGCAGCTTTTTATTCTAAATACTTTGCAACTGCCAACTGAAAAATTAACTTGCTTGTATGCGTTCTTCAATTGGAGTACTTCCCCCACAGCATTTTCATAGCCCTCTGCTATCTCTAAGCAAGTCAAATTAGGCACAACAGTTGAATACAAAAAGGAGAAATATGCAAGGAAGTCTTCACAATTGAGTCAAAGTTAACATTCATGCAAAGTTCCTTTGGGACAGTAAAACAGAATGGCCTTCATTCCCAATGAGACCTTAATATCAAGGGGTTATACAAACAGAAGAAGTCAATATAATGCAGGCTTCAGTTTCCCACCAGTGATGTAAACATCTAAGCTTGGAATATTGGGCTGAAAACACCAGTTTGTGCCCGCATGAGGAAAATAGGGCTAGTGTTGTGAGAGGTGGGCCTGCCATCAGTTTTTTGTAAAAGAGTCAAAGAAGGCATTGGTAAAGAACTGAAATGTCTTTGTATCAGAGTGTGTGATGGAAATCAAGCAGCCTATTGAAGGCATCTGCAACATTTATAGATTGACTTCAAGGGCTGCACTAAATCTGAAATGAGTGGAATAGTCTGGGAACAATTTCTGATTAGTAGAAGAGTGTAAACAGCCTTTCCCCGTTGCCTGTAAACTGCTCTTCCACCCAATGTTTCTAACTATAGGGAAAATACCTGAAGGAGTTTGTGCTGCCAAAACAATGTCCAGAGTGGAATACTGTGAATAATGACGGTTGCTAAGACAGCTTCTGTGCGCTATTCCGAGTTCCTCAGAGAACCGTGGAATCAGGTGCACAAACTGCCCAAGATTATAGTGTTACAGTGCGCTAACAGGACCCTCAGACTCATTTTACCTCTTAACAGTCCTGGGTCACTCAAAATGAGGTGGTATATGTACACTCCTCCTGTAACTACCTAGGGATACAGCAAGGGATGTCTCACAATCGCAGATAAGCTACCAGAGCGTACAATGTGTCTACACCTCCAAAGGGTGACAAAGGGCTCAATGCACTTTTCTCTGTTAATGTCGGTGAAAGAGCAGGTAGTAAAAAATTTGTTCATGTTTAAGCTTCACAAAATTGATCAACTCAGTGATGGGTGGTGAGGGCACGTATTATGCAACCTATCTTCTGCTGTCCTGCTGGAAAACAACACAATCTGTGCATATTTCCCAGAGCACACCCCTTTTTAAAGGCAGAAGACTGAAGCCAGCACGACTCTTGGCACTGGGCTATGATGTTATATGATGAATGAATACTGGGTTCTTTGCATGTCATGAGAAGCTGCTAATGTGCGTGAACTTCTATATCACCACAGCTGGGATCAGTGCAATCAACGCTGGCTTCAAGGAAGATGAATGTTCCTATTTTGGGCAATTAATAAATGATCACCCTGATCATGTGTTCTGTTTACATTATGTTTAAAATAAACACAAATATGCTGTTAGAAATGATGGTCTGCCTCAGTATGGATGGTTTATAGTGGCCCACGTCAGGTTACTTGCACATTGAAACATTTGCCCCTTTCCTGCTGATTGGGTTTCAGAGGACATTCACTTAAAGTCCTCAGCTTTTGCATTCCTTTCTTTTTTACATTTCGGTGGATGCTTCTGCATAGGCTCTCCACTTTGTCCAGATACCTATTTCACAGTGAACCGGGCGCTCTCCCCACCACGTGACATACTCACCATGCTAACGAACGCTGGGTTGTTGATGAGGCTGGCCATGTCAAACCCATATGCAGACCCTGTCTGAAATAAAGAGTAATGTCAGGTTAAGAAAGTACCAATGTGTGCTTTAAAGTGAGAAAAGATGCAAAGACATGACTTACGGGGCTTGAAATCTCTCGCAATTTCTGCTGAGCAGTTTTTAAATTTGACTTGTAGGTGTCATTTTCCGGTTCTAGGTCCAGTGCTTTTCGGTAGCTGGTTATTGCTTGCTCATATTTATTCAGTGCAGACAGGGCAAGCCTACGAGTGAACACATTCTTTGAGAAGAAGGGATATGAATCAGCACAGTTTCACATGCACATGAGATCAGAGGGGATGTTTTAGTACACGGCAATTAGTGAAATTGACTAGTGTTTGTCTTACCAGGAAACACTGGCTATTTCTAACTTATGCCACCAAAGATTTTTAGATGCATTCAAATCTAGTATCATAGTTGAGCTGATGGTCAATCAACCACAGCTTACCATGTAAAGGTCCACGTGTGAAAAAGTGTTCTTGTCTCCTGTGTGCTGAACATGCTTGCACAATGTAAACACTCAGAGTACAACTGTTTTGCTTTCTCTTTGAAAGTCTGTCAAACACTAATGAAAGTGATCATTTACAACCCCAAATAGACCTCATCAAGATTTTTATCAGAGGATGAGTCTTTCATTCTAGTGCAACAGTTTACTGAAAGTTCTACGGTGTACTGTTTTCCCATGAGGGATGGTGATAGGACAAACAATAGATCATAGGGACAGTGTTTTTTTCTATAGAACATAGAGGTGGTTTTTTGTCCCTTGTTTACTTGCAGTAAAAATTAATCTGTTTGGGTTTTGGCGCCTGTAAACGGAGACTACCTAAAAATTAGAGATAATCTCGCTAGGAACACAGCTCTTTGCACTGAAGTGAATGTTCAATGCTTCTACTACAGGCAGGGGCACGTGCACGTACCCTAAACTTTTGCGAGAAACTTGCTCTTTGAATACCTCCCTCCGTAAAAACACGAACCATGTTCTGCCTTTATGAGTTTCGGCTATGTATGCAATGTGACTTTGTGAAATAAACATTTCGAGCTCAACACAATTCTCAACATCTCCCCATTGCGCACCTCCATACACAATGTATTAAACTCAGGAGTCACACTACATTAACTATAATTCATGTTTTCTCCATGTACTGCTTATACCCTTTTATAGTATATCAGTTGTATCATGTAAAATAATAGTGACAATAATTTTTTCTGACATCGCAAATCATACATTTTGTGAGAACACAGTGCATTCTAATGTTTGGGTATTTTAAGTTTGGTTTGTATAAAAGGATAAATACAGTTTTCCTAACTATAACTTGTTTTTTATTGAATTTCAATGTTTTTTTAATTTTTAATCAGAACATTTTTGAAATTGTAGAGGTTACTGTAGTTGAGTGGAGTGTCATTAAGTCGAGTTTGGTATAGTAGAATAGAGGACAATGTCAAAGTGTACTGGTGTAGAGGATAGTGTTATAGAGTGGAGTAGATTGGAGTGAAGTACAGTGAAGGTGGCACAGTTGAGTGGTATACAGTGGAACAGCGTACAGTAGAGTGGTGTATAGTGGAGTAGTGTGGAGTGTTTTGCAATGCAGTACAGTAGTGTGGAGTGCTGTATAGAAGAGCAGTGTACAGTGGAGTGGCGTAGAGTGTAATGTGGCAGAATGTAATTGTGTAGAGTGGAGTAGCTTCGAGTGCAGGGGTGTAGAGTGGAGCAGCATACAGTGGAGTGAGGTACAGTGTAGTGGCATACAGTACAAAGGTGAAGAGTGTAGTGGCGTAGAGTGGAATTTCATATAGTGGTGTGGCGTACTGTGAGGAGAGGTACAGCGGAGAAGCATAGAGTGGAATAGAGTAGAGAGTACTGGTGAGAGTGCAGCTGCATACAGTGGAATAGCATAGAGTGAAGTAGCATACAGGGGACTAGGATAGAGTGCAATGGCTTTGACTCGACTGGCATAGTGGTATAGAGTTGAATGGGGCACATCGGTGGCATAGAGTGGTGTAGAGGGGAGTGGTGTAGAGTGACAGAGAGCAGTGGTGTACAGTAGAGTGACATACAGTGGATTACTGTATATTAGAGTGGTGTACAGTGGAGTGCTGTACAGTGTATTGGCATAAAGTGGAATAGCAGAGAGTGGAGTGCAACACAGTGGAGTTGCGTTCAGTTGAATAATGTAGCGTGGATTGGTGCACATTGTAGTATTGTACAGTGCAGTGGTGTACAGCGGAGTGTGTTAGAGTGGATTTGGCATACAGTGGAAAAGCGTAGAGTGGAGAGGTGTACAGTGCCGTGAAATGGAGAGGAGTGGCATACAGTGGAGCGTTATAAATTTGGCTCACGTACAGGGGAGTTAAGTACAGTGTAATGGCATACAGTGGACCAGCATATACTGGAGTGGCATAGAGTGGAGTGGCATACAGTGTAGTGGCGTAGAGTGCAGTGTTGGAGAGTGGAATATGATAGAGTAGAATAAGTACAGTGTAGTGTGGTAGACTGTAGTGACATATAGTGGAGTAGCGTAAGGTGGAATGGTGTAGAGTGGAATAACGTTGACTGTTAATGGTGTACCAAGTAGTGACATGGAGTTGAGTGGCAAATAGTAGAATACCGTACAGTAAAGTAGAATGTTATGGAGTGTTGTACACTGGAATAGGGTAGAGTGCAGTGGGGTAGAGTGGATTGGTATAGAGTGGAGTGGCGTAGAATGGACTGATTTGCAGTGTAATAGTGTACATTGTAGTGGCTTACAGTGCAGTGGCGTAGGCTGGCGAGGCAGAGTGGGGAGGATAGTGTGCAGTAGCGTTCAGTGTAGAGTGTACCATACTAGCTTATAGCGTACATTGGAGTGGTGTAGACTGGGGAGTTATACAGTTGAGCTACATACAGTGGAATATCGTACAGTAGAGTGGCGTATAGTGCAGTGGCGTACACTGGAGTGTGTTAGTGTGGAGTGGCTTAGAGTGGATTAGCATCGAGTAGTGTGGCGTGTTGCAGAGTGAAGTGGCATAGAGAGGAGTGAGGTACAGGGTAGTGGTGTGCAGTGGAATAGTGCAGAGTAGAGTGGCGTATACTGGATTGGCATACAGTGGAATACAGTACACTGGAGTGGGCTACAGTGGAGTGGCGTAGAATGAGGTGGTGTATATTGGAGTAGTGCAAAACAGAGTGGTGAAAAGTCGACTGAAGTACAGTGTAGTGGTGTACAGTGGAAAAGCGTAGACCAGAGAGCGTATAGTGGAGTTCCTTACAGCCTATTTGCATAGACAGGAGTGTTGTTCAGTGGAATACTGTAGAGTGGAGTGTTGTAGAGTAGAGCTGGGTACATTGTTGTGGAATAAATTGTAATGGTGTACAGTCTAATAGCATACTATGGAGTGGCTTGGAGTGTTGTAGAGTGCAGTGGTGTATAATGGACTAGTATAGAGTGTAGTGAGGTAGAACAGAGTGGCATAGAGTGGAGTGACATACAGCTGAGTAGCATACAGTAGAGTGGTGTAGAGTGAAATAGTGTTGAATGTTACTGATGTACAGTGTAGTGACGCAGAGTAGAGTGGCATATATGGGGAATAGAATAGAGTAGCCTGGTGTAGTGTCATACAGAGCAATTGTGTACAGTGTAGTACAGCGGAGTTGATTGGCATACAGTAGAGTGGAGTACAGTGTAGTGCTGCAGAATGGAGTGATGTACAGTGTAATAGCGTACAGTGGATTTTCGTAAAAGTAGCATATGGTGGAGGTGCGTAGAGTGGACTAGTGTACACTGAGGTGGCGTACAGTGGAATGTCAGACTGGAATAGCGTAGAGTGTAGTGCCAGAGAGTGTAGTTGTATGCAGTGGAAATGCACACAGTAGATTAGAGTGGATTGCGGTAGGGAGGATTAGAGTCGAATGGAGTGGCATACAGCTGATTAGCTTAAGTGGAGTGACAAATAATGGAGTGACAGTGGAGTGGTGTACAGTATAATAGCACATAGTGGAGTGGCGCAGGGTGGAGTGACAGTGTAGAGGTGTACAGTGGATCGTGGTAACTGAAACAGATGCAGTGTGAAAGTGCAAAACTGGTAAACTGTATAGATGTAATGTGGCAGAAAAATATATTAGTTGCTGTAAATGTTAATTTTTGGCAGTTTGTGTGAATAGTGTAAGTAGTTTTAAAATTATAATTTTTAAATTACTTATTTATATAGTGTGCTGCAATATGCCATGGTCAGTTTGAGGTATAGATCAGCAAATGCGTTTAAGGCAGTATGTGACTGGCTAATGGCTGTGTTTATCAAAGGTAAAAGGCAGCCATGTAGTTTTCAGCACATTTTGACTGTGATCTGTGTTTCGCTGCATTCCAGGATTAGGATCTTAGATGCCCTAAGGTAGCTATAACTCTCACCCCCGCCATGCACAGTTTTCTCATCAATAATTTCACTGTAAACGTTTGCAGTGATTTTATCAATGATGTCATAGAAGCTGTCATGTGTGAAGTAATATGTGGGGTAATTAGCAGTGCACGGCGAGGATGTGCGTTACAGTTACCTTAGGGCATTTTATCAATGATGTCATAGAAGCTGTCATGTGTGAAGTAATATGTGGGGTAATCAGCAGTGCACAGCGTGGATGTGCGTTACAGTTACCCTAGGGCACAAGGTTTAGTAACTTGAGATAACTGTAACTATAACTACTGAATTTCTATGGTTATGTGTTTGTGAATCTAAACCTAACAATAACGTCCCTATAATCTTTGTATTTTTCAGTGACTTGCTAAGGTTTTTAAAATTTTATTTCCTAACTATAACATCCTCTGAGCTGGGTGTGTGAGTGCGTGCATCAGTATGTAAGTGAGTGTATGAGTGCGTGGTGGGTGTGTCAGTGGCTTTGTGGGTCTGAGAATGGGTGTGGGAGTAGGTGTGAGGGTCTGTGAGTAGGTGTGTGGGTCTGTGAGTGGGTGTGTGAAAGGTTTTGTGGGTCAGTTTGTAGGTGTGTGTGACTGGTTGTATGGGTGTGTGAGTGGCTGTGTGAGTGCCTGTGTAAGTGAGTAGGTGTGTGGGTGCATATTTTTTAATCTGTGAGGATCTGGGCGGGACCGCAGATCCTTGCATGCACAAAAGACAAGAACATTTTTGACTTTGTTGCCTATGAGAGGTACCTCAAAGACCCCTCCATCAGATCCACTAGGGTCAGATTACCTCTACCCTGACCACTTCTATCACTTTTACATTTTATTTCACCTGCTGGGAACTGAGTCCCAACTTTCCTTTCAGGTTGCTGCCAGACAATCAGGGCTTTGCTGTTGATATGTGGTTCCACTTATCCACCCAGATCTGCATCTCTATATATATATCAATCTTTTTACTTTAATAGCTCCAAAACAACTGAACAGATTTACACAAAATTACACAAAGCACTCTTTCTGGACCAAGATCTCGCTGTCTGCCCAATTTGGTGTAATTACACTCAGAGGTTTGGGCTTTAGTTGTGTTTAAAATTCCTAGGGTAATTTCCATGAGGAAAAGGTGTTTTGGGACCCATCCCCCTTTTTCTCTGTCCCGCTTTTGATGGATCACCCCAAAACGTTACAGATGGCAGTTGAAGTGACTTGTAAGCTAGTTTTGAAAATTTCATGAAGATTTGTCAAAAAATTATTAGCACAACAAAAAACGCTTTCCTATGGAAGCTAGGTCCTAACTATACCCACCTACTGGCAACCACCAGTAGGTAATATTTGGACTTAGAAAAACATTAAAAGAAAAATGTCTGAGAAAGTTATGTTCAGCTTGGCAAATCAACCGGGGGGGGTCCGAGGAGGTGTCATCAGGAAGCTGCTGGACTAAGTGGGGATGACGATTTCTTCATTCAGACTTAGGGCCTGATTAAAATCTTGGTGGAGGGGAATACTCCATCACAAACGTGACATATATCATGTCCACTGCATTATTATCCTATTATATTCTATGGCGATCGTAATAAGGCAGGCACAATATCCGTCACATTTGTGACTGAGAATTACATACGTCAAGATCTAAATCGGGCCATTATTCTCTATTTGGATGCTGAAGATCTCCAGCAGGATGTACCTGCAAGCTGTATCTGATGAGGGCTCCAACGAGGCCTCCAGGAGACCGGGTACCCTTCTAGAGAGGAGCCGCTGAACAGGATTTGCTGCTTTGAAGAATATGACATGAGCTATAGGGAAGTCAGGTCAATCGTCGAAGCACCTTGGGCGGATTGGCGACAAGGTAGGTCCTGGTCTCCTCTCGGTTCTCACAGCGCTTTTGGCAGAACATTTTCTTTCCAAAGTTTTTTATTTTGGATTGTTGGACACTTTTAACACCACTTCCAAGGGTCCAAGACTGGGGACACTGCTTGGAGTGTCAGTACTCCCTTCAAGTTGGTTCATGGTGCACTTTGAAAGTTGCTGGAGCTTTTTGTGCCCCTGTAGCTCTGAACAGGAAGCCAGTAAACTAGCCCTTCAAGTTACTCTGAAGGACCTGGGTTGAGGCAGGAAAACAGGTCTCATGCAGCAGGGCAGTCCTCCAAGAGCACAGGGCAGGCTTTCAGGCAGCACGGCAGTCCTTGTGGAGCAGCAGGACGGTCCCCTGAGAGTCCTATGCAGGTCCATAACTGAACTGAAGAGTAGATCTGTGGGTCCTATTTTTATAGCTTGTGCCAGCTTTGAAGTGAAGTGGAAGAAACTACTAGAGTCCCCCCGCAGATGCCAGGATTTCCTGCCTCCCTGTCCAAGCTCCAAAGAGTCTAGATTAAAAAAAGGCTAGTGTGAAGCACTGTGTGTATGCTGAGGCAGCACCTTTGAAATATAGGTGGAGTTGCACACAGTTCCGCCCCTCCCATCCTGTCAGGATGGCCTATCCTGCCAACACCCAGTCCTCCTTTGTGTCACTATCTGGGATAAATAAACAAAGCCCAACTGTCAACTATGCCAAGTCATGTGACCCAGGATACAGGCTGCAGAAACCAAATGGTTAGGACAAGAAAATGCAAACTTTCTAAAAGTGGCATTTTTAGAACTGTGACTTAAAATCCAACTTTACCACTAAAGAGAATTTTGAGTTACAATTCTTTAGACATCAAACATGACATTTCTACCGGCTACCAAAAAAACATTATCACTTATTACATGTAATAGGGTAATCCAATGTTATTCTATGGGAGAGACAGGCCTCCCAGTAGTGAAAATGAATGTTAAGTGAGCGTAAGTTTTTCACTAGCAGGACATATCAAACTTAAAGGCTGTTAGGGCCTACACTAGGAGTGGCATATTTATCTAAAAAGAGGGCGTTTTATTTTGTCCCATCCAAGTAGCAGTTTAAAACTGCACACAGGCTGCAATAGCAGACCTGAGACATGTTTTAAAATTGTGGTACAATAATTGCTGCAGGTCAGCTAGTGGAATAAGGGGCATTTAATTTACCGGCCCTGGGTATATGGTATACCACTTTACTCTAGATTTATATGCAATGCAGAATGTTTGGGGGAAGACCACCCTAAGGATAGGGATGTGTGTGTGTATATATGTATATATACACACACACATACACATAAACTCACTAAAAAAACAAAGATTACAGGGACGTTATAGTTAGGTTCTGATTTTACCGATACAGAAAAAAAGGATGACGAGAATTACAGCACAACTGGTAGAAAATTAATTCTTTACTTAGAAAGCACGCTTTTCATTAATTGATGTAAGTCTTTTTCCAAAATAACAGCATTTAAATTAGAGTCATATCTGGACAGTTTGTTCTCCAGCATCACAGCATTCTGATTGGCCATGAGAGCTTTTTTACATTTGGTCAGGACAGGACTATCAGATAGGCTGGCCACAACATGAAGAGAAATGGTTTGGTCACCATTTCAGGGCAATGGTTTGGTCACCATTTTGGTCACCATTTCATGCCTGTATTTACAAACAAATTTATGATACAAGGGGGACGGGTATGGGGTACCCTGACCCCTGAGTGGGAAGATCCCAGTGGATTTTTGTGCCGCGAGTTCTGTAGTACTTCTTCAAGATCCACTGCGGCACCTGTGTAGTACAGCGGGACTCCACTGGAAACCTGTTAACCGTGAGGCCACACATGCTTGAAAGCATGGGATAGCACTGTTAGCGCTTTAGCTGTATTACTGCAAGAGTACAGTGGTACTGCAATTAAAAAAAAAAAAAAACATCAAAAATGTGGGGCGGGGATCTGTGGTGGTTGGCCTCCAGTGGGGGTGGTTGCCCACAAGGCGCTGAGCGCAAGACCTGGGTGCAGGTGAGGACCTGACTCCAACACCATGCGGTACACAGCAAAGGCTATTGGGAGGTGGGTGCAGGGGCCTGGCCTATGCCCAACCCCTGCAGCCAACTCCATGTCACAAACGCCAAAGGCAGGGTGCAGCAGGGTGCTTGGCCGTCTGGGAGGGAGTCACGTCCAATCCCCCCCCCATGTACGGTCAAAAGCTATGCTAAGTGGGGGAGTTGGGTGAATATGATTAAAAAAAGAAATCAGAACCTGGTGGAAAAGGGCTAAAGTGACATTATAGTTAAGTATGGTAATAAGATTTTACTTTATGTTAAACAACTCAGGAAATTCACTGAAACAACCAAATGTTAAAGTGTCATTATATTTAGGTAAGATACTAAGATTTTAGCTTGTGTGGGCGTGGCCAAGATGGCGCCGTGATCAGATGCTTTATGCTGGAGCTCCGCTCCTAACTGGGCCCGGCATTTATTATCCTGTACCCGTCCTTCATTGAGGGACTCCTGTGGCTGCCCGACATACCAAGTGTGCAGGGGGCCCCTCCCTTGGTACCCCGCTGTGCCTGCAGTGACTAACTGGGACAGCCAGCGATCATTGGCAGAGACTGGGTGAATGGGGAACCTTGCAGCTACGGACCCCAAAACCAACTAGGGGGCAGGTTCTGGTGGTCCCGAGGCCCCACTGGTGACCAACAGCCAGGGGGGCTAATGCAGCGCCCTTAGAGGCTCGGTGTCTCTTCTCGGTGGTGGCATGGTCGAATGGGACAGCCACTGCAACCGGGAACACCTACTTGATATTCCCAGTGGGTGCAGCTTAAGTGGCGCATGCAGGCCATGATCACACTTGAGTTCCTGGCCCGGTGAGCAGTAGCCCTTTTGACTGCGCAGGAACCAACAGTGCACTCAAACTAGGCTCAGGACCTTTACTATGGAGGGGACGGCCTGAGGGGACTGAGACCCCTCTTGTATGGGACTACCTTTTTAATCCTGCAGTAATGGAGGATGTGGCCTACCTGCTACATTAGTGCCTAAAAATGGTGATATTGCTGCAGTTGGGAGCCGAGGGAAGCTCCCTTGTGGGCTGAAAAGAGACTGAGTGGGTGGCCTGTGGGATGTGAAGTTGGCGGGTATGCTGGTGTGCTGGTGGAAAGAAGAGCTCCTGCAGTAACTTTGAGTCCTTGGAAACTTGGCACTATAGGAGGTGCTCAGAGGCGAGTTGCGGCAACTGTGTGACATGCATTGAATGCCCACTGACTTTAGTCTTAGACACTACCTGGGGGTGATGCCAATGACCACTGGGGACGCAGCGAGTGGCTGGTGGGGTCCTTTTCTGGATGGGCCCCCTCCTTCCCTGGGGCGGTGTGGTCACGTTGAGCGCCTGAGCTATTGCTGCTGTTCATGCAGGGCCTATGATCTGCTGTGCTGCCTGGACTGTGGCCTGAGCGGACATCCCCTGGTGTGCTTCACCTTCGCTTTAGGGGCTGGAACGCTCCATGAGTCGTGCCCTCACCAATGGCCGCCCCGCAGGGCCACTAATGGACTGTTTTGACAATGGTGCTGTGTGTTCCTGTGGCTGGCACCGCCCCCCTGGGTACTGAGGTGTGGTTTCTACCGACTGTGGCGCTGGACAACTCCCTGGGCATGGTTCGCCTTAAGGCAGCCAAACCTCCTCCTCAAAAGTGCATTATGGCCATGCTAGGAGCAACACCATCCCACACAGATCCGATCAAACACTTGGAGAGTACACTGAAGAAACATACCAGTATGTTTGATAAAATCTTGCAGGCTATACAGGACTCCAAGACAGCAATGGAAGCCCAGCTGGGTGCCATACAAGTTGAAACTGGCCTGATGTGTGCGGACCAGGCCAACCTGGTGGAATGGGTTGATGAGGCAGAATCCTTGCTGGTCTTCCTCACACCTTTGATAAAGAACATACAGGAACAGCTGAAGGCTCTCCAGGTGGAGGTGCAGATGCTCCAGGTTCAAGCAGAAGAAGCAGAGGAATGTTCTAGCCGCAATAACATTTGCTTTATAAGCTTCCCGGAAAGATCTGAGGGCCTAAACGCTGAACTGTTCTTTAAAGACTGACTGATGGCCACCGTCCTAGTTACTAAGGTACCAAAATTATTTTCTGTCGAGAGGGAGCACAGGTACCGGGCCACCCCCTGTTGCTGGGTGCCCCACCGTGCCCGATAATAGCATGCTTACTTAATTTCTGGGACAGAGATCAGTTACTGCAGTTATTCAGAGCTAATGGCACTTTGACCTTTGATGGGAGCACCACCATTACAGCCTACATAGATTACACTGTAGAGGTCCAAAAATGATGTAGTTTCTTCACAGCAGTCAAGGCCCAACTTCGTACTTTGAATTTCCCTTATGCCTTATTGTTTCCGGCCCGCCTGGGCATGGTTGACGCAGACCCCATGCTTTTCTTCACGTCCCCAGAAGAGGCCAGGCAGTGTCTCTGCATTAAAGCGGTGCCTCAGTAACTGGAGTCTGAAGAGGATGACCAACTGGGCTAATCTGAGAGAAAGTCTAAACATCCTTGTCGCCACCCATGTGGCCCAAAACCTCACCCCTCAGTGGAACAGGCCACCCTGGAGAGGACATGGGTGGTGGCGGAGATTTCCACACAAAGCGCATACAGATACCAAGCGTTGACTCCAGATTCTGACCTAAACCTGGAGCTTGGAACTCTTGGCTCAGGTGCCTCCGAGCTGGGATCGCTACTCACACCTCCAGGTTCTCCTCGACGGGAGCCCCTGGACTCCTGAGGTGCCATAGGTGGTGAGTCACTGTCAATCTTGTTGGATATTGGGTGGTACTTAGCGGCCTACTTGTTATCACTGGAGCTCCATGAGTGACACCGATTGTGGACATAGGACATTATAATTGTAAGCTGCATAGCTGGGCCTTGGGTGGTGGCCGGGGCTGTGGCCGCCGAATGGTGGACTCCACTTGGTCAGCTCTAGACAGTATATTCAGCAAGGATATGTTTTTGTTGCAGACATATAGCTCATATCAGTTGTCCTGTTTGGGGTGTTGTGGCATGGGGCCAGAAGAAGTTTAGGACTGTGTTAAGGGAGTTGTTTATCACACTCGTTTTTAACCCTTTGGCAGCTGCCTAAGCAGTAAGGCAGGTGGGGTGGGTGCAGGGGGATGTGGTGGGGGGCGCTGAGGATCTTGAAGGTCCCAAATACATTATCTGCAACTATGGCTGTCAGATATAACACCTTGTCTTGGAATGGTGAATGACAACCCCTGCTAGGTGACATAGAATATATACCTATCTTTGACGCAAACATGTTGACTTTGCCTGCCTCCAGGAGAGGCACCTAACCATAGGGGAACTTTACAAAGTTAGTTAACGGTGGAGGGGACAGATATACCGTACAGAATACTCCACCTACACCCAAGGGATCCTTGTTGGATCGCTCCGGAGGAACCTTTTGTGAAACACAGGCTACTGGTTGATCAAGAGGGCCGCTACATGACTCTGGAGGGAACCGTAGATGGGTGCCTGTTTTTTATGGTATCTCTCTATGCACCCAACACTTCACAGGAAGAGCTTCTGGATACCATCTCACCAACTATGCTACTCAATCCTCAGGCTCTGGGGTTGTGGGATGGCGACTTCAGCTGCATACATGATACTGATCTAAACCATTCTGCCACCCCCTTCCCACCCCCCCACCCACTTCTGGACACACAGGGTTTACAGGCAGCAAAACACTGGTCCCAGTTCACTGCTTTGCATGATATCTGGCACCTGGGGCATCCTGAGGTGGCGGAGTACTCCTACTATGCACCAGGCCAAAAGGTTCACACTAGGCTGAATTATTTCTTTTGCAACACAGACTGCTGGCCCCTTATATGCAGTTCTGAATATTTAGGCAGAACTCTGACCACAATCCACTTAGGGTCACGTTCCGATGGGCGAGGATGAGGGCCACGATCCTGACTTGGCAGTTCTGCACTGAAGTGCTACAGAATACAGCATATAGGGACACTGTTTCTACACACCTCAACCAGTACTTGGCAGATAATGCATTATCAGTGACTCCCAAGGGCTTGAATGGGACACTTTAAAAATGGTCATGAGGGGACACTGCATTAGCACGTCATGGGGAACTAAGATGCCACTCACTTGCAGTGTGCTGGCCATAGAAGTGCATCTGCGGGCAACTGAGATGGAGGCAGTGTCGCTGTTTGATGCCAACCTCTGACTTACAGCCCTCCGTCATCAATACCAGGAAGAGGTAAAGTGACTGTGTGATCTTGATTACAATACTGCCTTGACCCGTCACCACACTGACGGTGATAAGCCTGGGCGCACACTGGTGTGGTTGCTCTGCTCAGAGGTCCCTGGGCCCTTGATTGGCACCATACGAGTCACAGAGGGGCGCGTGGTGAATACACAAACTGATGTCAATGAAGTGTTTACTATGAGTGGCTGTATTACCCTTGGCCGGAAGAGACTTTGGCACAGATCAGAGACCCCGTACCCACGGTACCGCTTTCCCGTTTGACCCTGATCCAGCTGTTGGCGCTGGAACAACCTCTAAAGATAGTGAAAATCCATCTGGCAATAGATCAAGTGGCCAATGGCAAGACCCCCGGCATGGGCAGGTTCCTTGTGGCATATTACTCCTCCTAGAGGGAGACCCCCAGCTCTTCGCCTGTTGGAGGTTTATAGAAAAACACACAACCAGTGTATTCCTTTGGGGTCTCTTCGTGAGGCTGTCATAGTGGTGCTCATGGGATCATTTTTGACCATCTAGACGCGAAACATGTTGACCACATTTTTCTAGGATTGGGTACACTACCTTTTTCCTCTGTGTGGAGTGCAGTGGGACATTATCCCTGTTTTCACTCCCCTTGTTTTCCTTTTAATCTTAGCCTGAACCTTTCCCTGTTTCATTAAAAGTGATGTTTAAGACTCTGAGCCAATTTTAATTCTTTCTGTCTCTCCTACATTTTTCCAGCAGTCAGTATTCGTTTCAGACCTAACCGAATTCAGTATACAATCTTCGGTACAGTACCACCACCATAACAGGGGTGGTCCGCCAGACATTGCAGCACCGGTCTGACGAGGAGATTGCCCAGTGATGAAGCCTGACATCCTATTGGGTGTTTGAGGGCTCTCCTGAAATTACTGACCATTCCCAACCCTGCATGTACTAATTTTTTGGAACAGTGTACTATTTCTATTTATATGCTTGAGTCTTGGGAGACTGTACACTGGACCAATATTCTCCCAGTCCCTCTCTTTTTTTGATTAATCCTCTGTAAGCACTTAATTGCTATGGCTTGGAAAGCCCCACAGCCAACCCACATTCAGATGATGACTTCAAGTGACTCACAAATGGGCTCCGGCGGATGCCATTGCACATGATTGCCGGCTACCGGGAGACTGGGCTGCAGCCGCTCTCTGGGACACTTATGTTCCCAAACTATTTGACAAATTACATGAGCCTCCCTCCTAGAGGGCGGATCCTCCTGCACCCTGCATATAGTTCAGTGGTAACGGTGACCACTCATTCTGTCAGGAGCGCATACACACTGAGTTACACTAGGGCCCATGCGACCCCTGGATGGAGTCCTTGTGGGGGGCGTCCCCCTACCTTCCCGCTCCTCACCCTGCCTCAACCGGCGGCAGCCACTGCCAGCATACTGGATTGGCACTGAGCTCCTGGTACACATACCGCCGCTCTCCCATGGGCTACCTAGAGTGACTTCAGCCCAAGGGTTTCATTAGTTGTTAGTTTGTCCTACTTTTGTTAAAGGCATATTGCCTACTCCTCTACGTGATTAGAAGCACTAAGTTGTCTGGGGTTATCACACTTGTTTCACATGCCACACTTCCCTGTTCCTTAATGTATAGTGCGCTTACAGGACACTGTCTTTAAATGTAAAGTGGGCCTGGCTTGATTGTCAAATCTATGACCATACTTATTGCTGCATTCTGTCTCATAAGTGATAATTCGTGTATAAATGGCAATAAAGAAATTAAAAAAATAAGATTTTAGCTTGTGTTAAAAAAACAAAAACAGAAATTCACTAAAAAAATCAAAGCTTTATAGTTAGGTTCTGTACTAAAATAAAAACTAATGTTTAAAGACCAAAACATTGAAATTCACTAGTTATCATTTACTGAGCTAACTATAACTTACGTTCCTCTCATGCACTGCTTTTGACCTCACATATCCCACATATTATATATCACTCCTCACATGTTAAATTACATAATTTAAAAAATATATATTTCTATTCGTTTTATATGCAAGGTCAACAAAACACACATAACATGTTACAAACCCCCCCACCATGGTACATTGCATCCTTTGTTCAAAAGACAAATCATGTCCATTTAGTTGCTTCACAGTGTCTTCTTTAAATGTCCATCGCACCACCAGTCCCGGCCAAGGACTCCCATTGACATCCATCCCATGCTTTTTACATAGAAAAATATCAGTACAAGCACTCCCAGCAGAATGCCCCATTCAATCAAAGACAGATCCAGCCACCCCAAATTTTCTAGTATTGCTTTTCACAAACCCAACCCCATATATATCCCTTTCCGTCAACCTACAGTGTTTCATACCTGTCACCTAATCGTGGTGTAGGGGACCATCCCTGAGCCCCGTTTTTGAGCTATATTTCACTTTGCCACTATGTATCTTAAATGTACTAAGAGTTTGCGATATCAGGTATGATCCGGCTGTCCCCATATTTCCAGCAGTGCAAGCTTTGGATGGAACTTCAAAGGAGTCTTCATTGCACCTTCCAGGGTTCCCCTCACTGCTTCCCAAAAGTTCCAAGCCTATAGCTACTCTAGAGTGTATAGTAAAAAGGGCCCTCCTGCCCAAACCCTCAAAGACAATCGGCATTCGCAGCCCTACCCAGTTGTTGTGTAGCCATTTTAGCTATAGCTCCATGCACAATATTTTAACACACTAGGCCAAGCCGCTGTGCACTCTAACCTAGATATATTTTATTCGGCTTTATTTTATTATTGTTACAATAGCCATTTTTACGGTCTTGTTTTATTTTCTGTTTATCTAACTGTTTTTGCCTAGGCCAGCACTCTGTTCTCAAACAAGACATTCTTGCTCACTCTGTGCTTCTTCCAAGGCTACAGCAAGGTATATTGCGGGTGAACGTGGTATAAGTTTAGTCTCCGACATTCGTAGAAAACACACATCCTTACGTAGGGACATTTTCTCAGAATATCAGCTGTGTTATTATAAAAACACTTCCCTGTCCCTTACACGTTTGAGGGAGATTCCAGCCAGAAAACCATGTCTCTATGCTGATTGTTGAATGCTTCGCTGCAGCTGTTTTGCAGACCGCAGGCCTTTGCTCAGGTATAGGGGATGATGTCTTCCCAGGGGAACCTGAAGGGCAGAATTAGAGCTTAACACGCTGTGCTCTATTATAGCTTAGGTAGGAGTTAGTCTACTGACTGTAGTGACAATATGGTAGCGTTATTCTTATGCTTCACTCTCCATGTCACAATTTTAATACTGTCATGTTGTGTCATCCTGGTTATTGTATTGTATGGTATTGAGTTATTTGTAGGACGCATTCCGACAAAAAGCATCGAAGCGCTATTCGGACCAGAGATACAGGAAAAAGAACACAAGCCACCCTGAATATCTAATTGGCGAAGAGACAGGTTTTAAGACTTTTCCTAAAGGAGAATTGAGTCGATATTTGACGCAGCGGGAGGGGCAGACCATTCCATAGCCTGGCCGCTTCCACCGTAAAAGCCCGATCTGCCCATCTAGCTTTTTTGCAACGCCTTGATCATAAATTTGGAAGACGATCTCAGGTGTCTCGGTGGTTGATAAAACAACAAGGTGGATTTCAAATAATCGCATCCCGCCGACTGTAGTGCATTGTGCGTAAGACAAAGGGGGTCATTACAACATTAGCTGCCCGCCAAGCTGTAACCGCCGTGTGGCCGCCAATGCGGCCGCACTCCCGCGGTCCCCATTACAACATCCCCGCTGGGCCGGCGGGCGCAAACCTCGTTTACGCCCGCCGGCCCAGCGGGGATGCGGCCGCAACATAGGAGCCGGCTCCTAATGGAGCCGGCGGTGTTGCGGCCGTGCGACGGGTATGCAGACAGTGAAAAGCTGCACGGGGCCCTGTTAGGGGGCCCCTGCACTGCACTGCCCCAGGACTCCCCTTACCGCCAGCCTCTTCCTGGCGGCGCAGTTCTCTAATGAGCATATTTTTCTTTTCCTTACTCCATGCAAGTAGCTTACTAGCCTTACTGCCGGCCACATACAATCTCTTGTTTCACAAGATACATTGTCATGACTTACGTTTTGGCCACTAATTAACAATCATTCCTCGTTTGGTCTAAATCTTTTTGTTCCTCAGGTGTTGGCAAAGTCGCATAGTCCCTCTCTAGGCAAGATAATTTGTCTTCTAGTGTAGTCAATCTCTGTTGGCGTTTCCTACGATCTCTGACCTCCCCAGCTACAATGACCCCCCTAATAGAGGCCTTATATGCCTCCCATAGGACACCATAACTTTGCAGAAATCCTCATTTTTCACAAAATAGAGTTTGGAAGCCGGTCCCAGGTTCCCTGACGACCTCCTCATTAGTCAGATGCCATGTCTCCATCCATCCAGCCCTGGATGAGTTCGCACACATATCTAACCACCGTACCCGCAACAGCGAGTGGTCACTAATACCTCGAGCTAAATACTCTGCCCCCCTGAATCTGGGCAATAGCACAGTAGCTGCAAAAAAAATAATCCAACATAGAGTGAACTCCATGTGAACCAGAGTAGAAGGAATAGCCTCTTTCCTCTCCGTGAATAGCCCTCCATATGTCGCAGTGCCTGTGCGAAACACTCCAGTCTGCCTCTCGTCATCCCTCCTTCTTACTAGTTCTATCTAGTTGTGTGTCTAGTACCAAGTTCCACTATCATTTGGGCGTGCAGTGACTTAGCCAGCAGGGCACCCAACTGTTGAAGTGTTACTCTCTGAAGCTCAGGAGGTGCATTAACATTTACCAGTAGCATTGGTACTCTGTCATACTCACCCAAAATATCCAAGTAGCTACCCTGTGTCAGCCAGGTGCGGAGCGTATGGAACGAGGTTGATTTGTTGAATTAATGCACACCTGGCCCTGGATGTGTACTGTGCAAGACCAATCAATTTGTATTTGCCCTCTGCCATGCTTCGATGTTGTGTGTCCACAAGATGGGTCTCCTGTAAATATATATTGTCCAGTTGATATCTAGAAATGGCTTTATGAACCAGCCTCCTTTTGAGCTTGCTGCCCAACCCGTTAACATTCCATGTCACTAATGACAACTGTATAGTCTGCACCATCTTAGGTGTGTGTCTACCATTCTCCTTTCCCTGCTGTGCTCAGTGAGCAACTGGTCAGAACGTATTCTTGTACCGTGGTGTGAAAACATGCAATAAAATAACATCCTATAACAAACCCCCGCCTATCCAACTTAACTGTGTCGTGACTGTAAAACTAACCACCCCCACACACAGTATGTATAATCCCCAAACCTGGTAAACAAACCAATTGTGTGTGATTCCATTTCCGGGGCATGACCAACAGCCACTGCCATTTAAATGTTCACCGAGCTACTCACGTTCCAAAGTCTGAAATATACAATGGAGCCACAAACTGCCAGGGCCTCCTATCCAGGGTCCAAATTCACCAGTGTTGGGCTTAATTATGTGTAGTTTATCCGCTGTCGTAAGTGTCACAACTGGCAACGTTTCTTCCTCTGAGACGTGTGCTCCAAACCGCTACCACACTCCTCCAGTACTAGTGGTCTCCAATTATTATTGCTCACAATGTCTATGTTAATGTAATTTCCGGAACTGCTTTGACCTGTGCAGCTTGCATTTGCTCCAGGGCCAGAGAAGCCTTGTTTTTCATCCTGTTGGTTCCTGCATTTATTCACCAATTTGTTTCAGCCATGTCCTACCTAATAATTCATCGACCGACCAGGTCGCAATCCTCATATCTCGAGCCAATCCCAGGCCTCTTGTGTTGTAGCCATAAATTGTGCCTTCCCTTCATGCTCTACCCTCAATTTTGCTGGATAGAGAAGTGCATATTTCAAATTCACTTGATGCATTACCTTCTTTACCGGTTCATACGTCCCTCTTTGCTTTTGAACCAGAGTAGGTTAGTCGCCATGGAGATTAACCTCCTGCCCATCATTTGTCTATGGTCCGTGCTTCCTCACAACTTGGAGAATCATGTCTCTGTCCTGGAAGTTCATCAAATGATCGATAACTAGGTGCAGGTTCCCCCTGGTGGAGAGAAGCTCATCGGGATCCTGCGTGCATGCTCCAAAAATAAAAACTTTGAGGGCACACCTCGTAAAACTGTGCCCACCAGCCATTCTTCCACAGACTTTCAGTTATGGACCCTCCACTCTTTCTGGCATCCCCACTAAATGCACATTATGGCGATGGAATCTACTCTAAGCATCTTCGAGTTTAGTAGCCAACTATCTCATTTTATTTCCATAGCTGAAACCCTCTGGTTATGGTCTTTCACTTGTGTTAGCGTTGTCTCCAAAGTGTCCGCAGACTCCTTGACTCGTTCAGCAAGCTTCCTTTGGTCCTCTCGCAAGAGCCCCTTCTCACCTGCAACTGCCGCAATCTGCTTTTCCAGGTTTTTTATTTAGTATCCTTTATAGCCTCCAGAATTGTGGCTGTATGCACGACTAAGAATGCTGATGCCTCCTCTTTGTCCTAAGGACTTTTTCGAGTTGCCACATCACTGGGTCTTCTCTTGACCGCTCGCGGCTTAACCATGGTTGTCTCCGGGGTTGCAGCACAGTGCACAAATTAAATCAACAAAAAAGGTAGGGGGAGGAATGAAGCAGAAAGAGCTTCTCAGAACTCACACTTTGGCCAGAAGACCAAGATTCTCCTATTTCCCCTCAGTGGATTGACCTGATAATACAGCTTGTGAACAAGAAGGGGGGGGACAAGAAGCAAAACGACTGCTGGGGTCTCCCACTGTCTCCCCAGTCATCTCTCCACAGGTCTAAGGAAGAAGAAAGGTTCTGGGAGACAAGAGCAGTCAGCTCTTGACCTCAAAATGTCAGAGACTCTGTCCCTCTTACTGTGTCAGAGCAATAAAGACCTTCCTTGTTAATGCCGACCTTTTGGTCCTGTACTGTTGATCCTCTTCAAAATATGGCACATTACCCTTCAAGTCTCCCACACCAACCATATTATATGTGGATGGAAGGCAGGCAGTGAGGAAGAGACAAAGAAAATGGGCCTTCATAGCCAGAGTGCAGGATAACTAGAAAAATGAACAGGGGGAGGGAGGTGTCCCTTGAGTACCTCGCGTGACCAGTCTGACGTTTAATCCTGCTCAGTCACACTGTTTCCAGGATCATGCCAGGACAAGGGGGCCTGAGCTCCTCAACACCTCGCCATTCCTTGTGGCATTCCTTGTGGCATCGCCCTAGCTTCATTACCCCTTCAATTCGCATCCGCACTGCCCTCGACAGGCAGCTGTTCCTGCCGTCTCCTCACTGAAATAGGGTCCAAGAAGTCATATTTGCTGCTGCTGGTGCTCTCTGCTCAGTCTGCTGCTGCTATTTCGAATGCAGATGCAACAATGCGATCCCCGGAGGGCGCCATTTTTAAAGGACTGGACCTCACCTCAGTTACGGACTGCATTGTTTGCCAAGGAACTCCAGGACCAAACTAGCTAAGGGGGCTGTCCCTACCACCAGTCAGTACTGTGGTGTGCCGAGCTCCTCGGTGCAATCCTTATGCTGCTTCACTCCTGGCTGTACTGTCCTTGCTGCCCTGTGTCTTCAGGACCCGCAGTGGGGGTCAGTATCGCCAGCAGACAGCCTCTCTCTCTACCACCCGCTCACTCCTCACTCCGAAGTGGCTCAGAACTGTGGTCATGGGCAGAGGTAGCTGCCGCTCAGATTGCCACCTCAGTGTCAGTTGTGGCAGCTGCAATAGAAGTTCTGAGCGGGTGCCATTTTGTTCGCTCGCATTTATTACTGCTGTGGGCCGATTTGCCTGCTGAAGACCCCTGGAACCAGCCAAACCAGGGGGGTTCCCAGCACCAATTAATACTCCGATGTACGCGCCGCCTGTGTGGAGGGCTCCATGTAGCCCCAACAAAGGATAATTTGCTGAGAGGCCCTGGCCAGGTGCTCTGGACCATGCATGTGTCTCCATTACGAGGTGGGCCTAGCAGCCGTTAAATGACATAATTGATGACATCGCTGACAACAGCTCAAATGACATCACTTATGACGTCATATATTACATCACTGATGACATCATCCAATTGATTTAATAGTTTGTTACAAACTTTTCATATTGGAAGGTACTCAGCACGGTAGACGTGGACCCAATTTTCTATAAAATCTATACTACTAAAAGGTGAATACCCTTAAAAACATTGTTTGGTTATTATTTACTTGAATGAGATGTGCCTGTTAAACAGCTCTTCTAACACAGAATTGTAAAGAGAACAGTTTCACTATGATATATTAGCCAGTTATAAGGCATTCACCATCAGGCTCTATGGACGACCCAGAACACCAATAAAATCCCACTAGGCAGAATAAATACTGACTTAAGTGCAAACTTTACAAAAAAACTTTGCTCAACAAACAACTATACAAAAATATATCATTGATGAAATATAATCACATATAGTTAATAAATTACATACACACCGGAATACAAAACATACACACACACAAAAAAGACACTGTTAAATACATCAAGGTAAAAATGATTAATGTATTTCCAAGTGACTGACTCTCTATATGAGTAAGGAACATAAATCTAGAGCAGGGGTGCCAGGCCAGATGATAATGTTATTTCCCCACTCTGTGCTAGAACAATTAAGAAAACTAAAAATAAATACCAATACAAGCACAGCACCATAAGTCAGCCAAACTTTGGGTGACATGCAACAAGAAAAAATATATCTTGTGAGACTCTGAGAAAGCAAAGTAGCATATGAAAGTTGTAACATCACTTGCGTAAAAAAAGAAGGTTCGTAATAGTGGTATTAGTGAGACACTATTACCTCTATATTCTTTCCCTCTCATTTAATGTAAGAGTGAACATGGAACCAGTCCATTGTGGACATCAGAGTAGAGCTGCTTGCTGCCAGAGATCAGAGTCTCTCATGTGCCCTGACACTACTCAAACTCTGCGGCCATTGATGCAGTTGATCACTGTGTGCTAGAACACTGTCTCAATGAAATTGGGATTCAAAAGCACTGTTATAAAATGGTGTAAAAAATGTCTCATGCCTTCCTCTACTACTGCGACCACTACTAGCTTTGAGGTATAGCCCCTTGTAACAAAGTGCCTTTTTTGCATGATGCTATTGGTTTTTGTGCTCTGTACACTGGGACCCTGCTAACCAGGCCCCATGTATGTGCTCTGATCCATGAAAGTGTGTTGAATTGATTACATTTCTGATTGGCACATTTAACTTACCAACAAGTTCCTAGTACATGGTACCGTGTGTGGCCCTGGACTGCCAGTTAAATAGGACTAGTGGACTAGAGCACTTATTGTGCCATCACTAAAGTGACCTGTAAAGCATGACTTTGCCACAGCAGCCCAGTTGAGCATTTTTAAACCTATCATGTTTACCAGTCAAAATCAATCTTTTGCCAGGCAAAAACCTTTATTTAAAATAGTGGTAAGTAACCCCTAAAGTAGGCCTTACCATGTATTAAATTACATGCAACAGTAAAAAAGGCTCCAACCCGTCTTACACTGAAGCGAGGCTGGCTGTGCCTCAGAAAACACTGGGTAACTTTGGTACACTAAAGAAAGGTAACTTCACTGGCAGAAGCTAAAAAAAAAACCTCAAACACTAATTTTCCTAGTTAAATGCAGTCCAACTTAATGCAAAAGCCTTTTTTCTATTTCAGAAATGGCTTTAGAAAGCCTCTTTTTCTGCCTAAAGTTTCTAATAGCCTTTTCAGAGTTAATCCCCAACTGTCGCTTGGCAGCCTGCTAGACCCTTGCAAGGAGATGTGAATGGTTCCCGTGAAAAGTAACAAAACGGACCTTGGGTGGGAGGAGGTGTGGCCTCCTCTTAACAGGATGTCCTGGGGAATGCGCACACTGCACAAGCTTCAAGGGCAGATGTAACTCACCTAGGGTGACCCTTCCATTGTCCAAATGACCAGGATGGCACCAATCCAGCCCAGAGGGTGCTGGGGGCTTGTTTTAGAAATGATTAAGAAGGGGAGATTCTCATTTCCCTAGACACACATCAAGGTGTGATTCTACTGGTCTCATCATTGGTTTAAAAGGCTCAGCCAACATCTCCCCAGCAATGAGGAACATGTAAGGGATACTGCCAATAAAGAAATGCTTGAAATCTAGACATTTTGACTGTCACTCAAAGCTCTTAATGTTGTACTTTAATACCTAGCCTGTACATACTGGTCCGCTGAATTACCAGACAACTTTATCAGCCAAACAAAAAATGCCTGTTTTGAGCCAGACAAAGGGAAATTGTTTTAAGGGGTACATCTCTACATTTTGAATGATCCACTCTCTGGAATAGTCTCTTGTGGCACCTCAAACTCTAATCAGGTTTTCTGCATTTCAGAAGCACTCTGAAGATCAACCTGTTCTAGTCTGCCTGTGGACTTTGAACATAATGAGCCCCATAATGAGCTGCCCAGTGTTCCATCCCTCCACCCCTCCTTGACCCCTTAGCCCTCTGAAGTATCCTCATCACAGTGTGAGGGCTCAACAATTGAACAAACATTAATACATTTGAAATATTCAAATTTGTAAGTCTCAGGAATTTCTCCACCAAAGTCAAGAAATGTGGCAATTCAAAGCTAGAGATTAGCACCACAAATGCAAAGCTGAAACTTTTCTCATGCTCTTTTCCAAAGAAGGCACAGTTGGCGCTATCTAGTTTCATCCTGGGGAAAAAGGTGCATCTTGTCTGCAAATATCTTGATCAGAGTTACTGTACTTCGTGGAAGACCTGAAAAAGAATATTGCAGTCTTGAGAGCCCAAAGGGGCGAGGAGAAGAAAGGTAGGGCAAGTAGAAGTGAAAGGAGAGAGTAAGTAAGAGAAAGCAAAGGAGAACAGAAAATGGGGAGAAAGTGTCTATGAGGGAGATGGACTACAAGAATCCATTTTCTCCATGGGGAAATTTAAAGATGACATTTTATTATTTTTACCTCTGCCACGATCCATGGACAGAATATCCTGGAGAGAAAAGCAGGAGACATGCCTGGCTAACAAGACCTACTTGAAATAGATGCTGTCAGACCCTTTCCGGGGAGGATTGGGAGGGGCTCACTGAGTAGATAGGGGTCATGAGGCCCCAACCCTGGTGGTTGAGTCCATTTGCCACTTGGGGCATCCTACTATGGCTTTGAAATCTGGACAAAGTACATTCTCTTTGCAGTTGGTTCTGGAGGTAGCAAAGGTGAGCAGTCAAAGGATTATCTTGGTGAGGTAGAATGGGAGGAAAAGCTCAGAGCGCAATAGTAAACCAACAAACACAATAACCTATAGTCCAGTCCAATGCTTATCTTACAAAAAATAAAGTTATTTTCAAAGTAAAACAAAATAAAACACAATTTTATTGGAATATTGTTACAAGGCTGACAACTCCTCTACTATTCTCAGTGAAGCTCTACCCCCTCCCTTGCGTCCTCTCCCCATTGTAGGAGTTCTCTTAATTTCTACAATGACTCATATGAAATGTTGGCATTTACACTGATTAGGCACAGATGCACTTTACTCTGGATTACCCCACAGGCTGCTGCATAAACCAGTTTAACAGCTGTAGCCACAAATATGCCACACAGGTACAACTCTATGTATTTCTGTGCATTCAGTCGTTCAGCCTTCTCATGGCTAAGACCCGCTTTGCTTGCTTGGAGGAGATGCAGCTCTTGCAACTCTGGCAGCTCTGGCATACACGTTCTGCAAGCCCATTTCTGTAGCAGTATATTCGATGAGGCAGGACCACAGCTGCAGTCTCTCTTGGGTCTCAGGCCGCAGGGAAGAGATCAGCTCTGCAAGCCTGCACAAGGAGTGCCTGTCTCCAGCAGTTACGGCCTTCCCAACCAGATGCAGGTGGGTGCTCAGGTTCAGCAGCTGCAGGCTGGCTTTAAAGTGGGTATTTGATCTCAGCCGTCTGTTGGCTGGATCAAGGCTTCCACATGGGCCTAACTATGGCTCTTTTACATGGCAGTTATCAAAGTTGGGCAGAGGCACCATCAGTGTTTCAGGTAAACAGTAGAGGTACCAGATGACATGTAGTTGCTTACTGATGAATGACTTGGCACAGTTTGCAATATGAACCAGGTCAGCTGTTGGCTTTGCTGCCACAGGCAGTTACCTTCTTTTGGCTGTTTTTCATGCTGGGAACATGCTGGGCTTCTCCTCTTGGACAGTATCTCCTCCTGTGGAGTCAGGCACTCTCCTTCACCCTTTGGGCAAGCAGGCTTCTTCATTCTAGGCAGACCATCAGCTTCTCCAGCAAGTTACAGACGTCTGGTAACTTCCCTTCACCTCTGGGATAATGGATGTTATGGAGACACCGGTCACGATCATACAGACAATACATGGAGCACTCGGCTGACTACTTACTGTCTTGATCAACAACTAGGACCTTGAAACAAGAAGAGGCTTTGATACCACTTTTATACACATTTTCGAGAGGGTTTGGATCCACTGCCTAAAGCTTTGTAACCGATTTGGGGGAGGTTCTCTTTCAAATGTCATTTTTCGGGCAGTACTCCAGACACAGCTTTTGTGCAAGGTGATGGCTGTCAAAGTAGGCTGCAATGATGATAGCTCAAAGCAGGTGTATCCAAAACAAAGGCACAATGAAGTGTGAGATCTCTGCACCTGGTTGTCATCAGCCTTCCTGAAGCAGTAAAGACATATGAAAGGTGCAGACAGAAACCAAACCTTTGAGAACAGAAACTGCTAACTGCCCCTCACCCCTGCCATCTACCAAACATCAGTGCTCAGTAAGAACTAATCAGCAGCCCTTTGTTAAAAAAAAAAAACTCATTGAATTTTTAAGGGTCGCCCTATCACCATCCTCTCTCACTTCATCATCTGGATCTTTACCCTTGAACCACTGGAATGCAATCAATAAACATTGTCTGGGGAACGTGTATCCTCTCTTCATCTGTGTCACACTAAACTAGGAGCAATCTAAAATAGATCCCACTGGTCTCAGTAGTCAGACTCCTACCAAACACAGTCTTTCTTCCACACATGCTACACATTCACCACACATATGCACACTCAACACACACATGGCACATCAGAGCAAGAGACTGGTGGTCCCACTAAAGAGGAACTTTACACGAGTGGGGTCAGTAAAAGCACTCTCCTCTGTCAAATGGTCCAGTTAAGACTAATGATTCACAAAACCTAGTATGCTACCACCACTGCTTTCTGAAACTAACCTCGTGTCAGCTGTGAGGGTATGTTTACTATGCCTTTCAAAGTCACAGAACAGATTCTTAAAATCATGTTACCATGGACAGGCATAGACCTCTACTCAGAAGCCACATTTGTGTAGTTGCAGGGCCAAATAAAAACTCAGGATAAAAGTGATACACGTAGTTGGGCATTCTGGGCAAGGGGTGCATGCATATATTCCATGCAGGGGACACTCTGGTCCAAACAGATGGATGTCAAAACTTCAGAATCCCCTCAGATATACATGGCTCTTGTCATAAACAATAAAACAATACCCATTCCCAGTGGTGCAAATCCTATTCCCTGTCACAGGAAGCCAACTGCAAAAAGTTAATTGTAAAGCATCAAATTAAAGCCAAGATAGGGTAATATATAAAAATAATCAACAAGGTATACGAAAAGCAAAAATAAAAATCTCATGTAGGGTGTCTCCATTCATATTACTAGCCAGTGGTGCTATTGCATTCAGGTTTTCAAGATCAAGTTTGAATAATGGCATCTCTGATCCACCCTACGTAAATAAAAGAAGGAAACCTTACATAATGGAAGGGTCATGCTTAGGAGCATTCATTTAGCTTACCCCATTCTTCCATGGGCTTTGCTGTAGCTAGGTTCAATTGATATTGCTGTCTCACAGTCTTTTATTGCTTCACTGAACTTGCCAAGTTTGCTATAAGCAGCGGCCCTGAAAAAACAATCAATACTTAAAATGCATTTTACTCTCCAGTATAAGTGTTTATACTGTTCTGCACAATAACTGTACGATATCCCCAAAGGATCACATCCTTAATGTTGATTAATGACATTAACTGCACAGCATGGTTTAGTGCAGGGGCGTTTTTGTTGAAGTTGCGTGCCTGCACCTGATACATTCCTTCTGTCTCCCATGGGCCTTTTGATATCTGTTGCTACCAATCACCACCCACATCTGTTATTTTAATGAAAAAGCAAAAGGTTTACAAAATGCATTACACCATTTGATAAATCTGTAAAATTAAAGGAACATTAGTTCATAATTATTTGCCTAACTGTTGATACAGTACATTATAAAGTTATTAATTCATAGACAGACATTTCTCTATTAGACCCCCATATTTGCTGACATTGTTTACTTTTTTCCTTTACATTGATTTTAGAAGGATTTGATACTATTCTCCAGTACATAAGTTTCTCTCATTAATAATGCATGTTTATTTTCTTATATCAGAAATTGTACAAATTCCTGTCCAAAACCTGCAAGATGAGGATATGTGGCAAACATGTTTATTAGGTCTGATGCACACACAATAGTGGCTATGCTGATGGTTCGCACCTCCTTAAGTATGCATATAAAAGTATTGTTAATGTAATATGCTTTATCCTGCCAAGGGTGCCAGCCGGTACTAAACCCAACCACTTCAGGTGCAATTGTGTTGGTTGAAACAACCAACCTCAATCATGAAGAAATTCTGTACCAGGGTACACCGAAAGTCCAAAAAGTCCAATCCTTAGTTTGCTTGCAAATCAGTGTGCAACATGGGTATATAATGCATCATGAGGATTTTATTTATCCGCTGTCATATGTTTCCAATCAAAGCAAACAGCTAGTCCAGTGACAATACAGCTGACGTGTTTCGTCAATATGACTTCCTCAAGGCTAAAGTAAAAAGGCTGAACCAAATTGCACGGATTCTGGCAGCTATTAAATAACAAGTGTTGGAAATGGTCCTTCAGGCAGGGTTACTCCAAACGTTTTGCCTTCTTCCTCTTTTTTATAATCTTGATTTCGTTGGCCTAAGGAGTCTGGGCATTTTACCACTGCTAACCAGTGCTAAAGTGCATGTTCTCACTCCCCTAAAACATGGTAGCATTGGTGTGTCCAAAATTAGCGTGTTTAATCTACTTATAAGTCCCAAGTAAAGTTCACTATATGTGCCCAGGGCCTGTAAATTAAATGCTACTAGTGGGCCTGCAGCACTGATTGTGCCACCCAATTAGATAGCCCTTTGAACATGTCTCAAACCTGCCACTGCAGAGCCAGCATGTGTAGTTTGACAAGAGATCCACAAAAGCAGGATCTTTAGACAGCTCTATATGCTTACGTGGAAGCACGCTGGCTAGAGGCTCTAATAGAGGACTCTGAGGAGGAGGAAGACCCGTTTGGGATTCTAAAGGATTTAAAGCCCTCTTACCTCCGGGGTGATCCCATATTAGAGTCCAAGAGAGCAGTGGCCCTGGAGGAGGAGAAGGAAAGAGACTTGGCAAAGGTTCCTGAGGAGAAAGGGAAGCCCACAGAGAAGGAGTTCCCTGCTGGATCCACTGCAGGAAGCAATGCCTCTTCACACACCCTGTCTCCTGAGGAGTTAAAGGACAGACAGGCTGAGAAGGAACTGAGGCTGCAGCTAGCCCAACTGGCTGCAGAAGAGAGAAGAGCTGAGGCTCATAGAGCACCTGCCAGGGAGAAACTTGTTTTGGCGGGAGCTGAGGCTGAAAGAGTATTAGCAGAGAAAAGGATTCTGCTGGCCCATGAACTGAGTATGAAGGAGCTGGACTTGAGTCCCAAACAACCAGTAGAGTCTGACAGGAATAGTGGCAATGAAAGTACCATGTCCAGTGCAAAAGGAAGGGTCCACACACCCAGAGACTTGGTGCCTGACTTCAAGGAGGGGATGACATAGACAGGTGGTTCGAGGCCTATGAGGTCACTCTAGAAGCCCACAGGATCCCAGGGGAGGATTGGGGAGATGTCCTAAGGTGGCATATGCCTAGTGATGGTAGGGAAGCTCTACCGGACCTAGAGACGGAGGGACAGGCTGAGGTATCCCACCATGAAGGATACCCTTTTTAAAAGATATGGTGTCACCCCAGAAGAGTGCATGTTTAGATTCAGGGGCAGTACGAAACTGTCTCACCAGTTCTAGGGGGATTTTGTGGGGTACTTTTGCAACGGTAGTATGGTAAACATGTTTGAGGGGCTCTACAATTTGGTTGCTAGAGAGCACATGTTCAGTCACTGTTTTCCAGAGCTAGGCCACACCTGGTGGACTGTAAGTTGTCTGACCTGAGGATGCTTGTAAAGGAGGCAGACCTATAGGTGAGTACCAGAGTGTCTGGGATGGCATTGGAGAGTGATCCTAAGGAGGGCGGTTCAGGTTCTCCCCAACAGAGTGTGGGGGTGGTACAGAGTGACCCAGACAGGTCCCAGTATAGTAAGGGGGGAAAAGGGTCCCGTGTCCCTTCCAAGTGTAGGAGAAGGGGCAGGGGTGGGAAGAGGCCCAGGGTGCTCTCTTCCAATCCCCAGAGCTTTGGTTGTTCTCAGAAGGGGTACAAGAAGAGGGGCCCAGTCAGCTCTGTTTTCTGGGGATACCACTGCCCAGCTGAGGGTATCGGACCCCAGAAGGATGAGCAGGGTGTGGGAGAGCCCACTTCTGTCTTCTGATCAGCCTCAGGGTACAGACCCCAGGCTGGGTGACCAGTCTCAGGATACCACCCCATAACTGGTGGGAGGTATAGTGGAAACAGTGTACAAGTCATCTAAGGCTACGGCCCCTCACTTTGAAAAACCACCAAGATCAGAGACTCATGGATAAGCTGGGGCCTGGCTGTTGACCCTGACAGGTGTCAGTGGAGTCTGTTGGTTATTGTCTATATGAACAGAGTTTTCCCTAGGTTGGGGACAGAAGCCATACCAAAGGGGTAAAATGGGCCACATCACTTTGTTAGCCATGGTGGTACTGTCTGCCTACTGGGATGCATCTGTGAAAAGATTAAGGTTAGGTGGTCCACAGATGAGGGGAAGGACTCCCCATGGGTCAGTTCAGTGGCTCAGGAGAGTATAGACAGAGAGATCCAACTGAGTTCAGAGAGGCATTCAACTGACGAGTACCCCTGCAGTAGTGGGCAATTGTCCAGGTTCTATTATCCTAAGCAAGGAAGTTGATCAGAAAATGATTAGTCTACCCTGGTCTTAGGCTGGGGGGGGGGGTTGTGTTGGAAATGGCTCTTTTGGCCGGGCTACGCCAAACCTTTTGCCTTCCTCCTCCTCTTTTTTTCTGACATTGTTTTAGCTGGCCTTAGGACTCTGGGCACTTTATCACTGCTAACCAATGATAAAGTGCATGTGCTCACTCTCCTAAAACATGGTAGCATTGGTGTGTCCACAATTAGTGCCTAGTAAAGTTCAGTATATGTGCCCAGGATCTGTAAATGAATTAATACTAATTGGCCTGCAGCACTGATTGTGCCACTCTCTTAAGTAGCCCTTTCAACATGTCTCAAGTGTGCCACTGCAGGGCGCGTATGTGTAGTTTCACTGTCATGTCGACTTGGCACCCTAAACCCCTTTCCAAGTATTGAACCCATAGGACAGGGTGGAGGGTAAGTAAAAGGAAGCACATATATTTTAAAATTTTACATGTCTTGATACTGAAAAACTCCCAAATTAGTTTTTCACTACTGGGAGGCCTACCTTAATACATTTATTAAGTGTAATTCCTGATTGAAAAGGAGTCGGACTGTCCTGTTTGGTACCTATGGACTTGTAATAATAAATCCTCTTCAACGGTAAAGTTGGACTTAAGATTAGAACTTTAAAAATGCTACTTTTAGAAAGTTGCCATGTTTCTGCTCTTAAGCCCTGTGTGCCTGCCCTCAATCGAGTCTGGGTCGGGTGACAGCTGGGCTTTGGCATTCTCTGGAGACAGTTACACACAAAGGGTGGTGAGATGTGCCACTTGCATCCTGATGGCCCATCACCAGGCTGATCGGCCTTCCTGAGCTAGATGGGAGGGAGGAGTTGACTCATGCACCTGAATAAGGGTGTGTTAGTCCCCACACAAAGAGCTGCATAACCCCCTGCAGTGTGTCTGAAGCCAGGACAGGAAAGGTTGGACCTGGGTGCACTTCAAAGCCCTTGTTTGAGGTCACCCCCACCTCAAAGGAACCACTGGGTATAAGAACTGGACTTATGACCCTACCAAATCAGTACACTTCTGGACCTGAGGATACTCTGCTAGCAAGAAGGACTGCTGTGCTGCTGAAAAGACTGCCACTCAGATGAAGCTCTGCTGGACTTTGCTGGTCTCCTGCTTTGCTGTGCTTCCCCTGCTGCCCTCCTTTCCTGGGAGTGAGAAGGACTAGACCTGCATCTCTTCATCCCCAAAACCAAGTGACTCCAAGGGCTTGCTAGCTTGTCTCCTGTTCTGAAGTCTCAGGGCCATCAAAGACTTCTACCCACTTTGCTTCAGCTGCTGGACTCTGCCATCTGTGAGCTCTGTCCTACCTAGAGGTGCCAATCCATTCCTGGGTCTTGAAAGGAGACTATGTAGCTGTTTTCCTGCAAAAACAGGCGCTTCAACGCTGTTGCAGCAATTGGAGCCGCAGCATCATCCCTCAATGCAGCGCCGCTACGATGGAGGATTTCACTGCACGCCTTGATGACGACACATTGACTTTAGCAAGGAGGGCTCAATGCCACACTTCAAGGAACCTGCTTCGATGACCGCGCGGCTTGACAACAACTCATTCTCTGGTCTGCGCAGATCAGAACCGACACATCTCCTCCGCATCAGCTTTTCGACGTCAATGCAGCACTCCATTCAAAGGACTTTCCAGCGGGCTCTGCCTGAGTCCTGTAGCTGGCCTGCTCTTCATCACAGTTTGCCTGAATTTTGGATTTACCCTAGTCTAGTGCCTCTTCAAGTAACCTTTTAGCGCTTTTGACTTCTAAGCACTATATTGCAGTTTATAAATTCATATCTTGAGCTCTACTTATAGGATGCTTGTCATTGTGCCTTGTTTTATTCAGATACATTTTCTCTATTTTTCTAAACTGGTGTGGAGTCTTTCTGTGGTGTTTTTTTACAGAATTACTGTAATTCAAGTGTTTCACAAATACTTTACACATTGCCTCCTAAGTTAAGCCTGACTGCTCTGTGCCAAGCTACCGGAGGGTGGGCACAGGGTAATTCAGGGTAGGTATCTGACTTACCCTGTCTAGGATTTTGGTCCCTACTTGGACAGAGTGTGTACGTCTGCCAACTAGAGACCCATCTCTAACAACGAGATAGAAACTAAGTATGACTGATTGCTCAAAAGAGTGTACTCTGTAATTTCTTATTCAGAAAGTATATATAACGATCATCCTAAATTCTCCATAGAGAACTTTAAACTGCAAAAAAAAGGTTTTGGTAAATATATCTCATGTATCCTTTCCATCTGATTCATCCCATTTTTAAATAAATTATAAATACATTTCATTCACCACACATCCGCACGTTCCTGTGGGTCAGAATAAAAGCACACATATTCTCCACAAGGGGTTCCTGTATTCAGTGCTCGCAAGTGAGCTGTTTTCAAATTCAAAGTAGTGAGCCTGGGCGTGAGTATGTCAGAACGAGGAATGGAGCTTAAGAAAAGTAGCTAACTAGCAGTCAAACAGACATGAAACTCTTTTTTAAATTCTATAAATGAGGGAGAAATCTAAATTGGTCTGCTTTTATGTTTAAGATTATTGATGGGAAAGTGCACACTTACCTACTTGAATATTGGCATTATTTAATCTGAATTATATTTGAATGCCATTGTGGTATTTTTATAGACGCACTTATGTTTAACTGTGATACATATACAGAAATACTTGAATATTGGCATTATTTAATCTGAATTATATTTGAATGGCATTGTGGTATATTTTTATAGGCACCCTTATGTTTAACTGTGATACATATACTAGCTTACAAAATGTTAACAAGTGATGGAATAATAAGTAGAAGTATAGCCAATGAAGGTCCAGTTGTTTTACATTTTGAATAAATAGGTCTAACATTTTGTTCATGAGGAAAATTAATTTGGTTTTGTATTGCCAATTGCTTTTTTTGTGAGGAAATAAATGCATTCTTTTCCATTTTCCTTCTGCGCTTGAGAGGAAATGATTGATGTGGGATGAAGATGTGAGAAGGTGGTTTGAATTTCATTGTGCTACATGATGTATCTCGTAGGTGTAATATGTCATATTTCAGATAAAAGGTGAAAGGAATGCAGACTGCATTGTAATGACAATGTCCACTGCAAAAAAACTAATTGTTGTGTTAACTTTGCTAACACCAGCTTATTCCTGGAGATTGGTTCATACTAGTGTCCTTGGTTACATGACTATGTGTGCCTCTGAAAACACTGCAGGTATTATGAACAGTGAAAATGTATTTTAAATATAATGTATAATGGCCTTGTCAAATCAAGCTTGTAGTGGAAGGAGACGATCCCTAAAGGAGTATGCGCAAGCATTCCAGAAGGACAAAGAAAAGTATGGCAATACATATTTCAATTTTCCAAACCTTTGCTTAGCTCAGCAGTTCCCCACATTTAATTTAAAACATTGTGAAGCATAAACTAAGTACCAAGTTCTGTTTTAATACATCTTTCTCAGAAGTGTCTGACATCCTGGTTTGAAGGGCAGGCAGTTTAAAAGAGTATGACAATTGGACGGAAGTTCCAGATCCATCTACAATGAGGATCACCAACGACTCAACTATTAGCATTGAACACCCATTTCCCAGCATATAATGAGTTACGTTTGTATAGCTATTTATTAATGAGGCACTTCAGAGGGCGGACGCAGCCTGCCCACGCTGTGCTCTCGTAGATGCTGACTTACTGCATCTGTTGTGGGCCTGGCCGAGGCTCAATACCTACTGGACAAGCATCACTTCCAGTTTATCTGCATTTACACAGTGCCCACATCTACGTAAGTGGTTAATATGTCTCCTGGGGTTGTACCATAGACAGAAGAAACACAGGGTGACCGCCCATGCTTTAGACGAGGGCTTTATGGTGTCCAAGTGTCTTATTAAACAAAAAATGAAAATCTCCTGAACCCCCACTGTTCACAGCCCGGGAATACTCAATGCTTAACTGTGCACAAGCTGAAAGTGTAGCCTTGCACAGAGAAGACACTCAAGGGCAGAGTAAATATCCCATCGCCATTTACTGGGATACTATTGTATCTGACCTGCAGTCTAATCGAATATACAACTCTGATGACAGGATTACCAATGAGGGTAGGACCCTGGATACGTAACTGGGACTGTTGGTTACTTTTAACTCTTATCCATTGTGATGCCCCTTGTGTGCACACCTTCCGAAGTCCTCAATACTGGATACGTCTCACTGCAACCTTCAGTGATGTGACTGTGAGGAAGGGTGGTCGATAGCCAAACCGAGTGGTCTATTAAGTTGTTTTGTTAAAAAATATTTGTTTCATTACTATCAAAATGTATTTTTGCTACAACATGTTTACCATAAAGTCTCATTTAGACTCTGTCATTGCACGTTATGAGATATTTTGCACGGACCGTCGAAGGCATTGTTGTTGTACTGCATGATGTAAAACTTCAAAACTTCAATAAACAGATCCAAACAAAAAAAATAATGAAGCACTTCACAAAGTTAACTATTGATCCATAATATTATGGAAATTTCATTTGGGGCATGCAGAGAAGATATGTTTAAATCTAAAACAAAACAGCAAGGCCATGTCAACTCACAAATTGTGTCTTTTCTGCACTCAGATGCTCGCCACCATTTGCACAGGCCAAATGGCCGTAGTTTTGTTATTTTACCTGTTACAATAGTACACTGCATTATTAGGGGCCAGTTGCACTGCCTGGTTGTAACATTCAACCGCTGCTCCGTAGTTCTCTTCTTTCATGTGATTATTACCTAAAAGTTTAAATGAAGGCAAAAAGGTTTGACGTGGTTTAATTCTGAATAAAACCAAAACTCAAATGTGAGATGCTCCCACCACCTATTTCCTCACAACAAATGGCCTGATTCACAAAGGTTAACTTACGCTTTTTCAGTATTCACAAAACTGCATTTTAATAGTACATAAGGCCCATTCTATATTTGTATGTCCAGATTCTCTGTACTCAAAAACTTACCATTAAAATGCAGTATTGTGAATACTATAAAAGCATAAACCTACACAAATGTGTAAATTTACTGATGAATCCAAGATAACCACAGACAAAAGTAAGTTTCTTTAAGGCAGAGTCCCCAACTTTGCTTGTTCCTTCACTTGACAAAATGCAACCCCTCATCAATGTTCTAAAACTAGCTTCATGACAACATTCAAATTAGAGGAAGGAACAACACATCTCAGGTGAAGAAGGTGAGGGTTTTCTAGGATGGATAAATGCAAGATTAGAACATACCATTTCGTATTGGATTACAAAATTTACCTTTGTGAATCGGACCTCAACAGTGGTAAAACATGAGTTGCATTTATATATTGCAAAGGGTATACCACAAATCAAAAATTTCTGCTGCTTATACAGCATTATACAATTTTGTAGCAGTAATTATCCAAACTAGAATGAAAGTCTACACGAATGAGTCATTGAAGGTATTTTACAGAAGAGTGGCTGGACAAGCAGGGTACACAATTGCCTAACCCTTTGTCTCACACTAACATCTTAAACATAATTCGGGGTTAGATTTGAAATTGTAAAGCCCAGCTTTACAATACCCCAGAGTAATGGTTTAAAGGGAGGTGCCAAATGCTCAAAATATGTATTTGGTTGCTGTATGAGGGACAGACGGATATATGGATAAGGGGGCTGGAATTTCTTCACAATTTTATTTTTTTCATTTTTACAGATTGTTAAAGAAAAATGATATGCGTGTATGTCCATGGTCTGGTGCAATATGCTGTAGATATCACATAAGAGTGGATGTTTCTTCGGTCTCCTTTCTATAGACGCCTTCTCCTAGATTATGCCATCTTGGAGTCCGCTACGACGCAACTCTCCTGAGTTGCATCGGCTCATCAGCTTCCTCCCGGGGCGTCCACCACTCCATGCTCCAGGTCTCGGGATCTCCCTCTGTGTCAGTAGCGTCCTTGGCAGTGTTGGGTGTTTCTCCCTCGGTTTGGAGACTTCCTCCCTCCAGACTCTCAGTCTCTCCCTCGCTTTACTTCCTTCTGGTGACAGCATCCTTTTCTCTGCCTCCGGGCTCCCATGATTGGCTCTTCTCTTGTGTAGTCCTGCCTCCCTGTTAAAAAATACAGTGGTCCCTTTTAGGCGTCAATATTCGGAGAAACTTTCCTGGTTTAACACCTTCTTCTCCTTTTTCACAAGTGTTCCGGATGGTATGGTGCTCGGCGCTGCATTTACGGGCACGTTTGTGAGGTAAGTAGGGGGCCTCTGGGCCTGATTTCTCACAGTTGCCCAGGTGGCTTGAAGGTCATTTTACAGAGATGCACCTGAAGGGTTCAAGGAGTTACGCGGAACAATGGGTTCCTCTGCAGCTCGACCTGCTGAAGGTGATCATGGATATTGGCAAACACTGTTATTGAGCCAAGACAAGAAATTTACAAATCCAGCTCTGTTGCTGTGGTGCAGCGGTATCATGGGGCTATGTTTAGAACCCTGCATGGAAAGGTGTCATGGGGCTAGGTTTAAAACTCTGCATGGAGGACTGGTGCCTTTCCTGCATACAGTGGGCCTCTCCATGGTTGATTGGCCACACTATTGACCTGTTCTTTAGTAATACAGCTGATTTAACTTCCATGCCACCTCTTCCTTTGGTTTGGTCTGATCATTCTCTAATAACACTTAACCTTACGACCTCCATCATTTGTACATCCCATCCAACCACAAAGCAATCTTACAGTCGCTGGCACAAACTTAGGGCAAGCGATTGGACCAAAGCCCTTGAAAAGCTGAAACCATCCTTCACTGACCAAACTACCGGGCTTGCAGAGACGTTTAATGGTTGGATCACTAAAACTTTAGATACAGTACTCCCTTCCTCGACAAAAGCAAGGTGCTGCCATAATAAATGTGCTCCTTGGTTTACCCCTCACCTCCACTTACTAAAGAAAGACTGTAAGCGGTTGGAAAGAAGATGGAGAAAATCTTAAAATGCCTTGTTAAAAAGGGGAATATAGGAACACAATTAGACATTTCCATTCAGAAATTAAGTTAGCTCAGGCTACTTATTACACGTCAAAAATTGAACAAGCTTCTAACTCCGCTAAGGAGATCTTTCAAATACTCACAGAGGTGTCACAGCCTAATACGCATAGTGAGCTCCTGGATGCCTCCCAAGAACACAGTAACAATCTAGCGCTTTTCTTCCAACAAAAGATAGCAGATATCTATTTGGCTCTCTCTGGAAATCCATACCACCTCTCCAATCCCACAGGTCAGCACATATCACAAAAGATTTCCCTTTCACATTTTTCTCTCCTTACTGAAGAACTGGTCTCTAATTAATTAGCCACACTGAAATCGGGCTCCCCCCTTGACCCAGCCCCTTCTTATGTACCTGCTCTGGGTGCCTCTGTTATCATTCCGGCACTCTCCAGCACTCTCTGAACTCCTCCCTTATTGGGAGTTTTGTTCCAGATCACTGGAAACATGCCATAATTAAGCCTCTACTGAAAAAGCCACATCTTGATGCAGCCCTCCTGAATAACTATAGGCCCATCTCCTTGTTGCCAGCAGTGTCTAAAATAATAGAAATGCATGTGAACACCCAGCTTTCAGGCTTCCTTGAAAATAACAGCCTTCTCCATGCCACACAAATGGGTTTCAGGTTGCTACATAGCACAGAATCAGCACTGTTAGCGATAACAGAAGAGGCCAGAAGGCTACTTGACCAAGGTGGTGTGACAGCCATCAGTTGATCATGGCATACTACTTTTGAGAATGGCAGAGCTCGGAATTACAGGCAGTGCCCTGGGATGCCTCTCCTCCTTTATTAAGGGGAGGACCTTTCAGGGACTGGACCAATCTTTTCTACCTAATTGCTTATCCTTCAACTGTGGGGCCCCCCAGGGTTCTTACCTCCGCCCCACGTTGTTCAATATATATATATATATATTTATATATGTCCCCATTGGTAAAGATTGTGAAACCTTACTGTCTCTTAATAGTATCGTATGCAGACGACACTCAGCTGGTATTCTCATTCTCCATTAATCCCAGAACCGAGTGCTCAACTCTTACACCATGCTTACAGGCAGTGACCAGATGGATGTCAGAATGCACACTTAAGTTAAATGAAGACAAAACCGAAATAATGGTATTGGGGCATCGTCCCAGTTTGACGATGCATTCCTCCATCTTCGACCCCATAAGGAATTTGCCTCCCCTAAAGAGAATACTAAGAGCCCAGAACTCTGGCTGGACTCGTGACTTACGATGGATCATCATGTAAAAAAGATCTCTGCAAGTTGTTTCAGTCTGCTGAGGCTTTTGAGGAAAGTCTTCAGAATCCTGTCATTTGCAGCTAAAAGACTTAGGCCCTCATTACAACCCTGGCGGTCGGTGTAGAAGTGGCTGTAATACCGGCAACAGGCCGGCGGAAAAAAAATTGAATTACAAGCATGGTGGTTACCGCCATGCAAAACCGCCACTTCTACACTGTGACCGCCGGGGTGGTAACGACCGCTGGGCTGGAGACTTCGGTCTCCAGCCTGGCAGCCGTCACTAGACCGCCGGTGGTATCAGGACCCCGCATACCAGCTCCCCATCACCAGAACACCGCCACGCCGAATCCTGGGACGTGATTCGGTGGGCAGTGTTCTGGTGATGTGGCGGTGGAGCAGCCTCCACTTCACTGCCGACCGCCAGTATGGCTGCTGGCGGCTCTCCATCCGAAAAAGGGCAGAGGGCTGCCAGCAGTCATATTACGCTGGGCAGGAGAACACCTGCACTGGCGGTCTTCGGCCCGGCGGAACCTCTGCAGTCTTGGTAAAAGACCGCTGAGGTCCAAATTTTGGCCTTATTGTTCAGGCCCTTATTATTTCCCGGCTTGACTACGGTAACACACTATACCCTGGCTCTCCAAAGGAAACTGCAGGTGGTTCAGAATGCCTCTGCAAGGCTTCTCCTAGACGTACCTAGATATATGTCTGTCAAAGAGACTATCTCCTCTCTTCACTGTCTTCCTGTGGCACAGTGTATCAAGTTCAAAGCTCTGTGTTATATTCACAGGTCCTTACACAACAGAGATCCCTCTTTGCTAAGACCATTAGCCTCTTTTTATATGCCTTATAGGCAGCTCAGATCTTCATCGGCTGCATTAGTTAGACTTCCAGTTGTAAAAAAAAAATAGATGGGGTGGAACGTCTATGGCCTATTTAGGAAGTTAATTATGGAATTCCCTACTCCTCATCCTTCGGCTGACCACCCATGAGCTTTCCTTTCAGCGACTGCTTAAAACTTGGCTATTTAGAGCATAACCTTCAGACTTTATCTTGAAGGTCCGCATTCAGCGCTGGGAGGCCCTCAGGTAGCCATGCACTTTATAAATCCCTATAACATAACATGTGTTAGCAGCCGTTTACACCACTATGGCTGGGACATAAGGAAGGCTCCTAAGGGGGTCCATATGTCTCGTGGCCGGGAGTTTACTGGCATCAATTCCCAGTAAGCTATTAATTGTTCCCAGCAGTGCACAACATCACTTAGCCACGCCCTGCATCAGGGTATCTCTTTCTTCCCCCACCACATTGCCACCCTGTGCTTGGCCAGCACCAATAGCAGCCCCACAAGTTTCCTTTGATCAGGGGGTGCCTCCTTGACATATCCCATGAGGGCAATCTTGGGGGAATGCGGCAGTTCGAGCCCGACCATCTCCCCAATCGCACTCAGCACCTCTGTCTAGTATCCATGCATCGTGCTGCAATTTAATGCCAGGTGCCAGAAATCTGCCTCCGGCGCTATGCATCTTTCACATCTAGCATCGGACCGGACGCCCATCCTCTTAAGGTGACTCGGCGTATAGTACAATCGGTGAAGGAATTTAAAATGTATTACGCGCAATCTGTAATTAGGGGAGAGTTCTTGCATATGCGCGCAGCAATATCGCCAAACATCGTCCAGAAGGGTCTCACCTATGTCTGCTTCCCAATGGGTTCTGGCCTTGTGTGTGGCAGAGGCTACAGTCGTCTGCACGCAAACATGCAGGCCTGTGATGAGTCTGTGCAGAGACGGTGATCTGAACACCAGCTCCAGCGCGCGGCACACCGGGGGCCTCTCAGGGAAGCAGGGGGATATTGCCCGCAAAAAAGCCTTGATTCTAAGGTAAGTTAAACAATATAGCGCAGTATTGTGTGTCTCGCAAAACGCGGCTTCTGGGGAGATGAACGAGTCTCCACAGATACCAAGGCCCCAAGGTAGCCATATTCAGATCACACAGACGTTTACAAAACTGGCCTTCCTCCGATATGTGTGGGTTTATGATGTCTTGCACCGGCATCGAGGGCGCAAAGGGCTCCCCAGTCTCCGCACACTTCAGGAGCGTCCTCCAAGCCGTGCCGTACATGTAACAGTGTCGACCTCTCTTGACCTAGGTCTGGGTGGTCCACAAATCACCCCAGAGAGCCTATTAGGCCAGACTGAATCGTGTTCCGGAGCCAGTTGTGGTAAATATTTTAAGGGGTGCGACCAAAAATGTGCGAAATGGGCCTGTGCACAGTTATAGTAAAGTTCTAGATCTGGGGCCGCTAGGCCACCTAACTCAAAAGGTAGCGCCAATATTTCCCATGATATTCTGGGCTTTCCACCAGCCCAGGCCATAGCTATGAGTGAATATCTAAGCCTTTTCAAGAAGCTGGACAAGAGGAATGCTAACGAACAGGTAGAGAAATTAGGGCAAAATTACCATCTTGGCTATGGCTATGCGGCCCGCCAGATTGCCACCTTCTCTTCCAGCCATAGTTGGCTGCCCACAACTCGCCCGCCTCCCTGCTAAGCCATATACCCAGATACCGTACTGGGCCATCAGCCCAGCTTAAGGGGTATCTGGAGCAGTACTGTACCATTGCAGTCGACAGGGGGACAACAACTGACTTAGACCAGTTGATCATAATTCCAGAGATCTGACCAAAGCGTACTATGTCGACTATCAGTGAGTGGAGATGCAGCTGTGGGTCTCAAACATATAGCGCAACATCATCCGCATACATAGAGACCAGGATTGGGCGTTGTCTAAACACCAATCCCCTATGGTTGTGGTGTTGCCTCAAGTGTACTTCCAGTGGTTCCATCGCCAATGCAAATAGCAGCGGCGAGAGAGGGCATCCTTGTCGAGTGCCTCTAGCGATCGGGAAGGGTTCTGAAACCATCCCATTGATTCTCAATCTAGCAGTTGGAGCCGAGTTCAACAAGCAGATTAATTGGATGAAACTAGGACTCAACCCCACCCTAGTCAACAGGCCGAACATATACAGCCATGCGAGGGAGTCAAATGCTTTGGTGGCGTCCAGGAACACCGCCGCCACGAGTTCTTCAGGATTGATCATTCGGGACACCGCAGAAAAGGTACAGAGGTTTTACAAGGTCGAGCGACCAGACACAAACCCAGATTGATCTGGAAGCACCAAAGACAGGAGTAGGGGCTGCAGTCTAGTCGCAATCAGCTTCGCTATTATCTTATGTCTATAATTATTAGCGATAATGGCCTATATGAATCGCAACTGCACGGATCCTTGCCTGGTTTCAATGTGGTGACGATGAGGGCCTCACGCAGCGAAGGTGGGAGAGTCCCGCCCTCGAGCACCTCAGCATAAACCTCTAGTAGTTGTGGCACCAATAGATCTGCGTACTCCTTATGGAAGGCCAACATTAGTCCATCCAGCCCCGGGGTCTTATCTCCTGGCAGACTACATATAACCTGGATGACATCTTCCACCGAGAACAGTGTCCAAGTACTGCCTGTGCGAGTTCTCGAGCCAGAGCAGGCTAATGTTCTCAAGGTATTCTTTATACACTGCCGATTGCAGCCCCGTTGTTTCGGTCTATAGGGCAGAGTAGACCTGCGTGACCCCCCTCAGTGCCTGTATCGCATACTCCAGCCGAGTTGAGCAGCTCAACAACATAGTTCCCCGCCCACGGCCGTCAAAGCATGGCAGCCAGCCCTCTCGCCCTCTCCGTATCTCCTTGCCTTGGCTTCCCTTCCCAGAAAACAAACCTCATGGAGTGCCACTTCCTCAGATTGTGACAGCTTCTCTCTTATTTCAGCCAAAGGGTTGCCGGACATATCTGTAAACATTTGTTTCTCCAGAATAGCGACCTCTAAGTCTGCTAATTTGCATTGGATCTCTCTCAGCACGCCATGATTCTTGGCAAGGCATATCCCACGGATTACTACCTTGAATGCCTCACACAAGGTGCCCACTGAGGATACCGACCCCTGGTTGACAGTGAAATATTCCGCAATAGAAGTTTGAATCTCCTACGTGAAGGCTTGATCTCTAAACACGCCATGGGGCAGTCTCCACGAGAATCCGCGGCAAGGGCCCCCCGGGATCAGCAGTTCCAATATAACTGGAGAATGGTCTGACAAAGTGCGGGGCATGTGTTCAATAGACTTCGTCCAAAGCTCTACGTCTTTGGTTCCGAGCCTTCTGTCAATGACGGAGCAGCTATTATGTATGGCATAAAGCCATGCTCCTTCTCTATCCGCATCATGTTTCACCCTCCATAGATCCATCAAGGCACCCTCAGCCATAATAAGGGACAAGCAGCCTTAGCAGCTGCCACATGTTGCGGCCGAGATTGACTCTCAGAGCCCGCCTCAAAGTCCAATACTACATTAAAATCTCTTCCCCACAGCAGGGACCTGGAGCCCAAGGAGTTAATCATTTGCCATACCTCCCCAAGGAACCCTTGGTCATCAACGTCGGGACCGTAAACTGATACCAGACGAAACGGCCTGTCCTATAATGTACCCTGCAGCATAAAATAGCAGCCATGTGAGTCTGTAAGCACTTTCTCAGTACGCCACTGCAGTCCTTTTCTAAGCAGGATGGCCACCCCACTAGCATAGCTTGAATACACTGCTACTTGCCTCTCACCAATCCAACCAGCCCTCACCCTACACCCTCACATTCGCTACACCACCACCCCCTTCCATACATAAAGTGAATCAGCTGTGGGGACGGGAAGGAACAGGGAAGAAAAAACAGGGTGCAAACATCAAACCTAGTGGCTAACAGTACATCTGCCGCTCCCGGACCACCCATCCCACCCAAAAACATAAAGCATCTCAAAACCACAACCAAATGATTTGAACTCATCCAACGGGGTGCTGGCATGACCATCAGACTTCCCAACCAGTATGGGTAGGTGAGCAGGAGAAACCGAGTAGTTCGAAGCTCAACGGGTCAGTCATCTCTGAGGTGCAATTCGCTAACGGTCCCGAAAAGGTCACAGGGCACCGTCCAAACACACAGACGCCCCTCATATGGGACTGACCTCTTCATTTGCCGGCGAACAGTCAGGGGCCATTTTTTTTCTGGAATGCTTTTTGCAAATTTTGCTGCCAGTTTCAGATCCAAGAAAAAAATTAATGTATCTTTATGTTGTACACATAGCTTAGCTAGGTAGATAAGGGAGTATTTAGCCTCAGTGTGGCTCAGGGTGAGCTTGACCGGGAGAAATGCCCAGCGGGCCACCTGCACACCAGGGGTGTAGTCTGGAAAGATGCTGAGTTCATTGTTGTTATTTATGACAGGGCGGCGATCACAGGCAAGGCGAAGGACCGTGTCTCTTTCTCTATAGTTGAGCAGGCGCAGGATGACGGTGGCAGCCGCAGACCCAGCGATCTGTGCATCCGCTCCACCACCATCACTGGAGAGAGCTCACCAGGGAAGAGCGCAAAAAGCATCGCCTCCACATAGTCTGCCAGGCACCCGGTTGATACAGGGGATCCGCGGCCTCAGCTCGCCAGCCCTCGCCATCGTTAGGGGGGGGCAGGCGGCAGCCCCAGCTCTGTTCTCTGCCACCACTGGCCCGCGCCGTGCCAAGCCTCGCCTACACATCCTCAGCGGACCACGAGCCGGCCCGCTGCTCCAGCCCACACCCCCGCAGGATTTCAGCTCAGAAAGTGCAGCAGGTTAAGCACCTCAGGAGACTGATCCGTTCAGATTAATTAAGGATTAATGCTCCTGCCCTGCAGAGCCTCACATGGTGGCGGCATATTGCAGCACAGCCAGGCCCGCCCCATCTGGGCTACCAGGCTTAAACATTTGGGCTCAGTGCATCAGAGAAAAGAAGAACATAAGAAGCAGTATATAAGAAGGCCTACAAGTCAAATGGTGAATGATGCAATTGAGAGCACAAGGCAGTTATTATGACTGCAACAGCAAGAGAAACAAAAATTTACTGAAGGGGTATTAAGTGAAAGTACTACTTTGGACTGACTGCAAGAAGAAAGAATCACAGAAGTGCTGGCCCCAAAAGTGTTCTGTCCAGGGTAATTACTTTACCATTAGAAATGATTATGCAAAGGTGTGCAATACGAAAGGCAAGGGCAGCCTAAGAGAGGAGTATGTGTTCATGCCACATTGGGAGGTTAAAGACCATTGTACCTTTGGTAACTGGTTAAAAATCAAACCAGGAAATGCCTTCATTTGTTTGGGGGGGGACTGGACTATGCACCAGTTGCTGTGTTTAGCTGCTGTCAAGACACGCTACTGGAGTGGCTCCATAGTAATTAGGTAGAAGCATATAGCTGGCAACAAGGAGCTGATGAAGTAAGGTACAACTATTAAAAAAGGAAGAAGGGCAATGCTGAGGACAAATATATGACACTGCTGACTAACAGCAGGATTCAGTATGGGAACCATGCTTATAGGGCCTTTTTGGAATGGGCTTTTAGAATGAGGTGTGTGTTAAACTAAGTGCTTCACTAAGTAGAAGATTTACTTTTTTGTCCGGAGTTTGCTGGGGTAGTGTGAAGCCTTAGTTTGTAGACATGGAAAATGGAGTATTAGTTGCAAATCTAAAGTATCTAGGTACAGAAAGGAACTGGATTGTAATGGTGTCCAGACTTATCCAGAAAAATTGCCAACCCTAGTAGATCCCTTGAGTAGTCTAAGGACATGAAGAATTCAGAAATGAGTAACATGTAGCAGTCATTGGGAACACTTTACCTTTGCATGCTAAGTGATATATTCATAAAGACCTTTGTTCATAAAATAATAACTTCATCACATGATGAGGATGAAAGAGGGCTGGTGGCCGAGACGGATAACATGGTGGACATGTCTTTCTAACGCTCAATCTTCCTACCTGCCAACTGCCACTTTACAAGACCTCCAGTGTTCCGGGACAATGGACTAACGCTCTCCATCCTCTGCCAAGATGCCCCCTTGATCCCGGTGAGCAACCTTCGTCATTTGGGGGCTGCCCATGGGCGTGCTACTGGATATCTTGCCTTTGGGCCTTTTGTCGCTGTCAGTGAGGTGCGAAGACTCACACTCACGCTTTCTTTGATTTATGCCGGCTCCCGCTCCCCTGAAGCTTCACAACTGCGCTCTTGCAGGGAGTTGATGGTGATGGTGTGCACCCAACTGAACGTCTGGCTGCTGTCCAACATCTATTGCCCACACTGTGCCCTCCCCACCCCAATCGGCACCCGTATCGGAGCATGTAGGGGATTCAGATAGCTGCCCCTGCGTCCTGACGGCTACTGGTGAAACACAGGCTGGGCAGAAATGCACAGACCCGACTTCCCCAAGGGACCCCGTCTTTACTGCTGGCGACCCGGGCCCATTACGCTCCTCCTGAACTACGCCTTACACGACCCTGAAGAACCTAGTGGAGATTTCCACGGTACCAGCGTCACAGGAGGTTTTATCTGCCTCTTCATCTAGGCAGCGACATCTGGGGCCTCCCCTTCATAACTGTTGTCCTCCCTGAGCCTCCCCCAGGTGGAGACTGACCACGTACTGCCTGCCTCGGTGATCGGACTGGGGCACACAGGTTGAGCACATGGAGCAACGGCAGTCCTAGCTGGGCATCTCAGGCGGCACTACAGGAGTAAGCAAACGGTGTCTAACAGAGCGCCAGGGTCTTATCCCTCAAGGTGATCGCCAGGTGAGTGCTGCTGTTTTAGGCGAGCGGGCCTATACCCCTCACTTTTGGACTCCTCTTTTCCCCAGAAAGCACTGGGCGAGGTACTAGAAGGTGCTGACTCGTGCTACCGTGGAAGGGAGGCCCCCACATCAGCACCATAACCGAAGCCCGTGGCGGTGCCTGACACAGCCACAGCTTGCACACCCAGTCCAGAATATCAGAGCGCAGAGCCCACCCTTCTCTGCTCAACGATCCCTCTGCTCTCCCCTATTTGCAGCTGCAATACACTGGCCAGTGGGAAATCCATAGAGAACTGTCCTGAACTGCACCACCTGAGTGCCCAATCCTGCGGAGCTCAAAACTTTGTCTGCTGGTTACTATCACCTAGGAACCCTCCCAGATACTCCGCTTATCTCCAGCTTGACTAGCACTCCCTACCCAGACAGTGTACGATTAGTCCACCATGTGATGACAGTGATCGTGCTCCACGTCCCGGCCCCTATCAATGCTGGGACAGGCGCCCAAGGGCCCCAGCAACCTTCCTCCCATCGACAACACCTCTCCATATCTGCTAAATTGGATAAGGTGCTAGAGGCCATAGAACAGTCTCGACCCTTTATGGAAGCCAGGTTCGACTCGCTAATGACAGAGCTGGGCTTTCTGGGCGATCACCAGCGCAAGCTAGTGGACAAAGTGGTGACTAGCAAAAAGACACTGACTGCTCTACAGCCCCTGACAGCTGACCACCAAGCAACAATCCACAATCTAAAAGACAGAGTGGCACAACCGGAGGATAAAGCTGATGAGTTAGAGGGCCGGTCCTGCAGGAGTAATATACGCATCCTAGCGCTCCTCGAGGGGATGGAGGGTAGAGTCGCACTCAAATATTTAGAAACCTGGCTCACATCCTTTACCCCAGCCACTGAATCCTGTCTTCTACTCCCTGGAGCGGGCTCACCGCCAGGGGCACCCCCCATGCAACCCAATGTTAGCCAAACTACTGCACTTCAAAGCCAGGAACGCCATCCTTCAGGTGACCAGATGGGTGGGGGGATCCTCTGCGAGTGGACGGCCCTACCATTATGCTTTTCCCAGAACATACACAGTGGTGCAGCACCAACGCTCCTCCCTCTTCAAAGTAAAAAAGCAATAGCGCCAATTAGGTATGCAGTACTCCCTATTATATTCGGCCCACCTCAAAATAATAAGAGATGGCGCAACTACCTTCTTCGCAAACCACCAGGAAGCATGAGACTGGATTGAGCGCCACCGAAGCACAATGCCACCTAAGCGCTTCCAGCCCTCTCCCGCCCCGTCTACCTCCAAGGGTCGTCGCCTGGGTAAACTGACCCCACAGTCTTCGGCTTGTTCATCAACATCCATGTTGCCAAACCTTGAACAGATCATTGCGGACCACAGGAGCGCCCTACAAGCGTCAGCAGAGCTGGAACCCATCCCCGATCCCACTAGCGATGGAATGGATCACGCATTTTCTCATCAGATGAAGACCCGCCACCCCCCAGTAACACGTAGATGGCAGACACCTTAATATAGGTCCACTCTCCTCAGGGCCAACCCCGCTCATTGAAGCCCAACATGTTGACTAACATTCCTTTCCCACACTCCTCCTTCCCTTTCCCTCCCCTTTCCCCTCCTCTCCCTTCATCCCCCCCCACTGTGCAGTTATGGCATCTGGCTGGTGTGGTTCTGGAGGGGGGGGATTGAGTCAGGGGGAGGGGGGCCACAGGGTTCCTACCATTTTCACGAGCACCGTGTCCACTCTTGGACACCCCCACTTGCCCCCCCCCCCAGAACACTGGTGTAGATCCATACCCCAGTTTAGACGTGTCACCTGCTGTGACAGGTCCCCCGAGTTGCGTTTAGTTCACCCCCACATTTGGCTGATACTCCTCCACATCTGCATATGCAGCCGCTACCCCACCTCAACACCCTTATAGGGTGCCTCCACTCCCTCAATATTAAGCCCCTCCGAATTCAACCCCACTCTGCCCAACTTAGCTTGTTGTTGCCCTATAAGGAACATGTTATCATTGTATACCTCAAGACATTACAGGCACCCTGTATACTCCCATCCAGTGTGCATGGAATCTGCCTCAAAGTCATCTGGACCCTCGTGCTATGGTAATAGCTTTCTGTGTGTTCTCATTCTCCTCGTTTGTAATTGCAAATAGAAAACTCAATAAAATATATTTAAAAAAATGATGAGGACCAAAGAGAGCACCTGAGTGCCTATTGATAGGGAGGGTCTCAGGGAGGGTCTCAATGTAATGTCTGTTTGATTGGTAGAGCAAAGGACATAGTGGCAAGATGACACTTATTCTGACCCAACAGATTTTGGACTTTTCTGGGCACAGAGGGCAAACAGTTCACAGAACAATGAACAGACCATTAGTTTGCCAATGGACAAGTGTGTTTCTGGCATGGTAGTCCTGCACAAAAAGGGTGTTGATTCACAAGGACAATAACAATGGTGGTTGTTCTTACTTTACAGATGGCCAGACATTACTGGGTGTTCTGGCCTTTGAACAAACCTGTCTTCTTATATCTGTGGTGGAATATACAACTTACAGATAAGCAGCTCCAGAGTTGGAGAACAAAGTTCAAGACAGACACTCTTGTCCACACAGGTCAGTTCACTCGGTAATCGTGTCATATTAGGAAAGGACCTTTCATTGCTATGCAAATTAATTCAATATTATCTACTTACTTACACTGAATGTTTTTCTTGGTAAACAATTTTGTCTTGGCAACGCTAGAGCATGGCAATGCCTTGAAGTAGTGCCCTCAGTATTCGTGCTAGGTATGTTTCAATTAATGGAAAATACTATTTTGCTAGTATTCAGCCCGAGGAAATATGATCATGTCACAGAAGCTTGACAGAGGCATCAGGGCTGCAGCCTTCCAAAGTATCTTTTGTAAAGTCCGATGTACTGCTCAAAGGAGAATGTATCTTGAGAGCTTTTTCCCTGTTGGGAAACGTAGACCTTATAGTCCATCCCCCTCTCTTCCTATGACATACAATCTTTTTATTTTAAGTTCCTATATTCAAAATCTATCCTGTGGGTGGACAAGCCTTTTCTGTGAACTATGAACTTTCTTCTGCTGTAAATATGACTGCTGTCTGACCTCTCCAAGGATTTAAAATATTGATTTTTCTTCGGATGCCTTCCTTGTTATTGCTTTACCTGTCACATCCATCTTTCTAGCCTCAGTTTCTTGAAGTCTGTTGATGAACATGTGCTTTATAAATATACAGCAAAAGAACGGATGATGGACGTAATGCTAAACAATGCAAACATTCACCCCCAGTCACAAAGATCTGGGTTTAATCTATCATTTTTTGGACCACCACACCACCCCAGTTTGGTTCCAGCCATATGCACATCAGCCTTGACCCTGGTCCCCATGGGAACTGTCCAGCCCAAACTGCCAAGCCAGGTCCTCCCTGGACTGGAAACAAGCATCCTGGGACCGGTTTCCGGGTATCACCATTCATCAGACAGGCTAGCTTGAATCCAGTGACGCTCTTTCTTGTGGATACTTTATCAATCTGCAGATTCCTCTCTTTGGAATATTTCTCAGGCCCCAGAATGGATCTGCAGAATTTTGTAGCAGTGATCCTGTGTGCTGCCAAGTAGTGTTGTGTGACTCCAAGTTGGCTCCCAACCACCCCAGAAATGACAGAGCAGAACCGTATAAAAGCACCATCCCTCATTGCTGATGACAGTCTCTTATCTTTCCATTCTGCAACCTCAGACGCAGAGCATGAACAATTTTTGGGTACAATGTGCACACTACTAACATGGAACCTTTTAAATGTTAAAAACAGAGAACGTCACAGAACAGGGAAGAGAAAGAGAAGTGAGAGGGATCTGCAGTTAGGCAGATGATCCGCCAAAAACAGCATTACAGAAGGTAAGTAACTTGTTCTGATTGACACGTCTAAACACAGATTTCTCATCATAGAATAAATAGCAACGCAGTACCCCCCGAAGGAGGGGAGTCTAGAGTGGGCTCAGACCAAAAAGCCTTGCAGAACTGAGTGAGCGAGGTGTTCTTCCTGCCAGAGCTGGCTTTCAAGGCAGTAATACTTTGTGAGCATATTCACTGATGCCCATGGCAGAGCCTGGCACTTATCAAGAACAGATATTCCTTGAGCCAACACAGTGGTAGCAGCCTTAACGCTGCAGGAATGGGCTCTCAGACCTTCTGGGGGCTACTTCTAGGCCAATACAAAGCAGATCTTAATGCAGAGTACTATTCATCTCAAAAAGGTCTTCTTCTACACAGTCTTACTTTTCTTTGCTTCGGACAAATCCACAAAAATCTGATCTTCCACTTGATTATTGTTGGTGTAATCAGTGTAAATGGTTAAAACCCTTTTGGGGGGTCCAGCCACTGGAGTCTCACCTCCTTTATAGAATGGTGAGGAGAAACAACGAATGCTGGTAGAGTGATAAAGAGTTTGTTCATGGAAGTTTTCACCCAAAGGTTTCTCGGGGCATTCATGATGGCTGAACTAGTTGGGAGGAAAAAAAGAGGGGACCTCTATACAAGAGGTTCTGGGTTGTATTGGTGCAAGCCAATGCATGCAGTTTGGTAAGCGATGCCAAAGCTCCCCAAAGAGGAGGAATACTTGGATTACCCTTGGGAGATGAGGGTTGTGCCAGAAGGTGATTATTTGGGTCTTTAGGCACAGACAGTGCAGACCAGAGGCTATGCATACACTAGAAATGAGCCTGAAAGAGGATTTATGTACAGGATTTGATAAAAAATTTAAGGAGTGAGAGGAATATAGGGAGCACATCCCTTTAGTATAGGCACAGTCACAAAGATAGCTATCATAACGATGCCTATCAGTCAAATCATGAGTGTGGGAAGGTGGAGATCAAAGGGTTCTAGGGCTGGGGCTGCCTGGTAAATGTGTGGAAGGGGGAAATAAATAATTGAGTGCATCCATAGACTAGATAGAAGAAGAAAAGTGTAGATTTACAGCGATTCCAAAGGGAAGTCGGCCAGTATGCATGCAGAGAGGAGGGTAATCAGGAAGCAGCACGGTTAGAGCTTTAGTGTTGCTGTAGTAATATTGTTTATGTAGGAATGAGCTAAGGGTAGTCACTGCCAATTCACAAACTACTAATTATTCACTCTCAGAAGAATAACATGGTTGAACACTGATGTGTTATGGATAAGAGGTGTTGGTAGAGGTCTGAGCGAGATTAGGAAATACTGGCCAAGCATACTCCTGGAATGGCCTTATGTATTGGAGAGACAAGCATAACTGTGGGGAGACAGGTTACAGTGAATGGTAAAAGGATGAAGGTGTCTAGGGAGATAGAAAGGTACTGAGGGAGTTGGGTATATCTTCATTTGGTTATAAGGATTTTGTGAGATGCGGCTCAGAGTTGTTTAAGTAGGTTGGTGATGCATCTATCATTCTTAGAAACATAAAGATATGTCACAACAATTCTTGAAGTGATAGCCATCCTAATGAGAGCTGAAAGTGTCAACAGAGGGAAGATGGGAAAATTACACCATTTGAGGTGAGATTTTTCTGCTGTTGAAATGATCACTACAAAAAAGGAATGTGTTGTTTGGAAGTTAAAGGAGAAAAGCCTAGGGAGAAAGGACCTTCTTGTTGACAGGCAGAGAAGCCAGTGCAACGAGGCATGACCATAAGGTTGAAAACTAAAAGCTGGTGGTGTGATTGAGTAGTCGTTAAAATAGTGGCTTTGGTGTTAGAGGGTTGTTCTTGGGTGGGGCTAAAGAGCAAGTTCGTTTGTAAAGCTAGGGACAGCAGTCAAAGGGTTTGAGGTGGTAGTTGTATTTATGTATTAGGCCAGTGCTTCCCAAACGTTTTAGAACCACAACACAATTTTTAGAATGACAAACTTTCACAACCCTCCTAGCTTTAATGAACATTAGGCGATCGATTTTCCAACGTAACTAAAGCGTTGAGATAGCCACTAAATTTGCACAGACATACTGTTTTACTGCTAAAACTATAAAGCACACAAATGATAATGTGTGGTAATCGGATTTCAGTGAATATTTTGCATTTGTGCATCACCGAGTAAAGTTTCTTGATTTATATATAAAATCTCTGTTTCATGACTCTTCAGAATTACAACAAAATATGGTTCATTTTTGCTTTCCTAACTGCTGACTGTGTACAGTTCATTTACAGGCCTTTACATTTTGTTTTAGGTTACAAAAAATTTATCCTACAGATTTTCCTTAGACATTCTCTGTACCACAGCAACACAGTCACATAATTCACCTTACTTTTCTTTCTATGACAACAAAGTGAGAGGAGTTTGTAAACGGAAATCCACATGATTCAAAATAAGCAGCAATTTGTCAGAACACATAATCTGACATTTGACCTCTGTCTTTGAATTGCAGCAACTGTGACAAGATAAATACAGAATTTAAAGGCATTTTTATTGCTTGGACTTTCGGGACCCACCAAAAATCAGCTTGCGACCCGACCCGCAGTTTAAATTACACTGCTCAGTGGGCATCTTAGTTTATCATTAGTACTTAGTTTGTTATTTTGAAGCATTGCATGTTTCTCCAATCGAGGCAATCTTTCACACAAAATGTGCATCTATGTTGAACACACCATTCAAGCAAGGGAAACAATGGTTTGGGAGTGTCGCAAGTTCCATTTGCAGATGCCTATGAAAATTCCCTGGAAGTACACCTCACCCCATTCTGATATATTTGTAAACCTGCTCAGGCTTAGTGCTGCTTCAGATATGAAGACTACCCTATTGAAATGTGCAGCTGAAATATAGTAACCTCTTTAGTAACCCTGACCAGAGATGCTGAGCACAGCACTGAGATGTGTAATAGGGAGAGGTTGCACTTGAGAAGAAGACTATTGGTTTATGAGGTTTATTGCCGATTATGAAAGACCAAATACATTACAAAGGGTCCAGGATTGGAATGGATGCTGCTAATACATACCATAGGGATCTAAGCACTCCTTAATTCTTCCACCACTGTTGTACATAGAAAGATAAAAACTAAAAAACATGCACACTAAGAAACATTGACACTTTAATGTTTGTGATTTGGTACTAATCAGTGAACAATACAAAAATTAAACAGGAAATCAAGCTATTCAAAGTGGTCACACAACTGTTACAATAAAACATATGGTTCTGTTCATTTCCCAAATACACATGAATAGTGTTGCACATATCCTTAGTCACCAGTGTTACCTTCATCCTTTAGTTGGACGGCTTTTTCTGGATCTTCACACAAAGAAGGCTTGTTGCTCTGTAAAATAAATATTTATAAACTGGACACAAATTTTACAAACAAATTTAAAAGTTGGCCAGATTTTCTAAAGACTTCCAAATATACAAGCATGACTTGTGCCAACACACTTGTGCATAGCACACAATCTAGTCATTTGTTTATGTATTTCTTCTGTGTTTGAAAGAGAAAATGCTTTAAAAAGCAGGCATATTGTGATACAAAACTCAGTCACGCAATTTAGGTGGCTAAAAAAACAAAAGAGATGAGGTCTGGAATTGACAGGTGACAAACAAGAGGTTAACAACAGAGTAGAATACAGCTATAAAAAAACTTTCAGGGATAGTAATTGAGTGATGACATAGAAAAAGTTGCCAACTGCGAACATAATGAGCCTTAGTGAGACTTCAGTTTAGAAAGGTTTGGATTTTAAATTGGTCTTGAAAACTGTATGGAAGGAAAGGCCCTTATATCAACTGGGAAGGGTGTACAGGTACCAGACACCTAATAAGCGAATGGCTGGATACAGGATGCCAGGTTATGCAGAGATAGTCAGTTAAGGTTAGCAGCACAATGCCAAAGCAGGAAATTAGATTGTCGGTGAGGTAGAGTGGGAATATGTTGTGGATCACCTCTATACCACAGTGAGCATCTGTAAATGTGCACAAATACATATATGAAAATTCACTAAATTAAGAGCTCCGATGTGATTTAATACTTTCCTGTAGGAACTGGAGGATTTTCCATTACCACCAATCTTTAAAAAGATGCTCATGGTCCTTAGCAAAAGCAGGTAATAACCTATTATTTGTTGGGAAACCTTCCAAAAGAGTTTATCACCTGACTACCAATTCACCGTGCCCAGAAAGATAACCTACCCATCTTGGGTTGATATTTCGCATTATTTAGTAAAGAACAAAACCTTGACACCCTCCTGGTTAGCATGCAGTTGCTAAAAAAGAACTCCAAATACCCCCTTCACACTTTGCACATAATTTAATAAAACATTATATTAGTACCAAGCATGCAAGGCTCTCTATGCAGACATTGAATTGGAATAGTCCTAGAAAGTAAACTGATTAGATCACAACAGAACCTCCGGCATCACCTCCCTGTGAAATTCATTTAGCATTTCAAGAGGAAATAAACATCTTCCTACTCCTAGAGGAAACTCTATATGTAAAGCACAATGCTCAGACAGAATGTCCTCCTCTGAAGGAATATAATTAACTAGTACAACAATCTTGTGTATCGTCTGAAGTGTTGTGGGAAATTCATTAAAAACCACAGAGTGCTTTCTGTATGTCATACCTCTCTCCTGCGCAGCTGCATCGAGCAGGACTCCGGTCCACCCTCTACTGCCCTAGGTGCTCTGAGGGACCTGCAGACGTCTTTCACATGGGGGATGTCCCCGAATTGTACAATACTGGAAGAAGTTATTTCTAGAGCTTCATGCAGTGCCAGGGTGGGGGCAAAAACTGTCTCTGGTGCTGGTCTTTCTGGGAGTAATGGAGGGAGCAGACGGTTTCATGGGAAGATAGGACCTTTACGGGAACTGCACTGATGATGGCAAAACGAGACATTGCAGTTAATTGGAATTCATCCAGTACACCGTCCCTTCTGAAGTGGAGGCAGAGGGTTGATTGATGTGCAAGACAGGAAAAAACAGTCTACGAGGTGAGGGGATGCCCTTTCAAATATGCAAAGGTGTGGGGGAAACAGTTGGTCTCCCACCATGAACATCCAGGAATACAGGGTACTTGGTGTCAGAGATAATGGGCTAACATTGTATCTAGGGGTTGCACCTAGAGATATATAGTTACCTGTATGTCATGAATTCCATTTTGCAGAAATTGTGTGTCTTTCCTTGTGTTTCCTTTCCCTTAAAAAAAAAAATATAAAAAGTGTTTATAAAAAAACACCCAAAAAATGCAGAGTGACTTCTCAGCAGATGTTATGTGGATTTGTAAAGCACACTATCACCAGCGAGAGCATCCTGGCACTGAGCAGATATGTGTACCTGGTCCTGCCTATGGTGGGGTGGATAAATGGAAATGCTTCAGCTTCCTGCTAAATTCAAGAAGAGAGGAGAAGGCCCCGATGTGCAGAGGGATACTGTCTTAGACTTTAACTGTGATGTAAGAGGATGACTGTCCTCCTGATATGGTTTTGTCTATGCGTGGTATGTGTGTGAATAGGAGTCCTGTGGAGCGAAAGTGTCTAGGTGGTTAATGGAAGGAGATGCAACTGTTCAGTTAGGTGGGGCCTAAGTTGTGTAGTGCCTTGAAGGTGTCTGTGAGGATAATGAAATGAGTGTGTTTGTGTGTCAAGAGCTAGTGGAGCTCCCAGAGATGTGGTGGGATGTGAGTTCTGTATGGGAGTTTGAGGATCAGTGTGGCTGACGAGTTCTGTATGGTTTGTAATCTTCTAGTGAGTTGCTTTGTGATACTGGCATACAGGGTGTTCCCACAGTCCAACTTGCTTGTGACTAGGGCATTAGTGAAAGTTTTTATAGTGTTGCTTGGCACCAGTTGAAGATCTTCTTCAACATCTTCAGGGTGTTGGAACAGGATGCAGTGATGCTGTTGACTCGAGCGATTAGGTCGGGTTTGCTGTTCCAGATTATTCCAAGGTTCCTAGCGTGGGTGATGGGTGTGGATCTCAGTTCGGCCAGCCACCAGTTTGAGACTCACGGTGCAGCGTTCTTGGCGAAGATCATGACTTCTGTATTGTTGGTGTTAAACTTGACACAGCTGGTTTTCATCCAGTTAACAACTTTGCACATACAGGAGGTGTACTTGTTTCTTATGTAGGAGGTCTTGTTCAAGAGGGAGACTATGAGTTGCCTGGCACCATGTTGGAAAGGATATTGATGTCATGTGCACGGATCATGTTGGGCAGAGGAATCATATATGCATTGAAGAGGGTGCGGCTGAGCGATGAACCTTAATACTCCACAATGGGTTGGGGCCTTCCTAGGAGTTAGGTGCCAGGCTGACACTTTCTGTTCTATCCGTTAACAAGGAGCATATTCAGCGTAGAACAGGTCCTTGGAAGCCAATCACATGCAAGCGCTTGATGACTATGAGGAGATCATGTCAAATGCTGCAAAGAGGTCCAGAAATATGAGGGGGGCTATGTCTCCTCTGTCAAGAACCATGAGGATGTAATCTGAGGTGACGATGAGTGCTGTTTATGCTTCCGTCTTTGCAATGTACATTTTTCCAATTCCAGTGAAACAGAGAAATCCATCATTTATTTATTTTGAGTTATTGAGTGCGGGCCAGATCCAATGAGTAGCAGAGCTCTTTAAATAGACCAAGTTTCATGATCAATAAATGTATAAAAGAAAGCACTAATACATTAGAAGACAAAGCTAGAAGACAATGTATAGCATACCCATGGTAAGTTAAAAGAAACAGAGATTGTACTGCCTATAATATATACACAAGTCAAGCACAGTAGTTATATCCATTGGTCAACAGAGCTGGTGACAATCAAATAGTCACTTTCTACATACACATCACAAAAGGATGTGGCTTTGGAACAAACGTTTTCTTGGATGGGTTTGAACTTATAGCAGGTGAGTACGGAGCTCCAGACCACAGGCGCACTCCTTCAGAAGGATTGCTACAATGTATTTTTTCTATCCGCAGGATGGAATTTCAAGACGAAGTATTGTGCTGACAGCCAAAGATGGCCAGGTCATGGCATACATCAGTGATGTCCAACCTTATTAACAGGGGGCCAGACTACATCATTTTTGGTTGCTCGTGGGCCACGATAGCGAGTGAGCCCAACTCTAGCTAGGAGGGCTTGGGAAAGACAGGTTTTTACCTAGACAAAAAAATGACATTAAAAGTGGCAAATGGTATGATTTCCAGTCACATGCACCAGTGAAAGATCAAAAATAAAAAGTTACTTACCTTCGGTAATGCTCTTTGTGGTGGAAACTATAGCTAAACACATATTCCTCACTTTAGAATATCCCCAGCCACTAGACAGGATCTGGAGATTCCTTCATAGTAGCGCTCCTGAATGCCACAGGGTGGTATCTCGCAGCTCCACGTTGGGTCCATACTGCCCCGGAATGGATGGAGCAAAGCCTCACATAAGCGCCGCTCCTGCAAGCTGACATCAGTTTCCTATCTTCATACTTTCCACGCACTCAAACGTGTAGCACCTATAATTGTTGGTTACAGTTTGCTTAATACTAACTTATGATCCTTTTCGATATTGAAATGAGACAATTCCACAGAGCGGGATGTGGGAGGACAGTGAGGAATCTCCGGTTAGGTAGAGTATCTACAAGAAAAGGTGTTACTGAAGGTAGGTAACTTGTTCTGCTAATGGATACTTCTAACCTGAGATTCCTCATCATAGAAATTATACCAAATCAGCATCTCCCCAGGTGAAGTACCCTTTGAGTGGCTAGGACCATCACATCTGGCTGGCGATGCAGTTCTACTTCTTGAACGTATGCACTGCCGGCAGAGGTTATGAACAAGAACTTTGTGTGCCAATGCACTGATAGCAACCTTAGCCCTGGTGGAACAGGCCCACAGACCTCCAGGAGGCTGCTTCTAGACCAGTGCTTAGCAGATCTTAATGTAGAGAACTATCCACCTTGACAAGATACTCTTATGCACCACCTTCCCTTTCTTCACTCCAAAGAACCCTACAAAAAGATGATCATCCACTTGAAGGTCCTATGTACGACCAATGTAAAAGCTTAAAGCCCTTTTAGAATTCATGTCTCTCTTACTCTTCCAAGATCTGAGAGGCAGCAAGAAAGCTGGTAGCGTTGTGAACTGCCAAATGTGGAAGGGAGTCACAATTTTCAGTATGAGGCCTTCTGAGTCGTCAACACCAACTGGTCCAGGAAAATGGTGGTGTAAGGTGGTTGAACTCAAAGTTCCTAAAGTTCACTCATGTGAAAGATGACAGAACCGCTGTGAGAAAGATAGACTTCAAGGTAAGGATATGTAGCAAGCAGCTATTCAGCAGCTCAAAAGGTTAGCACAAAAGAAATGTCAAGACCATGTTACAGTCCCAATGAACCTTATCAAAACAGGTAATTTGAATAAGGACAGTTGGTCTGGTAAATGTAGAAAGTCCTGACAAATAACCTTTTATAGTGCCCACTGTAAGGTCTTGGTGAGCTAAAGAGAAGACCACCAAAAGGACATATCAAAAGCTTCACCCAAAAGAGGTAGTGTTGAAAACACTACACCAGGTTACAAATTTATCCTAAAGCCTAGCATAAAAGGATTTTGTGGAAAGGCGCCTGGCAGCAAGGATGACATCTACCACCTCAGATGGCAAATCAAATGCAGTGTTTTGGTGCCACTAAATCTTTACACATGTAGGTGTAGATTGCACAAATGTGGTTGGAGAAACCTCCCCTGTTGCTTCGCTTTGTGGCAGTCAGATGCTGATGCCCAGAAGTTCCAAGTACTACACTTTTCTGGCCCAATCCACAGCCACTAGGATGACTAGGGTCTTGACGTTCTTGATCTTCTTTAGAACTGGGGGTAGGAGAGACAGTGGCAGGAAGGCGTACTGAAGTCCCTTGTTCCATTTTCAGCCAGCAAACAATCTCATAATGTTATATATATATAAACTCCAACGTGCACATTTTTTGACACTATGTTTTCAAAGGTGTTGTTGATTCTATGTTCTCAGTGGTGGCGAAAAGATCTCACCAAGGTTCTGCCCTGTGTTCGAAGATGACCTAGGCCACCTACGGATGTCAAGGCACTTGTGATCTGCCAGACCATACCCGCTCAGTTTGTGTGTTCCTACATATTAACAAGGTTTGCCCATCTACCCCTACATTACCTGGGCAGAAACAATACTGAGAAAAAAAGGAAGGTATTGAAGGAACAATAAGAATAAGGAAAATACCTCTACAGTGAAGACATTGAATTGGTCACCGATATCATTATGTATTAATCATCCACTATATTTTTTTGTCAGTTCTTTATATACAAGCTCAAACCACACTCCTTAAATTGCTTATCCCTGGTGATATACACATGAACATAAACGGGTACAAAAATAAACAAAAAGACACAATCCAAGAAACATAACATATTGAATAAAAGGCTTCTCTGGGGTCTTCCATCACTTCTATATGGCTTTTCACAATTTATATACAAAGTTCACAATCAAAGGTGGTCCGAATCAAAAAAGTACACAAATAGAAGACACCCTTGTCTTCTGTTTCGTTGATCTGTGTACTGGTCACTTTCCAAAAACATTCAACTTTATTATGGACTCCTCAAGATCAAAAAGCTGATGCGTACAGGCATCCCTGCAGGCCTGGCAACAAGTCCCAAAGGGACAGCCAGCATCAGGGAGGGACCCGTCAGTGGTAATCTGACTGGATGCAGTTTTGCAGAACTTGAAGATGCACCTAATGCAGCCAGACACGCACTGAGAATTTGCAACAGGGCCTCTTTGAAGGCCTCAATTACCTATGGGGTTAACAGTGGCCTAGAAAATAGTGAGCAAGCACATCAAGACCAACTCAGGAATTGGTTCCATGGCCAGACAGCTCAAAGCAGTGTGCCCTCGCACTTTCTCTTTGGAGTCAAGGTGGCAGTTCGTATGGTCACTCTTATCACACAACTTACATAGTTGTGTTATGAGCCCAGACATCAAAGACACACTTTATGCAGTCCATGACCAACATCTGCTTCCTGCATGGCTATAAATGTATCATTTCTGGTGGGGACATTGTTCTCTAACACACTGTGAAATCATTTACAAGTTGTTGGAAAACTGACAAGAAACAAGAACTCTGGATCCACATCGGAAGGCGCAGAAAGAAAGGAACTCACGTCAGTGTGCCAGTCTGGTGCTTATACGTGGCTCCACTTTGTCACTTTACTACTGTGGCAGTAGGGAGTCAACACAGGGCCATGCGGTGAAAGCTAGCTAGGAGTGGCAGCACTTCTATGAAAACATCTCCAAATCCAGACTGGCACGTGGGAGATAGTCTAAGGTGAGGAATCTGTAGCCATCAGTAGTCATAGATTTTATTTCGAAGCATTGTTTAAGGTAAACTCTTGTTTGTGTGGGATAAGTTTGAAACCTTGCAGGGCTTCATCCTTTTGGATGTTGATAAAATGAATGTCATTGTGTTGGGTTGTACTGTTATTGAGTGCCAAAAAAATGCAGCATGATAAATAAAATACATGATGCTGTCTGGCATACATTACAAATTCTCAAGTATTGAACAACAAAGTAAACTTTCCCAAGCATAACACAACTAACCTTCTTCCTAACTGCATGTAAGGATATACTACACAGGAAAGAATAACTTTAAAAAGTAGGTGCAGACTGGAGGGAGAAATATGTGGGGAGCTGGGTCAGCTCTTGGTCAAGGTATGAATTTGTGTTTCTCCTAGTTGCATGCTGAGTACATTCGACCAGCAGCATTCTAACAAAGAATCAGGCTACAGTTAATAAGTGGAAAAGGTTTTTACAATTTGCTTGCTGTGGTATCTTGAACACTGCAGGCATAGATAGTTTATGCGTACAGAATGGAATGTTTTATGGACAATGCAGGGCAGTTTAAATATACTCCAGACCTCAATAGGAATACCCTTAAATATGATTAAGATTGGAGTGGTGAGATCATACTTGCTGTTACCAATTACCAGCTTCCCTTCTGCCTGAAGATCTGCCTGCAGGGGTAAGGTTAATCTTGGGAATTCCTGTATGAGGAGAACTGTCACACTCTAATCTTGAGAAGACTATGGATTGTACTAGTAATTTGAAATCATCTTAAGGAAAGAGATGTTTATCCCATTTTATTTGATAGTACTCCCCTGTAGCTAAGAACTTTTTGTTCAATACCCTGCATAGCCATTTTGTTGGACATTCATTAATGGATGGGCTAGAATGTCAAATGCATTTAGCCAAGATTGCAAAGGGGTGAAGCTCTGGGGAGAGAAATCTGCAGGAAATGTGTTTTTAGCTTGACAGAATGGTATGTCATCCTAAATTGAATATCTTCAAGAATATGAGCAAGAATGTTTATGTCTTCTGGGGAAGAGATAAATACAATTAAGTCCAATCCGGGTAATACTGAAGCAAATGCATAGGAGGATAAGACATTTAGATACTCCTTGCTGGATAGGCATGGGAATTGAGAACAAATGCAGCTTTTAGAACAATAATATGGATTATCCAGATAGAAGGTGAACCAATTAAGCAATGCACTATTCAAACCCATACTATTCTGAAGGATTTGAAGCACTGGATTCTCCACATCACAACCCAATTTGGGAAATAGTCCAGTAGGTTGTTTTCAAACATGAACTATTTAAGCCGAGACCCCATGCAGCTTTCGGTGATGTTTGTGAGGTAGAGTCATTTTGACGCAGTGCAGAGGTTATTCAGATCCTCAGATTTGGCATCTAGGGCCTTATTCACAAATGTAAACTTACACTTTTAGAGTAAGTTTATTATTTTTAGGCTATTCATAAAATACGAGTGTAGCGTTACATGCAGTATCTTTGCAACTGCAGAGAACTCCGCAAATAAAAAGATAGGACAGTCTCTGCAGTTGTGAAGATACTATACCTAAAACTACACTATTCATATGTGAATAGCAAACAAAATAGTAAACTTACACCAAAATGTAACTTTACCTTTGTGAATAAGGCCCGTATTTATTCAGCAAAGGTGTGACCTAATCTGTCAATGGATAGTCATAGACAGTTCAGAGAGTTGTTTATTAAGTTACTCAAGTACGAAGCCAGGGAGGAGCTACTGTCTGTCTAGAGAATGGAAGTATAAGATCTGAGAACTGAGTGGATGATCATAGCTTTACAATATTGTTGCACATTTCAGTCTGAGAGGACAAGTGGACAAAGTTGAACATTAAAAGAAGCAGAAGACACGATAGCTAATTTTTGTCTATAGGGAATTTTTCAAGACCCAGTGCTAGAATTTGGTGTTTGGGAATTACTGAAGTAAACCACGTTTCTAATGTAGACTGTGTTCTTTGATAAGTTAGGGGTGCATTTGTAATAATTTTGCTTTTAAATCTCCTTAAAAGGGACTCCGCTTTACAATTACACAAACTTTGAAAGACCCCAATGGCTGCTAAACTGGAGTAACAAGTACATGGGGAAGACAAGAATTCACATTGGTAGCATATATACCTATAACACACTAATAAGATGCTCAGAGAAGTCAGATGCTATTGCAAATCTTGTATTCACTACAACTAGCAGACAAATTCAACAATGTAATGGACGTTGGCCGGGACAAAACAAAAAATACTCTTTAGTAGAGAAGGGGACAAGACAAAGTAAACACAATTCACAAGAGGACTGGGACTGGTGGACATCTAGAGAAAAGGTGCACACCAAAGAATTGGAATACTCTTAAATGTCCAGAGAGCATCGCTTGCATTTTTGAATGGACTATATATTCATTCCTGAGATGGATCTTCCAAGAATAATAGGAGCACACTATAAGGGGAGGGGAATCTCAGACCATTCAGCACTAAAAGGCACCATTAAGTCATGAATTGTTGATGTCCTGAGATATAATGAAGAAAGTGATATAGAGGGTCATTCTGACCCTGGCGGGCGGCGGGAGCCGCCAAATGGCCGCTGCCATTCTGGCTTTCCCGCTGGGCCGGCGGGCGACCGCCAAAAGAGCACCCGCCGGCCCAGCGGGAAAGGCCCTGCAACAAGGAAGCCGGCTCCGAATGGAGCCGGCGGAGTTGCAGGGCTGCGACGGGTGCAGTTGCACCCGTCGCGATTTTCACTGTCTGCTAAGCAGACAGTGAAAATCTTTATGGGGCCCTGTTGGGGGGCCCCTGCACTGCCCATGCCAGTGGCATGGGCAGTGCAGGGGCCCCCAGGGGCCCCACGACACCCGTTCCCACCATCCTGTTCCTGGCGGTAAAAACCGCCAGAAACAGGATGGCGGGAAGGGGGTCGGAATCTCCATGGCGGCGCTGCTTGTAGCGCCGCCATGGAGATTCAGCCCATGCAGGGGAAATCCGGCAGGAAACCGCTGGATCCCCTTTTCTGACCACGGCTTTACCGCTGCGGTCAGAATGGGCTGGGAAGCACCGCCAGCCTGTTGGCGGTGCTTCCGTGGTCCCCGGCCCTGGCGGTCTTAGACCGCCAGGGGCGGAATGACCCCCATAGTATCTTGTACAAACAAATAAGTGAGTCCGCTCAAAAATACAAATTTAAAGTGATTCTTTAATTTTTCCAGAAAGGTTTTATTGGGCATCAAGCAACTGATCCAATTGTTCCTTAATGCAAAGATTCCCTTAAAGGTACAGCAAACACATGTTTCACCCCTTACTTGGATGAATGCCTATGGCCTACTCAAGGCTTCAAAAGTAGATGACAAGTAATTTAGTGTTTAACATAGCTTAGATAAAGACAATAAAAATGACTGGGTCTATCATGAAATTTGAAAAATAGAGAAGAGTGGTGTCTGAAAAAACATCCTGTGGTTAAAATGACAGTCATATTGTGTGGTATATATCCGGTTGTATCACTAGATAGCATTCCCTACCCTCAGAGTGGATGTCTAAGATAATACTTAATCCGGCCAAGAGGTAATTTTAGACATGAAGGGAAAAAGAAATCAGTGCTGGCATGCTAGCAGTGAGAGGGTATCTAGTAGTATCCAATCCAAATACTCAAAATTCTGGGTTTTCAGATTGAAGGTTGAGAGGTTTAAAAGAATTAAAGAGAGGGACAAGAATAGCAAACCATCCGTCCCATGCAGGAACAGAAGTATGTATACTTAGTGTGAGTCCATAGGTGTACATAATAGCGATAAAGTAGAGGATACCTTTAGGTGTAGAATATAGTTTCATTCACAAAGTTAGAAACAGATTTGTTCTTTAAGTATGATGATCAAACAAATAATAGTCGATAACTAGGAAGAGCTTGAATCCATGGTAAATGCATTTAAGGAAGAAATATATATACACAATGTGTACAGAAAATATATTGACAAGGTTTTCTATCTTATAATGCAAGGTAATATATGGTGAATCAGTTTGATCTCTTCAAAATGTATAATGGACTAGAGTATCAGCATTTTCTTCACTAACAGTCACAGATTTTCTTTGATCCAGATTGTGGTATTGTTACAATGAAAACACAATGAATTTAAGCAAGGAATTTCTCTCCTAATAAGTGGAATTTATCACCTAACAATGGGGGCGAAACACATGTTGGCTGTACCTTTAAGCAAATCTTTGCACTAAGGAAAAATTTGATTAATTGCTTGATGCCCAATAAAAACTTTCTGGAAAAAAACAAGTGATTCACCCACTTTCATAAATATGGGTCTTATTACAACAGGAGATAGTGGTGGACCTAGGAAGAGTGAATAGTATGCCTAGTATTATTGCCTAGTGAAGTATTATTAGATCATTTGTGTAAATATATATGGAAACTGTACAGTATACTTCGTTACGCCCATGTCCTGCTGCAACATAGATATCCTTAGTGAAATAATGTACAGTGGTGTCTGTCAAAATGTATGTAAATACCATAATGTTTGTAGCTTGTATACAGTATTTAAAATATAAAATGGAAATAAACATATTTAAACAATGCCCCATATAGAGATAAACTATAAGAGAAAGCAGGGTATGGAGACTTGGGGCCTGATTTAGAGTTTGGTGGACAGGCTACTCAGTCACAATCATGACGGATATCCCGTCCGCCGTATCACGATTTCCATAGGCTATAATGGAATTGTAATATGGTGAACAGGATACCATCACGTTTGTGACAGAGTAACCCCCTCTTCCAAACTCTAAATCAGGCCCTTAGTGTCTGGGGTCATCCATACAAGAAAATGGCATGGAAGTTGTAGAAAGCTGTGAACAGGTATTTTCTAGAAAACAAGGGGACAATTGAGAAATCAAAGAAATTCTGGGAAGAGTACAAACAGTAATTAGAGGGCTGACAATAAAGCAAATGTCACAAACAGAAACTGAAGGGGGGAAGACGTAATACTCAATAAGAGAAACTAAAGACAACAGGGGAGCCTGAGCCCTAGTGAAGATCCAAATGTCCAGAGACATGGGCTGAATACAAAGTATTATTAATACAATGCCAAGGCTACTTAATGAAGAATCCATGAATAAGTCTGGAAAGCTACTGGGCCAAAAGGAGAGGGTCTGAGATGGGTAGAAGCAGTGAGGAAAGAAAGGGAAATTATGCACATGACGACGAGATAATTGCCCAGATGTTCGCCACGCATTATGCTGAAATGTATCACAACATAAAGGGGAGTTGAAGGACTCAATGCTGACCTTCTTCCAAAATATTATAATACCAAAACTGACAGACTACCGCTCGGCAGACGCAGACAGCCCTATCACCCTAGAAGAGGCAGAAGAAGTCATTAAGCAGTTGAGGGCAAGAAAAGCTGCAGGCCTGAAAGGGCTATCTGGAGAGATGTTTACTTTGTAACAAGTAGACATCTAGCTATGTTTAGAGAGGTGAAGGAAATGGGAAGGCCTCCACAGATCTTTGAAGAGCAGCAATCGTAGTGAGAGGGAAAATCTTGGAATGACTGTTCCTCCTATTGGTCAAACGCCTGCTTAATATGGACGCAAAAAACATTAACCAAAATCTTAACAAACAAGCTCCCTAGGGTAATATCAGAACTAATACACTCAGACCGACAAGCAGAAATGATCTCTTCCTTAACACCGATGCAACACGTAGAACTCTACTCTTCCCTCCACCCAGGCTGACTTTATTTCTCACTAGTCAGACACTCCTCATCTTAACATGAACTCTTAATTCGAGTCAGCCAAATGTATTGCTCCTTTCTGAAACTCTTCCTCTCACATTTAAAATACATATTTTGAAAATGTTTACATTTATTGTTTTGTATTTATCAGCAGATAATTACATTTCAGTTTCACATGGAATATGCAGTTTCCAAAAGAGTATTTTGTTTCAGGTCACAGGCCTAGGCTGTTCCTTAATGAATACAGAGGGCTTTGCTGACCATTACACTTTTCATTTTCTCTACATCGTCCAACTCCCTCCCTCTTCTCTACACCTTCCCTGCCAGTCCGGTATATGGTCTCCATGGATCCCATGTTTTAAGGACATCCTCTTCATCCATATATTACTTTGTTGACCTCTATATGATGAGGATGATGATGAGGAATAGATTAGGGACAGAATGAGACAACAGTGTCCAATGAGGTTCAGGATCAGTAAGGCAAAAATAGAGTTTAGGAAGAAATATATTCAACTAAGTCATCTGAAATGCCTCGAAATGTGTGAGGGGAACTACTACAAACACAATACTAATAAAAACAATAAAATAATACAACTTGTTCTTAAGATTTACAAATATGCCAAATGTCATCATAAGACAGGTAATAACTGTCTGAAATAAAGCTCCTCTACAATGGAAACGCATTGTAAATATGATGCTACTACATGCAAGTAATTAATTTTAAATGCAATATAAATAAAGAACATACAAGCATAGAGAATAATTGAGTCAAAGAGTACAAATCAGTAACTACAGGGCAGCCAATAGTGCAAATATGGCGCAAACACAAATTGAAGTGGGGAAGACTGAAAACTCAAGAAGAGAAACTAAAGATGACAGGAGAGCCATAAGAAAAGTCATGCTTGTGACAAAACACCTCCATCAAATGCAACGGAATATGAATTTATCAAATTACTTGAATGGATCTTCGTGATTGGTAGTAGGGCATAGAGTGATTACATGAGGTTAAGGAGAGTGCAATGTTAGACAAAGGACTGGGCAGGAAATAGAGTGAGAGATAGTGGGAGATAAACAGATTATGGGGGAGCGAGAGTTTGCATAATAGGATAGCATAGGAAGATACAAAAGACTATCAAACTGTGCACTATATTATGGAAGAGAAGTACCAAAATTGTTGGAAGCATGTCCGAGGAGTTAGAATAAATAGAGTATTCAATCAAAACTGCAACCATGGTTTAGAGAAAAAAAGACAGGAAGAGACAACCTTTACAGGAACATGCAGTTTGGGATTTAGAGGATTTTGAAGCTGTTGAGGTCACAGCACGCGATGCACTGATTCTTCTTCTAAGCTAATGGACATTCTGACACCACGGTTCTTTCCAAGGATATAGCGGTATGGAGTTGCTTCGTCTCAGCTAATCTGATGCATGCACTGGTTTAACATCAGACTGGGGTCAAGGAGGAAAGGATAAGTCGCACAGTCCCAGTGGAATGAAAATACAATTTTGCTCTAAACCCCAGAATAGATATTGAGAATGTGTCCATCTGCAAGATGTGAACCAGTAAGGCCTCACCAGAAACGTGATTCACCGAAGCAGATTGGTGAATCTCGCCCTTGAGCTTAGAGTGATGCCAGTTTCTCCTCAGTAGTCCTCCTCTCCTTTAGGTCAGGAGTCATGATGTGGAGAGTTTGCTGTCTATCTCTGAGGTAAGCAGTTCATCTACATATTGCAACAAATCGCATGTAGAGTGCAAGCCACCTCATACCTCTACCAAACGGACCTAGTTGCAGAGACAGTCCCCTTTTTTCCAGACTAGATAGACTGTTTACTACCAAACCCAGACAGAGTATGCTCCAGCAAGTTAATTATGCAAAATTATTTACAATCTGTAACCTAGATGGCTGAGCCCAATCCTGACACAGGCCCAACTCTCTTTCGTCTAGTTGACAGAGAGAAAGGCAGGAACAGCAGCACACTTGCTTTACCTGGTGGTCGTGGCCCCGTGAGACGCTGCTTACGCTGTATGGAGGCGCTGTGACTGGGCCCACATTTCCCACAGGACTGACTAGCTTCAGCTTGTCTCAGAGTCTGGGAGAAATCTCTCCCCTAGTGGAGGTTAAAAGAGTCAGGCAGTGTGATCTGGGAGTTAGACCTGACAACTATTTTGTGATTATTATTGTCTCAATTTCCTGGCCTTGCTGGACTATGTTTATGATCTTACTCTCTGCTGATAATGTAGGAAAAAGGCTTGAGTTGGGTGGTATTTATTGCTTGTGCACCTGAAATGAGTATATATTCTTTGTCTATCAGCTATCACTTTTTCTTGATGTTGAGTGCTTATCAATCCTATTGTGTTTGAGTACTTTGTTATTGCCTGCAGGGTCTCCTCAACCTTTTAGCTGAAATGCCTTTTTACCTTACATGTGCCCTCATCACGGGTCACGAGGAGTGGTGTGTCCTTGGAAGATACCATTGTAAACGATTCCAAGTTTTACCGGATGCACAGAAACAGACATGGAAGCTGGAACTGCAAACAATACTGGATTCAATAAATCCACGTCCTGTATATTGTTTTCCATTCTAGGGCTAACAACTTGTCATGGTTAATAACAGGTGGCGATACCATCCAGAATCAGTAACTCTGGCACTGCAATTCCTCCCAGCTACAGTCCTTCTTGGAATAGTGTCACACTTTCAAGGAATCTAGCTTGTACACCAGGGAGAACGTTGCTGATTTTTTCTAGGCCTCACATATTACAACTGTTCAATTATTCATCAGGCAAATTCCCTTATGTGCAACATGAACAAGTGTCTTGACCATATATATATGGATGCCAGTTTACCATTCCTGACTTCCAAAGTGTATTTTAAAAAGGGGTCCAACAAATACCACAACACCCTGTCATAGCTGCTGACAATCAGAAGAAAGTCTGACTCTCTTATTCTGAAAGAGTATGCTTAAGTTATTTTAAGCCGTCCACCCTCCTCTCTTTACTCAAGGGCCTTACTGTTTGGACTTCTCATCAGCTACAGACACACATGTCAAGACTTCCCTGCACCTTAGCGGGGGTAAGCTGGGATGTTGAAACTCTATATGCTCTTGGAGTCATCATTAGGGACTAACTCCCCCTGTTGAGGCATGCAGGATGAAAACAACAGAGAGAGAGAGAGAGAGAGAGAGAAAGAGAGAGAAAGATAGAGAGAAAGAGAGCGCGATAGAAAGAGAGAGAGAGAGAGAGAGAGAGAGAGAGAGAGAGAGAGAGAGAGAGAGAGAGAGAGAGAGAGAGAGAAGAGGTTAATGATGCCTGGGTCCATTTATACTCAAGTTCACAGACCCCTCAGCATTCAGAGACCAGGTGCATATTGGGAAGGAGAATGTTCTCACTCTGTCTCAAGTAGTTTCAATGACAGACTCCTTGTGGGCCTCCAACCCTCTTTTAGGCACTCTCAAAGGATTGCCATCAGGCCTTGGGTGTACCACGCAAAACTGCAAATGAAACATTTGTTGTCGGGTGCAAGAAAAGTAGTTCATGCATCCATTTTCCCAAGGTTCCCATGCAAGGGTTTCAATGCTGGGTGGCAGATCTATACTTAACAGTCTGTTGACTGCACCATCTTGCAGAAGTCTGTATATTCCACCATCTTGCAATGCTGTGGAAGTTATGTTTACTTCTGAAGTGTGGACATGTTTTGTAGAAATGGCTGTGGTGGAAGTAGTGAACAGGCAATCAGCAAGGGATACTTAGGTATTGCTATGAGTTTTTGTGCTGCAATGCATGAAGTATTACATGATGTTTAGAGCACAAAATGTATGGAGAATAGGGAGTTACAAAAGCAGGCTCCAAGATGGTTAAAGAGATTTTAATGCACAAGCATTATTTTATTAAGGGAAGATTAAGGAAGACAACTGATTAGTTTTAGGAACTGATGTGTGCAATGAATGAACAAACAAAATCAAACCAAGTATGCGTATACAACACTGGTTTGCTACAAGAGTAGAGTGAGAAATCTATAAAAGTCAAAGATTTTATGTAGCGGTCCATAGTAATTATCCACAGCATGGCCAGTCTGTAGGCATAAATGTGCTATATAGGAATATGATTTAACCTGGAGAGAAAATGTTTACTACTACACCCAATGAAAATATAAGAGTGGTTGTGAATTGTTTGATTTGTACACTTACACCAGCATGTCTTAGCACTAAAGTTTATTGTGCAAAACTGTGAACGATGATTAGACATGTCTGTGATTTATATCTTTGTGGGTGTTCAATAGGCTCTTAGTGGCCATACCCTGCAGCTCAAGGTGGCAGTGCACATGTTCTTATGGACCTCTGAGAAAAGAGGGGTGGATGATCGGATTTCAAGATTAAGGCGGTAAGAGAGAGGCTACTGTACCCCTATGTGTAGTGGCAATCAATTCCAACATCCATCTGATAGAACTGAAATACTGCCAAATGTATAACTCAGTCTCTAGGCAACACAAAACATTGGCAAGGGATTAGTCATGTTGCTATAGTTGGGGCTGAGAGTTGGAGGTTTAATTCAAGTGATGTGGTTCAACCTTTGGATAAGGCTCTTGCTCAGACGTGCCACATATCCCGACAAGGGCACAGGGATGGTTTAGGACTGTGAGCACTGTGCTTCACCTCCAGGGCTAATGTCTGACCTTACACATCAGAAGAATAGCAAAGTGTTTATCTCTCTAGCAATAATGACTGTGAAATGAAATACTGGGAACAGAAGTGAGACTCCGTCCCTACAACTACAGCCTGCTAAATTAGGAACATGGATAAATATATGACATTTGAAAACATAAACTATTGAAACAGAGAATATCTGAATATATAAGAGTAGATATTTGTATCATGTAATGCAACGTTTCACACTTTCACCGCCGATGCTAACTGGAGGTTGGCAGTCTAGGGTGTCAGTGGAAGGGAAGTAAAAAAGGTCTGAGCGTGCAATGTAAAAATGGAATGGAATAATATTGGCTATGAAAACGAAATACCAAAATGAGTGATAACATTTATTATATGTTGCTGGCGCAGAGCGAGGCCAGAGGCAGTAGGGGGGGAAATGTGACCCTGCAATGAAACACGTGCCACATGTATTGCGCTGGCTATGTGGATTAAAGTATTGTCTTGAATTCTCTCCATTTTAAGTGTTTTGTCCGTGTTGTCTGTCACTGAGAATAATAAAAAGTAGAAGGGTTCCAAGACTAAAACCTACCTCTCCACGCATCTAAAACCCTCCCTGCCATGATACACTTAAATTCTCAATGACATATTCACAAAGATGTAATTGTTGGAGAGAACTTACACTTAAAAGTGTATTTTTGGTGACTGCAGTACCAGACCTCAAGTTCTTCTATCAAACCTCTTTTTCGAATCCATTTGAGCTTTTCATCTCAATCGCTGTTACTTGGAGATATTTTGGGTGACCTGCTATTGTTGGGTCAATAAACATACCAAAGTAAAATACTGGCATGCACAAAAACACAATACAGAATGTTTAAAGATGAAGAAAACAATCAAAGACATACCTTGTAAATATTATTTTTGAACATTTCTTCCAGGGGTAGTGGTGTTGCAAGGTGAGTGTCCTCTGAACTAATCTGGAAAACTGTCTCCAGGCACTGAACTGCAACTACAAGAAAAAGACATTGACATGACTGCAATAGCAGCATGTTCCCTAATGGAAGTAACTAGCAATCTTAACTAAGAGACCTGTAACACAAGCATAGTTGATGAGAAGTTTCTGGGCACAGGCAGGTGTGTACCACTAACTCGCTGCTGAACAAAACATTAACAATGATGCAAAATTCAGATGCACCTACAATAATACTAAGAAGGCTCTTTGTTTTCAACATTGTTATGGAATACAAAATGATAACGCCACAGCCAACAGCAGGTTGCAATACTGATTTCATATTTCATTGGTATTTTAATTTAGAATGACCTCCATTGCAGAACTCGTCTGAGAACCCTTGCCTATGAAGTTTAACATGCTGGGATCAAAAGTGTTAAAGGCCTGTACCACCCCAAAGACTGACAGATCCATAGACTAACATCTATCTAGAGCCTGTAGCACAATTTTCGGAACACAAGAACAGAAAGATTAATTTATTTAACTAGGCCACCCATCGAGGATAACACAGTGCTTCAGAAGTTGAGCAGCCACTTACATCTGCCATAGCCATAGTGTAAAAGTAAAGCCGGATATTAGTACATATTAACTAGATGGAGGGGAGCATGAGGACCTGCTTAAAAAAATTGACGCAGTACCCTAGTTTACCAAAGAGGTAGCTGATTATTTCAATAACGACACTTATCACAGATATCAGCTTTCATTTATGCAGATAGGGAGCTTAGCTTTTAATATTTGAAGTTTATGAAAGCAGCTGGGAAACATCTACTGGAGAAGACAGTAATTTAAGGGAGTGTTCATCTTTATTAGGTCTGAGAAAGAGCACATACTACAAACAAAAGATCATATGGGCCATAACTAAGTGCAAGTGCTACAAAAAACAAAAACGAGTAACCTTGGCAAAGCTTATGTATGCAAGCTTAATTTGTGGCGATGTTCCATCATTAAACAGTGATATACATGCATTTGCCACCTTTATTGGCTTATTCCGTTACCTCTCTTAAAGAATCCATGAAATTTTAGGAGTTATGAATCTCTGTTGTGTGTACCAGATTTCTTTAAAGGAGAAAAGTGCCAACGTCAAATGTTGCTGCTGTGCACCCAGAGGCAGGATATCACTCATAAATAACTAGAAATGTACTGTGTATTGATTCACTATCTTCAATAATTCATCCATTAGATAAAACTGCTGTCTGATGCAAAGGACGCTTATCTGAGAAGAGAATAGTGATAAATTATAACAATGAACAAGAAAAAGAACTCTACACAAGCTAAAAAAATTCAGAAGTGCCAAAAAGGAATTTGCTCAAATGTCGCCAAATATTACAAGAGCATACTTGACACTTAATAATCTCTCTGGTGTTATGGTATTAGTTCTTCTTCAGTCTACTTTTTTTTTTTTGTAAACAAAAGTAGCTTCATATTGAGATGCCATAGGTGGTAAACACAATCGGCCCCATAAGATACATTTAACCCCAAAAGTTTACACTGGGGGCTTGGAGGGCAGCTGACCTCGGTGAGGTCTGACCCCGGGGTACGCTGGGGAATGGAGCAGTCCAATGACAGCTCCAGTTACTTTTGGGCTCTTTGGGCGGATGGCTATTTAAGCTACCCATTTTCTGCCCCAGCCACCACTGTGTTAACGTTAGCAAGGTGGGCTGGACATAAGTAGTCGATAGTTTTTCAGAAGTAGTTAGAACTGTTGGGTAAGGATCACTTACTGTGTGAGCGTTAAGGATGGCACAGGGAAAGGTGGCCATGGCCCTGCAGCTCCTACAGGAGGCGGGGCGCCTGGACATTTCTGGGGGGTGGTGGCAAAGTGGTGACAAGCTGCCTGATGAGGAGGGCTTCAGTGGGGGAGGGGCCATACAGGGGGCAAAAGAGCCTTCTGCAGAGGGCAGAATACAGAGGCTGCAGGACGGGGGGAGCAACGGCAATGAGCAGTAGATGATTAGGTGTGGCAAGGGCAGACTGCGGGGCAAGTCGGGCACATGAAAAGTAGGGGGGGTCAGCATAACACCAGGGGTACTACAGGAAAGGGGAGGGGGTTGGGGAGAAGCCACTCACAATAGAGAACAGGAATGGGGCAGTAAGCTGGTCTGTGAAGGGAGGGGGAATTTCTCAGGGAGCGAGGGGCAGTTGGAAAGAAAAGAGTAAGGCAGAGAGGGAGAGGGGTAACACACATCAAGCTGTGCCTAGTATTTTGCAGCAGCCAAGCTCGAGACAGCAGTGGCAGACGCAACGGGATAAGCTGAACAGGACAGAACGGTGGGCGACGCTGCAAGCTACAGCACAGGCACTGAACCTGGCACCAGGTAAAACTTGCACTGGTGGGTGCAAGACTGCAGCAATGGTGTCAGTTGGGGTGGATGCAATACCATCACAGGATAGCTCATTACGGCTCCAAAAAGGCGCTTACGTGGCTGACATGGGGGTAGGAATAGAGGAAGAGGCTTTGCGAGGAACAGACGCGGGCCGCAACAAGGTGAACCAAAACTGGGGGTAGACGCAGCTACAGGGAAGGTCCAGAGTGTTGATGGAGGTGACAGCGCAGGTACCAGTAGCAGGTAATAGCAGGGAGGAGAGTAGGAGGTAGAAAAAAGGAAAGGACGAACCGGAACCCCTGGAGAGTATGGAGCTGAAGATCTAAAAGATGCCCTATATGGGCGTATCAAAGCCTTTGGGGGGGGGGGGCACATGATGCCTGCAACTAAAGAAATGGAATGGGGAATACGTGGAACTACTGAAGTTCTTGCATAGGGAATTAATGGCAGAGGAGGGCTTTAAGTAGGAGGAATACAAATTAGCTAAGCGCCCTAAAGTTCTACTGACCATGGAGAATTGGATGGCAGCCTTCTTAATTTATGCCAGCATTTACTATGAGCGACACCCGTAAAGGTGTGTGCACTGTTTAAGTAATGGACACAGTTAGAAAGGCCAGATCAATTATGGGGGATATGCGTGGGCCCAATATGAAGAGTTTCAGGTACGCATGGCAGCAGATCCCGAGGTACAATGGAGGGAAGTGGACTCTGACCTGTGGCATCATACTATGGGTCCCTCCAAATTTGGCAAGACCATCTTTACGGCAATTCCTCTACTAATCGTGTATCGGCCATTTCAAGGACGCCCCACCTGGGGAGGGGTGGGGATGGGTATCAAGGTGCAAAATGGACAGATGTGAGCATGCTGGGATTTTAATAAAGGCCTGTGCACTAGAGAATACTGCAAGTTTCGGTACAAGTGTTCCAAACACACTGGCAGGCCTGCTCTCATTAACAGCTATGAGGCGGGGATACAGCCTGGGGCTCCCGGAGCACAGTGGACACAGGCACAGGGCAAAATGATAGTCAACAAGCTCCAATTTCAGGGGAGGAAGAGAAGGTCATTGGGCCGTTGGTAAGAGCTCGTACTCCCATTAAGTTGGATCGGTTACGATTTTGGCTGGCACAGTACGATAAGATGGTAGAGGGACAAATTTTGGAAGAAGGTTTCACGAAGGGGGTTTCGTTAAGGCTGCCACAGGCCTAGAGCGCATAATGGGCCACCAATCTTAAATTAGTCGGTCCTTTAAAACATGTGGTCAAAGAAAAATTACTGAGGGATATACGAGAAGGGAGGATAGCTGGACCGTCTGATGAGTGGCCCATGGAGATTTCCCCTATTGGGGTGGTGCCTAAGAAGGAAAAAGGGCAGTTCAGGCTCATCCAACACTTGTCATGGCCAGAGGGATCCTCCATTAGTGACTCAATTCCTGAGGATCAGTCATCAGTAAAATATTCATTGGTGGACATGGCTATGGCCATTGTAGAAGGTTTTGGGAGGGGCACCCTCATGACAAAGTGCAACATCAAATCAGCTTTCTGTTTGGTCCGGTTCACCCAGATGATTTTGAGCTATTGGGAATCCAATCTGAGGGACAATGGTACATGGATACGACACTGCCAATGGGGTGCTCCATTTCATGCAGAATGTTTGAGCGATTTAGCACATTCCTCCAGTGTGTCGTTTCACAGCAATCAGGGTACTCTCATGTGATACAGTATCTAGATGATTTTTTTTTGTGGGACAACCAAGGACAGGAGACTGTCACAACATATTGCGTAGTTTACAAGTCATTAAGAAGCCAGAGGGACTCAACAGGGTACTGACGTTCTGAGGCATTGAAACTGATTTGGAGGCAATGGATGATAGGCTACCAGTAGACAAGAAATTGACAATGCAGGTCGTGATGGACACAATGCTAGTAAAGGATAAGGTAATGGTCAGAAAGGTGCAAGTGCTGTTGGGACATCTTAATTTCATTTGTACAGTGTTTCGGGCGGGGAAGACATTCTGCAGAAGATTCGGGATGTCGCTAACGGGTTCCACACTGCCGCACCACCATATCAGCAGGAACAAAGGAGGACTTACACATGTGGACGTTCTTTTTATAATCTTTTAACAGAGTGCCATTGGTGGTGCTGTCTGAATTTGAGTGAGAGGCGCAAATGTATTGGATGCAGCAGGGGGCATGGGTTTTGGGCTATATTGGCAAGCTCACTGGTGTGCGGAGGAATGGCTGCTGGCATGGAAGCATGGAGGGAGGAGTATAGCCTTCTTGGAGTTTTTTGCTTTGGTTGCGGCTATAGCATTATGGGGAGAGCAAGTAGCTCACAAGAAAGTTCTATTCCACATCAATAACATGGCTGTGGTGGAAGTAGTGAACAGGCAATCGGCAAGGGATACTTAGGTATTGCTATGAGTTTTTGTGCTGCAATGCATGAAGTATTACATGATGTTTAGAGCACAAAATGTACTGGGGTGGACAATGACACTGTGGATGCTTTGTCTCCTCCACAGTGGAAAAGATTCCATGGACTGGTCAAGGAGGTGGACACGGTCCGGAGCAGAAAGCCTTGAGATTTATAGACAGTAGGCGAGCTAGGATGCTGCAGCTGGTGGTAGAGTGCCTTGCAGTGTTGACAAGACAGGCCTATAGGCAGGCTTGGAAGGAGTTCTTGAGCAGCAGTGCAGATGGAGGTGACAGGGAGAATTGAGTAGGTAGTGCGCTTTGTTTTGTCACTCATTGAGAAAGGGCGGTCCAGGGCAACAATCACTGGCAAGCTGACAGGAATAGCCTTCTGGGAGAAGCTGCTTTGCGGTGATACCCCCTCAGCTGAGGAATTGGGAAATCATATATTGGAGGGTTGGGCCAGGAAGGCTGGGTGAGCGGGGACAAAGAGACAACCACCGACATTGGAAATATTCTGTGAGGTAATTAGGAATGTGTGTCTTGATAAGGATGAACGGGTCTTATTTACAATGCTGATGTTTTTTGGATTATTTCAAGTATCTGAGCTATTGGGGGCACGGGGAAAAGAAGGGTTACATGGGAGGAGGTATGTCCTGATGAAGCGGGTCTGCAAGTCTGGTTGCTCAAGTCTAAGACTGATCAGAAGGGACAAGGCAGGTTAGTGTTACTTCGCAGTACCCAGTACCCCACTATTGCCCGTTTTTTGGGATGCAGTTATGTGAAACAGGGCTATGAAGGAAGAGGGCAGGATTTTTCTTCATACGACAGGCACGACAGTCATGGCGTTTCAACTTTTGGCAGTACTACATAAGGCACTGAGATATAAGCAAGAAGGTGAAGGAATATGGTACTCATGGAAGCAGGAAGAAATGGGTGGAGTAAGGAGTGCATGATGGGCCCTGATGGATGGGCTTTGGACTGCTTTCATCGCTATGTGCGAGGGGGTCGGTTAACTATGGTAGAATGTGTCCTTACACACAGTTTTGTGTATTTCAGGTTCAGTTCCAGGCCCGAGGCAGCTGGGCTATCACTCTGGATCATAGGACATTAATTTGTTAAATGGGCAGAGAGACAGGCGAAAAAGAGTACTGTAGTATAATTTAGGTTTCGACCTCTCCAAGCTGAAAGTTCATTGGCATGGAAAAGGGAGCATGACATGGTCAGGATTGTTGCATTATTTGAATAAACTGATGTTCAGGGGCCAGTGCCCAGATATCTTACTGCTGCATCTAGGGGAAAATAATCTGGTTTGGATAAAAGGAGTAGCATTATTGAGGGCCATGAGGGATGATCTGTCGGAGATAACGAGGTAGTGGGCGAGTACTTACATTATGTGGATTGAATTTATTCCAAGGCGCATTTGGCAAGGAGCATAGAAGCCGTTGGCAATTGAGAAAACAAGGAAGAAGGTGAAAAAGGAGACAAGGACATTCTGCAGACCGAGGGGGATAGGAAAAGTAGAGCATAGGGATTTGACGTACGAGGCAGTGGAATTCTTCCTGGGGGACGTGTTCACCTTTCATTTATGGGCATGGAGCTTTATTTGCTGCAGTTACGTGAGGTGGTATGTAAGGCTCTCAATCTTGACTAAGGGATTCCACACGAAGTGGGTGGTGTTAGAAACATTTGGAGCAGTACCTCTCCTTTTCCTGGGTGGCAGTTGGCTTGGGTTAGCCAAGTTTATTGTTGTTGACAGCAGCAATCCAGGCTGAAAGGGAACAGGTAGATAAGTGCACACCTGGACGAGGCAGAAAGTTTAAGGTTCATTAACAAGTTAACTCAGTTACAGGTTAATAGTTGCAGCAAAACTGATTGGGAGGTTAAAGGCCCCAAGTGGTGAAGTTTAGCACAGGATGGAAAAAACTTCCAGGTTTAAGCTTGGGGGAGGGGGGGGTGTTGAGGGACATTTTAGAGGTGGGGTAGTTTAACGTAGATAGCTTGCTTGTACAGTGAGGTGTAGTTTTGTAAGGAAGAAGGCTAGGGGGTTTCTTCACATGTGATGTGCACCTGTTTCAATAAAGCAGCCTTTTTCACACAAACTGCGTGCTGTGGTCTGTGCTGTTCTACTATTTCCCAACTGTGCTTCTGTGAAGATGTACACATTTTTTTAATTTTCAAAGAATACCAGGAGCTATCCTGGGAAGCTCCAAAAGCCACTGCTCTCCAGGACCACTGACATGAGTAAGCCTTTAGACATGGTCTCCCAAAGCACTAACCTGTTTTTCCTTTTTCTCACAGGGAGATATTTTTCTGGAGGTAAAACTGCCTCCACAAAAACCTCACCAATGTCGTGGCAGTTCCTTGTCTAGTTCCTATCTGGACAGGCAATTAATTATTCCTGCTCGTGACAGGAGTAAATATTATTGCATTCGCACGTGATATTACATGTAAGTGAATCGATTTACAAATGTAAGCTCACTGCTAAAGTGTACTGCACTCGTAAACCAAGTCATTTACGTAAATAAGCTGACCTTAATTGTGCGAATGGCTCTGCTAATAAAGGTTATCATCAAGTCATCAAGTGACAGTACATGCGTCTTCTCAGGCAAGACCTAAAAACACACCCAAAAACTTTAAAAATAGTTTCTTCCTCTGGCTTAAAACCATGGACCATTTACAAGCTACATCAAACATTACAACTAGGTAACAAAAACTTGCTTACTCACCCTTGTACTGTGCTCATTATGGACAGTGGTCTGGACTTAGTTGATTTAAGCCACATAGCATAACAAAGGTTTTACAAATATTAGTGTCCAGGTCTAAATCATCCATAAATTTCACAAAGGAATCAACTAGTTTTTAGGCTATTTGTTGTACATAGTAAAAGAACAGCATTGTCAGCACATTATAAAGCAGGATTTGGTTTACCATTAATGGAGGTGGTGAACTGTTAGGCTGTGAGCTGTTAGAAAAGATTTCAGTTCCATAATATACAAAATGAACAAAACAGGAGCTAAAATACAGCCTAGGCGCACTGCCCTGTCTTATCTAAAGTGCTCTGAGCATTCACCTTGCTACCATATCTAAGTCTAACAAAAAGCTACACATGCAAACATTAGAGAATATAGATAATTGCAAGGTTAACATCCAATATAGATGAAACTGACCACAGCCTGGACATATTATCTCTATCAAAGTCACTACTAAAGTCCATAAACTCCTGGTGTACCTTGTCGACTAGAGTGTATTTGCTGAAGAATAAGTGTAGATTAAAATACAGTTCAACAACACTTAAGGCAGCTCTAAATCTATATTTTACATTGGTTAGCAAGTTATTTTCACTGGCCCAATATGTGATCCTGTCTAGCAACAATCTACCGACAAATTTAACAATTGAGTCAATGAGAAAGATAGGCCGATAGCAAAGGGGATCACATCTATTACATTTTTTAAAGGCTTGTACAATGATTGAGTGAGACTATGATATAGGAATGAAAGGAATTGAAGGAACTGGCCACATTTAAACTGCTAGTGATTTTGGTGCCAATGGTGCTTTGCTGGATTGAAATAAGGCCATAGGGACCCCCTTGGGACCAGGAACCAGGAACTGTCCCCAACAAGCGATTATATAGGCAAGCTTAATATCTTTGAGCTCAAATAAGAAGTGTCTTGAAAGACTCAGATGGAAATGTGTCAGTAGAACTTAATTACTGTTATTAGCTTATATGTTTTTAAAAGTTAAGATCTAAATGTCAAGTAAAATATTAACATCAAGGATTTGCACTACAGAAGTTGCAAATTAAGAACTATAAATCATTTTCCAAAACGAAAAAGAAATCTTTTAATTCACTGATGTGCGCTAGATTATCCAAGCATTTTTTCCTATGTTGTCGGTTTCCTTTTGTTAATAGCCATTACAGAAGATCACCTCATTGCTGTCACAAGTGGATCCAGTCTAGTCTAACAATTATCAGTTTATGCAATAGATCACCAGTATCAACATTGTGCCATTTTAGACTTTGACCACAATCTTTTAATGCTTATAGCAGAGGAATTATAGCAGGGTTGTCTAGATGGCTAGTAGTAAGTTGAAAAGTGACAGACCAGGGCTTATAGTTACTTAAACTGGTTTCACGTCTAGAGCACTCAATTATATTTTTAACCAAATATCTTGTAGTGAAACATAATCAATGATAGAAAAGCAACTTCTGCTCTAGTATGTTGGTTTAATTTCCTCGTCCTGATGGGAAGGTCCATGGACTTTAATTATATTCCTCTCAATGAGAAGCTTGTACAAAATCAACCCACTCTGGTTCGTTTTCAAAGTTCAGATTGGTGCATTTACTGCTATTAGAAAGGGGGTTACACTGAGGAAAATTATGATCAGTTTTTGCACTAAAGTCACCCCCCAATATTAAAGTAAGTTTGTTGGGTGCGTCTGACTTAGCATTTCCAATGGGCCACATCTACCTTATTAAATACTAACATGAAAATCGTAAGATCACATGACAAGAAATCATTATAGTTATAGTAATTACTGATTATTATGAAAGAGGCCCTTGACCAAGTTAATTGAAACAATTACAGAAACTGGAAATTAGTAGTAATCGTCACAACATGACAATTTATTGACAGCTTCAACCAGCTATGTACACCACCTATAGACCTAGTTGAGGTTGAAGGCAAGGCATAGGTAGCAAACCAAGTACAACCATCATAAAACACATTTGCTGTTGCTTCTAAAAAAAAAAGAATAAAAATCTTGATTAGGGTGATTCAACTGATGTCTAACTTTTGAAGCTAAATCTGCTATAATGCAACTAAGAAGGCTGAGTGTAAATGTCTACTGAAAACAGACAGTAGTAGGGGTGGGGTTGTATGTCTTGTAAGGCTAAAAAGAAGCACCTCTGGAGAGACTCGCCTATCGAACGTGCTTGATGAGTGTGTGACGGAGGATCCTATATTTGACAGTATCAAATCAGAAACCTCAGCCAATTCTAGTGGTTTTCAGTTTCCTGGAAATGGCTGTGAATGGCTACACGGTTTTAACAGCTGAATGCTTGCTAACAATTGTTTTCTACTATTTAGCAACAGGAATCCATAAATTGTTTGTTCAAGAACACCCTTCTAATTGGTTTTCACTAAATAACTAGTGAACCTGCCCTATAACTGAACACACTGCACAAGAGGGGGGTCGCAACTGAAGGAGTTCACTCACGTTCTGAATGGACTTCATCCTCCCCTCCTACCAAAAAGCTATATTATCTTTTTGTAAAGTGCTCTAAGGTAACAAAAATGTGACACCTGTGTATTATCAAACGAAATAGATTAGTACATGTTCTGTTCTAAATGTTTCTTAGAGAAGAATAATTAAGAATTATTTAGAGTTAATTTTACAAGAAGTAACTATGGTAAGTAATAACGCTGATGTAGCTAAATGTTTTGGAGAACCTTACTGTAATGAGTAATAGACTAGAAGTATGGCCCTCTAAGATCATTTGTATTAGAAGAACTCCTATTAAACACATGCCTATATTAATGTGTTGCTTTTTCTCCTTCATTCCTCTTCTAACTTGAACACAAGGTAAACAATTAGGACCTCATAAATTTAACCAAACAAACCCTTAACACCTATTATCGAAATTTACGGTGAAACACTTGGCAGATTCACCCATGCCTACTTCTCAACCTTTTTTTTTAACCTGACAAAAGGTGCAGATTTACCATAATTGCTGACATTTGCGAGTAGTCACTGAAATCACTGAATATCAACAATTCTAAAACATAAACACAGTATTTCACAGTGGCGCCAAAACCCTGCAGACTTAAAGCTTGGCTCCACTTTCATAGAGCTAGGTACTCCGACGACCTAAACCTGGCTTTCACCACCAAGGGAGAACTGTCCAAAAAGCATATTTACGATTGTCAAAGTAATTAAAAGAACCAAGTATAGTTATACAGTATGCGCAAGCTTTCTGAAAATAACACTGCCTTTTTAAGACGTAAAATCAATAAACACACTTCAAAACTTTGATTTACACCACCATTTGATTCTTGTTTGAGCAGAGGAAGATCTGATTCAGCAGACTGTCATTTAGGAGGTATTGCACCAAATGTCTTGATTACCTTCTAGGCTTTCTTGTTCATCTGAAGTGTAGGTATCTACTCGACTCTGCTGTCTCAGAAATTGGATGACTGCATACACCAGATGCTTGACTGAAGACATTTTAGTAGTCTGCAGGCTTAACCTAAAAAGTAGATTAAAAAACAAGTTAGATATGTTCACTATTTTACAGCAACAGAGTTTCACAGATTAATCATTTGTTACACCATGTTAGAAAGCTTCTTATACAGTGTACCGACACATGTTAAGGTTTCATGGCACTTGAAAGAAGAGTAGCAGCCAGGCAATTAGCAACTACAGTTTCAGAACATCTAAAGCAGCAAGGCTTTTAAGCTCTTGAGACATTGCATAAAGGCAGTGAGAAACTGCAGAAGGATAAAAAGACATCTATACCCCTCATTTCTGTCACTTGTATTAGGGGCCCTGAGAAGCTAGTGATGAAGAGTTGAGGCATATGGAGAAACAGTTACGTAGCCGGTGTCAGGAAACACAATTCAAGGATCATTGTCTCTGTGGTGTACAGAGATGGTAAAATAGTTCCAGGATTGCTCCTTGACTTCACTTGCTCTGGATCAGCCTTTTTCGGCAAAAAATAGCCACTGGAAGTTAAGGTAATCATTTGGAATACCTCTGCACATTGTATATTATGTAAATGCAATATTTCCTTGACTGGAATGTGCCCATATTTGAATCCGGAATATGTATTCAAGACCTCTGTTTGTTGTACATCTTGTAGTAGTCAAATGGCAGAACGTCTGCTACACACACTTTAAAGACAACACAAGTCATGCATGATTTCAAGCTCTTGGGAGACCAGGAAGCCTCAGCAGCAATTTTGAATACTGAGACTATAAAAACCAGGCCCTTCAGGTTCTCAGTGCTTTGCATTGAGAATCTGAAGGGAACAGAACTGATCTGGACTAACAAGCTTAGTACTCTGTGTTTCTTTTTTAAGAGAGATTTGAGTCTTTTTGAAAAACACAAAAAACATTCAGCTGTGGTGAATCACCTTGGGAGGGAGGGGGGCGAGAGCCATGTTAAAATACGATTCTTTAACTATGATTGCTTTTGTGAAACGATCACTTTTTCATAGAGAGAAGCCCTAAGGGTGATTGATATCTGGCATGCTTTGGGCGCTAAGGTGGTAACCACTGGTGAACATTACAGAATGATTTATGCTTACTGCTCAAATTAGAGAAGGTTTGGGAATTCAAGACACTGGAAGCAAGAGTAATATGTTTTTTGTTTTTTTACACTTTATTTGAACATCGCTCATCATACAGTGAATACAGGAAGTGAACAGAGACGATCATCAGTTATACATGTCAGTTTTAAGCAGATGTAACAAAGGCAAACATGATCACCCATTTGGAATGACGCTTTTAAAGCCAGTAGTATTTTGTAGCATACTGCACAAATGACAAATCGACAGGAGTGCTCTCCCCTCCCTCCCCAGCACCACTCCTCACATTCAATACCCTCAAAAGTGCCAGTTACACCACACCTCCTCCCACTTCTTTGGGCAGCCCCTGTTCTTTGGTAGACTACCTCTTCCACTCTCTGGCACCACTCTAGGTCAGCCTCCTAATCTTCAATTTGTGGGTGAACTGTGGTGCCCCACGCCTGCACAATATTGCTTTTGTCCATCCCCGCTGCAAGTACCAACCAGATTTTCCAAGTTTTTTGGCAAGGGTGCTTACCCTCTTATAGTCCAAATTTTGCATCCAGGGGAACCTCCAGAAACAGGACCTGGGACATTCTCCTGGTTACCACTTGCCAATGACATTGTATGAGGCATCTCCAAAGTTTATGGAAGAAAGTACCATCCTGGTCACATCCTCAGAGGCATAGTGGCGAATCCCCCCTTTCAATCTGGTGTAATGGGACTGTAGAGTAATATGACCTGTATAAAATTCTCAGCTTCACCAGTCTGAACTGGGCAAGAATCACTATTTCTTGTAGATTTTGAAGGGCTTCTATCCAGTCGTCATCACCTATGTCGCCTTAGTTTCTGGCCCAGGTCTCTCTTTAAGTCACCATTTGGTCAGGGGAATTATTATTCAGCTTTCTGTAGATTATAGAAATGCTTGAGCTGTTTCCATTCCATAGTACAGGGGTGTGAAATTTAATAAAATCTACTTGCCCTGTAAAAAACATCCACTTGTCCCTTTTGGTGTCAAATAGCGACAAATTATGACAACAATTTCATTATATAGGAACTCTGATTATAGCCCCTCTGATTATGCCATGGCTCATACCATAGTATGGTTTGAATACTAACAATTCCCTTATATTGTCACCTTTCTGCAGATATACATACTGGGGCTGGAGGTAGCTTTAACTAATAGTTCCAAAGTTGGATTGCCTTTTTGAGTATGTGCATATTACAGCTCTTCTCTAATCTTTTGCAATACTGAGATAGGTTGTAAATTTACTCCTGACAAAGGCAGAAGTCAACTTTTTTCCAGGGTTGAGGAAAAAAGTGGTTGAAGGGAAAGTGAACTTGCAAATGCTCAATACATTTTCGCATGAGCAAATCTACAGATGCATATTTGCATGTGCTAAAATGCAGTTCCCAAATATTTTGTAGGAGTACGATTTCCTGACCTTCTTCTGTAAATTCTTGTGAATTCATGAAAATCGTAAATCTGCACTAATGCAAGGACATATACCATGGATGCACTTTTCTGACTTTCTTAAAGAATTGAACCCCAAATTAGGTCTGGGGTTAACCAAGACCTTTTGTTTTTATTAAAATTCTATCTGCTTCTGTATCAATTGACTGGATTCTCTGTGAGTGACAGCCTTATACTCTTTCACAAGGAGCATATTGGCACAAATAGTAGTTTTATTTAGTGCCAGGAATGTTGTGTCAACGTGTGCTTTTTGAGGACAAGCATATTTTCATTTTTGCAAATGTTTGTCATAATGGTGAGGGCTATGCAGCTCCCACAACTATGACGTTGTACAAAAAACATGTCAAAACATGATATGCATTGACAAAACCAAAGGTCTTATCACCAATGTAAGACCTTTTGGCTTTGCCAATGCTCGTTTATTTTCACATTTGTCATAATCCTGTTGAAACTTGTTATCCCAATACTTTTAGAAGTACTAGCATGCAACAACACATTTTACTAAATGATGTGTCAAAGAAATGGTACCTAAAATGTATCCAGTACTTTAGGAAAACAGTTTTTTTTTTACTTATTTGCATTTTTGGTGACTATTTTAAAATCAAAGAATCATCAGTCCTGCTTTTCAGATTCTGCAAATATTTGCATCTAGTCAGAGAGCATTATTGGGGCATTATGCATAGCCTCATATTGTTGAACTTTGCAAATGTGAGTATACATTTTTATACTGGAACCACTGTCAGTAGTGCAGCCCAAGTCTTACAACACGTCTTTGAGCGCTCACCATAATAATAATGGCTTTCCATTAATGAGACATAAATACAATTTCGAACAGCATTAATATATAAACACAAATATTACCTTAGGTGCAGACAGTGTCCTTCCCTGATCCATAATGCACAGTAAACTGGCAGCCAAAGGGTTTGTGTTGCAGAGGGGTGGGCCCAAGGACAAACCAGACATTAAAACCTATTGTCCTTGACCCAAAACAATATGTCCTGGGCATCGGGCTATAAGAATTCCACATCACTGACAGTAAGAGACGGGCTTTGTGGTCAATTTTGTGGAAGAACTCAGGTGGAATCTTGAAGAGTGTGCTTTGAAGCACACTGAGGAGGCATGGTAGGGTCATCATTTTATAGAGAGATGCTCTGCCCTATAAGGATAGCGGTAGATTCCTCCAGTGCACTACGTCTCCAAGGAGTCTGTCGAGTTGCAGGAATAGATTCCTACACAAATTATTTTGGGTTTCGGGTAATATTAATCTCAAGGTATTGAAAACCTTCTAGCACCAAGGGTGCCGTGCAGTAGGGAGGGAGTCTCGAGATACCACCCGACAAAGGAAAGATTAGGGATGTTGTCCAATTAATGCTATAGCCTGATTGACTCCCACAGGTATCAAAGACCTGCAAGATTCTGGCTATGGAAAGGGCTGGCTGAGTAACATAGAGCAATACATTGCTGGCGTATAGGACAATGCGTTCCTCATAATCTCCATCCCCACTCACTCCCTGTGTAAGTGGATCCACACGGACCCATGGCATGAGTGGCTTGAGCAATAGGATATCCCTGTCTTGTGCCCTTCTGCAGGGCACAGACGAGAGACACTACTCCATAGACTTTCACTTTTGCAAGCAGGACCCGATATAATAGTTTTATCCAACCACAAAATTTAGGCCCAAAACCCAACCTGGCCAGAGTAGCAGAGATTCAGTGCTATTGAATGCCATTTTAGCATCCAATGTCATTAGTGCCGCCTGGCCCATTTGAGCTAGTCTAGTCATATGCAACACTCTGTAGAGGCTTTGCGGACAGAGGTGGGTGCTCCTTTGTGGCATAAGGCCTGACTGGTCAGGGTGTATTACTGAGGTAATAACCTTGCATAGCCTGGTTGCTAGGGCCCTTGCCAGCACTTTGGTTTCTACATTAAATAAGGATATGGGCCTGCATTAGCCACAGACTGTCGGCGGCTTGTCTTTCTTGTGTATAACAACAATTGTGGCAATTAGTTGATCTTCCGGGAGGCTACCCTCTTCACGAGCCATATGGAACATGGCTAGCTTGCCCTCAGCGATTTTATTTGCCACACCCTTGTACTATTCTATTGGTAGGCCGTTGGGCCCTGCCACCTTCCCAGATTGGCGGCTACGTATTGCCGGCACAAGCTCTGCCACCGTCGAGTCTGTTTCTAGAGCCTCTTGTGCCCCACCTGTGAGGGTCTGGAGATCTATGTCTCCCAGAAAGTCAGCACAGTCTGCGTCAGTCATAGTCGTCACAGATGCATATATACCTTCATATTAGGTGGCAAACGTGTCAGCTATGGTGGCACTAGTCATTCGGAGTGTACCGTCACTGTCAACAATTTCCAGTCCCCAAGTGCATCTTTCTCCCTCTTATCTAGCCATGCTAACCACTTGTTGCCCTTCTCCCTTATGTCATACAGCCACAGCTGCGTTGCCTGTGCATGACTACAAGCCCTATCCTCTGTCAGCACACACAGGTCATGCTGTGGGAGGTGAAGCAGACAGCAGAGGTCTGCAGTCCCATCCGCCAAAGCCCTGGTCTCCAGTGACTTAATATTTAGCTGAATGGCTTCGCATTGGAATTTGTTTTCCTTCTTTTTCCCCCCTATCAGGGCCTGGGCCTAGCCGCACATGACTGCTTTAAACGCCTCCCACAGGACACATGGCAAGTCCACTGTCCCTTGATTTTCTTTAAAATAGGTATGTGCCCCTTCCCTGAGTTCATCTCTAATGTCCCTTTCACACAGGTCCCATGGAGGGCAGAGTGAAGTCTTGGGCCGATCTGTTCAGCAGGACCCCTACTGGCGAATAGTCACAGATTCCCGTGCCTGATGTGTTTGGCTCGAATTTTGCCTATGTGTATATGCTGAGCAAAGATATAGTAAATACGAGAGAAACTACTGAGCGCTGCTGAGAATTACGTGTATTCTTGTTGCTGTGGGTTGTACACGACCCATAGATCAGCCAGTTCCACCGCTTCTAGAAAGGGCTGCAGTGGTCCTGACTCACACTGTGGTGCAGCCCTGCTCACTCTATCAATCCCAGGCTCCTTTACAGCATTCATGTCACCTTCCCGAGTATAAAGATCCCAGGTGGCATCGCTAAGCTTTGGGCACTCATGTATGGAAGGGTCCATTCCATGGAGTCTCAATAGTATATATAAGGAACAAATGTTAAGAGGAAGGCCCCCCAGTATCCCGACAGAGCCACATAGCAACAGAGGGGGGCAAACCATGTCCGATGAAGGATAAACAGTACTTATTTCTTGATTAGGATGCCTGTTCCTCTTGAGTCTGCTGTGCAACCTGCATGTACCAGCAGAGTGTAGCCGAACCTGTCTAAGGCCTTATAGTGGTTACCATGGAGATGCGATTCCTGCATCAACACTAGGTCTAGGGCATGCCAGTGCATGCATTGGAGAACTACTGTGGCTTAATTTTGCTACATCGAACATTCACATTCTATGTTCGTATATGTTCAGATCTCGCTCTGTTTGCACTTCCATAGGTGTAACAGTAATGTACATGTAGGTCTCGGTACCCTAAGGAGATCCCATGTCTGAGCGATACCCCTCTATATTCTGCAATTTAGTCCCACTCTGCCCAGAATCCCTGTAAATGAGCAACTATTAAAGCAAATCAACATAGTACAAACCAAAAACAGTTGACGCAAACCTAAGAACTCCCCGCAGCCTGGTGCTCTCCTGCATCTATTGTGTCAGCATCAAGTATGGGCTTGATCGAGCCCCTTGGATCTTGAAAGGCAGCCATGATTTCACGTAGCAAGGGTTTGTTAGTGGGCTGAGCTTCCAATCCTTTGTCACCACCATCCGTTCTTCCTGTCGCAGTGCCAGAGATCACCATTATCACTACGTATTTGTCCAATTTATTGGCTTGCATGGGTTTAGGTTCTCAGTTCCTGACCATGACCCCAAACCCACCTAACTTTGGTTCTTACTTATGTTATTTAGTACACTTTTGTCACAGACCGCGAACAGTTTGGACAGGTCTTTCAAAGAGGAGCTATGCTGAGTCTGATGGAGTGCCTCCCATCACAACCACAGAGCTGGGCCACGCCGCACACTGAAGGCAGGCCACTGGGCAGTTTACCAGGTTCTGATTGGAACACAGGGATCCAGCAAGAGAGAGGTCTCAGTTTTGTCTCCCCCGACCTGCTTAGGCAGTGTACTCCATCTAAGGCCCCAAGGTTCCAGGATCCCACGCCTCCTGGGTTGTTGTCTGCCTTAGGGGGAAAGAGATGATTGCATGCCACTGAACGTCTTCAGGTAATCACCACTAGTCCACCGACGAGAGAAACATTCGCAGGCCACACCAGAGTGGTCACAGGGGCCAATCCTTCCCGGCGCCGTCTCTACATACCTCTCTACCTGTCCCCACCCCAGCCAGAGGCCGTGTTGTCAGGAGCGAGCCATCTGTCTTCTTGGGCCCTCTTCACTACAGGCGGGGTCCAGGTCGGGAGGAGGTAGGGTGAATAATGTGGCTGCGCGGGCCTGCCTCACCCCCAAGACTCTCCATGTGCCTTGTTTGTTTTCTGCCCCGGGGGATGGAAGGTTTGGGGGAGGTCGGCCAGGGCACACCGTCAAACTCACCTCTTATGGCCAAAGCAAGCCCACAGCCAGGGAGGGGGGCAGTCAGAACCTTCACCGCACCCTCCCAACCCCCCAAAAGCAATATGTTTGAGCGTATCAATGATCACAGTCAACTAGAACAACATGTATGAGTGAATACATGATCATAGCATGTTTATGAAACTCATGCACATAGGTGAACTGTTAACTGTGTGCATGCAAATCCTAAATATGAATTCACCAGGTGTGAACTAAACACCTGATAATGGGCCATAACAAAAATGAGCTGTGAATGAAAAGCAAACCTTCTGTTTTGCAGAATCCTAGAGAAAATGCAACCAGCACTTAATAAATAGCACGAATACACTTTCAAGGGCATTCTCAGGGTTAGTTCTTTCCTATAGTACTTTGTGGGATAGATTAATAAAGGAGGAATGACATTTTCTTGCAAGACTGGAGACAAATTGCTTATGTTACCTTCTTTTGATAAGGAGCCTAATACATGTTAGAACTAGAAAGCAATTCAAGATGTTACACAAAGAGCTGGTACCCAGTCCTTACTATTTTCCCCTTCACCCAGGAAAGATTACCCGAAAAGCATAACCAGAAAGGTCTAGAAGAAATAATCAAATATCCTAAAGACCAAACTCTTATTTTCCCACAGGGAAATGTGCAAACTGTCTCTTTATTTTACTTTTTTTTTTTGTTTGTTTTTGGTCATGAACCCTCACCCCTTTGAACTCATCCTCCCATCACTGTGTGACTTCACAGCCAGTTATGGCTGTATTGGAATGAGGGTCCATGCTGCCTCTGCCATACAGAAAGGAGCAACCTCGTGACACCTGGTTACCGATGAAATAGGGGCACTGACACAGGGCTTGGTGAAGCATGCATAATACCTTAAATGTTATTCTCACCTGACTCGGAGTCAGTGCAACCTTTCAAGAAGTTGGCCCCTGTGACTTGATTTGGGAGCTCCTAGTATCAGTCTAGCTGCATAGATTTGAAAAGCCTGAGTCTGATTAAGTGAATATTTAGGCAAACCCTAGTAACACACATTCCTCTAGTTGAGCAAGGAACTTATGTCAGCAGGGGACATTAAGGACTTCATTCAATAAGGGATACGTTTTTCAACACAGCACATTCCCCCCTCCACTCACATTGCAAGGTGGTGGTTCTGTCTGGCAGAAGAGGTCCCACCAGGTAAGCCAATCCTCTAAAGCTAGGTGTCAAAATAAGGTGGCTGCTTTGCATTCTGGCTTGGTGGTTGGCAGGCAGGAACCCTCATTTGGTGGTAGGAACCCTCACTTTGTGCTTAAGCACATATTCACATATTTTAATTGCTTTTCCATCCAAAAACAATTCAACTATCACATAAAATCATCTAACCCACTCGTTGACTCACATTTAGAATTTCAGCTTGGCTCTTCCTCAGGATATTTAATACATAAGTAATATTTTTCCACTGAGGTAAAATTATTTAAAAATATGAGAGAAGAACTAGATAAATGAATTGCTATTGCTGTGAGAGATCCTTTATTTAGCACTATCATTGCTCTGGTTTCCAGCTAATGAATATTCTTGAAGACATGTAAGCACAATGAATACACATTTATAAAGAGAAAAATGCAATTTTCTAAAGGAAATTATTGTTGCGAAAACTGTGACAGTTCCCATTGAGACTTTTCTATTTCCATCATTTTGTCATTTCAGACTATTCCCACTCCCTGCCTTTTTCAGATTCTTATTTCTTTCATAGAAAGTCTGAAGTTTTGAATGTGTATAAATGTTAGAAATGTTTGCACCTTATGCACTTGCTTTGGCAATATGATAATCAAGCAGATGCATTTTTCACCATTATTCTTTTGCTTATGGCTGGATTAGTGTCTACTAGTCCCATGATTGTTTAAAAAAAAAAAAAAGATCGTATTGGGCTATACATTAGAAAGGGACTTCACTCCAGTGCTATTGAGTCAGACATCATGCAGGTTTGCAGCACAAGCATCAATAAGAGGCGACAGCGGGAAGAAGTGGCCTTCAGCCGGACGCTGTTTATCGTACAGCCCTGAACAATCTGCGACAGGAAATAGCTGTTTTGCTATTTCATAAAGAAAACATGGGTATGCTATGCGATTGCCAACCATCTCTGAAACTCGGGAACAGGTTTGCTATTTAGCGCCTAGAAATAGCTTGAAGATGTTAGGACAAAATCAACTCAATAGCAATGTTAGAGTTTTTTTTACTGTTTTCTTTTTCCATTACATGGTTTGAAGCATTACTCTTCGTATTCTGTCTGGTTGCCATTCATATTTTATATACTAGGTTAGGATTTTAAAATACCAATTTTAAACTAAATGTCCCATTTCTTAGTGTCATCCTTGAATGTGAGGTTAATTAACCTATTAAGTGGCCAGAGGCCAACCCCCACACTACCTCCCAAGTGCATGTGTCAGCCATTGGCCAACACTGGGGTGGTATTTAAAGGTCCTTTATTTTGTTATAACCTCTGGCTGCTCTGGAAGAGCTTTGCAAGCTGCTTGAGTGTTTTTTTTCCACTGTAATGATGATCAGCAGACAGGGTGCTGTTAGACCTGTCAGCCTGATGCGTGGTCTTCTACCAAACTTTTGGGAGATTTTGTCAATTTTGTCTGGATTTATGCTCTGTTGGCCTTAAGTCTCTGTGCACTTTAGCACTGCCAATCAGTACTAAAGTGTATGTGCTGACTCCCCTATACATGGTTTGATTGGCATATTCAATTTACATTTAAGTGCCTTGTACAGTGGTATACCATAAGCCTGTCCCAGTCCTTCCATTGCAGCCTGGAGGCAGTGTCTCATGTCGACTTAGCATTTAAAACCTCTTGCCAAGCCTTAAACTCCCCTTTTATTACATAAAAGTCACCCCTAAGGTAGGCCTTACACTGTCCATAGTGCAGGGTGCTGTGTAATTAAAAGGTAGGTGTATTTTTTTGTTTTATATGACCTAGTAGTGAAAAACTCCTAAATTTGTTTTCTCACTACTGAGAGGGCTACCCCTACCCCTCCCAAAGGGTAACATTGGGGATTCCTTATTAAAATGAATAAATTGTAATTCCTAAACCGGAGGTGGTAGATATCTCATGTTTGGTACCTATGAACTTGTAATAATAAACCCTCTTCAATGGTAACCACAGATTTATTATTACACGTTTGAAAATGCCACAAAAGTTGGCATTTTCCTGCCCTTAGCCCTCTGTGCCTGTAACCTACATTAGGTCACATGACTGGGTGTTGCTGGCAGTTGTGACTTTGTGAATTCACCCCGGACAGTCAAACAATAGGTGGGATCAGTACCGCCTTAATGGGCCATTATCTGTCTTTGGGGTGTGGGGGAGCTAAGCACAGACCCACTTGCAACTGAATAGGCAGGGCTCTGCCACCACACAATAGGCTTAACAACCCTGTATACTCAGTGCAGCCAGCTAGGAGCCAGGGGAGGCATGAAATTCCTGGAACTTCAGCGAACCCTTATGGAAACTTCTTCCAACTTCCCCGAATTCCAGGAGCAGGGCACCAGAGTAAAACAAGAGGGCTCTCAGACCTGCTTCTCAGTTCACTACTCAACTTGTGGAAGGGCTCTCAGAGGACTGCCTGCTGTTGTGACGTGCTGTGTACTCTGCCAGGCTGCTGCTGTACCTGGAAGAACTGCTTTGCTGCCTGGAGCCTGCTTGGGACCTTCAGAGACCAGCCCTGCTGCAGAGCCCTGAATCACCACCTACCACCAGGACTCCAGAAGTTACTACAAGGGCTAGTTCAGCTGGTATCTTGTTTTGAGCCATAGGGACATAACAGGCTCCCCCCATCTTAAACCTGCACCTTGACAGAGACTGAGTGTGTCTTGCACCCCCAAGTGGTCTCCCTCATTCTCTATTTTTCTAAATTGGTTTGGGATTTTTATTGTGTTGTGTCTTCACTGTGTTGCTGTTTGTGTACTGCATAATTAGTTAAAACTTTGCCTTTAAGTTTAGCTTGACTGCATTTTGTGCCTAGCTACCCAGGGTTAAGCACAGGTTAATTTAGTGACTTTTTGTGGTTGACTCTGCAAGGGATGGCGGCTGTTGCTTGACCAGGGTTCACACCCCAGTCAACCAACAACACAATTTCTCACAGGTAGGCTGATGTCATTAAAGCAAAGTGAAAGTGAAACGAGCTGATGAGCCCATTTTAGTTTCACTGCATCTGTGATCGGGCCATATCTTAGGCCCCTGAGCACTTATTGGTTCGGCAGAGGTATTGTTGGAAAGGGGAGAAACTCCCCTTTCTGATTATATCCCTGCCCAGTGGACCTCTGCTTGGGGATTACCAGAGGACAGCAATCTCTAACCAGGGATCCACCCACTAGGCCCCAGGGACACTGGGAGTGGCCCCTCAGGCAAGGCTTGTGCGCCCACCCCCAATATTTCAGTCTTTCTGCCCCCTTTGGGGACCGATTGTTTTGATTTCTCCCAATGTGCTCGCCCCATGCCCAGGGGGATACAGAAAGCCCACTAGACACCAAAGAAAACAAAAAAAAGATAATGTAGGGATGGGGTCTGCCCAGAAGGAGCAAGGCCATGTCCCCACCCCAAGACCTGCAGCATCAGTATTTCTGATCCTCCTGGGGCAGTTATGGGTGATTGCTTGCATGCAGACCAGGGAGGTGGTCTTGGAGTGTCCAGTTGAGGAAAGGGATGCAACAGGACTGCCCAATGTCCCCTCTCCTATTTGCTTGCGTGAGCTGCTGAACCCCTGGAGCCTGCATTTTGGGGAGACTACACATGTGGTTTACCTATATGCAGATGTGCTAGTCTACGTGTGGCATCCAGAATCATCGATTCTTGTTCTTCTAAATGCACTGGGGGAATATCGGGGAGTTTTCTGGACTCCGCGTAAGTCTTCTAAGTCCTACCTGTTGCCGATGGGCGCTCTAGCCGGGGACCGAATCAATGCTCTTCCGACGGTTGGATTACCGTGGGGAGCTGTAGGCCTTCGGTACCTTGGGATACGATTGGCACATACGGCTGATGAATATTATGACCTCAACCGTGGCAGAGTGCTGGAGGGGTTGAGGACTTCAGTCAGATTCTAGAAGGAATTACCGCTTGCCCTGAAGGATAGGACGGCCATTACTAAGAAGGTTATTCTGCCACGCTGCCTATATGGCTTGCAGAATACCCTATAAAAAGTGCTGAAATCGCACTTTGCACAAATAGATAGACTAAATCTGGAATTGTTGTGGGCAAGAAGGAGGAAGACAGTGGGGATGTCTATGCTGCGACAAACATGGGAACGCGGGGCCATTGAGATTCCTCATATGGAACTTTATTATTTTGCCTCTCAGCTGCAGCATGCTGTACACTGGTTCGATCCTGAAAATAACTGGGAGAAGAGGCTATTGTAGGATGGGGGCAGAACACATACCTGGTCGGCCCTACTCCTGGGGAACCAGGTGGTGAGGGAAGGGGCCCCCTACATAGTGAAACAGGTCTGTAATGTGTGGACCCGAGTGGTGTCCTCTGTGTTGCGTTGCTACCCTTACTCTAGGGATGTACCCATCTGAGATATGCAGGCTTTTGATGGAGTCACTCTGGACATCTCTATGAAGTGATGGAAAGACGGGGTGTGAGGGAGTGGGAGATCTCTATTTTGGGGGAAATTCATTACACAACAGGATGCGGTGGATGCTTTTCAGTTAGGGAGAGGTCGGTTGCTACAATATGCAAAGATAGCGGCAACAGCACGTGGCCTGTGGCCTGGATTTCCTGATTAACTCCAACCTCTGCCACCGTAGACGCATTATTGTCCCTGGGAGGGGAGTGGAGACAGACTTCACACATTTATAAAGCTCTGAGGGAGGATGTCCTAAGTATTACTCCGGGGGAGCAGCGTAGATGGGGGCAGTGCTGGAGGAGGAGATTTCAGCTGCAGAATGGAAACACATGTATGAAGGGGCTAAGACCAGCAGTTCAAATGCCAGGTTCAAACTCATACAGTATAACTATAATCATCAAACATACCTGGCCCGAATATTCTTCAACGTATATACCCTGCACGATCCCCTTGCTGCCTGCTCTGCCCTGCGGCTTCTGAAGGCTTCTTCCACATGGTATGGCACTGTAGTGCTCTGAACTCATACTGGGAGTGTATAATAAAAGCCTTGGAGGGGGCTGCTGTGTGGATATTGGTGCGTACTTCCAGGGTGATACTGCTGGGACTGCTTACTACTCGTAGGGGAAACCACTTAAGCTGCAAATTTGTGGTGTTGGGACTCTTGTTGGCAAAGCGACGCATAGTGATTAGATGACTTAACCCCATCCCTCCAAAATATGGATACTGGTATCGAGACTTCACTGAATGGGCAGTAGCGGATGAAGTTCAGATGAAACATGTCCCCACAGATGCCAAATTAGCAGAAGATGCAATGGCTTGGGCACAGATGGAACAAGGCCTTAGGGTGACGAATATTCCACCAGACACAGACACAATGAGTGATGACTAAACAATATACATGTGCTGGGAGTTAATGAGGTTAACTGCAGCACATAGAGGTGAGGGGTGAGGGAAGACTATGGAGTGAGACGCCGACGCCTCACGTATGTGGGTAGGCCTAGTGCCTGCAACAGGAAATGTCCCAAAACACAACGTGGACACATCACATTTTCCAAAGAACATTGACCTGTTTTTTGCAAAGTGCCTAGCTGAGCATTTTGGCCTCTAGCTCAGCCGGCACCTAGGAAAACCTAGCAAACCTGGACAGTTCTGAAAACTAGACACCTAGGGGAACCCAGGATGGGGTAACTTGTGGTGCTCTCACCAGTTTCTGTTACCCAGAATCCTTAGCAAACCTCAAAATTTGGCAAAAAACACTTTTTCCTTTCCTCACTTTTCAGTGCTGCAAAATTCAGGAATCTGAGGGGAGCCACAAACGTCTGTCTACCCAGCATTCCCCCATGTCTCCTGATAAAAATGGTACCTCAGTTGTGTGGGTAGGCCTAGTGCCCGCAAGAGAAAAAGCCCCAAAACACTATGTGGACACATCAAAATGATCGAATACATCGCACCCGTTTTGGGGGGGGTGCGTCCCTGAGTTTTTGATCCTGGACTCAGCAGCCATCCAGGGAAACCTACCAAACCCAAACTTTCCTGAAAACTAGACACCTGAGGGAGTCGAGGGAGGTGTGACTTGCGTGGATCCCCCAGTGTTTTCTTACCCAGAATCCTCAGCAAACCTCAAATTTAGCTGAAAAATCACATTTTTCCCACATTTCTGTGTGGGATCACCGCACTGGGAAAAATTTCCCCTCAGTCTCCCGGTAAAAATTATACCTCACTTGGGTAGGTGGGCCAAGTGCCTGTGACAGGGAAGAGCCAAAAACATGTTGAAAATGAGGAGGAACAATAGCGGGTCCAAAAGGGCAGTTTGAAAAAAAATAACGTTTTTAGGCTAACAGGTTGGGCAGAGTTTTTATCGGTATAGATGCGACAATGCTGGGTGGCAGGAATTTTATAAATTTGTGCAGATTCTGGAAGGTTCCATCTCAAAAATGTGGGAAAAATGTGTGATTTCAAGCAAAGTTGGAGGTTTGCAGGGCATTGTGGGTAAGAAAATGGTCCAGTGCATTTGAAGCACACCACCCTGGACTCACCCACATGTTTAGCTTTCAGATGTGTCTAGGACTCGTAGATTTTTCTACATGGCAGTGTCCCAAAATCCAAAAAGTGCAGCCCTCACCATTCCAAGTAGGACAAGTTTGAGAGTTAGCCAAGCTGTCATGGCCCAAATGTAAAACCAAAACACAAAATAATCAAATGTTCTCTTGCTTGTTGTGGGACAAGATGTTTTAGTGTGTGGGGAGAGAGCTGAAAGATTGTTACCCCTTTCAGTTGGGTTGGGGACATAACCATGCCCATACTAGTTGGTACCCCACTTTTTTTATTACATTTTGTAAAAATTTCCTGGCATCTGGTAGGCTTTCCCCCTCGGGGAGTGGATCGGGGGTAATTGCCCCATCTTCCCCCCCATCAGAACAACTTTGTCCCCATTTATTTGGGGTCTTTTAAAAAAAATATATATATTCCCTGATCTTTCTGCCCCCCTTGGGAGGCAGATGGGCCTTACAAAAAAAAGCCGATCTGCCCACAAGGGAGGCAGAATTGGCCAACAGTAATGCAACCTTTGCCCAAGGGGCTGCCCCCCTCAAACAAAACACACCCCAATCCCTCATGCCTAAGTGGTTTCTGCCCCCCCCCAGGGCACATCATCCTCATAGAAATAGGCTGATCTGCCCCCGTAGGGGGGCAGAAATGGCCTAAAATATATTTGCCCCCCAAGGGAACGACCCTTGCCTAAGGGGTCGCCCCCCTTGTGTGAAATTGGTGCAAAAAGAAAATCCCTGGTGCCTAGTGATTTCTGCCTCCCTTGGGGGCAGAATGGCCTAATAAAAATAGGCCGATCTGCCCCCTGGGGGACAGAAATGGCCAAAATACAATTTGCCCCACCCCAGGTGAGGGACCCTTGCCTAAGGGGTCGCTCCCCACCTGTAAACAATAAAGTTTACAGGTGCTAATATAATGCCCTGTAATTCACATGCTAATATGGGGACCCCGGGATTCAGAGATGTGCAAATAACCACTGCTTCTCAACACCTTATCTTGTGCCCATTTTGGAAATACAAAGGTTTCCTTGATACCTATTTTTCACTCTTTATATTTCAGCAAATTAATTACCCAGTATACAATGAGAACCCATAGCAAGGTGCAGCTCGTTTATTGGCTCTGGGTACCTAGAGTTCTTGATGAACCTACAAGCTCTATATATCCCCGCAACCAGAAGAGTCCAGCAGACGTAACAGTATATTGCTTTTGAAAATCTGACTTTGAAGGAAAAAGTTAGAGTAAAACGTGGAGAAAAATGGCTGTTTATTTCACCTCAATTTTATTTTATTTTTATTTCAGCTGTTAATTTCTGTAGGAAAACCTTGTAGGATCTACACAAATGACCCCTTGCTGAATTCCGAATTTTGTTTACTTTTTAGAAATGATTAGCTGTCCAGGATCCAGCATTAGTTTCATTCCCATTTCTGTCACTACCTGGAAGGAGGCTAAAAGCACAAAAGATAGTAAAAATGGGATATGTACCAGAAAAATGCCAACATTTAGTTGAAAATGTAGTTTTCCGATTCAAGTCTGCCTGTTCCTGAAAGCTGGGAAGATGGTGATTTCAGCACCGCAAACTCTTTGTTGATGCCTTCTTCTGCAGCCCTTTTTCAAATCTTTTTTTTTTTAAACTAAATGTTTGCTGTATTTGGGCTAATTTCTTGGTCGCCTCCAGGGGAACCCACAAAACACTGGGTACATCAAGAAACCCTAGGATGTTGGATAAAAGGATGCAAATTTGGCGTGGGTAGCTTATGTGGACAAAAAGTTATGAGGGCCTAAGTGCGAACTGCCCTAAATAGCCAAAAAAAGGCCTGGCACCTGAGGGGGAAAAGGCCTGGCAGCGAAGGGGTTAAATGTTAAAGCATCCACTTTATAGAATGATCATGCGAGGCAGGACCCGCCGGGTCAATGTGAGGGAGTAGTATATGCAAGTCCTTGATTAAAATGACCGACTGATACTTCTGCACTAAACATGTATTAACCAAACATGGAAATTAGTCATTTCTTGCCAAGAACTGTGTTTGTTGATGAAAGTGATAAGATTTTGTTTTTAGGAATTCGTTTTCCAAAATGAAATTTAGCTTGCTTTTCATCACACAATGTGTGCACTGTCGCAGGCTGACCATCAGATATATCAGGGCATATGTATTGCATTTTCAAGTAAATATTTAAACCATATTTAAAGTTTTATTTATGTAATATCCATTAGTGCTGTTTGGCATTCTAGCTTTTAAGATTATGGTAACCTGCTCTGGAAACATATAAACTCTCTGTAAACTGAAGGATAACAAGTATGTCTGAACCGTTACATTGTATCTTGCTGTGGAGTATTCGAAAAAGTGAGATTTGCATTTTTTTATGTTTCCACCCTTAGCAGGGACTCACAGCATAAGACTGAGAATCGACTTGGAAGAGGAAAAAACGGAAACATGAATAGAAGCAGAAATACATGCGATGAAAAATGCCATGTAACATTTTCAAGCTGTCTGAGTTACCAATGAATCTTCAGATATTTTTCGGGAAGCTGTTCTGAAAAATGCACCACTGCACAATCATTTTCTCAAAACTATATAGTTGGGAGGGTCAGGTTAGCCTGGCACACCATGGAAGTAATTAAAGATGTTATGGGTTCCCCTTCAGGGCCTGTGGCTGTTGGCACATTTACGTAGCTAAAATGCAATACTGGGCAGCACTGGTTCACTTTTCATAGTAGGAGAACATCTCCTCACCCCCTACCACTACCTAGATGGAAGTCAGGCAAGCGGGCCAAATCATGGCGGTATTGAAGCCCAGCACTTTCAAAGATTGCTAGCTTCTTTAGTGTAGATACAGCCTAAGGGTAGATACTGTACTACAATGAAACTGCTGCTGCTGTCATGAGATCAATAGATACATACCACAATGTGTTGTATTTTCTTCCTAAGACATTATATTTATGGTTATGTGATATGAGTTAGTTCAGGATTACAGAATTAAGAGTCAGAAAAGAAAGGAATCCCCTATTAGGCTGCAAAAAGAGCATGCTCTCGGCAAAATGATACCTTATATAAGGCAGCATCAAGGTATCTCACCAGTAGCCTCTCATCAGCACCTTCCGCTCTCAAGACTGAGGATCTGTTAGGTCATCTTGGCCTGCAAGCAACCCATGACCCCAACCCTAATGGGCGTTTTACTAGCGTCTTATATGGGCAGGCCAGCCTTGCAAGTCTCTTATCAGCCCCTGCTTTGTCCAGGAGCTCAGCACAGCCCTTCCCATTCACAGCCTAACATAAGACCTTGCCTAACAGCCTCTAGTCACCCAGCTGGCTGATTCTAAATGCTACTTAACAGGACTTAATACTTAGGTTGAAAGTAGGAACTCAAATGTCTTGTTTCAAGAGTGTAAAGTCAACACTCATGAATTTAAACTCATGATGTAACTTACTCATACAAAAAAATTACACCAGTGTGTGTAATTTTATTTGTTTAGAACATCTACTCACAAGGCTGGGCAGTGGGCATTCCAGGATGGGGATATCTTGGAGAAAATATTTAAGGTCCCAAACTTACGTTTGTGGGTGTTCACGTGCAAGGCACATTCTCATCCTGGATACAGCTAAGGATTTACTTCCATATCTAGGGTAGGGATACGAGAGAACCCCTAGAATTGGTAAATGTCGGGCTGAAGGTGTTTCTTAACTTTTTTAACAGGTAAAATATTACCAACATAGAGACAAAAAAGGTTTCAAATGAAAATACACTTTTCAAAATAAATGCAACACATATGTGTTTGTGTTGTATTTACACCTGAGATTCTGAGGAACTTAGAATTGATGACTTCCTGAAATTCTCCTTGACATCTTATGCTGCAGTGGATTATCAGGAGTGCCACTGGGATTCTTATTTTATTCTGCAAAAGTTGCATTTTTTTCTAAACTTAAGTTAAGCATGCAGCAGTAAATTGCTCAATTTTCTTGAGCACATCCTCGCTAGTCTTTTATAAGCAGCACCCTCACAAGCCCTTCATGAAGCAGCCTCTAATCTGCTACTCATCAAGACCTAGCTTGCTGGCATCATCGGCACCACTTTCTCACTTTCTTCTATTTTCCATTTAAACCACTGACTAGAACAGGCTTTTCCAGCGAGTAGCTCATGAGCTACCAGTAGCTCTCCCGTGTGCAGCCCAGTTTACTAAATTAGTTTTTGTTGTTTTGAAATAATGTATGTATAAATGTGTTTATTTTCAATAAATAAGCAGAACGTTGGAGAAAAAGGCAGATTTTTCATCTAATATGGGGAAACTTAGTACAAATAATTATATTATTTTCTTACTGCTAGCATCTGTGCCTGATGCACTAAGGTGATCACTGCTGGTAATCTTGCATATGGTGGTCACTAATGTAATATTGTCTTATTTAGTCACTGTTACAATACTTAAACCATTAGTAGGTCAGGATGATTGGCACTTAAGAAAAGTAGCTCTTATTACCGAAATTGTTGGAGCCCCCCGGACTAGAATATAACCTACATCTTTCCCTGGGCTCTCATTAACCATCCCACTGCGTCTCTCCTCGACAGCCGCTCATCAAAATCATCCTGTCCCTCCGTCCCCGGTCTGCCTCACACCCGAGCCGCCTTCTTTCCGTCTTTTACTAAACCTCCCTGCAAAGGCTTTCATTAACACTGCCTCGTACAAGTGGCATAGTAGTCTGATGTCGTTCATATGTTTACTGGGGGGGGGGGGGGGGTGGAGGAGCGTTGTCGGACCTTCTGAATGTTAAAATATACGTGTAATATCAATGTGTGTAACAGAGGAGTCGCCTCTGCATGCAACAAGGTCGGGCAGCTTTCTTACCAGGTACAGAGAGAGGTTCGCGCAGGAAGACTGCTGCAGTCCACCAGCATCGCAGCATGTCCAGTGCTGGGACTGGGAGGCGCCCTCTGCAGCTGTCCGCTCCGCGTAGCTCTGCTCGAGATGGGCTGGCTTCACATCGCCAGTGACATAGAGAAAGGACAACGCGCCTTCCTAAGAAGCACCACAGGCGACCACCTTTGAATGGCGCCGCTTGCTATTCATCGTAAATCAACATTTTTTTCCTAACAGCTTTAAAAAATGCTTTCGTTGCTCAAGCAGAGGAAAGGATCATATTTACTCAAAACAACCGTTGCACAAGCAAAGGAAAGTATTTTATTTACTTTGATTTAGTTGAAATTCTAGTGCTGTCACAGAAGTCATCAGTACATGACACTACATGCATTATGTTAACCAAAGTATCAATAGCTTAACCCCTTCGCTGCCAGGCCTTTCCCCCCTCCTGTGCCAAGCCATTTTTTGACTATCTTGGGTATTTCGTGCTTAGGCCCTCATAAGTTTTTGTCCACTTAAGCTACCCACCCCAAATTTGCATTCTTTTTCCAACATCCTAGGGATTCTATATGTACCCAGACTTTGTGGGTTCTCCTGGAGGAGACCTAGAAATTAATTAGCCAAAATACAGCTAAAATGTAGTTTTTTTCCCAAAAAATTGGAAGAAGAGAGCATGTGTTTTTCCCCCTGAAAATGGCATCAACAAAGGGTATGTGGTGCTAAAATCACCATCTTCCTGGCTTTGAGGAACAGACAGACTTGGATCAGAAAACCACATTTTTCAATACAATTTTGGCATTTTACTGGGACATACATACCCCATTTTTACTATTTTTTTGTGCTTTCAGCGACCTTCCAGTTAGTGACAGAACTGGGTGTGAAACCAATGCTGGATCCCGGACAGTTAAACATTTCTGAAAAGTAGACAAAATTCTGAATTCAGCAAGGAGTCATTTGTGTAGATCCTTCAAGGTTTTCCTACAGAAAGTAAAACCTAAAATAAAAAGATATTGATATTGAGGTGAAACAAAGAGCCATTTCTGTCCACGTTTTCTTCTATAACTTTTTCCAGCTGTGGCAGATTTTTGAAAGCAATATACCATTACGTCTGTTGGACTCTTCTGGTTGCGGGGATATATAGCGCTTGTAGGTTCATCAAGAACCCTAGGTACCAAGAGCCAACAAATGAGCTGCACCTTCCAATGGGTTTTCATTGTATACCAGGTATATAGAAATTCATTTGCTGAAATATAAAGAGTGAAAAATAAGTATCAAGGAAACCTTTGTATTTCCAAAATGGGCACAAGATAAGGTGTTGAGAAGCAGTGGTCATTTGCACATCTCTAAATTCCAGGGCCCCCATACTAGCATGTGAATTACAGGGCCTTTCTCAAATAGACTTCTTTTTTACACACTGTCTTACATTTGGAAGGAAAAAATGTAGAGAAAAACAAGGAGCAATAACACTTATTCTTCTATTATGTGTTCCCCCAAACCTCCCAATAAAAACGGCACCTCACTTGTGTGGGTAGGCCTAGTGCCCACGACAGGAAACGCAACATGGACACATCACATTTTTACATTGAAATCTGACTTGGTTTTTGGAAAGTGCCTCGCTGTGGATGTTGGCCTCTAGCTCAGCCAGCACTTAGGGAAACCTACCAAACCTGTGTATTTTTGAAAACTAGACACCTAGGGGAATCCAGGATGGGGTGACTTGTGGGGCTCTCACCAGGTTCTCTTACCCAGAATCCTTTGCAAACCTCAAAATGTGGCAAAAAGAAAAACACTTTTCCCTCACATTTCGGAGCTGTAAAGTTCTGGAATCTGAGAGGAGCCACACACGTCCTTCCACCCAGCATTCCCCCAAGTCTCCCCATAAAAAATGGTACTTCACTTGTGTGGGTAGGCCTAGTGCCCACGACAGGAAATGACCCAAAACACAACATGGACACACCACATTTTACCAAAGAAAACTGACCTGTTTTTTGCAAAGTGCCTAGCTGTGGATTTTGGCCTCTAGCTCAGCCGGTACCTTAGGAAACCTAACAAACCTATACATTTTTGAAAAGTAGACACAGAGGAAAATTCAGAATGGGGTGATTTGTAGGGCTCTCACCAGGTTCTGTTACCCAGAATCCTTTGCAAACCTTAAAATTTGGCCAAAAAAACACATTTTCCGCACATTTCGGTGATAGAAAGTTCTGGAATCTGAGAGGAGCCACAAATTTCCTTCCACCCAGCAAACCTCCAGGTCTCCCGATAAAAATGGTACCTCACTTGTGTTGGTAGGCCTTTTGGCCACAACAGGAAACGCACAAAACACAACATGGACACATCAAATCTTTACATTGAAAACTGATGTGTTTTTTGGAAAGTGCCTAGCTTATGGATTTTGGTCTCTAGCTCAGCCGGCACCTAGGAAAACCCACTAAACCTGTGCATTTTTAAAAACTAGACACCAAGGGGAACCCAGGATGGGGTAACTTGTGGCGCTCTCCCCAGGTTCTGTTACCCAGCATCCTTTGCAAAACTCAAAATTTGGCAAATAAAAACAATTTTTCCTCAATTTTCGGTGATAGAAAGTTCTGGAATCTGAGAGGAGCCACGAACATCCTTCCACCCAGCATCCTCCCAAGTCTCCCAATAAAAATGGTACCGTACTTGTGTGGGTAGGCCTAGTACCCAAGACAGGAAATGCCCAAAAACACAACATGGACACATCAAATTTTGCAAAGTGCCTAGCTGTGGATTTTGGCTTCTAGCTCATTTGGCACCTAGGAAAACCTAGCAAACCTGGACATGTCTGGAAACTAGACACCCAGGGAAACCCAGGATTGGGTAACCTGTGGCGCTCTCACCAGGTTTTTTTACCTAGAATCCTTAGCAAACCTCAAAATTTGGCAAAAAAATACACTTTTTCCTCACATTTAAGTGCTGTAAAGTTCTAGAATCTGAGGGGAGCCACATACTTCCTTCTACACTGCTTTTCCCCAAGTCTCCCAATAAAAAAATGGAACCTCCCTTGTGTGGGTAGGCCTAGTGCCCATGACAGGAAATGCCCCAAAACACTACGTGGACAAATCAAAATTATCAATTACAAAACGACCTGTTTTTGCAGTGCAGGGGCACCTGCGTTTTTGGTCCAGGGCTCAGCAGCCATCTAGGGAAACCTACCAAACCCAGACATTTCTAAAAAACTAGACACCCAATAGAGTCCAGGGAGGGGTGACTGCATGGATCCCCCAGTGTTTTCTTACCCATCTCAGCAATCCTCAGAAAACCTCAAATTCAGCTAAAAAAACAAATCACATTTTCCCCACATTTTTGTATGAAATTACTGCACCGGCACAAATTTCCTACCACCCAACGTTCCCCTCAGTCTCCCAATAAAAATAATACCTCACTTGTGTAGGTGGGCCAAGTGCCTGTGACAGGGAAGAGGCAAAAACATATCAAAATTGAGGGGGAACCAAAGCTGGTCCAAAAGGACAGTTTGAAAAAAAGCATTTTTAGACTGACAAGTAGGGCTGAATATTTATCGTTATAGATACGACAATGCTGGGTGGTAGGAATTTTGTGGATTCCTGCAGATTCCGAAAGGTTCCATCACAAAAATATGGAGAAATTGGGTGATTTCAAGCAAAGTTGCTGGTTTGCAGAGCATTGTGGGTAAGAAAATGGTGCGGGTGCATGTGAAGCACACCACCCTGGACTCACCCAGATGTGTGGTTTTCAGATGTGTCTTGTAGATTTTTCTTGTTGTCAGCGTCCCAAAGTCCAAAAAGTGCAGCCCTCACCCTTCCAAGTGAGACGATTTTGAGAGTTAACCAAGCTCTCATGGCCCAAATGTAAAACCAAAACCCAAAATAATCAAATTTTCTCTTGCTTGCTGTTGGGATAAGATCTTTTAGTGTGCATAGGGGGGGAGAGATGAAAGACTGTTACCCCCTTCAGTTGGGTGGGGGCATAACCATGCCAATACTGGTTGGTAGCCACCACCACACTATTTTCTTTTTAATTCCCTGTCATCTAGTAGGCTCTCTGCCTCCGCCGGGGGAGTGGATCGGGGGTAATGGCCATACCTCTTTAAAAAAAAAAATCTTCCCTGATGTCTAGTGGGCTTTCTACCCCCGTGGGGGCAGATGGGTCTTACAAAAATAGGCCAGTCTGCCTCGAGGGGGGCAGCAATGACCATCAGTAATGTGCCCCCATGAGGAGTGACCCTTGCCCAAGGGGCTGCCCCCCAAACAAAACACACACACCAATCCAGGTGTCTAGTGATTTCTGCACCCTTGGGGGCAGATCGACCTAATAAAAGGAGGCCGATCTGTCCCCGAGGGGGGCAGAAATGGCCTAAAATAAAATTGCCCCCAGGGGAGCGACCCTTGCCTAAGGGGTCGCTCCCCATCGGTAAAAAATACAAAATAAAATAACCCTGGTGCCTACTGCTTTCTGCCCCAAAATAAATTTGGCTCCCAGGGAGCGACCCTTGCCTAAGGGGTTCCTCCCCTCCTGTAAAAAATAAATTATCCCTGGTGCCTAGAGGTTTCATGGGCCTAATTAAAAAATGCTCCCCTTGGAGAGCGGCCCTGGCCTTTACTTTGATGCCTCTCGATCTCCCCTACCCCCACAGATCGGAAGAGAAATGCTTGCTGGAAGAGAAATGCATTTCTCTTCCAGCGCGATGGGAGACACCTCTGATAAGGTTGGCGCGCATTTGCGTGCTGACGTCATCAGATGTCACAGGGGGCTGGAAGGGGAAGCCCAGCAAATGGGAGGGGGGTGGGAGCGATATCGCTCCCCGTGGGCCGGGTGCTGGATGTAACGGTAACGTCCTCAGCACCCGAGCGGTGCAGCCGAGGACGTAACCATTACGTCCGTGGCACCCAAGGGGTGAAATGTAGAAATTGCACTGCCACACCTTCGTTAATGTGCTTTCATTTACACTCTGGAGTTCGACAGAGAGGGAATTTGAATTAAATCAGGTGTTTGCAAGATTTAATTGACATGATGTTATAATTTAGGTCTTGGACTAACAGAATGTATTAAAATGATCTTGAATTTCTAATGATTAATGAATTAAAAATGTGTGAAAAAATGAAAGAAATGTACTTCCCCATTATATATTTAATGAAATGCATTAACAAAGTTCGTTTTTCGTTTAAAATGAATGTAACATGCATATCATTAAAGCATTAATAATGTTGAACTTATAAGTTTGCTTATTAAGGTGTTTTATTAAAACATATGAATTAAATGTATTATTGTAATTCTCTTGCATTAGCCTAAGTGTAGCCTGTTAGCTTTGTATTTCCTGACTGTGCAGGAAATGCTGATTCATTTTCTTTTATACTGTGGGCTTTCTTTCAGACTTTGTTCCCATGGGAAGATTAGCTTTGGTAATAGGCCCAATTGTTTAGACATAGAAGTTGTAACAGTGTCCTTGGAATCAGGACATCCTGAATAGATAGACTAATAAATTATACAAATGTTTCAGTCCTGTGTGGAGTTACATGAATGTATTAGGTTCCCATGACCAGACCCGGGAATGGAAGTAAATGTTTCAACCAGGAGTTGTGTGATCGATTATTTTTGGATGATGCCCCTTCAACATAAAATATGGACTGCTTTTTGGAGTGACTCAAATTGCTTTATGAGCTTTAGTACTTTGGACTTTGGTCAGAAGTCAGATCTCCTGCATTTCTGAGCCTTTGCTGATGAAGAACCCCACATGCTGAGCTTTTGGAGAAGTATATTCCTCTCTGCTTGCATCTTTGAGATGCCCGGCTGAGACTTAGAGAATCTTCTTTAACCCTTTTTAGACGACTCTTGACCAAACTTCTGACATGTTAACGCTTTCCCTTTTTTCCTTATTTTTGTTCACCCCGGATAGTAGCTTGCAGTCCAAGATAATTTTTTTCCCAAATTATTTTTGCACCTTTGTACTTTTTGTCTTTTCCCACATATGTTCTGCCCCACACATGTATTTCCCTGATTTGGCCAACAGTAGCTGCTGACAACAGTAGTTGCTGACATTAGCGCCTCTGCCTGCACCGTGGCCCGTGGACACCACTCATGAGGTACACGAAGCAGCGTCCCATCCCGCACTGCAGCCCCGGTCCACCGACGCCAGCACCATCGACTCCTGTGTCGTCACCAGGCATCCTACCTGTACCGTGGCCTGTGGACACCACTCGTGAGGGTCATAAAGCACTGCCCCATCCCGCACTGCTGGCTTGGGCCTACCGACGACAGCGCTTCAGCAACAATGATGCCGCTGCCTGCACCGTGACCTGTGGACACGCACGTCGCACCGCCCTGCTTCACACCGCAGCCCTGGTCTCACCGACGCTGCTGGACGCCATCACAGAGCCGCTGCCAGCACCGTGACCTGTGGGCACCGCACGTCGCATCGTCCCGCTTCGCACCGCAGCCCCAATGCCATCCACGCCAGCGCACCTGACTTCATCAGCCTGGAGTTCGATCTGCAACACGTGTGACTTCAAGAGCCCAACGACTCCTGCACTGACTCCAGAACCGACACCGCAACATCAGCAACGCCGCTCTCCGGAGCTCACCATGAGGATCACGATGCCCTGCAAATCCAATGTACTGTTTGCGGGTCTTCCCAACACCGTAGCTGGCCAGCAATGCCACAGCCAGCCTGAACTGTTGGTTTTGCTGATCATGACGCCGTGATAGCCCCAAGTGGCGCTATCGACTTCAAGGAAGTGCATTTTTTAGTGAATCTTGCAGAATTCATATTTTTATTACTGTATGTTGGATTTTTATCGTATTTGGTCTTGTTTTATATAAATAAATATCGCCTATTTTTCTAAAACTGGTGTGGTGTCCTTTTGTAGTGTTTTCACTTATTACTGTGTGTTATGTGCAAATGCTTTACACATTGCTTCTGAGATAAGCCTGACTGCTTGTGCCAAGCTACCAAGGGGGTGAGTAGGGGTTATCTAAGTGGGTATCTTCCTTATCCTGACTAGAGTGAGGGTCCCTACTTGGACAAGGTGCAAACCGACTGCCAACTAGAGACCCCATTTCTAACATGGAACATGCAGACTTTCTTCCTTTTGGTAGAGGCACAGCACTTTCTAGTGAGTAGCACCAGGTAAGAGCTAAATAGGTAGTAGTTTCCTGATATGTGCTTCCTGTTCCTAGTAGGGTTAGGTGCGTTATGGTTGTTAAATTTGAGCTCTTAAGATAGCATGCTTTTACTCTTGTGTTTTGAATAAGAATAGATTAACTGTTTTGCTGCTAAGCCTTTTCCCCCTATAATGCTAAGCCCTTTTTCTGCTATTTGGTGTACAGCGTGCTTATGCCTTAATAACCTTTTATCCACATAAGATATCCACACCAAATATGCGTCTTTTTTTTCCCCAACATTCTGGAGATTCTAAAGGTACCCAGGATTCGTGGATTCCCCTGGAGGAGACCGAGAAAATAGACAAAATATAGTTGCTTTTTTAAAATTTATTTACTTTTTTTGTGCAAAAAATTGAAACAAACAGCTGCACAGGAAAGCATATGTTTTTTATGTGGCATCAATAAAATATCTGCTGGGTTTGCCCCACCATTGTCCCAGCATCTCAAGAACAAGCACAGTTGTATACAAATACAATTTGTACCACAGTGTTTGCATTTTTGTAACTGGTAGTCTATTCTTCCTATTTTTAATGATCTAGTAAAGAATCTAACCACAGATTTCTCAGCTTGTGAATTTCCCCAGGTGTCAGACTGGATCTGGAAACTTTTCACCAATTCCCTAGTGCATCAACAGAGGATGTTGACTGACTTCATGTCGAATCCGTCCATTCCAGATATGGAAGAGCTCCCACCTTCACACTGACTTCAGTTGCTTCTTTGTGCGCTTACCGACGCAGATCTGGAGCTAGCAGTGCTGCCTATTTGCCAGACTTTTTCCCTCAGGAAAAATCTAAATCAGCTGTACGGTGTGCAGATGTGGGTCCCAAAAGAACAGTGTGTAAGCAGATTCATGACTGCCACCAACAGATCTCAGTGTTGAACACTCACAATGTCTGCCTCTGGGAATTACAGCACTTCGCACGACTCAGAGTCATGTTCTTGCTGTGTGAAAATGGACTGAAAAGCTATTGACAACTGCAAAGCCTAACTTGCCATCACCGAACTCTGCAAGAGGTCAAAGAAGAGGTCACGTTCTCGAAGCCGCTCACGCACATGTTTGAAATCAGGAATTTTGGGTAAGTGTCAAAAGTCACATAAGAAGCACAAAGTCCAAACATGGCTCATCGATGTCTGTCACCTCTAGCAGTTTCAATGCGCCAGGCACTTCAAGGCCTCGGAACTGCTCCAGACTCCTGAAGGGCTACCACTCAACTTCCTACCCCAGCAGACAGCCACAGATGATGTAATGTGTCAGCTTAGAGAGGCAATGACCAAGATTTTTTGAACCCTGCCTGTAACCTGTAAAACACCTTCAGGGCCCCAAGGATCCAACATGGCTGCCATTAGGAGTCACTTTGGTTCCATCCACCGCAACACTCAACTGTCATTCGTAGTCATGCCCATCTGCGAGCACAACATCACGGGCTCCAGCTTTGAAGCAACACCCATCGCCAATTGCTGTGCCACAACCAATGCCACCAGCCCCGATAGCGACACATGATCAGATTCAGAGGCTCAACCGCCACAAAGAATGCAACACTGTGTCCACTCCAACTCAGAGATTTGTCCCTAACATGATGATGATGACTATACTGATGATTTTTCTGATGATGGGAAAGTATTTGAAGACCTGCAGAATGCCAGTGGCTTGGACACTAGCCCTTTCCAATCCGGCTATGGCCATTGAAGAGTCTGCCTCCTTCGCCACATGGTAGTGGAAGTCCTGGACCTCAACCTGCCTTTGCAGGAAGTTAAAACAAATGTCGTGATGGAGGCCCTGAATCTAACACAGACAATTCAGAAACCTTTCTTGCCCTTCAATGAGGCCCTCACTGATGTACTGTTCAGCACCTAGGCTAAGCCAGAATCTTACCCTCCAGTGAACAGGCAAGTGGCAAGATGACACAGGCCTGCTCATGGGGATCATGATTTGCTCTTCCAACACCCCACCCTGGGAAACTTAGTGGTACAGACATCCTCCAGCTCCCAGAACCCAAACTCGTTCCTTACCATCCCACCCAACAGAGAATCTAAGTAGAAGGAGAAATTCGGGAAACAAGTATCAGTCCCACCCTACAACATCTAATCCTAATCTTGGACACTGAAGATACGGTGAAATATACAATACACTCAGGTCTGAGTATTACTGACTGTCTAGATAGGACAGTCAGGATCAGTGTGGTGCTTTTGCGCCGCATCTGGTTTTGCAACACAGGCTTCTCAATGCACCTGCAACAGTCCATTATGGACATGCCCTGGGATGGCCCAAAATTGTTTGGAGCAAAGGCTGACTCAGTCCTGCAGAAATCTGAAGAGCGCAAAGCCACTGTTCACTTTTTAGGCCTAGCTCAGCCTGTTTGGCGGTTCTGACAACAACAGGCTTTTGTAGGGGATAATCAGCAGAGGCAGCATCAATACAAGCCTCCCAGTCATGTCATGGGCAAGGCCATGGGCAAAAAGCCCAGCTCCTGCAGCACCCAAAAAACCACTATGAATTGCCCTTAGGGGCACACAATCAGAGGGTAGTAGGTCAAGTCACCTTTTACCCTCCTCCTTTCCCCCTTCCCCTCACACAGATGGCAAAGCATCCCGTCAGATCAATGGGAGCTCCAGATCGTGGAACTTGGATATTCCTTACCCTTCTTGTCCTATCCTCTCGACATGCCACCCACACCACAACACCTTCCAGAGGACCACTTGTCCATACTCAACAGAGAAGTTCTGGCTCTCTTGGCCAAGGGAACAATAGAGAGGGAGCTAGCATCATATCGGGACTGGTTGCTACTAATATTATTTTCTGTTGCTAATGAACGATGTGGCCTTCACCCTCTGACCTTCTTCCAGAAGGACAAGTCCAAGATGCCCTGGCTCATGTCCTGTCTACCCTGGATTCAGGAGACTGGATGGTAGTGCTGGACTTAGATGACATACATCACATCTTGTTCCTGCAGTCCCACGAGCAGTGCCTGTGATTTCAGGTAGGCTACAAACCCTTGCAGTTCTCTCTGCTTCCCTATGGGCTTACAAGTGTACCTCCAGTATTCACAAAGGTGATGGTGATAGGTCATCTGTGGAGATTAGGGATACCATGATGGCTAGCTACTGAAGGTGGGCGCACTTCAAACAATTGTAAGCCACCTCCAGACGGTAGATGACCTGTTGACATCATTGGGTTTTTCCGTCACTGTGAGAGCAACTCTGAGGCTGCTGGGGTGGAGCCAAGCCGGCAACCAGTATGGCCGTGTGGCGTTGAAGCTCCGTCAAAAGGACTCCCCAAGCCTGTCAGAAGAGTGCATCCTCTTCACCTCTTGAATACGGAGCGGCCATCCGAAGTAGGTGGGGGCAGTGGGAGGGCTGCTGCTGAGCCATTGTGGCTGGGATAACCGTACAGGCATTGCGTTGCCGCTCCCGGTCCAGGCGTAGGCCTCGGAGGCCCCACGGTGGTAGGGGCTGCAGGCGAGCCTGTGGCCTACGTTCTGAGGGCTGCACATCATGGGCTGCTACCCCCGCCTGCACAGCTCTGCTTTTGCGGGTGCTGGCCCTTACCTGGGGAGGGCGCCATGACATTTTGACTGGCCGCGGGCATGGCACTGCAATTCTTTGACTGCGCTGTGGTGGATCTGTGCCACACGCCCTGTGTTGCCTGCATCCTGGAGCACCTCACCCACCCTCACATATCTGGTGTGGGGGTCCTGCCATCAGGCCTGTTCATTGCTGTGTTCCTGCAGAGAGCCCCCCTCACTGTACCTCCCTGCCGTGGAGCCTCTCCTGCCTCATGATGACGGCAAATTGATGTGCCACAAATACCTGCTGTTTGCCGCCTACAGTGGCCTCCCTGTAGGGGGCCCCAGGCACGACCCTGCATAAGCATTGGGTGGCGACTGCCATGGGTCACAGGGATCCCAAATAACATACGTTGCCATTTGAAAAATTGATCGCCCTCCCACTGGCTGACACCAAAACAAATAGGGAGGAGGGCGCAACTGGAGGCCAGGCCCTGGAACACCAGGCAGACCTGCAGTCCATTTTGCTAGAATTGCGTGCAGGTTTCCAGGGCATTAATGCACAGTTCGATCCCCTCATGACTCGCCTGCACAAGATGGGGGATCGCCTGGATCGCCACGATACTCAACTCCAGGCGGTTGAGGAACGCGTCTTCTTGCCGGAGGACTCTTGTGCACAGTCGAATAAACGTCTGGACAGACTAGAGTCCAGACTGCGCACTGTTGCTGCAAAAAATGAGGATCTCGAAGCGCGTGGTCACCGTAACAACATTAGAGTTATGGGGATTGCGGAGACTGCCGCCACTGGGCGTGTGGATACATTTGTGGAGACATTACTATGCGAACTGTTAGGATGCCAAAACCTTACTATCACATTTGTTGTGGAACAAGCCCATTGCCCCCTTGATTCGCGGACAATCCCTTGTGCACCGCCGAGTCCCATTATCGACAGGCTTTTGAACTTCAGGGACCGTGACACTGCGCTGCATTTAGTGCGAGAAAAGGGCCCGTTGCAATATCAAGGGATGTCCTTAACAATTTTTCTGGATTTTACCATGGCGGTTCACGAGACCCGATGCAAGTTTGTGGACACCAAGGCGGTGCTTTGCAAGCCGCGGCTGCGCTTTGGCATGTTGTACCCGGCCAGGCTCAGGGTTGATGTCGATGGGAAACCCCACTTTTTTGATACCCTAACTGAGGCCTTGGCGTTCTGCAAAAATACACCAACAATCTCCAGAACACTCTCCGCTAGCCATGCAGCTGCCCTGCAGTTTGGACCTATTTCCGCCCGACTAATGTCCCCTTATTGTTATTGACTCATAGTGGTGTATACTTTATTGTCTACCCTCACTATCATTAACTTTGCTATCACCTTGGCTCTGTTTGCTCTTCCTCATCTCCTTTGCAGGACTTACTTTGTGCATGGAGAGTTCCCTGCCGTGGTGTTGCTCTTTCCCCATGGTTGACAACAAATTTGCATTTAGGTTTTTGTATGTCACTATGGTTTCTTTGGGATTTCTCTCAGCGCGTTTTTTACTGTGTGTGAGAGAGGGGGTAGGGGCTCAGAACTCTGTTAATGTGTTTGTTATTTGGTTTCTTGTTTTCTTGACACATGGTGACTGATCACGCCACTTCTTACTTACTTATCCACTAATATCCCAATAATGCACGCTAAACCTGAGGTCTTTGCCCCACAATCCACTGTATTCATAACCTGGAATATCAGGGGCATTAACAACCCCTGTAAGGCAAGCAGGCGTTGTACTACTTAAATAGGCATAGCACTGCGATTGCTTTCCTACAGGAGACTCACCTCGCTCATAGGTCTGCCTATGCATTGCCGCTCACTGGGTCCTCCTTGTTTTTTTCTGGTTATAGCTCCTACTCCTGCGGGGTCTGTATATTGATACACAAAAGGGTCCCTTTCCACCTCATCTCTACTATTGCTGACAAAGAAGGTGGATACATTTTTGTAAGGGTATACTAGCGGGCCACAGGATGTTGCTGGCCAACATTTATGCTCTAGATACAGATGACCCCAATTTGTTTCATGACTCCAACTGCATCATTTTAGGTGGGGATTTCAACATGATCTGGTACCGATTGTGTGACACCACAGATAAGTCCCCAACGTTAAAACCCAAATCACTCTGCATTCTGTGACATCTCTGTAGCACTTACCAACTGTTCTACCTGTGGTGTCTGCGACCGCAAAAGACATTAGCCTATACCCCGCATGACACCTGGGCACATATAGATTTTTGGCTGGTCGCTCCACCAGTGTCCACGTGTTTGACTACTACTATGCACCTACCACACACATTATCGTATCTCTCCCCAGTGACCATAACCTGTTCTATTACTCAAACGGGGGGTGCAGGAGCGCTTTGGCGGTTCCCCTCACTTGCAATCCAAGATACCATGTTTCGCTCTGACTTGCAGATAGCAATTACGGAGTACTTTGCTTTGAATGCAGGAACTTTTTCCACACATACTACACTCTGGGAAGCCTTTAAGGCGTACAAACAGGGTGTAAGCGTAGCTAAGCACAATGGCATACTGAGAGATATATGTAATAGCATAACACAAGTTGAGACCACTCTCCGGACTTTAGACAAGGCTGACCCGTGCAGTGGTGCCAGTGCGATATGGGAAGGCACTCCATTCTTTTGGAGGAGTACTGGGACCTCACTGACCGTGAAATACTTTATCTCGGAGGTATTCCAATCAATCAATCATTAAATTTATAAAGCGCGCTATGTACCCGTTAGGGTTTCAAGGTGCTGAGGGGGGGGGGGGGGGGCAGCTGCTATCGGTCAAAGAGCCAGGTCTTGAGGAGTCTCCTGAAGGTGAGGAGGTCCTGGGTCTGGCACAGGGAGGTCGGGAGGGAGTTCCAGGTCTTGGCAGCGAGGTAGGAGAAGGATCTGCCGCCGGAGGTCTTGCGTTGGATTCGGGGAACGATGGCGAGGGAGAGGTTGGCAGAGCGGAGTTGGGGGAGGGGACTTGGAAGTTGAGTCTGTTGTTCAGGTAGGCGGGTCCGGCGTTGTGTAGTGCTTTGTGCGCATGGGTGAGAAGTTTAAAGTTGATCTTCCTGTCCACGGGGAGCCAGTGTAGGTCCTTCAGGTGGTGGGAAATGTGGCATCGGCGGGGTATGTCGAGGATCAGGCGGGCGGATGCGTTCTGGATGTGTTGGAGTCGTTGGATGTCTTTTGCTGGGATGCCTGTGTAGACTGCGTTGCCATAGTCAAGTCTGCTACTGGGTCACCGTTTTTCTGGTTTCCGTCGGGATCCACTTGTAGATTCTACAGAGCATGCGGAGGGTGTTGAAGCAGGAGGAGGAGACTGTGTTGACCTGTTTGGACATGGTGAGGGCGGAGTCGAGGATGAAGCCGAGGTTGCGTGCGTGGTCGGCTGGAGTAGGTGGGGGTCCCAGCGCGGTGGGCCACCAGGAGTCGTCCCGGGCCAAGGGGGAGCATCCGAGGATGAGGACTTCCGTCTTATCGGAGTTTAATTTCAGGCGGCTGTTTCTCATCCACTCGGCGATGGATTTCAATCCCTCGTGGAGGTTGGCTTTGGCGGTGTGTGGATCTTTAATAAGGGAGAGGATGAGCTGGGTGTCGTCGGCGTAGGAGAGGATGCTGAGGTTGTGTTGACGGGCCAGTTGTGCGAGGGGTGCCATGTAGACGTTGAACAGAGTTGGACTTAGCGAGGAGCCTTGGGGGACGCCGCAGATGAGGTTGGTGGCTTCGGAGCGGAAGGGTGAGAGTCGGACTCTCTGGGTTCTGCCGGAGAGGAAAGAGGAGATCCAGTTGAGGGCTTTGTCTTGTATTCCGGCTTCGTGGAGACGAGTTAGTAGGGTGCGGTGGCAGACCGTATCGAAGGCAGCGGATAGGTCTAGGAGGATGAGGGCTGAAGTTTCGCCGTTGTCCATTTGCTGTCTGATGTCATCTGTGGCGGCGAGGAGTGCAGTCTCGGTGCTGTGGTTGCGTCTGAATCCGGATTGGGAGGGTTCTAGGATGGAGTTGTCTTCGAGGTAGTGGGTGAGCTGGGCGTTGACGATCTTCTCGATGACCTTCGCTGGGAAGGGGAGGAGGGAGATCGGGCGGAAGTTTTTGAGGTCGTTGAGGTCAGCCTTGGGTTTCTTGAGGAGGGCTTGGATATCGGCATGCTTCCAGCTGTCCGGAAAGGTCGCAGTATCGAAGGATAGGTTGATGATCTTACGAAGTTGGGGGGCGATGGTGGAGTCGGCTTTGTTGTAGACGTGGTGAGGGCAGGGGTCTGAGGGGGATCCTGAGTGGATGGAGTTCATGTTCTTTCGGGTTTCGGCGTCATCTACGTGGGTTCAGGTGGTGAGGCCGTCGGCTTAGGAGGAGTTGCTGGGGTGGGGTCTGGCAGAGGTGTGGTGTTGAGGCTGTCGTGGATGGCGGCGATTTTCTGGTAAAAGAAGGTGGAGAGTGCGTTGCAGAGTTTCTGGGATGGTGGGACGTCATTGACGTTGGCGCTGGGGTTGGAGAGCTCCTTCACGATGCAGAAGAGCTCCTTGCTGTCGTGTGCGTTGTTGTTTAGGCATTCTGTGAAGTGGGAGCGTTTGGCGAGTCGGATAAGTTGGTGGTGCTTGCGGGTGGCTTCCTTGTGGGTTGCCAGGCTGTCGGGTGTGCACTCGAGAAGCCATTTTTTCTTAAGTTTCTGGCAGGTGCGTTTGGAGGTGATCAGGCTGCTTTTTTCTTTTCTTGGTTGACGGTGGGCCTCTTGAGTGGTGCGAGGGTGTTGGCGCAGTTGAGGATCCACTGTTGGAGGTTGATGGCGGCGGAGTCCGGGTCGGTAGGGTCGGTCGGTGGGTTCTTGGCGAGGGTGCTGTTTAGTTGGTCCTCGGTGACTTTGCCCCAGCGGTGGTGTTGTGGTAGTGGGGTGTGGTGGTGTTTGGTGTTTTTCTTGAATGTGACGCAGTGGTGGTCGGTCCAGTGGAGTTCGGTGGTGTGGCTGAAGGAGATGTGGTTGCTTGCAGTGAAGAGTGGGACTGCCTGTCGTTATGGCGAAGGTGTCCGTCCTGGGCACACGCTGGCACACCTCCTCCGACCCTCTTGTTCAGTGACATATATACCTGAGCTGTGCAAGGCATGGGGAAGGATGCATAAGGTGGGCACCCGGGAAGTACAATAGGAGTTTCTAGTTTATTATTCAGCATTGTATAATAGTCGGCATTGCAGGGACGTACCATTCCTATCGCAATATTTAGAGGAGGTGGCCATGGTTTGGCTTACTTCGGCACAACAACAATTTCTCAGTGAACCATTTACTTGCGAGGAATTTATGCAGGCCATAGAGGACCTGAATTCCTCTAAAGCTCCCGGGCTAGATGGCTTCACAAGCAAATTTGATAAAACATTTAAACAGAGATTTTAGCCCTGCATCTCTTAGAAGTGTATAGTGAGGCTCTCACACTGGGCATAGTGCCCTGACACTGCGGGAGGCAGTTATTACACTCTTGCCTAAGCTGGATAAAGATCCCGATATTGTAGCTCCTACTGACCGATTTCACTTCTGAACTTTGATACCAAGATCCTGGCAAAGCTTCTGGCCACTCGCCTCTCACTAATGATGGACAGTATCATTTCCCTGGTACAGTCGGGGTTTGTTTCCCACCGCTCTACAAATATCAATCTACGTACACTGTTCGCAGTGCTCCATAGGATTTCCGCCTCCACCCCCGCAGTGGTCACCATATTGGATGCAGAAAAGGCGTTCGACTCTCTCAAATGGCCCTTTCTTTTTGCCACTTTGAGCAAACTGGGACTTACTCATCAAATTACTATATACTGCCCCTATTGCTAGAATATGGATAAACTGCACCATAACATCCCCATTCTGCATCTCCAGGAGGACTCAGCAGGGCTGTCCACTGCCCCCCCTGCTTTTTATAATAGCAATGGAACCTCTAGTTTGACAATTGCAGGAAAACCATATTCAAAGAGGACTTCAATTTTTCAAGCAGACCCCTACTTGTCTCATTATATGCAGATAACATCCTACTGTTCATCCGCCACTCTGAGATGAACCTGGGTCCTGTCTTGCAAGAGGTTATCCTTTGTGGTGCTTTCTCAGGGCTGCAGATATATTAGAACTTGTTCCACTCATGTATGTGATGGTTCCATTCCGTTCGCAACATCCGTTGAAATGGTGTGAAGACACGGTTAAGTATCTAGGCATATACGTCCACCGTGTTTAGGATCAGATTCTCCGCCTCAACTATGGGTTTGCAATGGAGAGACTTGCGGTGCAAATTGATTGTTGGATTAAGCTGATGATTTCCCTAGCGGGCAGCATTGCTATAATCAAAATGATTGTACTCCCTTGTTTTTTATATCTTTTTGTGAACATCCCTATCCATTTGACTAACTCCTTCTTTGCTACTCTTCAGCAACTACTGACTTGCCTTATCTGGGCAGATAAACGCATGAGAATTCACTGGGACACATTGGTGCTTCCCTCCGAGAGGGGTGGCTTTGGGCAGCCTCGTTTTAATTTGTATTACATTGTCGCACAGTGTAGTTTTTCCTTCCACTGGTACCATCCAGATGCGCGCCTTCAATATAATATCCTTGAAAGAGATCTTATATTCCCCTCGCTACTACACACATTGCTCCCACAGAGGTACCCCAGAGCACATGCTCCAGGGAGGATGCCTATATTCACCCGCACTGCCCTTCGCCAATAACCCAAGGTTTTCACTCACATGTGAGGCACTAGTTAAGCGTATTCCAACAGCCCTGTCACTGCACACCATGGGGGATCTATTCCCAGATGGGCACATCTTCTCTAGGACAGAGGATACACACTTTGCGGCAGCAACCCCTATGGACCACTTTGTCCTTAGTAGGTTACAGAGCATCCTGTGCTCCCTGCTTCCCACATTTCTGCTTGTGCCAGATGCCTTACCCCCCTCACGCTGCTTATTGATAATACAGATGGCACCAGACTGATCTCCAGGCTACAGCGTGCCTAGACCTTCTCCCAACACATAGGGGGTGATTCTAACTTTGGCGGGCGGCGGAGGCCGCCCGCCAAAGTTCCGCCGGCAGAATACCGCTACGCGGTCAGAAGACCGCTGCGGTAATTCTGAGTTTCCCGCTGGGCTGGCGGGCAACCGCCAGAAGGCCGCCCGCCAGCCCAGCGGGAAACCCCTTCCCACGAGGATGCCGGCTCCGAATGGAGCCGGCGGAGTGGGAAGGGTACGACGGGTGCAGTTGCACCTGTCGCGATTTTCAGTGTCTGACACTGAAAATCTTGGCGGGGCCCTGTGAGGGGGCCCCTGCAGTGCCCATGCCATTAGCATGGGCACTGCAGGGCCCCCCAGGGGCCCCACGACACCCGTTACCGCCAGCCAGGTTCTGGCGGTCAAAACCGCCAGAACCAGGCTGGCGGTAAGGGGTTCGGAATCCCCATGGCGGCGCTGCCTGCAGCGCCGCCATGGAGGATTCCTCAGGGCAGCGGGAAACCGGCGGGACACTGCCGGTTTTCCGTTTCTGACCGCGGCTGTACCGCCGCGGTCAGAATGCCCTGGGATGCACCGCCAGCCTGTTGGCGGTGCATCCGCGGTCGTTGGCCCTGGCGGTAGTCTACCGCCAGGGTCAGAATGACCCCCATAATCCCAAGCTCCACAGTCGTTGAGACGCGGATCTAGGATGGCCTCTCTCTGATTAAATGTGGAGGTCTTGCTGCACACAAACACACCATATACCCCTGAATAGCTGCCATTGACTAATTCATTATACATATCTCAGACGAGTGTATGTCACTCCTGTGGCGCTTTCTAAAATGGATAGCACCCGTTCACATTCATGGCCCAAATGTCAGGCGCCTGGGGCAGACTTTGCGCATATGACGTGGACTTGCCCCACCATCACACATTACTGGAGGGAAGTGTTTTCTTGTCTTACCAAACATATTTAGCAACCCTTGCAAGACTACCTGATGTTTCTTATGGTGTATGGGATTATTTATTAAATAAATATGAAATGTTGATATTCCTTTATTAAGATTGATAATTTGAGTGAATGAATGTATAAGAAGAGAATTGAGTGGTGGATAGCATGATAGTTCCCCCAGGTGTTTATTCCTTTAAATTACTGTGATACGGTGCCCTATCCCCTTGGGTGGATAGGTTATGGGGGGGCCTTCTCTCACCGCTTTTAAAGTGGTTCTACATTAGCCATCTTTTTTCCTGCACAAATTAATTCTGCGGACAAAATGCAGCATTCCTGCCAAAAGTAGTCACAGCCTTCAAAATAGTGCCTTCCACATAGGGCAATCCATCACCTTTCCAGTTTTCTATGCACCGCCCCATCCTTCCAAAAAGGAACAACAGCTCCTTTGCTTTGACCCACAGGTGCTTAGCTTTTATGTAGAACAAACAAGAGACTGCTGACATGATGACCAACTTTTCGTCTGTTATCTGGGGCTAAAAAAGGCAAAGCGGTGCAAAAGAGGACTATTTTGAGTTTTATCATATTTTGCATCAAAATCTGCTATGGATTGGCCTAGAAACAGCCCCTGGGACTTGTACTCTCACTCCAACAGAGCAAAGGCTGCTATCGTGGTGCTGGCGCATGGTGGGCCAGTTCTGGACATTTGCTAGGTTGTGACATGTGCAACCCTCCACACGTTCATGAAGCTCTACTGGATAGCCAGGCCCAGCAGGCAAGACATTATACCCGATCTCTCCTGCAGGATTTCCTAGTCTGAGTCAATCCCCAGACCCAATAGCAGAGGAGGTTTTTCTTTGGTTTCTATTCTGTTCACAAGGAATCTGCGGTTATGCATCTCTCTCAGAAGAACAAGTTACGTACCTTTGGTAATGCCTTTTCTGGTAGAGACTCGACCTGCAGATTTGTCACTAAACAATTGTTCTCCCCACTGTGGAATGGACTCATACTTTTCATTAATAAGATCCCAAATCGAAACTTCTGCACATTGCAGTACGTGATTCTCTGTCCACGCCATTGGACATAGAGCTATGGATCAGAAATGAAACTGACAGCAGGGCACAGAGTTGGTGCATATTGGGCTCCGACATAATATCCAGAGCAGACAGATCAAATGTTAAGCAGCACAGTGCCACCTGGCAATGCAAAAGGGAATTGCTGAAACGTTTCCAGATCCAGCCCGGTGCCTTGGGAAATTTACAAAGTGAAGAATCTGCAGTTACATAAAGTCTGTACAAGAAAAGGTGTTAGGGAAGGTAAATAACTTGTTTGTTTCACCCTGCTTGCAGTTTGTGGTGGAAACAGGAGAGAAATGCATGGGTGAACCCAGAAAGCTAAAAAATTGTGAAATGCAGACACAATTCTGAATTCAGCAAGAAGTAATTTGTGTAAGTACCTCAAGGTTTTACCAAAGAAACCAATTATTGAAATAAAAAACAAATAGGAAAAATATTGGGTGAAAATATCCTTTTGGGCAGCATTTTCATCTGTAACTACTAGTCATGATCGCTAATTTAAAGTGCAATATACCGTTATACCCTACAGACTCTACTGGTTGTGGCAATATACAGGGTTTGTAGGTTTCCAAAAACATGTGATACCCGAATCCAATAACAAAGCTGCACCTTATAATAGCTTTTCAGCAATTCAAATGATGAAATATAAAGAATAAAACATGATTATGAAGGAAACCTATGTATTCATGAAATGTACGCAAGATACTAAATTTAAAAACAGTGGTTAATTGTACACCTCTGAATTTGGGGTTAAACAGACTATCATAAGATTCAGAAAATGTCTTCTTCTAGCTTACACGCAGAAGCTACCAATGCAAAGAAATCCAATGGGTAATAACAAATCTTCTGCTATTCTATGTTCCTACATGTCTTCCAATAAAAACGATACCGCACTTGTGTGGCTGGGTCTAACCCCTGCTACACAAAACACCCCAAAACATCACCTGGAGACATCATATTTCATCCAGCAGAATCCACACGTTTTGTTTACAATGTGCATCCACAGAGGGTATATTACCATACCGAGATGGATCTAAAAAATAGATACCCAGGGGTGCCCAGGAAGGTATGACTTGTGTGGTTCTCGTGAGGTTTGTTACCAAGAGTCCCTTGAAACCCTTAAACGTTGCCTAACAACACATACTTTGCTACCAGTTATGTGAAGGAAAGTTCTGGAACCTTCTATGATTTTCAGATTTCCTACCACCCAGCATTCCCCAACGACTCCTGATAAAAATGGCACCTTACTTATGTGAGTGAGCCATGTGTCCGCAGTAGGAAAAGGTCCAAAAAACACAACATGGACAGATAAAAATGTTCCACTCAAAACCGACCCTTCAGTGGCTGCGAAATATAGGCCCTAATTCAAACGGCACCTATGGAAATCTAGAAACAGGCATTTCTGAAAACTATACACCCGGGGAAGTCCCGGGTGGCTTAACTTGCATAGATCGTGTAAGGTTTTCTATCCCAGAAGCCTTTACAAATCTCATACCTTGGCCAAAAGCACACATTTTTTACATATTTCTGTGAGAGAAACCTTTGGAATCTGCGCTGAGCCACAGATCTCCTACCACTCAGCGTTCCCCCATGTCTTTTGATAATAATGGTACCTCACTTGTGTAGGTGGGCCTAGAGTCCACAATAGGAAAAGGCCCAAAATGCAACATGGGCAGATCACATTTTTCCACTCACAACCAACCCTTTTCTGCAATTTACGTAGCTGTGGATTTTGGGTCCTAGCTCGGCCTGCACCTGGGAAAATCTGTACCTTTCTGAAAAGTAGACACCCGAGGGTGTCTAACGTGGCATGACTTTCGTGGATGTCACAAGAGTTTATCACCCAGAAGCCCTAGCAAACCTCATATTTTGAATATGAGTGCACATTTATATCACATTTTTGCGACTGAAACTTCTGGAATGTACAGGGAGCCACAAATTTACTACCACCCATATTTCTGTGATGGAAACTTATGAAATCTGTGGGGAGCCACATAGTTCATACCACCCAGAGTTCCCCCATGTCTTCCAATATACATGGTACCTCACTTGTGAGGGTGGGTGGTAGAGTCCGCATTAGGAGAGGGCCCAAAATGCAACATGGACAGATCACAATTCTCCACTCAAAACAAACTTTTTTTTGTTGCAATTTGAGTAGCTGTGGATTTTGGGTCCTAGCTCAGCCCACTACAGGAGAAACGTACCAAACCTGTACATTTCTGAGGTAGTCTTACGTGCTGTGGCGCATAAATGCCATAAGGTTTTCTTACCAGGAAGCCATAACAAACCTTAAAGTTTGGCTAAACATTTCCTCACATTTCTGTTACACAATCCTCCGGAATTGGTTGAGAGCCACAAATTTCCACAAAATTCTCCCATATCTCCTGATGAAAACATTGCCTCACTTGTGTGGATGGGCCTAGGAAAGGGCCCTAAGCCAACATGGACAGATCAAAGTTTTCCACTCAAAACCAACACTATTTTTACAATGTGGGTAGATGTGGATTTTGGGCGATAGCTCAGCTGGCACCTAGGGAAACCTACCAACCCCACACATTTCTGAAAACTAGACACCTGTGGAGTCCAGGGTGGTGCAACTTATGTAGCTCTCGTACTCATAGGTTTTCTTACCCAGAAGCCTTTGCAAATGTCAAACTTTGACTAAAAACACATACTTTTCTCACATTTCTGTAAGTGAAACCCACACACCACCAATCAAGCTCCACTACGTACACCATGAGGCAACCGCCTCTACACACACATTACACCAGTCAACCACCACTACACAGTCAGTCAACTGCCACTGCATCAACACCGTCATCCAATTACATCCACCCACACACACACTGCCAGTCAGCAGCTACTACATACACAGTGCGAGTCAACCGCCGCTATACACACACACACCAACAGTCAAGCACTGTTGCATACACTGTCAACCAGTATACACAACCTCACCAACTGCCATTCAGGCATCACCATGAAGCTGTATGCCACTTTCCTTTCTAAGACACTCCCAAAATTACCGGATTATACACAAAGCACATACAAAAAAATAACCATTCTACTAAAGACAGCACATTATTTTCAGTTGTTTTTTATTTAAAAAATATTATCTACTGATAGAAGATGAAAAACCCAACTGTGTTTGTATGCACAACAGGTGTTACTAATCACATCTGTTAGACATGTCTGCTTTAAGGTGGTCTTCTTCCAAATGTTTTGCATTTAGCCTCTAATTTTTGTAGAAATTAGTTTTTGCTGGCTCTAAGACTAGCACTTTACAAGTGCTAACCAGTGATAAAGTGCTTGAGCTTTGTGCTTTAAACATGGTAAAATTGGCTTACACCTGATTGGCATTTTTAATTTGCTTATAAGTCCCTCGTAGAGTGCTATACCATGTACCCAGGACCTGTAAATTAAACACCACTGGTGGGCCTGCAGCAATTATTGTGCCACCCACTTAAGTAGCCTCTTAAAACAGGTCCCTGGCCTGCCAATGCAGCCTGAATGCAGTTTCAAACTGCCAATTCAACTTGACAATATAACCCCCTTGCAAAGCCTTAAACTCTCCTTTCATTGCCTATAGGTTACCCTTGAGGTAGAGCCTAGGTAGCGGATAGGGCCTGGTGCATTGCAATTAAAAGGTTGGACATATACTTTTACATTTTGCATGTCCTGGTAGTGAAAAGTCCCTAAATGTGTTTTTCACTACTGTGAGGTCTACCTCTCTCCATAGGATAACATTGGATTGCCTTATTACATTCAATAAATGCTAACTTTTAATTGGGAACAGATCCCACTACATTCTTCTCCCCAGCAGCAAATCCTGTTCAGCGGTCCTTTGCCAAAGGGTATTCGAATTCATGGAACTCTCATCAACTACACTGGAGATTTTTGACTTCCAAATAAGAAGTTAAATCCGAACAAAGAAATCTTTACTGTGACTTTGTCCAGCGGCGCCCCGACAACGCCTCCTCCTTGGACACCACCTGCTGCCTTGCCCCACTGAACTTCTACCTTCTCAGAGAATTTTTGTTGAAAGATAAGCTCCAACCGGGACCAATCCACTTTTTGTATCCGACTTGTGCTCCATGGCGGTCGGCCATAATTTGCAGCTTTGACAGATGACTAAATGTTCACTGTTCACGCTGTGATCTTTAAGGTGCTAGTTTTTACCTTAAACTTTAACAATTGATAATTCTTGTTCTACTGATTGGATTTTTGCCATTTAGGTGTCAAATCATTTTTTTTTTCATGAATCTGTTTATTTACATTTTATTTCTACATGACAAGAAACATTAAACATTAGCGTGCAAGGAGATAGTGTTGCATGGTTACAATGCTTAGAAATGTCCATTCAGATTGAAACAATCAAGTAAAGAAAAACATAGGCAGCTTGACAAACTGCTGCTCAGTCTTCAGTCATTCCGCTGGTAGGTGTCAAATCATTTATTATAATCAACTTCAATTTTCTTAATTAGTTTGGGATTATTCTTGTGTTTTTGCTTTATTACTGTGAGTTGCATAAATAATGTACACATTTCCATTAAGATAAGCCTGACTGCATTTGTGCCAAGCCTTCGAAGGGTTAAATACTGGTTAATTTAGTGGCATTTGTGGTTCACTCTGAGAGGGACTATGGCTGTTGCTTGAGCAGGGGTAAAACCCCACTCAATCAGCATCCCAGTTTCTCATAACATCAAACAATAGGCTACCTGGTGTCAAAACAAATAAATTGCAATACAGATCATAGTGTCAGTTACCTTTCACTCTCATGGATTGCTCCCAGTACTTCAGGTGCATATGGTATAGTTTAAAATGTGCAAACTCAAAGGCTAGGATTAGAAGGACACTTGGGGAAGTACTTATGATGCTCCTTTTGTCATCCATGTTGGCCACAGACTCTACATTCCCAACAAAGAAAGTCATATTTAGTGTTGGAGGAATGTATTCAGGAAGGTAGCGAACTTTCAATCTCGCCACATCCTCAATCACTCTAGTTCTAGGAACACTTGCATTTTCTACCGGAACAAGGCTGCCTATTACAAACTGCTGAATTTTGTTCAAAAGTAATCTTGGAATATGGAAATGAATCTGTGAAAACAATGTAAGCATCAAAGGGGGTCAAATGAATCAAATGAAGAGCCAATTTCTTGTACCAGATAGATGACATTTGAGCATCATCACAAGGATGCTTACTGTAGTGTGGAATACACACTGGTTGGTGCACTTCTCCTACCTGACCCCACACAGTCACGGGTGAAGTGCTCTCATTGTAAAGAGTTGTGAGCATGCAGATGTCTCTTCCCCACACAGTCACAAGTGAAGTGCTCTCATTGTGAAATGTTGTGAGCATGTAGACATCTCTTTCAAGGAACTGTACTGTTCCCTTGAAATGGTTTACAGACAACCTCTTTAGGGTAACCTTTACAGTTAAAGCAGATTGTGCTGCCTGCCACAGTGCCGACTTTGAAAAGTTATTTAAATAATTGCAGTCCTGTGTAGAAATTATCAATATATAAATGTTGACCTTTGAGAAAGTCTGTTCTGGCAAATTTCTACACAAGGTTTTCTGCGACTCCAGCAGTGGAAGGACAACCACAGGGGTCAATTGAAGAATCCCTATCTGAATACACCATGAAACTATGCTCACATCCAGTACCACTTTCATACAACCTATACAGCTTAATACCATCATCATAAATACTTTATTTCGATCATTCCGATAGGCACATTTTAAAAACACATCATAAGTAAACATATACAAGTAAAAAGAAGACAGCTTGGACATAAATACATCAAAATTGGGCAAAGCAAACCCATATAAAACCATATTGATTACAATTACATTAAACAAGTTCCAATATATAACATCATATTGTGAATCAATTCAACACTATCTTAGATCACAATGAGGTGCATCATTCGAATGGTGATCCAATACCCACAACCCAAGAGATTTTCATAATTAAAAGGTCCATGGCACTATATCAATGACTGTAAATGTGGACATTGCCTTATTCTCCAGATCACCAGGAGAAACCAGGGAACGGCGAAGGTTAAGTAATGACTAACATTAGTTTTAACTATTCAAAGGGCAGTTTGACATTCTCTTAAACACAATGACCGGGACACGGGGAGAATCCAGATTTTCCTACACCTGAAAAAGAAATGTTCTTCTATCTTAGCTGCACCGCACAAGGCACAGGAGAATGAAATACACGCTCAATTGCCAGTAAAGACACCAATTGGAAGCGTGCTGTACCTGAACTGCATGTACACTTTCCTTGCCCGGGGGGGTCCATTTCATCCTAAAATCGATCCTGGTAAAATACATTCTTGATCTGAAAAAAGGAGTGTTACAGCACACCACTCGAAGAGTGTGCAGAGAGTTGGCCCATTATAAATTTCCAGTACCTTCTTTTTAATAGCACCTTCCCAATACGTGGAGGAGACTCAGAAATCAACCATAGGTCACTACAACCTATATTGAATAAAGAATCCCTAACATGTTTAAACCAGGGGGGAGAGTTAGAGCTGGGAAGACTTAAAACATCTCTAACAGCTATGAGACTAGCTCAGTTGTTGCCCAAAGTCTTTGCCAGTATAGTAAGGGCCTAATCCCCACTCACTCTTTAATAGGCTTTTTACCCAGATCAAGTTAGGGGTGCTAACAGGAAGACCCACTAGCTGGCGCAAAAAGCAATGCTCAGGAATAACAAGTTGATTCACATCCTGGTGCCCCCGTAGTTCAGCCCCATAAAGGGCAGTCCCCAAAGCCTGTGATCTATTGATTTGTATAGGGGTGTCTAGGAAAGAAGAGACTTGGTGAGCTCCAAGAATTGCCCCTTCACACTGTACCATTTTCAATACCATAACATGCTCTGCTCTCTTGATGGGTGTGTACTATCTGAAAACTAAACAGCCCCTGCACAGGACCAGAGACTCATTCACAGATATATCTTGACCTGAAACATAGATCTCTGAGAAACAATCAATTAAATGGCCACTGACAGCTCAAATTGTGAAGTGACAGTCATAATCAGGTTGATCTCATGGCAACATTGTAGCATTATCCACAAAATGCAGCATCCACTGCAGAACCAAATACTGATCTCTACTAATGGTTGCTGGAAAAATAGCAGTTGCCATCATGGTACCAATGTAAAGACAATAATGGCTTCCGTAGCATTCTAAGATAATGCCAGAGCTCCATCATGTCATGAAGATTTGAGGGAGTCCACCAGGTAGCTCTAGAGTGGGGGTTACATGTGGCACTGTTGTTCTTCAAACACTGTTCTGCTCAACAATATCATCCAAACACACGCCGTCAATAAAGAGCTGGAAGAAACTGATAGGCAAAAAGGTCTCTGTATTACCTTTAGCACCACTAAAAGCTGGCAAAACAAGCTGCATCGTGTTGGGGGCAACCCAAGATACAGTAATTTCATTAAGAAGCCTTCCAGCCCCTGTCTGCAATCCAGCTTGCTCATGATGCATGGCAAGCATTTCAATATCCTCCTCTAAATTAATTACTTCAATGGTTCCCAACCTTTTGACTTCTGTGGACCCCCACTTTATCATTACTGGAACCCAGGGACCCCCACTTAAGCATTACTGCAAGCTGGGGATCTAATCTGTTAATATTTTTTACTTTTCAAAGCAGTTGGGGAACCTCTGAGAAGGCTTCGCGGACCCCCAGGGGTCACCGGACCACAGGTTGGGAACCACTGAATTACTTCATTTGCCCTAATAGTAGAATCATCATCAGATGATTCTTATGGGACAGAAAATGCACTGCCAGAATCTTGCACTTGGTCCTCTGCCTCAGATGCCCAGTCAGTATCAAAACAATGCTTGGAAGCTGATTAAAATGTAAACCAACCACCTGCTGGGTGGTCACCCTCCATGTGGCCATGATGTTTACTAATAAAACTGTCACACAAAAAACTGACAATAGACAACACTGTTTAAACTTAGAATGCAACAAACTGTGGCCGTAGCAAATAGTAAATATTCCTACTTAAACACAAAGATCTGAAAATAAACTATCCAAACAAACCACACAATAATCTTTCTGTCTCGAAAAGATACCTAGATTCTTGCCACAGACATTTGGACTGAAGATAAAGTGCACCTACTCTGCACAGACACAGCAATCATCAAAGCTATCCCACTACAAAGGCAAAATAGACATGAGACAACACATTATAGATCATGCACAAATACAGATGTGAATTTTGAACACAATTAAACATAAGCTAATTATGCTGAAATTATTACAAAAGTTAAAAAACATTTAAGCAGGGTAATGGCACTTATTTTAACTAAACAGTACTAAAAGGTTTCCTTACCAAACACATGCAACTGCATAAACTGCAGATCTACCAATGTAGAAACTGCAAGTAGGATTGCCACCAACGAAATCCAAAGCTTTGAGCTACAATAAAAAGGGAAGAAAACATTAAGGCCCTCATTACAACCCTGGCGGTTGGTGATAAAGTGGTGGTAATACCGCCAACAGGCTGACGGTAAATATTACAAAATTATAACCATGGCGGAAACAGCTCAGACAGACAGCCACTTTAACACACCGACCGCCAGGGCGGAAGCAACAGGCACCACGGCGGTAACCGCCTACAGCCAGGTGGAAGACAATGTTCTGCCCACTGTATTAAGACAGTCTGATCCTCCTTTGGGCTGCCTGACCCTGGATGGCATTCACAATGGTTGACTGCCCAACAGAAATGGATCACAGGAGGTCAATAGCCTCCTTATTCAGGGCAGCAGGGCTAACTGGGGCAGGGCCTGAGGTACCTGGGGCAAAGGAGATGCCCACCCTCCTGGGTAGGGGGCACGGGCAACTCACTGAGGGGCTGCTGGGAGGGCAGTGCTGGTACGGGTGTGACGGCTGTACCTGTTGCTGGGGTGGGCACAGAGGTGTCCACCACCACCAGGGAGCTTCCATCGGAGGAGGTATCAGTGTCGAACTGTCCCCTCCAGTCTCTGCCGTGGTGCTCCCCTCGCCCTCCGTCCCACTGGTGCCCTCAGCGTCGGTGGACTCTGCCTCCTGGTTCCTGTGGGATGCAGCTCCCTCCATCACAGGTGCCACTACTCCTCCGCCAGATGATGCTAATGCACATAAGGACAGGGTGACAAAACAAAAAGGGGGGGAGAGACAAAGGATACACTTGGTCAATGGCGGCACCAACACCACCGTTGGCATACACAACACCCTCACACACAGGGAACAGCCCTATGCACTAGGCAATGCACTACCAGTTACAATGCTAGTCACCAGGCCATGGGTAGGGACACATACCGCCAACTGCAGCATACCTGAGACCCACACACCCCTGCCCAGTAGTGGATGCCTACTAGCTAGGTTGGAGGAATTGCACATCAGAACCCAGGCCAACATGGGACCTACTCTGCTATGTCAGGCCTGGCCTAGGGGCACCCACAGACACACATCCCCCACCTGGATACCACTCCACCAGGCGTAAGTAGAAATGAAGGGCACTGTACTCACCCCCTTGTTGCTGCCCATAAGCGCCCATCCAGCTCCGGATAGGCCACCGCCAGTATGCGGGCCATCGGGGGGTCAGGGTTCGACGGGCACCCCTTCCTCATTGGGAGGCCATCCCCAGTTGGCACTCCGCCGTCTTCCGTGCCTAGCGAGGCAGGTCCTCCCACTCTTTCCAACAGTGGGTGCTCTGCCTGTCGTAGAGCCCTAGGGTCCGTATGTCCTTGGCGATGGCACGCCATATACCCTTGTTTTGATGGCCGCTGACCTGCAGAGTAATACACACAGGGAAAGGTATTAATCAGACCGTCCTGCCTGTTACACTCATAGCCCACCATGTCCCTTCCCAACCCCATTAGCACAGACATGGCCCAGCATACATGCTACACGCTGCCCAGGGCCCATCCACCAACCCTCACCCTACACAAGGCCTTCCCACACAGCACTCCATGCATGCATGCCCCATGCATCGTGCTCACAGTGCACTCGCCTGTTGGTCTGGAGGCCCATACAGAAGTCGGTACTGGGGTAGGACCCCATCCACTAATCGCTCCAACTCCGCCGAGGTGAAGGCAGGGGCCCTTTCCCCAGTCACACGCGCCATGGTAGGTTCCAGACACAGGTCACAGCAGCACATGCAGTGTAGGTCCTCTCCTGTTGCAGGTCAGGTAGCAATTGAGTGAAGAGATAGAAAATGGCGGTCACGTCCGCGGCGGTGCGTACCGTCACCACCGGCGTAGATCACTACTGGCCACTGTACCCCATAGGGCCCAATGATAACCAATGAGGATTTGCATGGTGGTTCCCACCGCCTCCCACAACGGCACACAACGTCAGCAAAATTACCTCATTTCCACCTGTCCCTCCATACTGGACAGGCGGACTCCATTTTTAGGGGAGGGTAGGCCATGGATTCTAACTGCGTCACAGTTCACATTTTCACAATCTGGACATATTTCACCTAAATATTGTAACAATCACAATATGCATTGAACTGAAGTGGTTACAATGTACAGATAATGACCAGCTGCTCACTATTTTACCCCATAGATTGCAACTGCTGCGGATGAATAGGAGATGGAGACATCCCCCGTGTACAGACCCCTGGTGGACTTGGCAACAATGGAAGACAGTCACTTTATCCTCACCTATAGACTGGACAGGGCCACAATCACAGAGCTGTGTGCCTAATTGGAGCCTGACCTGATATCAGCTATCCTCCATCCCACTGGGATCCCCCCTCTTGTGCAAGTGCTATCTGTGCTCCATTTTCTGGCAACAGGTTCTTTCCAAGTGACAGTGGGCTTGGCAGAAGGAATGTCACAGCCAATGTTCTCAATAGTGCTGACCAGAGTGTTGTCTGCCCTGATTAAACACATGTGCAGCTGCATTGTTTTCCCCCAGGTGGAGGATTTGGCCACAGCGAAGGTTGACCTCTATGCAATGGGACATATCCCCATCATCATTGGTGTGATTGATGGGAAACATATATGATTTGTGCCCCCCCCCCGGCGAAATGAACAGGTCTTCAGAAATCGAAAAAGTTATCACTCTATGAATGTGCAGATGGTGTGTTTGGCGGACCAGTACATCTCCCATGTCAATGCCAAGTATCCAGGCTCAGTGCATGATGCTTTTATCCTCAGGAATAGCAGCATCCCAAATGTGATGGCCCAACTACAGAGGCACAGGGCGTGGCTAATAGGTGAGCCCTGGTTCCCACCCAGTGGATGTTGGTGTATGGGTATGGTGTGGGCCATAAGGGTTAGTAAGTGACTAACAGTTGTCCCTCGATAATTGCAGGTGACTCAGGTTACCCGAACCTATCATGGCTACTGACCCCTGTGAGGAATCCCAGGACAAGGGCAGAGGAATGTTACAATGAGGCACATGGGCGATCAAGAAGGATTATTGAACGTACATTTGGCCTCCTAAAGGCCAGGTTTTGATGCCTCCATCTAACAAGTGAAGCTCTGTGCTACTTACCCAAAAAGGTCTGCCAGATCATTGTGGCATGCTGTATGTTGCACAACCTTGCCTTGAGACGCCATGTGCCTTTTCTGCAGGAGGAGGAGGCTGGAGATGGCCGTGTGGCAGCAGTGGACCCTGTGGGCAGTGAGGATGAGGAGGCAGAGGATGAGGATGAGGACAACAGAAGTGCAGTCATTGGTCAATACTTCCAATGAAACACAGGTAAGACAGTGTTATTTCACAATTAATTGACAGTTTGATGTGTGACATTGTCACTGGCAGGCTGTGAATTCCTACTGCTATGGCCACTCACTGTACCCATTGGCATCTCTTTTTGCAGATATTGGTGCCCCACTATTGCTCCTGGTGTGTTCACTGCAGGCAACTACAGGACTTTCCAATGTAAACATTATTGTACAGTTGAATTGCAATTTAAGAACCTTGTTAAACGAATACATTTTGAAATCACTTGACATACTCCATACTTGTATTTTTTCAAAGTTTATTGCAGTGATCTGACTAAAAGGGGGAATTGCAATGGGCTGGGGTAATGATGGAGGAAAGCCCACGTTAGAGTCCAGTCTATTTGTAGCACAGGTGCATTGTCGAAGGGGACATAGGAAGGGGAGCAATGGCAGTTCAAGGTGGACAGGGTGACAGTGTGGGTACCACAAGGGTGACATTCAGGAGAGTCTTCTTTCCTGGTGAGGGTCTTGGCAATAGTCTCTGGCTTCTGCCTGGATAGCAGGGAACGTTTGCAGGGTGGTTCTCCTTCTGCAGGGGAGGGGTTCTGGTGGCCTGTTGGTCCTGTGGCAGGGCCTCCTGTCCACTAGCGGCAACGGAGGTGGAGGGCTGTTCAGTAGTCTGGCTAGTGTCAAGGGCCCACTGGTGTGCCACTGCCTCCCTCATACTGTTTTTTTTAAAACCATATTTTATTGTGATTTTAAATTTTCATTTGCATACAGACAATAGAAAATTGTTCAATACCTCTCACAAAATTACAAATAGCAGATACGTTGTGTTGCATCTGTAGATATCGGTTCTAAATGGTCATACACAATAAATTTCTAAATTAGTACTAAACATTAACCTCCCCCCCATGTCCCACCCGTGATCCCTTTCCTTAGTGAGTTCTGTGGCTTGCTATAAATCTTTTTGCATAGCTGCACGTATCATGACAGTCTAAGGAAAGGTATCTTAGGCTAAGAGTAGTGCGCTAGTTCTTATTCTACACTATCGATCCCATATATCAAGTCCTGGGTAGAAACACTCACAGCTATAAGTTCCTGTTTCGTATAGGCATCCTGGCCTGTGAGACCATTAGGGGGTGATCAAGTCTGGGTTTTGGGTTTTAGGGTTTCAAGGAGCATCTCCCAGCCCTCTGGAACTTCTCTGCCTCCCTCATACTGTTGGCCATGTCTGCCAGCACCCCTGCAATGGAGACCAGGGTGATGTTAATGGACTTCAAGTCCTCCCTGATCCCCAGGTACTGTCCCTCCTGTAGTCGCATGTTCTCCTGCATCTTGTCCAGGATCTGGCTCAGCATATCCTGGGAATGTTGGCATGCTCCCAGGAAAGCGGTGAGTGCCTCCTGGAGAGTCGGTTTCCTGGGCCTGTCCTCCCCCTGGCGCACAGCAGTCCTCCCAGCATCCCTGCTGTCCTGTGCCTCTGTCCCCTGAACCGTGTGCCCACTGCCACTGACCCCAGGTCCCTGATCGTCCTGAGTTTGTGGGGTGCCCTGGGGTCCCTGTAGTGGTGGACACACTGCTGATTGACGTGTCCTGGGGACAGAGGTATGGGCCTGCTGGGTGTGTGCTGTGGTGGTGTTTCCTGAGGGGGAGGCTCTGTGGTGGTGTGAGACTGTGCCTGGGTAACCGACTGTCCGGAGGTCCCTGATGGGCCAGGTTGGTCATCTAGATCCAGGCGAGTAGAGATGCTGTCATCACTGTGGGCCTCTTCTGTGGGGGGACTGGATGTTGCTGGCACCTCATCTCCGGTGGCTTGGATACCTGTGGGGATGTTAATGCAATGTTATTGTTTCTGTGTGTGGCATATTTTGCATGGGTAGGTTGCCTTCTATGGTAGTTATTGCCCTGTCAGCTGTGCCTTGTGTGTGTTGTTATTTGGTGGGCTAGCTGATTGTCTCTAGTGTGCATGCTGTAGTGATAGGTGTCCATGCAGGTCTGTGAGTGGTGTCCATGCATACGTATGGCATGCAGGGCTTGGCATTGGGATGAGTGGGATGTGATGGTGGGGTGTGTGGGAGGTGGTGGAGAGATGGGAGTGAGGGTAAGGGTGGGGGTATGTGATGGCATGCAGCTCGGGGTGATAGTAATAGAAATTTGACTTACCAGAGTCCAGTCCTCCTCCTACTCCTGCCAGGCCCTCAGGATGCAGTATTACCAAGACTTGCTCCTCCCATGTTGTTAGTTGTGGAGGCCGAGGTGGGGGTCCACTCTGTACTGCAAGCTCGTGTTTTGCTGCTATGGAACACACCTTCCACCATAGGTCGTTCCACCTCTTCCTGATGTCATCCCTTGTTTTGGGGTGCTCCCCCATGGCAGTGACCCTGTCCACGATTCTCCGCCATAGCTCCATCTTCCTAGCAATGGATATCTGCTGCACCTGTGATCCAAATAGCTGTGGCTCTACCAGGATGATTTCCTCCACCATGACCTGTAGCTCCTCCTCAGAGAATCTGGAGTGTCATTGTGGTGCCATGAGTGCTGTTTTGTTTGAGTGTGTGTATTTTGAGCGTGTTGTTCTGTTGGCGTAACAGTGCAGTGTGGGTCTTGATACTGCCAGTTTATCACTGGCCTTTGGTGTGGCGGAATTGTGTGTGTGGCTGAACAGTGACGGTTTGGTGTGTGTGTGGTATAATATGGTATAATATGGTGAATGGCTATCCGCCACAGCAGTGGTATGATGGCGGCAGTCAGCATGGCAGTAAGTGGGATTTACCGCCAATGTCATAATGAGGGCCTAAGGACACAAATGTAAATGATAAGAAACAAAACAGTTAACATTGTAAAACACAATGGTGGTTGCTGCATTGGGCAGACCAGCATAAAAAATGGCTGGTCTGCCTCCGCGGGGGTAGCGAGGAAGGCTCATTAGGGGGGAGGGGAATGGAAGTTGGCACAAGGTAAAGGCAAAAAATTGCACCTCAGAGGGGGCGGCCCTCTCCACTGGTGCAGCTCTTCCCACATACAGAAACATATTTCCTGGTGTCTATCAGTTTTCCGCTTGCCCTGGGGCCAGATCAGTTTACAAACTGGCTGATCTGCACTTTGGGGGTAAGAAAACAAAGGAAAGGAAATAATTGGGACGTCTTTGTGGAACAACCCTTGCCCAAGAGGCAGCTCCCCTCACATATATATAAAAATAAACCATTGATGTTTATTGGTTTTTCTCCTCCCACTCAGGAGCAGATTGGCCAAAAAAAAAGTCTGATCTACCCCCAGGGGTGGGCAGAAAACAAAGGAAAATCCTGGGCTATTTTTCGGGAAGGAAGGGTAGGAACTTCCTGGCCCCCAAGCACTTGTGGGTGGGACCTAGGGGGAATACTCCCTTCAAAAGCTAAGTTAAAAAAAACATTTTCCAGGCTGTGCTTACTGTGCTACTTCTGCAGGACCCAGTGCATTCCTCCCAAGAGGTACTGTGGTACTCCTGGAAGAAGCCGCTGTACAAGCTTCTACTCCCCATGGTGTTGTGAACCATGCATGCTTCCCAAAGGAAGCTTGCAAGGTACCATGGAGTAGAGGCTTGTGTGGCGAGAACTGCAGTACCAAAGAAAAATGTAAACAAAGGAGAACAAAAGGCAGGTTGGTGCCTGTGAGAGGCTGGTTGCTTGCTGGTTGCCTCTGGCCAGGCTCTGCGGCCAATCTCTAGCTACACATGGCCAGCAGAGTCGAAAGCAGGGCTTGATAGAAGGCCAGGCCGTGCAGTCAACCCACCATACAAAACACATACATAATGGCCAAGCAATGAAACTTGCATTTTATAATTGAAGGGTCCAGTTCCAATACAACAGCAATGCTACAGAAGACATGCACACCCTTACACTATGGTGCGAGAAAAACATGCCATTTCATACTAGATGTGGCCCACTTTTCCACACTGCGTTTGACACAATATATCACAACAAATATAGTTGCTGTGCTGCAATGCACTTACTATTAGTATAATGAACACTTAGTGACAGACATGATAAACAACTATAAATAAAGGTGATTCTAAAAGTAGCCTGTTTTTTTGTGTTTTTTATTTTAATTATATAGTTTTTTTTGGAGGGGGAGCAGGAACAGGGAAAAAACTGGAACTCTAAACAGGTATGAAAAAAATCCCTTTTGATATGTAACCTGATGGGCAAGCAACAAGTATAGATGTGCTGTGGCACTTTGTTCACTGAAAGAAGGATTTTTTCCACACATTGTACAGTATATTCCTATTGTGGCAAATATGCGATCAGTGTCACTTGAGTGGACCTACAACATGTCCTGTGGCATTGTATTTCCAGGTGTTAAAGTTAAAAGTTATTCTGGTACATCAACAACAGCAGCAGAGGTTGATGCACCTGCGTTCCTGTCAATGATGCTTGGTTGCAAGGAACTGTTTTTTGTGCCATGCATTTAGAGGCTTGGGCATTCAATGGGTCAAAAACCTATTTTTTTTTGCATGTGCCATTACTACATTCCCTATTACATATTTCGCAGTGAGAGGTATCTGGAAGAACCCCTAAACCAGGAGTTGTTCTAATGTTTTCCTTCTCCTCAGTATCCTGAGGTAGCTGAGGTGGTGGATTATCACCTCCAAATGTCAGAGATTTCATGATTTTCCCCAAAAAGAGGAAATACACCACATAAATGAGGCTCACAGTCAGACACATCTGAAATCAGTGAGAAAGAGATCTAAAATGGCTGTCAAGAGGGAGGAACTACTTCAAGGTTAAAGAATACAGTGTTATGAACCAATTATAAGCAACTTTACTAATTGACATAGTTACTGCAGTACCAACTCCAGTTACTGGGGTACCCACAGAATGGAGACATTTTCCTAAAACTACCAGATGTCTTGATTATTTATACCTAGGAAGAGACCCCTAGGCTCAAACTTAAACTATAATGACCCTACCTCAAAGAAATAAGATCTAGAGAAACTCAAAATAGAACATTTTTAAAGGCCACGGAAGACCATCTCTACACAGAACACAAAGAGTTATGGAAAAAACAAAAGAAATAAAACATGTTAACATGAGGTTTAAAAACAAAGTTAAAAACCAGTAGTTGAAAATTGTAAAAAAAACAACAAAACATATCAAACAAAAAATTATGAAAAACAACAAGAAAGATAAGAGTATGCATCCACTCTCTTCTACACACAATCAGAGGTTGTGTTTAGACTGGTTTAGGTTGGATAATTTCACATAGTCGGACACAATATATGCTTAGAGACCAGGCCTTTTGTCCAGTCCTGTACTACATATGGCCATGTTTCTCCCCACCTGAAGAATGAACTACCCATCCTGAATGTAGAATATAATTGCAAAAACAGAAACTCACTGAAAAAACTAAAGTTAAAGTGATGTTATAGTTAGGTATGGAAATAAGACTTTGTTATGTAAAGAAAATGTAATCAGTGCTGCAATTTAAATCAGTCATGTATGATGTAATATGCAAGGTTATAAGCAGTTCATGGCAGGGCAAGTTACAGTTAGCTCAGTAATTTATCACTGGTGAATTTCAGAGCTTTTTTCACTTTGTAAACATTAGGTTTTGTGTGACTTTTTCACCTAACTATAACATCAATGTAATCTTTTTTTGTTTTTCTTATAACCAAATTGTATCCATTTTATATTATTTCTCCCTCATATTATGCTTGTATGAAGGATCATTAATGCATAGAATGGAACGCCCAAGCTGACTTCTTATGGTTTGTAGTGTTCCTACCACTTCCCCCACACCTTCTTGTGCTCTGGGGACAACCTCTGGACAGGTATACTGTTTCTTTGAGTTTGGTGCACTGGTCCATCACAACTCTCAGCTCGTCAAGGGTAATGGGGAAGGGGAGCTCCAATGCCTGGTGGTATCTCTCTTTACGAGCACTGTCCCAATTCTCAACAGGATACAATCACCCAGTGTTCCTCAAAAGTTATCAACAATACCCAACAGGGCAATTTTTAGGGGTGGGCACTCAGGTTCCCAAATACATCGGCAAGTAGTGCCAATATTGTTTAATAGAGGGCATTCCCACACCACATAAAAGGAGTCCTCTGTACCTGACAGCGAGTGCAAGTGGGCGTTGCCAGTTTGTTGGCCCACCAAAGTCTGATAGGTGTAAAGTACGTCACATGGAGGTAATTTAGTTGTATGAGACTGATATAGATTCAATGATCAAATTTACAAGCACACCACTATTTCAAATGTACTAATTCACATATTTCAGTTAATGTGTATGATTTATGATGTGCACAAATATACTTGATAATTTTGATGGACTTCGCTATGTGTAAGTGTTGTCATTCATGTAAAACCCAATAAATATAATTTAAAATAAAAGTTGTATGTGTCTGAGTCTGGAAAGAATGACCAAAGTTCTAAGTAACATGTATGCATCCCTCCAATAGGAGTCGTCAAGTGGGCCCAGCCATCTCTCCCAGCAAGATTTAAGGGCATTGAGAGAAGACTGGTAGTGGAGGACAAGAGTTCGTAGATCTGCGAAACCCTTCCCTTTTCAGTAGGCCCATGAGAAGCTTTGTGGGATGAATTCAGGTATGTCAGGGAAGGAATCTCGATGAAATTGAAGAGCATGTCAAGTGAAGTCTGTCTGGATTACCTGAAAGGATTACATGTGGGAGCCTTGCCACATGTCTACCAGCACAGAGATGGTAATGAGATCCCACCTCTCCAACAAACCAAGTGGCGCCTAATATTGTAGCCACTTGCCCCTCCAAAGGGGAGTTTCAAGGGCGAGCTTCTGGTCCCATTCAGACTGTCTCAGTGCCGAGCCCCAGGACCAGAGGACTACCTTAGTGATGCTCAGAAGGTTCTGATAAATAGGGTCCCCATAGAAAAGACCTCGAATGTTGTGTGCCACTGGTACCAGATCCCGCTGGGTCATACTCACTCAACTTGCCATTCACCAACTGAAGGTGTGAGGACCAGCAGTAAAACTGGAAGTTTGCTGTACCCCTCCGCTGCCGACATAACAGATTTCATCACACCCCTCATCGTCGACATCATCAACGCCAGCACCTTCATCCTTCTCGGATACCTGAGCTTTCACCTAGAAGACTGCACCAACTCTACTGCCCTTCTAGAAAACCTTGGAAATCTTGTCCTCACCCAGCATGTTACTGAACGCACCCACAATGCAGGACACTTATTGTACACAATTTTCTCCTCAATCAGCAACATCACAGTTGACAGCCCAGCAAATATGACCAGGACAGGCTATGCACTTGTCAGTTTCAGCATTCCCATCCCATACCATCACATCCCTACCACCACCAGAACCGTCTCCAGCAACATCACCCCTTCTGTATCAAAATCACTTCCATCTATAGCAACTGCAACACTCAACTGTATCCTGTCACCATCACAACACGACTTCCAATCATGGCTGATGAACAAAACGAACCATGAGCTTGTAGCCTGCCATCATCTTTGTTGAAATTGATGCTACAATGAAGACCATCAACTTGGGGGCTCTACCTCCACTCGAGGGCTCCACCTCCACTCAGCTAGACTCATCCTCAACCTTCCACACAGTACTCACATCACACCACAGCTCAGTGAATTACACTGGCTACCAATACGCAAATGCACTCAATTCAAACTTCTCACACCATCACAAACTCATTCAAGGCACCGGAAGACTCAGGCCCCACCTCCCTGAACAGATGCATCTCCTTTCACCAACCAACGTGAATTCCGCAAGAATCTGAAGACCTGGCTTTTCAATTAACCAACCTACCTACCATAAGCAAGGCTAGACACACACACATCTAATCAGAGCAAGAATACCATCATGGGCGATGTTGTGCTTTACAAATACACATAACATACACACACACACACATATATATATATATATATATATATATATATATATATATATATATATATACTGGAAAAAACAAAGGTTAAAGTAACGTTATAGTTAGGTGAAATGTTCAGCAACAACAAAACATTTTAAACCAAAAACCACTGAAAATCACCAGTTATAGTTATAGGTATCTTAAGTAACTATAACTTGCACCCTCATCATGCACAGCTAATTACTCCACATATTACATCACTCATGACATCTTTTATGACATAATTGATAATATCACTGCAACATTTCCAGTGAAATTATTGATGAGAAAACGGTGCATCCCTGGGGCCATTAATAGCTCAGGGAGGGGGTCCGCACAGCCTTTTTAACAATTTTCAGCAATTCTACAAGCATGTAGAGGCTTGGGGAGGGGGGCACGTGGCCCCCCCTCTCCATTTTTAAAAGTTTTGGCCCCGGAGGTGGACTTCCCAAGGCCTCTGATGGCTTCGGTAGCAGCCATAATTGGTCACATGATTTACACATTTTGCAGATTTCACCAAAAAATTAGTTTCTAGCTCAAATGGATGAAAACAATACAACCAGAACATCTGCTACATAATTTGAATTTATTGCCACATCATTTATATAACCTTGCAGCATCATTTTGTCTTCTAAGCCCTGGTGTTGTGTAAGCTCTGCACAGTGGTTTACAGGCTGTCATGATGAGAAAATCTGCATTTTGCATACATCCATGAAATATTTTCCATCTTGCAGAAGAACCATAAGACATAACTGTTTTTCAAGATTAACTGCATTCACACCTTAAATGAGCATGCCTTAGCTGTTCCTCTCTACTGGAACAGAAAAGTCCTCTACATGATAAGAGTTGTACTGTACTGTTGTCTGTATCCCTAATGCTGTTCTGTTGGTCATAGGTGAACACATACCATGTGTGTGCATCATGACATAGGCCTACGTCACGGTTTGTGTTCTTGTTGGATCAGGAGGTGCAACCAAAGCACTAACTTCATAGTGGTGGAAGGCTACTGCCTTCACCAGGAGTTAAGCAGCAGAAGTGTGCTGGTGGCAGCATACTTTATAGTGATCAATAGTACTGAACGGGACCTTTTTAGCCTGTGCCACTTGGGTGAGGCCTAGAGACTCACTCACCTTTTTGCTGCTCTGCGCTTAACTTACCCTTGGCCTACATGAGGGCGATATGGAGTGTTTCACAGTGCAGGAGTTGTGACTCTGCATTAATTGTATGTGTGCCTGAGAAGGGTACTGCACATTGATGGAGCAGTACTATGCAGTGCATGTGTGGTAAGTACATGTACTGGTTGTATGTAAGCTTGAGAGGAATACCTTAAATGAGTAATGTAGTGCGATGCAGTGCATGTGTGGGTATAACATATGCTTAGTGTATGTGTGCTTGTGTGAAATACAATACAGGAAGGGTGAAGAGTTGTGTAGGGCGCACATAGTGAGTGTGTGTGCTACATGTGTTGAAGTAACTCACCCTGGTTAGAGAAAGGAAAATGTCAGTGCTGAACAGTGTGCACAGACAGTGTATGTGCTGGATGCATGAGTCCATGTAAGGGTACAATGCATAGAGGTATTTAGTGCTGAACATTAAGAGTGCTGAGCATGTACACTGAATAAGTGTGCCTGAAAGGATACATGGGTTCCATTTTAGGAAGCACAGGTCTGTCTGATGAAGACATGAGGAGAAGAGGTATCCCCCCAGGCAGATCTGTGGATTGCTGCATTCCTGTGAGCTGGGTGGGAACACACTGGAGGGAAAGAGGATAATCTCTTTCGATTCAGTGATAGATCACATGGAAGTGGCCTGGACATAGCTCAGGATGGGAGATGGGGCTGATGAGAGAATCATAAAGACTAGAACTGGTGGTCTGGGATTAACCATTTGATGCACATATAACTGTGGCTTACATACAGGTATGAAATCTGATCACTCCCATGAATCATGTCGTGGACAATCAGCTTTGTAGTCGTGCATGCTGTGACAGACCTCTTTCATGATGAAGATGAAAAGGACAAGTGCCCACTTCAAAAGAAGCAGAACCACAACATAAAACTTCAAAGACCCAGACTCTAAATTACATTTGGTGCCTAGAAAAGGACTATAAGCAGGGGAGGTTGAGGCCCTAAACATTTGTTATCTGCCATGCAGCCAGACAGGCTGTGTGAGAAGGTAAAGCTCTGCAAGATTCTTGCCTGTGATCAGGCACGGCGGAAAAGGCCTGCTAGTTTTCCTGCTGGGTTAGGTGACATCGCTCAGGACACCTAGACGTCCTGCCCTGGAGCATCATCACTTGCCTGCTTGTCAAGACCAGTGTACCCTGTGAGGGAGAGGGAGATGCCAGCGTTGGAGGGAGCGAGGTCCAGTAGGAGGCCCTGTATGAGGATTCCTTGAGTGAGGTGTGAGGCTGTGCACTGATTGTGCTGATGCCAGTGTGCAGTTTCAGCTCTGCTATCCACATATGTCAGGAAAGAGCTGCGGTGTTTTGAGACATATCTGACGTGCTGGGCAGGAATCAACAAGTCACACCACTGCACAGCTGTGACCCTGTGTGCCAGAGGAGCTCACCGGTAAACTGAGTTGGGCCAGGTGCGCAGGACGGGTGCTGCAGAGATCGGTAACTCCGTATGCTAGGAGGGGCCACCTTATGGAGGACGATTGCCTAAGGAGAGTCTGTCCTCGGATCGCGAGCACCATGGCAACTCCATATGCGAGGAGAGGCTGTTGGTACCACTTTGGAATAGAGTTAGGGCTGACTCCCGGCCTGAAGAAGAACTTTTGTAACCAGCCTGTCGAGCATGTACGCTGTGATCTGCTCCTGAGCAAGTCCCTAAGATTTGCTGAGATGCTGCCAGGTGCATTGTAGCGTCATTGTAGCTCCAGTCAGGAGACAGAGGATCACACTAGCACCGCCCCACCTCTTGCTAGGTGCAAGAGCAATTTACCTTTTTTGTCCACTGAGCAGCCCTCTGAAATGGGTTCTGGCACTGTGTTTGAGCAGGTTTGTGTGTTCTGGTATGAAGCTTATTATTCCTGAAACTAAATCATACAAGTGATAAGTTTGAGAAATTAGACCACAATCCTCATCAGGGTGAACCCTCCAAGTCACTACAGTAACCTGGGCTCAACCCTGTGGTATGCTATGGCTCCACTTACAGGCAATTTATGGGGATAAGCCTACCATCTTTGGGCCTTTTCAAGATGACCAAAATCTTCAGTCACTCTAAACTTGGGCTCTGAGGGCTGGGTGTTGGGGGGGGGGGGGGGGGGGGGGAATGGCAATGCTAGTGTTTCTCCCAGATCTAACAGTAAAATCCAGTTTTAGGTATCCCTTGTATTCGGACGTCTGGTAGAACAAAGCAGGGTTTTCATCAACCAAACAGTGGTTATACACAAATATTGTTTTGCCATTCTGTCCTGCATAGTGCTCCCCAAATGTTATATGTAAACCCAGCAGACTTGCCAAATAGGCAGCAACGCTTAAATGGCAAAAGAGCCATTATAAATATATATATTTATGTATATTTGTATCTATTTTAAATAATTTAACTATTTTCAGAATCAGGGCCACTGTATCTATTATATAAGTTAATTGACACTTATGACCTAAAGTTAAAAAACTACTCAAGCTTCATAACTGTGAACTCTCTCCTGAACATAAGCTCAGTGACTCTTTGTGCTACTTAAAAAGTAACTAGTAGTATGTATATATTGGTATTGTATAGTGTAAACATTTTGATAAATTTAAATTTGCACCCAGCCAGAAGTACTGTTACCATGAGCAAATGAGCAAAAATGCAGAATGTCACATCAATAATGCACTTGCTTTGTCATCAGAATTGTGACCCAACTGTGCACTTTGACAAATGTAAACCGAAAATGTACCTACTCGGTTGCCAAAGTCAAATTTAACAAAGGGCATAAGTCATACAAAGAATGTGCCAGGAACTGTCAGAGTACTGGCTAAACTGGTGACAGGGAAGACAAAGGAGGCAGAATACTGGTATAGAGCTGCCCAAGATCACGCAGGGTCAGAGCAGAGAGGGGATCCTAGAGGGAAACTCTACTCAAGGGATTAAGAGAGATGAGGCTCAGAAAGAACAGGCATTCAAGACGCAATGTGCCACCCAGACTCACACCCCAGGACGAACATGCAACACATATATATAACAGCATAAACAAAAAAGGGAATGTGGAGTAAAGCACTGAGGAGCTCCACACGGTAAGACTGAAGGTCAGTAAGTTCCTCACCCACAATTGCTGTTACGGATTCTGACTGCTAATACCCATATATTAAATATACATGCAAAGGCAGGGTCTGTGGACCTGACCCGTATGGTGATGTTATAAAAATAACTGAAAGATAATACTCACAGTGGACAAGAAAGACCACTTAGCTGAGCCTGTGGATACTGGCGATCAAACAGGAACACGTAAGGCAGTAACAGCAGGAGTGTAGAACTAAATACAACCATGATAGACAATGAGTTAGCAAGGAGGAGTGCTTAACAGGAAAGAAGGGAAATCTAAGGACACTCTTGGCAGAAAGTATGTAACAAACATGCAAAGAAACTAGAAGCAAGACAGCAGGAAAACATCAAACTAGGAACAAATAAATGGAAACAAAGGTGAAGACTGGGGAAAGGAAAATACAGAATGGAAGGCTTAAAAGGGAGCACAAGGAGTGCTGGTGCAGGAAGCAAGGAAACCAGGAAACACTGCAGGCAGAAAAAGTACAAGGAACAAAGGAATAGCTGAGGCTCAGAAGTCAAGTAGCACTGCAGTGAGAGATAGATCAGGAACAAGGAGTTGCTAAGGCTCAGGAGTCAAGGTAGCACTGCAGAGAGTGCTAGTTCAGGAATAAAGATTTGCTACAGCTCAGGAACAAGGAATAACTATGGCTCAGGAACTCAGAAAAAAAGAACAACCAAAGCTCAGGAAACAAAGGAGGAATAACAGAGGCTCTGGAACGGGAACAATGAAGAACTATGGCTCAGAAACTTCAGGAAACAAGGGTCAGTCTCACCGGAATGCAGCTACATTGACCAACACTGGGCTGAACTGGGACTTAAAAGGGCTCACAGTAATCACATGCATTAGGCGTGAGCAAGCTAGCAGCAGCCAGCCACAGGTGTGCTGACTTCCTCCACCCACCCTTGGCTGCAGGGGTGGAGACGAAGCAGTGAGCAGGGGATTATCGGTATTGGAGTTCCGAGAATGAGCAGACTGGCTTCCACAAAACCTGACATGGATTGGAAGTGGATGGTAATTTGCAAATAGTGTCCAAAGGGCTGGACGTCAGGGTATGCATGCAGGAGAAGGTCTGGAAACTTATTAGAAAATTGGAAAGTCCAACAATTTGGTGATGGGCGCAGGGAACGAATCATGACAGTATACTCCCTCCCCCAACTGGCTCGTGGGATCTGCAACTAGATTCAGTCTTTGCTCCTATGTAATAAGTACATTTCCATCAAAGTTGTAGTGCAAGATACAAGAACTTTGAAGAGGGAAGCACCCCAAGGCAGGAGGCAGAAATTAATTCAGACTTGAAGAGTCCAAATCCAGTAACAGGGGCTTAAGATCCTGGACCAAAGGTGCTTGAAACTCAGATGGCAAGCTGGAGTATCCCTCTGAAAATTAAGACAGATTGACTGTAGGGTCAGAAGCAGATAGCAGATTGGCAGGAGGCACAGAAGTCAAAGGCAAGCTGATGAAAGACAAATGAGATGACAGGAAGAAGACTTGCATCTTTTTCCCTGGAGAACAACATACAGAAGACTCAGATGAAGGAGACTCTGGAAGCATATATGCATTGAGAACCATGCCATGGAGGCTTACATGCTGAGAGTTGTGTCTATGAGGCTGGAAACTCAGTCTCTAAAAGTATACATACTGAAACCTCTGAAGGATGGCAGACTGGAAGCTCAGGATCAGAAAACAGGCAAGCTAGAGACTCGGGCTCTATAGGCAGACAGGCTAAAAGCTGGGGGTAAGAAGGCAGGAAGGAAGTTCAGGATCAGAAGACAAGCAAACTGGAGACTCAAGTTCTGAAGACAGACAGGTGGCTTTGAAAGCAGACAGATTGGAGGCTCTGTCTCTGTAAGCAGGCTCTTTGCATGCTATGGATCTGTAAGCAGGCCCTGGGTTAGAAATGGGGTTTCTAGTTGGCAGTGGTATGCACCCTGTCCAAGTAGGGACCCTCACTCTAGTCAGGGTAAGGGAGTAACACAGCTAAGATAACCCCTGCTCACCCCCATGGAAGCTCTGCACCAGCAGTCAGGCTTATCTCAGAGGCAATGTGTAAAGTATTTGTACACACACACACACACACAAACACACACACTAACAAAGTGTAAATGCCACTAAGTATTCCACACCAGTTTAGCAAAATAGCCTATATTTATCTGAGTAAAACAAGACCAAAACGACAAAAATCCAACATACTTAAGTAAATGTATGAATTTTCAAAGATTAAGGCCCTCATTATAACCCTGGCGGTCGGTGTTAAAGCGGTGGTAAGACTGCCAACAGGCTGGTGGTAAAAAAAAGGGAATTTCCATGGCGGAAACCCTCAACATAGACAGCCACTTTAACACTCCGACCGCCACGGCGGTACAAACAAACAGCATGGCGGTCACCGCCAACAGACAGGCGTAAGACAATGTACCGCCACCTTATTATGAGAGGCCAATCCGCCAGCTTCTCCGGGGCAGATTCAATGCGAACAAAAACACGGCGGAAACAGGACTTGGAAGGGGAAACACTCACCTCTACACAACCCACGAGGAACCAGGACGCCATGGAGCCAGAACTCCAAATCCTCCCTGCGACAGTTTTCCTGCTCCTCTACCAGGAGCACGAACGGCAGCGAAGACCACGGTGAATATTGCACCTACAACACAGGGGAGGGGGGAGAGAAAAGAGAGTGACACACACACGTAACACGCAACACCCCCACCCTCACCCAGAACAACACACACACCAATACATGCTGCAACAATAGATTTACAGCCCCCAACCCTCCCTGGAAGAACGAAATGACAAAAGGAAATGATTGTAACCCAATTATACAAGTCCGGATAGTGCACCATTCAAAGTCTGTGGACCACTGGGCCCAAAATGCATGGGCGAGGCCCACACTCGATACCAGATTGCAAACGGAGAGAACAATGCTGTGGGCAACTTTTTCTGTTTTGGAGGTGGGGGAATGTCCTTGCCCTCGCTCCATGGGACACTGGCAGCCCTCTTGCTTGGCGCACTCCAGAATCCAGCTATTGCTGGCACCACTGTGCCCAGTGATGTGGTGGCTGAGGTGCTGAGTTGGGACCTGAAAGGCGGGCCCTAGGGGACGGATGCTGGGGAGGTGTAGGGAAGAGGTCAACATTTCATAGGAAAAGCTTTTTAGACACACTGGGACGGGCAGATGGAGGGGGTTTGGGAGTGGAGGAAGAGGTAGTGGATGTAGGAGGTGTACGTTTGCTGACTTTGGGTAAAGGTGCATGGGCTGGAGGCTGTTGTGAGGTGGATGGCTGTTGGGTGGGTGTGTGACTGCGTTTGTGTAGTTTGGGAGGAGGGCTCACATACACAATGGGAGAGGACACAGGGGATGTGTGAATAGTAGTGCGGTGGTGAGTGCACGTGAGCGGTGTGTGGTGATGGGCGTGCTGGTGATGGAGGTAGTGGCTCGAAGATGTAGTGCATGCAGGTGTGAGTGGAGACGAGACAGGGAGGGAGGAGGGAGACGTGGAGGAGGTGGACACAGTGGAGGCAGTGGATGTTGGTATGTCTGCATGGGTATGGTGCTTGTGTGAGTGCCTCTGGGATGTGTGGTGCTTATGTTTGCCTGAGCCACCCTTGTGTGTTGAGGTGTGTACATGCTGGTCTGATGGTGTGCTTGGGATAGGCTGAGGTACAGGGGATTGGGTCTGGGTGGAGGAGGTTGGAGGGGGGAAGCTGGACACCAGGACAATGACTGCCTTCAGTGCTGAGGCCATAGCCTGAAATGCTCGCTGTTGGGCAGCCTGGCCAGAATGAATGCCCTCCAGGTTTGCATTTGTTTGTTGCAAATGCCTCTCTACACCCTGGATGGCATTCAGAATGGTAGACTGCCCAACAGTGAGGGATCTCAGGAGGTCAATAGCCTCCTCACTGAGGGCAGCAGGGCTGACTGGGGCAGGGGCTGAGGTGCCTGGGGCTACTCAAGGGATTAAGAGAGATGAGGCTCAGAAAGAACAGGCATTCAAGACGCAATGTGCCACCCAGACTAACACCCCAGGACGAACGTGCAACACATATATATAACAGCATAAACAAAAAAGGGAATGTGGAGTAAAGCACTGAGGAGCTCCACACGGTAAGACTGAAGGTCAGTAAGTTCCTCACCCACAATTGCTGTTACGGGTTCTGACTGCTAATACCCATATATTAAATATACATGCAAAGGCAGGGTCTGTGGACCTGACCCGTATGGTGATGTTATAAAAATAACTGAAAGATAATACTCACAGTGGACAAGAAAGACCACTTAGCTGAGCCTGTGGATACTGGTGATCAAACAGGAACACGTAAGGCAGTAACAGCAAGAGTGTAGAACTAAATACAACCATGATAGACAATGAGTTAGCAAGGAGGAGTGCTTAACAGGAAAGAAGGGAAATCTAAGGACACTCTTGGCAGAAAGCATGTAACAAGGTAAACAACCTTTATGCCGAATTTTTTATAACAAAGTCCTGGTTAACGAAAGCGGAACAACGCTTTCTTTAACCACGACTTCGTTATTTTGTGCCTTAACCACGCATGTCCTGAACAACGAACATGCATGGTTAAGGTACAAACAAGGGAGTCAGCTGAGGAGGACGAGGCAGATGACAAGGTGACGAATCAGGTAAGTGGGGGGTTTTAGGTTTTGGGGAGGGAGTGGGGGTCAGGGGGTTTTAGGTTTTGGGGTGGGGTTGGGGGGGTGGGGCGTTTTAGGTTTTGGGGTGGGGTTGGGGGGGTGGGGCGTTTTTGGTTTTGGGGAGGGGGTCGGGGCTCGGGGGTTCTAGGTTTTGGGGTGGGGTTGGGGGGTGGGGCGTTTTTGGTTTTGGGGAGGGGGTGGGGGGTCAGGGGTTTTAGGTTTTAGGGTGGGGTTGGGGAGTGGGGCGTTTTTGGTTTTGGGGAGTGGGTGGGGGGTCAGGGGGTTTTAGGTTTTAGGGTGGTGTTGGGGGGGTGGGGCGTTTTTGGGGAGTGGGTGGGGGGTCAGGGGGTTTTAGGTTTTGGGGTGGGGTTGGGGGTGGGGCGTTTTTGGTTTTGGGGAGTGGGTGGGGGTTAGGGGGTTTTAGGTTTTAGGGTGGGGTTGGGGGGGTGGGGCGTTTTTGGTTTTGGGGAGTGGGTGGGGGGTCAGGGGATTTTAGGTTTTGGGGTGGGGTTGGGGGGGTGGGGTGAGAGATGTAGGGTGAATGGTGCCTATTGCTAATGATTTGATCAGGAATGCCTTTACAATGAAATATCGTTGTTAAGGCATTCGTGGTAAAATCATTAGTAGTAAAGACGAGGTCGGTGTTCCGACCTCGTTGTTAAGGTTAGTAGTAGTTTAAGATTCGGTGTTCCGTCATATAACCATGTAACAAACATGCAAAGAAACTAGAAGCAAGACAGCAGGAAAACATCAAACTAGGAACAAATAAATAGAAACAAAGGTGAAGACTGGGGAAATGAAAATACAGAAGGGGAGGCTTAAAAGGGAGCACAAGGAGTGCTGGTGCAGGAAGCAAGGAAACCAGGAAACACTGCAGGCAGAAAAAGTACAAGGAACAAAGGAATAGCTGAGGCTCAGAAGTCAAGTAGCACTGCAGTGAGAGATAGATCAGGAACAAGGAGTTGCTAAGGCTCAGGAGTCAAGGTAGCACTGCAGAGAGTGCTAGTTCAGGAATAAAGATTTGCTACAGCTCAGGAACAAGGAATAACTATGGCTCAGGAACTCAGAAAAAAAGAACAACCAAAGCTCAGGAAACAAAGGAGGAATAACAGAGGCTCTGGAACGGGAACAATGAAGAACTATGGCTCAGAAACTTCAGGAAACAAGGGTCAGTCTCACCGGAATGCAGCTACATTGACCAACACTGGGCTGAACTGGGACTTAAAAGGGCTCACAGTAATCACATGCATTAGGCGTGAGCAAGCTAGCAGCAGCCAGCCACAGGTGTGCTGACTTCCTCCACCCACCCTTGGCTGCAGGGATGGGGATGAAGCAGTGAGCAGGGGATTATCGGTATTGGAGTTCCGAGAATGAGCAGACTGGCTTCCACAAAACCTGACATGGATTGGAAGTGGATGGTAATTTGCAAATAGTGTCCAAAGGGCTGGACGTCAGGGTATGCATGCAGGAGAAGGTCTGGAAACTTATTAGAAAATTGGAAAGTCCAACAATTTGGTGATGGGCGCAGGGAACGAATCATGACAGTATACTCCCTCCCCCAACTGGCACCTGGGATCTGCAACTAGATTCAGTCTTTGCTCCTATGTAATAAGTACATTTCCATCAAAGTTGTAGTGCAAGATACAAGAACTTTGAAGAGGGAAGCACCCCGAGGCAGGAGGCAGAAATTAATTCAGACTTGAAGAGTCCAAATCCAGTAACAGGGGCTTAAGATCCTGGACCAAAGGTGCTTGAAACTCAGATGGCAAGCTGGAGTATCCCTCTGAAAATTAAGACAGATTGACTGTAGGGTCAGAAGCAGATAGCAGATTGGCAGGAGGCACAGAAGTCAAAGGCAAGCTGATGAAAGACAAATGAGATGACAGGAAGAAGACTTGCATCTTTTTCCCTGGAGAACAACATACAGAAGACTCAGATGAAGGAGACTCTGGAAGCATATATGCATTGAGAACCATGCCCTGGAGGCTTACATGCTGAGAGTTGTGTCTCTGAGGCTGGAAACTCAGTCTCTAAAAGTATACATACTGAAACCTCTGAAGGATGGCAGACTGGAAGCTCAGGATCAGAAAACAGGCAAGCTAGAGACTCGGGCTCTATAGGCAGACAGGCTAAAAGCTGGGGGTAAGAAGGCAGGAAGGAAGTTCAGGATCAGAAGACAAGCAAACTGGAGACTCAAGTTCTGAAGACAGACAGGTGGCTTTGAAAGCAGACAGATTGGAGGCTCTGTCTCTGTAAGCAGGCTCTTTGCATGCTATGGATCTGTAAGCAGGCCCTGGGTTAGACATGGGGTTTCTAGTTGGCAGTGGTATGCACCCTGTCCAAGTAGGGACCCTCACTCTAGTCAGGGTAAGGGAGTAACACAGCTAAGATAACCCCTGCTCACCCCCATGGAAGCTTTGCACCAGCAGTCAGGCTTATCTCAGAGGCAATGTGTAAAGTATTTGTACACACACACACACACAAACACACACACACACACACACACTAACAAAGTGTAAATGCCACTAAGTACTCCACACCAGTTTAGCAAAATAGCATATATTTATCTGAGTAAAACAAGACCAAAACGACAAAAATCCAACATACTTAAGTAAATGTATGAATTTTCAAAGATTAAGGCCCTCATTATAACCCTGGCGGTCGGTGTTAAAGCGGTGGTAAAACTGCCAACAGGCTGGTGGTAAAAAAAAGGGAATTTCCATGGCGGAAACCCTCAACATAGACAGCCACTTTAACACTCCGACCGCCACGGCGGTACAAACAAACAGTATGGCGGTCACCGCCAACAGACAGGCGTAAGACAATGTACCGCCACCTTATTATGAGAGGCCAATCCGCCAGCTTCTCCGGGGCAGATTCAATGCGAACAAAAACACGGCAGAAACAGGACTTGGAAGGGGAAACACTCACCTCTACACAACCCACGAGGAACCAGGACGCCATGGATCCAGAACTCCAAATCTTCCCTGCGACAGTTTTCCTGCTCCTCTACCAGGAGCACGAACGGCAGCGAAGACCACAGTGAATACTGCACCTACAACACAGGGGAGGGGGGAGAAAAAAGAGAGTGACACACACACGTAACACGCAACACCCCCACCCTCACCCAGAACAACACACACACCAATACATGCTGCAACAATAGATTTACAGCCCCCAACCCTCCCTGGAAGAACGCAATGACAAAAGGAAATGATTGTAACCCAATTATACAAGTCCGGATAGTGCACCATTCAAAGTCTGTGGACCACTGGGCCCAAAATGCATGGGCGAGGCCCACACTCGATACCAGATTGCAAACGGAGAGAACAATGCTGTGGGCAACTTTTTCTGTTTTGGAGGTGTCCTTGCCCTCGCTCCTTAGGACACTGGCAGCCCTCTTGCTTGGCGCACTCTAGAATCCAGCTATTGCTGGCACCACTGTGCCCAGTGATGTGGTGGCTGAGGTGCTGAGTTGGGACCTGAAAGGCGGGCCCTAGGGGACGGATGCTGGGGAGGTGTAGGGAAGAGGTCAACATTTCATAGGAAAAGCTTTTTAGACACACTGGGACGGGCAGATGGAGGGGGGTTTGGGAGTGGAGGAAGAGGTAGTGGATGTAGGAGGTGTACGTTTGCTGACTTTGGGTAAAGGTGCATGGGCTGGAGGCTGTTGTGAGGTGGATGGCTGTTGGGTGGGTGTGTGACTGCGTTTGTGTAGTTTAGGAGGAGGGCTCACATACACAATGGGAGAGGACACAGGGGATGTGTGAATGGTAGTGGGGTGGTGAGTGCACGTGAGCGGTGTGTGGTGATGGGCGTGCTGGTGATGGAGGTAGTGGCTCGAAGATGTAGTGCATGCAGGTGTGAGTGGAGGCGAGACAGGGAGGGAGGAGGGAGACGTGGAGGAGGTGGACACAGTGGAGGCAGTGGATGTTGGTATGTCTGCATGGGTATGGTGCTTGTGTGAGTGCCTCTGGGATGTGTGGTGCTTATGTTTGACTGAGCCACCCTTGTGTGTTGAGGTGTGTACATGCTGGTCTGATGGTGTGCTTGGGATAGGCTGAGGTACAGGGGATTGGGTCTGGGTGGAGGAGGTTGGAGGGGGGAAGCTGGACACAAGGACAATGACTGCCTCCAGTGCTGAGGCCATAGCCTGAAATGCTCGCTGTTGGGCAGCCTGGCCAGAATGAATGCCCTCCAGGTTTGCATTTGTTTGTTGCAAATGCCTCTCTACACCCTGGATGGCATTCAGAATGGTAGACTGCCCAACAGTGAGGGATCTCAGGAGGTCAATAGCCTCCTCACTGAGGGCAGCAGGGCTGACTGGGGCAGGGGCTGAGGTGCCTGGGGCTAAGGAGATGCCCACCCTCCTGGGTGAGCGGCCACGGGACACACGCTGAGGGGCTGCTGAGAGGGCGGTGCTGGTAGGGGGGTGTGGCGGCTGTACCTGTACATGCGGTGGGCACAGAGGGGTCCGCCACCGCAAGGGAGCTCCCATCAGAGGAGGAGTCGGTGTCGCTGGTCTCTGCTCCTGTCCCCGCCATGGAGCTCCCCTCACCCTCCGTCCCACTGGTGACTTCAGACTCCGTTGTCTCGCCATCCTGGGCCATGTGGGATGCAGCTCCCTCCTGCTCAGATGGCACTGCTCCTCTGCCTGATGATGCTTATGCACCCAAGAACAGGGAGAACACAAAAGGGGGGTGGGAGAAAGAAGAAAGACATGTTCAGTGCATGCAATACCGCTACCGTTGGCGAACACTACAGACACAGCAGCCTTCTGCACTATGCCATGCACTTAGAGTTCCCTAATTAATCACAGGGACATGGGGTACAAGGCCTATGCCCGATTGCTGCACACATGGAAGTCACAGGAGCCTGACTAGGAGTAGATGGCTCTTCCACTGGTGGGGTTGGGGGTGACACATAGCCTGCCTCACAAAGGGTCTTTGCCTACAAAGCTCGCCCTGGCCTAGGGTAACCCACTGACCACCTCCCCCACCCAGACACCTCCTAATGCGCGCAGAGTCAGGTGGATGTGACGCCACTCACCCCCTTGTGGCTGCTGTGATGCCCTCAAGCACCCATCCAACTCCGGATACGCCACCGCCAGGATCCGGAACATCAGGGGGATCATGGTGCGACGGGCACCCCCCACGTTGGGAGGCCATCCCCAGCTGGGCCTCCGCCGTCTTCTTGCTCCAGCGGCGAATGTCCGAATGTCCTCCCATCTTTTCCGGCAGTGGGTGCTCCGTCTGTGGTGGACCCACAGGATCCGGACGTCCTTGGCGATGGCACGCCAAATATCCTTCTTCTGGTGGGCGCTGACCTAGAGGAATAGTACAGGGGAAAAGGGAAAACTTTAACCGTCCGGACCGCCACAGTCATTGGCCCATGTTCCCACCCTTGCCCTGATGCACATGCACTCACCGTTGTTTCATGCACGCCTCATTCCCCCCTCCTGTACCTTCCATCCACACCACTCCAAACAGGCATTGCCCATACAGCATGCTCACAGTGTACTCACCTGTTTGTCTGGAGGACCGTAGAGTAGCGTGTACTGGGGGAGGACCCTATCCACTAACTTCTCCAACTCCTCCGAAGTGAAGGCAGGGGCCCTTTCCCCAGACACATGAGCCATCGTCGCTTCCAGACACAGGTCACAGCAGCACTTGCAGTGTAGGTCCTCTCCTGTCGAAGGTCAGGTATCAACTGAATGAACAGAGAGAAAATGGTGGTCACGTCCGTGGCGGTGCGTACCGTCACTGCCGGCGTACATCGTCATTGGCTCCTCGGACCCATAGGGCCCAATGTAACCAATGCAGCATTGCGCCGCAGTCTTTGACCGCCTACTGCGACGGTGTACAACGCCAGCGCAGTTACCTCATATCCCCTTGTCCCACAATACAGGTCAGACAGCCGCCATTTCAGGTGGCCACATGGCATTATTTTTAAATGCGTCACACATATCTAGGCCTTGCATACACACAGTGACAGGCACATAGCGGATTGACAAATGTGTGCAATACATTCTTTTTTTACTACCTCAGTGTTGGCTGACTCTGTGCTCGCTGTTCTCGTCCATAGGGCACGTCCGCTGGGGCAGGTGAGGAGATGGCGGCATCCTCCGGTGTACAGACCGCTGGTGGACCTGTCGACAATGGAAGACAGACACATCATTATCACTTAAAGAGTTGATCGTGCCACAATTCAGGAACTGTGTGCCCAGTTGGAGCCAGACCTGATTTCAGCTATCCGCCATCCCACAGGAATCCCCCCTCTAGTGCAGGTCCTGTCAGTACTCCATTTCCTGGCAAGTGGGTATTTTCAAACAACAGTGGCCATTACATCAGGGATGTCCCAGCCTATGTTCTCAAACGTGTTGTCCAGAGTGTTGTCTGCCCTGCTGAAACACATGTGCAGCTACATCATTTTCCCTCAGGTGGAGGATTTGCCCACAGTGAAAGGTGACTTCTATGCCCTAGATCATATCCCCAACATCATAGGTGCCATTGATGGGACACATGTGGCCTTGGTAACCCCCGCAGGAGTGAACAGGTGTACAGAAACAGGAAGAGCTACCATTCAATGAATGTGCAGATGGTGTGTTTGGCCGACCAGTACATCTCCCATGTGAACACCAAGTTTCCAGGCTCAGTGCATGACGCTTACATTTTGAGGAATAGCAGCATCCCTTATGTGATGGGGCAACTCCAGAGGCACCGTGTGTGGCTAATAGGTGAGGACAAGGACCCTGTACCCTGTGAATAGTTGTCTGGGTCTGGGGTTGTCCCTAAGGGTTAGTGTGTGTCTGACAGTTGTCCCTTGACATTTGCAGGTGACTCTGGGTACCCCAACCTGTCATGGCTACTGACCCCAGTGTGAAATCCCAGGACAAGGGCAGAGGAACGCTACAATGAGGCACATGGGTGAACTAGGAGAGTGATCGAAAGGACCTTCGGCCTCCTGAAGGCCAGGTTCCGGTGCCTCCATGTGACAGGTGGTTCTCTCTACTACTCACCAAAGAAGATGTGCCAGATCATCGTGGCCTGCTGTATGCTGCACAACCTGGCTTTGTGATGACAGGTGCCTTTTCTGCAGGAGGATGGTCCAGAAGGAGGTTTTGTGGCAGCTGTGGAGCGTGTGAACAGTGAAGAAGAGGAGGCAGAAGAAGAGGATATCGACAACAGAAACAACGTGATCCAACAATACTTCCAGTGAGACACAGGTAAGAAGACATCACTTCCTCCTACATCCCATACAATTGTTAGACCTATCATTTGTCTGTCACTTTCACCCAGTGTATGGACCCTGACCTGTAACTTTGCCTTTCCAATTCACAGATGTGGGTCCCACTGTGTGACCTCTGCTGTGTTACCTCATGGACTAGAGCTGTGTGACATAGGTATGTTGACAATACAATGGACATTGCTATGTTCCTTAGTTATAGCTAATACACATTTGTGAAAGCACAGACTGACTCTAGATTGTTTTGTGATTAAAGGGTGTTTATTTAAGTCCAAATTAGTTGAGGGGGTTGTAAAATGGTCAGGGGTGATGGTGGAGGAATGTCCATGGCAGAGTCCAGTTATTTGTCTCACAGGTGCATTGTCCAAAGGGGCATAGGAAGTGGAGCTAGGGCAGTTTAAGGATGGACAGGGTGACGAAGTGGGACAGAAGGATGACATTCATGGTCTCATTTCTTGACATTGTTCTCTGTCTTTGTCCTGGATCTCAGGGACTGTTTGCGGGGTGGTTCTCCATCTGCAGAGGGTGGGGTGCTGGTGTCGTGGTCCTGTGGCGGTGCCTCCTGTCCACTAGCGCCGGCGGAGGTGGTGGGCAGTTCATCATCGAGGCTAGTGTCAGAGTCCCCTTGTTGTGCCACAGTGTCCATCTTGGTGTTCACAAGGTCCTTCAGCACCCCTACAATGGTGACCAGGGTGGTGTTGATGGACTTGAGTTCCTCCCTGATCCCCAAATACTGTTACTCCTGCAGCCGCTGGGTCTCCTGAAACTTGGCCAGTACTGCTGCCATCGTCTCTGGGAATGATGGTACACTCCCATGATGTTGGAGAGGGCCTCGTGGAGAGTGGGTTCACTGGGCCTGTCCTCCCCCTGTCGCACAGCAGTCCTCCCAGTTCCCCTGTTTTCCTGTTCCTCTGTCCCCTGAACTGTGTGCCCACTGCCACTGGCCCCAGGTCCCTGATGTTCTTGGGTTTGTGGGTTTGCCTGGGTTTCCTGTAGTGGTGGACACACTGCTGCTTGATGTGTCCTGGGGACAGAAGGATGGGCCCGCTGGGTGGGTGCTGTGCTGGTGTTTCCTGAGGGGGGGAGGCTCTGTGGTGGCATGTGCCGGTGTGTGGGGAACCGACTGTCCCGAGGTCCCAGATGGGCCGGGCTGGTCATCTAGATCCAGTTGGACAGAGCTGCTGTCATCACTGTGGGCCTCTTCTGTGGGGGGGGGGGTGGACATGTCTGGAACCTCCTGTCCGATGGCATTGGGTAGGGTCCTGCAGGGGTGTAAAGGCATGATTATTGCATCTGTGTGTGCCGTCGTATGCAATGGGTGGGTGACCCTGTTCCCCAGTGCTTACATTCTTGTCTAGGACCTTGTGTGATATCTGGTTTGGGGATCTGTGTGGGTATCTGTAGTGGAGATGCTTTGGTGATGGGTGTCCATGCTTTGGTGTTGCATACAGGGTTTGGTGTTGGGATGGGTGGTTTGTGTTAGTGGGACATATGTGAGGTGTTGGAGTGATGGGGGTGAGGGTGAGGATGGGGGTATTTGATAGCATGCAGGTAGGGTGGGGGATGTCATAGTTAAGATTTGACTTACCAGAGTCCATTCCTCCTGCTACTCCTGCGAGGCCCTCAGGCTGCACTATAGCCAAGACCTGCTCCTCCCATGTTGTTAGTTGTGGGGGAGGAGGTGGGGGTCTGCTGCCAGTCCTCTGAACTGCTATCAGGTGTCTGGAGACCACGGAACGCACCTTCCCCCGTAGGTCGTTCCACCTCTTCCTGATGTCATCCCGTGTTCTTGGGTGCTGTCCCACTGCGTTGACCCTGTCTACGATTCTGCGCCATAGCTCCATCTTCCTAGCAATGGAGGTGTGCTGCACCTGTGATCCGAATAGCTGTGGCTCTACCCGGACGATTTCCTCCACCATGACCCTGAGTTCCTCCTCAGAGAACCTGGGGTGTCTTTGCAGTGCCATGGTGTGGTGTGAGTGATGTGTGAGGTGGTGTGTGTTGTGATGTGTGAGGGGATGTGTTTTTGTGTGTTGTGTGAGGTGCGTGAATGTTGTGTGAGTGATGGTGTTGTGTGTCTGTGAATGCTAGTTTGTTGATGGTGGTGTCTCTCTGTGTGCTTCGTTCTAAATCTTTGTCATAGGGGTTTGTGGGTGATGTGGGTGTGTGTTTTATATTGTATTGTGTGTGTGGTGTGTGTATGTGTATCAGGTGTGTGTATTTCGATTTGTCCAATGTGGTTGTGTTTTGTAAATGTGTGTGTATTTTGAGCGCGGTGGTGTGTACTGCCAATAGAATACCGCGGTTGAAAGACCGCCGCGTGGATTCGTGGGTTGTGATAGTGTGGGCGTATTCCTGTTGGCGTGACGGTGGAGGTTTTGTTATCGCCAGTTTATCACTGACCTTTGGTGTGGTGGAGTCTAGATTTTGGCGGATTCCGGCCTGTGGGTCGTAATATCTGTAACGGATTTCCACAGCCGCAGCGGTGTATTGGCCGGTCTTCTGCATGGCGGTAAGCGGCATTTACCGCCAATGTTGTAATGAGGGCCTAAATCTTAGTATAGCTCTTAGGAACACAATAGGTCCAACTGGAGCTATCACAACGTCTTGATGGAGTCATTCACAAAAATCCGACACCACTTGCGACGGAGTGTGGGTTGGTCACGGAGTCACACAGACCCTAAATACAGTACCTTGGATGAGGAAACAAAGACGTTGCACAGAGCTGGGGAGGTAAGGCATCGCTGCTAGGCAGGGGTGGTGAGGGGACGGTTCCTTACGGTTGCAGGGGAGGTGATGATGTGTCTGCGTGAGATGTCGGCTCCTTACAACCCATCGGGATCGATGAATCCAGCATGTCAAGATGGGAGGGGTCGACTTTGCGGTGTCGTGATCACTCCATGGGGGAGCCACAGGTGCTACAGCAGAGTCAGGTGTCATGGATGCTGGTGACACAGCACTCTGGACTCACACAGTGGTGGGACTTCGGAGGCATCAGGACTGTGTTGCAAGTCGTGGTCATTGCACTCAGCAGGGACCATGGCTCCGGTGCAGGCATCAGTGCAGAGTCGGACAGCGGCACCGGTTTCGAAGTCACTCTGGAGTCAATGTGCTTGGTTTCTTCTTGGTTGCACCAAAACTCACTCTCAAAATCCCAGATACTGGATTTGGCACTACTTTGCAAGTCAGAACTCTTAGCAAGAGAGCCCAGGTGATGGCAGATTACGTCTTTGATGTCCATGAGACTTCTTAATAGGAGGCAGGCTCAGTCCAAGTCCTTGGAAAACCTTTGGAAGTAGGATGTAGAAAGCAAAGTGCAGTCCTTTCACTCCCAGGACAGAAGCAGCAAGCAGAAGGCCAACAAAGCAACAGGCAAAGTGGCAGTCCCTTCTACAGCATCCAACTCTTCTTGCTCGTAGAATGTCCTCAATCTAGAAGTGTTCTAACTATGTGGTGTCTGAGGTCCAGAACTTATACCCATTTCTGTCTTTGAAGTAGGCAAACTTCAAAGATAAATCTTTATAGAGCACAAGACCCTGCCTTTCCCTGCCCTGGCCCCAGACACACTCCAGGGGGTTGGAGACTGCTTTGTGTAAGGACAGGCACAGCCCTATTCAGGTGCAAGTGTTAGCACCTCCTACCACTCTAGCTCAGGAAGACCTATCAGGAAATGCAGAGCTTACCTCAGCTCCCTTTGTGTGACTGTCTAGAGTGAATTCACAAACAGCTACAAATTCCCCATACAGGCAGAGGCACAGAATGGTTAAGCAAAAAAATGCCCTCTTTCTAAAAGTGGCATTTTCAAACACACAGTTCAAAAGCCAACTTCACCAAAAGATGCATTTTTAAATTGTGATTTCAGAGACCCCCAAACTGCACATATCTATCTTCTCCCAAAGGGAAATTACACTTAAAAATGAATCCCTATGTTACCCTATGTGAGAGATAGTCCTTGCAATAGTGAAAAAACTAATTTAGCAGTATTTTACTATCAGGACATATAAACCACACCAGTACATGTCCTATCTTTTAAATACATTGCACCCTACCCATAGAGGATGACTTGGCCTACTTAGGGGTGACTTATATGTAGTAAAAGTAAAAGGGGAGGTTTGGGCCTGGCATGTGGGTGCCCTGGGCAGGTCAAAATGGCAGTTTCAAACTGCACACGCCTACGTCACCTAAGGGACTGCAGCTCTGGATGCCACGTGACTTGGGTATCCGCTGAGAAGGCCCGGGGAGTGACGGAGAGGAGAGTCCTCTGGGTGGAATTGTAGTCCCTACCTTCGCCTCTCTGGGAGCACACTAGCGTGGGCCTTTATGCAGTCTGGAGAAACTCTGGGTTGACTGCGGCCCCACAAATCCCTGGTGAAACAGCGGGCAGCAGGTGAGCTCACTGCTAGCAACAGTGAGGGCCAAGAAGGACCACTCCCTCAAAGAGATGCTCACTAGACCTGCTGGACAGGGGGCGGACGCTCGCCCTCACAGACCACCCAGGACTCACAGACAGGGAACGACGATAAGGAGGGTCTGGTAACCTGCTCTTTCCTCAAAGCACTTTTTGCATCCCTCAGAGAGGACCTTCAAATGGTCAAATGAGTCCTTTTTCAGGACCTGAAGTCAGTCCGTGCCGAACTAGCTGAGATGGGCGACAGGCTCCCTACACTGGAAGATAACGCAACTAACAGAGATGAAGAGAACAACCAACTCCAACAAGAGGTTTTCTGCCTAAGAGAACAGCATTTTCACCTCCAATCGCATTCGGAGGATCTTAAAAACAGATCGAGACGTAATAACATTCTTATGTCTATGGCTACCGAAGGGACTGATGTGAACTCCTATGTCAAAGTCCTTTTTGCCCAGATACTGAATGATCCTGACATGGCTGTTCAGCTCAACAGAGTCCCGAGAGTGGGCCTGCCTCACTCAGCAAACTCTCGCCCAGCTGATATCCTAGTGTGTGTCCATGACTTCCCATTAAAACATCAAACCATCTGCAAAGCGAGGGAATTCCACCTATTACAGTTCAGGGGCACCACATTACAGCTGCATCAGGACCTCTTGGCGCTAACCCTCCAGAAGAGATGTGCCTTCCATCCCATCACATACACCTCCTAGAACGGGGTGTCTATTCCTGGGGCCATTCAATCCAAATTATATTTTGCTGGGAGGGCAGACTTCATCAGATCCGCTCTGTGTATTCTACATGTGACCTTCTAGGGCTTGACCACACTAACAAAGCTACAGATCTCCCTAGGCCCATGCACTACTAAACTCCAGATGCTCCAGGCGGCAGAGGACCACGCAGCTGCTGAGGGATCACTGACCGGACCCTAAGACCATCGCACAGGAGCGCTGTGCGATGTTGGAGTCCCTGACCAGCAACACAAAGAAGATAGAGACAACCTATAGTGGTGGAGCTAGCTCATAGATGTCTTTGTGGTGGGGGGAGACTGCAGGGGGTGGGGGATTGGTGGACTGGTTCTCCACATGGACCCTGACATTGTTATTTCATTTGAGGGAAGATAGTTCATAATTGGGCTGCTACCCACCTAAGGACAATGTTGTTTATGTTTTCTGTGTTGGTTGGGGGGCATCATTTTGGGGGATACTCATGATGCTCAGATGGACACCACTCATAGTTTAAGATCTCACACAACAGGTTTGCACAGTCCAGCAGCATACATGGGTTATTGATGATGCCTACTAGGATAGCCTGCAATGCCACCAACCCTACCTCCTTTCGTTATGCATGATACACTGTGGATCATCACCCCTAATGTGAAAGGGCTCAATAACCCAGTCAAGAAGTGAGCAATTGTCTACTACCTTTAACACTCTGGAACAGATATTTTCCTATTACAGGAGACACACTTGGTTTCAGGGGACTGGCACCACCTTAAGGCCCGACGGTTTCCTCAGCAGTTCCATTCCTCGAGGGCAATTAAGACAGCCGTAGTATCTATCTTGCTTTCTAGGTCTTTCCGGGGGAGGATTGACCAAAAAATTTCAGAAATTAGGGGCAGGCTGTTTGTACACTGAGTGGTATTTGGGGTGTCCTCCTTTGCTCTGGGATCTATCTATGCCATAAATGACAGACAGGAGCCCTTCCTCAGTAAAGCTGAACCCATGACTCCTGAGGACAGACTTTGTGGAAGGGATTTAAACCTGCAGTTTCAAAATAATATAGATCGTTCTGCCCTTTGTCATGGTGGGATGGGTGAGATCTTTGGAGCGGGTGCTCAGTGGCTGCGAGACATGGCCATGCACGACCTCTAGAGAGCTGCTCACCCACAGACTTGGGACTATACATTTCATTCCCATGCGCACAAAACTTACACCTGCCTAGATAATTTCCTAGGGTCTGCTGACATATTAGGTACACAGAGCTCTGTGCCTTATCGGACCATGCAGCGGTGACCCTTAACTTAGCACTCCCCTCCCCCCCAAACTGAGCATACCAACCGTCGTGCCTGCAAGAGACCCTCCTAGAGAGACCCGAGGTGGTACACAAATTGAGACAGACATACATGACACCATGACTATATATGACACAGTGGACACTCCCACATTGCTCCTCTGGCATGCATGTAAAGGGGTTATATGGGGTGAATTCCTTGCAATCTCTGCAGTGGACAATAAGCTGCGTGTTCATTTCCGGTGCTCCCAGGGAATGGAGGCAACTGGAGACCACCAGGAAACAACTGGAGCCTTGCACCTCGATAGAGCCGAATATTCTCTCCTCTGCCTTAAACACTCCTTTTATGTAGGATGGAACAAGTGTGGGTGACTTCTAACTAACCGTTTACGGCCCCAAAGGCATGCGACGCGGGTCAATGCGCTGGTCACAAACGATGGCACAGTTATAGAAAGTGAAGACCAGGTTATCTCCCAATTTCTGATCTTTTACTAGGAATTCTATACTACCCAATCCTTATCCATGGAGCATATAGATAGATACCTCCAAAATGTGCATACACCTTGACTTACTGTGGAGCAAAAAGAGGACCTGGATCGCCCCATCCGCCCAGAGGAGGTGATATCAGCCATTGCCCTACAGAAATCACACAAATCGCTGGGACTGGATTGTTTTCCGGCAATATTTTACAAGACGTTTTGCCGTACACTGACCCGATCTTGACCCATCTGTTTAACCCCATCTCCAGTCCTCTCACTATACCTGCCTCCATGACAGAAGCCTCCATAGTTGTCATTTCCAAGCCTGGGAAGGGTAAGCGGCAGTGTGGCTCATTCCAGCCTGTTTCTCTCCTCCATTTTGATGCTAAGCTCCTCACTAGCATTCTGGCTGCATGCTTGAATCCGCTGATGCCAGGTCTGGTGGTTCCAGACCAAGCCAACTTTATTCCACAACGGCAATACTAAATGAATTCTCCATATCATTGATAAAGCAGGGCTCTCTACGTATGAAATTTTACTTTTAGATATAGATGCCGAAAAGGCATTTGACCATGTGCATTGGCCCTATTTGGAAGTGACACATTCATTTTGCGTAATATAAGGATGCTTGTGAGTCTGAGGCCTTGCTTGGCTTCGTACCTATTGCTCCACTTACCTGTTTCCAGTCAAGTTGAGTTCCATGTCCTCCAGCCTACCTCCAGTCGAGTTCCAGTGAGAGCCAAGTTCCTTGTTCTGGAGCCTGCCTCATTGAGTTCCAGTGTTCCTCGTTCACTGACCAGCTTCCAGTTGAGTTCCAGCATTTGTAATCCTCCGAACAGCCTCCAGTCGAGTTCCAGCTCTCCTCTTCCGTCTTGTGCTGACGATCCTGTATTTCCTGTAAAAGGGAGAAAATAAGAAAGGTCAAAATACGCAGTTTGGGATCTTCTGAAATTTTCAAGCAAGTAGCTTCATTTCAAGATGAAGAAAGAGTAATCGCTTGAATGAAACAAAACAGAGCTCTGCCTTTTAAATAATTTATGTCAATATGAACTAGTGTGATTTATCGTTTGGGTGGGAATCCAAGATACCACTAAACAGCGCTCCTCTGAGAGTTAGGAGACTGGAAATAGAGCAAGTTTATCAGAACTAGAATTGGCAAGAGATTACGCCAGAACACAAAGAAGCCCTTTTGTCAAGTTGATTATTTTTGAGTTTGGACATTGCTTCAGAGGTTCTTAAAGTATAGTAAAAAGAGGAAGAGACTTGTTCACCTTATAGAAACATATGCACAGTGTGTCAACAATAACTGACATTATGCAATGTACAATAGTTTATGCAAGTTCAATGTATTAATGAAGTAATTCATTTGCAGCCCAGAACTCTTAAAAACAAAGAACCCAGTATTTTGAGATATCAGAAGTCCTGATGCCGAACCAGACAGTAGTCTGATTCTGCAGCCCACGAAGCAGAAGCTTTTATTTTCTCTTTTACTCTTCCCAAAACCTCCTTCCCCTTGAGGACTTGCGAGAGGGCAATGTACTCTTCATTGCGATCACATTAGTCCTCACCGGGATTGGGGAATTGTCATCGCCATATCGGAACACCTGGAATTCAGGTGAGTGGCTTGCATAGAACACCCATACAGTGGTAACCAACATCCATCCCCTATTTAGGGATTCAATTAGCCCGAAGGTAGCCAACACGGTCTCCCTAAATTACAAGCTGTTGCTCCAAAAGGTCACTCAGCATATAGAGCAATAGTGCCTATATCAGCTTTCGTGCCTTAGAAGACTAGCAGTGCTTAAAATGACAGCTCTTCCTAGAATCCTTTTCCTATTTCAAGCCATCCCACTTGCACTGCCCACCGGAATGATTAAAGCCTTGCAGCAAGCTATGCATTGCTTCATATGGGCAGATAAACGCCTGCGTATGAACCGTGAGCAAAGGTATAGACTGCTGGGTGTTCCCAGTTTGTTGGCATACTATCAACCTGCCATACTCTGATATCTCATTGAGTAGTTTTGGCCTGAACCCGAGAAGCATTGGCTCTTCATGGATCGGGTGGTAGTGGGCATGTAACTGTGGAGGGTACCCTTTTTGTGGAAGACCTAACACACATGGGACCTATACTCCTCACTGATTACCAAATCCATGTTGAGGGTATGGGATAAAGTAGCAATGCGCCATGGCCTTACTACATTTCCTTCTTACCTAACCCCGATTTTGGGGAACACAGATTTCACTCCAGGGTTGGATCAATCCGTGTTCCAGAAGTGGCATCTGAATGGATGCTGATCTATAGGCCATCTATATGAGGCAGATGTTAATCTCCCTTTGAGCAATTAGGTAGGGACTTTGTACTTCCTGAGAGGATCCGATACCTGCTGGCTCGCCGCCCGTTTACGCCTTTTGAAAAGTGGCTCTAAACAAAAACCACTGACAGGGTAATGATCGCAGATCTCAACAATTTCCTGTGGCGCACCTCCTCATTGAACACCACCCCGGGGCAGCGATGCTGGGAGGCGAAATTGGGTAGACACTTGATACTGAAAGAGTGGGGAAAAATACATTATAGGTTGCGCCATACGTCCCGCATTGTGTCCAGCATTGAAACAGGCATTAAGATCCTCTCATATTGGTACCATACACCCCTCCGGTTACAAAGGAAGTACCCCTGATGCAATGCAGACTGCTGGCACCAGTGTGGGTCACACAGCACTCTTCTTCACATTCTCTGGGGCTGTTCCAGGATTGCACAATTCTGGGAACAGGTCCTCGCACATATAGACAAATACCTCACAACGCAGACTCCCAGAATCTGGGCACACACTGTCTTGGGCCTGCCAGCTCAGGTCTTGCAAGGGTCAACACATAGATGTGGCTTTAGGAGCAGCTCACCAAACCATTCTGGCACTATGGGTGAACTCTATCACTCCTAATGCTAGCATTTTGATGACCTCTTCCTTCATGCTGGCTTTGACCTTGTCAGTCACCCTGTAGACTTTATGTTTCACAGGTGGTCTGTCCCCAGGGTTCACATCTTAGGTGCACAAATGGGTGACTCTTGGGGTCAAGGAAAACAGAGAGGCAAACTGCTTCAGTAACTGGTGACAATCCCTCTGCTGTCCCAGGGTCAGTGTTGGAAAGAAGTTCACACCCTCCACAGACCCATCTTGCTCTTTGACAAACAGGAGGTCAGGAGGAGGTTCACTCTCCTCCTCATTCCATCATCTGTTGCTAAGAGCATGGTCAGTTCAGAACTCTCAAAATGTGGTATAAGGCGGTTCACATGTAGGACCCTCAAAGGGTTAATTGGAGTTTGCAAGTCCACCAGGTAGGTGACATTACTATTGCGCTCTACCACCTCAAAAGGTTCAGTCTAATTGTCCTGTAGAGCACAAGGCTCCACTGGGAACATGACCCACTCTTTCTGGCCAGGCTGAAACTCAACCAAAGAGGCATTCTGGTCATACCATAGCTTCATATCCTCCTGGATTGCTTCCAGGTTTGCCTGAGCGAGTTCCTGTTTCACAGTCTGGTTTCTAAAGGCCAGCACATAGCTAAATACGTCTTGGGGGACTTATTGGGAGCTTTCTCCCAGTCTTCTTTCACTAGGCTAAGAGATTCTCTTACAGGTTGCCCGTACAGCAGCTAAAATGAGCTAAAGCCAAGTCCATTCTGCGGTACCTCCCTGTATGCAAGGAGAAGGCATGGCATGGCAAGAGGACGTCCCACTTATGCCTCATGGAGTCTGACAGATCCATAATCATGCCTTTCAGGGTACAGTTGAACCTTACAACCACCCCATTTCCTTGGGGGTGGTAAGGAGTGGTGAACTTGTAGGTCACCCCAAAAGCCTTCTGTAGGAAGTTGGCTCTGTATGCACTATTTCAAAGTAAGGAATAGTATGCACAGAGTCCAAGGGTTCCCCTTAGAGGTAAGATAGTTGCAAAAAAAAATAATACTAATGCTCTATTTTGTGGTAGTTTGGTCGAGCAGTAGGCTTATCAAAGGAGTAGTGTTAAGCACTTGTACATACACACAGGCAATAAATGAGGAACACACACTCAGAGACAATTCCAGGCCAATAGGTTTTTGTAGAGAAAAATATCTTTTCTTAGTTTATTTTAAGAACCACAGGTTCAAATTCTACATGTAATACTTTGCATGAAACGTATTGCAGGTAAGTACTTTAGGAACTTTGAATAATCACAATAGCATATATACTTTTCAAATAAAACACATATAGCTATTTTAAAACTAGACAGTGCAATTTTCACAGTTCCTAGGGGAGGTAAGTAATTGTTAGTTCTTGCAGGTAAGTAAACCACCTACGGGGTTCAAGTTTGGGTCCAAGGTAGCCCACCGTTGGGGGTTCAGAGCAACCCCAAAGTTACCACACCAGCAGCTCAGGGACGGTCAGGTGCAGAGTTCAAAGTGGTGCCCAAAACGCATAGGCTTCAATGGAGAAGGGGGTGCCCCGGTTCCAGTCTGCCAGCAGGTAAGTACCCGTTTGCGGAGGGTAGACCAGGGGGGTTTTGTAGGGCACCGGGGGGGACACAAGTTAGCACAGAAAGTACACCCTCAGCGGCACGGGGCGGCCGGGTGCAGTGTGCAAACACACGTCGGGTTTTCTATTGGAATCACTGGGAGACCAAGGGGTCTCTTCAGCTATGCAGACAGGCAAGGGGGGGGCTCCTCGGGGTAGCCACCACCTGGGCAAGGGAGAGGGCCTCCTTGGGGTCACTCCTGCACTGGAGTTCCGATCTTTCAGGTCCTGGGGCTGCGGGTGCAGAGTCTTTTCCAGGCATCGGGATCTGGGAGTCAGGCAGTCGCGGTCAGGGTGAGCCTCGGGATTCCCTCTGCAGGCGTCGCTGTGGGGGCTCAGGGGGGGCAACTCTGGCTACTCACGGTCTCGTAGTCGCCGGGGAGTCCTCCCTGAAGTGTTTGTTCTCCACAAGTCGAGCCGGGGGCGTCGGGTGCAGAGTTGCAAGTCTCACGCTTCTGGCGGGAAATGCAGTTGTCTTGAAGTTGCTTCTTTGGAAACAAAGTTGCAGTCTTTGGTGAACAGGGCCGCTGTTCTCTGGAGTTTCTTGGTCCTTCTAGAGCAGGGCAGTCCTCTGAGGATTCAAAGGTCGCTGGTCCTGGGGAAAGCGTTGCTGGAGCAGTTTCTTCAGAAGGGGGGGAGACAGGCTGGTAGAGCTGGGGCCAAAGCAGTTGCTGTCTCCGTCTTCTCTGCAGGGTTTTTCAGCTCAGCAGTCCTCTTCTTCTTAGGTTGCAGGAATCTGAGTTCCTAGGTTCAGGGGAGCCCCTAAATACAGGATTTAGGGGTGTGTTTAGGTCAGGGAGGGCAGTAGCCAATGGCTACTAGCCTTGAGGGTGGCTACACCCTCTTTGTGCCTCCTCCCAGGGGGAGGGGGTCACATTCCTATCCCTATTGGGGGGATCCTCCATCTGCAAGATGGAGGATACCTAAAAGTCAGAGTCACTTCAGCTCAGGTGGCATTAGGGGCTGTCCTGACTGGTCAGTGACTCCTCCTTGTTTTTATCATTATCTCCTCCGGCCTTGCCGGCAAAAGTGGGGCCGTGGCCGGAGGGGGCGGGCAACTCCACTAGCTGGAATGCCCTGTGGTGCTGTAACAAAGGGGGTAAGCCATTGAGGCTCACCGCCAGGTGTTACAGCTCCTGCAAGGGGGAGGTGATAAGCATCTCCACCCAGTGCAGGCTTTGTTACTAGCCACAGAGTGACAAAGGCACTCTCCCCATGTGGCCAGCAACATGTCTCGAGTGTGGCAGGCTGCTAAAACCAGTCAGCCTACACGGGTAGTTGGTTAAGGTTTCAGGGGGCACCTCTAAGGTGCCCTCTGGGGTGTATTTTACAATAAAATGTACACTGGCATCAGTGTGCATTTATTGTGCTGAGAAGTTTGATACCAAACTTCCCAGTTTTCAGTGTAGCCATTATGGTGCTGTGGAGTTCGTGTTTGACAGACTCCCAGACCATATACTCTTATGGCTACCCTGCACTTGCAATGTCTAAGGTTTGGCTTAGACACTGTAGGGGCACAGTGCTCATGCACTGGTGCCCTCACCTATGGTATAGTGCACCCTGCCTTAGGGCTGTAAGGCCTGCTAGAGGGGTGACTTATCTATACTGCATAGGCCGTGTGAGGTTGGCATGGCACCCTGAGGGGAGTGCCATGTCGACTTACTCGTTTTGTCCTCACCAGCACACACAAGCTGGCAAGCAGTGTGTCTGTGCTGAGTGAGGGGTCCCCAGGGTGGCATAAGATATGCTGCAGCCCTTAGAGACCTTCCCTGGCATCAGGGCCCTTGGTACCAGGGGTACCAGTTACAAGGGACTTACCTGGATGCCAGGGTGTGCCAACTGTGAAAACAAAAGTACAGGTTAGGGAAAGAACACTGGTGCTGGGGCCTGGTTAGCAGGCCTCAGCACACTTTCAAATCAAAACATAGCATCAGCAAAGGCAAAAAGTCAGGGGGTAACCATGCCAAGGAGGCATTTCCTTACACCTTCCACAGGGACTTCATATATGTGGATTTGAAGTTGGTACCCTGGTCAGATACCACATCCTTGGGAAACCCCATGCAGAAAAAGATCCCCATTAATGCCCGGCACACCACAGGGGCCGACACTGACCTCAGAGGGACAGCATTCGGGTACCGGGTGGCACGGTTCACCAATACCAGGATGTACCTGTTGCTCATGGCTGTCTTGGGGTCCAGAGGCCCCATAATGTCGATCCCCAACCGCTCAAAAGGGGTGCTTATGACGGGGAATGGTTGGAGAGGAGCCTTGCATCTCCCACCACTGTTGCCACTTGCCTGGCAAGTCTCGCAAGACCTGCAATGCACATCAGAGTGCCTTTGGATTTGGGGCTAGTAAAAGAGGGTGACAATCCTCTCAAATGTTTTGTCCCGCCCCAAATGTCCTGCCAAAGGCACATCATGAGCCAGACCCGGTAGGAAGGTTCTGAAGCACTCGGGTACCACCAGCACTCAGGCTGACACAGGCACAGCAACCTTAGGCACACTATATAGGAGGCCATTCTCCCAGTAGATCCAATGTGATCCAGACTTTTTGCCAGCTGCCTGGTCTGCAGCCTGCCACTACAGACCCTCAAGAGAATGGCATGTCTTCTGTGCCTCGCAGAACTCCTCCCTAGTGAGACCCCCTTCTTGCTGCCAATGGGTCAGCTCAGGAACATCCTCCAGTTCAGCCACCTGCTCCCCTGTAGGTTCCGGGGCATCCTACTCAGGTTCAGCCTCCACCCAGACTGTGGGTCTTCTGGATCAGGTTCCCCACACCCTCTGCTCCTACTATTCTGTCCAGGCACCTGGGCCACTCTTTCAGGCTCCATGTCCTTCTGATCAACCTTACTGGCTGCCAAACACAGAGTGGTCATACATATCCACTCAGGCAAACCCACCATCTCCAAGTCTGACCTGCATTCCACCTCACGCCAAGGGAAATCCTCCAGGTCGTTACCTAGCAGACAATCAACAGGCATGGTTGGACTCACAGCTACCCTCAAGGAACCTGATGACCACCCCACACTTCCCTGTAGAGATACAAGACTTTTTCTCACATGGGGGACTGGAATCTTTACCCTGGGAACTAGGTTAAGGCCCTTTAGTGAACTCCCCCTGTTTACCCTTGCCCCTCACTTCTTCTGATGTGGACCCTGCCCACCCTTGGTGGAGACTCCCCCATTCGTTTTGTGGACCCTGGTACTGTCCCAGCGGTCCGCTTCCTGGTTAAGCTTCCTGGGATCAGACTGGTGTCAATCAGATGCTGGTGCAACTCTGACAACAAAGGGTATACAAGTGTTCCCATGCAATCAATTTGTACAGCCCCTCATAATCTGTTACCTTGCTGCCCTTTACCCATCCATCCAGTGCTCTTCAAAAAGAATCAATACATTCTAGCCAAGTTTGGGAATCCAACTTCTTGTAAGACCTAAACTTTTCCTTGTACTGCCTTGGGGTGAGACCATACCTGGTGAGTAGGGCGTCCTTCATGGTAGAGTAGGAGAGCCCCTGGGATTCCCTAAGGATGTCAAGGTGTCCCTACCCTCTACTTCAAAGTGTTTCCACAGACCTGCCCTCCACCACCCCCCCAGTGTACCTTAGGGACCCTGTTCATGTGGAGAGCCGACTTATACCCCTTAAACCACAAGTGTATGTCATCCTCTGTTTTAAAATCCTTCACTAAATCTGTAGGAATACACCCCCCCTCTCAGAAGCATGGAAGCATGCTGCCACAATTCGTGCTGGGTTCGGCCTGCTTGATATTGAGGTCCAGCTCCCTCACACTCAACTCATGAGCCAAAAGCTATTTCTTTTCCTCCAGAACAAGGGCCCTTTCCTCTCTTGTTGCTCCATTTCAAACTTTTTGCTTTCTGCTTCCAACCTGAGCTTCTCAAGCCCCAGAGCATGCTCTCTGGCCTGTCACCTGTCCTCCAGCTCCTCTGGAGACAAATCTCGGGATGACCCGCTGCTGCCACTCCTGGAGGGTACTCTCCCTAAAGGTGGATCCTGAGCCCCAAAGTCCCCTTGTTGGGTCTGCAACTCCACATCCTCATTCTCAGCCTCACCCTCCTCTCTTGCTGCCCACCAGGCCCTCAGTGCACTTGCATGTTCTCTTTCCTAGAGGAACTCTTCACAGGGCAATTAAGATCCTTGCAGAACTGTTTCAACTGAGACATAGGCCCTCATTACAACCCTGGCGGTCGCTGTTAAAGCGGCGGTAATACCGCCAACAGGCTGGCGGTAAAAAAAATGGGATCACGACCACAGTGGAAACCGTCAACACAGACAGGTCCTTTAACACTCCGACCGCCATGGCGGTAGCAACAAACACCACGGCAGTAACCGCCAACAGACAGGCGGAAGACAATGTACTGCCCACCCCATCACAATCCGCCCATCCACCAGCTTTTCCGGGGCGGTACCAGCGCCATCAAAAGCACCGCAGAAACAGTTTTTGGAAGGGAAGCCACTCACCTTTCGACACTCAACGAAGAACCAGGACGCCATGGAGCCCGAACTACATGTCCTGCTCATGCTGGTCTACCTCCTTATCTACCAGGAGTACGAACGCCGGCGGTGACGACCACGGTGAGTACTTCACCTAGCACACAGTGGTAGGGGGTAGGAAAAAGAGAGTGACACGCACACGCAACACCGCCACCCTCACCCCCACCCTCACCCACAACACCATACACACAAACACATGCATCAACATTACATTTACCCGCCGTAACCCCCTAAAAGAAGGCAAGGACAAAAGGAATTGAGTCAAATCAGTGATATTTCAGAAATAGTCAGATATACGTAATAATAAAAAAAACAGTGGGCCAGATGTATCAAAGCTTTTTGCATTCGCAAACGGTGCGAATGCCCGTTTGCGAATGCAATGAGCCATTTCAGAATGTATCAAAGGCATTCTGAATGCAATTTTAAGGAATCGCTAAAATAGCGATTCCTTAAAATTGCGACCCTGTTTAGAGAGTCGCAAATTGAGACCGTCTAAATAAGAAATCGCAAATAAGGAATCCTTATTTGCGATTTCTAAAGCACATGTAACAAGCAATTCCTTAACGCAAATTGGGCATTAAGGAATCGCTATTTACCACTAAGTTGAACTTGGTAGTAACCATGTGCAAATTTGAAAAAAGCATTTAAAATGCATTTTTAAAATTTACATGTAAAGCACACATGTCCTTTTGACAAATTTTGGAAATGCAAAACATTCGCAAATATGGGCCTACAGGCCCATTGGTGCGAATGGGGGCCGGTATCGCAATTTGCGATTCGGTAATACCATTTGCGATTTTCACGTAATCGCTATTACTGAATCGCAAATGTGATACATTTCATTTTGCGAATCAGAAATAGAGATTTCTTAAAATTGCTATTTCCGATTCGCAAAAAGCCTTTTTCATACATCTGGCCCAGTATTTACAAAAATATATAATATGTACATAAGGCGGTACATTGTCCACTCAAAATGTCCGTGGGCCACTAGCCCAAAATGCACAGGCCAAGCCCACACTTGACTCCTGCCTCAATACGGAGAGAACACTGCAGGGGCATCAGGTTGAAAACACATAGGCACCTCAGGGGGGAAGGGTAGGGGGGGCACCTCAGCCAGAAGATGGAATAACGCCACTGCTCCTGGAGGGGGCTCCATGCCCAAAGCGATGTCCTGGGGAGTGCAAGGCCACAGTCTCTCAAATGGGTAGGTTGCCCACAGCGATGTCCTGGGGAGTGCAAGGCCACAGTCTCTCAAGTCTCTCACGTGGGTGGGTTGCCCACTGCTTGGTCCTGGGGAGTGCAAGGCCACAGTCTCTCAACTGGGTGGTTTGCCCACTGCTTGGTCCGGGGGAGTGCAAGGCCACAGTCTCTCAAGTCTCTCATGTGGGTGGGTTGCCAACTGCTTGGTCCTGGGGAGTGCAAGGCCACAGTCTGTCAAGTGGATGGCTTCTCCACTGGTTCTGGAGGGGGCTTTGTGCCCAGTGTGCTTCATCCTGCCAAGGATAGGGTGAGTGGATGCCTTCTTCCACTGGCTCTGGAGGGGGCTGTGTGCCCAGTGTGCTTTATCCTGCAAAGGATAGGGTGAGTGGATGCCTTCTTCCACTGGTTCTGGAGGGGGCTGTGTGCACAGTGTGCTTCATCCTGGCAAGGAGGGGGTGAGTGGATGCATATCTCCAATGGTTCTGAAGGGGGCTCTGTGCCCAGTGATGCAACACGTGGGGTGTGGCAGTTCACAGTCCCTCACCTGGGTGTGTGAGACATGAGATTTGCAGGGACCAGGTTGCATGATAGTCCACGGAGGCAGGGCTAGACTCCATCCAGCGGCGGCTACGGCTGCAAACTGGTGGTAGTGCCGGTACTGGTGGGGGTGCTGCCAGTGCTGGAGGGATGCTCGAGCCCATCTCAAGCAGCCTCGTACGGCTGCCCACTGGGGCTGTTGCTGCTGGCAGTGGTGCTTCTGTCAGCGGTGCAGGTGGTGGTGCTTGCGGCGGGGCTTGCAGCAGTGCAGGTGGTGGTGCTGGCCATGGTTCAGGTGCCAGTGCTGCCAGTGGTGGAGGGAGGCTCCAACCCTTCTCCTGCAGCCTCGTACGCTGCCCACTGGGGCTGCTGCTGCTGACAGTAGTGCTGCTTGCGGCAGGGCAGGTGGCGGTGCTTGCGGTGGTGCTAGTGGCGGGGCTGCTGCCGGTGCTGCCCGCAGTGCAGGTGGCAGTGCTGGCAGTTGTGTGGTAGCCACCAGGCCTTCACCTGCAGCCTCGGACAGCTGAAGTGCCTTGCCTGGTATTTTTTGCCCCTTCCTCATCTTGGCAGATGGTGGTGTCACCTTGGGTCTGGCAGCTGGAGTCTTTGAGGTGGCCTTGCTGGGTGGCTGTGGATTCTTCCCCTTGCTGGATCCTGTCCCCCTCTTCACCTTGCCAGGTGGCGGAATGGTTTTGGCCTTGTCAGGGGTTGGTGGCACCCTGGCTGGGCTGACGGGTGCCCATTTGAGCCTTTGATAGCTGCAGGAACCACAGCGGATGACGATTTGGTGGCTGAGGTGCTGGCCTGGGTTCTGGTCACCCTTTCCCAAGGGGAAGGATGGGGGGGAGGGGGAGGGAAGAGGTAAAAGTTGGCTAGGAAAAGTTTCATAGGGACACTGGGGCGGGAAGAGAGAGAGGCTTTGGGAGTGGAGGGAGAGGGACTGGTTGTAGGAGGTGTCTGTCTGCTGAGTTTGGGTGCAGGTGCATGGGCTGGATGCTATTGTGAGGTGGATGGCTGTTGGGTGGGTGCTTGCATTTGTGTACTTTGGGAGGAGGGGTCACAGACACACTGGGAGAGGACACAGGGGATGTGTGCATAGATATGGGGGTGGTGACTGCCATTGAGCGGTGTGTTGTGATGGGCGTGCTGGTGATGGAGGTAGTGGATGAGGATGTAGTGCATGCAGGTGTGAGTGGAGACGCTACTGGGAGGGAGGTTGAAGACGAGGAGGAGGGGGACACAGTGGAGACAGTGGATGTTGGTGTGTCTGCATGGGGATGGTGCTTGTGTGAGTGCCTATGTGATGAAGTGTTGTGCTTATGTTTGCCTGAGACACTTTTGTGTGTTGATTTGGGTCAATGCTGGTCTGAAGGTGTGCTTGGGATAGGCTGGGGTTGAGGGGATGGGGACTGGGTAGAGGAAGTTGGAGGGGGGAGGCTGGAGACAGGGACAACGGCTGCCATCAGTTCTGAGGCCAGAGCCTGAAATGCTCTCTGTTGGGCCGCCACGCCAAAGTGAATGCCCTCCAGGTATGCATTTGTTTGTTGCAAATGCCTCCCGACACCCTGGATGGCATTCAGAATGGTTGACTGCCCAACAGTGAGGGATCTCAGGCAGTCGAGAGCCTCCCCACTGAGGGCAGAGGGCTGACTGGGGCAGGGCCTGAGATGCCTGGGGCGAAGGAGATGCCCACCCTCCTGGGTGAGTGGGCACGGGAAACATGCTGAGGGGCTGCTGGGAGGGTGGTGCTGGTAGGGGGGGTGGCGGCTGTACCTGTAGTTGTGGTGGGCACAGAGGTGTCCGCCACCGCCAGAGAGCTTCCATTGGAGGAGGAGTCGCTGTCTGTGGTCTCCCCTCCTGTCCCCGTCCTGGTGCACCCCTCGCCCTCCATCCCACTGGCGCCCTCACCGTCAGTGGATTTGGCATCCAGGCCCATGTGGGATGCAGCTCCCTCTGTCTCCGGTGCCTCTGCTCCTCCGCCAGATGATGCTAATGCACACAAGGACAGGGTGACAAAACAAAAAGGGGGGGGGGCACAGAGGATACACTTGGTCAATGCCAACAACAACACTACCGTTGGCGTACACAACACGCAAGGAGCAGCCCTATGCACTAGGTCATGCACTACCAGTTACTAAGACAGTCACCAGCCCATGGGGTACAATGCCTAACGCCATTAGCTGCACACCTGAAACCCACAGGACCATGCCCAGTAGTAGATGCCCACTAACACTATTGGGGTAGGAGTGCTTCAGAGCCTGCCCAACAAGGGACCTACCCTGCCAGTTCGCCCTGGCCTAGGGCATCCACAGCCCACATACTCCACCCAGGTACAACCTTAACATGCGCAAAGGAATGATTCTGAATCTGTACTCACACCCTTGTGGCTGCTGTGATGCCTTCAAGTGCCCATCCAACTCCGGATAGGCTACTGCCAGGATGCGGAACATCAGGGGGGCCAGGGTACGACGGGCACCCCTTCCTCGTTGGGAGGCCAGCCCCAGCTGGGCCTCCGCCGTCTTCCTTGCCCAGCGGCGCAGGTCCTCCCACTGTTTGCGGCAGTGAGTGCTCCGCCTGTCAAAGACCCCGAGGATCCGCACCTCCTTGGCGATTGTGCGCCAAATACCCTTTTTCTGGTGGGCGCTGACCTGCATGGCAAAGACAGCAGAAAAGGGAATTTGTCAACCGTCCGGATCGTTACACTCATGGCCCACCAGATCCCTCCCATCCCCTGACGCACATAAATTGACCACCAAACATGCAGCACACTGGCCAGGACGCCTCTGCCCCCCCTACATGAGGCTTACACACATAGCACTCCCTACATTCATGGCCCACGCATCATCCTCACAGTATACTCACTTGTTTGTCTGGAGGACCGTAGAGTAACGTGTACTGGGGCAGGACCTCATCCACCAGTTTCTCCAACTCCTCTGCAGTGAAGGCAGGGGCCCTTTCACCAGACATGAGCCATTGTCGCTTCCATACAGAGGTCACAGCAGCACTTGCAGTGTAGGTCCTCTCCTGTTGAAGGTTAGGTAGCAAGTGAGTGAATAGATAGAAAATAGCGGTCACATCCGCGGCGGTGCGTACCATCACCGCCGGTGTACATCGCCATTGGCTTCTGGAACCCATAGGGCCCAATGATAACCAATGCGAAGTTGCGCAGCGGTCATCGACCGCCTACCAACGCCAGCGGAATTACCTCATTTCCACTTGTCCTTCCTCACAGGTCAGGCAGCTGCCATTTCAGGGGGGCACAGGGCATGGCACCTAACTGCTTCATAGCAGACATTGGCACAGCAACTGACTCTCGGATTCACATACTGGTTCTGTAAATGTAGAAATGCATCATTACTGCAATAGATGTATGATTATGACCCTCTGCTCACCGTTTTCCTCCATAGGGTTCGACCGCTGAGGATGAATATGAGATGGAGACATCCTCCAGTATACAGACCCCTGGTGGACCTTGCGGCAACAGAGGACAGACACATTATCATTACATACAGACTTGATCGGGCCACAATCCAAGAACTATGTGCCCAATTGGAGCCAGACCTGATGTCAGCTATCTGCCAGCCCACAGGTATCCCCCCTCTAGTGCAGGTCCTGTCAGTACTCCATTTCCTGGCAAGTGGTTCCTTCCAAACTAAAGTGGCCATGGCATCAGGGATGTCACAGCCAACGTTCTCAAATGTGTTGGCCAGAGTGTTGTCTGCCCTGCTGAAACACATGCGCAGCTACATCGTATTCCCCCAGGTGGAGGATTTGGCCACAGTGAAGGCTGACTTCTATGCTCTGGGACATATCCCCAACATTATTGGTGCCATTGATGGTACACATGTGGCATTTGTACCCCTCCCTCCCCGGAGAAATGAACAAGTGTTCAGGAATAGAAAAAGCGATCACTCTATGAATGTGCAGATGGTGTGTTTGGCTGACCAGTACATCTCCCATGTGAATGCCAAATATCCTGGCTCTGTGCATGACGCCTTTATCTTGAGGAATAGCAGCATCCCATATGTGATGGGTCAAGTCCAGAGGCACCGGTCCAATATCCTGTCCAATATCCTGTCCAAGCAGGGATCCTTACTCTAGTCAGGGTAAGAGAGTCACACTCCTAAGATAACCCCTGCGCACCCCTTTGGTAGCTTGGCATGAGCAGTCAGGCTTATTTCAGAAGGAATGTGTTAAGTATTTGTACCCACACACAGCAACACAGTGAAAACACTACAAATAGACACCACACCAGTTTAGAAAAATAGCTAATATTTATCTAAGTAAAACAACCACACCGTCATCCTGACCCAGACGTGTATTCCACAGCCTGGCAGAGGCACTAAATGGTTAAGCATGAAAATGCCAACTTTCTAAAAGTGGCATTTTCAAACACGTTAAAAAACACCTTCACTAAAAGATATATTTTTAAATTGTGAGTCCAGGGTTTCCCCAAGAGGCTTGAAAGAGGCAATAATAGTTAATACTAATGCTCTATTTGGGGTGGTGTGGTCGAGCAGTTAAGCTTATCAGAGGTTAGTGTTAAGCATTTGTTGTACACACACAAGCAATAGAAGAAACACACACTCAATGACTTAACTCCAGACCAATAGGTTTTTATATAGAAAAATATTATTTTGTTACTTTATTACTAGAACCACAAGATTCAGTTCAGAAATAATTACTGTTGCAGGTAAGTACTCAACAGAGATATCAATGTAACTTTGTTTCACTTTAGTAAAGAAAACAGTTTTTAAGTAAACAGAGAATATCTATTTCAAAAGTGGACACTGCATTTTTCAGAACAGTTACTGGGGGAAGAAAATAAAGTACAGTTTTAAAGTAAATACATGACTCACAGTTCCAGTCTCTTGGGTATAGGTAGTCCACCGTTGGGGGTTCCAGTTAAGCCCAAAAACCCACCACCAGCAACACGGGCCGGTTGGGTGCAGAGGTCAAAGGGGAGCCAAATTAACGTGGGCCCCTATGGAGACAGGGGGTACTCGGAATTCGGTCTACCAGCAGGTAAGCACCCGCGGCTCAGAGGGCAGACCGGGGGGAATTAGAGGAGCACTGGAGGGGCCCCAAGTAGGCACCAATCCCACACCCTCAGTAGCAGCACTGGGGAGGCCAGGTGCAAACAGGGTGTCGGGTTTCCAATGAAAAGCTGTGAGGGGACACCGGAGCTCACTCCGGGGCAAGGTCCGGGGGGGGGCTCGGGCACACCACTGGTCAGAGAGGGAAGAGAGCTGCATGTTGATTGCTGCTGTACCGGGTGTCAATTTCTCCAAAGCCTGGGTCCTTTGGGTGCAGTGGGTCCTTTGGCGTCGGTTATCTTCGTCCAGGGCAGTCGCGGTCTTAGGGTCCTCGGGATTCCCTCTGTAGGCGTCGTCGTGGAGGGGTCAACCCAGGGTGGGCTCTTGGTTGCCGTCGCTGGGGGTCCTCTCTGGTCAGTTGGGCCACTTGGACTCAGGATGTGGGCGTCGGTTGCAGAGTGGTTAGGACTCAGGCTTCTGGAGTGAGGTGGGAGTTCCTTTAGGTGAGGTTTCTTCTTTTCTTCTCTGGACAGGGCACCTGTCCACAGGAGTTCTTGATCCTCTGTGATGCAGGCAGTGCTCTGGAGGTTTTTCAGAGGTCGCTGGACCTGCAGGACACATCGCCTTTCTTCTGCAGGTTCTTTGAAGCAGGAGACAGGCCGGTAGGGCTGGGTCCAAGTCAGTTGTTGTCTTCTTTCCTTTTCTGCTGGGGTTTCAGCTAAGCGGTCCTCCTTGTGAGGTCGTCGGGAATCTGACTAGCTTGGTTCAAGGAGTCCTTAAATACAAGATTTAGGGGCGTTTTTAGGATTAGAGGGCAGTAGCCAATGGCTACTGTCCCTGAGGGCAGCTATACCCTCCTGGGGCCCACTCTCTCTGGGGAGGGTGGTACATTCCCATCCCTATTGTCCTGATCCTCAAAACCAAGATGGAGGATTCTGCAAGGAGGAGGGCACTTCAGCTCTGGACACCTTAGGGGTGGTCCTGGCTGAGGCAGTGACTCCTCCTTGTTTTTCCTAACTATCCCTCTGGACTTGCCACCAAAAGTGGGGCTTTGTCCGGGGGCTGGCCATTTCCACTAGCTGGAGTGCCCTGGGGCATTGTAATGCGAAGCCTGAGCCTTTGAGGCTCACCGCTAGATGTTACAGTTCCTGCAGGGGTGGGGTGTGAAGCACCTCCACCCAGTGCAGGCTTTGTTTCTGGCCCCAGAAAGCACAAAGGCTCTCACCCCAGGGGGACAGAAACTCTTCTCTCAGTGGGAGGCTGGCACAGACCAGTCAGTCCTGCACTGAAGGATTGGGTAAAATGCAGTATTATCTCTAAGGTGCCCTATGTGTGCATTTTTAATAAGTCCCACACTGGCATCAGTGGGGGTTTATTGTACTGAGAAGTTTGATACCAAAGTTCCCAGTATTCAGTGTAGCCTTTATAGAACTGTGGATTTTGTTTTGACAAACTCCCAGACCATGTACTTAATATGGCCACACTGCACTTACAATGTCTAAGAATGGACTTAGACACTGTAGGGGCATATTGCTCATGCAGCTATGCCCTCACCGGTGGTAAAGTCACCCTGCCTTAGCGCTTTAAGGTCTGCTAGAGGGGTGACCTACCTATGCCACAGGCAGTATTTTGTGGGCATGACACCCTGAGGGGGATGCCAAGTCGACTTTGCCTTTTTCTCCTCACCAACACACAATCTGCAGTGGCAGTGTGCATGTGTTAGGTGAGGGGTCCCTTAGGGTGGCACAACACATGCTGCAGCCCTTAGGGACCTTCTCTGGTCACAGGGCCCTTTGTACCACTGGTACCTTTTACAAGGGACTTATCTGTGTGCCAGGGGTGTGCCAACAATGGTACATTTTTAGTGAAAGAACACTGGTGCTGGGACCTGGCTAGCAGGGTCCCAGCACACTCTCAGTCAAGTCAGCAACAATATCAGGCAAAAAGTGTGTGTGTGTGTGTGTGTGGGGGGGTAATTGCAACAAGGGCCATTTTCCTACACAAGCCACCCCCTTCCCCCCAGCCCCCAGACCAGGAGACTCAGCCAAACCTGCAAGAGTCCTCCAAGTCTGTAAGGCGAGGAAGAGCAGGGAAACAGGCTGTTTTGTTGCAGGGCCTACTTTGCCTTACATCATCCTGTCTAGGTCATTCCCTCTGTGGAATGGACCTACCTCGACAATGATAGGACCCAATCTGAATTGCCTCTTGTCTGTGTTTTTAGTGTCTTCACCCATTCTTTTTATTTTCTGGTTAGAGGTATCCACCTTTGCTAATCCTATCTTAGCCAGTGCCACCCCTAGCTTACCCAAAGAGGTTACCCACAGCTGGAGTAACCCCACCATGACCAACAGGGTCAGGGGGCCTAACATGCTATTTGGCATGTGGTCAGACTACCATGCCAAGGACAGTGCAGCCATAAAGGCTAACACCCAGCAGAGGCCACTGACAGCTGTCATTGTCCAGAACCACACCTTCAGCTCTTCACCAACAAGGGAAGGGTCTAAGTTACAGGCTTCTTTCAGTTCAGGGTTCCTGTCTGCTGTGCTAGAGTGGGAGGTTGCTACTTCTTGTAGTAAACACCCTTCTTCCACTCTTTCTTCTGTTAGCTGAGGAGCCACCCACTCATGCTTAACCGTTGCCTGACTAGTCAGGACTTCTTGTGGGTCAGGTTGGACTTTACCAGTGCCACTTTTTGAGTTCTCCCCTACTGGAGCCGAATCTCCTGGGTTTGCTGGAACCTTGGCTAAAGGTTGTCCACCTTTCCTGCACTGGTTTCTCTTTTTCCTCTTCTGGGGTCTACCTTTAGACACTGCAGGGGCAGTACCTCCAGAATCCTTGGGAGAGGGCTGGTACTGGACCAGTTCCTCTTTTGGGCTCTGACTAACCTCTGGGTAGTAATTTCCTAAGGAGAAAATCGGGGGGGGGGGGCTGTACTGATTACCACCCTTCTCCAGATAAATGTCTCACCCACTTCTAGGGGCACTAAAGCCATAGGCCTATTAGTGACCTTGTCTGGGCTAAACCTTACTCCGGCAGTCTCACCTGGGATGTACTGGTTTGAGAGCACCAGTCTGTCATGCACAATAGTGTTTGCCCTTAGGGACCTTCCCTGGTCACTCTGCTCTTGGTACCACTGTTACCTTTTGCAAGGGACTTATCTGTGTTCCAATTGTGGAAACAATGGTACATTGTTAGTGAAAGAACACTGATGCTGGGGCCTGCTTAGCAGGGCCCCAGCACACTCTCAGTCAAGTCAGAATCAATATCAGGCACAAAGTGGGGGAGTGGGGTAACTGCAACAAGAGCCATTTTCCTACAGAGCACTTGCAGTTTAGCACTGATCAGGAGAGGTAAAGTGCCCAGAGTACCAAAACCAGAAAAAACTAAATCCAACACACAGTCAAAAATACAGGAGGCAGAGGCAAAAAGATAGGGGAAACCATGTCAAGGATGCCAGGTCTAACGCCTGAGATAAAGCTCTTTGGACAGTCACTAAGTAAGTCGAAGGTTCAAATCCTGGTATCTCAAGGTCATGTGTCTGTTTATTTACGAGTGTTCTGAATGTTAAACATTCCTAGTGATGACACATTTCTGTCTCTTTCCCATCAAAACCTTTGGGTTGAATATCATACTTATGTCTGGAGAATCCAGGGTACAGAGTGGCCTGTGTCTATGGATTCAGACCCTCACACTGAAAGTAGAGGGTTCAAGTCTAGGTGTGTCTGTGGTCATTTCCCGACTTTCAATTCTTTTCAACTTCAAACATTAAGGTACATACATTTTTATTTTCAATGTATCCTAAAATATCTCATTGTCCGTATATAATTCATCAAATCCTAAAATGCCTCTCTCTCTCTCTCAATTCCTTTCTGTCAATCTCTTTCTCTAAATCTCTCTCAATCTCTCACTTTCTCTCTCTCTGCCATCCCATAATGGGATAGAAGAGAGAGAGAGAGAGAGAAAGGACAGAGAGATTGGTAATGCAATGGTCTCTCCAAACAATGACTTCAAAGCTTCACACTAGCAAGATGTTTGATCGGAATGTTTATAGATACGTTTTGAAGCAATGCAGAAGAGAGTGACTTCTGGCCTACTGGTAAAGCTCTTGGGTTACCATTTAGTAGGTGGAAGTTTCAAATCCTAGTATCTCATGGCTGTGTGTCTGTTTATTTGCTAGTGTTTTGCCTGGTAAACATTCCTAATGATGGAACATTTACGTAATTTTCCCGTCAACATCTTTGACTGGACTGTGGAAAAGAAGGAGTCATTAATGGCATGGTTGTCAAGGTCCCAGATTCTCATCCTGAACATTGAGGATTCCAGTCTAGGTATGTCTGTGGTCATTGCCCTTCTTCAGTTTCTTTTCGACTTCAAAATTGTAAGGTACATACCAAAAGGTCATCTCACTCTTTATATGTGAAAAATACATTTTTCTTTTCAATTTGTCTGGAAATATCTAATTCAAAGTATTTCATTCATCCAAGTCTAAAAAAGGCCTCCGTCTCTCTCTCTCTCTCTCTCTCAATTTCTCTCTGTCAATCTCTTTCTCTAAATCTTACTCAACCTCTCACTTTCCTTCTCTCTCTTCTATCCCATAATCAGATGGAGAGAGATGGCAAGATGTTTGGTTGGGATTTTATAGATAACTTTTGATGCATAACAGAACAGAGTGACTTCTGGCCTTATGATAAAGATCTTGGACTGTTACTCAGTAGGTTAAAGGTTCAAATCTGAGTATTTCATGGCAGTTTATCTGCTTATTTACTATTGTCTTGAATGTTATTCATTCCTACTGATAGAACATTTATCTCTTTTTCCATTCAAAATCTTTTGGTTAAATGTCTTAGTTATATCTGGAGACTGCACAATACTGAGTCACCTGTGGCCTAGAGCAACTGTAGTCAGGGAAGCCTCCTCAGGGGGTCTGTGACTGCTTACAAAATGAAATAATATTAACAAATTAATAAACATTATTATATAAATAAAGTGGCTAAATATACAATTGACTATTTTAAAATATACCGTAAATATCAAGGAATTCGAAATTGGAGGCTAAAAATAAAATGATTATCCTCTGATTGATTTGTTGAAGTAATGCAGGTGCATCAATCAGAATATAGTATGGACGATGTGTGTCTTCAACCGAATTGAGGAAAGCTCCATTAATTTTTTTTTTGTATATATATATATATATATATATGTTTGCAAATAAATAAAATGCTATAATTTTTGTATGTGTTTGACGGAATGCTTGTTTCTGTATTTTTTGTGTATTGTTTTGCGGTTCAAATCATTGATAATGTTTAGGCTGGGGTCTCCAGCTTCCAGTTATGACTCAGTGGGGGAGGGGTGGCCTCGGATTCCAATAATGATTCAGTGGGGGTCCACGGGTTCCAGTAATGGTAAACTGGGGTCCAGAGAAGTCAAAAGGTTGAGAACCACTGGCGTAGGGGTTACACACATGACTGTTTGAACTCAATGTGGCTTCCAGAAGTTATCAAATGTGTTACCTCTTTATTTTTTAACTCTATAGCCCTGGTGTAGGTATGGGCACACGTGTTAAGTGAACAATACTGCACTGGGCTATGTTTTATGGCACCTACAGACACTTTTACTATACTGGGCTGATAGGATTGTTGCACACAATTACTTTTTAAATGGAAGGGGCTGGAAGTAGGGTGAAGGCCTGGCAGTTTTTTGCCTTAGCAGGAAGTGTGAGGAAAAAGATACCCTGTCAGTTCACTTTTAGGGTAATTCTCATGTGAATTTAAAATGTTGCTGGTTGACAACTATTATATTTTTTTAAGCACAGGCTTACAACTCACCTTCCAAAAGCCATAAGCTACAGATGTTATTGCTATTATTTACACCGAACATAGACTGGCGCACAACAAAAGTAAACAACAATCTTAAATGGCTCCAACACCTGTTAACGATATTTATGCATTTGCTCCAAACAAATAGCTACTGCTGGATTGCTTTAGGCACTCATATCAGGAGTAAAGTAGATGTGGTGGCTTCTATAGAGAGACGTCTTCAATATTTACATAATGCATGTGGTGATGCAGGGCTCACACAGATCTATCAGTGCCCTCCTGAAGCACACCATACCGTTATGGTGCAGCAGGGCACACACAAAGATCTGGTGATGCCCTCGTGGATGAGACGGTAGCATACCATGATGGTACAGCAGGGCACACCCAGAGCTCCGACGGTGCCGTCATGGTACTCTGCCATGCGATCGCCCAGAGCGAGTGGGTGTGGAGTAATGTAAACGGTGTGTGGGCAGAAGAGGCTCCCCGATCAAGGAGAAACTGTGGGAGTTTCCTGCTGAGACTGCAGCCTGTCCACAGCATGTGTCCAGAGACACCATACTTTGCCCATGGGACACACAGCGTGCTACATTCATCCACAAAGTGCTGGGGTGGAAACAAGACAACACCAACAAGAAGAAGGTGGGTGAGGCAAGAGAAAACATAAAACAGAAGGAACAAGGGCAGGTGGGCAGATAAGGGAAGCATAAGTAGGAAGGAACACAAGAAGGAGACGTGCGGAAAAGAGCCAGATGAAAAGGACAGACTCTGGGATTGAGCTTAAAGACAAAGAAAAAAGTAGCGCTTATAAAAATGAGCAGTGGAAGCACACATACAAGTAATGTGTCTTTGCTCCTGGGGATGGACAAACACAGGAAGAGGAAAGAAGCTTACAGCAGCTGCCAATCAGAAGCAATCAAATGAGAGGGTCATTTAAGTCAACCATTGGTAAGCAATGTGCGATATTTTAAGCCCTCTTATGGAAAATAAAATGCCTGAAGACGCAGTCAAGGCGAGATTTAAAAATAGGCAAACATTTGCGTTGTAGTGAAACAATGACAAACGCTAAAGGCGCATTTCCCTTGGGCTTCGGAACAATAAAAGCCTGTAAGGAGTGTGGGTCTGTAACAGCGCACCCCTGGTGAACTTCCACCTTTATTGTAAGTACACTTTGTAGCAGCAGCAGCAAATGTGTGTCTGAAGATGCACTAGAAAAAAACATGAAGGCACCAAAGGCGTCAGCGTGCAGTCCGAGCCTCCTTGGCCTAGGGCTTTTAATAACTAATGGAGGTTGGGGCTCCTTCACACGCGACCACCCCCTGAATTGTGCCTTACACTACGTCTTAAAAATCTTTAAAATGTAAACTTTCTTCTTGAATTTTCCGGCCTGACCCTAACATGTCCACAGCTCAGAAATCGTATCTGCCCATGCGCAGTCCGCGATGCCTCTCTTTGTGAGCATAGTGGACCACAGTCCCTGTTCCATTGGTTCTTGATTGCCGCATGCGCAGTGTGCAGCAAAAGGCATTTGCCTTAATGTCAACACATGGCGATGGAAGACACAACCTGTGTTCCCTGAAAGAAGACTCACGAGTTGCTGAAAGCCTATTTATAACCGCTATCGGGTCATGTGGAGTCTCCGACGTCTGGCTCTAGTCCAAGTATCCCCTCTCAGGTATCAGTCTTAAGAAAGAATGTGTCGTTGGGATTGGAGAAACACTGCAGAACCCTCCATAATGACATCTTTTAATGCTGGATATTGTAGACGGGGTCGCATAGACTTTGTCTACCATATTGGGTGTGGGTAAATACACGTGTTCTCTGTGATGTATTTCTATAATATTAAAAGCGGCTTTGATAAGTGTGGTCGTTTAAATGTGCACCGCTACCCAAACAAGTATTTGCAATGTAGTAGGTCTCGCATTTGCGGGAGTTAGAGCTATGTGTTTTGGTTTGGAGTGTAGTGGATGTATCTGATGTAGAGTGGAATTATGTGGGTTGCATTGGAATTGTTAGTTGTGGAGATGTGTGGGTTGGAATTGTGTGGTGTCAAGTGTTTTGGAGTAGTGACATTGGGCCAGATGTAGCAAAGGTTTTTACCCATTCTGTGTCTATGAGAAAAAGTGTTCGTACATATGGCCCTTTATGTGGCATGGTGAATAGATAGGGGTGAGAGCTGCACCAAATAGATAGAAAGGAAGATAGAGAGGGATAGTTAGTTTGTTCAGGAAGTGGTAAATGAACTTGAGACAGAAGAGCAGAAAGAGTGTTTAGCGAGAGCTACTGGATTTGCCAATGTCTTTAAGCTATGTTGTAGAGCATTGTGGGTGCATTTTCAAAATATATGTATTTGAGTTATAAATCATGTGGCACTGTGAAGACTTTTTACAGATGGTGTTATCTTGGTACCAGACGCATTGCAGTTGTGGCAGTTGTGTATTACACATTAGGAGTAAATCCATATAAATAAAGCCTTTATTAAATTACTGCTGGCAAACATCTCATGCACCCTGGTGATCAGTGCTGGTAGTAACTTGGCATATAAGGACCACTGATTTAACCTTGTCTGATGCAGTCACTATTACAACACTAATAACGTTAGTAGCTCTCGAAAGGTGATTTACAAAAACCTAGAATTTCAAAGGGAATATCATGGCTTGTAGGGGCATTTCTTGTTTTTCGGCCATATGGGTTTATTAGGGTTGTATTCGTAAAGACTCCCTAGAACACGTTCTCACACCTTGCGCCTGCAGTCACAAAGTGATCACTAATTTCATCATCTCTCTGAAGTATGTGTAATTTTGTCTCAGGGCCATTCCTCCCACTGATGCTCCACACACAGCTCCTTTGCAAGAATCTGGGTTAAAATTCAAGGGTGCTGGTGAACCTGATGCTCACTGTCCCTCCCAGAGCTCTGCAGTGTGATTCAGGCAGAAAGTATGGGCTGGAGACCTGTGTGTGTGTGTGTGTGTGTGTTTTTACGTGTGTGGTGCGTGCATGTGTGTTTTGCTAGTTTTTACTTTCTCTCAACTATCTTTAACATGTGGTCCTGCACACGTGTGCATGAGCGTAAGTGTGCAATACTTGCTTTTGTGTATGTGCTGTACGTGCCATCCATGTATGTGTTGTGCATATGTGCATGTGCTTGTGTGTACTTGGATGAAGTGCTCCCTCACCGTTAATGAGGGAGCAGCAGGCAGGGGGAGGGGCAGGATGAAAGAAATAGTACCTCAGTCACGTCAGGAGCAGCGGAGGGCACTCATTGAGTTAAATCAATCAGTGCTTCGTCCCTGCTCCACAGACAGACTGGAAATGATGTCAGACCTGAAGTAAACGAGTTCCAAGGCTTTGAAGAAGAGTGCCATGCAAGCCAACAAATGGTGAGCGACATGCAGGCTCCAAGCCCTTTTCTAACTACAACAGCGTTTCGCAAGTGATACGCATGCGCTAGCACATGCTATCACAGGCTTGACCCTAAACAAGCATTTGCAATGTAATAGGTCTCACATGTGTGAGAGTTAGAGCTATTGGCAATGGAAATGGCAATGTCTTTTACCTATGTGTTTTGGTTTGGAGTGTAGTGGATGTATGCCAGTTGCCAAAGCAACCCTCCCAGGCCTGTCGCTAAAAGAGAGAAGACACAACAAGGCTGCCATCTTGAGTGTTTTTGCCTAATTCCTACAGACTGGCTGTGATACGCTAGAGATGCAACCCTTTCTAGTGTGTTTACCTAAAGGTTTATAGCACCAAACAAGGCACAAAGAGACACCTTTGTGGCATTTACCCGGAGAATGAGGGGTCAAAAGAGTTAGGGGCAGTTAGGGCGCAGCCTATATTTCTGTGTTAAACCTTTAAAGGAATTATTCCTCTACATTGACAATACCAGCCTAACTTTTTAAAACATTGACTGTATACAAAGAGAATAACAGAAGCGGCAGCTTAACTGAACAGGAGGGTTGAAATGGGTGCAGATTGGTGAAACACAGCTTCAGTGGTAGAAGGGCCGACAAGATAGGTTCCTGAGGTGTGACATTTGTGACCTTGGGTCAGTGTTTTAAATGGAAATGCTGAAGGGCTGGCATTCTGTGTTCATTTAAAGCACAGCTTTTGGTTAATAATCTTATGACAGCCCTCAGCTCAGGACTGGACTCTGTAGAACAGATACGTGTACCTGAATCTCCTGGGCCTTGACAGTGCCTTTTCGCTGCATACATTTGTGCACTGGCTGATGTTTTTGAAGTCCGAATGTTCTCTGTTGTGGTGGCTACTCAAAATTTGAAGTCTTGGCCTTACCATCTGGACCACCCAGAGAAGAGCGGGAAGCCTGGGTTTGGACAACAGTTATTTTTTTTCCGCCTAGACCAGTGGTGCCCAATGAGGTTTCTACATTTTTACAGGATTTTAAAAGGATTCAAATGTGTTTTTTTTTGGGGGGGGGGAAATCCAAAGTAGGTCCAGAACCATGCCAGAGTTTCCTGATACCCACATAAGATAAATTACATAAAAATAAATTATATTCAACTTATTTACACAGTTTGTTACCTACCCTGCAAGCCTGGCATGGATCCTGCCTGTTTGTTGTCCTTTACAAAAAAGATGACGGCCACAATGAAATATTTGGGTTATATAAGTACATGAGTGGTGGTCCTGGTGGCCACAGTTTGTGAAACAACAGTTCTCCTGTTTAAAACATCTCCTGCCCATGGAGTCTTAACTGTTATTGTCCAGGATTGACTTTGAGATGTAGTCCTTGGGGCGTGTACCCTTATAAACAAACACACATATATCCCCAAAGTCACGGGGAGGCGTGGTGAAGCACTGAGAGGAACATCAATAGAAGAAGAAGTGGGGAAAAAGGCCACTTGATGGGGTCAGAAAGATATTTTCTTGACATTTATTTTCCATGTACTTGGTAACCACGACAATCAGAAATAATGCATAAAGTTTACATCAAATGATCTATGGGAACTTAGTGGAGTGGTTACATGAAGCCTGGGTTAGAAGCAAGGAGAGCAGGTTAAACATTACTGGACTGTGACAGACGATGCGTGGATCAGTATACACAAAGAGTCTAGAGGGTGATGGGGAAGCGCTCTGCGCCTGTGACAGCGACTGTGGGGGGTATTTGAGGTGGTGCCTCTTCAAGCAGGAAGCAGTGCTATTCGAGCGCTGTTTTAGACAGCGTTTCCGAAAGTGGCATCCACAAGGTCGCAGTAGCTGTGAGGGTTCTGTCATGAAAGCTATGGCACCAATGAATTCTGAGAGGAGGAAGTGATGGAGTTTGCTCCACTTTTGTGCCCTATGGATACGCTGCTCCTCTCACTGTGGCACCCTTGTGTTAGCATCTTTGCTCAACAGGGGTAGGAAAATGGCTGCCTCTACCAACGGAACTCTGTTTGAAGAGGCCCAATTTATATCCAAAGGCTAGATGTTTTTTGCTATCAAGGTTGAGGCAGTGAAGTGCATGGGTCTGGAGTCACGGCTCCTTTTCCACCATTTTGGAGACACCACCTTTCGCCATCTTGCCTAGAACTAATCTGAGTGCTTGGTTGGTGACCCTGCAGGCAGGTTATCAAGAGCGTGTGTTATCACCAGTGTTAAGCTCTACTCAGGTCAGTTGGTCAATGCATCCACTGCAGAGGTCTTGACAGAACGAGAATGTCGCAGATTACAATCCTGACATAGAGTTTTTACCTTGTCATCTCTGCAAGGTTGATGCAAATGAATTATAGCGATTTTGCTAAGAATGACACCTGCTTTGCAGCACTGTGAAATGGCAGAACCTGTATTACTAAGCGCTATATGTGAATAATAAAAACAAGTTATTCCCAGACTGCCCCAACACGCACCAGATACAGAACCCTAGGGGAGAGGGTGTGGCGCAAGGGCCAGAGCTGCCGTCTTCGGAGCTGATGATCATGGTTCGGGTCTCTGTGCAGGCTCAACATCCTGTGATTTTGGCAAATCACATAATCTCCGCTTGCTACCAAAAATGAATGTGTTCTTGTGTAATGTAACTGGTGCTCCTATAAAGTGCTGTAATACTTTTATATTGAGTTTGCGCAATAAAAAACTGCAAAAAAATTAAGCGTTCCAATACCTTGGTGTGTAATTTTGCGCTTCATAAAACTTCAAAAAAATAAAAAATGCCCTGCAGACATTGCAAAGAAACTGCAAGATGCCCGAAAACAAGGAAGAGGAAGAAACAACATATTGCCATGAGCGCGAAGTGACAACGCAAAAGAAAACAAAGGAGTACAGGGCAAGCGGCCACGGGGGCACAGGAGTTAACAAGTGACAGCAAGATGAGGGTGATTTGGTGGCAGGACAAGCAAGAATATGGTGTGTGGAGTGCGATTTAAGCAATATGGACGAAGCAGTAGGGTTATGTACAGTGTCCCTGAGCTCAGCATTGTAAGCACATTGACTCACAGGAGCAGGAAACCCAGGAAAAAAAAGTCCAGAAAGAATAGATAAACACGACAAAGCGTAATTATACAGTAGTAAGTCCCTGCTCCCAAAGAGAAAAAGAAGGGACAAAGAGGCATGACTGACCACTAGCAAGCAAGGATTTTTAAATGACACTGAAACGAACAAATGAAATGGCTTTAAGCCCATAGGAGTAAGTATACTAAAAGTATACAAGAGGCTGTATGCTCAACCTAAAAACGAGTTACACATGTGTGTTTAGCATGTTTTTAGTTACTTTCTATTTGGGCTGCTGACACAGTATGATTAAACCACGCTAGTCGGTCTGTTCGCATCCAAGCTGTTTCCGGTTTTGTCCTGTCATGGGTATCCATCTTTGATGGACGTTCAGAGTGCGGTCTCTTGCACTGTCGGCGATCTAGTAACCTCACTCCTTAAATAGCAATATAAAAAACTCTCTTAATTACTGAGCCAGTAAACTGATATTTGTTAGGGTGTAAATATTTCAGTGGAATGGTCTTTAACATTATCGTATACCAATTCCACCCCGCCCCCAAAAAACAACTGAATACTTTTATAATTACACAGCAAAAACTTTTCTCGCCTGATTGGAAGCTAGGTGTTAAGGACTGATTTGACACTTATGATATTTAATATCACCCCTGCATCATTTGCCAATCCTTCAAAAATGTCCTGTTAGCCGTGCAGCCTACCCGGCCTCCAAAATATTTATTCTCTCTCTCCTTGGCTCCAACCACCTTTTGACATAGTGACATGTCCCCTTTTAAACCTGTAAGCAGAAAACTTGTCAAAACGAGAGCCCTTGTTTTGACAAGTTTTTTGCTTGCTGGTTTTAAAAAGGTGGTATCCAATGGTTTTATTGCAACAAAACCTACATCACATACAATACGGATTCAACAATATTTTTTGTTTTGCGATATCTCATTGGGTTTTAATACATATTGGTCCTCATACAGGGTGTTATAGTACCACTGATTAATAGTTCACCACCCATTATACAGTGTCGTAGTTTCCACTTTGGCGTAGCACAGAACTCAACTTTGCCGAGCAGGTGGTATTTGTACGGGCCATGTCCATGCAAATGAGAACTATGAATGCCGTAAAAGTGAATTTATGGACAGTCTCCCTACACTTTCTAATTTAGGGGAATAGACCATGCTCCTCTGGGAAGCCTGAGTTTTTACTTCTTTGGATTTGCTTTCCATCTTCAAGCTAAATTCAGAGTCAAGGGATTACATAATTCAGACATTCCATTTCTGTATTGTAATTGCATGATAATCGCATTTATATAGCACTTACTACCCCTGGAGAGGTTTTTGAAGGGCTTCAAGGTGGATAATATGCTACTCTGGAACCCAAGATTAGTTGTTAATCCAGTGGTTATTGTTATAGGGATTAGTTTTGTGCTCTAAAGGAAACTTTTCCATGCTTTGACTGCAGTTTCTCTGTGACAGATTAAATTGATAAGAGCTAAGTGTTATTCATTAGTTGGGGGCTATGTGAGTTCATGCAGATGGTGTGATGAATAGATAGACTGGAGGGTATGTAATAACGTTGGTTTCAGGAATATTGTTTCACAGAATGAGATATGATCTGTGAGGTGAGGGGTAGGCAGAGATTAAGGCAGACACGCATGCAGTTTAGAAAAGCTAACTTCAGCAAGAGTAAGGTATGTAGAGGGTGGAAGACAATAAAAGGGTTATTTGAAAGAAAGGAAAGAGAAACAATTGATAGTCTCAAATTAACGTTAATTTTTCAGGCTGGGTTTTAGGTGTGTAGTGGAAGGAGGCCTTTTGAGTCAGCATATAATCTGAAGAGGTAAACACTTTAGAAGTAAACAACTTTCATATTAGACTCCCTATTGTTCTGTAGCCAGGATGATTTTCTGTGTTGAGGAAGATGTTTGAGAGCATAAATTCTATTAAAGAAGGAGGCTCTGACTGTAAACTGAGTCGTCAATAATTGTATGGGGAAGTACATATGTGGTAACGACGGACCACAAACTCTTAAGAAGCTTTTGCTTGCAAGGATTTGGATAAAATCTCACAAGGGATCTGCTTCTTGGCAACACAACAACATGGGCATACCTTTGAAGTGAAATTTGTTCTAAGAAGGATAGTTTTTTTTACCAGATTGCATGTCTGTGATCCATTTTAAGGGAGGTGCAATTGAAGGTAGGGAAGAAAGAGCATAGAGCATAGAACCAGGTGTGTGAGTAAGTAATAGGCAATGAAAAAGTGTGAAGGAGAAGAGGGATTTTAGTTGGTTATTGTTATGTTGAGTTTGAAGGGCTTATTTAAAGGTGATAGATTTATTCCTCTGGTCTTTTAAGGAAGAGACAGCAACATATGGGACCAACTTAATCTAAACACAGAATCAGGCATGAGTACTGGGGGCTGAGGGTAGACAAGCAACCGGAGAGCCTATAAAAGACTGTGTAGAGTGGTTTAACAGTGACAAGGTAAGGAAGACAGTAACTCTTCACTGCTATTGAGACACCACACCTGGTTGATTACTGTGGGAGAAATGTATTCTTGTTATTATTGACCTCTTTTGTGCTTTGGGTCTCACCTGCAGAATACAGTCGTATTAAAGGACAACTACTCGATGTAGTTAAATTCTTAACGGAGACATTTAACGTGAAGGGACATATTTTACTCATCCACTTACACACCTGGTTCAATAGCTTATCCTTCTTAACCCCTCACTCCTTTTCTGCAACCTTTTTAAATGATACTGGTGTTAAGTTTGTGTCTGCAGAAAATGCGAAATCCCTAAAAAAGAAGTTTCCTCTGGCTTTGGTTATCCCTAGCTCACACATCTCTAACAGTCACATTCACGTCTCCACAATTAGAGTTTTAACTATTAGCAGGTGTTGTGAATGTTGCAATGTGTAAGTAGCAAACTAATAACATGAAAGTGGATATTTTTCTTTTAAAGAAAAAGATGCATTACAGCTCTGTTGAAGAGGGGCAGTTGCATGGTACATGTTATAGTACCATTGTGTTAGGTATAGCTGTACAGGGGAGATAAAGAGTACAAGTAAAGTGAAGATAAAGTAAGTACACAAGTATACAATGAAATAACCAAGCAAAACCCACTGTGCCAGTAGAAAATGGCAAAATAAACCGGAAACAGTGTGTGGCTTCTGAATTGGCAGGCAGCTTGCCTTCCACTCCAGGGAATGCTAAGGGATCTAAGGCCATATGTACGAAATTCCATTTTTGTATTCCCTAAATAGAGAAATCTCGATTTAGGAAATGCAAAATGTAATGTACAAACATAGAGATTTCCTAAAAGCGATTCCTACAAAGTAGGAATTGCTATTAAGAAATGAAATAGCTATTTAGGAAATGCTACACCATTCGTTCCTATGGGCCTAATAGGAAATCACAAATTAGGAAATGCAAAACCAAGGGTGCCTATGGACCTACAGCCCCACTTGTTGCGCCCCCCAAAAAAGTGGTGCACATGTAAAGCACACAAATGCCCTGGGGGCATGTGCGGTACATGCCACTTTAAAAAATGCATTATGGGTGCGTTTTTTAAAATTGCACATAATTACTATCGACTTGGGGTCAATGGTAATAGCTTTTCCTAAATGTCCATTTTGCATTTAGGAAATGCTTTGTATATGTGCTCAGGAAATTGCAAATAAGAAATCCCTATTTGCGATTTCCTATTTAGGGAATCACAAAACGCGGCTTCTGCTGGGTAAAAATCGCATTTTGCGATTCCCTATCTGCCTCTGTACATATGGAAAGGCAATTTAGCATTTCATAACGGACCAAATTTGCAATTTGGTCTGTTAAGAAATGCTAAATGGTTTCGTACATATGGTCCCTAGTGCTGAATTTTGTTACTGATGTAATTAGATGTGTTCTCATGGATGCATATATGTATTGGATTACTTGGGGTTACAGAGAGGTAGCCAGTCATCTGAGAGTCAGAAAAATGATTCCTTCTTTCCTGCTTTCAGTGTTGCTAGACTAGCTTCAGGAGGCTTTGGTAGCATTATTTGACAGAGTAAAGCTGGGAGTTGTTAATAGTTCCTATTTGTACTGAGCAATCTTTATTAGGAAAGAACATGGGTATACAGCAGATAAGACTAGTGGAGTAGTATGTTATGGCTGCAGAAGTGATATGGATGTCAGAATTTGCTGGCAATGACCTTTTTCTGCAGGGTCATCCCCAGACTTTTTGCCTTCCTCCTCCTCTTTTTCTGACCTTGTTTTTGTTGGCTTTAGGACTCTGTGCACTTTGTCGCTGCTGACCAGTGCTAAAGTGCATGTGCTTTGTGTTTAAAACATGGTAACATTGGCTTCTCCATGACTGGCATATTTGATTTACTGGAAAGTCCCTGTGGCCAAGGGCCAGTAATTCAAATGCGACTAGTGGTCCTGCAGCACTGATTGTGCCATATACTACAGTAGTCTTTCAAACATGTTTCAGACCTGCAATTGCAGAGCCTGTGTGTGCAGTTTAAACTGCCAGGTCTACCTGGCAAGTGTGCCTACTTGCCAGGCCCAAACCTCCCTTTTTATTGCCTGCAAGTCACTCCTAAGATAGGCCCTAGTTAGCCCCAAGGGCAGGGTGTAGTCTGTTTAAAATGTTTGACTTGTACTTTTAAGTTTAACATGTCCAGGTAGTGAAAATCTCTTAAACACATTTTTCACTATTGCAAGGACTATCTCTTCCATAGGCTAGCATTGGGGTTGCCTTAAAACATATTTAAGCTGTAATTTCCAATTGTGAAAAGATAGAAATATGGAGTGTGGTGTCTCTGAACTCACAATTTAAAAATACATCTTTTGGTGAATGTGGTGTTTAAATTGCAGGTCTGAAAATGCCACATTTAGAACGTTGGCATTTTCTTACTTTCAGCAATCTGTGCCTTAGCCTGTCTCTGAATATACCTCTGGGTTTAGGTGACAACTACATTTGTGCATTCTCTCCAGATAACCTACAAACCGGAAGGGCTGGGTGTGACTGGAGATTCATCTGCATAGTGATTGCTGTCTTGGTCAGAGAGAGACAGAGGCAGTTCATACTTTGAGTAGGCTGTGTCCTGCCCTCACACAAAGGGTGAATACCCCCTACTGGTAGTCAAAAGCTAGGGCTGGGTTGAAAGGGATCCTTGTGCACTTCAGAGAATTCTTTTGCATTTACCCTACTGTAAAGCATGTTTTAATGATACTTACAATGCATTTACAAAGGAGTTTTGACACAGAGAGCCGGAGTGAAAAATCAATGACCAAAGGTCTATTTATTTTTGCTGCAGCAAAGAGGACAGATTTACAACTGGCATCCCCGGCCCGAAGTAAAGTGTGCTAGCATGGTGCATTCAACAGTGATATTTATACTCATACATCAAAGGATACATAAAGTAAGTAAATAATGATGTACGTCATACAAGAATTTTAAGGAGGGAATCAGTTTCCACACACCAGTTTCATTCCCTGCTTTGTCCTCGACTCCCTTCTGCAGCTGTCTGACTTCCCACATTCTGAGACCCTTCAAAGGATTGCGTGGTTCAAAGGTATAGATATCAGCCTTTCCCTCCCCAAAATACAACAGCTGAGGTCGGTTAGTTATTTCTACCCCATGATTATAATGAGTAACGTGCCCCAGCTAGGGAAAGAAACCAGCTGCGAGCCCGTGGTGTGGAACCAGGCTTATTTTGCTTAAACAAATTTATATAAGATAACATATGCAATAGGCAGTGCGTTCAGAGAGAGAGAGAGAACTCAAACTAAATGTCTTAAAGGAAAAGGAGCAATACAAAATGGATTCTTACAATCGGCCCTTTTTGAGTTTTCTCCCTGAACATAACCAACGTTTTTTAAAAGGAGTTCTAAATCTCCTCATATATGTTGAATTTTACTCCTACGTCCTTGGAATTGACATTCATGGGGACATAAACAAACGATGGGTATGAGCAACCAGTATCTTTAGTGAGAATAGTGGGCTCAATAGCCATTAGCTGCATCATAGTTCGATTTGTTTCTAGTATTTTAACTGGAGGAAGTTTACACAATTTTAAACAGGAACTTCATATTGGCCCCTCTTTTGAAATACCTGTACTGCTTCTTTTATTTTCCCAATATCCAATTCTATCTCTGATGATTTGTTGACAAAGTAGCATCATTTTTGCTGGTACTGATGTTGGATTAAAACACATACTCCTCCTTGTTGTACCGTAATCAAATCTAGAGCAAGCCGATTTTGTATCTCCAATTGGGCTGCAGAATTTATTTCTAGCTGCACACTTCCTATGGCCTCCCTGGTGGCGTTAAATGCAATGGCTAATTCAGCAGACATGTTCATCATTGCCAGCTGTAAGTCGAAAATTCCAAATCCTGGAATACGAACATGTAGTACTTGAAATACACAGTTCTTTCGTTCCTCCAATATGGGCGTCCCTCGTTTGTACCTATGAGCAAAACTCCCCATGTTAAGGGGCTGGGAAGATGGTATATTTGATATCACAGTAATGTTGGGTGCATATCCCTTCCCAGTTTAGAGGGAGTACTTTATATGCAGTTCTTCCACATACAAAATACATGCCTCCCTGGATTTGTGAATTTATAATGTTGTATTTTACTTGGGGCAAACCCACACCCTCGGGTGTGTCATGCTCGGAACTATTACAATACTTGTAATCTGCCCAACTTTCATTTAGCAATGATACATTTGCCCAGGGTGCAACATAAGAACATCTAGCCGCCCAGAGGGGACCAAGGAAAACCCGTGACAATATTAAAGGTGAATTCTTCACATTTCTATTTCGTTCCCTTGAGGGATCATATAACAATCCTTCTGGATTTACCAGAACCTCCTCTCCTCCCACCGTCAGGTTCCAATCATTTACAGTGTAATTTTGCTGAGTCCCATTAATTAACGAGGTCCAATTTCTGTCTAGTTTCTCCTCTCCTTCAAGATCCCAGTTCTCCGTGTTATTATCAAATAACAAAGTGTAAACACATTGTTTAAGTTGGACTTTCCCTATGTATTTTGCCTCTGTGTTTTGCCTGTAAGAATAAGTACCAAAACATATGGGAAACATTTTAAGTGTGACATTCTCTCCAGGAATCTGTGAAAGCTTGTATTCTGCCTGGGTATTAGGGAGCAAAGCACACCTAGGGTACTACTGATATTCTCGTTGGTCACATCTCCAAGTGGTATTGGGTACAAGACACACTTCCCCTCTTTCATATTCGCCTGGTGATACTGGTACTTCATAAAGGCCTATAGGGTCTTCAGGGTGTCTAGACAAGTGCCGGCAAATCCAGCAGTCAGTGAGACTTAGTGTTTCAGCCAACTTTCGATGAATCTTTATCAATGGATGTAAGGTGGGATTTTGCAACAATGATGCAACACCGCTGGACATTATACATATTAACATGAGGGTCACTAGGTACTTCATTATTGTTTTGTAGAAATAGTTATAAGACCACTCTTCTCTATTCTCTTGAGGGATATTTGTCCTGCCAAACTGATATATTTTCATAATTTTATTCTACTCTCCTCCTTGTTCCTACTACCTTTCTATGGTGCCGTTTTACTCGTCTCCACCACCTATGTGTGTTCAAAAATATACCCACACAATTATCAAATATGCAAATGCAAAATATTGAGACCACTATACTAATAATCATATATATAATTGTGTATATATACAAATAAGTGAGTTTCCTTCAATGTTCACAACCCACTAGAGTTCAGCAGCGCCGTGCTTCCCACTCTAACAGTTCGGCTGCACTAGTTGGTCCATAAACTAGTTTTTCGAACACTGGACAATAGGTGTTGGCTTGATCCTGGGTCCCTTGATCACTCCTTGTCGAGTTTTTACTCTCGATGAGAACTCAACTCCCAGTGAGTAGGTCGCGATACTTCAAAGCTCTTCTTCAGTATAGTTCGTCAGTTTGTTCAGTGTTTCAGCAAAATGAGGGCAGAGGCCAGCAATTGAAATCAGGTCGGTGGTGTGCTGGGTACTTAACAGAAAAGGCACCTTTCCCGCTAGGACTACAAGCCGCACCAACCCTAATGACTGGCCGCTTCTGTAGAACTGGTACTTGGTTTCTCTCGATAGTCACAGAACTGTTAACCCCAATTACACACTTTCTTATAACAGATAATATTGTTGCACAAGCTGCATCCCACTATGCTTGTGTTCTCGTTAAGACAGTGTTTATACTGACCAATGTTCTGGTATCGTTGCACATGCTAGTCACCCGTGTTCATGTTCATGCTGAGGTTTTAGTCATCACAATCATTTACAACCTCATCGCCCAAGGTGTGCGTGACAACAGTGAGGATAGCTCTTTTTAATGCTGGTACATCAGGGGCATCGGAAATACCTGTGGCGGTGAAAGCGGGGAACTGTATTTCATGAAGGCAAGCGTGCCGTATTCTGCTGAGCAAAGGATTCCTTGGCCATTCAGAGGAGACCTCAGTTTGTAGTTCCAAGCTGGGAGCTATCAGGGTGATGTAAATGTAGTTTTTCGTGGCGGTCACCACTTTACGCACCTTCAGAATTCTGTTCATTTGGGTGGGCGAGGACGCAGGTTGTATCGATGAGTTTGTTGATCTTCAAATAGCAAACCTTTGTCACTGGGCTGCTGTGCCACCTCAGGAGCAGAAACGATAGTACTTGAATCATGTGGAGGTGTCTCCTGTCTCCCTACTTCTCTGTAGTCAGGAGACAATGGTAATTCTGCTGCTGATGTAGATTGTAGTGGAATCGGTGCACGCTTACAATGGCTAGCATGTATCCAGTTTTTCCTTCCTTCCACTTTCACTGCCGTCTGTGTTGCAAGCAGTACCTGGGCTGGTCCCGCCACCTGGGCTGAAGACTGTTGGTTCTTTGAAAGTTCTTTGTCATAAGCCAATCCCCCAGTTTGAAAGGGTGACCAGGGCCTTCAAGAGGAGTCGGTAGGCTGGCCTTGACCTGTTGGTGGATCAAACGTAAATCTTTAGTCAATTGTTTACAATAGTCTACAAACAAAGGATATTGTACTTCAGAAAGCTTCTTTGGTCGTGGTACCCCCCAGATATTGTCTGGCCTTCCCATGACTATTTCATAGGGGGATAATCGTGACTTGCTACTGGCAGTCGTCCTAATGGACAGCAACGCCAGGGGCAAAGCATCTGGCCATTTTAAATTGGTCTCAGTACAAATCTTGGCTATTTTGCTCTTCAAAGTGTAATTATACCTTTCTACTAGGCCAGCTGATTGTGGGTGATTTGCAGCATGAAATCGCTGTTTGATGTTAAGGGCGGTACAGACTTTTCCCATCACCTCATTAGCAAAATGACAGCCATTGTCACTCCAGACTAATCTAGGTAATCCGTATCTAGGAAAGTACTCTTTGAGTAATATCTTAGTAGTAGAGAGGGCACCATTGTCTTTTAATGGGTAGGCCTCTATCCATTTTGAAAACATACATACTACCACAGGGGTGTGGAATTTATTAAAATATCTACTTGTCCACTGGACAGGTTGCTTCTCAAATCTACTTGTCCTGTAAAAAGATCTACTTGTCCCTTTGGTGCCATGTAGTGTGGCGCCAAATTATGGCAGCAATCTCATTATGTAAGAGCTCTGATAATAGCCTCTCTGATTATGCCAGGGCTACTACCATAGTAGGGCTTGAATACTTGCAGTTTCAATCCCTACTGTAGCAATTTCCTTATTTTTCCACCTTTCTGCAGATCTACATACTGGGTCCGGAGGAAGCAGTAAGCAATAGTTCCAGGGCTGGAATGCCTTTGAGTCTGCAAACCTACTAACCTGCATGTTTTAAAGATTTTCACCAGCTTCTCTCTAATATTTTCCCATAATAAGAAAGGTTGGACATTTACTCCTGACAATGGCAGAATTAGAACTTCTTCCAGGCTTGGGAAGAAAGTGGCTGGAGGGAAAATGAACTTGCAAATGCTCAATAGATTTTCACATGAGCAAATCTACACATGCGTATTTACCCATGCTAAAATACAGTTCACAAATATTTTATAGGGGTACGACATATACCATGGGTGCACTTTTGTGACTTTCTTTAAGAATTTGGGGCCACATGTAGGTAGGTTCAGATTTGCGACCCGCAAATTGCGAGTCGCAAATCCGAATGTAGGATGGTGTCCCTGACACCATCTGTGATTCGCAAGGGCTTCGCAAATGCACACCTCATGAATAATCATGAGGTGGGTCCCAATTTGCGACCCCCTTGCGAATGGCGGCCTCACAGGGATAGTGGCCTGCTGGAGACAGCAGACCACCATGTCTGTGACTGCTTTTCAATAAAGAAGTTTTTTTTTTTTTTTTTTTGTAATGCAGCCCGTTTTCCTTAAAGGAAAACGAGATGCATTACAAAAACGAAAAATGAAACGTTTTCGTTTAATTTTTTCAGAGCAGGCAGTGGTCCGCATTTGAAATGGGTGCAAACTGCGATTGGTTTGCGCCCGTGTTCGCAAAACAATCCTACATTGCACTGCGAGTCGCAATTAGGAAGGGAACACCCCTTCCTAATTGCGAGTCGCAAACCCGTTTTGCTATTCGGTAACAAGGTTACCGAATCGCAAAACTGGGTTTGTGCATCGCAGTGTGCTTTTTGCACGTCGCAAACAGCGAAAGTCGCTGTTTGCGACATGCAAAAAGCTACCTACATGTGGGTCTTGGTCCCTAATTAGGTCTGGTGTTAACAAAGACATTTTGTTTCTATTAAACTTCTATTTCTCTCTCTTTCGGCTGGCTTTACTGTGAGTGATCGCATTCTTCTCTTCCACAAGGAGCATATTGAAACACAAAGTAGTTTTGTTCAGTGTCAGGAACTACAGTGGCAATCAGTGACGTAACGAAACTGGAGGGTGCCCCTTTGCAAAGAACATGGAGGAGCCCCCTCTCCAGACTCACTCAGGGTAGGTGCTGTGCTGAAGGGGCCCCCTGGAGGGCGGCTGCGGAGCCTTTGTTATGCCACTGGTGGCAACGTGTGCTTTTAGAGTTCAAAAACGTTTTGGGGTGTTTTTGCCAGTGTTTGTTACAATGTTGAGGGCCTGGTAGCTCCCACAACAATAAAGTGTTACAAAAGCCATGTCAGAACAAGACACGCATTGATGAAACTAAAAGACTTATAAAAATATGTCAGATCAGTTGGCTTTGTCAGTGTTTGTTTATTTTCATGCTTCCCATAATCGTGTTGAAAATGGTTACACTGATTTTCCATTAGAAATATTTTTGGGAAATACTAGCATGCATCAAAACATTTTACTAAATGACACTTCATTTGCATCTAATCAGAGAGCATTCTGGGAACATTATACTTAGCCTCATAGCCTAAACTTTTCAAACATGTGTATACACGTTTTTTTTTTTTTTGTACTGGAACCAACGTCAGTAGTGAAGTGTGACCTTAAAACATTTATTTACAGCACTCACCCTAATAATGAAGGTTTTCAAATAATGAACCATAAATACAAGTTCGAACAGCATTATCTTTTGGAAACACATTACCTCAACTGCAGAGAGTTCCACTCCCTGTAAACAGGCAGCCAAAGGGGTTTGTGCTGCAGAGGGTTGGGCCTACTTGTCCCAAGGACAAAGTAAACATAAAAACTTGTTGCCCTTGACCCCAAACAAGATGTCCGTCCCGGGCGTCGGGCGATAGGAATTCCACATCCCTGCTACCACTAACACGAATTTCAGTTTTTTACATGGTTCCATGTGGATAAAATCCATCTGTATAGCCTCAAAGGGGAGATCAGGAGGGGCAAACTGGCCAGGGGGCGTAGGGGTCCCCTTTCCTGCATTGTGCACTGCACACACCATACAGCTCTTGACCAGGTTATTAGCAGCTTTGGATATCATAGGATTACTCCAAACGTGGTCCAAAGTTGTCTTGATGCCTTGGGCACTGATGCGTGCAGGACTGTGGGTCATAGTGACCATAGCATGTACATAACAATTAGGTAACATCCATCTTCTTCTGTCTGTGTAACAACCCTCACTGTCCAGTCTACCGTTCTTTTCCCACTGTTCCCTTTCCTCTGCTGTTGCTTCTGCTTGAATGTCTCTCACACACTGCAAGGTATTTTCTAGTACTTCGTTCTTGGGCTCCCCACTGATACTACTCTCAACGTATGCATTGTCAAATGGTGCCTGTGTTGTTGCTTTTGCAGTAGAATCTGCAAAAGCATTTCCTCTTCCTATGTCATCAGTAATTTTCTTGTGGGCACTACACTTAATGATTGCGACCTAATGGGGCAAGCCGAGAGCATTCAAAAGTTCCACAGTCAAAGTGCCATGCTGAATGGTAGTGCCATGTGACGTGATAAAGCCTCTATTCGCCCAGAGTTGGCCAAAATTATGAGCTACTCCAAACGCATACTGGCTATCAGTGTAGATATTAACACTAATATGTTCACTTATTTCACAAGCTCTAGTGAGGGCAATTAATTCTGCAGCCTGTGCCGAATCTTTCATGATTCTATGAGATTCAACCACTGTTTTTAATGTGGTGACGGCATAGGCTGCAGTGATTGTACCATCTGGTAACTTAAAGCAAGACCCATCTACAAACAGCTCCCCCTGTGGGTCAGATAGGTGAGTATCTGTTAAGTCTACCTGTCCCTTGGTTTCTTCCTCAGTGGTAAAAATGCAATTATGATCGAATTCCACATTGTCCTGAGGGAGGGGTAGTAACGTAGCTGGGTTCAAGACATTGCACCGCTTCAAAGTAATATTTGGACTGAACAATGTTAATTCATAACCCATTAGACGAGCAATGGTGAGGTGCTGCGTCTGTGTCTTGTTTAACAAAATATCAACTGCATGAGGAACCATCACAGTGAGCGGATTGCCACCAACAAACCCTTCACTTTGTTTCACCGCAGCAGCTGCAGAAGCCACTCTTCTAATACAAGTTGGCAAAGCTTGCGCCACAGTGTCCAAGGTGGAAGAGAAGTATGCACAAGGGCGTTGTCTCCCACCTTGATCCTGTGTCAAAAGACAATGTACAGCCATGCTTTTCATGCACAAATAAAACAAATGGTTTGCTGTAAACCGGATTACCCAATACAGGAGCAGAGCACAACGCCTTTTTTAGTTCCTGAAAAGCCTCCTCCCATTTGTCAGTCCAAGGTACAGGAGAGGGCACATCTGAAAGTGTCAGAGCAATCATTGGTTTCGCTATAAGTGAAAAATTTGGAATCCACTGTCTGCAAAAGGATGTAAATCCCAAAAATGCTCGGACTTCAAAGGGGGTGCGTGGTGCAGTCATTGTATGAACCAGTTTCATTCTGTCTGGATGTAATCTCCTTCCCTCCTTAAAGAGGAGGTGTCCTAGATAGGTGAATAACACGCAATGAGTGGGATCATGGTGAAGAGACTATTCATGTCTGGGACCACAGGAAACTGGGGAATGACTATTTTATTTATTTCTCGGAGATCAATAACTAATCGATATACTGTGTTATCAGTAACTGATTGCTCAACATCTGATCTATTAGCATCACTTTGTTTCTTGACAGCAGGGAGAATTGGGCTGTTACAGGGGCTGCTCACTATTTCCTTTATTACACCTGCATGCACAAGATCAGAAATGACTGCCTTGAGCCCTTTTTCGCTTGCTTTAGGTAATTTGTATTGAGGAACACGAGGTAACCGGGCACCTGGTTTGATTTTTATTACAATAGGGTCGATATCCATAATGCCTACATCATTTTTGCCTTTGGCCCATAATCGAGGGTCTATTTTCGCTAGCTCTGGGGGTAAGTCGTATTCCTGTGAAAACATGCACCGGGTAGGGGCAATGCTGTCCATAGTTACATAGGCACCATCCATTGAACAGTGAATAACTGCATTTAATTTCTTTAACATATCTAATGCAAACAAGTTTTCATTGCAACCTGAGATTAAAGAGAGTGGCATGTGTACTGTAAATGGTCCTAAAGTTACTCTCATAGGTGCTGAGATGGGGCTCACCACGGGGATCCCAGAAATCCCAATTGACGTGGTATGAAGCCCAGACAGGGGAGCCCCGGGGACTGCAGCATGTGCAATAGATCTTCTGGTGGCGCCAGTATCTAGGAGAAACTTATGGCCCTCTCCTTCGATTTTTACGTCGATATAGGGACCATTCTGATACTTACTCGCCCCTGGCCCTGTCTGTGGCTGTCCTAATAATTGTATAATTCAAAAAAAGAATCATCAGCATAATATTGTCGTTCAAATGCATTGTCTAAAATATTAGTGTTATCCGGGACCTGGTTTACATTCTGCAAATTCTGACCATTTCTGCCTCTTCCTCGCCCTCGTGTATTACCTGACACATTCCCTCTATCAAGTGACATACTCTGTCTTCCTTCCAGTAATGGGCAAGTATCACGCCAATGGCCATCCTGTTTACAGTAGGCGCATTGGTTGATATTCAGTCGGCGGTCTTGGGGTGGTGCAGATACACCTCGCCCTCGGCTCCTTCCCCGTCCCCTTGGTGGGCCACCCCTTGGCTGAGGGGTTGTGTCCCGCTGGGGATATGCCTGCTGTAATAGTACCTTTTTCTTCAATTCTTTTACTGACTTCTCATTCTTTTCAAATTCTTCCTTATACCTGCTCTCATAATATTGTGGCATCTGTAAAATCTCTGCCTGTCCCTTCGTCATCCACAAACTCTCTGTTGCTTTTAATTTTTGTGATATTTCAGGTAGAAGGCCATTGACAAAGCGTTCCACAAATAACGTGACACCTGTTACGGTGGCGAGGTCTTAACCACTAAAATCTATGAACTCTTGTTCAATTCTAGTAAAATAATCTGGGACATCTTCACCTATTTTCTATTTATAAGTGGCAAGTTTTCCGCAGTCCACAATTTGAAGGGGAATAACAGTTTCTAATTTAGTCAATATTCGGTTAGGTAAATTTAAAATATCCCGATGAGGCAAGGCTCCTGGTGCCCTGCGTGCTTCATGTTCTTCTAAAACCCCCCATGTAGCTCCCAAAGTAGGCGCATCATCTACTCTTCGAATTTTATGCCAGACTTCAGGGCCCAATAAGACCCCAAAAAAATAATCAATGTCTTTAAGGGTCATGGTGGTGGTGGAAATTGCACTTCTAAGGTCACGATAGAACCCAGCTGGATTCTTTTGAGGATCCGGCAAATCCTTTTTTATAGCCATCACCTCTTCCCTTTTCCAGGGGATATGGACAAACTGAGCCACAGATACAGGAGTAGGTCAGTTGGCGGCAACTGCAGCTGTGATTGCAGCAGCAGTTGGAGGACCAGGATGTACTTCCCTCATTGGGAATCCCTTTTCATACATTTTTAGAACCTGTTCTCTAGCTGAAACACAAATGCGTACTCCCTGTATTAGGTCCTCATCATCAAGTCTACAGGCTGCACTATCACGCCAAAGTTGGTATAATTCTTTTTGATAAGGGACAGGGGTAGAGTCCCTATTACCACAATACCAATCTGTTTCCAATTTTTCTATCATGTACTTAATTGCTAATTGCTGTTCAAAATGTGGCATATCTTGTACTGTTTGTATAATATTGGTGTAAGTGTACATATGTTCTGCCATCCAAACTTCTGACTGATTTTTAATAACCCGTTTTTCATTTTCCCCAATGGTGGAGCGAGTATTAGGGGGTGAAATCAACTTCTTGGGTGTACATAGGAGGTTTGGGGTATTAGGGCTAGAGGACATTGTTTGCAAAATTGCGTTTTCTGTGGGTGGCGGCGAAACAGGGGGCTGGGGAACTGGGACTTGGGCTGAGGTCTGTGGTTGCTGTGGCACTGGCTGATGTGATGGTACACCTGGATTTTCCAAATTCTGCCCTTGCTGCTGATGCTGTGCCCCCATGATAGGTTGGACTACTGCAGGGGGGGTGTAAGGTGGAGGTGCAGTGGGGTTATTATCTAACATCTGTAGCAGTACCTCGTCTTCTTCTAATGCATGTTTGGATTCTGTCTGTTTTGATACATAACTTCCCTCCACCTGGGCTCTATGGACTCTGTCTTCAGACTCAATTCTTTTCTGGGTTTGGGAGTGGTGGTATTGCGCCACTTTTTGCATTATTGTTTTTCTTTTTTCTTTCTCTACCAATTTGTCCGCCTTAATTTTCCTTTTGGTAGCCTCAGTCTCCCATTTTCTATATACCTCAAACATGTGTTGTCTAGCCTTTTTATGAAACAAACATTCCTGTAGGTAGGTTATTTTCTTTAAATCAAAAGATCCATCCTCCGGCCACTGGAGGTCAAGACAATGTCTAGTATATCTGCGCCATATACTGTTATACAAATTATTTTCTAAACCATAATCCTTTAACATGTCCCACCCTAGTGTTCCCTCTTTTGGGATCGGGTGTTTTTTTGTCTAAACGTGGAACACGATTTCAGTGAAAACAACGACATAGCCCTTGCCAGCATTTTTTATTTCCCATGTCTAACCTTTTTAAATTTCAAAATGTAACATGCAACAAAGTAACTTTCTGAAACCCCTTTTATCAAATGCTTACCAACTTACAAATTGGTCCAGGCCTGGACAAAATATTCAAAATTAACAAGCACACTTGTAATACAAATTGTCAAACGGTACCTTGTACAAATGCAAATTTACCAAAAACTAATTATTCCCAAAATTGATAACAGTTATCTAAAACAATTATTCTCTCAAATGCAAGTTAAAACAGACAACCGGTCAGCGAGGAACAGTCTCACCTGATTATGTGCTTTTCTGGATTTCTCTCCGGCCGCCCATGTCAGACTAATCAGTCAAGTTAAAAGCCAATCTTCAGGATCTTCGCTGGGACGTCGTGAAAAGCGGGGAGAGGCCTGCCCGGTGGATAAGATGCAGCTGCTTTGAAACTAAGTCTTTGTGCAGGGGCCCCTGGAATCTACACCTCTGGAATGACGTCCCCCCACTGGCAGCACGTCTTGTGACAGCGCTACTGAAGACATCCACTGGAAGGTCCCGGTCGGAGCCCCCAATTGTAAAGCACGTTTTAATGATACTTACAAATGCATTTACAAAGGAGTTTTGACAAGAAGAGCCGGAGTGAAACATCAATGACCAAAGGTCTATTTATTTTTGCTGCAGCAAAGAGGACAGATTTACAACTCGCATCCCCGGCCCGAAGTAAAGTGTGCTAGCATGGTGCATTCAACAGTGATATTTATACTCATACATCAAAGGATACATAAAGAAAGTAAATAATGATATACATCATACAAAAAGTTTAAGGAGGGAATCAGTTTCCACACACCGGTTCCATTCCCTGCTTTGTCCTCGACTCCCTTCTGCAGCTGTCTGACTTCCCTCATCCTGAGACCCTTCAAAGGATTGCTTGGTTCAAAGGTATAGATATCAGCCTTTCCCTCCCCAAAATACAACAGCCAAGGTCGGTTAGTTATTTTTACCACATGATTATAATGAGTAACGTACCCCAGCTAGGGAAAGAAACCAGCTGCGAGCCCGTGGTGTGGAACCAGGCTAATTTTACTTAAACAAATATATATAAGATAACATATGCGATAGGCAGTGCGGGAGAGAGAACTCAAACTAAATGTCTTAAAGGAAAAGGAGCAATACAAAATGGATTCTTACACTACATCAAAGGCTTTTTTGGGTAAAAGTACTGGCCTCTGACACCATATACTCTGGACTGAGGAAATTCTACCAGGGAGAAGGACTGCTGTGCTGTCAGGAGGGACTGCCACTTTGCTGTTTGCTCCGCTGTGCTGGTGTGCTGCCTGCTACTTCATGTACATGGGAGTGAGAGGACTGGATCCAACTCTTTACATCCTGTTTCTCCAAGGGTCTGACTGAGCTTGCCTCATGTTTTGAAGTCTCATGGATATCAAAGACTTCACCTGCATCTTTCTAACAGCACCTGGATGCCTCTGCTGTGAGTCCTGCTCTGTCAAGTGGTGCCAAGTCCAGTCCTGGGCCCTTAGCGGTGAGTGTGGTGCTTCAACACAAGAACTGATGCGACAACACCAGAGTGTCACTTGGAACCCACGCATCCTGCTGCAGAAATGCTGCTTTGGCGCTGCATGCACCAAAGCCACGGACACTGCTCATCGACTGCGGGACCCATTGACCCCGACTTACAACGCAGCCCCAGCTTGGGCGAATCAGCACCGACACATTGGAACCAGTTGTCATTGCTTCTGGACATCGACACATCAACGACTTTGCCCGATCAGGAAACAACGGATCGCCTGGAAGCACAGCACATCCCCTCCTCTGGATCATTGCATCATCGCCAAGCATCGATGCAAAAAGGTACTGTACCCTGCCTGTACTCCATTGCCATCAGACTGCACTTTTGGATTTGCCCCGGTCCAGCAGGACCAGATTGCCCCAGTTGGAGTTATTGTCTTCCAAGCACTGCATTTTGATTAAATCTTTGAAAATTCATAATTTGACTTGTGTATGCAGGATTTTTGTTGTTTTGGGATTATTTGACTCAGATAAATATTGGCTGTTTTTTCTAAACTGGCGTGGAGTCCTTTTGTGGTGTTTTAACTGCATTACTGTGTGTGCGTGCAAATACTTTACACATTGCCTCCTTAGTTTAGCCTGCCTGCTCTGTACCAAGCTACCAGAGGGTGAGCACAGGTAAACGTTTAGTTTGTATCTTACTTGCCCTGACTAGGATTGTGGTCCCTATATGGACAGAATGCAAACCCCTGCCAACTAGAGAGCCAATTTCTAACAGAAGTAATCTCAGAATCTAGGGTAACCCAACAATATTGGACCTTTGTCCTGGGGGCAATTGAGTGGCTTAGCATGAATATTGATTTTTGAATAGCATAGATTCCGGTTTCCCAAATCCATGCTTAACCAGCTGGCCCAGTCCAGGTTTTCTCTTTGCAGTTATTTTGGGACTGGGAGTTCTGAATTTATAATGGTATAAACAAGCCTTTGCTTTTTTTTCTTGTGCAGCAGTGTGGTGTTAATAACATTCGCTGTGCCACACCTCTGTTGGGGGAAAAACTGGAATAAAAAAGAAACAAGACTTCTCTTGGCAAGATAAAAGTAGGTTTACTTATTACGGCCGGGAGACCAGTCACCTCTGCAGAGTTGAAAAGCTGCTCTCAATGAACTGCTCACAGGTAGCTGTATTTATGCAGAGAAAACACAGAAAGGTTCCGATCTCATCATTCATGTAAGCAATTTCCATACAGGATATACAAAAAAAAGTAGATATAGCAATTCTGAGAAACAAAGCACATCATTTTCTCCTCCTTGCAGTGTGGTTACCATACAATGAAGCATGTGTATGTGGGCCTAGCAGCGCTTAGTCGTGGTGTGCTGAAGTTTGATTGGTCCTAGCTATCTGACATTTAACTTGGACGGCCAAGTCCTGGATGTGTTGGTTGGTGAGAATATGCCTCCAGCCAGGTGTCCAAAGCGTGTTCACTGTTAGTGGACAGATGCACATCGGTGTAAAATACCTCAGGGGCTTTAGATGGTGAGTGAGCTCTCGCATAGTTGGTATTTTCCAGCTATCTGCCCTAGAAGATGTGCAATGCGGGTTACTAGTTTTTGTGCAAGGGCTTGTTTGACATAACCAGAATGTTCTGCTCAACTTCTTGAAACTAGTCAGTGTTGTGGTCTGTCTATTCCTGTGTCTGCATGCCCTTTATCATGCACCCTTGTCTTTGTCTGGAGTTTTCTGCTCCATTTGATCAGGATTTAGTTTTAAACTGTTCTCTTTTAATCTCTTGTTTTGCTGACATTGAGGAGTTAAAGCAAATTGACAGTAGAGATAATGTTTGTGTATCCCTAGATCAGAGGGGAGATGAGTTAATGTCTAAAGTCTGGTTACCTCTAAAGTTGTTGTGAATTTGATTTTAGATAATTGTGAGCAATTATTACGCAGAGGGATAGATGTGTTCCCAGTATGGGATGAAGAAATGTTATGTAAATTGCAGCAATCTCCCCCTGTTCCTCTCAGGATTGATACTCCCTGCCATCAAGTGTTGGATCTCTCTCCCTCCGCTCTGGGCAAAGTGACATTTTTCCTGTCCCGTGGTGAAATGTATGGAAGAAGCCCCCCTTCTTTATTCAGGCTCCTGTCAGGAAAATTGGAGTTGGCTGGCGGGAACTTTAAATAGCACTCGGGCGAAGGGAAAACCGTTATACCCTGGTTACTAACCTTAATTTTACAGTAGTCTCTTGGAACACTTCAGGACTGGGGAATCACTTGAAAAAATTAGATATTTTCCGGTCTTGAAAGGCTTATTTAATTTGTATCCAAGAGACCTGGAGGGTTTCGTATTTCCCTTGTCCCAGGTACTCTGTTCTTTGTTCAAAGGCCCAGTCCCCTCCGAAAGGGCACGCACAAGGGGGTGTTGCTATATTGTTAAGTAATAACTATAAGTGGTAATCTGTGTTTCTGCCAGTTTCTTTGAACTTTTTTCAAATTCTGAGAGTGTTTCTAAGGTTGGAGAATGGTAGGAAATTGTCCTTATTAATAGTAAATGCCTATATCCCTCCAAATAAGGATTATGATTCAGCTATATCAGAAATGTTTGATCATATCTTTGCCCTCTGCTCTAATTCAAAGGAGTGTGCAGATCAGGTATTGATTATGGGAGACTTAAATTGCAAGATCTCTAACCAAACTTTTTCCATCTTTTGTGATCTAGAGAGGGAAACTGCGATGAATATCCCTCCCATTTTATTCCCCCATAGAATTAGGACAGAAAAAAGGGAGTGGATCTTATTGAAAGGGCTGAAGAATCTTAGTTGCATCATCTTAAATGGGCGTTTTCGCTCTGATTCCCCTGGAGCCTTCACCCACAAATCCTTACAAAGTAATTCTTTTATCGATTATATGATGGCATCTTATGCTATCGCCCAATTGGTGGAGGGCATGATAATTATCGATTCACAATATAGTGACCATAAGATCCTTAATCTATCTCTGAAAATTCAGTTAACCTCAATTGAGTCGTGGAATTTAAAGGGCAAGGATATCCGTTTTAATGGAAAAACGGGCAGAATTTATTGGACATTGGCTAAAATCTTATATGTTAAAGATGTCCTTGAATGCTCGGTGAGATCTATCCCTGCTTGGAGTGGGACTCCGTTAAACTATTTCACCAAACTCATGACATGTATCACTCAAAGTGATCAGCCCAATGTATAAAGCCTCCTCAAAAGAAAGTAAAGTTATCAGTACTATTGTTGAATAGAGAGAGCAATAAATTGGTAAAGAAAAGATATGATGGGGAGTCTAGGGATAGCAATAGGAACATTTCCCTCCTAAAAAGTCCTGGACAGGGTGTATTATAGTTTCCCTTTATAAAAAGAGAGACAAAACTCTCCCTATAAATTATCGCCAAATTGCGTTGTTTGATGCAACTGGTAAGATTTTTGCGAAAAGCATATTAGTACACCTAACTTCTTGGGTTGAGGAGAATGCAGTCCTCCCTCTGGAGCAAGCGGGCTTTAGAAAGGAACACAATTCTTTGGACAATATTCTTATATTGCAAATTATTAATGAAAAATATGTTCAGCTTAGGGGTGGAGTTGTATATGCTGCTTTTATAGATTTCTCGACGGCCTTTGATAGGGTAGATAGGAAGATGTTATGGAAGAAACTACACGAGATGGGTGTTCCACCAAATTTGTTACGCTTAAATATCGCTCCGCACTCTTCCACCTGGTGCAAAGTTCTTTTAGGAGGAGAACAGGGCATGTCCTCTGAATTTCCTGCAAATAATGGGTTGAAGCAAGGCTGTCTCTTGGCTCCATTGCTTTTTTTCTTTATATTTATGATTTGCCGGATTTCTTATTGAATGCAGATGGTTTTGCACCCAGAATTGGAGGCCGACCTATCTCTTGCCTGTTATATGCGGACGACATAGTTGTGAAGGATTTGATCCTGAAAAGCTTAAACCAGTGTTTAACCGCCTTAAATCATTACACTATGCAGCACCACCTGAAAATCAATATATCTAAATCTCAAGTTGTTTGTTTTCTTGGGAAAAAGTCTGGTAAAAAGATCAATTTCTCCTAGTTCTTGGGTCAGCATATGTAAGAGCGAGTAAAAAACGTATTGTTTTTTAGGGCATATTTTATCCCACTCACTCAGTGCCCAAGACCATATTCGAAATAATGTCTGTAAAGCCTTCTCTGAAGCGCAAGGTTTATTCGCTTTTTTTAATGCAGTTGGCCGGTGTAATTTTTTCACATCTTCTCACTGCTTATCAAGCAAAGATACCAGCAACCCTTCTTTTCGCTGTAGAATGTATAGAGATTTCTAAATGGGGTTTTCTTGATAAGACCGATGGATAGATTTTAAGAGGCCTTGCCTCCTGTAATAATTCAATCTCAAGGGCTGCCCTTAGGCTTGAATTCGGTATTAAGAGTACCTTTGTTCAGGGCCTTGCAGCAGTGATTCGGAGGGCATGTTGCCTGGCTCAAAGTAGGGACTCTTCCTTGAGACATTTAGTTTTTATAGAAATTTTTAGTAGTTTAAGAGAAAAATCTAAGTTTTTTTTAGAAATTTTAATCTTGCAGCCCGACTGCTTGATCTTGACCCTGATTTGATTCTTTCACTACCTTCGATTGTTCTTAAAAAAAAAAAAAAAAAACAACCCTGAAAGAGGTGACATTTTCTAAAAGTTTTTCTTTAGATCAGGAATCCAGTTTCTTAAAGAGGAGATTAATGACATTGACTAATTCTGTAATGTTCACCTCTAAATGGGATTGGACGTTGAATATTTGTGATTTATGTCAATTGGGGGTGCAGGATCTTAAACATGTTGTGTTTGTCTGCCCCGTTTTAGCAATTTATAGGAAAATATGGTTGAAACCCCTCTACCTGAATCGTAACATTTACTCTGCTAAAGAGGCTTTGGAAATCTTGTACAACCCGCCAAATTAATTTTTTTGTTACAGGGTTTTTAAATATTTCAAGTCTTTTTAAATGTTTACTGAATTTTTGTTTTAGTAGGGTACAAGAGAAATGTATTGATTCTACCTTGGCAGGGTAAAGGCCCTATATAATTTTTAAAGAGTATTAAGTGGAATGGTTTATAAAGCATACTAATGTCATTATTTTGTATGTTTGTTTGACAGGCAGAGGGTTTGCAGTTCATATAGTTTTCCTATTATATCTATATAGATCTTGTGTACAGGTCCTAATCGGTTTTGATGGTAGCCAAATTTATTTTGGATTCGGGAATATATTTTAAAAGTGATTTCTATCCAGGGAGTAACTGCTTGTATGATATGACGCGCACTAGGGAACTCAGTGAATGTAACTTATTTATAGAGAATATAGGCGGTCATTCCAAGTCTGGCGGGCGGCAGTAGCCGCCCGCCAGGCGGGAACGGCCATTTGCCCGCTACGCGGCCAAAAGACCGCTGCCGGCATTACAACCTTCCCGCTGGGCCGGAGGGCGCTAACCATGTTAGCGCCGGCCGGCCCAGCGGGAAGGAGGCCTGCAACACAGAAGCCGTGCGACAGGTGCAGTTGCACCCGTCGCGGTTTTCACTGTCTGCTAGGCAGACAGTGAAAAGCCGGCCGGGGCCCTGTTCGGGGGCCCCTGCACTGCCCATGCCAGTGGCATGGGCGGTGAAGGGGCCCCCAGGGGCCCCAAGACACCTGTTACCGCCAGCCTCTTCCTGGCAGTGACAACCGCCAGAAACAGGCTGGCGGTAAAGGGGGTCAGAATCCCCATGGCATCGCTGCTTGCAGCGCTGCCATGGCGGATTCGCCCAGCCGGGGCAAAAACGGCGGGAAACCGCCGGCCTCGGTTTTCTGACCGCGGCTTTTGGCAATGAAGCACTGCCAGCCTGTTGGCGGTGCTTCCGTCATCCGCGACCCTGGCGGTCATAGACCGCCAGGGTCAGAATGACCGCCATAGTGTTTTATACTGGTTTTAAAATTGGAATTTTAAGGTCTTTTTGTATATTATTTTGTATTGTATCTGCATGTGGACCTCTTTGGAGTTCCAATCCATGACTTAAATAAAAATTGAATAGTCATGCATGTTGCTTTAATTTATTTTAGATCTTATTGATGTGAAATGCAGTGAAGCTGATGTGTCAGACGGGGTTGCCCACCCTGTTCTTAGGTATTTCCTCTGGGTAGTCGTGCACTACCTGACACCATTATTAGGCAAAAAATGGCTGTGCATGCCACAGAATGAATAAAGCCAAGTGAAGTCACAACCGTTGGTTTTTCTGATTGTAGGAGGCTGGATTGCTGGATAGATTTAAGTATTGGTTTATTATTCAAAAGCTCCTCTGTGTGTTCACTTTGTAGATTTTTGCTATGCAGACGACCAGTGTTAACGTAGTGCAGTGATTCATAGCTGATAAATCACTGAGCTAATGTCACTCGACCATAGTTATCTCTTAAACTGGAACATAATGGGCATTGATGCGGAGACTTCTATGTTTCGATTTTTCAAATAGTAAAGCAACAGACTTAATCAAAATATTTAAAAAATGTGAATTGCAGTGAATCTGTAGAAATACAGGTATATATATATAAATATACTAACTTTTTTGTACATGAAGGTACGGCATTGAAATTTTTGTGTGTGTTTTTTTCCCCTTACTTTTTTGCAGAATCAAGGTGCTCCTGAAAATGGCTCTGGTACCGGAAGTCACCCGTGGTACCAACATGACTTCTACTTATACTGCTGTTAATAGAAACCTTTTAAAGTGGGACCTGTCTCCAGAACACATCAGAACAAGGACGGAAGAACTGATGAGGAAAACAAAGCACGTCTATGATACAGTTGGCAGAGTAGATATTGGAAAAGTCACAATTGAGAACAGCATAAAGCCCCTGGCAGATGTTGAGGTTGAGTACGCAGGTGAGGATTTTTACAGTCTACACTTTCAGAAAGTAAACATATATAAACCACTGTGTAGTTCACTACATTTGCTGACAGGTGCAGAGATATATTTGCTTAAACCCTAGAGTATGCACTCAGGTTCAGGAAACCTCTATTAGGCTGTTCTGGCTGCTTTTGTTTTAATGTCTGCACTGCATGTGGACAGGAATTGCTGCATCAGTAGGCAAAAGTGCTTGTACAAATAGTAGCCTACTGCCTTCATTGGTAGAGTTGGCAACTATGTCTGAGGTCAGAGCCACTAAATAATATTTGGAAAACAAATTGAAATACATACCAAAAACTGTGCATTTTGTGGATGTGCCTTATTCTGAATTAAAACAAAAGAAAAGCTTGCTTGCATTACCTTGCGTTATGCATGCAAGAAATTAGACTGTCTTTAAAAATGTGGGAGGAGAAGAACAGAACATTCATAACACCCAATTGGCAAATGCAAAATGGAAGAAAGGAAAGGGCTGTAAAGTTCAGAATATTCAAATGAAGAAAACATCCACAAAGGATTTCATGGCAACTCATAAATTCAAGGTTTTAATACAGGCATTTGATCATTACTGTTTGAAGTGGAATATTTGGGTTACTATTTTGTAGTTAAGAGCTTCATGCTATCACTTATCTGCTTTACTCCCATTTGCGATTGGAGCAGTTTCGGTGCACAGTAGTGGGACAAAGGCTTCGATTCTTTAGTATGAAATATCACATTATTATTAAGTAGCAGCTCTATTTGTTAAATGGTAAGTTTAAAAAAAAACGGCAGCACAACTTAACACAAAAATATTACACAAGAACATTACTATTGTTTAAACAAAAAAAAGAATTGTGGCCTGTCTTAATTCCATTACATAAGGCATGCTTTCACAATAACATTCTTCTTCCATCTAAAACTGGGCAACGGCAAAAATATGTCGAAGGAACAGAATGAAGTCAAAATAAAGAAAAAGCATGAATCGCATACAAATAGTTCTCTGCCTGTTAATGCGGATCATTGGCCTATTTAAATAATCTTGCTCAGTGAGTTATTGACGGATACAATCTGCAGGCTTTCTTTGCGAAAAAACAGCATAATCTAAAGCATGTGAATGAAAAATGTCCTATTGTAACAGAAGGTTTCAATTCTATTAAGAACTCGGAGGCGAGGATTATGCTTTACGCTTTCTTCACTTCATTAACAGCAGCCACTTCATTGCATTTATAAAAAAAAACAAAAAACACATTTCCCATGAAACACTGGGAACTGGTAAAAGCAATCAACAGACAATGCGATCAGTAATCCATGAATGTCCCATCAGGTGGCAGCGTCTGCACCATAGTCCTTTACCTCTGTCATTAGTGCCTCTTTCGTTGAACAAGTCATGCCACAGCCCTGTCCTCACGAGTCCTGTTTTCCAGTTTCCGTCCCTGGAAAAAGGTGAAATTACCAGGAGAATTCCAGCAGACAAGGCCGTACAATAAGCAAGGTATGCATAATACATGTCCGTTGAGTGAGCACAAACTTACAATAGTCATGAGAACGAGAACATAACTTGATATTTACTAGTCACAGTAAGGGTCCCCCGTATCAGTAATCGTGGGTGGGATAATCCTCGCCTCAGAGTCCTTAAAAGAACAAAAACATTCCTTTTCTAGACCAGAAACGGAGGCAAGGATTATGCTAGTTTAAAGTTTACTCACCACCAGATCAGCCATATCCAACAATGGTTTTAATTAAAACCTTTAAAATGTAAAATCGGAGGACCATTTGGCTGCGTTCATAATATCTTCCTGGCGGGCACCCAGACTGAAGGCCTTTGAGGCCATTGCTTCACGAGTGAAATGTGCACCAAAGATTTTGGGATGCACTCCAGCTTCCTGCATAACCCACCGTACCCAACGTGCTGTGTTTGGGGAAGACACCACTTTGTGCAGCTTCCTCAGGGCGATTAGGAGCTCTCTCCAGGGGACCAAAAGTCTGCAGACACTGAACCGCACATAGCTTAGGAGAGTCCGGAAAGACTGGATATTCTGTGACCGTAGTATTGGATTTAGTACGTCTGCTGACTGTAAATGACACCCCAGAGGGTGAAAAAACCCTTCTAGTATTATCTAGGGCCCAGTCATCTGAAACCCTTCTGCATGACACTATGAAGAGCAGCATAACCAGTTTCGTCCAGAGTTCTTTCCTTGACAGGAACCTATTGGGTTGCCATGATAGGAAATGATTAATCACTTTATTACCATCCCAAAGTGCTGAATAATGTGGTTCCGGAGGAAGTGACAATCGGATGTCATGTAAGAGTCGGCTCACAAAGGGATGCTCACCAGCCGGGGACCCTTCCACGGGCATGTGCTCCACGAGATGGCTAAACAGAAGGTGATGATTCAGTGCCAAACTGACTAGGAAGTGCAGGACCTGAACAATGTTCGCACCCACGGGTTCACAACCCCATCGCACATACCAGTGGCACCTTCTTGTCCAAGAAGACCTTTGTCGCTGGATGGTGCCACCGGACCAGGCCTTTGCCAAGAGTTCGTCAGCCTGTGTCGAAAGTCTTGGGAGCGACCATCGACCCCTGTAATCTGCCACACCATCAGCGGAGGGACACCTCCAGCCCCATCTGATGCGGGATCTGTTCTGGGTTGAGAAGAAGAGTCGGAAGTAGGGGGAGACGGATTGGAAAATCCCAAGAAAGTTCCAGAAGAACTGAAAACCAAACTTGAGATTTCCAAATTGGGATGATCAAAATGACCTTCCGCTGTAGGCGCCTGATTTGGGCCAACACCCCTATAATCATTGCAAACAGGAGAAAGGCATATCCTTTCTCTGTCTCCCGTTCCTGCAGAAATGCGTCCGTGGCTGCATACTGAGGATCCGGTGTCCAACTGAAGTACTAGGGAAGTTGATGATCGAGTCTGGAGGCAAACAGGTCCACCGAGAAAGGATCCTGCTGATTCTTAAGGCTGGCGAAGTCAGGAGTTCCAAACAGTTGATGTGTACTCTCTGCTCTTGAGGAGACCACAACCCTCCTACGGGGAACTCTCTACACACAGCGCCCCAGCCTGACCTGCTGGCATCGGATTCTATAACAAGGTCTGGAGCAGAACCAAAGATCGCTCTCCCGTTCCTTGCTTCCATGTGGAAAAGCCACCAGTGAGTCTCCTCCCATGCGTTGTTCGAAAGGATGACAAATTGGAAGTAAGTGAACCCTCTTCTCAAGTGTGTCTAATCGCTGAAGTGCCCGATAGCACAGGGGCCCCTGTAAAAATGGCCTGAATGGAGGACAGTAAGAGGCCTAACAGGTAAGCAATCTGTTGTAGAGAGACTTCTGAAGCTGTTGCGGAATCTTGGTCACCTTTCGATAAGAAATGCTCAAGGTGGCCTTGGTGGAGTCTGACAAACCCCAGAAAAGTTGCCCTCTGGGAAGGTAACAGGAGGGATTTGGTCTAATTTACTACAGAGCCTAGACTTTCTAGCAGATTGACTGCCATCTGCAATTGGAGCGACAGTTTTCAGGGGTCTTGTGCCAGGAGGAGCATATTGTCAAGTTAAATTATGTGACAGAATCCCTGTGCTCGGGGATTCTACACAAATGATTTGAGCACCTTCATGAAGCACCACGGACTGGAGGAAAGGCTGTTGCCACCAGATGAATTGGAGTTACCTGCTGGGAGGAGAGAAAGTTGGTATGGGCAAGTAAGTATTCTTCAGGTCCAGGCGGACCATCCAGTCTGCAAGGCGCAGTGGCGTAGCGTGGGGGGTGCAGGGGTGGCCGGCCGCACCGGGTGCAACATCTGGGGGGGGGGGGGGGGGGCTCGCACTCGTGAGTGCTAAAATCCACGGTTTAGGGGGCGCAAATTACTTGCCTTGCCCCGGGTGCTGACAACCCACGCTACGCCACTGGCAAGGCGTAACATGTCTCAAAGGAGATTGATGCCCTCCATTTTGAAGTGGTGGTACACTAGTCATTCGATGAATTTTCACGAATGAATTACCAGTCTTGGACCCCCATCGGTCTTGTGTATAGTAAAGAGGTTGCTTATGAGACCACAAGGATGAGGGGTGGTACGGCATATGGCACCTTTATCAGGAGCGAGGCCACCTCCCCGTTCATCACCCCACTTCTTTGTGAGAACTGGTGAGGTCTGGGGGCTGTAATGTGCCTTTGGGAATTGTCAAATTCTTTTTAAAACCCCTGAACTGCCTGCAGGACCCATGAGTCGCTCATGATTGACTTCCAGACATGGAAATAATGTGGCAGATGGCCCCCTATTTATGAAGGAAGAAAGGAGGACACTCACCGGAACTGGAGGTAGCGTCCAGTGATGTGAAGGTGTTAATAAGCTTTTCTAGCTCATTTATAAAAGCCTCCTAAATGAGCCTCATTTGGGCCACAGCCCTGCCTTGGAATCTGCGAGGTCCCCAAGTTTTGGGGGCACTTTAATCAAAAAGGAACTTTTCCGCTCCGTGGACAGTGCGCAGTTGGCATTGCCCTTAAAAATTATTGCGTGCTGTGTCTAATCGGAAAGGACCTCGGGAGAGAGGAGGGATCCTGAAGCCTTGGCATCCTCTGCCATGTCTAGGATCTTGGTTAAGGAGCCAAGGGCGTCCAGGAGCTTATCCTGGCATGCCCGCCAGGATCTGTCTAAGCCCTTTTTTGGGTGCTTCATAAATTTTGGCCCGAATGGTGGCCATTCTGCCGTCCAGTTCTGGAGTCAGGGCCACCTTCCTATCCAGAAAGGGGTGAGGGCACTCAGTTTTGAGGTGACTGTGCGCTTCCTTCTCTAAAAGCGCTCTGATCCGTCCTGCCACGTAGTTTGCCACCTTCATGGAAAGTTCGGCCCACTCAGACGAACGGGGATGGAGGATCTCCTCCAGGTCTAACATGTCTCACCCGCCATCAGGGGCCTTAGGGTCAGTGGCCGGGATAGGGGAAGGACGCCAAGGCCTGGAAGGGCCGGCCTCATCACCTGTGTCCCTGTGGGTGTCATCACCTGGGGGATCTGGGGAGACTGGGCATGGTGACTCATTTGTCAGTTCATTCGTGTTATGGGGCCTGCGAGGAGGATGGCTTTTGGCCAGAAACGCCTATCTTAGACGCACAAAGGCATTGTGATCCACCCCTGCTTCACGGGGGTGTTTGGCATGAACTGGGTTGGTGTCCGAGGGCTAGGAGGCAGTGGAGGGGTATAGGCTCTGTGGACCTGTGAATTGGACCTTTTTTCACCTTTGCGTGCAATCTGCTGCACCAAGCGATGCTCCATGGGCGCCATAGCTTCCTCCACTGCCCGATCAACAGTTATCCACCGCCTCGTAAAACTCCTCATCTCACTGGAGGAAAGTCAGGGGATTACTGTCCTCCTGGGTGTCGCCTCCAGTGTTCATAACCACTGACCAAGAGTAGGCAAGCTGTAGCAGGCAGGGGTAGCGAGAACTGCTGTGGGATTGAGCCTGTGACCAGAGCATTGAGGAAGTGCTTTAAATGTAAGGGCAGCGTTGGGTGCTGCAAAGTTTGTGCTGTGGGGCCAGCGAGTTAATGGTGGGCAGAGTTGCATGTTTTGAGGGTTCTAACCCACTGGGACACCCCCCCACCCCCCCGGTGCCTTAAAGTGCCTTGGAATGGTAATTGAAAGCCTGGGTGCCACATCTGCATGGGGCCAGGGTGCATCTGCATAGGATAACCCAAAAGAGATGGCGATGGTGGTGCTGGTACCCAAGGATTGTGATTGCTTCCCTAGCTATCTCACTTGCAGTGCTACTATATGAGTGGGAGGTTCTACAAGAACTGGTAGAGCCCTCGTCTGATGATGAATCCCCTCTTACTGGTATGTAATCTTCCGTAGTATTGGGGTAAACCTTCTCTTTGTCAATTTTCTTGATATCCTTCAGTAATGTAGAGATCTTTTATTGTATGAGATAATCTCTATGTTCACTCATCTGATTGTTGATCTCTGCTGATTGCTATTTAAATGCTGTTATAGTGGTGCTGTTTTCAATGCATTCTCTGCAATGTTAATCTTAATGATCAAGGCATCTGCCAGCCGCTTTGCTGTGTTGATGATTAGGATAAGCCAGTCACGTGCCTTTCCATGCAATCTGTGACCACTCTTGTCTGAACACAATGTCTTTCAAGAATAGCTGGGGTGCTGTTGTGACTTGTAGACCATTAAGGGCTATAATGACTCTGTGATAGTGATTTGTTGCACCTGGCGGCGGTTACCTGATTAGACCTCTCTTTAAAAGTGGACCACCTCCCCTACTCTTTCCTTCCAGGCGAGCAGAGGGCTGGATAGGTCATCCGTGTGTGATGCTCCACGAACCTGTAAGTAAACTTCTCAATCTACAGATAGGCTGCACCCTTTCCTTAATTGATATTACAGGTTCAGTTCTTTACTTGTACAGCACTGAGCTGAACGCTACCCTTTGCCTACGACCTATGGGGCACTGTCATGACTTTCTGCAGGGTAAGAACCATTTTGCTCTGTCATACGTATGCACTGGGCGCAGGGCACTATCATTCCGCATGTGACGAAATATTCATGTCACCGTGTTAGTGGACACGTTCAAACATTTTGTTGGTAGTGATGTTTAGTTATAGATGTTACTGTGGTACCCACAGCCTACTTTTCAAATTGAGGGTGTGACGGGCCCCTGATACACTGTGTTATAGCCAACAGGGTGTGTGATAGACCAATAGGTCAGATAAGCCAATATGCACGCATGACAGTGTTTGTCTACTCTTTGTATTTAGACATATGCGCTATTGTGGTGTGCGTGATGAGTGTGTACTTTGCATAAGCCACTGACCTCTTGGGACACTACTCATTCAGAGGCCTGGGACAGTCCTGGCTATAAATATTGCTCCCATTCAGGAGTTACTAATGAGATATTGTTTCAGTACAGTAACAGACAGCATGTTAACATAAGGTGACGTGCTGAGTGGATTATCTTGCATTCTCATTTCTTTTTCCTTTCCTCTTTTCCTCTTTCAGGATGGACATTCACACGTCAGAAGTTTTTAAATGTTACTATCAAATTAGTTTAATTTTCTAACATTAATAGAGGTAACTTGTTACACTTGCAGTGGTAACCATTAGCACACCACCCCATTGACATTTGTAGTTCCCAACTAGGGAACTTTTTTTCACTTGTGGTCCTGGAGAAGCACCTTGGATCTGATATTCCTGGTCCCCTAGGCGCGAAACATGTTGACCTTTACTCACTTGACTTTTATGGCTACGTGGGTTCATTACATTCCCAAAGTAGCCCTCAATGCCTTTTTGGTGGCTTTTTAATCCAGACAGGAGTACTGTGTAATTAAATGACTTTTTGGTAACCCCTAGACAGTTTTAGTTATTCACTTCTTCTTTCACTTACATTTAGTTCTGCATATTTGACCTCACATTTTAGGATACCCTCACACTTAAAGGCTTCACAATACAGCATCTAATAAAAGGATCAGCCCTAAAGTGATCCTTCGTGGGGCCCACAGGACATTGCAGTGCCGGTCCTATGAGTAGCAGCCCGATGATGAAGCATGATATCCATTTTTGGATGTGTGAGGGCACCAAAAATTAAGGGAGCAATTTCCCTACTGTTTGACCTGAGTGAGTGTGTAGCCTTCTAGGATCTTCTCTGTTAGGAGCAGAATCTCTTTGTTTTTGATTATTTCTTAAATTAAAGCCTTGAAGACTTGATAAGAGTGGTGAGCCGCCCGAGCATCTTTAACACTCTGGTCATTATTAGCATTATTAGTCTGCTTATGGACTCATCTTGGCCCAATTTGTGTTGTCCAATGTGCCCCAAAGAACAGATTTGCATACTACATTTTGTCTGATAGCCCTACATTCTATGCTGATTTGAGACTGATTTGCACTTGTAGGGTACACAAAATATTTTCTCAATATTGTGTCCCTTAGCCACAGAGAGAATTTGATTTACGTATTTCACTCAAGGCTCTCATATACAGAGTGTACAAAGCTGGCTCTTTATATAACATACCAAAAGAGGTACACTGTGTACAGAGTCCAGGCAAACTCTAAAAGATTTGCGGAGGCACAAATTACACCCCAAATGCTCTTTTGTGGTAGTGTGGGCGAGCATTTAGGCATATCAGAGGCTAGTGCTAAGCATGCATTGCACACACATAGGCAGTAGGTGAAACATGTGTAATAAAGAAATCTGACACCAATTTTTAAAAATAACACGTACTTTTAAATAAATTTAGAGAACAAGATCAATATCATGAGGTGAGTAATTTTCGAGTTTTTACAGTTTTTAAAAGTTACTGCAATTTTGGGGTTTGGTAATGTTATCGTATGGGTTGAAAACATGTTCTGCATTCAGAGACTTCACAGCGCCTTACAGGATTTAAAATGAGTATGGGGCAGGGTCCAAGGTGACACCAGCAGGTCACCTTTGGGAGCCTCTGGGGCGTCTGGGTGCAGAGGTGTGTTATTGCATCCGGTGTCCAATTCACCTCAATGGGGAATGGTCTGGTTACAAAGGTGCTGCAAACAAGGCCTAGGGGGCCAGTCTGGGTGATCCCACAGGGGTGCTGAGTTCCTGAGATGCTCAGGGATGTGATAACACCTTTGGTCGTCTTCTCCCTGGGCCGGGGTGGCTGGGTGCAGAGGTTGAGCTTCCGGAGACACTCGCTGTAGGGGGGCCTGCAGAAAGAGCCTGTAGGCAGCGACTGGGAGTACAGTCTTTCCAAACTCGAGGGCGGGCTCATCTCCAGACCGTCTCAGGACTCCGTGGACACCATTGATTCCCTTGGACTCAGGCTGTGGGGCCAAAGTGCAGAGACGTTCTGATGCGTCGGGTCACGGTGGTCAGAGACTGGCTACAAGCCTTGGTGACCTGGTGCAGAGGGGAAACAGAGCAGTGTGATCCTGATGTTCCTCGATAGTAGGTCTGCTTGGTGCTGCTGGAGTTTGGACTGAACCGCCACCAAGCCTTGGTTGCTGTAACGGTTTCAGTACCCCAGGTATAGGTGCAGGGATCCCTCCAGGTGGGGTCAGCGTCTCAGGACTTTGGTGAAGTGGCAGGGCTGACCTCTGGGGCTCCAGACAGGCTTCTCCTGGCTCGGTGATTCCTCAGAGGGCCTGATGGCCAATTGGGCAGAGTAGCAGTCATTACAAGTGGTGCCTGCAGATGCAGGGAAGCAGCTACTCTGCTTCAAGGGAGAGTTTTCTGGCTGTTTGGTGAAGCACTAGCAGCTGTTCAGGTTCTAGGATTCTGCACAGTGGCATGATGAGTTGGTGCTCCATGATAGTCAGTGCAGCAGGTACGTTGGCAGGGTTGGTGCCAAGTCAGTTGTGCTTCTTGGTTCTCAGGTCACCAGTTTTCTTAGTCCACCCCTTATTTTGTGTCCATCCAGATCTGATGTCCTGGTATCAGGGGGTCCCTAAATACTCAATTTAGGGGCTTTAAGAGGAGTGAGGAGTATGAGCCAATGGACTACTCCCCCCCCACCCCCCAGATAACCACTTCCTTTGGGGAGTGGGTTTCAGCCTGACCCAGAATTTCTAATTCCACCACATACAAAATGGGGAAATTCCTAATTTTGTGTTCACTTCAGGCTGGTCACCCTAGAGGTGTATCCAGCCTGGCATTGCAACACGCCTTCTATATAGCTAATTTCCCCTAAAATGGGCCCTCCTGCTCAGGGGGTTTGCATTCCCCCACCTCCTGATGAAAGCCAGAGCCACATACCAAAGGTGGTGGCTCTTTGAAGCCCCCTGCTTTGTAATGCAGATTTGTAAGTCATCCTTTTGGGACGGTTGTGTAACCCCTCTGCCAGAGCAGGCTTTGTTCCTGACTGCCCGAGAGTAGCAGCTTTCACTTTTGGGTCAGAAACTTGTCTGTTTGTGGCAGTCTGGTGAAAACCATTCAGCACACCAATAGTTGGTAGGTTTTCAGGGTGCACCTTTAATGTGCCCTCTGGGTGCAAGTATTAAAAAAATCAATCACTGGAATCAGTGAAGCCATCATGTAGCTGGTGAATTTGTATTGACCAGTGTCCAGCACATGTACTTAAAATGGCTTCCCTTATCACTTAATATTTCTAAGAATTGACAAAGACATAGTAGAGTCATATCTGCTCTTGTAGATATGTCCTCACCTGTAATATTATGCACCCTGCCTAAGAGCTGGAAGGCCTGCTGTAGGGGTGACTTACAAATATTAAAGGTAGTGTTAGGGAGCATGGCACACAAGTGTGTGTCATGTTGCGTTTTCACTTTAGAGCACCCTGTCACGCAGCCTGCAGTGGCAGTCTGTATGAGTTTGGTGCTGGGTCCCTTTGAGTGGCACAAGTTATGCCGCAACTTTTAGGGGCCCCCTTTAGTACCTATGCCCTAGGTACTAGAGGTACCACTTACCAGGGACTTACAGAGGTGCTAAAGGCCTGGCCACTTGGGGATCAAGTGACCAGTTGTCTTGTTTTTGGGGAAGGAACACTGGCACTGGGGATCTGGTTAGCAGGAACCCAGTGTACTTCAGTCAAAGTTGCATCAAAAAACAGGTAAAAAAAGTGGGGCCTCTACTGCAACCAAACTCTGGTTCTTACACAGAGAATAAAGAAACTCTGCTAGTGCTTTGCCTTCAGAGTCATATTTTTGCTCTACAGCTTGCATAATTCAAGTACTCCTAGTTCATCATGTTAATATGATTGTCTTCAATCTGGTGTTTAATCAGATTTATATTAAAATAACCAGTAATTCTGAGTCCTGTAAATTCTTACATAGTCACTAATAAATTGTTAACCGCCTGATTGTCTGCCTAGCACAATTTTCTTAGACAGAGTACTCAGTGTAACTGGTCTCTTGCATACAGCAAACACCCAATTTTCCAAGAAGGATACTGTTATCTTATTTTTCTTTTTTGGGAATCCGAGGCTTCTGATTCTGGGTTGTTGGTATATTAGTACTACAGGGTGTTTTACCTCTTCAGTGATGTCAACTGATGTGTCTGTCCCCTTGCACAATGTTATGCCTTGTATTATAAATCAGGTTGGCAACCTCAACCTTGTAAGTTGCCAATGTTTGTTGCCCAGTTGAATCAGGCCTTATGAACTGAATTCAGTGGAGAAAATGTCCTGATTTCAGATGGTTTAATTCCAGGATATGGCTGTGCAGCCAAAAAATATTATTGGGTTAAATATATCTTCCCTACTTCAAGACATGTATTCATGCTAATACTATACTGATTCCCATTCATCAATCGCTTTGCCTTCTGTGATGTCCTAATTACTAAGCATATTAAGGCTTAAGTGCCTACTCCTTACATGCATCATTTGTTGCCAAATAATTGTAACCGTCCAGCCCCCGTAACTGAGAAAGTTTCCCCTTGTAACTGAGTCCATACGTGATGTTCGACTTCAGTCAAATTCAGTGGCGTAGGGACTTAAAACCTTTATAAGAGCAAGGTAGTGTTGTTTGGGAATGCTCAGTACTTGGGCTCATAGTCCTGGGCACAAAGTCTGAGATGGCAGTGCAATGTTTCTGCTTTGGGTAAAGCTTTGGCTAAAGCAACAGTTAGCTCGTTAACTTGCATCTTATGCATGTAATGGTATTTGTACAAAATATGTTTTTTTACCAATTCACAAACATTGTAATGTGCACCAAGCTTACTTTTTTTGTGGTGACACTTGGGATTTGGCAAGCATGCACATTATCTGTAGTTTCTGGAGCATCTAGTGAATTTGTTTTGTATCTTTGTGAATCAAGTAAAGGGCGTCTTGGGGAATAAAAATAATGCCTGATGTAAATCAAGTGAACAGCAGAATCTCTCAACTTCACATCCCAAATAAGTAAGCATGTCAAGCAAAGAAAACCAAGGCAGAAACAGAACTTCGCTACATACAGACCATCATCCAGTGGAAAGTCTGCCTCATACAAACAAACAATTGTGACATCTTGGTCAAAACATGTGCTTCAGAGTATTATTTCATTTGAGTTAACGGACAAATAGTGGATTGTAGCTAGAAAGAGAGATGGTTATAATATTCATATTGTCAGTTTTTGTTTGCCCACCCAGTTTAATGTGATTGCTTTTTATTTTTCAAGAAGAATCCATGAGTAAATTTAACTTTTTTATGTTCAAAAGTCTAGCCTTCTTTATGTATTTTATTTAAATGATTGAGTTCCTAGTTTCCATCACCACAGTTTTTATAAAAACTGAGAATGCTCTTTTGCTTTAGGATGTTTATTGATTTTCAGTTTACCTAGAAGTAGCCACTGTTGAGTACTTTTAAGAAATCTCTTCTGTTTTCTAACAGTAGAAAGAAGCATACTGGATTTCCCACAACATGTCTCGCCAAACAAAGAAATCCGAACAGCAAGTACCGAAGCTGACAAAAAGCTCTCAGACTTTGATGTGGAAATGAGCATGAGGGAAGATGTGTTTCAGAGGATTATTTCATTTGAGGTAAGGGGCAAATACAAGTCTTCATTAAGGTGATAGTGTAGCGCAGAAGAGGAGAGATGGCTGTTTGGCGAGAGGGGGAATCAGACCGTGGCATGCCTGAATGTAGAAGCTGGTCATCGCTGTGGCGGATTGGTGAATGCAAGGCCACTCATGAATACTTGAGGTAGAAAGAAGCGCCAACATCAGTTGCACCATAGGCACGAGCTTGTCAGGGGTGCAATGGAGCCAGATGCTCCAGTGACATTGTCTATAGTTCGAGAATCACAGATTGGAGCTCATTCTCTTCTGTGATTACCTGGTTCTGAAATGGGGGAGAAGACAAAGGAATATGGAAGCCTTTCACACACTTTTCATGCCTTATCAATAAGCAGTGAATCCTGTTGGGTCTATCCCCAGGAATGGCTAAAAAATGAATACACATTGGAGTAGGAGGCCCAGTGGTGGTGCACCTAAATTACTACTTACCACACTCCTATGGATTAGAGGGAGTAAGTATCCATGTCATAACACTGCAGTGAACAAACTTGTCAAATAAATGTGTGACGGTTTCTGTAGCAGAGTTTAGAGTTTCTGTAGAGCACATGGCTACATAGAGACATCCCAGCGACAAGACAAGGGTCTTCTTGTAAGAGTCACAGTGAGTGAGGCACCTGACAATATTAATGTAGAACTCATCTGGGGGACGTCATGCACCTAAAATTGAATTAATATTAGAACCAATACTTAGATTATATTCACACACGCCTTTAATTTGATATCTTGCACAAGATGATGGCGTTACACATCACCGGCTCAGCAGAGGAGTGACCTTCTGCAGTTTGTTCAACTCAAGAATGACTAGATATCTGAAACAGTCACGATAACAATGTAGTGACAAAGGCACCTCTTGCTCACTAAAGAAGCTTAGTAGAAATGAAAGCTATTTTGACAAATCTCTGGAAGAAAATCTGGCACAGCAGAGGTCTTGTATTAGTAAGAATACAGCTGATATAAAAGTGAGAATTTAGAATATGTATGCCAGACTTGAGATGTAGAAGCTCAGTTCCAGTTATTTGACGGTATGTAACTATTTGCCACCACCTCCATTTTATCCCTGAAACTTAAACAAAACTGCTCATTGAAAAATTTGAAGTCCTTGAAAAAGTATCACAAGCTACAATGTGTTCATTAGAAGGTGGAAACTGCTGGGGACCGCTTAACTTAATGCCTGTAAGGTTTCAAGCAAATCTTAAGGAAGTTGCCTGCTCAATATCAGCAAATAAATTACAAGAGAGAGGTTGAAAGAACACTGAGACTTTAGAGTGCCACAAGGAAGTGTTGACTAAAATGTAATAAGTCCCCACAAATGACCTGTTCTACAGACAGCCACAGCGGGGGGCCTGTGTGAAGATGAAGGCTGTTTTTTTCCAGCTGAACTGAATAAAATACTACTACTGTACTAAAGGGTGTTCTCCGACAGTGTGCAGTTTAAACAGAAGGACAAAGGGATCATTGTGTTGAGGCCAAAAGAATGTCAACACCTGCTCATTTACTTTAATGATGTGGAAGGAGAAATGTTATCAATGACAGAAGACAAAATATCTGGACCTACTTAGTGGCAAGATATATAGATATTATTTTCCTATATGAGAGCCATTTGGTAAGAATTGATCTATAACAGAATTAGAAGGTCTATCAAATGGTCTGCAAACAATGACAAGACAAGTAGGGTGGCAGTGGGGTAGGGATGATATCCAAGTCACATTTATCAGCGTAAGGCCAGGCACAGTAAGGTGGTTGCTCTTAGCCGTTACTCCCTAAGGGGATAAAAGATGGCACTGCTTAGTATTCATGAGCCCAACACAGCACAAGACAGATTCCTGGTCGATCTCTTCACCAATACATGTTGTAACAGATAACAAGAGATCTGGTAGAAGAGGAACATTAACTTGGACAAGATCATTGAGACCTGCTAACTCAAATACATAATGCAAAACTACAGTGGTCCATCCGGAATCTGTTTATCATCATTGTTGTACACTTAATGATCCATACACAATAGGAAATAAATTCTGAACATGCAGCATATAATACAAACAATAATCACAAAACCACATTGTAAACAAATTCATTTTTAATTATTCCATATATGATTCTAAAAATCCTACCACATCAAGAAAGAAAAGAGGACAGAAAAATTGTACAGAAGTAAAGTGCTGGTAACTAGAAGATATAGAATTAGACAACCAATCCACAATATATCTACAAAAAATCTTCGATTTAAGGAGCCTGTTGGTTGACCATTTGTACAGTTAAGTCAAAATCATTTCTTCTGGGTCCTATTCCCATAATCTCTACTGTCCACATCTTGACTCGATAAACCAATCCAGGCTACAACCATATCATCGAAGTTTTGACCCCATCACAACACATGGGCCATTTCCGTGTTCCCAAGCGGAACTTCATCAGGTACCAGAGGTAGGAAAGTTCCATGCAATTCCTTCTATAGAGCGATATCAACGCCATCTTCCAGTATAGAACTCTTCAAACTGGTCACCAAACTTTCACAGATCTATATTATATAATTTCCTCCATATCCAACATCTTCATACAGCTAGGGGTTGCATTTGTCACTGCAATCATCAACACGGAGGACGGAGGTCTTTTTGTGTGTGGAGTGGAACGATTAACTCTGGCAGGAATTCTAAGGAGTAATTGGGACCTATCACTGAAAAGCATGAAATAAACATCTTCCTTTTCTGTATTAAATGGAGAATCTCATTCATCTGGCAGCAAGACAGTGACTTGACTTAAGTGAGTGGTTAGCTGTATTTCATTAACTTTTAATCTTGCAGCACTCAAAAGCCATAAAAGTGCTATTTTAAAAAAAATACATTTCATAACTATTATTTCTTAAGACTTTGTAGTAAAATAAAACATTTCATTTCAGCGAACATGTGATCTTGAAATTATGCATCCAGAAATGAAAAGGTACTTGGAGAAGTCAATTCAAATCGGAAAACGGAATGGGCTCCATCTCTCCAAAGAAATACAGAAGGTAAGTGCGATTGTTTTTGGAAGATGTACCTTGAATTACTGTAACCCACCAGCAGTGGATCTGCTCCTCTGCTTTCTATCCTCACCAATGACCTCAGATTCTAAAGCAGGCACCCCCCTGAAACACATGAAATAGATCTAATGTATGATTATATTGGTGCAAATTACCAATACTTATACTTATTTCGACCGCTTCTAGGGTGACAATGCATGCCTGCTCAACAGGTATCCCTTGTCAAAAGCTTTGCAGAGGTGCTTTGTGTAGTTCTATGAAAAGGAAAGAAATAACTAAGGAAACCTTGGAACGTTTTTGGGATTCCAAGATATTTTATCATTCAAGTTCCTTTTTTAGGTATCTCTGTATTGGGGTCATAGTGGGCTTTGCATAGTTAATAAATCACCCCACCAGCCGTTCAGTTTTTTCACTGACCTTCAGTGTACGACTGTCAGTAGTTTCTTCCATGTAGTATCTGTTTTCGTTCCCTGCCCTATGCAACTGTTATCTCCAGTCTGCTGTCCCTTGGGTGTTTTCATTGTTTGGCCACTATCAACTGAGGCGTCTTTAATATAAAACTAATAGTGTGTTCAAAGTATTTCTTACACTCTTTTCACTTTGCCATCTTTCTCCTATTGTGCTTTGTTTGTGATTGCCCTCCCTCACGATTGAGCTTACCATGCTTTTATGAGTTCCTTCCCCAGCATCTCTCTATTTCTATTTTGGTGATGATATATATGATATATATAGATATATATATATAGATATATATCTGTCTATATTTAAATATATATTTATCATTACATATGCAGTTGTGTCACTGTCACTCTCCATAAAAATACTTTAGTTGAGTCAGTGAATTTTTTTTGATCACTATCCAGTAGTATTGCTCAACACACAGGCGTACAGAATAGGTGTTCTATCTGAAAATACTATTTATCGTAAATTCACGCTATGCGACCAACCACAAGACACTGCGTGGCTGTGCAGTGCACATAAATCACCAGACCTGGTGTGAGCATAGTGAATAAACTAAACCACATCCTAAGTGCAAGCACAACACAAATACTGCCCATACTAACCACATGCCATGCTTAAGGGTGTCTTCTTGCATCTGACTTGGCTTCTCATCCCGTTAGATAAGTGTCCCACCTAGTGCTTGGCTCAGCCTTTTTTACAGCTATGTAACCTTGTTGACGTGCCCTCTTTCTCATTGGCCCACTTTCTCAGATCCCCAAGCCAAGCATGCATCGCCAGTGCTGCAGGATATTTCCACCCATTTGCATTGCATCTCTTTGCTAAATGAAACAGTGCCTTTACGTTTGGTGAGATGCTTGTTTTCCTAACTCTGGATATTATGCCCAAAAGGCATTTCAAGGGCTCAAGTGTCATTAACATCTCGGTCAAGTCTTCTACTTGTACCCCTCCCCCAGCTGGGCCCAGAATTGTGTTACTATTATGCTTTATCATACCATACGATAGATATCTGCTTCAGTTTGTTTTCCTCTAAGGCGTGCAGACGAAGCACCCTCAAAGCAGCCTGTTCGTTTTGGAGCCAGGGAAGTTTGGTGCTGATAGTAAGCTGCACATGTTTCAGTCTAGGATTTCTAGACACAGTTGCCTCGTTGTCCGGTGCATTCCTCCCACCTGGCGCTGGTGTCTGGAAATACTGTGGACATTGTGGCAAAGCACATTATACAGTGACTGCCACTCTGTCACGTCCATGTGTCTGTAAGAGCTGCAGTGCCTCTGACTTTTGTGGTTGATTTTGTTCCTGGTCCAGACATGCCTAACTGTCTTCACCAGAACTTTATAATTCAGGAACTGACCATGGCCATCCCCACCCCCATCTGCTTTTATGTGTAACATGTATTTTGAGAGCCAGGGGATGAGTTTTTTTTCATAGGCCTCTTGATGTTTTTCTCTCCGGCTTAAACATCCTTTTTATTTTGATTTGCTTTCCCAAATTCTGTCCCATTCTTTGCGAGCTCATCTCCTCTCCTGCCTCCTACACATTTACCCAAGAAGTATTGATTAGCCCAAAGGTGTGCAGATATCTACCCAATTCTCCCTGTCATGTATGGTGTGCGTGCAGCCATGTAAAACAGGGCAGTATTGTGTGTGATCTGACATTTTTTTTAATTAATGATGTTAGAATACATCTCTATTTCTGTAATGTTGCGATCACAGCTCTAATGGGTTTTATGGTGATGGCTTCTTTTAATTGTCGAATACTAACCTAACCACAGAGAAGATCATTAGATGACCTTGTATAACTACCAATGTAAACCAATTTCTAAAGGTGGCCCATATCTGAATCCTTTTCTCCCTCTCACATGTGTAATATATATTTATATATTGTTCCACTTAGATCTTCCTTCTGCTCGATAATTCGATAATTATTATTTTTTCTTCTTACTGTGTCATTTTTACTTAGAGCACAAAAACAGTGTCTTCTAAACAATAGGGCTTGTCTTAAGCTTCTGTTGATACTGAAAGGTGCTTTTTTTCACATCATTCATTATACACACAATCTCCCAATTGACCACTCCCTTCATGGAATCATCTGGTGTCTTGAATAGCTTTTAGGAAGTATTTTGTTCAAACCACTCCTGCTGTTTCCCCCCTGTAGTGATCCTAGTTCTTTATTTGTTCCCCCTTCACCTCATTCTCTGTCACATTTGCATATTGTAAAGTGAGCCACCTTTGGCTGATTGCTCTCCTTTGTGCAATTGTGAGTTTTAAATTCATCCGCTTTTCCATTGGCATGTTTGGGATTGTAAAACCATCTTTCACTCCTACCTCTGTTTTGTTGCATTTCTTTTCCCTTGGTAGCTTGAGAACTCTGTCTAATTTATATATGGGTTCATATGATTCTGTCGTTCTGAACAAGACTAGCTGTAATTTTGGTTTTCACAGAAATGGCAATCAAGCAGTTTTCCAAGGACATCTTTGGACGCCCCCACCACCCATGTTAAATATCATCTCCCACTCTAAATAGTGGACCTCAGCTGCTCAGGTGAAAGTCTCTATTACCTTAACGCGCAAGGCTCTTTTTATTTTGCAGACTTGCTAAATCTCCGTATCCTATGATGCAACCACGCATTAGATTTTGACACTGTTTCAGGTTGTGTACCATGCTGCCTCTCATGTGCCTTTTCCTTGGTGTACTCCGAGTCCAGGATGGAACACATCTCTAGTTGCACTTTAAATTTTAGTTCTATTCCAACCCATTTGGCTGCAAATCAGCGGACCGAGTTTAAGAGCACTGCTTTTTCTGCCTGTTTGATCAACTGCAGATCACTACCTAAGCATGCATTAGATATTTTAGCCTACTTTTGGAGGACAAGTGGGACTTAATGTTTTTAACGGAAACTTGGTTAGATGATTCTTCTTGTCCAGACTTGGCCTTAGCCACCAACCCTGGCTTTCTGAGTCAACATATTAATTGAGCTGACAGAACAGGGGGATATGTTGGTGTTATTTATCGATCAACTGTATTTGTTTAATTTCTAAACTTTTGAGCATAGGTTCCATTGAAGGCCTCTCCTTTTCTGTTGCTCTAGGACCTTCTTCCACTCTCTCAGTTGCTTTAATTTACAGACCTCTTGAAGGATTCTAATGAGTCGGTCTTTCGACTTTCTGATCTGTTGGCCAACGATCATTACTACACTCCAACTTCATAGTTCTTGGTGAGTTCAATTTACATGCAAACAAGACTAACTGCCCTACAGCCTCACCATTTTTTGACTACATTAGAGGGTATTAACTTAAAGCAGCTTGTGAAGGAACCAACACGCAAGGCGGGTCTTACTACGGATCTTATTTTTTCCAGCTCTCTAAATCTCTCAGTTAGGCCAGCTTTGCAGCTAACCTGGTTTGATCCTTTTTTGATTCCTGTTATAATCCCCACTCCCTTGGTGTGTAAGCAGCAAAATATTGCTTATAAAACATCTAGAGCGCTCTAATTGAGACACTCCAATCCACACCATTGGAACTATCGGGATCCGTGGAGCTGGACGTAGAAAGCAATAATGGCTGGCTTGCAGAGGTGTCTGATCTTATTGCTCCTAAAAAACCCTCTGTTAGTAGAAGATCTACACCATCCGATCCGTGTTTCTTGATGGACTTAAAAAAAGGAAAAGTTTCAATGTAACCGGTCAGAACGTTTATGGTGACAATCTTACGATGCAGAATCCAAAAGTGCAGATCAGACAGCTCTGAAAAGAGATCATAAATCTATCTGTAGAGCCCATAAGGTGTATATCTCCTCCTCCATTACTGCAGCTGCCAATACACCGCGGGAGATTTGTAAAATGGTAAATTATTTTCTTTCCCTGAGTGCTCTTCAGAGCAAGCCTGCCCCATCTGCAAACTTTTGTGAAGAAGTTATTTTATAATAAGATTTGCTCTATCTATGACCACTTCCCTATGAAAACTGCAGTTTCGCCTGTCACTGAGTCATATTCAACATCTGGATCCCTTATTTCCAATTTTAATCCTTTGGAGACTCTATAGCGGAACTGGCCAGATGTAAGTCCGGATCTCCCCTTGACCAATGTCCACCAGACAAAAATGGCATCCGCTCTAATGAATCCAATTTTGAATAAACTGATAAACTCCACCCTTAAATCAGCTCCTGTTCCTAAATGCAGGAAACAAGCCCTTCTGCTTCCATTACTTAAGAAACGCAATGCAGACCTCCGTATCTTAAGTAATTATAGAATCTTCTGTCTGCGGGGGGAGATGCTGGAGAAGCTAGTGAATAGACAATTGTCTCCTTTTTTGGAGTCGAATCATCCTTTACATGATTCTCAATCTGGCTTTAGGTCTGGATACATCACAGAATCAGACTTGCTGGAAGTATCATATTTATCCTCAGCTTTTGACACGGTTTCCCATGAGATTCTCCTGAGCAAATGCAGGAAATTTGGGATGCAAGTCCAGGGCTTATCTTTGTTCAAACCTTTTTTGGGTGGACAGAACACAGTTGGTGTCCTCTTCCCTCAGGTGCTGTAGCCCCATTCCACCCACTCAACACCTTGCTGTCTCTGTATGGCTGCCGGAAGAGCCAGTTCAGCTTTGAGAACATTTATTCTGCCCCGGACCTACAAGGGAGAGCAAGTCTCAAACTTTCGTCCTTCATCTCTCATGCTGGTTTGAAACAGCACTGCAGTTGTTGGCAGGTCTGCGTGCCCAAGCCACTGTCGGGTGACTGCATATGTCAGACCTGGCACGCTGCAAGACACTCTCGAGGGATAGATGATGCACACATACATTAGATTTTTCGTGTGATTGACCACATTTAAGTGCTTATTTTTATTTTTCAGATTGTGTTTTTATAGGGGTGGTTACAGGTTGTTGATTAACATTTCTAGGCTTCAAGAAGCAACGCTATAATTTCACACCCTTGCCACTTTCCTTCTGTCCACCTTCCCACAAATGTTTTGGGCTATTTTCTGTATATATCGTCTACTGAAGACGAAGCCCCCCCCCCCACCACAAACGCTTCCATTAATAAAAAAAACACAATGAAAGGGAAGTCGACCGTCGACTGGTACATTCTTCCGGATGTGCAAAATCTGAATATGTTTGGTTGTGTGTGTTTCCCCACAAACCTTTGGGTGATGTACACAGCAAAATAAGTATAGGCATTTGAGCCACCTGGAGACCAAGAGTACACAATCACCCTGACGCTGAAGAGTTGAATGCCAACACACAGTTCATGTTAGTGCTTGTGTTGTGAAGTCTCTCAAAACAATTACTATCAAGAAGTCTAGTATGCTCTTTATTATTAATATCCGTAGTTCTACTATGCTATGTGTTCCTGTTAAATAGAAAGGTCCTGGAAGAAAAGACTGATTTTTTTTCTTTCCTGTCCACCTCAATCTGATAGCAGTTCAGTTGCTGTTTGTTAATGCAACCAGGTGAGTCTCTGCTGCCCCCTCTGCGGTCACATTATTTTATAACTGCCCTGTGTCCTCCCAGGCTCTTCATGCTTTTTCCCTTGTTTTATGCTGCCTTTTGTGGCGCCATATTCTTGTATTCTTGGATTGCATTTTGCACATAACCTTCAAGTAATTCATCACGTTTTTCAACTCTGTGATTCTGGCATGCATTAGCCGCATGCGCACATCTTTTGCATTTAAATTTTTTGTCCGGGCAGACCTTTACGCAGGCTAAATGGTTCCCATTTAAATCTATGCTTGCAGCTTTGCACTGTTCTGTAAGATTGCCAGTGACGTGCTACAGCAAGGATTAGGCCTCTGAGCGTGGTGGTGGTGGTGGTGGGGGGGGGGTGCATAATGCAATGGGAGAGGTAGTATATGGTAAGAGTATGTGGTAGGGTGGTTGGAGACGATAATAGAGGAAAGGCTAACGATGTCTGACACATTATACAGGGCAGTGACATTTATGGTCACACATAAACATTGACTTAGAGTATTTTGTGCAATTGAAAATGCTCAAGAACAACTGATCTGTATATGAAGTTGGAAAGAGGTCAGTATGTCTAGGTTTAGTCATATGTGTTCACTAATGGTTGCCACCAATGAGTAGTTGGGTCAAGCCCCAAAAATGCAAACACCTTTTTATGTTGACTGGAGTAATTGTTCGAAGGATTGATGAATTAACTGCATTGCTATAGAACAGCTATAGTTGCATAATTTAAGTATTTCAAATGTATAATAATTGTTTTTATGTGGCGCTTTATAGTGCATTTCTAAGTGCTGAAAATAGCATACCCTACTATTACCCACTTTATGGTGCTTGGTTTACTGACCTTGGAATGATGTCAGGCTGAGTGTGTGTTACCGAGATTCGAGCTCATAGAGCCGGATGTTTCAAAATCCCTTTTTGCATTCCCTAAATAGTGAATTTTAAGAAATCGCTATTTAAGGAATGCAAAATGGTATGTAATAAAATAGGGGATCCCTAATAGCGATTCCTACAAAATCATTATCACTGTTTGGGATTGCGACTCCATTCTTTACTATAGGACTGAAGGCCCATAGGTGCAAATGGTTCTGCATTACCTAAATTGCGATTTCCTATTAGGAAATTGCAAAAATTGGGAAATGCAAAACCAAGGGTGCTGATGGCCCAAGGCCTCCTTTGATGCACCCTGAAAATAATTTATGCACATGTAAAGCACACACATGCCCTAGGGGCATGTGTGCGCTACAGGGCACTTAAAACAAAAATGACTTTTTGAAAATTGCATGTGGTTACCACCAACTTGGGTTTGGTGGTAATAGTATTTCCTAAATTCCCATCTCGCATTTAGGAAATGCTTGCTACATGTCCTAGGGAATCACAAATAGGTAACCCCTATTTGATATTTAGGGAATCGCAAGTTGCAAATACGTATTTGGAGTTGCAATTTTATAAAATCACAGAAAATTACGATTCACTAAAATTGCACTGCCTATGCCTTTCATACATCTGAAAAGGCTATTTTGCATTTGCAAATGGTGACATTTACTGATTCGCATCGTTTGCGAATGCAAAATGGGTTGATACATCTGGCCCATAGTCTTCTGATCACTTTTTGACTGTCCTTATGGTTGTCATTTTAGGTCATTCCCCTATTTATTACTATGCCCAGTTAGCAAATGCATTGTAAATAGTATTTAACTAATCAAAAAAATGAACTGACAGTGTCTGCAAGAGCTGACCGTGGCATTAAAAATTGTGGGGTAGTCAGACAAAACTGCAGGATTCAGGTCTCTAACATGTATGATTCAAGACGTGGTGGATGTACTCACTTTCTACCTTTGCTAGCATGTAGACTGTCATCTTGATGTGAATCACCCTCAGTAATTAATCAGTGATAAAAACAGATGGAGGGGGATATTTGAAGCATCTGTGCCTTCTGCTTTTTTCCCTTAGTGTATCTAGATGTCACATGCTTGTGATTTAGTCTGTTTGTGTTTGCATTCTAGCTCATTGCGCCGGAGTTAATACTGTATTGCCTCTAGTCATACTTGATTAGGCCCAAGTGTTGAACTATACTTAATATCAAATATTCTGACAAAAATAAGCGAGCTTGTGAGTAACACGCAGATGTTGTTGGATGAGTCACTAAAATGGAAGTGGTAGAAGAATGAAAGGTGACTTGCGAACAATGCATCACAGGATCTAATTTGTATGAGAAAGCAGGCTATAAAGAATCGGGAACTCGGAGAGAGCAGCACATCCGAGCACCTCTGATGCAGGAGAGGGTGGAGTTAATTGACAGCTCTACATGGGACCCTTCTCTCAGTAATTCTGCTTCAGAAAGGATACCGTAGGGAAAAGAGACTGGTCACCACTAAATGTTCACCATACCTCAATAATTGCATAGATAGTCCTGGTCGTCATGCAAAATACAATCTACAGACAGCATACAATGAAAATGGCAAACAGAAGTCTCCTATTTGTTAAGGAACATGCTTCTGCAAGAGAAACCATGGCATGCATGCATTCGTATATAAAGATGAGGAACTATGACATTTTGCAAAAGGTGATACCGGGCACTAACCTGCTTGCCTCAATTTATATTTACAGGAAATAACATCAATAAAGAAAAAAGTAAACAACCTTTGCATAGATTTCAACAAAAATCTCAATGAGGAAAATACATTCCTTATTTTCTCAAAGGACGAACTTGGTGAGTATTTTTCCAGATGTATAATTTCGTCTACTAGCAGCATAAGTGTATAAAGTGAGACATGTTAGTCAACGTGCTCTATCAGATTATTATGAGTTTGCTTTTGAAATGTTTTAAGCTTTTGCAGTACAGAGAAAAATAATAAGATTTGCTACAAACAATCTCTAATGAGTGGAATGTCCTTAGGAAACAATTAAAAAAGAGCTATTCAATTTATATAGCACCTTTTTGCCCCTGTTAGTGCTATACCAAATGTGTGTAACGCAGTGGTGGTAGGTTGCATGTGTAATAGGAAAAAAATATTAAATACTGACACATACAATAGAAAAAACCCAACCACCTGCCAAAAATGCTGTGTGCCGTTCACGATAAAGAGCCAGTTTACCAAACAGTTTCAGTCTTTACAAGTGCCTGTGCTTTTTTTTCAGTTAGGAATGTGAGAATAGACAATTATATTTTCTCTTCAAGTACATGACATGTTTATAACAATAAAATGCTGTCCACACATCCACACAGTACATAGGATGGCCAGCATCAGTTGTTTATTTTAAATTTTAACACGGCATAAAGTCTACGTAAGCATAGTCCTAAATACATTTGACAGTATAACTCAAATGTCTTATCGATGAGAGCATTGTTTATGGTCGCCTCAACCGAAGTATACAATTTCCCTATGCTATGCCATATGTTTTCAGGATACATAAGTATACACTAATGCACCTTTTTGGTTTTAACTGTTTTTATAAATTACCTTTGAACACAAATATAGAAATTGATTTAACATTTTGGGTTTTTAATGCATGAGAAAATCACTAATTTCACCCTTTTGATGCAAAAAAAAAATAATATAACTCACACCTATCTGGTAGCTTGAGCATGTCATACAATGTTAGAATGTTTCGTTTAGTCATGCATAGAGTGCTATATTTGAGAAGTGTGTTGCTTTTGATTCAGGAATGTTATGCTAATTTAGGAAATGTTGATAGAAGTTAGTAGCTATGTGGGACGGTCTGTGTTTATCATCAATGTGATACTCCTAACATTGAGGAACCCTGTATTTGTAAAGATGACCATTGCTACAATTTTGGCCGCCAAAATCTACAATTACCTCATCATATTTATGAGTTTATTCAGCACCCTTTCTCCAGGGTTAAGTAATCCAGTTACCAGTAATTGCTCTGAAACGCCGGGAAGAGTAGCTATTGAAATTAATTTGTGCATACAAATTTACATTCAGGAGCTGTCTTTGTTAAAACCTGTTTTGGCCTGGCAGTTAATACCAATCAATTGCTGTGCACACAGAATTGTAATTGTTGTACAGTGCTTACACAGGGGTGCTACATTTGTAGCATAATTGCCAGAAAGATGGAAATACATCTGTGTCTTCAAGGTGCTTGTGGAAATTTGCCTATCTGATTTTAAGAGTATAATAGAATTGTGAGTGTTAAACATTAGGTCTCTAGTTTGCAGAGACATGCACCCTGTCCAAGTAGGGACCACAATCCTAGACAGGGTAAGTCAAATACACGACCTAAATTAACCTGTGCTCACCCTCTGGTAGCTTGGCTCAGAGCAAGCAGGCTTATCTTAAAAAGCAATGTGTAAAGTATTTGGGTAACACACATAGCAATCGCAGTGGGAACACCACAGAAAGACTCCACACAAGTGTAGGAAAATAAAGTTTATTAATCTGTGTAAATCACAAGCAAAACATCAAAAAGCCAATCAATAGATCAAAAGATACGATCTTCGCAGAAATCAATATAAAAGCAGTCATAGATGCGCATGTGTTCTTTTTAGAGCCTTTACGGTAATTATGCTCAGTGGTACAACAGTCAGAATTAGGGTCGGGGCTAAGCACACCCCTTCGCTCAAATACATGTGGAGATTTTCGCCTCTGTGATGGCTGTTGGCGAGCCGTGACCACAGGTCCCGCAGTGCAGGGATATTGTCGTGCTGCAAAGCAACTGCCGAGTAGGTGCTCCTGCTGTTCGGATGTCAGCGGGCCTCTTGCATGGGACCCATGATGCTGGACATCATGGGTCCCATGCGAGAGGACAGTGAGTTGGGCTGCGATGCATCACTTGGATGAGGCGCTCCTTCTGTCTGGGTGTCGGTGGCTTCTCACACGGGGCCTGAAGCGCTGGGAGACATGTGGCAGTGTGGTGCAGTCAGTTAGGAAAGTCCGCTAGCACCTAGATGACGGAGAGGCTTGCAACCAGCAGGCAGGGGCAACGCTGCTCCTAGGTTGATCAGTGAGCACATGTCACTCGGCACTGTGGAATGGGACGCTGTTGTAGATGACCTGCTAAACACCCTGGCAGTATTTGTCTCCGGGATCGACAGTAAGTTGGAAAAATTCAACGCACTAATAACAAGGGCGCAAGTCAATCACTCCAATGACTTTACAATCTGCTCCTGTAAAGAGGTAGTAGAAAAGATATCCCAACTGCCGCAAATCTTAGAGGGAATACTTCAAGAAGTCCGCTCCACCAGGAAAGATGAATATACATGTATTAAACCGCTCGCCACCATTCTGAAACCCACCCCGAGGGAGCCGAAACAAAAAGAGCAGCAGCCCCTTCCCTCCCTGGCGCCCGCTCCATCAATTTTAAGTGAGGAGAGAACTTTGGCCTACAGCCGCCAACTAGCAAGCGCTCGAATGGAACCTATGGTGAATCATCCTCCGCTACAGTCCATCAATAAGCCCAGGAATCCTGAGTCTACCACAACCCGGACCCTCTCAAAAAGAGAACGAAAGCGGGCAAGGAAGGGAAGGAAGTCCGCCCAACTTTATCAACTCAACTCGTCAAAGGATCCACCTAAAGACCAGGCGACGTCAAATGGTGGGTACAATAGAGACATTATCACCCACATAAGTACAAACTCTAACACAATAGTAGATGGGATAACATTCCCCGCCTCAGCAGACACTACCCACTTAACAAAGTCCCCCCCGAGACCACACGAAACAATTGGCACTACAACAAACGTAAGACCTAGCCCCACAAGGGGTCAGCAGAGCAAAAAATTAAAACCAATTGCGCCTGCGCTGTCCCCCCAATTAACACTGGTCAATGTGGACAGCAAGACTGCAATTAGTCAGAGAGAAGATGACTATAAGGTTCAAGACCGGCACATAGAGCAAAATCAGTCACTTATAACAGACACGAATACCCTCCAGTTACTCTGGATTCCAGAATTCACCTCCAGGTCCTCCACAGATGTTCTTAATCGATCTTCTATCTTAAGAATCATAAAAGCCTTACCGGATCTTCAGTTTGTGGCCTCGAAGGACCTCACAGCTATAAAATGTATTCAAGCAAGAGGCAACCAACACACAGATCCAACACTTACCATCTTCTCGGCTCCAGATATCCCAAAGCGGATCATGAAAAGAAAGGACCTTTTGAAAGACTGGGGCATTGCGGTAACCATCTACAAAGGAGACCGCTATCCAACCCCGTTACTATCCCCACAATACCTGGGAACCTCCAAAGGCGCATGGTCGGTTCTGAAAGGAGTACATCAGGCCAGCAGACCCATCGAAGAAAGGTGCAGTGAGGAGAACCCACCTACACACCCGCTGACAGTCCAAGTATGGAGAGAAGAAGGGAGGGAAAGAGTGGTTTTGGGTCAACAAAAGTACCCAGAAAGGGAACGGGTAGCGACGGTTTTACCCCCAAGACTGATGGGCAACAATTGAATTGGTAAGGATCAACCTGCACACGGCATTTTATCCATCTGCTCCTGGAATATCGGTGACCTTCGGTCAAAACTGGAGGATCCTGCAGTAATACATTTTTTTCAGCACTTTTGACATCTTACTCATACAGGAATCCTGGGCAATGGAATCAATACCGATAATCGGATTCATGGAATATCATAACCCAGCAACGAAAACAAATAGGCCCGGTAGGCCAAAGGGAGGCCTTGCCATCTACATTAGTACCAGCCTTTTAGTAAAAATCTCTGAGTGTAAGGAGGAAAACCAACCTTTCCAATTTCTCCAGCTAGACGATTGGGGGAAAAACACACAGGAGCCATTGATTCTGGTCAACACATACATCAATCCTAAAAATAAAAAAATCGAAGCAAATACATTTTTAACGCAACTATTAAGGATAAAAGGTACAGTAAAATCAGCATTCTGGTTAATATCGGGCGATTTCAATCTCGGCTTATTTCACATCCCCAGTGAGGATCACACCCAAACAGTGGCAAGAATGCCTAGCCAAACCCTCCCCAAAAAACTCCGGAAAGACAAAATAGGGGAGAGTTTTATACGCACCTGTGAATTAGTAGGCCTCTTCGCGCTAAACGGAAGGAAATGCCCCGATATCCCACCGGCATGGACAAGATTCTCCGGGAAATCAGTCTCCTATCTAGACTACACTTTAGTGTCCCCTGCTTTATATAAGTTAGTAAACACCTTCACCATCATAGACCGCACGGAAAGCGACCATAAGCCACAGGTATTGGGGATCTGTGCATCACCGCAAAAACCGGAGAAAGTGACAGCCCTAAACGGGACACTAGGCACCGAAAATCTAAAGCGACTCAAATGGTCCTCAGACACCATCAAAACCCAGGCAGAAGAGGCCCTACGAAACCTAGAATCAAATACCACAAGTGGGGCAAAGCTGACAACAGTCTGGGAGAACTTTGCCTAGATCTCACTAAAAAAGATTCCTTATGTAACACAAGAAAGGGAGCGCAATTGAATCATCGCCAAAGTTCACTTCTACCGCTGCCAGTGCGCAAAAGGAAAGCAGCCGTAGGGAAATTACTAAGGTCTCTACGTAAATCCCCAGATAATGTATCAACAATAACTGCCTTGAGAGAGCAAAGGAAGTTGTACAAAAGGGATCTATGGTCCTTTAAAAAAGTCCAAAAGGAGGACTTGTGGGCCAAACTACATTTTGCGACTAAAACATCTGATTCCAAAAGATTTTGGAAAATCATCAATATAATAGACAATGGCGCAAAAGCAGGCAATAACGCAAACATAACAGAGGAAGTATGGGTATCCCATTTAAAGTCCCATCTAAAAGAACGGATCATCAAAGAAGGACCTCAAATTCAGTCGCACATGATTAGCTGGGATCCCAACATCCCGGAACCTTTGAAATTTACGGCACCAGAATTACTAAAAATCATCGGGAAGGCACGAATGGACTGCGCTCCCGGCCCCAATGGCCTACCGCAAGCACTATTTAAACAAGAAACAGAAAGATGGGCCAATTTCCTGGCAGCAATGTTTAATGACGTGATCACAACAGGCAACGTCCTGGCATCCTGGAAAGGCTCAGTAATCCACCCCATATATAAGGGTGGGTGCGTGCTCTCCCCAAGCAACTACAGACTAATCTCTCTTTTAGACGTTGACCTAAAGTACTTTTCCTGCTGTGTGCTAAAACATCTAGAAGCCTGGATCACAGATAACAATATTCTACCCATCATTCAAACCGGGTTCACCAAGCACCAAGGAACATTAACAAATCTTATGGGGCTAGGCTTGATTATAAACAGAGCAAAAGCAAAGGGGACTCCAACCTATTTATGTTTTGTTGATTTTAAAGCTGCTTTTGATTGTGTCTCCCGCGGTAAATTGTGGGCCAAACTACTTCAGTGGGGGCTGCCACATTCCATTTTAAATGCCATCATAATGATATACTCTGATACTTGGGTGAAGGTTAAACTTGGGGATGGCTCTCACCTATCCAGGGCAGTCAAAACAACAGTGGGGGTGAAGCAAGGCTGTGTATTGGCCCCAACACTCTTTAACCTGTACATAGCAGACCTCCCCACCAAGTTAAATGGTCACTCATCTCACTCTCCCTCACTGGGCGGCCAACAAGTATCCAATCTACTATATGCAGACGACCTATTACTAATCAGTAATACCAGAATAGGAATGCAGAAATTGCTAAAGGCATTAGAAGAATACTCAGGCTCCAATGATTTAGAAATTAATCATAAAAAATCTAAAATGATTACCTTAAACCGCAGGCCATCCACCCAGGGTAAATGGCATATGAATGGGAAAACCCTAGAGGAAGTAACATCATACAGATACCTAGGATTGGTAGTGGATGCTAGAGGTAATTACACGGCACAAAAAGAAGCAATAAAAAACAAAACGCAGGCCCTTACTTACGCCTTTTGTAAGCTTGCAAATTCAATCTGTGGTCATGCTTTGAACCCATTAACAGCTGTAATGAGAGCGAAGCTTCATCCAACTATCACCTATGGGACCGAAATAATGAGGGGGATGGAAGTAGGTCTTCTGGAAAAGCTTCTGATAAAAACCTATAAACACATTTTTCGGCTCCCTGGGCGTGCATCGCCAGCCCAGGTCAGACTGGAATTCATGCTGGTCAAACAGTCGTTAGCCCGTCCGGCGGCATACATTAAATGCTGCTACAAATTGAGCCGCGCTTCAAAGGGCTCTTTAGCCAATCTAGTCTGGCAGGAAATTATCCTAGAATGAGGGAACTCCAACTACATAAAATTCCTAGAAGAGAGTAAGAGTCTTCTGAAATTAGATGAGGTATGGAACAGGTCCTTACCCATTCCCATTTTCAATAAAGTAGTGAATAAAGCAAGTAAATTACAGAGCCGGCTAGAAGACAAGACCTCATTGTCCCAAAGGGGACATAGTTGGTTGATCCTTAACTCCTACAAAACATTTAAAGAATCACCACTTATGGCGGGCCCGTACTCACGGAAAATCAAGCAATCCTTTCTCAGACTTAGGCTGGGTGAGGTCCCTACCTTAGACCTCATGCCAAAATTGATGAAGGAGCGGCAAGCAGACTCCCAGGAGTGCCGTCTCTGCCATCTAGCAGATGAAAACCTGATGCATGTGGTCTGCATTTGTCCAGCCCTGGCGGCCGAAAGGAGACTCTTGTTGAAAAAAGAATTTAACGTCTTAAGAATTAGATCCTGCAGACAAGCACTAATTGCAGCCTTTAACCCTCAAAATACTATATTGAACATTAGGCTGGTTCAATTTCTGGAAATTTTCACTCATAAAATCACGACCTCTCGAAATGTCCAGATAGAGGGAGGGCGGAAACGATAGCGAAATTCATATAATCCGCTTTGTATATCCTAAAGAAGGGAAGGCTCCTATGTAGTTCACAGAACTGCTTAGCTCGTGTCATAATAAAGTCCGGCTTCAACAATCAGACGTAAGTAGGGGTAGATAAAATTGATGGAAGGCCTCCCCCCACTCTGTCTTATTTTTACCAATGTCTCAGTTGTCTGCCACTATTTCCGTTAAATATCTCGGGGGAACGATATCTCATATAGCTTTTCATTTTAAACATAGGATTTTATCCGGCGTTGTATTCATTTTACATAAAAAAAAAAAAGATTGTTCTGTTGTCTCATTATTAATACTTATAGCACCAGTATGTTCCTTTCTAAAAATCTGTATATAGAAGAAAAACTCACTAACCACTTCACCTTAAGCTAAAGAACTGTAATTGTCTTTTTGCAATAAAAGTGTTCTGTTAAATGTTTATGTGGAAGGAAAGTTTTATGGTTTTAATTAACTAATAAACTTGTGTTTTTACTTACTACTAGTTGCAAGGCTCATGGTTTATCAGATTCCAGGGACAGCTACACGGGAAGGGAATATTTGATGTCCATGAGATTGCCCACAGAACAGGGGGCAAGCCCTTGGAGTCACTCTGGATTTTATTTCTTGTTGGGGAGAGATCAGCAGGCAGCACAGCAAGGCAGGGCAGCAGTTCCTGGGAACTTTCAGTCTTGGCAGAGTGGCGATCCTTGCAGCACAGCAGTCTTTACTCCAGCAGAGTTCCATTTATGTCCAGTAGTAAACTGATTTGAGTGGGTCAGAGTACTTCTACTAGAAAGTGGCTCTGATGTAGGGGATGACTTAAAAAGTTTTGTGTGAAGTGCACAGGTCCCCCTATCAGCTCAGCCCAGGCTTCAGAGGGAGGTAATCAGCCCCTTTGTGTGGACTTTAGTCACTACCCTTTGAAGTGTGAGCTCTTTCCAACCTCCTCCCCATGAAGACCCATCAGTATGCAGATGAATATGGATGCAATTTAGCATCCTGGGTGTCTAAAGGGAATGCACAGGTGTAGCTGTCACCTAGCCAAGGTCAGACATGTATTGGAGACATGCTGTAGACAGGGCGGACAGAGAAATGCCCACTTTATAAAAGTGGCATTTCAAAAATAGTAATAATAAATCTGACGTTACCAGTAAAGAGACTTAATTCCAGTGATATTAAACATCATGCAGCTACTCCTCTCAGATCAGGAATTACAGCTCAAAGGTATTTTAAGGAATTCCCAATGCTGGGCTATGAGAGGGCAAGGCTCACAGTAATGAAAAACAGCTTTGGGAGCTTTCTATTGCCAGTACATGAAAAACGTAAAAGTATGTTTCCTGCCTTTTACTTACATGGCACCCTGCCCTATGGGCTACCTGGAGCATAGTTTATGGGTGACTTATATTTAAGAAAAGCAAAGGGGAGGCTTTGCAAGAGGTTTTAAATGCCAAGTTGCCTGGCAGTGAGACTATATACACAGGCTCTGCAGTGGCAGGCCTCAGACATATTTACAGGGCTACTTAAGTGGGCGGCACAATCAATGCTGCAGGCCCACTAGTAGCATTTTATTTACAAACCCTTGGGGTATGGTATGCCACTTTACAAAGGACTTACATGAAAAATAAATATGCCAATTGTGGATTCACCAGTTTTATCATGTTTTAAGGGACATGCACTTTAGCAGTGGCTAGCAGTGGTAAAGTGCTCAAAGTCCTGCGGCCAACAAAGCAGGAAGTAAAAGGCAAAATGTAGGAAGTTGGCTCTGTATGTGCTATTTCAAAGTAAGGAATAGCATGCACAGAGTCCAAGGGTTCCCCTTAGAGGTAAAATAGTGGTAAAAAGAGATAATACTAATGCTCTATTTTGTGGTAGTGTGGTCGAGCAGTAGGCTTATCCAAGGAGTAGTGTTAAGCATTTGTTGTACATACACATAGACAATAAATGAGGTACACACACTCAGAGACAAATCCAGCCAATAGGTTTTGTATAGAAAAATATATTTTCTTAGTTTATTTTAAGAACCACAGGTTCAAATTTAACATGTAATATCTTGTTTGAAAGGTATTGCAGGTAAGTACATTAGGAACTTTGAATCATTTCAATTGCATGTATACTTTTCAAGTTATTCACAAATAGCTATTTTAAAAGTGGACACAGTGCAATTTTCACAGTTCCTGGGGGAGGTAAGTTTTTGTTAGTTTTACCAGGTAAGTAAGACACTTACAGGGTTCAGTTCTTGGTCCAAGGTAGCCCACCGTTGGGGGTTCAGAGCAACCCCAAAGTTCCCACACCAGCAGCTCAGGGCCGGTCAGGTGCAGAGTTCAAAGTGGTGCCCAAAACGCATAGGCTTCAATGGAGAGAAGGGGGTGCCCCGGTTCCAGTCTGCCAGCAGGTAAGTACCCCCGTCTTGGGAGGGCAGACCAGGGGGGTTTTGTAGGGCACCGGGGGGGACACAAGCCCACACAGAAATTTCACCCTCAGCGGCGCGGGGGCGGCCGGGTGCAGTGTTAGAACAAGCGTCGGGTTCGCAATGGAAGTCAATGAGAGATCAAGGGATCTCTTCAGCGCTGCAGGCAGGCAAGGGGGGGCTTCCTCGGGGAAACCTCCACTTGGGCAAGGGAGAGGGACTCCTGGGGGTCACTTCTGCAGTGAAAGTCCGGTCCTTCAGGTCCTGGGGGCTGCGGGTGCAGGGTCTTTTCCAGGCGTCGGGACTTAGGTTTCAGAGAGTCGCGGTCAGGGGAAGCCTCGGGATTCCCTCTGCAGGCGGCGCTGTGGGGGCTCAGGGGGGACAGGTTTTGGTACTCACAGTCGTAGAGTAGTCCGGGGGTCCTCCCTGAGGTGTTGGTTCTCCACCAGCCGAGTCGGGGTCGCCGGGTGCAGTGTTGCAAGTCTCACGCTTCTTGCGGGGAGATTGCAGGGTTTTTTAAAGCTGCTCCTTTGGATAAAGTTGCAGTCTTTTTGGAGCAGGTCCGCTGTCCTCAGGAGTTTCTTGTCGTCGTCGAAGCAGGGCAGTCCTCAGAGGATGCAGAGGTCGCTGGTCCCTTTGGAAGGCGTCGCTGGAGCAGAGTTCTTTGGAAGGCAGGAGACAGGCCGGTGAGTTTCTGGAGCCAAGGCAGTTGTTGTCTTCTGGTCTTCCTCTGCAGGGGTTTTCAGCTAGGCAGTCCTTCTTCTTGTTGTTGCAGGAATCTAGTTTCTAGGTTCAGGGAGAGCCCTTAAATACTAAATTTAAGGGCGTGTTTAGGTCTGGGGGGTTAGTAGCCAATGGCTACTAGCCCTGAGGGTGAGTACACCCTCTTTGTGCCTCCTCCCAAGGGGAGGGGGGTCACATCCCTAATCCTATTGGGGGAATCCTCCATCTGCAAGATGGAGGATTTCTAAAAGTTAGAGTCACCTCAGCTCAGGACACCTTAGGGGCTGTCCTGACTGGCCAGTGACTCCTCCTTGTTTTTCTCATTATCTCTCCTGGACTTGCCGCCAAAAGTGGGGGCTGGGTCCAGGAGGCGGGCATCTCCACTAGCTGGAGTGCCCTGGGGCATTGTAACACGAAGCTTGAGCCTTTGAAGCTCACTGCTAGGTGTTACAGTTCCTGCAGGGGGGAGGTGTGAAGCACCTCCACCCAGGGCAGGCTTTGTTTCTGTCCTCAGAGAGCACAAAGGCTCTCACCGCATGAGGTCAGACACTCGTCTCTCAGCAGCAGGCTGGCACAGACCAGTCAGTCCTGCACTGAACAATTGGGTAAAATACAGGGGGTATCTCTAAGATGCCCTCTGTGTGCATTTTTTAATAAATCCAACACTGGCATCAGTGTGGGTTTATTATTCTGAGAAGTTTGATACTAAACTTCCCAGTTTTCAGTGTAGCCATTATGGAGCTGTGGAGTTCGTTTTTGACAGACTCCCAGCCCATATACTCTTATGGCTACCCTGCACTTACAATGTCTAAGGTTTTGCTTAGACACTGTAGGGGCATAGTGCTCATGCACATATGCCCTCACCTGTGGTATAGTGCACCCTGCCTTAGGGCTGTAAGGCCTACTAGAGGGGTGACTTACCTATGCCACAGGCAGTGGGAGGTTGGCATGGCACCCTGAGGGGAGTGCCATGTCGACTTAGTCATTTTCTCCCCATCAGCACACACAAGCTGGCAAGCAGTGTGTCTGTGCTGAGTGAGGGGTCCCTAGGGTGGCATAAGACATGCTGCAGCCCTTAGAGACCTTCCCTGGCATCAGGGCCCTTGGTACCAGGGGTACCAGTTACAAGGGACTTACCTAGGTGCCAGGGTTGTGCCAATTGTGGAAACAATGGTACATTTTAGGTGAAAGAACACTGGTGCTGGGGCCTGGTTAGCAGGGTCCCAGCATACTTCTCAGTCAAGTCAGCATCAGTATCAGGCAAAAAGTGGGGGGTAACTGCAACAGGGAGCCATTTCTTTACACAAGCCCCCCCCCAGCCCACAGGCCAGGAGACTCAGCCAAAGCTGGGAGAGTCTTCCTAGTCTGTCAGGCGAGGAAGAGTAGAGGAAATAGGCTGGTTTGTTGCAGGGCCTACTCTGCCTTACATCCTCCTGTTCAGGTCATTCCCTCTGGGGAACTGACCCACTTCCACAGTGATAGGACCTAATCTGAACTGCCTCTTGTCTGTGCTTTTAATGTCTTCACCCATTCTCTCTATTTTGGGGTTAGAGCTATCCAACTCTGCTAATCTTATCTTAGCTAGGGTCACCCCTAACTTACCCAAAGAGGTTACCCAGAGCTGGAGTAACCCCACCATGACCAACAGGGTCAGGGGGCCTAACTTGCTATTTGGCATGGGGTCAGACCACCATGCCAAGGATAGTGCAGCCATAAAGGCTAACACCCAGCAGAGGCCACTGACAGCTGTCAGTGCCCAGAACCACACCTTTAGCTCTTCACCTACAAGGGAAGGGGCTAAGTTACAGGCTTCTTTGGGTTCAGGGTGCCTGTCTGCTGTATTAGAGTGGGGGGTTACCACATCTTGTAGTAAACACCCTTCTTCCACTCTTTCTTCTGTTAGCTGAGGAGCCACCCACTCAGGCTTAACAGTTGCCTGACTAGCCAGGACTTCTTGTGGGTCAGGTTGGACTTTATCAGAGCCACTTTTGGAGTTCTCCCCTACTGGAGCAGAATCTCCTTGGCTTGCTGGAACCTTGGCTAAAGGTTGTCCACCTTTCCTACTCTGTTTCCTTTTCTTTTTCTTCTGAGGCCTACTTGCATTTACTGCAGAGGCAGGCACTCCAGAATCCTTGGGAGAGGACTGGCACTGGACCAGTTCCTCTCTTGGGCTCTGACTAACCTCTGGGTAGTCATTTCCAAGGAGACAATCAAGGGGGAGGTCTGTACTGACTACCACCCTTCTCCAGCTAAAAGTCCCACCCACTTCTATGGGCACAAAAGCCACAGGCCTATTAGTGACCCTGTCTGGGCTAACTCTTACTCTGGCCATCTCACCTGGGATGTATTGGTTTGAGAACACCAGCCTGTCATGCACAATAGTGTGACTGGCACAAGTGTCTCTCAGGGCAGTGGCTGGGATTCCATTCACCAGTAGGTGGTGGAAGTGTCTACTTCCCTCTGGAATCTCCAACTCACCTGTTGGGCCCTTTTTCCAGTTGAAGGCTATGAAGACCTCCTCATCTGAGGAGTCATCCCCAATGGCTACACTGGTCACCCCTGGGATTTTGCTAGGGGGTTTGTTTTTGGGACAAGAAGTGTCCTTGGTGTGGTGCCCTGTCTGTTTACAGTTATGGCACCATGCCTTAGTGGCATCCCAGCTCTTACCCTGGTACCCACCTTTGTTTTGGGTTGTGTCTCTGGGCCCACCCACCTGTTCTGGTTTTTGGGGGCCTACGGGGGACTCTTTTTCTTTGTTTCTAGTGTCACCCACTTTCTCCTGGGGAGGCTTTGTAACCCCTTTCTTTTGGTCACCCCCAGTGGAAGTTTTGGTTACCCTAGTCTTGACCCAGTGGTCTGCCTTCTTTCCCAATTCTTGGGGAGAAATTGGACCTAGGTCTACCAGATACTGATGCAACTTTTCATTGAAGCAGTTACTTAAAATGTGTTCTTTCATAAACAAATTATAAAGCCCAACATAGTCATACACTTCATTTCCAGTTACCCAACCATCCAGTGTTTTCACTGAGTAGTCAACATAATCAACCCAGGTCTGGCTCGAGGATTTTTGAGCCCCCCTGAATCTAATTCTATACTCCTCAGTGGAGAATCCAAAGCCCTCAATCAGGGTACCCTTCATGAGGTCATAAGATTCTGCATCTTTTTTAGAGAGTGTGAGGAGTCTATCCCTACACTTTCCTGTGAACATTTCCCAAAGGAGAGCACCCCAGTGAGATTTGTTCACTTTTCTGGTTTCACAAGCCCTCTCAAAAGCTGTGAACCATTTGGTGATGTCATCACCATCTTCATATTTAGTTACAATCCCTTTGGGGATTTTCAACATGTCAGGAGAATCTCTGACCCTATTTATGTTGCTGCCACCATTGATGGGTCCTAGGCCCATCTCTTATCTTTCCCTTTCTATGGCTAGGATCTTTTTTTCCAAAGCCAATCTTTTGGCCATCCTGGCTAACTGGATGTCCTCTTCACTGGAGTTATCCTCAGTGATTTCAGAGAGGCTGGACCCTCCTGTGAGGGAACCAGCATCTCTGACTATTATTTTTGGAGTCAGGGCTTGAGAAGCCCTGTTCTCCCTAGATAGGACTGGTGGGGGGGAATCACCCTCCAAGTCACTATCATCTTCATCTGTGTTGCCATCCACAGAGGGGTTGGCTCTGTCATACTCTGCCAACAGCTCCTGGAGCTGTAGTTTGGTAGGTTTGGAGCCCATTGCTATTTTCTTTAGTTTACAGAGTGACCTTAGCTCTCTCATCTGTAGATGGAGGTAAGGTGTGGTGTCGAGTTCCACCACATTCACATCTGTATTAGACATTATGCTTCTAAAAGTTGGAATACTTTTTAAGAAACTAAAACTAGTTCTAGAATCTAATTCAAACTTTTAACAAACTTTTAAACTCTAAATGAAATGCTAACAGGGACTAACACAAGGCCCTAGCAGGACTTTAAAGAATTTAGAAAACTTTTCAAATTGCAAAAATCAATTTCTAATGACAATTTTGGAATTTGTCGTGTGATCAGGTATTGTCTGAGTAGTCCAGCAAATGCAAAGTCTTGTACCCCACCGCTGATCCACCAATGTAGGAAGTTGGCTCTGTATGTGCTATTTCAAAGTAAGGAATAGCATGCACAGAGTCCAAGGGTTCCCCTTAGAGGTAAAATAGTGGTAAAAAGAGATAATACTAATGCTCTATTTTGTGGTAGTGTGGTCGAGCAGTAGGCTTATCCAAGGAGTAGTGTTAAGCATTTGTTGTACATACACATAGACAATAAATGAGGTACACACACTCAGAGACAAATCCAGCCAATAGGTTTTGTATAGAAAAATATATTTTCTTAGTTTATTTTAAGAACCACAGGTTCAAATTTAACATGTAATATCTTGTTTGAAAGGTATTGCAGGTAAGTACATTAGGAACTTTGAATCATTTCAATTGCATGTATACTTTTCAAGTTATTCACAAATAGCTATTTTAAAAGTGGACACAGTGCAATTTTCACAGTTCCTGGGGGAGGTAAGTTTTTGTTAGTTTTACCAGGTAAGTAAGACACTTACAGGGTTCAGTTCTTGGTCCAAGGTAGCCCACCGTTGGGGGTTCAGAGCAACCCCAAAGTTCCCACACCAGCAGCTCAGGGCCGGTCAGGTGCAGAGTTCAAAGTGGTGCCCAAAACGCATAGGCTTCAATGGAGAGAAGGGGGTGCCCCGGTTCCAGTCTGCCAGCAGGTAAGTACCCGCGTCTTGGGAGGGCAGACCAGGGGGGTTTTGTAGGGCACCGGGGGGGACACAAGCCCACACAGAAATTTCACCCTCAGCGGCGCGGGGGTGGCCGGGTGCAGTGTTAGAACAAGCGTCGGGTTCGCAATGGAAGTCAATGAGAGATCAAGGGATCTCTTCAGCGCTGCAGGCAGGCAAGGGGGGGCTTCCTCGGGGAAACCTCCACTTGGGCAAGGGAGAGGGACTCCTGGGGGTCACTTCTGCAGTGAAAGTCCGGTCCTTCAGGTCCTGGGGGCTGCGGGTGCAGGGTCTTTTCCAGGCGTCGGGACTTAGGTTTCAGAGAGTCGCGGTCAGGGGAAGCCTCGGGATTCCCTCTGCAGGCGGCGCTGTGGGGGCTCAGGGGGGACAGGTTTTGGTACTCACAGTCGTAGAGTAGTCCGGGGGTCCTCCCTGAGGTGTTGGTTCTCCACCAGCCGAGTCGGGGTCGCCGGGTGCAGTGTTGCAAGTCTCACGCTTCTTGCCGGGAGATTGCAGGGTTTTTTAAAGCTGCTCCTTTGGATAAAGTTGCAGTCTTTTTGGAGCAGGTCCGCTGTCCTCGGGAGTTTCTTGTCGTCGTCGAAGCAGGGCAGTCCTCAGAGGATGCAGAGGTCGCTGGTCCCTTTGGAAGGCGTCGCTGGAGCAGAGTTCTTTGGAAGGCAGGAGACAGGCCGGTGAGTTTCTGGAGCCAAGGCAGTTGTTGTCTTCTGGTCTTCCTCTGCAGGGGTTTTCAGCTAGGCAGTCCTTCTTCTTGTTGTTGCAGGAATCTAGTTTCTAGGTTCAGGGAGAGCCCTTAAATACTAAATTTAAGGGCGTGTTTAGGTCTGGGGGGTTAGTAGCCAATGGCTACTAGCCCTGAGGGTGAGTACACCCTCTTTGTGCCTCCTCCCAAGGGGAGGGGGGTCACATCCCTAATCCTATTGGGGGAATCCTCCATCTGCAAGATGGAGGATTTCTAAAAGTTAGAGTCACCTCAGCTCAGGACACCTTAGGGGCTGTCCTGACTGGCCAGTGACTCCTCCTTGTTTTTCTCATTATCTCTCCTGGACTTGCCGCCAAAAGTGGGGGCTGGGTCCAGGAGGCGGGCATCTCCACTAGCTGGAGTGCCCTAGGGCATTGTAACACGAAGCTTGAGCCTTTGAAGCTCACTGCTAGGTGTTACAGTTCCTGCAGGGGGGAGGTGTGAAGCACCTCCACCCAGGGCAGGCTTTGTTTCTGTCCTCAGAGAGCACAAAGGCTCTCACCGCATGAGGTCAGACACTCGTCTCTCAGCAGCAGGCTGGCACAGACCAGTCAGTCCTGCACTGAACAATTGGGTAAAATACAGGGGGTATCTCTAAGATGCCCTCTGTGTGCATTTTTTAATAAATCCAACACTGGCATCAGTGTGGGTTTATTATTCTGAGAAGTTTGATACTAAACTTCCCAGTTTTCAGTGTAGCCATTATGGAGCTGTGGAGTTCGTTTTTGACAGACTCCCAGCCCATATACTCTTATGGCTACCCTGCACTTACAATGTCTAAGGTTTTGCTTAGACACTGTAGGGGCATAGTGCTCATGCACATATGCCCTCACCTGTGGTATAGTGCACCCTGCCTTAGGGCTGTAAGGCCTACTAGAGGGGTGACTTACCTATGCCACAGGCAGTGGGAGGTTGGCATGGCACCCTGAGGGGAGTGCCATGTCGACTTAGTCATTTTCTCCCCATCAGCACACACAAGCTGGCAAGCAGTGTGTCTGTGCTGAGTGAGGGGTCCCTAGGGTGGCATAAGACATGCTGCAGCCCTTAGAGACCTTCCCTGGCATCAGGGCCCTTGGTACCGGGGGTACCAGGGGTACCAGTTACAAGGGACTTACCTAGGTGCCAGGGTTGTGCCAATTGTGGAAACAATGGTACATTTTAGGTGAAAGAACACTGGTGCTGGGGCCTGGTTAGCAGGGTCCCAGCACACTTCTCAGTCAAGTCAGCATCAGTATCAGGCAAAAAGTGGGGGGTAACTGCAACAGGGAGCCATTTCTTTACACAAAACATCTGGGGTAAGACCACCCTAAGGATGCCAGGTCTAACAGTGAGAAAGTGATTTATTAATTGGGGCGGATGGTAATCCAGCACAAGTAATAAAATCAGTAACCTGATGGGTCCAGTTAAAGTTTTCAAAATTTATTTTCGAAGTATTTAATTAAAATGTTTCTACAAACCAGAAAAACAATTGGGTGTAAAACATGTCCATAATAGATGCAAGTCAGGCAACTGTTACAAGCATTACCAGTCTCTCTACAGTGCCCTTCTGAGGTAAGCATACAAATAAGTCCAATATTGCAGGCCTGATTTTTCCATGACCTTTTGGGACGCAAAGGGGAGCAGGACCGCCTTGCCAGCTGTGGTAATTGGGCGGAGGTGAGCCTGTGCATGGGAGCCTGGGCGGGACTGAGTCCGTATCGAGGAAGATTGGTGGTCGCCACTAGGCGGCGCAGCAGCTTCAGGTGGTGAGTCAGCAGGCAAACAGACAGGGCCCACACAAGCGGGCATGTGCTGAGCGGTTAGCGCCACATCTTGCTTTACAAAAATAACTGTTCTTAGGTATGGGCCTGACAAACGTGGCCCAGGGACAGATCTGGTGTGTGGGAGCTGCCTGAAGTGGAAGGCGGAGGCCCTCTGGTATCCAAACAAAGGACATAAACTCACCTTTTTCGCAGAGTCTCCCTGGGTGCGGGAGATGCCTGTTTGGAGTAGCATGCCAAGGACGTGCTGATACCGGTAACTGGCAGGAACGCTGGGGTGAGCGCAGGAACCCGGCTACCACAGCGACTATATTGTAACCCTCTGGGGCATTCTGTTGCGGGTGTCCCGCCTAGGATGATCATCGGAAAGGCTGTTGAATTATCAAGACAGAGACACAATACTCAACCTGGCACAAGAAAAACAAACTATCAGCTACTAAGGAAACCAGTAAATGTTCTATCCTGACTTTTTTAGTAGCAGTTCAGACAGCTTGTGCAAATTTCTCCCCATCAAGAAGCAACTTCAGAAGGCCGAACTACGCCATTCTATGCTGTATCGGGCACAAATTCGGGTGGATTATAAGAGGAAGCAGCATACCTTTACTAATCCCAAAGATATGAAAGATTTCTTGAAATTGGTGTCGCCATGCAAACAAGATAGACACTTGGCGGATTCTGCAGCGGTGGACGAGGTTTCGCTCCTTCCTAGTTTGTGCTTCTTTTCAAGTCCTCTGGGCTTGGCTGTTGGATGATACCTACTCTGATCAGGTGGTATGTGCTTAATTGTGGGGAGATAGGGTGAGCTTCATTGCATGGCTGCCCAAGCTGAGATGAGATAATGCTGCTATATCCAGGCCACCTCTAGTCCTGTAATAATTGTTCATATTCTTTAGTTCACTGCATGCTTATTGTAATGTTGATTGCTGAGTTTGTGTATGTCTTTAGCAATGAGGTACTGCTGAAGTGGGTGGGGGGAGCCCTGGATTTACTTGGTTTTGCACTGCTTCTGGTCGCCCAGACCACCGAGCATTTGCACTACTTCATTTCTAGAATGACACGCATTGCAGCCCTTCTAACTCAATTAGTTCAATGGGGGGATTGTGTGGTCAGGTGAATCTAGTATCCTGGAACGTCCGCAGGCTTAACAACCCCCGCAAAACCTGTTTTGTTCTTAATTATCTTGATAGACACAATATACAGATCTTATTTCTTCAGTAATCCCATTTAGCACCACACACTGACAGAATGGTGGACCCACGATGGGCTGGTTACAGATTAGCATCGTCATACTCCTCAGATGCCGTGGGGTCCTCCTACTTATTAAACGTAGAGTACCATTTACTGTCACACACACTCTCATAGGTGACCAGGGCCGACTGGCTATAGTTCAGGGAAGTCTCTATGGCACTACTCTTATGCTGGTGACACATATGCTCCCAGTGTGGATGACCCACACTTCTACTTGTCAATATGGAGTAAACTACATAGTCTGCCGGCAACCCTAATACTGTGGGGTGGAGATATGAACACTACTTAGATCCCAAGTCAGACCAATCTTCTACTGCTGACTGGCATGGGAAGAAATCGGCCTCTGTACTTTGGGAGGGTATGAAGGAGTGGGGCTTGGTGGATGCATGGTGACATAGATCCTGGGAGGAAGGAGGGAACATATATGTCTGTGGTCCATGAGACCTGGTCCTATATTGACTGTTGGCTGATTTCGGTAGAGGCTTGCCCATGAGTAACAAACGTAGTACAGTTACCCAAGACCTTGTTGGACCATGCTCCTGTTCTGCACAGCATTGCCTGACCAAGGGCAACCCCAGCACTTTTCACATGGAGCTTTTGAACGTCGACTATACTTGATGTTGTATTTGTTATGGCATTCAATCTGCAGCTAAGCCATATTTTGCTACAAATTGAGGGGTCTATGGATAGCTTGAGTATTTTGTGGGAGGCTTTCAAGGCCACTATTCGGTGGGTATGTATTAGCACGTAAGCTGGGGTGAAGGGGGATCTGGGAAAGATGACATACCCCAGAGGCCCAATTGTGCTAGTTTGAGTGTACACATGAGACTGACCGTAGGCCAGACACGCTAGCTAAAATATGAGGATATCTAGCCGAGTTTCAGGATCTTGACGAGCAGGAATCACATTTCCTGTCTCGGAGACCTGTGGCACGGGCGTATGGTGAGGGTGGGCGGCAAGGTCATAATCTGGCATTCAGGTTGAGAGTGCAGGGAGGGCAGGGGCATATCATAAAAATAGCTAATGTACACAATGGGGATCGTTTTGATACACCCTCTATCCTTGAAACTTTCTGAACCTTCTATTCTGCACTTGGAGGACATTGCGTTGGCCTGGCTGTCACAGGGGCAGAGAGAGTATTTACAGCAACCACCCACCTTAGAGGACATGAAAGAGGCGATCTGATCTCTTCCAAATGGCAAGGATGCTGAGATAAATGGACTGACCGGGGAGTTGTATAAAGAGTACGTAGATTTGCTAGCCCCGCAGTTGCTGGCCAGTATGAAGAAGCTTATCAAATGCAAATTATTCCCCCTTCCCTCTGGGAAGGGTTGATAGTGACCTTACTTAAACCAGACAAATCCCCTGAACAATGCAAGTCTCATAGGCCACTTTCTCTAATTAATATAGATGTAAACATATTGGCATGAATACTAGCGACCCACATGCAGCCCTTGCTGCCTTCACTGGTTCTACCGGATCAATCCGGTTTTATTCCATCTCTCTCTACGGCGCATAATCAGCGCACGATCTTTGCCTTACTCCATCTTCTGAATCCCTCTATGCAGCATCGCTATGCAACAGCGTTACCCCCAGTTCCCCAAGATGACTCCTCCTTTCCCTACCTTACAGGTCCTGCTCACTAGCGACACCCGCTGTTGCCTTACAACCAAATTATGCACAGCAGCGCAAGTGGATAAACAGGAAGATACTGATCGGGCTCAGAGGAACTGATGTGTGACATTGAGGAGAGAATTAACAGAGGCAGATTGGTTATTCAGCTGCATACAACTATGCATACTTACAGCCAATTGCAACTTAAGGATTATACATTTCAAATTCCCCTACCAAATGTGCCACTCACCTGTGAAACTTCATAGGTGTGGGTTGCAGAAAGATTCAAGATGCCTACACAGTGGGGCGGAAGGGGCGGAATTCTTACACCTGGGTACTGGGACGGGTTACAGAGGCCCTCACTGAGATGGTTATGGAAAGACTACCATGTGACCCGGGAGAATGCTTGTTGGGACTGATAGGTATCTAAAGCCGGGCAATCGGAAGTTTGTGGCCATTGCCTTGCTAGGGTGAAGCGTTGGATTGTCCTGCACTGGGGAAGTAGAGTCTGGCCTTCTAAACTGCGATGGTTAACAAATGTGATGTATTGTAGGTCTCATCTTGAATTATATGCTGAAGAATTTGCCTAGAGCATCGCGGCCTCAAGATATATGGGGCCTCCACTAGCGTATTTATTGGCACATCCCAATGAGCAACCTGATCTGCCAGTGGTCGATAAAATATTATGCGTATACATTGTATATGATACTTGTGGAATGGATTATGACTGGGAGGGAGTGGGAACGGTGGGAAGGTGCACAGTTAAGCTGTTAAATGTAAGAGGTATGCTTTTTGTGCAGAAGTTTCTTTTGTGTTTGAAAACTCAACAAATATGTTTTTTCATCATTTCACAATTCCTTTATATGCCTCTGGTCTGCTACTGCGCATTTCTCAACTCCCTTAATCCAGGCCTGCACTGTTGGATTGGTATGTGCAAGCCAATGTATGGCTATAAATCTGCAGTAGTTGCTAGTAGTAACACCAATAATGCAACATGGCTATTGAGCTTTTTGTTTTTGTGGGATGGGACAACCTCTAGGAGATAATGCGCTATTGACATTTGTATGTGGCTATTAATGGCCTACTCAGCCTCTCCATGATTTCACTCCAGTATTGTTAAACCTAAACACAACTTAAAACCATATGCGGAAATCCACAATCGTTGCTTTACACCTAGGGTATTTGTCAGGTTTTGTTGGGTAGATATGGTGGAGTCTTGTAGGTGCGAGTTAGCTACAATGCTATACACGAAAGTAGGACAGTTAAAACTTGCCATTGCGGGAAACATCCCTTACGTGATTACATGTGTAGCGTCCTTCCCGGACTGGGTACTCGCCAATGACAACGCCACTCATGGACTAAATATTACACTTCTTCATTCTCCTGCGTGTAACTCTGAACCCTGCATTCTGAACCAAGCTTTTATTGTATTGTTCTCTAACAACTATTTCACACTGCTACGGAGTCCCTTCTGAGCTGAAAGGATTCTGTCATAAAACCCCCAAGACACTACGGGGGTCATTCTGACCCTGGCGGTAATTACCGCCATGGCGGAGGTCGGCGGTAGCACCGCCAACAGGCTGGCGGTGCACCGCTGGGCATTCTGACCGCGGCGGTTCAGCCGCGGCCAGAAACGGAAAGTCGGCGGTGTACCGCCGACTTCCCGCTGCCCTTGAGAATCCTCCATGGCGGCGGAGCGTGCTCCGCCGCCATGGGGATTCTGACACCCCCTACCGCCATCCGGTTCCTGGCGGTTCTCCCGCCAGGAACCGGATGGCGGTAGGGGGTGCCGCGGGGCCCCTGGGGGCCCCACGAAGAATTTCAGTGTCTGCTTTGCAGACACTGAAATTCGCGACGGGTGCAACTGCACCCGTCGCACCTTCCCACTCCGCCGGCTCCATTCTGAGCCGGCTTCCTCGTGGGAAGGGTGTTTCCCGCTGGGCTGGCGGGCGGACTTTCGGCGGTCGCCCGCCAGCCCAGTGGGAAAGCCAGAATGACCGCCGCGGTCTTTTGACCGCGGAGCGGTCTTTCGGCGGGAACCGCTTGGCGGGCGGCGACCGCCGTCCGCCGCAGTCAGAATCACCCCCTACATCTCCCCCTTTGTTAAACAAAAAAATGCAATTTGTATACATATATATGTATCTCTCCAATCAACTTTTTTGGCGATTTTGATCAGTCGACCTGATCTGGTTACTGGAAGATGGGAGCTGTCATAGTCAGTGTTAGAGATTTTTAAAGTCAGTGAAGGGGTAACAGCAGTCACTGAGTTCTCATGTTTGGTCTTTTCTTCACCATCTCAATCTGAAGACCGAGGAATTAAAGTCCTAATATGAGAAGAGTCTCTGGTAACAGATTTCCCAGGGCACTGGGCAGTCACCACGTGTTCCTTGGTAGACACTATGTGGAACGATTCAGCATCATGTGTTGCATCAGATTTTCTTCGTTGCATCTGCCGGGCGATGATTAAGTCTCTTTTCTTAAAAAGTGATATTCTTTGCATGTCACACCTTGTCCACATAGGCTTTCATTTTCTGCTTGTTAGCCAAGTTCCTTGTATGATTAGTGTTCTCACTGCTTTCTCTCTTGATGGTCTATTGAGACAACTTGGTTGTCGTTGCTCTCCCAAACATCAGAGTTGCAGGACTTTCTCCTGCAAGTGAGGTGTTGAATGATAAGCTTGTAGGGCAGAATACAATACAGTCTTCAAACTGAGCTTCTCAAGAGTTTCATGCTGTACTGCTTTCTTTAGCATACTCCTAAAATGCTCAACGAATCTGTTAGCCTGTGACCACAAATGTGTACTCTTTTGAAGCTTTATATTCAGATGCTCCAGTAATTCTTTAGAATCCTCGACTATTAAAAGGCAGGCTACTGCCAGACTTCAAAATGGCTGGAACGCCACATGTCGCAAAATTGCATTTAGTCTCTCAGTGACTCGTTCGTGAGGTGTGGATGAGGGATCTTCGACTAATGGAAAATGACTATTTGTCCACATCTGGTGATGTCCATTGTTGAGCGGACCTAAGAAGTCGATGACTATTCTCATGCATGGTTGGGAAGTTCTGATATGTTCAGGGTATGTTGAGTAACATTTGTAGAAAGGCATAGATGACCGGCCTTGAGTTCTTATTCAACCCCTTCATCTAAATACGGAAACCAAACTGTCTTGGAGCACTTTTTGTGGCAGCGATACCACAATGTTCTTTGTGAGCCATTTCAATTAGTTTTTGTTGCAGATTCTCTGGAATCGGGATTATCGACCCTCGCAGTGTAACTCCCTCCTGAGTTATGGACAGGTCACCTTTGACATTTCTATATTTTTGATATTCACTTTCATTGGTGAGAGGTTGAGTGTGCCAGTTCCAGGACTGATGTGTAATTATTTCTTTTAACTTCAGCATGTCGCTGTCATGGCTTGTGGCAGCAATGATCTGGTCTGACGAGATAGCAGCTGGCTTATTTGATTTTACCATGAAATTAATCTAGGCTTCAGCTGTCCTGGATGGAGTACGTTGACCTTATATAGGCACTCTGGAAAAGTAGTCAGTAGGGTTTTGATTCTTCCCTGGGTGATGCATAATGGTGTAATCGTGCTCTTGCAATCGTAGTCCCCATTGTTCAGTGCGAGGAGGCATCCTGGCTTTTGTATTGCCAAAGATGGTCAGTAAAACTTGATCAGTTACCAGCATAAATGCTTTCCATACAGGAATGCATGGAAATGTTCACAAGCCCATACCACATCCAAACGTTCTTTCTCAGGTTGTAAGCATGTTCCTTTGGGACAAATTAGCACATGCCACAATATGCCGTTGAGCATTTGGGTGTCCACTGTGCTGTACAAGAATAGCGCCTAACCCAACTGGGCTAGCATCCATAACAACCTCTGTATGATGCTTTGGAATGAAGTATGCCATTTCAGTATCATTTTCAATAATGTGTTTTATTCTCTTGAAACTTGTCTCACATTCTTGTAACTATTGAAATGAAACATTTTACTTTGTCATCTCTCATAATGAAGCACTTACATTGTCTTGTATGTATCGTGAACAATAACTGGCCATGCCAAGAAATGAACGTACCACAGAAACCTCTTGTGGGGATCAGCATTTGACGGTGCTTGCACTTTCGCAGGATCGGTTTATCAGAAAAGATAAGGCCAAAGAATCTTAGCTTTGTCTTGTGGAACTCACACTTATCTGCTTTTAAAATCAAGTCAGCATCGGTAAGTAGACAAAATACTTGTATGAGAGCTGTGTCATTCTCCTTCTCCATATCTCTGAAAACTAATATGTCATCACTATAATTAAACGTATTCACAACAGGCTGTATGATACGTTGAATGATGTCTTGGAAAGCTCTGCAGCTGATGACACACCAAAACGAAGGGCCTGATTTAGATCTCAGGGGAGGGGAATACGTCAAACGTGACGGATATCCTGTCTGTCATATTATGATACCATATATCCAATGGGGATCGTAATACGGTGGATGGGATATTCCTTCAGTTACTTTGTGTGGAAACAAAAATCCACATCTAAAACATAACTTGTTTTTACAGGTAGACACCACTATGTGTTCTTCAGTCTTTTGCTTTGGTTTACTTTTCACACTCCTCTATGTCAGAAGCTTGTTTTTCAGCATGCTCTTCACCTCTGGCAGCCATTAACACTTGTTTCAGACTAAGAGGTTCTCTCAGCATTCTTCGTCTAAATGAATCTGACAACCATTCCTCAATAACTCTTAAGATGTATCGCTTCTTCATCATTAAATTCATTGTACTTACAGTGTTTGAGTGTGTTAAATCTCTCCACAAATTCATCGATGGTTTCAGCAACTTATTGGTGTTCTTGACTGAAAATGTATCTTTCATAATTGATGTTTGGAACTGGTTTGAATTTGAGATTCAACACTTTTTTAATCTGAAGGTATGTGACTTCTTTGTCAGTTCTCAGCATTTTCTTTATGACTTATTTCACACCATCACCACCACGATTTTTGAGATACTTGATAAGATATCTGTTATCGGTCTCTTAAAGTGCATCAATTAAATCATCAAATGTTTCTGTCCAAGCAGTCCATCTAGCGCCAATAATTTGGTTTTTGTTGGTATTGAAAGGTGGTGGTCGTTTGAGGAAGGCGGCAGCATGGTAAGTAGTTATGTGAATGTCTGATGTTGAAGGTGGGGTTCTTTCAGATGCTGTTTGCCGTTCAATAGGACCTGCGTCATCGCAGAGGCCTTGCAATGGATCGGCCTTTCGGTCATCCTGGACAGTCTTTGAGACTGTGACCTTCGTCTTGGGCTTCATCGGAGTCCTTTCACTTTTGGAGAACTTTGAAGTTGTTCTTAGGAATTGGGCAGTTCAGTAAGCACAACCCTAGGCTTCTTCTTGGGGCCCCCCTCCCAGTGCGGAGGTTTTAACGCTCCTCTTAGCAAGACTATGGTATGTGTAATGACAGTATGCCTTCTTCTTACTTGTTCTGTCAGCCAATGCTTCCATATACTTTGTTGGTATTTGCCTACAGCAGTTTCTTTTAGCGCTTCTTGTTGGTATCTGTATGTAACTGCCTTTTGCAGTAGTGTGTTGTAAAATGTACAATTCTATCTCGCGTGGCACCTTTTATGTGTGGCCTGACCAGCAGGTTCTTGGCCAACAACGTGTAGATTCTTTGCAATGTGTTTGTTGTCTTCAACTGCTTCACATCGGCTGGAGCTGCACTTTGACTCCACAAGTATGAAGCGCTGATCCTGTACTTCAGCAGCAGCACACGTGGCATGCACAAGCAGTTTGCCTGGAACACGGCACACTCTTGGGGAGGACACAATCGTTCTTCGGATTACTTATTCCCCATCTTGTTGCCAGTTGCAGCGTCCTCCCCAGCTTGGGTACCCGCCAATGACTACACCAATCATGGAGCTGAATATTACACGTCTTTGTTCTTCTGTGTGTAAGTGACAACTCAACATTCTGAACCAAACTTTCATTGCATTCCGCTCTAACAGCTATGTCACACTGCAATGGAGTCCATTTGGAGCCAAAAGGGTTCCATCATTAAACTTGCAAGACACTACAACATGCTCTTCCCTACTCCCTGTGCATCAAAGGCTCTTGCATGTCTTCTTCCCCCCTTGACCGTGCCTTCAGAACCTATAGGAGCCTTTTTCTTTTTAATACACCATACAGTTCAGACACAAAATTTCAAGTTGTGCCTATATCTAATATATATGATTTCCAATCTGTGAGTCCGTCAGGGCTTTGGGAAATACATTCATGTATACTGCATCATCTTGGTTAGCTTTGCAAACAAGCTAAATTGGCAGGCACCCACCCCAAGAGTATTTGAACCTTCTGGAATGTAATACATTCGTCCCCTGGAAACAGATCACCCAGGTTGTTGCAACCTCCCTCTTTCGAGCTCCACATGAAAATGCTACTAGTTATTTTTCTGAAAGGCTGATGCTACCAAATCTGCACTTTCCTAGAGAAGTGGGGTTTATGCAGCACTACTTTCTACACAGTCTTTGATACTTTAGCCAATTGCTTTACTTTATAAGGGTAAAAGCCCTCCTCTCTGTCTCCAGACATAAATCATTTTGCAAGTTTTGTGCTCCTACTACTCCAGCAGGAACCGTTTCTCCCACTTGTCCACTTCCGACCACCACTGGCCTGAATGTTAGAGCTGTGATTCCATGTAATACAATTCCATATTGAAAAGCCCCAGACTCTCTCCGTGTCCATTTTGAGAAATGTATGCCCTTCTCTACTCTAGTTCCCCCTATGTCAGGGAAACCAATAAACCTTCCAATTTTTTTGTGCACTGAAATCATGGAATTTTGTCAAGTGTGTAGGCACAGAGGAATGAAAACCAGTTTTGACGCTGCTATCCTTCCAGCTATGGACAACAGCAGAGAGTTCCAAACATTTGCAGAAACCTGTATGCCTATTGACACTATTTGTATTATAGATGAATTGTCTCTCTCCTTATGTGATACTCGGATCCCCAAATACCAAAACGTATCAATCTCCCAGCCGAGCCAACCTCGGGAAGTCTCTCTTTCAGAGCTCCCTCAAGCCAAGCCCATGGAAACAGTAGTGATTTGGCACCTGTTAAAAAGTAATACTGAAGCCTCCTCAAACAACTGAAGTTCCTCCAACAATCTCAGAACTGAAATTGGGGGCTGTAGAAGATATTGAAGGGTGTCATTGTCATATAGAGATGCTATGTGTGGACTCCCCAACCCAAATGCCTTAGTCACTCATAACTCGACACTGTTGAAAATGGTCTCAGTAATTTAAACCTGAATTTAAACCTGATCTTAACCCTGGTAACAATGGCACAGAGCAGGCAGGCTTAACTTAAAGAAAATGTGTAAAACATTTAAAAATACCAACGCTGTTAAAAGGCCAAAGATACAACACAGTAAAAATCCCACTCCAATGTCTAAAAAAAAAAAGGGAAATGTTTAATAAACAAAATGACAAAAATGCATCTCATGAGAGGCTCTTCAAGGCTCTTTCATTGTCAGACGGAGGCCAACAGCACAGTCCAGTCCAAGTCCAGTTGCTACTGGTCAGCTGTGCACTGTAGGAAAAAGGTCTCTTGCAGTTGTTGTGGCCCTATAGCCATATAGGAGGTACACCAACTGAACCTTGGAGTCCACTTTTTTTTGTCTGGGAGCAGGGTCAGCCATTCAAGTCCTCTCACAGGCTTCAGACAGTCGGTACAGTCTTTAAGTTCTTCCACAGGTCCAGAGTGTGCTCTGAGGAGGTATGCTGAGGAGGGACATACTTGTGCCTGGCACCAGATACTTTGGGTGGGGGTGTGGAGGGACTCATAGGCACTTTCTAACTAATTGGGGGAAAGTTCTCAGAAGCGACCCTGCCCATTATTTTCAGCAGTCCCTGTTTGCCCTATTGCATCTAAGATGGGGAAACTCCCAGAGAAACTCTTCTTCCCAGAGATGTGGCCAGGGTAATGAACCATCTCCTCCTCTGGTAACTCAAAACCAGTCCTGGTGGTAGGTTTTCTCTCACTGGGTCTAGTGCCAGCTGACTAGGGGGACAAATACTGGGGACTTTACAAATGTCACCTAACATTTACTTGTGACAGGGCAAGTTCCTTTGAAGTAAATTTTTTTTTTTTTTTTTGCATCCACCCTGGTAGGAGAAGAGGAGAAGATAGAAAACCCCTTGTATCCCAGGCCATTATCCCTGCTTTAGGAGCATTTTCACACCACTTTTATACCTCATTCGGGCCATGTACTACCTAGGTAATTTTGAACGGTCTATCAACATGGTTCAAACTGCTGCTGTCAGGCTACCCGTGGTAGGCCAGAACCCATTTTTTTGAGGCACATCCTGTGGATGTCATAATAGATGCTGCAGTCCACAAGGAGCATTTAACTTCGAGGTCCTGGATACATTTTGTATACCATATACCAGGGAGCAGTAGTTAAGTTAAATACATCAATTAGAGATGTCAGTTTAATCATGTTTGTGGGATCAGAACACATACACTGGGCACTGGACAACAGTGCCCCAGTGTGCACATTGTTAAAAAAACAGCAACAGAATTCAGCAGATGATAGCGGTGACCCCACCAGAAAGGGGCATTTGCTTACAATAATGTTTGAAGGCAGATGTAAACTAGATGGCAAAAGAGTAACCCCAGGAACCCTAACCTACAAAGGTAAGGGATCGAGTCATATATTCCATATAATCTCTAGTCATCCAGTCCCTATGGTTAATCTTTAGAAAATGACACCATTATCATGATATCAAAGACATTCATTAGATCACACATCTCAATTAAAAAATATATCTTTTTAGCTTCAGTAGTAATAAATTATTCAGCAAAAGTATGTTTCTTAACATTGGCCCTTGCATCTCCGTTTCTCAAATAGACTCTAAAACTATCAAGTACACAGTTTCAGGAAGTGAAGTCCTACTCAGACCCAACTAGGGGAGAGTAATCAAGTCTTCAAAACACTCCTGTGTTAAAAGCAAAAGCCCTCACCCACCAGTAGGTGGCATGCTTCACCATTGGGGCTGCTTCTTGTTGGGCTGACGCTGCAGTGCCCGATGGGCCACTAAAGGGACCTCTTTGCCAGAGTTCTTTTAATTGAAAAGTGCAGATGCTGACTACAGGGATGAACACAGACCTGCAGTATGTGTTGTGGAGGACTGTAAAAAAACTGGGTTAAAATTTGACTATAGGCCATAAGAAAGAATCATTTATTGCTACCAACAGAGCCCATGCCAATATTAAAAACAAGGGGAGAGGAACAAGGACATTAATATCTCTACTCTCTCTAAATGAAGCTGGGTAGAGAAATTGTCTCTACTTCATTGTTCTGGTCAACATGTTTGACACCCTTAATGTCCAAGAAAGGATCGAGTGACGTTCTTCAGGACCCCAAAAAATGATAAAGGTAGTCCTCACTGTTTGGAAAACAGGTATGTTATCAATGTGGATGTATGTTGGTGCAACTTACACTCATATGTAGATGCCCTATTAGAGATGACCTGAGAAGGGGAAAAAAGAAGGTAAAAGTAAACAGTATAAAAAATTATTTCCATGCTGAGACCCGATGTGCCCAAAGAAATCAGTGTTCACATGCACGCACTCTCTCAGTGAACCTGGAGTGCTTGCCATTGAGACACATTCTATAAAAACAGGTGATGATGCTCCCAAGGTAAGTGAAAGGCCCTTTGGGATAACGCAAGCAGTTGGACTGCTGCAAAATTTCAGTGGAAATAGTTGATTGTCACCAACGAGGCACCCACATGAAGGAATTAAGATATATCATGTTGATAGGGTAAACCTATACCAATATTGTCTATACTAGGATCAATCAATCAATCATGATTCTTATAGAGCATGGCTAATAAGCTGTTCTGGTCTGAAGGTGGTACGAAGGGAGGGGGAGTGTACTGCAACTCAGTTGAAGCGTTGGATGGCTGGTTCAGTTGAAGTGCAAGGTCTCGAGGTCGCTCCTAAATTAAGGCAGAGAGGAAGATTGACTGAGATGAAGACGAAGAGAGTTCCAGGTCTTAGCGGCGAGGTAGGAGAAGGATCTTCCTCTGGCTGTGGTCTTGTGGATTCGTGGGATGGTGGCCAGGACCAGGTGAGCAGAACAGAGTTGTCTGGTGGGCATGTGGAAGGCGAGGCAGTGGTTTAGATACACAGGTCTAATGTTGTGGAGGACCTTGTAGGTGTGTGTGAGGAGCTTGAAGGTGATTATTTTGTTGATCGGAAGCCGGTGGAGGTCTATCGGGTGCCCAGAGATGTGGCTGCGGCAAGGGATGTCCAGGATAAGACTAGCGACGGCCTTCTGGATTCTTTGCAGCTTCTTTTGGAGCTTCTAGAAGGTGCCAGCGTACAGTGCATCGCCATATTCGAGCTTGGTGCTGTTGAGCACCTGGATGACTGTTCTTCTGGATTTGACAGGGTTCCACTTGAAGATCTTTTGGAGCAGGTGGAGCATGTGGCAGCAGAAGAACGAGATGGCGTTGACTTGGTGGTTCATGGAGCGTGAGCAGTCGAGGATGATGCCGAGGTTTCTTGTGTGGCCAGTCGGTGTTGGGGTGGGGAGAGGCTCCGTACGCTTTGGGCCACCAGGAGTCATCCCAAGTGGAGAAGGTGGTGCCCAAAATGAGTACTTCTGTCTTGTCTGAGTTGAGCTTAAGGCAGTTGTCTTTCATCCAGGAGGTGACTGTCTTCGCGGCTGTAGGTTCATTGGTGAGGGAGAGGATCAGCTGAGTGACGTCAGCATAGGAGACGATGTTGAGTCTGTGGTTTCTGACGATGTCTGCTAGCGAGCCATATAGATGTTAAAGAGGGTGAGGCTCAGTCAATCATGATCCATATATGAAGTACATTAGGATCCATATATGAAGTACATTAGGATCCCTATGCACTCAGGTATTTATATGTAAAAGGACAGCTATGAATTTTTAGTATGTAATATGGTAGACGTCACTAGTAACGTAATAAGGGCGCCCTCTCCAACTATCCTTGACTTGGATCCATACACCTAGCCTGGCTATATTTGGCCTCCAGAATCAGACCACTGTCTAAGGAGCCTTCTTCGCCGGCACTCATAATAAGTCTAGGGGAAATACTGATAGCAGCACAGACAAAATGCACTCTGTTATAGCTAATTACTCATGTGTCAAATTTAGACAGCTCCAGCCAACGTTTCTGGTCCCCTTCCTTAAGTGACTTTGTTTGTCTCCCTATGTCGAGGTATATGACAACTCCCACTTTAAGGAAACTATATCTCTTTGCTTTGTTGACCTTATGCAATCAATCAACATAGGACACAACAGCATCACTGCTAATTGGCGGTACCATTAGACAACTCCTGCCAAGATTACTGGTGTCTCTCCTTAAGTGAAAACGTTTGTAACACCCCCCCACCAAGGGAAACAGTATTTGTGTTAAGTTAACTTTCTACAAACACACCACCTCAGGCACCACAGCGTTAATTCTATTTAGCAGATCTGTGTCGAAAAGTAGTCTGGACATGGTTACTGCCTGATAATAATAGACTCAGCGCAAGTAAAGGCACGAGAAGTACACTGAAAAATAGGGAGCCAATCTACAACCAAACTCGGTAATGCGTATGCCATGTTTTAAACTTGAACACCCAACCCTGTCCCCTTTCCAATAGGTAATGTACAGTGGTGTTAGAGGTAGCTATTCTTTCAAGAACAATCCACAATAGGTCTTCAGGGATTCGCTGTTTGTCAACGTAATAAGCACTCAGTTTAGTAGTGGCGCGTCCTCATCTATTCTTTTCTGCAGTGCTCGTTGGTGGTCATACCCATGTACTGGAGGTCAGAGGGGCATGTAATTAGATAAACACAATTGTGGGTGTTACAGTTGGTGTGTCTCTTCAGGTGCCAAGTCCCTGTCTGTCCCTAGTCTACAGAGTCAAGTCTCCTAGTTGGGGGGACAGACATTGCAATTTCCGCAAGGGTACTGTCCCTGTACTGGAGGGAGATGCCAAAGTGTTCTCTGCGTCTTGGGTAGGTGCATACCACTATATCTTTAATGTCCCCCATGTTGATATGTTGAATGAGATTCAAAACATCTTTGGTATCCTTCAAAAAAGTTGGAGTGGCCTGTACAGTGAGTGTAGGAAGGCCTTACAAAAGTTAAGCAAGGGTTCCTAACAAAACCAACTCCGGAGACAGTGGGTCATCCAGGTGGAGACAGAACCCATTTATGGATCTTGGGGAGGCAAAAAAAATAAGGGATTTTAGGATGGCGGGTTGCCAGGAATTCTGCTCCCTTATGGGTGATCCAATCATTTGTTTCTGCTTCCTCAATCATGGAGTGTATCTGTAACTGTAGACCCTCTGTTAGATCTCGTTGGATCGGATCATAAAACGATACTGCTCCACAGGCATTCTTTTCTATATGCCTCTGTATCCAGTGTGACCAAGGCTCCTTCATTGTCACCAGGTTTAATTGTGATGGTATTATCCATGACCAGAATTTCCAAAGCTTCTCTCTCGCTGCTTGAGATATTGATGAATGGTCATTTGAGATGTAGTTTACCTACATCATTTAGAACCGCTTTCTCAAAAGTAAGAATCTCAGAGAGAACCATGTTAGCAGGGGGGAGGTGTATATGTGGACCGATTCCTTAATCCTGTATCTTCCCTTGTAACTCGTACTGGTCTGTCTTCAAAAACAGAACTGAGTCAACTTGCAGTTCAATCTAAAGAAGTCCTCCTTTAGGGTAGGCACTAAACTCAGTCCTTTATTTAGGACCTGTTGTTCAATATCCGTTAAAGATCTCTTTTATAGGTTGACAACTAAGTTGCCTTTGCCTGATTTTTCCCACGACTCCTTGTTAGCATCTGTGATTCTTCTTTTTCCCATTGGATCTGTTTTCCCCTTCCTCTGTGTCTGCCGCTTCCTCTGTTCTTGCCTGAAAAAGGCATATATTGTATGGGTGGATGTAGCTTAAAGACTGGGTAAAGGGGCTGCCAAAACGGGGGTTGTTGGTACGGGATGGGGGGCACATTATAATGGCGGCCTGAGTAGTTCCTCCATTCTTCATCAGTGCTCCAACCATCAGATTATGAACTCTAACTGTAAGTTCTCGTCTCCCTGCTGGTCACCCCAGATTCGTCAGATGAGCGAGTCAGCACTTCATTCTGGTAGTCTTTTTTAGTATAGGGATATACCGTCTCTCTACTAAACCTGGTGATATCCTTTTGTAACTTGGATTACTTGGCAACAGTAACACCGCATTTAAAAATCGTTTGGCTGAGATCAATGAGAATAAGGAATACCTTACTCAGCAGAAGATTACCAAGTTACAAAAGGATATCACCAAGTTTAGTAGAGAAAAGGTTTATCCCTATTCTAAAGAAGGATGAGGTCCAGTCTCGCTCACCTGACGATTCGAGGGGGGGTGGGGGCAGCAGGAACATGAAAGTTGGTTCAATCTCCAAGTGTGCTCTTAAGTTCGCAATGACTATTTCCCCTCCACTTGTTTTATAAACAGTTCCATGGCAGTTGCAGTGGTTTGTGATTAACAGTTTACATACGAAGAAGGGTATTGTACTGTGCTTAGCTTTGAACACTAGGATAATCATGTGCATTCGAAGTAAACCTTGAGTTTGATGGTAGTTCAGAAAGAGAAGGTAATGCAGCAGAGTCAGGGCAATGTGTACATGTTTTTTTCTAATTTCATACAACGTGGTTGAGGGAAGCAGAGCATTTGTACCATCAGTGGATATGTGGGCGTGGACCGTGAGTGGAAGATGTGGAGGTGCAGGAAAACTGAGTCTGCTGAGTAGTCTGGGTTGGTTCCTTGCTGCTTGAGATTTCATTTTTTAAATTGTCCTTGAAAGATATGTTTGTGTCTATGTAGGAGCCAAAAACCTTTGTATAGATATGAGAATAGGGGTGAAGCTGTCAAGGGCTATGTTGGAGTGTGAGGACTTGATTAACTATCAGCAGTGGTCATAGCAAATTGAATATTGCTTGGCGTGAGCTTCTGGTAGAGATCAGACGTTAATGACTGGGTTGTATTAAGGCAAGTCTCGGGGATAAATAAGGTTGTTGGCAAATGACATTTTGAGGTAGAGTTGTGTCACTGGCTTTTTTGCTTCGGAAAATGCTATTCTGGGAGAGGAAGACTTTCAGGGAGTCCTTATAGTTAACCATGAGTTAGCCGCAGATGACTGTGGGACAATGGGTTGGTTTGTGAATCTTTAGGAGTTCATTCATATGAATGGAAGTCTGTTTGATAGGAATGAGGGGTGAGGTGACTATGTAGGGTGAAAAGGTATCTCTTTTGCCCTAATGTGTGTGTTGTTGAAGGCCTCTCAAATGTCAGCAATAACTAGAAGAAGCAAACATTTACTGCACGCCTTCATGCATGCTCTAAATACCCTCAGCCTCCCCTATCTGTGATACAGGTTATATTTTGGATGGGTGGTGAGGGGGACGTTAGAGGGAAGAAAATACGCCAGAGAGGTTTAAAGAAGAAAAGATAGTAGCTTGTACTATCCTGCTTCCCATCTGTATCTGTTGGTATGTGAAGGTTAAAGGCTGCATGACACTCAACACTAGACATGAGTAACCAAGAACTACAACGCACAAAGCTACAGAGGCTGTGATGCGAGTCGGACCCTGATGTGTCTTCTGCTTCTCTCCACAGTAACAAGCAGCAAATGGAGAGTTATCTGTGCTGGTTGCAGAGACACTGTAGGGAGGTCGTCTTTCAAACAAGTAGTTTCAGTCTCTAGAACTACTACTGATTGTGAACATGAGAATAAATACTGGAACAAGGATAACTTGATGGATGTTATATGTTCATGGTTAATGATTTTCCCATATATGAATTTTTCACTGTATTTAATATAAATAGATTTCTTGCTGGTCATATTTGTGAATAATATTTGAATATTTTAGTAAGTTCAAAGTTAAGAAACATTTTACAGTAAAACAAATTAAATGTGAATTATTTTCTTTCTGATTTGTAATTTTCAGAAGGTCTCCCAAGCGACTTTATTGACAGTTTGGAAAAAACTAATAGCAACAAATATAAAGTTTCCCTCCAGTATCCACATTATTATCCAACCATGAAAAAGTGTTGTATACCTGAAACCAGAAGAAAACTAGAACTGGCTTTTAACTCCAGATGCAAAGAGGTATTTACTTACTTAATTCAAAAATATGTTTTATCTTTGTAATATATTATTGAGTAAATATTATTTCTAAATGTGCTTTAGACATGTGAACCACAAGTAGCTTCTTAAACCTGGGTTAATATGTAGATTTCGCCCCAATATTCAGCCTTTTTCCAGTCATATGCTTGCATTGATTTTTTTTATCCACCTCATTTATAGGCTCTTTACAAAGGTCCAGTATTGTAGGATTATCTCAGAGACACATGGCAGGACAACCTGTCTTTGCAGTACTGCCTCCTCATTTCTTGATGGTGCATTGGCTAAGGAGGTGGGTACTGATTTTGTTAACTCCATCTCCAAAGTGCCTTTGATATTCTGTAGAATATGAGATAATAGTATTTAGACTAATATTGGCATTTCTGAAGACCTATCCATTAACAGGCTTTCAGTACATCAAGGAAGATATCGTCTGGAACCTGTTATGCAATGTATTTGTGTGTAGGCTGAGGTTGAAAGTACTTAGGCACGAATGCATACGCAATTTATCTACCTCATTCACTGTAAGTTTGTAAACACCTTCAAGAAAATCTATTTGTAGGCAACCCGTCTGTGCAGCCCTTCACCAGTTGTGCCAGTCTGTTGACTCACATATAGAACTTTGTTGGGCATCCTGAGACCACATTTTTTTAGTACATCCATGTCAGACCCCATTTGGGGGCCGCAGGCTAAGCTGGGGCTACTCAGTTTCAGTCCTGTGGGCTTGGGTCATTTACCTCTGATGTCTCAGGTTCCATTCTACTATTGTTTCACAGCCTGTGCCAAGTACAACTGCTTCCACGCATGTCTTGGAGTGGTAAGGAAGGGGTAGTGCAAACTCAGAAATCAACATTCACCCAGCAGTACTATTGCTGATTGTTAAACTCATTACTTTACTTAGAAAAGAAAAGTACTTTATTACATACACTCAAGATGGAATACTGCACAGCAGATACTTACAGGTACATCTGAAGAAATTGGTTCTAGGGCTATTGCGTCTGGGGATGCCACCAACCCCTTGCCCTTACCTGGGTGTTCATCCTCTGGGAAGGCTAGGTAGTTTCTCCCTAGGATTCCAATGTCTATGCAGCACAAATTAAGGCTTGGGTGCAAATTGCGCTTGTTTAGCATAAGCAATGCTCAGTTCAGTACAGTCCTTTTTAAAGTCTCACCAATTGCAGTTCTCGGTGTTCCTGTTGTGGCCCATGAAGAACCGACAACATGCTTCTTCATTCACTTCCTTTTATGGGAGGAGGCCCGCTATAACGGGAGCAGACTCTGTCAGTCCAGGCCAGCCATGGTGAGAAACCACAGTGGGGGCTGCCTGCTGAGGCCCTCTGACATGAACACAGATATTTGGAATTGCAGGGGGCACACAAGACTGGAAAAGTCATTCTTGGCTTTGAAACGTATTTCTGGGTTATGGGGTGATACATTGCAGGTGGGCCACACTACTGGAAAGAGGGGATGATTAAAGTGCATGATGGACAGCTGTGGCCACACTTCTTGATAACAGTAGTGAGGAGTTTAACAGGCACACTTCCTGATCAGAGCCACGTGGACAATTGCAGTTACACTCCTCGACACAGAGTGCAGAGTGCCAACTGCAGTTACACTTCTCCAGTATTGGATCTTTCATATATTCATATGCTTGAATCATCCCTGTCGTCGAAGTGGGAGTACCAAGGTACCAATAAATAGCAGTGTAGAATGTCTACATTGAAAGCAATGTTAATGACATTAACTTTACTAGCTTATTCACATCATTGAAAAAGTCCAGCCAATCAGGTGACAGTTCCCTTTAGAACCCTCATCATAGTGGCTCCATTCCCTCAGGTTTTTTACTGCACGTCGTGTGAAGGGAATCTTCCTGAGCTCTGCTCAGTTTTCTCATCAAACTGGTATTGTAAGCTTTCTTACTTTATTGACAGTATGTCTGAACCACCTAAAAAAGGGTTATTTATACCCTGTAATTCCTGTGGGAAGAAAAGACTGCATGCACATGACCCACACCAGGATTGCATTTATTGTCTACACCCTCCACATAAGGAGAAAGACTGTAAAATCTGTTGCACCTTTTCCACTAAAACATTAAAAGATCATGACGGTAAACAACTTCTATGGCTTTAGAAGTCTAAATCTAAAATAACTGTCAGTTCAGATGAGGACAGTGATACTTCGTCTACCTCTTACTGAAGGTTACGCAAGAGAGAAAGATCCTTTGACAAAAAGTATTCTGAGAAATCTAGAAAGGCCTTAAAAACTCTCACCATGAGTTTGTTAAAGGCAGTCACCAAGGAGAAAAAAGAAAAAATATCCTCCGAGCACAGTAGATCTCACCCTTTAACACCTCCAAAACGATCAGGAATGCAGTCCTCTAAGTGTTCCTCAGAACTGTTGATGGTAAAATCTGCTTCAAAATTCTCGTCAGCGACAACAAGCACTACATTAATATCGACTACGACCACCACAACGCCATTCAGTTCTGTATTGACACCCATTCAGACGATGAAGATCTTGTCGACGGTCCCACCGTCGATGGCCTTACCGACAATGGTCCCACGATCCATGGCAGCACTGACTACCCCGTTGGCGATGGACACCTCGATGAAGATACTACCATCACTGATGGCCATGAAGAGCTTGACGATAGCATAGTCGACGACACTGGCGACGATAATAAAGATTTCTAAAACATTCCTGTGCCCAGAGCACACCTTTCCCAGTAAGGTGTCTCCATAACCTCATACATATTTTATATATAGATGACTCTGAGGATGAAGGACCATTCAGACCAGCACATATTCCTTTAGAGCTAAGGGTTAAGTGCCACGATCTGGATGAAGAAGAGGAAGATAACGAATATTATCAACAACCTAGGTTTGCTGATAAATCCACGCTTCAGAAAACACACTACCAGCGCTGGGATCAGTCTCATACACAACAAGACATCATACAAGTGCCTCTGTCTTTATTGCAGGACCTCCAGGGCATGCTAAAAGATTACCGAAGTAGGTTTCCTAAACCTGCTCGCTCATCCTGTCCGGAGCATTTCACGGGTCCTCTTCCTCCTCCGTTACCAAAGACTCCAGAGCATATTCCATCACCAATGACTCCCAGGATGACCCCGCCATCCACCATTGTGGCTCCCCACAAGATCCCCTCTACGCCTATTCCTGCTCCTTCTAATTGTGAAGGCAGACTCCTAGACAAGATAGGCAAATGTTTCTCGTCAATGTCTGCCATTACATTGCAAGCTGCTAAAGCTCTAGCCATAATGGCCCACGACGACCAACAGATGTGGTTAGATATTTATAGTGACCAGATTTTGCAGAGCTAACACCGGGACATGTCAGACATAAAAGAAGACTAAAGACTTTACTCACTTTTATATCTAGCATGACCAGTTTTTTTGCATAGGTTTGTGAATGTGTGCCTAAACATGTGTGTGTTTACAGACCTCCACCTAACAACTCCACTTTCCCAGATGCCTTTCTTGACATAGTCTCAAACCTTATTACACTATACTCCAATCTATGCATTCTTGGGGATCTAAACATTTGGTTTGACAAACCCAATATGCCCCATCCAAAAGCTATCACCACTGGCCTACTCGCATTGAATCTACATCAGATTGTACACTATCCCACACACATCGCTGGTCACATCCTAGATGTCATTTTTGCTAAGCCTGAACTTGTTACTATTCATAGCATCACACCAACCACCTGGTCAGACCACCATCTGATAACTTTCCGACAGACAACTCCACAAATCAACACACCCCACAACCACCTACATACATACACCTATCGACCATGGAGAAAACTCAATTTGGATCACTTAGAAACACAACTAACAGCAAAGACAGATCTAGATACAATCAATTCTGTACCTAAACTTTATGAGTGGCTACAGGAAGCTTTTGATGTCCTAATACCACTCAGAAAAACTAAACATGACAAAAGAAAACCAACACCTTGGAGAAACACAGAACTTAAAAAGATTAAAAAACAAATCAGAAAGTTGCAGCGGACCTGGCTCAAAACAAACAACAGTCAAGACAAACTGCAGCTACACAAACTTAACAGGACATTCAAATCATCAATCAAAAAAGCTAAAAAAAGATACTACTCAGACAGAATTCTAAATGCTCAATCTACAACCAAGGAATTTTACAAAATTCTCAATGAATTTCGAAAACCCACATGCATGGAAGGAAGTCATCCCACCACTCAAGATTTCACAAACAAATTGGCAACTCACTACACAACCAAGGCAGACACACTGGACTCCTATTTAAAACAGAAGAAAAAAACCATCAGCACCAACCCCTTTACTAAAATACCCTTTAAGAATAAACCATCCCAACCTCTACAGTCCTTCAAACAAATATCCCAGGATGAATTTATGGATTTAGTCAAAGCAAGCAGACCTTCTGGTTGCCCTTCTGACCCTTGCCCACCACAGATCTTCAAGAACATCCTGCTATCTACTTCCGCTGCCACACCTGTAAGAAGAATCATCAACAACTCTTTAACTTCAGGAACTTTTCCTACAGACCTGAAAAAGGCATACATACGACCATTATTAAAGAAAACAAATCTAGACCCGCAAGACCCAAACAACTACAGACCTATCACAAATGGACCTTTCCTGGGCAAATTGATAAAAAGAGCAGCATTCGCCCAGATGTCACAATTCATTGAAGACAACTCTATACTTTCAGACTTCCAAACTGGATTCCACCCAGGAAGAAGCACTGAATCGGCACTCATGGCAATCTGGGACGATCTTAAAAACACAGTTGACCGAAATGGAGTTGCTGCACTACTTCTCTTGGACCTCTCAGCTGCCTTTGATACAGTTGACCATGACACCCTAACTCAAAGACTCCACGAAGCCGGCATACAAGGGATTGCGCTCGACTGGATTACTTCCTATCTCCAAAAAAGAACAAATATCATCCACTCACCCCCCTTCTCATCCGAACCCTACCTCACAAAAACAGGGGTCCCCCAAGGGTCAATCATCTCACCTTTGCTTTTTAACATCTACATGATATCTTTACCAGAACTGATCAATGATTTCCATCTCACATGCTACAACTATGCAGATGACACACAAATACTACTTCAATTAGAAGACCCCAAAAACATTGAAAACTCTCAAATCTTCAGTTGCCTCAGAGCCGTTGATCAGTGGATGACCTGGAGCCATCTCAAACTAAATACCTCCAAAACTGAAATACTCACATGTGGTGACTGGAAACATTATGACCCTCTGTGCGGCTGGCCTGACGATCTCGGACCACCTCCTCAATTATCCAAGGAAGTGAAAAACCTAGGAATCACCATGGATTCCAAACTGACTTTGTATGCCCAAGTAGACAAATTAGCACGCACAAGCTTCATCACCTTAAAGACTTTACAACGCATTTTCCCTCACCTCGGATTTCCACACAAGGTGCAAGCTACTATCTCACTTGTATTATCCAAACTGGATTATGCCAATAGCCTCTACCATGGATCATCTCTATCTGTTATGAAAAAACTACTACGTATCCAGAATTCCGCAGCCAGGCTACTACTACATATAAAGCCGCAAGCCCACATCTCCCCTGCCTTGAGAGCACTACACTGGCTACCCGTTGCCAGAAGATGCACTTTCAAGCTGCTTTGTATCACCCACAAAGCTATACATGGAACAGGACCGCTTTTCATCAGAAAGAAAATTACCAAATACATCCAACAAAGAACCCTCCGCTCAAGACTGGCACCCCGCCTTAGAACACCACCATACAAGAAAAAGACTGTAGGTGGTACATCCTTCTCCGTCCAAGCAGCCAAACTATGGAATTCATTACCCCCAACTATAAGAGCCACAGATAACTTTCTTGTTTTCAGGAAACTACTCAAGAGTTGGCTCTTTCCTTCATAACCACCTTTTTCAAACAACTATGAACTGCATATGCCTATGGGGATACATTTTTTTTTCAGATTATATGTATATTTCTATTGATTTATAGTTTCTTTGGAAACTAAAGCAAGGCTGTGCGCCCAGAGATCCCATAGCAGAAAAAGATCTAGAATCCTTCCTGGAGGTGAACTGATGATGTACTAGAGCGTAATCTGTATCTGACTGTGACGCGCGGGTTCTATCTTCCTCTCCTGGAGGCACAGAGTAGAAGGTTCTCCCTTTATGAAGCACCTGTAAGCTCCTCCCGCTGAGCCACGCCCCGTCCACCCTCGAAGTCGGTAAAGGAATTCCCGCCTTTTACCAGGATGACGGACAGCTTTCCAAAACGACCCCACTGCGTTTACCGCCGATTCCGGTGGTGCGTTGTTGATGCACAGAAGCACGAGGACATCTCCACAGAGACACACTAGTAACAATAACATTGCCAAAGGCACACAAGGTTGCTGGAGACGTTTACCCCGTGGCCCGTCAGGTACCCCTAGTGTACAATATAAACGGGGCGTATAAAACATGCTAGGTAACGCTTACTGACATACTCGTAGAAAATACTCCGGTTGGTTCGGTCACGATGCTCATTTTTACAGAAACTAAACCTCAACAGGAAACACTTACCAATATAAACGTAGCAGGTGCCCCAGTTGAAGCTCAGCTTCTGGAAAGGACAAGCCACCCTAACTCTCGGGCTTGGCAAAGATAAAGCAAGGCTGTGCGCTCAGAGATCCCATAGCAAAAAAAAGATCCAGAATCCTTCCTGGAGGTGAACTGATGATGTACTAGAGCGTAATCTGTATCTGACTGTGACGCGCGGGTTCTATCTTCCTCTCCTGGAGGCACAGAGTAGAAGGTTCTCCCTTTATGAAGCACCTGTAAGCTCCGCCCGCTGAGCCACGCCCCGTCCACCCTCGAAGTAGGTAAAGGAATTCCCGCCTTTTACCAGGATGACGGACAGCTTTCCAAAACGACCCCACTGCGTTTACCGCCGATTCCGGTGGTGCGTTGTTGATGCACAGAAGCACGAGGACATCTCCACAGAGACACACTAGTAACAATAACATTGCCAATGGCACACAAGGTTGCTGGAGACGTTTACCCCGTGGCCCATCAGGTACCCCTAGTGTACAATATAAACGGGGCGTATAAAACATGCTAGGTAACGCTTACTGACATACTCGTAGAAAATACTCCGATTGGTTCGGTCACGATGCTCATTTTTACAGAAACTAAACCTCAACAGGAAACACTTACCAATATAAACGTAGCAGGTGCCCCAGTTGAAGCTCAGCTTCTGGAAAGGACAAGCCACCCTAACTCTCGGGCTTGGCAAAGATAAAGCAAGGCTGTGCGCTCAGAGATCCCATAGCAAAAAAAGATCCAGAATCCTTCCTGGAGGTGAACTGATGATGTACTAGAGCGTAATCTGTATCTGACTGTGACGCGCGGGTTCTATCTTCCTCTCCTGGAGACACAGAGTAGAAGGTTCTCCCTTTATGAAGCACCTGTAAGCTCCGCCCGCTGAGCCACGCCCCGTCCACCCTCGAATGTAGGTAAAGGAATTCCCGCTTTTTACCAGGATGACGGACAGCTTTCCAAAACGACCCCACTGCGTTTACCGCCGATTCCGGTGGTGCGTTGTTGATGCACAGAAGCACGAGGACATCCCCACAGAGACACACTAGTAACAATAACATTGCCAAAGGCACACAAGGTTGCTGGAGACGTTTTTACCCCGTGGCCCATCAGGTACCCCTAGTGTACAATATAAACGGGGCGTATAAAACATGCTAGGTAACGCTTACTGACATACTCGTAGAAAATACTCCGGTTGGTTCGGTCACGATGCTCATTTTTACAGAAACTAAACCTCAACAGGAAACACTTACCAATATAAACGTAGCAGGTGCCCCAGTTGAGAACGTACTCAAGAATGTACTAGAACGTAATCTGTATCTGACTGTGACGCGCGGGTTCTATCTTCCTCTCCTGGAGACACAGAGTAGAAGGTTCTCCCTTTATGAAGCACCTGTAAGCTCCGCCCGCTGAGCCACGCCCCGTCCACCCTCGAAGTAGGTAGGGAATTCCCGGCTCTTGCCAGGATGACGGACAGCTTTCCAAAACGACCCCACTGCGTTTTTACCGCCGATTCCGGTGGTGTGTTGTTGATGCGCAGAAGCACGAGGACATCTCCACAAAGACGCACTAGTAACAATAACATTGCCAAAGGCACACAAGGTTGCTGGAGACGTTTTACCCCGTGGCCCATCACGTACCCCTATTGTACAATATAAACAGGGTATATAAAACATGCTAGGTAACGCTTACTGACATACTCGTAGAAAATACTCCGGTTGTGTAGGCCACGATGCTCATTTTACAGAAACTAAACCTCAAAGGAAGCACTTACCAATATAAACGTAGCAGGTGCCGCAGTCGAAGCTCAGCTTCTGGAAAGGACAAGCCACCCTAACTCTCGGGCTTGGCAAAGATAAAGCAAGGCTGTGCGCTCAGAGATCCCATAGCAGAGGAAGATCCAGAATCCTTCCTGGAGGTGAACTGATGATGTACTGGAGCGTAATCTGTATCTGACTGTGACGCGCGGTTTCTATCTTCCTCTCCTGGAGACACAGAGTAGAAGGTTCCCCCTTTATGAAGCACCTGTAAGCTCCGCCCGCTGAGCCACGCCCCGTCAACCCTCGAAATAGGTAGGGGAATTTCCCACCTCTTGCCAGAATGATGGACAGCTTTCCAAGGCGACCCCACTGCGTTTGCCGCCGACTCGCGTGGTGCGTCGTTGATGCGCAGGGGCGCGAGGACATCTCCGCGGGGACGCACTAGTGGCAATGACATTGCCGGGGGCACACAAGGTTGCTGAAGACGTTTTGCCCCCGTGGCCCATCACGTACCCTAGTGTACAATGTGGACGCGGCAGATGCCGCGGTTTGAAGCTCACCTTCTGGAAAGGACGGCCCACCCTGGCTCTTGGGCTTAGCAGGGATGGGGCGGGGCGGGGCTGTGCGCTCAGAGATCCCATGGCGGAGGGGATCTGGAATCCTTCCTGGAGGTGAGCTGATGATGTGCTGGAGCGTGGTCGGTGTCTGACTGGGACGCGCGGTTTCTGTCTTCCTCTGCTGGAGACACAGAGTGGAGGGTTTCTCCCTTTGTGGAGCACCTGTGGGCTCCGCCCGCTGGGCCACGCCCCGTCCACCCTCGAGGTAGGTGGGGGAGTTCCCGCCTTTTTACCAGGATGATGGATGGACGACTAAGTATTTTTTACCCATGTTTCTAATTATGTATTGTATGTGCAGATGTGTGTGTATAGTCGTGTGTGTGTGTGTGTGTATAAATATATATATATATGTGTATATGTTGTTTCTGTGCCTGGCATGTTTCTATGAATTTCTGCTCTCTTTTTATCACACTTATCTACTCATCGCTCTTATGTCATGTCTCTATCAAACTATCCTCCATTCTCACTCGGACTCATCCCAAATCCCTTCGACCACTTCCATCTCCTAAATATCTCTGCCTAAGCTCATCCCTCCACCCCCACATCTAACTCACCAAACCTCACTCTACCTCTGTGACCTCCCACACAACCCTACTAAATTCTCCTGCATTCATCTCACCCTGCTACTATGCTCTCCCTAACCCTTCCACATCCTCTTTCCCCTCTGCCCCCCTTTTATTCATCTCAAGCCTTTGGATTGAGCAAATGAAGGATAAACTCCCAATTAACACTTCTGGATTTCTTTCCTCCTCCACCCCTCCATTACTCCAGTCAATCTAACTAACAAACTCTCATATCCGCAACTCAAATTAACTCATAATAATACTAAAACTGTACTCCTTATTAAATTATACTAATCCATCACTAATTCTTGTTGGGTACCGGAGTAGCGTGCAACTCATCGAAAAGCGCTTCGACGCCTCGTCAGGGGTAGTAAGCGCTATATAAATACGATTACAATACAATACAATATACACATACATTTTCTGATGAGATGGAGAATCCACCTAATGCTATCAAAAGTTTACTTTTTTGTTATAAATCCTGTTTGATCTGGGTTTATCAAATATGTCAGATGGGATTCTAATCTATTTGCTAGGACCTTTGTAAATATATTAAGAGCTATATTAAATCAGAAGATGGTCTGTACAACATGCAATATTGCTTGGGTTTTTATATTTTGCAGATAAGCATTATATTTGCATCCCTTATGATATTAAAGTCTTTGCCTGAATCCAGAAATGTATTTTAAAGTCTAGCTTGCAGCAAGCCCATTTGGAAGGAGAATCTTTTTGAAAAAGAGACCCATTATTTATTCTAGACCAGTGGTGTTATTCTGTCTGTTCTAACAGAGACTCAGTTTCATTTTTCTTATAGAAGGCAGTGAAATCCTTTTACTTATGTTCCTCAGAGGATGTCCTATTTCCATCCTGCCCCCTAACATTAAGGATCCAATTTCTGCTGGCTCCCAACAATTTGTCTATCTTGATAGCTCGTTCCTTGAAGCACTGTTTCCGTTGGGTTACTGCCCTTTTCGGTTGTTCTGTCAATGGGATTTTAATCTGTCTAGTCAGGTTCATCATCACCCTCAAGATTTTAATGTCTCTTTAAAACCTTATTCTGTGTTATCTGAGATTGTGATTAATTCCATAACTATTTTGTCTATACGTTCTGCTAGACTGTACTCTACATATTATTTATTCTTGTATAATGTCTATGATTGTGGGAGAAGAAACTATGTTTCCTGTGGATGTACGACTCATCAGACATTCTGAACACCTTACTCTGAAAAGGTTCACAGTGGGGACTTTGGCATGCCATCACTGGAAAATTTGTTCAGTGGGTATACACCCAGAGAAGGGGATTAAACCATGTTGAAGTGCCTCAACCAAAGGAGTTTCCTCCTCATATTATCCTTCATCTTAGTCAATACGTCTAAGAGAGATGGCATATGTACATGTTGCAGGACGTACAATGATATAATTCTCACTAGTTAACCATCCAATTTCTCTGTTGTTATAACATGCACGCCCTTTTTTCTGTAATGCACAGCTTCCTCGAACTGGAGGACTATTTCTTCTCAAAGGGAGCAATCGTCACTCCACCATTAATACATTGATGCAGAATATTGGGTCAGGCATTGTCTGTGCTGCATTAACCTAGTATTTATTCTTTTTTTTTTAAACCAATATATCCTCGAGGAGGTTATGTGAACATTATAATAGAAGATAAAGTCTTTGTCATGCGGTCGGGTGCCTATCCATGTATCATTCAAATCTAGGTCCTCTGTGCCGTCCAGCAGAGACGGCGGGTGCGTGTTAGATCAACAAGCCAGGCCTAAATGGTCCATAGTGGGTGCAAGTGTTAAACTTTGAAGTATTCTCCCACCAATAAAACATCTGTTGTAAAGTTGGACATAATAGCAAATAGTTCTGCAAAAAACAATCCTTTGTTGTCAATTGGGACATAAATGCAAACCAAAAACATCCATCACCCTGCAACTCACCTCTCATAAATTGTATACGCCCCTCTCTGTCACAGTAGAATGAATCCACCTTGAACTGTATTCTCCTTCTGATCAGTATGTAAATACCTTTCAGTTGGCTGTGACCAAGGAATGAAGCTTGTAAAAGTAGCTGGTGGATGGTAGTCTAGTCGTGTCACCTGAAAGTAAGAGGGTCTCCTGTATCCTCCTATTAAGCAATCCATTTCAGGAGAATTCTCCTTATCATTGGGGAGTAAAGGTCCTATGTGTTGATGGTAAGGAATCTGAGTGCATTGGGTAATCATCCATGAAATAATGGGTTGGGGCAAGGAGATACATCCAATGTAATCATATGTGTTCCTGCATAAATCAGGGCCTTATTGTGTGATCCATCTCTGTACCCAAACAAGAGTAAAGTCAGGGTTTAAAAGTGAAAAACACAACAGTTTGAATAATTTAACAGGAATAAACAAGGCTACTTTGCCATAACATTTTGGGTGCACTGTAGATAGGGGCAGGTGCCCAGCTAGTGGCGGCAATCCAGCTAGTGTAAAGCTTCAATAAGTAGCTGCATCGCATCAGGCTTGAAAAAGTGAAACATCTGTCAGCTAACCTGATGCACCCCAGGGCTCGCCAGGTTTCTGAGATCGCCCAAGATTAGTGGGCACATGCAATATTAAGCTTCTTTAAAACACAGCTATAGAGATTACTGGGCAAGAGGTGTTTTATAATTACTTGCATAATTAATCTTTCTTCTGATGTCGCATCTGATTTTTCTTTGTCTCATAGTCTTTGGGGGTTCTTGGCTTTTTCTTATCGTTGCTGGATGACTGTCTTTGCCATATATTGGGATCAGGCTCGTTCCATTGTGGTAGGCCTTATAATGTGGGTGGGCATTCATAGTGTAGGTTTAGAGTGCATACTGAAGTTCTATGGTGCTTACCTTGCACTGCACATTATAGGTGAAATCTGCACTATGGGACAGTTTCACCCTATTTAGGCCTACAAGGTTCAGTAATGTAATGTATCAAGCCAAGTGTAAAAAGGCACCCAGAGTTTAGATTTACAGTCCATGACATCGTACCTACAATGGCATTTTATGAATTGTTCTGTTTACCTGGCTCAGCGTCTAATCCAATTCCCAGCCTTTGTACCTCCTACTGGGACAACCTAATTAGATCCAAGGCCTTCCCACACAATAGGGATATTACCAGGGCTTGACCCAGTTTCTGGGAAAGGAAAGTGTGGGAGAAAATCAGCATCTGTTAATCAACTTGTCACACTGCACCTGGGCCAGCCCAGGCCCACTGAAACAAACGAGTCACCAAACTCTGGAGCCGGCTCGGGAGGCATTTGCTTCTGAAGTTTTCATGGGAAGAGATCAGACAGCTGTGTCAGCTAGGGGTGGAGCTAAGGTTCTCAGGGGAACACTTTCCATAGATAACTTGAAGTCACCATACTAAAATGTCCCAGAATGATGTGTAGGAGGGTTGGGGCAGGGATGAAGTGATGATGTGGTACCCTAGGATTGGGTAGGGTTGATTGGCTTCTAGAATGTTTCACACCTGTTTAAAAACCTCTGAACCAGGGAGAGACGGATGAAAAGACACTAGACCTAGAGTGACAACAGTGACAGAAGGCACGGCTAGAAGGAGAAGTCACCTAATGCCCCTGGAAAGATGAACTTTGAGACTTTGTCTCCAGCTGACCCACAGGACTACGATGGATTTTTCCAGGGCCAGTGGCACTAGCCGCTTTATGAACCCTGAGGAACAGTTAGGGGACTGGACATGATTCCGCTGCTAATACATAGGTTTCCTGCAAGTTGGCCAGGAGAGCCTGGAACCCAGGGAGTGCAGCAGGGTGTTCTGAAAACCAGAAAACCCAGCTACCTGCCAAAAGCACAGTTTAAAGACCAAGATGCCTGAAGAAAATGTTCCTGGTGGCTAGGGCTGGTATGGTAACATATATATATATCAGCTTGAGGAGGGCATGTGCATGCCTTCCCCCCAATGCATCCTGGCCCCAAGGATCCCATCTCCCTGGGCCTTATGGAATCACTGACAACCCAGGAACCCCATCCCCAGGACTAGCAGGTTATTGGAGCTGTGCTGCCTCCTGTGCCCACGACCAAGGGAGGCACAGCAGCTGCCGCCCAGGAGGATGTTGGTGGGAAAAGGAGTACGCAGGCTCCTGCATGACTATTGGATAATGTCAGCCTGAAGGGGAGCCAGCCAGACAGTGTGGGAATGACTCCATGCTCTGCCTCTAGGTGTGGCATGATGTAGCTGCCTGGTGGGCACGGGCTCTCAGGATTTAGAAAAAAATTAAAAAAGCAAAAAAGAAACAAGAGAATGTGGTTTGAGGTTGCCAAAAAGCATATCAACAAGCAGCGAAACCACTAATCTATTAGGCCCCATAAACCCCTTCAACCATGCAACAATTTTCATATACTTTTCATGAGTGACCTACGAAGGGCAGAGGGAACCACCAACACTTTTTTTTTATAAAGTATTTTTATTGTTTTCCAAAACTCAAACAAATAAAATGATACAGACATTTAAATATAGTGCCAACGGGCACACAACATAGGTCAGATCCCTTGTTCCAACGACACGTTCTCAGTTTACAAAGAAAAAGAAAAAGGACACTTGCACGCATATCCACTAGACAGGCCCTAGTGAGTTTTGTGATGATCTATAAGGTTAGTGTAAGAGGGGGAGCTGATTCGACCCTCTGGGGAAAGGCAGCCCCCGGTGACGTAGGGAAGGCACTTGTAGCGGCTTCCCACCTTCCCCATATCCTGTGGTATTTATTCGGACAACCTCTAGCCTCATATACCAATTTTTCCCGGCTCGCACACCAGTCCATTCCACGCCTCCACTTACTCAGGGCCGGGCCCCTTTGGCTTTCCAATTCGCCTTTATATCCCTCTTGGCTACCAGACATGCCACCCCCAAGAGGGTCCTATCTGGTCTTCTCAACCCAGTGTCTCCCATGATTCCCAGTAGCGCGGACAGAGGTGATTTCCCTATGTCTACTTGCAGGACCCCAGAGACATCGTTCAACACCGCCCTCCAATAGGTCGCTATGACTGGACATGACCAAACCATGTGAAAGAAGTCGGCAGAGGGGCATAGGCACCGCGGGCAATCAGCTGTAGCTCGGAGGCCCGCTCTATGTAGTTTAGTAGGTGTTAGGTATGCTACGTGAAGGTAATATGTCTGTATTTGCCGGAAACGGGAGGCCATCGTAAGGGAACGGGGTGCCAACAGTGCCTCGCCCCAATCTACCTCTTCTATGGGGCCCACCCATCCCTCCCATTTCTGGCGGAGCCCTTCCAGAGAGGGCACTGTGTTGGACACCAGGGCGCGGTATATCTGGGAGACGCCCCCTTTGCCCAGACACCCCGTTAGTGCCTTTGCCTCCATCGGGCTGTATTCTGATATTGTGGTCCCTGTTTGTATGTGTGAATGTAGGGCATGACGGAGTTGGAGATATTTATAGAATTGTGTCTTGTTTAGTGAAAATAGATTCTGGAGCTCCTCAAAGGACCGCATGTGTGTCCCGTTCCAAATGTCGCCTAGTGTGGATATGCCAATGTTGTCCCATCTTTGGAATCCCTCTAGGCCCACGACTTCCTCCAGCTGTTTCCCGTGCCACAGCGGGGTCTGTTGGGTGAGGCGTCCCCACCAACCCGTCACCCTTTGAGCCGCCCGCCATCCCATTAGGACCACCTTGGTTATGTCTGGGGTATCTTGTGAGATCGGGCCCCCATATAGGGCATCCAAGATCCGTGGGTAACTCAGTGTGTGAAGTTCTAGGCGGTATGCCGGGTCCGACCATCCGCCCCCCATCCAATCATTAATTACATGCAGTTGCATTGCGAGGTGGTATTGGTAAATGTTGGACATGCCCAGTCCCCCATCTTGGACGTCACTCTGGCATGTGACGAGTGCCAGTCTTGGACGCACTCCATTCCATATGAACTGGCGTGCTAATGTGTCCAGCTCCCTAAACCATCTCTTTGGGATGGGATGAGGGAAGTTCTGTAATGGGTAAAGAAGTCTGGGAAGGACCATCATCTTAAATAGCACTATTTTGCCTAGGAGGTTAAGGGGGAGCGTTTTCCAACGTTGGAGGTCAGTCTTAATTCTCCTGACTCAGGGTGTAATGTTGAGTTCCCAGGTTAGTTCCGGGAGTAGCGAGATGTATATTCCTAAATATTTAAAGCTATTTCTTTTCACTGGGATAGTATGCCAATCCACACAGTCTCGAGAGCGGTGGAGAGGAACCAGCAAGGATTTACTATGGTTTAGGATCAGCCCGGAAGCCTCTGCGAAGAGGTTCAGTAAGTATAGCACGCGGGGGCCACTAGTGGCTGGGTTGGAGATGTTATAGCAAGACGTCGTCCGCGTAAAGTGCCACTCGATCCTCAGTGCAAGTGGGCCAGGACCAACCCTCATTCAGGGGATCCCCGCGTAACAGTATCGCCAATGGTTCAATCATTAAGGCAAAGAGCAGAGGGGATAGGGGGCATCCCTGTCGGGTACCTCGGCTGATGGGAAACAGATCAGAAACCACTCCGCTCACTTGTACTCGGGCCGTCGGGTTGGCGTAAAGCAGTTTCACCAGTCCACGGAATTTAGTCCCAAGCCCATTTCTTTGCAGAACCTGGTCCAGGTAAGACCAGTCCACTGTATCAAAGGCTTTCTCAAAGTCGAGTAGGAGTAATGCTAAGGGATTATGTGACAGGGTCCCACAATGTGCTAGGGCCAAGTGCAGCCGTCTAATACAGTGCCTTGTGCCAAGGGTGGGCATAAAGCCACACTGGTCAGGGTGGACCAATGAGGGCATGTCTTCTTTTAGTCTAGCAGCCAGGATTGAAGACAGTACTTTGATCTCCATATTCAGGAGAGAAATGGGCCGATACGCCGAGCAGTATTTTGACGGTGGTTGTGTTTTAGGGATTACCACAATTGTGGCCTGGTCAATTCCATCAGGGAAGCGACCTTGTTTTTCAGCTTCTGTGTACATTTCAAGCAGGTGGGGGCTTAGGATGTCGCCACATTTGGTATACAGCTCTGCCGGAAACCCGTCCGGTCCTGGGATTTTGCCCGATGCCAGGCGTGCAATTGCGTTAGTGATCTCAGGGAGATTGAGGGCTTCATCTAATCTATTCCTTGTCTCCGGGGAGACTCTGGGAAGGGTTATTTCATTTAGGAGAGGAGAATCTTTCTCAGGATTGGGCTGAGGGTGTTCTGCATATAGGCGAGCGTAGTATGAGGCAAAGCTGCGTGCGATTTCAGTGGGAGTCTTGGAAAGGGAGCCAGAGTCATCCATGATTTCGGGAATAATTCTATTGGCTAGAGGGCGAGTAGCCAGCCAATGTAGGAGTTTCCCATTCTTGTCTCCCCATCCGTACACTCGGGCAGCTGAGGCCCTCCACATATGTTTTGCTGATTCTAACACTAAGTGTTTGATTTCATCTCTCACCATGGTGAGGTGCCTCAGAGTGGAGGTTGATTTAGAGTATCCATATTGTCGCTCCAGGTTTAGGGCTTTTGCCTCTAGAGCAGATAGATGCAAGTTTCGGGCGCGTTCGCGGACACGAAGAAGGTGTTTAGCGTGCCCTCTCAGCGTGGCCTTACACGCAGCCCATAGTGTGCCTGGTGATCGGACTGAACCCAGGTTCATTTCAAAGTAGAGAGTGAGGTGGTTCCTGACCTCAAGGGTGTAGTCGTTGTCTTGCAGGCACCATGCATTAAGATGCCACACTGGTCGTCTGGAGGGGTCTACCCCTCCCAGTCGAACCCTCACTGGAGCGTGGTCGGAGACTCCACGCGGTAGTATCTCCGCTCCTGTGACGCTGGAGACGTCAAGGGCGGGCATAAATACAGGGAGTGCAGAATTATTAGGCAAATGAGTATTTTGACCACATCATCCTCTTTATGCATGTTGTCTTACTCCAAGCTGTATAGACCCATTGAGCAACATTCAAGATAGCGCTCACTGGCACCAACAAAGAGAAAAAGGCAGTGCAGCAGGTGCATCCAAGCCGGGCAGGAGCTGACAGCTATAAGCAACAGAAAGCAGGTATGTGGGAGCGCACAGACGGATGGCTAAGGAGGATGATCTCCACTAAGATTGTGCAATGGGCTATACAGTCCCGCCAGGCCCAAGGACTTTAAATCCCTCAAAAAACATACTTTGCCTAGACTCAGGCCTCCTTCTCTCTCAGAAAATCAGAACAACGGGATGGGCCAATCGGGGAGAGAGAATGCCCTGGGATCCATTCAATGTGACATGAGGTCATTCAGCCATAGATTATAAGTGTCTTTCTATGACCCCCTATCTGCACAATGAAACAGGCATCTGATTTAGCACCCTACAGGACCTAGAGTCCATCTGCTCAACGAAATAAACTGCAAACCCTACAAGCTTCTCTATGTAATGTCATACACCTTTGATTTGGCGCCCTAGGGAAGCCTGAGTGGACTGCTTACCAAATCTGACCTGATATCCATTTTACTAACTTTCAAAATGGAATTACGAGAGGAGATCAAGTTGGATCTAACAAACCAGCTGGAGGACCTACAAAATTAAGAAACTGTTAAACCTTGACGAGATGTTGATTCTATGTGCACTAGAATACTCGAGGCTGAGAGCAGCCTCCAATGTTTGGAACTTGAGAGGTCCAAAGACTTACAACAAAGACTGAGCACCTCTGCTTACCCATTAAAATATTGTGCAATCTAAATGAATGGCAGCGAAATGGGCCAGTGATAAATTACGTGCTGCAGAGCACTTAGATCCTGGGCTTCCACTATGCTATGTGGCCTCTGTGGTTTGGATACCTGGCATTGTCCTTGATGATAAAGCGTGTGCTGGGGTAGTTCAGGGGAGGGCGCAGGAAAGATTAAACTGAACCACAATACCCCCCACATATAGTATGTGCAACATCACAATATAAGGGGGTGTCATTACCAATAAGAGTGGCCTAAAGTATTGTTATGGTCGCACCACATCAGTAAAAGTTGCCACATGTTATAATTCACCAATTTAACTCCACTTAAGTCAGTGGGAAAAAAGTACCAAAAGTAACAATACATGCATCAACCATTATCATTGTCAGTAAAGCACTGGGTTTGAAAATGTGCCCCAGAGGCCTTCTATTACTTTTATTAGACTGCTACTGCAGTCACAGGACCAACCAACAGGTGTCCCTGCACTCCGAAGCCTCTGTACAAGACTACAGGCTCCAAAAGTGCTTGAAATCAATGCAAAACTTCTCATGGTTTGATCCCCTGGGAGAAGTCATGTAAGTGTTTTTGGGGGGCATCTTTGGGTGGCTGTTGCACTCCCTGCAGCCCCTAAATAATCACTAAAAGTGTTGGTGGTCTCTCGGGCTCTGGTGTGCGGGAGGGGGGGCCGTTGGCGGATCGCCGGGGCCTCAAGACACGGCCCGAGCTGCGGACGACACCGATCTGAGCCAGTCTCCGGTACTTGGCTGAGGCGGGTCGAGCGATCTCTGATGGAACATGAGCATACGGCAGGGACGCCCGCCCTAGACATGCACCCAGGGGAGGTGACACCACACAGGGTTCTACACCTCCTTAACACACTTCCGTGTGATTCACTTAAATGCCATTAATTGCATTTGATCCGACTAAAGGGAGGGGTCCACCACTCCACTCCAATAGCAGTCTATCTGGCTGCTTGGTTCCAGTTGGGTAATGGGGCGACAGATGCTTCCGGGGTGGGAGTATGGGGTGGGGGGTGGTTGGGGGGTAAAGAGTTTGATACGGGTTTAGATAGTAATGTGTTGATAAGTTCACCTTGTTATTTTAATAGTTCAATGTTGCGATTGAAACGGTCATCCCAAGATTCACAGGCAGGCACCCAGCAAAAGATAGCAATCACGCAGCCCACGACTGGCCCTTACTGACTCAGGTCATCTCATGGAACGTAAATGGCCTGTTAGATAAAATCAAGAGATCCGCTGTATTCAGCACCCTCCGCAGATACTCCCCCGCTGTGGTCCTATTGCAAGAAACCCACCTCCTAGGAACTGGATGTCCCATGCTTACACGGGGAGGGTACGATAGAGTCTACCATGCAGGCTTCTCCAGAGGCTCAAGAGGGGTAGCCATCCTGCTCCACCGTTCACTACCAATGGTAATTACGGCCACGCAACTGGACCCACAGGGCAGATTTGTAGCGGTCACAGGAGTACTCCACGGATGACCACTAAACCTGGTGAGCATATACGCCCCTCCAACAGGGCTTGACGCCTTCTTAACTTCTCTCCGTCAGGTAATTGATGGGCTCCCTCAAGGATCCACATTAATAGGAGGGGATTTCAACGCCGTTCTCGATCCGAGCCTTGACGTATCAGGCGAGATAACTACTAGTAGATCCAACCGAGCGTCGAGCCTCATGGGCTGGGCCGAAAGTCTGGGTCTTTGCGACATATGGAGAATCCGGCATCCTAGGGAGCACCAATACACACACACATCGGCCGCCCACCCGACACAATCCAGAATTGACCTTGTACAGGGAGTGCAGAATTATTAGGCAAGTTGTATTTTTGAGGATTAATTTTATTATTGAACAACAACCATGTTCTCAATGAACCCAAAAAACTCATTAATATCAAAGCTGAATATTTTTGGAAGTAGTTTTTAGTTTGTTTTTAGTTTTAGCTATGTTAGGGGGATATCTGTGTGTGCAGGTGACTATTACTGTGCATAATTATTAGGCAACTTAACAAAAAAAAATATATATACCCATTTCAATTATTTATTATTACCAGTGAAACCCATATAACATCTCAACATTCACAAATATACATTTCTGACATTCAAAAACAAAACAAAAACAAATCAGTGACCAATATAGCCACCTTTCTTTGCAAGGACACTCAAAAGCCTGCCATCCATGGATTCTGTCAGTGTTTTGATCTGTTCACCATCAACATTGCGTGCAGCAGCAACCACAGCCTCCCAGACACTGTTCAGAGAGGTGTACTGTTTTCCCTCCTTGTAAATCTCAAATTTGATGATGGACCACAGGTTCTCAATGGGGTTCAGATCAGGTGAACAAGGAGGCCATGTCATTAGAGTTCCTTCTTTTATACCCTTTCTTGCCAGCCACGCTGTGGAGTACTTTGACGCGTGTGATGGAGCATTGTCCTGCATGAAAATCATGTTTTTCTTGAAGGATGCAGACTTCTTCCTGTACCACTGCTTGAAGAAGGTGTCTTCCAGGAACTGGCAGTAGGACTGGGAGTTGAGCTTGACTCCATCCTCAACCCGAAAAGGCCCCACAAGCTCACCTTTGATGATACCAGCCCAAACCAGTACTCCACCTCCACCTTGCTGGCGTCTGAGTCGGACTGGAGCTCTCTGCCCTTTACCAATCCAGCCACGGGCCCATCCATCTGGCCCATCAAGACTCACTCTCATTTCATCAGTCCATAAAACCTTAGAAAAATTAGTCTTGAGATATTTATTGGCCCAGTCTTGACGTTTCAGCTTGTGTGTCTTGTTCAGTGGTGGTCGTCTTTCAGCCTTTCTTACCTTGGCCATGTCTCTGAGTATTGCACACCTTGTGCTTTTGGGCACTCCAGTGATGTTGCAGCTCTGAAATATGGGCAAACTGGTGGCAAGTGGCATCGTGGCAGCTGCACGCTTGACTTTTCTCAGTTCATGGGCAGTTATTTTGCGCCTTGGTTTTTCCACACGCTTCTTGCGACCCTGTTGACTATTTTGAATGAAACGCTTGATTGTTCGATGATCACGCTTCAGAAGCTTTGCAATTTTAAGAGTGCTGCATCCCTCTGCAAGATATCTCACTATTTTTGACTTTTCTGAGCCTGTCAAGTCCTTCTTTTGACTCATTTTGCCAAAGGAAAGGAAGTTGCCTAATAATTATGCACACCTGATATAGGGTGTTGATGTCATTAGACCACACCCCTTCTAATTACAGAGATGCACATCACCTAATACTCCTAGCACTCTCAGATTCCCAGCCCTGCCAAGTACCATGCATTAGGGTTAGGCTAACCCATTTTAGGGTGGTGGTCTGCATCACCGCACTAAAATACATATGTCACATATATAGGACCTCCTAACACACCACCAGTGATGCCATGCACACATAAGCCGAGACAGTAAGAGCTGCTCAAGTGCACACTGCACACTGTGGCGCTCACAAAATAGTTGGCACTGACCATGCCGCAGCCTGAGAGCTCAGCTTTGCTGGCTGCATTCGTCAATCAACCGAGAGACTCACTTAGCTCGGGCCTGTTACAGTAGCCGCGTGTCATGAGACATCATGTGTCTGGCTGTCCCAGACACACAAAAACAAGAATAAGATCCTGGAGTGATCATTTCTGCCAGTGATGTGATCCCACCTCTCTACTCTGCCATGGATGGGTGCTCTCCTCTCATCCTCTCTTGCCAGGTAATTAAATATTAAAATGCGCTCAACTCTTATTGCTTACAGCTCCACCATCGCTAACTAGGTCCTGAAACAGCTTTATTTTTGTGCTTTGAAGGCACGCTGAGAGACCTTTTCTTGGTTGGGAATGTACTGAAATAAATCTATGTATTCTTTTTATTATTCTGCAATAAGTTAAAAGAGCCAGGGCCATTCATGGTACTAGACTTCCGGAGCTCACAGAAAGGCTGTGCCTGGCCAGGATTTGGCATGCGGCAGGCCATATGAGTCCTACATACATAGCACAGAACATGGTGACATGACAGTAGCAGCAGCTGCTTCACATTCAGGTGGCACCCACCAGATTCTGTGAATCTCTGAACTGTTCCTCTGGTAAAGATAGCTCCCACATACCTTCTGGCTGTTTGCCCCACACAGTGTGAAAGTGTGTAGTAACACAATATCTGACAGTTTGTAGTCACACACCATGTGATAGTGCCAAGTCACATTGTGTGTGATAATTTGTAGGTTTGTATTTACACATCTTATTAAAAATTGTTGTCACACACCCTGTGGAAGTTTACGGAACTCTGTGACAACCTATCCAACTTCTTCCACAGCAAAATCACAACCATCTACAGCAACTTCACACACCATCCCAACCCCAGAGAACTCACTGCTAACCTACCCACCACCAACCAAGACGGCCACCTGACCGAATGGACAATCCTCACCAGAAACAACACAACGGCAATCATTACCATTCACTCAATAGTCCCAAAGGACCCGTGTCCCACGTCACCACTACATCTACAACCTGGGAACATTACCAATCAGCACCACGCTGACCCGCATCAACAACATCTCCATCATGTCTACCACTTTTCCGGATGAATGGAAATCAATGCCACCCTCAGTAAGCCAACTGAAATCAACCAACAACTTCCGACCCATCCACCTCAAACTTCACCATCTTCTAGACAACACTCAGTCAGGATTCAGAAAGAACCACAGCATCGAACCAGCACTCACTGCGGCCACTGACAACATTTGAATCAAACTGGACTGAAGAGAAACAGCAGCTTGCTTCCTGCTCGACCTCTCCACAGCCTTCGGCACTGTCTCCCATAAGACCCTAATAAGAAGGCTCCACAAGATTGCAATATAAGTAGATGCTCTCAAATGGATCTGTTCCTTCCTCACAGGAAGATCCCAAATGGTCAGACTGCCATCCTTCACAGCAGAGACCAAGAAATTGAAATGCAGAGTCCCACAGAGATCGTCCCTCAGCACCATCTTCTTTCAACATAAACAAATGGTGCTGCTCTCCAACATCATCCAATCACAAGACATCACCATCATCTTTTATGCCAATGACACCCAAATCCCTGATGGGCAAGACGACCACCACCAGGACCAACTTCACCAACTGCACGAACATGGTAGCAGACTGCATGCTAATTAACTGCCTGCAGCTCAACTCTGACAAGACAGAAGTACTGATCCTTGGCAACAAGACCTCTCCATGGGACACCCACCTGGGGGCTGTCGGAGCTAGGAGGAACACCCACACCCTCAGACCCTGTAAGATATCTAGGGGTCATCCTAGATGATAAGCTCAACAGGATAGTTCAAGTTATCCCAATGTGCACCTCCTGCTTCCACAGCCTACACATGCTATGATGGATCTTCAAATGGTTGCCTCAGAACACCAGGCGGACTCATCACCTGCAGGCTGGACTAAGGCAACACTCTCTAAGCCAGAATTACCAGACAACTCCTACACAGACTCTGGACCACTCAAGACTGCATCAATACTCATACTCTACTTCCCACGCCACACCCACATCACATCTCACATCATACCGCACCTCAGGAAGCTTCACTGGCTTCCTATTCACAAGTGCAGCCAATTCATAATTCTCTCTCACACACACATACAAAGCCCTAGACAACACAGGACCAGAATACCTCAGCAGCTGCATACACTTTCACCAACCTACCAGACCTACTTTTGCCTCACTCATTCGCACACATTCCCCGGATACGCAAAAGCAAAACTGGAGTTGGTTCTTTCTCCTACATCAAACCCAAATCATGGAATGAACTTCCTCAACACATTAGAGCCTCCTCCTCACTTAGTTTGTATAAACACCTTTGGGATCACACACCTACACTTGCCCAAGCTCCCGGATACCCTCTTGGGTAATTAGTGCACTGTACAAGTTACTGTAACATGACATAAAAACAACACGTTTAAAGTCAAACACTTTGCATGCTGGAACTTGTAGCGTTTCCTTTTTACTGTACAGAATGGGCAGGAAATAAATCCCAGCATAGAAAGTACACCTGGATTAAAAAACACAAAACAGAACTTTGCGATCCTTTGAGCTTCTTCCTCACTGCGCTACTAGAGTTTGAGTAGCTCCAGGGCACATGTAATTTTCCATTTCAGCTGCTTTGCAGCAGTTTCAAGATCTTTTTAGTGTTTCTCATTGCTCAAAATGAGGTCGTTACTGATATTTATCTCTTTCCATGGACTTCATTGCTTGATTTCACTCACAAGAAAGTGTCACTCTATGCGTCACACATTTGGTCGTTGAGTGTCACTCATAAGCAATCTGAAAACTTGGCAGCTGAGGTTTCCTGGCACCTCAGCTCGCAGCTGTCCTGCTCCAGCAAAACTGTTAGCAGGGCTATAAAAGTCGATGCTCCCAAAGTGGCTCCGCCCTGATGACATCTTGATTAATGAAGGGCCTGTCAGAGCTTCAGGACCATGTGACTTTCTTGGTCCATGTTTTAACCATGTCCTCTTTTAACTGCATTCTTTGAAAAACTAGAATTGACAGGTATCGCAAGTGAATAACTAACCGTTTTGTAGGATTATCACAGCAGTTGCCCTAATTTACTCAATAATGTGTTGTCCTCTTCATTCTAAAGCACTCTAACGCCCACAGACAAATTCTGAACTGCATAAATAAATTAATTAATGTCTAATTTATTCAAAATGGCTTTAACATCCTCGGGAGTGGCTGAGTAAAATTCAGGCACAATGTCTAATTTCTTAGTCAGTTTATTTGTTTCATAGATATGTTAGTGATGAGGTGTTATTTTCTGTTGATAACACTTTTTCTTGATACTTTATAGTCATCGTATGGTCACTGAGTAAGCATTGAGGAGGGTGGTGGGTTTAGGTGCTGTTGTGGATGGAATCTAGGTTATACCAACATTTGTGTGGGTTGGAGTTGCTTAATAAACAGCAAGAAACAAGGGGTGGCGGCAGGCAACAACTCAAGAGGCAGGAGAAGGGAAAGTTGTTCTACCAGGTTTTTCTCATTTGGGAGTAGGGGTTATAGGGATTTACAATTTTTCAGTTCTGAAGGATAGAATGCCCCTGGCACAGACACTGTTATTATTAACAAGTCAGTTAATCTCCAACATAGATCTTAGCAGACGAGGGCCTTCCACAGACCGTGCAGGTAAGGATTCACTAGCACAGATGTAATCACCAGTATAGTCAAGATTAAAATTGTGAGCCTGAACATCAGAGACCTAAATGCTCCAGCCAAGCAACTAGCGATACTGAATATTTTGAAACATATCTGTATTGTTTTTTTACATGTATTCTATATTTGTTAAAACATGTAATTGTTGTTATACATTTGTGTTGATCTTGACATTCTTTTCGAATAGATGAATTTTCATCTTAAATACCTGTAGTTGATTATCCAAAATAGACATGGTCTTTGGGATAAATAACTTTTGAACCAAACTGTTGTGCAAATGCTCAGCTTGATTACGTCAGTGATAGCTGCTTCGGGACCTATAGTCACTGGATAAGTATTGTAGACTGTCCAGTGGAGTTTTTCGATCTGTATGTGTGTCCATGTTCATGACTGTTAGGGTGTGGTAAGTACCTTGTTTTTGCCCTTTCCAAACAGAACTGTACTTTTAGGTTTTGCCTATGTTATGACCTCATTATTCCACTTGTCTTATCCTGGTCACTTTAGCACTTCATGTGTTAGACAACATCAGAAGAACCCAGAAAACAACCTTCCTGCTGTTTATGGACTCAGAAGAGACATTTGATTGGGTGAATTGGCATTTTTTGGAGGGAATCCTAAATAAAATGGGAATTGGTCCCAAGTTTAAGACATGAGTATCTGTTGCTATGTGACATCAACAGCTAGAGTCGGTATAAATGAGGTGGTGTCAGAACTGATGTGGGGAAGGGTACAAGACAGGGCTGCCAATTCTAAGCTGCTCTTTGCATTGTGTACGGAACCTATTGCAGACAGAGTGAGAAATAATCAAGATAATAAACAGGTGAGAATTGGGTTTTAGATCCATAAAATAGCATTATGTGCTTATGACATCCTGGTAAAGCTAACAGTCCTCTTGTGGCCAATTCCTGCCTTAAATTACCTGAACTAAACACATTTGGCTTCAAACTAAATGTGTAAAAAAAACTTCCCATAGTAAATGTCTCTACGCCCAGTGAACAACCAGGAACACGCTGATGTGACTTCTCACAGACATCGGTTGAGAATTACATACACTATCTGGGTATTAAAATATCGGCCTAGATAGATAAAATCACCGCCAAAAACTACTCGGATCTCCTGAGCTCAGCACAGAGAGATTTGCAGTCTGACATTTGAGAGGTGTGGGGCTATTCAGGTTCAGTACTTTGGTTGCAATTAAAATTACGCTTTGTGATGCAAACCTTCCCACTACAACCCCCAAAACACTCAATACACAAACTGTGAAAACTAATGGATGGGTACGAATCCTTGAAAGGCAAGGAAACATGTATACCTACCCCCTGAGGGGGTGGACTGGGCATTTGTAACCTAATCAACTGCTATCAAGTACCACAAACATGGTATAATGTTGAATGCAATAGAAAACATTGGTAAAGCACTGGTGTTTTACTGATTAGTTAATAGCTGGCAAGCACATCTGGAAGATGGCTTGGATGCCCAGGAGAAATAGATACTGTGGCCTATATTCATCTCCGCTCACTCAGGCTTCTTTCGCCACCCGGGGCAAGATGGCAGTGATGGGGTGACTCACCACCACATCCTTAATACCTATTTATTGGTGACCTCAAATTAACCCTGACATTGACAGAGGAAGCATATATAGAGTTGCGGAATGCTGGTTGTAAAAGAATAGTGGACCTTTATGACCATGAGGGGCTTCCATCCTTTGAAAAGTTGAAAAATGACAATGCAATACCAGAAGGGGAGAGGATAAGATAGCTCCAGGGAAGACATTGAGTTACACAGGGCTCTATTAGGGCACACACTGATAGACGATAAACTTCATTTGAGAAAGGGTAATTAGGAGAAAAGTTGACAACCAACAGATGTCCGAAATTTATAAATTTCCTATGCATGTTGCACATGTAGATAAATCACCGGCCCAGACGAGGTGGGAGATGGAACTAGGGTGTTCTTTTAAGAGTATGGAGAGGGAAAACATATTTTACAGAAGCAAGTAACAGCCACAGGTGCCACAGGCAGGAAAGCAGTTGTACAATTAACCTCATATTTGTATGATACTCTGGCGAGGGTTCAAGAATGGATTCCTCAAAGCCCCTGCAGTATTGGAGGTATTGTGACGGATCAGGCACTCTACAGCACCTATTGTGGGAAAGCCATAAATTGAAAACTTATGTTGTACATAAACACAGTGTGTGTGACTGAAATTCCCAGGATACCACAATCCGAAATAAGCAGACGTACCACCTGCGGTCACTTAATGGGAAGGCAATTCCACCTACCTTTTCTGTGAGTATTCAAACATTCGCAGTGCTTTGGGAAAGGGATAAGGTGCCAGAGCACTTGAGCTGGCTATTTTTGAGTGTGAAAGTTGCTTGGAACGGAAAATACGTGGTTCTACAAAGAAGAAAGAAAGATTTGAGGATATAGGGGCCCCTTGCATCTCATTCTTGGCACAGGAACCAAAATTGTAAAGTGGATGTGTAGAGATTAACAGGCATATAGAGGCAAACGCCGGTGCACACCTTTCCTGGAAATAATGGGAGAGGGAATGCAGTCCCCGCAGACTTTCAGGTGCATTAAAAGCTATTTGGCGGAAACTGGATTAGTGGTTGGGGCAGTTTGTTTAAGCATTTGTATTTGTTGCAAAAGTCCCCAAAAGGCCAGTGGATGTAGGTGGGGTGTACCTGTAACGATAAAATCAATCCACAGAATTGAACCGCAATATGGACAAATTGCACACAGCATCAAAATTGTGAGGTATGAAACATTATTTATTAACTGGCTCCCTATCTGGATATAGAGTACCTAATCTTATTTTTATTCTTGAAGAGATCCTAATGTGTGAGCACCCTCCAGTGGGAATTTACTTAAAAAAGAAAACCATCTTAACCTGAACAATAACTGCCTTTAGGACTGCAGGCATGTTTTCTACTCAGTGCCATCAGATAGATCTATTAAGAGTGCTTCTTGGGTCTTTTTCTTACGCAGGGCAGAGCTTGCATTGATTTCAGAGTGAACCGTTTATTCAGACCACCAAGTTTAAATTTGTCTGCTGTCACTGCAAAGATTTTTCCTTGAAGACGCTCCTGTGTACTTGACTTGAGCTGCTTTTGGGAAAAAATGACCTGTAAGCAGGTCCTCCATCCAGTAACAAACCTGCCATCACGTTTGTTACCTCTGAAGGCAGACTAACAAAACAGCACTTTATCTTGAGAAATACCCCAATTTTACGTCCCAAAGCACTGCGAGATTTCCCAGCATGTAGGAACCATTTCTGGACTTTTTCTTTCCAGGTCGGCATGACTTATATGGCGGTCCTTGACAGAAAGTGTGAAGGCGGAATTGGCATTGGATGTGTCAACTTAAATTGGGTGTCCCCATCAAGGCCATTTCCAGCAGCATTGATTCCCCTGTGAGGGGATGTCTGATGGCAGCAGCTTCAGGTTGTGGACCTTTGTTTCCTCCACACTGGAAGTGAGACATTAGACCATAGGGAAAAGTGGAGCGCAAAGTGACCTCTTTTTGGCTGATGACCTATTTATTCCCCTTTACTAAATGAGTTTGGTAATTATACCAAACTTCAAAGTGAATATGCTGCTTGTAAATTGATATTAATAGAACCAAGAAAGTCATATTTCTAAATAAAATGAGTTGACAAAATGCAATTTCTCCTTTGTGTCACTGGACTATCTTCATTAAAATATCGTATTTTTTGTATTTTTCAGGAAAACACAAACATTCTTGAACAGCTGATTCCATTGAGAGCAAAATTAGCAGAACTTCTTGGATATAGCACATATGCCAACTTTGTCCTGGAAGTTAACATGGCTAAGAACACAGATAACGTATCCACTTTCTTAGGTATGTTTGTCCTTTGAGGGCTGGGTATGGATCATGGTTAATCTGTCATGTGAAGTAAAAGTATTAAGCTAATTCAAAATAGCAACTGTTTTCTTTCCTCTTTCAATATAAGGACATCTGTAGTGTTGCACTATTTCTTGCATATGGAAATCAAGCAAACCTGTAGTGAAATACACCTTTAACCTCTGAAACTATGTACAGCTGTCAAACATGATACTCTTGGGCGATCCTCATTCATGCAAATAAATCTACCCAGCCCTCGGGTATGGCTCATCTTCATGGCATTTCTTCCTCGTTCTGCAGCTCACATGTGGAGGACACTGTGGTATCAAAGGTTCCTATATGCTACAAGGTTATTAAAATATGTCACCACCTCACATCCATGGGCATAACTACTCAGTTACCCTCTGGGTCTCAAGGAGCACATGGCACAGGAGTCACCATTTTATGATATACAGTATCAGAGTTAATACTGAGAGTACACAGCCATGTCAGTGTTTTCCGATACTGTAGCCACATTTGACTCAACCGCCATACTGTGTTAGAATCAAAAGAGATGTAGCAGTATCAGAAATACCATTGCACAACTATCCATAGTTGCATTAATCAGATTGTTATGATTTGAATTACTTTACCAACCTCAAAAGGATAGGCCAGAATGCAAAACATTACTTGTGCTTCTTCAAAACCAGGTGACACTAAATTCAAATTCTGTAAGTTACTTATGAGGGGATATTATAAAGCAGTTGAGAGGGATAAAAGTGCATACATGTGCAAAAGTGTTTGTGGCTGATTTTGATGACAATGACATCTTTACACCCCTGGAATAAAATAATACTACTTCAAAACTTAATTGAAAACTGTGACTGTAATGATTTTCTTAAATCTTTTATCCCCTAGAAGTGAACGTCAGAAAGATAGTAGTTTGTAGTATAGGTGTTTGGCAAACCCTCTAACTTTCTTCTTGGCTCTGGAAAGTCTAGTAACACTGCTCTTTTAGTCAATGGATGAATAAAGTATAATCCGTGGTGACTGCTAGTGTTACTTCCATAGGTGTAGTTTTTCAAGGTGCCACTGGACACAGACAGAAGATTCAAAATTGTGAAAATAGACTTAAAGAATTATACACATTCCTTATTTAAAGGTAGTAGTACATTGATGTCTCCATTGAGTAAATAGTGGATATGCAATTTTGAAAAGACAGATTCACAATCACAGTAGTGACCATGTATTCCTTGAAAGTGAAAACCCTTTTCTTGCACCAGATTCATAATCCACCTCGTGTTAATCAAATTAAAATTTGCTTTTTTGAAAAAAGATCACCCACATGTAATATAATGCATTATAATGTAATATAATGTAATTGTGCTGCCAACTAAGTGTTAACATTCATAACTCAAATGAACATTTGTTTTCTTTCCTCTCCAGATGGTTTAAATAAAAAATTAAGGCTTTTGGGGGAGCAAGAGAAAAATCTAATATTAGAACTGAAGGAGAAGGAGTGCAAAGAAAGAGGCTTTGAATGTGACGGAAAAATCAATGCTTGGGATCTGCTCTATTATCTGACACAGATTGAAGAGATCAAGTATTTTGTTGATCAAGAAAAGCTGCGGGACTATTTCCCTATTGAAGCAGTTAAGCAAGGCTTATTTAACATTTATCAGGAGCTACTAGGATTGACCTTTGAACCTGTTGACGACTTTCATGCCTGGGAGAAGAGTGTAGAACTTTACACTGTGAAAGACCGGGACACAGGCGAAATCTTGGGCCAGTTTTATTTGGACTTGTATCCAAGGTAATTCTAAGATTCCAATAATTTTGAATGTTGTGGTAAATATTAACAGCAATGAGGACATTTGTCTGACAAAAAGGAAAAGTGTGGATATCGGATAACACCTAGAACGAATTATGTTGGTGTAAATAATACTGGCTTCAGGTCAGTAACCCACAATGTTTTGTTTCCCGAAATATTCCGTAAGGGTGCCCACTAATCTCCCAGAGAAATCCCACGTCCAGGATGCCACAACCACAGGGCAGGCCCAGATCTTATGAATAAAGCAAATCCCTCTAAGATGTAATCTTGGACATCAATCAGAGCGTGTGAGATGTATATTTTGAATAATTGCTGGTATGTATTAGGTTGTGTGAATACATTTAAACTGCGTTAGTGTGAAGCTGCCATTACCTGTAACCATTTAGGTGTATTCATGTATTCTGTCCCATTCATGGTGTTCGATATGACCATCTGGATCCACCTACCTAATGGATTGAATCTTCAGCAGCGTCAGTGGGTGATGCGAAAAGGTAGCACAATCAAGTGCAGTCACCAGGCTTCCCCTTGTGTTAATGACTGTAATTGTTATCCCAGTAGTGATAATTTCAGTGGTCTCCCTGGTACTGTATCCAGGTGAGACGGGACACGTTAGTCAGCCTCTCAAACAGTAAGATTTACTGTGGTAACACTTCAGATTCTCATCAAATATAAGAAGGTTGGCATCCCATAAAGGTCTGTCATTGTATGACAAGCATCTTCAATCCACTTATGTACTTCAGTGTTCCGATTCAATTTAACAAAAAAGGGAAGTCCCCAAAACAGTCAATCATCCATTCTTATATCCAAGACTTGTGGGACACAAGATAGAAACATCTGCACTAGTTTTCGCCGAGGTCATAAAACTGCACCTCAGTTCCATAGCACCATGGCAACCAGATAATAGCAATTTTTCGTGAGTGAGTCCTTTTCACTCCAAATTGTCTAATTGTGAAGTCAAAAAGTAACATTTGAAATCTGGGATAGCTAAACAACCTTTTGAGTAAGGCAATTTAAGAGTGCCAAATGAAAGAGGGTGAATCTGTCTAGCTCACTGTTTTGGGTAACACACAGTGAATGGCCTAAAAGACATTAACTCATTTTAGAAGGACCACCATTTTTATATCTCCAATTCTCCCCATTGTGGAATGAGGTAATGTGGACGAGAAGGATGCAGATCGAAGTATACCCTCCCGGACATGACCCATATTAACATGAACTTTATAATTAGCTGTCTGAGCCACCCAGATTCCTAGATATTTCAAGTCTCTCATCTGCCACTTCAAGCCTAAATAAGGAAGTAGTGCCATCCACGTGTGTAATGTGGTCCCCAGAGATAACAAACATATGTAATTTACTTTGTGCGTCAGCTGGAGAAGTCTCCATATTTGTTAATCAGGTTAAGGAAAGAGGGCATTGCATGCAAATCTTTTTTTCACGTACACCAAGGCATCATCAGCATATAATGACACAACATGATTTATGTCTCCAATAAATATTACTGAATAATGAAGAGTCTCCAAATAAAAGTAATGTAGGTTTATTTTAGCACTTCACCCGTAGCTCTTCCCATCAGCTTCCATCCCAGCCTCAACTGATCCAAGTAGAATCATAACCATCCAACATCCTATAACTCCCCCATATTCTGTATCCTAACATTCCACAAGACATTACATCAAGATACCACCCCCCCCCCTTTTAAATGAAAAAACCTGTTTCCTTAACATTGTATAATCTTATACTACAATATATAGAATAAACAACTTTAAACAGCAAGGACAACTGTTGAGTAATATTGAATACATTAAATAGGAAGAGCTTAATCAAAATCTGTAAAGCACACAAACTTCATTTTAGGACATTTGTTTTCAACTCACTACTCCATTAAGATTCCAAATTCTTTCAGCTTCAAAGTTTACAGCATTGTGAAACAACTTCATTATTCCTAAAGGACCTGAAAACTTGGTGTGTCCTTTGTCCTCGTTGGTTTCTTGATCATGACCAGTTCCCCCACCTTAACATTTTATGAAGTTACATCTTTTGTAACATCATAAATTCTCTTAGGGTATTCTACATTTGTTCTTTCTTTTGCAAGCATGTTCTACATTGACTCCCAGCACACACTTCTGTTTTTACCCCAATGTAACCACCCTGGGGATAATTCTGTGTTTGGTTTCCTTCCTGTGAATAGTTCAAAAGGAACATTTCTCATTGTAGAGTGTTGGGATATTATAAACTTTCAATAATTTTCACACACCCATACTCACTTCCAACTGTATGCACTCCTTTACAGCCCTGTTAAATCTCGTCACAGTGTGGTTCCCTTCGGGATGATATAAAGAACACTTCCAATGTTTGATCCCCTTCGAAAGTATGTTTTTGCATCTCAGTTGACACCAATTGCGAATTAGATATGCCCGCACGATCGAAACTTTCCTCAAGAAAATTGCTACTTGTGGCACCTACTTCTGCCCAGCGTGAGAATTCATAAATCAAAACCAATAAATAGCATGATACACCCCTGCAATGTAATGGTCCCTCAATATCAACAGCTACTATTTCCCATTGTGTAGTTGGCATGTCTCTACACACCGTGGGAGGGTTTCTCATCTTGTACTCTTTGTCACTTCTTCTACAAATCAGTACACTGTCTAACCTTTCTTTCAATTTGAACATCCATCTCTTGCCCCCAGTAACTTAATCGTATGCAAGTCCTAGTCTTACTCATGCCCTGTTGTCCAACATGACCTAGATCTACAATCCTATCTCTCAACACCTCAAAAACCACCAGTCTTAACCCTCTAAAAAGCGTTCCATCCTCACACAACTCATCACATACCTTCCAATAGCCTTCCATCTCAGAATCTTTCTTAAATTTCGAGTCCCACCACTTCGTATGATACTTAACACTCTATGTATGATAGCATCTCCTTCAATCGCATCCAACCATTCTTGATACGTTACACAACCATCAGTAATGCAACACACTTTCACTTCTTCATTTTCTTCCAGATCATCTATCTCCACTGCAGAACTTAGTCTCAATAAACAGTCATCTACTTTATTGCGTGATCCTGGCACATAACACATCTGAAAATTGTATTCTTGAAACCCTACAGTCCACGTACTTATTCTCATGGAGATCATATCCAGTTTTTTTTACTGAACACCTCAACCAAACGTTTATGGTCTGTAGTTACTTTCTTCCTCCTTCACCTCCACTTTGCTCACTGACATCTTTTTCTTTCTGTCCAATTCTTCTACGCAAGCTAAGGAATGTTCCACTCGCTTGGCAATAGTGATGACTTCATTGAGTGTAGAATCGTACTTCAGCCATAACTCTTGTCTTATTTTATCGGAATGACACCTCAACATGAACTGTTCTCCAATGCATTGTTCCATTGTCTCACCAAAGATGCTAGTTTCCTTAGACTTGTAATGTAATCCTCAATACTTTCATCACTACTTTGCTCCCTCACACCAAAAAGGTATCTTTCAAGCACAGTACTGACTTTATGTAAATAATGTAAATCCAGTTTCTTCAAACGTATTGAATTCATTCATCTCCCCATCATCCTTTAAATCATGTACGTTTTCAGATATTTGCTGGCCCCCACAACCTAAAAAATGCATCATTAATGATGTCTTCCTTTCAGCTGTAAGATTCGACCCACATTTGTATAATGCATAAATGTGTTTTCGCATTTCGACTATCTGAATGGAGGTTCTCCTTGACATGAGAGGAAATACGGTGGAGGTACTACGTTCTGCATGACAATGCCTGGAAAGAAAAACATTAATCCACGCTCATAAAAAGTAAATAAATAAATATATTGTATAATCAACCACTAATGTAAATAACCATAGTGGGTAGAGTAACCTACAGTGTGAAGGAGCTCAGTGATATAAATATGCCACTGTCAGAGAGAAAAATCAAGACAGGTCCTTAAACAAAGCTACATGAAATATATGAATTGAGACATAAATCTTAATAAGATTACAGAAAAACTCAGTGAGAGTATTTGCAACGAAAAAGAAACATATGGAATGCTGTCTGGTTTATCTAGAACAATATAAATGTACTGCAGATTTTCAATACACAAGTTCTGCAGTTATTTACTTACTATTTCCATCTAGACAACCTCAAAATCCAGTAAGAAAGTTCAGCGATCTAGATTTTTTTTTCTTCCCCCATGAACCGCATAAATCCAATAACGAGCAAAGGACGGAGCAGAGTGCTATCAACTTGCACACTCAAGGCACTTCCTGAAAGGAATGAGGTGAAAATCTGCAGGCACGGAATTACGTTCGGACTGCAGGCCCGGAATGACAGTCGCACAAGCTGTCACCCTCTGCTCAATACGTGCACTTACATGCGCCGACGTTAAGATGTGGGAGAATACGAAGCGTGTGAACGGCAGAGTGCGTGGGATGAAATCAGCACGCGCAAAGAGCATCACCATTCTCTAGGTAAGAGCACAAGAGGCCTAGTTCAAATACTGTAAGTGCTCGCATTTAGTACTGTTGATGCCGCTGTACTATGGTGGGACCACCGCTCCCCTCACAGTGATCTTGGATGTAAGGTGATGAAGGTTAGACGTTGAAGATAGTCACTCAAAGGTTAGCCACTTTAAAGATTAGTGGCTTCAAACTTTCGGTAGAATCCCAATCACCATCCAAATTGAGTGTAAAACAGTTCTGCTTAGGGATCTGGGGCCAGATGTAAGTAGAAAGCAAATTGTGAGTTGCAATTTGCGAGTCCTTCCGACTCGCAAATTGCAACTCGCAATTTGGAATGCAGAAAGGTGTCTCAGACACCTCCTGCGACTCGCTATGGGGTCGCAAAGACCCACCTCATTAATATTAATGAGGTGGGTCGCAGTTTGCGACCCCATAGCGAGTCTGGGCACTCACGGGGATGGTGGCCTGCTGGAGACAGCAGACCACCATGTCCGTGACTGCTTTTAAATAAAGCCGTTTTTTTTTTTCTATCTGCAGCCCGTTTTCCTTAAAGGAAAACGAGCTGCACTTAGAAAAAAATACCGAAACCTTTTGTTTCGTTTTTTTTCAGAGACCACTGCCTGCTCTGAAAAAATAATTTTGTGATCATTCACAAAGGGGAAGGGGTCCCATGGGGACCCCTTCCCATTTGCGAATGAGTTACCATCCACTTCAAGTGGATGGTAACTGCGAGATGATTTGCGACCGCCTTCGCGGTTGCAAATCAACTTACATTGCGGTGCGAGTCGCAAATAGGAAGGGAACACCCCTTCCTATTTGCGAGTCGGAAACACATTTTGCGAGTCGGTTCTGACTCGCAAAATGTGTTTCTGCATCGCGCGCCGGCATTAGCGCCTCGCAAATGGCGTTTTTCGCCATTTGCGAGGCGCTAATGCCTTGCTACATCTGGCCCCTGGTGTTGAGGTCCTTTTGCCCCTCGTGGACAGTCTAATAATGAGGAGGAGTCTCCAAACAGACGTAATGTAGGTTCATTTATTTTAGCACCTCATACACAACTCTTCCCATTAGCTTCCATCATAGCCTCAACTTTTCCAAGTGGTTTCGTAACCATCCAATATCTTAGAACTCCCCCACATTCTCTACGCTAACATTCCACAAGACATTACATCAGATACCACAATTGCCATTCCAGTAAGTCTGCTCCTAGTGGTTTCACTCTCTGAGTACCCTTTAGTAAAGTGGCCTATACTTTTGTAGTAAGTGATGCCTCCAATACCTCACTCAACTCAGATAAAATCAGATGTGCTCCTTCTATGTAGTCTCAGATCTCTTCTACTTATGTGGGAAACAGTTGTGGTCATAAAGATTGTAAATAACTATTGGAAACCTTATTATTAACCACTTGTGTGTGTTCAATCTGCCAACGATATTATTCATCTATAGTACACCATTTCATGGAGTTTGCTTCCTTAGTGCTCAAGCCAATACCCTACCTCACCTGTCACTCTCTCTATTGAGTGTTAAAAAGCACACATGGACAATCCACCAGAATCAGGTTGCTTCTGATGTACTGTAACATATTTCCAGTGGTAGTACTTCATATAAATACCTCTTCATGTAATTCTGAAATATGAATCTTTCTTGGTTCTTTCATTCAGTGTTACATGAAAGAACATGTATAGACAAGACGATCCATATCCATGAATTTTACCAAGGAAGTACACAACACGTTTGTTTTTGTCAATCTCTCTTTTGGCTTTAGATGCAAGTAGGTGGAATATATAAAAGGGAAAATAGTTCTGATGAAGCATTGCTCAGTAGTGAGAACATGTAAATACAAACAAAACACATGGGCACTACAAGCCCCAGTTGTTCAGTTATTCACTTTCATTTGCTATGTACTTCCTTATACTTCTTTAGTAAAATTCATGGATTGTCTTTTCTACACGTTTGTTTTTCTTGTAATATTGGGTGAATGGATTGAGTAAGGGTAGTATCTCAGAATTATATGAAGAAGTATTTCTGTGATGGCACATCTGTTATAGTACACCCTCACCATGGAGTCACTGTAGGGTTTATGTACAAATCTAACTAATGAAATGTATTTTGAAAGTGCTTGATAAATTCAGGCTGGTTCACTAAGGTCCTCTCTAGTTCAGCAGTCTTTATGCATGTGTTATACCAGATACTGTTTGCTGAGGAACCCTATGAAATCTGCCTGACAATGCAGGTGCCATGTATCACCACTTTCTAGACATCCCATTGCAGCCCCCTCAAAGACACCACCTCTTTGTTCTGATCTGTGTAATTGTTGAGTTCCATACAAATGTGGGATTCAAAAATTAAATCCCTCATGTGAGTGAGGTTTTGGTGAATAAAAAGAAAAGTTTGGAATTTGGAAAATGCACCCGATATTTATCCATCTTGTGAATTTGTGGAAATAATGCACGCAATTGCCCAGTCAGCCTGGTGTCAGTACCAAACTTGAGGGGAGATTCATCTAAAGCTCTACATATAACATCTTTAAAGTCTGCAGACCAAATCATCGGAACATCCAGGGTTCAGTATTGTCAACAATTTATGAATAAAAGCAGTATCAGCTATACTAAATGAATAAACATTCAGTGGGAATAGTTCCCGTCCATCTGATTTCACATACACCTAAGTGTACCCACCCTATGAATTTTTAACCATTTCTGTGGTGTTGAAAGCTACATCCCCTCCAGCTAGTTAGCTACGTCTGATGCATAAGTGGAGTATTAGCAAAAGAACTCTTGGCCCTGCTAGTTCTTTGTTAATTTAGAGAGTGGTTCATTCAAGTGCGTTTCCTATAAGAATGTAGTAAGCTAGCTATTTATATAGTGTGCCAATGTAGGGGTACACATGCAGATAGTCCAGATGACCCTTATTTGCTAACAGGGCTTAAATTAATAATCACAAATGCTGTTTGTATTGTAGTATAGGCGAGCAGTTTATGCTTATCAGAGGGTAGTGTTAAGTATTTGTTGGACCCACATATTCAATAAATGAGACACACACTGAAGAAGAAACTTGAGACCAATTTAGAAAAATAACATAGATTTTTATACTAATTTAGACAGGGAGATGGTTGGCGAAGTGCTAGCAGGCCTCCAAGACTTTTGGAGGATGCACAGCTACAGGAGCTGTCAGGTCTTTGCAATTCTCCAGGGCTGGAGGAAGTCGGGTTGCATATCAAAGGTGGCAGGGGTTTTGAAGCCCCTGGCCTTGGTGTGCAGATTCACTAGCCATCCTGCTGGAGGAGGTGATAAAACCTTCTCAGGAATAGGTCTTGTTTCCTGAGCTCAGAGAGGGCTGGCTTTTACTGTGGATCTGAAACTCGCCTGTGGTGGCAGGCTGGTCGAGATCAGTCAGCCAGCACACTAAAAGACTAGTAGGTTTCAGGGGGCACCTCAGAGGTGCCCTCTATTTGAATGTCACACTAAATCCAATACTGGCATCAGTATGGATGTAGTAAGACACCGTAGGTTTCAGTAAAGCCATCATGTAACTGGGGAACTCTTGATCACCAGTGCCCAGTACATATACTTAGGATGGCTTCCCTGTTCACTTGTATCTTGTAGTAATTTAACTAGATAGCACAGATGCAGATATGCCCTCACATATAATATATTGCATCCTGCCTTATGTCTATAAGGTCTGATGTAGGGGTGACTTACATATATTATATGCAGTGACTTGAGCTTGGCACACAGTGAGTGTGTCATGTCGTGTTTTCACACATGGTTTACACCACGTCACACAGCCTACAATGTCAATCTGCATGCTATTTGTGTGGGAGTCTATTAGGGTGGTTTAATACATGCTGCAGGACCATCTTTAGTGCCCATGCCATAGGTACGAGGGATACCATTTACTAGGGACTTAGAGGTGCTAAAGTCCTTGCCAATTGGGTAAAATTAGACATTTGACTCTTTAAGGGGAAAGAACATTGGCACTGGGGCCTGGTAAGCAGGGACCCAGTGCACTGTCAGAGTCGGAAACCAGCATCTAGTAGTACAAATGGGGGCAAAAAGTGGGGGCTGAACCTGCAAAAAGCTGGGTTTCCCACACAGAATGCCGATATGCAGATTGTCTTCTGAGGTACAAAAGAACCTTTATCAGTGTAGGTTTTGAGACTAAGGACATTCTATGATATCATTCTTAGGTGACCAGCCATATAATGAACACAGGAATTCCAACAAGTCAGGAACTCAAGCAATGATGTATCTCTCACATGCATCAGCAACAGCTTTTCTGTTTTTATTATACCATCAATCCAGCCAGTTCCGAGCTGTATTTGTATGGGTAACTTTTTATTTTTGATGAATTTCATGTTTGTGGGGAAAAATAATCATGTATCTAAGATCATTTTTTCGGAGCCTGCATTTCACGACATCAGATGATTTAAGTTGCCTGTACACCATTTCAGTTTAATCCAGAAACACTTTGCAGCCTTCAAATTTCACTTCAGCCCCCACCTTTGATTATTGTCATATAGCATCACAGTCATGAAAATTCAGGAAGCATGTGAATATTGCTCCCACTGGGTTTCAGCGGAGATTCAAGTTCCCACTACACTCTTTCCAATTAAAAAAAATAGCGAGACCAACTGACATTATAGAAACAGTTAGATTTTCTGCTCTCTGAAGAGAGGTTCAAAGGTGTGAGTAGACTCCTGGAGCTTAATAGTTTGAGTTGCTGAGCATCCTCACGGTCTGGTGCTTACTGGTTTTTAGGTCAAGCCTAGGCAACTTGCATGCGCTGTCTTCAAGTCATGCTGTATTCACTGTGTGAGCCCGCCTCCTGCATTCGATTTGCTTTTGTCATTGTCATTAAGACTTCCTTGCTTCTAAGTGGCTAATGTCTGCTGCGTTTCCCACCTTTTTCATAATTGTTAACTCCCATGGAGTAGTGCCGGGGGACTTGTCTGCTTCCACTTGCGCCATTTTAGTTTGTGTGGTTGGAACTTTTTTCCTTTATTTACAATGGCACTTCTGTGGGGGTGTGTGCAACTGCACACCTTTTATCAGCACAGTGCCCGTAGCTGCTTGCATATTAGGATCTTTTCAGCGCCGATGACGAGACTCGTAGCCAATTCCCTATTTCCAAAGTCGGCTGCCATGGTTGTTATACAAAGTGGCGATGCCCTCAAATAATCACATTTTTCTGAACTTTATCTTTCACTCTGAAGCAAAAAAGAAGTGTTTTCAAGTGAAACCTTTAATGCTCACAGGTTTGGGGTTTTGTTAAACCTGACGCAAACTCTTTGAAAATTTGTCCCTATGGGTCTACTCTACAGAAAGGAAGGGGGTAGGCACAACAGGGGATAGAGGAGACAAGACTTCTGGAGGATGTTAGTATGTAGAAACCAATGGAAAAGGAAACTGCATGAGCATTTAAGGCTGGTGAGATAGTCAGGGTGGGTGGCTGAAAATTAAAAGATGCTTGGGAGAGCCAGTTACTCACATGGACAAATAAACACACAGAAGCACGCGCACATTCACACTAGAAACATGCAGACAACATAGTCCTGCCCAAAAAGAACGAACCGCAACAGAGCTGTTTGCTTCCTGTGTCTGAGTTATCCCAGCGTGGCATTGCTTGTAACCAGAGCTTATTTTAATTTGCGTTGCAAACAGATGTTTTTTATTGTGCCTCAGCTAAATACTTCAACGGAAAGCACAATGCATTCTAAACACATACACACTTTTATTTAATTAATAGAAAAAAATATTTTATTAAAACGCATTGTGAAGCATTTGTGCGTTTCGGAAAATAAACAAATAGGTTTCTACTGCGCGCATACATGTTTTCTGAATGATTTTACGAACGCTTTGGTTCCTTGTGATGATTTAGAGTGTTTATTTTTTTAATTCAATGGTTGAAATAAGCTTTGTGTGTCCCTTTTCTTTTCTGTATTTTTCTTAAGCGCAATAACAAGTGCACCCACTCTCCATTAGCCATACAAAAGCTGGTATTCAAAATGCATCAAAAACACTTGCATTTTCTTTTTTTGTATTTTTAAATTGCACGTACCTGACCCAAATCTATTGAAGCGCTTTACATAAACACCAGTTATATTACACAAAGACGCATTCATTATGAGCGAGCGCAAAGCGCTCCGTCCATTCTGTAATCCCTTTTTGGGCTTCAAACCACGCCCACGTCACATCGGTCACTTACATTGGTTCATGGGCTTGCCTTTTAAAATCCGCTTGCCTTCATTTGTGAAAGGCATTCATACGTCATGCCTTTTCCGGTGTTTAGCCCACCTACACAGCACCAGTAAACTACTAAAATCATGCGAGGCTCAGTGTTTTCAGCCTGGGGTCCGGACTGCACTATCTGTTTATTTTCCACGCAGCGCAATCGCGCTGCATTTTACATAGTGTGACCGAGCCGTGTTTTTTTTTCTTTACAATGCTAATAGCTTTAACTCGAGCAAATGCGAGACCCGTTGCATTGAAAATGCTTGTTTTTCTGTAGGCATGGGGATATTGACTGATTTGCCAAGAATCACAGGATGCTGAGACGGTGCCGAGACGGGAACCCTCAAATAATTACATTTTTCAGAACTTTTGCTTTCGTCCCAAAGCCCAAAAAATGTGTTTTCAAGTGAATACTTTAATGCTCAACACAACCTCTTTGGTAGATCTGTCCCCAAGGTGTGTACTCGAACATAAAGGAAGGGGTAGGCAAAACAGTGTAGAGGAATCAGGGCTTCCGGAGGACATAGAAAACTATGGGGGAGGAAAACGCATGAGCATTTAAGGCTTGTGATAGAGTCAGGATACATGACTGACTATTAAGAGATGCTTGGGAGAGCCAGGTACTCACATGTACGAGTCAGCTCACAGAAGTGCACGCATGCACACAAACACATACACTATAAACATGCAGACAACATAGTCACGACCAACCCAGAAACACAAAGCACACCAGAAGTGCGGTACAGAGGGACATCGGGAAATAATTCAGTGACAGCCTCTTAGTGTAAAAGGACATTTATTAGGACAGCATTGCAACAAGCAACACAACTTTAACTTTTAATCTGGAAAAACGCAACTTTAATAACGCCCTCCCTTTAACATCTCCTCGCTTATCCTTCCACTCCAAACCCTCATTTTGTTTCCATTCCCCTACACACTCCCCTTTTCCTTTCATGCCCCATTTGTTTCGTGCGTACCCCACTCAAAGCCTTCACCTGCTTGTTTATTCCCTGGAAGGGTGGCCAAGCCCGCATCTGACTCACCACCCTCCCCATCTCCTGCCAACCAGCACAAACCCATTTGGCGTTTTGCTGCCCCACAGACACGCTACTGCAACCTGACCTCCTCAATCCTTGTTCCTGATCCACATGTTTTCCCCCCCACAAATCCCCAACCAACAGTCTCAAATCCATCAAATAGTATGCGTTCCCTAACGTGGACAATTGTACACCATCATCCCTAAAGAGCGCCTCGGCCTGCTCTGTAATGTCCTCGTGCTTCAGGATTTTTATCCCCTGTGCCCAGCAAAAAACTATCACTGCTCTGTTAAGTTTCCTACGAGCCCGTTCTATGGCTCAATGTTTGACTGCCCCTCTCCAAACCCTACGAGGTACAAATTCTGTCCACACCAAGCATGTGTCATGCAATTTCTGTTTGATAGCTTCCAAGTCTCTCTGCATGTGTTGCAGTAGCGTGAGTCCTGCTAGTTTAACAAGATCATTCTCACCCAAGTGGATGATTAACAAATCTGGGCATCCCCAGTTCAGTAAGTTAGATGTGATGAAAGGAAGCAGGTTACCCCACTGCATGCCGCTCTTTCCCCACCAAAACACCTTGTGCCGTTCACTGGAAAGTCCCAGGGCTCGACCATAGATTTGTTTCTCCGCGAATTTCGCTGCCCAGTGGATAAATGAATGGCCTACAAGCCACGTGACCATCTTACCATGCGGTGGACCATATGCGTCTCCTGTAACGGAAAAATAACTGTGACATATGCTCTCATAGCGTGACATTCCCCCCGCCAACTGTTGTTGTTCCCCAGCCTTCAAGGCCTCACATAACGTTCACAGCACCTAGACTTCCAGTGACCTATCGCCCTGATCTTCGCCCAATCCCAACCTAAATGCGCCGCAGCCGTGGATGCCACGATTCTGAACGAATGTGTGCCAAAATCCATAGCCTGGCGGCCCGTCCGTCCCAAAGCCATCCTCAATACTCGTAAGAGCTGAAAACTGGTAAGCTTAGCCCCAGACCTGTGTACAAACACCCCAGCTTCCCTGTTTGAAAAACTCAAGGATAGAAACTTAATCCATTCCGAGACTGGACAGGCCAAAGGATTCCCCCTTTTTTCAACCACACCCACTTCCCTCTGCCTAGCTGGTCGGTCTTCGATCGTTTAAGCCAAATACCCAAACGTTCGCCGTGTAAGCAAACCTTCCTGTACCGTACCCCTATTGCTGCTCCAACCCCCAACAGTTCCGACACACGAAATGCTCCAAAAAACATCCACACCATACATAACCGGAACAATGCCAGTTCATATTCGTCTGCGCAACACACAGGCAGCACATGCAACAATTCCAGCAACAATTCAAAATTGATAGGTTCTCTGGCCGCTCTACCCTCCGCTGATCTAACCCTGCCCCAACCCTTTAACATCGTCCCCAACAAATTATTTCTAGCCAGGTCGTGATAAATAAACAGCTTCCCATAAAATGACACACCTGCCAGTTTTCCACCAATAGTCGCCGCTGACCAACCTTTCTGTATCATGAACAGCACAAAACGCAAGGCCCGACGCTCTAACTGTTTACCCTTCTGCAGCCAAAAATTCCCTGCAAACCGCTCAAATGATTGAAAATCCAACCAGGCCAGCCGGTAACTTTGCCGAGTGGATTCCGCTAAAGACATCTCCACCAGCCCCGTGATCATCATGCCCCCCACTCCCAAATGTCTGCTGGGACCGCTGTCTTGTTCTGTTCTGCTCCTGGCGGCAGGTTGAGAAAACGCTGCCAATGTGAACGAGACAGGGAATCCACAATCTCATTGAATACACCCGATATATGAGCAGCTTTAAAGATCACATTCAAAGATAAACACTGTAACATAAATTGGCGCAACAAGCGCAAAACCCTAAGGTCTCTTGCCTTTTGTCTGTTAACCAGTTCCACCACTCCCATGTTGTCAACTCTAAATAAAACTGTCCTGTTTGCTAACTCCCGCCCCCATACTGCCATTGCTACCAAAAGGGGAAAAAATTCCAAAAAGGCAATACTCCTCCCTTGCTGCAACCATTGTGCTGGCCACGACTCTGCGCACCACCTGCCGTCCCAAAAAACTCCAAAACCATTTGCTCCAGCCACATCTGAAAATATCTGTACCTGCCATACCGTCTCAGCCTCACAGAAGAACATGGATACCCCATTGAAATGCTTCAAGAATGTTTCCCACACCCTCACGTCTTCTCTCAGCCCCATTGAAACTCGTATTCTGTGGTGTGGCATCACTGCTCCCGACATAGCCAGCCCCAACCTTCTGCAGAAGGTCCTATCACCTCTGACTACCCTACAAGCAAAGTTGAGATAACCCAGCAACTTCTGTGCTGTTCGCAAATCAATTTTTCGTGCCTCCTTCACTGTACCCAAGAATTCCAGCATCTCTTTGACTTTCTGTGTTGGTAATCTGGCTGTCAGGGTAATGGAGTCTAGCTCTATTCCCAAAAAGGTGAGTACCGCTAAAGGTCCTTCTGTCTTTCTGGGGCCAGAGGCACCCCCATATGTCGCGCCATGTCTAGAAAAGCCGTCAAAGCCTTCCCGCAAGCCCCGGAGTCGCCCTTCCCTACAAACAGGAAGTCATCCAAATAGTGGGTCACCGCATAATCTGCTCTTGCTGAAAACCCACTGCATGAAAGTGTTAAATGCCTTAAACAGGGCGCAAGATACCGCTCAACAAATGGGAAGGACCCTGTCCACGTAAATGGCCCCTTCAAATTGCATCCCCAACAAGTCAAAATCTCCCGGGTGTATAGGCAGGAGTCTGAAAGCTGATTGTATGTCACACTTTGCCAATTCAGCCCCAGAGCCACAACCCATAACCAGTTTAATAGCGTTGTCCACAGATGCATATAATACTCTGGTGTCCTCAGCCGCAATAAAATCGTTAACAGATGCGCCCTCCGGCCATGACAGGTGGTGTATCAATCTGAACTCACCCCGGGCCTTCTTCAGCACTACTCCCAACGGGGAGATCATCAGGGTTTGACTCGGACAATCATAAAAGGGGCCCGCAATTCTGCCCAATGACACTTTCTTATCCAGTTTACTTCTCACAACCTGTGGCAATTCTTTTGCAGACCGCAAATTGTCTGCCCATCGCCTTGTACGTGGACCTTGGTAACTGACCCTAAAACCCTCCTGAAAACCCTCTGCTAGCTTGATTGCTGTAGCCCTATCTGGGTATCTGTGCAGCCATGGTATGAGGAAGTCTATCCTAATTGGCGTAGGCCCCCTTTGGAGCAGGAGGGCCCTGTGCGCCTCTGCCCTTGGATGCTCTCCATTGCTCTGCTGGACTGGAGAGCGAAAAACACTGCGTAACCGGGTGACGGCCCCCGCATTTGGAGCAATCGTGTTTGAATTTACAAGGCTGTCTGGAACAGAAACCCTTGTTGAAGTTCCGGCAAGCTCCCGTCGTGTTAGTCGAGGTTCTCTGCCCCACGCCCGCCCCTCCTGGGGCAGGACATGCCTGAAACGGCTTATAAACCACAGGCAGACCACTAGCCATATGGGTAGATGCCGTGGATTGTGATGACGCCATCCATTGCATCCATAATTCTGGGTCTACATTCCCCCAAGGCTTGTCGGGATTGACACTCACACGGGCCCTGAACTCCTCGTCATAACTCAACCAGGCAAAACCCCCAAAGTGCATCTGTGCCTTTCGAATGATGTCCATATATTTGAAGAGTGCTATGGCCCTGTCTGTATATTTCTCGCAATATATGCTTGCGAAAATCAAGAATGCACATGTCCAATTATCCATGGTAATTGGTACCCTTGGCCTACGGGCTAGTTCCCACTCTTCTTCCTTGGAACCCTCATTGGCCTGTATATCACTATGCAAGAGTTTAAAAACATCTACGTACTCGTGCCTCCATATTCTCGACTTTGTTTTGTCTGCCACATGTGACCCCAAGGGCATGGCCAGTCCCATATAAGGAAGCTTCTTTTTGTGGCCTCCATCTTCTCTGCCCCTGTATTCCCCCCGGCTACCTTGACCCCGCTCTCACCTTTGGGTGGCGCACTGCCCTGCAGCTCTTTCCCTTTCTCACTGCCCTGCGTGCCTTCATCTGCTAGTGTGTCAAGAATCAAACAGTCACCTACCCCAATGGACTTCCGTCCCGGAACATCACCGCCCCCAAAGCCATCCCCCCAAACCTACCACCATTGCCCTTTACCTCTTCTTTGTGTTCCCACAGGCCGCCATACCTTCCGGGGCCCTCGGCCACTTGCTTGTTCGTGCCACCTTTCATATTGTTCTCTGCTGATAGCCCGATCCTGAAAGATAGAAGCGGAAAGAGGGCCCACCTGTCTTCTGTTTCAGCTACCATGCGGCGTTGCTCCAGGATCCTGGCTTCTAAATCCCATGCTTCGCCCATGTCCAGCCTGCCAGGCCTATGGCCACTCTGCCCTGACCCTGTAAGGGGCCCAGGCGCACCTCCCCCCGGCTTTCTTAGCTTGTACCTTGCTTGCCTTGCCTTTTGCCGGGCCACCCCCTTGCCTGGGGCCCTTGCCATTCTTTTTTGCTTCCACAGGGGCCCCTGCTGTATCACCTCCCCCCCCTCCCCGGGAAGAGACAGGCCCATAGGTGTCATCTGTATGCTGGGGCACGGGAGCTCCTGCGCCCCAAACTCCTGTAAAGGGGCCCGTCCCCCACTGGCTGCTCCTGTTGTCCTTCACTGCCAACTACCTGTTGTTCCGGTGCTGCCCCCTCTACTGCTGCCTCTGTTTCACTGGCGGGTCCCTCACCTTCACCCATCTGGCTGGAGGGGGAGGCTGCGCCCCACCGCCGCCTTTTGGGGCTTTTTAGCCCTTTCAGGTGAAGTACAAGCGGCTACAACTGCCGCTACCGGGCCAGGCGTGCTGCGCGTCGGCCGCACCATACCCACCCAGGCCTGGTCCAGAACCCCAGGCCTGAGGAGATCAGCCCGGCCGGCTTCGCCTAATATTCAAAGTGCGGCCTTTACCACCTCGGCGACATAGCTGGCTGCCATGGTGCCAGGCGGGGGCTCTCCTGTCCTTAACTGCCTGCAAGAAGGTGTGTCCGGCCGCTACTCGGCTCTGCAAATTTTTTTTTTCCATTTTATTCGGTCGGCGTGTTATCTCTAAAATGCGCCGCCATTTATAAATTTAGTATTGACCTCCCAGTCGACGAGCGTACTCCAAATGCTCGTCGGCCTGCCGCGCACATCCTTGTAAAAGATTAGGAATGCCGGCGAACCGCCAAAGCGGCCCGGCAATCACGCGCAAGTGCACGCTGGCGGAAACGCGCGTTGAGATAGACTCGCCTCCGCGTCTGTTCAGAACTGCCTCCCTTGGCGTGCGAGCGGTAAATATGCTCGTAGCCTGCAATATTTAAAAGTAATTAAAGGCTCCCCCCAGGCCCTACCCAACTCTCACTTGCCTGTCAAATATATCCCCGGGGACCGGCTAAACTAACCGCGCGATGGGCTGCGCGGAAAGAGGCCGTTCCCCCCCCCCCCCCCCCCCCCCCACCCCTTTTATTCCCACCCTCAAACCCCACCCCCACTTACCTAGGACCAATCCCATCCCGGCTCCGTCACTTCCCCTTCCCGAAAGAGCCCCCGGAAAGACTAGAGCGGGGCTCTTTCACTCCGCGGGCCCCTCCAGTGAGACAGCCAGGCAGAAGGACGACAAACTGATCAATACTTCTTCTCACTTGAAGCAAGCAGCTGGAAGCAAAGTATGCTTCCCTAGGGCTGTCCTCCTCTCCAGTGTGACGCTCTCGCCCTCCCTCCTACTCTCTTTAGGTTTTGGTGAAGACTCTCTAGTTGGGCATTCCACCCAGCTGGACTCTAAGCCCCTTCTGATATTTACATTGGGCTCTTTTCAGAGACTGTGGTAACCTGCGGGCACCTCATCAACACAGTATAAATAAATAAATTATCTTTGGTCTTGCCAATATTAAAGATCACGCTCCTTCCGGTGCGAACCGGGAACCATCATGGCTTGACTGGGGCAATGGAAGACTGAATCGTAGTTATGTGATTACCGACTAATTGTTGTGTTTCCCTCCTAAACAAATCAAGAGATCTCCTCACATAGCCGATAGTTGGCTTGGCTACTAAGCAGGCAGTGTTGTGGTTTTATTTTTTTGCATGATTTTAGGAAAGATAAATTCTCGGGAAATAGCAGCTTTGTTCCGAGGACAGTTTGCTGGTTTACACAGAGGATTACTCACAGCCTTGTCAGATCTTAGCTGTGGTTACTTCACGGGTGCTTTACCAGAGCACTTTTCCTTAAATGCAAATTAGAGAATATAGCAGCTGGGAAACAATGGGGCAAATTGAATATAAGACAACACTGGCATTATGCCAATCTCGAGTAAATAAGTGCTTCCGCAGCATCATTTTAAAGTTTCCAAACATTTATAACAACGGCTAGGTACAAAATGCTGAGAGTGAGTGTCAAATTTAGATTCATTTCACTGAATTCTCACTCAAAGGTGAATGCATCAAATTATGCTATTTTTGAAATATTTCAACATAAATATTGGGCTTGCTCAGGGGTAGAAGTGTGACAAGGCTGCATAATGCATATTCTTTTCTCCACCTAGCACTTCCGGCAATTTAGCCATCCCCATCTCTCTCGTTCTCTCTCTCGCTCTCTCTGTCTCTACCTGTTTCTGTCTCTCTCTCCCTCTCTCTGTTTCTCTCTCCACACGCTCGTGCTGTCACTCTCTTTCCCTGTTTCCTGTCACGTATCTCTCTCTGTTGCTCTTCCTCTTCTCCCTCACATTCTACTCTCTCATGCTCTCTTTCTCTTCTTTAAGGGCCAGATATACAACACATTTTACCAGTCGGGCCGTTTGCGACTTGTAAAATGCATTTTCCTATGTACCAACCCTATTTATGAGTGTGTAACCTGTTACCAACTCAGAAAATAGGATTTGCGCACTGGTATGTATGAATGTTTTGCGACCCGGAAATGCAGTTCCAAAACGTTTGCAGATTACCACCAATTTCAAGGGACCCCTTCCTTTTTGTGAATGGGGGCACCAACATTTTTTCAGAGCAGCACTACCCACTCTAAAAATAAATAAAAAAATTAAAAAAATTAAAAGAACATTTTTCATTTTTTAAATGCATTCCATTTTCCATTAAGGAAAACGAGCTGCAGTTAAAAAATAAAAAAAAAACAGCTTTACTTAAAAAGCAGTCACAGGCATGGTGGTCTGCTGATCCAGCAGGCCACCATCCCTGTGTGTGCTGGCTATTCCCAAGGGGTCGCAAATTGCAACCTGCCTCATGAATATTAATGATGCAGGTCCCTTGCCACCCATTTGGGAATCACAAACAGTGCCTGAATCACTGTTGTATATCAGGTTTTGCGACTCACAAATTGCGAGTCGCTAAAAATCGGCCCTAAGTCCCTATTGCTCCCTTCTCCTCTACTCTTTGTTGCTTTGTTGCTCTCTGTATTGCTGTTACTCTCTCACTCTTGTCTCTGCAATCTTTGCTGTATCGGCCCTGATCTTGCTCTTTTTCTTCTCTTGCTGTTTCACTTCTTTCGTTTCTGTTGCTCTTTCTCTTCCTCTTTTCTGTTGCTCTTTCTCTTCTCTTTCTAGTTATTATCTTTTTATCTTTATTTTTCTCTTACTCTTTATTTCTTTTTCCCTTGCTCTTTCTCTTATATTTCAATGCCTCTCCTCATTCTTTCTCCTTCTTTCTTTGTCTCTTTCTGTCTGTTCTTTCTCTTTCTTTTATATTACTCCAGCCTAACTAGGGGACCGCATTCATCGAGACATAAATGTGATAGGTAAGTACCAGTGCTGTTTACATGAGTCTTAAGTTGACACTGATTGATATGTAAGTTAGTGAAGCATACCGCCCAACTTAACTGATTGACACTTATTGTTGGTGATGTTGTTACTGGTATGCACTGTTGTGCTTTAGTTTACACTTTTATGATTGATTGTTACATCTCAAAGCAGAGTGCATAAGGGGATTTTGGTGTCTTTTTTTTCCTTCATTATCGCATATGAGAGCACATCCAGATATGTGAGTTCAAACAACCAGTTGTACAAATATAACACTTTATTTACTTTCAAATACAGTGCTGTAATGTACCTATTAGTGTAAAAGCTTCCACGCTAAAGAACAGTAGATGTTGTAGCACCCAGGATAATGTGCTGCAATTTCTAAATACTTATAAGGTCCCAAAGGCAAGACCTATTGGCTAAGCCAATACTTGTTCTGCAATTGTTATCACCGGAATGGTTATGCTGACTCCATGGTTTACAGAAAAGGAGAGTGGACAAGCCTTATAAACTGCCATTTTCAAGACCGTAATCTGTTTTAAAATCTCTTCTGGAGTGCCACACTCTAAAATAAAGTAGACCATTTTCCTGTGAAGTCGGTTCCTGTTTGAGTCATATATATGGAGTCTGTAGAAAGTTGGCTCTGTATGTACTATTTCAAAGTAAGAAATAGCATGCACAGAGTCCAAGGGTTGCCCTTAGAGGTAAGATAGTGGCAAAAAGAGATAATTCTAATGCTCTGTTTTGTGGTAGTGTGGTCGAGCAGTAGGCTTATCAGAGGGTAGTGTTAAGCATTTGTTGTTCACACACAGGCAATCAATGAGGAACACACACACAAAGACAATTCCAGGACAATAGGTTTTTATATAGAAAAATATATTTACTTAGTTTATTTCAAGAACCACAGGTTCAAGATTTACAAACAATACTTTAAATGAAAGGTATGTCACTCAGGTATCTTAGGAACTTTGAATTATCACAATAGCATGTACAGTTTTGGCAAAAATGGCAATAAGCTATTTTAAAAGTGGACACAGTGCAAAAATCAACAGTTCCTGGGGGAGGTAAGTAAATGTTAAGTTCACAGGTAAGTACAACACTTACAGGGTTCAAAGTTGGGTCCAAGGTAGCCCACCGTTAGGGGTTCAAGGCAACCCCAAAGTTACCACACCAGCAGCTCAGGGCCGGTCAGGTGCAGAGGTCAAAGTGGTGCCCAAAACACTTAAGCTTCAATGGAAATAGGGGTGCCCCGGTTCCAGTCTGCCAGCAGGTAAGTACCCGTGCCTTCGGAGGGCAGACCAGGGGGGTTTTGTAGGGCACCGGGGGGGGGGGGGGGATCACAAGCAGGCACAGAAAGTACACCTTCAGCGGCACAGGGGCAGCCGGGTGCAGAGTGCAAACGGGCATCGGGTTTTTAATAGGAATCAGTGTGGAGACCCGGGGGTCTCTTCAACGATGTAGGCAGGTACAGGGGGGGCTCCTCGGGGTAGCCACCACCTGGGCTAGGCAGAGGGTCGCCTGGGGGTCGCTCCTGCCCTGGAGTTCGGTTCTTTCAGGTCCTGGGGGCTGCGGGTGCAGTGTGGTTTCCAGGCGTTGAGTTCCTTGAAGCAGGCAGTCGCGGTCAGGGGGAGCCTTTTGATTTCCTCTGCAGGCTTCGCTGTAGGGGTTCAGGGGGGTCAACTCTGGTTACTCACGGGCTTGCAGTCACCGGGGAGTCCTCCCTGTAGAGTTAGTTTTCCGCAGGTCGAGCTGGGGGCATCGGGTGCAGAGTGGAATGTCTCACGCTTCCGGCAGGAAACGTGTGGTCTTTAAAAGTTGCTTCTTTGTTGCAAAGTTGTAGGTTTCTTGAACAGGGCTGCTGTTCTCGGAAGCTTCTTGGTCCTTTTAGGTGCAGGGTAGTCCTCTGAGGCTTCAGGGGTCGCTGAACCCTGGGGGATGCGTCGTCGTTACAGTTTTTCTTGAAGTGGGGAGACAGGCCGGTAGGGCTGGGGCCAAATCAGTTGTTGTCTCCGTCTTCTCTGGCCGGAGGGGCGGGCATCTGCACTAGCTGGGATGCCCTTGGTGCTGTAACAAAGGGGGTGAGACTTTGAGGCTCACCGCCAGGTGTTACAGTTCCTGCAGGGGGAGGTGAGAAGCACCTCCACCCAGTATAGGCTTTGTTCCTGGCCACAGAGTGACAAAGGCACACTCCCCATGTGGCCAGCAACATGTCTGGTGTGTGGCAGGCTGGCAAAAACTAGTCAGCCCACACTGGAAGTCAGGTATGTTTTCAGGAGGCATCTCTAAGATGCCCTCTGGGTGGGTGTATTTTTACAATAAAGTTCACACTTGCATCAGTGTGCATTTATTGTGCTGAGAAGTTTAATACCAAACTTCACAGTTTTCAGTGTAGCCATTATGGTGCTGTGGAGTTCGTGTTTGACAGACTCCCAGACCATATACTCTTATGGCTACCCTGCACTTACAATGTCTAAGGTTTTGCTTAGACACTGTAGGGGCATAGTGCTCATGCACCCATGCCCTCACCTGTGGTATAGTGCACCCTGCCTTAGGGCTGTAATGGCCTGCTAGAGGGGTGACTTACCTATGCCACAGGCAGTGTGAGGTTGGCACTCCCTGCCAGCACACACAAGCTGGCAAGCAGTGTTTCTGTGCTGAGTGAGGGGTCCCTAGGGTGGCATAAGACATGCTGCAGCCCTTAGAGACCTCCCCTGGCATCAGGGCCCTTGATACCAGGGGTACCAGTTACAAGGGACTTACCTGGGTGCCAGGGGTGTGCCAAATGTGGAGACAAAGGTACAGTTTAGGGAAAGAACACTGGTGCTGGGGCCTGGTTAGCAGGCCTCAGCACACTTTCAAATCATAACTTGGCATCAGCAAAGGCAAAAAGTCAGGGGGTAACCATGCCAAGGAGGCATTTCCTTACAGAGTCATTTATGATTGATGGATGCAGCACAACACATTCTTTATCTTATTCTTCGGCATGTTAATAGCTCTTTTGCTACTGTTTGTGTTCCTGATGTTTGGTTCTTATTCTTGGAAGTTGCTCAACCTCTTCTTCTCAATGTATTGGCCTGCCTCCTTCCTCTTCAGTGATGTCAGGGAGATATTGGTGTCTTCCTATATACGTCTGCATTAGTCGTCACCTTCAACCAAGAACTATGGGGGGTTTTGTCTTCTGTAGCTTTTTCCTCCTAGCTGATACACTCTAATTTAGAAAATTGATACTTTTCATGTGAACTATTACATGAATGGTGGCACTACTGCTACTGGGAGAAGTCGTCCTTTCCTCGGGCAGTCAAGAACAGAACTTTTAAGTGTTCTGCCCCTGGCAGATCGTGCCAACTGCAGCGGCTTGTGTCGTTTCTGTTGGTATAAAGTCAGTTTTATTTTTGAGTGTGACCCGTGAAACTTTATTGGCACCGAGTAATGCTAAGGGAGAAGGTTCCTCATCAGTTCCTGATGAAATTGAAGACGCCGCAGTCGACTCCATCTCAGAAGATTTTGCCACTGGTGAATATTGTAGTTTTCTTTACTTGCACCGCCTTGTTAGTTTTATTTTTAATCATGCTAAAGATGGCCTCATATTCTTCCATTGTTCTGAAAATACTGACTCCAAGGGACACAGGCCTAGAGATCTCAACCAGATGGCAATATAAATCTTTATGGTGCAACTAACAGGATTATATTCACAAAGTCTTGCTTATGAGGATGATTCGCATACATAAATATGAACTGTAACCAATTCACTGTTGATCCATAGTGAATTAAACTACCATCTGAGGCTCAGGTTGGGAAGTAGGGTAGGAGGCTTCATTTTAGTTAATGGCTTCAGTAGAGGCTCCATTGCAGGCATGAAGGTTTCGTTTGCTTCATCTGCCCAGTGAAATATGAGCATGCATTGATTTCCAGTATATGCAGACACTCTGTGCATCCACGTGCCCTATTAGTAATTGCAGGCCACAGTTGGGGACCTGTATCAACTCCACTGAGCAGATAGGTGCCAGTTTGGAGAGGGGCATCTCTTAAGCAACCAGGTGCAGGCCAAAATGATTAAATTGCTACACCGAGATTGTCACACTGCAGAATTTAGGATGATAGGCTGCAAGTCGCACTCAGTTTATAATCGAACAATAACGCAAGCAGGGCATCTCTTTGAATTATTTTCCATGCATGCCTACTCTCCACGCCCATCTACCAGATGGTGCCAGAGGAGTGGAAAAGCCCCCTTCTTCTCCAGTAGGTGCCATAGCAAATATACCGACGTGGAGCCTCTGTCCAGCATTGCCAACATGATGAGGCCTTGGTTCTCTTTCCTGGGTGACATTTGGGTGGAAGGCATTGCATTCAACATGGAGACAAGGGTCCTAGGATGCCAGTCCCCAGTAGATGAGGGCTTGTTGTTGCTGAGCAATGATTGGCCTTCCCCCTCAATGTAACTCCGTAGTCCAGTGCCATAGGGGAAGCTGACATGCCACAGAATAATTAATAGGGCTACAGAGTCAGCAGGCCTATCTGCTCACAGCCTCAACAGAAGAGAAAATATTAAGCAGGTAATATGCCATTTATTGTGTGTTGAGAAGATATTAAGCAGGTAATAGGCCATTTCTTGTGTGTTGCATATTCTTATCTTACAAAGAAGAATTGGCAGTGTGTCCATGGAAGTAGTATTGTATTTTGAAATACAAAAATGTGTTTTGACTGCATTGCAAAATTGAAACCAGCTGGTCTTTAAAATTATTCACCTTTTAGGAAACCTCGAGCTCAATGTTTTACCTGCGTCACATTTACTTGCAAGGCACTAATATTTTTGTTTATTGCTATAGGGAAGGGAAGTATGGCCATGCTGCGTGCTTTGGTCTGCAACCAGGGTGTCTTCTTCCAAGTGGCGAAAGAATGATGTCCATAGCTGCATTGGTGACCAACTTTACTCAGCCGGCGGCAGATCGCCCTTCCTTGTTAAGACATGATGAGGTTAAGACCTTCTTTCACGAGTTTGGCCATGTTATGCACCAGATCTGTGCACAAGTCAGTAAATTTATATATTTCTCTTTTTGTTTAATTTTATTGTGGATGCAGGTGTAATTCATATTCAGGTGGAGGGAGCTTAAGATGTAGATATAGTTATAGTTCACTTGTTCAGAACAGTTTGTTTGAAGTTAAATATTAAGAGATTGATAGTTTTTTCTGTCCTGTAGACCTTTGCTTGCACGTCTTTAAAAAGAGTTTAATATATTGATTGAAAATGCAGCCGAACGCCTGCCCTTCAGAGTTTCAACTACTTTTGTGAACCCCCTTTGTTTTTTTGGGGGTAGGAAGAGGGGACTAGGGTGGTCACACCCACTAGATTTCCGTATCCCCATAAGGGCTTTTGTGTACATGGAGAAAAGGAAAATTACCAGGGATTCTCCTCTTAATTGCACTTACTTGTTAATGGTGATGATTAGAATCCAAAAGACCTGCTAGAAACTTACTCCTGTAAGATAGAAATAAGGACCCCCACACGAAACAGTCTAGAACAGTGGTTCTTAACCTTTTGAATTCTGTGGACCCCCACGTAATCATTATTGTAACCCGGGGACCCCCATTGAATCATTATTGGAATCCGGGGACCGCCCCACTGAGTCATTACTGAAAGCCAAAGACCAGAACCCATGCATTTGCTATGATTTGAACCAGAAAATAATACACAAAAATACCAAAACTTGCATTTACCAAACAAATCTTTACATCATTAAATATTTCGTATAATTCACAAACAAATTTTAAAATATATAAAAAAAATATTTTAATGGGAAGGGTGGAGATTTTCCGAATTCAATTCAGGCCACTCATCATCCATACTATATTCTGTTTGATGCACTTGCACTGCTCCCACAATGCAATCCGACCATACTAACTTAACTTTTAGCCTCCAATTTCAAATTCATTCACAGAACATTTAACAATTTTACACTTTGTTTCTCTTTTTATGTACACTTTATCAATCTGTTAATATTATTATATTTTCTAAGCTGTCGCAGGCCCCCAGGCGTCCCTGAACCACAGGTTAAGGACCACTGGTATTGATCACACTACTTGCCTTGGTACATTGTATTATTGTTCTGTTAGTTGCCAAGTCATGTACTACCTCCTAAATACCTGCTGTAGAGGATCTTTAGTTACGTCTCCCATAATGTCCCCTAGAATCTAGTAAAGTTCCCTTCATAAGAACCCCATGTTTGAAGAATCAGTTGGAGACAATGCTTTAATTTGCCGTATTTAAGAACCTTTAGTATCTGATACATTAAAGACCCTGATCATTGCATAAAATGGTTTACCTTATAGCTGCAGCCATTGTTAAAACCCAGCAGGACATCCCTCTGCAAGTTAAGTAGTGAACAACAGAAGACTTGCCAATTTCGTGTACACACATTAAAATATTATTCTGTCAGCTTGGAATGAATAAAGCAAGTAACTCTTATTCATTTTCAGGTCTAATACACACTTAAGCAAAGAGAACACACCCTGTGCACTAATACAGACCACATTAATAAATATTGAAGTTGATAGCACACCCATACAAATATTCGCTGAAAAAAACAAAGGTTACAGGGACGTTATAGTTAGACTCACATTTTAAATGTACAAAACCATAGAAATTCAGCTGTTAGTTATCTCAAGTAACTATAACCACTGCCCTAAGGTAACTATAAATGCGTTCCCGCCATGCACAATTTCTTCAATAATTTTACTGTTGATGTTTCATTTATATTTTTAATGATGTTATAGAAGTTGTCATGAGTGCTGTAATAACAGGTAATTAGCAGTGCATGGCCAAGGCACGAGCTATAGGTACCTTAGGGCACCGGTTATAGTTACTTGAAATAAATCTAACTATAACAGCTAAATTTCTATGGTTCTGTACGTTTAAAATTTGAGTCTAACTATAAAGTCCCTGTATCCTTTGTTTTTTTTCACAGAATTTCTATGTTTTTTAAAATTTAATTCAATCTCTTCCATGCACGGCCTCTGGCTGTGTGTGGCAGGGGTGGGCCGCAGGTCCTGGCAAATTGCCAGGCCCTGCGGCCAACCTATTATAACCACCCAACCCCACACCACCATGGCGGGGGTTGGCCGCAGTGTCTTGCCTATGACCAGGTCCTGCAGCAACCCCCCTCTAACCATGCACGCCCTTTGGCCATGCGCTGTAGGGTTTGTCTGCAGGGTCTGGCCTGCGGCCCGGCCCTTTTTCCAACCCCCTATAACTACCCAACCCCACACCATGCACAGTCTTTGGCAGGGGTTGGCCACAGGGCCTGCCCTGTGGCCAGCCCTGCAGCCAAGCCCCTTTAACCACCCAACCCCACACCACGCATGGGGTTGTGTGTGGGGGGGATTGGCTGTAGGGTCTAGTTGAGAGAGAGAAAACAAGCGAGGAGGGGGAAGGTTTTTAGGCGCTGAGGAATGACCTACTTAGACTGAGATATTTTAGGACAAATTGAAAAGTGAAATGTATTTGTCCAGTAGAAAAAGAGTCAGATGACCTTTCAATATGTACCTTAATCATTTGAAGTTGAAAAGAAATTAAAGTAAGGAAATTATTACTGGATCACCCAGACTAGAACCCTTACATTTCAGTGTATGTGTCTGAGACCTTAAGCTCTAGGCCACAGGTGACTCCTTACATTGCAGTGTCCAGATATAACTATGACATTCAACCCACAGATTTGGAAGAGAAAAAGACTTAAATGTTCCATCACCAGGAAAGTTTAACAGTCAAAAGACTAATAAATAAGCAGACATACTACCATGAGTTAACAAGTTTAGAACCTTCAACCTACTGAGGGACAGTCCAAGAGCTTTACCATTAGGCCACAAGTGCCTCTGTTGTGCTGTGCAGCAAAACATAATTGTAAGTGACAGGATTGCCGGGGGAGCCATAAGGCTCCTGTGGTCCCAGCTGGCTCCTGACTCCTGCAGGAGCCGGCACTGCTCCCGCAAGCAGGGAGCTGCTTTAAATAGCAGCTCCCTGCCTGCAGGAGCAACATTTTCATCATATTTGCGTGCAGGGAAAAAGATGAAAACTCCTCTTTCTGCAAGCGGGAGGTGTTTGACAGCTCCCGCGTGCAGAAAGCAGAGTTATGTTTCCTTTTACTTGTTGGGCGCTGTCAGCTCCCACCAAGCAAAAGCAAACCGCTACCTCCGGACGGTGGGCATCCCAGTGGTAGCAAGAGCCAGCCCTGAGGCAGAACCCCCTACTCTAGTCGGGTCAAGTAAGTTACACACCAGAGATAACCTTTGCTTACCCTCTGGTAGCGTGGCTTAGAGCAGGCAGGCTTATCATCAGAGGCAATGTGTAAAGTGTTTGAGCATCACACCCACACAGAAACACAATGAATACACCACACAAGAGGCTCCTCAGAGGATTATATAAAATTATAGTATATTGTACACAACATAGACCAAAATTATATGAATCATAAATACTTTGCATATTATGCATAAATTATAAATATTCTGCGCATGATGCAGGAATCGAATCTCACTTTAGATGCAGCAAGTAACTATTACATAAACATTACTTTACATGCATGTGACAGGTACCCTCCATAGGAACACAGTATCTCTTTAAAGGCAGAACCCTGTTTGCAGGAACAGCACATATATTACACAATACTACCATACACACATAGGGCGCAGCGCACCTGTTCTCCTACTACCTGGTTAAGAGGCGTTTTGGCCAGTTCCTAAATGCCGCAAAGCTGTGAGGTATTCTTTGAGGTCTCACCCCGTAATACGAGTTGACTAGCAAGTGCCTCCAAGGTACAACCCAATATAGGGGTACAAACTGTAGGGCTTGGCGGGGACGCCTTGCTGGGTCTCCCTAGGTGGAGGGGAGTCAAAGGCAGCTGTCGGCGAACAAGTGGTGCAGCTGCCAACCACAAAATGAAGACCCCTTCTTCCTGGACGCCTGTGAGGTCGCTTCTGACCTGGCCTTTGGCTGGGAATTGGGGTGTATCCCTGGTGTGAGGCTGTGTGTGTTGGCAGGATGCAACTCCTTGCAGCGCACCCAGTACCTTTTAGAGAGCTACTGTTTGGGTCGCTTGCGGGCACCCGGACCTGAGGCTGGGAATTGGCGTAGGGTCCAATGGTGTCACTCAGCGAGCCCGCTCGAGGAGAAGGGCCCGACTGAGGGGTCTTTGCAGTGCATCGCTGAATCCTGCACGCCAGTCTGGCTGACAGGGCCCCTGGGAAGGCAGTTCTCGTAGTGCGGCAGTGGACTAAACCAAAAAGGCATGGCATGCTTAGCCCAACTAGATAATTGCCCACAAAAGGAGTTTCAGGCTGTCCCTGGTGTCAAGCTTGTAATTTACAGAACGGCCATAAGGACTGGAAATAAGCACTGGGCTCGACGCTCAGTAACACCAGCTGGTAATTAAATATGTGCACAGGAAGCAGAGCACTTTCACTTACAGGATGGTGCCATCGTAGAATCAAGGAAAGCACGAGGTCTTTGATGTTCCTGAGACCCTAGGGAGAACATGGGGATTCCAACAAGCCCTTGGAGATCACTTTGGGCTCCAGTTGGAAGGGTACTGCTCCTCAGCAAGGTAAGGTCAGCAGGCGGGAGGGCAGCTCAGAAAAGCAGGTAAGCAGTCCGTTAAAACAGTCAGTCCAGGCAAAATGACAGTCCTACAGCACAGCAGTCTTTGCTCCAGCAGAGTTCTTCTGAAGTCGAAAGTTGTACAGTTTCAGCAGCATATCCCTGGCTCCAGACGATTAGCCCTTTGTGTGAGAGCAGCACACAGCCAATACAAATGTTACGTGTGAACCACCTCTACCTCTCCCACCCCCGGAAGACTATCAGTATGCAGATGAATGCAGATGTATCCCCTGGTACACCCAGCCCTTCCTATGTTGTGGCAGAATAGCCAGTAGGCACAAAGTGTCGCTGTCACCCAGGGCCAAACGTGGATTGGAGACAGGTTGCAAAGCACATAGCTATAAGCACAGAGAAATGCCCACTTTCTAAAAGTGCATTTCTAAAATAGTAATGTAAAATCCAACTATACCAGTAAGTAGGATTTATCATTCTATACATATCAAACATGAGAAAGTTACTCCTTTCTGATCAGGAGTCGCCACTTAAAAGTGTATAAAGGTATTCCCAATGCTAACCTACGAGAGGAGCAGACCTCACAGTAGTTAACAATGGCGTAGGCTGTTTGTCACTACTAGGACTTGCAAAACATAAAAGTACATGTCCTACCTTTTACTTACACAGCACCCTGCGCATAGGGCTACCTAGGGCATACCCTAGGGATGACCGCTGTGTAATCAAAGGGGAGATTAAGGCTTGGCAAGTAATCCTAGTACCACCTCCCCTCGCTGTTTGGTGCCTCCCTTCCCTGCTGTCTCTTTCAACTCTGCTGAGTGTTGGTTGCAGGTGGGAGCGGTTGGTCGGCTCTCCTTCACTTTTTCCCTCCTTCGCTCATTGTGCCCCCTGTGCCTGTCTTTCTGTTTTCCTCTGTTTCTCATTGTGCCCCCCTGTGCTTGTCTTCTTGTTGCTTGGGCCTGTCTCTCTCTTTTTGTGCCCCCAGCGTTTTGTGCATTCGGCTCCCGTTGCCATTCCTGCCATTCTACCCCCCCCACACTTTTGTCTAGCCCATCCTTCACCCCACCGCTCCCCTCATATGCCAGGACCTACTTAATGGCGGTCGCGCGCCAAAGGCAAGCCTGTCTACGCCTGACAACGCCCGGACCACAAACCTTGGCTCTCCCACCATCCGCCGCTACACCGAGCTCCCAGGAACCAAGAAAAACAACTGCTGCAGCACCTCTCTCCCCGGAACATGGTCAAACCTTTCTCTTGCCTCCAATGCCATTTCACCTGCGTCACCAAGACTCCTACTGGCCCTACACCACCACTTTCCAAACACGGGAAACAACTCCACTGCCTACTGCTCAACACAAGATCCCTCTGCAAATACTCCATGGAAATATGGGATACCATAACTACCCTCAACCTAAACCTGACATTCATCACCGAAACCTGGCTCACACCTGCATCAGCTACTGACATCACCTGTGCCATCCCGCAAGGCTACTAGCTGATTCACAAAGACTGCCACAGCAAACTTGGCATCGCCACCCTGCATAAGGAGAGCCTCCAGTGTACCACCATCGAGGAAAAAACATCTCACCTCATAGAACAGTCCTGATCCAAACCAACACCAGAACAACCATTAGGGGATTCCTCGAGGAACCGACCACTGGCACCCCGGCCTTCTGCAAGGATATCGCTGAATTCATTGCCCCCCTGGCCTTCAACTCAAGACACTACATGCCCTTAGGAGATTTACATTTCCACCTAGATGACCCCAATGACCACAACTCCACCAACCTAAGCAACATCGGACTCAAATAATTAGTCACCATCCCCACACACACACCAAGGGGCACACACCCTAGGCACCATCTTTACATTCAGCGACAGAATCATGTTTTCTCACACACCAGAACTCACATGACTGACCACCATAACAAGCAGACCGGAGCCTTCCACGATCCTCCTACTCCCTCACACCGCAGGTTGGGCAACATCACAGAGACACAATGGACCACTACCTTCAACTCCAGCAGACCCAACCCATCCGGCAACCTCGAACAAGACGCCTGCAATATATCAGATTGGATCTTCAACAGCGCCGACAGTCGCCCCAACAAGAAACTCCATCACCAGAAGATCCAGCAAGCCCACTAGTTGGTTCATCCTCGAGCTCTGATCACTCAAGAGAGAATGCAAACTGCTAGAAAAACGATGGTGCATGAGAAGAGACCAAGCAGACCGCACCACCTTCAAAGAGGCGTGGAATAAATAACACCCAACGCCTCAAAGAAGCAAAAAAAGGGTGTCCTTTTAAGCCGCATGAAGGAAAGCACCAGCCGCCCCAAGGTACTTTTCAAAATTGTCAAGGAATTATTTTGCCCAGCAGCCGCAGAAAACACTATCCAATTGTAGGAAGCTGGCTCTGTATATACTATATCAAAATGGGATATAGTGTGCACAGAGTCCAAGGGTTCCCCAGAGGCTTGACAGAGGCTGAAATAGATAATACTAATGCTCTGTTTGTGGTAATGTGGTCGAGCAGTTAGGCTTATCAGAGGGTAGTGTTAAGCATTTGTTGTACACACACACACAGGCAATAGAAGAAACACACACTCAAGGGGTCATTCCAACCTTGGCGGGCGGCTACCGCCGCCCGCCAGGGGGAAACCACCATTTGGCCGCCATGCGGCCAAAATTACGCGGCCCCCATTCTGACATTCCCGCTGGGCCGGCGGGCGCTAACCAAGTTAGCGCCCGCCGGCCCAGCTGGAATAAGGGCTGCAACACAGGAGCCGGCTCCGAATGGAGCCGGCGGTGTTGCGGCCGTGCGACGGGTGCAGTTGCACCCGTCGCGCTTTTCACTGTCTGCTAGGCAGACAGTGAAAAGCTGGCCGGGGCCCTGTTAGGGGACCCCTGCACTGCCCATGCCAGTGGCATGGGCAGTGCAGGGGCCCCAGGACACCCCTTACCGCCAGCCTCTTCCTGGCGGTGAAAACCGCCAGTAACAGGCTGGCGGTAAGGGGGTCAGAATCCCCAGGGCAGCACTGCTTGCAGCGCTGCCCTGGCGGATTCTCCCAGCCGGGGCAAAAACGGCGGGAAACCGCCGGCCCCGGCAGGGCGACCGCGGCTTTACCGCCGCGGTCAGAATGGGATTGGAAGCACCGCCAGCCTGTTGGCGGTGCTTCCGTCATTCTTCGCCCTGGCGGTCCAAGACCGCCAGGGTCAGAATGACCCCCTCAGTGACTTAACTCCAGACCAATAGGAGTTTATGTAGAAAAATATGTTTTGTTAATTTATTTCTAAAACCACAAGATTCAGTTTGCAGGTAAGTACATAAAATAAAAGGTACTTTGCATATATATGATCAGGACTTTGAATAGAATCGACAATGTATACAGTTTTTCTTAAAATGGCAAAAAGCTATTTTAAAACTGGACACAGTGCATTTTTCAAGAGTTCCCGGGGGAAGAAAAGATAGTACAGTTTTTCAGGAAAGTATACAACTTACATTTCTTATCTCCGGGGTGTAGGTAGTCCGTCGTTGGGGGTTCAAGTTAACCCCAACACCCAAACACCCACCACCAGCAACACAGGGCCAGTCGGGTGCAGAGATCAAAGAGGAACCAATTTAACGTGGGCTCCTATGGAGACAGGGGACACACAAACTTGATCTGCTGGCAGGTAAGTACCCGCGGTTTTGGAGAGCAGACCGCAGGGTGGGGAAGTTTAAGAGAGCTCTGGATGGGCCCCAAGTAGGCACCAAACATGCACCCTCAGCGGCACTAGTGGGGCCGGGTGCATGGTGCAAACAGGGCATCGGTTCTTCAATGCAGCTCTATGAGGGGAACCTGGGGGTCACTCTGAGGCTGCAGACGAGGACCAGGGGGGCCTCTCGGGCAAACCACTGGCTGGACATGGAGGAGGGCTGCCTGCCGGTCGATACTGAACTGGGGGGTTGGTTTCTCCAAGGCCTGGAGGCTGCGGGTGCAGTGGTTCTTCAGGCGTCGGTTCTCACCGTCGAGAGCTCGTGGTCAGGAACGTCCTCAGGATTCCCTCTGCAGGCGTCGTCATGGAGGGGTCAACCCAGGGTGGGCACTTGATCACAGTCGCCGGGATCCTCTCTGGCTGAGTGGACCACCTGGACATGGGCCATGGGCGCCGGGTGCACAGGGGTCAGGGCTCACGCATCCGGAGTGAGGTATGAGTCCTTGGTTGTAGCTTTCTTCAGACAGAACCCCTATCCTCTGGAGTTCTTGGTCCTTTTGGGTGCAGGGCAGTCCTCTGGAGTTGGCAGAGGTCGCTGGTCCCGCAGGATGCGTTGCTGGTCTTTTTGCAGGTTCTCTGAAGCAGGAGACAGGCCGGTAGGGCTGGGGACAAAGCAGTTGTTGTCATCCTTCTTCTCTGCTGGGGGTTTCAGCTTAGCAGTCCTTCTTCTTATAGGTCGCCAGGAATCTGGTGAGTTGGGTTCAGGGAAGCCCTTAAATACAAGATTTCGGGGTGTTACAGGGGTCAGAGGGCAGTAGCCAATGGCTACTGTCCCTGAGGGTGGCTACACCCTCCTTGTGTCCATTCCCTTTGGGGAGAGGAGCACATTCCTATCCCTATTGGTCCCTGTCCTCCAAACCAAGATGAAGGATTGTGCAGGGAGGGGGTCACTTAAGCTCTGGACACTCTAGGGGTGGTCCCAGCTGAAGTGGTCACTCCTCCTTGTATTTCCAAAGTTTCTTGCCGATCTGGCTGCCAAAAGTGGGGGCTTCGTCCGAAGGCAGGCATCTCCACTAGCTGGAATGCCTTGGGTCACTGGTACATGAAGCCTGGGCCTTTGAGGCTCTCCGCCAGGTGTTACAGTTCCTGCAGTGGGGAGGTGTGAAGCACCTCCACCCAGAGCAGGCTTTGTTTCTGGCCTCAGAGGGCACCAAGGCCCTCACCCCATGAGGTCAGAAACTCGTATGCTAGTGGCAGGCTGGCCTAGACTAGTCAGTCCTACGCTAGAGGATTGGGTAAAATACAGGGAGCATCTCTAAGATGGCCTCTGTGTGCATTTTGTAATTAATCCCACACTGGCATCAGTGGGGTTTTATTATGCTGAAAAGTTTGATACCAAACTTCCCAGTGTTCTGTGTAGCCATTATGGAACTGTGGAGTTCGTTTTGACAAACTCCCAGACCATATACTTAATATGGCTACACTGCACTTACAATGTCTAGGAATGGACATAGACACTGTAGGGGCATATTGCTCATGCCTTAGGGCTGTAAGGCCTGCTAGAGGAGTGACTTACCTATGCCACAGGCAGTATTTTGTGGGCATAGGACCCTGAGGGGGATGCCATGTCAACTTTGCCTTTTTCTCCCCACCAACACATACAATCTGCAATGGCAGTGTGCATGTGTTAGGTGAGGGGTCCGTTAGGGTGGCACAACACATGCTGCAGCCCTAGGGACCCTCCCTGGTCATAGGGCCCTTGGTATCACTGGTACCTTTTATAAGGGACTTATCTGCGTGCCAGAGGTGTGCCAATTGTGGAAACAATGGTACATTTTGAGGGAAAGAACACTGGTGCTGGGGCCTGATTAGCAGGATCCCAGCACGCTCTGTCAAATCAGCATCAATATCAGGCAAAATGTGTGTGTGTGTGGGGGTGGGGGGGTAACTGCAACAAGTGCCAGTTTTCTACACCCCTAGCTACCTGATCACTGACTACAAGACACTATCCATCCAAGAGACAGCATCCTTCATGAGTTCGACCCACTCTGGCTCGCCTAACGATCCATGCCCCCACTACATCTTCAATCTGGGACAGACGGAAATCAGCAGCTTCCTCATACCCATCCTCATCACCTCCATCAGGACTGCCACCTCCCCGAAACATAGAACAAGTAGAGGTCAAACCGCTCCTGAAGTAACCATCCGCCGAACACAACAAACACAAATATTACCGCCTGATATCACTTCTTTCTTTCCCAGCCAAGGTTCTAGAAAGGACCATTAACCACAATCTCCTGGGTACCTCCCAGTGCGGTTTCTGTGGCAGCCTCAGCACCAAGACCGCCCTGATTGCCGCAAGTGACAACATCAGGTCCCTCCTCCACCACGGAGAGAAGGCAGCCCTGATCCTCCTGGACCTGTGTAGTAAGGTAGCCTCTTTCTAGCCTTGTTACCCCCACATTTGGCCTGTTTGTGAGTATATGTCAGGGTGTTTTTACTGTCTCACTGGGATCCTGCTAGCCAAGGCCCCAGTGCTCATAGTGGAAACCCTATGTTGTCAGTGTGCTTGATATGTGTCACTGGGATCCTGCTAGCCAGGACACCAGTGCTCATAGGTTTGTGGCCTATATGTGTTCCCTGTGTGGTGCCTAGCTGTATCACTGAGGCTCTGCTAACCAGAACCTCAGTGTTTATGCTCTCTCTGCTTTTAAAATTGTCACTGCAGGCTAGTGACTCATTTTACCAATTCTGATTGGCACACTGGAACACCCTTACAATTCCCTAGTATATGGTACCTAGGTACCCAGGGTATTGGGGTTCCAAGAGATCCCTGTCGGCTGCAGCATTTCTTTTTCCACCCATAGGGAGCTCAGACAATTCTTACACAGGACTGCCACTGCAGCCTGAGTGAAATAACGCCCACGTTATTTCACAGCCATTTTACACTGCACTTAAGTAACTTATAAGTCACCTATATGTCTAACCCTCACTTAGTGAAGGTTAGGTGCAAAGTTACTAAGTGTGAGGGCACCCTGACACTAGCCAAGGTTCCCCCACATTGTTCAGGGCAATTTCCCCGGACTTTGTGAGTGCGGGGACACCATTACACACATAAACTACATATAGGTCAATACCTATGTGTAGCTTCACAATGGTAACTCCGAAAATGGCCATGTAACATGTCTAGGATCATGGAATTGTCTCCCCAATACCATTCTGGTATTGGGGGGACAATCCCATGCATCCCCGGGGCTCGAGCATGGAACCCGGGTACTGCCAAACTAGCTCTCTGGGGTTTTCTCTGCAGCTACCGCTGCTGCCAGCCCTCAGACAGGTTTCTGCCCCCCCGGGGCCTGGGCAGCCCAGTCCCAGGAAGGCAGAACAAAGGATTTCCTCTGAGAGAGGGTGTTACACCTTCTCCCTTTAGAAATAGGTGTTAAGGGCCTGAGAGGAGTAGCCTCTCCTGGCCTCTGGAAATGCTTTGAAGGGCACAGATGGTGCCCTCCTTGCATAAACCAGTCTACACCAGTTCAGGGATCCCCCAGCCCCTGCTCTGGCACGAAAAAGGACAAAGGAAAGGGGGGTGACCAGGGGTGGTGCTCAGAGCTCCTCCAGTGTGTCCCAGACCTCAGTCATACTGAATGCAGAGGTGTGAGGGCACAATGGAGACCTATGAGTGGCCAGTGCCAGCAGGTGACGTCAGAGACCCCTCCTGATAGGTTCTTATCTGGTTAGGTAGCCAATCCTCCTCTGAGGGCTATTTAGGGTCTCTCCTGTGGGTTTCCCGTGATGTAATGAATTCAAGAGCTCACCAGAGTTCCTATGCACTTCTCTCTTTGACTTCTGCCAAGGATCGACCGCTGACTGCTCCAGGGCGCCTGCAAAACCGCAACAAAGTAGCAAGAAGACTACCAGCAACGTTGTAGCACCTCTTCCTGACAGCTTTCTAGACTGTTTCCTAGTGGTGCATGCTGTGAGGGCTGTCTGCCTTCACCCTGCACTGGAAGCCAAGAAGAAATCTCCAGTGGGTCGACGAAATCTTCCCCCTGCCAACGCAGGCACCAAACTTCTGCATCACCGGTCCTCTGGGTCCCCTCTCATCTTGACGAGCGTGGTCTCTGGAACACAGGAGCTGGATCCAAGTGTCTCTGACAGTTCAGTGGCACTTCTGTCCAAATTTGGTGGAGGTAAGTCCTTGCCTCCCCATGCCAGACAGTAACCCTGTGTACTGCGTGAATTGCAGCTGCTAGGGCTCCTGTGCACTTTTGCAAGACTTCCTTAGTGCACAGCACAGCCCAGGTCCCCAGCACTCCGTCCTGCATTGCCCAACTCGCTGAGTTGGACTCTGACTTCGTGGGACACTCTTTTGTTGTGCTGAGACGGCCGCCGTGCTCAGATCTTCTGAACGCCTGTTCAGGTGCTTCTGCGGGTGCTGCCTGCTTCTGCGTGGGCTCTCTCTGTTGCTGAGCACCCCCTCTGTCTCTTCTTCTAAGGGGTGACCTCCTGGTCCTTCCTGGGCCCTGGCAGCACCCAAAATCCTCAACCACGACTCTTGCAGCTAGCAAAGCTTGTTTGTGGTCTTTCTGCATGGAAACAACTCTACATCCTCCAGCACGCTGTGGGACATCTTCTGACCAAAGGAGAAGTTCCTGGCACCTTCTGTTGTTGCAGAATCTTTGACTTCTTCCACCCGGAGGCAGCCCTTTTGCACCTTCATCTGGGGTTTAGTACCTCACCCCCACCCCCCTCTGGACACTTGCGTGACTCTTGTACTTGGTCCCCTTCCTTTGCAGGTCCTCAGGTCCAGGAATCCGTCTTCAGTGTTTTGCAGTCAGTTGTTGTCTTTGCAGAATCCCCTATCCCGACTTTATTGTCTTTCTGGGGTAGTTGGGTAACTTTACTCCTACTTTGTCAGGGTCTTGGAGTGGGGTATCTTGGACACCCTTAGTGTTTTCTTACACTCCCAGCGATCCTCTACACACTACACTAGGCCTGGGGTCCATTTGTGGTTAGCATTCCACTTTTGGAGTATATGGTTTGTGTTGTCCCTAGGCCTATTGTCTCCTATTGCATTCTATTGTGTTCTACAGTGTTTGCACTACTTTTCTAACTGTTTACTTACCTTATTTTGGTTTGTGTGTATATTTTGTGTATTTTACTTATCTCCTAAGGGAGTACATCCTCTGAGATACTTTTGGCATATTGTCACTAAAATACATTTTGTCACTTTATTTTGAGTAACTCCGAGTATTGTGTTTTCTTATGGTATAGTGCTATATGATAAAAGTGGTATAGTAGGGGTTTTGCATGTCTCCTAGTTCAGCCTAAGCTGCTCTGCTATAGCTACCTCTATCAGCCTAAGCTGCTACAACACTACTAATCTACTAATAAGGGATAACTGGACCTGGCACAAGGTGTAAGTACCACAGGGTACCCACTATAAGCCAGGCCAGCCTCCTACAACCTGCCCGCCTCATTTGACACAGTCTCTCACTACACCCTCATCTCCCGACTCAACCACCTCCAGATCTGCAGCAATGTCTTCAATTGGATCCACGCCTTTCCCACAGGACGCTTCCAGAGAATCCACCTCCCACCTTTTGCCTAGGAACCCAAGAACATCATATGCAGCGTCCCCCTGGGTTCCTCACTCAGCCCCACACTCTTCAGCACTTACATGACGACCCTGGCCGAGATTGTCCATTTCCTCAGACTCAACATCATCTCATACTCCGGTGACACTCAACTCTTTCAGAAGACCACGCAACCCCCAGGGCCAGCTTCAGCAACGCCATGACCCACGTTGCCAAATGGATGAGATCCAGCTGCCTGAAGCTGAAAACTGACAAGACGGAAGTGATTGTTTTCAGTAACACCACCTCCCCCTGGGATGACACCTGGTGGCCCTCAGTCTTTGGTCAACCGCCGACACCTTCTGAGCATGCCCACAACCTTGGTTTCATCATAGACAGCAAACTGACCTTCAAGCAACACAGCAACACAGTAACCTTCTCAGGCTTCCACAGCTCCGCGTGCTACATAAAAATTTCAGATGAATCCCCATCGAAGCCACAAAAACGGTAACCCAACAGACTAGACTACAGAAACGCCCTCTACATCGGACTCCCCGCCCAGCTCCTCCACGGATTCCAAACCATCCAGAATGCAGTAGCTGGCCCATTCCTTGGCATGTCCTGGTGGTCCGGAATCTCCTCCCACCTCAGAGAGCTCCATGCCCGTGCACCATAGGTGCAAATGCAAGGTTCTCACCCTTGCGTACAAAGCCCCCCACAACACCGGACCCCATCTCATCAACCACAGACGGTCCTTCCCCCCCCCCTCCAGAGAACTACGCTCCTTTCTCACCCTCGCGGCAGTAGGTGCTTCTTCTGCTACATCACCGCTAAGCTCTGGAATGACCCCCCCCCCCCCCGATTACCTCTCGCACCCTTCTTGATTTCAGGAGAGATCTCAAGACATGGCTGTTCGCTGAGAAACCACACTCCCAAAGCTACAACCCTCATCACCTGGATACCTCCTGGGGTGAAAAGCTGCGTTTTATAAGCACCTCCGATTGATTGATTGATTGATTGATTTTAAATGCCAAGTCCAAGTGGTAGTAAACAGCACTCACAGGCCCTGCAGTGCCAGGTCTGAGACTGGTTTGAAAGGCTACTTCTGTGGGTGGCACATTCAGTGCTGCAGGCCCACTAGTGCAATTTACTTTACTTGCTCTGTGTATATGGTATACCACTTTACAAGGACCTTACAAGTAAATCAGATATGCCAAACAGGTGTAATCCAATTATACCTTGTTTAGAAAAGAGTGTACATGCACTTTAGCAATGGTTAGCAGTGGTAAAGTGCCCAGAGTCCTAAAGCCAACAAAAAGGTCAGAAAAATAGGAGGATGGCTAAAGGTTTAGGGATAACCCTGCAGAAAGGGCAAGGTCAAATTGATAGGTTTACTTCATGTTCTAATTATATTCGTTTAGTTTTTTAAGCAAGTTATGCCTCCCATGGACAGACTTTTAATGGTGAAGAGTTGCATTTTTTTGACCAGTTAGGAAAGCAAATAGTGACAAATGAAAATGGTTGAAATAATCGTAACTAGTGGTGGTGTTGTCCTTATTGGCTTTCATGGATAAAGGGCTTCTGAGTCCTTATGGCACACTAGCTGCAAGACCCATGCCTAGGCACACTAATGAAATTTAGAACGCCTCACTAGGAAGACAAAAAGTGAACGATTAAAATTGTATTGTTACCGACTCCTATAAGGTGATTACATTCCCTGCCATCTGCAAGGAATGTCAGAATGCTTTACCACAGAATTATATACAAATTGCATTGTTAGACTGAGTAGAGAAAGTCCTTGCTAAAAGTTGATGGCAGCATCTTCATGCTTGATTTGTTGCGACTGATATTATACCCCTAGAGAAATCGGGTTAAAGAAATCCAGGTGAAATAAACAAGATATTTGCAGTAAATGTAATACTAAATAAATATTTACTTGCGAAAAGACAACTGGTATACGCAGCCTTCATTGATTATAGAGTATACAGAACAGACAGAGTGGATTGTAAGACATTTTGGATCAAGATGCTAGTGTTCAGTAAACGGACTCCTGTTCTACAGCTGATAATACATATTAACACTTGTTGTCAAGTGGTCTTAGTGGCAGATATGAGATTATCATCGAGAATCAATACCAATAAGAATGCAAAGAAGTGCATTCTTGCCCTAGAGGTTTAAAAGGTTAGAAAACATCCACTTAATAGGTGTCTATCAAATAAATAATGTCATTTCATTTATCTTAACCCCCTATCAGACGTTAGCACAGTTTAGATGCTTTACAGAATTTTATAACCATCTTTTAAAGAAATAATATCTTGAAGACCAAAATAAATAAAAATATAAAAGAAAACAACAGAAATTCACATAGAAAATTGGTGTTAATGTCTCGGAGCCAGTGAAAGGTTCTGTATGTATGTGGCTTCTGTTAATTTAAAATCTATCTAGCAATGCATTTAAGCGGAACAATAATTTTACAGAACTGTCTCTGCAGGGAGCAGAATTTGAAAGTTTTATGAGTTTACAGGGAAGAACCATCTTTCCCATCTCTTGATGGTATATGGTGCCAATGTTCAGCCAAGTCTCCTTAAGTATTCACTCCCCACATAGGTTTTTTCAATACTTTTCCTAAAATGTTTCTTTCTCTGAGAAATAAATTTGAATTGCCAGGCCTCAGATTAGCGCTGGATCTGTGAAGTGTTGGTTATAAGCTTTAGTTGCTATACTAAGGTGGAATTAAGGAATATATACGGTTCCCGGCAATACTTTAAGAACTTATATTCAAAGCGATCTTCAGTCCAGCTCAGGTGTTCTCCCTTCTATATAAAATTTTTATATGTGCACCAGAGGCGAAGCTAAATATGAACTTAATAATACAACTGAGCAAAATATTGTTCAACTTTATCTTCAAATGTAGTTGAAGACAGTTTGAAAAGACCTTTTATACATTTTCGGAGTGGAAGCCTTATTTATTTAAGGTGCAGTAGGGGAAAGCGGAATGTTAAGTCTACTGAACAACAACATTGTAATGTTTGTAATACCAGAACTCAAGATCTTGGGTGTGTCCATTTGTCTGACCAAATGTATTGCTGTTACATGTTAAAACATTAAGACCAATGCCTCTTAAGTGATCAGCTCAGGTAAGGCAAAGAATCTTGTGGTAGTACCCCTTTCTCCCTCTGATTGCTACAGAATTTATTATATAAAATGTTTTTAATTAATTAACTGGAAATTCAATTTTTAATTATTGTAAGAACTGTTTGATCTGTTCTTTTGAGGCCAAAATCAGAACAAAAAGTAGAAATAGAAAATTATTGATATACTTGGTTTAATTCTCATCACTAGTAATTGCTCCTGGTAGCATTTGTAGGAAAGTGCCCCTTTTTGACATGGTCATCCCCACTTTTTGCCTGGTATCTCATGCAATTTTTGACTGAAAGTGCAGTGGGTTCTTGGTAACCAGATCCCCAGTGCCAAATCTCTTTTCCTAAAACCGTGCAACTGTTACCCAATTGGCCATAGCTTTGGAACCCCTGTAAGTCCCTAGTAAATGCTACCCATCGTACTTAAGGCATGGGCACCCAAGAGGATCCCCAATGACTGGAGCAGGTATTGTGCCACCCTCAGCGATCCCTCAGCACATGTGAACTGCCATTGCAGGCTCCGTGTCTTGGTGCAGCTAAAACTGAAAACACAACATGGCACACAGTCTGTGTGCCCTGTCCCCTAACACTGTGTGCAATATATGTAAGCCACCCCTACAGCAGGTGTTACAGCACTAAGGCAGGGTGCATTATATTAGGTGTGAGGAAATATCTGCAAGAGCAGCTATGCCCCTGCTATGTCTTTGTCGATTCTCCGACATAGTGAGTCAACAGGGAAGTCATTTTAAATACATGTGCTGGACACTGGTCAGTACGAGTTGCTCAGCTACTTGATGACTTTACTGAAAACAGGGATGTTTGGTATCAAACATATCATATTAGTAAACCCTCACTGATGCCAGATATGGATTTATTAATAAATGCACCCTTACCTCAGAGGTGCCCTCTGAAAAACCTACCACTACCCATGTGCTGGCTTACTAGTTCTAACTAGCCTGCTACCACCAGACATGTTTCTGACCCCCAGGGGAGAAATCCTTTGCTCTTGGGTGGATAACCTGCAAGTCTGCATTCCAAGGTGAGGGGCTTCAAGGAAGCCCACTGCATTTGATGTGTAGATCTGACTTCCCCTAAAGGAGAGAATGCCAACTAGCCCCCCACCCCCCAGAAACCATTTGGCACCTGGACAGGCATGAAAATTAGTAGTTAGGGAGGCTTGCCCACCTCTCAGGTCAGACACACCCCTAAGGTGAACTGCCTGATGTGGACACAATTTTTTAAAGGCTGCCATCTTGGTGGTTGCAGAACTAGAAACTCTGGAACAGGGTTATGCCCACTTCCCACAGGAAGTGGTCATTTAGGGGTGTACTGACCACAGGGATAAGCAGCACATTGGCTACTATCCTACACTCCCCGAAACACACTTAAATTCAGTATTTGGGGAGCCCCTGCACCGAGAAATAAGATCATGCTGACTTGAAGAAGAAAGACATTCCAGAGATGCAAAAGTTAAGAACTGAAGGTCAGTGACAGACTTGGCGCCAACCCTGTCAGCCTGCCTGCTGACTGCGACAGTTACGAGAAAGATTCCTCTTTCTGCAGCTGCTGAAACTTCCAAAAGCCTGGGAAGACTGCCAGTCTTCCCCCAGCACAAGAAACTCCCATAGAGCAGCAGAGTTGCTTCCCTGAACCTTTGCAGGCACCCAGGAAACACTGAAGAGGACTCCGGACTACCAGAACCCAATGCCGGACAGCACCACTTCACCCGTGTCCCCTAGTCCGAGTTGAAGTGGGCCAATGTTGCCAGTGTGATCCCCAGCCTCTCCAGAGACAAAGGGCCTGATTACGAACTTGGCGGAGGGAATACTCCGTCACAAACGTGACAGATATTCCGTCCGCCATATTACAATTTCCATTGGATATAATGGAATCGTAATATCTGTAATGTTTGTGACAGAGTAACCCCGTCCACCAAGATCGTAATCAGCCCCTAAGACCATCATGGGCTTCCCCACTCTAACCTTCACACCGGTGCCTGCAGCCTCTTTGTTCAGGTCCCCCTCAACCGCCTCCAGTGACAGCAGCCAGACAGTCCACTGCACTTCTGCACCCTGACGCCACAGACCGAGGAGAAGAGGACCACTTGTGTCTCTGCATCCTCAAGCTCGTGTTCCAAGAACCCTCTGCTCCCAGACACCCCGGACCGAGGATAGGAGGACCACTGGTGCCTCTATGTCCCCGAGCATCGCAAGACTTGCGTCCACTTGGTGGCTCACCCTGACTGGACTCCCAGGGCCAGATGTAGTAAAATCCGATTTTGCGAATCGGAAATTGCAAGTTGGTGCGCCTCGCAATTTCCGATTTGCAAAATCGGATGCAGAACGGTGTCTCAGACACCGTCTGCGAATCTCAATGGGGTCGCAAAGACCCACCTCATTAATATTAATGAGGTGGGTCGCATTTTGCAACCCCATTGAGATTCCCTGCACTCACAGGGATGGTGGCCTGCTGGAGACAGCAGACCTCCATGTCTGTGACTGCTTTTTAAAAGAAAGCTTTTTTTTTTTTTTGTATTGCAGCCTGTTTTCCTTAAAGGAAAACGAGTTGCAGTACAAAAAAATAACGAAACCGTTTGGTTTCGGTTTTTCAGAGTAGGCAGTGGTCCATTGGACCACTGCCTGCTCTGAAAAAACATTAATGGCGACATTCACAAAGGGGAAGGGGTCCCATGGGGACCCCTTCCCTTTTGCGAATGGGTTACCACCAGTGTGACACTGGTAGTAACTGCGAATTGCTTTGCGACCGCGTTCGCGGTCACAAAGCAATTCTGCATCGCGGTGCGAGTCGCAAATAGGAAGGGAACACCCCTTCCTATTTGCGAGTCGCATTCCCATTTTGCGAGTCGGTACCGACTCGCAAAGTGGGAACGTGCATCGCGATGCGCGTTTTGCATGGCGCAAACTGTGGTTTTTGCACTTTGCGCCATGCAATATGCTTCCTACATCTGGCCCCCAGTATTAACCTGCTGGATCGGTCCCCGTTGACTAACAATGAGTACCCGAAGCTGTGCCACACCCTCGCACCCCGCCGCCCCAGTGCTGCTCGGTGTGACCTGTTGGTATGGCTTTGAACCTTGCCAAATACTTACATTTAGTCCAGTAGATTGGTCCCGAAAGTCGCTGTACTATACCTGTCTGCTGTATTAGTTTTTCCTCCATAGCATAACACTGCAGCTTTCAAGAATTGCGCTGGTTCGACTGTTCTAAACTTTAAAGATTTTTCCTACAAAACGCATTTACCTTATCATATTGATTCTGGTGCCAAGACATATATAAAGACATATATAAAGATATTTGTTATTTTTGTAAATTGGTGTTTATCTCCTTATTGAGTCGTGTGTGTATTTGCAGATGTCTAAGACACCTGTTTGATCAGCCTGAGGCTGCTCGACCACACTACCCCCTAAAAGAGCACCTTGGGATTGCTAGAGCAACCCTGTCCACTAGTAAGGGTACCCCTGGATTCTTTGCACAGTATACCATATAAAGAGCCAGGTTCCTACAGCATTCCATTACATATGTTTTAACTCATCTACTGTGCCATCCACCTTTAGTATTAATTTTACCTCAGGTGGTTTGTGTCAAAATTGCTGTTTATCATCCAACATCTTAGTAAAAGCAGCTCGGATGATTTCATGTTTTCCATTTTAGTAATTTGAGAATACTTTCCCCATAAATGCACATTGGTGTAAAGTGCGTACCTGTGTTTCTGCCTTCAGGTCCTGACTTTGTTCTGAAATAGCAACAGAAAGAAGGTAGAATTGTAAAGAATGGACAATAAAATACAAATATCTGCAAGCCACTAGCGTCCTTTAATAATGTGTCACTTAATGTAATTAAAACTAACTGTCTGATGCAAGATCTTAGAGCGGGTTTATTATGTTGTGGGGAAATTAATAGCAAATACAGTCAAGGATAGTGCTAATTATGGGAGCATGAAAAAGAAACAACATCTTCCTGCAAAGACGTAATAAAGAGTAAGAAAAAGATAAGTAAAAAGGCAGTTGTTCAAAAAATGTATTTTTAGTTTTTAAACATACTTAAGCTTCAAAACGTTTGTTGTTTCCTTTCACTCTGATCAGACTCATTTCGCAAGATTCAGCGGAACCAATGTGGAAACAGACTTTGTGGAGGTGCCGTCACAGATGTTTGAAAACTGGGTTTGGGAAAAAGAGACTCTCAAACAAATGTCAAAACATTATAAAGATTGGAGCCCAATTCCAGAAGATTTGCTTGAAAAACTAATTTCCTCTAGATTGGCAAACACAGGTACTTTCGGCTACTTTTGCATCGCTTTATATAGTAGCTATAACAAAGACTTCGATGTTCATTATTGTCAGTAGGGGCTTAGGGCCAGATGTACAAAGCATTTGCTTGTTGGGAATCAGCCCGTTTGCGACCAAAATACATGCGTTTTCAACTGTACAAACACCAAACTGCGATTCAAGGGAACAGTCTTTCGGGTTTGTGACCAAAAAGAGAATTGCTATTTGGAAGGGCATGTTTAGGGCATCCCTTCCAAATACGGAATCTGAATCGTATGTACTAATGTTTTGCTACCAAAAGAAGTCCCCTTGGGACGCCTTCCCTTGAGGAATGTTAAACATTTTTAAGAGCAGGCAGTGGTCACAAAAACCACTGCTTGCTCTTAAAAAATAAAAATGAAACTTTTCTGTTTTTTAACTTTTAAATATCCCATTTTCTTTTAAGGAAAATTTGCTCCTTTAAAAAAAAAAAAAAAAAGGATTGCTTTATTTAAAAGCAATTACAGACATGGTGGTCTGCTGACCTCAGCAGGCCACCATGCCTGTGACGGCAGCAAGTCCTTGTGGTTCACAAATTGCGACCTATTCCAATAATATTGTAGGTCTATATGCGACCCACTATGAATTGCTAATTGGGAAATGAGGGCCAGATATAGCTTTAGTACATTATTAATAGTGATTACCAAATAGTTGTTCGTGAAAAAATATCTCTTTTACTAATGTTAGTATATCTGGCCCTTAGTTTGGGGATTACCTTATTTTACTGCAGTGGCTGAATTTCATGACGCGGTGATGAACACATGCGTTTTTTGGATTGTTCTGAACTTTTCAAAAGTGTTTTCTAGCACACAAAGTTAGTGGAAAGTGCTTATTTTAAATCTAGACCAAACATATCTTTCTATACACAAACCCTGCTGGTAACTGCTCACAGTGGTCATTATAATTCTACATTGTGTTCATGAAGTGACTCAGGAGATAGTTATGCTTAGCCTACTCCCATCTCGAACACATTGGCAATGGCCCCCCGAATACTCTGGATGCTGACATTGCTCCTCATTACTACTTACTCGGGCAGTATTCACTGTGCATACTGTAATAAGAGAAGCACAAGAGCAAACCCAGTGACCTGATGAACAGATGACTCATTCTTTCCACGGCACTGTCACCTGTAGCACTTGAAAGACAAAGGACTTTCTTCTCTCTGCCTTCATCCATTTCAACCATCTCCATCTTCACCTGAGATTGGAATACTCTCGCCTGCCTTTGTCGTAAAATATTATGTTTGATGGCATGTGTGGCGCTAGATACACATAATCTGCATACTCCTGCCGTCTAGTGTTGGGTCCGGATGCGTGCAATTTGTTTTTCTTCAAAGACGTCTCTTGAGTCACGAGGTAAAGTGACTCCTCCTCTCCGTGATATTATGCATGGGCATCAACGCCATGTTAGATTGGTTTTTTTTCTGCTGTCTGGTTTGTACGTGTTCTTTGCTGCTCTTGTTCAAGACTGGTTTCGGCCTCCCTTCGTTCTGTTGTTAATCTCTACACCCGTTGGTATTGTTCTTGTTTCACTATCACCCTTCAAAAATAGAAGAAAACCGTCTCCCGTTGATTTTACTTTTTCCACTCAAAGCCTACCTGTCTCGCCCGTTCAGGCCTTTTCTCATCTAATTGGCTTTGACTAACCATGTGCTGCTAATGGAATGGACTCCATTTAGGTTCTGTCCTAGCTGCAATGCCAGATACCCACATATTGACCTCCATAAGGTTTGTAAGCGGTCTATCTCCTGACCCCAACAAAGAAAACTGTGAAGCCTGTTCATCTTTTTGGTCGAAGAAAACATTGTGGGATCATCGAGCACGTCGGAAAGAAATGCTGTACAAAGATCTGAAAGAAACACACAACATCTTTGGACACCACCATGTCGAACAGAAGAAAGAAATGCACGAGGCCACCAAGAGATATTCGGTTTCGACCGGAACTATGGCTTCCAGGCCACCACTGCCAACAGGCCTTGGTAGGCACTGAACACTTGCCAAGGATGCCCCGCCTTCGGGCTTAGCACCGAAAGCTAAGCCGAAACATCCCGCTGCCGCATCTAGCTGACCAGTCTCCATGTTGAGCCTACCAGCTACCTCATCAGCTCAGAGCACCCTGGCTTCCACAGCTTTGGCTCCAGCCACCTCGGCACCGAAACAAAGGCCAAGTTCAGCACCAAAACCTTCCATTTTGGCACTGGAAGAGACTATGACCGAAAGGCTCGACCCAAAATAGAAAAAGATCCACATTTAACCTTCTACTGGCTTCATTTTGGCAAAGGCAGTCAGCGCTTACTTCATCCAAGCGCTAGCTCTCTTTGGGAGAGGCCATAAATCTTCCTGCTCCTTCAGAAAAGAAGGACATTGCCACCAGTCATATACAGCCACCCGTCATATACAGCCACCCTTGCCTGCTTTGCCTCCACCTCCACTTCCTCCCTCATTACCACCACCTCATTCACCACATCGCCTACTTAGTGATATAGGTGATGTTACTCCACAGGGCTGCCCACAATCTTACAGTGGAGATCAGGGAGGGGAAGATCACGCAGATCAGCAGCCCACAGACATGGGACATTTACGATATTGACTTTCATGGGGATACCGACCCAGACCTCCACACACCTACGCCTTCTTCCCCACATGACACAACATCGCTCCAGGAACTCATTGCTAGGGCAGCTACATATCCTCAGGTCCTTCTGCATGAAGACCTAATTGAGGATAACTTTCTTTTCGAGATGCTCTCAAATACCACCATGGCATGTCAATATCTGCCCATATTTAAGGGGATGCTCCGCCACTCGGATGATATTTTTAAAGATCCGGTGCGGGCACGAGTAATTACACAATGGTAGATAAAAAGTACAATGCTGCACCCTCAGATCCAACTTACATCAGGGGTCAACTACCCTTAGACTCACTGGTAGTATATATTGCTCACAATTTGTAGACAACAGCAGATGCCCCTCCTTCAGATAACGAGTCTAAACTCATTGATGCATCAGGGAAGAGTTGCAGCACAAGCAGCCAACCATTGGTTAATTGCTAACACCCAAGGGTTATTGACAAGGTACGACAGGGCGCATTGAGATGAAATAGAGAAACTCCTGCAATATCTCCCTGAGGACTACAAGAAACATGGCTTCAAAATGTTTAGGAGGGAAAACCTATTTCAAATAATTCAATCAGGTGTGCCCTTGACTCAGCGGGCACCGCTGCCAGGGGTATCAATACCAGCATACTGCTGCGTAGACATGCTTGGCTACGCATATCTGGCTTTAAGCTAGAGGTACAATAAACATTCCTGAATGCCCCTTTTGATCAAAAACATCTGTGTGGTCCCCATGTGGACCAAACATTAGAGAAAATGAAAAAAGGACACAGAGGTTGCAAAATCCATGGGGGAGTTACATATCCACACTCCTCAGGTTTTCTTTTGGCGCCCCACATATACGCAGGGCAGCAAGACCACAGATGCCTCTACTTTCTCTTAAATGCAACAGCATCAGTTCTCCCTTCAAGGGGATATTATAGAGGCGCATATAGAGGAAACAATTCCAATGGTCTTTGGAAAGGGCACTTTCTCCCTGCACCGTACCCTTCACCTCAAAACAGTGACTCTGTACTCATTCGCCCTGATCACTTAACACCTGTTGGGGGAAGACTATGATATTTATTCCTCACCTCACAAATCATTACAGCAGATCAGTGGGTGTTGGAAATTATCCTACATGCTTATTATCTGGAGCTCATCAATACACCTCCAAACATCCCACCTCACAGACACAAACTCTCCACAGAACATCTAACCTTTCTCAAACAGGAAGAATAGGCTCTCTTGCTCAAAACCTGCCAGTGACCTCAAGTAAGACACCCAGACACTCAGTATTCCCCACTGCTCCCAATTCAGGCTCCTAAGGATTAATTCTTATTAGCATCATAACATAAGACCAGGCACATACTTTGCATGAGGAGGTGATCTCTGAGTGAAAGCTTTTGGGTTATTCTAGAAATAGATATATTTACAAGTGTGATTTTTTTCATGTAAACTTTTCTGTTGGGAAAGTAAGTTGAATTTGTTCTAAATCGACAGGTCTTCTGACCCTCAGACAGATTGTTTTGAGTAAGGTGGACCAGTTTCTTCATACAGCATCATCAGTGGACACTGCAAATGTGTATGCCCAGCACTGTGAAGAGATACTGGGGATCTGTGCCACTCCAGGTATGTATTTAAAACTATTGGTTTTGCACATCATGAGAACTGTAATATAATTATGATGGAAGGAGTCCCACACATGAGTATAAATTGGAGGAAATGATCTTCTTTTGTGTGTCATTCCCTCCGGTTTTTGCCTAGAATGTTTTTGTTGGCCTTGGAGATCTTTGCACTTTACCCCTGCTAACCAGAGGTAAAGTGCCTGTGCTCCTGCTTTAAACATGGTAAAGTTGGTACACACCTGATTGGTTTATTCAACTTGCCTGTTAGTTCCTAGTATATGGTACTGAGTGTCCCCAGGACCTGTAAACTGAAACTATACCAGTAGACTACAGCTCTCACAGCAAGGCAATGTAAAGCATATCTCCAGGTCTACCATGGTAGCCTGGCTGTGCTAAACTGTAGATTTGACCTGCCAAAATAACCCTTTTTCTAAATGCCAAAACCTGTTCTTTGAATTATTAGTAAGCCCCCCACCCCACCAAGTAGGCGTTATTGCTCATAAGGTATGGTGCATGCATGGTGCATGTAGGACATGTACAAGTTAAATGTTAAAGATGTCAATACAGTGACAAACACCTAAAAGCTATTTTCACTGTAGCAGAGTTGGCTGCTCAATAGGAAAACACTGGGGTATAATATTAAGTTTAATAAATGGTATCTCTGCCTAAATAATAGCTACAAATGTCATTTTTAGACATTTTGAAATAGTTATTACAAGTCTAATTCACCAGTGAAGTCTGATTTTGTGATAAATATTTGGAAGGAAGACTTTTAGAAAGTCGTCATTGCCGTACTAGAAGTTCTTGGAAGCTAACTCTACATTTTGCTTTCCCACTCCTGCCAGCCATGAATTAGCATTTCAGTAGGCGTGAATGATGTGTGAACTTGCTCCCAGGACAAAAGGCCTTGACTGTGGGAAGATGCGGGCCTGGGCTCAAGGACTTGATCAGCTTCAGAGGCCTTCCCTGTCACAAGCAGATGGAGCTATTACCCAGACATGCACCCTTTTTTATCTCCCAACCCAGTCCAGCCCCCATCACAGTAGGCCTCTTGTTGGCATTACAGCATCAGATCTTGCTGGAGTGTTAAGACCTACTCGACAGATCTGCTGGGGTTTTTCATTTGGCGTATGGGGTGTACTTCAAAGGAGGGAAGCAGAATGCCAAAACAATTGGTGTGTATCCACTGTCTGGTTACTGAAACATCAGCTTTGTTCTACAAGACTTCTGTCTCTGAGTTTGTTGAGGCTACAGGGTGCCTAAAACTGGATTTTAGTGTTATTTGTGGGCAGACACTAGGATTATCATAGTGCATTCCCCACAGACACTTGAGCCCTCTGAGTCCAAGTTTAATTTGGTCAAAGACATTGGTCATATTGAAAATGCCCACAGTGGGTAGTTTTAGCCATGGGAACCTTTGCCCATTGGTTAGGGCATTCCCAGGAGTCATTCCCACCCACTAGCTTGTGCATAAATGTAGTATCTCCAGGCACTCACTTCAGAACATTCCTGGATCCGATGAAGATCAGATAAGGACTGAACCTGCAGCCTTAAATCTGGAGAATAGCCCTGGAGGACTGTACCTGCTCTCTCATGTGTTCAGAACACAAAAGTGGACTCTAAGGTCATAGGTGGACTCCAAGGGTCTTCAGGCTCACCCTCTGTTTAAGCTATAGAGTTACAAAAAGCTCTAAGAGACTTTTCCTGCAACTGCTCAGCTGATCAATGATAACTGGACTGGGACTAGTCTGTCTAGTTGGCCTCTGCCTGCCACCCTGCCAGTCTCGAAGTACCTCTCCTGAGCACCTGTGGGGCTTTAGAAGTGTATTCTTGTGGTTGAGTCGGACATCAAGGATTAAAGTCAGAAGGAACAATTTTTGACCTGGACAAACCTGGTTAGAGTAACCGACCTGCGTTCCATCGCAGTAAGTGTCAGATTGCACCTGGGGCCTGTTCTGCTGCAACCATTGACTATAGTTGGCACTTTGCATTTTTTTGGTGCTACGTTAGGATTTTTATTGTTTGACATTTCAACTTTATTACTGTTTTAGTACTACATAAATAAGCCCATTTGCTCTGTGCCTTAGCTACTATTGAGTCGAGCTCAGGTTAATTTAATTACTTAAGGATCCTGACAAGGACTGTGATTATTACATGAGGTGGGTACTTACCCCACTCAACTAATAACTCACTTTCTTACCCAGATATATTTATGGAATAATTTAGAGCATTCCAGTTTCAAGCCTCCCATTGCTCCAGTTCTCATTGACGAGGAATGGGGATATGATGCGGCTCAATTGTGTCATAATGTGCAGTTTATGCTTGTGCATTTTAAATATCTCATCAAACCAGCCTGTACAACATCACTCATGTTTTTTGAAAAGTAAGTTTTATTAGCACGTTAGCGGTCACAGTCAATATAGAATGACATTAGTAAAACAAGGCATTTTGTCTTTTGGATACAGTGTTTCACAAGTAGTAAATACACAAAACATATAAACTATCTCAACTCTGCCTCGCTTCTCCACCCCCTTTCCTAACCACCCACCCCTAGTAGAGCAAAGCAATAAATCCTTCCAATAGAGAACATAGTGGGTCACAGGCTTATCTTATTCCAACTTATTATAGGTAGCTTTGACTGTCATCACAGGGGTTCTTTTAGTTTATCATTGTCTTGCTGAAATGCCATCAATCTACTCTTCTCCATTTTTTATTTCGTACATAGGTGTGGCATCTCGAGAGCTGGTTCTCTTCTAACCTATGCTAAACAAGTGATTGGGTACCACCTAGAGGGCTGCATCCTCACGTCTCAAGGTGACCTATCATCATTGCTCCTGCCTGCCTTAAATCTTTGGACCATCTCCTCCCAGCTGTCTCCAGTTGGCTTCTTGCGGTGGCCATTTCACTCTTCTCTCCAGAGCACACTACTTTCTGTGTCCACCCAGTATAGCACTTCTTTTTGCGAGCTATTTACTGTAGGAGGTGCAGATGCCTTCCATCTCGTTGTAATGACTCTTTTCACCAGCAGAAATGCTAAATCCATAAACATTGTGGCTACCTTATTTTCCTTGGATCGTGTGTGTGAACCTGGCAGATGGATCTCAATTATCCCTACGTCTTTCCTCCCCACTGTGTTCTACTACAGCTACGACTGCCTGCAGTCGTTTTTCAGAAGCGGGCAATCTAAGAGGATCTGTTGGAAGTAGGCTTCTTCATTCCTACATCTGGTGCACATTGCATGGGCATTTAGATAAATCTGGCCTAACGTGTGAGGAATATGAAATGCCCTGTGCAATATGTTGAACTGGATATACCTGAAACAGGCTTTTGGGGATACTTTCCTCTGAAATTTTAGGGCCCTCTGCCATTCTTTATAATTTAATGCTCGGCCGGCCATGCCTTTCGTTTTGTCCCTCAAGTGCTGCAGGGACACGCCTCAAAGAGCTAAAATACCATCGTAAAGATTCTGCTTCAGTGCACGTGTCGGGGGGCTCTGCAGTGTTGATGCAGTTGAGCTGTCTAAGAGCATTTAGTATCTTATTGCTTAATAAGAACTGGCCACCAGGTTGTACCTAGTCACTCTCCAGTGTTTCAAGATCGCACATGTAAGTTAGATCATTTGCAGAACGATGGACACATTCATTTCGCTCAGGATTTAGGCTGTTCTCCTTGACATGTTGAACTAATCTACTATGTGCTTTTTTTGGCCTCTTGTATGCTCCAAGGGTTTGCGTTGTTGCTTGCCAAGCCCGGAATTTCCATGGCATGAAGATCTTCAGATTGGGCAAGAGATTTGCGAAATCATTCTCTTGGATCTTTATAGACGCTCAACCGACAGGCCTTCCTAGACCATTATCAAGCTTCAGAAGCTGAAAGCAGTAAATGCGATCGCCTGAGGATTCTTGGATGCCAGAAGATCCAACAGCCTTTTGTGGGATGGGCACAGGTACCGGGGCCCAAAGGCGGTTTTATTATTAGCGACCTATAAACTTTGTTCACGCTCCTCAGAAGTGGGACAGGACCAATGAACTTTGGGGATCACTGTAACTTCGGCTTATTTCTGCACCCATACCATTGCCTTTCTCTATGGATCGCATTATTTGCTCAAGGTTCTCCCTTTATAAATCACCTGTAAGCTCCGCCCGCTGAGCCACGCCCCGTCCACCCTCGTAGTAGGCAAAGAAATTCCCGCCTTTTACCAGGATGATGGACAGCTTTCCAAAACGACGCCACTGCGTTTACCGCCGATTCAGGTGGTGCGTTGTTGATGCGCAGAAGCACAAGGTAAAAAGTGGCAAAGGATCCTACCCTTTTGAATGGCACAATCTTCTGCGTACTGCTTGGAAACACTTCATCAACACGTTCAAGTGCTGAGGTCACGCTATCAAGAGCATTATGTGCTAACAGCTGTGTTGCAAGTACTCTGTATTCATAATTCACTTAATCTATATTGTGCGTTGTAGTAACGTTTTGGTATATAGACTGGTACCTTTTTCTCCAAACATACAGTGTAGGGATCTCCCATTGCAACGTGTGGGTACTTTCACTTCCTGGTCCCAAGGATTCTAACTTAGACTGGAGTGTGTTATCTGTTTGAGTTGAAAGCATTCGCAGGGGATCATTTGTGCTTCATTGGTGGGCTGAACTACATCGCCCAGAACTCCACGGGGCCCAAGTACGCGGTCCTGTAATTACTGGTACCTGCTGTGCACCTCGAGCGCTATATAGGACGTTCACCCATCCTGCCGTGCGGGATAATTTGTGCTTCTTTGGTGGGCTGAACTACATCGTCCAGAGCTCCACAAAGCCCCAAGAGGCTGTCCTGTAATTACTGGCACCTCTTGTGCACCTCAAGCGCAATATAGCGCGTGCACCTGTCCCGTCATGTGAGATGGGCGTGGCCCATGTCCGTGCTAGGGTGACCACCTGGCATTGAGGCAAATTCAGGACAAAAATTCAGGACAAAGGGTCAAAATTCAGGACAAAAATTCAAGAACAAATGTCAGTTTTACAGACACACACAAGAGAGGCCATGCCTCACTATGTTGTCAGTGCATTTATTTACTCTTTTTTAACCTAGCACTATTTATTCACTGTGGTATTTTTGTGACTGCCTCCTGGTATGCTACATTTAGGTGTCACATTACGTCCTTGTTCAGTAGTAAATTAATGCCCTTCAGTACTGCGGCAAGGCCATCACCCCTACCCAAATCTACCCGATCTTTCCTGAAGAGAAAGTAACAGCAACATTTTTATTATGTTTCTGAACATTTTAAAACCCCTGGCAAACAATTTGGGAAACATTAAGGTAATTAACCTTATGCTAGTTTAAACAAATTGAACAAAAACATCTGGCTTACCCCAACCGCCCACGTACTTTCAACTTAACGAGGCAGGGCAGATGGTGTGGGCGACAGTCTCACACCTAGGCCCATATTTATACTTTTTGACGCACAACTGCGCCAACGCAGTTGTGCGTCAAAAGTTTTACCGCCGGCTAACGCCATTCCAAAGCGCCATGCGGGCGCCATATTTATTGAATGACGTTAGCCGGCGCTGCGGACTGGTGTGCGTCAAAAGAAAATGACTCACACCAGGCGGCGCTGGCGTAGGGGAAAATGGAGGTTGGGCGTCAGAAAATGGGGCAAGTCAGGTCTGAGGCAAAATTTTGGCCTCAACCCGATTTGCGCCATTTTTTTCGACGCCCAACCCCCATTGAAATGACTCCTGTCTTAGCAAAGACAGGAGTCATGCCCCCTTGCCCAATGACCATGCCCAGGGGACTTATGTCCCCTGGGCATGGTCATTGGGCATAGTGGCATGTAGGGGGGCACAAATCAGGCCCCCCTATGCCACAAAAAAAATACGAAAAAAAATACCTACCTGAACTTACCTTTCTTTCCCTGGGATGGGTCCCTCCATCCTTGGGTGTCCTCCTGGGGTGGGCAAGGGCGGCAGGGGGTGTCCCTTGGGGCATGGGAGGGCACCTCTGGGCTCCTTCCGAGCCCACAGGTCCCTTAACGCCTGCCCTGACCCAGGCGTTAAAAAACGGCGCCCATCAGGCTGGGCGTCGTTTTTTAAGGCCTGCCCCCTCCTGTGCGTCAAAATGACGTCACAGTATAAATATGGGGCACAGGCCTTAAAGTCATTTTTTGGAAGGGAACGCCTACCTTGCATATAATTAACGCAAGGCTGGTTCCCCCTTCCAAAAAATGGCGCACATGGTGGAACTTTGACGCCCGCTGCGTCGGACGTTTCAAGTATAAATATGGGGCAGGGTTTGCGCCAATTGTGCGTCAAAAATTTTGACGCACATTCGGCGCAAACAGAGTATAAATATGCCCCCTAATGTCAGGATGTGATGTACCCATAACTTGTCTGTGGTCTCACAGCACTAGAGTGTATGTCCGGGACTCTACATTTATCTCAGAAATGGGAGCCCGGACTACCAATCAAAGATAATAAAAGAGGAGGATGAAATTGAGAGCAAATGGGAGATCCACGGCAAGTAATTCAAAGGGTTGTTGCCAAGAACTGGGTAAATAAGGAAGAGAAGTACACGGTGGGACAAGTCCTAAAATCAGACAGGATGGGTCCCCCAAGACTATTCGAAGGTATTGGGAACCTGGGGAGTTGTCTCTGCACACAGGAGCGAAACAGAAGGGGCACTGTCAAGTGGTTGAACAAGCAACACCCATCCACCTTGGCAAACTCTTCTGGTGCAGTGGTCCGCTGTTAGTGCTTTTGAAGGGTGAGCAGGGGCCAGACCCCTTGCAAGGTTGTGCAAGGCAATTGCCCGCTTTGTCCATGTCTTTATATGGTTTTGAAATTGAGCAAAAGCCAAACTAGAGATCTGGGTTATCCCTAAGTGTCAAGTACACATAGAATCTTCAAAATATTTGGGATGTAAATTGCAGAAACACAATTTACAAAATTTAAAATGTAATTAGTGTTTCTTTGACATATGGCACTGTTTTTGCCTTTATATACATTTAGATCTCAGATTGAACTGGGAACCAGTTACCTTTTGATACCTAATGATTAATATCTACCATTCTTACACTGATTTCCAGGAAGAAAATCTCGGCAGAGCGAACTGTCCCTCCAAGCCCAGTTTGCTTTTTGGTCTTCTCTTCTGCTTTCTGTAGTGGACCATGTGGCACTAGTGAAGATGGTGTGCTACCCCAATGATAGTATTATTTTGCAAACCTTCCCCTGCTTGTTCTTCATTCCTTCTTCAGACATGCCACACATCTGATTTGGTCACTGCGGCGCCATCAGGAGCTCTTTCCACTCTAAAGCTAACTGTGACTGGGGGTGGATTAGCTCTACTTGACTTAGAATGCTATATTCAGCTGCACAGGTCCAATGGGTGGCTCGCTGGCTTTCTGCTCCCCTCCCGGCATGAGATGGGGTTTATCAGTAAAGACTTTTAAGGAAGGCTTAATGCACTGCTCATTGTTTCCTACTGACCATTCTACGGATCACCATTCAGGGTTATCATGCACAGCTTTCTCTTGCCTTGCCAGAACCTGTACACCACTGCACTGACACTCTACTCTGCAACTCTGCACTCTACACCACTCTACTCTATGCAACTGCACTCTAGGCACTCTACTCCACTCTACAATACTCCACTCTGCACCACTGCACTCTATGCCACATAAGTCTACTCTGCACTCTGACACTGCACCACTCTGCATTACTGCACTCTCTGCTACTCTATTGTATGCCACACTACTCCACTGCACTCTATGTAACTCTACCCCATGCCACTCTATGCCACTGCACTCTGCGCCAATACACTCTAAATAACTGCACTGTACGCCACTGCCCTCTACTCTGTACCACTGTACTCTACGCCACTGCTCTCTGTGCCACTCTACTCCACTCTACATCACTGCACTGACACTCTACTCTGCAGCGTTCCACTCTCCACCACTGTACTATACACCAATGTACTATGTACTACTGCATTCTATGCCACTGCACTCTATGCCACTCTACTCTGCATCACTCCACTCTACAGCACTTTGCTCTACTCTGCACCACTCTACACTACGCCACTGCACTCCCTGCAACGTCAGTCTACTCTGCAATCTATGACACTGCACCAATCTACACTACTGCTCTCTCTGCTACTCCATTGTATGCCACTCTACTCCACTGCACTCTATGCCACTCTACTCTGTCCCACGCCACTCCATGCCACTGCACTCTAAACCACTGCACTCTACGCTAATGCACTCTAAACAACTGCACTGTACCCCACTGCACTGTACTTTGCACCACTGGGCTCTACACCACTGCTCCTATGCCACTCTACTCCACTCCACACAACTATGCCACTAACTTTAAGCCTTGCTGAACGGCAGCTACTCTGGTGTACAATATTGCTAATGGCTAAAACACATTAGCAAAGCCAATAACTCTTTCGTAGATGAGACCTATTGGCTTTGCCAATGTTTGTTAGTACTATGAGGTACCGAGGTACCTGAAAGAACTGTGAAAAATACAATTACATCATAATAAAGGCTGCTACAAAATGCGCAAATACATTTCGGTTAAATAAAAAAAATGTGCTTCTCAAATACAGATTTGAATAATATACAGTTTATACCTAGTACTAAAAAATGTTATAACACTCAATTAAAACCACACACCCCACAGCTCACTTTGGAACACAATTACAATACCTCTCTGAAAGAAATATCTTTGCCACCAGGAAACTTCAAGTGACTCCTTTCAGTAAAGTCAGTGCAGGTTTTCAAGCCCCTTTGTATTTGCAGATTTACCAGTTGGGCACATTTGCATGTCTTTAGGGAAGGAGACCCCCTGGCAAGAAGGTCTGATTCTTATCTGTCTGCCCCTCCCTCAGAGCACAGGAGTCTCCCAGCCTTTCAGCCCAGCTGGGGAGACTGATCTGCCTGTAATTTCGCCCTGCCTCCGTTGTCCTTTAGGTGAAAGGCTAAAATTACGGACAAATGCTGTCCGTGAAGACTTTCATCACGGACAACAGACAGCAGGGCGAAATTACGGACAGTCCATGAAATATACGGACGGGTGGTCACCCTAGTCCGTGCAAGCCAGGGCAACTAGGCCTTACTAGGAAGAGCAAGGGCAGGGCCGCCCCCCTTTTGACTGGTTTTTCAGAAAATTGTGAGTAGACTTGAATTTATCTGGCAAATGACTCTTTTAACATCGATTTTTAATTAGGCTTTGGAACCACAGCATGTATGCGTTTTGGAAGCCGTTTAATCTATACGAAGAACTGTACTAAATGTATATTCTCTAAAGAGAATGTGGACTTTCGGTGTGTTCGCTTCCCCCTGTAGAAGAATGCCTCGCGCAGCCCCATGAATTGGCGACCTAGAAAAAAAAAACTGTAAACTTCGCACTTGTATAGCACCCTACTCACCCGTTAGGGTCTCAAGGCACAGTATGCATACCACTGTAAGGAACCTCTCCTGGCTTTTCCCTGTGAGGTGCCCACTCCTGGGCAACCCCCAGGGTGAAGCCAGGCATCCAAGCGCTGTCAGGGCCGTTGTGGAGATTAAGCAAGCTATTGCCCAGAGTTACAGAGTGGGACCCATTAATTAGATGAGGCACCGAGGTGAGAATTATCTGGTCCAAGGGAATTGAGCCCAAGACCCGCCGAGGCGGTATTTAAACCCTGGTCCCGGGCCAGATCTCTGCATCAGGGTCTGCCGCTCTAACCATTGTGCCACACTTCTACACTTAATAACGGCAGGGGTTGGAAGAGGAAGGGTTAAGCCTGTTTACCGTTGTTGTGGACCGTCAGCTGTTTGTACCATCTTTGTAGTGCAACACACGCTGTTGCTGGCTTGTGATTGGGGTTGTTCAGTGGAAATTCTAATTACCCTGAATGTGGTGGAACAATTAAAATGGCGCCAAAAGGAAACTAAACGAATTCTCTACGGGGAAATAACATTAATAACACAATTACCAATTATCTAACGGATGCTGTGGGCCTGATTGAAAGCCAGATAATTAATGTGGAAGAGAGACTAGCTGCAACTAAGCATGCGGGAAATTAAGTTCTATGTCCTGCTGACGTGGAAACCATAGAGGGATCAACATCAGCAGAGCCTTCAGACGCCTCCAAACGTTCAAAAAGTTAATCAACTGTTAGAAATGCCCCATATCTTCAATCAGTCACTGGAACTAATCGACCTTTCTCACAAACAGAAACTGGAATCACCACCAGCAAATAAAAGTAAGTAGCTGGGCGGAACATCTGGGACTATTTCTAATGAAGTAGCCAGTACCTCATATGCCAGTAGAGCTACAAAGAGCGATAATTCCAGGGGATGTGGGAAGATACAAGACATGTCAGTACCTAAGAACCTGGAGACAATGATAAAAAGATTAGATACGAAATTCGACAATGTAGAACAGAAGATTCTTGCGGAACGCAAAGAAATTAAAGAGCAGGTGTCAGTACTTAGGAACATAGCCAAAAGCTCAAAAAAGTCACTCCAAAAGGACGTTGCCACATGCACCAAACAAACTGTGACTAGAGGAAATGACATTATCAGAAATTAACAATCTATACCAAGAATTTTGGTTCATGTGCCTCGCACCCCAGAATTATCGAGAACATGCAGTAGTGAAATTGACTACAGAAGGAATGTTGCATAAATTGTCTCCAGGAAGGGGAATTAATCCTACTAACCAAAACACGAAAGCCAGGGCTGGCTCTCGGATATTTACTCCAGACTTGTTGCATTTACCACCTGATTCTACTCCGTTTGTAAATTCTGAAGGGCGTTCCCAAACTAGAATCGAGTGAAAAGGAGAACTGGACTGACCTAAGGAATGAAATTGATCATTGATTATCAAAATTCAGTCCTAACACCAATCAACTATACCAAGAAATCATCATGGTCAGAAGGGTGAACTGGGTTGGACCCACCTGGAAAATAGGTGAGGGGGACTGTTATTGCTCATTTTCAGCACCCAGAGGTGATAAGGTCTTTCCTAATTAATTTTCAGGCTAGTCAACATTATAATATCCTTGAGGGGGGCATTATTGCTGTTCCTCTGAGTTTCTTTTATAAACCATCAATAATGGCTACTACATCACAGGACCCCTTACGCATGTCCCGTTAAGATAATTATAGATGGGGCACACAGGACTGACAGCGGGGGGATAGTGGGGACACGGAAGAACCCAGAGATGTGAGGAATGCAAGTATTGTGAACATGGAACAGAGGCAGGATACAAGAGTATTACACATAGATATTATATTAAAAATCAGATTCTGGAATGTTGCGGGGATTAAAATTAAAAGTGACTATAAGGATTGGCAAAATTACATAAATTTGGTGCAGTTGCTGTGTTTACAGGAAAACTGGCACCCACAAAAATGTAATATTGATGGTTTTGTTAGTATCATTATACCCGCAACACCATCGTTGCACAGGCGGGCTAAAGGAGGCCTGGTGATTTTGATAGCTACCACAGCCCCAGGGATCTTAAAGAAGGTATATATGAAGCCCCCCTTTTTCAATTGGCCCTTTTACAGATGGACATGAAACAGCTTTTTGTGTTAATAACTTTCTATAATAACGTTTTTAACAATACAAGGTACAAAGTAGTGGAGGAACATGGCATTGAGCTTGCTAAATTTGTCAAGGGACATGAAACTGATTGTGAATATATTTGGGTGGTTGATTTTAACACCAGTAAGTGCCAATATTCTGAGTCAGGTGTGTGTGATACAGTGGTACCTTGAGGAATAATTAGGCTTACTTCCCACATGATAGTGTTGGGGAACTGATACATTAATTATTATGTAAATACAGTTTAGAGTTTGAACAGGGAGGAGACACAGAAAATACAATATTACCCACCTTTCAAGGGAAGGGGAACCCAACATGTATCGATCATATGATGATGTCAATGAATGGGCTCCCTTTCTGCAGGATTTACTGGTTTTAGTGACCATTCATTCCTCACCATACCTATGAAAATTAAAATAAAATGAGGGGTTGTGAAGTTGCACCCCTAGTGTCTAACATTGCAGTAGCAAGGAATAATGGAATTAGTCTTAAATAGATGGTGCTAGATAAAGCATCATTGTTGGAAAAGGTAGTACAAGATATTAAGGAAAACGTTTTAGATTGCACTGATATTTAAGCCCCCCCATACATGACAGTGGCAGCTTTTGGTGAGATTACACTGGCTATAGCAACTAATTTAAAAGTGGTGACTAGAGGTTCTAAGAAGCAGAACATAGGATGGTTTGATCATCAGTGCACAAAGGCTAATCAGGATCTAAGAAGAGATCTACAGCTAGTTCCTAGGGACAAAGAAGAAGCCAAACGTGTGTGTGTATACGTGTGTCACGAGATCGAGTGACTCCTCCTCTCTGTGATAGTGCGCATGGGCATTGAGCCCTTTGTTAGATTGTTTTCTTTCCGCCGTTGGGACGTGTTTCCTCTCGCTGTGGTAGATCTCGGTTCAGTACTATCTGAACTTCTCTCTTCTTTCTATAAACATCGGTATAGTTTTTTATCACGTTTTTCTCACTTATATTCAATTGTAATCGTCGGGGTCTATGAAGTGCCCTTTCTCGGGCCTACTTCGACTCATGGTTGTCGAACAGTGTCAGGCTGATGGAACGGACTCCATTTAGTTTTTGCCCGAGCTGTCACGGCAAGTTCCCAAATACCGATCAACACTTGGTGTGCAACCTCTGTCTTTCTCCAGATCACAGAGAAGAAAGTTCTGAAACGTGTCGATCCTTCTGCTTGAAGAAAACTCTTAGGGATCGAAGAGCATGTCAGTTGGAGATGGCATCCAAGTCGTCAGAACAAACGCCTGACATTTTCAGAGAATAACATGCTCAAGCTGCAGTTTCCATCGTACACTCTGATTTGGAACAAGATTCGGATGGGGGCAGCCAATCTCTTCCAGCGGCGCAGAACGTGAGTACAACAGCACCCTCACATCACCCGAAGACGACCAAAAAGACTTCAGCACTAGTCTTGGGTCCACCACTGCTTGCCGACCATGGTCTGACCCGAAAAACACATGCGGATGACCAACCCTCAGGTTGGGCACCAAAAATTAAGACTAAAGTGTATTTGGCGCCAACCGAACAGCGTACCACACCTGTTTTGGGATCGAATCGAAAAGCCAAGGCTTCCACCTCGTAGCCGAAAAAACTGCCATCAACTTCGGAGCTGACATTGTCGGCCCGACTAGAACATTTGGCTTCCAGACTTTCGGAGCTGAAACCTGTGGGTGGAAAATATGCTCCAACTGCTGAGGATTCTTCAGAAATAAGGCTCATATTAGAAGTAATGGACGCTAAACAGTGCACAATCCAGATACACAAAGACACTAGAAGGATTATTGCTTCTCCTCCTCCTACAACTAAGAGAAAGTTAACTTTCCAAGAGACTCCCACCTGTTAAAATATTTAAGCATAAGGAGAAACCAAAGGCACTACAACAGCATTCACCACATTCTCCTTTACTTACTGCTTCTCTATCACCAGATACTCCACCACCACTATCTTCACCTACACATTTTTCTCCACAATCCCCTATCTCGACACGTGGGGATGATTTAGGTGATACTCATTACAACATAGATCCATGGGATTTATATGATTCTGATTCATACCCGGCTAAGCCATCTCCACCTGAAGACATCACTGACTACAATCAAGTCATAGCTAGGGCAGCTGCATATCACAATGTGCAGTTGCATACAGATCCCATTGAGGTTGACTTTTATTCAACACATTAACATCCACTCACTAGGAGTATCAATGTCTACCGATACTCCCAGGCATGCTTAAACATGTAGACATTTTCAAGGAGCCAGTGAAGGCTAGAGTTATCACACCAAGCGTAGTTAAAAAGTCCAAACCTGCACCTTTAGATCCACTTTTCATTACACAACAATTGCCACCTGACTCTGTAGTTGTCAGTGCAGCAAGGAAAAGGGCAGATAGCCAATCCATAGGGGATGCTTCTCCCCCAGACAAGGGGAGTCGTAAGTTTGATGCAGCGGGTAAAAGAGTAGCAACTCAAGCTGCTAATCACTGGAGGATTGCAAATTCTCAAGCTCTGTTAGCCAGATACGACAGAGCTCACTAGCATGAAATGAAGGAGTTCTTACAATACCTTTGACCAGAACACCAGAAAAAGGCACAGCAGATAGTTACTGAGGGCCAGGCCGTCTCTAATAATCAAATTAGGTCTGTCTTAGATGCAGCAGACACAGCAGCAAGGGGTACCAACACCAGTGTGATTATTAGAAGGCACGCATGGTTAAGAAATTCAGGGTTCAAACCTGAAATTCAACAGGCAGTACTCAATATGCCTTTTGATAAGCAACACTTATTTGGCCCAGAAGTAGATACTACCATAGAGAAACTAAGAAAGACTGATACAGCTAAGGCTATGGGTGCCCTTTACACTACCCCTGCTCGGGGAACTTTTCGTAAGCCACAGTTCAGAGGTTGTTTTAAACCATCAACCTCAGAGCCCTCCACATCCCAACAGAAACAAGGACAACAATTTTACACCAGAGGTTTTTTCAGAGGTTGTTAAAATGGAAATAATTTTAGAGGTTGAGGTAAAACCACCACCACAAGACCACCTCCACCTCAACCAAACAGTGACTTTATGCACATCCCCACACAGCATACATCTCCTGTGAGAGGAAGACTGGGAAATTTCTACCAACAATGGCACAACATTACAACAGATCAGTGGGTGCTGTCCATTATCCAGAATGGTTATTGCCTAGAACTCATTTCTACTCCACCAAACATTCCCCCTCGCTCCCACAGGCTTTCTCTGGAACACCTGCATTTATTAAAACAAGAGGTACAATCACTTCTACTCAAGGGTGCAATAGAGATGGTACCTATATCCCAACAAGGGGCAGGAGTATATTCTCTATACTTCCTCATACCTGGAAAGGATGGTACTCTCAGACCTATCCTGGATCTCAGACCCCTCAATCAGTACATTCTGTCAGAGCATTTCCACATGGTCACTCTTCAAAACGTCATTCCCCTGCTACAAAAACAAGACTACATGACAGCATTAGATCTCAAAGATGCTTACTTCCACATTCCCATACATCTAGTACATCACAAATTTCTAAGATTTGTGATAAGCAGCAAGCACTACCCTTTGGAGTAATAACAGCACCAAGGGTATTCACCAAATGCCTTGCAGTGGTTGCAGCATACCTTAGAAGGCAACATATACATGTCTTTCCTTATCTGGACGACTGCCTCATAAAAGCCAGCACCATTCAAACCTGTCAACAGCACACACAGTACACAGTGTTCACAATCAGTTATCAGAAATGTCATCTGCAACCAACGCAAATACAACTGTATCTTGGCGCAATTCTGAACACTCAGTCATCATTAGCGTACCCAAACCCACTGAGAATTGAAGCTTTCCACAATTTCATATCTCAACTACAATGCAATCACACTTACACAGTAAGGTTTATCAGGAAACTTTTGGGAATGATAGCATTGTGCATAGCAATAGTGCCCAGCGCATGTCTAAACATGAGACCTTTACAACAGTGTCTCTCGCAGCAATGGTCTCAGGCACAGGGTCAACTTCACGATCTAGTGTTGTTGGACCGCCAAAGTTACAACTCTCTGCAATGGTGGAATCACACCAACTTATCAAAAGGGTGGCCATTTTGGCACCCTGTGCCACAAACCATAATTATAACCGATGCATCAATGATAGGTTGGGGGGGGCCCATCACAACAACCTTACAATACAAGGGAATGGGACTTAATTCAACAAACTTGTGACATAAACCATTTGGAATTGCTAACAATGTTCCTACCACTCAAAGATCTCCAACCACAGATGATGCACAAAACAGTGTTGATAAGGACAGACGACATGACAACAAAGTATTATCTGCAAAAACAGGGGACACACACTCATCTCAATTGTCCCTTCTAGCACATACAATTTGGAAATGGGCTATTCACAATCACACTCAACTACTAGCAGGATATATCCCAGGGATACACAACCAACTAGCGGACCTCTTAAGCAGGACGCAGCAACAAATACACGAATGGGAGAGTCACCCACAAGTGATTCAACAATACTTCCACATGTGGGGAACCCCAGACATATACCTCTTCGCAACAAGCGAAATCGCAAAATGCCCAAACTTCGCATCCAGGTATCCACACCCTCGATCCAAGGGCAATGCTCCATGGATCAATTGGTCAGTGATAATTGCTCTGCATTTCCCCCTCTCCCACTGATTCCATTTCTGGTCCGCAAGATCCGTCACACTTCCCTCACTGATAGACATAGCTCCCATGTGGGCACGCCAACACTGGTACACAACACTGTTGGATCTGTCTGTAGTTCCATATCACAAGCTTCCACACAGACCCGACCTAGTGACTCAAGACAAAGGTCAAATCAGGCATCCCAATCCCATTATAGTCAACCTGGCAATTTGGCTCCTGCGGTCATAGAGTTTGGATATCTACAGCTTTTAACAGAACGTATGGACATTCTAAAAGAAGCATGTAAACCTACAAACAGACAGTGCTATGCAGCTAAATGGAAACGTTTTGTATATTACTGTCAACCCCAAAAAAATGATCCACTTAAAGCATCAGTACAGGATATTGTCTGTTATTTGCTTCATTTACAAAAAGCAAATCTTGCATACTCATCTATTAAAATTAATTTAACAGCAATAGCTGCTTACCTCCAAAACAGACAGCATACTTCTCTGTTTAGAATACCGGTCATTAAAGCTTTTATGGAAGGGCCTAAAATTATTCCAACTAGAGCTCCACCTGCTCCTGCCTGGAATCTTAACATCGTGCTCACAAGGCTTATGGGTCCACCATTTGAAGCCATGCGTTCTTGCACGCTTCAATTTCTCTCATGGAAGGTTGCTTTCCTACTAGCAATTACTTCCTTAAGAAGAGTCAATGAAATTCAGACATTCACTTTAGAAGAACCTTTCTTCCAAATTCACAAAAATAAAATAGTACTTAGGACAAACCCAAAATTCATACCTGAAGTAGTTTCACCATTTCACATCAGTCAGTGGAATTGCCAGCCTTCTTTCCACAGCCAGATTCATTTGCTGAAAGAGCTCTTCACACTCTTGATGTTAAAAGAGCTCTTGTGTATTACGTAGATAGAACAAAAGATTTCCGAAAATCTAAATATCTTTTTGTGGCTGTTGAACAGCCTCATAAGGTTAATCCTATTTCAAAACAAGGATTAGCCAGATGGATAATAAAGTGTATCTAGACTTGCTATCTGAAAGCTAAAAGACAGCTATTAGTAACTCCTAAAGCACATTCTACTAAAAAGAAAGGAGCTTCAATGGCATTCTCAGGAAATATACCAATGGCAGACGTATGCAAAGCAGACACACCACGCACATTTACTAAACACTACTGTGTGGATGCATTATCTCGCCAACATGCAAATGTTGGTCAAGCAGTGCTTAAAACACTATTTCAAAATATTGCAACTCCTACAGGCTTGCCACTGCTTATTTTGGGAGGGGACTGTTTTTCAGTCTGCGCAAAGCATGTGTATCTGCAACTACACATGTTATTGAACGGAAAATGTTACCCAGTAGACATCTGTTCGTGGCATGTAGTGCTGCAGATTCACATGCACCCTCCCTCCTCCCTGGAAGCCTGTAGCCGTTGTAGTACTTTCTTTATGTAAATATGTATATACACTGCATGGGCATCTTCTTTTCTTACTGCATATATATATATATATATATATATATATATATATATATATATATAGGTTAATATATATATATATATATATATATATATATATAGGTTAATATATATATATATATATATATATATATATAGATAGATATAGATAGATATAGATATATACAATTCTTCACTCTTTGTCACCCTCCTGCGGGAAAACAATCTAACAAAGGACTTGATGCCCATGCGCTCTATCACCGAGAGGAGGAGTCACTCGATCTTGTGACTTCAAAAACGTTTCTTAGAAGAAAAACAACTTGTAACACTCCGAGCCCAACACTAGATGGCAGACTTATGCAAAGCATGTGAATCTGCAGCACTACATGCCATGAACAGATATCTGCTGGGTGAGTAACATATACACACACACACAGGTGATATGTCAGAGAAAGAGAGAGTTAGAAGAACAGGGTTGGACTGCTTTGGAATTGGCAGCGGGAACTAGACTCCATACTGTTCTGGAGGGTAATGCATTCTCCATTCTTGAAAGACTATCTAGAAACAAGGGTGGAGACCTTTGTCGCCCGCATAGATTGGGTAACCCACTTATGAAACCTCTTTAATCCTGGAAAAGACCATCCGATCACAATCAAAGGTGATACAATCTTCAGTCCTTATGTTCCTCTGCAGTCGGTTGGCTTTGAGGAGGTTATACTAGCTATTGAAAAGTTTGCTAGTGGGAAGGCCCCTGGCCCTGATGGAGTCCCAGTGGATGCATTCAAGTCATATATGACATTATAGGCCCCAGTACTGATACAGGTCTGTAGTGCCGTGGCCCGATGTTTTGTATCACCTACCTAGACAGAAAGTATAAATTTTTTTTTAAAAAGGAAATGGGGTTGTGGGGGAGGGTTGCTAATTGCTACAGTGCCATATCCTTCCCGGATTCATCAGCTAAGATTATGGGTAGAATTGTACTTGATAGATTAGATTCTTGGGCAGCCGTTAATCATGTGCTAACATATTCCCAGCATGGTTTCAGGAGGGATATCGGGACGGTGGAGCAGTATATCAACATTAATCTTCTTATTGGCAAATATAGGTTGGCGAAGAGGGGACATATTCACCTCTGCTTCGCTGACTTAAGAAGTTCCTTTGACCACGTTAACGATGCCAAATTATGGAAGGTCATGATAGAAATGGGCGCACAAGAAGATATTGTATCACACTTGTCGCAACTGTATTCCTCCCTGACAGCACAGGTAAGATATGGGCTAGAGGGGAAATGCACTACAATTTTCAAAGTCCCCATAGACATCAGACAAGGTTGCGTTCTCGCTCATTTTTTATTCTCACTATACAATAAAGTTACAACAGGTGGAGGCTGATGCCCCAAAAGTTGGCTCCTGGCTGAATCCATTGCTTCTGTATGTAGACAAAGCAGTATTAATTTCAAGAACCGCTAACGGTCTGCAAAAACTGAACAATGCATTTGTCCGATATATGTAGCAGAAAGACAAACCTTACCCTGGCTAAAACCTTTGTGATGGTTTGTGGGCGAGGAAAAGCAAAAGAAAAAAGAAAAAAAACATTATGTGAGGGACAACAAATTATAAGTTCAAAGGAATATTTTTCCCTCACAATGGTACATTGGGCTCTCATTTAGAAATGGCAATGCTCAAGTTTATTTGATCAGTAGAGGCACTATTTAGATTTGAAAGGAAAATAGGTAACAAACCCATATGTGAAATGGTGCAGTTGTATAAGAGCAAATGCATTCAGACTGCCACCTATGGGGAGACTGTGTGGGGTCCTTCAGAGTCTACTTCTTAACAGTTACATGAAAATTCTTTCCTTTACAAACTCTTGGCTGTTACCTGTTCTGTACCCACATGTAGGAAAGTGCCACTGTTGGCATGGTTACCCCCCCACCTTTTGCCTAGTGTTGATGCCAACTTTGATTGAAAGTGGGCTAGGACCCTGCTTACCAGGCCCCAGTGTTCTTTCCCTAAAACTGTACCTTTGTGTCCACAGTTGGCACAACCCTGGCCCACAGTTGAGTCCCTTATAAAAGATACCCATGGTACCAAGGGCCCTGTGGCCAGGGAAGGTCTCTAAGGGCTGTTGCATGTATTATGCCACCCTGGGGACCCCTCACCAAACACATACACACGGCCTTGCAGCTTGTGTGTGCTGGTGAGGAGAAAAAGACTTAGTCGACATGGAACCCCTCTCAGGGTGCCATGCCCACAAATCACTGCCTTTGGCATAGGTAAGTCACCAGTCTAGCAGGCCTTACAGCCCGAAGGCAGGGTGCACTATACCACAGGCGAGGGCATAACTGCATGAGCAATATGCCCCTCCAGTGTCTAAGTCCATTCTTAGACACTCTAAGTGCAGTGTAGCCATATATCATTACGAACTCCACAGCTTCATAATGGCTTAACTGAATACTGGGAATTTTGGTATTAAACGTCTCAGCACAATAAACCCATACTGATGACAGTGTGGGATTTATCGTATAGATGCCCCCTGTATGTTAGCCAAACTGCAAGTGTAGGACTGACTGGTCTGTGCCAGCCTGCCACTTTCAGACAAGTTTCTAACCACATGGGGTGAGTGCCTTTGTGCACTCTGTGGTCAGAAACAAAGCCTGTCCTGGGTAGAGGTGCTTCACACCTCCCCCCTCCAAACAAAGTACTGTTGATACCTGTGTGAAATACGAAACCTTTAAGGTACTTACCTGCAACTTGAATCTTGTGGTTCTAAAAATAAATTAAGAAAAATATATTTTTGCTATATAAAAACCATTGGTCTGGAGTTAAGTCATTGAGTGTGTGCTTCTTCTGTTGCCTTTGTTTGAAATAGGTAAGTAATACAGTTTTTGAATTATTGGCAATGATCAGTTTTAAAAATGGACACTGCAATTTTCAGAAACAGTTCCTCGGGGGAAGAAATGTTAGAATGTTTTACAGGTAAGTACAACACTTACAGTTTCAGTCTCCAGGTTGGGGTTCTATTGGCCTGGAGTAAGTCTTTGAGTGTGTGTTCCTCATTTATTGCCTGTGTGTGTTCCTCATTTATTGCCTGTGTGTGTACAACAAATGCTTAACACTACCCTCTGATAAGCCTACTGCTCGACCACACTACCAGAAATTAGAGCATTAGAATTATCTACTGACTTAACTCTATGCCAATAGGTTTTTATGTAGAAAAATATTATTTTCTTAATTTATGTTTAGAACCACAAGATTCAAATTGCAGGTAAGTGCATTAAATGTAAGGTACTTTGCATAGGTGTAGTTAGGACTTTGAACCAAAACAGTAATGTAGACATTTTTACATAAAATGGCAATAAGCTAGTTTAAAAGTGGACACAGTGCAAAATTCAACAGTTCCTGGGGGAGGTAAGTACAGTTAGGTTAATGTGGTAAATAAAGTACTTACAAGTTCAGTCTCTGGGGCATAGGTAGCCACGGTTGGGGGTTCAAGTCAACCCCAAACACCCAGCACCAGCAACACAGGGCCGGTAAGGTGCAGAGGTCAAAGAGGAGCCCAAATAACATGGCTATGGAGTCCAGGGGGTGCTCCGGTTCCGGTCTGCTGGCCGCTTAAGTACCCGCGTCCTCAGGGAGAAGACCAGGGGGGTTCAGTAGAGCATTGGGGAGTCCCATGGAGGCACACAAAACACACCCTCAGCGGCACAGGGGCAGCCGGGTGCAGTGGGTAAACAGGCGTCGGGTTTGTAATAGGATTCAATGGAGGGACCTGGGGGTCACTCAGACGTTGCAGGCAGGGCACAAGGGGGCTTCTCGGGCCAGCCACCGACTGGGCAAGGGTGAAGGCCACCTGCTGGTCACTGCTGCACTGTTGGTTGGTTTCTCATGGGTCTAGGGGCTTTCGTCCCGGGCATTCGTGGTCAGGGGGGCCCTCGGGATTCCCTCTGCAGATGTCGTGGTGGTGGTCTAGAGAGGTCAGCCCAGGGTGGACACATTGTCGGAGTCGCTTGGGGGTCCTCTCTGGGTCGTTGGTTTCTCTGGACACGGGCGTCGGTGTGAGGTGAGAGTCCCTTTAAAGATGGTTTCTTCTTTCTTTGGTTGGACAGGTCTGCTGTCCACAGGAGTTCTTGATCCTTTGTAGTTGCAGGCCAGTCCTCTGAGTCGGCAGAGGTCCCTGGGTCCGCAGGATGTGTCGCTGGTGCAGGTTCTCTGAAATTGGAGACAGGCTGGTAGGGCTGGGACCAAAGCAGTTGCCATCTTCCTTCTTCTCTGCGGGGTTTTTCAGCTAGGCAGTCCTTCTTCTTTGCAGGTCATTAGGAATCTGATTTCCTGGGGTCCGGGTTGCCCCTAAAAACTCAACTTAGGGGTGTGTTAGGGCTGGAGGGCAGTAGCCAATGGCTACTTTCCCTGAGGGTGGCAACACCCTCCTTGTGCTTCCTTGTGCTTCCTCCCTTTGGGGGGGAGAAGGGGGAGGAAAGGGGGAGGTCAGGGACATCCCTATTCCTATTGGGCTAAATCCTCCAAAACAAGATGGAGGATTTTCCAAGGACGGGGTCACCTCAGCTCTGGTCACCTCAGACCTGGCTGAGGGTGTGACTCCTCCTTGTTTTCCTCATTATTTCCCCGGACTTGCTGCCAAAAGTAGGGGGCTGTGTCCAGGGGGCATGCATCTCCACTGGCTGGAGCACCCTGGGGCGCTGTAACACCAGGCTTGAGCCTTTGAGGCTCACTGCCGGGTGTTACAGTTCCTGCAGGGGGAGGTGTGAAGCACCTCCACCCAGGACAGGCTTTGTTCCTGGTCCCAGAGTGCATAAAGGCACTCACCCCATGTGGCCAGAAACTTGTCTGGAAGTGGCAGGCTGGCAGAGACCCATCAGCCTAGCACTAGCAGTTGGGCTGGCATGCAGGGGGCATCTCTAAGATGCCCTCTGTGTGCATTTCTCAATAAATCCCACACTGGCATATGACGTGCTGAAAAGCTTGATACCAAACGTTCCAGAATTCAGAGTAGCCATTATGGAACTGTGGCGTTAGTTTCTGACAAATCCCAGACCATATACTCAGTATGGCTACCCTGCACTTACAATGTCTAAGAATTGGCTTACACACTGTAGGGGCATAGTGCTCATGCAGCTATGCCCTCACCTGTGGTATAGTGCACCCTGCCTTTGGGCTGTAAGGCCTGCTAGAGGGGTGACTTACCTATGCCACAGGCAGTGGGTTGTGGGCATGGCACTCTGAGGGCAGTGCCTTGTCGACTTAGTCTTTTTCTCCCCACCAGCACACACAAGCTGTGAGGCAGTGTGCATGTAATAAGTGAGGGGTCTCTGGGGTGGTATAATACTTGCTGCAACCCTTTAAGACCTTCCCTGGCCACAGGGCCCTTGGTACCAGGGGTACCTTTTATAAGGGACATAACTGTGTGCCAGGGCTGTGCCATTTGTGGAGACAAAGGCACAGTTTTAGGGAAAGAACACTGGTGCTGGGGCCCGGTTAGAAGGGTCCAAGCACACTTTCAAAGCTGGCATCAACAAAAGGCAAAAGGTTAGGGGGGTAACCATGCCAACAGTGGCTTTTTCCTACAAACTGTTTCTGCATATATCTTCCAAGCAATGAATAGAAGGAAACTTCTTGCCTACCTGGATAATGTGATTTACGAACAAGATTAATGTTACACTTTCAGAAACAGGTCCTTAAGTATTATATGATAATAGCATCTGTCAGTACGATTGAGCTTTTAGAATGACATGTATAACTGCTTTTATTTTCATATAACTAGTGTGATAATGTATAATTTGGACAAGTAATGCTTGAAATGTTGTGTTTCTTATGTACTTATGGTTAAAACAAAATCCAAATAAAGTTTTGTGACTGAGTTGAAAGCACAAAATGGGCCCTCGTGGGTGGCTACCAACAGTTGCTTGCTTCATCAGACTTATGAGATGTTTACTCTGGGTGGAAGTCTGAACCAAATGACGAATTACTCATTTCTTAGTGGTCCTGCATGGTCTAAATTGTAATGTGCCAGGATGGAAAATAACGGCCCATTTACTGTGCCACTTATAATGAAGACCTTAGTGCTTTTTTAGGTTCATTGTAATCTGGTTGAGACTGGCTGTCTTCTCTGGTTAGGGAATGCAAGTCATGCCAGATGAGGGTGTAGGATTGTATTGAGCATTTTCTAGTCAAGATTAATGGAGATTAAGGGGTGTGTGATATTTTTTTTTTTTTTTTTTGGGGTACCAGAGTTCGGATATCACAGATTCTCCATTGTGGTGCGCATTATCCTATGAAGAGTGCCTGTTGTACACCTTCAATATTACAAGAGCCTTTAGTGGTACACAATAGAATATGGTGGGAATTCTCAACTAGTGGATTTGTTAGTTTACAGTGATGCAGGTGAGTTCAACCTTCATCATGTACGTACGACGGTTCAGTCCTCAGTCTTACATCTATCCAGGTTGACGTTTCCCATCTGCACTGGTTTTCTGGAGTTTTTTTCATAACGTTTATTTATTAACAGTGTTATTTAATGCAGGCAAGACCTGAGTGGCAAAGTGCCTTGTGTGTATACAGTAGATAGTGCAGAGGACAGTTTAAGGTCCATTACGCCTGCTGATGTACAAATGTCAAGACATTTAGTACTTCATCATGCGATGATGTATGCTTAACCCACTTGACCTGCTTCTGTACATGTAATTTGAGTATTAGTTGTTGTACAGTATTCCTTCTAATTTGTAGTTAATACAAAAAAAATAGGGCAGTTCCTGAAAAATGCCCTATTCACCTTTCCTTTAGGGCAGTCTAACACCAGAAACACATTAACCTTTTTGAACCTTTTTGAAGGGTAATGATATTCTGCTTGAGTTTTAATCCTGTACACTGGGAATCATAAATAAAAGAGGCTAGTTCATCACTAGGTAGTTACAATTTCCTTATGACTATCCCCTCTGTTCTCATATCAACTCTCACAACATTAACATCATGAGGCAACCCTTGTCTTTAAAACACCTTATCAGCTACCCTTTCTTTGTAGTTGTGATCCACATTAATAAATGTTTTTATTGATGTGAGGATGAGCCCTATAATGAGGTATGTCACCCTTCGAGTGATCCCCCTAGCCAACATTCTCCGAGCACACGGAATCACCATCCTCTCATATGCAGATGACACCCAACTCATCCTCTCCCTCACCGCAACCCCACCACCGCCAAATCCAACCTACACCCCGCTCTCCTAGACACCGCCAACTGGATGACTACTAACCATCTCAAGCTCAACTCAAACAAAACCGAAGTCATCATCTTCGGCCCCAACAAAACCACATGGGACGACTCCTGGTGGCCCACCGCCCTAGGCCCCGCACCCACCCCCGCAACCCACGCACGCAACCTCAGCATCATCCTCGACCCCTCCCTCTCCATGACACAGCAAATCAATGCTCTAACCTCCTCCTGCTTCCACACACTCCGCACCCTAAAAAAATCCTTCAAATGGATCCCCCCAGAAACCAGAAAGACAGTCACCCACGCACTCATCAGCAGCAGACTGGACTACGGCAACGCCCTCTACGCCGGCACCACACTCAAACTCAAACGCAAACTCCAAAGAATCCAGAACACAGCAGCGCGCCTCGTCCTTGGCCTCCCTCGACACGACCGAATCTCACCACACCTCAAATCCCTACACTGGCTCCCAATAGACAAGAGAATCACATTCAAGATCCTCATCCACGCACACAAGTCCCTCCACAACACCGGCCCAACCTACCTCAATGAAAGAGTAAACTTCCACACGCAACCTCCGATCAGCCGACCTCGCCCTAGCCCCTGTTCCCCGCATCCAGCACACCACCACAGGAGGCATGTTTTTCTCCTACCTCGCCCCCAAAACCTGGAACTCCCTCCCCACCGACCTTCGCAAAACCAAAGATCTACTGGTCTTCAGAAAGAACCTCAAGACTTGGCTGTTCGACCAGTGACCCCCCCCCCTGGCCCCCTTCCCTCCACTCCCCCTCTCCCATCCCCCTCCCCCCCCCCCCCCCCCCCAGCGCCTTGAGACCCTCACGGGTGAGTAGCGCGCTCTACAAATTTCTTTGATTGATTGATTGATTCGAGTGGGTACGTTTTTCGTTCTACTAAATGGTGCATTTCAGAGCCAACCAGCCTAATAGGCACTTGACACATTTATGTACTGTTTCTTTCTTTCCATGCACTAGCAGAGGTACCCCCACAAACTCCAGATCCATTTTTCTGGACTTTGTGAGTGTGGGGCACCATTTTACACGTGTACTGGACATATGGCACTACCTATGTCCAGCTACCTAATGGAAACTTTGAACCTGGGCATGTTTGGTATCAAACATGTCGGAATCCTACCCCAATACTGTTGCAAGTGTTGGAAGTATGATTCCATGCACTCTGGGGGCTCCTTAGAGGACCCCCAGCATTGCTACCACCAGTCTTACAGGGTTTTCCGGGCAGCCCAGCTGCTGATACCCCTCAGACAGGATTCTGCCCTCCTGCTGCTTGATCTGATCAAGCCCAGGAAGGCAGAACAAAGGATTTCCTTTGGGAGAGGCAGGTAACACCTTCTGCCTTAGGAAATAGGTGTGACAGGCATGGGAGGGGTAGCCTCCCCAAGCCACTGGTTTGCTTTGAAGGGCATATTTGGTGCCCCAGTGTATAAACCAGTCCACAATGGTTCAGGGACCCCCAGTCCATCCTCTGGTGTGAAACTGGACAATGGAAAGGGGAGTGCCCACGCCCCTGTCCATCACCACCCCAGGGGTTGTGCCCACAGCTCCTCCAGAGGGTCCCTGGGTTCTGCCATCTTGTTTCCTATGTTGGCAGGGAACTCTGGGAGCATCTGAGTGGCCAGGCCAGGGAGGTGACATCAGAGCCCCCTCCTGAAAGGTGCTTGCCTGGTTAGGTGACCAATCTCCCTTACAGGGCTATTAAGGGTCTCTCTTTTGGGTGTGTCCTCAGATTCGGCTTGCAAGATTCCAGCAGGACTCCTCTGCAACATCTGCTTTGACTTCTTGCCACTGGAACCGCGACTGGACCCTCCAAGAACCGACTAACGCTGCTACAATGAAGAAGACTCTTCTGCAACTTTGTTTCCAAGTCTCCAGCCAGCTTTGCAACATTTCCCCGTCCGTGCATCCTCAGAAGTCTGCAACTCAAGACTGTAACTCTTCGGCCTGCACAAGAAGAAGGAATCTCCCTTGGAGTGAAGGAGTCACTTCCCTGCAACCGCAGGGACCTACAACAAGCGACGACCGGCTGCGTGGATCTCCTCTTATCTTGAGCTGTGTGGATCCTACATCACGGGTGATGGTCTGGAGTAGTCCTCTTGGTCCTGTCTGCCAGCTGTCCAACTTTGGTGGAGGTAAGCCTTTGCCTTCCCACTCAGGACAGTACCCCCATGCTCGGCGTCTGTTGCAGCTGCCAAGGCTTGTTTGCATCTCCTTCAAGGGATCTTCAGGCGACTTGTAGCTCCAGCCCCCAGCACTCCATCAGTCTTCTGCGTGGTTCTCCTGCGGCGTAGGATCCTCTTTTGTACTGCTGCATGGGCTTCTTCTGCGACTCCTGTGTCTCCGTCCTGTGGGTGCTGCCTCTGCTCCTGTGGACTCTCTGTGATGGTGAGGGTCCCCTGTGACTCGTCCTCCTCCGCCTTGCTGGTCCCTGGCAGCACCCCTTTTCCACTAACTGTGAGTTTGCCTTTGCCAAGGCTTGTTGGTGGAATTCCTGCACTGATACCCGTCTGCAATCTTCCTTCCAGCGTGGGACATTATCTGCATCCATCAGGAACTCTTCTCCGGCTCCAGGGCTGCAGTGCTGACCTATTCATCATCACCATCAACCAACTCCTGCATCTACAGCTGGGTGGGTAGTAGCTCCTACTCCTCCTGGACTTTGTCCCCTTGTCTTCTTCAGGAATCCACTGCTGGTTTTCTTGCAGTCTTGTCTGGGTGTCTTCTTTTCCTTTTCCTCCTTTTGGGTGGTTTGGGGAAAATCCAGTGTTTTACTCCTGCATTCCTGGTCGCTGAGGGATACTTTGTTACTTACCTCTGTGGTTTTCTAATATCCCCAGGTCTCATCTACACATTTGACTTACCTAGGTGGGGGTACCTTGTTCACATTCCATTTTTTGTGTATGGTTTGTGCTCCCCTTAGGGTCACTATTGGTTATTGATATTTGCACTATTTTCTAACTTTTTCTCTGCCTGTTTCTGATTACTAGAGTATATATTTAGTGTATTACTTACCTCCTAAGGTTGGGTTACCTTTCTAGTATTTTATGGTGATTTGTTCAAAAAATAAAGTACCTTTATTTTTGTACAACTGAGAGTTTGCTTTCATGTGTGTAAGTGCTGCATGACTAAAGTGGTATTGCGTGAGCTTTGCATGTATCCTAGATAAACCTTGGCTGCTCATCCACAGTTACCTATAGAGAGCTTGGCTTCTAGACACTGCCTACACTTCACTAAGAAGGGATACCTGGTATAAGGTGTAAGGACGTTGGGTACCCACCACACACCAGCCCAGCTTCCTACGCATACCAAAGCCTGTCTTGTACAAATGAGAACCGAAGCATGTTTATTAATCTGTCTAATAAGGTCTTGCAATAATAGGACTTGGTTTTAGGCACCTTCTAGTTGAATTGTGTGCAGGGATAATGGTTATGAGGGGTTACATTTGTTGAAATACAGCTATTGGAGAGAGATGGCAGATGCCCTATTGTTACAGGTGTGATTCCATCACATACATGTTGCAGGGGTTATCATTTATGTTGGGAAATAGAGACAGTGGGCCAAATACACAAACTGAGTTTCGTAGTACGTAAAGTAGTACTACAGAAGTCTCACTCACATAAAGCAATATGCTATTCACAAACCTACAGCCGTAGACATTTGCCTCCATCATTCTGTGCAAATATCTCCACCAGGGTGCCTGAGATCCCCTCACACATAGGTACATATTTTGTATTAAATATATGAAATACAAGGGGGAGTGGCTGGAAAAGAATAATTTTTACTACTAAATTGAAGGGCTTTTTGGAAATTTAAGGAGGGGTTTAGGGAGGGATATGCTAATACAAGCCACAGCCACAAAAGAGTGAGGCCATTTGTTTTCACAAACTACACTTCTAAAGTTACTGCTGCCCTAAGGTTTCTAACACAGGTTCAAAAGTACCCAGTTTAGAGTTAGCTCAAATCAAGCAACACACGTTTACTCACAGGTACTTAAGCACTTTCCCATCGAAAACAATCCCAATAGGAACATTGGGTTACACATTAATGGGTTATACTATAGGAACATTGTTAAAAAATATTAATGTTACATTAATGAAATCATTTTGACATTTAATTCAAATTATATATATATATTTTGGAAGAAAAAAACTAACAATAAGTCATAGTTAGGAAAAGTGTATTTATTCTTTATCTACAAATTCAACTTAAAATATACAAACAATAGAAATTCTGCAGTTATAATTATAACTCATATTTATAAATTACACAGCACCTTCAATTTACTATGTCGCACACCTCCGTCCACAGTCTTGTCCCCTTATCACGCCACACTGCATTATCCATAACACATGCCTTCTCCATGCCCTGGTTGTGCCCTTGAATAGTACATGAGTTAGAGCATGTGAAATCATACCATTCATAACAACACCTATGACATTTCAGATGACATTTCTGAGAACAAGTTGCATGGCAGAGTTATAGTTAATGTAGTGTGGTGCGAGTGAAGTGTACACCAAATTTCAGCTCTGGGGAGAGTCTGACTCCTATGGGAGTAGGACAGACCAAGGGAACTATAGCTCCCTGGGCCAGTTAGATTGCTCTATTTTTAAACTGGCATTCCCTCGAGAGTCTCTTGAGAATCTTGTGCATCCAACCATCCAGATATGCAATTTTTTTTTAGCCTTAATTTCTCACAAACCACTGAACAGATTTAATCCAAATCAAAGAAAGCACAACCTGTCGAACAAGATCTAGCTGCCTGCCAAATTTGGTTTAATTCCGTTAAGCAGTTTCTGTGGTAGCTCATCTTAAAGTCTATGGAAAATGCGTGGGGATTTTGCATTTTGGAACCCTTTTTACTTGCCATCCCCTACTCCCTCTTGATGGATCACCCCTAACCTTTCCATGCACATACTAGTCAAAAGGTATCATCTTTTGGAAAGTTTCATGGAGATTCATCTAACGGTGCCAAGGTTATTAGCAACACAAAAAACGCTTTTCCTTTGGAACAGCTTACCTAACTATAACTACCCAGTGGTGATCGCCACTGGATTTTTATATATACATATGAAAAGTATGGAAAATCATTTTTTGGTTTGCTTCTAACTTTACTGCCGTTTGACAAAACTTCATGAAATTTTAATTAAAAGTGTTTTTCCACTTCACTTCTTCCTTGAAAGTTTTGTGGTGATCCATCAAGCTGAAGCCACAAAAAAGGGGAGGGTCCCAAAACGTTTTCCTATAGGAACTTTAAACACAGCTAGATCCCAAACTGTTGAATGGCTTTACACCAAATTTGGCAGAAAGCTAGATCTTGGTCCACAAAAGGTGCTTTTTGTGGTATAGTTTAAATCCATTTTGTGTTTTTTTTTTTTTTTTTTTTTTTTTAGGAATTAACACTCCAAAACTTTGCATATTTCATGCCACAGAGGGTCCATGGGTCCGACAGATATCCTGAGATCTGATTGGCTGCCACCATATCAGCAAGGGTGTGGCAGAAGCAATCTTAGCACTTGAAAAAAGGCTACTGAAAGACACAAGGTGGCTCATACACTCACCCCCTAGGCCTGGTGGTGGGGTCTCTCTGCCTGGGATCAAAAATGTTTTTTTTTTTTTATTTGTTAAAAAGTTTGCAGAATCACAAAAATGTTTTTGTTTGTAATTTTTTTGGGTGAACTCACTGCAACATTAATTACAAAAAAAGTGAGCTCCAGCACTACAATAAAAAAAAACATGAGCAGGTGGGTGAGTGAGGGGCAGGGGGGCAGTGTGGCACATTGGGGAGGGAGGTGGGAACGTGGCCTCCCACCTCGAGCCTGTGGGAGGTGCCAGGGACCCCATCCCCCAGGGCTGGTCTGTAAAATAAAGGGAGAGGGCATGCAGCCCCTGTCCCTGAGCCTTAATAGGCCCCAGGGACACCATCCCTGGGGCCAGATTCCATTATAAAGTGGAGAGAGGCTTGCGGTCCCCCTCACAAAACCTCAATAGGCCCCAGGGACCCCCCCATCTCCCAGGGCCGAATTCCATAGCAAAGGGGTGGGGCGCGCGTTATAGTTACTTGAGGACAGGAGTTATGATCATTTGCGATAATTATAAATGGTGAATTTTAGTGGTTTTGTACATTTAAAACATTGTTGCGCTGAAATTTTCACCTAACTAAAACATTACTGCAACCTTTGTTTGAGGGTTTTTAAAAACTTTTCAATGTAAAGTAATATATATATATACTCATATATAATTATACACACACACACACAGAGCCTTATTATGACTTCGGCAGACGGAAAAGCCTGTCTCCAGGCGTCCCGATGAGTACGTTACCGCCATTGTGTTGCAGCCTCTCCACCGGGCCCAATACAAGTTTCCTGCTGGCCCAGTGGGAAACAGCCTACATCATTGCTGCAAGCTCTATTATGAGCTGGAGACAATGCTGTAGTGCGTAGGGTGCACCTGTTGCAATGTTCACTGTCTGCAGAGCAGACAGTGAACAGTGTGACGGGGCTGTCCAGGGGGGCTCCTGCACTGCCCATGCCAAGCTCATGGGCAGTGCAGGGGGCCCCCTTGGGGCCCCTTACACCCCGTCTCCGCCAGCCTTTTTACGGCGGTGTTACCGCCATGAAATCGCTAGCAGAGAAGGGGGTTGTAATCACAAGAGCAATACTGCTTGCAGCGCTGCCGTGGCAAATTAGGTCCGCCAGCACCGCCAGGCCGACGTGAAGTTGTAATATGGCACTCAAACCGCCGCATTGGCAGTGGTGTGACCGCCACCGCGACCCTGGCGGTCATTAGATTGCCAGGGTCGTTGGTGTGTTAGATGCACATGCTCTGCTGAAGATTGAGGGCTTGATTTAGAGTTTGGCAGCGGGTTACTCCGTCGTCACAAACGTGATGGATATGTTGTCTGCCCTATTAAGATGTCCATAGAATATAATGGAATCGTAATACGGCGGACAGGATATCTGTCACATTTGTGATGGAGTAACCCCACCCGCCAAACTCTAAATCAGGCCGAGTCACAAGATATGTTGTTACCCCACTGTTGCTTCACAATTCACCAGAACACGGGCTCCACTTCAGATTGTTTTCTTCTGCCATTAGGCTCCCATGTTTGAGACTGCAGCTCTGGGATCAATGCATTCCAGCTACTGACTCTTCAGTCCCCCCCATCAAGAACAACACCCCCATTTTCCAAGAGGTTTTGTTCCCTGTGAAGCTACAAGCATGGCGACTATAACATGTGCCTCTTACCAACCCACAACAAGAAGTCTTGTGATGCCTTCTGCGCCTTGCACTGCAAAAAGATCATTTGGCAACAGAGAGATTGTTGGTAGGCTCACCATAAGATGCAGCAGCGAGCCTCAGCACAGATTTGGGCTGAAGACCTGCTTAATGCCAAAGAGGGAGACACTTTACCCTCTGCCATTTTCTCTGAGGCCTCCAAAGCAAAAGAAAAGGAGGACCAGAAACTCGGCATGATAGAGGAGACCGCCCATATCCCGGACCCCACCACATTGACTCCCTGTGCCTTGTCAGTGCTACATATGCCACAAGTTCAGTCCTGACCACCAAAACCCTTTTTGACAGAGGAAGAGCACCCCTCCGGCAGGACTGGGGCCTTGAGCCCTGAGTGGAGCAGAAAACAGGGTATATGTTCAGTTTTGGCTTCTCTGACTGGCGCTCCTCAAACTGAAGAGACTGGGTCAATAACTGCCAATGACCTCTGAAGTTGTGTGTTTCCTCGATGCCTTGAGGCCCTGAAATGGCCCAATAGGAGCCCAAGTCCCAATTGAGAGCCATGTCGCCACTGGCATCTAAAACACCATCAAAGCAGACACGGAGTACAGACACCACGGAGGGCGTCAATCTTGAAAAACCTTCAGAGGTCCTTGATGCCAGGCAGAAATTTTTTTTTATTCACCAATACACCTTCAAGATACTCCACAGGCCCCATCTCCAGGGCTACTCCACTATTCCCATCATTCTGATGAGAATGGTGGTTGTCATTCTATAGTGAACCAGGCTTCGAGCCTTCAACAGCCACAGCTCTAGAACTCGTGCATATTCTGAAGAAACAAAGGCTGAAGTTTTAGGACGAACCAGGCTTTAAGCCCTCACACCAAAAGCTCTGAAAAGGGTTGGTGCCTGAGCTACCAGCCCCATACCTTTTCCACTTTTACTTGCAACACCTCCTCCACCACCTCCACGTCTCCCTTCACAGCCCTCTCCCCCAAACCCACAGGACAACATTCAGAACACTGATTCAGACCCTGGGAGTTCTTACCCCTTAGCCTCCACATGATGATCCCTTTGTGTCCCGGGAGGGTGAGGACTTGAGCAGGATAATGTGGTTGATCCCCCAGAGGATCCCAAAGTCAACCCTGTCCCACCAAAGCCTTACTACCTGATGGTACCACTACCTACCATGCAGTGATTTAAGAGTGGAGAGTTATAGTTAGTTGTCTGGTTAGTGAGCTGAAAAGGGCGTGTAACAAAGTCGGCTACTTAAAATAATTTGAAGGTGGTGGATAAATTGTAAATGAAAGTTATAGATATAACTTTTGAATTTTTAAAGTTTGCGTAGTTTATACTTAGATTTAATAGTGAAAATATGTTTTCCTAACTATAGCTAAGATTTAACCTTTGCTTTTCTCATTGAATTTGAATGGCTTTAAAAAAAATGTTAAACATAAATGTGTTTCAAATCAGAGTTCAGTGTTGCAAGTGCAGAGTTGTTACGTGGAATGTTGTACAGTGTAGGAGAGTGTTGTAAATTCTGTTGTCATAGACCAGAGTATTGTAGATTGGAATAGAGTGGAGTAGAGCAAAGTGTAGAAGCATATCTTACAGTATAGTGAAGTGTTATATATTGTAGTGGCATGGTGTCTCAAATAATGAAGTCAAGTATCTTAGACTGGAGAAGCGAGTGGAATGGTGTGTTCAATAGTAGAGTAGTATGTTGTAGACTGTTGGAGATTCATGGATTGGAGTAGAAAGATTTAGATTGGAGGAGTGTAGAGTGTCAGAGTGAATTATCGTCAAGTATCGTAGAGGACAGTGAATGACAGTGTTGAAAAGTGGAGTGCCATGTCATATAGTGAGTGGAGTGGCACATCATAGAGAGAAGTTGAGTAGAGTGTCTTCGAGTGTCATACAGTGTAGTACAGTGGTGTCTAGTGAATGGGCATAGAGTGGAGTAGAGGTTCCTAGAGTAGTACATTGGTATGGAATGGAGTTGAGTGTCGACAGCGGAGCAGCATAAAGTGGAGTATAGTAAAGTGGCATACAGTGTAGTAGAGTAGAGTGGATTACACTGGAGTTGGGGTAGTGTAAAGTGGAGTGGCGTGTCATAGAATGAAGTGGTGTGCCAGACTATAGTGGCATGGATCACAGTGGAGTCGAGAGACGTAGCATACAGTTGAGTAAAGTGTCAGAAATTGGAGTACCACGTTGTACAGTAGAGTGTAGTGGGGTGTCATACAGTATTAGAAAGTGATGTAGACTACAGTAATAGAGTGGCATACGTTCTAGTTGATTTTGGTAGAGTGGAGTGGTGTACCGTACAGTGTTGTAGAGTGGATTGGCATACAGTTATAGAGCCCAATAAAGTTGAGTGTTGTGGAGTGGTGTACAGTGGAGGAGTGGAGTACTGTGTTAGAGTAGAGTGGAGTTAAATGGGGTGCAGTGGCATACAAAGAGTTGCGTACAGAGTTGTGTAGTGGACTAGAGTATTGTGGTAAGGGGTATAGACTGGAGTAAAGTGTCAAAGAGTGGCATACAGTGTAGTAGAATGGAGTTGCATTGAGTACAGTAGTGTGTGAAACAGTTGAGCTGCATAGAGTTGATTGTTGTATAGTAGTGTAGAGTGAAGTAAAGTCTTGTACAGTGAAGTAGAGTCAAGTGGAGTGATGTAGAGTACAGTACAATAGTGTGTGTACTGGTGTGTAGTAGATTAGAGTGGCATGGATTGGTGTTGTGTATGTAGTACACTGTTATAAATTGGAGTGGGGTCTTGTACAGTACAGTGTGGTGTTGTTGTATAGAAAAATGTTATAGTAAAATAGAGTGTTTTGTATTGGAGTGTACAGGCATAGAGTGGAGAATAGAGTTGGACAGTGGAATGTACTGAGATAGAGTGGAGATAGAGTGGAGACGAATGTCATAGAGTGCCATGGAGTGTGGTTGACTTAGAGTGGAGGAGTGTCAAACAATAGAGTGGCATGGAGTACACTACACTGTAGTAGTGTACAGTGAATTACCGTAAAGTGGAGTAGCATTCAGTGGAATAGTGTACAGTGGAATACTGTACAATGGAGCGTAGAAGAGTGAAGTGGCACAGAGTGAAACAGCGTAGTGTACAGTAGCATAGGATACAGTAGATTAGCATATAGTGGGGCGGCATTCATAGAAGTGGCATAGAGTAGAGTCGAGGAAACTGTTAAAAATTGGAGTGTGACCTTCTACAGTAAAGTGGAGTGCTGTGTCGTACAGTATTGGAAACTGTTGTAGAGTGCAGTAAGGTGTGGCACAATAGAGTTAACAGCCATAGAGTTGAGTGAAAATTTTGACAGTAGAGTGTGCAGGGATAGATTGGAGTAGAGTAGAGTCTAGTAGAGTGGCAAAGAGCGTAGTAAAGTTTTGTTGAGTTGTGTATAGTGGAGGAGAGTTCACTAGAGTGGCATAGAGTAGAGTATTGTATAGTAGAGTTGCATAAAGTGAGCGTAATAGTGTTTTAGTGTAGTGTACAATGGAGTGGCGTAAAGTGTAATAACTTATGGTGTAGTAGCGTACAGTGGAGTGGTGTACGGTGATGAAGTGTAGACTGGAGTAGGATATTGTGGGGTGGGGCAGAGTGTAATAGAATGCAGTGGAGTGCCATGCGGTGGAGTGGGGGTAGAGTGGAATACCATACAGTAGAGGAGCAAAGATTGAAGTTGCGTATAGTGTAGAGTGGAGTGGTGTACCGTGGAATAACGTAGATTGGAGTACAGTGGAGTGGTGTAGAGTAGAATAACAGAGTAGAATAGCATAGAGTGGAGTGGTGCACATTGGAGTGGTGTACAGTGGAGTTGAGGTATAGTGAATTAGCATCTGGTGGAGTGGCATCCAGTGGACTAGCGTAAAATGGAGTGGTGTGTACGCTGTAGTGGCGTAGAGTTGAGTAGTATATAGTGGAGTAGCATAGCTTGGAATAGCATAGTGTGGAGTGGTGTAGACAGGAAAAGAGTATAGTGGAGTAGCGCCCAGTGCAGTGGCGTACAGTAAAGTGGTGGAGACTAGGATGGCGTACACTGGAATGAGGTAAAGTGTAATAGTATGCCGTGGAGAGGCGTACAGTGGAGTGACGTCCAATGGAATAACGTACAATGGAGTAACGTACAATGGAGTAAGGTAGAATTGAGTGGCATACACTGGAGTGGCGTACAGTGGTGTAGCACACAGTGGAGTGGCATACAGTGGAATAGCATAGCGTGAAGTAGCATACAGTGGAAAGGCATATACCGGAGTAGCATATAGCGGAATGGCTTACAGTGGCGTACACTGAAGAGGCATAGAGTAGAGTTGCATACAGTGTGATAATGTAGAGTGGACTTGTCCGTGGAGTTGTGTACAGTGTAATAGCACGGAGTGGAGTAGCATAAAGTGTATTAGTGGAGTGGCATACAATAGAGTGGAATGGAGTGCGATAGCGTGTAATAGCATACAGTGGAGTGGAGTACGTTGGAGTGGGGTCCAATTGGGTCGCGTAGAATGAAGTGGCATAGAGTGGAGTAGCGTACAGTGGAGTGGCATACAGTGGAATGGCATAGGGTAGAATAGCATATTCAGGACTAGCATATTGCAGAGTGGCATACACTGAAGAGGCATAGAGTGGAGTTGCATACGGTGTAACAGCATAGAGTATCGTATAATGGAGTGGTGTCAAGTGGAGTGACGTCCAGTGGCGTGAAATATAGTGTAATAGAATACAGTGGAGTGGCGTACATTGGAGTGGGGTCTAATCGAATAGCATAGAATGAAATGGATTAGAGTGGAGTGTCATGCACTGGAGTGGTGTGGAGTATAGTAGCGTACATTGGAGTGGCATTCATTGGAATAACGTACAGTGAAGTGTTGGAGTTGCATATAGTGGAATGGGGTACAGTAGAATGGCGTAGTGTCTAATAGTGTATTGTGATGTAGCGTCTAGTAGAGTGGTGTACATAAGAGACATAGGGGGTCATTCCGACTCCGGCGGTCAAGGACCGCCGGGGCCGGGGTCGGCGGGAGCACCGCCAACAGGCTGGCGGTGCCCCGCAGGGCATTCTGACCGCGGCGGTTTGGCCGCGGTCAGAACAGGAAAACCGGCGGTCTCCCGCCGGTTTTCCGCTGCCCTCAGGAATCCTCCATGGCGGCGCAGCTTGCTGCACCGCCATGGGGATTCTGACACCCCATACCGCCATCCTGTTCCTGGCGGTTCGCCCGCCAGGAACAGGATGGCGGTATGGGGTGTCGTGGGGCCCCTGGGGGCCCCTGGAGTGCCCATGCCAATGGCATGGGCACTGCAGGGCCCCCATAAGAGGGCCCCACAAAGAATTTCAGTGTCTGCTTAGCAGACACTGAAATTCGCGACGGGTGCAACTGCACCCGTCGCACCTTCCCACTCCGCCGGCTCCATTCGGAGCCGGCTTCCTCGTGGGAAGGGGTTTCCCGCTGGGCTGGCGGGCGGCCTTCTGGCGGTCGCCCGCCAGCCCAGCGGGAAACACAGAATCACCGCGGCGGTCTTCAGACCGCGGAGCGGTGTTCTGTTGGGGGAACTCTGGCGGGCGGCCTCCGCCGCCCGCCAGAGTTAGAATGACCCCCATAGACTGGAGTGGCGTACATGGCGTTGCATACAAGGTAATAGCATAGAGTGGAGTCTCGTACAGGTCAGATGCATAGAGTGGAATAGCATTTAGTGAATGGCTACAGTGGTCTGGAATGCGGATGTAAGTGAAATTTAGCACTAATGTGGATTATGGTGTGCAGAGTAGCGCAAAACAGCGAATTGTGCTGCCTTGCGGTTCTCCAGATTTATTAATCAACGCAGGGCCATGCATGTGGCCTTGAGTTCCCTTGTAAATCTGACTTAAGTATTGGATTGCTCATACGACACCATGAGTGATACGAGGGTACAGCAATCCAGTAATACAGCTATGCTTTTGTTATATTTTGAGTAATGGTATACCGTGATAACTTTGCAATATGCCGTTGTTTTTATTACACTTTGGCTGTGTCAGTGTTAGGGCCTTAGACCTAGGTAAGTAGTAGGTCCCTACCTATTACCACTTAAATGAAGTGGTAATAGGTATGGAAATTTATTCTTTATATATTTTTACATTTTTAAACATGTTTATGGCCATGTACTGCAGAAGTTTCACAAAATGTTCTGAAATTCTGCAAAAGTACCATGGTTACAGATATCTGTAAGTTTAAATACCTTATAACTTTAAAAATACGTGGCCTGCTTAACTGAAATACCCAAAAAGAATCATCTCTGCACCATAATGTATAATCCTGACGAACGTCATGTAAATCCATTGAGTTGTTTTGCACTACATCAAATACAATAATCTGTGGAAAATGTATTGGTGGAAAAAAAACATTTTGGCCCACCCCTTTTTATCTTTGCACTCACTTAAGAATTCACCACAAAAATGTACACCAGCTCAAAATGTAGAAAGTGTTGTAGATCTGGACAGTTTTTGGGTGATTCGTCAAACAAGTGGCAGTTATTAGGGAGCTAATATCCAAGGAATTCCTATCTTTGGAAATACGAACTATAACCACAATGTGGTAATCAGATTTAATGTGATTTCTTTCTTTTTATCTGTTGTATTTGCGTATTGGATTACATAATCATGTGCCATAAATGTGTTTTTAGTTGCTCATGTAGTAATTCTGAAACTTGACATATCCAGTCTAGTTTATTTTTTGTGCTTCCTTGCTACGTTTAGTAGGATTGTGCTACATATGAAGCCCAAAGTTGATGAAAACCAATCATTGTTATACAAATTAAGATTAGTTTTTTTTTTCTAATGGCCTATTATCATGTCTTCCATATAGTAGTTTGTTTTGCTCACTACTGGGTCAATTTTACAATTTTATTTTTGTTGCACAGGAGTACATAATGAAGTTGATTTTTGTTTGGCACAGTTTTATTTTATGAGCAGGAGAGCATGCAAAGAAAGCTTTTGTAGAGTAAGATGTATTCTTTTGTTTATGTATTTCATTATAGATTCCCTTCAGCATGTGACCATAAATGGGCTGCCCAGTGGTTCATGTAGTAAATCTGAAACTTACATCTGCAATCTAATTTATTCTTTGGTCTTCTTTGATACCTTTAGCAGGATTCATTTACATATGGAGGCCAAAGTGAATGAAAGGGCATCATTGTTACTTTTCTAAAAATTTAGATCATTATTTTTTTTCCTAGTGGCCAATTATCATGTCCTCCTAATAGTAATTTGTGTGGCTCACTGCTAGGAGAATCTTTCATTTTGTTACACAGGGGTGCATGATAAAGATGGTTTTTGTTTAGTTTGTTGGGTCAGTTTAATTTTGGGAGCCAGAGAGCATGCAAAGAAAACATATGTAGATTAAGATGTATGCTATTCCTTATGTATTTGTTTATTGGTTTCAGTTAGAATGTGACCATAAATGGGTCTTTTTATTTGTTCATGTAGTGAATCTAAATCTTTACATATGTAGTCTAGCTTAATTTTTGGGCTTCCTTGCTACTTTTATTAGCATTGTGCCACAAGGTATCACTAAGTTGCAAAACCCTAAAAACTTAAGAAATACTTTCTCTACTTACATGCAGTACCCAAAAGAATCATCTGTGCAACCTAATATCTAATGCTGCCAAATTTCAGCAAAATCCGACTGCCTGTGTTTGTGCTACATAGACAAAAGTCTGTGTAAAATACATTGGATTTCAGGCCTGTTTTGGGACCCCACTTTCTTTGTTACACCCCCTTGACCACACACCACAAAACTTTCAACATTTTGGCAATGAAACAGGGGCAGCAGGTCTGTAAAGTTTTGTGGACATTTGTCAAATGAGTGCAAAGTTGTTAAGGGACAAAAATCTGTGTCTCTGGTCACCCTAACTATAACTAAAGAGTGGCAACCACCACTCTGTACTATATAAATAGCTTTATGGACTGGGAGGTTTGTGTGATCAATGCCAAACATAAAAACAAATTGCACAGGAAAGACGCAACAGGCAATACAATATTATTAGTTTTCGTCCTTAACATTTGAAAGCATGCATATCATTTGGCGAAATGTTAAGGGCTAGAAAAACTTGTAGCCTAAAGGAGGATATTTTAATCTGTCAACAAGAAATGACTAAAAGATTTAGAGAACGAGGAAATGCAGAAGAGCTCCTTGAGAAAACTAGTGTGGCAGCCGATAACAGAGAGAGTCTTTAATAACACTAAGAAGCTTGACAACAAGGTAAAGATCAGTTCAATCACAAAATGTAGCAACCAACAACAGGCCCTATGAACCTTAATTAGAAAACATTGGCACATCATTAAAGCTGATCCGTTTATCGGATCAAAGAACGAGGAACCCATTGATTTCAACCCAAAGATTTCATTCCATGAGAGATGCTCTTGTGAAAAGCAGCCCAGAAGTAGTAACCCAGAAAATTTGGCTGGAGCAAATAAGAGGGCTTTACAAATGCAGTAAATGTAAAGCATGCCAAATAGGAGTGAATACTAAGGAGAATGCAGCACCTTTCCACAACATCCCGTATAAGATCAAGGGTAATTAAAAGTGCAAAACTCAATACACAGTTTATGATTTACAATGTAGCTGTAACCGCAGATATGTGTGAAGTACAACTCTTCAGGCATACAAACGAGTTTTACAACGTATGAGAGCAATTAAAAATAGCGATCACACCTACCTGGTCGCAAGACATTTTGAGGAAAAGACAATCAAGTGGTAACACTTCTGTTGTATTTTGTTATAGATGCAAACCCAGGTTGGTAGAGGAGAGAATCGTAAAAAAGCCTTGAGGCAATTAGAAATGAGATATTTTCTCAATCTAGACAGCCAAATATCTAACGGTCTAAATGTTAATGACGAGTTGTATACTTGTTTGTGACCGTAACATCACTCCAAATATTGTTTGGTAATAAAATTGACGAAAATAAGTTTGGAGTTGAATGCATCCGTAGATTCTTTAATGTGGAAATATATTGCAGACCACAGACACACAAAAGTGTCTTGTGGTTGGATAGAGGTATATATTTTGTTGACATGATGGACATATTGCACAATACAGAGAGTCTACCATAATAAATGGCATGTGGGTGAAGTGTTGTGGTGCAGCGTACAAGGCCTAAGTGCCCTCCACCTCAGTGGGGATTTCGTACGAGGAGGGTTGAAAGGTTGCAAGTCCTATGTGTTGCCATGTCATATACAAAATATATTTTCATATAGGCTCTGAACACTGTTAGCAAAAATTGGGGCATTGTCAAGAGGCAGAAAGCTGGAAAGAATGGACAAAAATACATACATGTGCATTCCAATGTACGGAGCCACAGAGTACCATCAGTGTGTAAATTATTGGGTTATTCTCAGCTTTGTACCTGACTATAATATTTCACGTGAGTCATTTCATGGAGTGTGGATAGACAGATGCCTGTAGAAGGATTCAGATCGTCTCGTTCATCAACATCATAGACAAGTTCACCAACTTAGACCTTACCTTGACAGCATACCTCGTGGACTGTAATCAGTGCTGGGTGGTTACCACAAACACAACCACTGCCTCCTCTACATTGGCTGCTCTTCCCACCACTGGAATCCCGGGTTCTAATAAAGGCCCCATTGGTAGTAAATCTGTATTGCCACTTGAAATAAGCTAGGATGTTGAGGCATATATCCAGCTGTGACATGTTAACTCTTCATTTGGGGCAGTGGAGGTCTTGATAGAAGAGACAATGCATGATCGGTGCACATGAGGACTTGAGTGCTTCTCATCAGACAGCTGAGGAAAATGCAGCTGCCATATCTGGGTTAGTAGAACCAACATCCAGCTCGAGGCAGGTCACTGAATATTGTTTCCTATGGCTAATGAGCAAGGGCAGGCAAATTTGTTTCAGTCTTTTGCGAAACAGGTTGAGTCACATTCAGCTATTCCAGAGATAATGGACACCCTCAAAGAGCAGCTGATGTACGTGCAGAAGGCAGAATGTATATAGAAATGCCTTATTCACTGCAATACTTCTAGTAATGAGTCACCAGATGGTGGAGGGCCATGTGTCTCCTTCCTCACCAGCATCATGACAGATAGGACGGAGGAGATCATCCAACACAACTAGTGGCCCCTCCAGGAGGGCCTCTTTTCTTTCACTGACTTATGTTTTGTTGCAGTTTCAGTGTATTCCCTAATAAATTGACATGCTTCTACTTTGATATTTGCATAGGGTGCTTTTTTCTTATAGTAAGTGCATACATGCATGATGCCTAATGTTGTTTTTTTCACTTTGCATATGTGATGAGCAGAGGATGCAATTAAAGTCATGTGGCTGTGATCTATTCGTTCATGACCCATTGATGTTCTAATTATCTGTGTCTACGGCAAACTGGTGCTATTTTCAAATTAATACAATGTTTAGGTGCTGGTATATTTTTAGGTTTTTTGAAGCAATAATGAATTAATGGTAGGTCCTGTGAGCTTTTTATGTTTTTGAAGCAATAATGAATTTTCATGATTTAGAGATATTTATTTTAGCACAGCATTATGCTGGTTTATTAACTGGATGCTCGCTTGAAATAGCATTTTATTTCCTGCATGCAGAAAATTTGGTTTGGTTATCTAATTTTGTATTTACTGATGCATGTTGCAAGGGTGTTTCTGTCCTAATGATAATTTAGGCCACTGTGTCTTGTTTTTTCATGAGCAGTTTCAAAATGATTCTTCATCTAACTTTCAAATCACAAATCTGCTTAATTTCATGAAGTACCTTGTTTAAAATGGGATTGTTTGCTTGCACGCGTATTTTATCTCTTAGTGGCCGAAGACCGCCTTACAAATACATTGATTCTTTGCTTATCTTTCTAAGGTACGAACATGATGGCTTCTTTTGGGCACTTGGCTGGAGGGTACGACGGTCAGTACTATGGCTACCTTTGGAGTGAAGTGTTCTCGATGGACATCTTTTATAGCTGCTTTAAAAAAGAAGGAATAATGAATGCAGAGGTGGGATTTTTAAAGTGATTGATTGAATATGAAATTTCTGTAGCACAACTATTACCCTGGTACTGGCTGGTAGATTAATGGTGTGTTTTCAGAAGCTTGCGACAGATGAATAGTGACCTTGGCAGTGAGGTAGCGAAAAGCTTTGCCATCATTCTGATATTTGTGCATTTTGGGAATATTCAGTAAGCGAGCAGAATGAAGACATCTGGGGCAGTGTGTTTGGAAGAAGAGCTATATATATTGTGGAGCAGAGGAAAGAATTGCTCGAGGATAGAGAACTATGAAAAAAGCAATGTTGCTTTCCTCGTAGTCCGTGAAGAGTTTAAAGAAAAAAGGATATTCTGGACCATTTAGTCAAGAAAAGAATGAACAAAGCAGCTGCATCTGGATAACTCGTTGGTGCTGCAGCTAGTGTGAGATCGTCCAAAGGGAGTCACAGTAGTTCATCCTTGATAGGACTGGGCCACTGTCTTCCTGGAGTCAACGGTAAAAGTGGTAAAATGTATATGAATTATAAGTAGTCAGAAGCAAGTACAAATTACTTTCTGCACTTGCCTGGGAAAGGGTAGTCTTGAGTCAAAAGTCATCCTCAGATTCTGAGCAGACTGTTCTGGTGGGTGGGGGTTAGGGAAGGGACGGGGTTCAGGTGTGAGCCCAGCCTGAAAGGACACTGAAAAGAATAATTTAGTTTTTTTGAGGAATTGAAATAGAGGGGATTGGAATCTATCCTTCTGGAGATTTAAAGCATAGAGGGGGTTATTACAACTTTGGAGGAGGTGTTAATCTGTCCCAAATGTGACGGATATACCACCAGCCGTATTACGAGTTCCATAGGATATAATGGACTCTTAATACGGCTGGTGGTATATCCGTCACTTTACCGTCACTTTTGGGACGGATTAACACCTCCTCCAAAATTGTAATAACCCCTAGAGTCTTTTAATTTAATTTGAAATAATGTAAGCTTGCTCTCCAGTCTTAAAATCAGCTGGGTATTGACAGTACAGGAAAGGAAATTGAATCTTAGAGATCATGCAATGGCGGCTAGAGAGGTCACTTATAGACTTTAGGTATTTTAGTTACAGTTTAATTTACCAGTATTTAACCTGTCACAGGGGAGCCTGTATCAGCTTTCTGGGGTTGCTGGACCCCAGTTCGGTTGTTTCTTTAGCCCACTGCTTTTTATCAAAAACACGCTGCTGAGCGCTTTGCGCACACCCCCTGTCATACCCCTTGCTCATGGCGGACAATATGTTGGGCAGGAGAGCACTTCCGCATGCAGCAGGAGTGCCGCTGGCACACCAAGGGCAAGCACATCTGTGCCTGGATCGCGCTATGCGCCAGAACCCCTGGTCGAGCAACCTCCAATCATGCCCTTCCAATAATATACTCACGGGAGATGCTGTTAACTCTGAATATGGGTAAAACAAATGACTGTGACCTCCTAGTACCCCCCTTAACAACATCTCCAGTCCATTTGTCTGCTTGCAGTGCGACTTCCATTTATACCCACACTGGTCCCACGATCTGAAAGCAAATATTAACAATGTTTAACACGATATGTTGAATATCCCAGCCTAATAAACCCAAAGAGAGGTTTAACAGACTCCTCATCAATGCTCACTCATTAGTCAAACACGCTGTTGAGGTACGGCTAATGATAGAGATAGACAGTCTTTCATTTGTCTTTGTCACTGAAACATGGGCTGACCTGTCCTCTCACCCCGCTGTTCAAGCAGCCATATCTGACGGCTTTGCCATTTTCTGCTTAGATAGACTGGGAAAGCAAGGTTATTGACTAGCTATAATCTGTAATACAGAACTTCCAACTCAATGCCAACCCTAAGTTGTGAGGATTTTGTCATTTCCATAACTGTTTAATCAAACCATCAGAGGTATGGTCATACACTGTTCACCGGGCCCCAGAGCTGCTTTCTTGCAGGAGATTAGTAATCTGTTAGAAGCTAATATTTTACACTCTGATTTCACCATTTTAGGTGATTTTAACTTTCACGTTGACGATGTATAAGAAAATGACACTGACCAACTTCTTCAATCTTTGTCTGGTTTAGGACTTTTACCCATCTTAACTGGTCCTACACACACAGCCGGTCATACATTAGATGGAATTTTCACTAACAACTCAGTGATTGGCCTCATTGGTCTCTTCCCTATGGTATGGTCAGATCACCATGCTATTCTTTTTGACCTGTGCACTGACCCCCCTAAACCCGCTATCAAAGCCCGGCGCAAACTATTGACAGTCCGGCCTTGGAACAATATTCAGCCCTTGAAACTTAACAAATTAACTGATTCTTTTCCAGCTCTTTCGTATTGCCTATGCTGCCCGAATCCTGGCTCCGGTTAAACTAAGTAAACCAGAAAGACACAATTCTACCACCATGTGGTTTTCTGAAAAACTCTGCACCATAAAACAAAGCTGCAGGCATCAGGAGAGAAGATGGAGGCTGGATTATAGTGAGACGGAGAAGACTATAAAAGTTGCTTGCCTCAATATAAAGCCTTGATTGCCACGGAAAAGATGGCATACTATACTAAGAAAATCAAAGCTTCTGCCAATTCCACCATGGCACCATTCAATTAAATCGCCAAACTGACAACAGTTCCTTCTGACACTACAATGAGTCCTAGCCCAACATTCTGCCCCCCCCAAAAAAGTGGAAGATATATGCAATAATTTCATCACAATAAACTTACAGAATGTATCCCCTTCCCAAACCAAAGGACCTCGTCTTGTGGGTTTCAACCCCCTACAGTGAGGAAGTAAAAACCCTATTATTTACACCAATTCCGGATCGCCACCCGACCCTTGCCCCACTAACGTGACAAAGTTATCTGCTGAGATTATCGCCACTGCCCTTCTTAACATATACCAGGCCAGGTTCAAACTTGGCTCTTTTCCGGACTCCTGGAAAAAAGCCTCTGTACTTCCTCTGATAAAGAAACCCAACCTGGACCCAAATGATCCATCAAATTACCGTCCGATTTCCTCCCTTACGTTTCCAGCACAAATTGCTGAACAGATCATAAACAGGCAGCTGACGGAGTATATTAACACCAATAATATTCTTGATGAAACTCAGTTTGGGTTTCGAAGTAATCACAACACAGAAACAGCTCTCATTAAGGCACAGAGGAAATTAGAAGGTCTCTTGATGGAAGAGGGCAGGCTAGCCATATCCTGCTTGATTTGTCAGCAGCTTTTGACATGGTGAACCATGGACTGTTGCTGAAAAGCCTTGCTGACATTGGAATTACCGGGGCCGATAGGGGCTTCAGTCGTTCCTCTCCAATCGCCTTCAAGAGATGTGTCTCTGCAAATTTGTTTCTCCATAATTTCTTGTCCTTTGCGAGGTTCCGCAGGGCTCTTCCCTGAGTCCCACTATTTATAATGTTTATGTTAAATCTCCGGCTTGTTTAATTAGATCATATGGCTTCTCACTCACTTCTTATGCAACAATACACAAATTGTTTTTCTTTCGCAAGCACTGATCCTGCGATTGCATGTGCGCCATCGGCATGCGGATGTCAAAAAATTGCTTGAGATTAAATTCCAACAAAAAACAGAAGTTTTGATTTTTGGCACTAACCTCTCCTTTTGGACAGACTCCTGTTGGCCACAGGAACTAGACCCCTTCCCAGTCTCTAAAACACGTAATCCGACAATAAACTGTATTTTGCCGATCATTTAAAATCTGTAATCAGGTCAGCCTTCTTTATGCTCAGGATCCTTAAAAAGATCATACCATTTATTCCATGTCACCTACAAAAAATAGTCATCAACTCCTTGGTAATGTCCAAGATAGACTATTGCAATGATCTACTTTATGCTAAACAGTCAGTCTTAAACAAACTTCAATCCCTGCAAAATGCTGTGGCTCATTTACTTCTTAACATTCCAAAATATTTCCCAGTCTCTGATCATGTCAGAAAATTGCATTGGCTTCCTCTAAGGCAGAGAATTGCCTTTAAGGCACTCTGCATTACGTATAAAGCGCTGAATAATCAAGGCCCTACTTTTTAAAAGAAAAACATTAATTGGTATAAACCAGGCAGACACTCAGGTCTGCATCTTGCATGTTCTCTTTAGTACCTAGCTACAAATGGCTCAGCTGGGGAGGCAGAAGTTTTTTTTATGCAGCATCCAAAGCATGGATTGCTCTGCCCACGATGATCAAATCAGCTCCCACCGTTCTAGTTTTCAGGAAAGCCGTGAAAACCTGTCTTTTCAAAGAGACTCTGGATTTATCTCACCCTTGGTCCCTGCTTGGCAGTACTACAAAGTCTTTCAGTCTAGCACCTAGACACCTTTGGGTATTAGTTGCGCTCTCGAAATATTCATAAAATAGCTTAACATAACTTAAACAAGTGGGTCTAAGTGCTGGACCATGAGGTACCCTACAGTGAAAGGGCGGGAAGGTGTTGGCTTGGGATCTCTTGGCAACAAAGGAAATGATCGAATCAAATGCATGTTCCTTCACCCCAGATGCTCACAATCTCTGCAGGAGTCTGGAGTGGGAGACTGTATCAAAGGCCACAGTTAGATCGATTAGGATAAGAGTTGAAAATTCTCCCTTATATAAATATCTGTGAAGCTCATTGGGCACTGCTGCCAGTATTGTGTTTCTCTCCCATAACCAGGCCTGATACCAGATTACTGGGGGTCAAAACAGATGGTAGATTCTAAATAAGCTTAGAGTTGGTTGTCAATCCAGGTGTAAACACACCCTTCAGCAGTCTTGGCTGCAGGTAGAAGTAGAGAGGTGGGCTTATAATTGGCTAGAATCACTGTGTCTGCTGAGGTTTTTCTTTTAGTGGAATGACCAGGGCTTTATTCTATTGCTTACGGACACTTCTGGAACCAAAAGAGATTTCAAAGTTGAGTTTTCTCGCTTGTTGAAGGCAGCAAGCCAAGGATTTCAAAACACATATTGGGCAGAGGTCTGGTGAAGAGCCTGATGAGAGGGAGGACATTTTGGATATCATACCGACTAAAGCAATGGGAGGAAAGCTCCTTAAGGTGGATCTCTGAGGCGTGACTTCTGCAGGTGGTGGGGAAGTAGGTTCCACCCTCTGACTTGAAAAAGATGAAAGTATATCAAATACTTTGGATTTTTTCCCTGATATATTTCCTATACCATTAGGATAGATTGTGATATGCAAGTTTAGTCTTAGTATCATAGGCCTTGATTTCTGCACAGGCATTCAAGGTATTTACATTTCTGTTTCATCTCGATCAGTTTAGGGAAGAATTGGGAGCGGAGAGGGCATGTCTGGAAGGTTTAATTGTTTTCACAGGAATATGTTCAAGAAGAGCACTGAATATCCACTGTGTATTGATGTTAATATCTTCCATCAAAGATGGTTTGAAGACTATAAGTGAGCTGTTAAGGTTACTTTGAACTTGGCTTACTTCCTAATAGAGAAGTGATGTATGTAAGTAGGCTTACATGACAGTAGTAGTGGGTTAAATTCAATAGCCACATGGTCTGTTGATGTCAGATTGATAGTGGAAGTTAGTGAAGCAGTACTGGGAAAACACAAAATACATTTTAAAATGTCATTGTTTATAATGCTTGAGGTTAAGGGTCTGTCTTTCAAATGACCTGCTCTCCAAACCCTACATCAGGCTCAAAGTGTTGAGTAATGTCTCCTGATACCAAATGATGTCCCCTATGGCATAGGGCGAGGTACCTCTGTTTAGCTCACATTGTTTAGGCTCTTTCCTCTAGGCTGCAAGTCTCTGACTCGGTGCCACTAAAGGCTCTTCCCTTACCTGGATGCAACACTCTGACTTAAAAACTTTTATGAAAGCCCATCAGAGCACCAGCCCTATGGCTTACTTTGCATGTCTTTCCTCTTGCTCACCATTCAGGCATTCCATGCAAGTATTGATGTTAACTTGCCCTCTTGCTCAATAGCATAGCAGCTTTTCATCAGCAGTTTATGTAATTATGAAGACAGATATCAGTAAGGTTATATCCTTTGTCATGACATATTTCTCTTGTTACTTTCTGTAAAATCTTCCTACCTGAACTGTTTTTCTTTGTTGTTGAAATTTTGCTTCAATCACCTTGACTTTATTCAGATAATCCTTTCTTTGCATCTGCTAATTTCAACTTTCTTTTTAAACTAGGTTGGTGAAAGATACAGAAATCTCATTCTGAAACCAGGTGGTTCAAAGGATGGCATGGATATGCTGAAACAATTCTTGGAAAGAGAGCCTAACGACAAAGCCTTCCTTAAAAGCAAAGGGTTAAGCATTGCATCAAACTAGCTTACTAACACTTTCATTTTAATGCTGGGCTTCATGAAGTGCTTGCTTATGGAGAGACTGTAAACATGGTACTAAAACATTGTTTTTAAACATTCCCTGTACTTATAGCTTGGTGCTGGCTAAATGGAGATAATAAAAGTGCCTCAGTTCACTTTCTAGTTACATCTAATTCTCTGCTATGCAAACATTCACATGTGCCAAAACAACAAGGATGGGTGCTCTTCGTAAGCCATTCCAACAAGAAATTCTTTTAGCCGGAGCTGAAATTGTGGTCACTAGAGATTACACACCAAGTTATTACCTCTCATTGTATAGGTAGGTTGAATTTATGTTTGAAGTTTGTTTTTAGACCAGTATTTGCATATGGTACTCCTAAGAAACTATTTATGATACAGATTATGTGAAAATATGGGTGAAAGCTTTCAGAAGTACAAGTGCATGTTAAATATCTTACTTTGCACAGGAACAATGCAGAACCAAAAGGTATCTCAAAACTCTACACTGTTTCACCATTTGTGTACTTGTCTGAAATTGTGAACTGTTTTGTGCCTCAGTTATTCTGATTGTACTAGGAATAAAGTAAAATTAGGCTGTGCTACTTTTACTTTTTGTCTTCTTTGACACTATATCTCCACAGCTTGTGTTTGTTTTGAACTGACCAGAAAAGGTGCCTGTGGCTGCTAGGCTACGGGGTTGAGTAATGTGGGGAAATGTTCCTACAAAGAAGTACCATAGTGTACTGTCCCTTTAATTACTACGATGACTTGGCTGCAAACAAATGTTCATTGCATGGCTAGAATTGCCTCACCTCAGTGCTAGGTCTTGCTCTTTCTCTGCTCGACAGATCATGGGATTGTTTTATGAAAGCCTCATGGAGGTATCAGAGCCTTTCAAACTCAACAACCACATTGCTTTGGTCGTGACCCATCTCCTAGAGATAGTGTTGTCAACTCCCACACTTGACTAGATCTAGGAGGGAAACACTAGGAACACGTCTTATTGCGAGATTTAATGTTGCAGCCATCTCTTTTGCTTTCAAAGATGGTAATGTTCTAACCCAAAGACATATGAACATCCAACTTTTACATTAGTGGCCATCTCCATAATCATAATCAATTTGCCCAAACACAGCACCCTTAAAGTATCAGAGAGATCACCTAAACTGGGGGTCTCCAACCTTTTCTGTAATTATTGCTACATGTGTTAAATGAAAATCACCCCAAGCTACTAATATTGTTAGCGTTGTAATCGTGACCACTTCAGACAAGATTGCATTGGTGGTCACCAAATACAAGATTACCAGTGGTATTAGGCACAGTTGCCAGCAGTAACGTAAAAAGGCTTTGTTAATGTGAAATGCCTCTGTTTGGGTAATGAGTAACAGTCATAGCTGCAGTGCTCCTGGTAATATTACTTATAATCAGTCTAAAAAATAGTTCAGAATTTATTACTCAAATTTCACGTTTAAATATATTTTGGAAATTCAACCATTTTTCCTCAAACATCAGCGTATGAATCCTGAATAGACTAGACCTGCTCCCTTTTGTATCCAAGACAAGGAAGTGGACTCCAAGAGATACACATTTCCATCTCCAGTACACACTTATGGTTTGCATATATTAGTTCAAACAAGCAAAAGCTTCTATTTCAGTAGCCTGAACTCAGCATAGGAGAGCTACTTTCAGATAGCTGGAGCGCTACCAGTGGCTCACAAATTACTTGTTGGGAGAAGCTCTTGTTAGAAGAAGCCTGCATGGTCTCCCCAGAGTTTTCACCTTCTGCTGTGCCCTACATTTTTGATGGCTTTAAAACTCTGGCCCTTGACCCCTGCTAACCTTGAGAGGTGTTAAATACCCTCCCTTTAAACATGGGTACATTCTATTATTATGATTTGGCACATCTAACTTGCCTGTAAGTCCCTAGTACATGGTGTAGAAAGTGCACCCAGGGCATGGAATTTAAATGCCACTTGTCACCCCTGTGTTGGCCTTGTAGCCTACATGGTAGAAGGCCTGCTATTTAAAAGTAGGAGATGTAGAAAATGAATGTTACCATGTCCCTACACTGACAATGCCCCCAACCCTATTTTCACTGTGGCAGGCCAACCTGTCCTATGTAGAACACCAGAGTGCAGGTCAAAATACTAATACTGCTAACTTGTGAACGGGACCAGCTAGAAAAAAATTAAACCACTATTTTTAATAGATAATAAAAATCCAATTAAATGTTGAAGTCGGATTTTTAATTCATATTAGGGAAATGTTTTTTTTAGAAAGTTAACTTTTACTTGTCTGAGTTTTCAGAATTAGCATTAGCATCTGCCAACTCCCAGTCTGTGCTCAGCCTTGAATAGGTATGTATGAAGTGTGAATTGCTCCCCAGGAGCAAACAGTAGTCTGACCTGAATGGGCAGAGATGACTTCTCTGAACTCCTCAGAATATTCAGAGTGGGTGCTGTGGGCCTTCTGACACCACACTGTCAAATCCTTTTTGACAAGTTTGTTCAGTCACATGTAACACTTGGGGTGCACGTGAAAGTGAGAGAACAGTATGCTAAGGCACTTCTAAGTGTATCCACTGTATGGTTGTTGAGGGGCCCTGCTTTTGTTTTTACAAGTCTCCTGTCTCTGGGTTTGTTGTGGGTACAGTGCCTGGGTCAAACTGGGTTTTAGTGTTAGAAGTGGGAAGAGATTGATTATTTTCCTTTGACACACACACACACCCAGTCCTCAGAGCCCAAGGTTAGTGTGGCTAGAAATTTTTGCCATCTTGCAAATGTCCTGATGTATGTCATTTGGGCCTGTTTGTAATAAGGAAAACAAGAACTACTAAAACAAAATGTGGGTTGGATTGGGCATGGGAATATTTATACCGTAGGTTAGAAGTGCCCACGAGTCACTCCCACCCAGTAGCTGGTGCCAGGCACCCACTTTTGAACAGTTACTGGACCTACAGAAGAGGACTGTGCCCTGCTGTCTGACACGTGAGGAGCCCTGAAGGACCAGACCTGCTTCCTATTGTACCCTGGATAAAGAAGTGAACTCCAGGGGTCATTTGGCTGACCTCCTGTGTGGCTGCAAGGACATCAAAAGCTGCAAGAGGCCTTTTTCCTACAGTACCTGTAAAGAAATGGCTCCCTGTTGCAGTTACCCCCCACTTTTTGCCTGATACTGATGCTGACTTGACTGAGAAGTGTGCTGGGACCCTGCTAACCAGGCCCCAGCACCAGTGTTCTTTCACCTAAAATGTACAGTTGTTTCCACAATTGGCACAACCCTGGCACCCAGGTAAGTCCCTTGTAACTGGTACCCCTGGTACCAAGGGCCCTGATGCCAGGGAAGGTCTCTAAGGGCTGTAGCATGTCTTATGCCACCCTAGGGACCCCTCACTCAGCACAGACACACTGTTTGCCAGCTTGTGTGTGCTGGTGGGGAGGAAATGACTAAGTCGACATGGCATTCCCCTCAGGGTGCCATGCCAACCTCACACTGCCTGTGGCATAGGTAAGTCACCCCTCTAGCAGGCCTTACAGCCCTAAGGCAGGGTGCACTATACCACAGGTGAGGGCATAGGTGCATGAGCACTATGCCCCTACAGTGTCTAAGCAAAACCTTAGACATTGTAAGTGCAGGGTAGCCATAAGAATATATGGTCTGGTAGTCTGTCAAAACGAACTCCACAGCTCCATAATGGCTACACTGAATACTGGGAAGTTTGGTACCAAACTTCTCAGAATAATAAACCCACACTGATGCCAGTGTTGGATTTATAAAAAAATGCACACAGAGGGCATCTTAGAGCTGCCCCCTGTATTTTACCCAATTGTTCAGTGTAGGACTGACTGGTCTGTGCCAGCCTGCTGCTGAGAGATGAGTTTCTGACCCCATGTGGTGAGAGCCTTTGTGCTCTCTGGGGACAGAAACAAAAGCCTGCTCTGGGTGGAGGTGCTTCACACCTCCCCCCTGCAGGAACTGTAACACCTAGCAGTGAGCCTCAAAGGCTCAGGCTTCGTGTTACAATGCCCCAGGGCACTCCAGCTAGTGGAGATGCCCGCCCCTGGACACAGCCCCCACTTTTGGCGGCAAGTCCAGGAGGAGATAATGAGAAACACAAGGAGGAGTCACTGGCCAGTCAGGACAGCCCCCAAGGCAACCTGAGCTGAAGTGACTCTGACTTTTAGGAATCCTCCATCTTGCAGATGGCGGATCCCCCCAATAGGGATAGGGATGAGGCACAAAGAGGGTGTAGCCACCCTCAGGGCTAGTAGCCATTGGCTACTGCCCTCCCTGACCTAAACACACCCCTAAATTCTGTATTTAGGGGCTCCCCAGAACCTAGGAACTCAGATTCCTGAAACCTAAGAAGAAGAGGACTGCTGAGCTGAAAAACCCTGCAGAGAAGACGGAGACACCAACTGCTTTGGCCCCAGCTCTACCGGCCTGTCTCCCCACTTCTAAAGACACTGCTCCAGCGACGCTTTCCCCAGGGACCAGCGACCTCTGAATCCTCAGAGGACTGCCCTGCTCTAGAAGGACCAAGAAACTTCTGAGGACAGCGGCCCTGTTCACCCAAGACTGCAACTTTGTTTCCAAAGAAGCAACTTTAAAACAACTGCGTTTCCCGGCGGAAGTGTGAGACTTGCTACTCTGCACCCGATGCCCCCGGCTCGACTTGTGGAGAAACAACACTTCAGGGAGGACTCCCCGGCGACTACGAGACTGTGAGTAGCCAGAGTTGCCCCCCCTGAGCCCCCACAGCGACGCCTGCAGAGGGAATCCTGAGGCTCCCCCTGACCGCGACTGCCTGCTTCCCAGATCCCGACGCCTGGTAAAGACTCTGCACCCGCAGCCCCCAGGACCTGAAAGATCGGAACACCAGTGCAGGAGTGACCCCCAGGAGGCCCTCTCCCTTGCCCAGGTGGTGGCTACCCCGAGGAGCCCCCCCCCCTTGCCTGCCTGCATCGCTGAAGAGACCCCTTGGTCTCCCATTGATTTCCATTGGAAACCCGACATGTGTTTGTACACTGCACCCGGCTGCCCCCGTGCTGCTGAGGGTGTACTTTCTGTGCTAACTTGTGTCCCCCCCGGTGCCCTACAAAACCCCCCTGGTCTTCCCTCCGAAGACGCGGGTACCTACCTGCTGGCAGACTGGAACCGGGGCACCCCCTTCTCCATTGAAGCCTATGTGTTTTGGGCACCACTTTGAACTCTGCACCTGACCGGCCCTGAGCTGCTGGTGTGGTAACTTTGGGGTTGCTCTGAACCCCCAACGGCGGGCTACCTTGGACCCAAACTTGAACCCCGTAGGTGGTTTACTTACCTGCAAAAACTAACTAACTCTTACTCCCCCTAGGAACTGTGAAAATTGCACTGTCTAGTTTTAAAATAGCTATATGTGATTTATGTTTAAAGTATATATGCTATTTTGATTATTCAAAGTTCCTAAAGTACCTACCTGCAATACCTTTCATTTGAAGTATTACATGTAAAATTTGAACCTGTGGTTCTTAAAATAAACTAAGAAAATATATTTTTCTATACAAAAATCTATTGGCCTGGAATTGTCTGAGTGTGTGTTCCTCATTTATTGCCTGTGTGTGTACAACAAATGCTTAACACTACTCCTTTGATAAGCCTACTGCTCGACCACACTACCACAAAATAGAGCATTAGTATTATCTCTTTTTGCCACTATCTTACCTCTAAGGGGAACCCTTGGACTCTGTGCATACTATTCCTTACTTTGAAATAGTGCATACAGAGCCAACTTCCTACAGTACCCAGCTGACTAGTGGCAACTGGACTTGGACTGAGCTTTGCTGTTGTCCTCTGACGTAAACCCTGAGTCTCTCAAGTGCCCTCCCCTGAGGGCCTTAAAAGTTTACTCCTGTGGTTGATTAAAATTTAAGAGACTAAAACAAAAGGTAAATTGTTTGATTGGGTTGAACCTGGTTAGTGTATCCATTGTGATAAGCCATAAATTGTGCCTAGGTCATGGACTACAGCGCCCACTGACTACCATTGATGCTTTGCGCTTTTTGGCACTATTTTCTCTTAAATGTTTTTAAAACATCATATCTCTAGTTCCCCTTTAGGGAATTTACTGCTTTGGACATTTTTGCCATTTTATTGAATACATTTTACTCTTTTTTAATTTGATTTGCAATTTTTATTGCTTGGTGTTTTGACTTTACTACTGTTTTGGTACTGCTTAAATACTTTATACATTGTCCAACGTTAAGCCTGTCTGCTCTGTGCTGTAGCTACCAGGGAGTTGAGCTCAGGTTAATTTAGTGAATTTGAGGTTTCACCCTGACAAGTATTTTGATTATTCCTTGAAATGGGCAGTCGCCCACCTCCAATAATAATCCAATTTCTTACAGGGCGTACATAGAGGGGCTGATTAAACTAATTTCATACTTCCTAATAGCACATACTAGGTTGCATAGTCTCTTAATGTATGCAGTGTTTGAACTAAAAGAACACCAGGCTGTGGTATACATTGTGCTGAACTACGCCTAATAGATTGCCCAGTTGGGTCTACGGAGAACTCTGCCTAGCACTTCCAAATAAACATGTTTTTTAATCTTTGGTGTAATTGATCTGCATTTTACATTTTGTACACAATTCTACATTGTACAATGCCATTTGAAGCCCTAATGGTGATCGTTTGAAATTGGGTAATTAGTTAGCAGAGGTATGCACCCTGTCCAAGTAGGGACCACAAAACAACCTAAATTATCCTGTGCTCACCCTCCTTCTAAGTTAAGCAGGCAGGCTTCAGTTAGAAGGCAATGTGTGAAGTATGTATGCTGTTACTCATACAGAAACACAGTGAAAACACCACAAAAAGTATTTCACACCAGTTTAGGAAAACAGATAATATTTATCTGTACAAAATAGGACCAAAATGACAAAAATGCAATTTTAAAGATTTCCCTGAAAAATATAGCATAGAAGCGCAAGGCGCCAACTGTAGTTATCTGGTCACGCTGGACTGAGGCAAAGTCCCAAGTTTAAGTCGACTGCGATGGAGCGCGGACCAGCTACAGGGATACACTTGGGCCCGCTCAACACAGTACCTTAAGTCCTTGTGCAGAGTCTGTGTGGCATGGCTTTGCATTGTGTCGTGTCAGTTCTGAAAATCTGTGCGGTGATGTTTTGCGGGCTTGGCGTCGCTTTGTGTTGATCCCGGGGAGCTGTGCGGTGAAGCTTTGCTGGGCTTGGCATCACTGTGCACCGATCCTGGGGAACTGTATGGCAAGGCTTTGCAGGGCTTAGCGTCTCTGTGTGTCTGCTCTGATGGGCTGGCAACTGCGCAGCAAGGCTTGCGGGGCTTCGCATCACCCGGGTTGGGTACAGTGAGGTGTCGTAGCAGTTCTAATGAACACCACAGAAGGTAAAGCATCTTAGACCCACTTCCAAGGCAGGGCAGACTCACAGCTTGTAGAGTCCAGATGCAGATGTTTGAAGTCTTTGATGTCCCTGAGACTTGGGAACATAGGCAAGCTCAATCCAAGCCCTTGGATAGCACTTGTGGAGGAAGGCAGAGTCCTACCAAAAGAGTAAGGAGCCAGCAGGCAGCAGGGTAACAAGCAGGCCAGCAGTCCTTCTAGCAAAGCAGTCCAGATAAGTCTTTAGGGCAGCCAGGCAGTCCCTCTGACAGAGTCCACCTGTAGGTCCAGAAATGCCTGATTTTGAATATATAACCAAAGAGCCTTTGAAGTGGAGGAAACTTCAAAGAGTTGTTTGAAAGGGCACAAGGCCCCCTTTCAACCCAGCCCTGTCTGCCATAATCCCTGTGGGGAGTATCAGTCCTTGTGTAGGGTCAGGCCACTAGCCTTTGAAGTGTAAGTGAGACCCCTCCACCTTTCCTGCCAGGGAGGCCCATTCAGTATGCAGATGAATGCAGATGTGGCTGAGTGGCCTGTGTTTATGGCTGTCTGGGTGGAATGCGCAAGGGGAACTGTCAACCAGCATAGCCCAGATGTGAATTGGAGACAGGCTGTAAGGCACAGAAGGCTGTAAGTGCAGAGAAATGCCCACTTTCTGAAAGTGCCATTTCTAAAATAGTAATATTAAATCTAACTTCACCAGTAAGCAGGATTTTCTATTACCATTCTGGCCATTCTAAATATCACGACAAGACTATTACTTTCCGATCCGATTTTACCACTTAGAAGTATATATGGACAGTTCGAATGCTGCCCTGTGAGAGGAGCAGGCCTCACATTAGTGAAAAACGAATTTGTGATTTATTTCACTACCAGGACATGTAAAACACATACATACATGTCCTGCATTTACTTATATAGCACCCAGCCCTATGGCTTACCTATGGGCTACCTTAGGGGTGACTTATATGTAGGAAAAGGGGAGTTTAAGGCTTGGCAAGTAGTTTTAAATGCCAAGTCGAAGTGGCAGTGAAACGAAACGCACCGTTCTTGCAATGGCTGGCCTGAGACATGATTAAGGGGATTACATATGTGTGTGGCACAATAAGTGCTGCAGGCTCACTAGTAGCATTTAATTTACAGGCCCTGGACACATCTAGTGCAGTTTACTAGGGCTCTACAAGTAAATTAAGTATGCCAATTGAGAAGGAGCCAATGCTCCCAAGTGCTGGGGAGAGAGCACATGAACTTTAGCACTGGTCAGCAGTGGTAAAGTGCGCAGAGTCCCAAAACCAGCAAAAACAGGGTCAGAAAAATGGAGGGAGGCAGGCACAAAGTTGGGAGATGACCACCCTAAGGCTGACAGGTCTAACAGTGATAATACATAGAATTACAAACATATGTGAATATCTGCACTGCTCCCAAAAATTGTGTTCCAAAAACCTAGATGCTGCAAATTGGATTGTGCAGTCTGCTCAAAACAAGCTGAACAATTATGTCGACTCTTGCATCTTTGCTTCTGCCACGTTTGACCATATCAGGTTTCCAGAATCCCAAGAGTCTGAATGCTAAATGACAAATATGGGTAGGAAAAGCCCAGTTTTTAATGTTGCTCACAAAACATGCCTTACAGTCCACTTACCAGCAATAAAGTGTTGACTTTTTCAACAAATGAATCAAGCAAGGGGATTAATAGTAGCAACTGTTAGTCCCAGTCTGACTACAGCAAAGCAACTTGTTTCCACCCTACTAGTGCTGCCATTTGCTCTCTCTTCCCTGCTCGGAGGCTGCTCAGGCTTGGTCTGAAGCTCCGCGCCGCTGTCTTTCTTCGGTGTGCGGCGACATCTGCCGCTCCTACGTGCCTACACGACTGCTTGTCCACTCCAGCCGCCGCCTCAGGCCTGCGCTGGGAGCGCGGTAATTGAGACTAGCTTAGGAAGCACGGTCCTCGCCCATCCCCCTCCGCTGCCCTGCGAGTGTGGGGTTGGACTGTCCCTGGGTTCCGCACCACATCAGCCTGCAGAGGCTCTCTGGGGTAGACTAAGGCTCTATAACAGTTCATCCAAATTTATTGTTAAGATCGAGGCATATAGACCACCATTTGCGAACTAAGCCCTTTCATTTGTAAAAAAGATTTTGTGTTTATTGCGTCACCTTGGAACTTTCTCTAGGCATTTGCTTTATCTGTAACTGAAATGATAACATAGAAAATGCTTACAATGAGCAGAAAATTAATAACGTGTGTTTCAACCTATTTGGCACTTTCTCCTATTGACTTTGTGTAGATTTGAAAATATGTTAAGGTAGACATACATCTAATTTAATAAACGCGTAATATCCAAACAACCCTACTAAATTCTCCCTCATTTATCTCACCTTTAACTCATCCAAAACCCCTCCTGCTACTATGATCTCCCTGACCCTTTCCACAGACTCTTCCCTCCTCCATCTCCCCTTTACTCATCCCAAGCCTAAATCCTATTACTATAAGCTCCCAATTAACACTTCTGGATTCTTCCCTCCTCCACCCCTCCATTACTCCAGTCAATCCAACTAACAAACTCACATATCCGCGGCTCAAATGAACTCATAATAATACTAAAACTGTACTCATATTTCCCTATACTAATCCACCACTAATTCCTTTTGGGTTCCGGAGTAGCGTGCTACTTGCCAAAAAGCGCTTTGATGCCTCGTCAGAGGGTAGTAAGCGCTATATAAATACTATTAATACAATACAATACAATTTGTAAGAATTTAGAAAAAAGTTTTCCACTTGCTTTAAAGAGTGTGGTTTCTAGTTTGAACTAGCCACTTTTTAAAAAATGGACACCAACTTGCGTCTTTTCTGCAGTGACATGATTTTACCTGATCTAATCATTATGCAAAAACCTCTACTCTATTGAACAAGAATCTGTTCCTTATGGTCAGATGTTTAGGGATTTGTAACCTTGTGTAGGTTTTTGCTTTAAAATTGTTTTTCCTGAGAGTTTCTTCTCCTGTAGGTCTCACACCAGTCTCTTCCGTATGCAGTTGGATCACAACCAAATTAGCTCCAAAATGCTTCATCATCCATCAGTTTGAAAGTATTCAGCGTTTCTACCTATCTTAAATGTACTGTTCTTCTCTTTTCTTTTTTTGTGTTGATTTTGCATATCCCTATTAGTTCTTTGCAGACAATGCTTGCACTTCATGTAATCATTTTTCCTGGTGAATCTCTTTTTTGGGCTTAGTCCACAAAAATAGTCCTTAGAGAGCTCACTTACCTCCTACCAGGCCCATTTTGGGGAGCACAGGAAAGAGGGGCTACTGAGTCCTAGCTGTGGTAGTATAGGTCCTTTTCCAATGGTTTCATGGGTCTAACTTACTATTTCTCTCCAAACTGTGCCAAGTACAACCTTTTCACATGTGTTTCACCAGCTGCTCCTGTTCTTCTCAGTGGTACCTATCATATCGGAATAGAGGGCCAATAGAATTGGTGATTGTCCGCCAGGTAGCCATCCCCACAGCAACATGCTTGCCAACCACGTCAAACAAGTTACTTACCTTTGGTAACGCCATCTGGTAGAGACACATTCTAGTTGCAGTTACCTTACTTTAGAATTTCTCCCAGGAACCAGTCTGGATCCTGGAACTTTTCTCAAGGAGTACCCCTGCATGCCGTTAGGTGGCATTGGTCGGCTCCACGTCCATTGTTGGCGTTGTGCGTGCCAGATATGACGTTGCGGGATCTACATAGGTGCCACACCGGAGTGCTGTCATCAGTTTCTTTTCACGCCAGAAGCGCGGAGCCATGAAGAACACTGACCACTGGTGCATCAAACTAGGGCCCGGAAAGGGAAGTCATGTCCCTTGAAATCAGTTTGCAGAGCGGGGAAAATGGGTGGTTTGGTAAGAAATCTGCAACTAGAACATGTCTCTACCATATAAGGCTTTACCGAAAGTAAGTAACTTGTTCATCTGATAGAGACTTCTAGTTGCAGATTCCTTACCTCAGAATAGATGCTCAAGCAATATCGTCCCCGGAGGAGGGTCTGTGAGATCAAGATCGTTTTCGGAAGTCCTGCAGGACCGAACAGGCAAATTACCTGTCACTAATGGCCTGACTGTCCAGGCAGTAGTGTTTGGTGAACATGTGTAGTGATGCCCACGTTGCTGCCTGACAGATGTTCGGGACTGGAACTCCACATGCTAATGCAGTGGTTGCAGCTGTCGCTATGGTAGAGTAAACGTGCAAACTCTCCGGGGGTTGCTTGTTAGCCAATGCATAGAACATTTTGATGCAGAGAACGACCCTTCCAGAGATGCTTCTCTTCTGCACTGTCCAACCTTTCTTCACACCTACATACTCAACAAAGAGTTGATCATCCACCTGGAACTTTTTGGTATGATCAAGATAGAATGCCAATGCTCTTTTTGAGTCCAGGTGGTGGAGTCTCTCCTCTTCCTTAGAAGGATGAGGGGGTGCGTTAAAAGTAGGCAAGGTGATGGACTGGCCTACATGAAAGGACGTGACCACCTTTGGCCATAAGGAAGCCGGGGTGCGAAGAACCACTTTTTTGTCAGGATAGATGGAAAGGTAGGGTGGCTTAGATGACCATGCCTGCAGCTCACTCACCCTGTGGGCAGATGTAATGGCCACAAGGAAGCCTGTTTTCAATGTTAGAAGCCTGAGAGGAAAATTGTGGAGAGGCTCAAAGGAGCACACATGAGTAATGTTGGAACCAAATTCAGATCCCTTTGGGGCATGATAAATGGTGATGGAGGAAACATGTTGGTAAGACTCTTAACCACTTAGGTGCCGAGGATAAGCTGGTCTCTCCCTTGGCCACGGTTGCAATGTGCAGAGGACGAGACCAGCTCATCCTGTACCCGGCCCATGGGGGAAGTGCTAGCACTCCTCCCGTGGGCCTACCACCCCCCTTCCCTGGTCAAGGATGGAAGGGGGATCACTTCCCCTTCCACCCTTTGACCCCCCACACCCCAGTGACGTTTGATGACATCTTCAGAGGTCGCCCCCTGCCCCACATCGGGGTGAGCTTCCAGCAAGATTTTGGAAGAGAAATGCATTCATTTAATTAGGCTGATCTGCCCCCAAGGGAGGCAAAAATCACTGGGCACCAGGGATTTTCTTTTTTTTTGAAAATTGTTTTTACAGATGGGGACCAACTCCTTAGGCAAGGGTTGCTCCTCTGGGGGACAATTTTATTTTAGGTAATTTCTGCCCCCCTAATTTAATTAGGCCAATCTGTCCCCAGGGGGTTAGGGGTGGTAAGAAACCACTAGACACCAGGGATTTTTTTATTTTGAACATTTTTTATTTTTTACAGATGGGGAGCGACCCCTTAGGCAAGGGTCGCTCCCCTGGGGGGCAATTTTATTTTATGCCATTTCTGCCCCCCTTGGGAGTAGATCTGCCTATTTCTATTAGGCCTATCTACCCCCAAGGGGAGCAGAAACCACTTAGGCACCAGGGATTGGTGTGTGTGTTTTGTTCGAGGGGGCAGCCCCTTGGGGAAGGGTCGCTTCCCATGGGGGCACATTACTGTTGGGCATTTCTGCCCCCCTTGGGGCAGATCGTCCTATTTTTTTAAGGCCCATCTGACCCCAAGCGGGGGCAGAAAGCCCACTAGACACCAGGGAAGATTGTTTTAAAGAAAGAGGGTGGGGGTATGGCCATACCTCCACCCCAGGTAAATGGAGACAAAGTTGTTCTGCCCACCGGTGGGCAGATGGAGCAATTACCCCTGATCCACTCCCCGGGGGGGGGGGTGCAGGAAGCCTACTAGATGCCAGGGAATAAAAAATAATAAAAAAATAAAGTAGTGGGGTGATTGCTACCAATAAATAGGGGCATGGTTATGCCCCACCCCAACTGAAGGGGGTAACAGTCTTTCAGCTCTCCCCCCCTCCCAACACTAAAAGATCTTATCCCAACGGCAAGCAAGAGAACATTTGATTTGGGTTTTGGTTTTACATTTGGCCCATGAGAGCTTGGCTAACTCTCAAAACTGTCCCACTTGGAATGGTGAGGTCTGCACTTTTTGAACTTTGGGATGCTGCCTGTTAGAACAATCTACTAGACACATCTGAGAATTAAACATCTGGGTGAGTCCAGGGTGGTGTGCTTCACATGCACCCCATGCCATTTGGTTACCCACAATGCCCTGCAAACCTCCAAATTTGCCTGAAATGTTCCCACATTTTTTGTGATGGAACCTTCCAGAATCTGCAGGAATCCACAAAATTCCTGCCACCCAGCATTTTCGCATCTATACCGGTAAAAGTTCTGCGACACTTGACAGCCTAAAAACGTTTTTTCCCAAACTGCCCTTTTGGACCCGCTTTGGTTCCCCCTCAATTTCTACATGTTTTGGATCTTTCCTATCACAGACAGTTGGCCCACGTACACAATTGAGGTATCATTTTGATCAGGAAAAACAAGTAGTTTTGTAATGGATAATTTTGATGTGTCCACGTAGTGTTTTGGGGCATTAACTGTCACGGGCACTAGGCCTACCCACACAAGTGAGGTACCATTTTTATCGGGAGATGTGTGGGAAGGCTGAGTAGAAGGAAGTTTGTGGCTCCCCTCCGATTCCAGAACTTTGCAGCACTGAAATGTGAGGAAAAAGTGTTTTTTTGCCAAATTGTGAGATTTGCTAAGGATTCTAGGTAACAGAACCTGGTGAGAGTACCAGAAGTTACCCCATCCTGGGTTCCCCTAGGTGTCTAGTTTTCAGAAATGTCCAGGTTTGCTAGGTTTTTCTAGGTGCCTGATGAGCTGGAGGCCAAAATCGAGAGCTAGGCACTTTGAAAAAACAGGTCAGTTTTCATAAGAAAAATGTGATGTGTCCATGTCGTGTTTTGGTGCATTTCCTGTTGTGGGCACTAGGCCTACCCACACAAGTGAGGCACAATTTTTATCGGGAGACTTGGAGGAATGCTGGGTGGAAGGAAATTTGTGGCTCCTCTCAGATTCCATAACTTTCTATCACTGAAATGTGAGGAAAAAGTGTTTTTTTGCTGAATTTTGAGGTTTGCAAAGGATTCTGGGTAACAGAACCTGGTGAGAATGCCACAAGTTACCTTATCCTGGCTTCCCCTAGTTGTCTAGTTTTCCAAAATGTATAGGATTGCTAGTTTCCCTAGGTGCCGGCTGAGCTAGAGGCCAAAATCCACAGCTAGGCACTTTACAAAAAACACGTCAAATTTCATTTGTAAAAATGTGATGTGTCCATGTTGGGTTTCCTGTCGCGAGCACTAGGCCTAGCCACACAAGTGAGGTACCATTTATATCGGGAGACTTAGGGGAACACAGAATAGAAGAACAAGTGTTATTGCCCCTTGTCTTTCTCTACATTTTTTCCTTCCAAATATAAGACAGTGTGTGAAAAAGACATCTAATTGAGAAATGCCCTATAATTCACATGCAAGTATGGGCATCCCAGAATTCAGAGATTTGCAAATAACCACTGCTTCTTATCACCTTATCTTGTGCCCATTTTGGAAATACAAAGGTTTCCTTGATACCTATTTTTTACTCTTTATATTTCACCAAATTAATTGCTGTATACCCTGTATACAATGAAAACCCATTGTAAGGTGCAGCTCATTTATTGACTCTGGGTACCTAGGGTTCTTGATGAACCTACAAGTCCTACATATCCCCGCAACCAGAAGTATCCAGCAGACGTAATGGTATATTGCTTTAAGAAATCTGCCATAGCTGTAAAAAGTTATAGAACCTTTGGTTCCCCCTCAATTTCGACATGTTTTGGCTCTTTCCTGTCACAGACAGTTGGCCCACCTACACAATTGAGGTATCATTGTTATCAGGAAAAACAGGTAGTTTTGTAATGGATAATTTTGATGTGTCCACGTAGTATTTTGGGGCATTAACTGTCACGGGCACTAGGCCTACCCACACAAGTGAGGTACCATTTTTATCGTGGACAGAAATGGCTCTTTTTTTCTGTATGAAAACCTTGAAGGATCTACACAAGTGATCCCTTGCTGAATTTTGTCCACTTTTCAGAAATGTTAAGCTATCCGGGATCCTGCATTGGTTTCTCATCCATTTCTGTCACTAACTGGAAGGAGGCTGAAAGCACAAAAAAAGTAAAAATGGGGCATGTCCTAGTAAAATGCAAAGATTGTGTTGAAAAATGTGGTTTTCTGATTCAAGCCTGCCTGTTCCTGAAAGCTGGGAAGATGGTGATTTTAGCACTGCAAACCCTTTGTTGATGCCATTTTCAAGAGGAAAAAACACATCATTTCTTCTGCAGCCCCTTTTTTCTCATTTTCTTTTTTTCAAAAAGCAAAGTTTTAGCTGTATTTTGGCTAATTTCTTGGTCTCCTCCAGGGGAACTCACAAACTCCGGGTACCTCTATAATCCCTGGGATGTTGGAAAAGAAGGACGCAAATTTGGCATGGGTAGCTTATGTGAACAAAAAGTTATGAGAGCCTAAGCGTGAACTACCCCAAATAGCCCAAAAAAGGCTCGGCACCTGAGGGGAAAAGGCCTGATAGCGAAGGGTTATAGACTTAAACTAAGAGGGTTGGTCAGGTAATCTCAGAAATGTAGAGAGAGCAGACAAATAATTTTTGAGAGCCCCCAAAATAGAGTCCTAATGGGCCAAGCAAAGTATAAACAAGAGGACCTCAGAAAGAGGGGCAGAGAGGGGTTCAAGAGACCATGCCTCAAATTTGTTCCATCAGCAGGCTTATACCTTTTTGGTGGAGGGACGCCTGGCTTCTAAGACTTTGGGCAGAAGATCGAAAGCTGTCAACTGCTGCCGCTCAATCTCCATGCAAAAATGAGGAGACTGGACAGGTTCCGGTGGAGAAACCTACCCTGCTGCTATGACAGAAGATCCTCCAAAAGGGGCAGTCTGATCAGAGGATCTATGGCCATACTCAATGACTTGGGATACCGGACTCTTCGTGCCCAGTCCAGAGCCACAAGGATTACTTGGACCTGGTCATTCTTGATCTTCTTGACGACTCCGAGCAGAAGTGGTATGGGCAGAAATGTGTTCAGGAGGCCTGAGCTCCACTCACGACAAAAAATGTTGCAAACAAGTGCAGCCTTGGAAACTCCAACGAGCGAAACTTCTGATATTGGTCATTCTCTGCGGAGGCTAACATATCTAACCAAGGCCATTCATAATCAGCCAAGCGTTGTCAGCTGAGTTTGTCCGCCCTGGCGTTCAGAGAGCCCACCAGGTGTTGAACCACCAGAGAAATGCCCTGATAATCCAGCCATGTCCAGAGGCGCAGAGCCTCCTGACAAAGGGTCCACAACCCCACCCTGCTCTGCTTGTTGCAGTACCACATGGCGGTGGTGTTGTCCGTGAACATCTGCACTACTTTCCCTTTGAGAGAAGGAAGAAATGCTTTCAATGCCAGTCTGATCGCCCTGAGCTCCAAAAGGTTGATGTGGAGCCCGGACTCCACCAGAGACCAGACAAATCATCTTCGCCTCTCCCATGTGGCCATCCCATCCCAGTAGTGACACATCTGTCACTACTATCAGATCTGGTTGAGGAAGGGTGAGGGGTCTGCCTCTGGCCCAGTCGCAGTGCAAGAGCCGCCACTGCATATCTTGCTCAGTTCCCTCCGTGATCCTGACCATGTTGGAAAGATTCCCCTGATGCTATGCCTACTGGAACTTCAGGTCCCACTGCAGAGCCTGCATGTGCCATCTGGCATGTATTACCAGCAGGATGCAGAAGGCCATGAGGCCCAGCAGACTCAGTCATTCTCCCCAAAATCCAGGATAGATGCTGAAACATCAGTATCATAGCCTGAATATCCTAGAGTTGCCGCTTGGGAGGATATGGCCGAAACTGCACTGTTTCCAAAACAGCTCAGATGAAAGGGAGCATCTGAGAGGGAGTCAGGTGTGACTTGGGCGCACTTATAGTGAACCCCAGCAAATGCAGGAGGTCCGCCGTAGTCTGAAGGTGGGACACAACAGCCTGGGTTGAGCCTGCCTTCCACAGCCAGTCGTCGAGGTAGGTGTAGACTGAAACACCTGAGCTGCACAGTTGAGCTGCAACCACCACCATCACCTTGGTGAACACCCGAGGAGCGCTGGTACAGATAAAGGGGAACACGGTGAACTGAAAATGCTCATGGCCTACAGTGAACCGCAAGTAACATCTGTGGGCAGGCAGGCCGGGAATATGGAAATAGGCGTCCTGCAAGTCCAGTGGTACCGCCCAGTCTCCCAGGGCAGATAGAACCTGAGAAAGAGTGAGCATTTTGAACTTCTCCTTCCTGAGTAAGAGATTGAAGCACCAAAGGTCTAGGATAGGGTGGATGCCCTTGTCCTATTTGGACACCAGAGAGTAGTGGGAGTAACAACCACAGCCTACTTCTGGCACAGAGCCCCTTTCTATGGCTCCCTTGGCCATGAAAACCACAACTGCCTCACAGAGAAGTGCCAGGTGATTCTCCTTCCTCTGATCATAGGATGGTGGCACGGATGGAGGTGTATTTGCAAAACCCACCTATCTGATAGAGACTAATAGTTGCAGATTCCTTACCGTAGAATTTCCCACAGGCGTCACTGGATCTGGAGATTTTTCTTCGAGCAATACCCTTGCTCGTCGGTAGGAGGCGTTGGTCGACTCTGCGGGCGTCGTTGGCGCCATAGTCACCGTGATGATGTAGGGAGTAGTACATAGACACCACCCTCACGCAGTGATGTCAGTTCTTTTCTTTCTGCGCCACGCACTGATCTGGAAAAGAGTTACCCTGGCTATTTTTTGGCCGAATTTGACCGTTTTGTCGAGTTTTTGTGTGAAACTTTGGTGCGGCGAGGATGTACCCGAAGACCGGTTTCAAGCCGTGCGAGGACTGTCATCTTACAATGTCGGTGACGGAACCTCATCGGGTTTGTCTGTGGTGTCTCGAGCGCGACCACGAGCCGAAGTCGTGCTCTGAGTGCCGTGCCATGCACCCGAAGGCTTTGAGAGAGCAGTCCCTAAAGCTCATGGCGGCCGGGCACTCTACTCCGTGTAGGTCTCAGTCTCTGTCAAGAGGAAGGTTTTGAGATCGGTCGCAGAGTCATCACCATTTGTCTTCTTCCAAATCCTCGGGTCATGGTAAGAAGAAGAAGTGGAAGAAGTCCCATCGCTCTCTGAATTTGCCCCGTCGCTCGGCTGACGCGGGAGCCTGCTTCTGGGTCGGCTCTGCGCTTCCACGAGTTTCCCGGAGCCAGAGCGACCCCCGTCCAGCTTAAGGAGTTTTATGAGGCCATGTGCCTTATCTTTGGGTGATCTGACCCCGATACGGCGCCTTCGGCCCCAAGGGGTTCGGCTGAGGGGCCTTCAGGTTCCGCGCCGGTGACTTTGGCTATGGCCACCGAGGTCTCCTCCGGATCCACACGTGGATCTGCACTAGCGCCGGTCGCACCCTTGAGACCTTCCTCGGCGCTGGGTCGTTTGTCGACGCTCCCGATGTCTGTAATGCCCACTATCGACGTCGACCCAATTCTTATCCCCTACGACTCGGAGTCAGAGCGGCATCGGCCGACTCCACCTTCGACTTCGATGGGGCCTGTTCGGCCCAGGTCAGATTCTGACCCTTTTTCTTATGGGTACGAATATGGTGAGGGATTGGAGGGGTCCCTGGACCCTTATGAATACCAGGGTGACCCTTCTATGGACTGGGCTCAGGAATTGGGCCAAGCCAGTGGTCTGGATACTTCTCCTGACGCTGGCATGCTGTCTCCTCCTACCATGGCTACAGTGGAGGGAGCAAGTTATAGTATGATGGTCAGTAGGGCAGCTGAGGTCCTTAGTCTCGAGCTTCCTACTGTTGAGGTCAGGTCTAATCTGCTGATGGAGGTGCTTCCGTCTGAGGCTTCTGCTTCACTTTCACTTTCTTTTGCCATTTAATGAAGCCCTCACCGATGTCCTTTTGGGTACCTGGTCCAAACCCAACACAGGGGTTCCTGTGAATAGGACTATTGCACGCCGCCATCAGCCTGCTCCGAATGACCCTAAATTGCTGTCCCAACACCCCACGACTGAGAGTCTTGTTATCCAGGCTTCCTCTTCTTCAGGCACATTCCCTTCCGCACCTCCAAATAGGGAATCCGAACAGTTTGGCAAGAAGTTGTTTCCTTCCTCCATTCTCGTGCTGCGGTCTGTGACTCTAGCGGTGCAGGCAAGCACAGGGTGGTGCTTCTCGGGACGGCCACCACCTGGGCTAGGCAGAGGGTCGCCTGGGGGTCACTCCTGCACTGAGGTTCGGTTCCTTCAGGTCCTGGGGGCTATGCTGGTTCCAGGTGTCGGGTCCCTTGTTACAGGCAGTCGCGGTCAGAGGGAGCCTCTGGATTCTCTCTGCAGACGTCGCTGTGGGAGTCCAGGGGGTCGTCTCGGACTACTCGCAGGGTCACAGTCGCTGGGGATTCCTCCCTGTTTTGTTGGTTCTCTGGATCTTGAGCCGGGGACGTCAGGTGCAGAGTGTGAAGTCTCACGCTTCCGGCGGGAAACGTGAGTTTTTTAAAAGTTGCTTCTTTATTGCAAAGAAGTTGCTGTTATTGAGCAGGGCCACTGCTCACGGGAGTTTCTTGGTCCTTTAGTCCAGGGCAGTCCTCTGAGGCTTCAGAGGTCGCTGGCCCCTATCGGATGTGTCGCTGGTTGCAGGTTTTCGAGTCAGGAGACAGGCCGGTAGGGCTGGGGCCAAAGCAGTTGACGTCTTCCGTCTTCTCTGCGGGCTTGTAGGTCAGCAGTCCTTCTTGTTTCTTCAGGTTGCAGGAATCTGATTTCCTGGGTTCTGGGGTGCCCCTAAATACTAGATTTAGGGGTGTGTTTAGGTCTGGGAGGGCATTAGCCAATGGCTACTTTCCTGGAGGGTGGCTACACCCCCTTTGTGCCTCCTCCTCCCTGTGGGGAGGGGGGCACATCCCTAATCCTATTGGGAGAATCCTCCAAACTCAAGATGGAGGATTTCTAAAGGCAGGGGTCACCTCAGCTCAGGGCACCTTAGGGGCTGTCCTGACTGGTGGGTGACTCCTCCTTGTTTTCTTAATTATCTCCTCCAGCCTTGCTGCCAAAAATGGGGGCAGTGGTCGGAGGGGCAGGCATCTCCACTAGCTGGGATGCACTGGGGCGCTGTAACAAAGGAGGTGAGCCCTTGAGGCTCACCGCCAGGTGTTACTGTACCTGCAGGGGGAGGTGTGAAGCACCTCCACCCAGTGCAGGTTTTGTTCCTGGCCACAGAGTGACAAAGGCACTCTCCCCATGTGGCCAGCAACCTGTCTGGTGTGTGGAAGGCTGGCAGAAACTGGTCAGCCTACACTAGAAGTCGGGTTGGTATTCAGGGGGCATCTCTAAGATGCCCTCTGGGTGTATGTTACAATACATTGCACACTGGCATCAGTGTGCATTTATTGTGCTGAGAAGTTTGATACCAAACTTTCCAGTTTTCAGTGTAGCCATTATGGAACTGTGGAGTTAGTGTTTGACAAACTCCCAGACCATATACTCTTATGGCTACCCTGCACTTACAATGTCTAAGGTTTTGCTTAAACACTGTAGGGGCATAGTGCTCAAATGCCCTCAACTGTGGTATAGTGCACCCTGCCTTAGGGCTGTAAGGCCTGCTAGAGGGGTGAGTTACCTATGCCACAGGCAGTGTGAAGTTGGCATGGCACCCTGAGGGGAGTGCCATGTCGACTTAGTAATTTTCTCCCCACCAGCACACACAAGCTGAGGCAGTGTGCATGTGCTGAGTGAGGGGTCCCCAGGGTGGCATAAGACATGCTGCAGCCCTTAGAGACCTTCCCTGGCATCAGGGCACTTGGTACCAGGGGTACCAGTTACAATGGACTTACCTGAGTGCCAGGGCTGTGCCAATTATGGAGACAAAGGTACAGTTTAGGTAAAGAACACTGGTGCTGGGGCCTGGTTAGCAGGTGTAAGGAAATGGCTCCCTGTTGCAATTACCCCCCCCACTTTTTGCCTGATACTGATGCTGACTTGATTGAGAAGTGTGCTGGGACCCTGCTAACCAGGCCCCAGCACCAGTGTTATTTCACCTAAAATGTACCATTGTCTCCACAATTGGCACAACCCTGGCACCCAGGTAAGTCCCTTGTAACTGGTACCCCTGGTACCAAGGGCCCTGATGCCAGGGAAGGTCTCTAAGGGCTGCAGCATGTCATATGCCACCCTAGGGACCCCTCACTCAGCACAGACACACTGCTTGCCAGCTTGTGTGTGCTGGTGGGGAGAAAATTACTAAGTCGACATGGCACTCCCCTCAGGGTGCCATGCCAACCTCACACTGCCTGTGGCATAGGTAAGTCACCCCTCTAGCAGGCCTTACAGCCCTAAGGCAGGGTGCACTGTACCACAGGTGAGGGCATAGGTGCATGAGCACTATGCCCCTACAGTGTCTAAGCAAAACCTTAGACATTGTAAGTGCAGGGTAGCCATAAGAGTATATGGTCTGGGAGTCTGTCAAAAACGAACTCCACAGCTCCATAATGGCTACACTGAATACTGGGAAGTTTGGTATCAAACTTCTCAGAATAATAAACCCACACTGATGCCAGTGTTGGATTTATTAAAAAATGCACACAGAGGGCATCTTAGAGATGCCTCCTGTATTTTACCCAATTGTTCAGTGCAGGACTGACTGGTCTGTGCCAGCCTGCTGCTGAGAGACGAGTTTCTGACCCCATGTGGTGAGGGTCTTTGTGCTCTCTAAGGACAGAAACAAAAACCTGCTCTGGGTGGAGGTGCTTCACACCTCCCCCTGCAGGAACTGTAACGCCTAGCAGTGAGCCTCAAAGGCTCAGGCTTCATGTTACAATGCCCCAGGGCACTCCAGCTAGTGTAGATGCCCGCCCCCTGGATACAGCCCCCACTTTTGGCGGCAAGTCCAGGGGAGATAATGAGAAAAACAAGGAGGAGTCACCCACCAGTCAGGACAGCCCCTAGGGTGTCCTGAGCAGAGGTGACCCCTGCCTTTAGAAATCCTCCATCTTGATTTTGGAGGATTCCCCCAATAGGAATAGGGATGTGCCCCCCTCCCCTCGGGGAGGAGGCACAAAGAGGGTGTAGCCACCCTCGAGGACAGTAGCCATTGGCTACTGCCCTCCCAGACCTAAACACCACCCTAAATTCAGTATTTAGGGGCTCCCCAGAACCTAGGAAAATAGATTCCTGCAACCTAAGACGAAGAAGGACTGCTGACCTGAAGCCCTGCAGAGAAGACGGAGACACCAACTGCTTTGGCCCCAGCCCTACCAGCCTGCCTCCCCACTTCAAGAAAAACTGCAACAGCGACGCGTTCCCCAGGGTCCAGTGACCTCTGAAGCCTCAGAGGACTACCCTGCATCTAAAAGGACCAAGAACTCCTGAGGACAGCGGCCCTGTTCCAAAGAAACCAAAACTTGCAACAAAGAAACAACTTTAAAAGGACTCCACGTTTCCCGCCGGAAGCGTGAGACTTTCCACTCTGCACCCGACGCCCCCGGCTCGACCTGCGGAGAAACAACACTACAGGGAGGACTCCCCGGCAACTTCGACCCTGTGAGTAGCCAGAGTTGACCCCCCTGAGGCCCCCAGCGATGCCTGCAGAGGGAATCCAGAGGCTCCCCCTGACCGCGACTGCCTGCTTCAAAGAACCCGACGCCTGATAGACACTGCACCCGCAGCCCCCAGGACCTGAAGGATCAGACCTCCAGTGCAGAAATGACCCCCAGGTGGCCCTCTCCCTTGTCCAGGTGGTGGCTACCCCGAGGAGCCCCCCCCCCCTTGCCTGCCTGCTTCGCTGAAGAGACCCCTGGGTCTCCCATTGAAACCTATTGCACACCCGACGCCTGTTTGCACTCTGCACCCGGCCGCCCCCGTGCCGCTGAGGGTGTACTTTTTGTGCTGACTTGTGTCCCCCCGGTGCCCTACAAAACCCCCCCCCCCCGGGTCTGCCCTCCGAAGTCGTGGGTACTTACCTGCTGGCAGACCGGAACCGGGGCACCCCCTTCTCCATTGAAGCCTACTCGTTTTGGGCACCACTTTGACCTCTGCACTTGACCGGCCCTGAGCTGCTGGTGTGGTAACTTTGGGGTTGCCCTGAATCCCCAATGGTGGGCTACCATGGACCCAACTTTGAACCCTGTAGGTGGTTTACTTACCTGCAAAACTAACAAACACTTACCTCCCCCAGGAACTGTTGAAATTTGCACTGTGTCTAGTTTAAAAATAGCTTATTGCAATGTTTCCCAAAACTGTACATGCTATTTTGCTAATTCAAAGTTCCTGTGATACCTGAGTGAAGTACCTTTCATTTGAAGTATTGATTGTAAATCTTGAACCTGTGGTTCTTAAAATAAACTAAGAAAATATATTTTTCTATATAAAAACCTATTGGCCTGGAATTGTCTTTGAATGTGTGTTCCTCATTTATTGCCTGTGTGTGTACAACAAATGCTTAACACTACCCTCTGATAAGCCTACTGCTCGACCACACTACCACAAAATAGAGCATTAGAATTATCTCTTTTTGCCACTATCTTGCCTCTAAGAGGAACCCTTGGACTCTGTGCATGCTATTTCTTACTTTGAAATAGTACATACAGAGCCAACTTCCTACATTGGTGGATCTGCGGTGGGGTACAAGACTTTGCATTTGCTGGACTACTCAGCCAATACCTGATCACACGACTAAATTCCAAAAATTGTCATTAGAAACTGATTTTTGAAATTTGAGCTATTTTTCTAAATTTTTAAAAGACCTGCTAGGGCCTTGTGTTAGTCCCTGTTAGCATTTCTTTTAGAGTTTAAAAGTTTTGTAAAAGTTTGAATTAAGTTCTAGAGATAGTTTTAGATTCTTAAAAAGTATTCCAACTTTTAGAAACAAAATGTCTGGTGCAGAAGAGATAGTGATGGAACTCATGCTCACCCCTTACCTGCATCTTAGGATGTCAGAGTTAAGGTCTCTGCAAAATCAAAAAGATAAAAACTGGTTCAAACCCTACCAAAGTACAGCTCCAGGAGCTCTTGGCAGAGTTTGCTAGCGACAACCCCTCTGAAGATACCCTTACAGAGGGGGAAACTAGTGATGTGGAGGAGAATTTCCCCCCTCCAGTCCTAGTTAGGAGATTCTGCTCCAGTAGGGGAGAACCCCAAAAATGGCACTGGTAAAGTCCAACCTGACCCACAAGAAGTCCTGGCTAGTCAGGCAACTGTTAAATCTGAGTGGGTGGCTCCTCAGTTAACAGAAGAAAGAGTGGAAGAAGGGTGTTTACTACAAGATGTAGTAACCCCCCACTCTAACATAGCAGACAGGCACCCTGAACCCAAAGAAGCCTGTAACCTAGCTCCTTCCCTTGCAGGTGAAGAGCTAAAGGTGTGGTTCTGGGCACTGACCGCTGTCAGTGGCCTCTGCTGGGTGTTAGCCTTTATGGCTGCACTATCCTTAGCATGGTGGTCTGACACCATGCCAAATAGCAAGTTCGGCCCCCTGACCTTGTTGGTCATGGTGGGGTTACTCCAGCTCTGGGTAACCTCTTTGGGTAAGCTAGGGGTGACTCTGGCTAAGATAAGATTAGAAGAGATGGATACCTCTAACCCCAAACTAGGGAGAATGGGTGAAAACATGAAAAGCACAGACCAGAGGCAATTCAGACTAGGTCCTATCACTGTGGAAGTGGGTCAGTTCCCCAGAGGGAATGACCTGAACAGAAGGATGTAAGGCAGAGTAGGCCCTGCAACAAACCAGCCTATTTACTCTTCCTCACCTGACAGACTAGGAAGACTCTCCCAGCTTTGGCTGAGTCTCCCGGCCTGTGGGCTGGGGGGGGCTTGTGTAAGGAAATGGCTCCCTGTTGCAGTTACCCCCCGCCTTTCTGCCTGATACTGATGCTGACTTGACTGAGAAGTGTGCTGGGACCCTGCTAACCAGGCCCCAGCACCAGTGTTCTTTCACCTAAAATGTACCATTGTCTCCATAATTGGCACAATCCTGGCACCCAGGTAAGTCCCTTGTAACTGGTACCCCTGGTACCAATGGCCTGATGCCAGGGATGGTCTCTAAGGGCTGCAGCATGTCTTATGCCACCCTAGGGACCCCTCACTCAGCACAGACTCACTGCTTGCCACCTTGTGTGTGCTGGTGGGGAGAAAATGACCAAGTCGACATGGCACTCCCCTCAGGGTGCCATGCCAACCTCACACTGTCTGTGGCATAGGTAAGTCACCCCTCTAGCTGGCCTTACAGCCCTAAGGCAGGGTGCACTATACCACAGGTGAGGGCATAGGTGCATGAGCCCTATGCCCCTACCGTGTCTAAGCAAAACCTTAGACATTATAAGTGCAGGGTAGCCATAAGAGTATATGGTCTGTGAGTTTGTCAAAAACGAATTCCACAGCTCCATAATGGCTACACTGAATACTGGGAAGTTTGGTATCAAACTTCTCAGAATAATAAACCCACACTGATGCCAGTGTTGGATTTATAAAAAAATGCACACAGAGGGCATCTTAGAGCTGCCCCCTGTATTTTACCCAATTGTTCAGTGTAGGACTGACTGGTCTGTGCCAGCCTGCTGCTGAGAGACTAGTTTCTGACCCCATGTGGTGAGGGCCTTTGTGCTCTCTGAGGACAGAAACAAAAACCTGCTCTGGGTGGAGGTGCTTCACACCTCCCCCCTGCAGGAACTGTAACACCTAGCAGTGAGCCTCAACGGCTCAGGTTTCGTGTTACAATGCCCCAGGGCACTCCAGCTAGTGTAGATGCCCGCCCCCTGGATACAGCCCCCACTTTTGGCGGCAAGTCCAGGGGAGATAATGAGAAAAACAAGGATGAGTCACCCACCAGTCAGGAAAGCCCCTAGGGTGTCCTGAGGTGACCCCTGCCTTTAGAAATCCTCCATCTTGATTTTGGAGGATTCCCCAATAGGAATAGGGATGTGCCCCCCTCCCCTCAGGGAGGAGGCACAAAGAGGGTGTAGCCACCCTCAAGGACAGTAGACATTGGCTACTGCCCTCCCAGACCTAAACACACCCCTAAATTCAGTATTTAGGGGCTCCCCAGAACCTAGGAAACTAGATTCCTGCAACCTAAGACGAAGGACTGCTGACCTGAAGCCCTGCAGAGAAGATGGAGACACCAACTGCTTTGGCCCCAGCCCTACCGGCCTGTCTCCCCACTTCAAGAAAAACTGCAACAGCGACGCGTTCCCCAGGGTCCAGCGACCTCTGAAGCCTCAGAGAACTACCCTGCATCTAAAAGGACCAAGAACTCCTGAGGACAGCGGCCCTGTTCCAAAGAAACCAAAACTTGCAACAAAGGAACAACTTTAAAAGGACTCCATGTTTCCCGCTGGAAGCGTGAGACTTTCCACTCTGTACCCGACGCCCCCGGCTCGACCTGCGGAGAAACAACACTACAGGGAGGACTCCCCGGCGACTGCGACCCTGTGACTAGCCAGAGTTGACCCCCCTGAGCCCCCCAGCGATGCCTGCAGAGGGAATCCAGAGGCTCCCCCTGACCGCGACTGCCTGCTTCAAAGAACCCGACGCCTGGTAAAGACACTGCACCCGCAGCCCCCAGGACCTGAAGGATCAGACCTCCAGTGCAGAAACGACCCCCAGGCGGCCCTCTTCCTAGCCCAGGTGGTGGCTACCCCGAGGAGCCCCCCCCTTTGCCTGCCTGCATCGTTGAAGAGACCCTTGGGTCTCCGCATTGATTCCTATTCCAACGGTGGGCTACCTTGGTCCCAACTTTGAACCCTGTGAGTATTTTTCTTACCTGTGAACTTAACATTTACTTACTTCCCCCAGGAACTGTTGATTTTTGCAGTGTCCACTTTTAAAATAGCTGATTGCCATTTTTGCCAAACCTGTACATGCTATTGTGATTATTCAAAGTTACTAAGATACCTGAGTGAAATACCTTTCATTTAAAGTATTGTTTGTAAATCTTGAACCTGTGGTTCTTAAAATAAACTAAGAAAATATATTTTTCTATATAAAAACCTATTGGCCTGGAATTGTCTTTGAGTGTGTGTTCCTCATTTATTGCCTGTGTGTGTACAACAAATGCTTAACACTACCCTCTGATAAGCCTACTGCTCGACCACACTACCACAAAATAGAGCATTAGAATTATCTCTTTTTGCCATTATCTTACTTCTGAGGGGAACCCTTGGACTCTGTGCACACTATTTCTTACTTTGAAATAGTATATACAGAGCCAACTTCCTACAGTAACCATGCCAAGGAGGCATTTCCTTACACCCATGCTATCATCTCCCAAGCTGTGAACGATGTGAGAGATGCGGCAAAGTTCACAATCCTTTGTGGGCTGGACACCACCGACTCTCTGGGCAGATCGGTTGCTACGACGGTGGCCTTATGACGCCACGTCTGGTTGCGTACTTCTGGTTTTTCTAGGGATGTCCAACAGTCATTCATGGACATGCCCTTTGATGGCTCACGTCTCTTCAGAGACAAAGCGGACTCGCCCTTGGAGAGATTCAAGGATTCCCGGGCTACGGCTCGGTCCCTCGGTCTTTCCTCTGCCTCTCACCCCCCACAGTCCGCTTTTCGCCCCTTTTGTGGCCACAGAAGGGGCTCCCTGTTGCGTCCTCCACCCAGCCACCGTGCCGCCCACGCTGATCAGCCTCTGCGTGGCCGGGGACGACGTATCCCACGTGGCGTTGGGGCAGGGAACCAGAGGTCTGCCTAGTCTACCTCTGCCTCCGCTGCAGCCTCCAAACCCTCCTAGTCCGTCCCCTCACTCCCGTCCAGTTGGTGGCAGAATTCGCCATCACCTGCCCCACTGGGAAAACATCACCACGGACAGGTGGGTTTTGCAGATAGTTTGAAAGGGCTACTCCATCTCTTTCGAGTCTGCTCCATCCACCATGCCACCATCCTTCAGTCACCTTCCAGGAGATCATTTGGCGCTTCTCCGCCAGGAAGTCACAGCTCTCTTGGCCAAGGGAGCTATAGAAAAGGTCCCTGTGCCAGAAGTAGGTTGTGGTTGTTATTCCTGCTACTTTATGATAACAAAAAAGGACAAGGGCTTACGTCCTATCCTAGAGCTTCGGGACCTAAACTACTTCCTTAGGAAGTAGAAATTCAAAATGCTCACCCTGACTCAGGTTCTGTCTGCCTTGGACCCAGGAGACTGGATGGTAGCGTTGGACTTGCAGGACGCTTATTTCCACATCCCCATCTTGCCTGCCCACAGACGTTACCTACAATTCGTGGTAGCTCACGAGCACTTTCAGTTTACCATGCTCCCCTTCGGCCTTACCAGCGCCCCTCGGGTGTTCACGAAAGTGATGGCGTGGTTGCAGCTCATTTGCGCAGGTTAGGGGTCTCAGTCTTCCCCTACCTCGACGACTGGCTGTTGAAGGCATGCTCGCCCCAGAAAGTCGTCTCCCACCTTCAGACTACGGCGAACCTCCTGCACACGCTGGGGTTCACTATAAACGTGCTGAAGTCACACCCAACTCCCTCTCAGATGCTCCCTTTCATCGGAAAGGTTCTGGACACAGTGCAGTTTCAGGCTTATCCTCCTGAAAAGCGAGTCCAAGACATTCAGGCTATGATTACGATTGTTCAGCCTCAGTCTTGGGTTTCGGTAAGACTGACTCTGAGGCTGCTGGGCCTCATGGCCTCCTGTATCCTGCTAGTGACACATGCCAGATGGCATATGCGGGCTCTGCAGTGGGACCTGAATTTCCAATGGGCGCAGCAACAGGGGAGTCTCTCCGACATGGTCAAGATCTTGGAGGGGACTGCGAAAGACCTGCAGTGGTGGCTTTCAAATCCACATTTGGTCCACGGCAGATCCCTCTACCTTCCCCAACCAGATCTCTCTATAGTGACAGATGTGTCACTTCTGGGTTGGGGCGGCCACATGTGGAGGTGGATATCAGAGGACTCTGGTCTCCGGCGGAGTCTGGGCTCCATATCAATCTTCTGGAGCTCCAGGCAATCTGGCTTGCGTTGAAAGCATTCCTTCCCTCTCTCAAAGGGAAAGTGGTGCAGGTGTTCATGGACAATACTACCGCCATGCCATACTGCAACAAACAGGGCGGAGTAGGGTCCTGAACCCTTTGTCAGGAGGCACTACACCTCTGGACATGGCTGGAACATCAGGGCATTACCCTGATGTTTCAACATCTGGTGGGACCCCTCACCGCCACCGCGGACGAACTCAGCTGTCGATGCACAGACGATCACAAATGGTGTCTCCATCCGGAGGTGGTGCAAGGTCTCTTTCAGCAGTGGGGAGAGCCTTGGTTAGATCTGTTCGCCTCCGCAGAGAACGCGCAATGTCAGCTGTTTTGCGCGTTGGAGTTTCCAAGGCGGCACTCGCTCTGAGGCGCTTTTCATCTCGAGTGGAATTCCGGCCTCCTTTCCGCCTTTCCGCCTATACCTCTTCTGCCCAGAGTTCTCAAGAAAATCAGGAACGACCGGGCCCAAGTCATCTTGGTTGCTTCGGACTGGGCACTGAGGGTATGGTATCCATAGCTATTGAGCATGTCCATCGATCCTCCACTCAGACTGCCTCTTTGGGCGGCTCTTCTGTCGCAGCAACAGTGGACGGTTCTTCGCCCGAACCTGTCCAACCTCCGCCTTCATGCGTAGAGACTGAGCGACAACAGTTGACGGCTTTTGCCCTTCCACCCGAAGTCTGCAATGTTATCTTGGCAGCCAGGCAACTGTATACGCCTGTCGTTGGAATACATTTGTGGCATGGTGTACCAACAAATCTGTTGATCCCCTTTCTGCCTCTCTGTCTGAGGTTCTTCTGTTCATTCTTTCTTTGGCCTAGCAGGGTGCTGCTTTGGGCACCCTTAAAGGGTATTTATCTTCCATTTTTACCTTTCTTAGGCTACCTGATCAGCCCTCGTTCTTTAAATCTCCTATTGTGAGTAGATTCCTAAACGGACTCACCCATTTATTTCCTCCCACTCCATTTATCATGCCTCAGTGGGACCTCCCTTTGAGCCAATGCATAATTGTCCCTTGCGGCTCCTCGCCTTCAAAACGTTCTTTCTTGTTGCAATCACATCTGCTCGCAGGGTGATGGAGCTTCAGGTTCTTTCCTCAAGCCTCCATACTTGTCTGTGCACCCAGCCAAAGTAGTGTTGCGCACTAAGTTTTCTTTCCTTCCTAAGGTGGTTACACCCTTTCATGTAGCCCAGTCCATCACTCTGCCTATTTTCTACGCACCCCCACATCCTTTCCATGAGGAGGAGAGACTCCACTGTCTGGACCCAAAAAGAGCGTTGGCGTTCTACCTCAATCGTACTAAACATTTCCGGGTGGACGATCAACTCTTCGTTGGGTATGTGGGTGCGAAAAAAGGGAAGGCAGTGCAAAAGCGTACCATCTCTCGATGGCTGCTTTTTTGCATCAAAATGTACTACACTCTGGCCAAGAAGCAACCTCCTGAGGGCTTGCGTGGTCATTCCACCAGAGCAACTTCTGCTTCCACTGCGTTAGCTCACATAGTTCCTGTCCTGGATATCTGCCAGGCAGCTACTTGGGCGTACCTGCACACATTTGCTAAGCACTACTGTCTGGACAGTCAGGTCCGTCGGGCGGCTACTTTGGTAGTTAGGTCCTGCAGGACTTCCTACTATGATCTTGGTTCGCAGCCCACCACCGAGGATGGTGTTGATTGGCTATCTATTCTAAGGTAAGGAATCTGCAACTAGAAGTCTATCAGATGTACAAGTTACCTACCTTCGGTAATGACATATCTGGTAGAGACCTATTCTAATTGCAGATTCCTTACCGCCAACCCATCCTCCTCGCTTGCAAACTGATTTCCTAGGACAGGGATTCCCCCTTTCAGGTCCTTAGCTCTGGCGCACCAAACTCAGTGCTCTTAGCGGCTCTGCGCTTTGGCGAGGAAAGTCGTTAAAAGAAACTGACGTTGCTGCACGAGGGCAGCGTCTATGTACTACTCCCGATGTCATCACGGTGACTACTACAACAACGATGCGCAAGGGTATTGCTCGAACAAAAAATCTCAGGATCCAGTCTGACGCCTGGGGGAAATTCTACAGTAAGGAATCTGCAACTAGAATATGTCTCTACCAGATATGTCGTTACTGAAGGGAAGTAACTTGTACGTCTGTAGTGATGGACTGCCAGCAGGGCAGATGATGGTGAATCCTGCCACTGACTTGTCCCTGGTGGGGAAGAATCAGACTAGGAAGGTTTGGAGGCTGCAGCAGAAAGGGGGAGGCTGGCTAGATAACTGGCTTCCTGATCCACTTGGACACTGGATCCTGCGTCCCTGACCAGGAAGATGCTGGGTAGCATGCTTGGCACGGTGGGTAGAGGGGAATGGACATGAATGGGCACTCCTTCTGTAGCCACGGAAGGGGCAAGAAGCAGACTGATGGGGTGAGGGACAGCTGCGAGGCCGAAGGACCTGGCTGTAACCCGGGACTCCTTAAAGCGCTCCAGTGCCGAGTCTGCTCCGTCTCTGAAGAGATGGGTACCATCAAAGGGCATGTCCATAAATGTGGATTGGACATCTCCGGAAAAGCCAAACGGCCCGAACCAGGCATGGCGCCTCAAGGCCACCGTCGGTGCAACCAATCCGCCTAGTGAGTCGGTTGTAACCAGCCCAAATCGCATTGTGAACTTCGCTGTCCCTCTCGCATCAGCAACAACTTCAGAGGGAATGGCCTGAGCCTCCTCCAGGGCTTGTGGCAGCACCTGCGCAACTGTGTAATGGCCCAAAAGGCATGCAGTGTTCACAGACCGCAATGCCAAGCTGGAGGAAGAAAACATCTTCTTCCTAAGCTCTTACAGCCTCTTGGATTCCCTATCGGGTGCTGCGTTAGGAACACTGGATCATTTGGAGCAGGTCTATGGCGGTGGTCAATAGTCCTGTTCACAGGAGCCCCTGTCCTGGGTTTGGACCAGGTCCCCTGCAGGACATCAGTGAGGGCTTCATTAAAGGGCAAAAGGGGTTCAGAAGTGGAAGCCCCAGGCTGAAGCACATCTGTCAGGAGGTTAGTCCTGACTGCCAGCAGCATTGAGTAGTACGTTTCCTCCTCCATAGCCACGGTAGGGGGAGAAAGCATGCCAGTGTCCGGAGAAGTGTCCAGACCTCTGGTTTCACCCAGGTCTATCTGACAGTCCATGGGATCTTCCAATCCTCACAGTACCCCAACTCAAGAGAATAAGGGTCAGGATCCAACCTAGGGAGCAAGGTACCTGTCGAAGTCAGAATCAGCGTCACATGACATCAGTCCAGCTCCATATCGGAGTCCGCCATGAGGATGGGGTGGATGCTGCCTGGGGGCACTGTCGGCATCAGGAGTGTCAATGCCGGACCCATCGTCGATGAAGGTTGAGGTGGTACAACCAACACCGATTCGGATCCAGGAATGGATCCATGTGTGCTCCCCCCCTTAAGGAGCTAAGGCCGAAGCCACCGGCACTGAAACTAAAGGATCCCCTGCCGACTCCGCGGGGCCCCCAAGGCACTCTGGTGGAGTCAGACTGCCCAAATATGAGTTGCATGGCCTCATAAAACATGGGGTGTTGGGCAGGGGTCGCTCTGGCTCCCGGAAACTCGGGGAGGCGTGGAGTCGACTCAGACATAGTCTCCGAGGAAAAAGGCTTGGAACGACAACGTTCCTTTTCCCTCTTTTCGTCAGCCAACGGACGGGGTGAAGTCAAAGAACTCTTGTTCTTCTTCAACTTCTTTTGTGCCTCAACTTACCCAACCATCCTGAAGACTTGGAGTGGGACGATGAAGAATGGGGGCTCTGCAACCGTTCTCTGGACCTTCCTCATGATCGAGATTGAGAGCGATGTGGAGCTGATTGCCGGGCCGCAATGAGTTTTAGAGACCACTCTCTCAAAGCTTTCGGATCAATTAGCGTGGCACTCAGAGCACAACTTTAGATTGTGGTTGTGCTCCAGACACCACAAGTACACGAGGTGCGGATCCGTCACTGACATCGCCTGATGACAGGATCTGCAGGGCTTGAACCTGGTCTTGCGTCACAACATCCTTAACGCACCAGGAGTGTCAACACTGAAAAAATCCTCAACAAAACTTGGAAAAAGACCAGTCAAAAAGTGACTGAGTCGTAGCTCTACTTTGGCTGTGCGCTGGCTGGCACAGAAAGAAAAGAACAGACGTCCACGTGCTGGGGTGGCACCTATCTAGGTCCTGCAACGTCATTTCTGGCGCACACAACAACAAATGTGGAGCCGACCAATGCCATCTGATGGCGAGAAAAATCTGCGGATCAAGACTGATGCCTGAGGGAATTGAAAGGTATGGAATTGGCAACTAGAAAACTCTTATCAGATAACCTTTTTCCTCTCTTTCAGGAGGATGAGCATCCTCTTGCCCTTGACTGCCATGGTAGCTGGAATAAGCAGTCCAAGTCTCCTCAGGGAGGTAGTGTGAGGGAAAAGCATTGGGAATTCAAAACCAGCAAAACCAATAACGTATTGTCCAGCCTTGGGATATTATTTTTGTAAAAAAAAGTACTTTAATCTTTCCCCAAATTAGGTACTACACAGTTCAATAAGAATGCAATACAGCTTTGTAACCGAAGTCTTGTTTATCAGTGGGGCACTAATCCCCCTTTCTGATACTCTCCCACCACTATGATTGGGATCCCTTGATTACAGACGTCAACACACTACAAGCATAGGCATTGACTAAGCTCTGGTGTGGGTTGTGTCAAATACTGTCACTGGTCAGTTGCACAACCAAGTTCAATGTCTTTTACCATTTGCGTTCATAAAACAAGTTTGCCTGTGTATGCTAAGATCGGTGTTCACCTGCTGGTGATCGTTGCAGTCCTATTAGTGCAGTAGGCGTGGATTGTACTCCTCACTGCAGTGGCTCCTCTTATATGAGGGCTGCAATGTCAGCCTTGCAATGGATGCAGTTAGAGGGGCAGGCCTGCGTGGCTTCAGAGGAAGTCTTCTTAAATGGTTCAAACAGTTGCTTCCTTGGGCTGAGTCATTCATGGTGAAATCTTTGGCAGTAGCAGCATGTGGACTAAGCAGGTCTTCTCGCTTTGGCAGTGATGCAGCTTCACTTCCCGATGCCTACAGCAATAGCATTAGTGTCTCACGCTCACAGTGGATTTCCAGGCAATGCAGTGGTACTTGGTGCAGCTCATAATGAAACTGCTTAGAGACCCATGGGAAACCAGTAAACAACACAAATTACTCCTGGTTTTGCTTTGTGTGATACTCTGATTTCTCTGGATGTTCCTCAGACCAGGAGCATGCTGGGCTTCTCCTCTTCGACAGTCTCTTCTCCTTTCCTCTCTCAGCAGGCAGAGAGGCTTCTAGGCACTTCAGATAGACCCTCAGCTCCTCCAGCAGACATTGCAGACTCCAGGTGATGTGTTCTGAATTATGAGAGACTGGCTGTCAGGCAGACAACAGCCATTGTTATTCAGTAGCTTTGCAAGTACTCTGTGAAGCATACCCTTCATTGATCAAGAAGAACCTGGTACTGGAACAAAGTGGGGTGGCTTTGATCCCTGCTTTGTAAAATTTCTAGACAGGGTGTGTGGTTCCTTTCAAATATCATATTCTAGTCTGCTTCTGGCTTTTATTAGCCTTCATGGAGCAGTAATCAGACAGAGACAAAAAACTGTACTTTCCTATAAACTTCTCCATCTTGAACAATTGAAACAGCAATGGCCTCCAGCCACAGGAATGTAGTCATTATACTTCCACTGCGTGGGGAAACTGCCCTTATCCTCCATCATTTGGCGTGCTAAATCATGGGCACCAAACTAGATCCCACTGGCCTGATTACTCAAGAACACACAATATAAAGAGTCCAGCTACTAAACGTGCTACTGTGCATACTTGCACTGAAAAATGCTCACTGCACAAGCTTCTGGGTTTCACAGTATAACAGATTTAATTTATACATGTAAGTGGCCAGTAGGTTCAGATCTCCCTGAGACATAGAAAACACTTTGATCACACCACTGCTTTATGTGATGCACCAAGTCCAAGTAGCACTATGAGAACCCATCCAGGTCACAGAACAGGGTCTAGACCCACATTACCAGGGACATGTGTGGGCTTCTGCAGTCATGCTAGATAAGTGGAAAATTGAAAAAGTCACTAAAGGTATCACTGAGTACAAAGACTTTCTGACACAGTCTAAAATCAACAATTTCTAGAAATACCCTGCTCCAAAGAGGACTACAATAAAAAGAAATCCGAATACTCTGATTGATCATCCTGGGGCAGTGTATTGTCCGATTACGATACCTCTCTGAGTGTAAAGACAAAGACCAAGGTTGGAGGAACCATTTCTCAGTGAGTAACTACACACCCAGACCACAACACCACCAGGTCTAGTGGTGGCCACAGGCGTATGGTTTCCCACTTTATCCATCCCACCGATCTTCCCAATAGCACTTTCAGAACCTCCCTTTTCTAAACAGAGGCAGGCTCCATAGGAGAAGCAAAAGAAAAGACTGTCTTGGAAGGACGGAGATCAGGACTTGAATGGCCCAACAGAGAAGGATCCAAATCCAGGAACAAGCAAGTCCTATCACCCATACAGATATTGTGATCAATTTAAGTGAAAGAATCATCAGCGAGGCTGAAAGTAAAATCCTAATGAAAGGCCTGGGTTTTGTTTCTATGCCTAATGGTGACCTGTTCAGACTTCAAACGGAGTTAACAGATTTTCTAAGAAAAATCAGGTTAAGAGTGTTCTTTATCCAACCTGATGCAAGTGACATAGGGGGGACGTACCCGAAAAAATACTAGCTTATGCATTAAATCTACTTTCACCCCAGCGACAAATGAAATGCCCCCTAGGTACTGGCATTGCAAAGGGCAGTGAATCTGGAACTTGAAACCTTCAAGAAATAAAATACATTTTCAGAACATAAACAAGGATGAGAGAGAATCCCTACAGAGACTGTCAAATGATCCCTCTATTGTCATCAAGCCAGTGGGCAATGGTGGCACTGTGGTTATTCTTCCAAAACCCATGTACCATGCTGAATGCCTTTGACTCTTTAATGACAAACGCAACTACAAGCTTCTTCAAAGGAATCCTACCCCACATATGGGCAATCACTGGATTCTCAAAGGGAAAGCAGATTTTCTGTCTAAAAGAAAACAACTGAGGAGTCCATATTTATACATATTGCACAAGATCCATAAGACCAAGCACCCACCCCTTGGGCGTCCAATAGTGCTGGGCACTGATTCACCATTAGAACCACTTTTTCAATTTTGGAATTTCATTTTTTATGATCACCAGTTCAAAAAAGTCATATCTAAAAGATACATCAGATGTACTTTACCTGCTGAATAATGTTTAGTTTAACCCTTACAAAGAATTGCTGATAAGCTTTGATGCCACATCCCTATACACCAACATCTCTCAGGAATAGACTATACTAGTAGTTGAAAGACTTCTGTGGATTGTTCTGCCGGAATTTAAACTTGACTGTGCTTACATGGGTATAACCATAAACACTTTTTAATTTGAAGGGGAATATTTTCTACAGACCCACGATACTTCCATGGATAGTATTTTTACGTGTAGACTGGAATGCCTGTACGTACATTCTTTCAAAGATTAATTCATTTACTCTGATGTTAACCCCTTTAGAAAACATATTGTCCTATGATAAAGATACATTGACAACATTCCCCTCATCTGGATAGGCACAATTGAGGAACTAAGAATATTCACAGAATTGCTTAATACCTTTGACCCATATCTGAATTTCACCATAACAGTGGGACAACAGGATCTGGCTTTTCCTCAATATAAGAATTTATCCAGACAGTGGCAGTTTGAAAAGAGGTTTTTTTCAAAGCTACTGATAAAAATAGCCTACTGCATTTCGAAAGCTTTTATCCTCGCACTCTCAGGGAGAATTTCTCAGCAGGTCAGTTCTTAGACCTGAGACAGAAATGCATGGATATGAGAAAATTTGAAAAAGATGCTGAGAACTTGCCAAGAAACTGATAATATTAAATTATCAAGAAAGCAAGAAGACGGGCAGCTAGTAATAGAGAACACATACTCACCTCCAGACAAAATCAGACATCGATTAACATATCTACATAATAAACTTCTGCCCTAGCTCACTCGAAATAAAAAAGACAATCCACAAACATTGGATAATACGAAACTCCGGTAACTTAAAGCTTGAAAAACCTATGTTCTCAGTCTGCAAATCTAGAAGTCGTTTTAACTTGCTGGTGCACACAGGTCCGAAGAAACAAGATAAGACAATAACACAATCAACCTCTTATAATATGGCCCCCATTTGAGGTCACTTACCATGTGGAAACTGTAGTGTGTAACAATTTGCTTACAAAAACAGAGGAATTAGATCTAGGACTTAAAACACCATGACAATTGAAAGGGTTCACCAACTGTAACTCTATCAGTGTCATCTAAGCAATCAATTGTCCGTGTAATCTCCTACACATCGGGATGATGAAACGAAAGATAAGAACCAGAATTAGTGAACATCAAAGCTGTATGTGGTGTAAGAAAGATAACTCAAAGCTTACAAATTAATTACACTGAATGGTACTTTATTGAAAGACTACAGTGACGTTACTTAGATATGTCCACACAACTGTTACAAAAGGAACAACAATAGATTTGTAGACTGGGGACTGACAAGAAGGGCTTGAACAAGAATATCCCTTTGGGTCAACTGAACAGAACTCTGTCAAGTATAGTGGTCCTCAGTAGTCCTTCCAGGAGCCTGTTTTCCATATATTAAAGTGGTCAACTAGTATGGGTATTTACCCCTAAATCATTTTTGTAATAGTCTCCTTTTTTCGCAAAACATCTCATCTTTTGCTGTGAGCATCAAAATTACTTGCATGTCTTACATGACGGACCCACTGAAATTGGAGATCTCATGTGGCTACATCATACAAATATTTGATGTTTTGAGTAATGTCTCCTGGCAATCCCCATAGGAGCCTGTTCACCATATGTTGTGACTGTCAAATATTTTGGGTAATCCACTCTTGTTATTTCTATGATGGTCTCCTTATATTATGAAATACCCTGGTTTTCTCTTTAACAACAGGCAATGTAGGCATAAACAGTACTTACCTATCTTATTTAATGGACTTAAACAGTTCTCACGTGATCACATCGTATGAAAATCAGGTTTCCATAAACAAAGAATGTCCAACATTATTTGGGCTTTATGTCCTGAGCCTAACCCTCCATGTATTACAGGTCTCAATTTTTCTGGTTTTACCTTTTTCTAGTGGATTAATGGTGGTGCACCCTAGAGTAACTATAGATAAGGGTCTTAATTATAACCTCCTTTTTCTAGTCATCTGCTTTTATACAAGAGCTCCTATACACATTTATGATGGCAAAATACATTTTTTGAGCACCTCCAATGGAAACTACAACTCCTATGATTTTGCCTGTACTTGCATCCCTGACACCAAATTGGATGGCCCCACATCACCCTTAAAATACCCAGTGTGGTTTTCCTCATGGGTGTAGTTGTGCCATTGGTATGGCACGACTGAAAGGCTACATCCGCCATGATGTCTTTACCACATCCTATAGGATGCAGTCGCATCAGTGCTGGCAGTCGCCATTGACGGACTGCATGGGCAAAGCCACTGCCCAACATGGCGCTCGTCATGACTTTAGCAGCGTCTCCTTCTGTCTCTGCATAGAACCTAGCAGACCAAGGGGGGAAGGGTGTAGGTACATGGACAGGCGGTGCTCCTTGAAGAAGTAAGTGTCTTAACTATCCCTTTGTTGGGCTTATGCAATTGTAAGATACCTCCTCCTCTGGGGGTCTAAATGGCAGTATTGGTCCTATTTGCTGCATAGTTCCATTGTATATTTTAAGAGGTTCTTCAGTTTAATCCCTTTTTGTTGTCACACAGAGTATTCTTTTTTTCCTTTTTTATTTGTTTATGATAACAAAACTAGGTAATCAGTACAGTACACAATTGCCATATTCTTTGCCAGGTCCTGAGTTTAGTTTGTTTCTTTGCAAAGTAACATTTCTACCCCTCCTATCCCCTCATCACCTACCGGCAAAACAGGCTCCATACCCCGATAGGCCAGTCCGCCTGAATTAAATCCCAGCCCCTGCCCTCTTTGCCAGGATGTTGGGGCTGACCGATTTATAAGCCCCATATTTTGGTGTACTTATGTGGGCAGCCTCAAGCTTTATAAACTGCCTCACACAGTAGTCGATGCCCCTAAGCCACTCCTGTATTGGAGGCAGAGGCCGCAGATCTCCAATACTAGGCTATATACCCTTTGTTAAATGTAGTATTCTATCTCTTTTTCAGTAAGCGTGGCCAACTCATTATCAGTAAAAAATCTTTTTCACCTTTATGACTTTGCTCTGATAGTTATAATTTAACAGCCATATTATGTCAAAAGTGTGTGACCACAGGAGCCTAACCTCCCCGCCCCATCGCCCGTATTCTGTGCATGTTGTAAAGCACCTGCCCACATTTGGTAAGTCAGAATGCATGAAGGATGCATGTGTTTTTTTGTCTCAACAGAACCACAGTCTCACATATGTAGCATGCTTTGCTTTTCAGTGTCTGTCTAAGGACCATATGTGTTGACTTGTCTTCTCTATGAATTGATTATGTCAACCATGACAAAAATATTTACTTACATTTTTATTCCCTAGGTAGTTAACTCCATGCAGGAAAGGTAGAAAGCCCCCTGTTCACCTGCTTGTAGATGTGCTACTCTAGTTTCGGTGGGATCCCTTATCTCTTTCCTTATTAACACTGATGGATGGCTGAGACCTCCTGATAGATTAGGTTATAGCAAAAACATGTCAGCAGGAGAATGGACGTGAGGGTCATAGCGCCCACAAACATTCCCCTTTATTTCTAGTTTTTTCATAAAGGAAAAACCACAGCACTCGGTAGAAGTCCAATAAATCAATGAAAATACAAGAAAAAATATTCCAATCTGGTCCAGTCACATTTAATTGCAGATGAAAACCGATTCTTCACTCAGTGTGACCTGTTTTAGGTCTAGAGCTCGCCCCCCACGTCCGCAGCACCACCTTGCTGTCTCGTGCCCCTGACCCCCGCCCACGCTGCTGCTAGCGTGTTCGAGGCCCTGGTAAGCCTCACTTGACCCGTGTGCCGCTTTTCGCCGTTCTATAAGTGTTTTTTCCCTCTGTTTCAGCGCCTTGCCTCCTTGCGCTTCTGCCCCATTTGTGCCCCTTGTGATTGCTGTATCCCGATTGTAATTTTTGCCATCCATGAATTTTGTGACTGTTTTTGAACTTTTGCCTTTCTGCTTGAGCCTTGTTTTTTCCTGCTTTTTTGCCCCTTGGGCCCTCCCCCTTGCCGATCTCTTCCTTGCCGCTGCCTCCCTGCGGCCCGCCCCCCTCGTGCCCCCATTCGCCGCTCCCTCCCGCCTCCCAGCTGCTCTTCCCTCCCCCCTCCCTTCTTAATGGCTGGCGCTGCGTGTCGCGAGTGAGCGACCACTGACTTGTTTTAGGTCTAGAGCTCGCCCCCCACGTCCGCAGCACCACCTTGCTGTCTCGTGCCCCTGACCCCCGCCCACGCTGCTGCTAGTGTGTTCGAGGCCCTGGTAAGCCTCACTTGACCCGTGTGCCGCTTTTCGCCGTTCTGTAAGTGTTTTTTCCCTTTGTTTCAGCGCCTTGCCTCCTTGCGCTTCTGCCCCCTTTGTGCCCCTTGTGATTGCTGTATCCCGATTGTAATTTGTGCCATCCTTGAATTTTGTGACTGTTTTTGAACTTTTGCCTTTCTGCTTGTGCCTTGTTTTTTCCTGCTTTTTCGCCCCTTGGGCGCTCCCCCTTGCCGATCTCTTCCTTGCCGCTGCCTCCCTGTGGCCCGCCCCCCTCGTGCCCCCATTCGCCGCTCCCTCCCACCTCCCAGCTGCTCCTCCCTCCCCCCTCCCTTCTTAATGGCTGGCGCTGCGCGTCGCGAGTGAGCGACCTCTGACCTGTTTTAGGTCTAGAGCTCGCCCCCCACGTCCACAGCACCACCTTGCTGTCTCGTGCCCCTGACCCCCGCCCACGCTGCTGCTAGCGTGTTCGAGGCCCTGGTAAGCCTCACTTGACCCGTGTGCCGCTTTTCGCCGTTCTGTAAGTGTTTTTTCCCTCTGTTTCAGCGCCTTGCCTCCTTGCGCTTCTACCCCCTTTGTGCCCCTTGTGATTGCTGTATCCCGATTGTAATTTGTGCCATCCTTGAATTTTGTGACTGTTTTTGAATTTTTGCCTTTCTGCTTGTGCCTTGTTTTTTCCTGCTTTTTCTCCCCTTGGGCGCTCCCCCTTGCCGATCTCTTCTTTGCCGCTGCCTCCCTGCGCCCCCGCCCCCCTCGCGCCCCCGCCCCCCTCGCGCCCCCATTCGCCGCTCCCTCCCACCTCCCGCCTCCCAGCTGCTCCTCCCTCCCCCCTCCCTTCTTAATGGCTGGCGCTGCGCGTCCGCACCCGACCGCGCCCAGCGCCACCCCCCCTGGTCCTCACACCCCCCGCACCACCAGCCTTCGCTACTCGGCCAGCGAACTCCTCGACCTTAACCCTGGCTCCTCCACAGCCTGCTTCCAGGCCACCCCGAAACGCACCTGCAACTTCACCTGCAACAGAACAACAAAGCCTGCAACAATCAACACCAACCACCTGCACTGCATCCTCCTCAACACACGCTCCGCACGAAAGCACGCCATCGAGCTCTGGGACCTACTCGACACCACCACCCCAGACGTAGCCTTCCTGACCGAAACTTGGTGGAACGACTCCTCGGCCCCAGACATCGCCATAGCCATCCCTGACGGCTACAAGGTCACCAGAAGAGATCACACCAACGGAATCGGTGGAGGGATAGCCATCGTCCACAAATCCACCCTCAAGATCCACACCCACACGGAAGACACCCTCAAGACAGCCGAACACCTCCACTTCCAGATCCACACGGACCCCAACACTACCCTCAGAGGAACCCTCATATACCGACCTCCAGGACCAAGAGCCCCCTTCAGTGACACCATCTCCGACCTCGCAAGCACCCACACCCTCGCCTCTACGGACTACATCCTCCTGGGAGACCTCAACTTCCACCTGGAGAACAACAACGACGCCAACACCGCATCTCTGACCACCAACCTCTCGGACTCAGACAACTGGTCAACACACCCATCCCCATCGCCGGTCACACCCTTGACCCACTCTTCACTGCAAGCAACCACATCTCATTCAGCCACACCTCCGAACTCCACTGGACCGACCACCACCGTGTCCATTTCACTTTCAAGAAAAACACCAAACACCACCGCATCCCTCTACCGCCTCACCACCGCTGGGGAAAAGTCACCGAAGACCAACTAACCAGCACCCTCGCCAAGAACCCTCCGCCCGACCCCACCGACCCGGACTCCGCCGCCATCAACCTCCAACAGTGGATCCTCAACTGCGCCAACATCCTAGCACCACTCAAGAGACCCACCGTCAACCAAGAAAAGAAAAAAGCAGCCTGGTTCACAGACGAACTGATCACCTCCAAACGCAACTGCCAGAAACTAAAAAACAAAATGGATCCTCGAGCGCACACCCGACAGCCTAGCAACCCACAAGGAAGCCAACTGCAAACACCACCAACTGATCCGACTCGCCAAACGCTCCCACTTCACAGAACGCCTAAACAACAACGCACACAATAGCAAGGAACTCTTCTGCATCGTGAAGGAGCTCTCCAACCCCAACGCCAACGACGTCCCACCATCCCAGAAACTCTGCGACTCTCTCCACCTTTTTTTACCAGAAAATCACCACCATCCACGACCGCTTCAACACCACACCTCCGCCAGACCTCTCCCCCAACAACCCCTCGCACGCCGACCGCCTCACCACCTGGACCCACGTATACGACGCCAAAACCCTAAAGACCATGAACTCCATCCACTCAGGATCTCCATCGGACCCCTGCCCACATCACATCTTCAACAAAGCCGACGCCACCATCGCCCCCCAACTCCGCAAGATCATCAACCTCTCCTTCAACACCGCTACCTTCCCAGACAGCTGGAAGCACGCCGATATCCAACTCCTCCTCCAGAAACCCAAGGCTGACCTCAACGACCTCAAAAACTTCCGACCGATCTCCCTCCTCCCCTTTCCAGCGAAGGTCATCGAGAAGATCGTCAACGCACAGCTCTCCCACTACCTCGAAGACAATTCCATCCTAGACCCCTCCCAATCCAGTTTCAGGCGCAACCACAGCACAGAGACTGCACTTCTCGCCGCCACAGACGACATCAGACAACAAATGGACAACGGCGAAACTTCAGCCCTGATCCTCCTAGACCTATCCGCCGCCTTCGATACGGTCTGCCACCGCACCCTACTAACTCGCCTCCACCGAGCCTGAATTCAAGACAAAGCCCTCAACTGGATCTCCTCTTTTCTCTCCGGTAGAACCCAGAGAATCTGACTCTCACCCTTCCGCTCCAAAGCCACCAACCTCATCTGCGGCGTCCCCCAAGGCTCCTCGCTAAGCCCAACGCTGTTCAACGTATACATGGCACCCCTCGCACACCTGGCCCGTCAACACAGCCTCAGCATCCTCTCATACGCCGACAACACCCAGCTCGTCCTCTCCCTCACTAAAGATCCACACACCGCCAAAGCCAACCTCCACGAGGGTCTGAAATCCATCGCCGAATGGATGAGAAACAGCCGCCTGAAACTAAACTCCGACAAGACGGAAGTCCTCATCCTCGGTCGCTCCCCCTCGGCCTTGGACGACTCTTGGTGGCCACCGATCTGGGCCCCCCACCCACTCCAGCCAACCATGCACACAACCTCGGCTTCATCCTCGACTCCACTCTCACCATGTCCAAACAGGTCAACGCAGTCTCCTCCTCCTGTTTCAACACCCTCCGCATGCTCCGCAGAATCTTCAAGTGGATTCTGATGGAAACCAGAAAGACGGTGACCCAAGCCCTCGTCAGTAGCAGACTTGACTACGGCAACGCACTCTACACAGGCATCCCAACAAAAGACATCCAACGACTCCAACGCATCCAGAACGCATCCGCCCTCCTGATCCTCGACATACCCCGCCGATGCCACATCTCCCACCACCTGAAGGACCTCCGCTGGCTCCCCGTGGACAAGAGGATCACCTTTAAACTCCTGACCCACGCGCACAAGGCACTACACGATGCCGGACCCACCTACCTGAACAACAGACTCAACTTCTACGCTCCCTCCCGCCAACTCCGCTCTGCCAACCTATCCCTCGCCATCGTTCCCCGAATCCAGCGCAAGACTTCCGGCGGCAGATCCTTCTCCTACCTCGCCGCCAAGACCTGGAACTCACTCCCGACCTCCCTACGCCAGACCCAGGACCTCCTCACCTTCAGGAGACTCCTCAAGACATGGCTCTTCGACCGATAGCAGCTACCCCCCCCCCTAGCGCCTCGAAACCCTAACGGGTACATAGCGCGCTTTATAAATTTATTGATTGATTGAGTGTTTACAATCATCGACAGCCAACATGTGTTTCGTCACTTCTTGTGAATTTTTTCAAGGCTGCAAAGTATAGAATTGTACATTCAGTGTATAAAAGTAATCTACAAAATAAGACATCCTTACGGAAAGACCACATCACTGCAATCAAAATTGTGAATTAAGGCTCCATAGAGTATAGAATCAAAAAGTGACGGATTCGGCCTCATTGCCTCCAAATCCACCACTGAGCCTTATCCGCTTCAAATTCAGCCTCTGGTGCCAGTCTCCTTGCCAGTTCCCGGAACATCAACACCAGTCCTGACTCCTTCTGCACTGGAAGACGAGGTGCCCATTATGCTCTCTGACTCCAAGTCAACGCAGTTATGACCTCAACAGAGACCACCCTCAACTTCCATATAGTTGCTGCTTCCCTCACTTGACTTTCCCTCCTCACAAGGAAGGACAGATACGTTGCATTCCTTATTAGACACAGATTTGGACAATGTTTATGATGTGGATGTTGAGATTGGGTAACCATACCACAATGAAGATTGGGATGATGACCTTCAAGAAGCCAGTGGCCTTGGTAATTCACCTGAGTCAGACCTCCTCTCACCCCTTGTCTTGCCACTGAGGAGTGTGCTTCTTATGCCATGGTTATGCTTAGAGCGGCTAAAGTTTTTGACCTCCAGCTCCCCACCTTAAAAGTCAAAACTGATGTCTTTACAGAAGCGCTCCAGCCAGGCCAAATATGCTGAGTCCCTCTTGCCCTCCAGTGAGGCCCTTACAGATAACTCTTATCAGGAGGCTTGGGCCAAACCTATACACCCTGCCCTCCCCCCAGTCAATTGCCAGTTGCGAAACTCCAAACCCCTGCTCCGGGTAACCCTCCATTTTTATCTCAGCACCCCTACCATGAAAGCTTGGTGGTGCAGGCGGCTACAAGTCGGTCTAACCCAAATACCTTTCTGACTACTCCCCCTGATAGGCAGTCCAAACAAGTGGATACCTTTGGGAATAAGGTATTCTCTTCCACCAGCTTGATCCTCGGGTCTGAGAGTGCCAGCTGGCTCCTTGGCTGCTATTCCCACTCTCTTAGGGATTGGGTGGCTCAAGTCCTCCTAGGTGTCCCAGAAGACCTCTGACTTGTCCACATCCAAGCCATACAGGACGATTGTGATGCAGCCCAGTTCACAATTCATTGTGGCTTGGACACAGCCGATCCCATCAGGCATGTCATTGGCAACAGCAGTACCATTTGCTGCAGGTGCATATGTGGCTCTGCAGTAGGATCTAAATTCTTAGTGGGCCCAACATCAAGTGGACCTTTCCAGCCTTGTCCAGGTGTCAGAGAGGACTGTGAGAGACCTGCAGTGGTGGTTACTACACCGCAATTGGATCAGCAGCAGATGCTGGGCCTGTCCAAATGCTGGCCTGGGACACTATCTCATTCCTGGGTGGAGCGAGTAACCTATAAAGCTGCTTACTGCACCGCCATTGTAGTCTTTTTTTAGCCAGCAGCTTCCTGGTCTACCCTTACATGATGCCTCGCTCTGGATTTCCGTTTTCCTGGGTTCTCTGGCGCCCTTGAGGCAACTCCTGCAGTTCGGCTTCTCCTCTTGGCCCCGTTTTCTAAGCGTTGGGTTGTTTTCTTTTTTCTTCTCCGTTTAAGAGGGTTGCTGTAATCCGCAAGACCTAAAAGGAAACAAAAAGGACAAAAGCAGCTGGCAAAATAACTTAAAATTTAGACACGTATCTGATTATTCTTTGTTGATTTTGTAATGTTGTCCTGCTATTTGTGAAAGCTGTCAAAGAAAAGCATAACGAGTATAGTGAGTGAAAATAGATAAGACTACATGGTACCACAGCTAGATATTCATCACAATAGTTGGAATATTATAAATGCTTGTCATTCTTTGGTTTAAGTGCATATAGTATGTCTGATATACAGTAATGCAGTACATGTTTTGTGGTTATCTGACGCATGAGGTAATGCATTGTATATGCCTATGAATAGAAGTTTTTTTCTCTGTTATAATTTTATTCTCTGTATGTCCAGTGACGTTTCCCATGAAGCATACCATATAAAAGCTTAGGTACGATGCACACAAGTTCTGTAATACTTACCATTATAACCACTGTCCAAATACTTAGCATCACATTACATTCCTTATGTTTTAGATCAGAAAGCCACTTGCTTGCTGTATATCTCCTCACTACCCACGAGACAAGAGGAGGGGATCATCAGGTATTTATATCACACACGCACACACACCACACACACACACACACACACACCCCACAACTCCCCACCCCTGTTTGATTACAGGAAGAGATTGAGAGTCCTTGCTGTCAAATTTCACTCCCGTAAGACAAAAAAAGGTGAGATCCTGACAACAAGCCCCTCTTTTTACCCCACCGGAATTGACAATAGTGACTGACGTGTCCCTTTTGGGTTGGGGTGGCCATCTGGAAAAGGTGGAGATCAGAGGCCTCTGTTCTTCAGTGGAAGCCCAGCTCTACATCAACCTCCTGGAGCTGAGGGCCAGCCACTAGGTGTTGAAAGCCTTCCTTTGGTCCATCAGTGGGAAGTTGTTCCAGGTGCTTAAGGGCAACACCACTACCATGTGGTATTGCAACTAGTAGGGCAGTGTGGTGTCTTGGCCGCGGTGCCAGAAGGCTTTATGCTTCTGAGCCTGACTGAACCATCAAAGGATGTTCCTGGTGGTGAACATCTTGCCATGATCTTTAAACACCGAAGTGGACCAGCTCAGACATCTATGCTTACATGTGGCAGCTGCACCCGGAGGTGCCGCAGAGCCTTTTATGCGAATGGGTAGAACCTTGGCTCGATCTATTCGCCACTGGAAATAATGTGCAGTGTCAGCAATTCTGGCCACTCGAAGGCATAAAGGAGTCCCAAGTTCCACTCTAGACAGACTGTGTCCTCTAGGGAGAGGCTGCCTCCCCTAGGGGATGGATTCTGCCTAGACTGCAACTTGGGACTCCTTTAAACCTTCCCGCCGATACCACTACTCTCCTGAGTCCTGAAGAAGTTCAGGAACCACCGGACCCTAGCCATCCTAGTGGCCTTGGATTGGGCATGGTTAATATGGTATTCAGAAATCCTGGGCTTGAGCATCTGTTCTCCAATCAGGCAGCCCCTCTGGGAGGACCTCCTGTCACGACTGCAGTAGGGTTCTGCACCCTCGGAACTTCACAATCTCCACCTCCATACATGGAGATTGAGGTGCTACAGCTGAACACCTTCGACCTTTCTCCGGAGGGGGTTGATGTAATCTTGGCAGCCAGATGTCCCTTGATGAACACTGTCTATGCCTGTCATTGGAACACATTTGTGGGTTGCTGCAGCACACGCCAGATTGACTCCCTCCAGGCCACGTTATCTGACATTCTGTTGTTTGTTTTGTCTCTTGCCTGGCAAGACTTTACTTTGGGCACAGCTAAGCTCTCACAGTTTTATCTCTTTTACCCTTTTTTATGGTTGATGATCCAACCCTCATTGTTTGTTACCAGTTGTGATGGTTGTTTTGAAAGGTCTTTTTCATTATGCAGCAGTGGGACCTTAACCTATTGTTCACATATTTGATGTGCACTCCCTTTGAGCTGCTTCGCAGCTGTCCTTTGTGGCTCCTCACCCTTTACAAGGTGTTCCTTGTCACCATCACCTCAGTGTGGCAACTGAGTGAGCTTCAGGCTCTCTATGTTAACCCGCCATACACCACCTTTTATCCAGACAAACTGGTTCTGTGGACACAAGCATCCTTCATGACAAAAGTTGTAATGCTGTTTCATGCTGATCAAACCATCACTCTGCTGGCTTTCTGTGCCCTGCCACCCCACTCTTAGGAAGGGGAGAGACTCCATCACTTGGAACCCAAAAAAGCGCTGAGCTTTTGGATCAATTTTACCAAAGAACACTGGGAGGACAATCAGCTCTTTGTGGGGTTCGCTGGGGCAAAATAAGGCAAGGCTGTGCAGAAGAGGACCATTAGTCATTGGATCCTCATCTACATCAAGATCTGCCACGCACTGGCCAAAAAGCAGACTCCCGGGCTCATTTCACCAGGGTCAAAGCTGCTACTGCTGCATTGGCAAATGTAGTTCCTTGCCTGGACATCCTCCAGGCGACTACATGGGTGGCGATTCATATTTTCATGAAGCACTGCTGTCTGGACAGCTAGGTTCGCCGGTAAGAACATTTTACCTGCTTGGTCCCACAGGACTTAATGGTATAAGAAAATTCGATTCAAAAGGCGAGGAATCTGTGGTTATAAGTTTCTATCAGCAGAACAGGTTCCTTACCTTTGGCAACGTTAGTTCTAGCAGAGACTCTGTCTTACCGCAGGTTTCTTACTGACCTTCCCATCAGCCCCATTCTGTGTGATGAGCTCTGTCCAATAATAAGATCCCAAGTCTAAGAATGTGCACACTGGTCAAAGCCAATTTGCTGTTGGGGCTCTGCGTCTCGGGTTGCGAACAGGCTGACGTTAGTGGGTGGGAGTGGTGCTTATGTATGCCCGCACATCTTTTCTGAAGTGGAACAGTATCAGTGTGGAGCAGCACAGTACCACGTACTGGTGCAGAGGGACTGCTCAAAAGTTTCTGGATCCAGTTTAATGCTTGGGGAAAGTGAGGAATTTGCGGTTAAATGGAATCTTTACCAGAAAGATAATTACAGAAGATAAGTAATTTGGTCATCTTGTCTGATCACTTCAAAATGGCAACCGTTTAGGAAATCATCCTGCTGCTCTGCACAGGAAACCATTACCACATGGAGACCCTTGATGTCAAAGATGCCTACTTCCACACACCCATACATCCTATACATCAACTCTACCTTTGCTTTATGGTAAGTGGACATCACTACCAATTCAAAGTTCTACCATTTCATATCGAAACAGCCACAAAGCTTTTCAGCAAATGTTCAACAGTAGGAGCTGTGTGCATCTGAGAAGAAGCCATACATGTCTTCTCAAACCTGGACAGTCGACAATAATGCCTAACACATCTGTGGGCAGCAGTGTCTCTGTTACACAGCTAGAGTTCACAGTCAATCCGGAAAGAAGTTGTATCTCAACCCACAATACATCCAACCTTTTTTGGAAGCTGTATTACATTCTATCATAAGAAAAACCTACCTACATCAACAGAGGGTGATTGCATTCCAAAGGCTTCTACCTCTTTTTCAGATACCCTGTCCCCTTACGGTGAGGACAGTGCTGAAAGTACTGTGGATGATGGCTTCATATATAGCAATGGTTTCCCATGCAATGTATAGAAATAGTCCCACACATGCGTCCACTACAAGAGTGAGACAGTAGTCACAAGAGGTGGGCCAATTGGATATTCTAGTGTTTGTAGATCTCACTATTCAGCACACTTTCCAATATTGGAGCGACAAGAACTTGTTGCTTACTTTAGCTGCAGGTCACCACTACCAGTGATCACTCATGGTGTGGGGAGCTTATCGCAAACATGATTCTTCAGGATACCTGGATTCGGGAGAAACAGGAATCTCACATCACCATGTGCTACATACAAAAAGGGGGCACGTACCTCCACAGCTGTAACTGCTGGACCAAAAGATCTGGCATTGAGCCATTTGCAATCATATTCAGCTCCTAGTGGACGATTAGCCTGAGGTGGACACCAATTTTGCAGACCTGGCCAACAGGTGCATCCAAAACTCCAACAGTGGAGGATGTATCCCCAAGTACTTGAAAGTTACCTTTAGAAATGGGGCGCCCCTACAGTTGATCTGTTTGCCAATGTGAAAAACACAAAATGCCCAAACTTTGCCTCGTGGTACCCACACCCACAATCAATGGGCTGTGCACTATGGATGAATTGGTCAGTGATATTTGCTTATGCATGTCCTCCACTGCCTCTGATTCTATGTGTAATGAGGAAAATGAGGCAAACCTCTGTGACTCATTCTGTTAATCCCAGCAAAGGTGAGACAGAGATGATACTGGCTGCTATTGGAAATGTCTGTTCATCTGCACGAAACTTTACCCATCAAACTAGACTCCCTGACACAGCACCAGGGTCACCTCAGACACCCAAACCTCAAAGATATAAACCAAGTGACTTGGCATCTGAGGTCTTAGTGTTTGGTTACTTACAACTTCCTCTGGAGTGTATGTAGATCCTGTGTGAGACATGCAAGTCGACCGTGAAGGCATGTTAGCCCTAAATTGGAAAATATTTGTCCATTATAGCTCAAGTAAACAAATAGAAGCACTCAAAGCAACGGTGGGGGATATAATTTGTTTCCAACTGCACCTCCAGAAAACTGGATAAGCATATAATTAGGCGCTGCCGAAGCCTACATGCAAAATAGAGAACTTCTTTGTTGAAAGTTCCTGTATTTAAATTCTTTAGGACGGTGTTTAGAAGAGTTATTTCTCATAGGACTCCAACGACCCCTATATGAGATCAGATTCCTATCTTCTTCCCAAATTCTGAGATAGTGGCAGAAGGGCATTAAACACATTAGATGTCAAGATGGCTCCAATGCATCTTACTCTGTAACCATGTTTTAGCTTGTTATGGTGTAAGTTCACAGGCTTTCCCCTGCCTCCTAGAAGCGAACACTAATCTAAGATGTTTTTTTCTATTACCCTTATCAGTTACATTGCACAATACACATATGGTCTCCTGCTTAGCTGCACTCTTCTCTACTGGAAAGAACACAATTTGCTAATGTCTCTGTCCAAAACTAGATGGCATGAGTATACAGAGAATGTGAATCAACTAAATACCCAAACAGGTGATTACAGGGTAAGTAACGTTTTCCTAAGCACTGATAGCTCAGGAACATTCACACACTTTTCCACTTTTCCACTTGCTTTGGGTGCTTGCCTTGTGAGGGCCAGTGAAGTTCGATGGGTTAGAAACGAAGACAAAACAAGGCATGGTAAATAACATATAAAACCCACTGTTCATCTGGTGGTACAACTTTTAAAGAAGAATATGAACTTCTATTAACATGTAAACTAAGAAAGAGTATGGGACATTACTTAACACGTGAAACCCACTGTCCAACTTCTATCCTAATGTATTTTTACATGTTTACCCATTAGGCATTCCCTTTTTCAGTTACATATGTATATTATTTAGATATAGGTGATAAATATAGATGCATGTTTTAATGTCATTGATTATTGCTGTGTGATAGTGAAGTTTGTTATATATTCACAGTACTCAATCTGAATTAAACTCTGTGCTCTAGATTGTTGTTTCTGAGTTATGAACAAGGTTTCATAGAAGTTGATAATGCAATTTTTCACTCATTATTATTCATTAAACAAAACGAAAATAGGTGAAAGGACGCCAAGGCCTTTTTTTTTGCTATTTGAAAGATTCAACAATGATCAGATAATGCTAAGAGTTAAGATCAGAGGGTGTGAAAAGCTTCAGAGGAACTTTTTGCCAGAAGTCAGAAAGGCCTTGCGCAATCGCTTCAGCTACTTTTGTTGAAGGCTAACTGAAGGCGCATTTAGCCTTCGCTTGCTGGTTGTATCAGCCGGCCTGCTAATGCACATGAGAATAGCTGATAATGCTGTTATACTGAGCAGTAGCCTTCTTGTTCAAAGCAGGTATGCAGCTGTGAACAGTCTTTGAAACTGGAATTAGGCGTTCCTTTTGGTTCCTTTTGGTTCTGAGTTTAGCAAAGTAAGCCAAAGATATGAGGGTGGTATTGATATAAAGTTTCACAGCCAGTATGTTGCAAGATTTTCTGCTGTTTACACTTCTCACAAACTTTGCAGCTACTATTCTGTTTGTTTTTATCATTGTTACTACTGATATTGTGTGTACTAGCATAGGATTCTGATTTTAAAATAAGTCTTTGTAATATATCCCTTGAGTGTGCCTTTCATTTATGAAAGAGGATTTGGATTCCATTATTTATCTCTGTGATATTTTAAAGAATTGATCGTTATCTGAAATTCATGACACCAAAATACTGTTCAGTGGGTTGCAGGTGGCTGTAGTCCCGCTGGCTTTCTGTCTTGTGTTGACACGATGATAAAGTCCTTAGTGCCAGGTGGTCTAGAGAACCGATTCCCAGGCCATGTTCTAGAAGATCCAGAGAATGTGTGAATTCTGTGGGCAACTGTGGTGGTGCGCTTGGTCATTTTCAGGACTCCGGTTTGCTACAGATTTTGTAAATGAAACAGATGTGTCAAACAAAGGAATACGTTTTGTCCCCTTTGTTATGTCTGACGCTCTGTAACTCTAATTACAAACTTGACAACAAAATGTGCTTTTTCCTCATGTACTTCCCATAGAACAATAGGAAATGACTCCAGCTATATGGGACCTGATAAAACTTTATAGAGGAGAGCCGGTAGGCAGGCTACCCATTGTTAGTGCAAAGAGGCCTATATCCCTGGACTATACTACTTAGCCACCCCTGCCAATGAAGAGAAGGTGTTAGCTACACGATATGATATATGATATGATATGATATGGGTAGTTTTTGGGTCGCCTATTGGGCTCGTCTGCTGAACATCTTGTTGAAATAGGGGGTACTTAAAGAGTACTCGCAATTCATAGAATCTACTGAGGCAAAAACAAAAAGCAAGTCAAATAAAATGGTCAGACTCGGTGGTAAATGTTTATTTAAGCACAAAAGAAGACTTCTGTCACAGCACTACCTGACCATCAACACAAGCTGTAACACCAGTAGTAGGAAGGGATACCTTTAATCACCATATTAAAAGTGACAGTTATCCCGCCCCGGAAGTGACGCCATTTCCGGTGGCTGGGACTTCCGGTATCCCTAAGAGCCCTCCCCGGAAGTGCCATGTGTGTAGGGTGTGTCACGTGGTCTGTGACCTCATGGTGTTGTAGAGTAGCGCCCACCCTTTTGTGAACTGTGGCATATAAGGAGCGGGTTAGAGCCGTCTGCCAAACCTTGAACCATTGCTGAAACAGCTTGTCAAGACGCCATGAAGCGATACAATCCGATCGCCAGAAAAGCCGCCTCCTCAGGGGCCCTGAACACTATTGGTAGATATTACCGGACCCTAACACCTCTTACGATGGATGAGAATGCACAACAGGCTGTCCCTGACGACAGGGATACCGATGTTACCAGTTTTCAAGAGGAACTTTGCCAGCGGCTTGAAAAGCTCAACCTCAAGGATTTGACGAACCTGATATCCCCTATTAAGGGGGACAGCAGCGACAGCGATGCCTTGAAAGATGAATTAAGTGTTGCAGTTAACTTCATCGACATTGAAGATGTTGAAGAGTGTGTAGCACTGCCGAATTCGCCTGTCTATGAGGACATGGGATTCCAGGAGCACCCCGAACCAGAGGCGATGTTGTACAGCCATCCGTTGTAAACTCCGACGATGCTTCTATCCCGATGGACCTCTGCGACTCGCAAGATTTCAGAGGACCCTCTGAGAGTGGCGCGAATGTTGAGGTTAGTAAAACTCTATAGACATTTTTTTTTTCATGTATACTATGGTGTCATACTTTTAACGTGTCTTGTGCTTTCTGTTTGAACCATAGAAAACAACTGAAGAAAGAGAGCCTCTAGAAGGGTCCGCGCCAAAGGTTAACAACGTAAATTTTTACTGCTTATGCTGTTCCAGACAGTCTGAAAGTATTACAAGCCAGAACAAAGTGCCTCGTAAGAAATGTGTTTTCACCTACGGGTGTTCCCTATGACGGCATATGGCCAGTTAAAGGTTTTGCAGCGACCGTTGTGAACACGTGTGTTAAAAGGGACTATTATGACCTGTGTTACGGGCATTAAATTAATGAACCTCAGCAGGCGGCTCACGAATGTCTATATGAGGCGTACACTGCAAGAACAATTCGCCACATTTGTAATCGGCTAGACCCTCACCGGGTATATAATTTGTTAAGGGTGGTGTACGGGCTGTCAGCTGTGAAGAAAGGTGTCCACGATGATATGATTAAGGTCTTGGCTGCAGCTGTCAATGAGATCCGATACGCTGCTGAGCCCTGCTCATAACTCGACAGTATGCAGGGGCTGTGTCCCCACTTTGACAAAAGTATGATAGAAAGGGTTATAGAAAGACGAATGTGTGACATTTATTATAAAAACAGAAGAATGAAGTCTTTAGCCCCACGAAAGTTGTTTTAAAAATAAAAAGCAGACCATAAATGTGTTACTTAACGCTCCATACTTACTCACTTTTAGGCGGTGAATCCGAGTATCGAGGTGCAAGATGTCTATGAGTTACACCCGGGCTACATCTGTATCGGGAGATTGATATTTGTGCTGGTTAAAGAAAGAATAGCTGAAATACACCCTGTGATTCTGCGGTATCTGAACATTTCGGAACCTTCCGCCTTGTTGCAGTGCAGCAGTCATGTGTGTATCGCCAAGTGGTGCATCAACACCCGGCTAACCGCATCTGTTAAATGCCGGAACTCGGACAAAGATCACGATCGCGAGTTAAGACTTTCACCATTGACTGGGATACACGGGGCTTTGGAGCACATGACTGAAGATTATCTCACAAATAAAGGTTCTGTATTGTCCTACCTAGAACTGTATGAACTGTTGAATTCTGTCAGTATCCTGAGTGTTCAGAGTTATGGGGAGCGGGAATTCATGTCTAGAGCTATTGAGAGTATAGCTATAAAAATATCAAAGTTCGTGGCGCTTAGGGCTTGTAAAAGGACCTGCTCTGAGTAACATGTTTAACGGGTGTTGTACTATGTATACGCTTGTAAAAAGGCCCCAGTGGGCCACCGTTTTGACAGCTATAAGCTATGTACCACAAAATGTCAAATACACACTGGTTGTGTAGTCCAGCCACACTTTTATGTTTTTTATGTTTAATAAAATGACCTTACACAAAACAGGCGTCTTTCATTTCGTGGTGATGGTGGGTGACAGCATGACGGGTGCAGCTTTAAGGAAGCTTTATTACGATACACAGGGGGTTGGAAGCTTCGGAGGCTCAGAAGCTCTATTTAGAAGGGCTCGAGCTGGAAATGAATCTGTAAACCGTGCCGGTGTGAAGACATGGTTAGCTGGGGAAGAGGCTTAGTCGCTCCACAAACCGGCCAGGAGACGCTTAAGAGGAGGGCCACTGTTGTTAGCGCACAGCTCGATTATCAGTGGCAAGCTGACATAATCAGTCTCCAAGATCTAGCAAAACATAACGATGGCTCCATGTATATATTAACCGTCATAGATGTCTTGTCCAAGTACGCCTATGCAGAGTCGTTAAACGATAAAAGTGGTGCCAGCGTCAAAGCCGCTTTTAAAGACATCTTCGCTAGAGGTCGCGTACCTCAGAAACTACAAACAGACGGCAGAAAGGAATTTTTAAACAAACCTTTCCAAAAATTATTAAACCAGCACGCTGTTCAACATTTTGTAACGCACACAGAGGTAAAGGCTGCGGTTGTAGAGCGTTTTAACCAAACTTTAAAGTAAAAAAATGTGGCGATATTTCACCGCCAACAACACCTACAAATACGTGGATGTTCTACAGGCTTTTATAGATGTTTATAACGCTACCTACCACAGGACAATCAAAATGGCCCCCGTTGAGGTAACGAGGGATAATTTGTTAATGGTATGGAGAACTGTGTACAGTGGTCGTCTTACGCTGAAGGTCAAGAAACCGTCTTTAAAAGAAGGGGATCATGTCAGGGTTTCAAAGTTGAAGGGTGTCTTCACCAAAGGCTACCAGCAGACATTCAGCGATGAGATATTCATAGTGGAAAGTGTTGAGCTTAAAGAGGGGGTATAGTTTTACAGGTTAAAAGACTACGATGGCGAAAAGGTAGCAGGTGTCTTCTACAGCGAAGAGTTACAGAAGGTTCCCTACGACCCTGTACAGGGTTGAAAAGGTTCTGAAAAGGAAAGGGAGCGGTGCCAGGAGATAGGCGTTGGTCAAATGGCGAGGGTGGCCCGAGAAATTTAACAGTTGGGTTCTGGCCACCTCGCTGCACGGTGTGAGAGGTCAATCTGTAAGCGCCAAGATGGAGAACTCACCTTTTTATATCATGCTACCGTCCAACGCTTCGAAGAGCATGTTCCCAGACAACCAGATTTCGACTTATACGGTGAAACTGGCAAACCTGGTGCATTTGAAAGGACCCTGGAAGGTGGCGCTAACGGAGATACAGTACCCTAGAACTTGGAATACATTTACAAAGCCCGAGGCTAAATTTCATATGCCCTGAGCCTTCCCCAGACTTTCCCACACGGCTATTACCCAACCGTAGCGTCGGTGGTCGAGGCCATCAACAAATCTATAAACACAGTTGAAGAGTATGCGAATATATATCTGGTGTCGGATTACGTTAGAAGAAAAGTCTTTCTTAAAGCCCCCCGAGTCTGATACCAGGTTTACATGTACTGGTAAATTACAGCGGATTTTAGGGACCGTACAGCATGTGCAAAGACAGGTGGATCCAGACCCTACATGCCCCGATATTAACGGCGGATTTTATACACTCTACGTGTATAGCGATATCGTAGAACCGCAGAAGGTCGGGGACAGTTATTCACCTTTGTTGAGATGGGTCCCTGTGCAGGGCGAAAATAACACAATGGTTAATATGCAACATCACAAACTCGACTATGTGGCAATTTCTAAAAACCATTTTGACACTATAACCATCATGGTGTACAACGATCAGTCTGAGCTGGTGGCCTTTAAATACTGGAAAGTTATTGTTAAGCTTCACTTAAGACCCCGTCGCAACGGTGACTATTAGGCTGCTGCGATGGTCATCATGAAAACCTACGGGGATTCCTTTATGTACAGGGACTATTATAGAGTTCAGGCTGGGTATGGAGGTCACCCGCCCTACTTTCAAGGGGCTCCTGTTATGTACGGGGCTGGATTGGGGGGTTTCTTCCGGAGCCTGTTTAGGCGAGCCATGCCCTTTTTGAGAAGAGGGTTTGAAATTGCAAAAACCTCATGTTAAAGCGGCTGCTACGAACATAGCCCAAGACGTCGTGGGTAGTGTAACGTCTGCGGTCGCCGAGCGTATGAACAGACAGCCTCAAGGAGGAGCTGGGATGATGTACAATGCGCATGCTGGTGTTAAAAGGAAGCGAAGGGCTTCAAGGCGTAGGGGGCCACCAATGCCCTATAGGAAGCGTAGGACTACTTCAAAAGGACCTCACAAAAGAAGAGCCGTAAGACGGAAGAGATCTTCCAAGAAGAAGAAGAGAACACGTTCTAGTGCGAATATTTTTTAAAGCATCGGTCATGGCCTTCGTACACTGTGCATCGGGTGAATGCGCCAAATCTGAGTTAGATCTGTTTTCTCTCAAACCCACACAGACCTGCATTGAAAACAGTTTTTTCACGGAAGTGTTGCCTATGGCCGCTCTGACGCCGCTTGCACCGATAGAGTTTTATGTGTCGGGGTCCACAGAAATGTACCTGGATCTCAACAACACTCTTCTGCACCTTGTCTGTAAAATAACCAAAGCGAATGGTGCCAACATCGAGGCTGATGCTAGAGTGGCCCCGATCGCCTACCCCATCACAACCATGTTTAATCAAGTGGACATTAACCTAGGCGATCGACTCGTCACGCAGAGTGATAACATATTTGCCTACAGGGCCTACATAGAGAGTATTCTAAATTACAGTTGTGATGCGCTGGACACACAGCTTTCAGCGGGGCTCTTCTACAGAGATACCGAAGCGCATTTGGAGAACACGGCTTTGGACAGGGACAACAAGGGTTTTAAAAAAAGAGCCAGGTTCGTCTCCGGCAGTAGGCAGTTTGACCTCCTGGGGCGCGTACATTCAGACCTTTTCTTCCAAGACAAACTGCTGGTCAGTGGTATAGATCTTAAGATCAAACTCAATCGTAACAAGGACGCTTTCTGTCTCATCAGCAGTGATGCGGAGCAGTATAAACTGATTATATTGTCCGCGAGCCTGTTTGTAAAGAGAGTGAAAGTGTCCCAGAGTGTCAGACTGGCCCATGCAGAAGCTTTACAATTATCGAACGCCAAGTATGCCATTGAAAGAGTTGCTCTGAAGATATTCAGCATCCCCGCCGGTACCCGATTAACGCAGCAGCAGAATCTATTTCTGGGACAATTACCGAAACTCATCATCATAGGGTTTGTGGACAATACAGCTTTTAGCGGCCTCCACAACTCAAACCCTTTCAACTTCAAACACTACGATATCAACTATGCCGCTTTGGTTCACGAGGGCGCCGTGATACCCGCAGAACCCTTCACGCCAAATTTTGGAACATCAAATTTTGTCAGGGAATATCTCGGGCTGGTCTCGATAACGGGGAAACAGCTGCGGGACTCGGGAGTAGTCGTTTCAAGAGAAGGGTATGCGGCCGGCTACACGCTGTTTGCGTTCGACCTGACGCCTGACGCCTGACATGGAAGACGGTGACCACTACAACCTGATCAAAAACGGAAATCTAAAAGCGGAAATACGCTTTACACAGGTGCTGGCTACCAATGTGAACGTGGTTGTGTTCTTGGTATTCAACAGCGTTATCCAGGTCAACCACGCCCGTCAGCTTATGTTTGACTACCATTAAAAGGGTGTAAAATAATTTTTTTTTAAATGGACACTGTGGAGATACAAGACTTCTTAAGTAGACATAAATATGCTAAGAAATACTTTTTAGGTGTATTCCCTAGCGATGGACTACCTGAAAAGATAGGCCCAGAAAGACCCAGCACCCTCGTCTTTAACACCGATCCCCATTACAAGGACGGTACACATTGGGCGGCTGTGTTTCTGGATGTGGACACGGTTATAGTGTTTGATAGTTTAGCAGAGTTCCCTGAGCATAGCATTTATACAAAGCCGATATTCAAATATGTAAAAAAAAGCATCATCCACGGTTGAGTATAACAAACTATGGGGGTCATTCTGACCCTGGCGGCCGGTGGCCGCCAGGGCCACCGACCACGGGAGCACCGCCAACAGGCTGGCGGTGCTCCCACGAGCATTCTGACCGCGGCGGTTCAGCCGCGGTCAGAAGCGGAAAGTCGGCGGTCTCCCGCCGACTTCCCGCTGCTCGGGGGAATCCTCCATGGCGGCGGAGCGCGCTCCGCCGCCATGGGGATTCTGACACCCCCTACCGCCATCCTGTTCCTGGCGGGTCTCCCGCCAGGAACAGGATGGCGGTAGGGGGTGCCGCGGGGCCCCTGGGGGCCCCTGCAGTGCCCATGCCAATGCCAATGGCATGGGCACTGCAGGGGCCCCCGTAAGAGGGCCCCACTGTGTATTTCAGTGTCTGCAATGCAGACACTGAAATACGCGACGGGTGCAAACTGCACCCGTCGCACCCCTGCAACTACGCCGGCTCAATTCTGAGCCGGCGTCCTCGTTGCAGGGGCATTTCCTCTGGGCCGGCGGGCGCTCTTTTGGAGAGCGCCCGCCGGCCCAGAGGAAATGTCTGAATGGCCGCCGCTGTCTTTTGACCGCGGTGCGGTCATTTGGCGGCGGTACCTTGGCGGACGGCCTCCGCCGTCCGCCAAGGTCATAATCACCCCCTATGTGTGCAGGATCATTTGGCCATCACATGCAGGGAACATTGTAAATATTTTATTAGTAAAATGTCTGAAGGTATGACGTTTAGAATTTTTTTTAATCTGTACTCAGCCGATCTAGTAAACAACGACGGTGTTGTTATGAAATATGTGAATGAAAACTCCAGGACAATGTTGAGCGCTGTTAAAACAGAATATGGTCTTTGTCAAAAGTGTAAGGCATTGTAAACCCGCTATTTGTACTGATGAGTGTCTAAAATATAGAAAAAACATCTTAAACCTGATTTCAGCCTAGGCATTTGTTTTATTCACACGGCGCACATTTTCAAACCATTTAAAAAAAAAAAAGATGTCAGGCTACTGTTGAAAATTTTAAAGTGTTTATTACAAACTTGTTTCAGCACAAACATTTACAAGGGTAAACATATAAAATGAAGCAACATTTTTCGACCCGCAAAACTTTAAACAAAAACTGTACATGGGTGCAAATTTAGAGCGGTAGCCAGGTGTTCATTTTGAACAGACTCTTTTTAGGCCCCAGAGGAAGAGCAACGCTGCTCCTAGCTGGTGTTAGTTGTGGAAAGAAAGGCGACGTCGATACTTGTAAAAACAGCAGGGGTCGGATCTTTTAAACTTTCAAGCTTACGGTGATTCTCTGCATTACCGATAATCGTTGAGGGAATGTTGAGTTCTGCAGCTGCACTTAGGAACTGCTCCCAACCTCTAGGAGCGTCTTGTGTCGATAGGGTTTTACCATGTGTGAGACCCCTGACCAGATCATACATGTGGGAACCAGCAACTAGCTGACCCTTGTAAACGAATTCACCCCGGTCGTTCCACGTGGTCAAATCTTTAGTAGCAGTCATTTTACTGAGCAGCATTTGAGCAGCCCCTCTATATTTCTGACTTATATTTTTTAAAAGGTCTAAGACAAAGGCATACGGGGCGGGTGAGGGGACTAGGTCTTGAGGCGCCATAGAAGGTCCTAGCTTCTGTTCAGCATCTGGGGTATACAGAGTCAGTTCTTTTTTTCAGAGGTTAGTTGCTTGTAGTACTGTAGAAAGTTTTGAAGGGCTCCTGAGAAAAGCCCCGCTTTGTCGTGTGGTTTTAAATCAGTTCGGTTCAAAATGGCTTTGATTTCAGCGTCCCGGACATCTGTGGTAGAAGGGCCCAGATGTTCCAGCTGTTGCCGTGGTACGAGGTACATTTTGTGGGCGTGCTCCATCAGGGTCTCGACAGTAGACCTGTGATTAGGGGTATAGCTATACCTAGCAGCGACCCTATAAAATCACCAGACTGTTTGAACAGTTTTCTTTTAGAAAGGAGCGACGCCCTCTTATTGCTGAGCTTCTTAATAATGTGGCGCTTCTTCTTCAGAACGCGGAACTGGTTCGTTGATATAGGGACATTACCTTTTAGGGTGTTTAGGGCTATTTCTGAAATGGCTGCCACTAAATCGTCTGAGGCAGCGCAAAGGATGGCTTTCCTTTTCGAGGGGCTGGCTGTGATCAGCATTTTTAGGAGGCCTAAATTACGCCGCAGCCTCACAGACATTGTGGGGACCTTATATTACAAGGTTTAGAGTGTAAATGTTATAAAAGTCTTTTTACTTGTTCTTTTTATAGGCTTTGGGCCCTGTTTTAGGCATGTAGGCGACAGGGAAGTCAGGTGGTAGTATACCTGCGCAAAGTCTATAGTCTTCTAGAGTGTTGGGTTTTAAATCCACCAGTAAGTAGCCGTGGGGTTTTGCTGTAGCATTGTTAAAGGCCTCCATGAAAAACTGTGTGTTTCCGGGGTACATTTGTTTAGCTATAATTGAGATCTGAAGCTTCTCTCTGGGTTTTTTAAAAAGACCAGGTATGAGGTGTTGAGAGTTATGGACCGGCTGCTCTTACCCTTGTAAAACAAGTTCTGCACTATATAGCATATGCTCAGATTACGGTGGTGTGAATATTGCGTAAAAGCCCGCTCAATCTCGGGGTGGTCCCCGCCTTCACGCATGAGATCATCCACCACGACCATGTTTACAAGTTGTTTAGGTAACAAGTCATTGTCGTTGAGATTACCGGGGATGCCTTGTATAAACCGGATGTGTGGGAACTTTAGGGTGAGCTCCGTGTAAAGATCCTGCCAGCAGGAATAAAGCCACACGATGTTGTTAGGGGTCTGAGATAAAACACTGGGAGCGTTTTCTAGCAGTTTCTTTATAAAAAAACTTTTACCGCTATTGGAGGGACCTGCTAAAACGCAGAACGGGTGTTGTAGCCTGGTGTCCATATCTGGGTGGGGTTCGAGCCTCTAATGTCTTTTAATAAGTGTTAAGGCAGTGTTTTGTAGTCCTCTGTGAGGACCCGTTTGTCAAACACTACTCTTAAGGTTTTATACAACGGTTGGGTTGTAATTTCCCACTTTTTCTTGGACCTGACTATGCTCGGGTGGTTTACGACTATGGCTTTGCTATTTTTGTGATCGCTCGAGGCGTAGTACTCGTGCACCCGATCCTTCAGACTGTCAAAGTTTATTTTAATTGTATTGTTGACGTTTAAAGTGATACCTTTGACTTTCATGCAAACCTTGTTGTTTGAGGTCTTATAACTGTACGTCTTAGGTCCTGATGAGATAAATTTGGGTATATACTCCCCCTATTTGAGCTCGCTGGTCAAATCCCATAGATAATCACCCAGCGGAGGATCTTCATCACCCTCTTTACTCACAAAGATAACAGAGTCAGTATTGTGGTACAAACAACGATCCTGAAGCTTGTCCAACAACCTGTAAAGCTCTAGCCGGGCGTGAGCAGTTGTGAAGCATGCTATAAAGATGTTTATATTGTTACACGTTGTGGGGTACTCTTTGGTGTATTTCCAACATAGAACGGCCGTCTTGTCGTTAACTGGAAATGTCATAAACCAGTGTGAATATATACTTAAAAAGCTCATCTGGATCTGTGACGATGGATGTGTTTGACAAATTGGTACGCTGTGCGAATTTTCCCCACAAGGAATTGAGACAGAGCTTGGCTAGCTGACGGCGGGTGGGGTTAACCTTAATGAACGCAGGTCTCAGTTTAATACCCTCGCGAACTTTGTAATCAGCGATATACTTTTTCTTTGTGGGCTCATCGACACCCCAGTCTGGATACCCCGAGGCCTCCTGTTTGTCTCTGAGAAATAAGTTGATGTACTCAGAAAAGAGCTGGGTGGTGGTGTTTGGAAAGTGCCAAATTTCCAGGATTTTACTGAGACGATACCCTTTCTCGAGGGCTGTCTGCACCTCGATGGTACACAAAGGGGGTCATTACAACATTGGCGGTAAAAGCCGCTTACTGCCGTGCAGAAGACCGCCAACACACCGCAGTGGCCGCGGAATTCCGCCACAGCTATTATGACCCACACCTCGAAATCCGCCAAAAATCAGACACCCACACAACTCTGCCACACCAAAGGTCAGTGATAAACTGGCGAAAACAAAACCTCCACCGTCACGCCAACAGAAATACGCCCACGCTATCACGACCCACGAATCCACGTGGCAGTCTTTCCACCACGGTATTCCCTTGGCGGTATTCCATTGGCGGTACACACCGCTGCGCTCAAAATGCACACACTTCTACAAAACATCGCCACATTGGACAATTCGAAATACACACACCTGATACACATACACACACTACTCCCACACACCCAATACAATATAAAACACACACCCACATCACCCACAAACCCCTACGACCACTATTACAGAGAGAGACACCACCATCCACAAAGTAGCATCCACAGGCACTCAACACCATCACCCACACAACTTCCACGCACAAAACACCACACACCACTACATATCACCACACTTATCACCACACACACCACCCCACACATCACCCACACCACCCCATGGCACGGCAAAGACACCCCAGGTTCTCGGAGGAGGAGCTCAGGGTCATGGTGGAGGAATTCGTCCGGGTAGAGCCACAGCTATTTGGATCACAGGTGCAGCACACCTCAATTGCAAGGAAGATGGAGCTATGGTGAAGAATAGTGGACAGGGTCAACGCAGTGGGACAGCACCCAAGAAATCGTGACGACATCAGGAAGAGGTGGAACGACCTACGGGGAAGGTGCGTTCCGTGGTCTCCAGACACCACCTGGCAGTAAAGCGGACTGGCGGCGGACCCACACCTCCTCACCCACAACTAACAACATGGGAGGAGCAGGTCTTGGCGATTCTGCATCCTAAGGGCCTTGCAGGAGTAGGTGGAGGAATGGACTCAAACCTTTAACTACCATATCCCCCACCCTACCTGCATGCTATCACAGACCCCCACCCTCGCCCCCTCCCCTATCACTCCAACTCCTCACAAATGTACTAATATCACAAACCACACATCCCAACACCAAGCCCTGCATGCAACAACAACGCATGGACACCCATCACTAAAGCATGCCCACTGCACATACCCATAACACCCCCCTAAACCATCATCACACAAGCCCCCACACAGGAATGCTAGCACTGGGGTACACGGTCACCCTCCCATTGCACACCATGACACACACAGATGCAATAATCATGCTTTTACACCCCTGCACTACCCAACTTCACCAGACAGGAAGGTCCAGACATCTCCACCCCACCCACAGAAGAGGCCCACAGTGATGATAGCAGCTCTGTCCAACTGGATCCAGATGACCAGCCCGGACCATCGTGGGCCTCGGGACAGTCGGTTCCCCTCACACAGGCACAGGCCACCACAGACCTTCCACCCTCTGGTAACACCAGCACAGCACCTACCCAGCGGGCCCATACCTCCGTCCCCAGGACACGGCAATCAGCTGTGTGTCCACCACTACAGGGAACCCAGGATAACCCAACAGCCCAACAACAACAGGGATCTGGGGGCGCTGGCAGTGGGCACACGGTCCAGGGGACGGAGGCCCAGGAACACAGGGGAACTGGGAGGGCTGCTGAGCGACAGGGGGCGGACAGGCCAAGGGAACCCCTCTCCTCCATCATGGGAGCCTACCACCACTCCCAGGAGACGATGGCAACGGTCCTGGCCAAGTTTCAGGAGACCCAGCGCATGCAGGAGGAACAGTATTTGGGGTTCAGGGAGTTACTCAGAACCATCAGCTCCGCCCTGGGCTCCATCGTAGGGGTGCTGAAGGAAATACTTAACACCAGGAGGGACACTGTGGCACTCCCAGGGGCCCCTGACACGAGCATGGACGATGAACTGCCCACCATCTCCGCCGGCGCTAGTGGACAGGAGGCACCGCCACAGGACCACCACACCAGCACCCCACCCCCTGCAGACAGAGAACCACCCCGCAAGCGGTCCCTGAGATCCAGGAACAAGACAGAGCACGATGCCAAGACCCCGCCAAGAAATGAGACCACCCTGATTGTCAAACCACTGTCCCACTTTGTAACCCTGTCTATATTGGAACTGCCCCAGCTCCACTTCCTATGCCCATATGGGCAATGCACCCGTGAGACTAATAGACTGGACTCTGCCATGGACATTCCTCCACCATCCCCCCTCACCATTATACAACCCCCTCCAATATTGAACACTTCAATAAACACCCTTGAAGCACAAAACAATCTGGAGTCAGTCTGTGATTTCGAAATTGTGTGTTAGCAATTACAGTGACAAAATGCTTTTTCAAATGTAATGTCAACATACCTATGTCACACAGCTCTAGTCCATGAGGAATCTAAGCAGATGACACACGTTGGAAACCACACCTGTGAAACCGTAAGGGAAAATGACAACTCAGTGACCATACACTGGGTGAAATCGACAGACAGGATAGAGGTAGAAGTGTTAAAGTACTTGTAGTAGGCAGGAATGTATTCTCACCTGTGTGTCACTGGAAATATTGCTGGATGACTGAGTCCCTGTTGTCAATGTCTTCTTCCTCTGCTTCCTCCTCATCACTGTCCACAGGCTCCACAGCTGCCACAACACCGCCATCTGGACCATCCTCCTGCAGAAAAGGCACTTGTCGTCGCAAAGCCAAGTTGTGAAGCATACAGCAGGCAACGATGATCTGGCACACCTTTTTTGGTGAGTAGAATAGGGATCCACCTGTCATATGGAGGCACCTGAACCTGGCCTTCAGGAGGCTGAAGGTCCGCTCGATCACCCTCCTAGTTCGCCCATGGGCCTCATTGTAGTGTTCCTCTGCCCTGGTCCTGGGATTCCTCTCTGGGGTCAGTAGCCATGACAGGTTGGGGCAACCAGAGTCCCCTAGTAGCCACACCCGGTGCCTCTGGAGTTGACCCATCACATAAGGGATGCTGCTATTCCGCAGGATGTAGGCGTCATGCACAGAGCCAGGTCACATAGCATTTACCTGGGAGATGTACTGGTCTGCTAAACATACCATCTGTACATTCATGGAATGATAACTCTTCCGGTTCCTGTACACCTGTTCACTCCTGTGGGGGGGGGACCAAAGCTACATGGGTCCCATCAATGGCACCTATGATGTTGGGGATATGTCCCATGGCATAGAAGTCACCTTTCGCTGTTGGCAAGTCCTCCACCTGAGGGAAAACAATATAGCTCCGCATGTGTTTCAGCAGGGCAGACAACACTCTGGACAACACGTTGGAAAACATAGGCTGGGACATCCCTGATGCCATGGCCACAGTTGTTTGAAAAGACCCACTTGCAAGGAAATAGGGCACTGATAGCACCTGCACTTGAGGGGGGATTCCTGTGGGATGGCGGATTGCTGACATCAGGTCTGGCTCCAACTGGGTATACAGTTCCTGGATTGTGGCATGGTCAAACCTGTAGGTGATGATCAAACTTCTTTCCTCCATTGTCGACAGGTCCACCAGCGGTCGGTATACCGCAGGATGCCGCCATCTCCTCACATGTCCCAGCGGACGGTGCCTATGAAGGACAACAGCGACCACAGAGTCAAACAACTCAGAGGTATGTACCCACAGTCTACACAGAACACAATTCATACACAAAATGTGGCCTGTATGTGTCTTGTGAGACAAGGCCTAGGTATGTGTGACGCAGTTGGTAACTAGGCCATGTGGGCCCCTGAAATGGCGGCTGCCTGACCTCTAAACTGGGACAATGGGATGTGAGGTAACTGCGCTAGCGTTGTACACTGTTGTGGTAGGCGGTCGAACACCGCGGCGCAATGCTGCATTGGTTAACATTGGACCCTATGGGTCCCAGGAGCCAATGACGATGTACGTCGGCGGTGATGGTACGCACCGCCGCGGACGTGACTGCCATTTTCTATCTGTTCAATCACTCGATACCTGATCTTCGACAGGAGAGGACCTACACTGCAAGTGCTGCTGTGACCTCGGTCTGGAAGAGACAATGGCTCGTGCGTCTGGGGAAAGGGCCCCTGCCTTCACCTTAGAGGAGTTGGAGAAGCTCGTCGACGGGGTCCTCCCCCAGTACACGCTACTCTACGGTCCTCCAGACCAACAGGTAAGTACACAGGGAGCATGTTGTATGGGCTATGCCTGTGTGGACAGGGCTGGTTGTAAGAAGGAAGAGGGCACAGTTCTGCGTGCATGAAAGACTGTGAATGCATGTGCCACATGGCAAGGGTAGGGATGTGGGCCACTCACTTTGACGGTGCAGTTGGTAATGACTTTTCTTCTTCCCCTGTACATTTCATGTAGGTCAGCGCCCACCAGAAGAAGGATATTTGGCGTGCCATCGCCAAGGACGTCCGGACCCTGGGGGTCCACCACAGACGGAGCACCCACTGCCGGAAAAGATGGGAGGACATTCACCGCTGGAGCAAGAAGACGGCGGAGGCTCAGCTGGGGATGGCCTCCCAACGTGGGAGGGGTGCCCGTCGAACCATGACCCCCCTGATGTTCCGGATCCTGGCGGTGGCCTACCCGCAGTTGGATGGGCGCTTGAGGGCATCACAGCAGACACAAGGGGGTGAGTACACTATCACTCAGCGGACTTTGCGCGCAGTGATGGTGTCTGGGTGGGGGAGGAGGGCTATGGGTTCCCCTAGGCCAGGGCGAGTTCCGTAGGCTAAGCCCATTCATAAGGCATGGCCCTGTGGCCCCCAGCCCACCTCTGTAGAGTGCCAAGTACAGGTATTCATGCCCCTGTGTCATCTATCTGTGTAGATGTCGTCCATAGCCTTGTAGGCCATTTCCCAGGAATTGCACTGTAGAGCCCAACAGCGCGACGTAGTGCAGGGGGCTGCTGTGTCTGTATTGTCCGCCAACGGTAGCGGTAAGCCATGCACTTAACCTGTCTTTCTTCTGTCGCCCCCCCCCCTTTTTGTGGTCTCCCTGTTCTTGTGTGCATTAGCATCAACAGGCGGAGGTACAGTGGCACCGGAGCACGAGGGAGCTGCATCCCACATGAGCATGGAGGCCCACACTACGGACTCAGAATACACCAGTGGGACGGAGGGCGAGGGGAGCACCACGGCGGTCACAGGATCTGCAACCAGCGACATGGACTCATCCTCCGATGGTAGCTCCCTTGTGGTGGCAGCAACATCTGTGCCCCCCACTTCTACAGGTACAGCCGCCACCCCCCTACCAGCACCGCCCTCCCAGCAGCCCCTCAGCCCTTGCCCCGTGCCCGCTCACCCAGGAGGGTGGGCATCACCTTCGCCCCAGGCACCTCAGCCCCTGCCCCTGTCACCTCTGCTGCCCTCAGTGAGGAGGCCATTGACCTCCTCAGGTCCCTCACTGTTTGGCAGTCTACCATTTTGAATGCCATCCAGGGTGTAGAAAGGGAGTTGCAACACACAAATGCATTCCTGGAGGGCATTCATTCTGGTCAGGCTGCCCTTCATCGAACCGTTCAGACTCTGGCCTCAGTACTGATGGCAGCCATTGTCCCTGTGTCTAGCCTCCCCCCTCCAACTTCCTCCACCCAGACCCAATCCCCTGTACATCTGCCTATCCCAAGCACACCATCAGACCAGCCTGCACACACCTCAACACACAAGGGAAGCTCAGGCAAACATAAGCACCACACATCCCACAGGCACTCACGCAAGCATCACACACATACAGACACACCAACATCCACTCCCTCCACTGTGTCACCCTCCTCCTCGTCTCCCTCCTCCCTCCCAGTCTCGTCTACACTCACACCTGCATGCACTACCACTACAGCCACTACGTCCCGCACCAGCACACCCACCACCACACCCCGCTCACGTGCACTCACCACCCCCACTACCATTTACACATCCCCTGTGTTCTCTCCCAGTGGGTCTCTGACGCCCCCTCCGAAGATACACAAACGAAGGCACACACCCACCCAACAGCCATCCACCTCACGACAGCCTCCAGCCCATGCACCTGCACCCAAATCCACAAAAGTTACACCTCCTACAACCACCACCTCTTCCTCCACTCCCAAACCCCCTCCAGCTACCCGTCCCAGTGTCTCCCAAAAACTTTTCCTGTCCACCCTTAACCTATTTCCCACCACCCCCTGTCCAACTCGTAGGTCCCGTACTAGCACCTCAGCCAAAAAATCTCTGGGACCAGTGGTGCCTGTTGTTACAGGTATGTGGAGTGCACCGGCCACCAGGGCAGCCAGTGTGGCACGGAGCCACAGCACAGCCAGTTCCCCCCCCTGTGAGGCACCAGAAGTTGGACAGTGCCCGGCAGGAGAGGGGGAAGACTCCAGCCAGCAAAGCCGCTCACAGGGGTCCCGGGGGGAGTGTGGACTCAGCTGTGACTCCTCCCAAGGTGGGGAAGGGGCAGAAGAAATCTCCAAAGTCTAGGAGGAGCAGCACGGCGGAGAAGACCGCCATCATCCCTGCTGCCCAGGAGGCCACCGCCAGCCCCATTGTCACTGCCCAGGAGGCCACCGCCAGCCCCATTGTCACTGCCCAGGAGGCCACCGCCAGCTCCATCGTCAATGCCCAGGAGGCCACCGCCAGAGTCACTGCCCAGGAGGCCACCACCAGAGTCACTGCCCAGAAGGCCACCGCCAGAGTCACTGCCCAGGAGGCCACCGCCAGCCCCCTCGTCACTGCCCAGGAGGCCACCGCCAGAGTCAATGCCCAGGAGGCCACCGCCAGCCCCATCGTCACTGCCCAGGAGGCCAGGAAGGCACCGCAAGCCACAGCCCAGCTGACCCATGAAGGACTCCCAGCCACAGCCCAGCTGGGCAATGACGGACAGCCTTGGCAAGGACCACTGAACAGGTCAGACACTGGCAACTCAAGCACCGCTGAACAGGCCAAGGACCGCTGAACAGGGCAAAGACCGCCATTGCAAGGACCGCTGAACAGGGGAAAGACCGCCATGGAAAGCACCGCTGAACAGGTCAGACACTGGCAACTCAAGCACCGCTGAACAGGCCAAGGACTGCTGAACAGGGCAAAGACCGCCATGGAAAGCACCGCTAGCCCATTTGCGGCAGGGGCAGTGACGCAACTGGGACCGTCACGGGGTGAGTGCTGCACTCTGGGCACCAGTCCCCCTCCAGAACCAGTGGAGACCTGCATCCACTCCCTCTGTCCTGCACAGGATGAAGAACTCTGGGCACCAGTCCCCCTCCAGAACCAGTGGAGACCTGCATCCACTCCGTCTGTCCTGCACAGGATGAAGCACTCTGGGCACCAGTCCCCCTCCAGAACCAGTGGAGACATGCATCCACTCCGCCTGTCCTGCACAGGATGAAGCACTCTGGGCACCAGTCCCCCTCAGAACCAGTGGAGACATGCATCCACTCCGTCTGTCCTGCACAGGATGAAGCACTCTGGGTACCAGTCCCCCTCCAGAACCAGTGGAGACATGCATCCACTTGTGAGACTGTGGCTTTGCACTCCCCAGGATGGTACAGTGGGCAACCCACCCACTGTAGAGACTTGTGAGACTGTGGCTTTGCACTCCCCAGGAAGGTACAGTGGGCAACCCACCCACTGTAAAGACTTGTGAGACTGTGGCTTTGCACTCACCAGGATGGAACAGTGGGCAACCCACCCACTGTATGGACTTGAGAGACTGTGGCTTTGCACTCCCCAGGATGGTACAGTCGGCAAACCACCCACTGTAGAGACTTGAGAGACTGTGGCTTTGCACTCCCCAGGATGGTACAGTGGGCAACCCACCCACTGTATAGACTTGAGAGACTGTGGCTTTGCACTCCCCAGGATGGTACAGTGGGCAACCCACCCACTGTATAGACTTGAGAGACTGTGGCTTTGCACTCCCCAGGATGGTACAGTGGGCAAACCACCCACTGTAGAGACTTGAGAGACTGTGGCTTTGCACTCCCTAGGATACATCAATGGGCATGGAGCCCCCTCGTGGATCTGGCGTGGTGCACTCATCCGGCTGAGGTGCCCCCCCTTCCATTCCCCCTGAGGTGCCTGTTGTATTTCTATCTGATGCCCCTGCAGTGTTCTCTCCGTAATGTTCGGGTATCTTGTGTGGGCCTTGCCCATGCATTTTGGGCCCAGTGGTCCACGGACTATGAATGGTGCAAAACCTGCACTACTAATCGTGGTGTATATTTTGTTTATTGTGTATATATATATATATATGTATATATTTGCTTACTGTATTTTGATATATTACAATGGTTCCACTCATTTCCTTTTGTCTTTGCATTCTTCCGGGGGGGTTGGGGGTGTTACTGTAATGTATAGATAAGCATTGGTGTGTGTGTTGTAGTGGATGAGGGTCAGGGTGGGGGTGTTGAGTGTGTGTGTCCCTGTGTTTTTGCCTCCCCCCTCCCCTATGTCGTAGGTGCAGTACTCACTGTGGTCTTCGCCGCCAGCGTTGATACTCCTCGTAGAAGAGCAGGAAGACTAGCGCTGGGAGAATATGAAGTTCTGGCTCCATGGTGCCCTCCTTCCTCGTGGAGTGTGTAGAGGTGAGCGTTTTCCCTTCGAAATTCCTGTTTCCGCCGTGTTTTTATCCGTGGTGAATCCGCCCCGGAAAAGGTGGCGGATTGGTAGGTTGTGATACTGTGGGCGGTACATTGTCTCCCGCCTGTCTGTTGTCGGTGACAGCCGCGTTGTTTGTTTGTACCGCCGTGGCGGTCGGAGTGTTAAAGTGGCTGTCTTTGTTGGCGGTTTCCGCCACGGTCATAATTGCAAAACTTTTACCGCCGGCCTGTTGGCGGTCTTACCGCCGCTTTAACACCGTCCGCCAGGGTTGTAATGACCACCAATATCCCTTCCAGCAGCCTCTGCTCATCACTATGCCAGCATTCGCTAGTCTGTTTACTTTCAAAGCAGGTTCGACATAGGGGGAACATTAGTTTAGCGTCGACTCTATAAGGGAGCACCGGAAAGTAAAGTTTCCGCGGAGGGTGAATCTGGCACTTAACGATTCCAAAGTACTCTTTGAGAGGTTTAAAGTTCCTGTATATGATCGTAGGATGTCCCACAGGGTACAACTTCACCTTGTTCACAAACGGATACAGACTCGTGAAGTCATAGTAGTGTATTTTCTCACCAGGTCCAGCTACGCGGTACAATTGTATGGCGTTTGTACGATCGCCGAATAAGGCGTCATGGGGTTCCAACAGTGAAGGTAACTGCTGGCTCTTAATAAAAATGCCCAGTTCACCATCTTTCGATAGCTCCACTACCCAATCATGTTCCCAGAGAGTTCTCCGAACAAAGCCACAGCTCTCAACATACTACGCCTTCGCCAGAGTCCAACGGTGCAGATGTTCAAACGTGGTGCCCTGCAGTCTATTAAACTCATGGGGTTTGTAACACTGTGCACACCCGTGGTAAAAGCAACCGTTGAACTCAAAGGCGGTTGACACACCGTTAATTAATGCATACCCGTCTAGGTAGTAGCGACCCAGACGGTATTCGCCGCCCTGCAAAGCGTGCTGAATGAAGATGTTCTCATTCGCAGAGACGTACATGAGCCACTGAATAGACGGGGTGGAGTAACGTTTCTGTTTACCATTATAGAGGTCAGGCGGTACTAAGGCGATAGTTCCATACAATAAAAACATGTGTTTATAAATAGACATACACATTGCAGCCAAAGTAATGTTTTGAAATGGGTCCAGGTATACATTTTTTTTTTTTTTTTTTTTTACTCTTGCGTGATTTGTTTTTAATAAACCTGACCCGCTTCGTCATCGTCACCACAACGTCTCTGAAAAGGTTGCATGCTTTTCGCAATTTCATAACATCCGCCTGACAGTAAGCTTTCAATTCGGTTTGAAAATGAAACCATTTTTCACGGTTTTCATCGTACCACTGTAGAAAACTCTCTTTTTCAGAGGTCATCATGTACCCGTAACCATAACTGTCGGGCGGAGGCATAGGGCTGCTGTAATTCTGATTCGCCCATGTGTTTAAAAAGTGAGGGAAATAACCTTTACAACCTTCAAAACCAAAGGCTTTTGTCAGCTTGCTCAACTTCATGGGCAGAAAATTCAAGGTGTCTATGAACCTAATGTCAAAAGGCACAACCTTTAGCAACATTATTTTGGAACCTTGGGTAATGAGATTAACGGGCAGCTCTTCACGTATCAGGTCGCGGATAATGAAGAACGAGTCATATGCTTTGGAGTTGTGAGCCAGAAATGTATAGTCCTGGTATCGCGGTTGCATGAACGTGTTGAGGAAATCATTCATGCATGACCGCCCTTCAAACTCCCAGCTCCCATCACCTGTTAGATGGTGGGCGTAAATATAGTTTGGCTGGTGCACACCCGTCTCTTGTGTACACTCTATATCAAATACAATATAGTCTTCTGTTTTTTTCTGCTGGTGACTTCTGAGCATGTAACACGAGTGGGTTGTTCCGGCTTTAAAAGCCTCCGTACACCTAGGGCATTGCATACCTTTACAGTTGTGTTTGACAGGCTTGTAACGACCGCAAACCCCACAGTCAGCTTTAAGAACACATTGGGCTATGCTGATGTGCGTGTTTAAGCAGTCTTGCGACCGACAAAACAACTTGCACGTTGTGCAGTTCACTTTCTGAGTATCGTCATTGACACATCCGTCCCTTTGACACATTTTACAGTGTAATTCACACTGATGTTTGGTCCGCTTGTTGTATATGTGATCGCAATGCTCACACACATACTTGGCACCTAGAAAACCCTTCAGGTTCAAGACACCGTAAAAGTGGTTTTCATGATGTAGCACGTACACGGTCTTGTTTTTCACACCTTCATTGGTAGTGAAGTACTTCCAAGAACCAGCGTGGTATAGAACTTTTACTGTCACAGCAAAGTGGTTCTCAAAAAGTCCCAGGTCCCCAAAACCAACCATTCTGTTGGATGGTAGTTGAAGCGCCTCATGGGCGGCTACCGCCATCGACATAATAGCGGCGTCTGGGGTAGAGCGGTCCACCAATAAGCCTGCAATGCTTGCGGCCAGACACATATTGGTAAATCCGGTATTAAAATCGAGCAACCAACGAGATTTCTTGCTGATGATTTTACTGTACATAACGCTCTTTAAGGTTCTGGAAGCACCACCCTCGCGACCCCTAACAACGAGGGCGATGATTCTAAAGGACCCGTACGCCAGTAATTCAGCCTTGCTCTGTAAAAGTTTAGATAGGTTTTCTAAAAACGATACAGCATCAAACACATCCCGAGACGACCGGCTGGTGAACAGGGGACTATTGAGACCCTGTCCCTGAAAACGCATCTGAAAGAAATCATTAGGCCCCACATTGTGTAACAATCGTTCGATTAGCGTTTGCACAGCCTGATGTATAGCTATAACGCCATGATCTGAGGAGTGTAGGCGATCAAGGTTAACAAACCTAAACTCCTCATAGTGTTCTGTAGCGTTAAACCGCTCTACAACGCGACTATACCGTCTCACACTTTCCATAAATACTGGTTCTGAAGCCTCAGCATGAGAATTACTGGTTGTTGGAGAGCTCGCGGGGTATGGTTAGCTGTAGGTGTGTTTTTAGACCTTCTGGTAACGCAGAGTCTGGCTTTCTTTAACTTTTTTATTACAAGCTTGCGGTTTCTAGCGCTACCAATCCACTTTGGCTTCTTATGGGTCCATCTGGTTTTTGGTAACTGGCCCCCCCGATCTGAACAATATTTGGGGTGTTTACAAGTGGTGACACTGACACTTCACCTACTGTGGGTGGGTGTCCTTCAGATTGTTTAGGGCTGAGACTGCTCTGACCATCATCCCCAGAGGGCCTGTAAATACCATCTGCACCTCCTAACTGTATATTTTGAGGCCTTATGGGCTGTGGTTTTGGGGGCTCACATGGCCTCTGACTTTTGAGCGCGTGTAAAACTCTTAGAGCTCTACTAAGCAGGTACTGTGGCCTCTTTTTATATTTAGACCTAAGGCGCATTGTACCGGTAAATGTTGCTCTCACATTCCCCTGATCTGCACGATCGCCTAGTCACGCTGGTATGTTACCCATGCCTACAACTGCTGAAGCGCAAGCTTGGGCCACCATGCTTCTACACTGAGCCAACAGCTGTTTTAAAGCCTTTATGTTAGCTCTGGATGTCCCTGTATTACAGTCGTTCTTACGCAATTTTAAAGTTTTTAGATGGAGTTGGAATTTTAATTGTCTAAACGACTGATGTATTTCTTTTATGTAGGTGTCTAGAACTCTAGTACGGTTTGAAAGTTTGGTTTCAAGGCCAGTAATTGAGACATTAGAGGTATGATTGCCAACTCCCAGAGACACCCCGGTTATAGGACAATGGCTGACGTTATCACCCCCATTCACTGCTGATGGAGCGGGACGTAAAACAGGGTTCCAGTGTGAACACCCAGGAGTTTGAGAGGCCTGATCATCGCTCGAGGGTGTTCCAAAACTCTGATTTTGCGAGCCGCTACACCCTATACTGCTGGCGGGGTATATTGATGAGGATGGTGAAGACCACTGCGCACAGGCACTTGGTGTAGGACTGGTGGGGTTGTATGCCCCTGGGGGTGTATCGGGGGACATCAGACATGGGGAGACTAAATGTTTATTGTAATAACTGATGTCCGCTGATGTAGAGACAGTGCTGTGGCAGGGTGCTGCTGATTGAGACCCTGCTGATTGTAACCTTGATGGGCTCGTCTTAGAAGTGTCATTAGGTGATGCGGGGGCTTCAGAACTCTGGTCAGTACCAGCTAGAGCCTTAAGAAGTCCTATACAATGGGAATAAGGATCCTCTACGGGGTGATCATTTTCCAATTGCGAGTCATGTAACAGGGATGGGCTAGTTGTAGAGGGGTTAGGGTGTTGACAGACACACCTGTATTAGAACATTGGGACATAGGTGGAACCGGCTGCACCTTAACAACATTTTTAAAAGATAGGTCTAAAGGCACAGATTATAACTCAGGGGTCTGGAACTTCTTTTTACGATTCTTTAATGACAGCCGATTTATTTTAGGATTGCTGCAGTGTTTTGGGGTCCCTCCAGAGGCCTCACACGGTACAAACTGTTGGGCGTTTGGGGTTGTAAGCACGATAATGTCCGATTGTCCAAGCCACCTCCCCGGGGTAGTTGTTGCAGAACTGTTCGCTGTACTGGTCATGCCCTTTATGACGGTTGGTGTGGTGTAGTTAAGAGCTGTATCTGGACCACGATCGGTGTCTGTAGAGCGGCTGCAGGGCAGGTCTTGGGGGTCTGGGCGGTTCACGAGTACCGATGTCGCTATGGGGTTTTGAGCAGTCCCAGTGTTGACCTTTAAAGACGCCCTAGGCAATTTGGGAGGATGGCTGGCACCTTTGGAACTCTTGTGGGGTGACTCTAGGATGTAATGATAGCAAAATACATATTAGGGATTGTTATAGCTGCTATACCTATGGGGGTGAAGGAGGTTTAGACACACTAAGGATTGTATACACCAGACTCTACAGTTTCTAAAACTCACCTGGGGTTTTCCGACGTGATGGGCCCTTCTTAATAGGTGGGCCGTCCTTAGACTCTGGGGACTTCCTTTTGTGGACAGTGTTTTTAAAGCTCCTATCCAGATTCAGGGACGCTTCTCCCTCAGGGACACCTTGGGATAAAAAGAAAAAATAATGTTACATTTACAATATAATAATACATAGACTATACGAACTCCCTGATGGGGCCCAATATAGGGCTGGTTGTTGGGTTTTTTAGGTTTTCAGGGGGTTACAAAAAGAACCCTATTATTTACCTGCAAAAGCGCTATCCTGAGACAACGTGCTTGACCCTTCTTGAACATGGAGGATTGTTGCAGAGAGGCAACCGCACACCTGAGTTCTGCATCATAACCTATGCAAACACACGGGTGCCCATTAGAGGTAAAATAAAATAAAAAATAACAATCCTGACAACTCAGTTTAGAATGACCTATGGCCTGTAACTCACCTTGTTGCACTGTCTCCATTTCCACAAGGGACTCCCCAGACTCTTGACGGTCCTGCGTACAAGAGAGACAGAATTGCCTTCAAACACACCACATTTCATGTTCTAGTTCAGAACCCTTCATAAAAACATGCAAAGTGTTGGAAAAAAAATAATTAAAATAAACAAAAAAAATATATATATGTGCCTTCAAACACACCACATTTCATGTTCTAGTTCAGAACCCTTCATAAAAACATGCAAAGTGTTGGGAAAAAAATAATTAAAATAAACAAAAAAAATATATATATATCATGATTCAAATTGATGAATGTCGATGTTCTGGAAGTATAAATACACATTGACAATTGTAAAGCTTTTCTCAAAAACTATACATGGTTTAATAAACAATGGCCACAGGGTGGCGCTCTAGCACATTGCAAACTCTAGGATTCTCTTTATAAGACATTATTTATATAATTCTGAGGGATCCACAATCTTATTGTAAACACATTACAGGGCAGTCAAATGTCTTTATAAATCCGTATAATTACAACATTTGTAAAAATATATAACATATCTCGGTTTAATAACATTACAGTTCCTAGAATTTACACTTATACAAGAGACTGAAAACCGGATCCTAGAATCCATGCCTGGTTTTCGACTGAGCTCAACAAGGCCCTGAACCATGTGTGGGGGGCGGAGTTCAGTCTAAACTCCAGCCTCCAGGGTGGAGCACCCAAGCTGAGCCAGTTCCAACAGCACACAGTCTTTGTTTTAAAAAAAAAAAGAAAATGGCCGGATGTGGATGCAACATGTGTGAGGTCCAGGGTTTTTCAGGGCAACAACCTCGGATCCCAGACCATCATGAACTACGGTGAGTGGTGTGGGGTGCATGGGGGTCTGAGAATCTTTAGCAGGGATAGTTTTTTATTTATTATTATTTAATTTGTACATCTTTTATTTTTATTTTATTATATGTTATTTTTTTTTTTAAATGGGGCCCTAGAGGCCCAAGGGGCCTTAGAACCACGGGCTCAAGGCCCCCACAGGCCCCCAAACTCATAATTTTATTTATTTATTTTTTTTAACCTGTAGGGGCCTGAAGGCCCAAACTTATTATTTTATTTAAAACTGTAAGGGCCCAAGCGCGCAAGGCCATGGTCCCACAGACCATGGCCTCGCGCCATAGCAACTATTTTAAACAAAAGCCACACTCTGGCGGCAAGCGACCGGCATGTCGAGGCCTCGTGGAGCACCACAAGGCCTCGGTGTGCCGCTCTGAAGGTTTAACTATAGAGAATACAGCGGTGAAATACACGCTGCATTCTCTATAATTAGACCTTCTAGGCGGTTCTTAGAAGCCGCTGGGGTATTCCCCAGCAGCTTCTAAGAACCTCCGTGCAGACTAAAACACTGGGTCTCCGGGCGGCTTCAGCCGCAGGGAGACCTCGCTATCAAGACATCGGATCTCTGCTCAGAGATCTGTTGTCATGGGAACGAGGTCTCCGAGCGGCTGAAGCCGCCCGGAGACCGAGTGTTTTAGTCTGCACGGAGGTTCTTAGAAGCCGCTGGAACCGCCGTACAGACTAAAACACTAGGTCTCCGGGCGGCTTCAGCCGCTCAGAGACCTCGGTATAAAGTTAACAGCGCTCTGCCCAAAATCCACGTGGGCTTTGAGCAAAGCGCCGTTAACTTTATAACGAGGTCTCCGGGGCGACTGCAGCTGCCCCGGAGACCTAGTTATAAAGTTAATGACGCTCTGCTCAAAATCCACGTGGATTTTTTAGCAGAGCGCTGTTAACTTTATACCGAGGTCTCCGAGGGCGACTGCAGCTGCCCCGGAGACCTAGTTATAAAGTTAATGACGCTCTGCTCAAAATCCACGTGGATTTTTTAGCAGAGCGCTGTTAACTTTATACCGAGGTCTCCGCGGCGACTGCACCTGCCCCGGAGACCTAGTTATAAAGTTAATGACTCTCTGCTCAAAGCCCACGTGGACTTTTTAGCAGAGCGCTGTTAACTTTATACCGAGGTCTCTGCGGCGGCTGCAATCGCCGCAGAGAACGTATTATGAAAGGAAAAAAAAAATGCCTAAAGCTGCTCTCAGAGCCCACGGGGGCTCTAAGAGCAGCTCTGAAATGCTGATAATGGGGCACCCCCGAGAGAGGGAATGTTCTTGGGCGCCCCATTATTAACATTTCAGTGCGCTGGTCTCAGAGCACACTGTGGCTCTGAGAACAGCACTGAAAAGTTGATAATGGGGCATCCTAGAGCTCCTGGGTTGCTTTGGGGCCCACGGTTATTAATTTTAGAACTCTGCTCTCTGCACCGCAGAGGACCTGTCTCTAAAATTAATAACCAGGGTCCCCAGAACAGCCCTCACTAACCCCTAAAGCCTGCAATTAAATGTGTGACCCCCAGTATACAGTGACCAGCCAACAAATTGCAGATCAAAAATAAAATAAGAAATACATACAGAGCCCCACAATAGGCCTGCACACCTTAAATACAACCACACTTAAAATACTGTCTGCTACACAACCCCACAACAACCCTGTACAAGTTAAGCATGTCCAATATGGCCCATTAAATAATTACAGAGCTATAAAGATACTGACAAATACATAGCTCAAGACTCCACAGATACCAAATAAACAAAAACAACCCGCAAAATACGGACCCCTACACATCCCCTGAACCAGCCTGTACAAGTTAAACACGGCCAATACGTCCCATTACATAATTACAGAGCTGTAAAGATACTGACATATACATAGCACAAGACTCCATAAATACCAAATAAACAATAACAACCAACAAAATATGTGCGCAGACTTTAAAAAATACAGACCCCTACACATCCCCTGAACCAGCCTGTACAAGTTAACCACGTCCAATACGTCCCATTACATAATTACAGAGCTGTAAAGATACTGACAAATACATAACACAAGACTCCACAAATACCAAATAAACAATAACAACCCACAAAATACGTGCAGAGTTTAAAAAATACAGACCCCTACACATCCCCTGAACCAGCCTGTACAAGTTAAACAAGCCCAATACAGCCCACAAAATAAATACAGAACCGCAAAAATACATTAATAGCATTTTTAAAAACATGCATTTTTAATTGTCTATGTATAGTTAAACAGGATGGGGCTAATGTCATTGTTAAACACTACCTATACAGCCCACAAGATAATTACAGAACCTCTAAAATACATTATTAGCATTTTTAAAAACATGCATTTTTACGTGCTATATATAGTTAAACAGACGGGGGCTAATGGCATTGTTAAACTATAGTAAAACATATACAAACATCACACTGTTACAAACCTTAAGTAGAAGAGGTTTAGCAGCACCAGTCTGGACTCTGCACTTCCTGTTTTTTAACCTTGTGGTCCTGGTCTCTCCACAAACTTCAAGTATGTAGTTCAGAAAGAAAAGAGGCCTGTGAATGTGTGGGGGGCTTTTATACCATAACCATTTTGCTAATTATGCCCAGGCTCAGTAGTGGGTTGGGACCTGTTAATAGACATCTGTTTTAGATTTGCAACGCCTGTCAACCTCTGAGCCCTGTCCTGTGAAGTCATTGGGGGTATACAACTGCTTTAATCTGCAATACAGGACCATTGTTTTGTTTCAAACTTTTAATTACATAGACAGTTTATAATTTACCCTCTACTGGGCTCCCATTGATGCCAACCCCTGGAAAAGGCCAGTGGGGTGTACATCTGTTTAGATTTGCAACGCCTGTCAACCTCTGAGCCCTGGCCTGTGAAGTCATTGGGGGTATACATCTTCTTTAATCTGCAATACAGGACCATTGTTTTGTTTCAAACTTTTAATTACATAGAAAGTTTATAATTTAACCTCTACTGGGCTCCCATTGATGCCAACCCCTGGAAAAGGCCTGTGGGGTGTACATCTGTTTAGATCTACTTTTCTACCATGATTGGTTGGTTTTAACAACCATATAAATTGACCTGCCCCTCTTTTAGGATTAGCCAACAGTTTGGATGTTTGACCTGCCCCTCTTTTTGGATTAGCCAACACTGTGGAGGTTTGGTCAGACCGCCCCCTTCGCCGCCCTATGCAGAGACCCCCTAACAGTCACTTGCCCCTGATTGTCTGACATGTCCAGACCTGTCCTCACAGGCTCTGAAAGCACTTGCACAACACAAAGGCCCACATCTTACAAAAGCCCATAGACCAGCACCCATGGGGGCTAGGACGCAGCCACATAGCTAACACATGACACCATGAGGGCACAGACCACGTGACACACCCTACACACATGGCACTTCCAGGGAGGGCTCTCAGGGACACCGGAAGTCCCAGCCACCAGAAATGGCGTCACTTCCGGGGCGGGATAACTGTCACTTTTAATATGGTGATTAAAGGTATCCCTTCCTACTACTAACACCTAATCTAGTTGACCTGAGTTCAGTATTTGAAGTTGCATTACCCAGTGTAGCCTTTGCCCAGTAGTATGTTTACTTCGCAAGCTCTGAACTTACTCCTGTAGCAGGTAATCCGATGTCCAGTGCCTGACTTCCTTTCTATGGTAAGCTGCTAAAAGAACCATGATCACCTTCATTGAACTTCTAATTTTGCATCTCTTTTACAGAGTACTTGCTGTTATTCTCACAACTCTCATAGATATCCACACAGCACTTGCACTTCTACACCAAAGGCTCATGCTTTATGGTAATTTCATTCTGGTTGTTTTTTTCAATTGGCCGGGTATTCATGGTTCGAGTACTGGCTCATAATAGACATTGTGGGTGCACAGGAAATGGTGATGCCTATCCACGAGATGAAGAAAAATCTAATGAACAATCCATACCTGTTGGCAATCTGTTCTATATTGGGCTTGACTAGGGGCAGGAGAAGTTGCAGGATTTGGCTTTTGCGTACTGTATGAGATTTTATAGAAAACGTTACTAATTTCATAAATTTGAACAGCGTTTTCCCATAATATGTAATCATTAAATCCTGGAATATTCTGGATATTAAAGTATCTTATATTTTTTGCAGCAAATAAATGTGTGGCATGAGGCAGAGGAGATGGGAGCAGCGTAAGGCCCCGATAGATGTTTGTTTTGGAGCTGGGTGCTCTCTGGACGTGGTGCCTGTGAACCGCCTACGTTTTTGACCCAGGATATTTTTTGTGCTATACTTTGTAGGTACTCATTCTGGCCGTCGATTAATATTTCTGGTCTTTTTTGTACAATCTGTAGTGTGGGTTTTGGAAACATGCGGGCTGTGCTACTGTGGGGGTGCAATCAAATTTACTTTGTATTTTGGAAGCTTTTATTTGTTGTTGTGTGGCACGACACAGGAGAGGTCAGATAAATAGATGCTGGTGCAAATGCTGGATGCTAGATGGGGCTGGACCTGGGAAGCAATATAGTCATCTGTCCTACTGTAATTGTTTATTGTACTAGACCTTCTAAGCACTTGCTTTCTTCTTTGACCTCCATTATTCCCATTTTTTGCATGCACTTTTGGGAAATGGGAAAAATATGCAGGGGCAATTGCCAGGTACTCTTGAATTTCATTTTCGTTGTGTTGCAATGAAAGGTGAGATAGATGAGTGGCAATGAAGATCCCTGCTCATATTGGAATACTTTAGAATTCAATTGATAATGTAGTTTGTAGTCCCGGAAAGCTGACTGGGGAACAGCAAGCAATACGTAAGGTGATTTTTAATATGTTTTAAACTCAAATGTGTATATGCCCACACCAGGCAGTGGCTAGCTTTTGATTGACTCAGGCCAAGCCACATAGTTTTCTATGATGCACGCACCCACTGTGTAAATTAAGCCCTGTGTACAGCCAGCTTGTCCCTAGGATTGGGGATCAAGAAGGTGCTTAAAGTCATAGCAGTTGCCATAAGTTATTTGTGTCTCTGGGTGAGTCCTGGCATAAACACGGGAGGAGGTCTGGGATCTTTGCAGGGTTAGCTTTTACATAGGATCAAAACTAGCTTTTTATAACACAGCCATCTGTAAACCCTGTTCTCAATGCAATTAATCTTTATGCATCAACTTCAGAAAAATGAGAGGCTCGGATGGTCTTGTAAACAGCAATGCTTATCTCATGGAGTTATCTTCCTGGCTTCATGTTTGGACTTTTTACTGAGTTTAATGACCTGATTACTTCTTTGTAGGCAGGATGCTTGCAAACAACTGGGTGTCAGCACTGGTAGATGGAATAGGGTAAACAGGATCTTAGCCTTTTAAGCTGGTCATGGAGTAAAGTGTCATCTGGCACTAGGTGGGCCTTTAGGGACGTAGGAGAAATATACCTCACACTGACTCATTAGTGCCAACTCCGGTTTGTCCTCTGAGGAGGTCGGTTCTGCAGACATGGGAAACATGGACTACACATCAGCCAGCTGTAGTAACATTGAAATGTGCTGGCAGATGGCAAGTAATTAGCTCGGCATCTTTTGCACATTGCTAGAACCTAATTATTAGGGAGTTCCTAAAGAATGAAAAAGAGATAACCAGCATGATGGACATCTGTCACCACATGTATGGGTATTTCAGATAAGCTGTCAAAGCCTGGAAAGCTGTTAGTGTGCCATAAACCCCTGGGTTGTCCCAGCATTCCCTCGTACAGAGATTACAGCCCGATGGCCTTTGAGTCTGTACACATGCAAACATTTTTGTGAAAAGAAGAAAGTCATCTGCAGCTGTGTGGAACATATCAGAGGCCTTTCAATATTATCTCACTCAGCTTTTAGCACAGATGTTCTGTCTCATATGTCACGTTTCTACTGAGAAGACACCCCATATCTTACCACATCATCCTCTAAAACATTTTCCAAAAGCAAGCAGTATTGATATGTGTTGTGGGAGCCAATAGTTACTGTATGGATCTAGGCCTGGACTTTAAACCATTCAGTAGTTTCTTGGCCAGTTACAGCGCTTCCTAATGCTCACCATCTCTGACACTAGTTTCTAAAATCAGCACCTGATCAGAACAGCAAACACACCAGAGTGATGGCAGGGATTGTGGTTTGTAGTAAATGCGGATGTAGCACACTCAAGGTGCATGTGAATCATGTAACTATCTGTTTCTTGCCTCTTCATACCTAGCAGTGTCAGTTGCAGCATCACCGCTGCCACCACACTGCAGGCACACCAGACATACTACATCTGTCCACCCCGCACCAGTGAGCATAGGAAAGGTTCAACCCAGTCCATGATGTTGAAGACAGTGGCTGCATAATTAAGCAAAAAAGGCAACAACCTTACACATGAGAAGAGCAGCAGAAACACCGAGAAGCAGCTACGTTCAGTGGCAGGAGTGCCAGTCTATATATAGCCTTCAGATAAGGAGAGACTGACTGCTAAATAAACAGGATCTGCCACACCTCGAATTTCAACCACTAAAAGACACCAGAGTCAGAGCTCTCAGAAACTGAAGGTACTGAACTGTGTGCGCTGCAACCGACCCACACGAGGATGGCGAAATTGGGGCCATGTTCCAGCGTTAGTGTCTTATAGACCAGCGCACACTTCATGATAATTATATGGCCTGCCTTGTGTCTGATGTGCTATACACGAAACTAGGATAACCCATTCAACTGCTTTAAAAGTATAGACTTTTGGACGGGTTTTCATGGGAAGCAATGCCTTATTCTTTTGTACTGCTTGATCAAGTTTATTTTTGCCGGGCTTGAAGTTTGACCATTTAGAATATGGAAACCCTACCATATCAGGCCATAAAGCGGCCTTTTTGTTTGCCACCGCAAACAAAAAGTCTTAGGGGCATATTTATACTCTGTTTGCGCCGGAATTGCGTCATTTTTTTTTACGCAAACCCGAAGCAAAGCTAACTCTATATTTATACTTTGGCGTTAGACCCGTCTAGCGCCAAAGATCTTGGAGTTTGCGTCATTTTTTAGCGTGGACACCTACCTTGTGTTAATGATAGGCAAGGTAGGCGTTCCCGTCTAAAAAATTACTCCACGGCATGTGCGCCTTATTTAAACTCCCGTGCGTCATTGACGCACGGGAGTCGGCGGGTCAAAAAAAATGACGTCCAGACGCTTTTGCGTCATTTTTTAACGCCTGGTCAGGGCAGGCGTTAAGGGACCTGTGGGCACGGAAGGAGCCCAGAGGTGCCCTCCCATGCCCCCAGGGACACCCCCTGCCACCCTTGCCCACCCCAGGAGGACGCCCAAGGATGGAGGGACCCATCCCAGGGAACTTAAGGTAAGTTCAGGTAAGTATTTTTTTATTTATTTTTTTGTGGCATAGGGGGGCCTGATTTGTGCCCCCCTACATGCCACTATGCCCAATGACCATGCCCAGGGGACATAAGTCCCCTGGGCATGGCCATTGGGCAAGGGGGCATGACTCCTGTCTGTGCTAAGACAGGAGTCATTTCAATGGGGGTTGGGAGTAAAAAAAAAATGGCGCAAATCGGGTTGAGGCCAAAATTTTGCCTCAGACCTGACTTGCCCCATTTTTTGACGCCAAAGCTCCATTTTCCCCTACGCCGGCGCAGCCCGGTGTGGGTCATTTTTTTTGACGCACACCAGTTAGCTGCGCCGGCTAACGTCATTCCATAAATAAGGCGCCCGCATGGCGCTTTGGAATGGCGTTAGCCGGCGTTAAAATTTTTGACGCACAACTGCGTTGGCGCAGTTGTGCGTCAAAAAGTATAAATATGGCCCTAAGTACGAAACCTTGAGGACAGTATTTGAACACGGTGATGCCTGGTGCTGCACGGACCCATTTTTAATTTACAAACTAATGTTATAATCTAGACTACACATCTGATTGTTGTACCAGAACTCGGCTGTATTAGTGTAGTATGATAATAATAAATAATAACAAATAAAAGTGACATCTTTATATAGCACGTCATAGCCCACTTCTGCCATGGTGAGTGTTGTAAATTTTCTCCTGTGACCTAATCATGCCACCCCTGTGGCCTACTACATCTGTGACGAAGAACCACTCACTTCTGCCTATCCGCTGTTCCCACCTTCCCTCGCTAGTATCAGTTCCACCTGCCCGACAGCCCAGGATACATCATTCTCTTTTGAACGATCCGGCCTGCCGCCGCCTCCTCCTTTGCTGACCCTACCTCCGCCCCAGTTCCTAGTTCTCACCCCCCCCCCCCCCCGTTGACAGCACTGCAGCAGTAGGCTAATGTCCTCCACTATCCCATAATAACCAGCATTGCTGTTCCATATGTACTGCCCATTTATTCATTTATGTTTGCATACATGAAGGAATGGTCGAGATATTTGACCACTTATTTAACATTTCGGTGGACTCTGCCAATTGCAACCGCTGTTTATAATGTAAAACTGAATAAATACATATTTTTTTAATAAGTCAGTTATTCCTGGTGATCGGTAGCTCACTGAGCCATATTGCCAGCCTTCAAACAATGAGGGCGAAATCATTGTGTACTTTTTACTACTTTACTATTGCACACAATTATTTGGGGAAAAGTAAACAGATCAAACATAGGAACATAACCAATCAGATCTGTACAATGCTAACAAAAGAGAAGCAATGTATACAATTTAAGATGAGTACGTCTATCAAACCAGCCTTTGCCATTTCTAATAATTGCAAGCTTCCCTCCAGCTTCCCGAGAGTTCCTATTTTGCTTTATAACGGGTGTAGTTGAGTAGGTAGGTGCAGAGCCACAAAGGTCATAACCTTGTAAGTAACAGTGTTGTTTTGCTTTCATGCTGCTGCCCAAGACAGAGCAGGTAGAGTGCAAAGCGGTAGGAATATTGGAAACATTTTGTAGGAGATCAACAAACTATGTAAGTGCTCCTTGAGTTGTGGAAATCACTGATAAACATCTGAAGGACTACTGAAGAAAGAATCTTCAAATAATAAAGAACTAATAAATGAATATCTGCCTGGCATTGTGCTTAAATATTCCAGTGAGCTCTTCGGAACAATTTACTAAATTGAGTAGATGCAACTCATTAACCCATTAAGGCTTAACAAAGTCTGAGGTTAGGAAAAAGGATCACATTCGCAGTGCATTAAAAAACAGTATGGGTACTGTGATCCCAAGTACAGTGAGGTGGGATCAGTAAGCGTGGGGGCGTGGTCAAAGGCAGTGCCAGCTGTAGCGCTGGTGGTGCCTTAATAGTTTTTGGTGCAGACCCCCCAATTAATTCTTTCTTGACGGATTCCCTCACTATCACCTTCCAACAGTGTACCTTATCTATCCATAGCCCCTTTATCAGATGCAATTATTTCTTTTATACTGCTACTCCTACCAGTGGAGTGTGACAGAGAACTTTACATCACACGCACATTATGCAATGATTCACATGTGTGCAAATCAGTCTATAGAAATGTTACATAAAACAAGTAAGATTAAAATGTGTAGGAATCACATGCCATCCGTACAAGTAGGCAGTATATTTGAACAGTGTTTAGATCATGGGTACTTGCAAACATTTTCCCAGGGGCCACAGAGTTTGGTCTTTGATGTGACCGAGGGTCGCACTGATAGCAGCAGGGTGGCGGTCGAGGGTTGGAAGTAAGGTGGGTGCAGGGGAAGCAAAGCATATACTTTTAGTGTCTGAATAACACAACGTGAAACCATAAACTTGGGAATAATCACCGCTTCTCCACTTAACCAAACTGTGTGATCCTAAGCAAATGCTTTATTTCACTTTCCCTCCTATTTGTTCATTATCACATGAGGACCTCGCATGACTTTGGGATGTGTGCTGCACAAAACGAAAGTGTTTCTGATGTTACATTGCACAAAACACCCTCTGTTATCTCTTTTCTTTACATTCAACTCACCTTAAATAAATGCTTGCCTGTTTATTTACATTTTTTAAATGTTAGTGTTGAGTCTAGCTAAGAGCAGCCCAGTGCCGCTGGGCCGCATGTAAAGGTCAGGAGGGCCGCATGCGGCCCCCGGGCCGTACTATGAGTATCACTGGTTTAGATCATAAAACACTGGGAAAAAACATAGCGTTCTAACCTATACCATGCAATTCGCATGCAGCTCTTTGATGGTAGTTCATCGGTCACTGTGCTATATTAGGATTGTAAGTTATGAAGTGAAAGTAAAAAAAGGATCTCTGTACCAAAAGCAGTAACCCACTGAGCTATCCACATAAAATACAGTTGCGTGATCTACAATTTATTTGCTAAAGACATGTTAACTGTCTGGGCTACTTTGTGATAAGTCAAAACTGCCACTAGGCAAAACTCCAGTTTCTCTCCAGCAGCAACATTAATCACCAGAGTTATCTTGACATTTTTATTGTTGCCTGAAAACTGTTGGACACACAAGGAACTCTGCAGGGTGTGCTTTTAGACCCATAAGTTATTTCTAAACACAGGGTCTCTGATCACACCACTCTAAAGCTGGTCCTGGGCAAGGGCATGTCTAAAAAGAATGAAATATTCTGTTACTACTTGGTGGATTTTTTACCTTAAGGTAACTGCGTATAAAGTAACACACACTTTAAATGAAAAAATAAAGCAAGTTTTGATGTTATGAAACCTCAGTTGGTTAAAACAGTCACTGCAGAGGTCTACATGTGTAACAAGAGAGCTGCAGATCAGAATCTTGGTTAGCGCAGTGGGAAATAGCGACTTCTGTATTTTTAGCACTACAAGATCCCAACGAGGTCTTAGCCGGTGACAGAAAACACTGTGGATATGTCAATAATTATTTTAAAACTTGCATTCCACAAAGTATAAGATGGTATGTCACAAAATGTGCTAACCAAATATGGATTTAACTAATAAGCAGACTGTACCTGATGCAAAAAAAATTAATAATCCCTTAAATGCACACGCACCATTGTTCAGATGGTAACACCCTTACAATGCGTCTCAAAAAGAATAAATCTGTGTCAAAACGAAGCTTCAAGTGACTCCATCAATTAAAGTCAATACCGGTTTCCAAGCAGTCTTTAGTTGTACAGAACTTACTTTTACTAATTTACGTTTTATTCAGCCAGAAGGCAACCTGACAAGAAGGCTTATTTGTCGCTTAGCTGCCTGTCTATTCCTAGGATTACAACATAGGAGTCTTCCTCCCTTCCACTTCAGCTGAGGGATTTCAACTGCCAGAGTTAACAGTACAGGGATGGTTGTCTTTTAACAAAAAGTAAGGGAACTGTTTTGTTAAATTAAAAAAGAATGGACATGTTGTGCCCCACAGTTTCCCCTTCGGCTCCCCCGCCCAATTCGACCTCTGGTATCATTGCATTTTAATGTTTCACTTTTTTATGCAGAGTTACATTATATGCAAATGAAAGATCTATAATGTAAAAAAATGAAATATTAAAAAAACACTTTCAACATATTGAATTGTGCTTTAAAAGAGAACAATATTTACTTTGGCTGAAAAAGGAAATCAACTGTTACCGCAACAGTAAAACACAAAGGCCCTCATTATGACTTTAGCGGTCTTTTTACAAGACCGCCGAACCCGCGGGCGCCAGAAGACCACCAATGCTGGCGGTCTTCCGACCACCATATTATGAGTACTGCAGGTTTTCCGCCACATTTTGGGTGGAAATCCTCCAGTAGTCGTGCTGGCGGTCGGATGTGCATGGGCAGTTCCACCACCGGCCCCGCCCCACCAAAAGGGCTCCACCAGCCATATTACGAGCAGTAATATGGTCTGGCGGTGTCCTGATGGCAGGGCGCTGCCGGTGGGGGAAGCGCCCGTTCCCTTCCGGACGACCTCCTCGCCGGACAAGGTAACTCAGGTGTACAACACGGGAGGAGGTGAGAGGGTGTTGTGTGTGCGAGGGGGTGTTGTCTGCGTGTGTGAATGTAAGTGTGTGTGTGTGTATGGGTGTTCGTATGTCTGTATGAATGTTGAAGTGAGTGTGTGTATGAAGGTTGAAGTGAGTGCCTGTATGGATGCATGTGAGTGAATGCATGTATGTCAGTGTTGGTGAATGAGTGTATGCGGGGTGCTTGAATGAGTGTATGCGGGGTGCGTGTGGGTATTTGTGTGCGTGTATGCAGGGAGGGGGTGCTATTCTGGTGGGGAGGTGGGCGGAGGGGGCGCTGTACTGGTAAGAGGGTGGAGGGGCTCTGATGTGGAAGTATTGGGCCTGCAGGGGAGAGTGGGGGAGTTGTCTGCCGGTGACAGGAAAGAAATTTCCTGTCACCGGTAGCCTTTCCGGCAGGGTTTTCGTGGCGGTGCTACAGCTGCGGAAACCCTGGTTGAAAGTTGACTCCAAATACCGCCGGCAATCTTCATTGGACAGCCAGGTCGGAGATGCTAACCTCCAGCCTGGCGGGTCCAACTGCCCTGGTGGTGCAGGTGGGGAGGGGTGGATTGGCAGAGGCCAACCCGCCACACTCATAATGTGGTGGTCTTCCCTGCCGGCCCATCGGTGGTGAAACCGCCACCGTGGCCCTGGCGATCAGAAGATCGCCAGGGTCATAATGAGGGCCAAAGAAATACAAGGTGAAAGGAGTCCAGAAATAATCTCAACCAGTGCAAATAGAACTGAACCTGTTAAAACAATGCATATAAAATGGAAACGAACATTGTGAAACCACAAATGCCATCTCCACAGAAGGTCCATTTCATGCTCCTCTCACAATGACCCAACCGGGCCTCTAGATTCTCTTGCTATATGTTTTCCAGCGTTTCCTTTCCCCAATCTGCCTTCTTGTTGTACTACTACGACTTCTCATTATGCTGGCTGGCATGTGAGGCAGCAACAAAGGATCTCTACTTCTGTTTGTCTTGCGTATGTTTGTGTACATTAAGCTTTGATTCAGGGTCTCCAGTTCTGTTCCCACAGCTCGCATCCATGTGTTCTTTGGTCTGGCTCACTTCTGTTTGCCTTCTCAGGTTCAGTGGAGATTTGTTCTTGTGATTGAATCTTGTTTGCTCCTGATGGTGTGTCCTATTCATCTCCACCTTCTCATAATGATGGTGCCCCAGTTGTCTTGGTTGCATCTAGTGAGCAGTTATTTGTTGGAGATAGTTTGTGGTCAGAAAATGTGCAATTTTGTTCTCAGATTACTGGTGTGGAAGGCTGACATTTTGATGTTGTTTATCGTCATCAGCCAGCGGTGTGATCTATACAAGAGTGTGGATGTAATGCAGCTCTGGTAAAGCCTCAGTTTGGTTTTGGTGATTTACTGAGATGACCTCCATACATTGTTCACCATCCTGAAGAAATCCCTGGCCTTGGTCAGTCTGCTTTTGATGTCACTGTCTCTCCCTCCATGTCCAAGAGTACTGAAACTTCTTGTTTTGGCAATACATATTTTAGGTTAGGTGCTTGAATGTCACATCTGTACTGAGAGAGTAATTAATGGAGGCTGAAGACTATGTGCATATCGAACACTCAAGCATCAGGTTTCTGAACTCTGCGTTCAGCGTCAGATCAAATTGCTGCACGGGCTGGACTGTGCTTATAGTTCTGTACACGCGGTCATCTGGAGTAAGTGTGTCACTGTTCAGAAACCAGTTGCACAATGCAAGCAGTGAAGTCTGGCAGTAAACAAAGGTTGTCTTGCTTAGTCTTCTTTGTGTGTCAAGCTGATGTCATGATTCTGAGAAAAGAAGTATGATTCAGCTTATGAAGAACCCTTTCCAAGATGGTGGTCTGTCCAGAGAACTCTACCAATATAAAGAGACGTTTGAGTCTTTCCTGTGATGACAGTTGCTGCTTAAATTATTTGTAAAGAAGACAATCACAAATGCAAAATGAATTGCAATGCATTTGGGGGCATAAATATTTAGGGTGGCACAAAACCTAAGTCAGATTTATCAAGCCATGGAAGGCGACCTTGAGTTCTTAATAAATCTGGAGTAACACAAGGCAGCAAATGAGATCTGGGAATGTGTCAAAACACTATGCCTCCCCAGGTGAGGTGTAAAAAGGAGAAATATTTTCATTTCTCTTTGTTAGTTCCTCTTTCCAAGTGTACTGCATTCTGCAGCACACTTGGAAAGAGGAAAATGCCTCTGAAGAATGCTTTTGTGCAGGAAGGTGCCCCTTCTGGCACAAACACAATTCTGCCTGCCACACAAGCACCCTTGGACCATCGTGCAAGTTGACGCAAGGCAGCACATTGTGCACCAGTGCAAGGAAAGGACATGTTAAATATGGCACATTCCTGCCCTTTCCATTTCACACAGCGCAGCAACGTGGCTTGTTGCATTGTACTGCATAAAATAATTATAAATCTGTTCTTTGTTTTCTATTTTTTGTCCTGCTCATTGTCCATTTGCTTCTACATTAGTCCCTGATTTATGCTCCGAGCAGTTGGTTTCCTTTTGGGCTTCTTCTGGGTGATTTTATGTCTCTTCTCTTCTTTGATGTCAGGAAGACTTTAGTGTCAGATTTATCTGCTGCTACATTAATCTGAGAAGAAAACCTAGCAGACCTTCAATGTGTCCAGTCCTTGACACTGTGTTAGATCTTGTGCTGTGCCTGATCATGACTGTGTCTATATGTGAAATTCTTCTGTAGAAACCCTTCAACATCAATCAATGTTGCTTCAGAGATCCTTAGGTCAATAAGCGACCAACACACTCTAACCAATTAACACTGTTATTTCAAATACAAAACCAGACCTGGAACAAAAGTTTATCATTTTTTGTCATGTATTTTATCACAGCCTCATAATGCGTTAACAAAACCTAATCTGTAAAAATTATTAAACGTAATTCTTTAGACCCATAGAAAAATGTAGACTGTCGCTGACGTATACATATAGACCATCACAGAAACTCTATGACAAAATCTTCTGTAATGGGGAACAATACAAGCAGCTTACATGTGAAACTTTTGTTATCAGAAAAATGGAGCCCGATTCATTAAAAGTACATTTAAATTGAAAGGCACATTAATTTAACAGCAAACTTTACGTGAACGTTTCAGTTTCTCTGGTTCAAATGTACATGAGACTCACTTCAGGAGAAATGTTGTGTTAACTTATGTTGTTATGTTATGTTATGCTAGGTTATGTTATGCTATGCTATGCTGTGCCATGTTATGTTATGTTATGTTATGCTAGGTTATGCTATGCTATGCTAGGTTATGTTATGCTATGCTAGGTTATGCTATGCTATGCTATGTTATGTTATGTTATGCTATGCTATGCTGTGCCATGTTATGTTTGTAGTGCGCAGAGGTTACCTGCAGGTGTCCTGAAGCTGGGATTTAGCAAGGGATTAGCCTGGTCAATATGTTTGGGGAGTTTGAGCTCCAGATTTCCCAACAATCACGCCGGGACAACTTGTTTAAACACATTATATGAGAAGCAGGACATGAGAGAGGCGTAAGGGGCAGTGGAAAGAGAGAGAAGTGCGGATTGTTCGGGGTACCTAAATCACAATATTTTTTAAAGTAATTGAAGTTTTGTAAAGCCTTCAAAACGTAGACGAGAGTGCATGTGTTTTTGTCAGTGTAGCAGGTAAAACTTCCAGGTGAAATCCAACAGACACTTGACATTACCGACTATAAGCACCTACCCAACTATTTACTACACTTACTACAGAGGTGTAACTCCCCCCCGGAGCTAACGGAGCAAAACACAGCAAAGGGAAGTCCAATACTAAAGCGTGTAAAGGCAGGTTTTATGGCTTCAAAAAGCAGCAGCTGATGTATGAGGAAGGCCATTCCGTAAGTGAGCAGCCCAAACAGGAGAGGCTCTGCATGCTGTTCTTTCCCTTCTATATTTTCTAACATCCACCAGATTGGCTTCAGCAGAGTACACTAGCAGTCCCGGGGGCACAATCCTCAAACCTCTTCTGAAGATATAATGGACCAGGTCCATAAAGGGCCTCATGAACACAGCACAGAGCTTTGAACATTACCCTCAAAGGCAGAGGAGATCGGTGTACCCCATAAAGAGCACCCCGCATTTATGAACGTCAAGGACGTTGTAAAGCTAGTCTGGCAGCAGTCACTTAGGGAGCTGTTTTACACACAGCACAAAATATGTGACATCCGCATAGTTCATAACATGAACTCCATAAGATTGAAGAGACTGTCCTAAGGGATCTAAGTTCAGGATATAAACAATCAGGCTCAAGGCAAAGCCTTGAGAAACAGCTTGGCACAAAATGTGACTGAACAGGATGTAGATAAAACACACGAGATCTACGTCCACATTGGAGCTTATACCATTTCAAGGGCTGCCTTCTTATTCGTGCCTCTGTCCGCCTTGAGAGCAGGATTGTATGGGATACCTCGCTGACTGCAGCGGACAGAGTATTTCAAGAGCCACAGAAGGACCTTTGTCTCCAGCATTCTTGGGTTATCCAGAAGAGACTAGGGCAACAATCTTGCATCTCTTGTGAATATAGCCCCACGGCTAAAACGCACACAAATGACATGCTTTAAATAACACAGAGTCCTGATGTCATGCTCCAAGTATGTATTTTTCTATAAGGGGCATTGTCCACTTAACGTTTGTATCCCAAGCAATATGCCTACTAAATGGGCATGTATAAAATACACTGATCTTCCCAGTTCATGTTTTATTTCCTAAACAGCAATGTAACAGACATTATTCATTTATACATTCATCTTCAAAATGCTGAACAGTCTCATTTCTTTGGATGTACTGTGGTTCAGTGACTCACTCGCAGGTCACAAGACGAGGCGAAAAACTACATTTCCCACAGGACCTGCACAATGCAGGTTTTCAGCCCAATCTGTACAGAGGTCCATTTTTTGGCAATTCGCCTTTCACTTAGGTTCGCAATCCACTTCTTTCGTCCTTTCACCTTTACTGTTTATTCCGTCCCTTCACCTTGTTTTTTTCTCCCTTGTTTAGTTCCCCCCAGTCCTTTAGTTTCTCTTACGTGCTGTGTGTAGTTACCTACCTTGTTGTCCTTTTATCTGTATATCTCTTTCTCCCTCCCAGTGCAGTGTGGGCGCATCCTCTTCAGTTCCTGAGCGGAGTCTGCGGTGCGCCACTGGCTGGTGAAGGCAGCCCCTCTGCTACCACTCAGGAAGTCCCACACTTTATCTGTAAGTCTAATTCCTTTCTTACTGTGTGAACCCTTTAGTAGCTGAGTTTAGTAGCACTCTTAGGTGGAGGCCTTGGTGTTCATAGCTCGGCCCTGAGATGCTGTGCCTCTGAATCCGTCCCGGGGCTTATGAACCCTAGCTTGTTGAGGTGTATATCTCTCTCTCCTATGGTATTTACCTTTCTAATATTTGACACTGCTAATGCCACAGTAATCATCCAAATATTTAGGGGCTCATTTACAAGCCCCTTGCGCCGGCGGTGTGTCACTTTTTCCCTATATAAAAAATGACGCACTGGCAGCGCAAAAGGTTTGTAAATAAGTCCCAAGTTTGTTTCACATGTTCTGAAATCTGGTAACGTATAATAAAAACTGTATCTACAAGACTACGTGTCCTGACTCCGGAGGGTGACGAAGAAGGGCCCATCTACAAGTATCCTGCTGAGTCTCTAGCGGACTGACTGCAGGTCTCCATGCAGACAGTGCCTGTGCTGTACCCACTGGAGGGCCTGTGAGACCCTCGTCTGTTTTCTTTGCACTGCCAGGCTTATCAGTTATAACTATAAGCTCTGTGGGCCAAAGGAAGTCTACTGTGTGTGCCCAAACACAGGCACCCATCGACACACATCAGCCCCAAGGGTAACAGGAGGATTAAGTTAAAAGTTGAGAACTACAAGTTGTAAATGACAGACTCTCACCATGGCAGAGGCACACCAAATTCTTTGTCTGTTCACAGTTCTGTTTCTTCTCATACACTAAAGAAACAGAACGTACCTGACGAGGAAGGGCGGGGCTATATAATAGTTATTATAGTTTGGTGAAAACTAAGGCTGTGCAAAAAAAAAAAAAAAAATTCTGATACTAAAGTTGCGCTTCAATGCATCAGTTTCGGGCTTGCTCATTTGAGGTGCTTTGTTCTTTGTTCCTTTGTAGTCCTGCCACTGCACTTCTGTTAGCTCCAGTCCAACAAGCCTCAGTATTGACATATAAGTTCTGCAAGCTTTGGGGGGCGTGGCCAGGTGCCCAACATGGCGGACGCATGGATTAGAGGCTGCGGACCTGGGTCGTACCATCTACCTGTGATCTGTCCCCAACAGCTTACCGTGCAGGATCAGAGAGATGCTGGGATGCTACGTGGCTGGAAATTGGAGCAGGGGCATCTGTGTGGGAACGGAGACTGACGGAGGCGGGCAACTGTGAGGCCTCCTTCCCTCGCGATGTCTCCTGCTCCTGCCTGCCCAGTGACCTGGCGCTGCCGCATAGAGGGTGAGAGTGCGCTGAGTGAGGGCTGGAGCGGGCGAGGACTGGACTGTGCTGGAGGCAGCTCTGGCCACCACGCTACGCCGAGGGCACGCCTTGCTGTGGGGCCGCGTGCACCGGAATCCGCTGACGTACGTGTGCCCCTGGGCTTGGAGATCTGCAGCCTACTGGTGCTCCCAGGAGGGACTGGTGGGGGCCTACTCCTGCGCCGGTGACCAGGTGAGGGAGCTGGGTCCATGCGAGAAGCCTGGCAAGACTGGTGTTTGGGACCCCCCTGGACCTATTAAGTGGTGCGGCCTGCTGACAGTGCTGCAGAAACCGTGGGGGAGCTTGACTACGGCACAGCAGCAGTGGAGGGGCCCAGACAGCGCACTGATCCTGGAACTGCCCCCAAGTGAAACACTAAATGAGCACGCTGGGTGTATGTACAGCAGAGCTATGGTGTTGAAGCATGTGAGGTCACCCTTTGATATGGTAAACCTACACCAGTGTGAAAGAGCTGTTACTTGGGGAGACCGGGTGGTTGAGACCAGAGGTGGAAACTGGGGTCGCAAATAGCTGAATTTCCTGGAGGTTGGCCCCAGTTTCGTTCCTGTGGTGAGGCGTGGAGCGGAGAGACGACTGGCTGCAGGCATTAGTTGCCGGCAAACATTAGACCAACCTGCGTCAGAGGGCCCAGTATGGGCTATATGTGACCAGTCCATCCGCGCCGTGAGGGAATTGCGGGACCGCTGAGGCCCATTCTGTGCCACAAGAGGCGGAGCGGTAGTGACAGATTCCATGCATAACTACCAGGGTTGACCATCTGGAGCAGCGGTTGCGGCCCTCAGGCCTAAGCTGACAATCCCTCGATAAAATGGGGCGTAATAAAACTAAGGCCCCCAGGATAGAGGAATATGAACAGTGCCACTCCTCGAACTCTGAAGACTCGCCTTCCACCACGCCACAGGAATGTGCTCCCCCTACAAAAGCAGAGACACCAGGTGACAAGCTAGACCTTATTTTACTTGAGATATGTGACTCCATAGAAATCATGGAACAGAAGCTTGGCGCTATCACCACAGGCTTCAACCTGCTGAGAGATGACCAGCACAAACTGGCCGACAGAGTCAAATCAGCAGCACACACTTTGGCCACCTTGGCTCTGGTGCAGGCAGACAATGAAGTTGAAACAACTGCTCCAACAAGTGGAACAACTCCAAGACAGAGCTGAGGATGTCAAAGGTAGAGCGCGCAGGAATAATATCCAGATAGTGGGCATGCCAGAAGGAATTGAGGGAGATCTACCCATGCAGTATATAGAGAACTGGCTACAATCAACAATGTCTCCTGAGTGCCTGTCTGCTCTCTTCAAAGTCAAAAGGGCGCACCACGTGCCCACCAAGAGACCCATCCCTGGAGCCCTGCCGTGGCCCATAGTGGCTAAAATACTGAATTATAGAGACAGAGACATGTTGCTTCATGCCGCGCACTGCTCACGAGAGCACCAGAGCATCTCTCTACCCAGACCACACGATGTTGGTCTAGCGTCGCAGGCCTCCTTCCAAGAAGTCAAGAAACACCTTAGAGCGCATGGCCTTGTATACGCACTGATCTTTCCTGCAGCACTGAAAGTGATACAATGAAAACGCTCTCACTCCTTTGACTCTCCCACGGTTGTCATGGAATGGCTTGATCAGAATTTTCAAGGAGCACGGACTGAACAACAACAGGAGTTTGCATCACAGAGCTCTGGTCAATGGAACTAACGCGCCCGCCGTAAACACAACACTGTACATAATGGAGGGGGAGGTCCGTCCCCGAGGCAGGTGCATAAGAGCCAACTGGAGGCCATCCAACTTGCTACTACTCTGCGAGACCCCAAGCATAGATCTGGCACGGAATCATCCATAGCCAGGGACTCAGACACTGAGACTGAAGGCAGTGTGACATTGTTCCCAACTATCACACCGCAGACCATACACAATCAGTGAAGAAAGATAGCTGTCTGCGCTGTTCCTTGACCCCACTTCAAAGATACTGTGGACGCTACTGGAGAGTCCCTCCGGATCATCGCGCAGTGACTTAGATCGCTTCTCTGATGCCTCTATGATGTTTCTGTGATTATCACCTATTCTTACATTGATACTTCCTCATATATGTGTAATATCCTTGTATTATGTGCTTGACGTTGGGGATAGCTAAATAAGTGGCTAATTACTGATAAGACCTGAGACCGGACCATGTTGAGATGGTATGCCTGAAGTACAAATGTATGGTTTGGCGTGGAAGCCATCACACCCCACTAGCGTAAGCCTTACTATTTTTCTGTTTCTACAGTTGGTTATATTAGTTACATTGGTCGAGCACAGTTGTGTACGCTGGACCGCGTATTGGGAGGGATGGTTACTTGTTATTAGTACACTTTTGTCATCACTGTTACACAGGGGGAACCCAGTAGGTCCATGGGGCTGAAATTGACACCTTCTGTATTAAGGACAATGACTTCGGCTACTAAATCATACAATATAATCACTTGGAATATTAGAGGACTGGGGGCACTTTATAAATGGCAAAAGGTGCTAGCACAATTGCACAGACGCCACGCTCGTCTTGCCTTCTTGCAAGAAACTCACCTCACTACACCACAAGCCATAAAATTACAGTGCAAGTAGCGGGGACACTTGTTCCACACCTCCTTCTCATCATATGCTAGAGGAGCAGCCATATGAATAAGGGCGGGAATTCCATTTTCAGCCCAAGATACTAAAATTGACTCGCATGGTAGATATGTCCTACTCAAGGGTCTTCTGGATGGAGAGCAGATAGTACTGGGCTGTTTTTATGCCCCACACCAGGAACAAGATGCTTTTTATGCATGCTTGTCTAACGTGCTAGCAGAATGGGCTCATCTCCATTGGGTACTAGCGGGTGATGCAAGTACCGTACTGGATGTGCTCCTCGACGGCTAACACCCGCCCCTCCCTAGTGCCGCACCGGTTCGCCAGGCTAGAATATTGCGACAGTGGGTTGAGGGTTGGGACATGGTGGATGTCTGGCAGCACCGTAATGCAGATACAAGGGAATATTCCTTCTGCTCCTACCCTATGTAGTACTAGCTTGCAACTTCACTTTTTTCTGATTTGCACTCCTTTCAGGGCTCCGAATTATTCCTGATAAGTCATATGCATATTCCTTTTGGGGCACCTGGTCGGAGCCTGTGATCCCATTTGGGCCCATGACCATTGCAACGGCTCCTGTCTCCTTCTGGTATCTTGTTATCCGCATTTACCGGGACCAAGCAGATTTGCTGGACCGGAATCTAAATCAGGCGATTACAACGCTCTGATCCCAAATCGACTTTGGGATCACACTACCTCTTTCAGTGGCAGGGAGGGTGACCCTGGAGAAGATAGTAATGCTACCACAGGTCTTATACCATTTTGTGAACTTGCCACCTATAGTACCATCATGTGTATTTCGTACATTGAATTCCTTATTGATAGACCTAATATGGGAGAAAGATCGCCGCCGAGTCAGCCTGATGAAACTACAGTTACCCCCAGACTTAGGGGGCTTGGGCGCTCCAGATTTCAAGGCCTACTGTATTGCGGGCCAACTTCAATGGCTTTCCTACTGGCTAGCCGGCCATAATGTGGGTGAGATAAATTGTGCAGACGTGATGTGGAAGAGGGGCTTTATTCACCGGCTGCTTTGTCCTGGGTCACCTAAATTACCCCTCATGGCTACTTTGCAATTACACATGGCATTGGCCTATTGGAAACTAACTACACGTTACACAGCTTCAGCAATCCCCTATCCACCTAACATAACACTGTACGTGCTCCCTACCCCCTCGGGAACTATCACAGCGGCTATGCTCTGGGTATGGGAACAGCAGGGTCCACTCAAATTGGGAGACTTGTTTGAGGATGGAGTGCTAATCTCGCATTCAGACTTTGTACAAGTACATGGTTTATCGGAGACTCTCTTTTTAACTCGTGGTAAAATACTATCATATGTGTGCACTTACCAGGCACCACAGGGTACAGAACTAGTAACGCATGAAACCCTCCAAGCTCTGCATACAATGGGACACGCTATGAATCTTGTTAGGTGGCTATATCGAGGGATCAGGGCACAACTCCACACGTCACTGGGCACGTTGAAGGTCACGTGGGCAACTGATATAGGCAGAGACATCACGGTCAAGGAATGGAATTTCATATTACAATTTGCTAAAAAAGTGTTTTGTAACACTAGGTTTAAACTGATTCAGTTTTACTTTTTTCACCGGGTGTATTTGACTCCGCATAGGCTCAGTAGGATTTATCACACTACAACGAAGCACTGCCCTCAGTGTCGCACCACTGATTCCGATCTCCTCCATATGATGTGGGAATGTGCATTCCTCACACAGTAGTGGACTGCAATACGTACCATGCTGACAGAGGTTCCGGAGGAACCAGTGGAACTATCCCTGCTTACTTCCTCCTCAGTCTACACCCTAGGAAAAGTGCCTCTAAAGTACTTACGCACTTCTTGGACTTGGCTATGCTTTTGGCAAAACGTCAACTGATGAGGCGCTGGAAGTCCCCCCACACCCCTCCTCTCCTCTCGTGGATGGAGGAGGTATTATGCTGGAGCCAGGCGGAAAGTGCAGCCCTCAGAAGAGAAGAATATAGAGGACTGAGGAAAGAAACAATATCTTTAGAGTGGGACACACTAGTAGAAATGTTTAGGGCATAGGTTGAGTCGCAGGGCTGACCGTGAGTGGGCAAACAACATCTCTTGTGAGATACTGGAAGTGAGCCTGAGTAGAAACCTTGAGGCTTCCACATACTTTGACCTAAGGGGTTCATATACACTCCTTCATCATGTGGGAGTGGCTGTGAATGAGGTGGTTCTGAAGGCGATTTAATGTGTTGTCCTCCCATATAAGGAGTGGTACTCATAAAAGAAATTCAATATTAACTGCGCCTCTTATGTCTTAACCCTTTAACCAATAGACAGAAGTGGGATAGGGTGGAGGGGTGGTTGGGATAGGGGATTGTTGGTCAACATCAGTGTTACACAACATAGTACAGCTGGAATACACCTGTAGATTTATTATGCATACTGCATGATCAATTATGATATGTCTGCGAAGTCACTTGAATACTACACTGTATGTTGCACAGTTGAGAACGGAAACTAATAAAACTTTGTTTAAAAAAAAAAAAAAAGTTCTGCAAGCTCCGACTCTTTTGGCTCCTGTGTGCAAGTTTCAGTACTGCAAGTTCCAGCTTTGTAACTTTCAACTCATTACTTTCAGTGTGATAATTCCAGTCCTGAAAAAGAAGTATTTTTCAAGCACCTAGGATTTGCATTAGGAGGTTTTGAGGTTTCCTCTGATGTCATTGGCACCAGTTACCCTTGCCCATCCTTATGTGACCTGTGATATCGCTGCAACAGACATGTTTGACTTCAGGAAAGATCTATCCTTACTAATGGACCCCATGAAAAAAATCATCCCCTATGTCCAGCCCTTGACGGCTCATCGCAGTGTCTCAGCCTTACCATTTTGTTTATGAGGTACTCTTTGTGTGCTGCTAAAACCATGAACAGATGAATAAACCAGAAATTCCTGATATTACCCTGCTCTTTTGAATCTTTGGAAATAGATTGTGAATACTATAGCATTATTATTCATAGTGCACATTTGTGCACCCGAAAATCTGCGTTCATGCTGGAAGCCTATGGGATACCCCGGCATTCTTGATGTTCACCACAACTCTAGGTGACTCACAATGTATGAAAAATATTCTTCCTATGTTGATTCCATTCCCTGGAATCAGCAGTCCTTTTTCTAAAAAACATTGCATGGTCACAGCCTAAAGCAACACTCTTCCTTCTTGTTCCCTCTGTCCTCAGACATGTACTCCAGAGCGATGTGAAAGGTGATTATTGCTTGTGACCTCCGACACTAACCTAATGTCAACTACCTGGAGAATCTCTTTTAAATGAGGAGATTCAATAATGAGATTATATTGTCACCTCAGCAAGAGCATACATGCCCACTTTCAACTCTAAAGTGAGTACAACAACAGACTACATTGTAGAGCACACACTACCCACCAGTGTCTCTTGATGCTGGTCTTATAAGTGCTGCTTAACCAAACCAACTAGTCTACAGATTCTGCCAGAAGATACCAATTAAAGATGAGAGCCTAATATCCAAACAGAGGGCATCTCTACAAAGTACACTCGGCCACCGCAGAAAGTTATGCAAAGCTTAGGGACTACTAATGAAGACTTATCATTTCTGCGCAGGTTGATATTTCGATGATAAAGTTGTCGCCTCGAGGTAAGAAGAGGGGTCCTGTTGGTGGAGACACTTGAAGGACAAGCATGACGTCCTGAAGCCAATCTGGCTACACCTCATTTTTAAAGATGGGAGTAGGCACTTATGCTCCTATTGTGGGAACAGTTGGATCTGTCTACAACTAGCGTAGTGCTCTGTGATCTGAGGACACAGGGCCTCCATTCCTAAGTGCTGTTAAAAGAAGAGTAGCCAGGGCACACCAATAGCATGAATCCTGATCCTGATAATGTTCAAGAATAAATAGAAAGTTCGTTCTTGGAAGATGATGTGTAGATATTTATTATAAGTGCAGGTTGAAAGTAGAAATCTCAATCAAAAGACTGCGTTGTACAAAATGACCATGTGTCCAGAGCAGCCAGATGGTGATAAATGGTCAAAGTTACTATAGGATGTTCGAATGTAACAATAAGTCCATACAGCAAAACAATCGTTAATCAATAGGTCTTATAGGTGACTAATTGAATCACGTTCCAGAAGAAAAAGGCAAACAAGTCAGTCTAGAGTGGAATAAAACGTCACACTGTGTAGACACGTTTATGACAATCTCACCTCGCATGATGTTTTATTCCACTCTAGACTGGTCGTCACATTAACGATACGCATCCCTGCACTTAATTCACACAATTCTATTGCACCTTCACTCGGATTGTTCTCTTTACCTATGTACAAAGAATTTTATACGTTGTGAAGTCACCTTGCGCAATTATACTATACCGACATGTATGTATTTTTCATCTATGCTTCCACAGCCTTGACAAAGTCTTGAAGACGAAACACGTGTTGGCTGTTTTGCTGTATGAACTTATTGTTACATTCGAACATCCTATTGTAACTTTGACCATTTATCACCATCTGGCTGCTCTGGACACATGGTCATTTTGTACAACGCAGTCTTTTGATTGAGATTTCCACTTTCTACCTGCACTTATAATAAATATCTACACATCATCTTCCAAGAACGAACTTTCTATTTATTCCTGAACATTATCAGGATTCATGCTATTGGTGTGCCCTGGCCACTCTTCTTTCAATATTTAGGCAACCACCCACTCTTCAGTGTGTGGCCCTCCGACACCTGTGGTGGCAGGTGTTAGGGCTGGCCTGGCACCCAACACCATATTGTTTAAATTTTATGACTTTTACTCGGATTTCACTATTGACATACGCTTTGCAGAGGTGCAAGCACTCTCTGGCATCCGCCACCTTCTTCGCCTGACATTCCTAAGTGCTGTGATGGCTCTGCTAGCCATGTTTTAATCTTGTAGCAAACCTAACAGTGACCGGGGGGATCCTGAGGATAGTATATTGCAATAATAGAACCCAGTGCTGAAATGGCTTGCTATTTCTTGGACTAGAGAGGAATAACTGGCTTTAATTTCTTGAGCTCGAAGTGGCCATTGTTGACTAATGCTCTGATCTGTGGTGCCAGGGTGACCTCGGCATACAAAATTATGTATTTTCTTGGCGAGCTGAATGCTAGATTGAACATTTCTGGGTGTGGTAAATAATGTTGAAGACGTCTCCTTCTGCTAAATAATTATCAGCTCATTTTTCAAACCACTGAACTAAAAGTAGTTGGTGACATCCAGTCCTGAATTTTGGCCATGATATGTTCATGGTCTAATCCTTGTTAAATATTTGTCAAAGACTTACAAACACCAAGGAGAGGTCAGCGTAGGACTGTAAAGAAATCAGAGATGTGATCTTACCTGCTCAGGCTGAATGACATTTCCCTTAATGTGGGGCAAATTTGTGCGCTCACTGGTGGTTGGATGTCCTGCACCGTGCTGCTTTCTCTCAGGCATCTGCTCGACCAGCAGCGGGTCACAGTGGACAGCGGTTCGTCTTTCCTCAATTTTCACATCTTTGACTGGCTCCATACTGGCTTCTTGTCCCTTCTCTAAATAAAAACTCCTTCTGCCCCCTACACATCCTGTACGTAAATAAGCCAACCCATACACTCAATTGGTCTGTATTGGGAGGGTGGGAGGGATCCTGAAGGAAGGCGAGGGAGTAGGACTAGGAGTAATGCCATTATCAGTAAGTAAAACTAAGTCAGAAAAACCAAAGGAAAGAGAGAGGGCACAAACAGCACCAACTAACACAAAATCTAGACGGTTCAACTCAGCAACCTGAAAAGAGAGAAACAAAAGTAGAAGGGGAAGCCCAACAAATATCAACCACAGAGGCCCCCTGCAAAGCCAAAAGCAACCTAGCAACCTGCACAAAAGGCCAGAAAACAGAGGACCAGTCAAGGCCACCAACACTAACTGCAAAGCCCAACCAGAGAAAGTGCACACGAAACCAGGAAACAAAGGCAAGCACCCAAACTAACCAGCGGAAGAGACGGAAAGAAGAGAGGAGACTGGAGAATGGAAGAGCCCTGTAGGAAGCTGGCCTGGTGTGTGGTGGGTACCAAAGGTACTTACACCTTATACCAGGCCAGGTATCCCCTATTAGTGTAGGGTAGGCAGTGTCTAGAAGCCTGGCTCTCTAGAGGTAGCTGTCGATGAGCAGCCAAGGCCTATCTAGGAGACATGCAAAGCTCATGCAATACCACTGTAGTCACACAGCACTTACACACATGAAAGAAAACACTCAGTTGTACAAAAATAAAGGTACTTTATTTTTGGAACACAATACCACAAAATACTAGAAGGGCAACTCTCCAATAGGAGGTAAGTAATAACCAAATATATACACTAGCAATCAGAAATAGGCATAGAAAAGGTTAAAAAACAGTGCAAATAGCAATAAGCAATAATGAACCCTAGGGGGAGCACAAACCATATACTAAAAAAATGGAATGCGAACACAGGACCCCCACCAAGGTAAGTGAAATGTGTAGAGGGGAGCTGGGAGTACTAGAGAACCACAGAGGTAAGTAACCCAGTACCCCCAGTGACCAGGAAAGCAGGAGTAAATCACTGGATTTTCCCCAAACCACCCAAGAGGAAGAAAAGAGAAGAAATGCAAGACCCAGAATAGACTGCAAGGCCCCAGCAGTGGATTCCGGTGAAGGAAGACCTGTGGAGAGAGGGGACCAAGTCCAGAAAGAACAACAGAGTCCAGTGGGGGCAGGAGCCCCTACCCACCACACTGAAGATGCAGGGGATGGTCACCAGTGAACACAGGAAGGTCAGCACTGCACCCCTGAAGATGAAGTTGAGTTCCTAGAGGATGCAGGTGATGTCCCACGCCGGGTAGAAGATTGCAGACTGGGTTTCATGTCTGGATTCCACCAACAAGCCTTGGCAAAGGCAGTCTTTGCGGTTGGAGGAAAGTGGAGCTGCCGGGGACCAGCAAGGTGCAGGAGGGGGAGTCCTAGGGCACCCTCAGCAATGAAGGAAGCCCACAGAAGCCCAGGCAGCGCCCACAGGAGGCCCACAGGACGAGGACACAGAAGGTGCAGGAAGGAGCCCACTCAGCACTACAGCCGAAGATCCCACGCCACAGAAAAAACACACACATGGCTGTGCTGCGCAGGGAGGAGTGCTGGAGCTGCACGTCGGCTAAAGATCCCTTGGAGGAGATGCAAACAAGCCTTGGCAGCTGCAAGAGACTTGGTGCACGGGGTACTGTCCTGCAAGGCAAAGGTTTACCTCCACCCATGTTAAACAGCTGGTAGAAAAGACCGGGGGGGACCACTCCAGACCACTACCCGTGATGCAGGATCCATGCAGCTCAGCAGGAGAGGGGATCCACACAGCCGGCCGTCGTTGCTGTAGGTGCCTGCTAATGTAGGGGAGTAACTCCTTCACTCCAGGGGAGATTCCTTCTTCCTTCTTGTGCAGGTTGAATAGTTGCTGTCTTTTGAGGATGCACGGCCAGGGAAATGTTTGTCGGTTGCTGGAGGGTCCAGTTGTGGTTCCAGTGGCCAGAAGTTGAAGTGAAGTTTGCAGAGGAGTCCTGCTGGAATCTTGCAAGTCGAATCTGAGGACCCACCGAAGAGAGTGACCTTGAAAGGGGGATTAGTCACCTAACCAGGTAAGCACCTATCGGGGGGGGCCCTGACATCACCCACCTGACTTTGCCACTCAGATGCTCCCAGAGTTCCCTGCCAACCTTGGAAACAAGATGGCAGAATGCACAGACTCTATGGAGGAGCTCTGGGCACCAACCCTGGGGTGGTGACAGACAGGGGAGTGGTCACTCCCCTTTCCATCGTCCAGTTTTGCGCCAGAGCAGGGACTGGGGGTCCCTGAACCCGTGTGTGGACTGGTTTATGCACGGAGGGCACCAGATGTGCTCTTCAAAGCAAACCTGTGGCTTGAGGAGTCTACCCATCCCAAGTAAGTCACACCTATTTCCAAAGGGAGAGAGTGTTACCTCCCTCTCCCAAAGGAAATTCTCTGTTCTGCCTTCCTGGGCTTGATCAAATCAAGCAGCAGGAGGGCAGAAACCTGTCTGATGGGTGGCAGCCTCCAGGCTGCCCAAAAAACCCTGTAAGACTGGTGGTAGCAATGCTGGGGGTCCTCTGGGGTGCCCCCAGAGTGCATGGAATCATGCTTCCAATACTTGCAACAGTATTGGTGTATCCCCAACACCTACATATACAGAAATGCAAGGGAAAGCATAGAAAGGAACCCAAACACAGTCCCCCATGAGAGAAAGAAAGAAACAGCCCTGACTCTGAAACACATCACAGCAGGGAAAAGGCATCAGACACCCCTGGACCAGAAACCTCAACTGGCAGTGTGAGGCACTGAGACCTGAACCATGAGCAGTTCTGCCAAGTGTCATAGATCTTGCAGCAGAAAAGCGGATATCCGGCCAACTTCCCGCATTACTGCAATGCCTGAGATGGACATGCTGTCCTGAAGAACTGCAAAACCTAGTTACAGTTGCTCACATCGCTAGGTAAGCTCCGACTAGTGGTGGAATCGAAGGCCACAAGGTAGCACTGGTGTACAACAGGAAGCATAGGATTCTCGAGATAGCATGAGAATACCATGGGTCCCTCGTCCACTTTGCTTGATTTGAGTGACAGCACAAGAAGACGACCAGGAGGCCAGCACACACCACAACAAAGAAAGACAAGCATTTGCAATGCAATAGGGTCTCGCATTTCTCTGAGTTAAAGCTATTAGCAGTTGTAAACTCCCAACCGGATTTTTCTTGCCACATTAAATGGAAAAAAACAGTGTGATCGCGCTGCTACAGTTCACTCGTAATGAAACCTATCGGCAAAAGTGCAATTATCTACGTAACCGGCAAAAGTGCAATTAACTATGTAGTAGGGTCGATGTTATGCAAAGCGCTCGACGTCTGCCAAGCGAGATAGCACTGCAAAGAAAAGATAAAAAGTAGTCCACAAACTTGAGGGGAAAAAGCGAGCCTCGCATGTTTTCAGTGCTTGGTTGCTGCGCTCGAGGAGGGCTAACCACTGGAAAAGGCATGACGTATGCGTGCCTTGCACTAATGAAAGCAAGCAGATTTGGAAAAGGCAAGCCCAAGAACCAATGAAAGACAATGACGTGATATGGACGGGGCTCCGAGCCCTTTTCTAACTCCTAAAGCGTCTCGCAAACGAAATGCATGCAATGCAGGCTCGACCCTAAAAAATGGGCACAAACCCGTTCCTACTGCCCAGTCACCATGCCTCCGATAAGTGCGAGACTCGCCAGGGCGCCGACCTGGAAGTGCAGCCACACCAGGACCGCCAGACTCTGTCACGGTGACTGCAGGCAGCGCTCCGTCCACAGCCACGCCGAAAACAGGAAACTTCGCCCAGCCAGGAAATTGCTGCCAAGCGGTCCGCTGACGGTGGGGATGCACACGACGAAGCCCCCAAGCCACACTGTGAAGGGAGAAAGAAGGTAAGTCCACATGGAGACAAAAAACAGAACAGAATGAGGCGGGGCGGAGGAAGTTTTTGTTTAGAGGAGGGAGGGGTTCTATTGGAGTCAAGGAGCCCCATTTGTTACGAAGGAAGGAGAGGGACGGGAGGTGATTCAAATTCTTAGAAAAAAGCCACCAAATGTGAAGGGTATATTTATTATTCTTCATCTCTTCTGTCACTCTTGCAAAATGTGAAACCACACGATACCTCATACCTCACATTACCAGTTCCAAACGTTGTCATGCATTCCAAAATTTGGAAACAATGAAAGAAAGTGATTTTGAAAAATACATCGAGGAAATGTATTTTCACCGTTAGCTTGCATTGAGCATTAGGCAGTTGTGTCGGGAGAGAGCTCCATTAAATACATTTTTAGCTTTCAAAAGCGAGAGTCTGCTTTCTTGCCCAAATAGGGTTTGTTGGCATGTATAGTCAATATGCATACATAAACAGAGCGCCCTTTTAAGAAGCCCCAGCGTGACAGGCTTGGCAACGTATTAAAAGATGGAAATAATTGAAAGAACCCCCAAAAAGCAGAAAACGGTTACTATACTCCAGACCCATGTTCCCCTCTTTAATTTAAATATCCTTGCAGTTCTTGTTTAGGCAGCTAATGATTTTGTGCCTGTATCTTGAACTGATGCTGAGGCACTCCTTCGCTGGCTGTGGCTCATGCGCCTGAAAGGCAATGCCCATTGAGCAGTGGTTTGCGCCTTATTTTACCCTGGCCAGATCTGTGCTATTTGAATGACAACTAAATAACTACACCATACTTTATTAGATGTTCTGTGCAGTATTTTGAAACCTTTAAAGATTTAAAGAAGCCCTTGTACACCCTGAGCTAATAGAATGTGACCCGGTATATATTTTTTCGCTACCTCAGTTTTCTTGCTCTCAGTCCCGGTTGTAGGAAGTTAAAGTATTAATTGCACTTAGCCACAAAAATATTTGCTGGAGGCGTTTGTGTTCCTACACAATGCACTGGGTGGCAGTGTTTCTACTTTCACACTCAGCATCCCTTACAATCAAAGCCCTGTTGGGCACTCTTCACAAGCCTGCCAGCTGCATGATTCACAAGCACCATAAGACTTGAGTCATGGCATCAGAATGCACGACTACAAAAGCATTTTAATGATATCGCGACAATGACTCGTCGAAAATGTACATTTCTAAATATGTAAAACTGCAACATGCAGTATCTTGCCTACTGAAGGTTACCGTACACCTCTGTAACAAAGTAATCCTTGTAACATTATACCACTGTAAAGCCTAACAAAAGGCCTTAGAAAGTATAGTTTTCTTCAGAAATTGTAAAAAAGACTTATCAAAACAAAAATATATTTTATTAGTGTCACCACACAACAATATTAACACTTTTTTCATACATCTATTATACACTTTTCTCTTGCTCTAACAAGCATAGTACTATGGCTGGCAAGGCACAACAAACGTAGTCCCACAGACAACATTTGTTTTGCGAGTTGTTGCTTCCTCAGTGCTCAAGTGGGAAAACTCATATTTGAAGAATATTTCTGTCTAAACACATTTACATACAGAAATAATTCTATTTATGCAGGTTATATCTTCCTATTTTTTAGTCTATGCTTTTTATATCCTCGCATAGTGGAATCTTTTTTCAAGATAAAACCTTGTAATCATTTTAAAAATGTTAACTCAACTTCAGCCTTCCGTTTCTCACCAGTCTCATAGGATCCCCTCTCAATACAGAGATGTGCTCGGCAGGAGCGGCTCGAGGTGCTAATTACGGGCAAGGCGGCATGCGCGTGGGTTGGGGGGGGAATTAGTAATAATAATTTTTTTTAAACGTACCTTAATCGTGGCGGCCTTGGCTGGGCGCTCCCAGGCAGACTGGGAGCCTGTGCCTGCTCTCTCCAGCCCGGCAACACAATACAGGGCTGGAGAGAGCACACTGCGCATATGTGTTTAGCCGGCCCAAGAGGGACAGCCAAACATACAGGCGCAGTGAAGGGGAGTTCTGTGCACTCCCCCTAAGTGCACGTCAAAGGCTGTGGCCCTGCCCCTTTTTACCAAAAACCAATAATAAACTGCTGCTGGTGGGGGGTTGTAGGGGGAGGGCGGTGAGGCGTCTCTGCCCTAGTGGAGGAGCCACGCCTGGTGCTTAGTACCAGAGCCCATGACTCTTACTATGTGGTCACTCAGAATAATTCATCACCTGTTTAAATGTCCAGTGGTGACTTCAAAGAGAGCCAAATCAAGTCTAAGTCCAACTTCTCTATTAAAAAAAACCTGCTTCCAGAGTACAACATAGCTCACAGATCGATCGTGTCACTAGCTGTCTGGACCAAAGATCCTCTAAAGCCATCAATAGGGTCCCGCAGAAGCCCCATCTGCCTGGATGTGCCTTCCTTCGCGGCCTTGTAATATACCACAGCTGCAGCCACTGTTCCTGAGACCCTTGCTCTCTTCTCAGCTTCTTTCCAGACATTACTTTGGCTGGTTAGATGATTAATTTCTGTATTTCAAATGTAATTGGCACATTCCATACAAAGCGACCATAACAAGCAAGCCTGTGGGCTTTGATGAGGCCATGAACCCGTTTATCTTCGGGCAAGGAGTGAAGTCACTTTCTGGCTGATGACAGAGGTTTCTGTATGTAGACAAATGCATCCCTTTACATCAGGCGTAGGTTGTGTATCGTTAGACTCTCCAAAGGCTGCCTTTGGTACTTCCAAAAGGCAGGCAAGTAGCTCAAGGGGTAGGGGGTGTTTGGAGTGTTACACCCTCCCACCCCCCTAAAAATGTGTTCTGTCACAAATAGTTGGGTACAGGTGCTTTACGTCGGGTAATGTGAAGTGTGTCAGATTTCACCTGGGATTTTTACGTTCCTACACTGACAAAAACACAATCTCTCTATATTTGAAGGCCTTAAAAAGTGTTTAGTTTGAAAAATGTTGCATTTTAAATACCCATACAAATCCACACTTCTCTCTCTTTCCACTGCCCTTCAAGCCCTCCACATGTCCTGCTTTTTGTATAATGTGTTTCAACAAGATGTCCCAGTGTGGTTGTTGGGAAATCTGACGCTCACACCCCCCAATCAAACTGATCAAGCTACTCCCCTGTCAGCAGTTGGACTCATAGATCATGTGACCCGTGAGCCCTGTCCAAGATGGCCATATAGGGCTGACCCACGAATACACTTTTTTTTTTTTGCATGAGTCTTGGCAGACCTGTTAACCTTGGACAATTTTCCATAGTGTGATCCTGCAGCTGATTCCCAAGAGTGGGCATAGCGGGTGAAGGGGCTGTGTTGGGAGAATTAAAACTCGAAACACAACATGCTTATTCTGAGAATTACCAGGCAGTTTGTTAATTGCTGCATGTGCATTAACTGTGCTTTAAATCATGACATTAGTGTAAACATTTAGGTACTTTATATCCATTAGCAACTAAAAGCCACCAGTGTCTTGAATATTGGCGTCAGCACTTATTTTGTACAGGAAGTTGCAGGTGGTGGGCTTGAGTATCTTTGTTTGTGGACCGGGATATGTTCATTATTAGGATGTGACTCTTTATTTCTGGTTTTAGTTTTGATTGAGCAGTTCTTAATCAGCGGTTCTTCACAGTTGTGCTATAAAGATCTTCATAGTGGGAGTGCAGGGCATTGACATGACCTTACCAAAGCCATAAAGGCTGTGGGTCTCAAATAAGCTAATGAATCTCTGGAGGCTAGTTAGTGAGAGAAGTGGTCTCTAGTGGCACATTTTGAAGCTTATTTCCGCAATACACCGCTAAAGCATGGGTGGTGGGATATTGTGATTTGTACAGAGTACATTGCTCAATGAAATTACCACTTTGTCCAACAAAATCACCTGAAACTACCAATGACTTCTAATTTTGATTTGGGATGAGCAAGGCGTTAAGCATGTTTCCCAATCTATGAAGGGAAGTGCTAATGACCGACCTGGTGAACTGTGGTGTCTGAATTTGTACTGACATGGTGCTTGAGCACTCCATCTCTAAGTCAACAGGTCCTAGCCCGACTTCTTGCAAACATGGGTCCATGCAAATAATGTGAAATTGGTTCAGCTCAACTGCATGTTGCTGTTCTACCTCTTAGAATCAGAGTAGTTCCTCAGAAAAAAATTCCTTGATAGCTTGGAATGAGCTGACGTTTTATTGTATTTAATAGGAGAGGTTCTCTTTGTCTTTCTTGATTTAATTTCAAGACGGGAGGCTAACATTATTCGTAGCATCTTTTAATGTCACCCCTACAGAACTTTAAAAGAGCCACAGCATCAATCTAGAACTAGAACTCCAAAGTCCATAAATAATCCCCTCACAGAACACTCTTCCTCTCTTAACTGCTGCTCCTGTGCAGATAAGTACTACTTTTAACTATATCACTATTTACTACATTGATTCATAGAGGTGTAAATAACATTTAATATCTAGGGTACGTCCTTAGAACCTATACATTTTAGAAGTGTGTGTTTTTAGGGATTACTTAATGTTTTGTGTATAACATTTAGGGGGTCATTATGACCCCGGCGGTCTGCGGTAATATGGAGGAAAGTACTGCCAACAGGCTGGCGGTACTGTCCTCCATATTATGATAATGGCGGTTTGGCTGAAGCCAAACCACCAATGTACCACACTGACCGCCACAGCAGTAACTACCGCCGGGCTGGAGACTTCACTCTCCAGCCCGGCGGCCGTCACTTGCCGGCTTACGGGATCATGTCCCCGCCTACCGCCATGGTTTTCATGGCATCCTTACCGCCACGAAAACCATGGCGGTAGGCACTATCAGTGACAGGGAATCCCATCCCTGTCACTGATAAGGGTCTTCAACACACCCTACCCCTCCCCAGGTTTCCCTCCTACCCCCCTTCTCCTCCAGACCCCCCCTTCATACACGCCCTACCTTCACACCCGCACACACGTATACACACACCCATTCCAACATTCATCCATGCATGCCTACATCCATTCACATACACAGCCACACACTTACATACATGCACGCAGACACACATTCACACAACTCAACATACACACACTCACACCCCCAAACATGCACACACACACAACACGCAACACACACCCGCATACACACACGCACAGACATACACCCCCCTCCCCTGTCGGAGCACCCGACTTACCTGTAGTCAGGGTGTCCTCCGGCAGGAGACAGGACGGGGCGCTGCTGCCAGCAGCAGCCGCCAGCAGAACACCGCCAGGCCGTATTATTCTCATAATAAGGTCGGCGGCGGTCTACTGGTGTGGCACTGCTGCTGACAGCAGTGCCACCTTTCAGCCATCCGCCGGCATGGCCACAGCTGGATTTCCGCCATCCTTCTGGTGGAAATCCGGCTGTGGTCATAATCCGGCAGACGGCTGGTAGCCGCGGCAACGGTCTTTTGGCAGCCGTTGCTGCAGCGGTAGGCAGTTTTTACAGCTGGGGTCATAAGGACCCCTTTAGTGTGTTTATTGATTCTTTAGCCTCATTAACTTGGATGTTAACTAGGTAAATTCAAGCATATATTCTTTAGCAAGTTTATACGCACAGGCAAAATTTATTTATTTAATAAGACAGACAGTTTTTATAAAAACAGCTCGCAGGATCATTTAAATGGGACCAGTTTCAGGATGTGTCCTGTTTGGTGGCGTGTGCAGGACACGCGTTTTGAGAGCACTTGAATGAAGAGCAGCGTAGGTATGGATGCACGCGTACTTTGAAGGAGAGGGAGGTCGATGTTTGCACCTGCTTCCCTTGCACTTAGTAAGAATCTCTGACCCTCGTTCCTCGGAATCAAAGGCTCAGTTGCTCAACACCTTGCAAGTTTTTCATGGTAGCCGCTGAGCTAAGAAGTTGACATAAATAATGCAATTTGTGTCAGCTATTTTGCTGTGGGCAAAAAAATTAAATGAAATGTTGATTCTCTGTTCATGTAAACTGGAGAATCACCATTCTCTCTTTTTCTGTTATTACTATTGGAATGTCAAAAAACTATAATTCTGTTGATGCTGGCGTTAATAGTTGTCAGACATGCTATCTGAACCCTCTCCAGTCTGCAAACAAATTCCCCAGAGCTTGAAAAACACAGACCTCATAGTGGCCACAAGCAAACACTGAATAGCTTATTAATACATTTACCGATGGTGTCACAGCAAGAGAAATATTTTGTGGCTGATCTGTATATGTTTATGAAGTGCCTTATTCTGAAGCGTTGAGCCACTTATGATTTAAGGAAGATCATAAGTACTATGCTGGGGAAGTAAGTCCATCAAAATAGTGTTTGTTTTAAATAATTAATAGAGTGTACATTTTAGTGCTATCCCTCGTGTCACTAATGTGATCAGACTGTGACTAGTTTTATTTTCTGAAAGTTAAAGACAGAAAAACTAACGTAGAAAGCTGCACTGACACCGTTTCAAATGGATTGTATGATGGAACCACACATGCACGAACAATGCATGCCTTAACAACGCTGTCGGAACCACAACTGCTTTGTTTCCACGCATGCCTTTACCATGAATTTTGTTGTAAAAGCATGCCTAGTAAAGGCATATGCGGAAGCGGCATCAGAAACGGCATGCCGTAAGCCCTAAAAAAAAACTATCCCGACCCCCTACCCCACCCCCCAAAAAAAATTACACCGTAGACCCCCCACCTTCCCTGAGCCCTAAAACCTTCTCCCTCTAAGTAAACTACGCCTCCCCCACCCTAAACACGAAATAAAAATAACCAAACCCCCACCCCTAAAAAATAAAATAGCACCGACCTCCCACCCACCCGGAGCCCTAAAACCTTCCCCCTAAGTAAACTACCCAGAGCCCCCACCCAACCTAAGCCCTAAATTCACAACACCCCCAAAAACTACCCTCCACCCCTGCCCCAACCCCACTTAACTCACCGCATCCTCTCCTGGTCCTTCCTTCTCTTCTCTCCTCCTGCCCTTCCTTAAACCTTCCCCACCCCTTTAAAAGTAAACTACTCCACCCCCCACCCTAAGCCCTAAATAAAAATAACCACCCCACCTAAAAAATGAAATAGCCTCACCCTCCCACCCTAAGCCCTAAAAAACTAAATACCCAAACCCCCCCAACCCGCCCCTAAAAAAAAAAACCTGACTCCCACGCACGCCAAGCCCTTAATCTACCCCCACCCCAAAAAACTAACCCCTGCCCCACTTACCTACAGCGTCCTCTCCCGATCCACTCTGCCTTTTTCTGTGCCTTAACCACGCATATTCATAGTTCAGCACATGCGTGGTTAAGGCACAGAAAAAAGCAGTCTAGAAACGTCTGCAATGTTTACATCATGTGGTTCAGAACGTTTCCCTTTCAAATGTTTATTCATTTGTATTTCAAAGTTCGACATTGGTGCCCTTTGAATGAAATCATATGCTAGAAGGTTAAAGTTGACGTTAAAATGTAATTTAGACTCCAAAATAATAGCGTTTGTAGAAACGATATTAAATTTCTTATTATTTATGAAAGACTTATTACGAATGGACTTTGCTTCTCATGGAAACAAAATCTGAAAGAAGACTTCATGTTACGAAAAATTAATTCAACCCTTTAACAAGGCTGCAAAATGCAAGCTCTGTAGGTCTTACTTATGCTACCACAAGGGAAATATAAAATGCATTTGATTATTATTTTCTAGTAAAACATATAATATGCAAACTTATAAATTTAACTTCATCAGTATAAGTAAAACATTTCAGTTAAATGGAAAAGTTTTTTTATTGCATTACACTAGGTATAACAGAAAGCTGCATTTTTCTCATTTGCACATATTTTCTAAGTCATTATTTAATCTTTCATAAATCACAAGAAATCTAATATAGTTTCTACAAGCACTATTAGTTTAGAATCTAAATTACATTTTAACATCAACTTTAACCTTCTAGTATGCGATTTCATTCAAAGAGCACCTTTGTCAAACTTTGAAATACAAATAAATGCCCAATTAAAATCTGTGTCAGTGCAGCATTCTACGTTAGTTTTTCTCTTCCAAACTTTCACAAAATAAAACTTGTCACAGTCTGATGGCTCTAGTGACATGAAGGACAGCACTAAAATTTACATTCTATCACACCCTATTTTGATGGCGAAACACGCCATCTCAAAAAGGCCAAATTCTCATTTCAAAGAGACAATTCAGAATTTCGATGACTTATTCTGGTAAGGTTTGTTGTAATCCTCCATTCTCTTGAGGTTACAATAATACATTCTTCTCCTATTCTACATTTCTATCTCCCCTTTCATCTGCCTAGTCTTTGATCTTTTCTCCTTTAGTATCAGGTATAACTTGTAAAATCCAAGTGTAGCTATGACGCACAACACCACAATTAACAGGGGTCTCAAGATGGTTCCTACTATCCCTTTTCCCATGTTCCCAAACCATTTTACAATGGCTGAAAAACCACTTTGAATCGCTTCCCATGCACAGGTGGCTGTCAGACTTTTCAGGTCTCTTTTTAAGTCAGTCATGTTTGCAATGTACTTTCTTATCTCCTTACTGTTGTCAGGTATGTAAGTGCAACAATGCTGCACTGGTAACTTTTTACAGACTCCGGCCTCCTTTGCAACTAAGATGTCTAACGCAAGACGATTCTGCAAAACTATTGATCTCACAGCAACCATCACTGTGTCCATTAATAACATAGCTCCTGCAGTGTCATTAGATAGCTTGTCTACTGTGGTTGACAACTTTCTAATCTTGAGGTCATTCAGGATTACTCCCACTGATGGAATTATGGCACCAAATATATCTCCCACTATCTCTGAGGCACTTGCTCCTCTTTTAATTCTGGAGTTTGATTTCTTATCCCAGACTGGATTATTGATGTTGTCCACAAGATACATTTTTGGAAAAACTACTCCAGGTAACATGTTCCATACAAGCCTTTCGGCAGCTTGTAATAAGCCGTTTTCCACATATACACACACCTGGTATCGCGGGATCCTGTCCATTTAACATAAAGGTCCATGTGCTTTTGAAAACAAAAACATGTCTATATTCACTAGTACCTACAAAATGTGTGTCTGTCTTTGACTTTGGACATAATTTCCCTACATGTTGTCAATTTAAGGCTAATAATCCTTGACTCTCAGGCACTGAATGTGTCACATCTTTTTCCCAATTTTGCAAAACTACTCCCTTTTTTATTTTGACTTTCATTGCCCTCCTTCTGTCATCAACTTTCCCAATTAACTCTTTCTGTACTGAACTAAGTATGCAGGTCACATTTGTCTTGTGGGCATGTGCTGTTCCAAAAGTTAGGGTAGGCTCAAAGAATCCTCCCACAATGTCAATGTTTTTCCCTCAAGCAATACCATTCAGGTGCTTCATGATAGGCACAAAAGAAAATTAAAGATTATAGTTTGAATAGAAGTATTGATAATAATCTTGCTCGTACAACAGTGTTAGTAACAGACTACAAAATATTCCATATGTTAGTGGCAAGCTGTGATAAGTGATTCCTTCCTGTACTGATGAAGGGATTCATGTTCAAATGTAGCAATCTTGGACTTCTATGGTTTCAATGTATTCATATAATAATTTGTAATATATATTTGATGTAAAATCTCCCTGAGAACTATCTGTGTGTAAAAGTGTCTCATCTTCACACAGGGAATCTTGATCTGTGAGTGAATCTTCTAAATTTGGGGCACTTGTGACTGAAAGTTTTTCACTCTCATTCTTAAAAGACAAACTCAATCCAATCATCATCAAAATGATCACAATCGCACATACTATTGCTAACCCTACAGACACATACTTACAAGTACTCCTCTTACTTTGATCAGATTTCATGGCTTGTCTAGATTCAGACCACAATATATTTCAAATTAAAAATAAGAATAAATAAAAAATGCAAAATCTGCTTTCAATTATTTCAGTGTCTCTTTCGGTCTTGTCCTTGTTTGAGCAAAACAAGTTCAAGAACAGTCTCTTCAAAAACAAATCTCCAAACGTTTATCAGAAATCTCTCTTATTTACAAAAATTCAGAAGCTCCTACTAAAGGTTCAAATGTCTCTAATAATAAAACATCTGATAATCGCTAATTAGCATTTCCAGAAAATAGTGTCTCTGTTCATCCAGCGGCAACGCGATTTCAAAGTTCAGTTCTAAAGCATTTCAAGTTCCAAACTGTTTAGCTGGAGACGAATTGCTAACACAAAAGCCAACAAACTTCTTCTCCCAGCCATCAGTTGTGAAATAAGCAGAGTATCTTTGACTTGGCACTCTTTTGCTCTTTGGCCCCCTTGTCACAACCCTCAGTTTCACTGTCCCTTTGACCTGATTCTTCAGTCACTTCAAGTACAGTAGGAGGCACTTTTATCACTGGATCTGGGCTTTTCTCGGGCCACTCATCTCCAGTTACAACTCTTTTCCTTGGCGCAACTGGGGTTTCAACATGATCAGAGCTAGCAAGAGTCACCTGACTCTGTCTCAACCCTTCTGTACCTTCAAATGCTATTGACACAATCAGATTTTCACCAGGCTGTGCATGCTGTGTGTTACCCACTTGTCCAGTCTTCACAGCTTGGCTAACCTGGACCTTTTCTATCACTGTAACTGACCCTTCCGGAACAGCTGTTGTTTCACCAAGAGGACTTGGAACTTTGTGTTTGTGGCCCGCATGGATCAAGTTCAGAAGACCAGCATACTTCACAGCTCCTGTTGTCACTAGAACAACCTGATAGGGAACTTTCCAATGCGGCTCCAAGCATATCTTTCTTACATGCTTTTTCACTAATACCCAGGTACTAGGAGTGAGGTTGTGACAAAGTTCTTGTTGCGGTTGTGCAGTGGCTTCTCCAACCTGGCGAGACAAAGAACAAAACCGATCAGGTAGTCCTTTACAATAATCCAGAACGAAGTCATCTGTAATATTCACAACAGCATTTGCAGGCACTGCTGTCAATCTCATAGCGCTCCATGATGATCTCATGTGACGACAAGCCTGTCTTTCTGTCGGGTGTGCTACGCATACTCATCAGGACAAGAGGCAATGCATCTGGCCATTTCAGTGTTGTAGAATGCACATACGTCCACTAGTTGATACTTCAGTGTTCTATTTATCTGCTCTACCAGTCCTGAAGCTTCTGGTCTGTAACTGCAACACAATCTTTGCTTAACTTGTAATGCTGCACACAATAATTTAAGGGTCTCACCACTGAAATGAGTTCCTCGATTTGATTCCAGAGTAGTCGGAAAACCTGAATCAAAGTATCAACTCCCTCATCAACAGTTTTGCAGCTGTGAGGCTACCATTCCTTTGAGTTGGGTAAGCCTGTACCCAACGGAGAACACAAACACCACCACCAAAATATACCTCAGCCCACTGCACACTGGCAATTCCATGAAATCAAGCTGTATTTTGTTGAGCGGTCCTCCTGATCTGCCTATATGACTAAGTGTAACAACTGTATGTTTCCCTACATTCATCTGCTGCCACGTTATACATCTGTGACACACTGCTCCGCAAACAATCTGAATCTAGGGTTGTGCCATATTTGTGTGACTGTTCTAATCATTGCATCTCTACCAATGTGAGCTTGTCCAGAGTAGTACCTTGCCATCGGGCCCAATAAGCTATTTAGCAACACTGCCTTACCACCACTCGACAGCGAAACATCATCCTCATTCCTCTGGGCACATCCTGGTCTAACCTAATCCTGCTTCACTTCTTCTGTAACTTCATCCTGCAATCTTGTGACTTCTTCCCAAGTATCAATGGCTGTCATACAGACATTTTGACTTGTCTCATCGTCATTTCCATAGCTCTGTTCCTCATTTAAGGAAGTGCAATCCAGGGCACAATACCTCACAACTATGTCGGCATAAGTATTGCCCAAGGATATGTAATCACTTGATTTCTGGTGAGCTGCACATTTTACAATAGCAATCTTCACAGGTAACTGTAATGCTTTCAGTAATTGATAAACATTGCCACCGTTTCGAATAGGTGATCCAAAAGAGGTCATGAATTCTCCCCGGGACCACAACTTTCCAAAGTCATGAACGCCACTAAATCCATATTGGCTACCAGTAAATATGGTCACTTTGAGTTGTTCAGAAACCCAGCATGTTCTAGTAAGAGCAATCTATTTGGCAACTTGGACAGAAAAGACTCCTCGAAGCCAAGAGGCTTCTGTCACACCTGAGACTGTGCAAACTGTATAACCAGCTCTCAGGGCACCATCAGGATCTCTTAAACAGGAGTCATCAACAAAAATAACATAGTCATTTTCTTCCAAGGGGAAATCTTGAATATTGCGTCTTGGTTTGGTGCACAGTTCATTCATCACAAGACAACCATGCTCAACCTCAACTTCGCGATCACTTGCATTTTCAACTGGAATTAGCAAAACACACTTAGAACACTGCGTCTCTTTATATTGACATTAGAAGAACCCAAAATGATCTGTTCATAGCGGGTGAAATGTGTATTTGTCAAATGCTGAGTCTTTATAGGAAAACCTCCATTGAATGGGGGATAAAAACATTCAGTGGGTGGCCCATAACAATGCTTTTGAAATGTTCTATACCGACACTTAATGCGGCAATGGCTTTTAGACAGCCAGGCAACGCTGCTGCTAAGGGATCAAGTGTGCCTTAAAAATATGCCACAGACTTGTTTGCATTTTCCATGTAACTGGGTTGAAACAGAGAGAGCATATCTATCACTCTCACAGCAAAACAAAGAAAAACATTTGTGGTAATTGGGCACTCCCAGAACCAGGGCTCAGCACAATCTTCCTCTCAGCTCAGTGAAGGCACGCGTCTATTCGTCATCAAATGGTACCGAATCAGACACATCTTTGTGTGGCAATCTCTGTGAGGGGCTGGACAAAAGGTAGAAATTAGGAATCCATTATCAGCAGTAGCTAACAATTCCCAGAAGCATTCTGACTTCCCGCTGAGTAACTGGGGGGATTCATCTGCATGATTGCTGAAATTCTCTCTTGGGACACCTTCCTTGCACCTTTCTTTGTGTGGTGACCTAAGTATCGGACTTCCTTTTTACAGTACTATGACTTTGCTGAGGAAACTTTATGTCCATTTTCTCCTAAATGATCCAAGAGAGCTATGGTATCTCTTCTGCAGGCTTCTTGAGTATTTGATGCAACCAACAGGTCGTCAATATACTGCACTAAGACTGAATAATAGGGCATTTTAAGGAACTCCAAGTTATTTTTCAAAATCTGATAAAAAAATTTATGGCAATTCCGTATATCCCTGCGGAGTATGACACCATGTTGAAATATGACTGCCAAATTCAAAAACAAAGAGGAATTGGCTTTTTCCTATGCAAAGGAATGTAGAAGAAGGCGTGGCACAAATCAATGATGACAAACCCCTCTGCTTTACACAGTATCTGAAATAAAATCACTGCTGGATTTGGTACAACAGGACAACAAGGAACGATAATCTTGTTCACTTTTCCCAAATCTAGAAATATATGTTATTTCCCATTGAGCATCAGCAATCTTAAAATAGAGGAATTGCAAGGGCTTTCCAAAATTTCCTTCAGAACACCTTGCTCAATCAGACTCTCAATCAATGGTGTTATTCCTGCAACTATCTCGGGTGTCATGTTGTAAGATGATACCCTTGGATACACTGCATTTGGCTTCACTGTAATTGTGACCGGATCAACTGCTTTTATGAGACCTATATCCTTTCCTGAAAAAATCCCAAACGTCAAGAAGAATTGTCTCTTGCAATTCTTCTGGCAAGTCATTGCATGTCATCACCGGATATAGCGAGACAAGTGGCTACTGTTCTACAATTTTACAAGGGACATCTTCTTCCTCATTTGTTTGCATTTCTATTCCTTTGGGTGCGCAGCTAATGAAACAGTTTAGCTTAGACAGAGGGTCACGTCCTAACAGATTTACTGGACTTGAATCGCAAACCATAAATTGGCGCTTAACTTCAAATGTACCTATTTTTACTGGTACATGTTCCTTTATAAAATTTGTGAACTGCTTATTTGCTACTCCTACAACCTGAATTCTCCTTCCTGGTAAGGGCAAGTCTGGCACTTCTGTGGTTCTGACAGTGGAACATGTAGCTCCAGTGTCAACCAATTATGACACATCTCCCATAACGCTGTCTTTTACATAGATCTACCTCTAAGGACCCAGCTAACATGCAATCCTCATCATCTGAACTATAACTGCGAAATGTTTCTAAGAATTCCTCATCACTCAAATCAATTAAGGGAAACTCTTTATGCCATCTGATTCATATTTGCTTTTGTCAATTGATTTGGATTCACATTTGCAATCTGTTTCATGTTTTGCTGAGGAACAATCACCTGCTGCTGTGTCATCGGGGATTGTGGTACCTGCATTTGTTGTACTGGGGACACGTGTACATTTGGAATTCGGGGTCTTTGGACTCTCTGAATTTGAACCTGATTATTACCTTGAGGATGAGCAACTCCAACATTCTGAACCAAATTATTCACATTATTATTTTAGGGCCTTCCCTCTACCGATGACCAAAACGTCCGCAAGCATGTCATGGATTTGTTTTCTTCAATGACTGAACGCCGACCAAATTTCTACTCTGATCTACCTGAACACCATGTCCACCACATCTAGGCTGAACCATATTGCTAACCTGCCGTTGCACACGTTGTATTTCACTTGTATTCACCATCACCAATGCGCTCTGACTTCCCCTATGTGCAGCCTTCAATTGCATCACCATCAACTTTTCCCTCAACATTTTCTGCTTCAATTCAGTTTCATTGCTGCAGTACCTTGCATACCGCAGGACATCATCAATAGGTTTGTTATGCCAACATATAAAATGCTGCTAAATCATTGCACTAATGTGTGGCTTCAATTCTGGCACAAACCTAAACACAAAATGACCCGTATCTTTTGGCTCTATGTTCTCTGTATCGCTATGCTGTTTGAAAGCTTGCAACAATCTCTTATAAAAAGCATGAATAGACTTTTTAGTTTCCTGTGCTGTCCTGGCAATTTTCTGCCAGTCAATGTCTTTCGGGGACACTTTGTCCTTCAGGAATTCAGTTACTTTATGATACTTTTTTTATCACCTCTTCAGACAGAGCACCTGTTAATGGATTTCTCGGAGGTTCACGCTCAGGCCAATCAGCACTCAGTCCACAAGTCAGCTGGAACCACCATGTCAAACAACCTATTCGTATCTTCCCAAAGGCATTTTGAAAGTTTCACAAATCTCTCACTCCTACTTCAAAGTACACGCACATAACCTCCACCTGGTAATCCTCCCATACTGACAGACCTTGAAAACAAATATTATTTCTCTGGGGTACGTCTTACAGGTTAGTGCAATGTACACTCATAATCTGATCAGGTCTGGGCATGTAAGAAAGTGGGACTCTCTGGGGAAACCTTGTACCAAGAACTGGTCCTGCCTGATTTAGCATCTGGTTACGTTCTGAAATTTGTATAACGGTGGAGGGTGGGCCAAAAGAATCTGATCTCGCCATCGCTGAATTGTTTCAGTGAACTGATCTCTGCCTGCTAATCGGTGAAATCCCAGCAGATACAGCTGGCGTTTCAGGATCCCCTGAAACATTCATTGATTAATTCCAGGGTTACTTGAAGTATACAAGGGAACAACTGGACCTATAGTTACAGGAACTGTTAGTGCATCGAGCCCATCGTTTGTCCGACTCTGTGGAATTGTCATCCCAGTACTTTGACCTGTCAAAACAGTACTGAAAGTCTGTCCTGTTTGATTTGACATTGTCTGCATTGGCGTATACAGAGGCATAGGCTGATTCTGGTTAAAATTCTGCACAGACATTGTTACTTTAGGTGTCTGTACCATTTGATTCACATTAGCACTTGGCATTACTTGATTCATAAATGGGTTTGGTATTGCTTGAGTTACAAATGGACTTAAAATAGACCATTTGTATTAACAGTCGGAACAGGTGGATAAAGCACTGGCACTTGTGTAACTGAATTTGCAGGTGTGCCTGGAACTGTCTGATTCGGGATCTGTGAAACTGGAGCAGTTGGCACATTCAGGGCTACATTCTGTACTGCTTCACTACTTGTTTCTACCTCAACTGAATGATTTGGGGGGGCAATTCATCAGAAGCTGATTTGTGAACTTCTGAATCACTCTCATATGTGACCATCTTTTTACCCTCAACTTCTGCTGTCTGCTCTGCCTTTCCTGTCAGTTTCTTACGAGTCTTAGGTTTTTTACTCCCATCACCTTCTTCTTTAATAGCTGGAAACATTCTCACTCCATCTATTATCTCTGCTCTCCACATTTTTTGTTCTTCATCCCATCTAGATTCTGCTAATGTCTTAATTGCTTTCTGCATTCTATTCTCAGATTTCGTTGTTGATCTCTGTCTTGCAATAAGTACTAAGGACTTCAAATTGTGCAGGTCTTGAAGGTAGTTTTCATTCCTACATTACTCTCTTCAAATTGTCTAACACTCTCAAATTAAATGTTCCATAACGAGAAAAAGCTAACAAACCCTCTTTCTCAGTTCCTTTACACAATTGTTTAAGCCATTTGCATGCGGAAACTCCTTTTATTTCTGCTATGTTGTAGGAAAATGGCTCCTTCTTGCAGTTACCCCCCCACTTTTTGCCTGATATTGATGCTGACTTGACTGAGAAGTGTGCTGGGACCCTGCTAACCAGGCCCGGCACCAGTGTTCTTTCACTAAAAATGCACCATTGTTTCCACAATTGGCACACCACTGGCACACAGATAAGTCCCTTGTAAAAGGTACCAAGGTCCCTGTGACCACGGAGGGTCCCAAAGGGCTGCAGCATGTCTTGTGCCACCCTAAGGGACCCCTTACCTAACACATGCACACTGCCATTGGAGATTGTGTGTGTTGGTGGGGAGAAAAAGGTAAAGTCGACATGGCATCCCCCTCAGGATGCCATGCCCACAAAATACTGCCTGTGGAATAGGTAAGTCACCCCTCTAGCAGGCCTTACAGCCCTAGAGCAGGGTGCACTATACCACCGGTGAGGGCATAGCTGTATGAGCAATATGCCCCTACAATGTCTAAGTCTATTCTTAGACATTGTAAGTACAGCGTGGCCATATTAAGTATATGGTCTGGGAGTTTGCCAAAACGAACTCCACAGTTCCATAATGGCTACACTGAACACTGGGAAGTTTAGTATCAAACTTCTCAGAATAATAAACTCACACTGATGTCAGTGCTGGATTTATTAAAATATGCACACAGAGGGCATCTTAGAGATGCCCCCTGTATTTTACCCAATCCTTCAGTGCAGGACTGCCTGGTCTGTGCCAGCCTGCCACTGAGACGAGTTTCTGACCCCCTGGGGTAAGAGCTTTTGTGCTCTCTGAGGCCAGAAATAAAGCCTGCACTAGGGTGGAGGTGCTTCACACCTCCCCCCTGCAGGATCTGTAACACCTACCAGTGAGCCTCAAAGGCTCAGGCTTCGTGTTACAATGCCCAGGGCACTCCAGCTAGTGGAGATGCCCGCCTCCCGGACACAGCCCCACTTTTGGCAGCAAGTCCAGAGGAGATAATGAGAAAAAAAAGAAGGAGTCACCCTCCAGCCAGGACAGTCCCTAAGGTGTCCTGAGCTGAGGTGACCCCTGCCTTAGGAAATCCTCCATCTTGCTTTGGAAGTTTACCCCCAATAGGATGTGCCCCCCTTCCCCACAGGGAGGAGGCACAAATAGAGTGTAGCCACCCTCAAGGACAGTAGCCATTGGCTACTGCCCCCAGACCTAAACACCCCCCTAAATTGAGAATTTAGAGGTGACCCCGAACCCAGGAAACCATATTCCTGATGACCTACAACCAGAAGAAGGACTGCTGACCTGAAAGCCCCTCAGAGACGACGGAGACGGCAACTGACTTGGCCCCAGCCCTACAGGCCTGTCTCCAGACTCAAAGAACCTGCACAGCGACGCATCCAGCAAAACCAGCAACCTCTCAGGACTCAGAGGACTGACCTGCAACCAAAGGACCAAGAAACTCCCATGGACAGCGGCTCTGTCCAAAACAGCAACAACGGAAACATCTTTAAATGGACTCCAGCCTCACTTCGGAAGTGTGAGTCCCCAAACACTCTGCACCCGACGCCCCCGGCTTGTGTTCAGAAGAACCAGCACTGCAGAGAGGACCCCCAGGTGACTCCAACGACGTGGACACCCTGAGACGACCTCCCTGCACCCCCACAGCCACGCCTGCATAGATGATCCAAAGGCTACCTCTGAACGCGACGGCCCGGTATCAATGGAACCCGGCGCTTGGAAGAAGCAATGCACCACCAGTCCCCAGGTCCGAGAGAAACCAACTACCGGTGCAGGAGTGACCAGCAGACGACCCTCATCCTTCCCCAGTCGGTGGCTGGCCCGAGAAGCACCCTGGTGCCCTGCCTGCATCGCCAGAATGACCCCCATATCTCTCCATTGATTTCTACCTAAAACCCGACACCTAGTCCACACACTGCACCCGGCCGCCCCTTTGCCGCTGAGAGTGTATTTTGTGTGCCTGTTTGTGACCCCCCCAGTGCTCTACAAAACCCCCTGGTCTGCTCTCCGAGGACACAGGTACTTACCTGCTTGCAGACTGGAACCAGAGCATCCCTGATCTCCTTAGGCGCCTAAGCTTTTTGGGCCCTACTTTGACCTCTGCACCTGACCGGCCCTGTGTCACTGGTGCTAGGTGTTTGGGGTTGACTTGAACCCCCAACGGTGGGCTGCCTATGCCCCAGAGACTGAACTTGTAAGTGCTTTACTTACCTGAAAAACTAACCAATACCTACCTCCCCCAGGAACTGTTGATTTTTGCAATGTGCCCACTTTTAAAATAGCTTATTGGCATTTTTGACAAAACTGCGTACATTACTGTTTTAATTCAAAGTTCCATACTTACCTATGACAAGTACCTCACAATTGATGTACTTACTTGAATTCTGAATCTTGTGGTTCTAAAATAAATTAAGAAAATAATATTTCTCTATATAGAAACCTATTGGCCTGGAGTTAAGTCTTTGAGTGTGTGTTCTCATTTATTGCCTGTGTGTGTACAACAAATGCTTAACACTACCCTCTGATAAGCCTACTGCTCGACCACACTACCACAAAATAGAGCATTAGTATTATCTAATTTTGCCACTATCAACCACTATGAGGAACCCTTGGACTCTGTGCATACTATCTCTGACTTTGAGATAGTATATACAGAGCCAGCTTCCTACATTGATGGATCAGCGGTGGGGTCTAAGATTTAGCATTTGCTGGACTACTCAGCCAATACCTAATCACACAACAAAATTCCAAAAATTTTAATTAGAAACTGATTTTTGAATTTTTTACTATTTTTCTACATTTTTAAAAGTCCTGCTAGGGCCTTGTGTAAGTCCCTGTTAGCATTTATTTTTAAGTTTAAAAGTTTGTAAAAGTTAGGATTTAAGTACTAGAAGTAGTTTATAGTTTCTTAAAAAGTAATCCCAACGTTTAGAGTCATAATGAGTCAAACAGATGAGATAGTGATGGAACTCAACCTCACCCCTTACCTGCATCTAGGGATGTCAGAGTTAAGGTCTCTCTGTAAAATAAAACAGATAAAAACTGGGTCCAACCCTACCAAGGCAAAGCTCCAGAAGCTTTTTGCAGAGTTCACAAAGGACCACCCCTCTGATATGGAGGATCCTCCTTCAGATGGGGGAATTAGTGAACAGGAGGATAAACTAACCCTCTCCTGTCCTAAATAGGGAGGACAGGGCTCCTAGAACCCTGTCCCCACAAATCATAGTCAGAGCTCCTGGTTCTTCCACAGGGGAGACCCGTACCTCTATAAGCACTGAGGGAAGCCTCAATGAAGAGGACATCATTTTAGCAAGGATGGCCAAGAGATTGGCTTTGGAGAAGCAGCTCCTAGCCATAAAAGGGGAAAGAAAATAACTGGGTTTAACTCCTATAAAAGGTGGCAGCAACTTAAATAAGGTCAGAGAGGATACTGACATCCTAAAAATCCCCAAAGGGATTGTAACTAATTATGAGGAAGGTGATGACATCACCAAATGGTTCGCAGCTTTTGAGAGGGCTTGTGCAACCAGAAAAGTAAGCAAATCAAATCAAATCAAATCAATAGCATTTGTAAACCGCGCTACTCACCCGTGCGGGTCTCAAGGCGCTAGGGTGGAAAGGGGGGGTTATCGCTGCTCGAACAGCCAAGTCTTTAGGAGTCTCCGGAAAGCGGAGTGGTCCTGGGTGGTCCTGAGGCTGGTGGGGAGGGAGTTCCAGGTCTTGGCCGCCAGGAAGGAGAAAGATCTCCCACCCGCCGTGGAGCGGCGGGTGCGAGGGACGGCAGCAAGTGCGAGGCCAGCGGAGCGGAGGGGGCGGGTGGGGACGTAGAAGCTGAGGCGTCTGTTGAGGTATTCCGGTCCCTTGTTGTGGAGGGCTTTGTGTGCGTGGGTGAGAAGACGGAAGGTGATCCTTTTGCTGACTGGGAGCCAATGCAGGTGTCTCAGGTGTGCGGAGATGTGGCTGTTGCGGGGTACGTCGAGGATGAGGCGGGCCGAGGCGTTTTGGATGCGTTGCAGGCGGTTTTGGAGTTTGGCGGTGGTCCCGGCGTAGAGGGTGTTGCCGTAGTCCAGGCGACTCGTGACAAGGGCGTGGGTCACGGTTTTTCTGGTGTCGGCGGGGATCCAGCGGAAGATCTTGCGGAGCATGCGGAGAGTGAGGAAGCAGGCGGAGGACACGGCGTTGACTTGCTTGGTCATGGTGAGAAGAGGGTCCAAGATGAAGCCGAGGTTGCGGGCGTGGTCTGCGGGGGTCGGTGCGGTGCCGAGGGCCGTGGGCCACCAGGAGTCGTCCCAGGCGGACGGGGTGTTGCCGAGGATGAGGACTTCCGTTTTTTCAGAGTTCAGCTTTAGGCGGCTGAGCCTCATCCAATCTGCGACGTCCTTCATACCCTCTTGTAGGTTGGTCTTGGCGCTGGCGGGGTCCTTGGTGAGGGAGAGTACAAGTTGGGTGTCGTCGGCGTAGGAGGTGATGATGATGTCGTGCTTGCGTACGATGTCGGCGAGGGGGCTCATGTAGACATTGAAGAGTGTCGGGCTGAGCGATGAGCCTTGAGGTACGCCGCAGATGATCTTGGTGGGTTCTGAGCGAAACGGAGGGAGGTAAACTCTTTGGGAGCGGTTAGCGAGGAAGGAGGCGATCCAGTCCAGGGCCTGGCCTTGGATCCCGGTGGAGCGTAGGCGGGTGATTAGGGTGCGGTGACAGACGGTGTCAAAGGCAGCCGAGAGGTCGAGGAGAATGAGGGCGACTGTTTCACCGTTGTCCATCAGGGTTCTGATGTCGTCTGTGACTGAGATGAGGGCGGTTTCCGTGCTGTGGTTGGTTCGGAATCCGGTTTGTGAAGGGTCGAGCAGGTTGTTGTCTTCCAGGAAGGTGGTCAGCTGTTTGTTGACGGTCTTTTCTATTACCTTGGCTGGGAAAGGTAGAAGAGAGATGGGGCGGAAGTTTTTCAGGTCGCTTGGGTCAGCCGTAGGTTTCTTTAGTAGGGCGTTGACTTCAGCGTGCTTCCAGCATTCGGGGAAGGTAGCAGAAGAAAAAGAAGAGTTGATGACGGTCTGGAGGTGCGGGGCGATGATGTCGTCGGCTTTGTTAAAGATGAAGTGCGGGCAGGGGTCCGAAGGGGCGCCGGAGTGGATAGAGTTCATGATGGATTTGGTTTCTTCCGTGTTGATGTGGGTCCAGTTGTTGAGGGTGATGTCCGGGGAAGCGGGTTCAGTGGTGTATGGTTGGGTCTGGTGTCCGAAGCTGTCGTGGAGGTCGCTGATCTTGCGATGGAAGAAAGTGGCGAGGGATTCGCACAAATCCTGTGAGGGCGTGACGGCGTTGGCGCTGGCGCTGGGGTTGGAGAACTCTTTGACGATGCTGAAGAGTTCTCTGCTGTTGTGGCTGTTTTTGTCTAGTCTGTCGGTGAAAAAGTTCCTTTTGGCAGTGCGGATCAGGTGGTGGTGTTCGCGTGTAGCGTTCTTGAGGGCGGTCATGTTGTCAGCGGTGTGGTCCTTGCGCCAGGCCTTCTCAAGGGCACGACAAGTTTTCTTTGATTCTTTGAGGGTGTCAGAGAACCAGAGAGGTTTTTTGGTGTTGGTCTGTCGATGCGTGCGTTTGAGGGGAGCAAGGTTGTCAGCGCATTTGGAGATCCAGTTTGTGAGGTTGAGAGCTGCGTCGTTGGGGTCGGTGGTGAGGGTGGGTTGGTTGGCGGCGAGAGCGGAGAAGAGTTGCTCTTCAGGGATCTTGTTCCACTGTCGACGAGGGATGGGTTGAGTGCGGAGGTGGGAGGTCTCGCGTCGGAATGTGAAGTGGACGCAGCTGTGGTCGGTCCAGTGCAGGGCAGAGGTGTGGCTGAAGAAGACGTGTTTGCTGGCGGAGAAGATAGGGTCGAGCGTGTGTCCGGCGATGTGGGTGGCGGTGTTCACCAGTTGTTTGAGGCCGAGGTTGGCGAGGTTGTCGAGCAGGGTGGTGGTGTTGGGGTCGTTGTTTTGTTCCAGATGGAAGTTGAGGTCGCCTAGGAGGATGTAGTCCGGTGAGGCGAGGGCGTGCGGGGAGATGAAGTCGGCGATGGCGTCGCTGAAAGCAGATCTCACTGGAGAGGTCTCCTTTGGGAAATGTTCACTGGAAAGTGTAGGGCTAGACTCCTCACACTCTCTGGTAAGGATACAGAATCCTATGACCTCATGAAGGCTACCCTGATTGAGGGCTTTGGATTCTCAACTGAGGAGTACAGGATTACGTTCAGGGGGGCTCACAAAACCTCGAGCCAGACCTGGGTTGATTTTGTTGACTACTTAGTGAAAACGCTGGATGGTTGGGTAACTGGAAATTAAGTGCATGACAATGATGGGCTTTATAACTTGTTTATGAAAGAACACATTTTAAGTAACTGCCTCAATGAAAAGTTGCATCAGTATCTGGTAGACGTCGGACTAATTTCTCCCCAAGAATTGAGAAAGAAGGCAGACCACTGGGTCAAAACTAGGGTAGACAAAACTTCCACAGGGGGTGACCAAAAGAAAGGGGTTACAAAGCCTCCCGAGGAGAAAGTGGGTGACACTAGAAATAAAGAAAAAGAGTCCTCTGTAGGCCCCCAAAAACCAGTCCAGGTGGGTGGGCCCCAGAACACAACCCAAAACAAAGGTGGGTACCAGGGTAAGAACTGGGATGCCATTAAGTCATGGTGCCACAACTGTAGACAGACAGGGCACCGCGCCAAGGACACTTCTTGTCCCAAAAACAAACCACCTAGCAAAATCCCAGGGGTGACCAGTGTAGCCATTGGGGATGACTCCTCAGATGAGGAGGTCCTCATAGCCTTCTACTGGAGAAAGGGCCCAACAGGTGAGTTGGAGATACCAGAGGGAAGTAGACACTTCCACCACCTACTGGTGAATGGAATCCCAGCTACTGCCCTGAGAGACACTTGTGCCAGTTCACACTATTGTGCATGACAGGCTGGTGCTCTCAAACCAGTACATCCCAGGGGAGACTGCCAGAATAAGGGTTAGCCCAGATAAGGTCACTAAAAGGCCTGTGGCTTTAGTGCCCCTAGAAGTGAGTGGGACTCTTAGCTGGAGAAGGGGGGTAGTCAGTGCAGACCTCTCCTTTGATTGTCTTCTTGGAAATTACCACACAGAGGTTGGTCAGACCCCAAGAGAGGAACTGGTCCAGTGCCAGTCCTCTCCCAAGGATTCTGGTGGTGCTGCCCCTGCAGTAACTGCAAGTAGGCCCCAGAAGAAAAAGAAAAGAAAACAGTGCAGGAAAGGTGGTCAACCTTTAGCCAAGGTTCCAACAAGCCAAGGAGATTCTGCTTCAGTAGGGGAGAACTCCAAAAGTGGCCCTAGTAAAGTCTAACCTGACCCACAAGAAGTCCTGGCTAGTCGGGCAACTGTTAAGCATGAGTGGGTGGCTCCTCAGCTAACAAAAGAAAGAGTAGAAGAAGGGTGTTTACTACAAGATGTAGCAACCACCCACTCTACCATAGCAGACAGGCACCCTGAACTCAAAGAAGCCTATAATTTAGCCCTTCCCTTGATGGTGAAGAGCTAAAGGTGTGGTTCTGGGCACTGATAGCAGTCAGTGGCCTCTGCTGGGTGTTAGCCTTTATTTTGGCACTATCCTTGGCATGGTGGTCTGACCCCATGCCAAATAGCAGGTTAGACCCCCTGACCCTGTTGGTCATGGTGGGGTTACTCCAGCTATGGGTAACCTCTTTGGGTAAGCTAGGGGTGACTTTGGCTAAGATATGATTAGCAGAGGTGGATACCTCTATCCCCAAAATATAGAGAAGGGGTCATAAGCTGGGGTTCCCTCAGGTGGGACGTCTTCACCCTCTGTAACTGGAATAAACACATCACCCTTTAGCGCACTTCATAATGCTTTGAAAATTTTCATTTGTGCACAAATTCAATTAACTGCAATGATTTTCAGTCGAATCAGGAAGTAATTTCAATCTCACAATCCTTTCTCAACCAATAGCAACACAGTACTGTCCACCAATACCAGCACTGCTACACACTAACTGACCTATACCAATTCAAAACAAAATTACGTCACACTCGCTTCGTTCAGCAGCTGCGGTCACTTCGCAATTGTCTTTCACACAATTGCTTACTCGCACCTAATGAATAATATTGCGAGCAAAAACCAACAACCTGTCTACACACTAGAGATAGGAATTCAAACACTTCAAAAGCTGTACGGGCTACACTTTCAACTGTGGCTTTCACAATTACACAACAAGTAAAACGTGACCAGCAATTCTCACTCCGGTTGACGTAAATCCTCCATGTGCACCCAATTCACTAAATACCAACCAAGACCTCACACTACCTAAAGAAAAACTATTGGCACCCTCAAGGACATCTCATGACAAGTACCTCACTGCAGACAATAAATTATCCAAGTGTCTTCTACACTTGTGTGTTATCCCGGGATCTTAGGCCACGGTGGACCCGTCAACAACAACAACTGTGGACATTTTTTTCAGCACAAAACGCCACAATCACTTCGAGTATGACAACTCCGCAAAACCTTTCACAATATCACACTTCAAGGCAATCTTCAAGACAGAAGCATCAGAAGCGCAAAACCCTATTTATACTCATGCAACACAACACTTGTAGTCACAGCGCTGGAATTTCATCAGTCTCTGGAACGGACCGTCAGAGGAATTACGGGGTGTGCAATTTGTGGACTGGGTAATGACATGAGGTCAATCCTATCTCCCTAACACTAAACTAGAATATGGTTTCCCCTTTTATGGGAAGAAACCATCAATCTGCTACCAGATGTGTGGACGCATTTTTCATCCTTTGCAGGAATCAAATGCGCAACTAGGCTGATGGACCTCTGGACCCAGAAAGATATGTGGTGAACCATCAATAATATTTCAGCACCCAACAATGTAGACACCATGACCAATGTGGGCACGGAAGGAAAACTCCAACCAGGAATAAAGTTAAAATCTTTATTACAAACACAATTCACAGTTCAAAGGCGAAGGCGACGAAATAGATTCAGGCATACCAACATAAATAAAACTAAACATTCAAGAAGACTAATACATAAAATCAATAAGAATATCTGTGGTACATATATAATACTTTCAGAATTTACAATCATTAATCAATTCAAATTTAGCAGAGTCAATAATCTTTGGCTGGGAACAGGTCAACCATACAGCTAGCAAAATTAGGGAAATACGTGTGGGGAGGAACACATGCGGGTAAAATACAAAAAGTACAAAAGGCCAAAAATAATTTGGAAAAATAATAATTTGGGTTACATGTCACTAATTGAAAAGAAAAAGAAAAAAGAAAAAGCGTCAACATAGTGGGGTTTCTAACTTATAAGGGCATTTCATGGGGCAATGGCAAATGGCAGGGACGGACACAGCATTCAGGGAATCTTCATCAGCAAAGCATCTAGTCAGCAGGGCTTCTGCAAGCATCAGGAAAGCATCTGGGGCTGACCAAGACTTCTCAAAGTTCCTATTGTCCATTGATATTTTAAAATGCACATCATAATCTGATTTGCCAATGGACATCATTCATGTCACGTTGAAGGGGCATCATCCAATTACAATTGATCTCTAGACTCCAGGTAGCAACAGTTTGACAATTTCCCAAGTCTGTCATGGGAACATCTCATTTCTGTGTGTCTCCAAACAAGTTTCAAACAAATGTATACAATCTCAATCCATGTTCCTGCTCTATAACATCTCCAAGAACAAATGGGTACAATTGTCCACAGTTGAACAATAGACTTATTACGAATGGACTTTGCTTCTCATGGAAACAAAATCTGAAAGAAGACTTCATGTTATGAAAAATTAATTTAACCCTTTTACATGGCTGCAAAATGCAAGCTCTGTAGGTCTTACTTATGCTACCACAAGGGAAATATAAAATGCATTTGATTATTATTTTTTAGTAAAACATATAATATGCAAACTTATAAATTTAACTTCATCAGTATAAGAAAAACATTTCATTTAAATGGAAAAGCACACATCTTTCTGGGTCCAAAGGTCCATTGGCCTTGTTGCACATTTGATTCCTGTGAAGGATGAAAAATGCGTCCACATAATCAACCAAACAAAATATCTTTTTTTTGCTAAATTCTGCCATCAGAGGTGCTACGAGCCCAGGAGAAACAATGTAGATCTGCTCTGAAATGAAATTAGTGAACCCCTCAATGTGTACTGTAGAACTGCGTTTCTTGAAATAGTAGGGAAAGTCCAAAAATACAAAATAGTATGCTAGAGGCTGGTGTCAAATAGGCAGTTTTGTGGCCCATGCCATGTCCGCTAACTAATGTTGCCAGATTGCGCCATGTCTGTAGGATAGTTTCTGTTAACTATAATTGGCTACTTTTGAAGCAAACAGGTATTACTACTCTCAGAATGTATTAACATGTTTGAAATAAGGCCAGGGTTGAATCTATGGTGTGATGCTTGCCACACATGAAGTGATCTTGCAACTCTATAACACCACGCAATACAGGCAATGTTGTCAGTCAGGCAGAGCTCTTGCAGCATCCTCACCTAACTGAGTCAACTAACCCCTAGTTAGGGCTGATACCCTCACATGTCAGGAAGGGGTTGGAAACGGTGAAGCAGACTCCTGCAGTTGGAAAATATTCTTAACTTAGACTGTCACTTTCCTACTCACATAGCCATCTTCCTTTAAAGTTACCTGTGAGAAATACATATATTAATTGGATAGTTAAATTTTACTGTGCAATGTATTACCCATATTCAGGTTATACTATATATTTTTAATGAAATGTGCATTTTGTGGTAAAATAATAATTGTGTGATTTGGTAATTTGTGTTTTAAGCACCTATCGGTGAGAAAACTGTTTGATAAGCAACTTATTCTTAACAGTCTTCAATGGAGCCAAGCTCTCTAAAGATAGAATTGAATGACCAGCAGTTGGCTCTTAACCAGGATTGAAAGCCAAGCAATGGTACATTAGTACTGTGATTTAACACTGCTGCGACAACTGAACAATTTAGTGAACAAAGTAATAAACAGAAAAAGAATAGAGTGTAACTATATTGCATATCCAGAATCGCCATGTTAAAAGAAGCGCAGGTATGGAGTGCATATTTATATCTGTGCATTTGTCACATTGGCTCTCATTGTACAAATGAGGCTGTTGGATTTGAGCGGCAGCATCACCTGAATTGTAAGGAACTGAGTCCAATCCCACACCACGTGAAAACTGTCAGCCTAATCTGTTTCCGGCTAGCTAACAGTGCCTCATCACTGCCCAAGAGCAGGGATGATTTGTGGCAACTGGGCGCATGACTTTGTGACTTCTCTGGGAAATCGTCGTGGATCAGTTCTCATCCTTTTCTCTCAGTTACATTAGTCTCACACATGCAAAGACAAACAGAGGCAGAAAATGGTTCAATATTATTCATTGAATAAGCTGCGTCTTAGATAAAATGACATGAAATGCAATAATTAGAATGATGAAACACACTAGAAGCTGAATGGTGACAAGGAAAGTGAAACACAGGAAAAGTCCCACCATGCTGTCACTTTGCACAGTATATTCAATTCCTACCTAATCTAAGTTAGAGCACAGCAGGACAAGCCCTAATCCGCCCTTCAAGATTACCACTGGGAAGACATCATCCCCCATACCTAACATATAACAGTAGTGAAGAAGACTGGTATCTGTAGAGACACCATCCCCATGTGGGCCAGGGAAACAGCTATAATGAAGTCAGACAGCATGTGGTCGTGGTCATCTGGCTGGAACCTCCTTCTAACCTGCATGGAACAGGGAAATGTTTTTATAATAAAACAGTTGATGTTCTGAGCAAATGTACCCATGTAAAAATGCATGTGTTTCTGTGAATGTTAGAGACGCAGTGTACCACTTGTGCCGGGATATCCTATCTTGCTGCAGCCTTGAGGAAAGCACAGAGTGAAAGAATGTCGTGCTAAAAAATGCAATGCTTTCCTAGGTGTAAGGACAACAAGATAAAAAAATAAAAATACCACCACTAATGTGACCAATTCTAAAATAATAAAATGAAATAGAATAAAATGTTACAAGGCTAAAGGGCACAAGCAGCAGGCCTAGTTACTAAAATAATGTTTCCAGATGCATCACTAACATGGCTCTACAACACATTCACCCTAACATTTTCTTGGTAGAACCCCAGCAAGATCCGACTCGGTATACATTTTAAAAAGTGCTCACTTTGCTGTCGAAGAAATTAAATGTAAAAAAAGATTTTCATGATAGAGGAATTAGGAACAGTTTATCTTAGGAAGTTGTGTGACACTTGACCCGCTGTCTTTGAACAAACACCAAGAGCTGAAAGAAAGCTGGAACGTTTCTAAGCCTCTTTAGAGAGATTCTCCAACTTAAATCATCAGTCGTTATTTGTGGGTGCTACAGCACCGATGGAACCCTACTTTCCATGCCTATGGTTAATTATCCTTTTCTCCTGGGCCTTCTGTTAATTTTTCTCTCACTCCCAGTTGTGCTTGGTTTGTAACTGTCATCGCCTTGCAGTGAAATGCCCCATTAAGAGGATTTCTTCAGATAATGGCCAGGGGTATAGCTTGGTCAGTGAGATTGTGGGGGTGTGAGTTTCAGGTTTTCCGACAATCAGCCTGGCATATAATGTTTAAATACATATACGACAAGCAAGTTGCATAAGAGGGGCCTAAGGAGCAGTGGGAGGATGGTAGGTGTATTGGTAGGAGCACTAACAGAGAAAACACAATATTTTGTCAAATAACCTACATTTTTGAAGACGTTGAAAACAGAAGGAGAGAGTATGTGTGCATTTTTGTCTGTGTGCATGTAAAAATTCCTGGTGAACCTGACAGACACATCACCATACCCGACTGAGAGCACCTGTACCCAACTATTTATCAGAAAATACATTTATTAGGGGGATGTAGCACCCCGTAAACCCCCCCCCCCCGAAGCTATGCCCCTGATAATGGCTGTCGGAGCCACACTTGCAGCAGAACTGCAGTTGTTGAACATACTCCAGTTGGTTCTTCCGGTGGGGTTGCCTCTGGTCTGGGCTCCCCCAATGTGTCTGTCTCTCTGGTTTTCTGGTCTTTTTTCTTCCACACTGGCTACAGTAACCTCAGGTGTGTTAATCGTGTGAGTTACTTTCTGGTGAAATTGTTCCAGTCTTTTCTGCACCCTGTTTGCTCCATAAGAAGTCAGGAGCAGCTGCAAGTTTGCTTATGCAAAGCTACTGAGACAGTGGTCTAGACTTTAAATGCTGCTTCTTCTCCAGGGACCCTTGTTGATTCCTCTAAGACCCCTTTGCCCCGCCAAAACCCTTCCCAAAGAGCAAATTAGCTGCAGTTAGAAGTCGCGGCTTGCAGCACTAATAAGGGGCAGGTTAAGTGCAGCACTACAGGGATGAGGGGTGTGGTGGAGGAGCAGGGAGGGGGGTACAATTAATTATTACAAAAAATGTAAAAACCTACCTTCGCTGCACCACTCCTCTTGCTCCTATCGCTGCAGGCGGGCACAGGCTTCCAGCCTGCCCTGCGGCCAATCCTGACGCTGCTCAGAGCAGCGTCAGGATTGGCTGGGAGTACCCAGCCAGGGTGCTCCTGGGCAGACTGGGAGTCTGTGCAGGCTCTCTCCAGCCTGGCAACTGAGTTGCTAGGCTGGAGAGAGTCTACTGCGCATGTGTGTTTGGCCGGCCAGGAGTTGGTGTAGGATTGCAGTAGAAGAGCAGTGGCAAATCAGGCGTAAATCATTCTGTGATTCACAAAGATGACTCACTCCAAATCAAGTGACATTGAACTTGTATGTTATTTTTATTCCAAAGCGAGAGAAGGCTTATTGAGCGTCAGCCCGGACTTAAGAAAAGTCAGATGCCATCTCCCATGAAGCGCAGACCCAGAACAGGAAAGTATTGTTTGATTTATCTTTTTGAATGCTTCCTAAAAATCTCCTTTTTATTTAGCTAGTGAGAGGAGTTTTGTCCTGGGAAGATAAATAACCTACATTTTTAAAAATACCAAAGTCAAAGTGTATTTTAGCATGCAACAGGAAAATAATGTTTAAAAGTTAGTACATAGCTGGAGGCGCCAACCCAATTAGTATTCCATGAATGGGAAACCATTTTATGAATGAAACCACAGCTGAAACCTCGAAGGTCATGTCTAACCAAGTTGTGGATTAAATGAAATGTTATGTAAACCAAAAGAGACATTTAAGCTGGCCTAAGGTAAGCCTGCATTTAAATGTTATATCATTTTACTGACCGAACGTAAATGTATTATAATTTCACTGATGAAAGTAACCAGTAGTGTTATTTATCTTGAATGAACTATTTATTTATCAACAATTAGAGATATGGGATAGCTCACAGAATGGATTAAGAGCAACTGTTCTATATGAATATAACTGCATTCAGTGCACTCTGAACATTTACATATGTTGTACATTCATTTACTTATTTTTAACTAATGTTCGTGGGCTATTTTACAGCCACAGTGCAAACTATATGTTACAGGAAACAGTCACAGTTGGGGGTGCTGTGGTAAACAGAGACACGTGGAAAGAGCTTAGCAATCATATACCTCAGTGCAATGGTGGTCTTTCTGCACCCAGACCTCTCTCTCAGTGTGTTAAACTGCTCTAAGTCCACACTAGCCATTTGTGTTCAGGAAGGGCCTTTGACGTGGGTCCATTGGTTTTTGGTTCTTGGTGTAGAAGTCCTGCCAGTTCTGCTTTGAAATGAATGGCTCATTGTTGCTGTCACTCACATTGGTTTCAATGGCCTCAATGGGCTTTGTAGTATTAGCGTCAACATTTTTTATGCTAATCCTGCAAAGCTCCAAACTAGCATAAAAAATGTTGCCGCTAGTTCCCCTAACTACCGCCATGGTGCACCATATCTTAGATACGGGGCACACATGGTGGCTTTAGCGGGGAGCTAAGGGGTGTCTTACATTTTAACGACAGATAATGTTGACCTGTCTAATCTGCTGATTTCACTGCCTACTTATTTCATTTTTATTTAGTTCTTTTTTTAATATAATTCTGTTAAAGCCTTGCATCCAGTTTGTCCAAGTGCTTTACACAGAAGTTTCGTTGTGCATAGTTCTGCAGAGTAGATCACGTCAAGTTTGAATCATTAAAGTCTATATGAATGAATTTAGTCAAAAAGAGATGGTATAATAGACTGGGACAAATTGAAGGTTTCTGGTGTTACCTTATCTAGAGTTTCTAGAACATGGCCCAGAAATGGGGCTTTCTAGACCCTCTGGGACTAATGACTTTGTCAATGTACTAATCCAAAGCAGAAAGACAATTGAATTGGACTTGCACCGACACCCAGCATCCATCGCAGCGGAAGCCGCTCCTTCTCCTTCACAGCAGCGATGTCCTGGAACAGCCTGCCCGTCCACCTCTAAACAGCTTCCTCAGTGGCAGACTTCAGAAGGATTCTCGAGATGTGGCTTTTCTATGGAGACCCATCACATCACCCTCAGCGCCCAGATAACCATAGTGATAGTGATGTGCTTTACAAATGCTATGATTGATTGCAACAACCTTGCACCCCACTGAACAGTACTTGAGAGAGATGTGTGAAAGGTAACACTCAATGCTGTGAAATATCACAGGGATGATTACTGGAACCCACACCCTCTTTCATGACAGAAAAGCACATTCAAGAACAAGGAGAAACAATGGAAAGAGTTTCAAGATTTATTTTAAATTAAACTTCTATGCTAATGGACAAACTGTGAATTGTAATCATAATAAAGACAAACAGAATAGTAGCTACAACATTTACATGTACAAAATCCAACATATTGGCTGTTTAGATTGAGCTCAACGTCACATTCGTGTTTTTTGCTTGCTAAGTTAAACTCACCAGCAAAAGAAAAACTAATTCTAATTGTAAAATTGGTTAGCACTCTCACACCTGTTTCAAACAATGAAAATACATCTCTATATAATAGCTTAATCTGTTATTCTTGTCTCTGCTGGAAGGAAGGCTGATGAGCCCCTAGCAAGTCAAGGATGAATACTCCTCCTGGTAGCCTTTGGTGAAAGTATGTGAAACGATTCTGCATGGCCTGTCTCATCTCAGTCTCGCAGCACAAAAGTCCTCTGTAAGCCTTCACACTCTGTTCCTAACTCACATAACATTATCTGGCCATTATTGAAACGTTTAGAATAAACAATTAGTAGAAAGTGGACTTTTCATCCTGTGAAACCAAACAATAATAAAAAACAAGAAATCAGTTTTTATGAAACTTTGTTAACCACTCAGCAATAATGATTTTAGTAAAAAACCCACCTCAGATTAAATACTGTAAATATATGCAAGTTGACCTGATTATCGCTTTTCAGAGACAGTACACAAACATGATTTCTATATGAATTAAAATTGTAATTCGGTTAAAAATAAATAACCATAAAAGAGCACAAATTCATCACATAAAACATATGTATACATATAAATAGATAAAAATGAGCATCTAAGGAGATAAAAAAAGAAACAAATGATGTAGGGAACATTAAAAAGTGTTAAAAATCATTGCATTCTATATTTCTAATTTATATGTAAACGATTAACAAATATAACCTAAAAAGTGTGATACCTGGAAGAAAAAACATACTTATAACATATCTAGCATGATAAGAAAGGTATATGCAATTAATATACTTGGATATTTCTGCTTAGTTGTGCAATTATAAAATGAAAGAAGCAAGGTGATGATATTTCAGTAACTAGGTTGCTGGTTACATAAATCACATAAAAAAGAAAAAGTGGGAAACGTACAAACTGTCCTACATGTTTGCTTCATGTGTTTTCTTTTGCAGAGTAATGCATAGGAGACAAGATATTTCCATGTTTTGATGTACTCTTATTATTTGTTTCTGTTTGGTGATGGCTGTGACATTAGCATCTCAAGAAATGAAGACATTAAAACCATAGGTGAAAAAGAGACCCAACTTCAGGGACCAACTGATGATGTTGAAGGTTGAGTTGTGATGACGTGTAGAACAGCACAACTGAATCTATAAATATTGATCTTGTTATTTCTGATGATGAAGTGCATGCACTTTGAAATGCAACACCAATGGAATCCAAGGATGAAGAACACCATTGGTGGTCTGACTCGAACTAGGTACAGAGGAAGTACCACTGGCATTGGTGGGTCATTGTGTACTGCATACTTTATGGTTTCTAACTGCAATGCCGTGCAATAGGCTTGATGCAAACTCATTATTTGGATCACTTGTCTAATGTTGAGTAATACTATTGGGGTGGGGGATTCAACTGGCACATCCCAATAAATTGTTTCTAAACAGTTCATGCACCAGAAAGTATGTCTCACCTGAGTGGCTTGAAATTTGGGAAATGACAAAGGGCCTCATTCTGAGGCTGGCCATATGGCCGCTCCGCGGTCGAAAGACCGCGGAGGCCATTCTGGCTTTCCCACTGGGCTGGCGGGCGACCGTCAGAAGGCCGCCCGCCAGCCCAGCGGGAAACCCCTTCCCACGAGGAAGCCGGCTCCGAATGGAGCCGGCGGAGTGGGAAGGTGCGACGGGTGCGTCGCGAATTTCAGTGTCTGCTAAGCAGACACTGAAATTCTTTGTGGGGCCCTCTTACGGGGGCCCCTGCAGTGCCCATGCCATTGGCATGGGCACTGCAGGGGCCCCCAGGGGCCCCACGACACCCCATACCGCCATCCTGTTCCTGGCGGGTGAACCGCCGGTTTTCCTGTTCTGACCGCGGCCAAACCGCCGCGGTCAGAATGCCCTGTGGGGCACCGCCAGCCTGTTGGCGGTGCTCCCGCCGACCCCGGTCGGAATGACCCCCAAAGTCTAAATTGCATTCATATGGTTCAATAATTTTCATCTGAAGTACAATGTCATGAATTCACAACACTGTTGTTCAGTTAGGTATAAATCACTTCCATTCTTGTTGATTTTTATGCTGACTTTATTTCTATACTAGGATAAAAATGAAAATTGCACAGCCAACCATCAGCAGTGTAGCTGAAAATCCACCAAACAAGTTTGAAAACAATGAACTAAAGACTGAAGGAATGAGTTCAGTGATAGTCTTAATGCACGTCAATAGGCCAGATCCAATGCTTTTAAAGACGTGGATTATGCCAGTTGTGTTTGACGAAGGCAATATGGTGAGCAATAAGTCACCAAAGTTTGTTGGAAATTATGTCTACAATAGAAGTTAGTTTTTCAGATGCAGACTGGGTTATTTGCAAGGCAAATATTTTCACCGCAGAAGTTAAACATACCTCTTTCTGTGTTAGAATTACAACACGCGTATTTAACTTAACAAAGTGCATATTTATCATGTCTATTTTTGGCCACGGATCATTTTCAAATAATTTCCTCTGTAAATTCTACTATATTTTACAGTTTTTTGAACAGTTAACAAGAAGGTGAAACCGGCAGTCATCCCACAATGGCTTAAATTTGTTCTAATTATATAAGACCTGTAGTTGAGGAGTGTGTGAGAAGAGATATTGAACGGAGCAGGTGCTGCAAGTAATTTACGAGCCCACCAGGGATTCAGAGAGTTACAAGCCCTGCGCAGAGTGAGAGGGTCACAGAGGAGTGAGTTTACTAGCAGATTGGTGCATGTAGATGTGCTAATGAATGCAGGATTGTTTTTGACCTGTCCGGCGATGGAACTGAAATAGGACCTTCTGGCATGAAAAAGAAAGGCACAATGTATTTTTCATACTCACCTAAGGATGTGTATTTTTGAGAATCTTAAAAATGAAAGACAGTAATTGACAAAGAGAATACTCCCTGTGGGAGCCACAGAAGATGTAGGGTGTCTGCTACAGAAAACGGTTTACTCTCTTTCCCCTCTATTGACAAGAGAGTATAGAATGCCTCTTTACTTAGCCATCTTTTTCTGTCTTGAGGTCACATAGTAAGGGTCAAACACTCCACTTTCACTTTCATTTATAAGATGCCAGAGTACTTGATTAGCATTCAAGGTTTGTGATGCCCTATTCAATTGTGTTAATGGCTCAAATCTGAGCTTGTACCTTTGCAAAAGACTTTGTGTATACTCACAAGACTGTTTGAAAACCATTGTTAGTAGTTTTAAAGGTGTTCTGTGTTATTTCTTTGGAAGCTTCCCTAACTCTTTCTGCAGCTTCTCTTTCAGAACATGCCTGATCTTCCTTTATAAGGCATATTTCAAAGTGGATATAAACGGTTTATTTTTACAGGATGTGGACCCAGGAGAAAAACAGTCAAATCCGTGTCCTCACAGATCTTTGACAAGTGTTCCTTCATACCATTTAGGCTGGAATGTGTCGGCCATCTTTGTCAGACATCAGTAACTGATCACAAAACAGTACCACCTGAATCAAATAGAGCTAAATTATATGTTCCATTCTGCACCATTTCATTCATTTCAGCACCAGTAATGTTTTGATTCCGTTGCCAACCTGAGAATTGTATTAATTTTAGTTTTGCAATGGATGGTGTCTTTAGATCTTAGTAGATGCAAAGACCGTGTATGTGATTTTCTGATTTGTGTTGTTGCAAAACATCATTCTGAGAACCATGCATGCTTTAAAAAGAGATTCTGTACCTTTATTTTGCCAAATGATTGGTACTCTAGATACTTAAAAATCAATTCTTGGGGGCGTGGGCAACCATAATGGCTGTCTGGATGTGATCCGGTGAGGCTCCGCTCACTGCCCCCGCAGTTCGACTTAATCAAGGTCATCCTGGTCTCAAATGGCATGAACTGACTAGGCTGGAGAGGCTGCCTTCACGGGGGTGAGAGACTGCCTCTCTGCTACCTCTGGAGCCAAATTGCGGACTCTACTAGCCGTTTCTTCTGCACGTCTCGCACCAAAATGGTGGCTGCGGCTGGGCCTGACACAGTGGCACTGTGCCTGAGGCTTGTGGAGTCGAGGACTTGCCTCTCCTCCACTTTCCAGCTTTGTGCGCAGCGGCGCTGGTGAGATTGCAACAGGGGTTCCATCGCTGCGCCACCCTGACTCCACTGGTGCTCTACGGAAGGCCAAGGACGGGTGAGGGATGGGCCTAGGAGAAGATCTGAGTTGTTAAAGTTGCTCACAACCTCCTCACTTCTTGCAGGTACTGCCTGCTGAGCTTACCACTCATCTTTTTTATATACTATACCATAGCAGGGGAGAGTGTAAAAGGAAAAGAAGAGATGGGGGCCCTCCGCTGCCTGACTTGAACATGGAACCTGCCCCGGGAGGAGGCGGATGAGTGCTGTTACCTCGGGGAGACCGCCTTTCATGTGTGCTTGCAGATAAGCCTCTGTCACATCTAATCGAATTCCTGAACACCCAGAAGCAGGGAGCAGAGCTTCTATATAACCCCACTTGAAGAGTGGACAACCACAGTAGCTTTGGGGTCTCTAGCCCGGACACATGGAGGTCTTTGTGACTCGAATGGCTCTTTGGACTACCTTGCACCGATTATCCTTCTACAATGATCAGAAGAGGGGAGGGGATTGGGGTGCTGCTGTGGCCCTGGGACCCAGTATATGGGAGGAGCCTGGGAACAAATCCCTGCGCCCTGCAGCTTTTCACTTTTGTGACCACTGGCTCTATGACTCAATCTTCCTGGATGTCTTTATGGTGCCTAAGAAGTCTCAAAGTAACAGGACCTCCAACTACTCTGCTTCTACTTCCGACCAGGTCCCTGCTGCTCCCACTCCTTTATGACACCACAATGGCCTTGACCAAGGCCGATCTGTTGCTGGGGGGTTTCTTCAGTGGGGCGAGGATGTTGGCGCAGTTGTTGATCCATTGTCTGAAGTTGCAGGCCGCGGTGTCTGGGTCGCTGGGCTCGATCGGTGGGTTCTGGGAGAGGGTGCTGAGCAGTTGTTCTTCGGTGACTTTGCCCCAGTTGCGGCGGGGGAGTTGGCGGCTGTGGTGGTGTGCGGTGTTTTTGTTGTAGGTGAAGTGGATGCAGTGGTGGTCGGTCCAGTAGGGTTCGGTGGTGTCTTTGAAGGTAACGTGGTCGCTGGCGGAGAAGATGGCGTCCAGTGTGTGTCCGGCGGCGTGGGTTGGTGACGTGACGAGTTGTCTGAGTCCGAGGTTCTTGAGGTTGCTGATCAGCGTGGTGGAGTTGCAGTCGTTGTTGTTCTCGAGGTGAAAATTGAGGTCCCCGAGGAGGATGTAGTCCGTGGAGGTGAGTGCGTGGGTGCTTGCGAGGTCGGCGATGGTGTCGCAGAACTGGGCCCGTGGTCCGGGGGGTCTGTAGACGAGTGTACCTCTGAGGGTGGTGTTGGGGCTGGTGTGGATCCGGAAGTGTAGAAGCTCTGCGGTGACACAGGTGAGGGCATAGGTGCATGAGCACTATGCCCCTACAGTGTCTAAGCAAAACCTTAGACATTGTAAGTGCAGGGTAGCCATAAGAGTATATGGTCTGGGAGTCTGTCAAAAACGAACTCCACAGCTCCATAATGGCTACACTGAATACTGGGAAGTTTGGTATCAAACTTCTCAGAATAATAAACCCACACTGATGCTAGTGTTGGATTTATTAAAAAATGCACACAGAGAGCATCTTAGAGATGCCCCCTGTATTTTACCCAATTGTTCAGTGCAGGACTGACTGGTCTGTGCCAGCCTGCTGCTGAGAGACGAGTTTCTGACCCCATGTGGTGAGAACCTTTGTGCTCTCTGAGGACAGAAACAAAAGCCTGCTCTGGGTGGAGGTGCTTCACACCTCCCCCTGCAGGAACTGTAACACCTAGCGGTGAGCCTCAAAGGCTCAGGCTTCGTGTTACAATGCCCCAGGGCACTCCAGCTAGTGGAGATGCCCGCCCCTGGACACAGCCCCCACTTTTGGCAGCAAGTCCAGGAGAGATAATGAGAAAAACAAGGAGGAGTCACTGGCCAGTCAGGACAGCCCCTAAGGTGTCCTGAGCTGAGGTGACTCTGACTTTTAGAAATCCTCCATCTTGCAGATGGAGGATTCCCCCAATAGGATTAGGGATTTGCCCCCCTCCCCTCAGGGAGGAGGCACAAAGAGGGTGTAGCCACCCTCAGGGCTAGTAGCCATTGGCTACTAACACCCCAGACCTAAACACACCCCTAAATTCAGTATTTAAGGGCTCCCCAGAACCTAGGAAGACAGATTCCTGCAACCTAAAAAGAAGAGGACTGCTAAGCTGAAAAACCCTGCAGAGAAGACGGAGACACCAACTGCTTTGGCCCCAGCTCTACCGGCCTGTCTCCCCCCTTCTAAAGACACTGCTCCAGCGACGCTCTCCCCAGGGACCAGCGACCTCTGAATCCTCAGAGGACTGCCCTGCTCTAGAAGGACCAAGGGCCATATTTATACTTTTTGACGCAAAACTGCGCTAACGCAGTTTTGCACCAAAAAAATTAGCGCCGGCTAACGCAATTCTGAAGCGCCATGCGGGTGCCGTATTTATTCAATGACGTTAGCCGGCGTTAGCCGCCGGCGCTGTCTGGTGTGCGTTTAAAAAAACGACGTACACCAGGCAGCGCCGGCGTAGGGGGAAAATGGCGTATGGGCGTCCACAAATGGTGCAAGTCAGGCTGAGGCAAAAAAATCGCCTCAACCCGATTTGCGCCATTTTTTTACGACGCCCAACCCCCATTGAAATGACTCCTGTCTTAGCAAAGACAGGAGTCATGCCCCCTTGCCCAATGGCCATGCCCAGGGGACTTCTGTCCCCTGGGCATGGTCATTGGGCATAGTGGCATGTAGGGGGGCACAAATCAGGCACCCTATGGCACAATTTAAAAAAAAAAAAAATACTTACCTGAACTTACCTTAATGTCCCTGGGGTGGGTCCCTCCATCCTTGGGTGTCCTCCTGGGGTGGGCAAGGGTGGCAGGGGGTGTCCCTGGGGGCAGGGGAGGGCACCTCTGGGCCAACGAGGCGCTCCAATCTCAGCCGCCATATTGGTTTCTTTGCCGATCGGGTTGCGGCCGGCGCCCGAGGTTTAAATCTTGCCACTGCTCATCTCAACAGGATCCCCAGCGATCCGGGAGCCCGTAGGAACGATTAGGATAACGCCACCAAGCTGGATAATGGCAGCTTCTTTGGACGGATGACGGAGGGGTCCAGAGCACTCTCAGAGTGCGACCGCCATCTTGACTCCCGAAGCCACGCCCACACGATTTTTGGAGATTAACCCTAAAGCCTGCAGCCAATTCAAAGAGCTGGAGGCATTGTTGTAAAGATGGCAGAGAGGTGTCAGGGGAGGTAATGGTCAAAAGGACATCATGAGCAAATAAAGATTTTGTGTTTGTCTGGGCCAAATTGAAGACCAGAAATGGAGTTGGAGGCTCGTGTTTTGGTTGTGAGGGGTTCTATGATAAGCACAAAAAGTAACGGTGATAAAGGGCACCCTTGCCAAGTTCCTCTAGTCTACTCACAATATTCTAATACTGATCCATTTACAAGTACTCTATAGCGAGGGCAGGTGTAATTTGCGGAGAGCATGGATATGAAACGTTCTCCAAACCCAACGTGGCTGAGAATAAGGAAAAGGTACTTCCAGTCCCCTCGGTCAAAAGCTTTTCGGCATCAAGTGCGGACAAAAATGGTGGGATCTTTTTTTTGTGGCCTTTTCTATTTAATGGATCATTCGGCATAGATTAGCATGGGTTTGCCGGCCCCTAATAAAACCAGACTGGTCTGGGTGAATCAAGTCCGGCATAATATCCTCCAACCTGTTGGCTAGTATCTTCGTATAAAACTTAACATCCAGGTTTAATAAAGCTGCCAGTAGGAGGTGCATGCATGAGGATCCTTTTGGGGCTTGGGATTGAGTGTGATAAGGGCTTTGGCTATTCAAGTGGTAACTGCTTGTGAGTGTGCTGTGTGATTAAATAGTGTTGTTAAGTGGGGGATCAAGTCACAAACAAAAGATTTGTAAGAGAGCAGTCAGCCCATCTGGACCGGGGTACTTTCGGGGTTTAAGTATGGAGATGGTTTTCAGGATCTCTTCCCTGGTGATTGGGTCATTACGAGTCTCCTGAATATCTGGAGGAAGCTGGGGAAGGGAGATCCCATCAAGATATGCCTTTTGGGCATCTGTACTGGTAGGGTCAGCAGTATAGAGATCCTTATAAAAATCTCTGAACATAGCTGCTTTACCTTTCTCAGTTTTATGTGATATACTGTCTTGTCGTTATATTGGGGGGATATAGTCTTTTTCTTGTTTGACAGATAGCTGGCGTGCTAAAAAATAACTCACCTTATTGCAGTGTTCATATGTGGTTTATTTTTTCCAGACGTACATGAGTTACAAATCGGCTCTATTGGCATAGATGGCCTTCAGTCTGCCCGTAAGGGCTGTCACCTGTCGTTGGAGAGGAAGAGAAGGGGCTGCTTTATTGTTTTTTTCCAAAGTAGAAAGTTCAGCCTCTAGTAGTTGCCATTCTTTTAGTTATTGTTGTGCCAACGTGGATAATAGTGAAATGCATTTCCCCCTCAGGACTACTTTAAAAGCATCCCAATTCATAGCATAGGACGTGTCTTGGGGTGTATTTAGGGTAAAGAATTCCTTTATAGTTTTACCTATTTCAGTCCTGGCGGGTTGGTCTCTCGTTAGGACGTTGGGAAAGTACCACCTATGGTGGCCAGTCTGTGGAATATGCTAGTCAAATACCATCTCCAACGGTGCATGGTCTCAAAGAACAATGGAGCGTGTGGTGGCGCTACTAATAGCATGATGTAGAGTTTGACTTGTGAATGTCTAGTTAATCTTAGAGTAGGTTTGGTGAGCGTGTGAGAAAAATGTGTAGTCACAGACGAAGGGATTAATGGTGCACCAGGCGTCAATTAACCCCAGTTGATGTAGCAGAGAATTAGCATTTTTTTTTAAATGTGCATGCCTGTGTCTGATGTGGATGGGTACAGTCCAGAGTGGGGTCCCATATGAGGTTGAAATCTTGCATTAAGACTATATCCCCTTCTTCAAAGCCTCCCAGAACTGAGATGAATGATCAAAGGCATTTGGCCTAATTTGTGTTGAGAGCATATTTGGTAGCTATGGTGCATTGGCAGCCATGTATAAGTCCCATGACCATTACATTACGGCCTTCTCTATCTCTTTTGCTGGCCAGGAATTGGAAGTGTAGTGAGGAGTGGAAAAAGAGGGCAACTCCATTGTGTTTTGTGGTGGTAGAAGACATGTAGCGTAGAGGGTACTTCTTATAGCGTTACCTGTGATCCTCAGTCCTTTTCAAATGAGTTTGTTGGAGCGCTATTTTACAGAGGCAGCCCCTCGATTTGAGTGGAGGAGCGTCACCCCACCAAAAAATGCCCCCCCCAATAAGGGAAAAATAAAATGGTAATAAACCTTGTTTATTACCATTTTATTTTTCAGCCCCCCTGTCCTGAATCGAGTGTCAGGAAGGGCTGGGCACTTGCTGCCGAGTAGCAGCAGGGAGCTGTGCACTATGATTAAAGTGCGCATGTCCCTTTGGCCAGCCGTCTTGCAATGGCAAGCCAGACATAAGCACTTTAAACAACTCTAACCCAGCTGTCTTAAAACAGCTGGGTTAGAGAATGCACAGGCCTCCAGCACTCTGGTGAGTGCTGAGAAAGCCCGCTCCCACCAATACGGACGCAGTTTGAATGCTGATTACCAGCATAAAAGCAGCGTCAGGATTGGTTAGTGTTGTTTCCTGGTCCCGTGCGTTGAAGCTTCCGGGAGCAGCGGCACAGCGCATGGAAGACGTCGGAAGGTAAGTGCCTTTTTTTCTTTTCTTTTTTACTATTATTGTGATCCCGCATTCCTGCCATAAACATAAGTAAGCCGCCACTGCTATTATATCAAAGCATTTATCCAGTATATATTTCCAAACTTGTTGACAATTATTAGGGGAGTTAAGGCCTTTAGCATTCCAATAGAGAGAGTGTTAAGAACCATGAAGCGTCATAAAGTTAGAAAGATCTATGGTAGCTCTTGCTGCAAGGGTAGTACTTTTAATAAGCCCACCTTTCAGTTGATACAGTGGAGTCTACTTAGGTTCGACAAGTGCCCCCACTGATGTATCCCTCCACCCCAGCATTACCATCAATCCACAGAGTAGAATTATAAACAACAAATGGAAACAATAGATAACAATATATAAATGGTTCACATGTGTTGTATTGTGAAAAGCTAACATAATGTGACTTGTTGCATGGCACAGGCACCCACTCGCCTACCCCACAATCCGATATTGTGTATATTGAAAAGTTATAAGGAAACCCAGATGTAGGAAGTTGGCTCTGTATGCACTATTTCAAAGTAAGGAATAGTATGCACAGAGTCCAAGGGTTAGATAGTGGCAAGGGTAAGAGAGTGGCAAAAATAGATAATTCTAATGCTCTATTTTGTGGTAGTGTGGTCGAGCAGTAGGCTTATCAAAGGAGTAGTGTTAAGCATTTGTTGTACACACACAGGCAATAAATGAGGAACACACACTCAGAGCCAATTCCAGGCCAATAGGTTTTTGTATAGAAAAATATATTTTCTTAGTTTATTTTAAGAACCACAGGTTCAAGATTTACATGTAATACTTCAAATGAAAGGTATTGCAGGTAGGTACTTTAGGAACTTTGAATTAGCAAAATAGCATATACAGTTTTAACATAAATCACATATAGCTATTTTAAAACTAGACACAGTGCAATTTTCAACAGTTCCTGGGGGGAGTAAGAGTTTGTTAGTTTTTGCAGGTAAGTAAACCACCTACAGGGTTCAAGTTTGGGTCCAAGGTAGCCCACCGTTGGGGGTTCAGAGCAACCCCAAAGTTACCACACCAGCAGCTCAGGGCCGGTCAGGTGCAGAGGTCAAAGTGGTGCCCAAAACGCATAGGCTTCAATGGAGAAGGGGGTGCCCCGGTTCCAGTCTGCCAGCAGGTAAGTACCCACGTCTTCGGAGGGCAGACCAGGGGGGTTTTGTAGGGCACCGGGGGGGACACAAGTCCACACAGAAAGTACACCCTCAGCAGCACGGGGGCGGCCGGGTGCAGTGTGCAAACACGCGTCGGGTTTCAATAGGTTTCAATGGGAGACCAAGGGGTCTCTTCAGCGATGCAGGCAGGCAAGGGGGGGGCTCCTCGGGGTCACTCCTGCACTGGAGTTCCGATCCTTCAGGTCCTGGGGGCTGCGGGTGCAGAGTCTTTACCAGGCGTCGGGATCTGAGGAGCAGGCAGTCGCGGTCAGGGGGAGCCTCGGGATTCGCTCTGCAGGCGTCGCTGTGGGGGGCCAGGGGGGGCAACTCTGGCTACTCACGGTCTCGCCGTCTCCGGGGAGTCCTCCCTGAAGTGTTTGTTCTCCACAAGTCGAGCCGGGAGCGTCAGGTGCAGAGTAGCAAGTCTCACGCTTCCGGTGGGAAACGCAGGTTGTTTTAAAGTTGCTCCTTTGTTACAAAGTTGCAGTCTTTGGTGAACAGGGCCGCTGTCCTCGGGAGTTCTTGGGGGCATATTTATACTCCGTTTGCGCCGAATTTGCGTAGTTTTTTTCGACGCAAATTCGACGCAAAATTAACTCCATATTTATACTTTGGTGTTAGACACGTCTCGCGCCAAAGTTCATGGAGTTAGCGTCATTTTTTTGCGTGAACACCTTCCTTGCGTTAATGATATGCAAGGTAGGCATTCCCGTCTTAAAAAATGACTCCGATGCATATGCGTCGTATTTATATTCCCGGGCAAAAATGACGCCCGGGAGTGGGCGGGTCTAAAAAACCTGCATTAGCGCCGGATTTTAGCGCCTGAGTCAGGGCAGGCGTTAAGGGACCTGTGGGCCGGAGAGACGGCGCAACACCGACCGAAGAAGAAGGACTCCTGGCGGCCCGGACCGCCGCCGAGCAGGTACGCGGAGGTCCGGGAAGAGGGAGAGGCGAGCCGCACTGAGGAGAGGACTCCTCAAACTTATTTGAGCGGTGGGGCGGCCACACGGAACACTTGCACCCGCGGCCGCTTGCTCCAGGCGCCTGGGTCGGGGCGGGCGGCCCACCGGAGGAGCTCCGGGCGCTGGAGGCGTGGGAGCCCCTGGGAGGACGACCTGGACTGCCGAGATCGGCGCTGGGGCTCCGGCGCAGGACCCGGCGTGGCAGGTGAGGAGCGGAGCAGCACGGTGTCAGGGAAGGAAAACCCCCCCAGGGAGAAGGGGAGAGGAAGAGAGGAAATTAAGCCAAAAAGACACACAAGAAAAGATTAAAATGAAATAGTAGGCCTGGTGACCCGGGCCGCCCGAGCTCCCTGGCCGGAGGGGCCAACCGCTGAGTGCCACCGCAACTGGGCCCCTAGCAGGGAATTATCTATAAACCTGACTGGCGGGGAGAGACCTCTCCGGGCTCCCGCCGCATCCAAAAGCCGCAGCGCGGACAATGCGCACCAGCCAACCCCGGCAGAGGAGAGCGATGGCCTGACGGGAGTGAGTGCGGACCTGTCGGGGGTGCGCCGGGCCGCTGGGAAAGGAAAGAGAAATTGGAATCTCCTGGTGATCCCGGTGGCGCCGAACGAGGCCTTGCGTGGGATCGGGCAGTCTCTGGGGCCTCCTCCCTCCGCTTGACGGCACGGCCCGGTTGGGCGGGAGTGGACTCGCGGCTTCCAGACTCCAAGTAAGAAGTTGAGACAGTGTAAACCCACCTGTGTTGTCGGGACCCCGCTGGTGGTCCTCCTCTGGGGCACCCCCCCTGTGAGAGCCCTTCGGGTGCTGGAACCTAGAAGGGGTTACCGCAAGAGTCAATATAAGCCGCTCCCAACTCCCTAGGACGAGATGGGGAAGGAGAGAGCGAACAAACAACCCCCGGCCCCCCAGCAAAAGATCGATCAGTTCACAACGCCGGCGGGCCCCAGGGGGGACGGGGAGGCGACTAGCAGAGCCCCGGCGCTAGACGGAGTGAGTGCCATCCTCCAATCATCGCAGTCAGCCGTGGAGACCAGAATTGGGGAAGTGCGAGAGGACATGGGCCTTATTAGGCAAGACCTCAGAAATGCAGTGAGCCGAATCACTGAAGTGGAAGGCCGGGTCTCCGAGACGGAGGATGACTTAGCTGATCTAAGAACCAAAGTGGCCCAGCTGCAAACTCGAACGAACGAGTTACACCGCCGTGCAGAAGACGCAGAAAATTGATCAAGACGCAACAACTTACGCTTTGTCGGATTCCCGGAAGGCGCAGAGGAAGATAAAGCTTCAGAATTTTGGGAGCGTTGGATCAGGACCTGGATGCCAGACCAGACTCTTTCACCCTGGTTCGCAGTTGAACGCGCCCACAGAGCCATTGCTCCGCGCCCCCCACCGGGCGGCCCAAAGAGCCCGATGATTGCACGCTTTCTTAACTTCAAAGATTGAGACAATATCCTTGAGGAAGCTAGACGCTCTGAAGATCTTCAATGGGAGAACCATAGGATCTTAATATTCCCAGACTACACCCGTGAGGTCCAGACCCGTCGCCGGTCACATGAGCAAGTCAAACAAAAACTTAGAGCAATGCAACTCTCATACATGCTCCTCTTTCCTGCATGACTCAAAGTCCTTATGGCTGGAAAGGCACATTTCTTTGAATCTCCGGAAGAGGCATGGGACAGCCTGACCGAAGAGGGCATCGGAGCCCGAAAAGGACCCCTGAAACGGGGGGGCTTTCCCCTGACGGGCCCCCTCCTCTAGGGGGACCCCGGAGGAGCCAGAGACGCACCAGATCTCGGAAAGGGAGACGAAGGGACCCAGACATTCCCACAGACGGAGAGACAGCTGGAGACCCTGGTTCCCAGATGGAGGGGACAGCCGTTGAGTCCCCGGGGGTGCAGGACCCAGCACGGACCGAGGACGGCGGCCGCCTAAGCCAGTCCCCGGTACTCGGCTGATATAAGACACGGGGCTCCCACTGGGGTGCGTGGGGGTGGCCGGAGCGTCCGAGTCGCCCTACGGGCCCTTGGGGAGGCCCCACCGGTGGCCCGGTATCTCTTTAATGTTTGCCACGTATGGCCTGACCTCTTGCTGCTGATTGCAAACGATCTGACTGAATGGAGGGATCCACCACTCCACTCCTATGACAGTCTCTCTGGCTGTTTTGTTCTGGTTGAGTACTTGGGCGACAGATGCTTCCTGGGTGGGAGTATGGGGCAGGGGGTGGTTGGGGGTGAGAAGTTTGAGTTGGGGTTAGATAGCAACATGTTGACAATCTCTTCTTGTTACGTTTCAAACGGTCATCCCTGAGTCCACTGACAGACACTCGACAGTATATGACACCCACGCAGCCCACGCCTGGTCCTCACTGGCACAAATCATCTCCTGGAACGTGAATGGCCTGTTGGACAAGATCAAGAGATCCGCAGTATTCAATACTCTTCGTAGATATTCCCCCTCGGTGGTCCTACTGCAGGAAACCCACCTCCTCGGAACTAAATGCCCTATGCTTGCACGAGGAGGATTTGATAGGGTTTATCATGCGGGCTTCTCCAGGGGCTCTAGAGGGGTGGCCATCCTACTCCACCGCTCACTACCTATGGTGATTACATCCACGCTGTCCGACCCGCATGGCAAATTCGTAGTTGCTACGGGGTTACTTCATGGATCAGCGCTGAACCTTGTATGCGCATATGCCCCTCCAGCAGGACTCAACACCTTTTTACTCTCACTCCACCAGGTAGTGGCAGGACTCCCCCAGGGAACCACTCTAATAGGAGGGGACTTCAACGCTGTTCTGGAACCCAGACTGGATGTATCCGGCGATATTACTGCTAGTAGGTCCTGCCAGGCCTCGAGTCTTAATGGCTGGGCTGAGAGCCTTGGCCTATGCGAGGTGTGGAGAACTTGCCACCCTAAGAAACGTCAATGCACACACACATCGGCTGCCCACTGGACACACTCCAGAATCGACCTTGTATTTATGCCTGCTCTAGATATCACCGGTGTCACGGGGGCGGAGATACTGCCTCGGGGGGTCTCAGATCACGCACCAGTGCAAGTCTGGCTGGGTGGGACAGACCCCGCCAGGCGCCCGGTGTGGCGATTGAACGCATGGTACCTACAAGATAACGACTACACCCTTGGAATTAAGGACCACCTTGCTCAGTATTTCGAGCTGAATCTGGGATTGGTCCGGTCTCCAGGTACAATATGGGCCGCTTGTAAAGTCACCCTAAGAGGACATGCCAAGTGTCTCCTTCGCTCGTGTGAACGTGCTCGAGACTCACAAGTGTCTGAGTTGGAGGCTAGGGCGTTAAACCTGGAGCGCCAGCAAACGACCTCATCCTCGGCCTCTAATCTAAGGCAACTCACTATTGTCCGAGATCAAATTAAGCACTTAGTGCTAGAATCAGCAAAACATTTATGGAGGGCATTAGCCGCCCGAGTGTATGGATGGGGGGACAAGAGCGTGAAGCTTCTACACAGGCTGGCCACCCGCCCTCTAGTTAATAGAATCATACCTGAAATCATGGATGACTCTGGTTCTCTTTCTAAAACACACATCGAAATTGCACAAAGCTTTGCCTCCTACTATGCACGCCTATATGCAGAGCACCCCCGACCCACTATTGAGAGGGAATCCCCCCTTCTAAATGACATAACTCTCTCTAGAGTTTCCCAAGCGGCTAGGAATAGGATGGATGAGGCTATCAGCCTCATGGAAATTGCCAACGCGGTCGCCAGCCTGGCATCGGGCAAGACCCCAGGGCCAGATGGGTTCCCGGCAGAGCTATACAGGAAGTGCAGTGATATACTGGCTCCACACTGGCTTAGTAGGTATGAGGAGGCTGAACAGAGGGGCCACTTCCCTCCTGGGATCGACCAAGCTACAATTGTAGTGATCCCCAAGACCCAACCCCCGTCGCAACATCGCTTGGCATACCGGCCCATTTCACTTCTGAATACCGAGATCAAAGTGCTAGCCTCAATCCTCGCCTCCAGACTAAGAGAGGTAATGCCCACATTGGTACACCCTGACCAGTGAGGCTTCATGCCTGCCCGTAGTACTAGGCACTGCATAAGGTGGTTACATCTAGCCCTGGCGCACTACAAAACCCTGTCTCACACCCCCTTGGCTTTGCTTTTGCTCGATTTCGAGAAAGCCTTTGATACGGTAGACTGGTCCTACCTTGAACACGTTCTACAAAGAAACGGATTTGGACCCAAATTCCAGGGCCTGGTGAGGCTACTCTACTCTAACCCGACGGCCCGTGTCCAAGTAAATGGGGTGGTCTCCGACCCATTCCCCATTGGCTGTGGCACCCGACAGGGGTGCCCACTATCCCCTCTGCTCTTTGCACTAATAATAGAGCCCCTGGCGAAGATGCTGCAAGAGGACCCTCTGATAGAGGGTTGGTCCTGGCCTGTTTGCCCAGAGGACCGTGTGGCACTGTACGCAGATGATGTCCTGTTGTACATTTCAACCCGGCCAAGAGCGGCCCTCGCATTCTACAAATTCTAGGCCTCTTCTCGGAGGCCTCAGGACTGACTCTAAATCCTAGTAAATCTTTATTGGTCCCTCTCCATCAATCCAGGGATTGTGTGGACTGGCAACAAAACATCCCAGTGTGGAGGAATAGCTTTAAATACATGGGAATACATGTTTCAATGCTCCCCGAATTAACATGGGAACTTAACATCACACCATTAACTAGAAGAATCAAAAATGATCTCCAGCGTTGGAGGACCCTCCCCCTTAACCTACTTGGAAGAATCGCACTTTACAAGATGATGATTCTCCCAAGACTTCTCTACCTCCTACAGAACTTCCCGCATCCTATCCCCATGAGATGGTTCAAAGAGATGGACTCGCTATCACGCTAGTTCATATGGAATGGCACCCGTCCCCGACTGGCGCTCAAAACCTGCCAGAGAGATGTCTATGAGGGGGGGTTGGGAATGTCCAACATCCATTATTACCACCTTGCGATGCACCTACTCGTGATCAATGACTGGATGGGGGGCGGATGGACAGATCTGGCGTTCCGACTGGAACTCCAGACACTGAGCTACCCACGGATCTTTGATGCCCTGTACGGCGGCCCGATCTCACGAGATGTCCCAGATGTGACTGGGGTGGTACTGCTGGGATGGGGGGCGGCCCAGAAGGTGTCGAGATGGTGGGGGCGCCTCACCCAGCAGACCCCACTATGGCACGGGACACACTTAAGAGAAGTGGTGGGTCTGGAGGGATTTCAGAAATGGGACAACATAGGCATTTCTACACTGGGCGACGTGTGGGACGGTTCACACATGCGATCCTTTGAGGACCTCCAGAAACTCTTCTCACTAAACAAGACACAATTCCATAAATATCTCCAGGTCCGCCACACCCTACTAACACATGTCCAGGCAGGGGACAACATACCTGAATATAGCCCTATGGAGACGTAGGCACTGATGGGGCAGGGGAGGCGTTTTCCAGATATATCGCACATTAATTGCCAACACCACCTGTTCCCTGGGGGGGCTTCGTCAGAGATGGGAGGGATGGGTGGACCCTATGGAAGAGGTGGACTGGAACGAGGCACTGACGGCCCCACACACCTTAACGATGAAGACTCGCCTCCGATTAATACAGACCTACTATCTCATCACAGCCTACCTTACACCCACCAAACTGCACAGAGTGGGTCTTCGATCCACAGCCGACTGCCCCCGTTGTATGAGTCCGGAAACTGATTTCTTCCACATTGTATGGACATGTCCAGCTATAGCAACCTACTGGGGGGGGGTCATACGGGAGATCTCTGGGGCCTTGCAGGTAGACATAGGGATGACACCACTGCCGCTCCTGCTGGGGATCATGGGAGATATCGGATTGAGGAGAGTGGAACAAACCTTTCTAGGGGTGGCATGCCTCGTGGCCAAAAGAGATATGGGTGGTCATTCCAAGTTTGGCGGGCGGCGGTTGCCGCCCGCCAAACTTACGCCGCCACTTGGCCGCTCCGCGGTCAAAAGACCGCGGGGGCCATTCAGATTTTCCCGCTGGGCCGGCGGGCGCCCACCAAGATAACATTTCGGTTATGTTCGGTAAGGGAAATTGGTCAACCCAAATTTGATCATTAAGATCGCGTAAATCAACACACATACGCAACTGACCATTCGCTTTGCGAGCCAAAACTACAGGCGCAACCCAATCAGAAGACTCAATTGGTTCTATTATATCCTGAGAACACAATTTATCCAATTCTTTCTTAAAATCGTCTTTTAGGGTAAAGGGAACTTTCCGTACTTTATGAACTTTAGGTTGAGCATCCTTGTTAATTTTAATTTTGTGAGCAAATCCCTTGAATAGACCAACACCACCATTGAAGATTTCGGGATAGCACACATCCCATTTATCACTCATTACAGTAGAGATTTGCACAAACTCGCTTCTCAGTATAACCTGTTGCGGATCGTTAGGATCCAATATTAATTCTAATTTACCCTGGTCAAACCATCCTAACAAACATGCATCATCTTTGGCAACATATATGGTTGACTGTACGACATTACTCTTAAATTTGAGCTCAGCTTGAAACTCTCCCAGCACATCAATTGAACTACCTCCATAGCCTATCGGCCGAATATGAGACTGATTCAAAATGGCCCCCTGACTTTTGAACAAATTATTCCACTTGTTCTCACTCAAAAGTGTGAATGGCGACCCAGAATCCGCCATCATCTGAAAATGGACACCATTTATTTCCACTGAACAAAATGGTCTTTTCTTATGAAAATTATCGTTCTCACGCACTAAAAACACCTCCTCCTCATCACTGCTGGAAGAAACACTACTATTGGTAACTACGCTGTTGACTCGGTTGGAATTCGATCTTTCAGCGTTGTTAACTTTGTTAGCTTTACACACTCTCGCAAAGTGACCTTTTTTGTAACACTTAGCACACATTTTGTCAACGGCCAGACAAAATTTAGCATTGGCCAAATGAGAAGTGCTGTCACATCTGTAAGATTCTAAAGGTTTGGAAGGTTTTTTCTCGGTTTTTCCCCCAGTAATTTGTAAAGTACCATCACTTTTCTTGTTATTTTTTTTTTTGTAGTTCTATTTTACAGTAAATACGCCTGAACGAGGGGTTTGATTCCTGGTCTCAGAAACTGACATTTGTTCCATGAACGAAACAGTACTTTCTATTCTGGTGGCACTTTTCAATGCCTTTTGTAAAGTTAAATTTGGCGTAGATAATAAAGCTTCTTGTATTTTCTTGTTGTTAGTTTTTTCCACTAGCTGATCCTTAATCATTTCCTCTTCAAATTCTCTATATTCGCATGAAACTGCCAAAAGTCTTAAAGCTCCAACGTAACTGGACGCAGACTCGCCGTCGGCTTGATCTCTCTTGTAAAATTTGTGTCTTTCAAGAGTAACATTCCTACATTTCTTAAATCTTACATCCAGAGACCTAATAGCAGTACTATACTCATCTTCAACACCATCACCCTCACCTTCAATAGTTAGTACAGACACCTTAGGTATATATTTCAAAATTTTCCGCCCTTCATTGCCAAGGCAATGCCTTAAAATTGCATATTTTCTCTTGTGTGTGACAGTTTCACCCTCAAGAGCGTCTATATGCTTCAAATGCCTCTTTCCATTGTTCCCAATCTGCATTAGGCGAAGACGGATTAGGAACAAAAGGAGGCGGCGGAGAAATAGATTGATGCATAGCACGACAAAATTCTAAAATAAGCTAATTAATATAATAAGTTAACCATAAGGTATAACACAGTTCTTCTTTTTTTTCCAAACTCTTCAAAGACGTTGATATAGTAAAAACCAGCACATACAGTTTAAATGTGCACTAAACATCGACAGGCTAATTCCAGAAAAGTGCTGATGAAAGCGTGCGCATTAATTAATTGTACCTTAAAATTGAAAAGAAAGGTGTGCGCATCACCGTGATGAGCCGTAAATCAAACAAATTGTAGAATTTAATTACACTTTAAAATATAGAAAGGTGTGCGCATCACTGTGACGCGCCGTAAATCGAGAAATGAAAGAATCGCGGGTCTAGCTTCCGATGTAGACCACAAAATGGCAGACAAGGTCTGCATGTCACCGTGGCACGCTGTAATATGGCTACCCGGATGTGCGCCTTGGACGCACAGAGACGCGCTCTAGACGCGCGATAACACAAGAGTGGGAGAGGGAGTTCCTTAAATGTTACCCTCTCCCGGCGGCACTCGGGTATCGATGGCGAAAATTCTTTCTGGATGTACTCAGCACCAGGAACCAATACCTCGGCACCAGGAAGCAAAGGCCTCGAACTGAAAACGCCAACAGAAGGGAAAGGCTGAAACGGAGCTCATAGACTTCAGAAGATCAGCAATGGAGCCTCGTCGCCACTGAACGGTACGCAGTCGCACACACGTTGAATAAACTGCTTCTTTATTTAGGTTTCATCTATACAGCCTTCCCCTACAACCGTCCGCTCCAATCCGCGGTTTCAACTGCCGAAACCCCACCCGACCAACATTCTACTCCCTACGTTCTACATTCACCTTGTCCTCGCGCGGACACACGAAGGACACCAACCCAACAATAAGGTCAAAACATTTGGTAAATTAGCAAATGCAAGCAAGAAATGGCCTCCAATAGCGAGATTTTCGGACTCTAAGTGCATCAGGTATGCCCAAACATGCGTCCCGAGGTCACTGTGCTACTGGAACCAAGCTATACCTTGCTGAAGAGCCCTAACTAGGGTGAAGCCAGTCCTAGTTTGCTTGGGTTATGGTTGAGGGAGGACCTGGCTTGGCAGTTCGAGCTGGACTGTTCCCATGAGGCGCAGGGTCAAAACTGATTTGCAAGTGGAAGGGTCAAAACTGAGGTGGCGTGGTGGGCAAAAAAATGATGGATTGGAATGTGGCCCCAAGCAATTGCCAGTGGCTGAGATGAATTCAAGCATTCCATCCATCACCTTGTTCTTGTTGCATTCACCAAGTTGATGAAGCCTCTGGTGGAGGGCCTCAAAGCATAGGAACTAAGGATGGTGGTGTACAAGGACAATATGTTCCTAGGACAGCAAAGAGGGTGGTTGGTGAAGCAGGTTCAGGGGACCAAAAAGTTGGTTCAGTCATTGAATTTTATTATTAATGTGAAAAAATATGAGTTGGTGCTGTCAAAAGTGATGGAATTCTTGGGGTTTCTGGTGGATTCTGAAAAGGGGATTCTTTGTTGTCTAAAACAAAATTAAATGTGATAAAGAAGGAGTTGAGGGTGATGTCACACCATCAGATTTCTCTCCACCGGTTGGTGAGGATAGTGGGCCTGCTCTTGTCCTCAATTCAGGCATTTTCAAGGACTCCTTCATTACAGGACTCTCCAGTACCTAAAGATCAGACACCTTCAGAGAGGGCTGGAATACTCTTACAAACAGTCTCTTTAGATCAGGAGTAAAAAAAGGAGATACATGGTGGCTATGTCGCATAGACACATAGAATGGGCAAGCCATCTTCCACACGTCCCTAGTTTTTTTTTTGTAGAATAAGAAGCAAGTCTGGGGACCTGGCAACATTTGGCAGTTACTCGACTGGAGAAAGATTGTCCAGAAAGAAATCCTTAATGCGCATAGATTTATTAGAGCTTCTTGCAAGCTTTTTTGTAACCCAGAGCTTTGGAAAAAAGGACCAAGTATGCTATCCTCCTTTGCAATGCATCAGTCAGTTACATAAGCAGACTGAGAGGAAACAAGGTCAAAGCTATTGGCGGGTCTACCGAGGTCTCTCTAGGAATTTTGCCTACAGAGGAAAATATATCTTGTGGCAGAATACCTTCTGGGACCAAACAATGCAGTAGTGAATTTATATTCAAGGACCACATACAACAGCAGTGAGTGGTGCATGGATCTGCAAGTATTTCAGACTCTGAACAAGCCCTGTGGTCCTTTCAGCATAGACTTCTTTGGGTCCCGCTTGACAGCTTAGTTAGGAAGATTTTGCAGCTGGAGCCCAGATCCAAAAGCTCTTGCAATAGATAATGGGAGGACAATGGCAGGTTATTTTTGAAGCACAATTGGTAATGTTATGTTTGGTTTCATTTTGACGGCTATCAAATGTTAGAGTGCTAGATATTTCTCTGATGCAACTTCTCCTGAGGGGGTTAATTTTACAATGTCAAGATGCACCAAAAAGGCCTCTACTATCAGGATCCTGCCAGCTTGCCACTAGACGTCACTCACGAGGGCCTTTTGAGAATCAGGCCTTACATCAGTATAGGTATATATACACATCAACACTTATCATACTTAGGGGCATATTTAAAAGAAAATGGCGCATCTGCTGTGATGTGCCACCTTTCTTGTGCCCCCTCCCTTACCAGCACCCAATAACACCATGATTGCCCCGTATTTACAATGCAGCGCACCATGGCAGTCTTTAACACAATAATGTAAAATTTTTAGATGCTATTGTGGAGCTTTGCTACACTATCATCAAAAATGTTGACACCAGTGCAGCAAAACACAGGGAGCCCCATTGAACATAACGAGTGCGTCATTTTAACACCTGCCCTGAGCTGGCTTTAAAAATGGCAGAAACAATGGCGCAATGAAATGTAAATTTCACTGCACCATTTTTTCGGGCCTCTCTGACGCAGGCATAATGTGCCGCAAGGGGTTGCGCCACTTTGTAAATATGGCGAGCCAGAAAAGCCACCTTAGCGTAAAAAAAGAATTATGCTATGGCCGCGATAAGGTGGCGCAAGGGCCTTGTAAATATGCCCCTTAGTTTTGCTTCACCATTTATTCAAGGTTTTTTTTATACTTCCCATAAGAATTATGGTGCCTGTAGTTACCTCAGACCCTTCTTTGATCACATCCTGGTGGTGGTTCTATGTTTACTAGTTTAGCTCCTGGGCCCTACAGTTATTCGGACACCTTTTTATCCGCATTAGGGACTTTTTTTTTCTTGGCTCCAATCCACACTCCATTCCGGGCATTCCTATTCCCTGTCTTGTGTTTTGTGTGTTCCTTGGTCTCTTCTGTTACAAGCCTCTGTTCAGCCTTCGCTAGCTAAGTCCTTCCTACTGGCTATCTCTCTGCACCTGTGTTACCCCTTGAGCCTCCAGCTTTTTCAGCACAATGAGTGGTGAGGCTTGCTACTGACTTCTCTTGATTCTCCTTGTGGTCTGTTGTGTTCCTGCTGCTATTATTACAGGCTTATTCTTAGGTTCTGTTTCACTTTTTCCTTGTACCCATTTTCCTCTTTTTGGCTGTTTGTAAGATCCGTTTCTGTCCCTTGTTTTCCTGAATCTCTTTTCCTGTGTTAGCCATTGAGAAGAGTATCCTGTCCACACTCTCCTTGATCTTCCCATCTAAATGCAGACATTTTTTCATTATGTTCTGCATTCCTGTTTGTCTTCATTTTTCTGTCTTGCCTTGTTTGAGTGTAGATCATTCCTAGCTTTGTTTTCCGTATTTTAGCTCTGTGTATTCCAGTTCTGTTCCTGATTGTGATTCCAGGCCAGTTTGGTGCTCCTTGTCCTGTTCTCTGTTGTTCTATTTTCCAACAGTGCCAAATAACCTCCAAGACTTGTACCTTTGGCATAGAGGACTACCCTGCACTTCTTCTGTACAGAAACTGCTGGGTCTCTTCCAGAACTCTGTGAGATTAATCTGCTACTTCCCTTCTCGTAACACTCTTCTCATCTCACAGAGAGATCATTTCCGAGGAGCAGACAAGCTATATGATAGTTTGTCTAACGTTTCCCTGCTTTACCTTCCTGATGTTAGTCCCTGCAGACTTCTAGGACCAGATGTATCAAAGGGTTTTACCCATTCTGTGTCTATGGGAAAATGCTTTAGTACATATGGCCCCTAGTTCCCTATTCACTGCCTGATCCAACCCTCTTCCTTCCTCAGCTTCTGTCCTACTTCCCTTCCAGCCTTCAAGTACTCTCTTGTTTATATTACACTCCAGTTAACCAGTCTTGTCCCAGTTTTAGCCAGCTATTCCCATAGAAGCCCCACCCATATCCTTTTCATCAAGATGTTCAGTGTATTAAAAACGTAGAAGCCTACTTGTGTAGGTAGACATCCTTTGCCAAAGCAGCACAGTTCTTTTCAGCCATTTACAAAGACTATTTACTTGAAAGATCAACTTATAAAAGAAAATGGACATTTACAAGCTGAATATTGTTCCCTCTTGTTGACTGACTCTTCCATGTTAGAGTTTTATTCCATCTCTGATCCTGAGCTGAAGTTAGTTGGATAACTGCAAGATGAAAATTATTTTCCACAAACTTTGTTAGCAGCAGAAAGCATAATGGTTATTCACACTGTGGCACTGTACAGCGTACTTTTTCTCAAGCTAGCAACCCTAGAAATTAGGGCCAAGAGCCTTAAACCTTTGAAGACATTACCCAGCTGTTGCATATTCAAGTATGCCATCAATTAATGAATCAGGATTTATAAAGTGCACCAAATCAAGATGCTGGAGTTGCTAACTGCTTCGCAGTGCTCTGTTGATTTGAAAAGCCATGTCTTGAGTCCTTTTCTGAACTCCCAGAGTGATGCAGCATTCCTGAGTGCCGGGAAAGGTCATCCCAAGCTTAGCGCAAGGTGAGAGAAGGAGCATCCTCTGCCATTGGATTGCGAATCCGGGGGGTGTCTGCGAAGAAGAACAAGGTGGATCGCACGTAACTGGTTGGTTGGTGGAAGGTTATTCAGATGTATGCTGGCCCTTCATTGTGCATGAGTTTGAATGCATGGGTTAGCATCTTGAACTGGCATCACTTCTGGATCAGGAGCCAGTGTAGCTTCTTGAGGTGCTGAGTGATGCGAGTCCATCTGGGGGGGTCAAGGATGAGTGTTGCTGCTGAGTTTTGTATTGTCTGTAGTTTCTCCAGGATGTATGCAGTGATTCCTACGTAAAGAATGTTACCGTAGTCCAGCCTGCTGTTGATGAGGGCTTGAGTGGTCCTTCTGGTGTTGATTTGAAGCCACCTGAAAATCTCAATGAGCATGTGTAGAATGTGGGAGCAGGTGGACGAGACTGTGTTTATCTGTTTCTGCACAGATAGCTTTCTATCCAAGATGATGCTGAAGTTGCAGCATGGTCTGTTGGGGCAGGGTAGGTGCCGAGTTCAGTAAGCCACCAAGTGTTGTTCCATGGCGCGGTATCGTTCCCACAGATGAGAACTTCTATCCTGTCCATGTTGATCTTTATACAATTGTCCTCATCAAGTTGATGACGTTCATCATACATCTCTGGATTTTGGCTCTGGTGGTGGAGGGGTCTTCTGACAGCGAGAGGATGAGCTGGGTGTCATCAACGTTGGAAATGATATTGAGTCTGTGCACTCTGATGGTGTTGGCTAGGGGGGGTCATATATGTGTTGAAGAGGGTGGGGCTGAGGGACACTCTTTGTGTGACACCGCTGATGATCTTCTTGGTTCTGAGGTGAATGGTGGGAGACATATTCTCTGGGTTTTTCCGGTGAGGTATGAGGCAATCTATTTGAGGGCTTCACCCTGGATTCTGATTTGGTGGAGTCTGTTGATCAAGATGTGGTAGGAGATGGTGTCAAAGGTGGCTGACGGGTCCAGGAGGATGAGGGCTGCTGTATTGCCATGGTCTAGGAGGGCCTTGTTGTCATTGGTGGCTGCGATCAGTGCAGTCTCAGTTATTGGCTCAGAATCGGGATTGAGAGGGATCCAAGAAATTGTAGTGTTACAGGTGTTTGGTGAGTTGCTGGGTGATTGCCTTTTCGAGAACCTTCACTGTAAAGGGGGGCAGGGAGATGAGCCAGTAGTTTTTCAGATATTGGCAGGTTAGGGGATGGTTTCTTCAGCATGGGAATGCATTAAGGACTTTCTTGAGCTCGTCTCCAATTGACTTGCACCTGAGGTTGAAGATGTGATGGGGACATGGGTTCATGGGTGCTGCAGAGTGTATGAAGTTCATGATGGTGATTGTGGCATGAGGTATGGGAGGATCTCACCTGGTGAGCAGGTGTTTGGGATTTGTGTTTGTGGGTGTGAGTAGGCTCATGCTGTCTCATAGATGGCTGAGATCCTGTTATGGAAGAAGTCCGCCAGTGTGTCAAACAGCTCTTGGAAGGGTGTGTGTAGGAAGTTGGCTCTGTATGTACTATTTCAAAGTAAGGAATAGTATGCACAGAGTCCAAGGGTTCCCCTTAGAGGTAAGATAGTGGCAAAAGAGATAATACTAATGCTCTATTTTGTGGTAGTGTGGTCGAGCAGTAGGCTTATCAAAGGAGTAGTGTTAAGCATTTGTTGTACATACACACAGGCAATAAATGAGGAACACACACTCAGAGACAATTCCAGGCCAATAGGTTTTTGTATAGAAAAATATCTTTTCTTAGTTTATTTTAAGAACCACAGGTTCAAATTCTACATGTAATATCTCATTTAAAAGGTATTGCAGGTGGGGCGTGGCCACGAAGCCAAAGATGGCGCACGCTTGATCCGTCTGCTCCGGAGGGGCCTAAACTTCTCCTGTTACCCTGGGCCACCCCCCGGGGCAAATTGACGGGGAGCGAGTGCGGGGACCCGTGTGGGTGACCCGAGCACCAGTGGAGCCCAGAGCGAGCCTGGCGGAGCCCGTCGGAGACGGCCGGCGAGCCCCACGGCCTGGGGCCTGTCGCCGCGTTAATGCCGGGAGCCGGACTGAGCGAGTGAGCGGGCACGCGGCTGGGCGTTGGACCGCGCGCCGTTTGAGGGGGAGCCAGCCGACCGCGGCTGGGGAGACGGGGGCCCCCCCCTCCTGCCTGGGGGTTGCTGCAGGGCTGATCCTGGAAAGCCTTGTGTTTCCGAGTCCGCGGAGGACGGTGTGACGGTGACCGGGGGTGCGTACGGGCCCTCCGTCCCCATCCTCGCAAGTAAGGAGAAGCAACAAGAACGGGGGCCCGGCTGCCGGGAGCCTTGCTGTGGCGCCGACCCTGCATGCGGCACGGTGTGTCTGGCGGAAGGGGCCTCTAGTGTAGCGGACACCCACTTTGAACACCGGCACACACCTGCGGAACGGGCCGGGCCCCGGGAGGGCCGCCCTGAGGGAGGAAAGTACCGGACCCTCGGCCGAGCGAGGTCGGATAGAGGGGCCGCCTGTTGGATGGTCGTGCCCGTGGTGGCCTACTGCGTGAACGGAGCGCTGGCCCCTGAGCTTGAGACTAGCATGGTGGGCCCCGGGCCACAGAGCATGAAGGATCGCCCGGCTGCATCTGGGGAGATGGGAATCCCGGGGTGACCCCGACTGGGGCATGCCAATCGAGGAACTGAGTATCGGCGGACGGCCGATGGCCCGGGGGTAAGGCACAGCGATGCGGCACCTCCTTAAGAGTGGATGAACTGCCTAGCAGGGCTCGCCTGCCGAAACGGGATGGGAGCGGTCCGCGGTACGCCGCGCGGTGGCCCACCACGGGGATGGTCGATAGTGGGCGCCTTGTCTGACCGGACCGGTCCGGCCCCTGAAGTGACGACTACTGTGATTGAACTGGTGTGGTGCCTCGTGTCCTGGTGCAACGCGCCCCGAGTCCACGGAGATCCAGAGCGAGAAAGCACAGGCCTCTGGTGCTGTTGGGATTCTACCTGGCGGCCCATGTGGGCTTTGAACTGCGCTTGAGACGGAAGTTCTAGATGGGGGATCCCCTGAGCTAACGTACCGTGGTCAGATTCGCCACTGGGGGGGACGATCTCCTACGCAATCGATGTCCCCTAAGAACCGCCACAGGGCTAAAGTCATGGACGGCACAGCGGCCCCCGGGCGCAGGGGGGGGGACGTGCAGGGTCCACTGCAGGTCGATGTACAGGACACCCTGGACAAAATATTAGGTGCGATAGAAGACACTAAGTTAACACTGCAACACGACATCAATCAGGTCGCGGTCGAACTGGGCCTCTTGAGGGCTGACCATCACAAATTATCGGACAGAGTCAAAGAGACGGAAACCACACTGGCCGACATCGCACCAAAACAAAAAGACCTGCAGGCCGAAATGTCGCATCTCAGAGATAGAGTGATGCGACTAGAGCGAAGAGCTGAGGACGCAGAGGGGAGAAGCCGGCGAATAATGTGCGAGTGGTGGGCCTCCCGGAGGGGGCAGAAGGATCAAATATGGTGGAATTCCTGGAAAAATGGTTGAGCACAGTGGTGGCACCGGGCCGGCTGACTTCATTCTATACTCTGGAAAGAGCACACTGCGTGCCTGTGAGGCCCCTGGCGCCGGGCAGGCCCCCGAGTGGTGATCGCAAGATTACTGCACTATAGAGACAGGGACATCTTGCTACAAAGGGCGCAAGAAGAGGGCCCATTTAAGGTAGCAAATGGCGAAGTCACGCTGTTCCCGGACTTTACAGTAGAGGTACAGAGTAAGCGTGCCTCATACATGGCAGTTAAAAGGGCTCTAAGGGACGAAGGTATACAATATTAGTTGCTGAACCCGGCTAAGCTGAAAGTAATGCTTGACAGTAAAACAACATTTCTTCAATCCCCGAAGGAGGCATGGGAATGGCTGGAAGCTCATGGGACCCAGACAGAGCGGCTCGGGAGGGGGGGCCCGACCGGGAGTGGACCGCGCCGGCCCCCCAGGGGAAGACGGACCCGAAGTCGCCCACGCTTGGCGCCATCCCGGAACCAAAAAGAAAGTGGCAGAAGAGCAGCACTGGAGGCAGCGGCCCGTGTGAACGGAGAGGGGACCCCCCGGGAGGACTCTGGCGGTGAATCTAACGAGACTGTGATGTCATCGGCGGGGGGCTCGAGCAGCTCGGTGCAGGCCCCGGTAGTGACCCCACAAACTGCAGATGACCTCTGAGGCCCAGAGGCTTACCGGACACCCTGGGGCGGGCGCAAATGGTGCACTAATGGCCCCTCCGGGCAGGGCTACCCCCCTACTGGAATCTCACCTGTACAGGTGGACTGGCGAGAACTGCAACTAAAAGATGAAATATGCTGCACTGTTGCACGGGTGTTTTTTCTGTTTTTGGGCAGCCTACTGTTTGAGAGGTGCCCTGGGGAGGGGGAGTTGGGATAAGCAGTTACAAGTTAGGATGGCAAGGGGTGGTGAATGGTTGCGTAACAACAGTGCTTCACTAATGACCAGGGGACAGCAGACGGTAAGAGTAGCAAAGAGTAGCCAATGTAAATTTAAAAATCACCAACATGGCAGAATACAATTTCTTAACGTGGAACGTTAGAGGGATGGGGTCACCGGCCAAGCGACACAAAATACTGGCTTATTTAAAAAGGAGGAATATACAGGTAGCAATGCTACAGGAGACCCACCTGGCGGCTGGTGAACCTGAGAGATTGAGACGTAGGTGGAGGGGGCGGGTGTTCGCAACAGAGTACTCAGCGTACGCAAGGGGAGTAATGATCTGGATCCGTGTAGGGGTTCCCCTAGAGATAGAAGCTTCCAACATAGATCGTGAGGGGAGGTTCGTGATTCTGGAGGGAAGGCTATACGGCACACCGATTGTCCTATGCTGCATGTATGCCCCAAATCAAGACCAGATCCCCTTTTTGACAAAATTATCGAGCCACCTCACCCGCCAGAGGAGAGGAGAGCTTTTGGTTGGAGGGGACTTCAATAGTATATTAGATGTATACTTGGATAGATCCCCCCCCCCACTGCAGGGTGCAATGTCAAGTAAGATAGCTGGGAAACTTAGTGAATGGATGAGCTACTGGGGGCTGGTGGATATATGGTGGGAACAACACCTACACGACAGGGATTACTCATATTATTCGGGCCTTCACCGACTCCACACCAGAATCGACAGGGTTGCGTGTACGGCAGACCTTGCACGTGGGATGGTTCACTCAGAATATCTGGGCCGTACACTGTCCGACCACAGCCCTCTATTGGTAACATGGATGGCAGCAGAGATTAGGCCCCCCATTCCGGCCTGGAGATTGTCCCCTACAGCACTTGAGGACCCAGCATATAGAGACGCCCTGAGACAGCACCTGACTGACCATATTCAATTTAACAGTGGATCCACCACCTCTAGATCTACGGAATGGGAGGCCCTCAAGGTGGTGACAAGGGGTTTTTGTCTTGGACAATCGGCCGGAGTGAGACGCACACTTGAAAGGGAGCTGACTACGCTAGAGAAGATAATACATGAGGGAGGACTTACTCAGGGGGCTGGCACACTAGTAAATGAGAAATATAATCAGGCAAAGAGGGACCATTCCCAGATCGAAGAACAACTCAGATGCCACAGCACACAAAAATACTTTGCCTCCCTACAATCTGAAGAGGGTAGGTCTGGGAAAATGTTAGCCTGGTTGGTGAGGCCGGGTGGAGAGGCCGAGCCCATCACAAATGTGCTGGATAAGGAAGGGTCATGCAGAAGTAGACCAGGCCCTGTAAATGATGCATTCAAGGAATATTACACCTTTTTATATGGAAAACCGGCTGAAATCAGTACGGAGGTCTTTGATAATTACCTACAACATATACCTATAACGAGCCTGATGGCCGGAGACAGGGATAGGCTGGGGGGCCCAGTGACGGTGGCGGAGGTCAGTGAAGCTATAGCTCAATTAGCCTCAGGGAAGACCCCGGGAACAGACGGCCTCCCCAATTTTATAAAAAATTCAAGAAGCAACTGACCCCCCAGTTGGTAGAGATGTATACAGAATCGCTACAGAATGGGATAATGCCGTGCACCATGAGAGAGGCAATGGTAGTCCCACTCCCTAAGACAAAATCTAGGCAACCTTCGGGGACTGACTTCCGCCCCCTGTCAATGCTAAACAGTGATTTTAAAATACTAAGCAAGATCTTGGCCAACCGTCTACTCCCTCTTGTACCAACTCTGGTACATGTAGATCAGAATGGTTTCGTCCCGAATCGCAGCACCTCCTTAAACCTGAGACGTCTCTTTGCGGTCCTGAATATGCCTAGCGACACGAAACCTGCAGCAGGGGTGTTGCTCGCGGTGGATTTTGAGAAGGTATTTGACTCGATCAGGTGGGACTACTTGAGAGCAGTGATGCTCCGTATGGGAATGGGTGAAGATTGGGTCAAATGGGTGGACTTGTTGTACACGTCACCGCTGGCAAGAGTGAGAACAGGTAAAACAGTGTCCGGAACTTACCCAATTCACAGGGGAACCAGACAAGGTTGCCCATTGTCCCCACTGTTGTTCGCCCTGGCCATCGAGCCGCTGGCGTCCCAGATGCGGCAGGAGGGCGTGGGTAGAGGAGTGGAATGGGGACACCAAGAACATATCATCTCGCTATATGCTGATGATATACTTGTCTACCTTAGGGACGGAGAGAAGGATCTCCCATGGGCGCTGGGAGTGCTGGAGAACTATGGGAACATATCTGGACTTTGCCTCAACCGTAGCAAGACATGCATGTTCCCTATGGCTCCGGGCGGCGAACGCCCGACAACATGCCCTGGGGATAGGATTTGGGCCCCTCGAACCTTTAAGTACTTGGGCATACAGGTGTTTCACGACAGGGCAGACTTGCGCAAGGGTAACCTGGGCAGAGCTCTACGATCTCTAAAGTCCTCGGTGGGGTTCTGGCGATCGCTGAAATTGACGATAATGGCCAGAGTAGCATTGTCCAAAATGGTCATGCTGCCCCGGCTTCTATACTACTTCGCTAACCTGCCCCTTCTGATTCCAACAGCGTGGTTTCGTGAACTAAACACCCTACTCAGAGAACTTATATGGGATGATGGTCGTAGACGCACCTCGCTCCAGATACTATGCAGGCCAACTAACAAGGGGGGTCTAGGAGCGCCAGATTTTGAAGCCTACTACCTGGCATCCCAGCTGCAATGGGTTGCCGGGTGGCTCACAGGTAAGGGTCACCTGGAGAGGTACACCGACCAAGTAGAGGAGGACATAAATCAGTTCATTGCTCGAATGACAAATAGGAAGCTTAATCCCCACATGCACAGCCCGATGACAAAGGTGGCGTCAGCATGTTGGAAGAGGTGCGTGAAAAGGGATGGCACTGTCCCCCCATACTCTCCGGCCCTACCCCTGGCGGTACTTACGATCGAGGCTGGTGAGAGGAACCTGGGAGGCATGAGCCTTGGAACCTGGAGGAGAGCAGGAATAGAAACGGTGGGAGACCTGTTTCAGGAGGGAGTGTTGAGGTCTTTCACTAATCTTGTTGACAGTGGAGTCTCCCCGGGTCAGTTCCTTATGTATCATAAACTGATACATGTGCTGAAAACGCACTGGATCACGGTCAACGCGGAACCAGCCACCCACAGGGTGCTGCATCTCCTATTGACATCAGGAGATGAGTCCCATCTGATATCTAAATTATACCGAGTTCAAGTTGAGGATGCACTAGATTCCCTGCGGCCACTGAGAGAGAGATGGGGGAGGACAGTCGGTAGGGAACCGTCAGATGCGGAATGGAACAGAGCTTTGGCTTACCCCCGGATCGTCGCTCGCAACACGCGACTGAGATATATACAATATAATTACCTCCACAGAACGTACCTCACCCCACATCGGCTAACAGTAATCTATGGGGGAGTTCCTAGGGTGTGCCCCAGATGTAAAAATGTAGACGCAAATTTTGACCACATGGTATGGACCTGTCCAGAGATCCAACTGGGGTGGGAAGAGGTGATGTCCGACCTATCGAGACTCCTTAATATGAACCTGACTCCGACCCCTGACAGATGTTTGATGGGCTTTGGGGATGGGTTGCCGCGGGGAACAGTGGAGACCCGATTTCTGAGTCTGGCACTGGTATTATATAGGAGACAGATCACAAAGAACTGGAAGGCACAGTTTCGACCCCCCCGGGTTGGGTGGAGACAAGACGTTACAACATGGGCTAGAGCCGAACTCCAGGTCCTGAAGAGCGAGGAGGGGAGGGGACTGCGTCGCCACCCTATAGCACAGAAATGGGAAGTAGCAATGACAAGCTGGGACAATATATTGAGAACAGCGGACGCAGACACACCAACAGGAGTGGAGACTGGATAAACATAGGAAGGGAGGAGATGTTGCCGCGCCCTCTAGGACATGATAAGGGAAGACACGATAAGGCTGAGATTGAACAAAAGGCGGACAACAGGGGACAGAGCCCAGGACATTGAGTAACAGACAGGTTGGACCCGGTAGACGCCCCACCCACCTGAAACCAGACAAGTCTATGAGTAATGACACCATACATACTGGAAAAGCCAAGAAATGGCATCCCCCTGCATTAGCAGCCTCCACCCCTTACATTGCCATCGTGTTTAAGTTTAAGTTGATTAATGTTTGAAACGTGTTAAAGGTGTTGTATAATAGCTAGGAAAACATGACTCTGCTACACCAGGCCAATAGGGCAACCCATACGAGAAGAAGCACCACTGATGTTCTATTCTTGCATAAGGTTAAAGTATAAAGGTTATCGAATAATTAATGAAGTAGAACATTCAAACAATGTAGACAGTAGTGATATTAACACTGTTATGCACTAACACGAAGCAAACAAGATGGTGCTGTAAACATAATACTGTTTATTAAATAATAAAATGTTAATAAAAAAATATTTAAAAAATAAAAATAAAAAAAAGTATTGCAGGTAAGTACTCTAGGAACTTTGAATAATCACAATAGCATATATACTTTTTACATAAAACACATATAGCTATTTTAAAAGTGGACACAGTGCAATTTTCACAGTTCCTGGGGGAGGTAAAGTAATGTTAGTTCTTGGAGGTAAGTAAACCACCTACGGGGTTCAAATTGGGGTCCAAGGTAGACCACCGTTGGGGGTTCAGAGCAACCCCAAAGGTACCACACCAGCACCTCAGGGCCGGTCAGGGGCAGAGTTCAAAGTGGTGCCCAAAACGCATAGGCTTCAATGGAGAAGGGGGTGCCCCGGTTCCAGTCTGCCAGCAGGTAAGTACCCGCGTCTTCGGAGGGCAGACCAGGGGGGTTTTGTAGGGCACCGGGGGGGACACAAGCTCACACAAAAAGTACACCCTCAGCAGCACGGGGGCGCCGGGTGCAGTGTGCAAACACGCGTCGGGTTTTCAATAGGTTTCAATGAGAGACCAAGGGGTCTCTTCAGCGGTGCAGGCAGGCAAGGGGGGGGCTCCTCGGTGTAGCCACCACCTGGGCAAGGGAGAGGGCCTCCTGGGGGTCACTCCTGCACTGGAGTTCCGATCCTTTAGGTCCTGGGGGCTGCGGTGCAGGGTCTTTTCCAGGCGTCGGGATTTCAGAGTCAGGCAGTCGCGGTCAGGGGGAGCCTCGGGATTCCCTCTGCAGGCGTCGCTGTGGGGGCTCAGGGGGGACAACTTTGGTTACTCACAGTCTCGGAGTCGCCGGAGGGTCCTCCCTGAGGTGTTGTTTCTCCACCAGTCGAGTCGGGGTCGCCGGGTGCAGTGTTGCAAGTCTCACGCTTCTTGCGGGGATTGCAGGGGTCTTTAAATCTGCTCCTCTGGATACAAAGTTGCAGTCTTTGTTGAACAGGGGCACTGTTCTCGGGAGTTTCTTGGTCTTTTGGAAGCAGGGCAGTCCTCTGAGGATTCAGAGGTCGCTGGTCCCGGGGAAAGCGTTGCTGGAGCAGTTTTCTTCTGAAGGAGGGAGACAGGCCGGTAGGGCTGGGGCCAAAGCAGTTGGTGTCTTCTTCTTCTCTGCAGGGTTTTTCAGCTCAGGAGTCCTCTTCTTCTTTAAGTTGCAGGAATCTAAATTCTTAAGTTCAGGGGAGCCCTGAAATCCTAAATTTAAGGGCGTGTTTAGGTCTGGGGGGTTAGTAGCCAATGGCTACTAGCCCTGAGGGTGGGTACACCCTCTTTGTGCCTCCTCCCAAGGGGAGGGGGTCACATTCCTATCCCTATTGGGGGAATCCTCCATCTGCAAGATGGAGGATTTCTAAAAGTTAGAGTCACTTCAGCTCAGGACACCTTAGGGGCTGTCCTGACTGGCCAGTGACTCCTCCTTGTTTTTCTCATTAATTCCTCCGGCCGTGCCGCCAAAAGTGGGGCCGTGGCCGGAGGGGGCGGGCAACTCCACTAGCTGGAGTGCCCTGTGGTGCTGGAACAAAGGGGGTGAGCCTTTGAGGCTCACCGCCAGGTGTTACAGCTCCTGCCTGGGGGAGGTGATAGCATCTCCACCCAGTGCAGGCTTTGTTACTGGCCACACAGTGACAAAGGCACTCTCCCCATGTGGCCAGCAACATGTCTCGAGTGTGGCAGGCTGCTAAAACCAGTCAGCCTACACGGGTAGTTGGTTAAGGTTTCAGGGGGCACCTCTAAGGTGCCCTCTGGGGTGTATTCCACAATAAAATGTACACTGGCATCAGTGTGCATTTATTGTGCTGAGGAGTTTGATACCAAAACTTCCCAGTTTTCAGTGTAGCCATTATGGTGCTGTGGAGTTCGTGTTTGACAGACTCCCAGACCATATACTCTTATGGCTACCCTGCACTTACAATGTCTAAGGTTTTGCTTAGACACTGTAGGGGCACAGTGCTCATGCACTGGTGCCCTCACCTATGGTATAGTGCACCCTGCCTTAGGGCTGTAAGGCCTGCTAGAGGGGTGACTTATCTATACTGCATAGGCAGTGTGAGGTTGGCATGGCACCCTGAGGGGAGTGCATGTCGACTTACTCGTTTTGTCCTCACCAGCACACACAAGCTGGCAAGCAGTGTGTCTGTGCTGAGTGAGGGGTCCCCAGGGTGGCATAAGATATGCTGCAGCCCTTAGAGACCTTCCCTGGCATCAGGGCCCTTGGTACCAGGGGTACCAGTTACAAGGGACTTACCTGGATGCCAGGGTGTGCCAATTGTGTAAAACAAAAGTACAGGTTAGGGAAAGAACACTGGTGCTGGGGCCTGGTTAGCAGGCCTCAGCATACTTTCAATTCAATAGCATCAGCAAAGGCATAAAGTCAGGGGGTAACCATGCCAAGGGGGCATTTCCTTACAGTGTGATATAATTCCTGGTGGCTGCATGGTTGGAGAACTCCTTTACGAAGGTGAAGTGCTCCTTGCTGTGGTTTGTGCTGGAAAACTATGTGGTCTGCTTGAGCATTCTTCTTTGTTTCTGTTGCTGTTTTGAAAGTGGTATAGTTTTCTGTCTTTTCACTAGGTTGCTACTTCCTTTCTAGTTGCCAGCCTTTGCATTTGGAGGATTTCAGCTCCGTGTCGAGCAGCTGGCTCTTCTGGGTTTGACTGGCTTGGTGGGGGCGATTGTGTTGGTGCATTCTGTGATCCACTGGGAGAAGTTCTTCACAGCCTGTTCTAAGTTGGATGATGTGTCTGGGAGGTCGGAGTTGAGAGCCTTGTTCCACTGGTCTGCTGATACCTTTTTCCAGTTTCTGCATGTGGAGCATGGTGCCAGTGTTGGTAGATCTTGAAATAGTGAAGTGGACGCTGTAGTGGTCAGTCCAGGTGAGCTGTGAGACATGCTTGTACTTGACTGTTGCCAGACATAAAAATGGGGTTGAGTATGTGTCTTGCAATGTGGGTGGGGTCGGTGGCAAGTTCTTGGAGGACAATGTGGCTCATGCTTTCCAGGAGGTCGGTTGTATTGGTGTTGTCAGGGTGTTTAAGGTGGAAGTTGAGATCTCCTAGGAAGATGTAGTGTTTGGAGTCGATGGCGATTGGGGCTATGAGAGCGAGGATGGCGTTGCAGAAGCTGGGGCGTGGTCCCAGTGGTCTGTATGTGAGGATGCCTCTGATGGTGCTTTTTCCATCTGTGTGAAGTTGAAAACTGAGGTATTCTTTATTGGGGTTGGGTCGTCTGAGGAGGTTGTGCAGTGGACGGTGTCCTTGTCGATGATGGCAAATCCACCTCCGTGTTTGTTGATTCAGTCACTGTGTGTCATCGTGCAGGCTTTGGGTGTAGTGATTGCGATGTCTGGCGCAGAGGTGGGGTTCCGCCAGGTCTCTGTGAGGAAGATGATGTCTAGGGTGGGGGATGAGATTGTGTCCCAAATCTCTGTGGCGTGTTTATCGAGCAATCATGCATTGAGTAGAATGCACTGGAGTTGTGCTGTGGCAGTTTCGGTCGATGTGGTGGGCGTAGTTGTGTTTGCCATGTCTCCAGTGTTGTTAGTTGCTTCAGCGTTGAAGGTGAAGTGGCAGTGCTGGCAGGACAATATTCCTCTGGTGGTGAGTGGAGATGTGCGGCAGGAGTTGTTGTTGCATTTGGGGTCGAGGGCTCAGAGGTGTGCGTCGGTGTCATCAACCCCTGTAGTTTAATCCCACCTGTTTGTACTGCTTTTGCAATTACTTTGTTAGATACCAGTGATTCCATAGACCAGCTGTCTGATCATACTTGTCCTGGCACAGTAAACTCAGTTGATGCCTTTGGTCCACTTGAATCAGATCATGAAATGAGAGAAAAGAGGCCACAGGCCCAAAGGGATTCTGTCTCCAAAGAGTCTGCTACTGCCTAAGTGAATATAACTAAACATGCTTTTAAGAGAGAGATTGTGGATTTGTATGATAACTATGTCAGCCTACTCTGTAAAAACTTTTACAAGGGATATATTTACTCTCAGTCTAATCCCTATTCTTCTGAACCAGAAATACTTTTTTTGGACATCGGTGCCATTAATATTCCAGTCAGTTGAAGCATTTAAGTTTAAGCAAGAATCCATAAAACAGAAAGACGAGCTTGCAAAACTCCTGGCCTACCAGATACAGATTACGATGACACACTCTCCTTTCCCTGCTCCAAAGATCGAGAAAACTGTTTTTGAAACAAGCTCCAAGGAAAAGTGTCAAGACCATGAAAACTCAACACTACTAAATTGACAGCTCACATCATTACAGAGTCTACCATAATCTCTGCAGCAAAGATAATACAAGATTCTAATGAACAAGCAGTGTCAGACCCCAATCCTGAGTCCACTACAGCTGTTCCTGTTGCCGTTGGCCTTACTACTGTTTCAAAGCCAGCACAGCATTCCAATGAAGAAAACAAAAGAATCTTGGACCGTTCTAACTTAGATCAGAATGATGTGCCTTAGATCTACAAACAGAAAGAAGCCAGAGTCAACTCAACTTAGTGTTCAGCCTGTGCTTCCTGCTAATCCTGAGAATAGAGACATTGAACCCACTTGTGAAACAGACCGTGCTTTCAAGATCAGCCCAGTAACTACTCTGCACAAGACTTTAAAGCAATCCACTCAAGAATCTGTTTTTAATCTTGCTGAAATAAAGAACTCTACTGTTAAGTTCAGTTACTTGTCTGCTTTTGAGAGAGACTTACTTTCTAACCCTGCCCTCCAAGGACTGGTGATAAGTACTATGCTCATCATCTTGCTGCTTGGCTTTGTGGGTCAGTGTAAGCCGTAAGGGCATTCAGGACGAAGTGATTAAAGAGGTGCCAAAGATGTCAGCCAACACTGACAGCTTGTCCACAACTTCGCCGAGGTCCCAAATAAGACATCAGTAGATTTCTTCAGTAAGACTGTTTTTGCCATGGAAGCCCCACCAGTGCTGATAAATGAAAGTACTGAGTACACAGACACTGTATCCACGAGGCAGCCTTGGATTCCAGTAGCAAATACTAAAAAGCCTCTGAATAATAAAGAAATGGCCACTCAGGACTGTGAGATTTCTGTGCCTTTTGTGGTGAAAGAACATGGCTCTCCCATCACAGAAAATAATCCTGTCATCTTTTTTCCAGACCTCTCAACTCAGAAGCAGGTGCTTGTGCCACTGCCTGTCACTGTCCGTGAGAACTACCCGATCATCAAGAAAGTGCTTGCTGAGATGCTTAGGTCTTCACCAGAAAACCATTTGAGCTCAAACAACATGCTCAGTTTGACTTCTGTGCCCTCTTCGCCAGACTGTGTGGCTACCAAAGAGCTCACACTGAGGCAACTGTCTTTGCCTGAAGAGAGCCTGGTTAGTATGAAATTACTCCTTTTAACACTGGTAACCGCTCAAGGCCACAGTCTTGGCTGCATGAAGACTCCAGCTATGAATTCTGAAATGAGCCTATTGGACAATCTGCCTTTTGCTCAAAATTCAGATTACTGTCCCAGCAATAAAACATCCAAGAAATAACTTAAGGATATTTGGGAACCTACCAATATCCAGTGTCCTAAAAAGAACAGAATTCGGATCAGGAGCACTATCTTCCACATTCCTGCCTCAGAAAAACTTTGCAGTATTCCACAGAATCTTTCCGGCCTGTGAACAGTTATGGACTATATTTCTTGTTCGGGCTCTCCTTTGTATTTGGCCACCTGGGGACAGGTTTTTAGAGATGGATAGTCATGAGTGGTTTCTTAATAAAGGTGAGGGGGCGTTGACCCCCTGCCTGCCAGAAATTATATCTCACACATTATGCCAGCAGACAGGAGGTGTACTGCTGGGGAGCTGTGGTTCATATTCCGATGACCAGCTGGGGCTGTGTATCGGAACTGGGCCTGTCAGGTTGGCCGGTACTTTGCATGTGGCCAGCCTGACATGTGCAGTTCAGGTTTTCCCAGTCATCCCTGTTAGGAAGACGGGGAACCAGAGACACAGCCCCATTGGTTTCTGACAGACTGTATCTCTCTGTCCCTGCCAATCCTCATAGTGCTCTTATGCTGCTTATTATTATAAATAGCATGAGAGCACTGCTTTCATTGGCTGAGGTGCATGGTGCTTGCTTCCCCATCCCCAGCTCTTCAGTGCAGCAGACAGCGCAGTGGATTTGACAGAATCGGCCCGATATGGAAAGAAGATAAGGTAAGTTAATTATTTTTGTTTAATTCAGCCCCCTCTAATGTAAATGTAACTGGTGCTCATGCAAAGCACTGGTGTGTCTCAACAATGGTGGGGCATTCATAGGATACATTTTTGTTGTCACATGCATTAGAAGAATCATGCGGCTGCTACAAATTTTTATTGTATTTACATAGCGCAAACTCGAGTTTGTGCTATGTAAATACAATAAACATTTGTAGCAGCTGCATGATGCTTCTAATGCCTGTGACAACAAAAATTTGTCCCATGAATGCCCTACCATTTTTGAGAGACAGCAGCTGCTACTAAGGATACTGTCAGGAATCTGCCATTGTGCCACTAGATGACACTTACAAGGCCCTTTGCGATTCAGGCATTGCATGAGTATAGGAAGAAACACACATCTCCACTTAGCATACATAGTTTTGGTTCACCTTTTAGTCCAGGTTTTTGTCCCACTTTCCTGATGCATTATGGTCACTGTAGTACCTTCTGTCCTCAGACCCTTCCTAGATCATGTCCTGGTGGTGATTTCCTGTTCACTGGCCTGGCTCCTGGACCCAAAGGCTGGTGTGACACCTTTTTATCTGCTTTAGGGACTTCTCTTTTTCTTGGCTCCAATTCTCCATTCCAGGATGTCTGTTGTATTTGGTTAGTTTAGAGTTTGTAAGTTTTCTTTAAGGAACTATCGTGGGTGGAATCTAGAATGCTGGGGGGGAGAGAACGGAGGTTTCAGCAGGCATTCTGATGATGGATTGGCTGGAGTAAGACGTGATCTGTTTATCAGAATTAAAACTCATCTAATATTTTACTGAGTCCAGTGTGAAGATCTCTACAAATTTTGGCGACGAGCTGTAGGGAATACGATTTCCACGTGTTATTGAGATTGGCCTGCGTGGGAGGATCAGGTGAATTGTTATCGCCGTTGTCGGAGTTCATCTGTCAAGAAATCAGAATTTATGACCTTCTTGGCCATCCTGATGACATTTTGAAGTTGGAATTGCGGAAATCGTTTGGGCAAGTATTGGCAGATTTCCCAATTAATTTCTGCGCGTTTTTGTGTTGACAGACGCTTTTAACACATCTGGTACTGTTTCGTAGCAACGTCTGTTTGCTGTTCTGCCTGAAGCAACTTCACGCTCCACTGATCGCGAGCGCATTTTGAAAAACACTCGCTGTATTAAGTGTCGGTATTGCGCGTCACACACTTTGAACGTGATTTAAGTGCAATGAAACATATGCGCATGATTTATTAAAGAAATTCTTACCGAACTAAAAGCAGCATATCGCCGGTCAAGTGTTTTTTTTTTCTTTTCTCTCTGCCTACTTCCTGTTTCACAGGAAAGAGAAGACTGTTAGTCTTTCCTTCATTACAATTGTAGTTCCTTTTTCCCTTTGCACTTGTGGTACTCATTCAAAAGGAAAGGAAGATTATTTTAATATCAATAATGATAATAATAATATAAATTTCAAAAAAAGGAAATGCAGTTTGAGCCTCCTGCTAAATTTTTACAACTCAAAGGGGACCCGCCTATACCGTGGTCTAGGTGGAAGGAAGAATTTTTTACTTATTTGAAGGCTATTGATGAAGATTGTATGTCACAGGAAAGGAAAAATAATATTTTGTTACATTGCTTGGGCTCTGAAGGGCAACTCACTTTTAGGATGCTACTGCAAGGAACCATTCAGGATGAAGAAATTGATGTCTTTAAGGATGCCCTAAGTAAACTGGAAAATAGATTCATACCGACTATGAGCATAGCTTTGAACAGATTCAAATTTTATACTAAAATCTAACAAGTAGATGAAATGTTTGATGAGTTTTTGACAGGATTACGAAGTTTGTCCATGCACTGCAATTTCGGACCTATTACCGACGAGTTGATCAGAGATCAAATTTTTGTCCATGTTAGGAGCAGAAGAATTCAGGAACAATTGTGGATGATGGTTGATCCAAAATTACAGGATGTAATAAATACCGCAAATGCTTTGGAACAATCAGAAAAATGGATGAAGTCTGTACAAGAGACTGAGAAGAATAAGATGTTGGATTTGGAATTTGTTGGAGCAATTGGGGGTTGTGGATTTAGCAACAATGTTACTTCCAGAAATACTACATGGAACAAGAAAGATGACAAAAATGGGAAAATTAATAGAATGTCATGGTATCGTTGTGGGAGTTTAAGTCATCTTGCTAATTCTCCACAGTGTCCTGCAATTGGAAAAGAATGCAAAAAATTTGGGAAGATGGGACATTTTCCAGAGAGTTTGTAAGGATGTTAAAAGGAGTGATGGCTGTGGTAAAGGGAAAGTCTCATATGTGTACGAGGAGAGAAAGAAAGGGGCTGTGTTGTCTATCAAGATAGACTCAACAAAAGTGTGAGTGTAGTGAAGCAACCTAAATGTACAGTATTTATTGAGGGTCAGGAACTGGAACTTATGGCTGACTCGGGATCTCCTTGGACAATTACCACCTGTGAATATTTTGTTCAGACATGTAATGAGGTGTGGAAAGTGGTCCAACTTAGCATGCTCTGATATTGTTGCAGAAGATTTTGATGGCACTGCAATCAATATCATGGGATATGTAAAAACTATGATATATGTTTTAAGGAGCGTTTTGCAGAAATCAAAATGTATGTGGCTGAGAAAGGAGTTAATGTGTTGTGGTGGAGAGACCAAGCGGAGCTGAGGATAATTTTGAATCCTAGGTCTTGTGAGCCCGTAATGTTGGTTGAAGAAGGTGATAACGGTAATTGGATTGTCTCTAAATTTCCACATGTATTTTCTGAAGCTTTGGGTAAGTTAAGAAATTACAGTCACAAGATTAGATTTAAGGGGAATGCTAAACGGGTAGTGCAAAAGTTAAGGAACGTTCCTATAGGTGTGCGTGAGGAATTGAAAAATATTTTGATGGAGATGGTTAAAGAGGGAGTTATTGAAGAAGTTGAATCCTCTAAGTGGGTTTCACCCATTGTTTTAGTCCAGAAACCTGATAATTCTTTGAGGCTGTGTGTGGATTTGAGGGCATTGAATGCGGACATTATAATCAACTGTCACACTTTACCCAACATAAATGAAGTTGTTAGCATGATGGATGGAGCAAAAAAAAAGTCTACGTTAGATTTGATGTCAGCATACCATCAAATTGAACTCACTGAAGATTCCAGACATCTCACTGTGTTCATCACTCCACAGGGGCTATTTCAATTTAAATGTATGCCTTTTGGGTTGGCGTCTGCGGCGTCAGTGTTTCAAAGAGCAATGTTTGTTTTGTTCAAAGATATGGACAAATTTGTAAAATGCTTCCAAGATGATGTGTTGGTTTATTCTAAAGACGAAGAAGAACACAAAGATCACCTGGCTAAAGTGTGTGAGGTGTTCAACATGAAGGGGTTGACTTTAAAATTCAAGAAATGTCATTTGTTTGCCACATCTGTTGATTATTTGGGCCATACCATCTCTGGGGATGGAGTTGTGCCTAAAAGTTCAATAGTCAAAGTCATTTTTGATGCACCTACACCAGATAATCGTGAAAAACTTTTGTCTTTTGCAGGATTGTGTGAATACTATAGAACGTTCATTGAAAATTTTGCAACCAAGATGGGTCCATTGAGAGAATTGACCAGGAAAATTTTGGAGTATGTGTGGTCTGAAAGGCAGGAGGATGCATTTGAAGCTATTAAAAGAGAAATTGCTTGTGTGCCTACTCTCAAACCGTTTAACGTTAGGGCGCAGTGTGTTGTGACGGTTGACGCAAGTATGTATGGTGTGGGAGGTGTGCCATAACTTAAAGGTGTGACAATGATGTACAGAATGTTACATTCGCTTCACGTATCTTAACTGACGCAGAAAGGAGGTATTCTGTTATTGAGAAGGAGTTAGTGCCTTGTGTCTGGGCTTTTGAGCATTTTCGAAATTACATTTGGGGTGCACGGTTTGTTCTTCAGACAGATCATAAAACTTAAGTGGGCATTCTATCTCCGGGTGGAGGTTGAAATGCAAAAAAGACAGATGTACACAGTTCCAAACAATGGGTTCTGTACAGGTTCAAAAAAGTGAACAATGGATCCTAAAAATCTGTTTGATTTAGAACAAGAGCTCTCACTCACCAGATTGTGACATGCTTCATCATCGGGCTTTTGCTCCTTGTCAGGCCGGCACTGCAATGCCTGACGGGCCCCTCATGGGGGCTCTTTGCCGGTGATCTTTTAAATATAGAAACGCCGGTTGGTGAGTGTCAGAATATGGGAATGATATGCAGATGTGTGAGGATAAAAATGGCTAGAGGTCTAGAGAGATAATTTTTTATTAAACAACGACCCCTGTCATGATTAAAAAACAAATGTGGGTAATAATTAGAAATAATGTCTAATCCACCCTCAAAAAACAAGAATTAAGTTAGAGTCAGCAGTCCCTAGATTCAGGGAAAGCGAAGAGTAAGTACAGAAATCACCATCCTACTCCTACAACGGTCAACATGTTTCTTGCAAATAATGTCAATTAAGATCGGTGCCCGGGAAAGCGGAGCAGGGTGTAGGTGACGAACCACTTGGTGGTCCGAGAGCGCAGGTTCATTATACCAGCCTGGACTACTGATGTTCGCCGGTATCCCGATGGGCCCATCCTTTCATACAAGGAGGGTTCCTGTGACATGAGTAGATTCCTAATTGGGTTATAACATGTGGATTAGGTACGTTTTGGTCCTGACGAATAGCACCAATCTTAATTGACATTATTTGCGAGAAACATGTTGACCGTTGTAGGAGTAGGATAGTGATTTCTGTACTTACTCTTCGCTTTCCCTGAATCTAGGGACTGCTGACTCTACCTTAATTCTTGTTTTTTTGAGGGTGGATTAGACATTATTTCTAATTATTACCCACACTTGGTTTTTAATCATGACAGGGGTCTTTGTTTAATTAAAAATTATCTCTCTAGACCTCTAGCCATTTTTATCCTCACACATCTGCATACCAATCCCATATTCTGACACTCACCAACCGGTGTTTCTATATTTAAAAGATCTCCGGCAAAGAGCCCCCATGAGGGGCCCGTCAGGCATTGCATTGCCGGCCTGACGAGGAGCAAAAGCCAGACGATGAAGCATGTCACCATCTGGTGAGTGAGGGCTCTGGTTCTAAATCAAACAGATTTTTAGGATCCATTGTTCACTTTTTTGAACCTGTACAGAACCCATTGTTTGGAACTGTGTACCTTTGTCTTTTTTTAAGTTTGATGGGAGTACCGTACACAGGACCAGTTATTCTCAAAACACTCCTGATATACTAGCACTCTCTTGTTTTTTTCGGAAGTTGAAATGCGACAGCCCGTATTGCAAGATTAGTTTTGAGATTGCAGGAATATTCTTTTCAAGTTAAGTATGTAGCAGGAAAAAGCAATTCTGTGGCTGATTGTCTATCACAGCTTCCTCAGAAAGATTCGGATACTTTGGATGCATGCGTTTCTGGTGATTTGGACATTGTGTCTGATGTGTCTGAATTTATTTCTGAAGAATTCAGGGCTATTGAGAAAAGAGAATGGTTTGGTAAGGATCAGGAAGATTTGACTTTGCAAGAAGTCATACGTTGTGTGAGGTTTGTTTGGCCAAGGAAAGATGGTATTTTAGAAGAAATTGTGCCTTTCTTTAAGGTAAAAGATGATTTGGAGATTGAAAATGATCTTGTATTTAAAGGGGGAAAATGTGTTCCACCTAAAGGCATGCAAACAGTCATTTTGAAGTTGGCACATGAAGGGCATCCTGGAATGTCATCCATGAAAAGGTTGATACGAACTTCCTTTTAGTGGCCAGGCATGGATAAGATGCCGGAGGGGACTGTCAGGGAGTATGGTGTGTGTGAGAAGATGTTGAGGACGGTGCCAGCTTCATTACGTCCAGTTCAATGGCCCAATTCTCCATGGCAAAAATTGGGGTTTGATATTTCCGGTCCATTCCCATTTTTGCCTTACGAGGCCCTGTTTGCTTTGGTATTAGTGGACTATCATTCTAAATGGCCAGAAGTGAAACTGGTACCTCAGGTCACGACGGCCATTGTCATTGAGCTTTTTAAAGAGGTGTTTGCCAAAGAGGGGTATCCAGAGACTGTGGTGTCAGACAACGGTGTTCAATTGGTGCCAAAGGAGATGTAAAGATTCCTCAAGTATTGAAACATTAAACATGTAACCACCTCGTTATATGAACCACATGAGAATGGACAGGTTGTGAGGTTTAATCGGGTTCTTAAAGAATGTATTTGTTGGGCACGGGGTTTTAGAGGATCTTGGAAGGAGAAAGTGAGAGAGAAATTATCATATTACAGTATCACTCCCCACAGCACCATGGGAGTCAGCCCGCTTAAGTAATTAAGAGGTAGAGATCCTGTTTCCAAACTTTGTCCATGGTGGTTTAAAAAAAAAAAAGTAGAGGGCCTGAAGGAGTTGATGTGGAAAAGGTAAGCGATTATGTGAGAGTGAAGCAGAAGAAGAGTAAGGAGGCGTATGATTGGAAGTGGAGAGTGAAAGAACCAACGTTTGTTGTAGGAGATTGGGTCAGGGTGAGGACACCAGGAAGGGTATGCCTAAGTTTGGTAAAGCCATGAAAGTGGTGAAAGTATTTTAAAAGAAGGTAGTTACACAAGATGGCAGAGTTTGGAATGTGAATAGACTGGCTAAGTGTACTCCTGAACACAGTGGTACACAAAGTGGAGATTTTGCTTTTTCTGGACCTATGGTGTACAAAAGACGAGTGGAACCTGCTTTTGAGGATGATAGAGTGGATGGTGCAAGAAGTGGAAATGATGGAAGCGAGATTCCTGAATATGTTGATCGTAGGGAGAGTGATGAGGAGAGTAGTATGGATGAGAGTTTGAAGGAAGATTCCATAGCCTTGAGAGTAAAGTTTGAGGGTCGTTCAAGACAGGTGTCTTCTCGATTAGTGGACTATGTGTGAATATGTAGATTAATGCACACATTTGCTTGGTCACTAGAACTTTCTGATGTTTTCTTTTAATTTTTCTTTTTCTTTTCGTATTTTATTTAAGGGGGAAATGTGTTGTATTTGGGTAGTTTAGAGTTTGTAAGTTTTCTTTAAGGAACTATTGTGGGTGGAATCTAGAATGCCGGTGGAAGAGAATGGAGGTTTCATCAGGCATTCTGATGATGGATTGGCTGGAGTAAGACGTGTTGTGTTTATTAGAACTAAAACTCATCTAATATTTTACTGAGTCCAGTGTGAAGATCTCTACACTGTCCTATTCCATGTCTTGTGTCTCCTAGGCTCTTTGGTCTTCTCTTGTAGTAGCCTCAGCTCACCCTTTACTTCATTGGCGGTTCCCTAATTCCCTGCCTCTGATCAGGTCCTTGTGCCTGGCTTTCTCCCTGCACTTGCTCTCCTCCCCTGAGCCTCCAGTTATTTCAGCCCCGTGAGCACAGAGTTCAGCGGCTTAAAACTGACTTCTGTTGAGTCTCCTTGTACTCTGTTGTGTTCCAGCTGCTGTCATTACAGGCTATTTCTAGTACGTTTCCCCTTTTCCATTTACCCATTTTCCTGTTTTTTGCTATTTGCAGTATCTGTTTCTGTTCCTTGTTTTCCTGCATCTCTGTTCCTGTGTTAGCCGTTGATCATAGTCTACTGTCTGCACTCTTCTTGATCAGCCTTGTTCCATGCAGACTCCTTGCCTTGTGTTCCATGTTCCAGTTTGAGGGCATATTTCTGGATTGCCTTGTTTGAGTGTAAATCATTCCTAGCCTTGTTTTCAGTATTTTAGCTCAGTTTTTTCTATTCCTCTTCCTGAATCCATTCCAGTTCCCTGAGCCCAGTTTCTGTCTTGATTTTCCTTGCCCTGCTCCCTGTTGTTCTGCCTCATAGTTATATCGTAATTCTGATTGCCTTAGCTTTCAAGGGTGCCAGCCAGACTCTAAGGTTTGTGTTTGTGCCTTTGGCACAGAGGACCACCCTGCACTCCTTCTCCGTAGGAGCTGCTGGGTGTTTCCAAGAACTCTGTGAGATGAATCTACTGCTTGCCTTCTTGTAAGATCTTTTCAACTCACAGAGAGATAATTTCCAAGGAGCAGGCAAACTATCATTTATGATAGTTTGCTTATTCTTTACCTACTTTCCCTTCCTGTTGTTAGTAATTGTGTTTTCCCTGTGGGCTTGTAGCTTCCTATTCACTGCCTGCTCCATCCAGCTTCAGTCCTCAGCATGTGTCCTACTTCCCTTCCAGCCTTCAGGTACTCTCTTGTTTTTATTACACTCCAGTTATTCAGTGACACCCAGCTAGTCCCCTGACAGATCACCCTGTTAGTTCCCCAACATCTACTTCAATTAAGTTATTTGCCTTTCCTCTATAACCTAAGTTGTGTGTCGTCAAATGTATCAAGCAGTATGTACTCATAACAAGAGTTGAGGACATCAGATCTGCAACTGCAATAGCTTTGTGCAAGCCATGTAAGTCTGTGCCTTCTACTACCCTTAATCAGTGGGTTAAAAGTATAATGGTCATGGAAGAGGTAGGCTCGTATTATAGTGGGGCTCACTCAGCAGGGGGTGCAACAGCTTCTAGGACTTTTTAAGCTGGGTAAGGTTGGAGGATATTGTGAGTACTGCAGATCAGTGAAGGGTATCTAGATGTAAAATAGTCTGTTGCAAACTTATAGAGCATACTGCTTAGGCTCTGAAGCTGCATAAGATAACCTCATGTTTTGTAATAACATTTCAGATTCTCCTAGATAAAATTGAAGGAGAGTCCTGATTTAATTAAAGATGAAAGAGGCAAACATTTAGCTTTCCTCTGATATATGTTAGTCCTCTCTATGGCTGATGGCAATATAGCTGTTTGATTAATTTGAGTGCCAGTCCCTACTAGCCAGACAGTGGGTCCATGCATGTATGCAAAATCTGTCTGGAAAGAGGCATGCAATGCAATTTGAATTTGCAATTCCTATCAGAGGGATGAGTGAAGGAATATATTCTTTGGCTTTTTCTTGGTTTTCTCTTACTGTTTGTGGTTTCTATGTTATTCTTCATGGACTATACACTCTGACTCATCAAAAAAAGAGGAAATGGTGTATGGACTATTGTTACATTTAGTTGGGGATGTCCTTTGTTTGTGTTAATAACTTCCTGCCTTAGGGAGCAGGATTATGGGAGCTATAATGTTATTTTAAGTACTGTACAAAATAAAGCAAGAAGAGGGACTGCATAATATTCTCCTCCTTTGCCTTATGTAAAATCAAGACTCTCCATTACTGTTATCAAGGAGTATCTGCAACTCTCCACCGGCTCCTGTGCCCTAGCTCAAAGCAGGGAAACAGCTTTTATTATGACGGCATTAAAATTGCAAATTGCTGGATCTCCTTGTACCTAAAAGTGTGAAAGCTAACTGTATATTGTATTGTTGAGTGATACCACATAGATCTCACCAAACTCATCATATTCTACTTTTCAAATGTCTTTTCAGCTGTACCTCTCTTGCACATAAGATGCAGAGGTTTCCCTTAATCAACACTATTGCAAATCTGAGGTTTTCCAAGCCACGTAGCACCATTTTAAAAACCGTGCCATCCTGTAACTTTTCTTCTCCGAGATAAGTTATGCTAGTGCATAATAATGTCGAGATTCATATTTTTCAACTACAGGGGCAGTGTTTGCCCAACACCCCTAGCAACTCACTACGTGGTTCACAGCGAAGCCATTCATCATGGAGGCATATATAAAATATCACAGCAGTGACACGTAGGTGCCAAATGGCCCCATGGCAAGTGCAACACCATACACGCTGACCTTTGAACCAACAGCACTTTTGCTCCCACTGGAGATTTCTAATGGTCTATGAAAAAAACCTAAGATGCAAAGTATTGTTCGCTAAAAAAGCCTGCGCTCCCTGCACGCAGCACTCATGCCAGCTCTGGTATTGGAGAAGAGGAACAGCAGCGTTTGACTCACGCAACCCTCGAGTATCACCTGAAAGTGTTTCAGTAGTTGCAGAAGTTGTGGGTCAGTGATACCTCCTGCTGTAGAGAGATGTAACCTAGCACAAGCACCAAGCGGGCATTATCAGCTGGATCATTCTGTATGTAAACATGAACTGCTCTTCATAAACGTGCACAGTTCTCCGATTGAAAAGACAGGGGAGTGATGCCTAGAGAGAGAGAGACCTCCACCACTTGTCAAATGTGACCCTTCAGACAGCCTGGATTCTTAGCCACGGCACATTGTATTCTGGGATGTGGCAGTTTCACTCTAACCTATAATTATGGGCTACAATTAGTGACAGCCTGCAAAGTGATGTTGGCTAAAAGGTTAGGCGTACTTAAGGCATGACACAGGCCACTTAGCAACTAGGAAGGAGGAATGTGAAATATAATTTATACAGTAATTTTTAAGTAAGCTTGGCTACTAATTAAGGATAAATACAGATCACCAGCAGAGACATAGATGTGAGCAACCCTAGTTACGCTGCTTGATGGATTTTAAAATATGTATTGTTACTTGTATAGTAGCTTTCAAGATAGTGTTTGAAGATACCCTTCAGCCAGAGCTGGCTTTGTAGACGCCAGCACTTTGTACACTGGCATTATCGAAGCCCTTCGCAATGTTAAAAAGAGAATTGAAACTGCAAAGCAGGCGATGCAAAAGTGCTATTGACTAAAATCAGAATGCCTAAAGGGATCTGACAATTAGCAGATATGTAAAATGACGGTTTGATTCTATTAATTGAAGGCTCATATTCATATTCTAGCAACATTTTCTGTATGTTGATAAAGTAGCTCAGCGATATAAACATGCACATTGCGCTCTGTTGGGACCTGCATCAACTCAGCCACGCCTTTTGAGGCCAGTCAATTCAGCACTGAAGCACAAGGAACGCCCAGTATTTACAGCCCTTCATGCTACTTCTTGAAGTCACAACACTCAACTCACCCTCCTTTCGAAGGTATCTCCCTCCTTTATATAATCTTCACCCTCCAAAAATGGAAAAGCCCCCATAGATATCAGTGGTATCAATATCACCTGTCCATTACGCCTGCCTCATCCTTCCAATGTTCCTTTCTGTTGATGTCAACTGGCTCACCCTCCACAATCATCTGATGTCACCATCCTTAATGCTGTTCGTGTCTCCTTGTCCTGCTGTCCATTTCTAAAAGCCTGCATCTCTCTGTCCTGGTACATGTGCATCCCTGTCTCCGGGACTTTGTTCTTCTGCCACAGTGTCACTCCCTATCTTGATATCCTTATTTCTGTCACCCTGTACCTCCACCTGGATATACTAGGGTGTGAGTCTCCCCATCCCAGAGCCTGTGTACCCTTTCTTAGTCTTGATGTATCCTGCCCCTTTCTTCTCGTCTTCTGTGTCTCCTATCCCAGTGTCCTGTGTCTTTGTGTCTCTGTGTTTATGTCTTTTTGCCTTGGTGTCTGTATATCCCACCCCAAGAGTCTGTCTTTCCTTGTCACAAATCCTGTATATCCATGTCCCAGAGTTTGTGTCTTTCTGTCCTAAATCCCATTTCTCCCTGTCCCCTTTCCTAGTCTGTGTTCCCTTTCCTAGCCTAGATGTATTTTATTCCAGTGTCCATGTCTCCCATGTCTACCCATCTCAATGTTTGTCTACAGGTCCATTGATTCATATCTATGTATCCACAGCCAAGAACCTGCCTTTCCCTGTCCCAGTGTCTGTATCTTCATGCCCCAGTGCTCATGTCTTCTGTTATAGAGCCAGTGGTGGCCAGTAATTCAAGATGGAGGGGGCCAGGTGGGCCACACATGCACACACATACACTCACCCATCTCCATGCACACTCATTCACACACAAAACATGCATTCATAAGCATGCACACATACACATGCCATTCACGAGCACACACACATCCATTCAAAGCATGCATTCACAAATGTACTTACATCCATACATACATGCATGCACCAAACATTTAAAAAATAACACTACCAGGGTTGAATCGTTGTTCTCGAGGGAAGCCTCCGAACTTCCTACAGGATTGTGACTGCCGTCCCCTCAAAGGTTGACCTTAGGTCAGTCAATGACGGAAGAAGGCTGTCCCTACCTCATCACAGAGTGGGATGGGTAAGTGAGTCTGCTGACCCCACACAACTCTCTGATGAGGTGTCAATGATAAACACTCGGGTCTGGCCACTTCAGGGTTGAAAATTGAAGCATCCAGGTCCAAGGCTATTAGTGACACACCCCCTTGTCACCAAGGGGAGGGCCTCGAGGCACTTTGCCAGGCTGAAGAAGCCACTTACACAGAGCTGTGACATATTATGCCCAGCGAAGTTCAGCTCAGGCAGCCAGGAGCCTGCGTATTTAGCACATGTCTAGCTCCTGGCTGCCTGACCTGAACATAAAGAGTATTTGTTAGTCCAGACCACGACCTACGTGGAAACAAAATTGAAAAAAAATAATAAGAAAAAAGGTATCTGTCAAGGATGGGCTGCTGCTGCAAAGAGCCCATGTCTCCCTGTCCCAGAGGCTGTTCTCCCTGGCCCAGAGTCTCTCTCTCCACCTTTATGTCCCTCTGTGTTCTTCCATGCCCAGTCTCTGTCTTGCTAGCTCTGCTTCCATGTTTGTTCCCCTTTCCCAGCATAAATTTCGGCTTATTCTCAGATCAAATCTGATTATCTGCATTCTATTTTTTTGCCTGTCTTCCCACCTATATTTCCTTGTCACTATGCTAATTTTTCCTGTTTCCGTCATTATCTTGCTGCCCTAATATTTATGTCTCGGTGTGCCTGTGCCCTGGTTTCCCTAAGCCTGTGTTCATCTCTCCCGGACCTACAGCCCAGGTGTCCCTGTATCCTTGTCTCTGTGTTTCAGCCTCCTTGTCATCCTATCACTGTGTCAATGCCTCCCATCACGGTTCTGGGTCTGCCCATTACAGTGTCTGTGTCTACAGTGTCCGGTGTCTGTGTAACTGTTGCCCAGTACCACAGTGACATTGGAACATGGTGATGTCCATCTGCGACTCTCTACGAAGGCTTTATACCTTCATGCATGCTTTCTTCATTAAAACGAGTCAACAGCTCTGAGAGAATGTCAGCAGATCACCAGCATGTGCACATTAGGTACTGCACAAGGGGCATCACAGTCTCTACCATCATACCAAATATATGACCAGTGTAGTGTCAATAGACAGGGACATCCCTCCATTCTCTTCCCCCCAATTCCTTTGTGACACATCAGACAAGGAGTACCCACAGCGGTTCCAGGACAATTCAGGGACAGCAATTAGGTACCCCTGCCTACCTCAGTCATATGTCTACTAGTAACTTTAGAGGGTGAAGTGACAGTAAGGGTGAAGATTGTTTTATGATGATGGTGCATGTTAGTGTATGTCTTAGGTTGGATGAGTGAAGTGCAACACTGAGTTTCTAGCTGATACTGCTTTTTCTAAGTGATACTTCTACTTGTAGCTGGAAGAGTCCCTTCTACTGTAGCTGATACTGCCCTTTCTAGCTCTTTTTTTCTGGGTGAAATTGCTCCTTCTACCTGATACTGGCCCTTTTTAGCTAACACTGCCCCTTGTAGGTGAAACTATCCCTTGTATCTGATGCTGCCCCCTCTAGCTCAAACTGTCCTGCTTAACTGATACTGCCCCTTTTTAGCCAGTACTTCCCCTTTTTAGCCGATGCTGCCCCTTTTGTTAGTGTAATTGCAATTCTAGCTGATACTGCCCTTTTTTAGCTAAAACTGCCCTTTCTAGCCAATACTGCCCATGCCACTGAAACTGCCCCGCTTAGCTGATACTGCCTTTTCAGGAGTTTCACGAGCTTGTGATAGTTCAGTGTCTGATGTCTGATGCACTGCCAGAATATGCCTAGGCGCATTCATGTTTTGGGCTCTCTAGTTAACTCAGATTTCCACTCCATTCTTCTACTTCTATATTTAAAGTGTAATGACATATAAATGACTAGGCAAAAAAACTTTTATTTTGTGGTGTCATGGGGACAAAAAGATGAATCTCTGTTTTCCACTCCGGGGCGAGGAAAGTTTGAGATAGTTGCATACCACGGAGATTTAAAAGCAGAGCACCCCAGGGAGGTGGCTTCTTAGCAGTACCAGTCCTGGCCATGTTTTACCGCTTATGAAAGAGCCCTCTCACACGATCTGCATTAGTAAAAACGAGGAGTATTCACCAACATCTCCTGCAAGGACCGGTGGTGGGCGGGTGGGGACTAGTTGTTTCGACAGGTGATTAAAAGAGCGGTGACAGAGCAAAGCGTGTGCTTTAAGGGCTGCATTTATCCATTCCTCCTGCTACCTAATGATGCCTTTGAGTGCATTAAGCCGCTTGCTTGAAACTACATTCCTGCTCGAAAAGCCTCCAAGCGGCCTCTGAACATAAAAACCTCTCTTAAAGCTCAAAAGATGCTGCTCGGCATGTCCAACAATCGCATCGAAAGAGTTACAACATCCGCCTTGTATCTTTGCAGTGTCACATTCACTTAAACGTTTTGGATTTCACTGCATATTTTCTTACCTAGAAATATGTTTAGGCCCTGTTTCAAGTGTCAGGGCCAGACTGGGGCGCTGGGGGACCAAAAACAGCCCTGGCAAAACTACTCAAAACAGCCCCTCTCCCTTCGTCTCCTTGCGCAATGTATCTCTACCCATCCATCCTCTCTCTTCTCTTCTCTCTTCTGCCTCTCGAATTGGTTTATTTCTACCTTCCCCCTCTCTCCCTTTGTTTTCTCTCTCTTGAAGCCTCCCCGTGCCTGCTGCCATTAGCCGCAGGGAGCTGGGGAAAGTGACAGAGGCACCAGGTAGGGCCCCGGGCTTTCAAAAGTGGCCTCCAAGTGCTCCAACCCACCAGGAACTACCCACTGGGAAATACGTGCTTACAACTGCCCCACATAAGGTTATATCCTCACTACAATTGTAACAATATAGGGAATCCTATTAACTCCAGCTGAGCAGAATTTACTGTGATTCCAAGTTGAACGTCTAGAATTCCCGATAATCTAGGAATTTCCAGAGAAGTTCCTAATTCCATGTCCAATTCCCTTGGTAAATATGTATTTTACATTTTTAGCCACCATAGTCTTAGGGTGAAAGTAAAAAGATTTTCAGAACATCTCATAATTGCTATGGCGCCAGTAACTGCAGTAACCAGACCCATTGAAATTAAGTAGCCACACATAAATAGGATCACTGTTGTCAGATCTCTTTGGGGGTCCCCAGGGCTCAGTGGAACTACTGGGCCACAACTGACTTGATTGGGATCATTTGCCTCTAGTGTCCTCGGATCCGTCCTATTAGCTCGCTGTAACCTGGGCCACGTACAGCTCTACTACACTTCACTCTCATGGTGAGCAATCAAAAGCTTCTCAGCGAGGTATTGGTGGCGCAAAGACTCAGAACTCAACCATCAGGCAACAGACACAATAATTCACCGTCCTGCCCTGCGCTTGTCTTTATGAAAACAGAAGTACTTTAATGTTACAGCAAAACCTACTGCTACACATGCTAATAGGGTTCAGTGCAGGGTTCGATAATTCCATCTACGGACTTTAGGGGGCATATTTATACTCCGTTTGCGCCGAATTTGCGTCGTTTTTTTCGACGCAAATTCAGGGCAAAACTAACGCCATATTTATACTTTGGCGTTAGACGCATCTAGCGCCAAAGTATGAGGAAAGAGCGTCATTTTTTTGCGTAAACGCCTTCCTTGTGTTAATGAGATGCAAGGTAGGCGTTCCCGTCTAAAAAAATGACTGCGACGCAAATGCGTCGTATTTATACTCCCGGGAAAAAATCACCCCCGGGAGTGGGCGGGGCAAAAAACCCCGCATTTGCACCGGATTTTAACGCCTGGGTCAGGGCAGGCGTTAAGGGACCTGTGGGCTCAAAATTAGCCCACAGCTGCCCTCCCATGCCCCCAGGGACCCCCCATGCCACCCTTGCCCACCCCAGGAGGACCCCCAAGGATGGAGGGACCCATCCCAGGGACATTCAGGTAAGTTCAGGTAAGTATAATTTGTTATTTAAAAAAAAAAAAAAATTGGCATAGGGGGGCCTGATTTGTGCCCCCCTACATGCCTCAATGCCCAATGACCATGCCCAGGGGACATAAGTCCCCTGGGCATGGCCATTGGGCAAGGGGGCATGACTCCTGTCTTTACTAAGACAGGAGTCATGTAAATGGCGTCTGGGCGTCTTTAAAAATGGCGCAAATCGGGTGGAGGCGATTTTTTGGCGTCAACCTGACTTGCACCATTTTAAGACGCCCTAACGCCATTTTCCCCAACGCCGGCGCTGCCTGGTGTACGTGGTTTTTTTCCACGCACACCAGGCAGCGCCGGTCTGCTAGCGCCGGCTAACGCCATTCAATAAATACGGCGCCCGCATGGCGCTTCAGAATGGCGTTAGCCGGCGCTAAACTTTTTGACGCTAAGCTGCGTTAGCGCAGTTTAGCGTCAAAAAGTATAAATACGGGCCTAGGTGTCCTATTCCCAGTTCCAATGGTGCCCCCAATCTCTGGTATCTAGCGAGAATAGCAGGTAATAACACACACAGAAGCATGTTCACGAAGTGGCCACCATGTTAGGCAACCTAAAGGTCATTTTGTTCAGTTTTGAGCAGAAACAATTCAACTAGCAACGTGACTTCCCCTGATGGCGAGCTTACTTTTGCACCTGCTTGCAGTGAACACAGCTTGGAGTGACACTAGGTGGCATGTGTGTCGGGTTCGAACCAGTAGTGTCTTCAGGATTGGAGCATGACTACGAGATTTGCCTTACTCCTAACTCAGGCAGCTGGACAGACAGCTGGACTGGTTGGCAGGTCCTTCTCTTCAGCAGTTGTGGCCTCCATGCCATAGGGAAGATTCTCCACTAAGGTGGCGATGACAGTCTTCACAGCAATACTATGCATGTTGGCCAGTAGCAGAAGACATCTCTGCGGATCCACTACAATAGTGCCAGACAGCAAACTGTTGTGTAGGTTGCAGTTTCGTCATGCAGTCCAACACATGAACCTTGCAGGTAGACAGAGTGATCTCTCACATCACTGCCAGCTTCACTCTTGGTCCGTAATGCAGCTTGGAATTCGAACAAAGTAGGATATTCCATCCCACCTTCATACTTATTTTCCAGACCGGGATGGAAATCCACTGTCTGAGATCCTGGAACCTGGGTCTGGGGTGGTTCCCTTTCAAGTGTAGTTTACTGGCTGCACTGAAGACGTAGCCTTTGTGGAAGGTGAGGCTCTCATATCAGGTAGTGGTGAAGCTGGTTCTAAGTAAAAGTATCCAAAACGTGTACAATGGAGAGTGAAGTCTCTCCCTTCCTGTAGAATCAGGAGCAGACAAAAGGGCCAGGGCCTGTCTAGAAACGTCCTCACACTGAACAACAGGATACGCTGATCTCCCTCTCTCCCCTACCATCCTTTAAAAGGCAGTGCTCAGCAAGGACTAATCACCAGTCCCTGCTAAAGGGTCCCTGGGGAATTGATAAGGGCAGCGCTGTGCCTCCATTTTCCTTCACTTTAGTGTCTGAGTCTCTATCCTCTAGCTTCAGGAATGTAGGCAATACACTTTTGCGTATTTGGTATCCCATCCTCCATCCTATGTCATACTACTTTGGACCATCCACTGGTCCCAGCACTCAGACTCTAATCACACACCCAGTCCTGTTATCACGAATGTGTCGCATACATGGACTCAGCATGCACAGGGTTGTTACATCCTAGTGGAATTTTATCTGAGTGGGATAGGTAGGTCACACTATTTATAAAAGTCGGGATGCTGCCACCATTTCCTAATGGGAAAAACCCAGGACAAGTACAGTAGTCCCATTTCATTAAGGAGGACATGTTTAGTGCACCTCTCTAGGTCACAGAACATGTTCATGCTTAAGATGTTCGTCAGGCCAATAAAAATTAAGGATACCAGTTTCATACTTGGCAGTGGTACCTGCTTGTGTAACATGCATGTTATGCAGGAGACATTCCCATCCCAATAGATGCCCCTCTCATATAAGACTACCTGAAACCTTACACCACCATTGGAAAAGTCCGGCCATTGAATCAACAAAACCAGCAGTAAAGTATGTCTGTTTTTCCATGTTGCATTCTGACTTTGTGTTCTCTTGGGATTGTTACCCTTCATTGTCATCAACCTTTTGATTGTCTGACCACAAACATTGTAGCAAGCAAGTAAGGCTGTAATCTCCTCATCCCCTCATTATCGCAAAGCACTACTTTTCAGTGGCAGATCTGTTCTGTTCACTTGGGAACAATCTGCAGCTGATGCCTACCACTGACTGGTCTTTACCCTTTTCATCGAGTTGAGCCAGTGCTACTGCAGCTCCTTTAGCTGAAGTATCAATCTGGACAAAGAGGGGCTGGCCGTACTCGTGTGCCTTCAGAAGAGGAGCATTGCATAGTGCTACTTCAAGTCCTTGAAGAGTCTTTTTACACTCTGCAGTCCAAATCACTTTTTTAGGCTGTTTCTTGGATTTCATGGGGGAAAGGGCACAACTATGGCCCCATTGTTGGCCACATAGTTCCTAAAATATCCTGCAAGATTTAGGAAGGCTTTTACTTGGGTCAAGGTGATGGCTACTTCCCACTTCAACACAGACTTGATCTTGGTATCCAAAGGGCAAATGTTCCTGTTACCCACCTATGACCCTAGGTAGATTATAGAGGACTGCCCCACCTGGCACTTAGTTGCCTTGATGGTCACTTTCCCTTCCTGTATCATGGCCAACACCTACCTTGCTGCTTCAGGTGGTCCTCCCATGAATTGCTAATAATGCCATTGCATCATGAAGACAATAAATAACTCTTCCAGCCCTGACAGACCTTAGTTTCCTGAAACGTTGCAGGAGCATTCTTGAGCCTAGAGGACATTACTCTAAACTGGTACAAGTCCTCCAGTGTTGAGAATGCAGACTTCTCCTTGGCACTAGTTACTAATGCAATCTGCCAATAGTCACTGGTTGGATCAAATGTACACAGCTCATCAGCTCGGGGAATGGGGTGTGTATCAATCTTGGTCACCTCACTGAGAGTCTGGTAGTCCACACAAAGGGCAGGACTCTTTTTCTAAATCATGTCAATTACGCTAGTTTATCTTAAAACCAATTAAATGAGTTATTACACCTTAATTTTGACATTACAAATATGAAATGTGGTCGTAATGTGTTTTACTTCTGCCATTTTATATATTTTTACAACCCACCTTCCTTCACTTTCTCACAGTGTATGTTTAATGTGCTTTTTATGTGGCTTATTCAGACCTTACATGCTGAGTATGTGCAGGTATGCAATAGGACATGCTTGATTAATTGGCATAGTGCACCTATAAACTCATAGGTGTAGCATGTAGCTGTGTTCCTATTTCATCTGACAAAGGGCAGGAGCCACCTCCCCCTGCCACACTTTCTGAAAGTGACAGGCCCAGAGCTGCATCCTGATCTTGTGTGTTAAGAATGGACTTGTGAGAATAAATTGGCCTTCTCAGAAGTTTGGGACTAAACATCCCCGCCATGGACTGCATTACAAGTTCTGTGCTATTTTTGATAGTGTTGGTAACAGGTGTTAGTGGCCCCATTAGGAGTACAATGTTTCATCCCAGCTCTCCCTTCTAAAGAAAGTAAAATAGTTTCTTCCAGAAAGTGACTTCAGAACGGCTGTTCAAGCCCTCATGCTCTTGCATCTGGATGTTGGTAACAGCCTGCTCCATGGCCTCCCAGACTCCATACTAGCACCACTTAAGGGCATCCTAGAAACCACAGCACATCTCATCCAGGGCCTGAAGAAATATGATCACCACCATCCTGCTGGAACAAAGCCATCACAATCAGCACCCTTACTTATCTTGCAAACAAGCTCACCATCTCTGGTAGTTCTTGCCACAGCAGACACTAGGGTACATCAGACTGCAAACTAAGAAGTGTAAAAAAAAGAAAAAAAAAGGTGGTAGGCCATTTCCAGCTATGCTCCCAGGATCTGGAACAACATCCCTGTATTCATCAAGAATGTCCAAATTCTGCTTGTCCCACTCAGGAAAGAGTGGAAGACTCACCTCTTTAATCCCTTGCATGCGTCAGACGGCAGGGAGCCGTCCCACACCATGTGGGGGTGAGGGGGTGTGCTGGAGATCTCCTGGCCATCCTCGCACCCACCCATGGGGAAATGCTAGTGATCTCCCCATAGGTCCTCCCACCAGGGATGGCAGTGGAAGCGATTCGGCTGCCATCCCTGCCCCTCCCCCGGCAATCTGATGATGTCAGTGCACACGCTGCATGCCGGCATCATTTGATAGTTGCAGTTTCCTTACTTTTAAATGTCCCAGACGTCATACTGGATCTAGAAACTTTTGTGTGAGCAGTACCCCTGCATGCCACCGGGTGGCTTAGTTAATTTCCGCGCAGCATTGTAGGCGCCGGAAGTGACATCGTGGTCACCTACATAAGTGCCACCCAGGCATGCGGACGTCAGTTATTTTCTTTCCGCACTAGTTAGCACTGATGTGGAGAAGAGCTACCTCTCTGTCTCTTTTTGACAGTTTTTAAAAACCTTTTGTGGACTGATTTTGGAAGGGTGTCGAGGAATGTCTTTAGGAAGGCAGGTTTAAAGCCGTGTGGCACCTGTCACCACGTCATGTTGGTAACGGACCATCACTTGGTGTGCTTATAGTGTTTTGAGCTCAACCACAACTCGAAGTCATGCTTTGACTGCCGGGCCCTGGCGCTGACAGCTTTGAGGGAGCTGTCACTAAAGCTGCTTGCGGCCCAGTGGTCAATGCCAGCTAGCACAACTCTTAGGAGATCTCAGTCCCTATCAAGAAGAAGGTTGCCCAGCAGCCCCAAGTCCTCTTCTTCGCACTCGGGGAAGAGGCACAAGAAGAAGAAGTCTAAACGGACTTCGCTTTCACCTCGTCTGTCAGCCAATGTGATGAGTGAGGAACATTGGCATTCAAGGCATGGTTCTGCAGAGCTGTGGCCAGGTCTGACTCCGCACCTCCCCCCATTTCCGGGAGCTGGAGTGACCCCTGTTCAGTTGAAAGACTTCTACAAGGCCATGCACCTCGTATTTGAGTGGGCTGACTCCTCCTTTAGTACTGAATGCTGTCCTGCTGGGAACTTGGTCCAAGCCAAGCATAGGGGCTCCTGTAAAGAGGACAATTGCCCGCTGCCATTACCCTGCCCCGGACAATCCTAGGTTCCTCACCTAACACCCCACCCCTGAGAGCTTGATAGTCGCAGCCTCAACTTCCCATAGTGCGTTCCCTGCTGTTTCCTCAGACAGGGAATCCAAGAGGCTGGATAGCATAGGCAAGAAAATGTTTTCTTTCACCAGCCTAGCATTGCCATTGATGAACACTGCATGCCTGTTGGGCTGTTATTCCCATAGCTTGTGGGATACGGTTGCACAAGTGCTGCCACAGGTCCCAGAGGAGGCCCAGACCATCCTCTCCCAAGCTATGAAAGATGGGAGACATGCAACAAAGTTCAACATCAGGTGTGGTTTGGGCATGATTGACTCGCTGGGCAAAGCAGTTTGGTTGACAGTGTCCTTTAGGCGCCACACCTGGCTGAGAACATCTGGCTTTTCAGGGGATGTTCTTGCCAACTTCATGGACATTTGCTTCAACAGAAATCGTCTCTTTGGAGAGAAGGCACACTCGGCTCTGGGGCGCTTCAAGGACTCACAAGTCCTTGAGCCTCTCAGCGACACCTCACCCCCATTCTGTCTTTTACCCCTTTTGTGGCTACGGAAAGGGTGTGCTACCACACCAGCCCAATGGGAGCCACCAACCTGCATAGTCTCCCTAACCTGTCCAATGACATTGACGCAGTGTATTCCGACCTTGTGGGTCTGGTAGCCACAAGTCATCCACCACCAACCCCCCGACAGCTGATATTAGAAGTAGGCAGTGGTTGTTATTCCCTCTGCTTTCTGATTCCGAAAAAGAACAAGGTTTTTTCCCTATTCTAGACCTGCAAACCATCAACCTCTTCCTCAAAAAGGAGAAAATCAAGATGCGCACTTTGGCTCAAGTCTTGTCTGCCAGAGACCATGGAGATTGGCTGGTAGCGTTGGACGTGCTGGATTCATATTTTCACATCCCCTATCCTGCCTGCCCACAGGCATTACTAGTGGCTCAAGGTAAGCCACAAGCACTTTCAGTTCACCGTGCTCCCCTTTGCCCTTACCAGCACCCCTCGGGTGCTCACTAGGGTGATGGCGGTGGTTGCAGCTCATCTGCAGAGATTAGGGGTTTCACTCTTTCCCCTCCTTCGAAGACTGGCTGTTGATGGCAGTCTCGCCCCAGGCTGTCGTCTCCCATCTCCAGACTATGGAAAACCTTCTGCATTTGGTGGGGTTCACTATAAATATGCAGAAGTCACACCTGCCCCCCTTTCAGATGCTCTCTTTAAAAGGAGCTGTTCTGGACACAGTGCAGTTTCAGGCTTATCCTCCTGATCAGCAAGTCTAGGATATTCAGGCTATGCTTCAGATGTTTCAGCCTCTATCCTGGGATTCAGTGAGACTGACTCTAAGGCTGCTGGGTCTCATGGCCTCCTGCATCCTGCTGGTGAATCATGCCAGAAGTTCCAGTGGGCGCACCATCAGAGGAATCTCTCTGACATGGTCCGGGTCTCAGAGGGAACTGCAAAAGACCTGCAGTGGTGGCTTATGAACCACAGTTGGATCAAAGGCAGACTCCTTTACCTTACCCAACCAGATCTGACAGTAGTTATAGATGAGTCACTCCTGGGATGGGGCGGCCATCTGGTAAGGTGGAGATCAGAGGACTCTGGTCTCTAGCAGAATCTGGACTCCACATAAACTTGCTGGAGCTGTGGGTGATACGGCTAGCACTGAAAGCATTTCTTCCCTCTATCAAGGGAAAGTTAGTGCAAGTGCTCATGGAAAACACCACTGCCATGTGTACTGCAAAAATCAGGGTGGGGTGGGGCTGTGGACCCTTTGTCATGTCTCTAGACATTTCTGGAACAGAAGGGCATAACTCTGGTGGTTCAACACCTGACAGGTTCCCCGAAGGCCAGGGCGGACTAACTCAGCTGTTGATGCCTAGCGGATCACGAGTGGTGTATCCACTCAGAGGTGGTACAAGGACTCTTTCAGAAGTTGGGAGAACCTTGGTTAGATCTGTTTGCCTCCAAAGAGAATGCACAAGGTCAGCAGTATTGTGCATCAGACTTTCCAATGCAGCTAATGCTCGGAGACGTTTTTCATCTCGGGTGGAGTTCAAGCCTCTTGTACTCCTCTCTCATACCACAAGTGCACAAGGAAAATCAGGAACGACTGGGCCCGAATTCCGTAACATTGTCTCGGCAGCCAGGTGTTCCTCCACTAAAACGGTATACACCTGCCAGTGGCAAAAATGTGTAAAATATTGTACAGAAAATAATATCGACCAGCTTTCTGCCTCTCTTTCTGATATTCTTCTCTTTGTTCTTACTCTTGCCCAGCAGGACTCTGCTCTGGGCAATCTTAAGGGGTAATCTCTCTGCTCTGTCTGCCTTCCTGCGGCTGCCTGACAATTCTCCTTTATTTAAAGTCCCCTTTTGTAAATAGGTTTTTTAAAGGGCTTGTACATATGTTTCCCCCATGCCCTTTATCATGTCTCAGTGGGATTTTAATTTAGTTCTCACATATCTCATATCTGCTCCTTTCGAGCCACTGCACAATCGTCCCCTCTCGCTGCTTACTATCAAGACAGCCTTTCTAATGGTAATACCATTTGCCCGGCGGGTGAGTGAGCTGCAGGCTTTATCATCCAAGCCGGATTTTCTTACTGTGTTCCCTCAAAAAAAGTGGTGCTTCGCACCCTGGCCTCTTTCCTCCCGAAAGTGGTGACCCCATTCCATTTGGGTCAGTCTGTCACCCTGCCCACCTTTTACACTCCTCCATACCCCGCTAAAGAAGAGGAGTGACTCCATTATCTGCACCCAAAAAGAGCATTGTCATTCTACCTGGACCATACAAAAGAGTTCCGAATGGACGACCAATTCTTTGTGGGCTATGTAGGAGCTATTAAAGGTCGGTCAGTACAGAAATGAACCATTTTGCGCTGGGTGGTTCTCTGTAGCAAGATCTGCTATCCCCTGGCTACAAAGCAGCCTCCTGAGGGCTTAATGCCCCATTCCACCTGAGGAAAAGCTGCAACTACGTGTTAGCTAGTGGAGTCCCAGTCCTGGATATCTGCCAGGCTGCAACGTGGGTGTCCCTGCCCACATTTGCCAAACCCTACTGCCTGGGCACTCACATCTGCAGGGAGGACATTTTGCTGGTTCGGTCCTGCAGGACTTTCTACTTTAGAAAATTTGTCCGCAGCCCACCACCAGGAGGATTTGGCTTGATTATCTATTCAAAGGTAAGGAATCTGCAGCTTGAAGTCTCTATCAGATGAACAAGTTACTTACCTTCGATAACGCATTATCTGGTAGAGGCTATACCTAGCTGCAGAGTCCTTACAGCCACCCATTTTTAGTGTTAGGGTTAATCCCTTTCAGGTTCCTAGTTTTGACACAGATTCATCAGTTCACTCTTTGGCTCTGCACCTCTGGCATGGAAAGTTGTGAAAAGTAACTGACATCCGCACGCCTGGATGGTGCCTATAGAGGTGACTGCAGTGTCACTTCCGGTGTCTACGACACAACAGCTCTGTGCAGAACTGAACAAAGCCACCCGATGTTGTGCAGGGGTACTGCTCACGCAAAGTTTCTGGATCCAGTCTGACGCCTGGGATATTCAAAGTTAAGGAATATGCAGCTAGATATAGTCTCTACCAGATAATGCATTACTGAAGATAAGTAGCTTGTTCATCAGAGAAGGCCGGAGAAGCTGGAAGGCATTTGCTTCCACCACCAGAGGAGAAAGGAGGTAAGTTTTCCTCCTGTGAGGGGTGAGGGGTTTCAAAGAGGCACCGTCTGGAGTTTTTCCTTTTCCCCCAGTGACTTTGAAATGTATTCCTGCTACATGATCGTGCATGGGGGTCACAATTGTGCAGGAGGAGTACCCACAAGGCCAAGAGGGATTTTTGTTCGTGTGTGTGTGTGTGTTATGGCAATTTGTGGAGCAGCCCCTTGGGAAAGGGTCAGCCCCTCTAGGGAGCAAATGTTTGGGCCATTTCTGCTCCCCTTGGGGACAGATTGGTCATTTCTTCAGGCCCATCTGCCCCAAAGGGGAGCAGAAACCACTAATGCACCAGGGATTATCATTTTGGTGATCTTGAGGAGTGGCCGCCTTGGGCAAGGGTCACTCCCCTCTAAGGGGAAATTCTTTTGGCCATCTCTGCCCCCCTTCCAGGCAGATCAACTAGTTCTTTAGGCCCATATGCCCCTGGTTGGGGTGGGGGGGTTCAGAAAACTAGTAGGTCACCAGGGATTCAAATTGTGTCTATGTTGGGGAGCAGCCCCCTAGGCAAGGGTCGCTCCCTTTTAGGGGGCAATTATTTTGGCCGTTTTTGCCCCCCTCTGAAGCAGATCGTCTATTTTTTTGGGCCCATCTACCTCTGGGGAAGGTGGGGCCCGTGGAGAAAACCACTAGACACCAAAGAAAGTTTCTGAATGTATGACTGTGAGTGTGTGTGGACTTGCTCTTGACTTGCGGTGTGCCTGAACTGGCGTTCGGCTGGCGGTATGCCTGGACTTGTGCTTGGCTGGTGGTGTGCATGGACTGGCGCTTGGCTGGCAGTGTGCATGGACTGGCGCTTGGCTGGCAGTGTGCATGGACTGGCATGTGCCTGCCCGTGTGCGTGGACTGACGCTTGCCTGGTGGTATGTGTAGAGTGGTGCTTGCCTGTTGGGGTGTGTTTGTTCTAGTGCATCATTTACATTTGTGATCATAAAGTTTTATTTCTCCTTTTTATTCAAGTGTAAACTCCTGTGCTATGACTCCTGCTTGCGGGTTTGGCAATGGTAAATCTGCAGTTTGCGAAGTTGAAGGTGGTTGGGAAGACAAGCTTTTATTTACTGTTTACTCCAAATGAGTATCATTGCCATGTATGAATGAGTGTTTTGGAAATGGTGTACTAGTAGAAGCATATTTAGCTTATGTTTTGTTGTGTGTGAAATTCTCCTTGGATTTGTGCTTGATGTGTATTGTGTTGTCTTATGTGTAATTTTATTTTGTTGTTCCTTTTTTGTGGGATATCATTGGTACTTGCTGTGTCTGTGCACAGAAGGTACTGGTGAGTCTAGTTGTCTCTGGCAAGTGAGTGGTATCATTTTTGAGTATATAGGTCTTTATGATAAAGCCACACTTTTTTTATTGCTTATTTTACAGTGTTTGTTGTTGTTGACTTATTTGTCAAGTTACTTTTATTATTCAGGATTATGGCTAGCCACACGATTACCGCTTAGCAGGTTGTTGGTAAGCCTTTTGAATCTTCCTCTGACATCCGAGGCAGAGAAGGAACTGCAAAATTCTGGCAGTGAATTTTCTGTCTGAGAGGAATCATCTGATGATGAAGTCACTCTCAGTGTGGATAAGTGCCTGTTTTAGAGAAGGACACTGATGTGCCGGTAGTGCAACAAGAGGCATCTGGGTTGCAGCCTGGGGCTGAAAGGTTTCCGATTGGAAGAGCAGAACTCTGGGTTGCCCCAAATAAAGTGCATCTGGCACCTTTACTGATGTCGCAGGGCATAGGGTAAATGCTGAAAACATTTTGCATATAAATTTCTTTCAGTTGTTTATAGACCATGTATTTTTGGGTGAGATTGTTGAACAGACTAATTTGTATTTTGAACAGTTTTTGAGGGACAACAGTGCCTGACTTAAGCTCCACTCTAGAGCTACCCAGTGGACTCCCACAAATTTGGATGAGTTGAAGAAGTTCTTGGGTCTAACTTTTTCGATGGGCCTGATAAGGAAGCCGTCCCTGTCTGCATATTGGTCTACGAGTCCTTTAATGGCAAAAGCCATATTTCTTTCAATCATGAGTCATGATCAGTATTTGCTTCTGCTTCGGATGCTGCATTTGTTGATAATGCTTCAGCGTTGCCACAAGATCACCGTGATTGTGACCATCTTTTTAAGATCTGGCCTACCCTTGATCACTTTGTAGGTCGATTTTCAGAGATCTAAGTTGCAGCGAAAGAAATAGCTGTGGATGAGTCTTTGTTCCTGTTCAAGGGGCATTTGGTTTCTAGGCAGTAAATTCCTATCAAGAGGGCACATTATGAAATTAAGATGTATATGCTGTCTGAGAGTAATGCAGGATATGTCTATAATTTATGCGTGTACACTGGTAGGTATTCCACTTTTGACCCCCCCCGGGTTGTCCATCCACTTTTGGAGTTAGTGAGACAATTGTGTGGGAACTTGGTAGAGGACTTTTTAATAAAGGTCACAATTTGTACATACAGAGGTCAGGGAATTAGTCAAAGTGGACTTTGTAGTTTGTGGCACAGTCCGCTCTAACTGCCAAGGTCATCCAAGCTTGTTTGTAAAAAACTTGAGAGGGGACAGTACAGCGCCTTGCATAGTGAAATTTGAAGACATGAGGGATGTCTACTTGCTGACTACCATCCATGATGAAAGTACCTCACCTGTGACTTTTTGGGGTCAGGTTGATAAAGTGCATAAACCTGTGTGCATTTTAGACTACAATAAGCACATGGGTGGTGTAGATAGAGTAGATCAGAGTTTGGAATCTTAGACTGCTGTTCATAAGGCTTATATTTGGTATGACAAGTTGGCTATTCATTTGTTTCATTTAGCAACCTTCAATGCTTTTGTTGTATCTAAACATTGTTCTCCAGAGTCAAAGGTGATATTTGTTCAGTTTCAGCAGTCTGTGATAGACAGCCTTGTTGTAGTGAAACAGGAAAGTGTTCCTAGAATTGGAGTGGTGGAGGATGTGGCTAGAATGAAAGATTGCGCACTTTGCTGATCACATTCCTCCCATGCCCCACAAAAACAATCCCTGTTTGAGATGTAGAGTCTGTATGCGAAGAGGCATTCGGAAGGAGGGTTGTATGCACTGCCCTGATTGTCCTCCTAAACCTGTGCTGTGTGTGCCCCATGTTTTAGATTATACCACACACAAAGGAGTTTTTGGGAGCAACCGTGAACACAAAAGTGAACCTCCTGGTTTGTATCGTTTTATATTTCTTGTTCAGTTTCACTGTTGGCATTGGTGTAATGTATTTAGTAAGAGCTGTTGTGTTTGTAGTTTTGTATTTACTTACAATTGGTTTGTGTTTTTTTTTGTTAAAAAAACTGTGATGACATTGTGCGTGGACTGGAGCATAGCTGGCGTTGTGCGTGGACTGGTGCTTGGCTGGCGGTGTGTCTGGACTGGTGCTTGGCTGGCAGTGTGTCTGGAATGGTGCTTGGCTAGTGGTGTGTCTAGACTGGTGCTTGGCTGGCGTAATGCATGGACTGGCACTTGGCTGGTGGTGTGCGTGGAATGGTGCTTGGCTGGCGGTATGAGTGGACTGGCGCTTAGCTGGCTGTGTGCATGGACTGTGGCTTGGCCCTGGTGGTGTACATGAACTGGCTCTTGGCTGATGGTGTGTGAGAGCTGGTGCTTGGCTAGTAGTGTGGGTGTGAGTTGGCATTTGGTTGGCGGTGTGTGAGTAGTGACTTGCTGCTGGTCACTACACATACTGCTAGCCAAATGCCAGTCCACACACTTCATCAGCTGGTGTAATTGCTGGGTCAGGCATGTGGGCATATGAAAGTGATGGGCCCTTGAATGGTGCTGTTCGTTGATGTGAGTATTATAATGTGCTGGGCCCACGGCTGTAAGGTGGTTGGTGCCTTGAAGCGGGTTTGCAGCTCAAGAGTTGTGAGTCATTGGTTCAGTTTTTTGACCTTTCAGTTATTAACAGTGCATTTTATTTTTGTGAAATCTCTTGTTAATTAAACTTACATTCGAAACCTTCACTCACCCTCATGCCAAATCCAACCATGATGTGTGTACCAATAAAGAGAGAGAGAAGAGAAAGCTCGCTCACTTCCCAGGTTACCATCAACAACCACAAGAAGCAACTCTCGAAAAAACCCGCTCCACTCTAATCAGGCATCGAAGCACACCCCTGACATGCTAGGTGTCTCGGGTGGAACCGCAATGCTGAAGCATGCCACCAACTAGGTTGGTGGGTGAGGGGTCTTTTTAACAAAACCTAAGGCCCTTTTTTCACATTTTTAGTGTTTAGGACATCACAGACGTTAGAGACCTTGTAGCATGCTCGCTTATTGTCTAGAGAAAATCTACCAACTCTAGAAATGTTTGAAGACTCCAAGTCAGTAAAGGGTAGTGTGCCTCTCATGGATCCCAACAAGTTTTCTTACCCACAATGTCCTGCAAACCTCAAAATGCGGCTAAAATTGCACATTTTTCTTGCATTCCTTTCCATATTCTTCCACAAACAGAAATAAACCACACATTTTCAACCACCCAGCATTCCCTTTGGTCTCCTGATAAAAATGATACTCACTTGTGTGGGTGCCCAAAGCAGAGTCAACCTAAAAATGTATTTTTAAAAAACTACCCTTTTGGACCTGCTTTGGTTCCCCCTCAAACTCTACACGTTTTTGGCCCTTCCCTGTTGCAGGCACTTAGCCCACCCACACAAGTGAGGTATAATTTTATTGGGAGACCGAGGGAAATGCTGAGTAGTGGGAAATGTGTGGCTCTTCCCAGATTTAAAAAATTTCCATCACAGAAATGTGAGAAAATGTGCATTAGGCAAATGTTGAGGTTTGCAAGGGATTCTGGGTGACAGACCCTGGTGAGTGCCACACAAATCACCTCATCCTGGATTCCGCTAAGTGCCTAGTTTTTAAAAGTGTACAGGTTTACTAGGTTTTCATGGGTGCCTGCTGCGCTAGGGCTCAAAGTTCACAGCTCGGCACGTTGCAAAAAAAAGGTTCTGTTTTCAATGGAAAATGTGATGTTTTCACATTGCGTTTTGTGCTGTTTCCTGTTGCGGGCGCTAGACCTACCCACACAGTGAGGTATCATTTTTAGCAGGAACCTTGGGGGAATGGTGGGTGAAAGGAAATTTGTGGCTCCCCTCAGATTCCAGAACTTTCCACCCCAGAAACGTCAGGAAAATGTGTTTTAAGTCAAACTTTGAGGTAAGCATGGAATTCTAGGTAAAAGAACGTGGTGATAGCCACACAAGTCAGACCATCCTGCATTCCCCTTGGTGCCTAGTTTAAATTTTTTTACAGGTTTCTTAGGTTTCCTTAGGTGCCGGCTGAACTAGGACCCAAAATCCACAGCTAAGTACATTGCAAAAAAGATTTTCAGTGAAAAAATGTGATGTGTTCTTGTTGCGTTTTGGGCCGTTTCCTGTTCCGGGCACTAGGCCTACAAACACAAGTGAGTACCATTTTTATCTGGAGACTTGGCGGAACACAGAATAGTGGAACTAGTGTTATTGCCAATTGTCTTTCTCTGCTTTTGCGCCTTCCAAATGTAAGACAGCATGTAAGAAAGAAGTAATTTTGAGAAATGCCCTCTAATTCACATGCTAGTATGGGTACCCACAAATTCAAAGATGTGCAAATAGCCACTGCTTTTAAACCCCATATCTTGTGCATATCTCGGAAATACATAGGTTTCCTTAATACCTATTTTTCACTCTATATTTTACCAAATGAATTGCTGTATACCAGGTACACAATGAAAAAACATTGCAAGGTGCAGCTCAGTTATTGGCTCTGGTATCTCAGGTTCTTGGTGAGCCTACAAGCCCTATATAGCCTCGCAACCAGAAGGGTCCAGCGGACATAACAGTATATTGCTTTAGAAAATTTGTCATAGTGAGAAAACGTTATAGATGAAAATGTAGACATATATACACAAATTGCGTTTTTTTAAACTCAATTTCAATATTTTTTTATTTCAACTGTTACTTTCTATAGGAACATCTTCAGGGATCTATGCAAGTGATCCCTTGCTGAATTCAGAACTTTGTCTACTTTTCAGAAATGTATAGCTTTCCGGGGCTTACCATTGGTTTCACACCCATTTCTACCACTAACTGGAAAGACGTTAAAAACATACAAAATCGGAAAAATGGGCTGTGTCCCAGTAAAATGCCAAAACTGCGTTGAAAAAAGTGGTTTTCTTATTCAAGTCTGCGTGTTCCTGAAAGCTGGGAAGATGGTGATTTTAGTGCAACAAACCCTACGTTGATGTCATTTGCAGGGAAAAAACAGATGTTTTATTCTGCAGCACTTTTTTCCTATTGTTCCCCAAAACACCTACATTTAGATGAATTTTGGCTATTTTCCCGGTTCCCTCTATGGGAATCCTCCAACCCTGGGCACCTTTAGAATCCCCAGGATGTTGGTGAAAAAGGACGAAAATGTGGCGTAGATAGCTTATGTGGACAAAACTTTATGGGGTCCTCAGCTCAAACTACCCCAAATAGCCAAAAAAAAAGACATCATAGGGGTGCGGGGGGAAGCCTAGCAGAGAAGTGGTTAAAGAAAACTATATCACAATGCCTTAAACATCCACAACCCATCTGCCTCTCCTACTGCCTCTCCTACTGCCTTTATGCCTGTCTTTGACTCTGTACAGCGCTCCCCTGCCTTCTGGCAAAGTTTGCCGTATAGAAATCCCTTATGCATTTATAAGAGATCTACAGAATGTCTATGGATCCACTGTATTTCTCCTGCATACTTAGATGCTAAAGCAGCAGACGACGCTGTTAAACTCTGCGAGAGACACAGGGAATAACGTCAGAAATCAGGCGTGAGATTCCTGATTCCCATGACCTTGGGTACACATTATAATCAGTTTTCATGTCAATATTTTAGTGAGTCTCCATGTGTTTTTTTTAATGGTCATATGACTCGCCCAAGAGCTACATATTCTAGCTGCAAAGGTAAAACGGGAGGAGGACAGTGGGGCTGTTATGTCAAGAATGAAGGGCTAGATAAAGCCTGCTCCAGCACCTCAGTCCCTTAGCAATGCTAGATTTTTCTGAAACTGCTGGCCCACAATCGAAAAGGCTGCCACTGGCATATCTGCTGGGTCTAGCACCAATAAATACCAAAGGTAATGAAAGCAACAATGCTGCCAAAGCACAGACTAGTGACCTGAGGGATAAGTGTACCCGCCTCTCCAAAGAAAGTGTAGTTGGGGGGCTTTAGTCGCTGAGGGACTGTAGTAGAAGAAATTTGTGTGAGATGGTGAGTACAGGTAATAGGTTAGAGAAAGATGTAATGGGCTGGTGCCATTTTCACAGGCGCACCTTCTCTCACTTGGTGCACTACCGTCCTTACTCTGGTTCCCCACAAACGCATTTTTTGAGCACCATCGTGTGCAAAACTACACGGAACCATATGTACACCTGCATCAGTTCCTCGTGGTATTTTTTAATCTGCAGAAAATGAATGTAAACCTTCAAACAACTCCGCCCGTTTCACAATTCTTCTGGTTTAACTTCCACCTGCCCCGAATGGAGAAACAAAAAAAGGCAAAGGCAGGTTGTCTCACCTGCAGCACAGAAGTCCTCGTTCCACGCTGTGAGGGATGTTCAGAAAGAGATTCCTCAGCAGTCCAACATTATTGGGGGCCCAAACAATATGGTTTCCTTAATGGTAATTCCATTAAGTTGATTCCACTCTCCACCCCCTGACAGGGCATCTCAGCACGTCCCCGGGAGGGCGTCCTGCGTGTGGTCGCTGCGCCGTTCAGCACCTGGCGGACCCTGAAGGCAGGCGCCGCACACAGGCGTCCCTGCCAGGAAAGCCGCTTTCAAGAGCCCTTTCTGGGGATGTGCAATGCATTAAGATAAACACACTACTTCTTAAAGGAATTGCGCTGTGCATTGTGTGTCACGGCCCGTGGGGCAGCACAGCAGCCTTCGTTTGGTTTCATAAAGGGGAAAAAACGGGGGAATTTTGCATGTTTCGGATTTCGACCAAATACTTTACCCGTCTCTAATCCAGACATGCGAAGAATAGTTGGCTGCCTCCCTGAGCTCCACTCATGAAGTGTACAGTTGTCCATTAACTATATTGACCTCCTGGATTATTGGCTACACTGATGTTAGTCACCATCGCACTAAGGAATAAAGCTATATCATTGCTAAATTATTGGGAATATAGAATACGTTAAAGAACAGAATGGGGATCTGCCAGTTCACCTATTTTACAAATCGCTTTATTAGTGTGTGGAGCATTTATTATGATTTGCCGAGTATTCGGAGCCCTTGTTTTGTGTTGGAGTAGTGCTATTTTACATGTTGGCTTTGCAGAGGAGCCAGAGGCTCAAGCTTTCTGACTAGGGTTGTAGCTTGAACTGGAGGCAGACACCAAGGCGCTAGCTGAATGCTTTTCTGTCACAAGCTGTAACTATACAATGGAAGCCGATTGGACCTAGCGAGCAAAGACTTGCTAACTAATGCTAGCATTGGTGTTAATATGAGCACGCAGCCTGAGTATTAGCTGGGTTTTCACGTCTTCAGGAGATACCTTTTTCCAGTCACAAAAAATTGAAAGGCTACTTTAGAAGTAGGAATTTTATTCAGGAGTTGGATCTTGCAGTTCAAACGAAAGTAGCGAGCCTGAATGTAAGCTACTACAGATAACGATTTAAGCCCTCATAATGAGTTTGTCACATTTTGTATGCGGAGATTGCTGGGGCTGCAATCTGTGAGACCCATTTCGACCTGTCCGGGTGTAATGTATCCTAGAGTCAGACTTAGCTATGCATCTGTTCCCACCACCACAGGCGATGGCCATAATTTAGGAGATAGGAATGGATGAGTTTCACCCAGGACAAATGATACATTCTCTGGTCAAAACCAATGAGCAGAAATCTCTTCCTGACATCGACTGACCAGGTAAACAAGCATTAGAGAGGGGCACAGGGAGGGCATGCCTGCATGGTGAGATATCGGAGACACATATAGCCACCTGAATACAAAGAAGACCACCAGTTTGTGCACAGCACAAACAAGCTCAAATGGATTCCTTCAGTTTCACCCATGAACCACACCCCCCCTACACACATACCTGCATACACTGCACATGATGGCAAGGGATGCCAGTTATTATGACTTGATGGACCTTTTACTGAGCTAGATATGTAGCCTCTACACGGGCAGAGATTCAAAGGTCTCTGCCCCTAGACCACACTCTTGCTGCCCCAACTCATAATTACCCCATCACCTGGGTTGAAGGGCAGTAGTCACAACACTCGGAAGGGATGTATGCTTTGGGTATGACCTCGATCCCGAAGGACGTCTCTGGTGCCAAACAAAGCCAAAAACAACATTGAACATCTCATGGCTCAAACACTGTCAAACTTAATAGGCTTTCAGACTTACTGAAAACGTGCAAGCAGATGGAGTCCTATCAGAAAGCACTCCTAGCCCTCCTGTCGTGTGGGTGGGTAGAAGTATTTGGTGTTTGCCTGCTGACTGGCAAGGCCTCTCGTAAGTAGAACCCCTTATGAATTTTTAAAGCAGTGACGTCAGTTCAAAGCACCAGGGATACAGTATGTGACATCGCACCTTGTCCACCTCATAGCATCACAAGATGTGACATCACCTGAAATTTGACACTTACCTGATAAATCATTTGAAGTAATATTGCTAAACCTCTTTGCCAGATGACAACAGGCAAGTAAAAACCTAACCCAATTGTCGAATTAATACATACAAAATAATGTACTAAAGCAGATACAAAATAATTTAGGTGCCTTCTATATATTGCCAGGGGTGCAGCTATGATTTGTTAGGGCATTGGCATCATAAGCTGGATATTGGCACAAGGAGAACCAACCACAGAATGACATGATAATGGGAATATATGGTAAGAGGAGAAGAGGAGACACAGACATCTGAGGGTACAGCCAGAGGAACTATTTAGTGCCTGACACAGCCCACTGAGCCATTAAATCTTCTCATTGACTTACAATCCATTGGGTTTCCCTGTACCTTGAATGGGCAGCACAGCATATGCCTAAGCACAGCCTCAAAGAATATATCACAAATGTAAACATTTTAAATGTTTGGAGGCAGCCTCAACTGCTAAGCCACATCCAATAATGTGTACAGGTACATCCACTATATCCCCAGGCAAAAAATTACATGCCCAGGTAAATTTTCATATGACAGTAGTGTCACATATGCTCAGCAGAGCCTCCATATGTGTAGTGATAGCCTTATGTGCCGTATGTAGTTTTAAGAGTGCAAGGAGAGTCTTCTACGCCCTGAGGATTTCTCATCCACCTTCTGTGGCAAACAAGTGTACCTGACTTTTTTGTATGAACTGCTACTCTCTTCAACACAGGCAACCTAGCTGCACTCTTGCTTCTTGAACCCTGGCCAGCATTTCACCAAGTAAATCACCACTGCTTGCTTCAAGTTCTTCATGGCCATTGGTGACAGTCAGAACAATTACTGCTCTGGGTAAATGCTACTTTAATACCATATACCAAACTGTAATCTTCAGCTCGCATCAATCCCCAGCACTTCTGCAGAGCCGTAGATTTCAGCAAAATGTGATTATTTGATTATATCATCCTTCATTTTCATCCCTATGTTTCTCTCTTCTAAAGGCTTAGAGCCAGATTAAGGGTTAGAACTGGAATTAGAATTGGAACAGGAATTTATTTGTTACACCTCATTCAAAACTATTGGCAACTTGAAGCTACGAACAACAATCAAAAGATAAAAAAACTATAAGACAGAAGCATAATACTGTTAACAGAACAAAGGATTTGAAGCCTTTCTAATGGCTAGATTAGATGGAATGGTCTTAATGCCCAGAGGAAGACCATTCCAGAGTTGAGGACCAAGTAAGGAAAGGGTATGGTTGAATTTGAGTGTAAACATCTCATTGAATTTGTGTGAGTGAAGCGTTGACCACGAACTGAATTCTTGGTGTCATAGGAAAATCTATGCAAAACACAAGGGTCGTATTTAGAGGTTGACAGGTAGCATGCTTCACCAAGATGTGGAGAATATCCCATGCTGTATTACATGTGCCGTAGGCTATGATACACTTGTAATAGAATAGATGGGGCATCCTCCATGTCTTGAAAAAGTATCTCATTTGCCAAACTTTAACTAAGGTCGAAAGTGGCTTGAAAACAGTTCTTCGTTTCAGTGGAACCCAAAGGAGATGGATTTGTGACTGAGTGACATGATCTGACATTTTAGCCTGCCAACTAACTAGATTGCAACATTTTTAATTCCTTGAAGGTGTCTCAGAGAGCATTCAGGTAGGCCTAGTAAAAGATATAGCAGTAGTCAACTCTGAAGAGGAAACAGGCTGAAACCCCTTGCACATAGAGATATTAAGGCAAAAAAGGGAAGAATTGCCCTTAACAGTTGCAGGTAAAAGAAAGCATGTGGATGTTACAGGCCTGATCTGCACTTCTAGAGATATATGTGAATCAAGAAGAACCCCAAGAATTTGACCTTAGCTGCAGCAAACGGAGCACTCCCTATTGATAAAGGCCAAAGAATGTTTTGCCATCACTTAATGTTATTGTCAATTATCAAGATGTCTGATAAGGTGGGTTAACTTTGGGAAAATTAGAAGCCATCCAATATTGCACTTCTTAGAGACAGATAGTTGGTTTAGTTATAGAATAGGGGGTTTAAGGGACAAGGTGTACAAACAGTGATGATGCGGTCAGCCAAAGGATCTACGTAGCTGGGCCAGAGGAAGGGGGTAGATGTCAAATAACACTAGATAGAGGGAAGAGCCCTGCAGAACCCCAGAGCTAACTGGTTGAGGAGACCAGTGAAATAGAAGAGAATCTACTGTCTGTGTCTGACCTCCCAGAACGGAGGAAAGCCATAGTAGGACAAAGCCACTGAACCCTGCGCCAGTAAGGCACCTTGGTCTACAGTATCAAAAAATGCTATTGATATGTCAAGCAGAATGAAGGCAATTGAATTGTCTTGGTCTAAGATGGTTCTGAATTCATCAAGAGTGAGTGAAGAGCTGTTTTGGTGCTCCTTTTGGCATGGAACACAGATTGCCAAAGAGCCAGACAATTAATTCTTCCAATTAAAAGGGTGAGATTAATTTTGTTAGATCAGTTTAGGTTATTTTTATGTAAGAAGACGCTTAACTACACCCCTTTTCCATTCCTGGTGTACATTTCCAATGGAAAGAGACAGATTGATATTAATCAGGATGGAAACCACAGCTGAAAACAAGACTGTATGAATGAGACTTGGCAGAGGTCATTAGGAAAGCCAGTTTTATTTGTTTGAATATGGCTCTATCTTCTTCATGGTTCGTAGGGATAAAAGATGGCTAACATATCAAGGAGTGGTAAGGGTCAATATTAGCAAGAGTACAATGCTTGTTTGATGTGCCTAGTAGATATTCTGAATTTTGGCTTATAAAAAGTGTGAATGCTTGTTGTAAAATGTTTTTGTGGAGTCTAGCGAGTGAGTAGTACAATAGGTTTAATGAACGGCCTCGGTGTCTAAAATTGGCATTTTGGAGAAATCCAGGATATGATTACAAGTAGAGGTAGATTCTGCTGGTCTGGAATAAGGCACTATATAAACATTCAAATTTTGAGGGTGAACTGTGTCAGAATTCCCCCATCCTCCAGTAAAACACACAACAGTAGGTGTACAAACCACACTGCTGCCTGCTGTTGCAGAGACCATTCAGAGTAGTCCCCACCAACATTAGAACACCTTGAACACAGAATCAGAACCCATATCAGTATACATAAAATCAAAAGGCTTTTAAACCCTGAATTGTCTTCCAGCTAACAGATCCACTTCACCCAGCAACCTTGAGCAAGACCCCCCTACAGCCTCCTGAGAACTGCAGTAATGATGCAGTTCCATCACATAAACCATCCATTTACTGACCAATATTTTAATAACTGAGCCCTCTTGTGACCTATTTCATTTGCAGAACCTAAGTACACCTCTTAAATGGGAGGCGGTGACAGCACACATGTTCTCCAGTGCTATACAAAAACAAATAGCGACATCTCCAATAAGAGTTAACCTATAGCTTTTATTGGTTAATGTTTTCTTTCATTAAGTTGAGACCCAGATGTATCAAAGCTCAATCTACTGTTAACAGCTGTTTGCTGTAGCATTCTTTTAGTACTGTGTATAATGCGATTGATTAACAATCAGCAACCTTCTCTTCCTGCTAAATGTTCTGAAAAGTATGCTTCCTTTACTTTAACTTTAAGTGTATGCGCAGTTTTAAAATTGCTTGCTTTTTTCTGTCCCTTTGCTGGACAGTGATTGGGCCCTAGGCCACAAAAGCAGTCAAATGAGAATACATATTGAATCAAAATGTCTGTATTCTATTAACCTATGTTATTATTTATCAATTTGACAAAACCTACAGCCTCTTCCCTGGGCTCTGGGATGGAATGATCCATTGTCTTTAATTATAAAATCCTCAAATGAGGTGTAGTGATCCAATGGGGCATGTTGTAAGGACAGTTTTGGAGAGATCATGTGACAGATTTGGTTTTGTGTGGTATTGTCATTATCTTTATTGAGGGCTCTAAAGTCTTTTGTAAATTGTACTAATAATTTTTGTAGAATGGAAAGTCCAGTGCACATAGTAGCAAGATAAAAGACTAAGGGCCAGATGTAGCAATGTCTGATTTCCGAGTCGCAAATAGGATGCAGAACGATGTCTCAGACACCGTCTGCGAATCGCTATGGGGTCGCAAAGATCCACCTCATTAATATTAATGAGGTGGGTCTCATTTTGCGACCCCATTGCGATTCCCTGCACTCACAGGGATGGTGGCCTGCTGGAGACAGCAAACCTCCATGTCTGTGACTGCTTTTTAAATAAAGCAGTTTTTTTTGTATTGCAGACCGTTTTCCTTAAGGAAAAAGAGTTGCAATACAAAAAAATAACGAAACCATTTGCTTTCGTTTTTTCAGAGTAAGCAGTGGTCCATTGGACCACTGCCTGCTCTGAAAAAACATTTCTGGCAACATTCACAAAGGGGAAAGGGTCCCCACGTGTGACACTAGTGATAACTGCGAATTGCTTTGCGACCGCGTTCGCCGTCACAAAGCAATTTAGCATTGCGGTGCGAGTCGCAAATAGGAAGGGGACACCCCTTCCTATTTGCGAGTCGCATTCCCATTTTGCGAGTTGGTACCGACTCGCAAAATGGGAATGAGCATCGCGATGCGCATTTTGCATGGCGCAAACTGCGATTTTTGCAGTTTGCACCATGCAAAATGCTACCTACATCTGGCCCATAGACCCATATTTAAGAAAAAGTGGCACATCACTTATGATGCACTACTTTTTCTGCACCCCACCTACTGGGACCTAACAACACCATGGTTGTGCTGTATTTATGATAGGGTGCACCATGGCGCTAGTTAGTAAAATAGCGTCAACATTTTTTACGCTATTGTGGCGCTTTGCTACACTAGCATAAAAAATATTGACACTAGTGTAGCAAAATGCAAGGAGGCCCACAGGTTTCTATGGGTGCGTCATTTTAATGCCTGCTCTGAGCAGGCGTTAATAATGATGCCTAAAATGGCACAGTGAAATATGTTAAATTTCACTGTGCTGTTTTTACGGGCCTCCTAGCGCTGGAACACCAACCTTGCATACATTATGCCTGGTGCAGACATAATGTGGCGCAAGGGTTTACAAAGTGCAATACAATACATGCATTACACCACTTTGTAAATATGGCGCAGCAGAAAAGCCACTGTAGCGCTGCCTTAGAGTAAATAAATGACGCTGTGGAGGCGCTAAGGTGGCGCCAGAGGCTCTTAGAAATGCCCCATATTCTCATGCAGGAGGGAGCTACCCATGCGTTCACTTGTATGACAAAAAACTGCAATTCTGTTGTGTATCTTCAGGAAACAAATGGCATTTCTCCTGTACAATGCAAAGATATCAAAGATTTACCATAACATTTACAAATACAATACCTTGTTGTTTCTGTTGTTTGACATTTTCTTGTATCAGTGAATATGCAGCTATGTTCATATGAATTGCGCTAAATTCGCTTAAGGTTGGCTAATAGAGTATGGTTGGATGTTGTGAGTGTTTGGCGAACAGGTGAGCCTTGAGAGGTTATTGAAAGTTGTTTGGTTTGTTCGATTTATAATCAGTACCAGTGTCAGTCGCATCTTTCTTCTTCAACATCAAATTTCAACCATTACAAAAACTGCTGTTCCCCTTCCTCTCTTTCCACCCAGGACTTTCAGCATCATTAATACAAGAGCTTTATGAAATATCTCCTTTTGAGTAAATGTTTATAGCTGGAAAGGCAAAATGTTTGTATGACATACTAATGATATCAGTTTAATAAGTGTCAACACATACATTCTTGAATGTCTAAGGTACGTACTAGCTTTTTAGGTCGAGGTTAGCAGTGTTGAAACGCTTCTTTTCTGGCGTGTTGTAATCTGTATGTGGGCTTCAACCACGCCCATCTCACGCCCATCACTTTCATTTGTTCCTTGGCCCGCCTTTCAAAATGCACACACTTTTGTTAGTAAATGCTTCACATTTGTCCCACCTTGAGGCTGCTTTGTTACTGTCCTGGAGCACAATTTTTATTCATTTGACTGACCGCTTCGTACTGTGTAGCCGTAAGTTCATTGTGGCATGCCAAATTGCGCCGGTATGCGTAGGGCATTTTCACAGTAATAAACAAAGTTAGACAAGAACACTCTAAGATGGCCGCTTGTTTTATGGGACCTGCATGCATTATGTACAGCATGCTAACTATTTTAGAGTTTGGTCAAATTGAGCATAGAGTGAGAGAGGGAATCGAACCAGCACATAATTTGAGCCATGTGACTGTCACATAAGCGTGGAGTTACAATAAGGAGTGCTTGGCACGTTTCTTTTTGGCCATTTTCCCCTCCCATTTAGAAGGGCGGTAGTCACCAAGCGCCACTACTCCCACTATGACTTCACAGACCCAGGACTCAGTTGTGTTGGAGTATATGATCTCCACTGCAGCATCGCAGGAAGAGGGTGCTCCTCAACCCATACCTGTCTCAAAGCGACAGCTGAAGAAACTACAGAGGCAGAAGCAATGGGAGGTCCAAAGAGAGCTTCTGAAGTACGTAAGAGCAGGGCCAGTTGCATGGCATAGGTGCAGTCACTGTGGTTTGTAAGTGGAACTTTTATATTTACAATTAAGCGACTTCGACCAAGCCACCCAACACCATAAGACGCACTGCTCTATTGCTTTTAATGGGAGAGTAGTAGCACTTCTCAGCAGCAAAAAGATACTCAGGGACAAGGAGTACCTGCACTTCTTTATTTCTATTTTAGCAACGTTATTTATTTTGCCATATTTATCTTTCCAGAAAACAGGTATTAGTTCACAACGCTATGCGACAAATACTGCCATAACAGTTGTGCCTACTGTGTAAAACGTGATAACGTTAAACACAACTCTTTGCCAAACACATTTCTTTCTTCAAGAAAATCAGATTTAAGAGTACCCTGACAGAGGTGTCATGTGCCCCAGCGACATGAGTGACCCTCTTAGCTAGTCTTGGCTTCTTATTCCAAAAAAAATTGCTTTCTTGAACTTCGAATTGTGCTTTTCCTGTCACCTGGGCTTTAAAATCCCAAACTTTCATTATAAGTTTGGGCCAGTTAGAGGCTTTTTGGCAGTTTGGTTTGTGACATTACATCCCTTCTTCCACTTATAAGGAAGCCAAGAGGTTACCATAAACAGATTGTGAAAGAAGAAGCAAGAAAGTCTTGGATAGGAGTAGGTGGTGCTAGGTTGGGTTGCCACTTTCAGTGGTGTGAGCCCACCCTGTTCTGCCTATAAATGCCCATGGTGGCGGTCATCCTGTCCCTCGATGGAATGCTGGCACCTAGTGAGTATGTTGAGAAGCTGTGCATTCCTAAGTGGTCCCCCCCCCCACCAAGAGTCCAGTTTTCACATTGTCCAGGCTTCCTGACTGATCTTGTCCCTCATACTTCTTCAATAAGCAGATGGTTCTACTGACTCGGTAGTTGCTTGTAGGATGTTCACCAGGGTACCATTCAACTCTATCACCCAGATAGGTCTAGTTTCCAAAGCATTTTGAATTTGTCCACGCATTGCAGTCTTTGAAACTCCCAGCCATCTGCTTGAATATCTCAAGTGTACAGTCTCCATTTTTTTATGTTTTATTCGTTGGCTTTCCTACAATAGACCTCCTTCATTCTTGGGCTGGCATCTTTGGGATATAGATAGCACTACTAGGATATCATCTTGGATGCAGTTGTATCATTGTTGTTGGTAAATGCTTTACGTTTGTGCCGCCTTCAGGCTGCTTTGTTACCGCCCTGGGGACTGGCCCTGTTACATGGATGATTGCACGTTTGGCCGCATAGCTTCATCTGGTGCACTATTTTTTTTTCTTTTGAATGGCCGCTTCGTGCTGAGTGGCCGTATGTTGTTTCTTCATTGTTTTTGGTATGACACTACCGCGCTGCTTCATTCCTTGTTTTGGGCATGGAACCATATTGTTCCTGTTTAAATTTCACATGGTTTACTTAATCTTGCATTCTATGAGTATTTACTTTTTTTTCAAGGATGTTGTCACTTTTTTCACTCCAGCACATTACTCTTGTCTCCCCTCTCATAACTGATTTCCCATTTTCTGGTTCTCAAGCACCACAATGTTATACAAATGGCATTAGCGCTATGCAAATTTCAGCATCCCACTGCATACATTTTTTTTTAATGCAATTTTCAACGTCAATACCTCTAACTTTCACGAATGGGAGACCTAATGCATTGCAAATGCTTGTTTTCTTTACCTTTGTATATAGCAAACATACTAATCTTAAGTCATGTAAAGAGAACACTATAACAGTTCCAGATGCCCAATTTAAACACTGTCCTTTTTCGTGGAAAATCATATGGATGCATTTAAGTGAAATCTCATACTTACTTCAAAAAAACACCACTTATTGCAACATATTTCTCTCATTGCAGATATATAACTTTAGGGGTCGGGCCAAGAAGGACGGCCAACAGGAGGTAACTTCATGGAACTCTGACTGCCCCTATGATATCCTGCTTAATCCTGGACACTAACAGCCTTAAAATGCATTATGAGTTTAACAGGTTTGACAAATAGTGAAAAAAGCAATAGAAGTATAATCAAACGTTTTACAATGTGTCTTGAATAACCAGTACTACAATATAAAGTTATACTTTTTCCTCCAGATTGTCAACACATAAAAGCTAGTTTTACATAGATGTTATGACAGGAATGGGCCTCAATCCAGGGTTATAAAATGTTCGGTTGAATTCACTGTTAATCTATTCAGTGCATATCATTTTCCATTTATAGAGAGCCAACAACAGCTTCCCTCAGAAGTTTGGATTTTGCTATCTCTATTGACAGTCTGTCAGAGAGTTTCCTGTTAGGTTTTCCTGATTATTCTCTTTGTGTCTATGGCGAGTATGGCTATTTCTATTACTTTCTGTTCTAATAGTCCCTATACGGGAGGGTGAAACAGAACACGTCCGTAGGAAGTTGACTCTGTATATACTATCTCAAATGAGAGATAGTGTGCACAGAGTCCAAGGGTTCCCCTTAGAGGTTGATAGTGGCAATAATAGATAATACTAATGCTCTATTTTGTGGTAGTGTGGTCGAGCAGTAGGCTTATCAGAGGGTAGTGTTAAGGTTTTGTTGTACACACACTGGCAATAAATGAGAACACACACTCAAAGACTTACCTCCAGGCCAATAGGTTTTTATGTAGAAAAATATCCTTTTCTTAATTTGTTTTAGAACCACAAGATTCAGAATTTAAAGTAAGTACATAAATTGTAAGGTACTTGACATAGGTAAATATGGAACTTTGAATTCAAACAGTAATGTACACAGTTTTGTCAAAAATGTCAATAAGCTATTTTAAAAGGGACACTGCAAAAATCAACAGTTCCTGGCGGAGGTGAGTACAAGTTCGTTTATCAGGTAAGTAAAGCACTTTCAAGTTCAGCCTCCGGGGCATAGGCAGCCCACTGTTGGGGGTTCAAGTCAACCCCAAACACCGAGCACCAGCAACAAAGGGCCGGTCAGGTGCAGAGGTCAAAGTAGGGCCCAAATAACATAGGCGCCTATAGAGACTAGGGGTGCTCCGGTTCCAGTCTGCTGGCGGGTAAGTACCTGCGTCCTCGGGGAGCAGACCAGGGGGGGTTTGTAGAGCACTGGGGGCGGGGTCACAAACTAGCACACAAAATACACCCTCAGCGGCACAAAGGCGGCTGGGTGCAGTGTATGACGTGTGTGTCGGGTTTTAGATAGGAATCAATGGAGGGACCCAGGGTTCACTCTGGCGATGCAGGCAGGGCACAGGAGGGCTTCTCGGGCCAGCCACTGACTGGGCATCGATGAGGGCTGCCTGCTGGTCACTCCTGCACTGGTAGTTGGTTTCTCTCTGGTCTGGGGGCTGCGGGTGCAGTGCTTCTTCCAGGCGTCGGGTTCTTTGTTACCGGGCAGTCGCGGTGAGGGGGAGCCTCTGGAGTCTCTCTGCAAGCATCACTGTGGGGGTCCTGGGTGGTCGCCTCAGGGTGTCCACGTTGTTGGAGTCATCTGGATGTCCTCTCTGCAGTGTTGGTTTTTATGGAGATGAGGCGGGGGCGTCGGATGCACAGTGTTGGGAACTCACACTTCCGGAGTGAGGCTGGAGTCCCTTTAAAGTTGGTTTCCTCTTGGATGTTCAGACAGAGCTGCTGTCCTCGGGGGTTTCTTGGTCCTTTGGGTTTCAGAGCAGTCCTCTGAGTCGGCAGAGGTCACTGGTCCCGCTGGCTTTGTTCCTTGCCACAAAGTGCACAAAGGCACTCACCTCATGTGGCCAGAAACCCGTCTGATGTGGCAGGCTGGCGGAAACTGGTCTGCCTAGCACTAGCAGTTGGGCTGGTATACAGGGGTCATCTCTAGGATGCCCTCTGTGTGCATTTCTAAATAAATAACACACTGGCATCCGTGTGGATGTATTGTGCTGAGAAGTTTGATACCAAACTTCCCAGTATTCAGTGTAGCCATTATGGAACTGTGGAGTTTGTGTTTGACCATTTACTCTCTATGGCTACACTGTCTTACACACTGTAGGGGCATAGTGCTCATGCAGCTAACCCCTCACCTGTGGTATAGTGGACTCTGCCTTAGGGCTGTAAGGCCTGCTAGAGGGGTGACTTACCTATGCCACAGGCAGTGGGTTGTGGACATGGCACTCTGAGGGGAGTGCCATGTCGACTTAGTCGTTTTCTCCCCACCATCACACTCAAGCTGTGAGGCAGTGTGCGTGTGCTGAGTGAGGGGTCCCCAGGGTGGCATAATACATGCTGCAGTCCTTAGAGACCTCCCCTGGCCACAGGGCCCTTGGTACCTGGGGTACCTTTTACAAGAGACATATCTGTGTGCAAGGGCTGTGCCAATTATGGAGACAAGGTACAGTTTGGGGGGAAGAACACTGGTGCTGGGGCCTGGTTAGCAGGGTCCCAGCACACTTTCAATCATGACTTGCATTAACAAAAGGCAAAATGTTAGGCGGAAACCATGCCAACAGTGGCTTTTACCTCCCCAGCCCCTCCCCAAACGAAAGAGGGTGAGACTAACCTTTCCCAAGAGAGTCTTCATGTTATAAGTGGAAGAACCTGGAAAGGCCATCTGCATTGGCAGGGGCAATGGCAGGGGCAGTTCCAGTTCTGTGTTCCACTACAAAGTCCATTCCCTGTAGAGATATGGACCACCTCAACAGTTTAGGGTTCTCTTCTTTCATTTACATCAGCCATCTGAGAGGTCTGTGGTCACTTTGCACTGTGAAGTGAGTACCAAACAGGTATGGTCTCAACTTCTTCAGGGACCAAACCACAGCAAAGACCTCCCTCTCAATGGCACTCCAACGCTGTTCCCTGGGGAGTAACCACCTGCTAATAAAAGCAACAGGCTGATCAAGGCTATCATCATGTTCAGAGGCATCAGTCTGCACAATGAATTGCTTAGAATAATCTGGAGCTTTCAAAACTGGTGCTGAGCACATAGCTTCTTTCAGGGTGTCAAAGGCCTTTTGACAGTCCAAGGTCCAGTTAACCTTTTTGGGCATTTTCTTGGAGGTAAGGTCTGTGAGGGGTGTCACTATGGATCCATATCCCTTCACAAACCTCCTGTAGTAGCCAGTCAAGCCAAGTAATGCCCTGACTTTAGTCTGGGTTTTTGGAGCTTCTCAGTCCAGAATACTCTGGATCTTGGATTGTAATGGCTGAATTTGGCCTCCACCTGTGATGCTATTAATTGTGTTTCACCAATTACTTTGTGTTTCACCACTGCGCATATTAGTTGCTCAATGTTCACCAGCAGCACATTACATGTTGTGTTCAGTTTAATGCCTATTGGCTTTAACATGACAGTAGACATTACATTTGGTATTTGGGTTAGCTGCCTATTGGCTTTAACATGGAGTTAGCCATTACATTCTGTATTCAGTTTAGCTGCCTATTGGCTTTGACATGGCATTAGACATTACATTTGATATTTAGGTTAGCTGCCTTTTGGCTTTGACATGGCATTAGACATTACATTTGATATTTAGGTTAGCTGCCTATTGGCTTTAACGTGGAGTTAGACATTGCAGTTGGGACATTGCAGATGAGCTGTGTTTTTCCAAGCTGTGTTTTTCCACATGATAGACCAAGCTGTGTTTTCCACACCGGACTATAACTGATAAGAGAGAGTACATTTAGGGGGTCATTCTGACCCTGGCGGTAAATACCGCCAGGGCGGAGGTTGGCGGTAGCACCGCCAACAGGCTGGCGGTGCTCCGCCGGGCATTCTGACCGCGGCGGTACAGCCGCGGCCAGAAGCGGAAAGCCGGCGGTGTACCGCCGACTTTCCGCTGCCCATGGGAATCCGCCATGGGGATTCTGACACCCCATACCGCCATCCTGTTCCTGGCGGTTCGCCCGCCAGGAACAGGATGGCAGTATGGGGTGTCGTGGGGCCCCAGGGGGCCCCTGCAGTGCCCATGCCAATGGCATGGGCACTGCAGGGGCCCCCGTAAGAGGGCCCCACAAAGAATTTCAGTGTCTGCTTTGCAGACACTGAAATTTGCGACGGGTGCAACTGCACCCATCGCACCTTCCCACTCCGCCGGCTCCATTCTGAGCCGGCTTCCTCGTGGGAAGGGTGTTTCCCGCTGGGCTGGCGGGCGGACTTTTGGCGGTCGCCCGCCAGCCCAGTGGGAAACCCAGAATGACCGCCGCGGTCTTTTGACCGCGGTACGGTCTTCTGGCGGTTCCCGCTTGGTGGGCGGCTACCGCCGCCCGCCAAGCTTAGAATCAGGGCCTTAGTGTTTTCCTTTCTGCTCAGCCTTGGGAAGAGGAGGGGTCTAGGAGATCTGGCCAGTCTCCAAAGGCTTGCCTTCCTTTCCCGAGTCTGAGAGGAGGGGGCACGTTTTTAGAAGGATGGCTCTGGACAACAGCAGAGTTAGTTAGATTGAAACTATCTTGACTTCAGACAGGAACGGAGACGTCAGTTGGCTGTCTCCTGTTTGGGTAAAAAATCCCTTTCTCGCAGATGAACCGGAGTCATCAACTTGCAGACCTCAGAAAGATGAAGCATAGGGATAGGCCCTACAGCCCTACGATGATGCAATTTTGACTTTTATGCTTTGCTTTGAAGTTATGCTATAATATAATCACATGTATTTGCTGTGTACATTGCAACTGAGAAGTACTTTGATATATTTTGCTTTCATTGCTGCGACTACTTTTGAACGTGTGCTTCCAATCTACTAATTTCGTCTCTCAGGAACCTCGTGGTGAAGTAATAATAACAATAAATGTCTTCTTTAAACTCAGAAGTGCATTCCAGAGAGGTTCTGTAAGCTCGGTCATGAGATAAGAGAAGGAAAGCAGAACATTTTGTCATTAGTCGTCAGTCTGGGAGTCAAATTGGAGATTGGAAGTGCACAATTTAAAAGTGTAATTTTGTTGTTGTTGTTTAGAGAATTAAAGAAGCATGGCAGACCATGTTTGAAAATGCATGTGAAGTTAAACTGCCTTATGGTGCTGTGATATACATGTTTTCTTGTTTATCAGGACTGTGTGAGTCTTGGGATGAGTGCTGTGATAAAGCATATTTAGAAAATGTGCCTTTTGAAAGAAATAATGTTCCTTTTGTTCTTGACAGAAGGCTTTGGATACTTTTGTCTGCTGACAGAAAAATGCAGGAGAGATGTAGGCAGTTAGAACATGAAAATAAGAATTTACGTGAGCAAATTAGCCAGAACAGATTAATGCAAAATAATGCTGAAATCTATAAAACTGCTGTTTTAGAAGAATCTGGCTTTTCCCATTCCAGTAATGAGGGGGTTAAAACAGCTGTGTGCCAGTCTGAGCCTCAGTGTGAGCAAAACACCCCATAGTTTTTGACAGTTGAAGAGCATACCTTAACATATAACACTAAGAACAGAGCTCGGAATGTGATTTACAGACCGCTTTTGCAAAGTAAAATTAATTCGGACAAGGCAGAAGTACTGTCGCAAAATGTGCAGTTACTGGAAATTCAGTGGAACCCAGAAAATAGACAGATGCTGTCACAAGTAAACAAAAGAGTTTAGAGTTTCTTACTATTGGCACTAAACAAGAGACACCGAGTTTCATGAGCTTGTTTGATTTTTGGAAACTGTATAGCCCTCATCTTAGTGAAATCTTAACACTTTGGTACAAAGTAACTAGGAAAAAACATGAGCAGCTGTGCGCTTTTGATTTGGCAAATGAAATAATTCAGACTTTAGGTTTCTGCGCAGTGCAAGAGGGAAACACTGATTTCCATGTAAATCAGGAACAGGGGAGGACAAGAGTGCCCCTGGAACTTTGGAGTAAGCTTTTGACTTGTTATCAGTGGGTGATGAGTTCACCTAAATCTCACAGTTTAGGACAGGTACAGGAGGCTAGTATCATACACTGGATCTGGTACAGGCAAGACAGGGCTCGAGTCACTGCAGCCCTACATGAACAGGTGTCACAAGACCCTATTCAGGATGAGGAGAGGGTGCAGAGAGTACCACAGGTAAAAGAGTCACCAGTGAAATTGAGTGCACCATTTGAATTTGTGTACCCTGAGGATAAAAAGCATGTTTGTTTGACTATTGATTCAGATTTGTACAATGTGTGTCAGACTTTAAAGCAAGAGCTGCTTGAGATTTGTCATTTTTACACTAATTCTTGGTTCACTGCCACATGGTTTAGCCGTTTGGTTTTCCACATGGCTTGTACATAACTGGTTCAATTCCCTTGCAGATGTTAAAGAGAAAAATTCAGAGTCTGAAGTGTCCACCCAGAATTCTGACTTAGTGGGGATGGCTAAGTGGGTGCACCAGAAATGTGAACAGCTGGGAGAAAAAGCCACTTACAGGTGGGCAGAGATTAGAGAGATGCACATTCCCCTAGATTTGATATGTCCTATTTGTTAGCACGCACAACAGAAATCTGTCCCACAAACAGTCAAAGATCAGTTGGGGAAAGGAAAGTTACCAGGACAGATATGGCAAATTGATCAGGTTTTAGGGGGAGTGATTGCTGCAGATTACCAAGGAGAAATCAAAATTATGCTGATAACTAGAAAATAACCTGATTACAGATTGGAGACAGAATTGCCCAACTTGTCAAAAGTGCAGTGAATGGAGGTTTGGTAAAGAAGGAGTCTGCCCCAGCCCTTCTGGCATTGCAAGAAAAGGGAAGCTGTGGTGCAGCAGATAAAAACCTCAGTGCTAAGGTTTGGGTTGAATCCCCAGATAACCCTCCAGAACCTGCAGAAATCATAACAAAGGGCCCCAAAAACATCCTGCTGATTATAAAACAGGTAAAGGAAGAGGAAGGTCACATTTCAGATGACAAATGTTATTTGCAAGAAAAGTCATACTTTTTTCTTTTGCAGATCCTACCACGACTCGCCACTGACCATGAGTGTGCTGTATGGTCTCCCTTTGGGTGTGTGCGTGTGGGGTCGGGGAACGGACCGAACCCCCAACCTGAACCTGATTGATTAAAGTACAAACCCCATGGATCCATTTTGCACAACTGGCGCCTTCAGTTCAAGTTCAACTTGTTTGATTACATTCTTCCACTAGAACTAAGCAACCTTATTGGTTAACTGTCTGTGTTTTTTCGTATGGAACTCTGACTTTCACTTACATTCCAGCAAACCTTTCAGGTGGACCGTGCACCTTTACATGAGTAGAACTCATGCTACATCAAATTGCTATTTTAGAGACACTGTTCAATCAGAGTATATAAGTTTCAGTCGTTTCTGTGTAGATGTGTCTGATGTGAAAGGCTATGAGATCAATATGTTAATCCACTTCCACTGCTTTACAGTGATTGCTTTGATCATTCAAATCTGATTTGCTTATAATGTTTTTTGTTGATGTTTTTGTTTTTTGTTTTTGTTTGAAATAAGAGGTATGTGAACAAAAATTCATTGGTCATAGGGTGGAATGTGATGCTATTAATTGTGTTTGACCAATGACTTTGTGTTTCACCACTGCGCATATTAGTTGCTCAATGTTCACCAGTAGCACATTACATGTTGTGTTCAGTTTAGCTGCCTATTGGCTTTAACATGACAGTAGACATTGCATTTGGTATTTGGGTTAGCTGCCTATTGGCTTTAACATGGAGTTAGCCATTACATTCTGTATTCAGTTTAGCTGCCTATTGGCTTTGACATGAGATTAGACATTACATTTGATATCCAGGTTAGCTGCCTGTTGGCTTTGACATGGCATTAGACATTACATTTGATATTTAGGTTAGCTGCCTATTGGCTTTAACGTGGAGTTAGACATTGCAGTTGAGACATTGCAGATGAGCTGTGTTTTTCCAAGCTGTGCTTTTCCACATGATAGACCAAGCTGTTTTTCACACCAGACTATAGCTGATAAGAGAGAGTACATTTGGTGTTTTCCTTTCTGCTCAGCCTTGGGAAGAGGAGGGGTCTAGGAGATCTGGCCAGTCTCCAAAGGCTTGCCTTCCTTTCCCGAGTCTGAGAGGAGGGGGCACGTTTTTGGAAGGATGGCTCTGGACAACAGCAGAGTTAGTTAGATTGAAACTATCTTGACTTCAGACAGGAACGGAGACGTCAGTTGCCTGTCTCCCGTTTGGGTACAAAATATCTTTCTCGCAGTTGAACCGGAGTCATCAACTTGCAGACCTCAGAAAGATGAAGCATAGGGATAGGCCCTACGGTGATGCAATTTTGACTTTTATGCTTTGCTTTGAAGTTATGCTATGACATAATCACATGTATTTGCTGTGTACATTGCAACTGAGAAGTACTTTGATATATTTTGCTTTCATTGCTGCGACTAAGTTTGAACATGTGCTTCCAATCTACTAATTTCGTCTCTCAAGAACCTTGTGGTGAAGTAATAATAACACTAAGGGGGTCATTACGACCCTGGCGGAACAAGTCCGCCAGGGCCGTGGGACGCGGTGGCACCGCCGACAGGCCGGCGGTGCCCCGCGGGGCATTCTGACCGCGGCGGCTTAGCCGCGGTCAGTAAAGGGAAACCGGCGGTCTCCCGCCGGTTTCCCGCTGCCCCAAAGGAATCCTCCAAGCCGGCGCAGCATGCTGCGCCGGCATGGGGATTCCGACTCCCCCTCCCGCCATCCAGTTCCTGGCGGTTCTCCCGCCGGGAACCGGATGGCGGGAGGGGGAGTCGCGGGGCCCCTGGGGGCCCCTGCCGTGCCCATGCCTATGGCATGGGCACGGCAGGGGCCCCCGTAAGAGGGCCCCTAAAAGTATTTCAGTGTCTGCAAAGCAGACACTGAAATACGCGACGGGTGCAACTGCACCCGTCGCACCTTCCCACTCCGCCGGCTCTATTACGAGCCGGCGTCATCGTGGGAAGGGAGTTTTCCCCTGGGCTGGCGGGCGGTCTTGTGAAGACCGCCCGCCAGCCCAGGGGAAAACTCGGAATACCCTCCGCGGTCTTACGACCGCGGAGCGGTATTTCGGAGGGGGGAAGCCTGGCGGACGGCCTCCGCCGCCCGCCAGGCTCGGAATGAGGGCCTAAATGTCTTCTTTAAACTCAGGAGTGCATTCCAGAGAGGTTCTGTAAGCTCGGTCATGAGATAAGAGAAGGAAAGCAGAACACCACCTACAAGGTGTCCCAAGTAAACCACTGTACCCTGCCCTATCTGACATTTGAATGCCTTGATAAAGAGGCCTGCTGCTTGCAGGGCTTGCAAATCCTTCTCCAGGTGGACCAGGTGATCCTGTCAGTTGGAGCTAAAGACAGCAATATAATCTAGATGTGCTGCACTAAAGGACTCCAAGCCAGCAAGGACTTGCTTCACCAACCTTTGGAAGGTGTCAGGGGCATTCCTTAAGCCAAAAAGCATTACAGTAGTCAGCTTTCATGTCAAAGGTACTTAAGAATTTGGCTGCACCTAATTTGACAATAAATTAATCTGCCCTTCGTATGGGGTGAGCATTTGGCTTGGTGACAGAGGTAAGCCCTCTGTAGTCCACACAAAACCTCATCTCTCTCTTTCCATCCTTGGTGTGAAGTTTGGGGACCAAGACCACTGGTCTAGCCCAGAGACTGTCAGAGTGCTCTATTACTCCCAATTCCAGCATCTTGTGGACTTCCACCTTGATGCTGTCCTTGACTTGGTCAGAATGTCTGAATACTTTATTCTTGACAGGTAAACCGTCTCCCGTGTCCACATCATGGGTACACAAGTGTGTCTGACCAGGGGTGAGAGAAAAGAGCTCAGCAAACTGCTGGATGACTTGCCTGCAGTCAGCTTGCTGTTGGCCAGAAAGGGTGTCTGAGTAGACAACTCCATCTACTGAACCATCTTTAGGGTCAGTTGAGAGGAGGTCAGGGAGAGGTTCACGCTCTGCTTTCTGATCCTCATCAGTAACCATCAGCATGGTTAAGTCTGCCCTATCATTGTAGAGTTTAAGGCGGTTAACATGGATCACCCGCTTGGGTGTCCTGCTATTGCCCAGGTCCACTAAGTAAGTGACCTGACTTCGTTTCTAGCACTGGGTAAGAGCCACTTCATCTGTCCTGGAGTGCCCTGGGAGCCACAGGCTCCAGAACCCAGATTTTCTGCCCTGGCTGAAATTCAGCCACTGCAGCCTTTTGGTCATACCACAACTTCTGGAGTTGTTGGCTGGCCTCAAGGTTTTTGCTTGCCTTTTCCATGTACTCTGCCATCCTGGAGCGGAGGCCTAGTACATAGTCCACTTCATCTTGCTTAGGCTCATGGAGAGGTCTCTCCTAGCCTTCTTTAACAAGTGCCAGTGGTCCACTTACAGGAAGGCCAAACAGAAGCTCAAAGGGGGAAAACCCTACACCCTTCTGCGGCACCTCTCTATAGGCAAAATGCAGGCATGGCAAGAGGACATCCCATCTCCTTTTGAGTTTTTCAGGGAGCCCCATGATCATACCCTTCAATGTCTTGTTAAACCTTTCTACAAGACCATTGGTTTGTGGATGGTATGGTGTGGTGAACTTGTAAGTCACCCCACACTCATTCCACATATGTTTTAGGTAAGCTGACATGAAGTTGGTACCCCTGTCAGAAACCATCTCCTTAGGAAATCCCACTCTGGTAAAAATACCTATGAGTGCTTTGGCTACTGCAGGGGCAGTAGTGAACCTAAGGGGCATTGCCTCAGCATACCTGGTAGCATGATCCACTACTACCAGTATATATTGGTTCCCTGATGCTGTGGGAGGTTCAAGTGGACCCACTATGTCCACTCCCACTCTCTTAAAGGGGACCCTCACCACTGGAAGTGGAATGAGGGGGCCTTTGGATGGCCACCTGTCTTAGCATTTGCTTGACAGGTGACACAGGAGCTGTAAAACTCCTTTACCTTCTGGGACATATTGGGCCAATAGAAATGGTTGACTAATCTCTCCCAAGTCTTGGTTTGTCCCAAATGCACAGCAAGGGGAGTGTCTGAGCTAAATTCAGAATGAACTCCCTAAACGCCTGAGGCACTACCACTCTCCTAGTGGCACCAGGTTTGGGATCTCTTGCCTCAGTGTAAAGGAGTCCATCTTCCCACATGGGTTCTACTGACATTTCCATTTTCTTGCTCAACTGCTTGCTGTCTTAGGCCTTCAAGAGTGGGACAAGTCTTTTGACCCTGACCCTGACACAGCTATTCCCTTGGGCCCAAGAGCTCTACCTGATAAGGTTCCAGCTCCATGGAATCAGTTCCCTCAGGGGATAGGACATTTTCCTGAGAAGAGAGGTCCTGTTTCTTGTGTTGTGAAGAAGCTGGTCTCCCAGTCTTCTTTCCTTTCCTCTTAGACGGTTGGGACATTATTCCAGACTCCAACACTTCTTTTCACCCTGATCAGTATAGGGAAAGGTGCGGAAGACATTGTGACGCGAAGGGTTAATTAGCTTGAGCAGTGTAGATGAGCGTGATGCCTGCTGAAACCTCCGAACAACGTGCAAAAGTTCATGATATTATTTTCAAGCTTGTTTGTGTAGAAGACTCCGTCTCAACCATGAGAACAAGAGTACAGGGAGAAGATGGAATGAAAACAAAGGCTTGGGAAGGGCAGAGCAGCCAAGTGCTGATAACATAGCTAGAAAATGCTAGAAAGAGATAGAATCCAAGCTTCGAGTTATTTAAGCACTGAAGTGCGGGTGAGGGATTTGAAGCTCACAGATGGTGTTGTGAAAGCTGCAATGGCCCAGCGCTGCCTCCCTGTTTTGCTGTTCAGAGACAGTGACGCTTGAGGGGGAAAGAGGTCCAAGCAGGCGGTAGAAGGCTTCCCAGCATTTCGTGGACTAAATTAAGTTCCACACAGGGATGAAAGGCCTTTGTTTCTCTGCTCTATTATTATGATTTGCTTGCACTGTGTTTATAATCTGAAGTATTCAGCTCATTTATATTTTGCTTTTTGAACATCGTAGTGTGAGCCTGCTGCAGTAATTGAAACATGCATTTTGGTGTGTAGTAAATCAAAGCTTATCTGAAGTATTCAACTCGTTTATATTTTGCTTCCTGAACATCGTAGTGTGATGCATTTTGGTATACAGATAATCAAAGCTTATATCTGTCAATGAACTCTTTACTTATATATATATATATATATATATATATATATATATATATATACATAGATGCTCTTTGTAGTGTACTCATATATAAATAGATGCTTTTTCATTGCTATTCTTATTCTACTATTGTTGATGTGCTAAATACATATATTCACCTGAAATTCTAGTAAAGCTAAATTGTAATCATAATTGGCGTGTGGTCCTTCATTGAGCGTCCTTATTGACTTATACCGAATAGGTGTCAACCAGTCACCTGGATAAGACATTTTGGTACCAGAAGTGGGTTATAAGTCAATAATGCCTCGTTGGGGACGTAAGAAAAGTGAGGCAGAGAGCGGAAGGCAGCAAGGGGCAGAAGCCAGATTCATTCCCGGGTGGTTAGCAACTGACCCGTTCTCTGGTGTGGCAGGACTCCTGGACCGGTGGGCAGTGTGGGTGTTATGGGAGGTATTAGATGAGAAAGTGACTCCTCTCTTAGTGGAAGATGCGGTTGAGAGTGTGAAGCTAAGAGGGACGAAGCTGGAGCTGAAAGCAGCAGGGCAAATGGGATGGTTTTTCCTGTCTGCGCTCCGTACGGTATACAGGAAAACATTAACACAAGATGCAGAGATAAGAAAACTGCGGGATGAGGTTGCAGCCTTGCAGGAAAGGCAGTTACTTATGAAAGAGACCATAGAAAGTGCAGTGACTCGGGGTGATCAAATGGAGGCAAGGTGCACCGCATTAGCAGTACGAGTAGCAAAACAGAAGAGTAGGCAGAAGCCTAAAATGCTCTCAACTGTGCAAGTGAGGGCACTGTTACGCAAACAGAAGAGTAGGCAGAAGCCTAAAATACCTTCAACTGTGCAAGTGAGGGCATTCGTACGCAAAGAAAATTGGGGTCCATATACTTGGGATGGAACAGTCTCTGACAATGATGACTGTAATTGGGAGGATGAGGTGGAAGTACGTGTAACAGAACTAGGTGGAGTTGAAAGTGGAGAATGACGTGTAGGTGAAATTGAAGGTGAAAAGGGAGTGAATGGTGGGCAAATACAGAATTCTCGTTTGGTAAGAGATTATACACAGAAAGAGTTGTTGGAGATAACTCGTATGTTTAGGCGGATGCCTGCAGAGCCTTTGTTTAAATGGTTGGTGAGATTGTGGGACACTGGAGCAAAAGATGCATTACAGAATCTTTTTACGTTAAGTCCCATCACAGAAGGAGACCCGTTTGAGCTGGAAATGATAGTACAGGATGATGTAGATGATGTAGTGATGTGGAGCCTATGGCGGAGGCAGGGAAAAAAGAGGGTGCCACAAGATTGGGCCTTAGTGGAAACAGAACACATAACTGATGATCGGCCGGTCACCTTAAAAACATGGGTCCCCTTACTAGGTTGGACAAGAGAAGGAGGGGTTGTCAATAAAGTAGGCAGAGCGCAGGAGTGTGCCATCGTGAAGTGGAAATGATATCTGCAGCAGAGGGCAAAACCGGGACCAGCAGGAGTGTCGAAGTTACAAGAAGATAAGCTAGGGGCAGTGGACTTGCAGGCAATGGCCCCTGCGCCAGATTCCCTCTGAAATGGAATCCTCATCATTTAAGACAGCCCCGCCTTTTGAACGACTCTCCAAAGAAGAACAGCAAAATGCATGGTTCACAGATGGTACCGCCCGGTACTATCAAGGAAAAAGACAATGGCAAACAGTCGCATTCCAGCCTGCTACAGAAACGATGTTGCTGCGAGGAGGGGATAATGAATCAAGCCAGCTTGCAGAACTGCAGGAGGTAGCAGCAGTGTTCGAACAAGCTCCCATCGGAGAGAAAACATTTGTGTACACTGAGAGTCGGGCCACTTACCAAGGACTAGTAAGCTGGGCCCCGACTTGGCGCAAGGATGGATGGAAAATTAAAGGCACCCCCATTTCGGGAGGCGAGCAGCTATGGGAAGAGATGTGGGAGAAAGGGCAAAAATATCAAATCTATGTGGGACATGTGGATGTCTATTGCCCATTGGATACCTCACTTGCATCTCTATTCAACAACACCGCAGATCAAATGGCCAAAACGCGAACTGTGGTCATCAAGGAGGAAGCTGAAGCTGCTTTAGCAAACAGGGCCCATGCAACATCTGGACATCTAGGAGAGAATAGCACTTATGCATGGGCACAGCAATGACAAATTCCAGTTATTAAAGAACAAGTGCAACAAGCAGTAAAGGAGTGCCCCATATGCAACCAGATTAGACAAATGCCCCTGCAAAAGAAGCCTAGAGGCCATATCAGAAGAGGAACTGCAGCTGCTACGGTGTGGCAATTGGACTATATCGGGCCGCTACCAAAAGAAGGAGGAAAAAGCTACGTATTGACCATGGTGGACACCTACTCTGGCCTTATGTTGGGTATGCCCTGTAAGTCTGCAGATCAAAAGTCCACTTTGCGAGGGCTAACCTGCCTGATAAAACATTATGGGGCACCTGATGAGATCCAAACAGATAGGGGCACACACTTTTCAGGGAAAACAGTGCATGGCTGGGCGCAGGAACAGGGAATTTGGTGGATTGTGCACCTTAGTTATTATCCACAAGCTGCAGGCATGATTAAGAGATATAACGGATTGGTGAAAGAACAGCTAAAACAGTTATCAGCACATGACAGATGTGCACAATTGATTTGTGAACAAGCGTACACCCCCCACATTGAAGAAAGATCTGCCCCCCCAATAACACCCAGAGAGGTGAGGGAGGATTTGGAAGCACAGGAAGAAAAGTATGGGTGAACCATCCAGGGAAAAAGCCAGAGGCAGTAGAGATATTGAGTCAAGGGGTGGGGAGTACGTATCTTGTACTTTTAAAGAACTCTAATGTACCTGTATTTGTACCTGCAGTGAGACTTACCCCACGGTCATAAACGATGACATCTGCATCGACGTGGTTCCTGTTTGCGGTCAGACCGAATGTAGCAGAGAATGTCGTTACGGACATTCATGTCACTTGTGCATCTCAAGCCGCTAACCTAACTGATGACCAGAGATATGTTTCACTTTGCAATGTGAAGGTACCTGGAGGCAAGTGGATGGCTGCCAAAGTTGTGACCTGTGACCTGGAAGGTAACTGGACAGCAAATCCGACATGCCAACGGACTGAACGAGTTGCAGGGGACGACAGCAACAGTACAGGCTTTGAATTATACGCTAAACATGATATGTAAATATTGTGATACCAGGACATATGGTGGTTGTTACAATGAACAATGGAACCAAAGGAGTTCGATACTCCAAACCACCAGCCTTCATGTTTTATGTAACCGAAAGATGCATGATTAGCAACTTAAGCAACGTTTCTATAGTTCGATATAGAATAGGATGTAAGCAAGCTCTGCATGCAAGCATAATTAATCGTATTGTGTTACAGAGAAATATTGCCAAGGGGAATGTCTCAAAGTATGATCCATTATGTGCACCATGGACACCACAGTTATGGCTCTTGCCAAAGTTACGCATTAGAAGAGATCTAGGGTCCTTGATAGCTGGGGCCACCGGAATCGGGGTAGGGGCCCTGAATTCTTTTGATGTTGAAGCCATTAGGAATAAGCTATCTTCTACAGGATATAGTACAGAAGAGGCCATAAAAGTAATTTCTCAATGGGGGCCCACACACTCACAAGAAGTATGGAAAGTCCTGCGTGGATTGTATTGCGATTGGCAATGGCATAATTTCACTTATGAACAATTCGGAAAAAAGCTTTTAAAACATACAGTGTCCAAGGGCACTCAGTGCATACTATGACAAAGTATTGTTAATCAACAGTATGCAGACTTTAAAGCAGAATGGGGACAGCTTCAGGGTGAATATTGGAGACAACAATTGCATTTGCCTGAAGAAATATGGGTAAAGCCCATACAGTTTCACTGTGAGGAAGAAATGTGTTATGCTCTTTTTGATATAGCAAGAAGTGATCTTCCTCCTGACATATGGTGCCCCTTTATATTGCTCCCCGTAGTGATAAGTAAAAGAATGGTGGATACCTCACACTGACAAAAAGTGGATTGATTAAACAAATCACACTGTAGATCCCACTAGATGTGCAGACTGGTCTAAGGGGTGGGTATGTACCCACACTAGACGGGAGCTAGATCCATGTCTTCACACAAGACTGGGAGAATGTGAATGATTACCTTATCCTATTAAATGGCACAGACTTATATCAGATAGGGACAGAGAGCATATGTTATGTCCTTAATCATCCCTTACTTATTAACAGATTTATACAAACCACCGGAGAGCAAGTAATCTGTATGCGCAATATTACCAGCATTATTGACATAAGCACTCACATCTTGTACCGACCGACTAAGTTCACCATAACCACATTACAGACGCAAATGGGTGCGCAGTTAGAGTGGAACATCTCGCTTGTTGTTAAGCTACCCAGATTAGAGGCAATCAGGCACTACGCACAAGTTACCTTTGCTAAATTTGGTATGGCAGCTAAATACACCAAGGAAACAGCCATACTGATGACCATAAACGCTAAACAGCTTATGCACACTGCTTCATGCATCCAGCAAATAACTGAGCATCATTGGTATGACATCTTCTTAGGCTAGGCACTAGGAGCTATGAAGACGCTAAATATAGTGTTACAACAGCTAATTTGGTTATTAATTGTTTGTGTTATACTAATGACTATACTATGTAGACTATATGTATGCACAAAACAGCTTTATACTAAGATGCAGGCGCTTAGAATAACGCTGACAAGTATTAGTAGCAACCTAGCTAGCGGAATGTCAAAGTAAATGATATCTGTTTCGCATGCATCGCGCTCATCTAAGGGGTGGAGTGATCAGTATAGGGAAAGGTGCGGAAGACATTGTGACGCGAAGGGTTAATTAGCTTGAGCAGTGTAGATGAGCGTGATGCCTGCTGAAACCTCCGAACAGCGTGCAAAAGTTAATGATATTATTTTCAAGCTTGTTTGTGTAGAAGACTCCGTCTCAACCTTGAGAACGAGACTGCATGGAGAAGATGGAATGAAAACAAAGGCTGGGGAAGGGCAGAGCAGCCAAGTGCTGATAATATAACTCGAAAATGCCAGAAAGAGATAGAATCCAAGCTTTGAGTTATTTAAGCACTGAAGTGCGGGTGAGGGAATTGAAGCTCGCAGATGGGGTTGTGAAAGCTGCCATGGCCCAGCACTGCCTCCCTGTTTTGCTGTTCAGAGACCGTGACGCTTGAGGGGGAGAGAGGTCCAAGCAGGCGGTAGAGGGCTTCCCAGCATTTCGTGGACTAAGTTAAGTTCCACACAAGGATGAAAGGCCTTTGTTTCTCTGCTCTATTATTATGTTTTGCTTGCACTGTGTTTATAATCTGAAGTATTCAGCTCGTTTATATTTTGCTTTTTGAACATCGTAGTGTGAGCTTGCTGCAGTAATTGAAACATGCATTTTGGTATGCAGTTAATCAAAGCTAATCTGAAGTATTCAGCTCTTTTATATTTTGCTTTCTGAACATCGTAGTGTGAGCCTGCTGCAGTAATTGAAACATACATTTTGGGTGTGTAGTAAATCAAAGATTATCTGAAGTATTCAACTTGTTTATATTTTGCTTCCTGAACATCGTAGTGTGATGCATTTTGGTATACAGTTAATCAAAGCTTATATCTGTCAATGAACTCTTTGCTTATATATATATACATAGATGCTCTTTGTAGTGTACTCATATATAAATAGATGCTTTTTCATTGCTATTCTTATTCTACTATTGTTGATGTGCTAAAAACATATATTCACCTGAAATTCTAGTAAAGCTAAATTGTAATCATAATTGGCATGTGGTCCTTCATTGAGCGTCCTTATTGACTTATACCGAACAGGTGTCAACCAGCCACCTGGATAAGACACACCCTCTGCTCTGCATTGTGCTCTAGTCTTGACACACACCAGTTCAGGGATACCCAGCATGACTGCATGGGTCTTGAGCTCTACCTCAGCCCATGCTGAGGACTCCAGATCTTTCCCTAGCAAACAATCTACTGGGATTGTAGAGGAGACTACCACCTGTTTCAGGCCAGTGACCCCTCCCCATTCTAAAGTTACCATTGCCATGGGATGGACTTTAGTTTCATTGTCAGCATTAGTGACTGGATATGTCTGTCCAGTCAGATACTGTCCTGGGGAAACCAGTTTGTCTGTCACCATGGTAACACTGGCACCTGTATCCCTCAGGGCTTCTACCTTATTCCCATGTATCAAGAGCTGCTGCCTCTATTTTTGCATGTTAGGTGGCCAGGCAGCTAGTGTGGCTAAATCCACCCCACAATCTGAGACTAACGTATCTTCAGTGTGAACACTGATTTGTTCTGAGCACACTGTTGATCCCACCTGGAGACTGGCTATTCCAGTGCTAACTGGAGTAGTAGTTGTGGGATTTTTCTTGGGACAGGCCTTGTCTCCAGTTTGGTGTCCATGCTGTCTACAGTTGTGACACCAGGCCTTCTTGGGATCAACGTTTTTACCCTTATACCCATTTGTGGATTGTGGAGAGGTTCGGGCCCACCCTCCTGAGCAGGTTTTTGGGGCCCTGTAGAAGAATCTTTGTTTCTGTCCTTGGATGTCTCACCACCCTTCCCCTGGGGAGACTTTGTGGCCCCTTTCTTTTGGTCACCTTCTATGGATGTCTTGGTCAACCTTGTCTTGATCCTGTGGTCTGCCTTCTTTCCCAATTCTTGGGGAGAAATTGGACATAGGTCTACCAGATGTTGATGCAGTTTGTCATTGAGGCAATTACTTAACAGATGTTCTTTCATAAATACATTATACAGCCCATCATAATCACTTACACCACTGCCGGTTATCCAACTATCTAGTGTTTTTACTGAGAAGTCAACAAAATCAACCCAGGTCTGGCTTGAGGTTTTGTGAGCCCCCTGAACCTAATCCTGTACTCCTCAGTTGAGAATCCAAAGCCCTCAATCAGGGTAGCCTTCATGAGGTCATAGGAGTCTGCATCCTTACCAGAGAGTGTGAGGAGTCTATCCCTACACTTTCCAGTGAACATTTACCAAAGGAGAGCTCCCCAGTGAGAGATGCTTACTTTTCTGGTTGCACAAGCCCTCTCAAAAGCTGTGAACCATTTGGTGATGTCATCACCTTCTTCATATTTAGTTACAATCCCTTTCGGGGGATTTTTAGGATGACAGTATTCTCTCTGACCCTATTTAAATTGCTGCCACCATTTATGGGTGTTAAACCCATTTATTTTATTTCCCTTTCTATAGATAGGAGCTGCTTCTCCAAAGCTAATCTCTGGCAATCCTTGCTTCATTGAGGCTGCCCTCAATGCTTACAGAGGCACTGGACTCCCCTGTGGAAGAACCAGGCTCTCTGACTATGATTTGTGGAGACAGGGTTCTAGGAGCCCTGTTGTCCCTAATTAGGACAGGAGGGGTGAGTTCATCCTCCTGTTCACTAATTTCCCCATCTGAGGGAGAATCCTTCATCTCAGAGGAGTGGTCCCTTGTAAACTCTGCCAAGAGCTCCTGGAGCTTTGCCTTGGTAGGGTTGGACCCAGTTTTTATCTTTTTTATCTTACAGAGAGACCTTGCAGGTAAGGGGCGAGGTTGAGTTCCATCATCATCTCATCTGTTTGACTCATTATGCCTCTAAAGTTGGGATTACTTTTTAAGAAACTAAAAACTACTTCTAGAACTTAAATCCTAACTTTTACAAACTTTTAAACTTAAAAAGAAATGCTAACAGGGACGTACACAAGACCCTAGCAGGACTTTGAAAAAATTTGAAAAATAGTCAAATTGCAAAAATCAGTTTCTAATGACAATTTTTGGAATGTTGTCGTGTGATCAGGTATTGGCTGAGTAGTCCAGCAAATGCAAAGTCTTAGACCCCACCAATGTGGGAAGTTGGCTCTGTATATATTATCTCAAAGTGAGAGATAGTGTGCACAGAGTCCAAGGGTTCCCCTTCGAGGTTGATAGTGGCAATAATGGATAATACTAATGCTCTATTTTGGTCGAGCAGTAGGCTTATCAGAGGGTCGTGTTAAACATTTGTTGTAAACACATAGGCAATAAATGAGAACACACACTCAAAGACTTAACTCCAGGCCAATAGGTTTTTATATAGAAAAATATTATTTTCTTAATTTATTTTAGAACCACACGATTCAGAATTCAAAGAAGTACATAACTTGTAAGGTACTTGGCATAGGTAAATATGGAACTTTGAATTAAAACATTAATGTACACAGTTTTGTCAAAAATGTCAATAAGCTATTTTAAAAGTGGACACTGCAAAATTAACAGTTCCTGGGTGAGGTAAGTACAAGTTAGTTTATCAGGTAAGTAAAGCACTTACAAGTTCAGTCTCCGGGGCATAGGCAGCCCACCATTGGGGGTTCAGGTCAACCCCAAACACCGAGCACCAGCTACAGAGGGCCGGTCAGGTGCAGAGGTCAAAGTAGGGCCCAAATAACATAGGCACCTATGGAGACTAGAGGTGCTCCATTCCAGTCTGCTGGCAGGTAAGTACCTGCATCCTCAGGGAGCAGACCAGGGGTGTTTGTGGAGCACTGGGGTGGGGGGTCACAAACAGGCACACAAAATACAACCTCAGTGGCACAGAGGCGGCCGGGTGCAGTGTGTGAAGTAGGTGTTGGGTTTTAGATAGGAATCAATGGAGGGACCCGGGGTTCACTCTGGCGATGCAGGCAGGGTGCAGGGGGGCTTCTTAGGCCAGCCACCGACTGGGCAACGATGAGGGCTGCCTGCTGGTCACTCCTGCACCGTTAGTTGGTTTCTTTCGGGCCTGGGGGCTGTGGGTGCAGTGCTTCTTCCAGGCGTCGGGTTCTTTGTTACCGGGCAGTCGCGGTGAGGGGGAGCCTCTGGATTCTCTCTGCAGGCGTCGCTGTGGGAGTGGAGGGAGGTCATCTCAGGGTGTCCACATTGTTGGAGTCGCCTGGGGGTCCTTTCTGCAGTGTTGGTTTTTCTGGACACGAGCCGGGGGTGTCAGGTGCAGAGAGTTGGGGACTCACGCTTCCGGTGTGAGGCTGGAGTCCCTTTAAAGTTGGTTTCTTCTTGGATGTACAGGCAGAGCCGCTTTCCTCAGGAGTTTCTTGGTCCTTTGCAGGGCAGTCCTCTGAGTTGGCAGAGGTCGCTGGTCCCGCTGGATGCGTCGCTGTTGCAGGTTCTTTGAGTCTGGAGACAGGCCGGTAGGGCTGGGGCCAAGTCAGTTGTCGTCTTCGTCGTCTCTGTGGGGCTTTCAGGTCACCAGTCCTTCTTCTTGTTTCAGGTCATCAGGAATCTGGTTTCCTGGGTTCAGGGTCGCCCTAAATATTCAATTTAGGGGTGTATTTAGGGCTGGAGGGCAGTCACCAATGGCTACTGTCCCTGAGGGTTGCTACACCCTCCTTGTGCCTCCTCCTACATGCTGCATCCCTTAGAGACCTCCCCTGGCCACAAAGCCCTTGGTACCTGGGGTACCATTTACAAGGGACTTATCTGTGTGCCATGGCTGTGCCAACTGTAGAAACAAAGGTAAAGAACTCTGGTGCTGGGGCCTGGTTAACAGGGTCCCAGCACACTTTCAATCAAAACTAGCATCAACAAATGGCGAAAAGTTAGGGGATAACCATGCCAACAATGGCATTTTCCTACAACGTCATTATGGTCAGACATCTAGGAACATGAATGCCCAACTGCTCAAACAATTTGGGCAGGTATCTGGAAGGAGAATCTGACCACAATGTTGCAACCAGAAATGGTTATATACTACATGAGAATTGGACTGTAGGGATGAACACATTTTTCTAGCACCCAAAATCCCAAAGGGCAGAGATATGGTGAACAACAAATTTTATATACAATGACACATAGCAGCAATGACCGGCTCAGAGGCAAAGGAAGTGCGAGATCATCACTTTCTACCCAGAAGAGACTGAGATGGAGAAGACAGTTTAATACAGATGAGTACAAATATTTTCAGAGGGTACAGATCCAGGAACTCTACACTGACAAAAAACAAACAAGTGTTACTGAATGCATTCACAGAGAATTTGTTTGAGCCAATCAATAAGGCTATGTTATACGTGCCTCTGGAGAGAAAAGTAGCCAATAATTTGATCATTCAAATAAGGCACCTTTTGGGTTACGTCAAGTACATTTATCACAACACGTCAACAAAGCTTACGAAAAGTGGTTGATTAGCTTATAAAACCAATCACTTTGCCATACTTGATGAGTACATTAAAATAGCCAATTTATGTTCCTTTGTAGTGCTTATCTGTACTGTAGCACTATGTATTTTTACCTTAGTAATGACGATAAGAATCATCCAGGAAAAATAAGTCAGGAAGAATAGAATGAAACTGAAACTTTATTGCTGGGAAAAGAATAGCCCATTAGAATGTGAATGGGTAAGGTACATATATACGTATTTAAAATGGGCCAATGTAGATGGGGGTAGAAAATGGGCTCTGGAGTGTGTACAGACAATACATGAAGGTACCCTGAATACAAGCCAGCAGGCATTCCCCACAGTGTGTATCTATTTTCTATTTTTACTCTAGTTTGTATGTCTATTACAAGTGTTATCTGCCTTAATAACACATTCATACGATGCACCTCTGCCTCGGCACTAGCTCAAGGAAATGAACTCCTGGTTTTCCAGATATGGTCAGAACGTAGTCTATAAAGGATTCCCTATTACCAAACAGTAGCCATAAATCTGATAAGACTACAGTCACTGGAACATACATTCCTGGCTCAATGGACAATAACAGCAGGAACGCTCTCTTGGGCATGGAGGAAAAAACTCATACAATTATGGAACACTTAGAATAAACTCCTGCAACTTTTGCAGATTTGATGTATTTTCTAAATGGGTTTCAGTTTCTGTTCGACAAAGCACGAACATAAAGACAGGCTTATTATGAGGTTGTGGAGTTCTAATGGGTTGTCCTTCACATGCATATAAAGCTGTTGTTCGTGCACAGATGGAGGAAGCTTTAACACTTGCTCTCTTAGGGACATTACACCTGATTTGGATACTTTGAACCTCTAAGAGTGCTGCTCTTTATTTGGGAAGCTTTTTTTTTAAACTCTGCTGCACAGTATCATAAAGTGCTGATTTATAGGGGCCTATTCACAAACTGCATTTGTAGTACAACAATTGTTGTATTACAACAGTACTCCGAATGTACTACAAAATGCTATTTACAAACGGACGTGTGGAGTTGCAGCCCTGGTCTCTCCTATATTCTTTTTTCTCTGTCTGAATCTCTGCACACATAAGTATACCTTTTAGAAATAAAACATGCACCCACTAACAAAAGACTACGGCCATTGCTATTCTATTCACGAATTGCACTTCTATAGTTACTACAGCCAAAACGGGCTCACAATAGCACTATATGCACTCCACCTCAGTCCTGGAGTATGTCCAGCACCATATATGGCCAACCCTGGTCCTGCAACACCCTCTTGTAGAACTCAGTAGAGCAAACTATGAAAATATATTGACAAATAAAGCTGCACTTATTTCTTTTCTTGGTACCCAAATTACAAGTTTTTTTTTTTATCCTCCGTAAATTATTTTTTTCTCATCCAACCTTGAGACATTTCTTTAGTACATTCCCTGTATAATTTGATATTGTTTTTTTAAAAAAAATAAATGATAATGCTATTTAATGTTTGAACCAGGGCAATTTTTATTTTTCTAATTTTTCATTTTTCACTTAGAAGCAAATACCGGAGATTTACATAACAAGCATTACAACACTTGGCAATAAACCAACAATGAAATGAGTGATTGTTACCAATTCCATCACCCATCCCCAGGTAAAACACATTTTATCAACAACAACCAATCATGGCCACGCTGACCACAAAAAAAATGAACTCCACATCAAACAACTTTTGAAACATTTACTATGTCAATGAACAAACTTGTAGGTTTGCCTTTCATTCTGAGGAGGAATTATTTGATGAGAGAGTGAGGGTTTACAGGCAAAGGATCATCATCTTTGAGATCTTGAAGGAGCTGCCATTGCCAGGTACGGCTTCTCACCTTAAATCATCCTTATTATGATTGTTTACTGACAGCAGGAGCTTGATTTGCCTAAACCTCTTTCTCAGGCTGTCCCAGCTTATGTCAGAATACTAGCTGCACTCCATTCCATGGCCTCTGTATCTTTCCAGATGGTCTGACATCGTTGGCATATCACAGGCAAACCAGTCTTGATGCTTGCATCAGGTTCTCAAATGCATCAAAAGATGGTTTATCATCAGGCCATAGTCAATAGTGGAAAGGCAAACAGTGTCAAGGGAAGTTTCTGTCTTCGGCCACTTGTCCCCTGTGCGAGTTGTCATTGACTGCAAGCTGTGGAACTTAAGCCAGTTCACCACAGCACAACATTTTCACATGCATGAATCCCATCTATGTTCAGGCTAAGACCCTTCACTCATACATATGTTGCCTTTCTTACAAGCACATACCACAGCTACATTTTGCAACCATGATCTCTTGCAAGTCCCTTGATTGCTAGGGATTTTCTGTGACATGTAGCCTATTGGTGAGTAACACCTCACACTAGGGTTACATGTGCATCGTGGGGTGGCCTCGAATATATAATCAATTATCCCCACAATGTAACACACACGCCACCCTGACACACACAGCACATAGTTAGACATGATGTATTATGTCAAGAATAGAAGCCCCCTTGTCAAAAAATTACTTTTCTTTGTTGCAGGTAATGCCGGGTATGCTCTCTCTCCTCTCATTTCCTCTCAGCCTACAGATGTCCAACCACAGTATCTCAACAGAGGTACAATAGGGCGCACATATGTACAAAGGCCATTTCTCAACACTTCTGCATACAATAAGATGCTATGTTCTCTATTCTGCAGGGGGATGTCATCACCTATGCCTTCTGACCACACAACCAGCAAAGGTTCTACTGCCAGCACAAACAACATTGGCAATAGGGGGCAGCCCTGCCTTGTTTCATGGTGTACTCTGTGTGCCTCAGCTATGCACTGACCTGTCTTTACCCTTGCTCAGGCACTAGGTACAATAGTGTGACAAATTTGTCCCAGCCTTTCTCCATATTCATGGGTTTCATGACCGCCTCTAAGTAGTCCCAATGTAGTGTTGAACCCTTTCTAAAGGTCTATGGACTACACTACTGCCTTGGCCTAATGTATTAAGGGAGTTTTTATCAAGTATTCTGAATAGCCAATATAAGTGTTGTATTGCAGGACAAAACCATTTTGATCTTCATGAAGCAGGTTCTCTAAATGTGGTTGCAAACAATTGGCCAATAATTTAGTTAATAGATTATAGTCCAGGTTGAGCACCAATAGCTGCCTGTGAGAACCCACATCAAAAGCATCCCTAACCGCTTTGGGAATGGATACTATCAATGCCTCTTTGGTAGTTGCTGGGAGTATGTGGGCATAAATTTGATAAAACTTTGCCAGCAAGCCATCCATTCCTGGTGTCTTGGCAAATGCAAGCTTTTTTGGTGAAGCTTGTTCTTTGCCGTCTGTAAGGGGTCATCCTAAAGTATTCCTGTCTTCAATATTCCCTTTGGTCAACTTGATCAACTTTCCATGCTTGCTTTGGCTTAGAGCTTGCCGTTGTAATTCACTTCCAGCCTTTGCATTCCCTTCAGATTGTTGTTTGGTACACTTTAGGGGTTTCCAAAGATTCCTTACATATTTGTGCCTTATGCTATCTCCTGTGTGCCAACTGTGCTTTATTCCAACCTCATCTCTCCTCCTGCCATAATCTAAATTGGTTCCTGGTCTTCGTCTGGCTTAACAAAGCCCATACCTACAAGGATGCAAGCAAATTAGTCTTTCAATATTCAAGTAACTCTTGACTGTAAGTATCTGATGCACCATAATCATAATACTTATTGCAAATTCCTCTATCTTTATGTAGAAGTGTGGACTGTGCGTTAGAGAAATATCTGTTCCAAGACCATTGGGCCCTATCATCTGCAACTCCAAACCAATGTTTCTTTCTCTCCTGATCATTCTTACCAGGGGTTCTGGGCAGTCACCTTAGCTCTCAGGGTTGTCTCATTGTTTATGGGAAGCTAGAGATTGGCTTCGGTTCTGTGTCAGAAAGATCTTAGGAAACTCCTAGCAATGGAGTGGAGAATCGCTTGTCTATGTGTCCATTAAGGAAGGCATTAGCATATTCAATGATTATACTCAATGATTGAACGCAGTCCTGAAATTTTAGGACGTAGAAAATAGTTTTGATATTTCTTAGAAATTGTAATTGCTGTCTAGCCATTTGGGTGATGTCAATAACATGCAATTCAAGATTAATCAATTTGTCAATAGTGGAAGAAAACAATGTCACTGAAGTCACAATTTTATGGAGCATGTGAAGATCTTTCAGTATTAAGTGCACTGTTGAGAAGGTCTTTAGAGTTTTTAGAAAGACAGTATGAGAAACTTTGATTTTTGAGCATGAGTGTATACAAAAGCAATGTCGCAGGCACAGATGCGAAGAGAGTTGATACATTCAGTGCAGCTGACTCTGAGATAGAGCCAGGTATCATCATCACGTTAGTGGAAAATTGCGTGGTTAGAGGAAATCTCTTCAAGGGGTTCGACAGAAAGGCTATACAGTACAGGGAAAGAGAAGGAACATTATGAGACTCCCTGGAGCACTTTAATAAACGGCATATGTAATATTGGGTATTATAAAGCATCACCAGGAACAGGGAGACACGCCCTGCTCAGCCCAAAACTGTCTTAGAAAGTCTCACCACATGAATGGAACACCCCAGTTTCCACCATTCTTAAGCATGCATGAACTCAAAAGACGTGCATAAGCACCCATACACCGCCAACAGGATAACACACATACAACATATGATATGCATTTATTTTACCACACTATTATAGTGTGGTTTGTGTGTTAGGGGATAGCTAAGGGAATGTAATAGTGGGCTTCAGTGCCTTTCCTGCCACTTATGGGTGTGACGTAGAACAGCATGTGCCACGGTGTTGAAGATGGTAGCAGATCACAAAGCGCCCACATGAAATAGAACCCTTCATCAAACGTCTTGAAGGGCCCACCAGTGATTCTGGGTATGAGTGTTGGTGCCAGTTGAACTGTTCAAGTTAATGGTTTGAGAGATGAAATCCACTCGTTGAGAGGACACGTGCCTCTCCATCAGTTCTGCCAGACCAGTGACGGGTGCGAGTTAAAGGGCTCGTTTCGGATTGAGGCTGATGAGGATTTGTTGTTGAAGTGGAGGAGACAGGGAACTGAATAGTCAACAGTGCACGAGTTATCTCTGACTATGATTACTGTTGGCAATTAACAGGTTTAGACTGGATCCTTTTATGTGCGCTGGCCAAATGCAGGGTTGTAGCAGATATTTTTTTTTAACGAGAAAGTGTTTGAGGTAGGAGGTGTGTGTGTCCACGGGATAATTCAAGGGCAGGTTGAATTCACCAAGAAACAGGTCCTTATGAGATGACAGGAGCTGAGAATCGTTTTTTGGGTTGTCATATGTGGCCAATATCAATGGTAAGAACCTTCCAAGAGTCAAAGGAGTGGGTGTTTATTTCATTTTCATTTTATTGTACTGTATTCGATCTGAAGATGCCTTTGTGTTCAAAAATAAAAATGTAAAAGACATTTCAAACAGTAGGGCAGAAGAGGTTAGTCAACTAAGATGTAGAATGGAAAGAGTGAAAACCGGTAAACCAAGTAGAAACCAATTAGTGTTTGGCGAAATGGAGAATCAGGGTGCAAGATGCATTTGGTATTTTAAATTAAAGAGACTTCTGTGTGCCCCAAATTAAGAGGCAACACCATGCGTAACCCATCATTTGTTCTACCTATGGGGTCTTTTCTGGTGTTAATCGAGATCTTTTTGTTCTAATCTTTTGCTGCCCATTTCACTTCTTTAGTTTATAGAACACACTAGAATTAGTTCCCTTAGCATTACGGTGTGCCTGTTCCCAACTGGCGAGCTAACTCAAGTAAGCGTGAGGTTAGAGAAGGAAAGATAAGACAAGTGACTGGTACGTTCAGCTGCTTTGCTCTTTCGTCTCTGACTCTTTGAGTGTCTTTTGCCATGTTCAGGCCTGCGCGGCCCCTCCTTTTCTGCCTTTGTGGTGCCCTTATTTGGTGGTGGTGGTAGCCAGTTTTAATTTCCTCACTTTCATTATCTGTCTCAAGTATTGCTCCGCTTTAGCCGATATATTAGACATCCCATAAAAAAAACAGCATCATCTCTTTACAATTCCTAACAGACCTTCCAAATATCCTTTTCGGGATGGGCTCACACAGTTTCCAACAAAAAAGACAAGATAGTAAAGTTTTTTTCTGTCCTTAGCTGCAACCACATAAATTGGATTCCTCTCGATTCCAGTGATTTCTGTGATCATTTATGTCATAACCTTGAATCTAGCCATGCAGAATGGCCATCTATCTTTCTGGTTTGATGGATAGCTTATCTGTGCTTTCACCTGATTTTACTCTATTTCAATGTTAATTATTTCTTCCCATGTGTACATCTCCTTGGCGCTGTATATCTGCTTGATTGGTTCCTGACTAGGTGCATGTTTTAATCATTATCTGTGGCCATGAGTGGCAATTTGCCGATAGACCAATCAACAAACTCCTTCACAGTCTTTTTCTTGTGTTGCCAAGAGGTTTGGCTCGAGACAAGTTCTTTCTAACACGAGTCAACTAAGTAGCTTGTTGGTGGTGCACTCCTTTTGGCTGCAGAGAGCAATGTTATTATCCTGCTCTTAAAGTCCTAAAGTGTTATATAACATTTGGCCTCATGGATAAACTCCTCAGCAGAACCCGACATAGCCATAGCCATCCCAGAAGGCTACAAAATCACCCGTAGAGACCACATAAACAAGCCAGGAGGAGGCATCGCCTTCATGCACAAAAACACCATCAAAATCTCCACCAACACCCACAACACCCTAGACAGCGCAGAACACCTACACTTTTTAATTCACATCAACGCCAACACCACCGTTAGAGGAACCCTCATTTACAGACCACCAGGACCCCGCCCCCCTTTTTGCGACACCATCGCCGATACTATCAGCTCCCACGCCCTCACCTCCACAGACTACATACTCCTTGGTGACCTCAACTTTCACCTGGAGAGCACCCACGTCCGCAACTCCACAACCCTGCTAGACAACCTCATGAACCTCGGACTCAAGCAAACTGGTCACCTCACCCACTCACTCAGCAGGACACACGCTTGGCGCAATTTTCACCTCCAGCAACCACGTCACCTTTACCCACACCATCGAACTCCACTGGACTGACCACCACTGCGTCCACTTCTCCTTCATGAAACCTCCCACCCACCACCGACAACACACCTCACCCTACTGAATGTGGGACAAAGTCTCCAAAGAACACCCGAACGCCAGACTCACACAAGCTCCACCCCCATCACCAACGACCCCAACATTGCTGCCCACAATCTCACACAATGGCTAACAACTTGCGCAGACTCCCTCGCCCCACTGGAAAGAAACAACAACACCCGCACCATCAAGACCGCCCCCTGGTTCACCACAGAACTCCAAGCCTCCAAACGGGATTGCTGCAAAATTGAGAAAGCATGGCGCCAAGAGCCCTCAATGAGCAATTTCTCCGCCCTCAAAACAACCATACGCAAACACCACCAACTCATCCGGACCACCAAACTGTCATGCTGCAAAGAACGCATAGATAATAACTCACACAACAGCAAGGAACTCTTTACCATCGTCAAAGAGCTCACCAAACCCAAATCCAGCACCATCGACCCTCCTCACACCCAAAACCTTTGCAACTCCCTCTCCAACTACTTTCAACTCAAAATCATAGACATACACTACAGTTTCACAGCATCTGCACCCACAGTCACCACCACCGACATGACCAACAGCACAACGCCCCAGAGTTGTCGTAATTTCAGCATAGACCTTGCATTTATGGTTAGCGATTGTGGTTCTTCAAACATGTACCTAAGCCCCAGCTTTTCAAAAGAAGTTCACAAATACGAAAGCCAGGGAATCCTATTTGAATTTGCCAACCGTAAACATTCAGTAATAAATTCCTGCATGAGACTTGCCACTGGATTTGTCCAACATCTAATCCACAGCAAAAGAGGCGCAATAGAGACCGTGCCTTCTAAAAAGCATTGACCCACCTCCTCATGATGTTTGCTATACACTTGCGTACCATCAATAACCTATGCATACATTTATTCTCAACACGTTGGAGAGTGGGAACTTTGACGTAGCACCAAACACCTGCCCCGTATAGGGCTGCTAAAACACACTTATAGAGCGTTACAATCTGAGAAGAAGGTCTATGGCCCGGTTTACGAGTAAAACGGAAAATCGCTTCAATATTCCTTGCCATTTGCTGGGTCTTAAAATTAAGGTGAGTATTCCATAACATGGAGGAGCTCACATGCATACCTAAATAACAAAAATTCTTCATCTTATTAATAATGTTGCCCCCCATGGTAAATTGTTTAGACCTAGTATTTCGAGGGCCACATGTCATAACAAATGTCTTAGAATAATTCACTTTCAGATCAAGGTCCAGCATAAAATAAAATAAAAAGTCCAACAGGCCTTGTAAGCCATTTGCAGTGCGAGCAATTAATACAGCATCGTCTGCTTATATTAAAACTGGAAGCAATCTCTGGCTCATCTTCGGTACATCTTTCCCATATTTTATCAAAAAATCGTAAAGCCCATTTATATATATCAAAAAAATAAAAGGGGCTAAAATACATCCCTGTCTTACTCCCCTGGTTGAGGAAATGGGGGAGGTTCTCTCACCAGATGGGCCAAACTCAACTGACACCTTTAAATCCGTATGTAGGTGCTTTATGAGCTCCAATAGGGTCACATCACACCCCAGGGATCCCATAATTTGGCATAACTTCTCCCTATTTACCGAGTCAAAAGCGCTAGATAAATCTATAAATGACGTATGTATGGACTCCTTTTTGCCAGTTATGTATTTACTAAGAATGAGGTGCAGGTTTAGTACTTGCTCAACTGTGCCTAAACCAGGTCTAAAACCAAATTGAATTGGGGATAAAATCTGTGCCTCTGTCGCCCAAACCTCCAGGCGAGATAAAATCGCACTACCCAGAATCTTGGCCGTAGAGTCAATAAGAGATATTAGTCTATAACAAGAAGGATCCTGTCTATTGCCCTTTTTGAATATAGGAATGCTAATAGCCAATTTCCATGAGGAGGGTATATTACTTTTAACAACACTTCTTAGCACATTTGTGACTAAGGGGCCCCAAAGATCAGGCATAGATTTAAAGATATCTACAGGAACACCATCAGGGCAGGAGCCTTCCCTTGCCTTGATCGATTAATGGCTCCAAGGACCTCATGAAGTTCAAATGAAATATCTAGGATATTTGTATTAGAGTCTATATTAGTCTTGTGTAATATTATTATCCTCCTTAATCAAAATATAATTTTCATCATTATCTGGGGAAAATACTTTCCTAAAATGATTCATCCATACATCCTCTGCAATAAGACAATCATCAGCCTTGATGTTACTATCTGAGAAATATGAGTGATTTACCACCTTCCAAAATTTTGAAGTGTCCTTCGTATCAGAGGCAGCACATATTCAACAAGGCTAGCCAAATCATCGCTCCCCAGCTCTGCGCCGTAATCAACAGCTCCTTCGACGCCGCAACCTTCCCAGACACCTGAAAGCACGCCGAAGTCAACGCGCTCCTCCAAAAACCCAAAGCAGACCCGGAAGTCCTTACGAACTACCGCCCCATCTCTCTTCTCCCCTTCCCTGCCAAGGTCGCTGAGAAGATAGTGAACGCCCAACTGGCTCACTTTCTAGAGGAAAACAGCACACTCGACGCCTCCCAGTCTGGATTCCGCAAGAACCACAGCACTGAGACCGCCCTCATCGCCTGCACAGATGACATCAGAACCAGAGTGGACAAGGGCGAGACTGTAGCTCTCATCCTTCTGGACCTCTCTGCAGCATTCAACACCTTATGCCAGCAAATCCTCTGCGTACACCTTTTCGACGCAGGAATCTAACACAAGGCCCTAGACTGGCTCAACTCCTTCCTCGCCGAAAGAACCCAAAGAGTTCGCCTCCCTCCCTTCCAGTCCCCAGCCACCAAGATCATCTGCGGGGTCCCCCAAGGATCCTCCCTCAGCCCTACCCTCTTCAACATATACATGGCCCCCCTCGCCAACATCCTCTGCCCCCACAGAATCACCATCATCTCGTACACAGACGACACCCAGCTCATCATCTCCCTCACCAGGAACCATTCCACTGCCAAGACAAACCTACACGTCGGACTCCTCGACATCGCCAAATGGATGACCGCAAGCCACCTCAAACTCAACTCCAACAAAACAGAAATCATCATCTTTGACCCCGGCAAGACAGTATGGGATGTCTCCTGGTGGCCCACCGCCTTCAGACCATTCCCAACACCCTCCACCCACGCACGCAACCTCAGCATCATCTTAGACTCATCCCTCTCCATGGCCCAGCAAATCAACACCATATCGTCCTCCTGTTACAACACCCTTCGCATGCTATGGAAGACCTTCAAATGGATCCCCTTAGAAACAAGATAAAACGGTCACCCATGCCCTCATCAGCAGCAGACTGGACTACAGCAACGCCCTCTACGCTGGTACCACAGCCAAGCTTCAGCAAAAACTCCAGCGAATCCAGAATGCAGCCGCACGTCTCATCCTCAACCTCCCCCACCACAAACATATCTCCACTCACCTCAGATCCCTTCACTGGCTGCCCATCAGCAAAAGGATCTTCTTCAAAGTCCTTATCGACGCTCACAAATCCCTCCACAGCACTGGACCAGCCTACCTTAACGAACGAGTAAACTTCCACACACCTACTCGACTTCTCCGCTCCGCTGACCTCGCTCTCGCCACAGTCCCCCGCATCCAACGCACCACCTCCGGTGGCAGATTCTTCTCCCACCTCGCCTCCAAGACCTGGAACTCCCTCCTCACCAACCTACGCAAAACCCAGGACCTCCTAACTTTCAGAAAGCACCTCAAGACATGGCTTTTTGAGCAGTAAACGGCAATCCCCCCACCCCAAGCGCCTTGAGATCCTAACGGGTGAGTAGTGCGCTTAATCCATTTTTTGATTGATTGATTGATTGACAAGAGAACTTTGTATTGACTGTGGTATTTGAAGTAAGGTTTTCCAAAACTTCGTTTGGACCTTGCAACGTTTTTGAGTCGAGCAGTGGAGATCCCAAACCTCTGTTCCATTCAGTAGTTTCTACTTTGGATCAGAAAGTCTCCGGAATGTGTGCTAGGGATCCATTGCCATATAATTTGGCAAATCTTGCACAGTTTTGTATGTCCTCTTGTCTCTCTTCGCTGCCTTTTGGATGTGGCATTCCGGTTAAACCTTACCCCGAGGTACAAAGCTTTTGGCTTATTTAATTATTTTGCTTGCCACCATGATGTTGTTAATTTTGAGTTTAGTTGAAAGGCATATCAACGACATCATTTTAGCTTTTTTTTTTTACAAATTTATCATGATGTAGTTTTTACAGTAACATCTGGAGGGCTTTTGGCATAAGTCCAAAGAAGGCTGAGTCATACGGGTGCACCAGCATACAGTAACAGTGGAACTTTTCTGGTACCTATCACTGGGGTGTAGACAGTTTCTGTTGCAAACTGCTCTGCCATTGCATTAATGTAAAGTGTAAAAATTAAGTGGGTCCAACAAATTGTCTCACGCTAGTTGTTGTCTGAAATTTGCCCCTTAGGTTCCCATTGAAGCAATAGGTACCTGCACACGGTTCTTTAAGTAAGAAACCATGTGGGGATGTTCGGTTCTTTAGTTGCTCCCTTAATTTTCTTTGATTCACATGGTCAAAGGCAAACAAAAAATAAAAAAAATGATGAACATGGTCCGCTCGAAATTGATGTCTAATTTTCTATGGTGCTGAGCAGTAAAAACATGAAAGTATCCCTGATAAGATGTAATGGACTGCCCATCATAGGTTCACTCCTACAGTGGTGAAGATCTTAGCTTCTGAGTCAATAACTCTAATAGGTCTCTAATATGTGGGGCTTTGGACCGACCTTTCTCCTATAGCGGGACTCGAATGCTGATTCTCCAGGAACCTGGGAACATCATATTACACGTGTAGAAGTTGTTTCTCCGAATTTGAAATCTCGATTGCATATGACATTTGTTGATGCGAGAACCAGTCTAGGAGGAAAATCCTACAAAGTATGGGCCATATTTATACTTTTTGACGCAAAACTGCGCCAACGCAGTTTTGCGCCAAAAAGATTAGCGCCGGCTAACGCCATTCTGAAGCACCATGCGGGCGCCGTATTTATTGAATGGCGTTAGCCGGTGTTAGCCGACCGGCGCTGCCTGGTGTGCGTGAAAAAAAACCACGTACACCAGGCAGCGCCGGCATAGGTAAAAATGGCGTTTGGGCGTCCAAAAATGGGGCAAGTCAGGCTGAGACAAAAAAATCGTCTTAACCCGATTTGCGCCATTTCTTTTTGGCGCCCAGACGCCATTAACATGACTCCTGTCTTAGCAAAGACAGGAGTCATGCCCCCTTGCCCAATGGCCATGCCCAGGGGACTTATGTCCCCTGGGCATGGTCATTGGGCATAGTGGCATGTAGGGGGGCACAAATCAGGCCCCCCTATGCCACAAAATAAAATTACAAAAAATACTTACCACAACTTACCTTTTCTTCCCTGGGATGGGTCACTCCATCCTTGGGTGTCCTCCTGGGGTGAGCAAGGGTGGCAGGGGGTGTCCCTGGGGGCAGGGGAGGGCACCTCTTGGCTCATTCTGAGCCCACAGGTCCCTGAACGCCTGCCCTGACCCAGGCGTTAAAAAGAAGCGCAAATGCAGGGTTTTTTGCCCCGCCCACTCCCGGGCGTCATTTTTGCCCGGGAGTATAAATACCACGCACATGCCTGGGAGTCATTTTTTAAGACAGGAACGCCTACCTTGCATATCATTAACGCAAGGAAGGTGTTCACGCAAAAAAATGACGCTAACTCCATGAACTTTGGCGTTAGACGCGTCTAACGCCAAAGTATAAATATGGAGTTAGTTTTGCGTCGAAAAAAACGACGCAAATTTGGCGCAAACGGAGTATAAATATGCCCCTATGTTTTTTCCTGGTTCCAACTTATTGGGAGACATACAGCAACCAGAGGTACAGCCTCCTGATCTGAAGGCACATGCGGAGAGTAATATGTCACACAAAAGCGGATAAAAATGATGTAGGGATCAAATGTCAGAGCAAAAAATAAATTGAAATGCATGCTGAAAGAAAACGAGTTTAGAAAAGCAAAATCAAAGAAAGAAATAATATGGCTGTGCTTCTCCAAAGCAGCCTCAAGGAGGTAGCAGTGCATTCGTTCTTGGCACTGAAAGAAACCAACTCCCCAAAGGAAACGTGTTTAGGGAAGAAACGTTTTATAGAGGTATCAGTAACCTTTAGAAAATCTTAAATTCGCCTGTAGCAACAGATGTTTTTGCTTAAAAAATTCCAGAAAGAAGAAATGTCCCTGCAGGACTTCTTCTTTAGAGGGGAGACCCCAGTTTCCTCTTGCAAGGGACTCCGCAGAACTGGTTGCAGAGTTCTCTGTAGCAGCACCAGCTTTCTTTGTACAGAGCACTTTGTGTACTCTTCGAGCACAGAGCAGAAGTACCACAGGAAGCAGGAAGTGGAAACGCCTATTTGCAGCTGATTTACTGCTTCAAGGGTTCACAGCTTCCTCTGTCTCCCTCGCAGTGTTATTTTAGGGATTATTTGGGGCACAAGATATATTTTGGGCCTCACGTTTGTAACAGCTTTGAACGTTATTACCCACTTTTGTGCTAATTGTAGCCCAGGATGACAAATATTCAGAATTGGGTTTCACACAACAATAGTTTACTGTGTCTTTCTGAGGATTCCAAAAATCCTTCAATGACGGGGCATCTGGAAGAAGAGAGGTTTAGAAATAAACAGAGGGTAGCTAGAGAAAGATAAAGTGGATTTTCACAAGGGGCCTCTTGGAAAATGGGGGGCCTGAGCAATTGCCTACTTTGCCCATGGCTTATAACGTCTCTCCATCCCTGGGTTTATGCACTTTTCAGCTTCAATAGAGGTTCTACTGTGCAAGGGAGGTTTCTGAACTGGACTTGGCCACTTTTTTTGCCTGAGTCAGAATGAAGCTTTCTGACTTAGGCCTTGGAGCAGCTTTCCAGTTCCATAAAGTATGAACGAGCTGGAGATGAATGTCTCTTCACACTCCTCTATCAGGCACTTTGGTATTGCCCCACCAGGAGCAGGCACAATTTCTTCTTTTCTTCTGTAGGAGGCAGCTCCCCCTTGATAGCGTACATGCAGCATTTTCTTAAAAATGAAATAGTCTGTGACTAGTGGCAGCCGCTAGGCAATTCAACCTTAACTTTTTTGCAATTCCCTTGTCTAACATTTACAGTAGAGTGGCCTAGTACCTGCTTCAGAAGTGTGTTCTACTGGTACATCTGTCACAGTTGTCTTCGTACTACTGCAAATCAAGATGTCAACTCCGTTTAGCCAGTTTTCACACTTTAAAGCACAAGTACCTGCAACCTTTTCTAGGTTTTTGAATGAAATTGTGCTTTTTAATGTAAAATATGGTAACTTAAACTCCAAAATGCTTATTTCATATTTTAGAGCAGAGCATATGTAGCTAGAGTCTGATTAGCATATCCTACCAACTCCTAAGTTCAAATATCAGATGTTGAGAAATAAAAATAAAAAATTAAGTGGGGAATGCCACAAGATGCTGGAATACTACTACTACTAATAATGTTAATAATAATTCACTGAATTATTCAGGTTTCCTCAACGTTATGGTGAATATCAGTCAGATGGCGTAGTTGGAGTTACATGAAGTCTGTGCCACAAAACTTAAAAGGCATTGGCAAAGCCAATAGGTCTCGCCTAGATGCATATTGGCTTTGTCAATGTTTTTTTGCCATGTTGTACAGCAGTTCAGCTGCTTTGAAACATGGCTGAAACTTAAAAATAGTGCTATAACATGGCATAACATGACTGCATCATATAACTTTTTCGCTGGTGGTAAGAAGAGCGAGATTAGAGACAACATAGAGAGAGGGGTCTGCATGTGGGGGGCGGCACGGACAATGGAGGGAATGGGGTAAAAATTGCTATGATGCCGCCACAACATTTTATTTTTGTTATGGCAGGTGGAGTCAACACTTCCATCGGAAGGAGTGGGGTTGCAGTGGCACAACAATGAGAGAGGGGGAGTGGGAGGGGTAAGCAGGTGTGAGGGGCAACATGGACAACAGAGGAGAGCAGGTGCAAATAGAAACATGGATAACAGAGGTAGGGAGGGGTAGTGGCAACACAGACAACAGAGGTATCAAAATGAACAATGGAGAAAAGGCAATTGGGGGCAATAGGACAGACACAGGAGGGGCAGGAGTTGGGAGGAACAGGGAGAGGGGAGACAAACACAAGGAAGACATCTAAAAAAGACACATTGTGGTAGAGTGCTTAAACACAAAGAAAAAAACTAGCACCTTAAAAACAAGTAGGGGAAAGACACAAAGAATGCATCCATGCTCCAGGGAAGAGGAAGGAAGCGTACTGCAGCAGACCAAGAAGAAGAAAGCAAATGAAAGTGACACTTAAGCCAACCAATGGTAAGTCTAAATCCATTGTTAGAAAACAATATGGCAAGGGACAGTGCATTCAGAGCTAGTACCCACGTCTTGTTTTTCAACAGAGCCCTCTTCCTGAGTGTCATGACGAATCGCAACTGCTGCCACTTTTTTCTTTTTAAATTGTGGTTTTTGTTGGGGAAGTTTCTCTTCTTTTTTTACAGAAACTTCTGATGAGCGTTGTGATTCCTGTCCCTGTTTCACATCCTCAGTTCTCCGCTCTGACTGCCCACCTCCCCCACCGCATTTTTCCGGTGAGCCCTGAAAGGAACGAGATTGTCTGTTGTGTATCAGTATATTGGTATCTGTCAGGCGTGTTTATATTATCTCTATTTCTGAGATTATATCTATTTTATGAGGTCTCCGAATGTGGAGATTCTCCCCTGTCTTTGTTAGGTATTTGTTTTTTTTTATCCCAGAGTTTTTTTGAACCGACAGGTGCTTGCTTGGTAGAATCTTTATTAGATTTACCCTGTAATTGTAGTTTTATTGATCTGGCCCCCAGACTATCTCGACCAATACTAGAGTAGGTCTCTGCGATAGTCTTCGGCAACTCGTGTTCTTGATCCTGTGCAGGAACGTCACAGAGCTGCATACGCACTGCTAGTGCTACTGCTTCCCCTTTAAGGTTACTTGATATAATGGAAGGTACAGTGGCAAAATTGCCCATAAGTTGCATCTCCAAATCCAGGGCCGGGGCATCCCTGTATTCATCTTGAATTTGTTTTAACACTTCAGGAAGATTTGCAAGTGTCGGTGTGCTATGTGCAGTAGTATAGAGCGTGGCAAATACCATGCCCCAAGTATTGCAGTGATCTACTGTGGGAACCATCCCAAATGGCAAGCACATAGTTAATATTCTATGCTTATCCTGAGGTCCCGTATGGGGAAATACTGCTTCCAGTGCATTTATTTTTTGAGCCAACCAAAACGACCTCTTCCCGTTTAGCGGGTGTCAGAGTCACCAGATCTTCGGGGTCTGTGCACGTTCCCAACACGTCCACCACAAGACAGCTCCAGTACTCTGATTAGAATGTCACAGAGTCTAAGAGAGTCCAAGTGGGAAAAAGGGGATTAGGTAGGGAACAGCTGGGAAGGAGACCTGCAGGAAGCAAAAGGTTAAAACACACAATATCAAGATTATATCATATTAATCATTACTAGGCTATGACTCTAAGCATTGTCATACTGGAAACATGGATAACTTAAGAAAGGACTTAAATAACTAGGCCTCAAGATGACTGGATACCTGTGAGGGAATCAAGAAAGATTAATACAACTTTCCAATGAACCACTCAATTAAATATTACACATGAATTAGAAACATCAGAACATTCTAGATTTACGCTTTCAAATTCAAGTATAGTCTTTTGCATGAGGATCAGGAAATAATCTGAATGATTTCTTTAACAGCATATGAATTATACTTGAGGGAATTATTATGCACATACAATATAACATCTAGAATTCTAACACTTTAGTTTTTCTTAAACTTAAAATGCAGGAACATGAATTGTGCACATTGCAGATTTTCACAAAGGTTTGTAAATACCATGAAATGATTATGCACAATTAATAACATGAGTTAGACTCGAGAAATGAATTGCGTGTCTTGCCGATTCGAAGGCCACCAAGTAAATACCATGAAGTAGTAGCGCACAATGAACATTGTGATTTAAACACAAGAAATGAATCACGCGTATTGCCGATTCGAGTACCACCAAGTGAATGCCATGAAATGGTAGCGCACGATGAGTAGCATGAGTTCAACACAAGAAATGAATTGCGCATGCTGCCGATTCGAATGTCACCACGTAAATGCCATGAAATGGTAACACACAATGAATATCATGAATTAGACACAAGGAATGAATTGCGCGTCTTGCCGATTCAAAGGCCACCATGTGAATGCCAAGGAATGGTAGCGCACAATGAATATCATGAACTAAGCACAAGAAAGGAATTGCGCGTCATGCCGATTCGAAGGCTACCATATGAATGCCAAGAAATGGTAGCGTACAATGAATATCATGAATGAAGCACAGGAAATGAATTGTGCGTTTTGCCGATTCGGATACCACCATATGACTGTCAAGAAATGGTAGCGTACATTGAATAACATGAATTAAGCACAGGAAATGAATCGCGCGTCTTGCCAATTCGAATGCTACCTAGTAAATGCCATAAAATGGTATCGCACAATGAATAACATAAATTAAGCACAGGAAATGAATTGCGCGTCTTGCCGATTCAAATGCTACCTAGTAAATGCCATAAAATGGTAGCGCACAATGAATAACATGAATTATGCACGAGTAAAGAATCACACGTTTTGCCGTTTCAAGTGTCAGCATGAAAATGCCATAAAACTTCGAGCGCACATTCAAACACATAAGAGCAAAAAATGTTATCATGCAAATTAGGCCCAAGAACTCGAAAGCCTTCGAGAACGGGGTCAGGGGCACAGCCCGACCTCCGTCTTACCGCCCTGATCAAGAATCACCAACAAAGTGAAAGGGCAAGGCCTGGCCGATCAAAGTAGGCCTCCGGAACAGGAGCTCAGGAAGTTGCTGCTGCTCTGCACCGGGACCTCTGAATAGTGAGCATGTGGAGCTGGGCTGGCTCCCTTTTATAGAGTCTTGGCCCAGCCCCACAAACCACACCCAGGCATGCTGCAGGGAAAGCTTCTAGAAGGTCCTGGAAAGCGACCACACCCTGACACACTCTGAAAGCCTGCAGCAATACATTGCAAATGAACAGTATTTATAATCACCTTGAAAATGAGTCTTCAGGATTGAACTCTGCAATGCAAAAGGTTAAACAACAACATATCAATACAATGCATAAATTATGTTATCTTGAAAGTGCTGGGTTTTTGCATTCTAGTCGCCCGCAGAGTGGGCACTGCCCTGGTGTTGACAGCGGGCACCTTACCCATGATTGAATGTACAGTCATTGGATTAATGTCTGGCGTTGCTGCATGTGGCTGCACTGGGGCAGCACGTGCTGGGTTTGTATTTAATGTTTGCATTACAAACTCTACTAATAGTCTGTATATTGCCATAAGCTCAGTACATAGGCGGGGAACCTCTGCTACCACCAAGGTTGTTGCATCAGGGTGCGTTGTATACGTGGGCAATAAAGGTCAGGTAGGACCATCATTACTTAGAGGACCTAACCTAACATGTAGTATTTTGTGTGGTAGGGCGCCATCACGCCAATTATTATGGTCTTGATAAGATAGAGGTATTTCTAAATATGCATAAGCTCTATATTGTGCAGGTATGTTTGCGGGTGTATAGTGGTGAAATGTATTTGTGTTCCCATCAACTGCAGGAAATGTGACCCAAGAATAGAATATTTCTGTTCTGTGTGCTGCTTGAGCTTCAACAAAAAATGTAACTGGACCCCCCTGGGCTGTTAAGCCATGTGCCAATAAATGTGATGTGGTTGCATATTTACTGCAATTGCTACCCGTTGTAGGTTTGCCATTTTAATGGTAGATGAATGTTCAGAGATAAGGACACCAAATGGCGATTATCCTTATAGAGTTCAAGCTTGAACAACCTACAACGTTAGTTAGGTACTTCCTACTTAGCTGAGGAGAAAAATCCTCAATACCATGGACGTCTCGGTATGTAGTACTGAGGTGTCTTTTGCATGTAGTGAGACAGATACTCAGGAGGACCTGCAAATTAGTGCCTGACTAAACGTTGGCAGCGCCATGTTGCGTAGGTTCTCATTATCCTAATAAAACTACTGGATTCGGGCGGTAGAATCACCTGTACTGCAGGGGGACTGAGTATAATCCCTCACCATGTGACGCATGTCGGCCTAATCCGGGTTTATTCTGGCTAACTAGCAGTGCCTCATCTCCACCCAAGAACAGGCATGATTAGGGCAACCGGACGCATGACTTATATAACTCCTCAGTGGAATCGTGCTCACTCAGATCTCATCTGTTTCTCTCAGTTACATTAGTCTCACTTATGCAAAGACAATCCGAGGCAGAGTATAGTTCAATAGGTTTTATTGAAGTAACTGCATCTTGGATAGTAAGGCATGTATTGCAATAACTAAGACAATGAAGTACAATAAGATTAAAATTGTGACGAGAGTAAAACACAAGAGTAACCCTACCATACTGTCACTATGGTTTATAACTAAAGTTCCTACCTAAGCTATGTTAGAACACAGCATGTTAAACTCGAATTCTGCCCTTCAGGTTCCCCCCCCCCCCAGAAGACATCATCCCTCATACCTGAGCAGGGTGCATGTAGTCTAGATAGACACTGTTCCCATATGGGCTAGGAAATAGGTAGTCTACACGAGCAGCAGCAGCAAAGCAATCAGCATACAGTCGTGGTCATCTGGCTGGAATCTCCCTCTAACTTGTATGGGGTGTAGTAGTGTTTTTAGAATAAAACAGCTGATGTTCCAAGAAAAGATCCCCACGTGAGAGTGTGTATTTTTCTATGAACATTAGAGCCAGAGCGTACCACTTTTGGTGGCAACCTATCTTACTGTAGCCTTGAGAAAAGCACAGAGTGAGGGAAATGTCTTGTTCAAGATGACAGTGCGGACCTAGGCGAAGAACAACTAGATAGAGAAAATAAAACGACCACAAATGTGGCTAATGTTTAAAATAATATAATAAGCTGAATAAAATATATCTGGATTAAAGTGCATGGGGGCAGGCCTAGTTCGCTAACATAACGTGTGTAAAATTATTGCTAAAATGGCTACACAACACACTGTCTTAGGCAACATGTAAAAATGCTTCAAAATTACTAAGTAATGTATTGATACAGCATGGTACTCCTGGGGCTTCCTTAAGGCTTGTGTTGCATCATTCACTGAAAAATCATCAAGATAGACCTTATTGGGGTTGTGAGGCAGGGAGTAACTCCTGTGCAGTCCTCAATATTCTCTCTTAGGAATCATCTGTGCCAGTCAGTGTGCCAAAGGGGACGAATCATGTGTTGGCTGATTTTGTCTCTACTGTGCAAGAAGATATTGTATGAGAAATAAACTAACCATGCAAAGCAACAGAACAGGTTTTTGAAGAACATCTAACAGATTACATAAATTGTTGATTATGTTCGTGTACTCTAGAATAACAAACTGATTGCAACATGGGAACAGTAATTGTATTTATATAGCACTTACTAACCCTGATCAGGCGTTGAAGCGCTTTACTCCAAATAGCACACTGTTGTTTATGCATAACTTATGTCTCAATAAATAGATGTAGAACAAATTAGCAAGTTAGAAGCCACTTTTTTATTTTTTTATTTTGACAATGATTCTTAACTTCTAATTGATTTCTAAATGATGCGTGCATGCGTAAGCAGCAGTGGTGTTTTGGTTTATGACTTTAAAGCGTTTCTGCCCTAAATTTGGCAAAATCTTTGGTCCTGTACTGATCGTTCGTTTCTTTCTAAAAAACGGTTGCAAATGGCTCAACGCGGAGCCACTTTATTAATGACATGGGCCTTTTTTTTAATGGAAAACAAGTTTCAACAGTAACAAAGGTGCCCAACAGACATCCCTATTCTGATCACAATAAAAAGTTTTAAAGCTATGTATACAGAAACATTTTGGATAAAAATTAATAATAGTCTAAACAGCTGTTTCAGTAGCGCAGTCAGGATTTTGATGAGTCGCCGAGATTTTACATCTGTTTTTAAGGTCGGATTTACTATTCACCATGTTTGATGCATTTTAAAGTATCTCCTAGAGAGCCTCTCACTTGCATAATAAATATTTGATGGTCGCTCTGTGATGAAAGTCTGTTTTTTATTTATAAAAAAGTGCTGAATCTAGGAGTCCCGAAGCCCCAAAAACAAATGAAACTCTGCTACCAGCACCAGCGCGCAGGTTAAACATAGATGGAATGGGTTTAATGAAAAAATATTCTTTAAATGCAAGACCTGTGTTCTGTACGCACTGGTGTGTGTTGTGCTCCAGGATCAAATACGTGAGTTTTACAAATAAAGGGCCAGGTCATCTTCCCCTTGGCCTCTATCCAAGTCCCCCCTCCCCCCACCAGCCCTCAACCATCATTTCCCTCTAAGGCCCAGAGATACGGCATTCATAAAGATAAAGTCGGTTGTAAACTTAGCTCACAACTAAATTTGCCTTATGTCTGCCTGGAATTCTCACGGCATGAGTAAGTAATTAGTGAGCAGTTGTCCACATTTGCAAATCCTTTTCAAGGGGTGGGAATGTGGGCAATCCAGCACGTGGTTAGCCTTGGAAGTTTCTGAACACCCACAAGCACCTATGTTTGTGGGCATTCATAAACTCATAAACAGTGTTGGCATAAATACCCTTTTGAGGTGATAGTGGAAATGCCACCCCTCCCCCCATTTCTAGGGGGGAGTGAGGGGTGTAGGGGTTGGTTGAACTATAGGGAAAAAATATTTAAACCTCAGAGAGAAAAAAAGAAACAATCTGTGTTTGGAAAGAACACCCCATTTCCCCTGTGCAGAGTTCTCTGGATCCTAATTGGAGAATTCATTGGAGGAACTTAGACTGATGAAACACCACTGCAAACAACAGGAGTGCAAATGGAGAATGAGCCAGGAAAATGCAGACAAGAACACATTCAAATCTGCCCTGACACACTGCCATCAAATGATCCAACCCACCAATGTGCCACTCTGGAGGACTAGGACAACATTGATGCTACCAGCAACAGAAGCAAAGAAATCTTCGTCATTGTGACAGATTTCACCTCACCATCAGCCATCTCCAACTTGATCATTCCCTCGCAGGAGCTCTGCATCAATCCCTCTCAATTCTTCAGCAACAAACACACCACCATTTACAGCAACTTCAGCCCACAACCAGACCTAACTGACCTTTCCAAGTATCTCCCAATCTTTCCAAAGAGCCAATGCTAAACACATGGCCTGTCATCACCCCAGAAGAAACCGCCACCATCATGAAGTCCATCTACTCAGGGGCCCCATTGGATCCTTGCCACACCATGCCTACTCCAGAGGACTGTGACCCATAAATGCCATACTCACACCCTTTCTGAATGCCTCCACCTCTTTCAAACTGTTTAACCTGGCATCCTTAGGGTGGTCTTACCCTGACTTTTTGCCTTTACCTCCTGTTTTGTTACTGTATCTTTTTGCTGGCCTTGCATATGCTACTCCCCTAACATGGTAACATTGGTATCTCCATAATTGCATATTTAAATTACATGTAAGTCCCTTGTAAAGTGGTATACCATATACGCAAGGCCTGTAAATTGAACGCTACTAGTGGCCCTGCAGCACTATTTGTGCCATCCACTCAAGGAGCCCTGTAAACATGTCTCAGGCCTGCCACTGCAGAGCCTGTGTGTGCGGTCTCACTGCCACTCTGACTTGGCATTTAAAACCTCTTGCCAAGCCTTAAACCCCCCTTTTTACACATAAGTCATCCCTAAGGTAGGCCCTAGGTAGCCCATAAGTCCCTAAGTCATTTATTATTACTGTGAGGCCTGCCCCTCTCATAGGCCAGCATTGGGAATTTGTTATAATACTTTTAAGTTGTAATTCCTGATGTGAGAGGAGTAGCTGCATCATGTTTAATATCACTGGAATGGTAATAATGAACTCTCATTTGTGGGAAGGTTGGATTTATTATTACTGTTATAGAAATGCAACCTTTAGAAAGTGGACATTTCTTTGCTCTCACTGCCCAGTGTGCCTACAGACTGTCTTCACTACATGTATGACCTGGGCTAGGTGACAGCTGCATTTGTGTATTCCCTCCAGACACTCAAAACACAGGATACTCAACTGCATCTGCATTAATCTGCATACTGATGGGTATTCCTGGGGAGGAGGTTGGGAAGGACTCACATTTACACTTCTAAGCGTAGTGACCGGAGTCCACAAAAAGGGGCTGATTACCTACATTGACAGTCTGGGGCTGGGCTGAAAGGGGGACCAGTGCACTTCAGAGGAACCTTTTGAAGTCACCCCCCACTTCTTAGTGTAAGTACTGGGTCTCTGACCCACTAAAAGCCGTGCACTTCGGGACTCAAGGAAACTCTGCTGGAGTAAAGACTGCTGTGCTGGAGGATTGTCACTCTGCTGTGCCTGACAGTTTCAAGGAACTGCTGCCCTGCCTTGCCGAGCTGTCCTGCTGCCTGGTGATCTCTGCCCTGCAATCCACCACCATCACCCTCAGAGTGACTCCAGGGGCTTGTCAACTTGCCCTAGGTTCTATGCCAGGTCTAAAAGACATCAGAGTCCTCAAGCGCGGCTTTGTTGCAGCCTGCCGCTCGTTTCACCAAGACTTCGGAGAGGCTTTGTTGCAGCCCTTCCACCCATTTCATCAAGGCTTTAGAGGGGCTTTGTTGCAGCCCTGTCACCCATTTCATCAGGACTTTAGAGGGGCTTTGTTACAGCCCGCGCCAGTATCATCAGGACTTCGGAGTGGCTTTGTTGCAGCCATCTGCCTGTCTCATCAGGACTTCGGAGCAGCTTCAGTGCAGGCCGCCACCCGTGTTGCTAAGTGATGGAGATGCACTACATGCACTTTCCTTCCCCAACTCATGAGCCACACTTGGGTGCAACCATGCTTCTTGCCCACAGGCCAGCATGGCATAGATCACTTTGCGCATAAGCTGCTGCGGTGGATTCGAGGACCACGAAGCCCTGTGTGGTCTTAAAGCTTCCACTGCTTCATTCTGAAGGTAAACACCTTGTACTCTCTACCCAGGCCAGTCCCAAACGGCCCAATCAGTCAGCACTGTGCTCCTTGCAGAAGGACACCCATGCTCTTGTAAAATACTGTAAAGACTCTAAAACAAGGCCCATACAAAGTGTGCTTATTATGATACCTTTTGAATATTCCTTAGAATTCTGTTGTTTTGGTCTTGATCTATTAAGATAAATTATTTCTATTTTTTGATACACCTGTGTGGAGTCTATTTTTTGCGATGCTTCATTTGGATTGCTGTATGAGTGTTGCACAAATACTTTACACATTGCCTTCTAAGTTGAGTCTGCCTGCTCTGTGCCAAACTACAAGAGGTTGAGCACAGGTTAATTTAAATCGTGTAATTGACTTACCCTGACTAGGATTGTGGTCCCTACTTGGACAGGGTGCATACAGTGCCTGGAAACACGCAGCTGTTCTCCCATTGCAGAAGAAACCATCTGCAGACCATTCAACCTTCACCAACTACAGACTGATCTCCGGCTACCATTCCCAGCCAAGGTCTCAGAGAAAATCATCAACAGTCATTTTAGAAAATACTCCAATGACCACCACCTCCTCAACACCACTCAGTCTGGTTTCAGACCTGAACACACCCCTGAAACTGCCCTCATTGTTGCCATTGATGCCATCCGCATGACTCTGGACAGAGGAGGCATGGCAGCCCTCATCCTTCTGGACCTCTCTGCAGCATTTTACGCAGTCTCCCATCCTCATTGAACATCTAGATGAAATCAGAATTCAAGGACATGCCCTCTGATGGCTCTGCTCCTTTATGACTGGAAGGACTCAGTCAGTCAGCCAGGCACCGTGCACCTGAGATGCCACAAACTCCTCTGAAGAGTTCCTCTAGGATTCTCCCTGAGTTTGACATACATGATCCCTCTAGCCAGCATCACACACTCTCACAATATCAACGTCCTTTCCTACATCAATGACACACAACTCATTCTCTCCCTCGCAGACAGGATGCCCAGTACCCAGATCAAGTTCAAAGCGTGCATGAAATCGCCCACTAGATGAAGGTCAACTGTTTAAAACTGTAAACCTAGTATACCAAAATCGTGATCTTCGGGAGGAGCACATTGCCATTGGACTCTACCTGGTGGCCAACCTATGCCAAGAACCTCGGGTTCATTATCAACAGCATACTTGTTCTAACCACCCAAGTGAGGGCCATCACTGCCTCATGCTTCAATACCCTGAAGATGCTGAGGAAGATTTTCAAATGACTCCTAATCAACACCCAGAAAACTGTCATGCTTGCCCTGGTCACAAGTAAGCTGGACTACTCTATGCCAGGGTCAACAAAAACTCACCAGAAGGCTGCAGACCATTCAGAACTCTGCGGCCAGAATCACTCTCAACCTCCCACTCGGCTCTCACATCACACCACAGCTGAAGGAGCTCCACTGGCACCCCATTCACACATGAGCACAATTCAAACTCCTCATCCACACTTGAAGGAGTGTTTGGACAAAATATTGAGTTATAAATATTGGGAGATTCAAATATTGTACAAAAAATATTGTGATGCAAAAATATAGTTGTCAAGAATATCTTTTTTTAGGTAAGTAATATTTTTTAGGAATTTCATTTTTCGATATCATTTTCAATAATATAGTTGTAAAAAATAGTTTTTCAAATATTTTAATGTGTTTAGTTCATATATTAATTTTATGTAAACAATTGTTATCAATTTTTTTAATATCATTTGTAATTGTAAGAGATTTCAAATTTGTTATTTTAATTGTTAATTGTAATTTATGCTTTTATACTGGGTTGTGGGGTCTCTCAGGGGATAGGGTGAGAAGGTAATTAAGAAAACACTAATTATAATTTTTTTTAATTTTTATTGATTATGTGATTTATATTAATTATGTAAAGTATGTAAAACTAAATGATTTTCGTTATATGTTAGCTGTGGGTTGCTAGACTTTTAGGGGAATAGGGTGGGGAGGTAAGCAAGTAATAATTAACAATTGTTATAATAATTATTTATTTAATTATTAATTATGTAACAATTATATGTTTGTTATGTTTTAGCGGCATGCTGCTGGGTTTGTAGGGGAATAGGATGGGAAGATAATAATGAACTAGCAATTAATAATTGTTGTAATTGATTAGCAATTGTGTTATACTTATTTTCTTTATGTTACATTTTAGGTGCGGGTTGCTAAGTTTGTAGGGGTATAGGGTTGGAAGATGATTAGGTAATGCTCAATTAACAATTAATTATTAATGCAACAATTATATTTTGATTATTATTTATGTAAATTGTGCAATGATTATATTTTAGTTATCTTTTAAGTGATAATTGATTAACAATGCATTATCAATACATTAGTTAATTGATTAGAAATTATGTATATTGTGCTATACTTATTTATTTCAGCTATATTTTAGGTGTGGGCTGCCAGGTTTGTATGGGTTTAGGGTGGGGAGTTAAGTAATAATTGAATAACAACTATTTTTAAATTATAATTATTTACTTTTTTTATCAATTATGTACACTGTCTAATTATTTTTTAAACATGTTGATGTATAAATATTTGTATGTCAATGTTTCCTTTGTGAGTTTAAAATTTGTTCTAGATTATTAGAGTTATTCAAGTATGCAATGTGTGTGAAGTGAAGTAGTTTCCCTACTCTAGATTGGAGTGGGAATAGTAAACTGAATCCCACTAAAGTCCAGCGTTTTCCGTACTGATACACAGACTGGAGTGAAAATAGTAAATCTTACCCCCCCCCCCAAAAAAAGTTCAATACTTCCCTACTGTTGCATAGACTGGAGTGGGGATAGTAAATCTTACCCCTCCGAAGTCCAAAGCATTCCCTACTATTGTGCTAACTGGAGTGGGATTAGTAAATCATACCTCTTGAATTTCAACTTTTTCCCTACTATTATGCTGTTTGACTTGGGAATAGTAAATCTAACCCCTCCGAAATCCATCACTTTCCCTACTGTTGAGCAGTTTGGAGTGGGAAACGTAAATGTAATTCTTCTGCAGTCAACATTTTCCCTACTGTTGCTCGGACTGGAGTTTGAATAGTAAATTTAACCCATCCCAAATCTAATGCTTTCCCTACTGTTGGTTAGACTGGAGTGGAAATAGTAATTTTTTTGAAGGCTTTTTATTAACATTCTGAATCATACAGTAAATATGCATTATGATAATCAGTTATCCTTCAACATCAAGTCCTCCAGAAGCTAACATGAGTTACAATCTGTATAAATAGCTTCATTTCGGTGCTTGCACGGCCTCTCAGACCTTTGTCAACTCATGTCACAAGCAAGTTAGTTGAGTGCTAGTCCCTTGTGGGTTCTACCTTGGTTGCGCCTATCAGCGTCAAAACCCTCTAGAGTCCTTCTGGGCCCCCTAAACTTTTTCCCATTTCTTTGGGCACCCCCTACTTCGATATACCAACTCTTCTGCATGTAGGCACCAATCCAGATCCGTTTCCCAGTCTTCTACTCTAAGGGCAGGCTTGCCCCATGCTCGTGTTATGTTGCGTTTGGCCACTCCCACCACCATCATCCTCCAAAATTTCTGGTATTTCTGCTCTATGTCGTTTCCAGTGATGGCTATAAGCCATTTTGGGGGTCATTCTGACCTCGGCGGTAAAAGGCGATTACCGCCGGTCAGAAGACCGCCATAACACCGCCACGGCCGCGGTAAACCGCCACGGTCATTCTGACCCGCAACTGGCAAACCGCCAAAAACCCGACATCCACAAAGGTCCGCCACACCAAAGGTCAGCGAAAAACTGGCGATGACCAAACCTCCACCGTCACGCCAACAGAAAAACGCCCATGCCATTACGACCCACGAATCCACGTGGCGGTCTTTCAACCGCGGTATTCCATTGGCGGTACACACCGCCGTGCTCAAAATACATACACCCTTACAAAACACAACCACATTGGACAATTTGAAACACACACACCTGATACACATACAAACAACACTCCCACACACACAAAACAATATAAAACACACACCACATCACCCACAAACCCCTTCGAAAAAGAAAAATCGACAGAAAGCCAGAGATAGACAGCACTGCTTAGACAACACCATCACACAGAGGCAAACCACACCATCACCCACACAATATCCACGCACAAAACACCACACATCACCACACTCACCACACTCATCAACACATACACCACCCCACACCTCATCCACATCACCCTATGGCACCCCAAAGACATCCCCGGTTCTCAGACGCCGAACTCCGGGTCATGGTGGAGGAAATAATTCGGGTAGAGCCCCAGCTCTTCGGGATACAGGTGCAGCACACCAGCATTGCCAGGAAGATGGAGCTATGGCAAAGGATAGTCGACAGGGTCAACGCTGTGGGACAGCATCCACGAAATCGGGATGACATCAGGAAGCGCTGGAACGACCTACGGGGAAGGTGCGTTCCATGGTATCAAGGCACAACATCGCGGTGCAGAAGACTGGCGGCGGACCCCCTCCTACTCCCACAGAATTTACAGCATGGGAGGAGGAAGTCTTGCACATCCTGCATCCTGAGGGCCTCACAGGAGTAGGCGGAGGAATGGACTCTGGTAAGTCAAATCTTAACTACTTCTTCCCACCCCCACCCCACCTGCATGCCAGCACATACCCCCACCCTCACCCCCACCCCCATCACACCTACTCCCTGCAAATGGCTCACCATCACAACCCACCCATCCCAACACCAAGACCTGCATGCGTCCACAAAGCATGGACACCCATCACCAAAGCATGCCCACTGCACATACACATCTCCCCCACAAGCCACCCTCACAAACGCCTACACACAGGAATGCCAGCCCTGGGGTACACGGGCACCCACCCATTGACCGATATGGCACACACTGAAGCAATAACCATACCTCTATACCCCTGCAGGACCCGAACGCCACCACACCGCCCAGGAGGGTCCAAAAATGTCCATCCCACCCCCAGAAGAGGCCACCAGTGATGACAGCAGCTCTGTCTCCCTGGACCCAGATGACCAGCCCGGACCATCAGGGACCTCTGGACAGTCGGTTCCCCTCACACAGCCACAGGCCACAGCAGACCCAACCCCCTCTGGGAACACCAGCACAGCTCCCACCCAGCGGGCCCATGCCTCTGTCTCCAGGACACGTCAATCAGCGGTGTGTCCACCACTACAGGGCACCCAGGTTAACCCACCACCCCAACAACAACAGGGGCCTGGGGGCAGGGGTAGTGGGCACACGGTCCAGGGGACAGAGGCCCAGGTACACAGGGGAACTGGGAGGGCTGCTGTGCGACAGGGGGGGACAGGCCAAGGGAACCCACTCTCCACGAGGCCCTCTCCTCCATCATGGGAGCATACCACCACTCCCAGGAGGCGATGGCGACGGTACTGGCCAGGTTCCAGGAGATCCAGGTCATGCAGGAGCAACAGTACATGGGGTTCAGGGAAGAACTTAGAACCATCAGTTCCGCAATGGGCACCATCGTAGGGGCACTCACCAGATTGTCACCACATTGCGGGACCATGTGGCACCACAAAGGGCCCCTGTCACTAGCATGGACCAAGAACAGGCAACCACCTCCGCCGGCGCTAGTGGACAGGAGGCCCCCACACAACAACAGGCCACCAGAACCCCACCTCCTGCAGAAGAAGAACCACCCCGCAAGCGGGGCCTGAGATCTCGTAAGAAGACAGAGTAGGATGTCAAGACCCCCGCCGGCAAAGGATACCCCCTGATGTCATCCCACTGTCCCACATTGTCACCCTGTCGAACCTTTAACTGCCCCTGCTCCAACTTCCACAGGCATATGGACAATGCACCTGTGAGACTGAAAAGCTGGACTCTGCCATGGACATTCCTCCACCATCACCCATCACCGATTTCCCACCATGTCCCTAAATTCAGCATTTTAATAAAAACACTTATTGCACAAAAACAATCTGGAGTCTGCCTGTATTGTGAACAAATGTATTGAACATAATGCTGCCAAAATGTCCAATTACACAGTGATGAAATCATACCACTGTCATACAGCTGTAGTCCATGGGGAAACAAAGCAGAGGTCACGCAGTGGGGTCCACATCTCTGAAATTGGAAGGGAAAGTCACAACTCAGTTAACATACACTGGGGGAATAGGTCAGACAGTAGAGAGGCAGGAGACTGTAAGTAACTGTAAAATGCTGGTGTTGATTCTTACCAGTGTGTCATTGAAAATACTGTAGTATCACTGTGTCCCTGTTGTCTGTGTCGTCCCCGTCGTCTTCCTCCTCTTCACTCTCCACAGGTTCCACCGCTGCCACAACACCACCATCTGGACCATCCTCCTGCAGGAAAGGCACCTGGCGTCGCAAAGCCAGGTTGTGATGCATACAGCAGGCTACGACGATATGACACACCTTCTTTGGTGAGTACATTAGGGATCCACCTGTCATATGCAGGCACCTAAACCTGGCCTTCAGGAGGCCGAAGGTCCGCTCAATCACCCTCCTAGTACGCCCATGGGCCTCATTGTACCGTTCCTCTGCCCTGGTCCTGGGATTCCTCACTGGGGTCAGTAGCCACGACAGGTTGGGGTAACCAGAGTCACCTATTAGCCACACACGGTGTCTCTGTAGCTGTCCCATCACATAAGGGATGCTGCTATTTCGCATGATATACGCGTCATGCACTGATCCAGGGAACTTGGCATTTACATGGGAGATGTACTGGTCAGCCAAATAGACCACCTGGACATTCATCGAATGATAACTTTTTCTGTTCCTGTACACCTGTTCACTTCCTCTGGGGGGTACCAAAGCCACATGGGTCCCATCAATGGCACCAATGACGTTGGGAATATGTCCAAGGGTATAGAAATCACCCTTCACTGTAGCCAAATCCTCCACCTCAGGGAAAACAATGTAGCTCTGCATGTATTTCATCAGGGTAGACAACACTCTGGATAAAACCTTAGAAAACATAGGCTGAGACAACCCAGATGAAATGGCCACTGTTGTTTGGAATGATCCACTAGCCAAAAAATGGAGTGCTGACAGAACCTGCACTAGAGGGGGAATCCCTGTGGGTTGTCGGATGGGTGACATCAGGTCTGGCTCCAGCTGGGCACACAGTTCCTGTATAGTGGCACGGTCAAGTCTGTAGGTGAGTATGACATGTCGTTCTTCCATTGTCGACAGGTCCACCAGCGGTCTGTACACGGGAACAGCCCTCCATCTCCTCACAAGTCCCTGTGGACGGTGCCTAGGAAGGACAACATGGAGCACAGAGTCAATCAACCCACAGGTACGTTCACACAGCTTGCAATGTACACGATTCTCTATGCATTGAATGGCATGTATGAGTGGCACTGCAAGGCCTAGGCCTGTGTGACGCAGTAGAAATTAAGCCATGTGGGCCTTTGAAATGGCGGCTGCCTGACCTGTGCAGTGTAACTATGTGATGTGAGCTCATTTCGCTGGTGTGGCACACCGTGGCGGTAGGTGGTCGAAGACCGCGGTGCAAAGCCGCATTGGTTAACATTGAACCCTATGGGTTTCGGGAGCCAATGAGGATGTGCGCCGGCGGTCGCGGTACGATTTCTGTGGGCTAGGCCCCTCCGTGAGGCATGGCCCTGTGCCCCCCACCTCTGTAGGGTGCCTAGTACAGTTATTCATGGCCCTGTGTCATCTATGTGTGCAGTTGTCATCCATAGGCTTGTAGGCCATGTCCCAGTGATTGAGTAGTGTACCCCAAGTGCGCGGCGTAGTGCAGTGGGCTTCTGTGTCTGTCCTCTCCGCCAACGGTGTCGCCAATGCATGCACTCAACATGTCTTTATTTCTTCTCCCCCCCCTTTTTTTTGGTCTTCCTGTTCATGTGTGCATTAGCATCATCAGGCGGAGGAGAAGTGGCATCGGCGCACGAGGGAGCTGCATCTCACATGGCCCCGGAGGGCCATGCAACCGACTCCGAGTTCACCAGTGAGACGGAGGGCGAGGGGAGCTCCACAACGGGGACCCGTGGAGACGTCAGCGACACCGACACGTCCTCGGAAGGGAGCTCCCTTGTGGTGGCGGCAACATCCGTGCCCACCGCTACAACAGGTACAGCCGCCACCCAGCGCACCAGCTCCGCCCTCCCAGCAGCCCCTCAGCGTTCGCCCCGTGCCCGCTCGGCCAGGAAGCCGGCCATCTCCTTCGCCCCAGGCACCTCAGGCCCTGCCCCAGTTACCCCTGCTGCCCTCAGTGCGGAGATCATTGACCTCCTCCAGACGCTCATTGTTGGGCAGTCTACCCTTTTGAATGCCATCCAGGGTGTAGAAAGGGAGGTGCATCGGAGCAATGCATACCTGGAGGGCATTCATTCGGGTCATGCTGCCCATCAGCAATCGTTCAATGCTCTGGCCTCAGCACTGACGGCAGACATTGTCCCTGTCTCCAGCCTCCCTCCTCCAACTCCCTCCACCCAGTCCCACTCCCCTGTTCCTCTGCCTATCCCAGCCACACCTACAGACCAGCCTGCACACACCTCAACACCCAAGGGCAGCTCATCCAGACATAAGCACCACAGATCACACAAGCATTCACCCAAACAACATCCACATGCAGACATGCCAACAGCCACTGCCTCCTCTGTGTCCCCCTCCTCCTCGTCTCCCTCCTCCCTCCCTGTGACGTCTCCACTCACACCTGCATGCACACCACCATCAGCCAGTACGTCCATCACCAGCACACCCTCCATGAACACTCCGCACACGTGCAGTCACCAGCCCCACTGCCATTTACACTTCCCCTGTGTCCTCTCCCACTGTGTCTGTCACCCCCTCTTCCAAACCACACAAACGCAGGCAGCCACCCACCCAACAGCCATCCACCTCACGACAGCCTCCGTCACAAGCACCTGCACCCAAAGACAGCACACTTGACTCTCCTACAACCACATCCTCTTCCTCCACTCCCATACCCACTACAACTACCCGTCCCTGTCTTTCTAAATTGATTTTCCTTTCCAACCTTGACCTCTTTCCAACAACTGACCCACCCCCTCCATCTCATAAGACTCCAATCAGCACCTCAGCCACCACAAGCCCTGCATCTACTAGGACCATAGTTCAGGGCTATTGGAGTCCACCAGCTCCTAGGGCAGGAACATCGGCCATCAGCAAGGGGACAGCCAGCCCACCCCCTGGGAAGAGAACCAAAAAAGTGAAGGGCCGGCGCGACAGGCCTGAGACGGCTGCCCCCAAGGACACTAGCCTTGCCCCGTCACCTGGCACATCCACAAAGGGAGGCAAGGGCCCCAGAGATTCTGCGAAGGAGGGCAAGGGCAGCAGGGCGGACAAGTCCGGCAGCAGGCGAGCTGCCCAGGAGGGCCCCACCAGCCCCATTTCGGGTGTGACAGAGGACACCCACGGGCCCAGGACTCCAGCACAGGAGGGCCCCGCAAGCGAAAGGTCGGATGGCGACTGAGCGGGAAATATTGGCCAGATCTGGTTCCCTAGGAACACACGACAAGCACCGCTGTACAGGGCCCGCCGTGAGAAGCACCGCTGAACAGGGCCCGCCGTGACAAGCACCGCTGAACAGGGCCCCGGCAAGACAAGCACCGCTGAACAGGGCCCGCCGTGACAAGCACCGCTGAACAGGGCCCGCCGTGAGAAGCACCGCTGAACAGGGCCCCGGCAAGACAAGCACCGCTGAACAGGGCCCGCCGTGAGAAGCACCGCTGAACAGGGCCCGCCGTGAGAAGCACCGCTGAACAGGGCCCCGGCAAGACAAGCACCGCTGAACAGGGCCCGCCGTGAGAAGCACCGCTGAACAGGGCCCCGGCAAGACAAGCACCGCTGAACAGGGCCTGCCGTGAGAAGCACCGCTGAACAGGGCCCGCCGTGAGAAGCACCGCTGAACAGGGCCCGCCGTGAGAAGCACTGCTGAACAGGGCCCGCCGTGAGAAGCACCGCTGAACAGGGCCCCGGCAAGACAAGCACCGCTGAACAGGGCCCCGGCAAGACAAGCACCGCTGAACAGGGCCCGCCGTGACAAGCACCGCTGAACAGGGCCCGCCGTGAGAAGCACCGCTGAACAGGGCCCCGGCAAGACAAGCACCGCTGAACAGGGCCCGCCGTGAGAAGCACCGCTGAACAGGGCCCGCGTGAGAAGCACCACTGAACAGGGCCCCGGCAAGACAAGCACCGCTCCGCTGGGCCCTTCCTGTCAAGCACCGCTCTGCTGGGCCCTTCATCTCAAGCACCGCTCCGCTGGGCCCTTCATCTCAAGCACCGCTCCGCTGGGCCCTTCATCTCAAGCACCACTCCGCTGGGCACCGCCGTTTCCGAACTGCTCTGCTGGGCCCTTCCTCTCAAGCAACGCTCCGCTGGGCCCTTCCTGTCAAGCACCGCTCCGCTGGGCCCTTCATCTCAAGCACCGCTCCGCTGGGCCCTTCATCTCACGCACCGCTCCGCTGGGCCCTTCATCTCAAGCACCGCTCCGCTGGGCACCGCCGTCTCTGAAGTGCTCTGCTGGGCCCTTCCTCTCAAGCACCGCTCCGCTGGGCCCTTCCTGTCAAGCACCGCTCCGCTGGGCCCTTCATCTCAAGCACCGCTCCGCTGGGCACCGCCGTCTCTGAACTGCTCTGCTGGGCCCTTCCTCTCAAGCACCGCTCCGCTGGGCCCTTCCTGTCAAGCACCGCTCCGCTGGGCCCTTCATCTCAAGCACTGCTCCGCTGGGCCCTTCATCTCAAGCACCGCTCCGCTGGGCCCTTCATCTCAAGCACCGCTCCGCTGGGCACCGCCGTCTCTGAACTGCTCTGCTGGGCCCTTCCTCTCAAGCACCGCTTCGCTGGGCCCTTCCTGTCAAGCACCGCTCCGCTGGGCCCTTCATCTCAAGCACCGCTCCGCTGGGCCCTTCATCTCAAGCACTGCTCCGCTGGGCCCTTCATCTCAAGCACCGCTCCGCTGGGCCCTTCATCTCAAGCACCGCTGGCCCATTGGCAGGGCCGGATCTGTGTCGGGCAGGGCTTCACGAAGCACTCTGGCCAACATGCCTCCTCCATAACCAGTGGAGTCTGTAATCCACCTGATGGACTGTGGCTTTGCACTTCCCAGGATGTAACAGTGGTCAACCCACCCACTGTTTAGACTTGAGAGACTGTGGCTTTGCACTCCCCAGGATGCAGTAGTGGGCAATCCACCCACTGTTTAGACTTGAGGGACTGTGGCTTGGCACTCCCCAGGATGCAGCAGTGGGCAATCCACCCACTGTAGAGACTTGAGAGACTGTGGCTTTGCACTCCCCAGGATGCAGCAGTGGGCAACCCACCCACTTGTGAGACTTGAGAGACTGTGGCTTTGCACTCCCCAGGATGGTACAGTGGGCATGGAGGCCCCTCGTGGATCTTGCGTCGTCGACTCATGTGGCTGAGGTGCCCCCCTTCCCTTCCCCCTGAGGTGCCTGTAGTTTTATTATCTGATGCCCCAGCAGTGTTCTCTCCAATGGAATCGGGTCTCGTGTGTGGGCTTTGCCCATGTGTTTATGCACATTGGCCCACGAACAATGGAAGGTTGCCAAAATGTGCCGGACTTTTGGCCTATGTATATATTGTTCATGATGTTATTTATTTTATTTATATATTTCATATTTCGCATTACTTCAAATGTGCTATAATATACTTCAATTTTAATGATCATTTTATTTTGTCTTTGCATTATTCCGTGGGGTTTGGGGGGTGTCACTCTGACTTGTTGCTCTGCATTGGTGTGTAGGTATTTGGGGGGGTGGGTGTATCGCGTATGTGTGTGCCCATAACCTTTCCTCCTCCCCCCTCCCCTGTGTCGTAGGTGCAGTACTCACCGTTGTCGTCTGCGCCGGCGTTCGTGCTCCTGGTAGAGGAGCAGGTAGACAATAGCTGGTAGGATGTTTAATTCGGGTTCCATGCTGTCCTGATTCCTCGTGGAGTATATAGAGGTGAGCGTTTTCCCGTTCGTAGTCTGTTTCCGCCGTGTTTTTATCGGCGGGGCTCCCACCCCGGAAAAAGTGGCGGATTGGTGAGTTGTGATAGGGTGGGCGGTACATTGTCTGCCGCCTGCCTGTTGGCGGTGACCGCCGCGCTGTTTGTTTGTCCCGCCGTGGCGGTCGGAGTGTTAAAGTGGCGGTCTGTGTTGGCGGTTCCCGCCAGGGTCAAAATTCCATTTTTTTTACTGCCTGCCTGTTGGTGGGTTGGCCGCCGCTTTATCACCGACCGTCAGGGTTGGAATGACCCCCTTTGTCTCAGCGAGTACTGTCGGTGATGGTACTATAGTCATTACTCCATGGGCATTCCCAAATGATACGGAAGAATGAGCCTTCTTGGTTGTGCCCTCGCAAACAGAGCGAAGTTGTCGCTTGCCTATGCTATGTACCATTCTAGGGTAATAGGCTCTGTGTAGTATCCTGAGTTGGACTAATTGAAATCTGGTTCAGATTGCTATAACTCTGGGGAGCTCTGAATAGCCTCTGTCCAGTCATCGTCATCTAAGTCTCTGGTCCATGACTCCCTGAGCCTCCCCAGTGGATCCGGAGAGTTATTCATTGTTTTCCTGTATATTAAGGATATTCCTTTTTCCGGTAGGGGATCTATGAGTAGTCTGTCCTCTAGGGGAGACGCTTCTGGGAGTTGTTCTACCTCTGGAACGTGTCTACTTAAGGCATGTCTAAGTTGCAGGTACCTATATAGTTCAGTATCCGCCAAATCATATTACCGGCAGAGATCTACAAACTTTATTAGTGCTCTCTCTCTCTCTCTCCATACATCCCCCAGGTATTCAAATCCTATTAGTCCCCATTTCCGAACCATTGCAGGTCCTTCACTTCTTGGAGTTGGTCGCTATCCCATAATGGGGTTAAAGTGGTCCTGTGCCCCTCCAGCCCAGGTTAGTGGTGGGCTCTCTCCAGGCTCTGACAACCATCCACGTGGGGGTCAGCAGAGTTCTCTCTCTCTGACTACAGTATAGGACAGCTTCATGGCCCCCTTGGCCCATGGCTTCCCTATACACTCTGTGCTGGTTCTACCTGTTCTGAGAAGGCCCAGTCATTGATTACTATTAGTTGCGTTGGCATGGATCACCCCCACCTCTGCACCGGACATTGCCAGGACAACATCACCATCTATCACACCTCCAAACACCATTGGAACAACTACAAGTGTGTCCAATTTACCTTCACGAAGAACACTGCACGCCACTATGGCCCCCCCCTCAGCAGACACTTGGGCAGTTACAGAAGTACAACTCCCCAACGCTCTCAACCACTCCCTCACACCAGACACAGCGGATGCAAATGAAGCCACATGCAATCTACACCCCTGGTTATCAGAATGCGCCAACAACGTAGCCCCCCTAAGGAAACTGTCAGGAAACCAATATAGCAAAAAAATCTAAATGGTTTACGGCTGACCTATAAGAATCCAACTGCTCCTGCAGATGACTGGAATGGAAATGAAGGAACATCAAAGCAACAGAAGACCGCACAGCCTACAAGAATGAAGTCACCACACACCACCATAACATCAGAGCCGCCAAAAAAGCCACCATTCAAGAAGGCCTGAGCACCAGCGCTCACAACAGGAAAAAGCTTTTCGCCATCATCAAAGAGCTCATGAACTCCAGGACGGACACCTCATCCATCCCTCCCTCCCAAGACCTCTGCAACAACCTCGCCACCATCTATCACTGAAAATCCAGGACATTTACGAAGGCTTCTGGAACCAAAACCTGCCCCTACCTCCCTCTACTACAGACCCACCACCTCACAAGATCCTGAACTCCTGGACCTCCATCTCCAAAGACGACACTCAAAGACTCATGAACTCCATCCATTCAGACGCACTCTTGGATCCGTGCCCTCATCATATCTTCAACATAGCCAGCTCCACCATAGCACGGGAGCTCCTCCAAACTTTCAACCAATCCTTCAAGACTGCCACCTTCCCATCAGACTAGGAGCACGCCGAGATCAACCCGCTGCTGAAGGAACCCACTGACGACCCAAGGGAGCTGAAAAACTACAGACCCATCTCTCTGCTCCCTTTCCCAGCCAAAGTGAAGGAAAAGGCTGTTAACCAGCAACTCATCGAATTCCGTTAGAGACACACCAAATCCTAGACCCATGCCAATCCAGATTCAGAAGCTATCACAGCACGGAAACCGCACTCCTAGCAGCCACCAACGACATACGCATCATACTAGAGCACAGAGGCACCACTGCACTCATCCTCCTCGACGTCTCTGCTGCATTTGACACCTTCTCCCACTCCACCCTCCACGCCAGAGTACATGACGCCGGCATCCAAGATAAAGCTTTGGATTGGATCAAGTCCTTCCTCACTGGAAGAACACAGGGTGTCAGACTACCGCCGTTCATGTCAGAACCCAAAGACACATACTGCGGAGTGCCCCAAGGATCTTCACTCAGCCTGACACTTTTCAACATCTACATGGCCCCGCTTGCCAAGATCATCAAACAACATGGGCTAAACATAGTCTTCTACGCCAGCGATACCCAACTGATCCTCTCCCTGTCTGAGGACTCTCCAAAGGCTAAGAGAAATTTCAACAACAGAGCAGTCGCCGCCTAGATGGAAGCCAGCTGCCTCAAACTCAACTTGGACAAGGCAGGGATCCTCGTAATCGGCTCCACCCCTTCCACGTGGAACGACTCCTGGTTGCCTACTGCACTGGGAAACGCTCTCACCCCATGGACCACGCACACAATTAGGGAATCATCCTGGACTCCTCTCTATCCATGATGAACTGCAAGTCAACTTCGTCTTGTCATCATGCTTCTACACCCTCCGACTCCTCCAAAAGATTTTCAAGTGCATACCCTCTGACACGAGGAAGACAGTCATCCACACACTCATCACTAGCAAACTGGACTATGGCAATGCACTATATGCCAGCATCACCAATAAACTTCAATCAAGAATACAAAGAATCCAGAATGCAGCAGCCAGACTCATCCTGGACATCCCCCAACACAGCCACATCTCCTCCTGACTCAGAGACCCACACTAGTTCCCAGTCAACAAGCGCATCACATACAAGCTCCTGATCCACACCTACAAGGCACTGCACAACATAGGACTGGCATACCTCAACCACCGCCTCGCCTTCTACATACCCAACAGACATCTCCGTTCTTGCAGCCGTCCTCAAGATCCGGAAAAGCACAGCAGGAGTAAGATCCATCTCCTACCTAGCAGCCCGGACATGGAACACGCTACCTCGCAAGTTCAGGCAGACCGCATCACTGAAGCAGTTCAGGTAGATCATCAAGACCTGGCTATTCGACTGAGCTGCACACCGACAAACAGCACCTTGAGACCCTACTGGTGATTAGCCACACCTTACAAATCACTGATTGACTGATTGATTGATTGAAATATGTAGGTCTCTTTATTGTGTATGTGTCATAGGGTCATGGTGTCAACTGTTTGTGTAAGGCATTCCGGGGTAGAACTATCTATGACCTATTTATGGTGGCTCTTGCTGTGCACCCCACAGTTTGTAATACCTGGGTTGATTCTGACCTGTTATGATGTGCATATACGGTCTGTGTTTTTTGGCGATGCTCTTACTTCATCTGGGTGCCCTCGTATTTGTGGAATTGAGGGTCCCAGTTTTAAGTATCTCTGATGCTTCACCAGCCTTGTGGGACCCCCACTGCACTTTTGTGTCCATGCGCCAGACGGTATGCCCAATCTTTCCTTAATCAGGCTCATCAGCTCCTCTTGGCGGCCTGCCAGAATCAAAAAGGGAGGAGAGGCGGAGGGAGATGGGGAATAAATGTCCCACTGTTGTTTTGCTTTCCTTCTCTTATCTTATGACCGAGCTTACAAAACTTCTCTGGAATGCACTTCTTAGTTTAAAGAAGGCATTTATTATTATTATTACTTCACCACGAGGTTCCTGAAAGACGAGATTAGTAGGTTGGAAGCACACGTTTAAAAGTAGTCGCAGCAATGAAAGCAAAATATATCAAAGTACTTCTCAGTTGCAATGTACACAGCAAATACATGTGATTATATTATAGCATAACTTCAAAGCAAAGCATAAAAGTCAAAATTGCATCACCGTAGGGCCTGTCACTCCGCTTCATCTTTCTAAGGGCTGCAAGTTGATGACTCTGGTTCAACTGCGAGAAAGTGATTTTCCACCCAAACTGGAGACAGGCAACTGACGTCCGTTCCTGCCTGAAGTCAATACCCTTCTCGCTGCTGCCTAGGGCCACCGTTAAAAGCAAAAATGCTGGCTCAGTGTGGGAACCGAATAAACTTGGAGAGTGGCCAAGTCTCCAAATTTCACTCGTTCTCAGACTGGATTGAGAGGTAAACACAAAATCTACGCTCTCTTATCAGCTAGGGTTTGGTGTCAAAAACACAGCTTGGTCTATCATGTGGAAAAACACAGCTTGGAAAAACACAGCTCATCTGCAATGTCTCAACTGCAATGTCTAACTCCATGTTAAAGCCAATAGGCAACTAAACTGAATACAGAATGTAATGTCTAATGCCATGGTAAAGCCAATAGGCAGCTAAACTGAATACAACATGTAATGTGCTACTGGTGAACATTGAGCAACTAATATGCGCAGTGGTGAAACACAAAGTCATTGGTCAAACACAATTAATAGCATAACACTCCACCCTATGACCAATGAATTTTTGTTTATATACCTCTTATTTCAAACAAAAACAAAAAACAAAAACATCAACAAAAAAAACATTATAAGCAAATCAGATCTGAATGATAAAAGCAATCACTGTAAAGTAATGGAAGTGGATTAACATATTGATCTCATAACCTTTCAAATCAGATACATCTACAATAAAAAGTCTGAAACTGATATACTCTGATTGGGATAATAGTGTCTCTAAAACAGCAAGTTGATGTAGCATGAGTTCTACTCATGTAAAGGTACATGGTCCATCTGAAAGGTTTGCTGGAATGTAAGCGAAAGTCAGAGTTCCACACGAAAAAACACAAACAGTTAACTGGTAAGGTTGCTTAGTTCCAGTGGAAGAATGTAATCAAACAAGTTGACAAACTTTATATTGATCCCATGTAGAACTTGAACTGAAGGTTCCAGTTGCGCAAAATGGATCCACGGGGTTTGTACTTTAATCAATCAGGTTCAGGTTGGGGGTTCGGTCCCTCCCCCGACCCCACACGAACACACCCGAAAGGAGACCACATAGCACACTCATGGTCAGTGGCGAGTCGTGGTAGGATCTGCAAAAGAAAAAAGTATGACTTTTCCTGCAAATAACATTTGTCATCTGAAATGTGCCCTCCTTGTTCCTTTCCTTGTTTTATAATCTTGGGGCCCTTTGTTATGATTTCTGCAGGTTCTGGAGGGTCATTTGGGGATTTAACCCAAACCTTAGCACTGATGTTTTTATCTGCTACACCACAGCTTCCATTTCCTTGCACTGTCAGAAGGGCTGGGGCAGACTCCTTCTTTACCAAACCTCCATTCACTGCACTTGTGACAAGTTGGGCCATTCTGTCTCCAATCTGTATGAATAAATCAGATTCTCTTCTAGTTATCAGCATCATTTTGATTTCTCCTTGGTAATCTGTAGCAATCACTTCCCCTAAAACCTGATCAATTTGCCGTTATCTGTCCTGGTAACTTTCCTCTCCCCAACTGATCTTTGACTGTTAGTGGGACAGATCTCTGTTGTGCGTGCTGACAAATAGGACATTGCAAAATCACAGTTTTTATCAAATCTAGAGGAATGTGCATCTCTCTAATCTCTGCCCACCTGTAAGTGGCTTTTTCTCCCAGATGTCCACATTTCTGGTGCACCCACTTAGCCATCCCCACTAAGTCAGAATTCTGGGTGGACACTTCTGTCTCTGAATTTTGCTCTTTAACATCTGCAAGGGAATTGAACCAGTTATGTCCAAGCCATGTGGAAAACCAAACGGCTAAACCATTGGCAGTGAACCAAGAGTCAGTGTAAAAATAACACGTCTCAAGCAGCTCTTGCTTTAAAGTCTGACACACAGTGTACAACTCTGTTCCTTCTCCTGTGGTAGACAACAACTTTTCAGTAACTGGATTGTATAGCACTGCTTTCCCTTGTCTTTTAGTACTCATGCCTTTCAATGAATCATTAGTCAAACAAATATGCTTTTTATCCTCAGGGGACACAACTTCAAATGGTGCACTCAATTTCACTGGTGACTCTTTTACCTGTGGTACTCCCTGCACCCTCTCCTCATCCTGAAAAGGGGCTTGTTACACCTGTTCGTGTAGGGCTGCAGTGACTCTAGCCCTGTCTTGCATGTACCAGATCCAGTGTATGATACTAGCCTCCTGTGCCTGTCCTAAACTGTGGGATTTAGGTGAACTCATCACCCACTGCATGCTTGATATTTCAGGTTTCAGAATTACATTATCATTTAATGTCATTTGCTCAGTATTCACTAGAGCCCAATAACAAGTCAAAAACGTAATTCAAAGTTCCAGGGGCACTCTTGTCCTCCCCTGTTCCTGATTTACATGTAAATCAGTGTTTCCCTCTTGCACTGCGCACAAATCTAAAGTCTGAATTATTTCATTTGCCAAATCAAAAGCGCGCAGCTGATCATGTTTTTTCCTAGTTACTTTGTACCAAAATGTTAAGATTTCACTCAGATGAGGGCTATACTGTTTCCAAAAATCAAACAAGCTCATGAAACTTGGGGGCATATTTATTCTCTGTTTGCGCCGAATGTGCGTCAAAATTTTTGACGCACAATCGTCGCAACCCCTGCCCCATATTTATACTTTGACGTCCGACCCCGCGGGCGTCAAAGTTCCACCATGTGCGTCATTTTTTGGAAGAGGGAACCAGCCTTGCGTTAATGATATGCAAGGTAGGCGTTCCCTTCCAAAAAATGACTTTAAGGCCTGTGCCCCTATATTTATACTGTGATGTCATTTTGACGCACAGGAGGGGGCAGGCCTTAAAAAACGGCACCAAGCCTAATGGGCGCCGTTTTTTAACGCCTGGGTCAGGGCAGGCGTTAAGGGACCTGTGGGCTCTGAAGGAGCCCAGAGGTGCCCTCCCCTGCCCCCAGGGACACCCCCTGCCACCCTTGCCCACCCCAGGAGGACACCCAAGGATGGAGGGACCCATCCCAGGGAAGGAAAGGTAAGTTCTGGTAAGTATTTTTTTGTTTGTTTTTTTTTGTGGCATAGGGGGGCCTGATTTGGGCCCCCCTACATGCCACTATGCCCAATGACCATGCCCAGGGGACATAAGTCCCCTGGGCATGGCCATTGGGCAAGGGGGCATGACTCCTGTCTTTGCTAAGACAGGAGTCATTTCAATGGGGGTTGGGCGTAAAAAAAAATGGCGCAAATCGGGTTGAGGGCTGAATTTTGCCTCAGCCCTGACTTGCCCCATTTTTTTACGCCCAACCTCCATTTTCCCCTACTCCGGCGATGCCTGGTGTGAGTAATTTTTTTTTACGCACACCAGTCCGCAGTGCCGGCTAACGTCATTCAATAAATAAGGCGCCCGCATGGCGCTTTGGAATGGCGTTAGCCGGCAGTAAAAATATTTACGCACAACTGCGTTGGCGCAGTTGTGCGTCAAAAAGTATAAATATGGGCCTTGGTGTCTCTTGCTTAGTGCAAATAGTAAGAAACTCTCAAATCTTTTGTTTTACTTGTGACAACATCTGTCTATTTTCTGGATTCCACTGAATTCCCAGTAACTGCACATTTTGCGACAGTACTGCTGCCGTGTCTGAATTAATTTTAAACATCGTACTTTGCAAAAGTTGTCTGAAAATAACATTCTTAACTGTGTTCTCAGTGTAATCTGTTAAGGAATGCACTTCAACTGCCAACGACTGTGGGCTGCTCTGCAGATCTACGCTCTGCTCACAACGGCCCCCACTGGTAACCTTCTTATTATTGGAATGGGAAAAGCCAGATTCTACTACAATAGTTTTATAGATTTCAGCATTATCTTGCAATAATGTGTTATGATTAATTTGCTCACGTAAATTCTTATTTTCATGTTCTAACTGCCCACATCTCTCCTGCATTTTTCTGTAAGCAGACAAAAGTATCCAAATCCTTCTGTCAAGAACAAAAGGAACATCATTTCTTTCAAAAGGCACAAAGCACTTATCCCAAGACTCAGAAAGTCCTGATAAACAAGAAAACATGTTTCTCACAGCATCATAAGGCAGTTTAACTTCACATGCATTTTCAAACATGGTCTGCCATGCTTCTTTAATTCTCTAAACAAAAAACAATGACACTTTCAAATAGTGCACTTCCAATCTCTAACTCCGACTCCCAGACTGCTGATGAATGCCAAAATGTTTTGCTTTCCTTCTCTTATCTTATGACCAAGCTTACAAAACTTCTCTGGACTGCACTTCTTAGTTTAAAGAAGGCATTCATTATTATTATTACTTCACCACGAGGTTCCTGAAAGGCGAGATTAGTAGGTTGGAAGCACACGTTTAAAAGTAGTTGCAGCAATGAAAGCAAAATACATCAAAGTACTTCTCAGTTGCAATGTACACAGCAAATACATGTGTTTATATTATAGCATAATTTCAAAGCAAAGCATAAAAGTCAAAATTGCATCACCGTAGGGCCTATCACTCCACTTCATCTTTCTAAGGGCTGCAAGTTGATGACTCTGGTTCAACTGCGAGAAAGAGATTTTCCACCCAAACGGGAGACAGGCAACTGTCGCCTGAAGTCAAGATCCTTCTCGCTGCTGCCCAGGGCAAACCGTTGAAAGCAAAAATGCTTGCTCAGTGTGGGAACCGAATAAACTTGGAGAGTGGCCAAGTCTCCAAATCACTTGTTCCCAGACTGGATTGAGAGGTAAACACAAAATATATGCTCTCTTATCAGCTAAGGTTTGGTGTGAAAAACACAGCTTGGTCTATCATGTGGAAAAACACAGCTTGGAAAAACACAGCTCATCTGCAATGTCTCAACTGCAATGTCTAACTCCATGTTCAAGCCAATAGGCAGCTAAACGGAATACAGAATGTAAAGCTAATGCCATGTTAAAGCCAATAGGCAGCTAAACTGAATACAACATGTAATGTGCTACATTGAGCAACTAATATGCGCAGTGGTGAAACACAAAGTCATTGGTCAAACACAATTAATAGCATACCAACTGTCTAATGGCTCCCTCAGTATTTGTTGTATCTGGGCCCGGCCAGGTACGTGGGGGATGGGAAAATCCTCATGTGGCTCTCGACTCTTCCTCTCTGGGCCTCTTCCCATTGATCAGTGTTGGGAGGCAGTGTACCGCTGTTTTTGCTGCATCTGCATCTCTCTCCTCTGCTAGATCCTGCTCAGGATGTGGGCACCTAGAGCGCGGCCACTGCTCTGTTCTGATCACATCGCCTCAGGCCAGCCGATTTTCACTTCCTTCCCCAGATCAGATTGCCCCCCTCAGGTTGTCTCTTTGGCTCTCTGCATCCCTTCCTGCCTGTAGCTGCTGCCACAGTCTCCTCCTCGTTCCGAGTTGTTGTGTACTCACTGGAGATATCGGGGAGGTCACTACTTCCTCTCTGTTCGAAGGTTGTTTTCACTTGGTGCCGGCGGCCATTTCTTTCAGGCCACAGTGCTCTAATGCAGCCGCGGTCCCCCACAGGCTTTTGTGAATGAGTTGCGCCTCACAGCAGATCAGGGTTTGTTTTTGGTTATGTATGATAGGCATGCTTAAGTTTGGAACTGATGATGAGGGATTCATTTGGCGGCGGTTGTGGAGCTAGCTTAGTCTGTGGCCATCTAGGTCAGCGGGTAGCATCCCCCCCGGAAATAGTAAATTTAAACCCAATAAAATCCAATGCTTTCCTTGGTCTTGCATAGACTTGAGTGGGAATAGCAACTCTAACTCCTCCAAAGTTAAACACTTTCCCTACTATTGCGCTGTTTGGAATGGGAATAGCAAATCTAACTCCTCTAAAGTTCAACACTATCCTTACTGTGTGTCCTTTTTGGAGAGGGAATCATACATTTTACCCATCCAAAGTGCTACACTTTCACTACTGTTGCATAAACTGGGGTGGGAATAGTATAGCTAGTATTCCCAGACTCCAATACTATTCCTAATATCCGTTAAATATATATTTTGTTATTTTTTTATTTTTGTAATCATATAATATTTGTTTATGTTTTTATTTTGTATTATTGTTATATTGTTTGTAAAAGCCTTTTGTCCTTTAATGTTTTATATTTTATTTATTTAATGTTTTGTAAGGATTTGTTAATATTTGTATGTGTTAATAATTATATATGTATATATAGCAAGAGATAGATAGGTTCATATATATATATATATATATATATACATGTTTTTGTAGTATTGCATTTAATAAATTAACTAAACAAATAATTTAAATATGTATTTTTAATAATTGGGTTTATATATATACATATGTATGTATAAACACAAACAAACATATGGAGTGTGAGTGCTTAGAAGGGTATATCAATATTGGTAGTATTAAATATGAATGGGATGTATTTATTTTGCATTATATTTGATATATATTAAAATATTTATAATTTACTACATTAAACTATATAAATATTGTTATATGTTTTTTACATTATTAGTGTAAATCGATATTTTATTTCCGATATTTTTGTACATAACATTATAACCAGATTCTGCAATCAAGCCTTCTCCTAGATTGCTCCTAAAGCATGGCACACCCAGACGCTACCTGTTAAAGCCTCCTTCTCACTTCTTGAATTCCGCAAGAATCTGAAAATCTGGCTATTGGAGTAGTCTGCACGCTGTAGGTGTACCTAGACTCACACCTGTTCAGCACCAGGATGTAACACAACACACCATAACATAACATAGACTTTCCAGGAATCTGCATGAAAACCTAAACATGGAACAGACTTCCATGAGGATTCCTGCAGCTTTTTGTCAATTCCGAAAAACAGTTATTCTACACTTTGATGTATATGTAAATGGCAAGTGTAGATTTAATACTTGAAGTGGTCCCAAAATTAGTTTTTTTCTGTAAGTGTGGCTTACCCCATACTTTGGTGTGAATTATTCCAAAGTTTCTAGAAGTAAGTCATACATACTCATATAAAACTCTTTGTGACACAGGACATAAATAACACAACATTCCCGCTGCTCATCAGTTAAGAGCAAAGACAACATGGAGACTGAGGAGGGCGGATGAGACTGTTATAATTCAAATAGTCTGTACACCTATTCTGTTGTTAGGTTTTGTCAACAGGCAGTCTTTAACTATCTGCGAAGCAACTCTTTTGGACTTACAGCTCTCCCATTGCTTGTCGTTGGTTGGCCTTTGTTAGACTTTTCATCCTTGGCGTGGTCTCCCTTAACTTTTTGCCTCTGTTCCCCAGGTTGTTGATGTGTGCTGGACTCTGATTTTACTGTTTTTGTTACTCTGGGCACTTTACCACTGCTAACCAGTGCTAAAGTGCAAGTGCTCCTGTTTAAAATTTGTACGTAATTGGTTCTCCATGATTGGCATATTTGTTTTACTGTTAAGTCCCTAGTAAAGTGCACTAGAGGTGCCCAGGGCCTGTAAATCAAATGTTACTAGAGGGCCTGCAGCACTGGTTGTGCCACCCACACAAGTAACCCTGTAGTCATGTCTCAGACCTGCCACTGCAGTGTCTGTAAGTGTATTTTTACACTGTAAATTCGACTTGGCAAGTGTACCCACTTGCCAGGCCTAAACCTCCCCTTTTCTTACATGTAAGGCACCCCTAAGGTAGGCCCCAGGTAGCCCCAAGGGCAGGGTGCAGTGTATGGATAAGCTAGGACATATAGCAATGTGGTATATATGTCCTGACAGTGAAATACTGCCAATTTCGTTTTTCACTGTTGCAAGGCCTGTCTCTCTCGTAGGATAATATGGGGGCTACCTTTAAATAGGATGAAGATTCCCCTAGAGAGTAGATGGACATGTGGAGTTTGGGGTCTCTGAACTCACAATTAAAAAATACATCTTTTAGTAAAGTTGATTTTAAGATTGTGCGTTTGAAGATGCCACTTTTAGAAAGTGAGCATTTTCTTACTTAAACCATTCTGTGACTCTGCCTTGTTTGTGGATTCCCTGTCTGGGTCAGTTTGACAGTTAGGTTGTTTTTCGCCTCGCACTAGACAGTGACACAAAGGGGGCTGGGGTGTAACCTGCATTTCCTGATTAGCCATCTCTGCTAGGAGGGAGGGGTGGAGTGGTCACTCTCATCTGAAAGGACTGTGCCTGCCTCTGACAATGCCGGCTCCAACCCCCTGGTGTGTGTCTGAGGCCTTGCCTGGGCAAGGCAGGATTTCACAAGTAGGTGTGAGTCCCCTTTGAAGAAAGGTGACTTCAAAGACTAAAATGGGTATAAGAAGGGCACCCAAATCTACAGACTTCAGAAACACTTCTGGAACCAAGAGGAACCTCTGCCTGTAGAAGAGCTGATAGCTGAGGAAGAAGTGCTGCCCTGCCTGTGACTGTGCTTTGTGGAGCTTTCCTGCAGTGCTGCTTCGGCCAGAGTAAGAGGGCAAAGACTGGACTTTGTGTGCCTTCCATCTTGTGAAGAAATCTCCAAGGGCTTGATTTAGAGCTTGCCTCCTGTTGTTTGAAGTCTCAGGGACAGCAAAGACTTCTCTCTGCCAGCACCTGGAGTCTCTGGAGAGACTCCTGCTCTGACAAGTGGTGCCCTATCCAGTCCCTGGGCCCTTGAAAGGAAAGCTGGTGGAATCCAAAGAAATCGACTTCGGATGACTTCGGACCGACGCCGCTGCTGAATCCGGTAACGCCGCCTGCACCTGACGCCGTGACCTTCGCTGGAACGCGACGCTCTTCGCAGGCCCGATGCCGCAGCAACCCCGCTGAAGTCCGCAACTCCGTGGAAGTCGCTGCACCACGTCGTGACCGACACCGCTCGAAGTGCGCGGATTCAACGTTACGCACAGACGCCGCGATCCCCGACTTCGCGCATCGGCTTGTTTTCACTCTTGACCAAAGGTACTGTACTTGGGGGTCTACACGACTCCGTGTCCGGCGCCGCAGGTGTCGGCTTGTTGGAAACAACTCCGTCACGACGCCGTGTTAACATCTCATCAAAGCATTTTTGTTTCTAAGCGCTATTTTTGAGTTTAATCTTTAAAAATTCATAACTTGACTTGTGTATGTCGGATTTTTGTCGTTTCGGTCTTGTTTTGTTTAGATAAATATTCCCTATTTTTCTAAACCTGTGTTGTGTCATTTTGTAGTGTTTTCATTGAGTTACTGTGTGTGTTGGTATAAATACTTTACACCAACACTCTGAAGTTAAGCCTACTGCTCTGCCAAGCTACCAAGGGGGTAAGCAGGGGTTAGTTGAGGGTGATTCTCTTTAACCCTGACTAGAGTGAGGGTCCTTGCTTGAACAGGGGGTAACCTGACTGTCAACCAAAGACCCCATTTCTAACAGCCTTGTTGTCCCTTTTATTTGCTTGCTTCCTATTGAACAGCATTCCTTCCTCTTCTTATGCTTGTCCTTCTCGTAGGTCATAGACTTTTGCCATCTTTTTACTGGATGTCTTGTATCCTTCCACTATTCACATTTAGGGAATAACGTTTGTATTTTTCTTTAAGCCCTCAATGAGAGAGCAAGTATATCATAAACAAGACCGCATGACCTCCATTTTTTCCAAAATCCTCTGGTGAGCAAACCCCATTGTACACTGGCAGAAAACGTTTGCTATCTACGCTCACTCAGTGCATCGTGGGTACAAGTTGAACTTTTTTTCGTTAGAGATGCTTTATGTTAAAAGTTCGACCCTGGCTAACGTCTGCTTGTGCCGGCTGTGAAGGCAGGCATCAAGCATGTAGCAAGGGCTGGAAACACAGCAACTGAAGCTTTGGGTTCTATGCCAGTGCCAGGTGTGGGTGTGTGATCTAGTTGAGCCATGTCAATATTGTGTAAGGTGCCACGTCATCATACTGAGACAGATGCAGGAATGACAGCATCTACCTATATTCTGGTGTTTGTAGAAGACAATTTTTGTATATGAGCAAGCATGTAAAAGTTTTCATACAGCAAGGTAACCATTACAAAGAGTCTTTACTGACAGCAGAGAAGGAATCTTAGGGCCATATTTATACTCTTTGACGCAAAACTGCGCTAACGCAGTTTTGCGTCAAAAAAATTAGCGCCAGCTAACGCCATTCTGAAGCACCATGAGGGCGCCGTATTTAATCAATGACGTTAGCCGGCGTTAGCCGCCGGCGCTGCCTGGTGTGCGTGGAAAAAAATGACGTACACCAGGCAGCGCCGGCATAGGGGGATATGGGGCTTGGGCGTCAAAAAATGGGGCAAGTCAGGTTGAGGCAAATTTTTCGCCTCAACCCGATTTGCGCCATTTTTTTCGACTCCCAACCCCCATAGAAATGACTCCTGTCTTAGCAAAGACAGGAGTCATGCCCCCTTGCCCAATGGCCATCCCCAGGGGACTTCTGTCCCCTGGGCATGGTCATTGGGCATAGTGGCATGTAGGGGGGCACAAATCAGGCCCCCCTACGCCACAAAAAATGTTTTAAAAAATGACTTACCTGAACTTACCTTAATGTCCCTGGGATGGGTCCCTCCAGCCTTGGGTGTCCTCCTGGGGTGGGCAAGGGTGACAGGGGGTGTCCCTGGGGCATGGGAGGGCACCTCTGGGCTCCTTCAGAGCCCACAGGTCCCTTAACGCCTGCCTTTTCCAGGCGCTAAAAAACGGCGCAAAAGCGGCCGTACGTCATTTTTTTTGACCCGCCCACTCCCGGGCGTGAATTTTGCCCGGGAGTGTAAATACGGCGCACATGCCTCGGAGTCAATTTTTTAGACGGGAACGCCTACCTTGCATATCATTAACGCAAAGTAGGTGTCCACGCTAAAAAATGACGCAAACTCCATGGACTTTGGCGCTAGACGCGTCTAACGCCAAAGTATAAATATGGAGTTAGTTTTGCGTCGGAATTGCGTAAAAAAAAACGACGCAATTCCGGTGCAAACGGAGTATAAATATGCCCCTTAATGCCTGGCCATTTCGTTAATTCCCTCTGCTAGCAAGATGACCCTACAAGCTAATCTGCTCAGGCAAGGGGGTAGTCAGAATTGTAAATGCTATTCTCTTGCAGAGGGTTTTATGAGCTTTGGTTTGGAGACCAGTGCCATCAAAGTCAAAAGAGCAATAAACAATTTTCTAACTGTTTTATGTTACATATACTTTCCTGGGACACTCACTACCGACTTAAGCTGCTAAGGTGGGGGGATTCCTGATGCCTCTGCACTCACGTGACATTTTGCTGTGATTTCACACCACAAGCTTGGAGGACCGTAATTTTTGGCTTCACCCCTCCACGTTACAGAAGCAATACAAATGTGTAACAGACATCATATACTCTGTGTGCCTTAACATTATTAATGTAAAGAGACGCACCAAATTGTGTTATTGAAAGTGTATTTACTGTAGAGATTAGAGTTTTAGATATGTGTTCTAATGTTTAACTTTAAAATGAAGATTTGTAGTTCCCATTCACATTTACACTTGTATCTTGATATGTTGCATTTATTGAAAAGCACATTGCATAAGCAATCATAAGTTCATTTATTCATGTTTTTGCATTTATTCTGACATTATGTGTGCACATATAATTGTATATTGGAAGTGCACATTGACAATGTTTTATTAAGGTTAGCTCAACTAGGTCTTTATTTTAACATGAGATGTATTTTCCTGTGCTTTGCATGTTTCTTCTTTTGCAGGTGCACATTAGTGATTTATTAGTTAGAGAAAAGAAGATTGTGTATTAGAGATGGAGAGGCCTGACAAGAGAAATCTTGGCAGTAACCGGATGATTTAGTGAGCAGAAGAAGCCCTCTATTTATTGCATATCAAGCAGGAAGGTGCTCAAGGTTTACTTGGTCATCCGAGATCTGTGAGATAGGAAAATCAACCAATGTCACAGGTGGGTCTTGTGGGAAAGAGAAATAATTGGGATTTTGGTGATGTGTTCAGAGAGATGAATGCTCCTGGAATTTACTACTTTAAGTTAGTGTTCACTCTGTTAGTGTTACGCCAGATTCCTTTGGACTTGGAAAGGTACAAACCTCTCCACACTCCCTGATCCTTTGTGTATAGCTTTATGCTAACACTGATGTTATTTTTCAGAAGACTTCGATTGGAGTGTTCATGATGCCTGCACCTACCTTGCTTCACTCCCAAATCCTGTGATTCTTTATTCTGTACTTTTCAACTTTAACTGGAACCTGAATTAGATAAACCTAGGTTTGTTCATGGTTAGGATGTGAAATCCAAATTCCTTTAAGTGGTGTCAATTCCTGTTACTTAGTTTCTGTATTGCTGTGACTTTAATCTTTGTATGCCTTATGCCATTTCCACTAAATTTATTCCAGCTTTCCAGCTTGCCGGTTCTGATTTTGTTCTTTCATAATTTGATTTTGATATGCACCTATATTGGAGTAATTACTAATTTGTAACAAACCTACTATGCTTTCAATAGTGATTCCTGGTCCTCATTGTGTGGCCAAATGGGCTTCACAAAATTTTAGATTGCAGATCTGTTGTTAACTTCCTTGTTTTCCAGTCAGCTAAAGGGTCCATCGGATGGAGATAACCTTCTGTCTCTATGCCCGCACTTGCTAACTCTAATCCAAGCAAGGTCAACTAAGCATTGTATTGTTCCAAGGTTGGGAAATTGAACACCTTTAAACTGGGTATGAAGAAGATATATACGAATGGGCATATCTGCATTTAATAAGGAATTGGACGAGGAATACTGGAAGAAGTGGTAATTTCTAGGTTATTCACTGGTAATCTTAATTACTCCAATTCTGCGTTCCTCGTCCTAGATTTATGTTTGCACCATGCCACCCGAAGCCTTCTTTGTGGGTCTTGGGAGCTTCAAAATACCAGAAAGTTGTAGAGATACTGTTTACCTTTACATAGTGAACTGGGTGAATCTACCAAGGAGCACCCAATAAATAAGAAGGGCGCTTCTGTCAGGGTGGTCATCGGGAGGCAGCATCTCTGCACTGCATTCAGTAAACAGTCTGAACAGAAATGAGGAATTAGAGTAATGAAGATCACTGATGAGTAAGCTAGTTATTAGGGCCTATTGCAGTTTTGCTGAGTCACAGTACTGCTGGATTGCTGTAAAACAGGTTTGCAATGCGATAGCCTCTTATAGTCCCACAATCCCTAGCAAGAGCTGGATATCTATGACACGTGTGTAAGTACACAGTCCAGCGGTGGAAATCCGATTAGCCAGAGGCCTCGCATCCACACAATGGCGCTAAGAATATACTAAGACTTTGAAATTTAAAGAAAGAAATTACAAGCGAAAATAAGATTACAAACAGAAGAAAATGTTCTGTCACTACCCTCACGCTAAGATTAACAACTCTGGTATGCCCACAAGGCAGCGCTTAATTTGTGCTTGTTGTTTCCGGTGCTTAGCATAGGCACTTATTTTTGAAAGCCGGGGCTTATTCTTCTGTCTCAAGCATTTGCTGCGAGCAAAAGACACGTGGGAAATACGGAGGAAGGGAAAAACGAAAAAGCGTCACAAAGAGAGAAAGTGGAGAGCTGCAAGTGTGAACTCAAGGGGCAGGGAGTGGTTTTATATGGATTGAAACTACCCCAGATGGCTTCAGGATTACACTGCCTCAGTATTTCGTGTTCCCACATTTAATTGCAGCAGCCGCGTGTTTAAGAGGATGGCTTTGGGCACTTGCACGTTTTTACTTACAAATTAAGCACTGCCACAAGGGCATCAGTGTTCTGAGGAGGAGATGGTGTTGCAAATATAAACCTGTATGCTAACATCTAGTCAGCAAGGGTAACAGGTAAAGGGGCACATATGTGTTGCAGGATACGACAGAGTCACAGGGACAAATGTGGTCATGAAGGACGAAATATGATGTGGTCTCTTACATCACATATTTTAGTGTCCATGAAGGTAGAATATGCGTGATGCAATGGAATACTAACTGATCTCACTCATACGCGATATTAACAAGTGCCTTTTTTAATTTCTACTAATATGTGAATGTATGTCTTTGTAATCCGTACGATATTTTGGGACATTCGTGGTTAGATTTTCTCAGCCGCATGAGCCCTTGAAGTACATTTGCCATGTGATGGCATTGCTCTGTACAGCATGATCACAGTGCTATAAAACGGTCAAAGTGATACGGTCTGAAAATAGGTGGTGATATTGGAAGTGGTCCAGCTGTGGCATTCCCGGCCTCGGAAGGCTCTGACGAAGCATAATTGGGCCAAAAATATGCATGGGCAGCAAGGAAATCCCAACAGAGAGGCTCAGAGACCTGCTGATGTAAAGACTGAAAATGCTGACATGGCTAGGATGGGAAATTACACATATTCACTTCTGTTAGGGTTGCCAATGAGCACTGTGATCAGGGGTACAGGCCACGGGTTCAGACCATGGCCCATGCACAGTGGATGCAGCTGAAGGCTGTTCACAATGGGTACTAGGATCAGCATACTGAGCACAGGGCCTGGCATGGATCGTGATCTCTGCACAGTACCCATTTACCTTTGCAATGACTAGAGATTATTGGAGTATACTAAAAGTGATGGCTAGAATGCTTGAATTAATCTCAGCCATTGGTAATTACTCAGGGCTTTATCCCGATCTATCATTCTTTTGCACACCATACTACTTCAGTTTGGACCCAGCTATATGCAAATCAGTCTTGACCCACTCCTGTGGGAACAGCCCAGCCTGAACTGCCAAGCCAGGTCCCCAATGAAGCTGAACACAAGCAAACGAAGACAGGTTTTTCCCTTGTTATGGGCTGATCAGTCCGGTATAGCTTGGCTCCGGTAACACTGGGTGCATGGGACCAACCTCTAGGTGTGCCCTAAAATGTGCCTTATAATGTTGCCAGATTGCTTCTGCTCCAGGCCCTTAGTGAACCAAATGTTGTATAGCCATAATGAGTCTGGAATGAACCATGGGTCTCTGTCTCCTCGAAGGATCAATCTGATTAGATGACTGCAAAAACACTCCACTACTGTAGGGTCACACTTGCCCCGGATTCACAACATCCCAAACATACCTTCATCGGGTATCTGATAATGATGATTGTGTCTTTTTCACTATACACACATGAACATATACTAGTATCATCACAAGCACATACACATTTTTGCCGGTACAGGACAAAAGATTTAGAAACACGTCGTGAAGACAAGCAGGCTCCCATTATTAATCATACGCGACTCACTTCATCAAGGGTACAGTGTCTCATATTGTACCTATGCAAGCCTCACCTCGGCCACGCCGGACAATTGCAGTAGCGCAGGACCTTTCTAAAACAGTGGAAAGGTGACATATGCAGAGCAAACGTGGAACCCATGGCACGGATGGTTGACTTCACTGGATGAGTCATGGGCAGTGTCTGTTTTTTGGGTGAGATGATAATGTTGGAAACAACCTGTGTCACTTCTGTTAAGTATTCTTGCCCCTATGCCCAGTGCTTTAAATGGAAATAAAGAAGCCCAGGTACCACTATTCAGAGTACCTGTTTGCTTGTGAGAAGTGCCGGTACTCTCCCATTAAATGTATTGCAGCAGTTTTGACAAGTGCTGGTACCCACCGTTTTGAATTAAAGAACTGCAGCCACTCAGTACCGGACAGTACCTGCGCAATTGAAGCACTGAATATGCCGACATAGGACTTCCTCTTCTGAATGTCTTACCTTATCTAGGGGCTGATTTAAGAGCCCCTAGCGTCATCCTAACGACACAATAGCGTCATTTTTTTTTTACGCTAATGTGGCATTAGATGGCCAAAATCGCCATGCCATATTTACAAAGTGGTGCAATACATGAATTGCGCCACTTTGTAACCCTTTGCGTTACATTATGCCTGCGCCAGGCATAATGTTACCAAAGAGGGCGTTCCCCTGTCAGGGGGGCTGAAAAAATGGTGCACAGAAATATAAGAGCAGGCATTAAAAAGGGGCATGACATTGAGTACAATGGGACCCTATGTACTCTGCAGAAGTAGCGCCAAAATTGCAGCACTACTCCTACAGAGTACATCAATAGCATCAGGAATTCTGACACTACTGCCCCTACCCTGCGCCATATTTTAAATACGGCGCACACATGGTGGCGGTAGGGGGGTGCTAAGGAGCGTAAGGAAAGTGTTGCTGCACTGGGTGCAGTGCACTTTCCTTAAATCAGGCCCCTGGTATTTTGTAACAACCTTCACTCCTCTCAGAGAGTCTTTTTTATGAGATTATCATAATGTTGATGTTTGCCCGAATGAATCATGGTAAGTATAGTCTTATTTTGAGATAGTGCCTCCTGTCAATCGGCTATGCTGGAAGCAACCAGCTTAATTTCTGTAGAGTAGTTTTGTCTCTATCAGGTGTTTCTTTTCTGCCGAAATATATTTCCTTTTCTGAATATCTATCGCATCTATAGTGTTTTACTAAAAACACGCTTTACTCCTCTCAAAATGATTATGGATGAATAGATATACTTGTTGTGCAACATCAATAATGTCTGCTATTGATTTAGTCCTATGGCAAAGCAGTTGTGTTTTTTGAAGATATTTGTTTCCATAGTTCTTATAATAATAAGTGCTATGTGGGAATCATGTCATGTGTTAGTAGTCCACAGTATAACCTTGCCAGCAAAGGTGAATTGTCACCTATACACTTTTAATGACCACTTAAATCGTGCACTGGATGATATTGGATGAAGACAGAGGCTAGTAGACCATTTTTATCGGTTCAGTTGATTCCAAACGATCTCATTGTTTAACCCATGCTTATCTGTCCGTAGCCTAGATATCCATCTTTGCTCCTAAAAAAGAAGCTTGTTTGATAAGCTATGATGTGTGTTTAGGATTCCTTGTGACCTTTTCCAACACTACTCATCTTAAGTTGTTTTCGTTATGGTCCATTTCTGGGAAATGCTGTGTGAATTTACTGTTGTCTTTATCACACCGTACAGAGATGCTGTGGTCATTGATACTTATTTTGACTTTTCTGGTTGTTATCCCCACATATCTTAAGTTGCATGGTCAATTAAAACTATAAACTATGTCCGTAGTGTTGCAGTTCATGTATGGATTCAGTATCAGGGTCTTTAAGCCTAGATCATTAGTTTTGCCTTTAAGAGATAGCTTACATATGGTACAGCTCCCACATGGGAACTCTCCCTTCACCTCCAGTAAATTCTACATGGAGCCTAGACTTTGGTCTTCCTTTTTATTCTGATGTCTAGGTTTTGTAAGGACAAAATTCTAAACTGTGCTCCATAGTGTTGTGCTTTGGAAGTCCAGTGGGACACCTGGCTGCAGGGCATTGTTCTGTTTGCTGTCACTCAGGGCTGCCAGGCCTGACTGACAGCAGCAAACACAGTGACCACCTCCTAACAAGCTGATTACATCTTTGAGAAGGCCAAGACACCAGGTGGATGAAAGCGTCCTTTATTAAACACCACCAGGTAGCAAATGCTGTGCCAGGAAGCAAACAAAATAATCCCAACGTCATAATATAGTAATTTCCATACAGAAGGAACTGAGTAAAATAACAAGCACGGTCCAAAACATTGCATATACATAGATGGTGGAAAGTAACGAAGACAGCATTAAAATCTAGCTCTAAATTTAATAGGAAATTACTTGAATCGCACAGGTTTGTCTTTATGCCTTGATCACACTCAGGTGCAGGTACTTCACCACATTCAAGCACTTCTGCACAAGACCAGACCTGGAATCTGGATCTATCACCACCATGCCATTGTTCCCCTCTTCAGCACCACTACATGGTCGTTGACCTCTTTTACTCTAACCGGTGGAGAATATCTTGAAGAACTCTTCATCACATGACAAGGATTTTTTATCCTCACCAAGTCTTCAACCTTAAACTGAAGTTTTCTGCATGATTTACCTACAGTTCTGTATTTTCCTTGCACCACCCCTCGCACACCAATTACGTGTTCAACTTTGGCAACATACGCCTTGCTACCCATCCATTCTTTATTCAACCTCAAACCCACTACTGGCATAAGGACTCTCAGAAAGTAAGAAGACTGCTTGATTTGGGGTGGCACTACCTCTGCGTTGTAGGTAACTGAGCCACTCTTACATCACATGGCAGCTGTCAGCCCAACCCTCCTGGCTTACTAGCAGTACCTCACCAAAATCCAACCGGTAAAAGTGATTTGGGGCAGCCTTGCATGGATTCTGAAAACCAGGGAAATCGTGATGGAAACAAGTCTTACCTTTTTCTCTCCTCATACAAGTCTCTCACACTCATAGGCAAAAAGGAGATGCTGGACAGTTTTTAAAACATTTATTGAAAAAACTGCAATCTATTATAAAATGCATGAGCTGCAATGATTAGGATAATGAGGAGTAACAAAATTAGGGTTGTGAAAATCACAGATGTGCATATAAGAAACCCCAAAATATATGTAATAACATGAATACGCCATTCTTGCCTAAAAGCCTAATCTCTAGCCCCTAAATTTGAGCATGGCAATGTAGGCCTAATCTGTCTGTACAGTGTACATGAGAATCACACCCCACCCCTGTTACCTTGGTACAAGGTCAGGCCGCCAGTCTCTAGATCAGGATCCGTGGAGATACAAAGACTGAGCTCTACCGAAAACCAGCATGTAGCATGGATGGAAATTCTGTCTGGAACCCCCTCTAACGCCCTTTGTCCTACAAGATGGTTTTATAGGGGACATGTTTATGTTTATGTTCATGTACAGTAGCCTGACGTGGGTATGTACCTAAGCACTGGACTTTTTACGCAGTCTTGGGGCCGACAATACAAAATATTATTCTGTGTGCCTCACATTCTGTTCTTGCAATTCAAGGAAAGAACATGTTGCAAAGTATGCATAGCATTGATAACAACTTTCACAGAACAGCAGTTGATAATGGAATTAAAATAAAGCCACTAAAAAGTGATAATAAAACTATCACTGTGCCCAAGGGAATACCTAAAATGGACTCATGACACCCTCCCCTATTGCTGGAACAAGAGTGCGAAGTCCAAGCCCTAATGTTGAAAATGCTCTAATATAAGGGTAAAAAATAGCTAAAAACATACATTAGAGAGAAATGTCTAAATTGACAAGCCATGCAGGCCAACACAAGATGTACTAAAAGGCAATTTGGTGTCACATTTTACTTTTAAGAAAAAACCCAATGGTCGATTTTAATCATGTTCCTGCAAAAGGTCTCCGATGTCGTCAAGTAAGATTGACACCAGGAAGGATTCCACTTCGGCAGATGGCAAGTTGATCAACGTATTGGCACAAGGATCCATGGAGCAAACGTGTGCAGAAGCCTCCTGTGCAGATTGAACTGCATAGGTAACACTGTCCGTTGTGGCAGATGACATTGGGGCCCGCAAATTCACAAGGGGTGGTTTATAGGATGCTTCCTGAATCAACCGCAGTCTCAAGAAGCATCTCAAGGAAATGAACTCTAATCAAGAACATCAACAGATCCTTGTCCACTGGAGGTGCAAGCAGCACAGCAAGACACACTATTGGTGCACATTCTAACAGGCAACAGATGCAATGGAAGACTGGCTGGACACGTAATGTTTGATCTGAATGTCAAAGACCAATCTTTTTCCAGCTCCCGAAGCAAGGAAGCCCTGAAATACTGTATCAATTGTTCACGACACAGCTCGGATGATGGTAGCTCCATCACCCCATTTCACCTAGAGAGAACAGCCACTGCATATCAAGAATAGCAGCAGTAGAATTCCACCAATTAATGCCAAGGTTATTGGGAACTCGCCAAAGACACTCAAAAAGAGTGAGTGTATGGCTGCAGGTATTACTCCAAACACGGTATTACTCCAAACATGGTCTGGAAGGTGCTAACAAATCCAGAACAGACATTCTTTAAAAAGTGCACAATCCCCACAGTATTCAATATGGTTGAATATTCTGCTGACCAATTCACCAAAATGCTTTGGGATGTTGGTATTTAATAGGGATTGTATCTCAGCTGATGATCTTGCTGTCTGGAGGTCGTACATCTCTCTGGCCGATGTCAGGGCCACATGTTTTTAGGATAATAGCGCCTTTAGTCTGCCGAGCTGGTAAAAGTTTACATTAAAAGTAGTACTGTGAGGCCACATTCTCTTGTGTGGGGGGAATAAAACATTGCCGCAACAACTAAAATCACGTAAGTGATTCCCGGCTTCGTACCGCAACAGCTTTGATCGTTCAGAACCACATAACGTCCATTAGTGAAATATGTATGTGAAATACTGGATGAATCAAAGAGACAGGAGTACCCTTCAGAAAGCATGCCAAATTCGTGACCTCTGCTTTGCACAGGCCGTGCAAGGACACCTGCTTACAACTCATAGAATAACTAACAGTGGTCTCACATTCGCTTCCGCTAAGAAAGACCCCTGATTCGCCGTTCATACATTTGAAATTGAAAGGCAGCTCCCACACACAATGTATGCAGCTGTCTCCTAGTCACTCAAATCTGCCTCCTGCAAAATACTTTAAGCATTTCATGAAATGAAAGGTGGAAATGGCCATAATTATTACTCCATGTATTAGCCATATAGGTGAGGGAATGTCTGCTACGGTAAAAGACAACTTTTCTAATTTCTCAGTGTTAAGCTTGATGTAACTTGCTTCCTTTTTAAGCCATTATCTGTTGTTGTCTGGACAGATTAAAAGCGGCAAACAATTGAGTAATGTTAACGTGATTCCAGGGCACACGGCCACATTTGAGAACCTGTAGTGTCCAACTTAACTACTTGATAGGTGGCAGCTGGCTTTGTCCATGTTGCAAAAAGGATACGTCATTCTGAATGATGTCAATTGCAGAAGACACAATATTATTTAGGGTGTAAATTCTGTTGGACAGAGTGTTCATGCCATTAAGGACAACAGCTAAAGCCTTTTCCATGTTCTCTTTATCAACCTGCCTTAAACATGCAGCAGCTTCCATCTGAGATAGTTTCCAGATCTCGTTATATATGGCATATAGAAAGCGGTTTGAGCATGGCTTCCTGGCTCCTAATAGGAAATCTTCTAGGTTGACTTCCTCAAACAGGAGACTAAGGAGTTCTTTTAGATTTTAAAGTACAGGAATGCAGGCATTGTTGGCATAGTTTACCCACAATGTAGGTAATAATGGTACCTAGCTGTTAAGCCAAGACAAAGCGAAGATCTGGCCGGCTTGTTGTGAAACCCCCAGAGGAATTAACAAAACTTGCCTGCCACTCATTTGTGTCCACTAGCCACATTAACCACCCGCCAGGACTTGAAAGTGAGGAATCAAAGATACCATTCTGAACCCAAGCAGTGAGTTGTTCTTCAGTGATATTTAAAAATGTTTGTCAATTGTGAAATTTAGCACGCAACAGGATACTGGGCGCTTTCAATTATTTTTGCTAACCCCAAACAGGATGTTTGTTGGATGGTGTCATTTAAAAATATAAGTTGTAAAGGAATAAAGCATGCTCTAAACAAAGCTTCCTCGCCCTGTGTTTGCCAATCTTTTGTTCCCCGTACACTCTTTAATTCAAGAGTGTTTTTCCAATATTCATAGCCTTCCACAGCAATATGGGAAACAAAGGAATCTGAGTAGATTAATTTGCTGTCAGTTAGCAATAAAGTCCTCATTGTAGAAGGCAGCAGTTTAAAATAATACAGCGCCTCATTGCTGTGTCATGCCCAGTAAAATACGCAAACTTATCTGTATATGTTTTGGGACTACTCACAGGTGGTGTTGAACAATGTTCCCACTGTGTGTAATTGTAAACTAATCTTGGAGCACTTGTTCGGTGCAGAAAGGAATGTCCACGACGGTGATAACAAAACATTTCCCCATAATTTGCTGTGGTCTTCTACACATCTTTACTTTCCAATACAGTGTAATAATCGAGGTCAGACAGCATAGAATCAACTGTTTCAACATCCCAGTCATCTGAAACAATATCAGGTGTAATTACATCATGACTTGAAACTTTAAATACATATGGAATTTGAATTACCTCAGTAGGACCGTATGTATCAAATAGTACTTTGTCCCACACATTCCCATCTGGAATCGGAATTGCTAAAATGTTCACAATGGACAAGTCTCTTCGGACCTTATGTGAAGATAGGGAAGGTGTCAAAACCTCATCCACCGGCTCAACTGCAGAGCATTCAGGAAGATAATGACCATTTATCAGAATGAAAAAGACAATAATGAAACCAATCCAAAGCAGAAAGGCAAGCAATGTCAACAGTATACACAGATAGTACCATGGATAAACTAAGTAATTCTTCTTAAGCCAAATGTACAGCTTACATGTCTATGATTCAGTTGCAGAAGCAGATGAGTCAGAAGAAAGGTCATCAAGGTTGATGAAATAACCAGACGCAGTCTGTGCAAACACAGGAGCCGGTGCAGAGTTAGTGGATGGAACCATTTGTGGTGGTTCATAGTATACGATGTTGTCATGTAGGCTCTCATTATTGTAGACTAATAGATTTTGAGCAGCAGAATCGCTTGCAGTGTGGGAGATTGAGTCTGACCCACTACAGGTGACACCTGTCGCCCCAGTCTGTGTTTTGCTCCGGCTAACTAGCAGTACCTCATCTCCACCCAAAGGCAGGGATGACTGGGCAGCCTCAGGGAAACCGTGGTCACTCAGGTCTCATCTGTTTCTCTCAGTTACATTAGTCTCACAATGACAAACAGAGGCAGTAAATGTTTCAATAAGATTTTAATGAAGCAACTGCATCTTAGATAGCAAAGCATGTGCTGCACTAACCAGGACGATACAGCATGACAAGATTAAAATGGTGACAAGGAGAGTAGAGTATAGAAATAATGATACCATGTTATCACTAGAGTCAATATACTAATTCCTACCTAGGCTATAATAGAGCAGCACAGTGTGTTAAGCTCTAATTCTGCCCTTCAGGTTCCCCTGGGAAGACATCATCCCTCATACCTGAGCAAAAGGCCTGAAGTCTGCATAGGCAGCTGTAGCGAAGCGTTCAGCAATCAGCATACAGTCATGGTTCTCTGGCTGGAATCTCCCTCTAACGTGTAAGGGACAGGGAAGTGTTTTTATAATAAAACAGCTAATGTTCTGAGAAAATGTCCCTATGTAAGGATTTGCGTTTTCTATGAATGTCAGAGACAAAACTTGTACCACGTTCACCGGTAACCTATCTTACTACAGCCTTGAAAGAAGCACAGAGTAAGCAAGAAGGTCTTGTTTGAGAACATAGTGCTGGCCTAGGCAAAAACAGCTAAATAGAGAGAAATGAAATAAGACCGCAAAAGTTGCTATTGTAAGAATAATAAAACGAAGCTGAATAAAATATATCTAGGTCAAAGTTCAGAGCAGCAGGCCTAGTATACTAAAATAACGGTCATGGTGCTATAGCTAAAATGGCTACAAAACACCCTCCCCTTGCCGGTTGAAGGTGGTTCGAAGCCTAAATATACATCGAAGCCACTAAGACTCAACCTCAGATATATATGTTAAAAATGCCAATAATGACAAGTTAAAAGGAGACATGACCATAAGAAAGGACAATTTAAAATGTTAACATGTGATGCAAAAAGGGGCCGAATCAAGACTCAAAGTCATTTTGAAAATTGCCAATTGGATCCGGGGCAAAGACGATAGGAAATCTTCCACTCCGGCAGGTGTTAAAGTTGGAAAGGCATCGCCGAGAAGGACCATGGAGCAGTCGTGTTCCATAGCCTCAGCCTCAGCCAAGGCAGCAGCATTCCGTGGTGTGCCCAAAAATTTGTTAAGAGCTGCATCCTCCAGGAAGGGCAACTCATAAGTAGCCTCCCGGAGCAAATCCACCCTCAATGCGCATGTCCGGTAATGAACCCTCAGCGAGATTATCAACAGATCAGGGTCCAATGAAAGCAAGCACTTCATAGAAAGACAAACTTCCAGTGCATGTTAGAAAGAGCACCAAAGGCACCGAAACACGAGCTGCACACAATGGAAAACCGGTCTAAATGACAGAGACCAGCCACACTCCAATTCCTCCAGGAGTGTTGCTCCAAAGTACTGTAGCATGCGTTCACTACACAGCTGTCCTGATGGGGGCGCTTTCATTCCTCCTTTTTGCGGCGGGACAGCCATTGAGCATGAAAAGTAGCAACAGCAAATGCCAACTATTATAGCCAAAGTTATTGGAAATACCCCGAAAATACTGGAGAATATTGAGTGGATGGCTGATCGTATCAAACCGAATATGGAGGAGAGAAAGTGTGAACAAAACCAGAACCAACAGCCTGAAAGAAATTTGCGATTCCAGTAGTACTGGATGCATTAAATATTCACCCCACGAGTTCACCAGAGTATCTCTGAAAGTTGGTACTTAAAAGGGACTGTATCTCTGCTGACAACCTTGCCACCTGAAGTGCGTAGGTCTCATGTGCAGATGTGAGAGCCACATGTTTTTGAAACAGTAAAACCTTGAGTCTGCTCAAGTTGTCAATATTCACATTAGAAGTAGCAATATGGGGCCAAATGTCAGCTACCTCTCTTATTCTAGTGGGAGGAAAAAGTAAGTTCCTGCAGCATGTAACCATCTTAGAGACCGAAACAACATAAACTATGCCGGCACGCATCCCACTGCAGTCTTCACCACTGAGGAGAACATAGCTGCAGTTTGAAAGCAGCTGGAACGTAGGTCTTATCAAAAGGACTGGAACTCTCTTCAGATAACAAGCCAAATTTGCTGCAGATGCATTAAACGCCCGTTTCAAGGACAGCTGTTTACAAACCATCAAATGGCTGACAGAAGTCTCACATTCACTACCGCTAAGAAAGACCTCTTTCATGCCACTGAGGCATTTGTATGAGAAGGGTAGCTCTCACACCTCATGGATGTAACTATCACCCAGCCTTTCATATCTGCCTACCGGAATGTGCTTTAAACAGGACGTGAATTGTAGTGTGGGAATAGGCAGATTGATGACCCCGTGTATTAACCACTCAGCTGATGGTATTTCAGCCACAGTAAAAGGCAACTTTTCTAACTTTTTTATGTTTAGCATGACATAAGTCGCTTCTTTCTTAGCCATTAGTTGGTGTTGTCACATTAAATTAAATGTAGAAAATATGTCCCTTGCGATAACGTGTTGCCAGGGAACGTGACCTGCCTTCAGTGTTTGAAGAGTCCAACCCAACTGCATAATGAACCTAAATTGACTTTGTCCATGGTGTAAGGAAGACATATCTGTTTGTATGATGTCTATAGCAGAAGAGACAATGTTAGTTAAGGTGTATATCCGATCGGACAGGGTATTAATCCCATTATATACAACAGCTAATGCTGTCTGTAAGTTTTCTTGGTCTAATTGCCTTAACTGTGCAGCGGCTTCTTGTTGGGAAAGCTTACAAATGTCATTATATACTTCATACAAGAAGCGCTTTTTGCGTTGTTTTCTGGGCCCAAACAGAAAGTCCTGTAAGTCGGTATTAGACAGGAGACTGAAGTGTTCTCTAACCGCATCTAGTGAGGTACTCTTCAGCCATTGCTGGCATAGCTTTCCTACACTGCATGTTGTTACTATACCCGCATGTTCGTATGATACATAGCGAGGGTCCGTCCTACTAATTCTAAAACCCCCGTGGAGTTTGTAAAACGTTTATGACACCCATTGATATCTATTGGCCAGAATAACTACCGGCCAGGATGTGACAGTGAAGCATTAAACGTGCCATTCTGGACCCATTCATCGAACTGATCTTGAGTTGCATTAATATATCTTTTTGCCATTTATGAAATTTTTCAGGTGCAGGAATACTGGAAGTGTTCAATTCCTTAATCTTTGCTAAGCCTAAACAACTTGTTTGTTGTACAGTTTCATTTAAAAATATCATTTGAACAGGTATCAGGCATGCTTTAAATAAAGCTTCCTTCCCCCGTATTTGCCAATGTCTAGTTCCCCACACACTTTTTAAGTCAATCAACTTCAGCCAATAGTCATAGCCTTCTATAGTCAACTGGGAAACAAAGGAATCCGAATAAATACATTTCGTATTTGTCAATAATATGCGTACATTTTCTGTAGGTGACAATTAAAACAAAATATGACACAGCATTTCTAACATCGTGCCCAGAAAAATATGTAAACTTTTCAGAATATTTTTTAGAGCTCCCTTGTGGTGGAGTCGGACAATGTTCCCATTGTGTGTAATTAAAAACAGTCTGAGGGGTACTTGTTCTGTGGATGAAATGATGCCCATAATAATTATAGCAAAACATATCATCATAATTCTCTTTAGATTGGTTATACATCTTCGTTTTCAAATACAGTATAATACTGCACTTCAGTTATCATAGAATCAACTATTTTCACATCCCAATCATCAGAAACAACACCGGGTATTATTGTATTGTTTATTGAAAGTTTAAACACATATGGTATTTGAATGACATCTGTGGGGCCGTATCTATCAAATGTTAATTCATCCCAAACTATCCCATCAGGAATTGGTATAGCAGAAATGTTCACGAAAGACACGTCTCTGCGGACCTTGTGTGAAGAAAAATGTGGTTTTAGGACCTCATCCACCAATTCGACAGTTGATTTTTCAGGACCATGTATTAACAAAAAGAACGTTATAACAAACCCAGTCCAAAGCAGGAAAGCCAGTACAGTCAAGGAAAGCCACAGATAGTTCCATGGAAGAATAAAGTAAGTTGTTCTAAGCCAGTTTATCAGCTTAACTGTTTTTGACAGTTCAGGTATTGAGGAGGTGAATGAGTCCAAAACGTTGTTGTTGATGTCGGCGAAGTAGCCAGAAGCAGTTAGTGCAAAAACTGGAGCCGTGTCTGTAGGTGGAGTGGGTATTTCCCGCGGTGGCTTCAGAATAAATGGCGCCATCCGTCTGTGTTGAAGTTGTGTCAAATCGATCAGTTATTTCTATATTGTTTGATGTCAGTGGAACCAATGCAAGATCATTTTCCACCCTCCCCAAGCTAGGAGAGGTATCAGTGTTGCTGCTTACAACTTGTAGAGGAACCTCTTGACCAGTAATGAGAGGGATTCGGGAACTACTGGCTGTTCCTTTTGGTCGGCTGTGCAGGATCGCCACATGGTGTCGATAGATACAAAGCGGTTTTCTTCGGCACCTGCCAACGGTGTTAGAATGACAGTTCTGGTACCATGTATTCCCAAAACTGGGACTGGTGCTCGATAAGAAGGGCCAAACTCCTTTTTCACAGCACCCTTTTCACACACTAGATCCTCAACTTTAGGAATCCAGCCGGTAGGCGTTACAGGTATATCCTTAATTCCTGTGGCGGCAGCACTGGGAGAAGCGTTGTCAGCACGGAACTGGTGCAATTCCTGTAAGACAGTGACACATTAATTTATGTCAAAGGGTATTTCTGCCGCCTCCACACCAGAACCATCAAGATCTGGAACACACATATGAGTTCCGAACAGGCACTCATAGGAAGTATGACCCCCCAGCATATGTTCTGATAAAGACTGACAAATCTTTAATAACAGTCCGAGCGTCAGTCGACCGTTGTGGCCACACCCATACAAATCTGGAGCAGGAGTCAACAGCGACTAAGATGTATTTTGTATGCACTGTCCACTGTTAGGGGACCGCAATGATCCAACTACACACATTGTAAAGGTGTGTTGAAAATTAGGAGGGGTGTCTACGGTGGGCGCTTAGCAGTGGAAACTTTAATTTGTTGGCAGATGTCACAACAAAGGACATACTGCTTGGCCTCTTTGTATAGGCCTGGCCACCAATAACGGGCTTGTAACAATGATATTGTAGCCGCCACACCAGCATGGGAAGATGCTACCCCCTCATGCTCTGCTTTAATCAACTCTGGTCTTATATCTTTCTTGAGAATATCTCAAACCCCTACACCTGGTGTCTTAACCTCAGCGTTTAGGTGGCCTCCCATTTGGTAGGAATATTTGTCAGGAAATGCTTTTGGACAGGGTGTACCATCAGCTGTAGCTTAATGATGGACCCTTTGATTTGTCAGCAAATGTCATAACAAAAGATATATTGCTTGGTCTGCTTATAAAGACCTGGCCACCAAAAGCATTTTTGTAATGGTGATTTTGTAGCCGCCACACCTGTGTGTGCTGAAACGACACCCTCATGCCCAGCTTTGATGAGATTTATTCTCAGGGCTTGTTTGGAGATCACAAGATCTCCCACCCCTAGAATGGTTGTAAATGTAATGTTCTGGGCACTAAGATGGTAGGAATATTTTGCAGGGGATGTTTCTGGTAAAGGCTTGCCATCAGCCGAAGCTTCCACAGCAGCCAGCATCTCATAATCCAATCTTGTCTGAGACCGAGTTATTGCAGCAACAGAAGCCATAGCTAGTGCAGACTTATCAGATTCAGCAACCAGAGTGTTTCCTACAATGTGTACTCCCACATGTTGATGGCCCAATGTGTGTACTACATGAGCTTTTGGTAGTCTGTCCCGTAGGTCAGCTACTCTCCCCCACAAGTTTCTGTGTTTGATGGTGTTCCCTTTGGAATCTCTGAAGCCATTCAGTGCCAGTGATTTAAGTAGTTGTTATAAGTCTGGATACAATAATACAAATCACATACAATCAATGTTTATTGGTCAGGATCCGTATGTTCCAATGCCAGGACAAGAGCCTTAAGCTGTGCCAACTGTGTAGTACAGTCCCCTGGGATCTATGTGTTGGAATTTTCAGGGTGGAATGTACCATCCCTCTTTACTCTGCTTACAATTGCACAGATGGCTGAGTAGTGATGTTTAGTACCTACTGCTGGTTGCACTATGTCCATTTTTAAAACAGATAATTGCCAATATTTCTAACTTACCGATTTTAAACAGAGTACTGTTGATACATGTGTGAAATACGAATCTAATGAAGTACTTACCTGCAACTTGAATCTTGTGGTTCTAAAAATAAATTAAGAAAATATATTTTTGATACATAAAAACCATTGGTCTGGAGTTAAGTCATTGAGTGTGTGCTTCTTTTATTTCCTGTGTGTGTACAACAAATGCTTTGGACTACCCTCCGAAAACCCTAACTGCTCGACCACACTACCAGAAAAGAGAGCATTAGTATTATCTACTTTAGCCTCTGTTAAGCCTCCCAGGAACCCCTGTACTCTGTGCACACTATATCTCACTTTGGTGTAGTATATACAGAGCCAGCTTCCTACAAGCTAGTTCTTCACAACTTTACACTTCCCCTACTCTAGAAATGAGTATAATGCGGGCATGACCTCAGCACGGGTACGCCTTTGGTCCTTCTAATATGCTCATGCATCAGGTTAACACCCTTTTGCCACAGTCATCAGTGACTTTCCCTCACAATTAAGAAACAGGTAGTGTTATACACTACAGTCATAGCTGCCAAGTAACCCAGGTCAATGCGTGATGTGTTGCTCCAGTCCAGGTTTTCCTTTGAATTCTGGGACTTGTAGTCCTGTTTTATAACGGAATAAACATAACTACAAGTCCCAGAATTCAAAGAAAAAAACCTGGACTAGAGCATCACGTCACGCACAAACCTGGGAAACTTGGCAGCTATCTGCAGTGTCACCTGGCAGAAGTTGGGAGCTGCGACCTCCAACAGTCTGGGACATGCTCCCTGGAGCGTGGTATATCTGGGTTTCCTCTGATTTTACACTGCGCATGTGCCATCTGTGCCTTTCATGCTGTATGGTGCTTAGGCACTGAGGAGGAGTAATCCAAGGGATATGCATTCCCTTGAGTGAACTCTTGTTTCCCTCAGCACGTGCCAGAGAGCCCCAGGAGTTCTCCTTGCAGTTAGATACACCATACATGACAGGCCATAGAGGGAACCCCCAGGACTATCAGAAGCCCGAGGAAAGGGACTCGAGGAATTATCTATAGCTCTGATCTGGACAGGCCCAAAGCCTCCCTCCCTTACTGCCACTGCCTCAATGCAGAATAAAATACCACCACCACATTTGACATGGTGTGGTCCTGGTATCACACCATATGGCACACAATTACAGCATCTGCCTCTCCTTCCCTGAGGCTTAACTATGTAACCAGTGTGATTATTTGTAGAAGAATTTGGACAGGTGTGATGTTGCTGTAGATACTTTACACACCTTGTGTTGAGTGTTTGGATTTGTCCATTGTGATTGTACCTCTTTAAATATCACAAGCAGATATGGAAGGCATTTGTCTGCAACACAACTGGAACACTAATGAGCACGAATATTTCATAGCCACACAACTGTATTTATAAGTATTGTCCATACCTTTCAACAGCCTACAGTGCTTTCCTCCAATGCTCACATTACGCGTCAGGGAACTATCTCGGTTATTTTCCTCTTGTGCAGTTACCAGTTCCCAAGGTGCCAGTGATTCCTGGAAAGGGAAAACCGCGATTAGAACTTTTTTGGGAATACCGTTCGGTAATATGAACTGCCATGACAATTCCTGCATATTTTCCTAGTATTTCAACTAGAGACTTCCCCTGCTTGCCTCAGTTGAAATCTGCAGTCAAAACACCATGGAGCTGTGGCATCCCCTCAATTCTTATACCTTCAATCAGGCCGGTAACTCCGGGTACCACCCCCAGCGGAGTTATCTGGCTACTTGTAATTTGGGTTCCAATGTGAACTGTCAGAACATTTGATAAATATTCCTCTTTGTACCTGCTCCCCAAAAATCAACAGAGAGTCTGGACCCCTCCCCCACATTCACAAAAATGCTGCATTGCACTGGTGGGGCATTTGTTGTCTCCCTTTTATAGCACCTTTGACTGGCCAACTTGCCCCTTACACACACACGCACGCACGCACACACACACGCCCGCACGCAGATCCCTGGACACCCTTGACACACACACTGGAACTGCCTGATCCCAAGTGTGAGAGCAAGACCTAACTACCTCTGGCTCCGATTACTCTGAAAGGCAGAACTTCTTAGGCTGGTGTCCAAAATGCACTTGCAATAATATGAGCATCTATAGCAGAATACTAGCTAGGGGAACCACAACTCACGTCTGACTGCTGGGGAGTCACACCTCACATCTGACTGCTAGGGGGAGCCACACTTCACATCTGACTGCTAGGGGGAGTCACACCTCACATCTGACTGCTAGGGGGAGCCACACCTCACATCTGAGTGCAAGGGGGAGTCACACCTCACATCTGACTGCTAGGGGGAGCCACACCTCACATCTGAGTGCAAGGGGGAGTCACACCTCACATCTGACTGCTGGGGAGAGTCACAACTCACATCTAACTAGCAAGGGCGAGCCAAACCTCACATCGGACTGGCTAGGGGGAGACACACCTCACATCTGGGAGGACATTATAAACCTTTTTCTCTTTCTGTGCTTTGTACTTGCTACTTTCTGTTTCCGTAGTGCTCAGTATCTCCACAAAAAGACTAGTTGGTGCTTTACAAAACTATTAAATATGCAACTAAATAAATATAAAAACATCGAATGTAGCGCCTCGAGAAAATAATTAATTGTATTATTGAGATGAACACCCCATTATTTTGAAATCCCTGAATTCTTCGCCGCCAAAACCAACTTCAACCTCTTGAAGTGTTCTCGAAATATCTCTGGAAGTAGGCCCTTTACCCTGCCTATTGCTTTTATTGATACAGTAAGGCCGCTCTATATGAGGTGGGGACGTGATTGTCTTGCAGTGGGAGATCACGCCCGTACATACTAAGAAAGGGATTAAGGCTAGTATCCTTGCTAGATGCGCACTCTGATATGCAAGTGACCTTTCGAACTCTATTAGGGACAGCTTAGCCTATACTATTTCCGAGATTGAGAAAATTATCGTCATTGATTAATAAATGACCCCAGTTATTTGTGCTATGGCACACAATTATGTTTGCAGTGTCCACACACTGGTCTGTACTTAAGATTTACAAATAATTAAGGATTGTACTAAATGCTTATGGAATTCTCCTACCTGTCTGCCAGAAAGGACATGTACGGAGCTCACTACTCTACTGAGCCTCTTTGTGCTAGTAATGACTATAGATAAAATCTGTCAGGCCAGGCTGATATTCCCATTCTGATGCTTCCCATGTCACAGCAGACCGTACTAAGTCCCTGGTTTTACTCTTCCTGCCATTAAACCCGTTTTCACCCCAGGACAATTGGAACACAGTTTATGTAGTGTTTTCAGCCACATCGCAGTCAGTGGCAGTCAGTGCGCTGCAATCATTGGCTGCCATCGTTGCTCTAAAATGACACCTCTGCTAAAATGCTAATATGGAGGAAGGCATCACGAGACCAAGTGATTTTTGGGAGCCCTTCATTTTAAATGCCCCTAGTTTTTGGATTGGGTGATGCCCTAGGAGGGGCATTTCCTGCCAATGCACAATTACAACGTTTAAACCTTTTTAAAAAAAATATTTGAGTAATTTTTAACTTTTCCCAAAAAATATCCCAGGTCTGAAAATAGCATAGTAAATACTGCTCCTGAACTGTTAAAGTATTCTCGTACTGGAGTTAGAGTGCTAAATTGGTTTCTTCTCAGTTTCCACAAAACATGTAAGCCTGATTTCTCTATAATAGATTCCGTGTTCGCGCTAATGTCACAATGAGGCCCTACAGGTCACAAGGAATCTGTGTGCAGATGTTGCATCATGATCTCTGAAGGTCCTGAAGGTTGGGGGATGTTTGTAGTCCAGAAGCCCAGGCTGTGTAAATGAACACAGTGAGTCCAGCGGCGATGTCCTCGTTCACCTTCAAGGCTTCTTAAGAGTACCTATCTGCAGATCTTACCATGAGCAGAACTCCTCTGCTTGTTGTCAAATAACATTCTTGAATCCACACGTCTGTGCTTGGGGTGGGCATTGCATTGCGCTTACTGTAAATAACGCTGCCTCTATGTACAAGATACATTCTTGGATTGCACTAGATCAGCTTGGTTTTTGTTTCTTGTGTGTTGCAGCTCACAGGATGCAGCCTGTACCTTCCCAGCTCTGGCCCTCCCCTTCGTCTCCTGTACATTCCCTTTACACCGCCCTAGGTTCAGACCAAGAGCACGCAACCGCGCTAGCTTTCCATAATGATACAGCTTAGCCCAGGGCCATTGCAAGGGTGGGCAGAAATGGCATTATTCCTCGCCGCCTCCGTTTTTCAAGGCGAACTCTAAGGCTGTGCAATGTTATTTACAGATTTGGAAGCAAGTCTGTTCTGTTTATTAATGATGAGGCTACAGACACGGGTTACACCAATCGATGAAGCCAGATGCGGAAGCTGCCATGGCTTCTCTTTCCCTGAAGGATATGTTTAACTTAGAAATAGGTGCTTCTGACAAGTCTAGCACATGCTTGCACCATGCTTTGTCGGGCCTTCTTCAGACCCTCCCCAGAATAGGACAAGAAATCACAGCATGATCTGCAGGTGGAACAGAATGTTTCATGAGGGGTACCTCAAGTGATTCAATTCTTCTATTAATGACTCTGCAGTGATGGGGCATAAGGTGTTTGAACTCACTGCCTCCCACACATTAATGCATGTATGCCTACATGCACTCACAGTTGCATACATGCATGCATGTACATTCGAGATGGACAGCTAATAGAGACACTGAACCACAGCCACTCAATGCAGAGGAGACATGCACATCTGCATAATCTACATAGACATACAATGAAAGCGTACCAAGTAACACTTTTCATTGCTTAATATCCCCACAGACCAGAAAAAAATGGAAAGGAGCAGTCCCTCATTGTACTCTAGTGTAGGTGTCCCAGGCCAGAGACTACCCTGATGTAAGGAGCATCACTCTACACAAAGGCTGCGTCTGGAGAACAACTTGAAGTGGATACCTAAAATAAGCGCCATCTCCCACCGGTTCTTAAGAGAATCCACATCCCCTGTCTGCAGTGATTTTATAATGGTACGTGACATTTCTTGTTTCAGTTCCACGTTCTAATTGACCAAGAAAGGGCATGCTCTGCAGATGACGTGTGGAATTATTAAGACTGACAGAGAGGCCTTGTATTTAGTGTCCTTGGGCACTCAGTGGTTACTGGCCAGTATCTCTGGAGGTGCTGATAGTTACCACTGGTGACCCCCTTTGTAGATGTGTCGTTTCAGGGGCAGCAAGGAGAGTAGCAGTGAACATCTACTCAAAGCTGTGGCAGATGGTTTGGACCACAAAGACTTTATAATACTTTATAGGACTTTATATGACATGAAATTCCAATCAATACATTTTATATCCAGGAAAAGGTATGTCTTCGGAAAAGAATTGACCTCCGGTCTTTTACTTACAGGCAGCAAGGTAGGGCAGTTGAATTATAGCTAACACACACTGGAAGAACCGTCAGAGAAAGAGGAATGACAACAAACACAAATATAACGCTTACAGAGTAAGATCCTGAAACATAAATATCATTTGAACCTTCAGCAAATGCTATTCCATAGGGCAACGTTTCAGTGTTCTCAGCAGTTTTTCTGAACTCTCAGGTTTACTATGATTTGTGTTTACTAGAGACATTTCATGAGACACAATTCTGAGAAGTATCAAGTATCCATCTGCGTCTGATACAGTTCCTTACTGGCCTTGGGTGAAAACTGTGAGGGCTTTGTGGTTTTGTGCCCGAGTGGCTCGGATTCTCTTAAAATAGTTCGGCAATCTAAGTAACCCTAAAAGTCACAACCTACATGGCTCAGCACCACTCACTTCCCATGGTTTCGAAACATACCCTAACGCAGAGGTCTTCAAACTTTTTGATGCCGGGACCCCCTCTTAAAAACAATTAGGTGTAAGGACCCCCTCCTGATAAAAATTTCTAGAACCTGGTACTCCTCATCACCAACAATAATAAACATCCCCATTTCGCACAGCAAATAATTTTTACTGCAAGGAAATAATATTAAACAGTGTTTAGCAAATCAAAGATCAGTGAGTGTGGGGGCATGGTCAAGGGTGTGGCTAAAAACAAAGGTCCTCATTTATTAGGAATTGACATGGGGCAGAGCTGCAAGTCTTCTTGCTACACTTTCACACTCTCATTACAAAAAGGCAGGAATGGGCCGTATTTATGAAATACAGTACATTTCTGTCCTTTCCCCCTGCGCTGGCGCACAATTGCTGCTTAGTGCCAACATAGGCAGGATTGTATTTGTGCAGGAAGGGGCACCTTCCTGCACAAAAACAATCCAGAAAGGCATTGTACCTCTTTCTACATGTGTGGCAGATAGCAGCAAACATGGAAAGAGAAAAGAATAAGGAGAAATTAAAACATTTCTCCTCATTGTGCCTGCTCTGGGGAGGCGTAAGGTTTTGGCACTGCTCCAGTTTACGTGATTTTGTAAATCTAGGGCAGTGTCAAAATCCATCTGTGTTGCATAGGAACACCCACCACTACGCCCGTGGAAGCCTCCTTGACGCAAAGTAAGGCAATGCAGCGACTTGCACTGCCTTGCCTTACTCCATATCTACAAGGCCATTCAATCCGCTCAGGGTGGCTCTGAGTCAGCTCATAGGTACGATTGAGAGGCTTGTGATGCTGGAGCATCAAAAAAAGTGATGCTCCAGCAGCGCAAGCCTCTCATAAATAAACCCAAAATATTCTCTAAATCTTTTTAAGTCTTTCACCGCCAGGTAGCTACATATAAAATAATAGCCAGCTGAAATGAAAAATAAATAAAATAAAGTTGTTACTCATTGGGAAATGCACTGCAGTGCATTATGAAACCTCTATTAGTTAATGCACTGCAGAGGTCTGTGTTTAACCAGAGAGCAACATAACTAAATCTTTGTTAGTACAGTTGAGAATAGTGACTTGTGTATTTTTAGTGCCATGAGGTCACAGCCTGTGACAGAAAGCACTGTGAATATATAAAAAGGCATTATTTTATATTTGCATTGCACACAGTATAATATAGGCCACTACAAAAAGGTTTATTATAAAACGGTGCTTCCAAAATGTGGATTTAACTAATATCAGAGCATATGCAATACCTTTTTTTTTAATAGCTGTCCCTTCAACACCTCCAGGTGAAGTGAGCGCTGTGTAAATACAATTACAATTAAAAGCATGCACTTCACAGCTCAGTTGTTAACTCTTCGCACTACCCCTCAAAAAAAATTAATGTTTGTCCTCACAAAGCTTTGATCATTTAAAGCTGCTCCCAAGCACCCTTTACATTTGCAGATCAGCTCGTAGAGCACATTTGCTTTTCATTCAGGAAGCAGAAGCCCTGGGCTGAAAGTCTCCTTAGCTGTCTGTGCGGCTTTCACAGCACAGGAGACTCAAATTAAAGTTCAGCTGAGGCATTTTAGGGATCAGCTGGGGGAATGTGCGACCCCCTTTCCAGGTCTCTACGGCCCCCCTGGGGGTCCCGACCCCCAGATTGAAGACCTCTGCCCTATCGTGATATTGGGCTAGTGGTTTTCTAACTCAGAGTTGTTTGACAAGTAAAGATAAAAGAGTTTGATTGTTATGTTGTCAGCTTTATATCGTCCATGTTTCTCACAGGCCTAGCATGATAGTAGTAGGTTTGGCTGTTGATAGGGTGCCGCTCTGAGCCTTCACAGTGACTGGTTGTCAGGATGACAACACACAATTCAGAGCACCAGGCACAAGGATCTGCAGCCCCTTCTGTAACATGCAAGGGTCATGGAAGTAATAAAAGTGACTGTGATCTGGTAATAATGCCACATAGCCTCAAAACCTGGAACATGCCAGCTGAAGCACCGGACAAAGCACTAAACCAGTGCTCAGTGAGCATGAACATACACATTCCTCTTCCAGAGCAACCCTGGGAGCCACCAGCCGCCACGCCGTTGGTTCATTGATGCCTCGTCATGTGGAGAAGCAGGAGCGCAAGGAATCACAAGGGGAACAGTGGGAAGAACTGATGCAGTCAAGCTTGGCTTGCAGAGTCTATGACAAAGGCTGTTTTAAACTGAAATAGATTCATGCTAAATACAGAGGTTTGATGTGCTCGATTCAGCCGAATATTGGCATTTGTGAATATCTCTCGTAGCCAATTGGTTAACAAATAACTATTTTGTATTTTTCATTCCAGAAACTGGTTGTCCATTCAAAAAACAGAGTAACACAGCTTGTAAGGTTCAGGCACGTCAGTAACTTGAGTTCACTTTTGTTTGAATAGTTGGCCCTTAAAAGAGTCCACACATTGCTTGTCTTCTGCGCACCACGACCCTGAAACCGCCCTCCTCTGCAAAGCTATGTAAGTGCATTTGTATCGCCCCTCTGTGTCCGTGCACTATTACAGACATGGGCGCAGAGGCAGAGATGCTGTCAGAAGTGCACTGATTGTGCTGCCCATAGAAGTGCAACACGGTCAGGGCAACCCCCGAGGGTGCCTTTTGAAAGGGGATTCCATGGCCACCCCAGGCATCGCCCGCAGGCAGGTACAGTCACTTACTGATCTCTGTCCCCACCCCACCTTTGAAGTGCCAGTTGCCGGCTGCACATTGAAAGGCAGACGAGTAGCTTCTCAGAGCCGATTTGCCATTCACTAATGTGCTACCTCCAGGGCGGACATGCGCTCGCGGCTGTGCTGGGCCCGGCCCATTCCTTCTTATTGTCGAGGCATGCAGTCAAAGCTGTGACGTGGTGCAGACCAGGGCTCGGGCCCATATCTTTAATGGGCCTGCACATATATGTAAACATGGGAGACCAATCGATTAGTGGATCTACTATCACCATGGCCTAAGTACGCACGTATAATACAACGATGAATGCACTCCCCTGAAAATATCAGCAAAAGTTTCATTAAGAAATCATATTCTGTTTTTTAATGCCTTATGCTCTCAATGTACACAGCTATTAACCTCTCTGTCATGAATGAGAGCATTGAGAAACACCAAGAAAGATTTTTTTAAATCTGTTTAAAAAAGGTAGAATCGAGATCCTTAATTATAATATTATGAAGATGTTTGTCCCAGGCTCTGTGGACTTCATGTGCCCTCTTCCTTGCCCACTCCGTGCCCAGCCATGCCCTTAATTTACAATCTTGTTTCAATGACTAACCCACTTTACAAATGAGTAACTCACTTAACAGGGTTGGCCCTTCAAGATAAAAGTAAATGACTTTCTTATGCAGAATAATGGCTTCATGGTATCTGTAGGCAATATTCCCTTTGTGATGTCAGTGTTTTTGATATATTTATTTAATTGATATACATTTTACTTATTATTTCACATTGATACTCTCCGTACACCCAGCAGTTCCTGTAGTTTGTGTTCGTAGGGAAGTCCCATGCTATCCATCAATGGTCACTTCAGACTTAAAGTGTCATGAATCTCATTCTTTATTATTAATATCTCCTTATTTATATTGACTCTCAAAAATCATTTTTGAGAAAGAGCTTACAGTTTTAAAAGTATTTATGACTGCGCACACACTTTGATGTACGTTAGCATCAGCAAATGCACTCTGCAGCCTGGCATTGCTCATGGCCAACGTCAGTTCTTTGGTGCATACCTTTAGTGCCTAATCCCTTCATTCATAACACCTGTACCCTAACGTATTTCCTTGGGATGATACCCTCCTGTCCATTAGTGAATATCACTGGTGCACTGATGTATGCTCCTGACACTCCCAAGGTATCCCTTTATCTCTTGGTGTATACAATTGGCACTTTGATGTGTGCCCTTACGAAGCTGAGGCTATTCCCCGCCCCATTTCAACCATTCCTCCTAGGAGTTTATGTTTATTTTTAGTGTTTTAATATTATCCATCTAGGCCCTTTTTCTGCCTGTGTGTAATGGTGACATCCCGCTTGTTCCACCTTCTAAAAATAGGCAGTTGTCTGTTTTCCCACTCAACCTCTTTCTCTATACACTTCTTTCCTCCTATTGCTATTTCCTTGAGACTCTTTTTGGCTCTGCACTGTAATTCCCAGTCCCTGTGACCTCTGCTGTCATTTTAAAGACACCAGCACTGAAGGACCCATTTGCATTGGAAGCATAATTGATGACTTCCTCTGGGAGCTTGCAGGACCAGTAGTCTTGCTTCTGAGACCTGTGTTCTTCCAAGGTTCAGTAGTGAACCACAGCAACTCACACCACCCAATAGTCAAAATAACTCATTTGTAAGAACATGCCATGTGGAACAAGTACCAGAGTGCAATCAGAATATCACATATTGACCCAGAGGGTGTTTGGGAAATGGAGAGTGCTGGGCCTTTACAAAAGACAAAAGTGGATGACCATTCTTATCTGTTTTTGGAATTCATTCATTAACAGACATTTCTGCTTCATATGTTCAGATGATTCATCCAAGATTCTGACTACACTTAAGGAAGGCGATCCCAAAACAACTGGTGGTAGGAACAAATATACTGGGGGAAAAGTCCACCCAGAATTGATGTCACCCATAATCAAAATTGAAATACAATAGCAGAAAATACTTGGGGCCTGCATTAGAGTTTGGCAGAGAGGGCGCCCCATAACAAACACAACAGCGTACCCTGTCTACCAAACCCTTCAGCTGTACCCCTGTTGGTTTAGTAAAGGTAAAGCTTACTCCGACACCCTGATGAAGTTCTGGCGGTTGGAGTAAGGGTATCACACCGGCCACCCTAATTATGACTTATGGTTGTTTTTTTCAGGTCACAACCCAGGAAAACATGGTGGTGATGAACAGATAATTTTTGTATACTCCCACACCAATGGGAAAACTCCTTGGGTGTGGGGTCATTAGTTACTTGCTTCTGAAAAACAAACTTCCATTTTGGGAGTTTCTGTTTGAAAAAAAAAATGGTGGATTGACGTCAAAACCAATGGCAGCCATCCATCAACCTTTTGGTACCTTCAGAGGAACCACCATGGCGACTGTTCCTCTAAGGTTACAGTAATCACCGCTGGACCTGTGTTGATCCCTAAATATGGTGGTCCTTTGCCCGTCTGAGTGGCAAATGTAGTGTCCTCCACCACTCTCAAAGGCCTGTGTACACCATGCTATACTTTAAATCAGGCCCTCAGTGTGTTTTTAATCTCTATGATACGAGGTTATATATATCATGACAGCACAGTTGCCTTCTGTTCACTCTCTTCTTCCTTATTCCAGTGAAGTTGTATTCCTTGTTCCAGTATTAGTGAGAACTGGCCAGTGTGGGTATTAGGTCATGTGATTCCTTTTGTTTGTACTCTCAAATATGGTTCCCTAGGCAACAATCTTGCTTATGGGGCATTTTCAATGGCAGACCTGGCTGTTAAGGTCTATCAGCTTTGTTTCGTTAAGCCACAGAACAAATAAGAGCTACTGGGTCTCAGCCAGAGGGCTGAGGTAGTTTGCCTTTGGTATCTCAGGGTTTATTCTGCTATGGTTCTGTAAAACCGGGCCAAATACAACCCCTTCAGCATTTGACTGTCAGTGGTAGTGATGGGGAGCAGTCACAGGCTTCTCAGAGAGTTAGTGCAGGTGTGCACAACCTCAAAACTCAGTAATCACCCAGCAGCACAATAATTACTTAACCAACCCAGTGCTTCACTTTGGTAAAGAAAAGAGCTTAAATTCATATGTAAAACCTTATGCTTTACAGAACAGGCTACATATATCGTTACTTGACTGGTAATTGTGTTACTGTGCATTGGGTCCTGCCCCTTTTCCCCATCTCCCAGGTGTCCCTCTTTTGTGTCATTCGGCCTCTCTTCGAAGTTCAGTCTGTCTAGGGCAGGTATCAAGGCTCAGGAACAGACTGGAATATATAGTGCGCAGAGCTGCCTTAAACACTGCCCTTGTTACAGTTCTTAACACAGTGGAGTTCAGCCCTATTAGTGCGGCCAGCAGGGACCTTAAACATACGTCCTTCTCATTTCATCTTCTGGAAGGAGACGTGCTGGAAGGAGGTTCTTTCTCCATCTGGGCAGAAGTTGCAGCAGGTAGCAATTAAAGCTGTTTCAGAGAGACCTGTCACTCGTTTGGGGCTGTGGTGATGATGCTGGTCTCCAGCTAATGATGAACCAGCTTCTGAGCTTAGATGATAGAGGCATTGGGCTGAGAAAGTAAGAGGGCACACTGGCATGTCCCACTCAGGCACAGTTTTTCGATTCCTGGCACAGTCCTCTCGGCACAGTTCTTTGAAGCAGCAAAGCAGTCTACTATTGCACAAATTCTTGACTGCAGCTGCAGTGTCTGCTCGGGCAGAGTTTCCTGATGTAGTTTTAGCCTAAAAACGTTTATACAAAGACACTACACCCATGCTTACAGGGCACGCAGATCACTCTCCTCACTTTTCCTGTTCAGGGAGACCCACACACCCCTGAGAGTCAAGATACCTCTCATTCTCCATGGGCGGTCACATCCCATGTAGGGTTGGGCAGCTCCACCCCTCTCTCAGCAGGCTGGTTGGCTTCTAGGTGCTACAGGCCCGAGGAACAGCTTCTTCCAACCAGGCAAGATTCAAGTCATATCCCCTCACCTCTGAGAAGCTGGCTGTCAGGTAGACACCTGCTCTGGTTGCACAGCAGTCCTCTGAGCACTCTGCAGAGCACACTCTTCCTTGGTCAAATGGAGAGCAAATAGAGAGTGGAACTATAACAAGAAATGGTGCCCACGTTTATAAAATCACAGCAGACAGGGGATGAGGATTCTCTTCAGTACCGGTTCGGTATGGCGCTTTTTCAGGCATCCTCTTCAAGCTGTTCTCCAGACACAGCCTTTGTTTAGAGTGAAGTTTCTTACATCAGGGTAATCCCTGGCCTGGAGCCACCACAACATAGCCACAAAGGAGTGTAAGCTTTCTGGGCTTGGGACAAATTCTCATCCCATATTCAGGGCCTCAAACTCTGCTGCCATAAAGGTTATTGGACTCAAATTAACCACTAGGTCGTTGTTCTGCTTGGGCCTGCCTGATTGTTTTCTATGCCCTTGCGCCTGGTTAAAATTTGAGGTTCCTCCATCCATTGTACCTTGGCGTCCTCTTTTTCATTTTGTTTTCCTCTGCCCCTTCCTCTCCCTAAAAAAGGAGGTCTTGCATTTTGGTTTGGGCACCTCGACTGGAAATATGGATAAGGGTGAGGCCACACACCTGATGAGTATTCTGGATGTGGGGGCCCAGATGTGGCAAATAAGGTTGATATAGCCTTTCCTCAACACCACTACTACTACTACCACCAGACATGAGGGACCAAACAAAACTGTAGGTTGCCTCTTTCTATAGTAGTTTCTACTTTGTTATTGTTGTGCAACGTTGTTGTCTTTTGTGTAATATTCATCAGTTGAGTATGGAAAGGTAATTTCATGGCTGAATTTCTTAATATTTTTATGCAATTTGGGAATCTTTGGCTGAGTAAGAAATTCCTTGTGTTATGCATATCTTTTTTAATTTCATCGAGTCTCTTTTTAAATTTTGTTATTTGGCCTACTGTTTTGAGATTACCTTCGCTCGTCTGTATCTGAATAAGCATTGTTTGAAATTCTCTTGGCTGTCATAATGATTAACATGAGCCAGTCACTTGTGCATGTCCAGGCAATATATGACCGTTTTTTTAAATATGGCACTAGGAATTGTCCCAACCCCAAAAAATGACAGATTCAATATAAGGTGCGAACTGGCACATTCTTTTTAGGAAAATTAGGCTTAAGGCCTTTTTCCCGGACACTTTAAAACCACAAATTGAGTTCAAGAATATGGACCTTAGAAATAGGTCCTCCTTCCAGCCAACTTTACCTGCCACATTTGGGACCCCACATACAGAATACTCATCAGGTGTGTGGCCTCACCCTTATCCACATTTCTGCCACCAGCATCCCCCCGTCGCAAGACCTCTGCGACAAACCTGCCACCTTCTTCCACCGCAAGATCCAAGACTTCTACAAACATCTACGACAGCTTCCTCCCAGAAAACCAACTCAGCACCAGAATCTACCACCGACCAACCCCCAAAACCCACCCAGACCATCCACAGCTGTTCCACGCTCACCACGGAGGAAACAGAAAGCATCATGAACAGCACCCACTCCGAAGCCCCCCGGACCATGTCCCACACCACATCTACGTCGGAGCCAGCACATCCATTGCCCCAGAGCCCTGGAGCACGATAAACTGCTCCATCAACACTGGACCCTTCCTCAAGGACTGGAAAGACGCTGAAGTACGCCCCCTCCTGAGGAAAACCTTGGTTGACCCATCAGAACTAAAGAACTTCCGGCCCATCTTGCTGCTAACCTATCCAGTCCAAGTACTGTAGAAAGTCATCAACACACAACTACGAAATTTCATCGAGGTCAACAACTCTCTGGACAGCTGCCAGTCCAGGTTCCGCAGCAACCACAGCATGGAGACAGCTCTTCTTGCAGCCATCGATGACATCTGATCACTTCTAGCCCGTGGCCACACCACAACACTCATACTCCTCGACCTCTCAGCGGCCTTTGACATGGTCTCCCACAGCATACTATGCACCAGACTCCACGACGTAGGAATCTGCGGAGCAGCCCTGAAATGGATCCACTCCTTCCTCTACGGAAGGACTCAGAGGGTCAGGCTCCCCCCCTACACATCTAAACCCACAGGAGTCAGCTGCGGAGTTCCCCAAGGATCCTCTCTGAGGCCAACTCTTTTCAACATATACATGACCCCACTTGCAGCCATCGTCAGAAGCCACGGAATGAACATTGTGTAATACGCCGATGACACACAACTCATCATTTCCCTCACCGAAGACCCGGACATGGGCAAAATGAATTTCCACTCAGAAATAGAAGCCGTAGCCACCTGGATGAGAGAAAGCTGCCTCAAGCTCAACTCTGACAAGACAGAGCTCATCATTTTTGGAAACGCCACCTCAGCATGGGACAACTCCTGGTGGCCCTTATCTCTCAGCACCCCTCCTTCATCGACTGGGCACGCCCGCCACCTAGGCATCATCCTTGACTCCTCACTATCTATGACCCGACAGGTAAACTCAGTCACCTCCTCCTGTTGGTACACCCTCCGCAAACTCTGGAAAATTTTCAAGTGGATCCCAGCAGACTGCTGCAGGACAATCACCCACGCCTTAGTCACAAGCAAGCTTGACCACGGCAACGTTCTCTACACTGGCACCACAACGAAAAACATAAAAAATCTGCAACTCATCCAGAACACCGTCGCCAGACTTGTCCTTAACCTCCCATGCCAAGAACATATCTCCCAGCACCTGAGGACCCTCCACTGGCTCCCAATAGAAAAACGAATCACCTTCAAGCTACTCACCCAGACGTACTAAGCCATAAAAAATGTAGGACCGGCCTACCTGAACCACTGCATCTCCTTCCACACCCCCGTCAGATCCCTCCGCTCCGCTCAACTGGTTCTGGCCACTTTCCCTTGCATTTGAAAAACCACCACCGGAGGATGATCCTTCACCTATATCGCAGCAAAGAGCTGGAACAATTGGCCCCTATACCTCGGACAAAGCCCATCACTCACCATCTTCAGGAAGAACCTCAAGACAAGGCTCTTTGGATGAGGCTCCACCCTTCCCCTCTACCACCCCCCTGTACCTTGAGACCCCCACGGGCGAGTAGCAGCACTTTACAAGAACTGATTGACCGATTGACCCCAGCTACCAGCACAGGCCATTCCTGCAGTGGTACAAACCTATGAATTAGCAGTTACCAGGGAAGCTGAAGCTCGTGATATCATCAACAGAAACCCTTATCTCAATTTGTTCAATCCAGAGAGAACAGCTCTCAAGAATCTTGAGAAAAATTACAGTGTGTTTTTAAACCAGCAGATAATGGAGGAGCAACAGTGATTATGCCTTATGAAATGATGAGAGTATAAGTGACTCCTTTCTGATGGTAACAGCTATAGAATCCTAAATGATGACCACAGTCGCCATCTAACGGCTTCCATAAGAAATATAGTGGAGGAAGCTTAGGCCATGGGTTTTGATTACTGAACATGAGGCTGCTTTGCTTATAGCCAAATACCTAGAGTTGCCCAATTCTTAATCCTCCCTAAAATTCATAAGAACAAATTCCCAGCTCCTGGGAGACCAGTAGTTTTGGGGATTAACTCCATACTCAAACCTTTATCTCAATTTTGTGACCGGTTCCTTAGGCCCTTGGTAAGCGAAATGTCTTTGTTTCTTAACAACACAAAAAGTGTTCTCTGTCTTCTGAAGGACCTCCATTTTTAATCTAATACTGACCTCCTGATGACAATGGATATAGAAGCACTGTATACCAGTATCCCTCAGGAGCAGACATTACAGGTCATTGAAACCATACTGAGAAATACTGATATTGACACCATCACTCCTATTCATTGCCCTTACGGACAATTTCTTTGAGTACAACAGGACTTTATACCACCAGAGCACTTAGGGAAAATCTACTGACTAGACAATTTTTGTGCAGTAGGCATCATTGCTCGGATATTGATACATTCAAAGAGCAGGTTGAAAGACTTACTGACAAACTTCAAACCCCTAAGCATGCCTCAGGCCTGCCATTTCAGAGCCTCTTTGTGCAGTTTTATACTGTGATGTCGACCTGGCAAAACAACCCTTTTGCCAGGCCCGAACCTGCCCTTTTCATACATATGTCACCCCTAAGGTAGGCCCTGGACTACCCAGAGTGCAGGGTGGAATGTATTTTAAAGGCAGGGCATGTACTTTTAAGTTTTACATGTCCTGGTACTGAAAAGCTCCCAAAGTCATTTTTCGCTATAGCAAGGCCTATTTCTCCCATAGGATATCATTGGGATTACCTTATTACATCTCATAAGTGTATTTCACAATCTGGAAGAGATACGTTTTTCGAGTATGGTGTCTCTGGACTCACAGTTTAAAATCACAACTTATGATTAAGTCGAAGGTTAAATTGCAGTTCTGAAAATACTACTTTTAGAATGTTGCCAACCCCCTTAGCGCAATGAGACCTTTACGGGTGAGTAGCTGCACTTTATAGACATTGATTTGATTTCTTACTTTAGCCATTTGGTGCCTGTTGCCTGTCTCTGAATACACTCCTAGAGTAGGTGACAATTGGGGTTTTGTGCATTCCCTCTGGACAGCCACACACAGAAGGAGCTTAAGTGTGTCTGGATGGGACATCCACATCCTGATGGGCCATCCTGGGCAGGATGGGATGGAGGAGAACCGCACTGCCCCACACTTACACCTGAATGGGCTGTGTCCTGTCCCCAGACAAAGGGCTGCATACCCTCCTCTACTAAGTCTGGAGCCATAGCAGGAAGGGAGGACCTCTATGCACTTCCGTACCCTTTATTTGAATTCTTCCCCACTTCAAGGCACAATTGGGTATAAGTACTGGACCACAGACACCACCACTTCAGTACACCTCTGAACCTGTGGATACTCTGCCAGGAAGAAGGACTGGGACTGTTGTGCTGCTAGAAGGACTGCCACTCTGCTTGACTGCTCCTTTGCTGGATTCCTGCTTTGCTGAGCTGACCTGCTGCCCGCTGTCCTCTTGCCTATGAGTGAGAAGGACTGAACCTGAATCTCTACAACCCAGAACCCAGAGTGACTCCAACGGCTGGCTGACTAGTCTCCTGTTTTCTGAAGCCTCAAGGACAGAAAGACTTCCAACTTAACCTGTAGCTGCACCTAGACTCTGTCAGCTGCCAGCTGTGAGTCTGCCATGCCAAGTGATTCCACCCTAGTCCTGGAAATAAGGCCTACAATGCTTCTTCAATCAACCCATGCATCATCATTGGGACTGGTACATTTTCATCATTGCACAGATCTGAACCAGCACATCTTCAACTTTGTGTGGATCAGAACTGGAGCACCCTTGCCAACGAGTGGAGTGGAACCAGTGCATTGCCTTCGGAACCAGCACATCACCCTCAGAATTGATGCATCCTCTGCAACAGGAGCAGAACTGAAGCATTACATTTGGGACCAGCACATTGCCCTCAGACCCGACGCATTGCTGACTTTGCGAGGAGAAACTGATGCATCTCCTTCTGTTCTGATCGGGACTGATGGTTCACCTCAGCTTCACCCCGTATCTTCCTCAAAGTCGATGCAACCAGGGTCAAGGTACTTTGGTTCAGTGGGGCTTAGTGGGTGCCTGTATCTAACCCACGCTCCATCGCAGTCATCCTGAACTCTTGATATTGTCCTGGTCCAGCATGACCAAATATCTCTGATTGCCACTTCTTGTTTCTAAGCACGTTTTTTTGTACAGTTTATTCTTTAAAAAATCCATTAATCAAATACTACTTATTGGATTTTTGTTGTTTTGATCTTGTTTTCTTTATAAAACTAAGCTCTATTTTCCTAACCAGGTTTTTGTGTGGTGAACTGTTTGAAGGGTTTCACGAATACTTTACACATTGCCTCTTAAGTTAATCCTGACTGCTCTGTGCCAAGCTACAAGAGGAAGAGCACAGGTTAAGTTAGGGTGTGTTTGTAACTTACACTGAATAGGACTGTGGTTCCTGCTTGGACAGGGTGCATACTCAATTTCTAACATACAGTGTATGACATGGTTCATGATAATTGTGATCAACACAGACCTACATTTTGACCATTTTATAGCTGAACAGGTGTACATCAGAAGACTTCAACCTGAATAGGAACTATGAACACATATCTTTGCCCCCTGTATTATATGGTATAATTCCAAATTCATGTGGTGAGTGAACACTTTGACCTTTTTCTATTTTTTATATATGTATTTATTTTCATTCCTATCATAGGACTACAGTTCCCATGCACCAACATTAAGAGTGCAATGGGACTCTCCAGACGCCTCACAGCAGAGATGTTCAGCGCGTTGGACACGTGATGACCCCGATTGGACGTCACTCGGACTGTGACTTTTGTGACATTTGTGATTATGAATTGTGACCTTTGTTAACTGTGTCGATCACAGAGTGTATATTTCGAACCCTTTTTATTCAAATAGCTGAACAGCAGTACTGTTCATACCACAATATGTGCTATGAATATATCTCTTTACCCCCCTTGTTGTATTTCACTGTCCTGAAAACGCACTCTGGCCTTGATAATTCCCCATTGCAGTTCTACGTTTCCCAGGTACCTGCACTGGGCACACAAGTAATTAAGCCCCCTCGAGTATCGCACATCAGAGCTGCCAAGTGTGTCAGAATCAAGAGTCTCACTTTTGGGGTGAAGCTTTCAAAACCCTTATACTTGGTGCGTTGTTGATGGGTTATGAAAGTGTTTTGACTGTCGGGTTGCTAGCATTATACACGCTGGCGAGCATTATACACACTGGCAACCCGTCCGTAGGACTTAATTTCTCTGGCATCCGCACTGCACGTGCGATGATAATACTTCAGGCACCGCTTAGTTGCGCTGCCGACTGTGTGTAAATAGGTGCCACAAATGAGCTGCCTTTACCCCCGGGAGGAGCAGAAACGCTTAGTAGGGTTGAATAGAGGGTGAGACCGTTGAAGAAGTAAGTGCCCTTGTTGGAGTGTGTCTTTTAAAATCAATATCAATACGAAAACCTTGCAATATATTGTGTGATGAAGCTGCGTTGAAAATGTGTTAACGTAGAAAATAATGCACGCTTTGAAATGTGCCCGCTGGGAGTGGTTACCAATGTATACGAAGACTAATGAAAAGGCTTATTAATTCTGAATTATTATGCAATAATGTTTGAATTGTATTAGTATATCATAATTAGAGTTGTGTGTTAAGAGTTTGCTTTTTTAAATCAGAAGGCCATAGCTTAGCGAAGGTTTGGGCCTAGCTGCCTGGCCTCATATTGAATTGTATTTTCTAACGTGTAATGTGCTGTTTTCCTGAAGGACATGAAGCTGTATTTTTCCAGGAGTTATGTATGTGTAGCCGTAGTAAATTCTTTCTCATGAGAACCGGTTTGCTCAAGGCGACGTTCTTGCTAGATGCAACAGTGTAATTTGTAACAGGTGCAAGGTTAACCGTACTAGGAGAAGACAATGAAGACACTGACTGGAGCGCAAAGTGTAACATTCTCTACCTGACATTCCAACCGTTGAAGACGTCAATAACATGGACCAATCCGCGACATGGGAACTGCAAGTTGTGGAACGTTCTAGTAAGGTGCTTACCGAATTATTGGATAGAGATAATAATGTATCAAACTTCATCCAATGAGGAATTAGGGAATGGTTAGACAGTTTTGATTTAATGGCAAAACCTAAGAAAATAGACACACTTCTTACACTTTAACGGGGACTCTTACCCTTGCCATTTGCCATTCCTTTGCTATGAGACTTTTGCTGTTATAATCTTGAATCTTGAAATCAGTAAAGACCAGCTGATTTAATAGTCAGTTTATTAGCAGACTCCTTGCATAGCACCTTCACTTCTCACTGCATCTGACAACCAGTACTTTACTTCATCAACATTCTAAGGTGCACTCCAGGTTGTACCATTAGTCAACATTCCACAGGAAGGAATGGAGTGCACCATTTTACTAATGAGAATACTACAATTGGGATAATATGGAAATGGTAATGGGAAAAATGGTTTAGGAGAATAATAACAGTATTATATATACTTAGGACAACATACTATAATACTTATGTTTGAGTTACTCCAACAATAATATTACAACAAGGACTTCTTGCCAGTTGCCATATTTTAGTTTAGTTGTCCTGTCACCTTAATCCATTCTCTGCCCATTCTTGCCTGATGCTAACTTCTCCTCTATCTGAGGGAAGTAATCCGTTCTGTAGCTATGCTATATTGAGACTCTGCCCCGTCCTATCTCTGCTGATGGTGAATCGACTGATGTCCTGAGGACGAAGACTGACGCTGTTTGCTGATCTGTTGGATTGGTAACTATCTGATGCAAATTGTAATGTCTGTTTGCCTTTTCTTTCTAGGTACCAACTGCTATTTTGATAGAGGCCTTAGTTTGGATGTTTTCTAAATTTGTGTTCACTAAATGTTTTGCATGAAGTCCAACATGCTAATGCTAATTTGAGGTTAGTTAAGGTGTTCACTAATATTATGTGCAAATAGACAAATGACTGAGTTCTTGCTTTGTTGATTCATGTACTAATGAGACTCTGCTAAGTTGATTTGTATAATGATGTGCCTAGATGCTGAATGAAAATAGTAGATGTATTGATTAAGTTGCGCTTTGATTATTGATTGGATTGTTTTGGCGTGGGCTTATTGCAAATGAGATTAACAGACATGATATTAGATTGTAACCAATAAGGAAATAAATATCTTAACTTTTGACTAAACTGGTGTGGTTATTCGAACTGAGAGGTCATGGTGTATTCAATTATTGATTTTTATTAAATGTTTATCGACTAGTGATTGTTGTTATTGATTCTTTTTTGATCTATTGATTGGTGATGGCAAGAAAATCTTTCGTACTGGGGAGTTCCCAAACGTGGTCCTAAGGTTTGTCGACCTAAACGCGTCTCCTGGTAAGTTTACTTATCAAGGCTCTGACACGCTAACACCCTTGATTTGGATGCCCTCTTTTCTATTTCTCTACTCATAATTCCTTGCTTAACCTCAAGTTGCTTACTTTAGTGTCTCTGCAGTATGTGACTACTAGGCTCCACTCTTTGACTCCTCCATAGTGTCTGAATATGCCATGTTTAGGGTAACGGAATGCGTGGATTGTATTGCATGGTGTTTTCCACACACCCACAATTGTTACCTCCTGCTAGTTAGTTGGAGTGAAAACTCACAGTGTTTTAATGTTTGCATTGCTCATACACACTTTTCAGTGCTTACAGAATGGGCACAGCATGTTTACCAGGGAAAACCAATTCAGTTGGTCACTCTTGTGTTTATTTGTATGTCCTGTGCTGTCATGCTTTATTATTTTGTTTAAATGTCTTTAATGTAATTTCATTTCTGTGATCTATATTTCTTGTTACAGGACCTCATGAATTTCAAGTGTCAAGTGAATCTTTGACCCATCAGAAAATTACCATTGGTATTATATGTACAGTCTCGCCTCGCTGAGCTCTGAAGTGGTGGGCAGGTGTGGCGCGCTGGGAGAGGCGGTGGGGGAACATTTAACTAAATAAAAATAAAAACTTACCTGCTTCGTTGCCGCCGCGCCACTCCTTTTTCCCTCGTCACTCCAAGCACAGGCTCCCAGCCTGCCCTGCGGCCATCCTGACACTGCGCAGTGTTAGGATTGGCTGGGAGTGCCCAGACAGGGCACTCCCAGGCAGACTAGGAGCCTGTGCCTGCTCTCTCCAGTCTGGCAACACAGTGCCGGGCTGGAGAGTGTACAGTGTGCATATGTGTTTGGCCGGCCAAACATACATGCGCACTGAGGGGAGTGCACAGTGCACTCTCCTCATCTCTGTCATCCCCCATGGCCCGCCCCTTTCACAACGAAAGGATAATAAACTTAGTTTCTCATACTTTTGTTGTAAAAGGTTTGCAGCGGCTGCTGCTGGGGGGGCAACGCTTCTCCACCATAGCGCAGGAGCTGTCCCTGTATATGTATGTGTGTGTATATAGATAGGGACACACTTTAGACTCTAAATTATGTCTTACACTTCCCATATTCCTTTTTTCAATCTTCTCCTCACCACCCGCTTAACAAAGTGTAGTACATTGGGAAAGTGATCAGGATTTTTAATCCTTAACTGAATTATTTGCTTCTTTCTCTCTGTAAGACCCCCAACGTAACAAAAGGGCCTGCCAGCATTTAGAAGATTCTTTGGCAAGAGCGGGATGACTGATGATGACGCATGACACCCGGGGGGTGTGAGATCATCACGGATATTTTTGGTAATATCCCTTAGGTCCTCTGAATTGACAACGGGGACACAGAAGTATCCTCAGGACAAAGGGTATTTATGTTTATAGAGGATAGAGGGGTTTCACTGCTATTCTGATGTCACTGAAAGAGATGACTAGTGGGGCAACGATTATGGGAGCAGGGTCGGTGGGGCTGGGCAGTGGACCAGGTCTGAGAACTTATGAGTGACGACATGACAGCAGCCCCTATCACAGTTTACCTTCACTTCATTCACTTATGCTATTCACAGAAACCCTGTGTAGATTGCATTTTTGTATTATCTTCTATTGTTTTAGTCTGATGGGTAAAATTATGTTTATTGTCATAAATTTAGGAGAAAAAGCATTGGCCACATTTTGTACCGAAACAAATGGCCTCGTTTAGAAACCTTTGATCACTATGGGCCAGATATACGTAAAGACGGGTTGCAAAAAGTGAACACAAATTGTGCTCCAACCTTTGGTGACTAGTGTTTAATATTGAAATGCAACCTATGTACTGATAGGTCGCATATAAAAATTTCCAGCCACAGTGGGTCACAGAAATACCGGTAGAATGAATTAATTATGCGTTCGCTATTTTGCTCCCCGGGGATGGTGGCCTGCAAGGGACAGAAGACCGCCATCTTTGTGTTTGCATTCCATTCTCCTTAAAGGGACTAGTAAAATCGCATTTAGGAAAGCATTTAGGGGAGAAGATCCCGCTTTGATAATCTGGTACCACATCCTATTAACTTTTCAATGGTTTACAATCCCAATTTCGAGTACAAAACCTTGCTACATCCCATTCCACATCACAATTATTGCAATTAGGACTTTCCATGTGTGGGCCAGTAGTCTGCCACTCTAGTGACACATGTAGAAAGATTTGGTCACAACTATGGGTTCACAAAACATGCTAAGATGCCACCACTGCTGTACATGCAAATTCCGCTGCTGTACATGCAAATTCCAGAACAGGGCCATAGTCCACTGTCAGTAAAAGATGACACACTAGATGCACCCCTCCAAGATATTGGACAGATTCAGAACCTCACTCTTGTAAAAGTACAGGTCCAAGCGGCTGCACACACTAAATTAGTGTGAGCCTCGAGCCAAAAATCAAAAATCGATTTCTCATTGCAACTTGGATTGCGTCTGTAAACCTATTTTTCCAGTGCCAAACCCTGTGATCTTTCAAATAGCAGAGTTTACAATCGTAAAATAGCTTTACATCTGGCCCTTTGTCGTTAGTTCAAGCAGATGTTTAAATGCTGTTATTTCAAGCAATCTGTGTGTCAGGAGTTTCTGGAAATTGAAAAAAGGTCTTAGGACCTATTAAGTTATGTAGCTGGTTTTATGGAATTAGCCTCTGAAATAGAACGGCGAGAGGAAGGTCAAGTTACTATTTTCTATACAGAGGATTGAAACAACATTAAGGATGTATAATCTCATATTTCCTATTCCCTTGATGAGCATGATGTTCTTGATGGGCTTATTTACTTAGCTATGCATGGTGAAAAAATACAAGAAAAGAGAAAGTGAAAATGAAGAATGTATTTTAGACGAACCTTATCTTCTGTTAAAGAATCGGCCCAGAGTTACCTTTTCTCCCCCGAGGCGCTCTGATGCCCTTTGTTTCCGGTTCATGCCATATAAATCTACAAATAAAATAAATACATTGGTAGGAGAGGTTCTGGCAAACAACTATTACACCTTCCTGCAAAAGTCAATAATACTCCAGGCCTGGCTGAGATATTGACGGAGGGGTTACTCCATCACAACAGTGACGGATATCCCTCAGCTGAAATCTAAATCCCACGGGACTTAATGGGATTCATATTTTAGCGACAGGGTTCTGTCACGGTTGTGATGGAATAACCCCTCTGCTAAAATCTAAATCAGGCCCTCTGTCTGTTATGCCTTTCTATGTGGTAAGTGACATTAAGTGGGTTGAGGACAATAATTACTGGGGAGCTTCAGTAAAATAAATATGTGGCACTTTTGTTGCATAAGTATACAAATGCCTAATATAGGTCAGGCTAAAGTAATTCAGGGTTGGTTTATCTGCTATGGGATTTGGAATCTTCATACACCAGAGTAAATCAATGCATTTCATTTGTGATGTGCGAAAATTCTTGTGAATTCTTGCAGATTTGCTTGAATCGGGGCCAACCTCGTGATGAGACTGTCTGTCTGTCATTACTTTTTGATGTGTCTTCTGAGAAGGAGAGATACTCATTTTTAAAAGTGTAGTAACTTGTCATCTTGGGTTCCTCCATGTTTACAACGGTGTAGGTTATCGCATGTTCTTTGCAGGACATCATGGAGTTCCCTTCACTTCACTTGTGGTGAACTCCTCTAGGCAGGATGGCTTGATTGGAAGGCTTTTATCTTTGCAAGCATTGGAGTTATTGTTTTTTTCCAGAATCTCACTGGTCGAAGATTAGCATTGAAGGACAATAGCACGCTGCTTTCGTCATATCCAGGCTCTGTTTCAGCTGGTTTGCCTACATGTGACCCGTATTGCGATTCTCTTTATGGTCCCAGCACAGAGCCTGTTTGGTACCGAGTCATTAGAGCACAGCTTTGGAAGAGCAACTTTGCCACCTTTTACCTACGAGGTCTTTGGGGGTCATTCTGACCCTGGCGGCCGGTGACCGCCAGGGTCACCGACCACGGGAGCACCGCCAACAGGCTGGCGGTGCTCCCAAGGGCCGCCGCGGTCAGAAAGGGTAAACCGGCAGTCTCCCGCCGGTTTACCGCTGCCCCATTGAATCCTCCATGGCGGCGGAGCGCGCTCCGCCGCCATGGGGATTCAGACACCCCCTACCGCCATCCTGTTCATGGCGGGAAACCCGCCATGAACAGGATGGCGGTAGGGGGTGCCGCGGGGCCCCTGGGGGCCCCTGCAGTGCCCATGCCAATGGCATGGGCACTGCAGGGGCCCCCGTAAGAGGGCCCCACAAAGTATTTCAGTGTCTGCTTTGCAGACACTGAAATACGCGACGGGTGCAACTGCACCCGTCGCACCCCTGCAACTACGCCGGCTCAATTCTGAGCCGGCGTCCTCGTTGCAGGGGCATTTCTGCTGGGCCGGCGGGCGCTCTTTTGGAGAGCGCCCGCCGGCCCAGCGGAAATGTTTGAATGGCTGCCGCGGCCTTTTGACCGCGGTGCGGTCATTTGTCGGCGGTACCTTGGCGGACGGCCTCCGCCATCCGCCAAGGTCTGAATGACCCCCTATGTTTGTTGTGATTCTCAGCGGTCACTGGAAGGTCAAGAGGAAGAATAGTTGGTGTAGAACATAGACCCAGAGAAAATGGTATTTCACATTTCTGCTAATTTCAAGGACCCTCTCTACACACAGCGTTCTCACATATAGTCAAACACCCATTGCGTGATGTGCTTTAACTCAATCACATACTAAATACTTCTTAACTTCCATGTTCACAGCTCCAGGTATTGGCGCAGAGCACAAGGGTGATATTCGGGGTCAAATCAATAGTAATCAAACTGTTGCCTTTCTAATGCTCTTCATGATCACAAACACCTAGCAGTCCTAGAGGTAGTAACTGGTCACACAGCAAAGGTTCACCTACTCCCTCATCCTCTAGCGAATGAAGGTGTGTCTCAAGGGCAAGGAGGGCAGCGTAATGCTGACTGCTTAACCCCTTTGCTGCTGCCCCCCAGCTATTTGGGGTAGTTCACAGTTAGGCCCCCATAACATTTTGTCAATATAGGATATCCACTCCCAATTTGCGTCTTTTTTTCCCCAACATCCTGGGGGTTTCAAAGGAACTCAGGGTGTGTGAATTCCCCTGGAGAGGACTGAGAAAATAGGCAAAATATTGTTTTGGGAGAAAAATGGGGAAAAAAAGGGCTGCAGACGAAAGTGTCTGTTTTTTTACATTTGGAAGGTGCAAATGCAGAGAACTACAGTTGGTAATAACACGTGCTCTACTATTCTGTGTTCCCTTGAGACTTCCAATAAAATGGTACCTCACTCGTGTGGGTAGGCCTGGTGCCCATGACAGGAAATGGCCTAAAACACAACATAGATGCATCAAATTTTTCCACGCAAAACGGACTCATTTTTTGCGAAGTGGTTAGATGTGGTTCAGCAGGCACCTAGGAAAACCTAGCAAACCTATACAATTCTAAAAACTAGACACCTATGGGAATCCAGGATGGGTGGCTTGTGTGGCTTTCATCAGGTTCTTTTACTCAGAATCTCTTGCAAACTTCAAACTTTGACTAAAAAACACATTTTCCTCACATTTCTGCAATGGAAAGTTGTGAGATCGGCACAGGGCCACAAACTTCCTTCCACCCAGCATTCTCCTATGTCTTCTGATGAAAATGGTACCTCACTTGTGTGGGTAGGCATATTGCCCACAAAAGGAAACCTCCCAAAACGCAACATGGATACATCAAATTTGTCTATGCTAAACTGACCCTTTTTTGCAAAGTGGGTAGCTGTGGTTTTTGGGCCCTACCTCAGCTGGTACATAGGGAAACCTAGCAAATCTGCACATTTTTTAAAACTAGACACCTATGAGAATCCAGGATGGGGTGATTTGCGTAGCTCTCACCAGGTTGTTTTAACCAGAATTCCTTGCAAATCTCATAGCTTGCCTAAATAAACACATTTCCTCACATTTCTGTGATGGAAAGTTCTGGAACATTAGGGGAGCAACATTTTCCTACCACTCAGCATTCCCCTTGGTCTCCAGATAAAAATATACCTCACTTGTGTGAGTGGGCCAAGTGCCTGTGACAGGAAGGGCCAAAAACATGTATAGTTTGAGGGGGAACCAAAGCGGGTCCAAAAGGGCAGTTTTCTTTTGATATGTTTTTAGGCAGACTCTGCTTTGGGCACCCACACAAGTGAGGTATCATTTCTATTGGGAGACTGAGGGGAGAGTGCTGGGTGGTTGGAAATGTGTGGTTTGTTTCTGTTTCCCAAAGAATGTGGCACAGAGATGTGTGATTTTAGTCACATTTTGAGGTTTGCAGGCTATTGTGTGAAGAAAACGGTTTGGGATAGCTGCGAAGCACACCACCCTGGACTCCTCCAGATGTCTAGTATTCAGAATTGTCTGGGTCTGGTAGGTTTGTCCAGGTGGCAGCCTACCCAGCCAAAAAAGTGCAGCTGTTCACCATTGCAAGTGGGAAAACTCTGGGAGTTATCCAAACTCTCCTGGCCTAATTTGTAAAAACAACACACAACAAAATCAAATATCCTTTTGCTTGCCATTGGGGTGAAATGCTTTAGTTTGCAGGGGAGCAGAAATACTGTTTCCCCATTTTTGAGGAGGTGGGGACATGACCATGCCTATGGCATTGTGAGTGTACTTCTTGGAAGAGCAGTTTGTTGTAGATATGGCTCAGTGGACTTAATGTATGACCACATTGTGGAAAGCAATATTCTTCCTAATGACGTGGCCTATTGTATGCCCAATGAGTCAGAACTGTGGTGTAAAAGGAGCTGTGTAATACATGGGAGCATGATAGCCATGTATAAAAGGCCATCTTTAATTTACTGATAACATTTGGGTTTTGCTATTTCTAATCACCAGTAACAAAGAGATGATGCAGCTGCGCAATTGTTATAAGGAAGGTGATCATGTTTTATAAAAAATAAAATACTATCTACCAGACAATAAAAGTCAGTTTCAAGTCACCTCAGATTTCCATGACCCTATAAAGGAACTCAGCCAAGGTCATGGAAATCCGAGGTGACTTGAAATGCGTGGCATGGGGTACTTTATTCCACATATCTAGGCAGAGAAGACGTTACAGTTGATGAATTAGGGGATCGAAAAAAGTCAGTGAGGGTAATGCGGGCAATACATTTGCTACTTTGACATTGCCCTCTATTTTGACACCATAGGCTTTAGTGAGTTTGCATATCAGACACGGAAGAAGCCATTGTTCCTATTGAGATAAAAGTACAAAATAAAGGGCATGAGCTAGGGTCTAAGGTCTTGGTGCCCATGAGAAGGACCAAAATGAATGCTGTCATAATGCAATTATTTAAATTTATTTTCTTTAGTTATTATTTGACTAGGTATAGCTTTGCAGCTTACACTACTCATCTTAGCTGCATTCAGTCACGATGTTGTTTACCCTTGAATTCCCCTTACGTGATTTCTAGCCCCTTTGCTCACAGTTGTCTGCCATTTGCATTCAATTGCCAACTGCTGGGAGTGGGCTTTGTTAATTTTACTCACTTCTACATAACACCATCTTCTTTACAGTTAAAAGACATTGTTGTGTAGGCTAGTTTGGTGGATTGAACTTGGTATTTGTCAAGTTCTTCTTTGGCACTGTTAGAAATTGGGTTACTGGTTTACTGAGGTGTGAGCCCTGGTCAAACAGCAACTATAGTCCTAGTCAAGGTAAGGCACCAGCAAACCCCAAATTAACCTGTGCTCAGCCCCCTGGTAGTTTAGCTCAGAGGAGTCTGGCTTAACTTAGAGGCAATGTGTAAAGTATTTTGTGCAACACTCAAACAGTAAAACAGTGAAAACACCATACAAAAAGATCCCACACAAGGTTAGAAAAATAGAGAAACAATTAATAAATAAAAAAAGATCAAAACAACATAAATTCCATCACTAAAACCAAAGTTATGAGTTTTTAAAGAAAAACTGTAAAAAAGCGCCTAAAAGAATAAAGTGCCAACTGGGAGCATCTGGTCACACTAGACCGGGTCAAATTAAAAAGTTCAGACTGAGAGCAATAGAACGTGGGTTGAATACAGCACACAGTTAGTTCCACTGAAGGTTTATCTTCTCAAGTTTTGTGCTAATAGTCCTGTTCGCATGGAAGAAGATCCCTGGCAGAAAGGAGAGCGTCGCTGGTAGTGGTCGGTGTGGTGCAAGGAGCAGGCCAGTTATCATGGATGGATAGGCTGGAGCTTCGTGTTGGTGGTCCACACACGTGATCAATGCTTGGTGTGTGAAGAGACAGACTTGCAGCGACCCCTGCTGATTTTCAGTGCGAGTGGTATGGTTCCAGTAAGAATGGGCCTATTCGAGAAGAGCCCTAAAACTTGAATGTAGGCGCTTGAGAGCCACATCAAGGGCCCAGGACCTGAGATGCGCCTTTTTGGGGTCAGGAACTTGATCACGATGTGTCCAGGAGTGGTGGGGGAGCCTGTCTGTCCCTGAGGCTCAGATCAGGAGGCCAGCAGACTAGCCCTTTGAGTCACTCTGGGGTATTGGGTTCAAGATGGAACTCAGTCCAATTCTTCTTTCTCAGGCAAGACAGCAGCAGGTCAGCACAGCAGGACAGTGGTTCCTGTAGAGCAGCAGTTCAGCTGACTGGCAGTCATTGTAGCAGCATAGCAGTCCTCCTTCCTGGCAGAGTATCCAGAGGTCCAGAGGACTACTGAAATAGTGATGTCTGAGGTCCTTCTTTTATACACTGGTGCCCTGGTTGTGGAAAGGGGGAGAAGCTTCTAGATCACCCAGGCCCTGGCTCCAAGCTGGCTGAGGTGACAATGGATGGTTGTTAAGTTCTTTTTGTGGAGACAGGACACATCCTATTCAGGTGTAACAAGGCTGGGCCCAGCTACTCACTCCCATCCTCCCAGTGATGGCCCATCCAGTCACACCTAATCTACTATTGTGTGTGCCAATCGAGGAGGAATACACAAACCCCAACTGCCTACACCCAGTTATGTGACCAGAGACAGGCTGGAGGAACCAAAGGACTCTGGGCACATGTTGTGTACATTACTAGGGACATATAAATGAATTAAATGTGCCAGCTGGGTATGAGCCAATGTTAGCATGTTTTAAAGCAAGAGCACTGGCACTCTAGCACTCGTTAGCAGTAGTAAAGTGCAGGAGTTCTAAGGCCAACAAAAACTAATTCAGTAAAAAATGGAGGTGATCACTCCTGTTATATGCCCTAAGCTCCTCACATTGCTAGTTTCCACTGCAGACCTGTCCACCTTTCTGGTCATTGGGTCATTTGAAATAGCATTCTCTCTGTACGAACAGCATTTTCTGTAACAGGGCCTTCAAGCAGCAACATATTTTCTTTCTCTTTGCTCAGGATCTTTTTTGTTAGACTAAGAAAGAATCCTCTTCAGAACATCTACCTACAGCGACAGATGCCCTTTGCTACTTTAATATGGGGTTGGTCAATTCTAAAATCTCTTTAGAAAGACAGCTTTCCAAATGTAAATCCCAGACTAACCCGTTCATGAAGCAGACCACTTGAAAACTTGTAAAACATAAGTGAACTCATACTTGTAATAATATCTGAAACTAATAATTTCTCTACGATGATTAACATATTATATTACATGTGACTTCTTCCTGGGGTAATATGTAGATAAATGATAAACGTCTGGTACTTCAATGAGGTATTCGCCCTCTTCATCGCCTAATGTGATGTTTAGAGTTCAAAACTGTTCTCCGGAAATGAGCAGATGATACGGTTTAACGCGCTGAATATTCACCTTTGAGTTACAGCCATCCGCCTAAACACATCAGCAAGAACGTGTAATTGTCATCCACACCCTAATGTTCCATGATGTCACTAAACACGTCCGGCATGTAAAAGTCAATGTGCACATCCCATCTAAACTGATGATAGCCTGAGACTTTGCATTGCAACATCACACATCGATTGCACCATCTCCAGAATATTTAACTTTTATGAGGTCATTAACCCTGGTCTTGATTTGACAGACTCAAAATAAATCTTCTTTGCATGCCGTTACACAACATCCCTACATCAGTCTAATGAGTTGTGTTCGATGAGATGTTATTTATGTTTTCACCTAAATAATGCTTCTGTATTAACTGGTCACTCACAATGTAGAATGGTAAACTTGACCTCTGTGAAGACTCTCCTTGCACCCTTCAAACGCACTGGCACCATTGCATTTACCATGAAGCTCGAGTTGAATCCTTAGTTTCATGGAAAGCTATCATAGAGGAGTTTCATGCCAATATAATGTAGAATGTATCAAACTGTGCAAGAATTATCAATCTTTCTTTGTTTTCTTTTATATCTTTTTTGATGTTTGTATAAAAATGATAAAAGAACACAATTCATCGCAAGGAAAAAATACATAAAAAACTGTATAGTGTCAGACGGCAATTCAAATACATTAGGAACACAGCTCTGTGCACTAGAGGAGCCGCTGCATTAAAGTGCAGCAGCTCAGAAGTGGAGCACCACCACTGCTGTGCAGGCAGCAGTTCCCAGCAGGGGCGGCTCCCCCACCATGGCGGAGGAGTGTCGCCCTCCATGCCAGCAGCAGCAGCTGCAAACTTTAAAAAAAACTATAATAAACGCTGTTTATTATCGTTTCACTTTTAAAGGGGCGGGTCCATGGGGAGATGACAGCCATGGAGGAGAGTGCACAGCACTCCCCTCAGTGTGCATGTATGTTTGGCTTACCATCTCGAGCCGGCCAAACATACATGTGCACTAGGTTCTCTCCCATCTGGCACTGAGTTGCCGGGTGGAGAGAGCAGGCAGGGACTTCCACTCTGCCTCGGAGTGCCCAGCCGGGGTGCTCCAGCCAATCGTAACACTGCTCTGAGCAGCGTCAGGATTGGCCGCAGGGCAGGCTGGAAGTCTGTGCCTGCAGTGCAGCGGAGAGCCGAGGTTCAGTCAAGGTAAGTTTTTTTTGTTTGTTTATTTTTTGCCACTTTGCCCCATTACCAGCCGTGACTGGTTCCCAGGACTCAGCTGATGAGCTGCTGCTGATTAACCTTCCTTCAATTTACGCGTCGGGACTGCCTAACATCTCAAGATACATTGAGGCATCCCTGAATTTCTTGAAGGCAAATTGTTTTAAAATGTGCTTAAACAGCATAAAAATAATTATCTATAGAATTAAAAAAAAAAAAAAACATGTAAGAGACTGATCAGCCAACGTATCACATGGGCAGGCTGATATACTACTGCCCCAGGGCTTTGCTCCATCAAAAAAGCACAAGAGACGCCACACAGTGCCTGCCCTAAATCTGCAGAGAAGAGACTTCTCCCACCGAGAGCATTCCAAAGATAAGCAAAATGCCAATTCTCCTGTTCCTAGTGAAGTGAAATAGTTACAAACAGAGGACTTACTGAAAACGCCACCATTCTTTGGGAAAAACCGAACTCTTCATAGCGGGACTTCACCAACCACTTATCAGATTTCCTAATGGTATCCAGGACAGTAAACATTTCGGGGAGACCAATGTCAATGAAGGACTTATGGATATATTTCACCCAGAGGATTAAAAGACCCTTATCTTACCTAAGGCAATCAAAGATAACTTTTCTATTAAAACTAGCTTCAGAATTAGACCACAAGCTCATCCAAAGCATGAGTGGGGCAGCCTTGACTCTATCAGAAACATATGGTAGATTTAGTTTAAAGTGTAAAATAAAGTGGGAGCTAGTTGGTGGAAGGTTCATGAGCTACCTGCAAATCCTATTTTCTTCAATGAATGGGGGAAGCGTTGTGGTATCTTCATACCCCGCTGCATAGATACCTGGTGGGACACACTGCAGGTTATAGATCTTAAGATAAGGGGAAGTGAGACCCCTGCCTTCCTTCCGAACAAGACTGAATAAAGTCCCAGCCACAATTCCTAGCTTTGAGTAGGCTGCTTCGACCTGGAGTTGCCAAGAGCTAGAAAGATAGAAGGTAACATCAAACTAGCTAAAATTCCACACGTAGCTCAGAGAATGATCTCTAATCTTTAGGCATGTCAAATTTCTCCTGCCATGACCGCGGGCCATAATGTGTGACTTTCCATAGTTGTTGACATGTCTAAACTACCCATAAATGAAACAAAAGATTCTACCAAAATACGTAAAGTAGCGAGTATCCTAGCAATTAAAACATTGTTGTCAGTGTCTAGTAATGCCAGGACAAATGAATTGGCAATTTCTGGTACATCTCTAGTGGAAGCAGACAAATGGGTGCTTAACTCATTGATATAGATAATAATGAAGAGCAGAGGTGCAAGAACGCACCCCTGCTGCACCCAACTGGCTAGTGAAAAAACATCAGAGGTTTTGCCTGCACAGCCATAATGCAGCCTGGCCCTTAGATTCTCATGTAATGAGTGTAACCCATTTACTGAGGGGATGTCCACTCCCAAATCAAACAAGATCAATCACACAATCAAATGCAGTGGATACATGCATAAAGGCAAGGTACAACAAGCCACGCTTGGCAATGGTTATCAAGTGCAGGTTCAGGCACTGCTCCACTGTACCTAGTCCTGGGCAAAAGCCATACTGGCATGGAGTCAAGATGTTATTTTCACTGGCCCAGATCTGCAAAAATTCAAAATTCCCCTTCCCGGGAATCTTCACTGTACTACTGATGAGGGATATCGACCTATAACATTTTGGAGACCCTCAGTCCCCCTTTTTAAAAATTGGGACACTTATTGACAGGGACCAAGAATTTGGAACCCTGCTACACAAAGAATTGTTAAACAAGTTAGTGAGCAGAGGTCTCCAGACATCTAAATTACATTTAAGTAGAACCATTGAAATCCTGCCGGGCCCAGGAGCTTTGCTACTCAAGCTCTGCCTGATGGCTTCTTCCACTTCCAAAAGGGAAATCTGGAATGAAGGGGAGTTATCCAAGTGAGTAAGTAACTCATTGTTACACAACTTATCCTAAGACAGTTGGTAAATTGATGTCAAATGCTTGACCAACTCCGAGCCAGATATGTTAAAGGCTAAGTGTTGTTGTTATGGAGGGGCATCCCGTTGGCAGAACTGATTAACAATATCCCAGAACACTTTACCGTTACTCGGATTGGCTGCCAATTCCAACTTTTCCCAATCCCTTTTGTTCAAGACGTTCTTCCTATCCTTAACAGACCATTTTTAATCCCTCCTAGCATCCTGAACCTCACCAGCATCTCTTGAGTGCCTGTGCAGAGCCTTCCTCAAACGGTGATTAGCCGGAGAACAGTTCACATCAAACCAACAGGGGTGGTCCCCAGCAAGTCGGTGAGGTTTCAGCAAATGATTCCTAATACATGAGCATAACAGCTAATAACAAACAAATAAGGCTTCCCGAGAATCTTCTGTTAAGCACCCTAAGAACACCGATAGATTAGCTGTTTAAAATCCAAACCAACCTAAGACCCTCTCTTGAGTGCCGATTAATTCCAATGCATAATAGGGGCGGTTTGTCCTTGCTCAGGGAGTGGACCTTCAATTGACAAGGCATTGTGATCCCCGTTTGGGTCCCTCGCTAACTGAACTATTAAAATGCCACTGAAGAAAGTGCCTGGAGGCAAATATGTAATCGATAACAGACTGCACCCCTGTATCTGTATCTCCAGGAGCTGAGTTTACAAAATAAGTCTCTGTACATCATACAGTCAGAAATTAAAAAAGATTACAACATAATATGGTAAACTTGAGATTGACTTTATTGTAGATCTCACATGTGTGGGAAATTAAGGCCCTGATTTATACTTTTTTGCGCTGCATTACCGTAATTTATTGACGAAAAAGAGGGGCAAACTTACAAAGTACAATTATATTTTGTAATTTTGCCCAACTTTTGCATAAAAAAATGACGGTAATGCAGCGCAAAAAAAGTATAAATCAGGGCCTAAATCTCTGTGAAGCCTACCCATGCACTTTTCAAATGCAATTGTATAATTACATTTACTGTGAACCTAGAGTTGAATTCTTAATTGCTTGAAAAGCTGTCAAAAGAGGAGTTTCATGACAACATGATGTAAAATGTTCTGACTCCATTTTTGCTTGCAGAGTCCTAGCGACCTGCGGTCATATTCAGTCTGACCTCTCTTCAACATTTGAACATGTTGGACGATCCTAAGCAATTTACCAACGTTTCTCTTGTATTATGTCCTTTAAGAGCCAGCCTTCACTATCTGGAGTTCCTCTGTATAAAAACATAACGTTGCCATGTCATTGGTAAGTTCCTTCAGATGATAGACATACACACATTCTGTAGTGAATCCTAGTTTGTTTTAATGGAATAATAGGAGTTAGCTTAGCCTTTGACTTGCAGACTCGTGCACCCGTCACCTAGTGACTTTTAGCCTACTTAGCTTGCTCTGTCTTAGCCCATTTAATTATTTAATTCTTCTAAGATGGCTGCCTTGTTTATAGTTAGGCCGCTTGTTATGATTTGCATATCAGTGCCACCGCGTTAAGGCGTCAAGATCAAGTGACAAAGACAAACAAACAGTAGGTGTTCACACTTAGGGACTTTCCCTCTCTATGCTTTCGAGGGAATTGTTTATATTAATTGCCGCCCCAAGCATGCCTGTTATCTATTGTTTGGGGACACACCTACGTCAGGGGTCCAAGTAGATCTGTATAAATACATCACACTTTAGACAGATAATCAGAAGGATTCCGACCAGAGGGCATCGCCACCATCGCTGATATCGATGCTGCACGTCGTCTTGATGCTGACCCAGTCTTCGTGTCCCTTCGGAGTCTGAGATAGAGACCTCATTCCAAGGTAACGAGGGTTGGGGGCTCCTCTCATGGACATGGCATTGGCAGACTAGGTTTAACATACCCAGCTCTCCTTTAGGTAGGAGGTTAGGCCTATCATGATAGGGTATTCGGGCATATTACACACTTTGGTGGTCATTACAACCCTGGCGGACGGTGTTAAAGCGGCGGTAAGACCGCCAACAGGCTGGCGGTAAACATTTTGGAATTATGACCGTGGCAGAAACTGCCAACAAGGACAGCCACTTTAACACTCAGACCGCCACGGCGGTACAAACAGCGCGGCGGTCACCGCCAACAGACAGGCGGGAGACAATGTACCGCCTACACTATTATGACAGGCCAATCCGCCACCTTTTCCGGGGCGGATTCACCGCGGATAAAAACAGCAGAAACAGGATTTCAAAGGGAAAATGCTCACCTCTACCCACTCCACGAGGAACGAGGACATCATGGACCCGGAACTCCAAATCCTACCTGCAATAGTTTTCCTGCTCCTGTACCAGGAGCACCAACGCCGGCGGCGAAGACCACGGTGAGTACTGCACCTACGACACAGGGGAGGCAAAAAACAGGGACACACACACGCAACACCCCCACCCTCACCCACTACAACACACACACCAATACATATCTATACATTATAGTTACACCCCCAACCTCCCTGGAAGAATGCAAAGACAAAAGAAAATTAGTGTAATCATTGTAATATATCAAAATGTAGTACGGAAAAATATACATATATACACCATTAACTAAATATACACCAAGAATAGTAGTCCAGGTATTGCACCATTCATAGTTCGTGGACCACTGGGCCCAAAATGCATGGGCTAGGCCCACACTCAATACCAGATCAAAACAGAGAGAACACTGCAGAGGCATCAGATAGAACTACAACAGGCACCTCAGGGGGAAGGGAAGGGGGGGGCACATCAGCCGGATGAGTGCACGACGCCAGATCCACGAGGGGGCTCCATGCCCATTGATGTATCCTGGGGAGTGCAAAGCCACAGTCTCTCAAGTCTATACAGTGGGTGGGTTGCCCACTGCTGTATCCTGGGGAGTGCAAAGCCACAGTCTCTCAAGTGGATAACAGTCTCCACTGTTTCTGGAGGGGGACTGGTGCCCAGAGTGCTTCATCCTGTGAAGGACACAGGTAGTGGATGCATGTCTCCACTGGTTCTGGAGGGGGACTGGTGCCCAGAGTGCTTCATCCTGTGAAGGACAGACGGAGTGGATGCATGTCTCCACTGGTTCTGAACGGGGACTGGTGCCCAGAGTGCTTCATCCTGTGAAGGACAGAGGTAGTGGATGCATGTCTCCACTGGTTCTGGAGGGGGACTGGTGTCCAGAGTGCTTCATCATGTTAAGGACAGACGGAGTGGATGCATGTCTCCACTGGTTCTGAAGGGGGACTGGTGCCCAGAGTGCTTCATCCTGTGAAGGACAGAGGTAGTGGATGCATGTCTCCACTGGTTCTGAAGGGGGACTGGTGCCCAGAGTGCTTCATCCTGTGAAGGACAGAGGTAGTGGATGCATGTCTCCACTGGTTCTGGAGGGGGACTGGTGCCCCGAGTGCATCACTCACCCCGTGACGGTCCTAGTTGCGTCAGTGCCCCAGCCGCTTATGGGCTAGCGGTGCTTGAGTTGGTGGTGCCCTGTTCAGCGGTGCTTGAGTTGGCGGTGCCCTGTTCAGCGGTGCTTGAGTTGGTGGTGCCCTGTTCAGCGGTGCTTGCCCTGTTCAGCAGTGCATGATTTGGTGGTGCCCTGTTCAGCGGTGCTTGAGTTGGCGGTGCCCTGTTCAGCGGTGCTTGAGTTGGCAGTGCCCTGTTCAGCAGTGCTTGATTTGGCGGTGCTCTGTTCAGCGGTGCTTGAGTTGGCGGTGCCCTGTTCAGCGGTGCTTAAGTTGGCGGTGCCCTGTTCAGCGGTGCTTGCCCTGTTCAGCGGTGCTTGATTTGGCGGTGCCCTGTTCAGCGGTGCTTGCCCTGTTCAGCGGTGCTTTATTTGGCGGTCCTTCATGGCCCAGCGGGTCTTGTGCTGGCGGTCCTTCATGGCCCAGCTGGGCTGGGGCTGGCGGTCCTTCATGGCCCAGCTGGGCTGTGGCTGGCGAGGCCCTCCTGGGCAGCTGGGCTGTGGCTGGCGGGGCCCTCCTGTGCAGCTGGGCTGTGGCTGGAGGGGCCCTCCTGGGCAGCGGGGATGGGGCTGGAGGGGCCCTCCTGGGCAGAGTGGATGGGGCTGGCGGGCCCTCTTGGGCAGCGTGGATGGGGCTGGCGGTGGCCTCCTGGGCAGCGGGGATGGGACTGGCGGGTCCCACTTGTGCAGCAGGGATGATGGTGGTCTTCTCCGCCATGCTGCTCTTCCCAGACTTGCCGGGTTTCTTGTGGCCCTTCCCCACCTTGGGAGGTGTCACAGCTGAGTCCACACTCCCACCGGGACCCCTGGGAGCGGCTTGGGTGGCTGGAGTCTTCCCCCTCTCCCGCCGGGCACTGGCCAACTTCTGGTGCTTCACAGGGGGGGGACTGGCTGGACTGTGGCTCCGTGACACACTGGCTGTCCTGGTGGACGATGCACTCCACATACCTGTGACTACAGGCACCACTGGTCCCGGAGATGTTGTGGCTGAGGTGCTAGTACGGGACCTATGAGATGGACGGGGTGGGGGAGGTGTGGGAAAAAGGTCAAGGCCGGACAGGAAAAGTTTTTGGGACACACTGGGACGGGTAGCCAGAGGGGGTTTGAGAGTGGAGGAAGAGGTGGTGGTAGTAGGAGGTGTACGTTTGGTGACTTTGGGTGCAGGTGCATGCGCTGGAGGCTGTCGTGAGGTGGATGGCTGTTGGGTGGGTGTGTGCCTGCGTTTGTGTATCTTGGGAGGGGGCGTCACAGACACACTGGGAGAGGACACAGGGGACGTGTGAATGGTAGTGGGGGTGGTGACTGCACGTGAGCGGGGTGTGCTGGTGGGTGTGCTGGTGAGAGACGTAGTGGCTGTAGAGGTAGTGCATGCAGGTGTGTGTGTAGACGAGACTGGGAGGGAGGGAGGAGGGAGACGACGAGGAGGGGGACACAGTGGAGGCAGTGCATGTTGGTGTGTCGGCATGTGTGTGATGCTTGCGTGAGTCCCTGTGGGATGTGTGGTGCTTATGTTTGCCTGAGCTTCCCTTGTGTGTTGAGGTGTGTGCAGGCAGGTCTGATGGTGTGCTTGGGATAGGCAGAGGTACAGGGGATTGGGTCTGGGTGGAGGAAGTTGGAGGGGGAGGCTAGACACAGGGACAATGGCTGCCATCAGTGCTGAGGCCAGAGTTTGAAAGGCTCGGTGAAGGGCCGCCTGACCAGAATGAATGCCCTCCAGGAATGCATTGGTTTGTTGCAACTGCCTTTCTACACCCTGGATGGCATTCAAAATGGTAGACTGAGGGACCTGAGGAGGTCAATGGCCTCCTCACGGAGGGCAGCAGGGGTGACTGGGGCAGGGCCTGAGGTGCCTGGGGCGAAGGTGATGCCCACCCTCCTGGGTGAGCGGGCACGGGGCGAAGGCTGAGGGGCTGCTGGGAGGGCGATGCTGGTAGGGGCGGTGCGGCTGTACCTGTAGATGCGGGGCGCACAGATGTTGCCACCACCACAAGGGAGCTCCCATCAGAGGACGAGTCCGTGTTGCTGGTGTCAGCTCCTGTCCCCTCCCTGGAGCTCCCCTCGCCCTCCGTCCCACTGGTGAATTCTGAGTCCGAAGTGTGGTCCTCCATGGCCATGTGGGATGCAGCTCCCTCGTGCTCCGGTGCCACTGCTCCTCCGCCTGATGATGCTAATGCACACAAGAACAGGGAGACTACAAAAAGGGGGGTGGGGCAGATGAAAGACATGTTGAGTGCATGGCTTACCGCTACCGTTGGCAGACAAGCCAGACACAGAAGCCCCCTGCACTACGCCGCGCTCTTGGGCTCTACAGTGCAATTCCTGGGAAATGGCCTACAAGGCTATGGACGACATCTGCACACATAGATGACACAGGGGCATGAATAGCTGTACTTGCACTCTACAGAGGTGGGGTGGGGGGCCACAGGGCCATGCCTTACGGAGGGGCCTAGCCTACGGAACTCGCCCTGGCCTAGGGAACCCCAGAGCCCTCCTCCCCCACCCAGACAACTCCACTGCGCGCAAAGTCAGCTGAATGATAGTGTACTCACCCCCTTGTGTCTGCTGTGATGCCCTCAAGCGCCCATCCAACTCCGGGTAGGCCTCCGCCAGGATCCTGAACATCAGGGGGGTCATGGTTCGACAGGCACCCCTCCCACGTTGGGAGGCTATCCCCAGCTGAGCCTCCGCCGTCTTCTTGCTCCAGCGGCGAATGTCCTCCCATCTTTTCCGGCAGTGGGTGCTCCGTCTGTGGTAGACCCCCACGGTCCGGACTTCCTTGGCGATCGCACGCCAAATATCTTTCTTCTGGTGTGTGCTGACCTACATGAAATATACAGGGAAAGAAGAGAAGTCATTACCAACTGCACCATCAAAGTGAGTGGCCCCCATCCCTACCCTTGCCATGTGGCACATGCACCCACCGTCTTTCATGCACGCAGAACTCTGCCCCCTTCCTTCTTACATCCAGCCCTCTCCACACAGGCATAGCCCATACAACATGCTCCCTGTGTTCTTACCTGTTTGTCTGGAGGACCATAGAGTAGCGTGTACTGGGGGAGGACCCCATCGACGAGCTTCTCCAACTCCTCCGATGTGAATGCAGGGGCCCTTTCCCCAGATGCACGAGCCTTCCAGACCGAGGTCACAGCAGCACTTGCAGTGTAGGTCCTTTCCTGTCGAAGATCAGGTATCGAGTAATTGAAGTGATAGAAAATGGCGGTCACGTCCGCGGCGGTGCGTACCATCACCGCCAGCGTACATCGTCATTGACTCCTGGGACCCATAGGGTCCAATGTTAACCAATGCAGCACTGCGCCGCGGTCTTCAACCGCCTACCGCGACGGTGTACAACGCCAGCGCAGTTACCTCACATTCCATTGTCCCACTTTAGGGGTCAGGCAGCCGCCATTTCAGGGGCCCACATGGCCTAATTTCAACTGCGTCACACATACCTAGGCCTAGTCTCAACACACATACAGGACACATTTTGTGTAAGATTGGTGTTCTGTGTAAACTGTGGGTACGTACCTCTGAGTTGATTGACTCTGTGGTCGCTGTTGTCCTTCCTAGGCACCGTCCGCTGGGACATGTGAGGAGATGCCGGAATCCTCCGGTGTACCGACCGCTGGTGGACCTGTCGACAATGGAGGAGCGACATTTGATAATCACCTACAGGTTTGACCGTGCCACAATCCAGGAACTATGTACCCATTTGGAGCCAGACCTGATGTCAGCAATCCGCCATCCCACAGGAATCCCCCCTCAAGTGCAGGTGCTGTCAGTACTCCATTTCCTTGCAAGTGGGTCTTTTCAAACAACAGTGGCCATAGCATCAGGGATGTCCCAGCCTATGTTTTCCAACGTATTGTCCAGAGTGTTGCAAGCCGTGCTGAAACACATGCGGAGCTACAGCGTTTTCCCTCAGGTGGAGGATTTGCCTACAGTGAAAGGTGACTTCTATGCCCTTGGACATATCCCCAACATCATAGGTGCCATTGATGGGACACATGTGGCTTTGGTCCCCCCCACAGGAATGAACAGGTGTACAGAAACCGGAAGAGTTATCATTCCATGAATGTACAGATGGTATGTTTGGCAGACCAGTACATCTCCGATGTGAATGCCATGTTCCCTGGCTCAGTGCATGACGCCTACATCCTGCGGAATAGCAGCATCCCTTATGTGATGGGTCAACTCCATAGGCACCGTGTGTGGCTATTAGGTGAGCCCCTGGAAGCAAGACAGTGGGAATGGTTGTCTGGGGATATCCCTAAGAGTTAGTGTGTGTCTAACAGTTGTCCCTCACCTTTTGCAGGTGACTCTGGTTACCCCAACCTGTCATGGCTACTGACCCCAGTGAGGAATCCCAGGACAAGGGCAGAGGAACGCTACAATGAGGCCCATGGGCGAACTAGGAGGGTGATCGAGCGGACCTTCGGCCTCCTGAAGGCCAGGTTCAGGTGCCTCCATATGACAGGTGGATCCCTATTCTACTCACCAAAGAAGGTGTGCCAGATCATCGTAGCCTGCTGTATGCTTCACAACTTGTCTTTGCAACGCCATGTGCCTTTTCTGCAGGAGGATGGTCCAGATGGCGGTGTTGTGGCAGCTGTAGAGCCTGTGGACAGTGATGAGGAGGAAGCAGAGGAAGAAGACATGCAGAACAGGGACTCAGTGATCCAGCAATATTTCCAGTGAAACACAGGTGAGAATACATTCCTGCCTACTACATGTACTTTTACACTACTACCTCTATCCTGTCTGTCGTTTTCACCCAGTGTATGGTCACTGAGTTGTCACTTTCCCTTACGGTTTCAGAGGTGTGGGTCCCACTGTGTGTCATCTGCTTAGATTCCTCATGGACTAGAGCAGTGTGACATAGGTATGTTGACATTACTATTTCAAGAACATTTTGTCACTGTAATTGCAAATACACTATTTCAATATAACAGACAGACTCCAGATAATCTTGTGCTTTGGGTGTGTTTATTTAAATGCAAAATAATTGGAGGGGGAAGTTAAATGGTGAGGGGTGATGGCGGAGGAGTGTCCATGGCAGAGTCCAGTCTATTAGTCTCACAGGTGCATTGCCCATATGGGCATAGGAAGTGGAGCTGGGGCAGTTTAAATATGGACAGGGTGACAAAGTGGGACAGTGGGATGACAATCGGGGTGGTCTCATTTCTTGGCGGGGGTCTTGGCATCGTGCTCTGTCTTGTTCCTGGATCTCAGGGACCATTTGCGGGGTGGTTCTCCGTCTGCAGGGGGTGGGGTGCTGGTGTGGTGGTCCTGTGGCGGGGCGTCCTGTCCACTAGCGCCGGCAGAGGTGGTGGGCAGTTCATCGTCCATGCTAGTGTCAGGGGCCCCTTGGAGTGCCACAGTGTCCCTCCTGGTGTTTAGTACTTCCTTCAGCACCCCTACGATGGTGCCCAAGGTGGAGCTGATGGTTCTGAGTTCCTCCCTGAAGCCCAAATACTGTTCCTCCTGCATGCGCTGGGTCTCCTGAAACTTGGCCAGGACCGTTGCCATTGTCTCCTGGGAGTGGTGGTATGTTCCCATGATGGAGGAGAGGGCCTCGTGGAGAGTGGGTTCCCTTGGCCTGTCCGCCCCCAGTCGCACGGCAGCCCTCCCAGTTCCCCTGTGTTCCTGTGCCTCCGTCCCCTGGACCATGTGCCCACTGCCACTTCCCCCAGGTCCCTGTTGTTGTTGGGGTGGTGGGTTATCCTGGGTTCCCGGTAGTGGTGGACACACAGCTGATTGATGTGTCCTGGGGACGGAGGTATGGGCCAGCTGGGTGGGTGCTGTGCTGGTGTTTTCAGAGGGGGGAAGGTCTGTGGTGGCCTGTGCCAGTGTGAGGGGAACCGACTGTCCCGAGGCCCACGATGGTCCGGGCTGGTCATCTAGATCCAGTTGGACAGGGGTGCTGTCATCACTGTGGGCCTCTTCTGTGGGTGGAGTGGACATGTCTGGACCCTCCTGTCTGGTGACGTTGGGTAGTGGTCCTGCAGGGGTGTAAAGGCATGATTATTGCATCTGTGTGTGTAATGGTGTGCAATGGGTGGGTGACCCGGTACCCCAGTGCTGGCATTCCTGTGTGGGAGCTTGTGTGATGATGGTTTAGGGGGGTGTATGGGTATGTGCAGTGGGCATGCTTTAGTGATGGGTGTCCATGCGTTGTTGTTGCATGCAGGGCTTGGTGTTGGGATGTGTGGTTTGTGATATTGGTACATTTAGGAGGAGTTGGAGTGATAGGGGTGAGGGCAAGGGTGGGGGTATGTGATAGCATGCTGGTAGGGTGGGGGATATAATAGTTAAGATTTGACTTACCAGAGTCCATTCCTCCACCAACTCCTGCGAGGCCCTCAGGATGCAGAATTGCCAAGACCTGCTCCTCCCATGTTGTTAGATGTGGGGGAGGAGGTGGGGGTCCGCCGCCAGTCCGCTGAACCACCAGGTGGTGTCTTGAGACCACGGAACGCACCTTCCCCCGTAGGTCGTTCCACCTTTTCCTGATGTTCTCCCGATTTCTTGGGTGTTGCCCCACTGCATTGACCCTGTCGACTATTCTTCGCCATAGCTCCATCTTCCTTTGCAATTGAGGTGTACTGCACCTGTGCTCCGAATAGCTGTGGCTCTAACCGGACAATTTCCTCCACCATGACCCTGAGCTCCTTCTCCGAGAACCTGGGGTGTCTTTGCTGTGCCATGGGGTGGTGTAGGTGATGTGTGGGGTGGAGTGTGTGGTGATAAGTGTGGTGATATGTAGTGGTTTGTTGTGTGAGGTGCGTGGAAGTTGTGTGGGTGATGGTGTTGTGTGCCTGTGGATGCTAGTTTGTTGATGGTGGTGTCTCTCTCTGGCCTTCGTTTGTGAATTTTGGTTGTAGGGGTTTGTGGGTGATGTGGCTGTGTGTTTTGTATTGTATTGGGTGTGTGGGAGTGGTGTGAGTATGTGTATCAGGTGTGTGTATTTTGAATCTTCCAATGTGGCTGTGTTTTGTAAGAGTGTGTGTATTTTGAGCGCGGCGGTGTGTACCGCCAATGGAATACCGCGGTTGAAAGACCACCGCGTGGATTCGTGTGTTGTGATAGTGTGGGCATATTTCTGTTGGCGTGACGGTGTGTCGGTTTTGTTTTCGCCAGTTTATCACTGACCTTTGGTGTGGCGGACTTGTGTGGATGTCTGAATTTTGGCGGATTCCGGGCAGTGGGTCATAATGACCGTGGCGGATTTCCACGGTCGCGGCGGTGTGTTGGCGGTCTTCTCCAAAGCGTTAAGCGCCTTTTATCGCCAATGTTGTAATGACCCCCTTTATGTCTTTTCATGTTATTGCAAGATGGTGGGGGTCTTTGTAATAATGACTCTTGTCTTTACAATTCTGTTCCTTGCACTGTTCATTATCATAATCATTGCAGCCCATGCAACTTATTGCAGATTGCAGTTGTGTTAAATAAAAACCATTGAAACTTTACTGCATCTTCGTTATTGCCTGTGTTTGGATGAGACATGATGTATCTTTGAGAAAGGGGTAATCTCCGTTTAACCATGACACTCCCTGAGATGTCATACTCTCGAGTCCATGCATAAAGGCTGCCACAAATTACCTTTTGCTATTTAGGTTTTTGGTGAGGTGCTGTTAGTGAGCCGGAAGGGTTGGGACGACAGCTGCGACTTGTTGTAGGATAGGCATAGTCGCCTACAAATATAAGTACTGTCATGCTTAAACCAGCAGTCTTGCCTAGAACAAGGGTCCAAACTACGACAATTCCCTGTGACTTGCGATATATATAGTAGATGATAAAGGTCTTGTTGATGATGGTTTGTCACCAGTCTTTGACAAACGTCCCATTTAGTATAGAAATCTTAATGGTGTCCCCTTTTTAGAAAGGAAGTAGTTTTTAGCATTTAATCTATTGTTTTGAAAGATTATGGGGGTCATTACGACCCTGGCGGAACAAGTCCGCCAGGGCCGTGGGACGCGGTGGCACCGCCGACAGGCCGGCGGTGCCCCGCGGGGCATTCTGACCGCGGCGGCTCAGCCGCGGTCAGAGAAGGGAAACCGGCGGTCTCCCGCCGGTTTCCCGCTGCCCCAAAGGAATCCTCCAAGCCGGCGCAGCATGCTGCGCCGGCATGGGGATTCCGACTCCCCCTCCCGCCATCCAGTTCCTGGCGGTTCTCCCGCCGGGAACCGGATGGCGGGAGGGGGAGTCGCGGGGCCCCTGGGGGCCCCTGCCGTGCCCATGCCTATGGCATGGGCAAGGCAGGGGCCCCCGTAAGAGGGCCCCTAAAAGTATTTCAGTGTCTGCAAAGCAGACACTGAAATACGCGACGGGTGCAACTGCACCCGTCGCACCTTCCCACTCCGCCGGCTCTATTACGAGCCGGCGTCATCGTGGGAAGGGAGTTTTCCCCTGGGCTGGCGGGCGGTCTTGTGAAGACCGCCCGCCAGCCCAGGGGAAAACTCGGAATACCCTCCGCGGTCTTACGACCGCGGAGCGGTATTTCGGAGGGGGGAAGCCTGGCGGGCGGCCTCCGCCGCCCACCAGGCTCGGAATGAGGGCCTATGTCACATGTATGCATGTATGGTATTGAGAGTTTTGAACTGTGTGACTGGTGGTATAGAGCAAACAATGTCTGAAGCATGACGCAAGATCCTTCACGAGGGAGAATGTTTCTGGGTAGTATGTTTTATCATGCATAGATTGGTGTTCTCTGAAATGGTGAGTCTTCAGCTCCTTTCTCGATTGCAAGAGGATTGAGGATGTTCTGATTTTAATTAATTATTATTCCAAATACTAGGAGTATAGATAGAAAAGACCTGTCTTCTTGTTTTCTCTTTCTTGCGATCCTTTGTAGCCGAGCAATATTGTGGCATCTAGGATGGTCCTGTCTGTTTGGGATGGGTAATTTGGCATCCAGGTATGAAGTGGCTTCTGGTGGCCTTTTAGGTGCTTCAGTTGATTTTGAAGATGATAGGTGTTTGAAGAATCAATGTAGAACCTTCAGGAGAGGCGTCATATTGATGACCTCTTTTGGCTTTTGATTAGACATGCTATGGCATGTATGACGCATTTTAGCAGTGGAGGGAGACTGTAGAGTAAGGCTTACTGCTATTAGTTTGCAGCGGATCAGGCATATGGCCAGTGTTTTAACAGCCTATTAATGATTGTTAATATCTACTTTAGTGCTATCAGGTTCTGAGTTTTTTCCAGCAAGGATCTAGCCATTCAGTACTAGTAAATCAAGGCAAAGCAGAGTAATGGCTGTTACCTATAGCTACCCCTAATTGGCGTCCATATTTGGTGACGTACTTGCTTATATGATGCTGGAGTCTGGCTGATTGGGGTTTTCAGGAAAAATCATGGAAACCCAGGAAAAAAAATAAAGAAAAATCCATCACGTAGACTATGATGTGCTTTCTTATCTTCAAGAATGTGTGAGGCAGCAACCAATAGACAATCTTGAGTTACTTCCAATACTGCTGTTCTGCTGGTTTGCGTAAATTTTTTTACCGCCGGCTAACAACATTCCTACGTGCCATGCGGGCACCTTATTTAAGGAATGACGTTAGCCGGCGCTGCAGACTGGTCAGTGTAAAAAAAAAAAGACTCAAACCAGGCAGCGCCGGCGTAGGGGAAAATGGGGGTTGTGCATCAAAAAATGGTGCAAGTCAGGTTTGAGGCAAAAATCATGCCTCAAACCGGACTTGCGCCATTTTTTGACACACAGCCACCATTGTGATTCCTGTCTTAGCAAAGACTGGAGTCATACCCCCTTGCCCAGTGGCCATGCCCAGGGGACATCTGTCCCCTGGGCATGGCCGTTGGGCACTGTGGCATGTAGGGGGACCCAAATAAGGCCCCCCTATGCGACTTTAAAAAATATATATATACTTACCTCAACTTACCTGTACTTACCTAGGATGGGTCCTCCCATCAATGGGTGTCGTCCAGGGGTGGGCGAGGGTGGCAGGGGTGTCCTTGGGGGCAGGGAAGGGCACCTCTGGACTCATTCCATGATCAGAGACCACGGAAGTGAGCCCACGGATCCCTTAACGCCTGCCCTGACCCAGGTGTTAAAAAATGGCGCACATCAGGCTTTCCGCCGTTTTTTAAGGGCTGCCCTCTCCTGTGCGTCAAAATGACGCCGGAGTATAAATAAAGTGCACAGGCCTTAAAGTAATTTTTTGGGCAGGAATGCCTACCTTGCATGTCATTAACGCAAGGCAGTTTCCCGCATCCAGAAAATGACTCACACTGAGGAATTTTTGACGTCCACTGGTTGGGGCGTCAAAGTTTAAATATGGGGCAAGGTTTGCGCCGAATGTGCGTAAAAATGTTGACGCACTTTTGGAGCAAACAGAGTACAAATATGCCCCTAAATTAAGTAAATGCAATTAAAAGGGTAGCATAAGCCGATGTGCAGAACTCCACCTAGATAATGTGGTAGGAAGAAACTGTTTAATGGAATATACTTGAACAAGGAAGAGATATCACCATCGTGGAACAAGGGCACTGTATACCTAATCCTAAAGGCAAATAAATATCCAAAAATGGTAGAATCATTCAAGCCTATATCTATGCTGAACTTTGATTACAAGATCTATGCTGGCATTCTTGCCAGTAGGCTTACAGTGATAAATAAATACGCACAGATCAGAAAGCCTTTATTCCTGACAGCTGTTTACGTGATCTAACTCACCTTTTAGTTTTCTGCATAGATTTGGCTATACCAAATTCCAACCCACCAGCACTCTTTAATATTGATGCAGTCAAAGAATTTCATAGAGTAAGTTGGGTGGTGATGGCAGCTTTTGTGATACCTACAAGTTTTACTGATGCCTATATCCTTGAATGTTGTATGATATAGGATAGAAAGGTTTTTCTCATAAATTTGGGGACCCACAGTTTTTTAAAAAGGATATGGTTGAAAGTGCTTCATGCGTTTTCAAGGACTTGGTATAATGAGAGGAAAATATTACGTACTGAATACTACTCAACGTCGGCTCTAAAGAAGAACCATTTTTATACTCTGCATAGGATCTATTTGACACCGAAAAACCTGACAAATTTCACCATACGCGAACTGCCCAGTTGTAGAAAGTGTAGGGAGAAGAGTGCCACTGATGTCCATACGTTTGTAAGCTATCCCACCTGAGAAAAAGTCTGGCATGAAGTAAGTAGCACACTTTCAGAAATGCTGTCAGTGAGGATTGAGGTAATCCCCTACTTATTTATTTTTGGAGCAGACATGCAATTAAATGTTTGTATTTCTTTGGCTCCAAAGAAGTGTCTGTTCTACACAATACTGATTGCTTGGAGAGAGATTTGTGTTAATTGGTTGAAATCAGAACCTGACCTGAGCCTCCCAAAATTGGTTAAGGCACACAGGGGGTCATTCTGACCCTGGCGGTCAAGGACCGCCAGTGCCAACGACCGCGGAAGCACCGCCAACAGGCTGGCGGTGCTTCCATGGGCATCCGCGGTCAGAAACGGGAAAACGGCGGTGTCCCGCCGGTTTCCCCCGCTGCCCCTGGGAATCCTCCACGGCGGCGCTGCAAGCAGCGCCGCCATGGGGATTCCGACCCCCTTCCCGCCAGCCTGGTTCTGGCGGATTCCACCGCCAGAACCTGGCTGGCGGGAACGGGTGTCGTGGGGCCCCTGGGGGCCCCTGCAGTGCCCATGCCATTGGCATGGGCACTGCAGGGGCCCCCTAACAGGGCCCCACATATATTTTCAGTGTCTGCGTGGCAGACACTGAAAATCGCGACGGGTGCAACTGCACCCGTCGCACCCCTTCCACTCCGCCGGCTCCATTCGGAGCCGGCATCCTCGTGGAAGGGGGTTTCCCGCTGGGTGGGCGGGCGGCCTTCTGGAGGTCGCCCGCCAGCCCAGCGGGAAACTCAGAATGACCACCGCGGTCTTTCGACCGCGGTACGGTCTTCTGGCGGTTCCCGCCAGGCCGGCGGCATCCGCCGCCGGCATGGGTCAGAATGACCCCCACAGTGTGTATGGTGAATTTAGAGTGCCATGACGTCAGGTTTTTTGGCAAGCAGGGCAACTAAATAAAGTCAGAAAAGTCTGATGATTAAGCCAGGTTGCCAGAAGAGGCTGGGCTTTGGAAAGGTTTCCCCTTTTGCCCCATACAGTTCAAGCATAAATCGGGTGGTTAAGGGCCCTCTAGACAGACTATTAAAACCTGAATGCGAATGAGGACAAAAAATAAAACAAAATCAACTGCTAATTGACACAGACTGGTCAGCAAATACAAAATGAATAAATATGCAACGTAAAAGCAAATCAAATTAGCAAAAGTGGAAAAACTAAAACAAATCAACAAAGCACAAAGGGTGTAAAACTGATTATTTTGAGAGAATATCTAAGGGAATTATAAGGAAGGAAAGGCTGGTGGTCATCACACAATGTCAGCACCAGTAGACAAAAGGCTTTTCATCTCTGGAAAAAGTACTACCTGATGGCGCCAAACAACAAAGTTGCATCCCCCATTTATATTTGAACTCTCACATTGTTTGGAAATGACGGTGAATATTTGAATCATAAAGAGTTTGTGACAAAGTCTTAAAGTTATTGAATTCCCTTTCCGCCAATTCTACTGAAGATGCTCAGGGCCCATATTTCGGTTTTCTTCTTCCAACTGACCTTTTTAGGATGCCTAAGTGGTAATGGGGATTTAATTTGACCTTTCAATAAAACTCAGCAGTGTAATCTATTTGGTGACACATTAAATCCAAGAGAAGAAGACCAAGTGTTTATTACAAATTAAGAGCTAAACTGATGTAAATCTCAAAACATGCAATATAAGTACAGAATCACCAAAGGTGAAGTAAGCGTCTGACAAAGTTGAATCACACAAGCATAAGGCACACCAGAATTTCTGTTGAAGCAATACAGAAGACAAGAAATACGATTTGATGATCTGTGTACAGAGTGTGATCTTCTTGCCTAATCATTGAAGAAACTAAATTAATTTAAGTATGCTAAACTAAACTAAAGTTTTGAAACCCTAGTTAGTTCAGGGAAGGTTGGAAAGTGTCAGCATAGCAGAAACTTCAGTAGAAGTTCTACAAGAAACGTGCTGCCACACATAAGAATAAGGGTAGCGAGGACTATACCCCTCCAAGTCTCAAGGGAATCTGAATCTCCTCTAACTAGGTGAAAACCAATTAAGCCTCACAGAACATTTGACAAATTTATGTCATCATGACCAGTAGTTTTCCATCATCTTTGCACCGTTGTTATTGACATTCCTTTCAAGTCTCTTATTCCATAATTTGAGCATCAAGATGATCGTGAGTACCTCCATTTCCCACTACAGAAACAAAAGTCCATTCTTCTCAGCGCGATAGCGCTCACACTGTCTTAAATACACAATATGCCTTTAATGAACTGTAGACTCGCACAAACCCACCTGCAAGAAAAAACATTGCAATGCAAGCAAAACTCCACGTTGAACATGGAAAGTCAAAATCTAGGTCTTCCATTAGGCTAACGTAAGAGGGAATGCACATTCTGAATACATGATTATAAGTGCATCTTGCAAAAATATATGAAAGGCTTATGAAACATGATTATGTGGTCACACCGTAACATCATGACCAAAATACACAAATATAATTGTGCATGAGTATTCTGATTCAACTATTTAAAAATTAAACATTAGTACAAGCATATAAATGAGTTATCAAATTTCTACAGTGTTTGCACTTTCAGGAGTACAATCTAGATGGTTATCTTCACATTAGTACACACAATATGTGTTGTTGATTACATTACAAATTCACTCCTGTGACACATGATGGTGCAATCAAAATTCTGTGTTCTCACTACCAGTGGCCAAAATATTCCATTTGTATGTGGTTGGTAATGGCTATGATGAAGTGTGGAAGAATTCATTGCTCCCATTGAATGAAGACGGCACAGGTAGTTCTGTGTAGCAAAAAATGTCTGTCAAGCAGAAATATCTAGTCAAGGAACAAATTTGCTGCTGGTGACCTTAGTTATGAAAGAAGATTCGATTATTTAATGGTAAGTAATCAGGATGTCCCAGGAAAACAGTACTGAAAAACAAGCAACATTGTTTTAACTTTATGTAGATTTTGTAGAAAACAATGTAGACTGATATGGATTGGGGTCATGTGATCATATTTTCAAGACCCACTGATCAAACGAGCAACAATGCAAAGAAAAAATTTAAGGTGTAATAAGAGAAATAGCTGGAAGACCAGTAATTAGTGAATTATAAATATGACTGCCCAGTCTGGAAAAAGCCAGGGCCCAGACAGTGAAATACAGAACGAGTTTACTCCGTTCCAAAAGTATAAGTTACTTATGTTGTTCTAGTAATCTTTTCAATATATAACCTAACATTGGAGCAGCAGACAAAATATGAACTAGGACCATCATGTTGGAAGCAAATATGGATAAGAAGATGCTTAGTAAATAATTTTAAGGAAGCCAAATAAGAATGGCTAGCAGGGACGTGAAAGATGTCAAAATCAGCTCCTGATGATGCTTGTTGAGTTTAGTCAGAATATAGATGGATTGAAACTCATAAACCAGTCATTACATTCCCACAGATTTTAGATAAATGCAGAATCACATAGGAGATATGACCAAAGCCAGGGGAACCCCACCTCAGATGGGAACTTGAATGAACTGATTCCTACTAGACAGGTGAAGTGAAAATCAGTAAATTACTCATGGGCTGATTTATATTCTGGTGGGCAGAGGTAAATCTGTCAGGACCATGGAATAAATTACTCTGTCATCTGACAAGTCCCACCCACCAAATTTAGAAATGAGAGCCAAGCCAGCAGTCATTTCTGAAGCACTGGCAGAAAGGTCATCATGGCTGTTCCTGTCAATGCTTTTTTAAGTTGGACATACGGCTCAGTTAACACGACGGAGCTGTCCATCAAAAATATTTTTTTCATTTTCAAAATGAAAACACAGAAGCAGAATTTTCTTTTCGAAAATAAAAGAAATAATGCCCCTCTCGCCACAGGAGTTATTCTCATGGCAAGGGAGGCATTAGACAGTTTTCACTGCCCTTTACCACCTGGGTTTTCCTGGCAGTGCCGGGCAGTGAAAACAGGCCTGTATGTTTAAATAGGTGGGAGGACATAGTGGTCAACATCTGATGTGCCTTACTCTGTTGGGCCATCAGAGGGGTCTAACCATGGTGGAGACCTGGTATTCTCTGGTAGTCTTTGCCAAGGTAACACTAAAGGTCCAGCTTCAGACGTTGGACAACGCTGGATGAATCCAGCATCCTATCATCAGCCAATGGCTGCCACCAGTGACAGGATCACAAACATGGGAAAACCCGCAGGGAGCAAAATACTTGAAAAAGAAGGAATGACCCTCTTGAGTCAGAAGAAAGACTAGTTATCAACATGTCAACTACAAAAACGAACTCCTTTACAGGAGGCACTCCTCAATAAGTGAACGTCTTTTGTACCCACATACCAGTCCAATCAATTGGAGACCGAAATTGCGTTTTTTAAGTTCATGCGCAAACTGTGTTTAAGTTTTTTCATAACTTGGAATCCCGGCTTCTATTAGTGAATAATCAGAATACTTGGAATTTAAACTGAGAAGTGCCTTTTTAGCACCTACTTTGCATAAAACTCTAGATATGTTCGAGCCATTTGGTTAAAAAGGATTTACAGCAGATACATTTTTGCCATTCAAACACAAGGAATATATGTTTACAGGAATACAGAGCTTTACTTGTGCTTGCTCGAAACAAGGATTTGGTATTCAAACCAGCTGAGATGGGAATGGATACCAAGCTTAAGAAGATTAAATGTCTTCTCTTATTGGGCGGCAGGAGAGAGAATGCTGTGTCGCTTTCAGTGAGACCTTATATCAAGATGTTGGATGAAATCACAATATGTGGAGAAGTGTTCTTGATGGCGGAAAAAAGTTTTGTTTACATTCTAAATTAATTAATCTTTCTCATGACGGGCCTTTGGGACAGACACTTAGGAAGAAATGACTAAAAGTAGTCTTATGGTGGTCAGATATGGATGATCAACTTACATCTAGGTAAAAATGTCTACAAATGGTATCCTATGGTTCTTAGGCCAAAGAATGCTGACAGCAAGTGTATTTGCTGAGGGTAAAATGTTAATTACTGGTAAGGCCTTTCAGTGTTTGGGCATCCCTTTTGACAGATGTTTGAGCTGCAATGCATTAAACCTCCAAAGAAAGACAAGCATATAGGAGCAATCAATTTTAAAATGGGACACATCTGTATTTACTGTAGCTTCTTCAGTAGACTTAAATCATACCTGTAGGTGCTCTATGTGAGAGCACTGTTCATCTGAGCAATGTAAAAAGTTCAAAAGTGCACAACTGAACAAAAAAGAGGAAAAACAAACTACACATTCATTAGTAAAGCACCTATAAAAGTGTTGATCAGGTTCATAAATTTCACATTTACTGTCCACCCAAGTTAAGTATGTCAATGTTCTGACTCCAGTAGTTAATTTAACAGATGCTCTTCCTCAGGACAACACGATGATAGTAGCAACCTACAATGTAACAAAACAGTTATTACCCTTCAATGCAATAGGTTTATGCATCAGCCATTTGATCATAAATTCTGGTTCATACCTCTAGTTATAACATTTTTGAATAATGAACCACTCAAAGTAAATACAGAGACATTTGGAATTAGGAGACAAAGTCAGTGTTTGTTGTTATACATTCATGGATAGCGATTAATATTCAGAAGTATTACTAAATATCCATCACATTTATAATATTAAGAATTGTGCTGCCTTATAATTTCCAAAATCTATATATACATATGAAGCATTCTACCAGCCCTTTATGCCTGCCAAGATAGCCTTATTTGAATAAATTGCTAATATGTCAAAGATGCTGTATCGCATATTGTTTTAAAGACATAGGCCCTCAATATGACTTTAGCGGTCTTCTATGAAGACCGCCGAAGTTCCCCCAGACCGAAGACCGCCAGTGTTGGTGTTGGCGGTCTTCCGACCACCATATTATGACCGCTGGCTCCTCCGCCACCGCCATGTCATCAGAACACTGCCCACCAAATTACATTGCAGTATTCAGCGTGGCGTGTTCTGGTGACAGGGAGCTGGCGGCGGAGCAAGCCCCATGGAACCTGTTCCCTCCCGGACGACCACTGAGACAGGTAAGGTGATCCTCCGACAGGGGAGGGGGGTGGGAGGGGTGTTGTGTAGCGTGTGCGTGCCTATGGGTGTGACTGTGTATAGAGGGTGTGTGTGAGTGCGTGTATGAATGCGGGGGGTGTGGTGTGTGTCCGGGATGTATCGTGTATGTGTGTTTACATGTGTGCATGTGTTTGCGCGTGTATGTGTGTGAGTGGTGTGTGCATGCTTGAGTGGGGGGTATGTATGGGGAGCCCATGGAATTCGGGGGGGGTTGGGGGAGGGGAGGGGGCCCTATCAGCTTTGGGGGGTTATGGGGGCCGTGGCTGTTGAGGGAGAGGGGTGGGGGAGACCCCTATCAGTGCCAGGGAAAGAATTCCCTGGCACTGATAGTGCCTACCGCAATGGTTTTCGTGGCGGTACAGACGCCACGAAAACCATGGCGGTATGCGGGGTCATGATCCCGCAGGCGGACTACTGACGGCCGCCGGGCTGGAGACTGTTGTCTTCAGCCTGGCAGTCGTTACCGCCGTGGCGGACAATGTGGTACATTGGCGGTTTGGCATGACCACCAATGTCATAATTTGGCGGTAATTACCACCAGCCTGTTGGCGGTACTACCGCCAAGTTAACACCGTCCGTCAGGGTTGTAATGAGGGCCATATTACTGTGTTGAATAAAGATGCATTGACCTAGAATTATCAACAATAATTCAGACCAAATGCATTTCAAATTATACAACAAAATCAATTTGAAAAATAAAGGATGAATAAACATTAGATCGCTTTTTGTAGATTTAATGGTGCCATCGAGTGCAAATCGAAAGGTACTCACCAGCGCTGCCTTTTACTTTAAAAGACACTGTCAGACTAATCAAAGATGTGTGCGTGTCTTTCCTTATAAGGCAAGAGTTTGCGCGGTGTGCAAGTTAGAAAACATAATAAAGCCTTTAAAAAATAAAGTTTGTGTGCCATATAGCCCATATAAATTAGTCACAGGGATCTGAGAGCATCCTGTTAAAAAATGAAAAACATCCAAAAAGAGTCGTAGTTTCCTCTGTGTTACTGAACTTCTGTGAATATAGAAAACAGACTAGTTCGTATTCACAACTTTGACTTTGACAAAAAGTACTTAGCATGCCTTATTAAAAGAAACAGATCGTTGCCACGTGAGTTTATCGTTGTCAAACATGACACATCAGGGTTAGTGCCAGAATCCTAAAAAAGCCCAAGAACAGTTAGTGCTCCACATACTTGCTTCCTCTAGGGGTACGAGTTAATAATTTCAACCAGGGCCGGCTTTAGCATTGGTTGCTCCTGGTGTAACAATCGTATTTTTGGCTCCCCACTCCCAATGACCTCATTTGCCATGGATTCCCTCACTACCACCCACCAGTACCCCTCATCTCCCCATAGCCCCTCTCTGACATCCATTTCATTTTTTATAACACTACTCATAGTTCACTTACACTCCGTACTGTGATCTGCATGACACGTTTGCAGCAGTCTGGAACCTTCTGCTCTACTTTCTGATGAATCGAAACTACCACTAGGCAAAGCTCCATCTCTCTTTCTCTTGCAGGAACATTAATGACAAGAGTTATCTTGACATTTATATTGCTGCCTGAAAACTGCTGGGGGCTCAAGGAACTATGCAGCAAGGGTTTTCAAACCATTGTTATTTTTAAACAGAACACCCCTAACACAGTCAGCTCCAAGTGCAGCTGCATCAGTTGCACCGTTGCACCACCCCAAAGCCAGGCCCAAGTTCTGCAACCTGCGATCATAGGTTCTCAATGGAATCTCCTTTGAAGTGGTAGCACTCAACCAGTTTTAATCCGAATAGATTTGTCCCACTTTCGTGGCTTCTTTAGCCTCATAATATAGTTCAATCAGAAACTGAAACAAATAGCTAGTTAAGGCCACTTCTGTAAGTGTGAAAATAAAAACAGTTGGGGCCAGATGTAGCAAAGGGTTTTACCCATTCTGTGTCCATGGGAAAATGTGTTCGTACATATGGCCCTTGGTACTTGGCATAGTTGTTACCTTTTGTTGAGAGTTTCACCTCCTGTTGAGGGATTTGGATGTTAAGGACAGTGAGTTCCTTTCGATTTCCATTTAATAGCACCACTAGATCCAGACAAGGCTATCTAATGTTGAATTAGTCTTTGGTTTTTGATTGTTGTTGCATAATTTGAAATACAATTTTTCTGGATTTATTTCAACAATTTATAGGTGAGTAATATTTCTTTAAAACAATATGTAATACAGGATCTTTGACATATTGGCAGTATATATAGAAGACTATCTTGGGCCGCATAAAAGACTGATAGATTGCTTTATTTGTAAATAATGATTTCCAAAACTATGAGACAGGACAATTCTAGATATTCTGAATTTGAATGCCATTAACTAAAGCTTTTGAGTATTAATAGCTATCAATTAATTATACAACCAAACAGTATATTTACTAATTCGAGATGTCTCTGGATTTGCTCAAGAGTTGTATGATACAAGCATTTTATAATTAGAGGTAAGAACCTGAACGTACGACTAAATGACTTATGAATAAACTGACTGCACAGAAAGATAATAAATGTTTGGGTACATTGTAGGATGCTGCCATCACCCTGTTGTCTTTATGAAGATCCTGTGTTAAATTAATAGTTAGGGTTGAAACATTGACATACTTAATAGCTAGAAATGTATTTAGTCAAGGACCATAATGAATTCCTGGGCGGGTACACAAAATGATACCCCCTATTGATGTCATGAGGAGTCCTGGCATCTCCCAGATCGCACATTCGTTTGTCTTGAGCTCAATGAGGCTTCCTCTGGGTTTCCCCCCACCCCACACACACACATTTCGAAGGGGCCTGCAATAAGCCCCTGACATGGACATAGGGACATGCGGCCTCTCTCTGCTAGCAATATTAAATTAACATTGTCTCTTTCTGCTCCGGAAAGCAGAGTGGCTTTGCTGAGCGTTTCATTGTTTCTTTATCCATGCCATTGAACACATTCTGATAGGCATGCAAGGTGATGGCTTAAGGGCTGAGGGGGCCCCTCGAAAACAAGGACCCACGGGCCACAGTACCCCGGCTGAGAGCTCCTGACTGAGTCCAGAGCGGGCCCCTCTATGTATTTTGCAGAGGAGTCCCCTCAAGTTTTGTTACACCATTGCCTTGAGGGCCCACGCACCACGGGGCCTCAATTATGCCCCTGTAGTGTTCCTCTGGGTCTCAGTGTCTGAACAATCCTGCTGTCATAGTGAACCGAGAACTCCTTTTACATTGTTTATCCTTGGGGGAGGTCGTGCAGGACTTTCAGGAACATAAGAAATGGCATCAAGGATGCAGGATGACCATTCCATTTTCATACCTCTGACTGCCGAAAGCAAAGAGATAAGGACTGGTTGCGGGATGATTTTCTAGTTAGGTGCTGTCTGGAGAGGCAGAACACATTAAAAACCTGGTTACTTTGTGGACTTCTCCCTGAAAATTGTGAAGGAAGTGGAGACTATTTGTCGTAGGTCGGCTATAGTTATGAAAGAATATTACTGAAGACATTTAGGCTTTGTACTTTAATCTATTGTCTTTATTGAAGGAGCACATTTTTTCAGTACTTAATAATTCCTACCAACGTGACCACTACCAATTGTCTTTTTTGGCAAATGTTATTCTAATATTTGCAAGATGTGTTTCGTCCTGGTAATTAGGCAGTCATTGTACTATATGCCGCCCGGTACTTTTACATCTTCTTTTATTGCCGTCACGTTTCAATAATCATGCTGTAAGGAGGCTTTTAATTGTGGTAGTTTTTAAGGGTGTTAGCGCGTCAGATCCTTAATAAGTAAACTTATAAGGAGACGCATTTAGGTCGATAAACCTTTGGACCACGTTTGGGGACTTCCCAGTACGAAATGTCTTTTTTGGCATCACAAATCAATAGATCCAGCACCCAATCAATATTCTCAGTAACTAATCAACAAGCTAATCAATAACATTTAATAAGAATCAATAAGTTGAACACACCATGACCATTCAGTCACAAATAACCAGAACAAGTTAGTTAAGTGTTAGGATATTTATTTCCATATTGATTACAATCTAATGTCATCTCTGTTAATCTCAATTTCAATAAACTTCATTAGGAACTCTTCTAATTAGCAATTTTGAATGCAGTTAATCAATGCATAGAGAATATTAATTCAGTATTTAGGCATGTCATTAATATGAAGCAACTTAGCAAAGTCTCAGTAATACATGATTCAACAAAGCAAGAACTCAGTCATTTGTCTATTTGCACAAGATATTTGTGAAAGCCTTAACTAACCTCAAATCAGCATTAGCCTTTTTGGCTTCATGCAAAACATTTGAGCAAACACGAATTTAGAAAAATCTAAACTAAGGACTCTATCAAAATAGCAGTTGGTACCTAGAAAGAAAAGGCAAACAGACAATTCCAATTTTGCATCGGATAGTTACCAATCCAACAGATCAGCAAACAGCAACAGTCTTCGTCCTCAGGACATCAGTCGATTCGCCATCAGCAGAGATAGGACGGGGCAAAGTCTCGATATAGCATAGCTAAGGAATAAACTCTCTTCCCTCATATGGAGGGGAAGTTAGCATCAAGCAAAGAATGGGTAGAGGATGGTTTAGAGTATCAGGACAAAACACTAAAGGAATAGTGGGAAGCCCTCTGGAAAGTGAGCAAGAGTGGATGAGAAAAAGTGTCCGTGGGTGAGAGAAGTCCCTGTTTCTTCTTGAGTCACGCTGTTAAATCAAAACTTGTCTAATTAGCCCTTAACTTCTCATTTGACAATAATTGGTGCATCGTTATCTCTGTCCAACAATTCTTCATGCATCTTGCCAGAATTTTCCACAAACCACAGTTCTCATGTCGCGGATTGGTCCATGTTATTGACGTTGGAATGTCAGGTAGGAAAAGTTACACTTTGCGCTCCAGTCAGTATCTCCATTGTTTTCTCCTACTACAGTTAACCTTGCATCTGTTAGGAATTACACTGTTGCATTCAGCAAGAACGTCTCCTTGAGCAAATCAGTTCTCATGAGAAAGAATTTACTACGGCTACACACACATAACTTCTGGAAAAGTACAGCTTTGTGTCCTTCAAGAAAACAGCACATTGCACGTTAGATAATGCAGTTTAATACAAGACCAGGCAGCTAGGCCCAGACCCTCGCTAAGCTAAGGCCTTCTAATTTTAATAAGCAACTTCTTAATAGATAACTCTAACTATGATACGGTAATATAAATTCAAAACATTATTGCATAACAATTCAGAATTAACAAGCTTTTAATTCGTTTTCGTATACATTGGTAGCCACTCCCCGTGGGCACATTTCAAACGCATGCATTATTTTCTATGTTAACACGTTTTCTATGCAGCTTCATCACACAATATATTGCAAGCTTTTCATATTAATATTGCTTTTAAAAGACACACTCCAACAAGGGTGAGCTGGGTCCTATCTTAGACTGAAACAAAATAAAGGAATCTGAAGTGAAAGTAAGACTTTTGAAGCAGCAATACATGGCATGGACCGATGAGAAGTCAGAGCATCAAAGCTAAATTTGACATTAGCTATGTCCTGTATGCGGTATGGCATGGAAATGACGAACACTTTGATCAGGGCACCTGGAGATTACTTGGAATGAAGCTGTTTTGTCTCTCCGATAGGCGACGGTTACTAAGAATGTAATTCTGTTAACTATTTTAAAAGCTGCATAGAGGGTTGAAAAGATATAAGTGGTCATCATGACATTGGCCGTCTATTCTGAAGATCGCCGTGGTGACAGCCGCCAACAGACCACCGCGGAGGTGGTAATCAGCCTGCCAGATTATGACACACAAACACAAAACCAACAGAAACCAGCCACAACCACAAGTCCTCCAGATCCAACAAAGGCAAAAAGCTGTCAGACCCACCACCCTCACTGCTACGCCAGCAATACACCGCCCTTCAAATTATGACCCACAAATCGCCACAGCGGACATTAAATGGAAGTCAGCCATTGGCGGTGTACACCGCTGCGGCAGAATCGGGCACCCAACACCACTTCAAGCCAACATTGGCCAGACCAAAAAAACTCACACCTGACACATATACACACATCCTACACACCCAACAGCACTATAAAAACACACCCCCACATAACCCACAAAACTATACATCCGTCACACATCACACACCACACACCCTACCACAACACTGAACACCCTCTGCACAACACACAAAACACACAATAGGCATGTCCCCACAAAAGCACCCCCGTTTCACAGATGGGGAGTTGCGGGTGATGGTGGAGGAAATTGTCAGGGTAGAGCCAGAGCTGTTTGGTGCGCAGGTCCAGCAGATCTCCGTTGCCAGGAAGATAGAGTTATGGCTGAGAATCGTGGACAGGGTGAACTCCGTGGGACAATAACTATGCACAAGGGACGTCATCCAAAAAAGGTGGAACGACCTACGGGGAAGGTGCGTTCCATTGCAACAAGGCACCAGGTCTCCATCATGGGGACTGGCGGTGGACCCCCACCTCCTCCCCCACAGTTGACAGCATGGGAGGAGCAAGTCTTGGCAATCTTGCATCCTGAGGGCCTCACTGGAGGGCTGGACACTGGTAAGTCACCATTACTAACTGACCTCCACCGATACCTGCATGGCATGTCACCCCCTCACCCCGACTCAGTATACCCCACTCCATCCCACACAGTGCACCACCCCAATGACCACACTTAAATGTGTATCCCTGCATGCCCTACTCACTTCAAGCACACCCCTCCCAGCTCTGCATGCACACCCACCAGCAGTGCATGGGTAGCATGTAGAAGTACCAATCCCACAATCCATCACCGTACACTACCAAAGGTAGGAGGACAACACCAAACCCATTTGGAAAGGTAGAAATGCAGAAAATGTTGCAATGACCCTAATAAATCACTTACATCCCCACAGGTGCCCCAGCCAATGTCAGCGGCTAGCAGGTGCCACCGCAACCCAGTCCTCCACCAGAAGATGCCCTCAGTGATGACAGCACCTCTGGTCGTCCTGAGCTGGAAGAACTCCCTGGCCCATCTGGAACCACAGGTTAGTCGGCTACCACATCCCACAGTCAGTCCACTTCAGGGCCCCCCTCCCTCTGACTCCAACACCACAGCAGCCACTCAACATCCCCAAACCCCTGTCCCCAGGATACGTCGATCAATAGTGTGACCACCTGTACAAGGAACCGAGTCGACACCACACAGACAAGATGATGAAGGTCCTGGTGTAAGTGGGAGTGGGCACACCATTCAGGGAGACACAGGCACAGGGGGCCAGTGACAGTGGAAGGCCAGCTGTGTGCCAGGGGGAGGCCTGGCCCAGGGAACCGACAGCCCAGGAGGCACTCACACATGTCCTGGGGCATACCAAAAATCCCAGGACAGGATAGGCCAGGTGATCACTATCATGCAGGAGAACCAGGGGATACACCACCAGGAGGTCATGCAGCAGTTGCAGGGCCTAAATGCCAACGTGGCCTCCACTGTAGGGGTGCTGTGTCACATGGCCAACACCATGTGGGAGAACAGAGTAAAACTGTAAACTTTGCACTTGTATGGAGCACTACTTACCCGTTAGGGTCTCAAGCCGCTGTACGCATACCAATGTGGAACCCCTCCTGGCTTTTCCCTGTGAGGCGCCCACTCCTGGACAGCCCCAGGGTGAAGCCAGCATCCAAGCGCTGTGAGGGCCATTGTGGAGATTAAGCAAGCTATTGCCCAGAGTTACAGAGTGGGACTCATTAATTAGATGAGGCACTGAGGCGAGAATTATCTGGTCCAAGGGAATTGAGCCCAAGACCTGCCAAGGTGGGAATTGAACGCTGGTCCTGGACCAGAACTCTGCATCAGGGTCTGCCGCTCTAACCATTGTGTCACACTTCTCCAACAGAGCACACCAGCGGCCCACTTCCACTAGCCGGTCCACTCACCAGCCACCAACATCTGCTGCAGCTAGTGGACAGGAGGACCTGCCTCAAGTCCCACAGGCCACCAGCACCCCTCCCCATGCAGAAGGTGAACCACCCCGCAAACGTTCCCTGCGACCTAGACAGACACCAGAGACTGTTGCCAGGACCAAGACCACCGCCAGGAAATGAGCCCCTCCAGAATGTCCCCTTTAAGTGCCACTGTGTCACCTTGTTCAATTTGGGCTGCCATTGCTCCTCTTCCTATGGCCCCATGGACACTGGACCTGTGCTACAAACCAGCTGGGCCACTACACAGAAGTTTTCCTCAACCATCACCCCACTCTATTGCACAATCCCTTCATTATTGTCACTTCAATAAACACCCTTGAACACAACTGGACTAATAGTGCGTTATTAGACAGAAATGTGCAATGTATTGAACTGTATTATCCTGTGCAAATATCCTGTATGTGTGAATCCATCCAACAAAAGTGTTTAAACAGTCTGTAGTCATCACATCAGAACTCAGTTGTGACCACACCAACATCTGCAAAAAGGGAAGGCATAAGTGACAGTCAACTGAAATGTAAAGGCAGTGATTGGCACAACACAGCTGGAACACATCACTTAACTTAAATAGAGATATGATCAGATCTACAGTCTTACCTGAGTGTCATTGGAAGTACTGCTGTCTGATATGTGTCCTGTTGTCCACATCCTCCTCCTCCTCCTCCTCTTCCTCACTGTCTTCAGTGTCCACTGTAGCCACAGGTACATTGTCTCTCCCTCCTACTGCAGATAGAGCACATGGATCTGAGGGCCAAATTGTGCAGCATGCAGCAGGCAACCACAATCTGGCAGACATTCTTACGGGTGTAGCACAGGGACCCATCTGTGTAATGGAGGCACCTGAACCTGGCTTTCAGTAGACCAAACGAGTGTTTTACAACCCTCCTGGTGCGGCCATGTCCCTCATTGTACTTATGTTCAGCCCCTCTTCTCGGATTCCTAACAGGGGTCAACAGCCAGGACAGGTGTGGGTAGCCGGAGTCACCTGGGAGTAGTGAGGGACGGACATTACCCATCAACAAAGGCAAGGAGTACAACTCCAGTTGGCATACACTGACATACATTGTGTGAAGACTCAAGCTCACCTATGAGCCACATATACATTAGGTTATGGCACACGTGAAATTCTCTTACAACAATTTGTAATGAAAAGTAGCAAGTATAATATCAATCATATTTTCCCAAGGCAAATCCTTGGGAATATTATGTATATGTTGAACTTTCATTAATCCAGAACCCACAGTTTGTTCCAAATATCTGATCCCAAATTTTATAGATTCCTCTTTTTATCCCAGTCTCTAATCCTCCATCTGATCCACACAATAAGTACAAATCTTCAGTAGTGGTCTTTATTCTGAAAATCATCCAATAAATCATGTAATTGTCCATGTAGATTACTGGTTTGTCTTCCTGTGGATTGCGTAATCATCCAAATAGGTCACAGATCAAATAGATCACAGGTCAAAGGTCACAGATCAAAATAGATCACAGGTCAACACGTGTTTCATCCGGGGTGTGCCCCTTGACTTCCTCAGGACCTCCTACAATAATATTGCCTATCATTAACAAATCAGTAACTCAATGATAATGTCAGTAACAAATATGAATAAAATATTAATCATGGTGTCAAACCCTCTCTCCCATAACGGGAACCATGCAGGTGATCTTTTATACATCAGCGAATAATATCTCCTAACTAGTGTAAATAGTACCATATTAGAAAAATTAGAAAAATACACCGTGGACAAAATCACGCTGTGCACTTGTGACGGATTTCTTACTTTCCCTAATATATTGCATGCTTCAAATATTGTGTAATATAGCATAAGGGTGCCGGCAGTCTCAGTGAGTCCTCCGTAGTTTCATGTTCCCCAAGTGTTCTGACCCAAATAGTATATGTAAATTAATATGTGCAAGTGATTGATACCTACCAAATCTTCAAATTTCTCATTTACCTTGTAATCTTCTCCAGTTCTATTCTGCCATCATATATCCCATCCATATGAATATATACGCTAGGACCATGTGGATAAATCAGCTAGTTAGAGATCTGTAACTACTAGTTTAAACCATTCTTTATTACTCGCATGTCTCATTGTCACTCACCATTCTTTGTTATCGGTTCGTGCGGGCAATTTATATTATTCTCCCTGGCCCGCGTACGATTCTTAATCTATAATAATATGAGGAATTCATTAAACTTCCATCTACTCCTGCCAAAAACAAACTACTTTTCTGTATTGGCTTGAATCTCTTACCCTTATCCGTCTCTCACGTCGCGAGTACGCTGACGTTCCTGTATCTAACCCGATTTCCATTTAACACTCGTTTAAGAACCCGCGGTCTTCTTCATGATAATCGAAGACGGACCATTCCACTGACCTCGCGTGAATTAGGCGACATAAAGAAAGGACTCCTCATGCTTAATGCTATAGATATAGAAAACAGACTTGGCTGTAGTTTATTATTATTTTTTTTTTTTTCTACTATTTTATCATATTCCTAATCTCCGAACATTATAATTACCGACCTCAATTATTACTATTAGGTATATCCTCCCAAGTTAGTTATTTGACAGAAAGTTTTTTCCTCCACATGGTACTACTTATCCTAATTGGCACTACCGCTGATCATGGCACTTCCAATAAACAATGTACATGTGAGGAATAGAATATCTACTCCTTCATTCTTACATGTTAAAATCATCTTTAGCCTATAATATTACATCCCTAGAATATTAGACAATAAAGATTAAAACCTACAAGTATAAGGTCACTAGGGATATCAATTATTCCTTCTTGTCTCTAGTTACATCCTAAGATATACTTCTAAGTCTTCTGACTCCTGATTGTTAATCTCCTAGAAAATATTCCATCTCATAGTCAGTATTCAGCCCTGATTCCACCGCCCCTAATTTCATAATCCATGTGGATTCTCTTCTCCGCAGGGCTAGTTCCCTGTTCCCGCCCCTAGGATTCTTATTACAATGTTCAAATCCCAAAAATTTAAATTCTTTATGTGTTCCTTGTAAGCCACACATCTTCATATGTGATGCTATAGGGTACCGCTCATCCTCTTGTCTAATCGCTCTCCAGTGCTCAGCAATTCTTGTCTTAAGATGGCGTATCGTGCTGCCTATATAGATTTTATCACATTTACGTACAAGCATATATACTACATAAGTGGTGTTACAATCTATATGTGATTGGATCTCAACCTTATGTCCACTTCTGTCCAGAAAATCTTTTTTGGCTTGGCACGCCCATTTACACATTGCACATGAACCACATCTGTAGAAACCCAAATTATGCTCATGTAGCCAATCCGGCTTTTTTGTTTCAGACAAATAACTTGGACTCAAAATACTGTTTAGGGTGCTTCCTCTCCTAAATACAACATCTGGTTTCTTACCAATGAACTTTTTTAGTGTTTCATCCTGCATGAGTATTGACCAATGTTTCTTCATAATCTTTAATAGTTTCTTAGAAACCTCTGTATAATCTAATGTAATCCTCACCTTTTGTGTACTAGTTTCATCTCCTTGTGTATTTTTCTTGGTTATCTGTAACAGTGTTTGTGAACGCGAAATCTTTAAACTTTTTTCTTGAGATTTCCGTATGTTAGATCTCGAGTAACCTCTAACAGCAAATCTTTTTCCCATATCTTCTATGGCCTCACAAAAATCCGAATCTCTGCTACAATTTCTTCTAGCTCTGACCATTTCTCCTAATGTTATGGCCTCTATCTGTCTTATCGGATGAGCACTCGTCGCATGTAACAGAGTATTACAGGATGTTGGCTTACGATACAATTTGCTCTCTATCTTGTTATTCTCTATAAACAATTCTACATCTAAGAACTCTATGTTAGTTTCACTATATTTATATGTGAATTGAATATTAGCATTGTTCTTATTCAGATAGTCACAAAATTCTTCCAATGCCTTCACATCACCTGTCCATAGTAGGAAACAGTCATCAATATAGCACCCCCAGTATAAGACATATTGATGCCATGCAGCTGCTCCGGGCCCCATATCCATGTTTCTTCTAACCACCCCATAAATAGATTAGCATATGAGGGTGAGAATTTTGAACCCATTGCTACACCTCGCTTTTGTTTGAACCAGTCTTTCTTAAACAAAAAGTAATTATGATTGAGTATGAGATCAATCATTTCCAAAATCATGTATGTGTGTTCCAATAAGCTCGCTGATCTTCTGTTTAACATATGTTCTATTGCTTTTAATCCATATTCATGCTTTATGCTTGTATACAATGCTACCACATCTAGTGTAACCATAATCATGCCTGGTTCCCATTGTATTTCCGATAGTAGACTTAGTATATGTTTAGTATCTTTTATGTATGAGGGCAAATATTTAACTAAGGCTTGCAGAAATACATCAACAAATTCAGATAATCTCTCTGTGGGACTACCTATGCCTGAAACTATAGGTCTTCCTGGTGGGAATCTAGTTTGTTTATGTATTTTTGGTAATGTGTAAAGACATGGGTATTTGGGACGGTATACCTGTAAGTATAAGTACTCCTCCTCATCTATTAAGTCCCTATCTCGCCAGCATTTCAGCATACCATTTATTTTGCTCGTTAGTCTTACCATTGGGTTATGTGAGAGTTTTTCATAACAATCCAAATCATTCAATTGTGAATACATTTCTTGTTCATAATCAGTACGATTCATGACGACTATATTCCCTCCTTTATCCGCTCTTTTTAGGATTAAATCTTCATCCAGTTTTAGGGTCTTCAGTGCAATATTTTCTTGTAGTCCCATATTCGATTTTTTCAATTGTCTCTTTTTCAATTCTTCTTTATCTAAATCACACCAAACTGCTTTGAAAAATATATCTAAATTATTGTCCATTGCCAATCTGGGCACCCAGGTGGATCTTTGTCTTAGGCCACTGGTCACATGCATATCAGAGGATATATTCAGATCTTGCAAAACATTAGATATGGTTGTCGGAAATTCTTCATAATCTGTAATTGTCATCAGTGCAACCGTATCGTGGATATCCTGAATGGACAGTTTACTAAGTGACATCCCTACTGATGGGGCTATCTCTTTCTCACCTATTCGTAAATCAAAATACTTCTTAAGTTTTAGTTTTCTGATATACTTATATAAATCTATCTTAGACTTGCAAACATTTCCAATTGATGACGGGCAAAATCCCAAACCTTTATTCAACAATTACTGCATATCTTTCGATAATTGTTTACCAGATAGATTCACCACATTATTACCTATATTTACAGATTCATTCATGTCTTTTTGTTCCAAGATCTCGTTCTCATGCCTGAGTAGGCCTTGTCCTTTCCCTCCTCTTTTTCCTCTTCGTGTCTTCCTACCCAATTTCTTTTTTGATTTTGCTCCCAGTTGCCTTGTTTTATTCTCTTCAGTTCCTGTAAAAAAACAACTCCCTGTGCATCTGAACTGATATGAGCATCGGAAGCTTCTGTATCACTATTGCTCATGATTAAACTGCTGCTAGATGTTGAAGCAGAGTCCATAGAGTTACTAGACTCCGCTGTGCGTGTTATGTTTTTCATCAGATGATCATATTTTCGTGAAAAGGTAAATACTCTGCCATTTAGATAATCTAATTCATCTCTCTTAAGTTTTCTGGCTTTCCTTTGTTTAATTTCATCCTGAAATTTTGAAATTATGTCATTTAGAATAACAAAATTCTTTTCAGTTGCCTCTTTTAATTTTAGATCTTTATTTCCTTTTCCAATACCTCTATGTCTGATTGTAATTTTACGACCTTTCTTTCTGCATTTTCTATTAATATATCAATAAGTTTCATTGAGTTGCTTTTTAATTCTTCTTCCCACTTCATAAGTAAATCTATGTCCAAATCGTCATATGTGGGAAAGATATGTGATCGAAGACCCCTAGGTATTCTATCTAATTTCTTATACTGCTTTAGAGTAATTGCGTCCCACCATCTTGACATTTCATTTTTTCTCAATTTCTCCAGTTTTATAAACTTATCCCTAAGACCCTCTTTATTCTTGCGATTCCCACTACCGGTCGCCTGACGCACTATGGATCCACTGTCCAGATTTCTAAAAAGCTCCTCCGCTAATTTTAGTCTCTCATCCATTTTATGCGTGTGCTATTTAGGGAAGGTGGTGCTGCCCTCTCAAAGAGTGCTGCACTCTGTGCCTCTGGAGTCGTGCCATCACCTGCGGGATGCTGCGATTCCTCAATACACGCACAGATCCAGGAAACCTGGCAGTGATGTGGGAGATGTATTGATCAGCAAGGCACACCATCTGGACATTTATTGAGTAGAAACTCTTCCTATTCCTGTAGACTTCCTCATTTGCCCTGGGAGAGACCAAGGCAATATGGGTCCCATTAATGGCCCCAATGACATGTGGTATGTGTCCCATGGCGTAGAATCCAGCCTTCACAGTGGGTAAATCTTCACTCTGGGGGAATGAGATGTAACTGTTCATGTGTTTAAGCAAGGCAGCCACAACCCTTCCAAGCACTATCAAAAACATTGGTTGTGACATTCCTGCAGCCAAGCCCACTGTCACCTGGAATGAACCACTTGCCAGGAATTGGAGCATTCAGAGTACCTGTACTACAGGGGGAATTGCTGTAGTGCTACAGATAGCAGGAATTAGATCTGGCTCCAGTTGTTGACACAGCTCAGTAATTGTGGGCCTGTCCAAATGATAGGTGAGTATGATGTGCTGGTCCTCCAGTATAGCCAAGTCCACTAGGGGTCTGTACACGGGTGCTTACCTCCTCCTCCTCATCCTCCACAGTGGTTGGTATCTAAGTGAGCCAAAATTAAAATGTGTGTGACTACAGGAAGTATGGACACACAATATCACAGTACACAAAGCATGTATGTATGTAGAAGACTGGAATTGTCTGGGTGTGTACAATCAATACCAATGACGCACATAAATTTGTCCAACACGAATGCTAGCATTAGGAAATGGCAGCCGCCTGTCCTGTATGCAGGGAGAGGTGGTAGTGACCTCACTCCGCTGGCGTTTGGCGTCATGGCGGAAGGCGTCTGCACCGCGTGCAAATCCTCATTGGCTAACATAGAGCTCTATGGAGTACAGGAACCAATGATGATCAACGCCGGCGCTGACAGTGTTCACCGCCGCGGATGTGACCACCATTTTCTCTGTACCACTTCACTTGATTCCTAACTCTACGGTTCCACATCTCAACTGCTTGTGCTGTTGTGACCTGTGTCTGGGACCTGCGATGGCCCATGCTACAGGGGAAAGGGGCCCAGCCTTCAAATCCGAGCAGTTGGAGAAGTTTGTGGATGGGGTCCTAACCCTGTATGGGCAGTTGTATGAGCCTCCAGACCAACAGGTAAGTACGTCATGGGTACTTTGGACACGACATGGATGCATGAAGATATATGTGTGTGCTGGCAATGTGTCATTTGGGGGGTGTTGGCTGCATGCAATGTGTATGCAAAGGTAGGGGTCATGTGTGTGCTTAATGTGGGTCATATGCAGTATGTAAGCCAAAATGGATTGTTGAGTCATAGTGTCCTTCTGTCTGTGTCTCCTCTGCAGGTCAGAGACCATCAAAAGAAAGGGTTTTGGTGTGTCATTGCCAAGGACATGCGGACCCTGGGGCGTCCATGGCCTGCGGAGCGCCCACTGCAGGAAACAGTGGGAGGACCTGAGATGCTGGGCCTGAAAGACAGCAGAGGCCCAGCTAGGGACGGCCTGTCGGAGCCTGACCCCCCTAATGACCCACATACTGGCGGTGGCAAATCCTGAGTTGGATGGGCGCTTGAGGGCAGCACAGGAGCCCCAAGGGGGTGAGTACAGACTGTGTGGTTTTTTATGGCCTGGCATGCTGTTTGGTTGCAAGGTCCTAGCCCGTGGATGCCCCAATATGCCAGTTCAGCTAATAGGGTGGTATGCATATTTGCTATTGGTAAATAGCTAGCGTCCCATGGTAGACAGGGCTTTGTGAGACCCAGTAGGTGTGCAGATGGTAGTGTTTGGGTTCTTTACTGCTGTTGTACTCAGGTAATGGTTTGTCATTGTGGTCCATACTGCACAGTGTTAGTCCCAGTGAGCGACTGTGATGTTTATGCCATATGTGCTGTTGGTGCTGTGATTGACCCTGTGCTCCCTTTCTTTCTCCCCCAGCCTTTCTCTTTTGCTCATCCTGTCCTTGTGTGCATTAGCATCATCTAGCGAAGGAGCAGGGTCACCGGCGAGTGGGGGAGCTGCAGCCCAAGGGACCCAGGAGGCGGAGAGCACAGACGCCAAGGGTACCAGTGGGTTGGTGGGTGAGGGGAGCACCACGGGGGAGACAGGAGCGACGACTACAGACTCAGATTCCTCCTCTGATTGAAGCTCCCTTGTGGTGGCAGACCCCTATGGGACCACCCCAGCTACAAGCTCTTCTGCCACCCCCGTACCAGCACTGCCCTACCAGTAGCCCCCACCCAGTTGCCTATGCCTGCTCATCCAGGAGGGGGGCGTCTCCTTCGCCCCAGGCACCTCAGGCCCTGCTCCAGTCAGCCCTGCTGCACTCAGGGAGGAGGCTATTGACCTCCTGAGATCCATCTCTGTAGGGCAGCCAGCCATAGTGAATGCCATCCAGGGGCTGGCATCCCAGATGCAGCAATGCAGTGCCTGCCTGGAGGTCATTCACGGTGGCTTGGCTGCCCTACAGAGATCGTTTCAGGCTCTGGCCTCCTCTCTGACGGCAGCAAGTGCCCCTGGTACTTCAGTCCCCCCTCCAACTACCTGTTCCCTTCCCAAAGCCCTCTCCCCCAACCCATCCCTCCCACACAATCTGACAAGCATGCACCCAAAACGATAGACAGGACTCACACAGACAAACGCGGGCACCACACTTTACTCCACAAGCACACACACTGCCAGAAACCAGATGCATATACTACAACAGCCACTGCCTCCACTGGCTCCCCCCCCCCCCTCCTCCTACCTCACAGCCCCATCAATACTCACACCTGCATGCCCTGCATCATCAAACCCAGATCCTGCCACCTGTACAGCCTTGCCCACAGTCACCACAACAGCAGACACGCAGACATGTACCTCACACACCACATGCACAGTCACCACCACCACCATCACAACCTCATGCAACACACCCACCTCACTTGCAAACACCATAACAACATACATGCACATGTTCTGTTTGTCCTCTCCCACCCTGTCTGCCCCCTCCAATAACACATAAACGCTCTCACTCAGACACCCAACAGACATCCACCTCACACACGCATACTGTCCATGCACCTACACCCAAGTCCAGCACACCTACTCCTCCTACAACCACTCCCTCTAACTCCACTCCCAATCCTCCTCCCACAACCCACCCCATTGGTCCTAAGAAGCATTTCCTTTCCCGCCTTGACCTCTTCCGTTCCCCCTTCCTGCCCGTAAGAGAAAGATCCCTCCCCCCAGTCCAGTACCTCCAGCTCCCAGTTGACTCCTGTTCCTCCCTCTAAAACTACACCTGCCACTAAGGGGCACAAGAGTGGCACTCTGGCACCCCTCCCCAAGCCCACTCCTACGCCCCCTAAACAGAAGGTTAAATACCCACCCCCTCCCAAACCCAAGCCCAAGGATCCCACTCCCAAGAAGAAACACTCCTACCCCCCACAACCCCCCACCCCCTGAGGTGCCTGGCTAACATCATCATGATGCCCCTGCCCAGCCGAGTGACTGGGCTGTCAGGAGTCAAGTTGGGCCTTGGACGTTGCCCTGTGGCCATTTGTTGACTGTAAACTGGCCAATGGCCCTACTGTAAATTTGTACATATGTAAATATTTATTTATTCCTAATTGAGGTCACTGTTCCCACATGATTACAGTGGTTGGACCAGAGGTATCTGGGTTATGTTGCTGTTGATTTACTCTGCAGATTGTTCTGGGTGTGTGGTATGTGTGTTTGGTCTGTGTTGTGCATGTGGGTGTGTCACTCTCTCCTCTCTCCCTTGTGGCTGTACTCACCTTTGTCGACTTCGTTGGCGTTGCTGCTCCTGGACTAGAATCGGGTGGCACAGCATCAACAGGACTTCCAGTTCAGGTTCCATGGTGGCCGCGGACTCACCGCCAGCCTGGTGACGGTACTACCGCCATCGCTGGCGTGGCACTCAGCTGACCGCCAATGTCATAAGGAGGGTCATAGTTATTGTTGTGGAGGACTGTTGATCTGATAACGACAAGGCAATAAAAGTTATGGTACATAATTCCTTTGCTGAGTTTGACTGACTGTATTATGCACACCTTTTAGAGAAATGTCACACAGTCTTGCACCCCCCCACGAACCCGGCCCCTTCTGGAGTTGAGCCATCTTTTATGTGAGTTCTAGGTCTGGCTTCTGTAATTAATGAGCCACAAAAGCATTTTTATAATCAAATTTTATTTTTTTTTAAATGACAAATATACAAACAATTGTACCCCTTCTCAATTCCCATACAAGATCCCCAATTTGGATCAACACATACGAGGGCTGTCCCATCATCCATTGGAAGCTTCATTGCTGAGTACGGAATATGTCCACCATTGACCCCATATCTTGGCGTGGCTACAAAGGCATCCCCTGTCACGGTACATAGGGTCCTCCAGTTTGGAGCAGCAGTCCATCTCCAATGCCAATCCTGGGCGAGTGTGTGGCGCTCAATTGATGTTCTAGGTTTCATTTAGCAAGTCATGTGCCTGTGACCACCAATGTGCATTCTCCTCTGAGTCTTCCAAGATCCTCCAAAATACTAAGCAGCACCAATTTAGGTGAGAGTTCCACTGGCCTCTTCAGTACCTCCGTTAATATCTTGCCAACTGCCAACCAGTGCTATGCGATAATTGGACACAATCACACCATGTGGTTAAAGGCTTCTTATGGAGGGACACAATAGATACACTGTGAAGTAGGTCTCCTACACGCCTTCCAAAGAAGTATCAGAGTAAGGTACGTGCCATGCAGATAATTGAGCTGGATGAGCTACAGGTGGGAAGATGGCAATCACTCAGGAGGGCGGTGCGAGCATCCCTCCAGTCTGCATCATCTAAGGGGCCTAACCAGGCTTCCCATTTTTGTTTGAGAAGATCAAATTTATCAGGGGAACTAATGACCAATGATTCATATATCTGTGAGATCCCACCTTTGGCTAGGGGGCTCCAAGCAGTTTGGCCGTGAGCAGATAATTTTCAGGAGGGTTAATAAGTTCCTTTCAATGGGAATGAAGTGTGTGTCTGAGTTGTAGGTATTTGTGTAGTGGGAAGTGAAAAATGTGCTTTTAATTCTCAGGAGGTTTTAATGGACATTCCCTTCCATACATCGCCCAGGTAAGCAATACAAGTTCTGTCCCATTTATAGAAGCCCTCCAGGTATGACACCTGGGCAAGTAATTGTCCCCTCCACAATGGGGTCTGTTGTATGATTTGGTTTCCCCACCCAAGTTGTTTTAGCGCCATGCACCATGTGGAGATCACCATCATGGTAGGCGTGGGGAGGAAACAGAGGAGAGGGCCCCCATATAGCAAGTAAAGGATACTATCCAGGCCTAGCAGGAAAAGCTCCAATTTATAGGTTGGGTCCTCCCAGCCCCTATTTATTTAGTCGTTATTAACTAGCAATTGTGAGGCGAGTAAAGATGAATGTCGGCCATGGTCATTCCCTCCTCATATGACAATTGGCAACATTTGTCCCAGGCAAAGAAGGGGTGCCCTGCCCAGTGAAAAGTTCTAATAGTAATATCCTGGAATCATACTCACGAGATAGGGAGGCCCAGCAAGAAAGACAAATGTCAGCCATGCTCAGTCCCCTGTCATATGTTGACTGGCAACATTTGTCCCAGGGAATGCAGGGGGGAGGTGTGCCCCACTCAGAGGAAGGTTCTGATAGAAGCATGCCAGAACCACACTACCAAGATATGTAGTGGGAAGTTTTGCAGGACATACATACATCTCAGGAAAATAGTCATTTTAAATAAGGCCACTCTACCAAGAACCTGAATGGGGATATGTGCCCAGGCTTTCAAATCTCATTTCGTTTAGGTCAGAAGCAGGGAAAGGTTAAGGAACCAGGTCCAAGTGGGTTCTACTGAGATATGTATACAAAGATAGAGGATGCTGAGTCTTTTGATCGGGAACTGTATTGGCCAATTCGTGGCTTCTGCCCCCCCCTGGTGAGTAGAATCAATAGTGACTTGGCACAGTTAGTGCACAAAAGCTCACTCACTCACAAAAGTTCACTCACGTAGATTCTCTACCATGTCAAATTTTTCAAAATACATTTCCCATCTTGACACTTGCAAAATCAAAATTTTAAATGTGGGTATTACATTTCACTTCCACTCTTGCAAAGTCATTTTTGCTACAATTAAGACACATGATTAAGAAAGTAAAATTTCACCCTCCTGAGTTGATTATTTCCTCATTGCTACGAAGACCTAATTTTGCCCAATGTTCCATTTGTCACAGATTAAGTGAGAGTGGGACTTGGGACTGGTGACACCTAAACTCGCCGGGGCCTGTCACATGAACCTTGCACAAAGAGAAACAGTGAACAATACAAAACAGAGTAAAGAGGTTTAATGAAAAGCCCACCTTTATCCCCCAAAGCTTCCATCTCTACACTTCCCCCGTAAGCATCTATTGCCCATCAAACATTACTAACTATCAACAGAGAAACCAAACAGTGAAACATGGGTAGCTCCTTGGATGTCAATCACTGTTAGCCCATGACGATATCTGGGTAAGTTGTTCTGACCCATCATGGTTGAGTCTGTTATGTGAGGGTCTCCTACTGGGATCCGAATCTGGTGAGCTTCCTGACCTCTGGGCCTCCTGTGATGCCAAGACCAAGTGGGACAATCGTCTCCAGGTCCCACCTCTAATGTTCCTCCACCAGTGAGAGCCCTTGCCTGCCATGCAACAATTGGGCCCCTCTCCTGGGACGCCACCTCTTGTACGGAATACGATGAGGTCCACGTGTGGAGGCCGCTCTTCAACCTATTCCCACACTATGGGCCTGATTCTAACTTTGGAGGATGGTGTTAAACCGTCCCAAAAGTGGCGGATATACCACCTACCGTATTACGAGTTCCATAGGATATAATGGACTCGTAATACGGTAGGTGGTATATCCGCCACTTTTGGGACGGTTTAACACCGTCCTCCAAAGTTAGAATCAGGCCCTATGTCTGGGTGGTTGAAAAAGTATGCTTTTGTTTGAAAGAGAACCTTCAATTTGGCCAGAAAGAGGAGCATGTAGCACAGGGGATCTTTTTCTTAACCATCTCAAAGGATTTTCTTTGGGTTTGGGCCAACCTGGTGTAGCCTGGGAAAATGAGGATTTTTGAAGATTGAGATGTCTCCTTTGAGGCGTGCTGAACGTAGGAGCAGGTCACGTCATGGTTTTTGAGGAATCTGGCAATGATGGCCCTTGGCGGGGCCCCAGGTGCTGACAGCAATGAGAGCACACTACGTGCACCTTCAGTGAGGAAGCGGCGGGATTTTTGGACAGTAGGCAGGAGGCTCCATAGCCAGGTTACAAGGAATGTCTCTGGGTTTGGCCACTCAGCGCCTTCTGGAAAGCCCACAAACCGAAGATTATTGCGAAAGGCACGTAACCTCAGTGTCATCTATACGCAAAGCCATTATGGAAGTTTGCAATTTGCAGGTTGTGGACTGTCTGCTACAGCGCCTGCACCATATCTTCAAGGGTTGAGATACGCCCTTTAGCTTCCGTGGCTCAACCTGTTGTTTTACGCAAGTCCTGATGGAGTAGCAAGACATCTGCTCTTACCTTCCCAATTTTAGTCTCTAGAGCTAACCTGGACTCCTGGATGGTGAGCAGTAGGGCTGCATTAGCCACTGGTTGCCCTCCCACCACTATCACCATGGCCGAGGGTTCTAGCACTTTGGTAGGTGCTGTGTCCAAGTGTAGCATGGATTTGGCTTAGCAGTCCAGTTTGCTTTGCTCCTGGTGGGTTGGTCCTTTGCCATAGTGAGGGAATTGATAAAGGCAAGCCCGCCAGTCCCCTAAATGGGCAGTATAAGCAGCACAAGAGTCAACCAACCTCAAAGAGGTCTTCCAGAGATCCACCATCTCTTCACTGGCGCCATAATACCCTCACTAGGAGGTGACACGTGTGTCCCTAGGCATACGCAACACCTCACCAGTGGTGAGGAGTACTCATAGCAGCCGGCACTCAAACATCTGGTCCCCGCTCCATCGAAGGTATGTAGACCAGACAGGTCCAGCAACACCAAGGCAGTGGCCCCACGGGCCCCAAGAAGCAAGGCAGCAAAGTGCATAGTCCTTGGGTTTATGACAGCACAGCTGCAAATGCTCCCCATGGTTCCAAGTGCACAAGGGCCAGTGCGGCTGCAGCCGGCTGGACCCAAGTGCCACCTAGAGACAGCCATTGATGCACTCTCCACCCCATGGGTTGACTCGCCTCCTCTCAATGTTGCTGTCATCCTCCTATTAGAGGAAGCACTTCCCAACTTCAGGAAAGTCACGGCAGGTCCCCGCGCAGCCTACTCCATGTCTACCAGTACAGGCTGCATGGCCGCCCCTTTGCTCGACCGGGGACATTATTGTCGTCACCGCAGGCTCAGAACTGGTGGGCGAGTGCAACGGACACACCCCCGACATAGAGGCCACTCCTTTCTCAGCAAGGCCAGCTCCGGAATCACTTTTAGAGGAAAAGGTGGAGCACGCCGAAACCCAGCTTAGACCATATTGCAATGTTACCAGTCTGTGCGGGCTCCCTGGGTCTTACTCCAGGGTTCCTTTCAACTCAGGCTCAATCCAGGCGCTGCCAGGAGTTATAGTCGCTGTCAGCGGAGCTCCCTGCTGGGGCCAGGATGGTGTGGGTTTTTAGGTGCTGACTGGGAGATCACTTAGAGTGTAGCCGCCATTCTGGCCACGCCCCTACCCAGTCACATTTTTGCCCACTATTGTTTGCTATGCCATTTTTAAAGAATTAATACTTTAACTGGTCCCGCTACCTAGAGACATCAGGAGAACCAAACATGTAGTTCACAATGTTTAAACAAATTCAGCTGAAATTAAAGGCAAGTGGCCAACAATGAGGTAGGGAAGGAAAAAGTCTTTCAGAAACACAGTCCGAGGAAATAAACCTGTAGCAGGGAATAAAGGAGTAACAAAGTCGTAACTTGGCTCTGAACATGGGAAGGAAGATTCTGGCATATTGGATTCGGGCAGAGAGACGCACTTTGTAATTGTTTAGTGCCTAACTCCAGGAAATGATGTAAGATTGGGTAGAGTTACCTGTGGGAATTTTATTCCTATTGGTCAGAGAGACTCCCCCACCCACAAGCTAGTGCCAGGCATAAAAGTGGCACTGCTTACTACCTTCCTCAGAACACTGCTGGATGTGTGAATAACAGAAAGACTGCTCCAGCTGAACCAAAGGTCTGGTACTCAAAAGAAGCCTGCTGTTTCACCTGTGGAGAGAAACCCTCAGGGCAGGACCTGCCCCTACTTGAAGCTAGGACAAAAACATGGTGGTCCTGGACCCTTGAACTTTCTCCACCTCAGGATTGCAACAGTGGACACTTAAAAACGTTCTCTGAACTTTTTCACAATGGAACCAGTGGCTACTTAGGAACCTCGATGGACCATAGCCACAAACATTGCATCACCAGTCAAATTCAACGTGCCAGTTTGCCCCTCTGAAAGCAGCTTAGCTTCCAGAAAAGTTGCTAAGTTCCATTGGGGAGGATTTCACCAGGACCAATGCCCAGCGGCACCCCCTAATCATCCAGACCTCCGTCAGGTCCGGTTGACAACGTGCCCCACAGATTAGGAAATTCCTCCAGGAAAAAGACAAAGGGCCTGATTTAGATATTGGTGGAGTGTTAACTCCATCACAACGGTGAAGCATATCCTTTCCACCAAAATGCAAATCCCATTATATTGAATGGGATTTAGATTTCAGCAGACAGGATTTTCATCACCATTATGGAATAACCCCTCTGCACATATCTAAATCAGGCCCTAAGTCAGAATGTAAACTTTTCACAGGGACAAACCTGGTCCCTGGAGCCAACCCATGCTACATCATGGTCGGCCTTAACTTTGACTTTGACCCAGTGTAGAATGACCAGATACCAGTGGTTGGAGCCTTGTGCTTTTTGGTGCTAGAATACTCTAACACTCCTAAAAATCAAAGCTTCGATTTCTGTCGTTTTGGTGTCTGTTTGCTCTTTAAAATGTGGATCATATTCTATAAATTGGAGTGGGATTTTCGTTTTGCTTTGTTTTCGACTTATTAACTGTTTTAGTAATGATAAAAGCTTTACACTTGTTTCCTCTGTATTAAGCCCGACTGCTCTGTGCCGCAGCTACCCAGGACTGATACATTAAAGTAACTTAACTGTATCTGATACAGAATAGAGATATTATATCTTAGTGATGTCTCACAACCATCCTAACTAATGACTTTTTCACACTTACTGAAAGCCTCACACATCCATTTACAATGCTTTGTGTGGAAAATAATTTCTTTACATAATGCCTGACACTCATCCCAGCAGGTTTTATTTCATGATCCTTTCTTCTAGAATATGGGCTTTATTGGAATACACTCAACTCCTCTATTGCACATATAACCATTTGCACTATGTTTCCCATCTTTTTGGAAGCTCTGATGTAGACAGCATCTGGTCTATCATTTTTCCAGATGATTTAACTTTCATAACAGGATAAAATGCTATTGGCTAGTCTTTACCACTGATTTACACTGCAGTACACAAATGTGAATGAGTATACACACTTATTGAGGGCGGGGTCAAAATTAATCATTGCTGCTGCTATCAAGTCTGCCCACCTGAATGGTGACAAGGATAAAATCGCTGGGCCCACTACTAGAACCTCAGTCTCATCTGTGTTAACAGTGGGTTACTAGCCCCAGTTGAGGTAAAATACCACAGGCATACTTTCTTGCAGTCTGTTCCCCACTACTCCCTTCATTTAGCATGACTGCCAGCTTTCTGTCATCATCATACATTCGTAATTAATGATGTGAGCTTGGATGACCACAGCCATTTGAGCAAACGGAAAGAGGCAGAGGTTAACATTGTGCCACATTACTCTGGTGCAGTAGACAAGGTGGACCATCGGATTGTGCTTAACCATCTCATAAAGCTAAGGGGTGGAGTCCTAGTTCTAGAGTGGATATTCTCCTTTGATGCCATGCACTCTTAACAAGTGTCAGCATCTCAATTTACATATTAACTTTAGGCACCAAGTAGGATCTTGATAAGTCTTATGGCATTGGATCCTCACAATTTGTCAATGCTGGTACCAAGGTAATTTCTCTTTTACCTTTTTTAAAGTTTCCGAAGAATCTTGGACAGCAGGCATAGAATCTTCAGTTTCAGAAAATTCAGGAAATATTTGGAGATGGAAGCCCATTATGACAAAGAAAGGTGAAAACCATGTGGTAGTATGATTAGAATTGTATATAAATTCAGCTGCAGGTAAAAGGGATTTACAGTTATCTTGAGTAGTGGTAATGTAACACCTCAAAAATTCTTCTATGTTTCATTTAGTCTTTCGATTTGGCAATTGTATTGAGGGTGAAAATCAAAGGTCAAGTCCCTTTTAGAAACTTCGAGAATTTGGAGCTGTATTGGGAGCATCGGTTAGAAATAGTTTTAAGGGCAGGCCATACGGTCTAAATATATCTGAGTAAAATGTTCAGCCATTTCTGTTACTGTGGGCAATTTAGAGAGAGCAAAATAATGGCAATTTTAGTAAATGAATCAATGGTGACCATGATTGTAATATAGACCTCTGAGATAGGCAAGTCAACAATAAAATAATTAGAAATTATTTCCCACAGTTTGGAAGGAATTTCAGGAGACAATTATAAACTTGCTTTTCTGTATCAAATTTGTTTTGGGTGCAAATTTCACAAGTCTTAACAAACTTGCAGATGTTCTGATGAAGAGAAGGCCACCAAATTATTCTTTTTATGAGGTCTATGTCCTGAAATTAGTGCATCATGACTTACCTGTATTTTTGGGATTTTTGTGGGAATGAAGAGTCTTCCTGAAAGAAAATTAGTTTGTTGATTTCTTTCAATTTAACATTTAGATTCAGTTGTCTGAGAGTTGGTAGAATGAGACATCTGGTTTCTAAACCAATTGTTTCAAGAGATGCAGTAGTTATCGCTGAAACAAATGCTTGAGGGCTTTTGGACGTTGGATCGATCCCTTCTAAATGACACTAAGGTGGTGGAGCGCTTAACAAGTGATACTAAGGTGGTCATTATGAACACGCCGGTAAACACCGCCGACCGCCGTTGCGGTGGTGAACAGAAGACCACCGTTGGTGGTGACTAGAAAACCCGTCATAAAATGAACTAAAATTCCACACCCGCCAAATATCACCAGACCACCAGTCACCGCCAGGACCTTGTCGGTGGAAATGCTGGACCATCCACCCCGCCACCGCCAAGCACACCCACATCCCACCCTCCAAATAATGATGCACAAATCACCTTGGTGGACAGTGGAAGCTGAACGACTATTGGTGGTGCCGACTGCCCTGGACGGCAAGTGGATTCAACAGCAAGAAGTGCACACATTGGATAAGCTTGAAACCCACACACCTGACACACATCCATAACCCCATAAAACACTCACAGACACACCCCACAATCCTTTGCAACGAAACTAGGCCAAAGAAGACGGAGAGCACCAGAAGCAGACACCGACGCCACTATACACAAGACGCACACCGACCCACAGAAGAGCACCCTCACCGCGTTTCCAGCCCAGACACCATTCACCACACTCACCATGTCACCCCCCCAAACATCCACGCTTCAAAGAAAGGGAGCTAAGGACCATGGTGGACGAGATCCTGAAGGTGGAGCCACAAATATTCGGGGCTCAGGTGCAGCCCACACCCCTCGCAAGGAAGATGGAGCTATGGCAGACCTTTGTCAACAGGGTCAATGCAGTGGGACACCATCCACGCACCAGGGACGACATCTGCAAGAGATGGAAGGACCTGCGAGGGAAGGTCAGGGTCATGGCATCCAGGCACCACATTGCAGTCCAGAAGACTGGGGGAGGACTGCCACCAACACCACCCGAATACACCGACTGGGAGGAAAAGGTCCTGGCCCTCTTGCACCCTGAGGGACTCACTGGACTCACTGGAGGAATGGATTCGGGTAAGTCGTCTACATTTACCTGTAATGCAGGCACCACCCCACCCCACCCACACCCACCAGGACCAAAACCCCACCCAGGCCACAGCCACTGAATCCACCCCCCCTGCATGACCACAAACCCACTAATAGGCCCACATCCCTCCCCCTGTGCACAGCCACCTACGCCTGCAAGGATTCACAATGGCACTACACCACCCACAATGCAACTCCACACTCTAAGCAAAATGCAGTGAAAACCTCACAAAGGCACCCTGGGTGGCCCCAAAAAGTTACACCAGCACAAAACAGCCCAGCCCTGTGCAACCCGTCTGTTTATGCATTTGTAATAGACATGTCTATGTCCCCCAACAGGCACCACCACCCATGCCACCCTCACGGACAGGACAAGGAGTGCCAGTGCCCCCCATGGAGACAGAGGCACCTCACAGGACACTGGGGAAGGATCCCTGGACACAGATGAGCAGGCAGCCCCCTCACACAGTCCTGGACTGTCACCATGCAGCAGCCCCAACCAGGATACCACCGACACCCCTACCACCCAGGCAAGAACAGCAGCCCAGGGCAAGCCTCCCCACAGCAGTGTATCCAGGCCACAGACTGGTGGAACACATGTACAGAGTCTCCCCCTACCAACAGGCAAGAAGACGAGGGCCCCGGTACAAGTGGTACCGCCAGGCCTGTGCAGGGGACACAGGCACAGGAGGCTAGGGCAAGTGCTAGGGCCTCAGTGGGTCAGGGGGAAGGCCACAGGATGGATGCAGCAGCCCAGGACGTGATATCTGAGGTATTGGGGGCCTACCAGCATACCCATGACAGGTTGGCACAGATAGTATCCACCCTGGAGCACAGTAAGAGGATGCAGCAGGAACACCACCAAGAGGCCATGGAGCAGTTGAAACAGCAGAGGAAACCCAAGGGCCAATCATGTCATCCCCTCAAGGTCAACAGCAGGCACCCAAACGGACCCTCAGGCCAAGATATGGGACTGGAACCCCTGCCAAAAACAAGCCCCTCTTCAAGAGGTAACTCTGCAACAATCTGCACAGCAACCATCCCACACAAGCAACCACCACACAGTGCTAAGAAGCTATATGAACTAATGTAAGCATTGATGGACTCATCAATACTACCAACAAGGCTGCCACCATGTTGGCATTGAGGACAATCAGCCATGACCAACTGCCATCACTGCAAATTGCACTATTCACTCACTGCCACCAATATAACACATATCACACCTGTAACACTGTCCCCTGTCATAATATGTGAACAAAGTGAAGCATGGATGCAACTGGCTAACCACTTTATTGGCAATGTGTTGCATGAAAGGACTCCTGTGTGTCTAAATATGGCCCCAAAATAAATGCACTATATTGTATTCGGTACCATGCAGACCTGGACCCAGTGTCAAATAGAAGATCCAACCCCCCCCCCATATAACAAACCACACTGACAGTATGTGTCACAAACCCCAATGTCAGCCCTTAGTCCCACATAGTTACTGGAAGTAGAGTTGTATCAGTTGGGTCCTGGAATTGACATCTTCCCCTTCCTCATCATCACCATCACTCTCCTCACCTCTCTGAGGAAGCTGGTCAGGACATACAGCACCCTCCGCCTCCAAGAGGGGTATAGAATTTTTCACAGCCACGTTGTGCAGCATGCAGTAGGCCACCACTATTCTACACACCTTTTCAGGCTCATAGGCCAGGGAACCGCCAGAGATACATAGGCAACGAAATCTAGCCTTCAGGAGACCTATTGTGCGCTCTATCACCCTCCTAGTACATCCATGGGCCTCATTGTAGTTCCTCTCTGCATCCATCTCAGGATTCCTCACTGGTATCAGGAGCCAACGCAAGTTGGGATATCCAGAATCACCTAGAAAACAGTGCAATACGGAGTAGTCATTGTCAAGCCTCTGAGTCAGACAGCCTGGCTGTCTGCTAGGTGTCAGTTAGTGACAGAAACACTTACCTATAATCCACCCTCTGTCCTCTTGTAGTTGTTCCATCTTCTGTGGCACACTACTGTTCCTCAGCACAAAGGAATCATGGACTGAACCTGGGAACATGGCATTCACATGTGAGATGTACTGGTCTGCAGTACATACCAATTGAATGTTCATGGAATGAAAGTTATTTCTGTTTCTGTACACCTATTCACTGACTCTTGGGGGTATGATCAGTATGTGGGTACCATCTATGGCACCGATCACATGGGGAATGTTTGCAAACGCATAGATGGCAGGCAGGTCGGTACTTTGGGGAAACCTTACATAGGACTGCAGGTGTCAGTACCATGCTGAACATTGGCTGTAAAAATCCAGCACCCATGCCCACTGTCACTTGAAATGAGCCCGTGGCCAGGAAATGGAGTGCGGAGAGCACCTGCACTTCAGTAGGGATGGCATGCTGATTATGATTTCCCGGAGTTAGTGCAGGTTCCAGTAATGCACAAAGTTCAAGAATAGTTGACGGGTGAATCTGTAATTGATTATGATCTGACGCTCCACCATGGTCCGCATATCCACAAGTGGTCTGTACACTGTTGGTGCCCTTCCTCGCCACAAGGGTCGGTACCTAGGAGGGATTTTAAACACGTGTGAGTGTCACACATACATAGGCACACATTTCCATTAATTGGGCACTGCATACTTGATTGTAGGGACTCATAAGTTAGATGTGCTTGACAGATCTTCATCTACACCTTAATGAGGGAACAGTGTTTGTCATGTGTGGTGTTTTTAAATGGACACATGCATAGGTGCTTTGTGTGGAAAATAGGGTCTGTATTGTGCACATTTATTTTTTTATAGATGCGTAGTTAATGCCAAAATGTCTGCCCCCTGTAATCCAGAACTGTCGTTGTGGAAGTGAGCTCATACCGCTAGCGGTTGATGTAACAGCGTAAGGCGGTGTTTACTGCTGTTCCCACCGTCATTGGTTATCATGGATGGTTATCATGGATGCCAATGGGGAATTCTGGCGTATCGTGATCGCCGCCGGCAGTGACGGTGCACACCGCAGCAATACGTACGCAAATTCGTCATCCCAACTTCACTTGACTCCCTGATCTCGTGCAAACAGGTACTCCACTGTGTGTACTGCTGTATCCTGCCTCTGGTCATGGAAGTGGCTTGTGTTACAGGGGAAAGGGCCCCGGCCTTCACCCAGGAGGAACTGGAGAGGCTAGTGGACAGGGTCCTGCCCCTGTACGCAAAGTTCTACGGACGGCCAGAGGTACAGGTGAGTCAGGGTTTGGGGGGCACTGTTTGGGTGTAATGGATGGTGTTGTAAGGACATATGTGTGCACCTCTGAGCCTGCATGGGCCATGGTTGATGGCATGCTGCATGCATATGTCGTGTAAGTCTGAGAGTACTGTCCGTCCCATAGTGGACGTACAGCCAGCTGTACCTATTTTGCAAGTGCCTGACCTCTGTGTACCATTTATGTGTCACCCTTTTAGGTCAGCGCCCACCAGAAGAGGGCACTTTGGCATGCCATCGCCAAGGACGTGCGGACCCTGGGGGTCTACAATCGGCGGAGCACCCACTGTAGGAAGAGGTGGGAGGACCTGCGGCGCTGGGCATGAAAAATCTATGAGGCCCAGCTGGGGAAGTCCTCCCAACGTGTAAGGGGTGCCCGTCGGGCACTGACCCCCCTCATGCTACGCATCCTGGCGGTGGCGTACCCAGAACTGGATGGGCACTTGAAGGCTGCACAGCAGTCACAAGGGGGTGAGTACTCATATCACAATCTTAACCCTTGATGGATGTCTGTGTGTGCATTAGGGTTCATGCTGCTTAGATGCAGGGACTCTGACTGTTGTCCATCTTCATGATGGCCCCCGTAGGGTGTAGGGGTGTCTTGGTCAGGTCTCCTACACGTCGGGTCCTTAGCTAGTTCAGGGGATGGGTGTAGAGCAGGGTTCTGGTCAGTAGTCAGGGGCATGGCCATGGGCATAGTGAACGGTGCTGCCTGTTGGGGGTGTCTTCTGGATGGGTGTATGTCTGGCCACTATGTTCACTCCTTTCAGCTATTTACAAGTGTCTCTCCTGTTTTGTCTCCCCATCCCTGTTCTCTTGTGTTGTTTTTGCACATCAGCAACATATGGCGAGGTAGCTGAGGCACCGGCAAGTGGGGATGCAGCGGCCCATGGACCCTCGGAGGCAGAGTCATCCGATGCCAAGGGGACCAGTGGGTTGAAGGGCGAGGGGAGTACCGCGGGGAGGCAACTACCACTGGAGGTAGTGACTCTGATACCTACTCCGATGGGGGCTCCCTGGCAGTGGCGGTCCCTAGTGGCCACACCACTACAGTGACATCTCCCGCCACCACCCCATTCCATCACCGCCCTCCCTTTTGCTCCCCACCGAGTTGCCTGTGCCCGCTCACCCAGAAAGGTGGGCGTCTCCTTCGCCCCAGGCACCTCCTCCCCTGCCCCAGTGAGCCCTGCTGCCCTCACAGAGGAGGCAATTGACCTCCTGAGAACCATCTCTGTAGGGCAGACAACCATCGTCAATGCCATCCAGGGGCTAGCATCAGAGATGCAGCAGACAAATGCCTATATGGATGGCATTCATGGTGCCGTGTCTGGCCTACAGAGATCTTTTCAGGCTCTGGCCTCCTCTTTGACGGCAGCCAGTTTCCCTGGTCATTCCGTCCCCCCTCCAACTCCCTCTACCCCTTCCAGCACCCCACTCCCTTCACCCGTCCAAAGCACACAATCTGATACGCAGTCAAGCACCTCAACACACAAGAAACACACTTCTAAACACAAGCACCTCACCTCCCACCACAAGCATTCACACAGCCAACATACACATGCACACACAGCAACACCCACTTCCCCTAGTGTGCCCACCTCTTCCGCCTCCCTGTCTGTCCCCTCTACATGCACACCCTCATGCGCTGCACCTTCAGTCACTGTTGCTGCTCCTCTTACTGCAGTCACCACAATAGCAGACATCCATACATGCACTCCAGACACCACACCTGCACTCACTACAACTACTGTAGTTGACACATGCAGCACACTCACCAGACTTGCAGACACCCACACAACATACATCCACATTGGCAGCCTGTCTTCTCCCACTGTGTCCACCCCCCTCCAAAAACACACAAACGCACCAAGACACCCACCCATCACACATCCACCACACCTCAGCATAATGTCCAGTCACCTGCACCCGCTACACGCACCCCTACACCACTTACGTCCCCACCCTCTGCCTCCACTCCCACGCCCTCATCCAGGCCCACTCCAATTGCTCTGAAAAAACTTTACCTCTTCCGTGCTGACCTCTTCAAACCAACTGGCCCACCCCGTCTTGTCCCTAAGCGTGCACACCTTCTTGCCCTTTCCACACCTTCCACTTCACAGCCCGCCCGTGTCCGCCCTTCACATTCCATGCCCCTTCCCCAGAGAAAAAGAAGCCCAGGGCAGAGCCAAGTCCATCTGGCTCCAACCGCTCGAAACACATCCCCCCACCTTCCAAACCCAAACCCAAATCCCTTCCACCTTCCAAGCGCAAGTCCAACCCGACCCCGTCACAAATCCCCACCCCCACCACCCCTTGCCCCTGTTCCGTGAGGTGTCTGGATGCCCCATTGTTGCCCCATTAGGTGGAGTACCGTGCACTTTTGGGAGTCAGGTTGGGGCCATTGTGGACTGGCCATTGGCCTTGTTGGACATAGTTGGCTCTGTGAGCTGGAATAAATATTTATGTGTGGCCTGTGTTTTGGCGGCACACTCTTGAACCCTGGTCTTTCGTTTCATTGTTTGTGGGTGTGGGGCATTTATATGTACTATGGTCAGGTTGGATTTGCCTTGTGTCAGGTAAGTACCTGTTGCTGTGGGGTGTATTGTTTGTGCTGCTGTGAAGGGTTAGGGGGGCGTTGCTGGGTGGGTGGAGTGGGTGGGTATGTAACTGTGCCCTTTCCTCCCTTGTTTCGTAGGTTGCGGTACTTACCGCGTCGCCTTCGTCAGCGGTCACGGTCGTGGAGGTATATGGCAAGGAGCAGGGCTGGCATAATCTGCAGCTCTCTATCCATGTCTGATTCGGTGCGTTGTGTGGGCCTCTGGTGAGTGTTTCCTTATATTTGGTTCATTTCCGCCTGGACTTGCGTGACGGTGGTACCCGCCTAGGAACTGGCGGAGGACTAGTGGTTCATTATTTGATGGGTGGGTTGTGCCTTTCCGCTGGCCTATCGGCGGACTCTGCCATCTTCGTTGGCACTCCTCTACTGGCGGTGGGTGGTTTTATGGATGCCTGTGTTTCGATTGGTTCATTATTTGGCGGTCCGGACCGCTCCTCTGTTGGCGTTTTTTACCGCCGGCGGTTTGGACCGCCATGTTCATAATCAGGGCCTAAGTCTTTTTTGTTAGCTTAATACAAACTCTGCGCCTCCCTATGTGGTTCGGGACTCCTACAAGGCTTACATCAGGGGGATTTTGATTAGTATTTCCGCTCAGAGAAATAGAGATTATAGTAAAGAAATACAGAACTTTGAAAACGATTTAGGCTGTTTAGAAGAAAAGTTAGGGAAATTACAGATGGAAGGGTGAAATGATGAATCAGTATTACTCGAATTGTTATCTAAACGGGCCTCGTTGCTAGCTGTATTAGAAGCAAGAGTAAGGAAAAGGTGGGAGGCAAGTAAACTTGCACACTTGAGTACGATGAGAGTGCTGGAAAGTTGTTGGCATGGAAAGACCTTGTAAGAAATGAGGTGACAGAGAAAAGAAATTCTACTAAAGGGGAGATTCTAATAGAGGCCTCAGAGGTGCAGAAAGCATTTGTGAATTTATTTGAAGCCTTGTATACAGAAGATTCATTAAATACATCTGGGGGCAGGTTGCTAGGAGTGGAAGACTTAAAGATGTGAAAACTTGATGATGAAGGAAAGGCATTACTGGAGGAAGAGTTTTTAGAGGGGGAGTTAGCCCAGGTTATTTCTAAAGGTAATAGGGGAAGGCAGCAGGACCTGATGGTTTGCCGATTGAATTCTATGTAAAACTGCAAGGAGTGCAACATCTTCTTGACCTTATTCTTAAGGGAGAGTCCCCTCTCCCAAAACCTTGGAATGAAGCAGTGATTACCCTTATTTTGAAACCTGGGAAGGACCCCTTACTTTGTGAATCATATAGACCAAATTTCCTGTTAAACAATGATTATAAAATATTTACTAGTATTTTGGCTAATAGGCTTGGTAAAGTTATGGGGGGATTGATTCAGGGGGACCAAAAGGGTTTCTTAAAGGGGAGACATGTGCATCAACTGTCTCATGAATTGATTGGGGCAATTGATTTGTCAAGAGCATGTGAACTACCATTGGCAGTTATAACATTGGATGCTACTAAAGCGTTTGATCGAGTAAACTGGAAATACTTAAATTTTATTTTAATACATCTTAATTTTGGGGCAAACTTTTGTGGGATTTTGGAAAGCATCTATAATGCTCTATCTGCCAGATTATTGTTAAATGGGTACTTAACTACCCCTTTCCCTATCACAAGGGGAACCAGGCAGGGCTGGCCCCTCTCACCGCTACTGTTTGACTTGTATATAGAACCATTGCCCTTATGATAAAAAAGGATCCTCTGATTAAGCTATTAGCCTACATGGGCGGGGAGAAAAAAAATTCCCTGTATGCAGATGATATTATGATTTATACGGAAAATCTGCAATCTGCGTTAGGAAGACTTGAGGTTTTAATGAGGGACTTTGGACAGGTGTCCGGGTATGCCATCAATATGGCAAAAACAGAAATAATGACATGGAATATGAATGGGGAAACATAGGTTAATAAAAGATGAGATAAAATACTTGGGTGTTAAGATCTGTAGTAAACTGGAGGATATCCCCCTAGAAAATCTAAAATGTGTGGTGCGAGAAGTAGATAAACTTCTGTTAAGCTGGTCACATTTACCACTGACTTAATATGGGAGGGTAAACCTAGTAAAAATGTTAATTCTTCCTAAGCTCACTTTTCTTTTTAACATGATCCCATCACACTTTAAGAAAAAGGGGATACAAAAACTCCAGGCAAGAGTCAATAGTTTTATTTTGTCCTCTAAGGGGGTTAGGATTGCAAGAAAGAAACTTAGAAGGAAATATGATAAAGGAGGGATTGCCCTCCCTGATATTCAATTAAATGCTTGGGCCTTTCAGCTAAAGAACGCAAAAGATTTATCAGGGAAGGAGGGTATCCACCAGAGCAAGGTCATGTTAAAAGGGGAGGTGAAGGACGAACAAACATTTATGTATAAATTTGGTCACTGAAGTTCTATAAAAGAATAAGATTGAGGACGTTACAAGCAGCTGCTTTATTGTGGGCACAGATAAGGAATATTACGAATCTATCATACTATAGTGTTTATGCTCCTATTAGGGGCTCCCCAGGAACTCCAGAATGCTTTAAGGATGGCTATCTCGACCTTTGAAGGAAGCCGGCATTGAAGAGTGGGGGCAGGTATTTCAAGAAGGGATTTTAAAATCTTGGGATGCATTTGTGATAGCGACACAGGGCTTACTATCTAGGTTCAAATATTACCAATTACAAAGTTGGGCTCGCTCTTTACAAGAAAGAGGAGCTGGAACTGCTAACGTGTCCCAATCTTGATAATTTACTCACTCTGGGACTCGTTTTAGGCCCATGGATCTTTTGACCCTGATTGAAGTCTCCTTAGAACGAGATAGCTACTCAACATGTCAATCAATAGATCAATAACCTCGTCAATAATCACAATAGCAAGTCAATCAAAGTAATCAATGGTATCAATAAGACTCAGAAACCACCATGACCTTTCAGCCATGAATAACCACACAGAATTTAGTGATATTTATGATATTTATTCCCTATTAATTACAATTCTACTAGCAAGTTTATTAGTCTCAAAATCAGAAGACACATCAACATTGTCGTAATTTGGCAACTCGAATAAGACTTCATCAAAGCAAAGATTATAAGCATTAGAACATAGCAGGACGTCAACATGGATTCATCTTAGCAGAGTATCATATGGGCGTTATTCAACAAAGCACAGATTCAGTCATTTGTCTATTTGCGTCATTCAGTGAACTTCTCAACTAACCTCTAATTAGCATCAGCATGTTGGGCTTCATGCAAAACAATTTAGCAACATCAATTGCGAAAACATCTAGCTATGGTCTCTGTCAAAAGAAGCAGTTGGTACCTAGAAAGGAAAGGCAAACAGACAATTACATTTGCATCATTATATAGTTACCCTCCATAATGGGTCAGCATACAGGGTCAGTCTTCGTCCTCGAGCCATCAGTTGATTCGCCATCAGCCAAGAAACACAGCAAAGTTCAGCAAGGCATGGTAAAAGGGGTACTTCCCTCATAAGGAGGTAAAGTATAAAACGTGCAAGGTAAGTAGGATAAGAATGATTCAAAGAATCATACAGCAAGGTTTTTAGGGAGAGTGACAGAGGGGATCATTCTGACCCCGGCCGGCGGCAGAAGCCGCCGGCCTGGCTGGGACCGCCAGAATACCGCTGCGCGGTCAAAAGACCGCCGCGGGTATTCTGGGTTTCCCGCTGGGCTGGCGGGCGACCGCCAGAAGGCCGCCCGCCAGCCCAGCGGGAAACACCCTTCCATGAGGATGCCGGCTACGAATGGAGCCGGCGGAGTGGAAGGGGTGCGACGGGTGCAGTTGCACCCGTCGCGATTTTCAGTGTCTGCATGGCAGACACTGAAAATCTTGGTGGGGCCCTGTTACGGGGGCCCCTGCAGTGCCCATGCCATTGGCATGGGCACTGCAGGGGCCCCCAGCGGCCCCACGACACCCCATACCGCCATCCTGTGCCTGGCGGCCAAAACCGCCAGGGACAGGATGGCGGTATGGGTGTCGGAATCCCCATGGCAGCGCAGCAAGCTGCGCCGCCATGGAGGATTCCCCAGGGCAGCGGAAAACCGGCGGTACACCGCCGGTTTTCCGTTTCTGACCGCGGCTGTACCGCCGCGGTCAGAATGCCCAAGGGAGCACCACCAGCCTGTTGGCGGTGCTCCTGCGGTCGTTGACCCTGGCGGTTTTTACCGCCAGGGTCAGAATGACCCCCAGAGTGTCTAGATAACGGCAAGAATGGCTTCTCCGGGCCTTCTTCTTCTTGTGTCAAAGGATTTTATCCATTTTCTGTTGTATAGTCCCCTAATTCCCAATTGGGTAGACTTGGCGCACCACTATCTCCATCCAATGGTTTACCAGTCGTACCATCAAAATTGTCACCTCATAACAGTTCTCACGTAGTTTATTGGTTCTTGTGATTGACGTCTTCAACGGGCAGAATGTCCGGTATGATTTCATGTTCATGTGGTCCTCTCACATCCCCAGTTAGTAGTCCCATTGTCTATACTGGTTTAAGCGACCTTGTACCTGTTGCAAGTCTACAATGTTGCATTCGGCAAAAATGTTTCCTTGAGCAAGTCGAGTTTCATGAGAACGGATCCACTACGGTTACATACATCCTGTAGCTTTTGGAAAAGTACGAGTAAACGTCCTTCAGCAAGTCAGCACACTGCGCATTAGAAAAACACATTCAATATAAAACTGGGCAGCTAGGCCTTGACTCATGCTAACTAAGGCCTAGTGATTTATTGGCAAAACCTTAACACATATAACTCAGAATACTAGTATAAAATCAGACATTAATATATGAATTCTTCATTATTAGTCAATTTCATTAATCATCGTATACATTGGTGGCCACTCCCCGTGGGCACATTTCGAACACACGTTTAGTAAAACACATTAATACATTTTCTATGCGGCATTATCAGGCATTAGTTCATAAACCTTTAATGTTAATTTTCATTATAAGAGCTACGCTGTCACAATCCCGCCTCTGATGACACTTGTCATCACACAAAACCTTTCCCTTCACAACCTTTCACTTTCTTAATTCACACATTTCAATTTCTTCCCCGTTTTACATTTTTCATAAATTTCTTTGAATATTTTCTCCTTTTTTTTTCTTCTCTTCTCTTATTACGTTTTGCCAATTTTCCCCTAATTCTTTTACTAATTTTATATAATAACCATAGTCCGAATAAACAGGCTAGGACACTCAATATTCCCTGTATTATTTTTCCCAATAACCCATTCCAAATATTACTAAACCAGTTTCCCACTTTAGCAAATCCCTTTCCAACTTTTTCCCAGACTCCAGGTTCCTTCAGCTCCTTCAATTCTGCACTATCTTTTGTTAGGTTAGTAAGCATACCTCTAATCTTATCACTATTATCAGGAATAAATGCACAACAGTGGCGCTCATTAAGCATTCTACAGACTCCGCCACTTTTCGTTAAAAGAATGTCTAAAGCAAGCCGGTTTTGAAGAGTCATAGCCCTCTCCGCAGCAAGTTCAGTATCCATCAGGAGTATAGCCCCTGTGAAATTTGTCAGCATGTTATCCACAATAGTAGACAACTTTCAAATCTTTATGGAGTTTAAGATAACTCCCACTGAAGGAATTATGGCTCCAAATATGTCACCTACGACAGCAGCCGCTGTCTCTCTCTTCTGTCTAGTATAATGTAGTTCAGACACTTTAGGAAGTTTCTTTAAGTCATCAAATTGGTAGATCTTTGGAAAAACTATTCCCAAATAGCATGTCCCATACCATCCCTTAGGAAGACGGTAATACGCATTAAGTCCACATATGTAATAGATCCCTGGGATCGCTGGACCCTGTCCATTTAACATGAATGTCCACTTACTCTGAAACAAAAACACATGTCTGCATTCACTCGTTCCCACAAATAAAGTGTCATGATCAGATTTCGGCCTAAATATACAAAGCTTTCCTACGTGCAGTGCATCTATAGCTAATTTGCCTTGTGACTTTATTGCACTATAAGCATAATCATTTGCAAATGTTTATTTTTCTAGTCCCTTTTCTAGTTTCTCCTTTAATGCTTTTCTTCTATCATCAGTGGGATCTAAGAAGCTTTTCTCTGCAGGCGTTAGTAAGCAGGTTAGATTATTGCGGTGCGCATAAGCTGTTCCAAATGTCAGTGTTGGCTCAAAGAAACCCCTAACTATTTTTATGTTATGTTCCTTCGCTATTTTACTTAAAAACTCAATTATAGGCACAAAAGAAAACACTACATCTAGATTAGAATAGAAGTATTGAATATGTTCTTGATCATAGAATCTTGTTAATAGCAAACTACAGCTCATTCCGTAGGTAAGCGGCAAACTATGATAAGTAACCCCTTCTTGTACTGACGAAGGAATCTTTGTGCACACATAACAATCCTTCGCATCCATTGTCTCAACATACTCATTCAACAAGCGATAGAAGACATTAGTAGATAGTTCCCTTTTCGTATTAGTTCCCTCATGCAAATATTTGGTATCCTTCTCAAACCTTTCCCATGGTGTTAGTGTAGCAGTCTCAGGAATTGAATCATTGTTAACGCACTCTTATCCACCAATGGCATTCCCACAATCACAGCTATTATCACTATTGCACACACAACACCCAAAACAACACTCAACCATCCACGAATCCTACCCTTGTTAGTATTATCTCTAATGTTACGCATGATCTGTAAAGAATCAGAGAGCAGAATAATATAAAGCAAACAATCAACCGAGGAAGATCTAAAGCTCTTTTTTTTTCGTGCAAAGTCTCTCCTTGAAGTGCGAGTATTTACAGCGTTTCACTCACTCCCAGGATCCTTGTCAAATCAGGTTAGCAGCTTGTCATATTCAGTTTTTCAAAGTCAATTCAGGTTAACAGTGTCATATCCGGTAATTTATCAGTCTCTTTTTCTCTCAGCTTTTCAGCTTTATTTAAATTTTACACAATCTCTCTTTTCTGTGGGCGAATTCAGGTACCGTAGTATTGACCTGGAATCTCTCGATCAAAACAGAATGCCAAGACTTCTTTTTGCCCCTCAGCTGATGTTGCATACGCCCATTCAGGACCTGCGTACCTCCTGTTTGCAACTCTCTTCCTTTTTAGTCTGCGATCACCCTGCAACTCTCCTTCACTCAGGTCCTCTCTCCTTGTGGTATCAACTTCTTCCTCTATTGTTTCGTTAATGACCACTTTCTCTTTTGTAGTTTGTAACTTTGGCCATTTATCTCCTTTCAGTGTCTTTTTACTGTTCAACTTTTCAGGTTGCTGGTCAATGCCCTCCTCTTGTGCTATGGTGTTTTCTCCTGATGGCTCTGCAAGTGGCTCAGGAGGAGTCGGAACACTCTGACTTCCTTCTGCCTCACCTCCTTTGCCTTCTGGGTCTGTCAGGGGCTCAACTTCAAACCTGTATCCGTCTGCTTCTGGGAGAACCTCTCTTCGGGTCAGTTCTCCAGGTGCCTCAGTTGAGATAGGCTCACTGTCACCCTGCTGTGTTTCGTTTGCTGGTTGAGTGACCAAGCCGTCCTCAACGGGCTCTCCTTCAGTCTCAGTTTCCCTTTGATCACTTCCTTTCCTGCAGCTGTTATTCTCGACAACTCAAGTTCCTCATCAGTTGGACACGTCACCTTCTTTGTGTGACTGGCATGGATCCAATTTGGAAGTCCCGCACATTTCACAGCAGTAGTAGTTGTCAGTATCACTTGATACGGCCCCTTCCAACGTGGATCCAAACACGACTTCCTCATGTGTTTCTTGACAACAACCCAATCACCGGCTTTCAAGGTGTGACCTGGATCATTTATCGGTGGCAGTGTGGTGGCTTCCACCTGGTGAGAGAAAGAGCGGACCACATCAGCCAAACCCTTGCAGTAGTCCAACACCATATCATCCGTGATATTCACAAGAGCATTTGCAGGCACTGCGGGCAATTTCATAGCTCGGCCCATAAGAATTTCACGAGGAGACAGTCCTGTTTTCTTGTCGGGTGTGTTTCTCATTGACATCAGCACTAAGGGCAATGCATCTGGCCATTTCAAATTCGTAGCTGCGCACATTTTTGCCATTCTGGACTTCAAAGTACCATTCATCTGCTCCACTAGTCCTGATGCTTCAGGACGATAGCTACAGTGCAACTTCTGTTCAATGTTCAGTGCAGCACACAAGAGCTTAATCACCTCATTGTTGAAGTGACTTCCCCTATCTGATTCTAAAGAGATCGGAAACCCGAAATGTGGCATCAATTCCCTAAGCAGCAACTTCGCTACTGTGAGACTGTCATTTCTACGTGTAGGGTAAGCTTCAATCCAGTGACTGAAAATGCAAACAATCACCAACACATACCTCAGACCCCCACACACAGGCATCTCAATAAAATCCATCCGCATTCTGCTAAATGGACCTCCTGCTCTCCCAATGTGGCTCAAATTCACCAAGGTCCCTTTACCCGCATTCATCTGTTGACAGATGATGCACCTGTGACAGATAACTTCTGCAGCTTGTCTGAATTTTGGATTGAACCAATTGATTTTGAACAACCTGATCATTGCGTCTCTCCCAACATGTGCTTGATCAAGGCAAAACCTCGCAAATTGTGACAAAAGGCTGTTTGGCAAAACCATTTTCCCCTCATCTGAAACCCATAAATCATCAGGTCTTTGTACACATTGCATTTTGAGCCAAGAGCGTTTCTCCTCCCTGCTGGCACGTCCCTGCAACGATTTTAACTCATCCAGTGTGTCAACCACCCTTAATGCATAACCTGAGCATGTTTCATTTTCAGTTTCAGGTAACAATTCCCACTGGTCTTGGAATGATATACAGTTCAATGCACAAAACCTTGCGACTTGATCTGCATATCCATTTCCCATTGACACAAAGGGGGTCATTCTGACCCTGGCGGCCGGTGACCGCCAGGGTCACCGACCACGGGAGCACCGCCAACAGGCTGGCGGTGCTCCCTCGAGCATTCTGACCGCGGCGGTTCAGCCGCGGTCAGAAACGGAAAGTCGGCGGTCTCCCGCCGACTTTCCGCTGCTCGGGGGAATCCTCCATGGCGGCGGAGCGTGCTCCGCCGCCATGGGGATTCTGACACCCCCTACCGCCATCCTGTTCCTGGCTGGTCTCCCGCCAGGAACAGGATGGCGGTAGGGGGTGCCGCGGGGCCCCTGGGGGCCCCTGCAGTGCCCATGCCAATGGCATGGGCACTGCAGGGGCCCCCGTAAGAGGGCCCCACTTAGTATTTCAGTGTCTGCTTTGCAGACACTGAAATACGCGACGGGTGCAACTGCACCCGTCGCACCTTCCCACTCCGCCGGCTCAATTCTGAGCCGGCGTCCTAGTGGGAAGGTTGATTTGCCCTGGGCTGGCGGGCGGCCTTTTGGCGGCCGCCCGCCAGCCCAGGGCAAATCCCAAAATACCCTCAGCGGTCTTGCGACCGCGGAGCAGTATTTTGGAAGGGGAACATTGGCGGGCGGCCTCCGCCGCCCGCCAATGTTAGAATGACCCCTAAAGTCTTGTGACTTAACATGAACATTGCATTTCACCACGGCAATTTTAAGAGGTAACTGAATCGCGTGCAACAATTCCTTAATTCTTTCGCCATTCTTCACTGGAGAACCAGAAGAGGTCAGGAAACCCCTCTGTGACCACAATTGGCCAAAATCATGGACAATTCCCAAACCGTATCTGCTGTCAGTATAGATAGTGACTTTCAAATGTTCGGCGGCATGGCATGCCCTGGTAAGAGCAACCAATTCAGCCTCTTGAGCGGAGTATACTCTTTCAAGACAGGATGCTTCTAGGATACCAGAGATTGTACACACAGTATATCCGGCTCTCAATACTCCTTCTGAGTCTCTCAGGCATGAACCATCAACAAAAATAATATAATCATTCTCTTCCAAGTGGGTATCTTTGATGCCAGGCCTCGGTTTGGTGCACAGATCTGTTACCTGCAGACAATCATGTTCTACTTCCTCAGCATCATCAATATCTTCATTTTCATTAGGAAGCAAAGTGCCGGGTTCAACACAGTACATCTCTTCAGAGATACATTTGGTGACCTTAGTATAATTGTTTCATACTTAGTCAGGCGAGCATTCGTCATATGCAGAGTCTTTGTTCAGGTAATTAGTATTTCGACTGAATGTGGGACCATTAATGTTAAGGGATGACCAATCACTATACCATCACACTGAGTGAGGCTTTGACCAACTCCTGCAACTGCACGCAAACAACCCGGTAAGACTGCTGTAACTGGGTCCAGAGTAGCTGAAAAATATGCTACTGGACGGTTTGCACCTCCATGGAACAGTGTCAGGACAGACAAAGAACAAGCATCACGGTCATGACAAAACAGCACAAAAGGCTTTGTGTAATCAGGCATTCCTAAAGCTGGTGCCCTGCACATACTCTCCCTCAGTTCAATGAATGCCCTCATCTCTTTCTCGGACAGGGTTATGTCACCCGGACCATCCTGAATCTCCTTGACAGTCAACCTCACCAAAGGTTTAGAGATAATCGAGAAGTTGGGAATCCACTGGCGACAGTAGCCCACCATTCCCAAAAACATTCTAACGTCCCTCTTGGTTGTCGGGGGATTCATCTGCAGTATGGCTGTCACTCTTTCTTTGGATATTTTCCTCGACCCTTTCTCAATCAGGTGGCCTAAGTATTTCACCTCTTTCTGACAGTACTGTAGCTTTTTTGGGGACACTTTATGTCCGTTCTTTCCCAAATAATTCAACAAGGCAATAGTATCATACCTGCAATCATCTTTCGTTTTGGACGCAATCAACAAATCATCAATGTACTGTACTAGAGTTGAACTAAAAGGCAGTTCTAATGATTCCAAATCTTTCTTGAATATCTGATTGAAAATGGAAGGCGATTCTGAAAACCCTTGAGGAATTCTACACCAACTGTAAACCTTGTCCAGTAATTTGAAACTGAAGAGAAATTGGCTGTCCTCATGAAGAGGCACAGAAAAGAATGCTTGAGACAGGTCCATGTGCATTAGCATCATCTGGTGGAGGAGCAAAGGCACCGGCGGTGGAGGGAGCCGCATCCGACAGGACCCAGGAGACAGAGGGGGTCATTCCGTCCCCGGCGGGCGGCAGGCTTCAAAAGATCGCCCGCCGGCCCAGCGGGAAAGCCCCAGCAAAGATGAAGCCGGCTCCGAATGGAGACGGCGGATTTGCTGGGGTGCGACGGGTGCAGTTGCACCCGTCGCGATTTTCAGTGTCTGCTATGCAGACACTGAAAATCTTTGTGGGGCCCTGTTAGGGGGCACCTGCAGTGCCCATGCCATTGCCATTGCCATTGGCATGGGCACTGCAGGGGCCCCCAGGGGCCCCAAGACACCCGTTCCCGCCAGCCAGGTTCTGGCGGTTAAAACCGCCAGAACCAGGCTGGCGGGAATGTGGTCGGAATCCCCATGGCGGCGCTGATTGCAGCGCCGCCATGGAGGATTCTTTGGGGCAGGGGTAAACCGGCGGGAAACCGCCGGTTGCCCTTTTCTGACGGCGGCTTTCCCGCCGCGGTCAGAATTGCCCATGTAGCACCGCCAGCCTGTTGGCGGTGCTACCCCCGGCCTCCACCCTGGCGGTCATAGACCGCCAGGGTCAGAATCAGGCCCAGAGTCCTCCGACGGTGATGGCACCAGTGGGACGGAGGGCGAGGGGAGCACCACGGCGGAGACACCTCTGTGCTCACCCCAGCTACAGCCGCCGTACCAGCACCGCCCTCCCAGCAGCCCCTCAGCGAGTAGCCTGTGCCCGCTCACCCAGGTCAGCATCTACTTCGCCCCAGGCACCTCAGGCCCTGTCCCAGTGAGCCCTGCTGCCTTGAGTGAGGAGGATATTGACCTCCTGCGATCCATCTCTGTTGGGCAGTCAGCCATTGTGAATGCTATCCAGGGGCTGGTAGCCGAAATGCAACACACCAATGCATTTCTGGAGGGCATTCACACTGGCTTGGCGGCCCAACAGAGATCAATCCAGACTCTGGCCTCCTCCCTGATGGCAGCCATTGTCCCTGTTTCCACCTTCCCCCCTCCACCTTCCTCTTTCCAGTCCCATTCTCCTCAACCCCAACCTATCCCAAGCACACAGGCAGACGAGCATGCACACAGGACAACATACAAGAGTGGACATGGCAAACACATGCACCACACTTCATCCCACAGGCATTCACACAAACACCATCCAGAAGCAGACATACCAACATCCACTGCCTCCACTGTGGCCCCCTCCTCGCCCACCTCCCTCCCAGTTGCTTCTACACTCACACCTGCATGCACTACATCCTCATCCACTATCACCATCACCAGCACACCTATCAGAACACACACCTCACTGGCAGTCACCAACCCCACATCCATGCACACGTCCCCTGTGTCCTCTCCCACTGTCTGTGCCCCCTCCTCCCAAAATACACAAACGCAAGCACTCAGGGACCCAACAGCCAACCGCCTCACAACAGCATCCAGCCCATGCACCTGCACCCAAACACAGCAGACTGACACCTCCTACAACCACTCCCTCTTCCTCCACTCCCACACCTTCTCCCTCATCCCACCCCAATGTCCCTAAGAAGTTTTCTCCACTGTTGACCTCCTCCTTAGCCCCCTCCTACCTCCGGCCTTCACGTCAGGCCAGGGTGGTCAAAACCCAGGCAAGCACTTCAGCCACCCAGTCCACGGGCACAGGAGTGTCCCCAGCAACTCCAGGTGGGAAAGGATTCCGGCCACCAGCCAGCCAGATGGAAAGGGTGTCTGCCCCAAGTGCTTCAAGGAAGGGCAAGGAGCCACCCCCAGCTGCTGCAAGGAAGGGCAAGGAGCCAGTCCCAGCTGCTTGAAGGGAGGGCAAGGAGCCACCCCAGCTGCTGCCAAAAGGAGCAAGAAGCCATCCCCAGCTGCTGCCACAAGGAGCAAGGAGCCATCCCCAGCAGCTTCCAAAAAGGAGCAAGGAGCCATCTCCAGCTGCTGGCAGGAAGGGCAAGGGGGCTGCACCAGCAGGCATAAAGGACAAGGGGCCTGGTGCTGGGACTCTGTCGGAGCCCACACCACCAACCATGGTGGTGCAGCCGTCCGAGGCTGCAGGGGATGGGCTGGAGCCTCCCCTCCCCCACCACCAGCTCCACCAGCAGCACCAGCAGCAGCTGGAGCAGCACCAGTGGGCAGCCATCTGAGGTTGCAGGGGATGGGCTGGAGCTTCCCCCCACCACCACCACCAGCTCCACCAGCAGCACTGCCACCAGCACCACCACCAGCAGCAGCACCAGTAGGCAGCCAGCCGAGGCTCCAGGGGATGGGCTGGAGCCTTCCCCCACCACCACCACCACCAGCAGCAGCACCAGTGGGCAACCGTCCGAGGCTGCAGGGGATGGGCTTGAGCCTCCCCCCACCACTACCAGCAGCATCAGCACCACTGCCACCACTGAACAGCTGTCACTGCCAGCGGACATTCTGTAGACCTGCCTCCATGGGCTGTTGCGCGCCTGCCCCCTGCAAATCCTGTGGGATTGACACCCACCTGAGAGACTGTCACCTTGCACTCCCAAAGATCTGCATCACAAGGCAAGATGCCCCGTCCAGAACCAGTGGAGATGCCATCCACTCACCCCATCCTCCCCAGGGTGAAGATCACAGGGCACGATGCCCAATGGAGATGCCATTCACTCACCTCATCCTCCTCAGGATGAAGATCACAGGGCACGATGCCCCCTCCAGAGCCAGTAGAGATGCCATCCACTCACCCCATCCTCCCCAGGATGAAGATCACAGGGCACTATGCCCCCTCCACAACCAGTTGAGATGCCATCCACTCACCTATCCTCCCCAGGATGAAGATCACAGGGCACAATGCCCACTCCAGAGCCAGTGGAGATGCCATCCACTCACCCCATCCTCCTCAGGATGAAGAACACAGTACACAATGCCCCCTCCAGAGCCAGTGGAGATGCCATCCACTCACCCCATCCTCCCCAGGATGAGGATTACAGGGCACGATGCCCCTTCCAGAGCCAGTGGAGAAGCCATCCACTTGAGAGACTGTGGACTTGCACTACCCAGGACAAAGCAATGGGCATGTTGCCCCCTCCAGAGCCAATGGGCAAGTCACCCACTTGAGGGACTGTGGCCTTGCACTCTCCAGAACACAAAGCACAGGCCATGTTGCCCCATACAGGACCAGTGGTGTTGTACTGTCTGCTGGCTGAGGTGCCCCCCATTCCCTGCCCCCCTGAGGTGTCTGCCTATTTTTGACCTGATGCCCCTGCAGTGTTCTCTCCGTGTTGTTGCAGGAGTAAAGTGGGGCCCACGAACATTGTGGACTGGGCAGTGTCTCTTAATTTGTAAATATGTATATACTTTTTGATTTGGATGCAGGTATTGCTACTATTTTATCTTATTACACTCACTTTTATCTATTGGAGTTGTCCTTGCATTATTCCTGAGAGGCACGGGGTAAATATGTTATGTTACTGCATCTGCTTATGTGTATGGTGTTGGGAGTGGGGGTGTTGCGTGTTGCGTGTGTGTGTCACTCTCTTTTTCCTCCCCCCCTCCCCTGTGTGCTAGGCGTCTGTACTCACTGTGGTCGTCTTCGCCGTCGTTGGTGTTCGTAGCGGAGCAGGATGTAAATCAACATTGGGAATATGTACAGCTCGGGCTCCATGGTGTCGTGGTTCTTCCCTGAGTCTCCACAGGTGAGTCCTTTGACTTCTGAGATCTGTTTCCGCCAGGCTTTTGATGTTGTTGGTACCGCCCCGGAAAAGGTGACGGTTTCCTGTGTCTCAATACAGTGGGGGGAAAATTGCCTTCCGCCTGGCTGTAGGTGGTTACCGCCATGGTACCTGTTGATTCCGCCCTGGCGGTCGGTGTGTTAAAGTGGCTGTCTGTCTGAGCTGTTTCCGCCATGGTCATAATTTGGCGGTATTTACCGGCAGCCTGTTGGCGGTTTTACTGCCACTTTATCACCAACCGCCAGGGTTGTAATGAGGGCCATTATCTTTTATAGAGGTACTGTATTGGTGTTCCAAGGTGAGCTATGGCGGGTGTGGTTTTAATGGAGTGTTATAAAAATGTTAGTACTAGGTATAAACTGTATATTATTCAAATCTGTATTTGAGGAGCATTTTTTTTTATTTAACCAAACTGTATTTGCGCATTTTGTAGTAGCCTATATTCTGATGTTATTGTATTTATATAGCGCTTACTACCCCTGGCGAGGCGTTGAATGCATGTTTAAACTAAGGACTTGCACAGTAACAGTTCTTTCAGGGACCTCAGTACCTCATAGTACTAACAAACATTTGCAAAGCCAATAGGTCTCGTCTACGTGCCAATGTGTTTTAGCCATGTTATACACCAGAGTGGCTGCTGTTCAGCATGGCTAAAGGTTAATGGCATAGTGGTGTGGAGTGGAGTAGGGAGGCATAGGAGCAGTGGCGTAGATCCCACTGGTGCAGAGTACAGTGCAGTGGGGTACAGTGCAGTTGTTTAGAGTGCATTGGCGTAGAGTGCAGTGGTTTAGAGTGCAGTGGCATGGAGTGGCGTGGGACAGAGTAGAGTGGCATAGAGTGCAGTGGAGTAGAGTAGCATACAGTGGAGTGGCAGAGAGTGCAGTATTGTAGAGTGGTGTAGTGGCATAGAGTGCAGAGTAGACTTGAGTGGCAGAGAGTGCAGTGACAGTGTAGAGTGGTGCAGTGCAGAGTAGAGCATAGTGCTGTAGAGTGCAGAGTAGAGCGGCATAGAGTGCAGTGTCGTAGAATGCAGTAGTACAGAGTAGATTGGTGTGCAGTACAGCAGCGGAGAGTGCAATGTTGCAGAGTACAGTGTCAGTGCAGTGATGTAGAGTGGAGTAGAGTGGCACAGGGAGAAGTGGCAGAGTACAGTGGTGCAGAGTAGAGGGCAGTGGCATACAGTGCAGATGTTTAGAGTGCACTGGCGTAGAGTGCAGTGGCATAGAGTGGCATGGGGCAGAGTAGAGTGGCATAGAGTGCAGTGGAATAGTGTGTATTGGTGCAGAATGTAGTAGTACAGAGTAGACTGGTGTAGAGTATAGTGGTGGCCAGTGCAGTGTTGCAGAGTAGAGTATCAGCGTGCAGTGGTGTAGAGTGCATTGAACTAAAGTGCAGTGGTCAGAGTGGTGTACAGTGCAGTGGCGTAGAATAGATTGTTTCAGAGTAGAGTGCTGTTGCATAGAGTGGAGAGGTGCAGGGTAGAGTGCAGTGGCATAGAATGCAGTGGCACAGAATGCAGTGGTGTAAAGTAGATTGTTTCACAGTAGAGTGAAGTGGCTTAGAGTGGAGAGGTGCAGGGTAAAATGGAGTTGCATAGAGTGTCATAGAGTATAATGGCATAAAGTAAAGTGGTGTAGAGTGCTGTAGCATAGAGTAGATTAGTGTGACGTACAGTGTATTGATGTAGAGTGCAGGGGTATAGAGTTAAGTGCACTAGCATAGAGTGTATTAGCATAGAGTGCAGTGGCGTACAGTGGAGTGTTGCAGAGTGGCATAGAGTGGAGTTGTGTGGACTAGATTGGTGTTGCCTAGGCTGGAGTGGTATAGCGTGCAGAGGTGCAGAGTGCAGTGCTGTAAAGAGGCATAAAGTGCATTGGCATGGAGTAGAGTGGTACAGAGTAGAGTAGAGAGGTGCAGTGTGAAGTAGCATAGAGTGCAGTGGCATGGAGTGGAGCCGTTCAGAATGGAGAAGTGTGCAGTGTCTCACAGTCCAGTGGCATGGAGTGGTGTAAAGTGGAGTGATGCAGAGTAGGGTGGAGTGGTGTGGAGTGGTGCAGAGCAGAGTGCAGTGGAGTATGCATGGTGTGGTAGCACACTGCCATTACAGACAACATATTTTTGATTGAAATGACCATTACATTGCATAGAGATACAGTTTTTCAAATCAAACTATACAGTGCACAGACAATGATGTGTGGAAATTGCATCACCTAATGCAATTAACTGTTTTAATCATATGAAGGTATTTGTTTCCAGGACAGTTCAGAATTAACAAAAATGTGCTTCATTTGTACTCCTAATTCGGATATATTCTGAAGGTCATTTAAATGTTGTCATGTGATAGAAAAAAACTCCTTCCTAACCCCAGTATCCAGCAAGATTGTCGGATAAATCCTCTCACTTTGAAGTCAGAGAAAGAAAGGTAAACACTAAGGGCCAGATGTAGCAAAGGATTTTACCCATTCTGTGTCTATGGGAAAAAGCTTTCGTACATCTGGCCCTAAGTTCCCACTGAGACAGAGCCTGACATTTGACTTTGTTCTTTGAATGCACAGCAAATGTGATGAGATAAGAACAAAATGTACAGGCCTATTTACAGAAAGGGAGCACTTGGAAGGATACTGTAAATAAGGTTTGGGCAAGGGGAGGAATGAACACAAGCTGCATAGCCTAAAACAAATAAAGTCAGCAAATTGAAAGCAACAAAATGTGAGTTACAAACCACAAGGCCAATAGTAAGCAACGGGCAGAATGCATTCCCAAGGAAGCACTATGAATGTACTTAAAGTGACAGCTGTGGGATACTTTGTGGGGAAAGTCCAGTATTGTAGTCCAGTCCGTATCTTAAGGAGGCTTGGCCAAATCAATCATCCAGATAGTATGACAAGAAGACCTGGGGTGGTTTCCGTGTTGGAGGAAAGGTCTGTACACCAATTCTATCAGTTTGCCACCAGTTTCTACGGTGTAGAGCGTCTGGCCCACCTCTTGTAGGGTTAGTGCTAGGTGGCAGACATGAAATAGGGCATTTAATGATTATTTAAGGTGGTTGTAAGTAAGGAGTTGACCTGGGTGAAGATGGTAGTCTGCCACAAGGGTGTGGAGATTTAGTAGCTCGCCATCCAGAAACAAATCCCCCAATTTTCTGATACCTGTAGCATGCCACTGATAGATGTGTTCTGAGCACAGCCATCCTACGTGAGTGGGAAGGCTTAGCAAAGGTAATGCAGGAGCACAGGGTTTCTTTGTGTCAGCGAGCTTACATGTACTAGCAAGGCAAGAGAAAGCTGTGCATGATAACCCCAGATGGTGATCCATAGAATGGTCAGTAGGAAACAATGAGCAGTGCATTAAGCCTTCCTTAAAAGTCTTTACTGATAAACCCCATCTCATGCAGGGTGGTGGGCAGAAAGCCAGCAAACCACCCATTGGACCTTTGCAGCTGAATAATAGCATTCTAAGTCCAGAAGACCTAATCCACCCGCAGTCGCAAGTAGCTTTAGAGTGGAAAGAGCTACTCGACGGCGCTGCAGCGACCAAATCATATGTGGCATGTCTGAAGAAGGAATGAAGGACGAGCAGTGGAAGGTTTGCAAAATAATACTATCATTGGGGTAGCACACCATCTTCACTATTGCCACATGACCACTACAGAAAGCAGAAGAGAAGACCAAAAAGCAAACTGGGCTTGGAGGGACCGTGACGCTCTGCCGAGATTTCCATCCTGCAAATCAGTGGGAGAATGATAAATATTAATCACTAGGTATCAAAAGGTAACTGGTTCCCAGTTCAATCTGAGATCTAATTGTATATAAAGGGGAAACCAGTGCCATATGTTAAAGAAACACTAATTACATTTTACTATTTTTACAGTTTGTTTGTGCAATTTACATCCCAAATATTTTGAATATTTTATGTGTACTTGACACTTGGGGATAACCCAGATCACTAGTTTGGCTTTTGCTCAATTTCAAAGCCATTTAAAGATATGGACAAAGCGGGCAATTGCCTTGCACAACCTTGCAAGGGGTCTGGCCCCTGCTCACCCTTCACAACCACGAACATTGGACCATTGCACCAGAAGAGTTTGCCAAGGTGGATGGGTGTTGCTTGTTCAACCACTTGACAGTGCCTCTTCTGTTTCTCTCCTGTGTGCAGAGACAACTCCCTAGGTACCCAATACCTTCCGATAGTCTTGGTGGACCCATCTTGTCTGATTTTAGGAACTGTCCCACCTTGTTCTACTCTTCCTTATTTATCCAGTTCTGAGCAACAACCCTTTGAATCACTTGCTGTGGATCTCCCATTTGATCTCAATTTCATCCTCCTCTTTTATTATCTTTGATTAGTAGTCCAGGCTCCCATTTCTGAGATAAATATAGAGTCCCAGACATACACTCTAGTGCTGTGAGACTAACTACAAGTTGTGGGTACCTCACATCCTGACATTAGGTGTGAGACTGTCGCCCACACCATCTGCCCTGCCTCTATAACAAAAATGTAGGTTGAAAGTCCATGGGCGGTTGGGGAGATTTGTTTAAACTAACATAAGGTTAATTACCTTAATGTTTCCCAAACTGTTTGCCAGGGGTTTTAAAATGTTCAGAAACATAATCAAACTTTTGCTGTTAGTTTCTCTTCAAGAAAGATTGGGTAGATTTGGGTAGGGGTGATGTCCTTGACACAGTGCTGAAGGGCATTAATTACTACTGAACAAGACGTAATGTGACACCTGAATGTAGCATACCAGGAGGCAATCACAAAAAGACCACCCTGAATAAATAGTGCTATGTTAAAAAGGAGTAAATAAAGGCACTGACAGCATAGTGAGACATGGCCTTTCTTGGGTGTGTCTGTAAAACTGATGTTTTTTTCTTGAATTTTTGTCCTGAATTTTGACCCTTTGTCCTGAATTTTTTACAGTCCTATCCAGAATTTGCCTCAATGCCAGGTGGTCACCCTAGCTGACTCCCTCGCCAGCTGCTCCATGTCCCTGTCCCAGCACCAGCAGGCACGGCAGCAGCAATGGCGCTGAGTCCAGGATCCTGGCCATACTCTTCCTGGGCTGTGGTCTGCACTGCAGGAGCACTGTCCAGTGTGGAGGCAGCGGCATGGAGATTTGCGGGACCGGCGTCCTAAGCCCAGTTAGCACTAAAGCAGTTATATGAAAGTGGAAGAAAAAGAAACAAATCCCTGGTGTGAGCGGAAAGCCACCACTGAGAATTCCCGATTTTCCCTGGTTGCCTTTCCGCATCCATGCCTAGATAGCCGGTGCACCCTCGGCGTGTTGCACAGCGCGGATTAAGGGCCATATTTATACATTTCGACGCACAACTGCGCCAACGCAGTTGTGCGTCAAAAAATCTAACGCCATTCTGAAGCGCCATGCGGGCCGGCGGAGCTGCCTGGTGCGCGTAAAAAAAAATGACGTACACCAGGCAGCGCCGGCGTAGGGGAATATGGAGCTTGGGCGCCAAAAAATGGGGCAAGTCAGGCTGAGGCAAAATTTTCACCTCAACCCGATTTGCGCCATTTTTTTGGACTCCCAACCCCCATTAAAATGACTCCTGTCTTAGCAAAGACAGGAGTCATGCCCCCTTGCCCAATGGCCATGCCCAGGGGACATATGTCCCCTGGGCATGGTCATTGGGCATAGTGGCATGTAGGGGGGCACAAATCAGGCCCCCCTATGCCACAAAAAAAAATAAAAAAAAATACTTACCTGAACTTACCTTAAGTTCCCTGGGATGGGTCCCTCCATCCTTGGGTGTCCTCCTGGGGTGGGCAAGGGTGACAGGGGCTGTCCCTGGGGGCATGGGAGGGCACCTCAGGGCTCCTTCCGAGCCCACAGGTCCCTTAACGCCTGCCCTGACCAGGCGCTAAAAAATGACGCAAAAGCAGCTGGACGTCATTTTTTGGGACCCGCCCACTCCCGGGCGTCATTTTTGCCCGGGAGTGTAAATACGGCGCACATGCCTCGGAGTCATTTTTTAGACGGGAACGCCTACCTTGCATATCATTAACGCAAAGTAGGTGTCCACGCTAAAAAATGACGCAAACTCCATGAACTTTGGCGCTAGACGCGTCTAACGCCAGAGTATAAATATGGAGTTCGTTTTGCGTCGAATTTGCGTAAAAAAAAACAACGCAAAATCGGCGCAAACGGAGTATAAATATGCCCCTAATGACCCTAACACAGCGAAACCCAGTAACTGCGCTGTGAAATATGCCATGCTCGGAGCCTGCCCTTCTGCCGGCACCGTCAGCCCTACGACATCCAATCACTGCCACTAAAAATGAAAACAGACTATCACTGACCAAGGTGTCTGCTTCCCACTCCTGTGGGAGGGTAACAGTTAAGTGACAGATGGTGGGGCTGTGAGGGGGGGGAGAAAGGCTGCAGCTGCAGCTTTGGCCTCAGCTTGCCCTCCCTAACAGGACACTGGGAGAACGGCAGGTAAAAGAGACCGACAGAGGAAACAAAGTAAAGGAAAACAGTGTCCAAAATAGAAAACAGATGAACAAGAACCTGTATTTGTGGGATAAAGAGGCAGAAGATGTAAAGTAGTGGAAGAAAGAGGCATGTGGCAAAAGCAAAACGAGGCACCCATGATATCCAGCACCACAAGCATCACCTCCTCAACCTTACCCTCTTTCATTCCTCACTCAAATGTGGCGTTCCTCGCCATCTTTGTCCTGCTGTAGCTCAACACCAAAAAGATCAAATCTCTAACAAAGGCATTACAAAGATCCCAATCCATCCTTTTTCAGAGGAGCTTTTAGGAGACCTTTTTTATATCCTCACCTTCTTCTGAATCTGCAAGGCAGCTTTAATCTCTTTTTCCGGAATATTTCTTTCCATCTCCGGAATATGTCAGAAGAAGAACCTGAGCCAGTACTAGGCACCAGTTTGTTCTGCGTTTAGACATGCATGCGCTGTTCAGATATCAGGTTGATAAAGTCCATCTATAAACGGGAGAAGAAATGGCTAGTAGCAGTGCAGGCATGTCCCAACTGCAAGAGGTTTCATCTCTAACATTACCAGTAAAAAGACAGGTAAAGGAGTTACAGTTTCTAACAAAACAGTTTTACCTAGACTCCCCACAAGACTTGCCAAGGGGGAATTGGATCTTCCTGCTGCAGTCACCATGTATCTTATGGTGTCCAATCTGGCAGAAAAATGCACAGTGGTCACAGAAGATATCTCTGTCAGTGATCCTATAGACAAGTGTGTGGCAGCCACTCTCTAGAAGTGGTTTTTCAGGGTTGACTCTAGGAACTAGAGCAACCATTTGTGCTGTCTATACTTCCAAGCCATTGACTAAAGGCTTGCAAGCACTGTCTATAGATTTGCAAGCTATTCTGAGTTTTGGCTCCTGTGAGATGGGGCAAAATTAATTTCAACACAATTCAAATGTTTATCGTGGTGAGGTAAAGGTGGATTCTTTTGCAATAAGTACAAATATAGTAGCCAGGAGATATATATATCTATGAGATTAATGGGTAACAGTAAAGCTTCTAATTGAGGGGTTTTTCCTTCCTGGAGATCATCTATAAGAGTTAATATAAAGGGTTAAAAAAGAATAAAAAACATGATCAGGTGTTTAAAAGTAAGTCCATTCCTGTAGAACAGGTCAAACATTATTCACAGAGACAACGCCATAGAAGATATCATCATAAAGCTGTGAGAGGGCACGTTCAGTCATTTTACAAATCCCAGAACATTGATAGATTGTATTCTTCACCTGTCAAACAAAAACAGCAGTCCTGCGTATTACAGTCTTTTGCCTGTTCCGGAACCTATTGGAGAGTGGCTCCCTCGATTTACTCAAATTTGGGAAACATGAGTCCAGGCATCATCAGACAAGGGCTATCTTCTGGAATTTGAACAAGTCTCTGCAGATTCAGGCACTGTGCACATACCTTGGCCAAGGAACCCATTAAAGCAACTGGGTTATTGCCTTGAGCCGTGAAGGCGCACCACATGATGCATATCTTCACATACCAGTCAATCTGAACCATCAGCGGTTTATGAGATTCTGTGCAATGGCCTTTCACCTGCAGTTTCAGGTTCTTCCTTTCAGCCTCAAATCCTTATTCAGAGTTTTGCAAAGTTCCTGGCTCCACTAGTAGAAATTCTGCTCAGTGCAGGGATCTTGGTTCAGCACTACCAGAATGACGGCTTAGTACAGCGTCAGCTTCTCAAACAGAGATAGATATAAGGGAAAATGCCTTCTCTTAGGACTACATGGACTTTTGACAAACATTTCAAAGTTCAAATTGACTGCCATGCACGGTCATGGGAGTGAAGTTTCTTGTAGCTCAGTTTCATACTCAAATGGGACAAGGTTCCCTACCATAAATGATTATTACATCTTCAAAAGCTTCTTTTAAGCTGCCTTGCTGCAGAGGCTGGCTCCAAGTTCGCAAAGGTGTGGTAAGACTAAGTTTAAAGGAACCTGGGGAGGGCTACCATTCAGGGCGGATGTAACTTTTGTTTTAATTTTATTTTGTGTTTTTTTTTATTCCAATAATTGCTGAGACTTTTCCACCCCAGTACTGAGCCCTTTTTGGCTAAAATGGGTACTTTCCGCGTACGCATTCTTAAGATTTTTTCCACATATGATATCCGCGCCAAATTTGCCTAATTTTTCCAACATTGTGGGAATTGTAACGGTACTCAGGATTTGTGGCTTCTTCTCGAGGGGACTGAAAAATAGCCTAAGTATAGCTATATTTTCGGGTCTTTTGGGGGAAAATGCTGCACATAGAAGTGTCTAGTTTTCTCCCTATAAATGGCATCAATGAATGGTTTAGTGGGCTAAACTTCCCAGCTATCAGCAACAAGCAGTGCTAAATAAAAAAATAACATTTTATAACCACAGTTTTGGTATTTTTCTAAGAGGTAGCCTATTTTTGCTATTTTTGTGGTATCATCCTATTTCCAGTTTGTGGTGGAAACACGTGAGAAGCTCATGGGGGATCCTGGAAAGTTATAGACTTCTCAAAAGAAGACAAATCCTGAATTCAACAAGGGGTCATTTGTGTAGATCCTTCAAGGATTTCCCAAAGGTACTAACTGTTGGAATAATAAATATTGAAAATAAGTTGAAAAAACAGCCATTTGCGATAACACTTTCAGCTGCATTTCTTGTCACAATGGCCGACATACAAAGGCAATATACTGTTATGTCTGATAGACCCTTCTGCTTATGGGTATATATAAGGTTTGCAGGCTCTCTAAGAACTCGAGGTATCCAGACCCAACAACTGAGCTGCACCTTAAAATGTTTTTTCATTGTGTACAACTATACAGCATTTCATATGGTAAAATATAAAAAGTGAAAAATGGGTATGAAGGAAACCTATGTTTTTGTGAACTGCACATCAGATATTGAGTTTAGGAACAGTGGGTACTTGTACGTCTCTGAATTTGCGGGTATCTTTACTAGCATGATTCAAGGGGCTTTATAAAAAATATCTTCTTTCTTACACACTGATTTACATTAGGAAGGCACAAATGCAGAGAAATCCAATTGGTAATAACAAATGTTCAACTATTCTATGTTCTCTCGTGTCTCTCGATAAAAATGTTACCACACTTGTATGGCTGAGCCTAGTGTCTGTGATACAATACAACTCAAAAAGCAACCTGGAGACATCATATTTCACCCAGCAGATTCCCTGCCCTTCCTTCACCCATATGGTGACACATCAAACCCACCCTTTTTTGCAGTTTAGTTACCTGGGAGTTATGGGCCTTAGATCAGCCAGCACCTACAAAAATCTACCAAATCCACACATTTTTAAAGGCTAGACACCCAGGGGAGCCAGGGGAGTCCAGGGCCGCGTGACTTACATAGCGGTATCCAGTTTTTTTTTACCCAGAAGCCTTTGCAATACTCAAAATGTGGCTAAAAACACACACTTTTCTCACATATCTCGGATAGAAAGTTCTGTAGTCTTTGGAGAGATCACATTTTCTACCACCTAGCATTCCCCCATGTCTCCCGATGAAAATGGTACCTCACATGTGTGGGCAGGTCTAGTGCCTGAGACAGGAAAGGACCCAAAATGAAACATGGACACATCACCTTTTCCGCTGGGAATCAGCCCATTTTTTGCCAGCTATGGATTTTGGGACCTAGTTCAGCCAGCACCAAGGGACATCTACCAAACCCAGACATTTCTGAAAATTCGACACTCGAGGGAGGCCAGGCTGGTGCGTGGGTTCCACAACATTTTCTTACCCGCAATACCCTGCAAACCTCAAACATTGCCTAAAATCATGCATTTTCCATGCATGATTTCTGACGTAAAGTTACAGAATCGCCAGAGATCCACAAAATTCCTACCACTCAGCGATCCTCCACTTGTCCCTATAGAAAAGCTACTTCACTTGTGTAACTGGCCTAGTACCCATGACAGGAGAGGTTCAAACCAGGATCAATAGGAGGGGTAGAAAGACGTTTGCTGTGTGTGTGTGGGGGGGAAGGGGGACTAAGCCAACTGCCTGGGCGGGCTGACCCCACTCTTTTTTGTAATAAGAAATTAATTCCCTGGGGTATACTGGGCTTTCTTCACCCCCGCTCCTGGTGGGGGAGGCATATTAGAGGTAAATACCTCATACTTTCCCCCCCGGGGGACCCATAAAATCTGTTGTGTCTGGGAGAAGGGAGAGCACCAGCCAATTGCAACCCTCAAAGTTGCCCACCTGATTTTTGGGCACATTTTCCCATGTGTTTAATAGGCTTTCTGCCAACCTGGAATGTGATAAGAGGTGGGGTAAAGCCCCTACATTTCCCCCCAGGATTCAGAAATACTGTTTGGGTATTTTGGAGGGGTGAGGGCCACACTTCTACCTATTATAAAAAAAAAGCCATCTCTGGGGTCCAGTGGCTTGATTTCTGCCCCCATGGAGGGAGATTGAGGGTCAAGACCTTCTATTGGGCCCCAAGGGTGGGGGGAGTAGAAAATCTATCTGTTGTGCCTAAAGGGAGGGGGGATCACTACCCCATTGCAATGCGAGCCGCTCCCCTATTCTGAAGGGTTTCCTGGTGCCTAGTGGGTGGATCTGTGTTTGGGAATCACCCTCTTGCAGCAATCCCCAAGGAGGGAGCCTCTAGGGAAAGATACCATTGGAAAGGGGATATTCCCCCTTTCTAATGATACCAGCCCTGTCTAAATCAGTGCTGGGGGGAGGGGAGGGTTGAGATATGCCCTCTAGCAATGATGCAGTAAAAGTGAAATGAGGCAATCGACTCATTTCACTTTCACTTTCAATGTAATGACTTCAGTGTGCCATGCACACTGGTCGTCAATACAAACAATAAGGAAGGTGTCCTGTTGTCCCAGCTATTGTACTTAGTGAAAGTTCAACAGATGTTATCGAACTTTTTGAGGAACCCTTCTTTAAAGTCTTCTTCATCGTCGGCTATTGGCCTACAGATGAACTAGGGAAGGAGTGCGTGTCTGCTGGTAGCCAATGCCCACACTTAAAAGGTTAAGACTGCATGTGTATTATTGATATCACAGGCAAAACTACACCTGGGTCTCCTGCTTTGACTTTTGCTTCATTGTTGGAAACCAGCATCCAGAGATTTCAATATACCAGTCCAAATAACCAAAGAGATAACGTGTGTCTTGCAATGGTGGATGTTTCTAGACAACATCAAGAAAGGGGTGTACTTTTGTCTCCCCATTGGTGAGTTTAACAACAAATGCCAGCAGCCAAGGGTGGGAAGTGACACTAGGCTATTTGAAAATGAAATAACTTTGACCACTTATCCAATTAGAGAAAACTGGTGGCAGTAGTAAGAGCTCAGAGGCATTTTGCCCCTTATCGCCAAGGACAAGTGGTGTTGATAAGTACACACAACACCATCATAAAGGCACATGTAAGTCAACAGTCAGGAATGGGGTCTACAGCCTTAGCATGCCTTGCTTTCCAGATAGGCTGTTGGATAAAACAAAACCTCGTGTCCCTCTCAGTCAATCATATCAGGGGTGTGGAAATGTAGCGCTGAAACATATAAGTAGGTTGTTTCCCCTTTCTTGTTCAGGCAGATATGTGTTAGGTTTGGAAATCCAAGGGTACCAAAAAGGCTCTGAATCAGTGGTCTCCAAACTTTTTAATACCGCACCCCCCCAGTTGAAAAATAAAAATCATTGGGCCCCCCTCAGAATTTTGCACAATTATTTTATAAACATGGCAATGTTTAAATATGTCTAAACCTATTTAAACATTGCAGTTAAGTACTGACACCTTTTTAAAACTGCAATAACATGCTTCTGCTTAAAACAAAGGCCTGTTATCTGTATAATATTTATTTTGGCCAGAGTCTGGGGCCCCCCTGGGATCACTCGAGGCCCCCCTAAGGGGGCCCACCCCCCAGTTTGAAGACCTCTGCTCTAAATCCTTGTTTTCTGCACCAGTCTCCCTATAAAGAAGCCAGGGGAGTGGATGTGTTAACTTCTCCATGGCCTATGCTACTCCTTTATGTCTTTCCTCCCTTTCCCTTCACTGCCAGATTCCTAGCACATCTTTCCAGGGAGAAAGTCAAAGTCATAATTGTAGCTTCCTTTTGACCTCGCATGGTTTCCCCTTCTTACAAAATTTGCATTATGCTTTGAATAGATTCTTCAGATAGATCTATGTTCCCTCCTGTCCCTTCTGTCTCTATACAGTATTCATCTGTCTGCATGGAAGCTGAAAAGTCAGGTTTAATAAACCTAGGTCTGTCTTCTTCTGTACCAGCTTCTGGAAGAAGTTCTACTCAAAATCCTATGATCGCCATTGGATTTCCTATGTTCCTAGTGTCACAATCATTCTGTTTCTGACAGGATTACGTATCTTCAGATCTTTTCTGATATAAATGTTTTTAACAAATAGATCCCAATGGACTTTCTTACTTTCATCATGAACAAAAAATCACTGTCATCCTTTTTTCCTAATCTCTCTTTGGAAGTGGGGGAAAAGTAGCATTTTATTTTCGTGGGTAAAGCATTTCAGATTTTCATCTCATGTTCAGCTGGCTTTCAGACAGACTTTTTGTGAATTTTGGGATCTTCAAGAAGGGACTCAAATCCTCTTCTACCACTGTAAGTTGTTGGATGAGGTTTGAGATTTCCTAGACCTATACGTTTCAGGAAGTCGCCTTACCTGGGGCCAGGTAAAGTCGATCGACTTGGGGAATGGACTGTGGCAGTGGAAAACTTCTCTTCAAGACATCTGTCGAGCTACTAACTGGAACACCCCTACTTTTGTTTCCTATCAAAGACTGGATGTAGGAGATCTGAGAGCCTTAGAGTTTGCAACCAATGTAGTTAGTGCCTACTGTTGACTGTACCTATGTATATTTTTGCTTGTAAAAATGGTGGTATATTTCTTTTTGGATCAAATAGTGAAATACGTCTTTAGTATAGCCTTCTGTAAGGACAGGGCAAGGTAGGATTGAGAAGCTAATATCCTAGTTACTTACTGGTAATCCACATTACTCGAATTACCATTCCTTGTGCTAGAACTTACATTCTTTCCCTCCTGCCTCTCAACAGAAGTTTGAGTCCTTAAATTTGGGGATGACAGATTGGAGGGCTAAGAGTTTCTTTATGGTTCCAAGCATGGGCGTGCCAGGGAATTCCTAGGATAAGTAGGTACATTGATACTTTGTTTGCTAGGTCCCATAATGCCAGAGGGTGTGGCACGCCTCATTTCTGTAAGTACTAGTACAAGGAATAGTGATCAGAGTAATGAAAAGTACTGGTAAGTAATCAGGACATTAGGCAGAGCTGCAGTGAGCTCCTGCGAAACACCTTGGACCCCTGCAGTATTTTTTTTATTTACATTTATGTATTTATTTTACAAATTAAATAATGACGAAAGGGCCCTGTCGTCCCAGCTCATGTACTTAGTGAAAGGGCAACAGATGTTAAAGAACTTTTTCAGGGAACCTCTAAAGCAATACTCTATTTGCTCTGTGCAGCAACACATTTCCAATCTCCAACCACCACAATTATCCCATTGAAGTGTTGTTCCTACCACTCAGCGAGACTCCACGTGTCCCAATAAAAAAAGCTACTTCACTTGTGTGACTGGCCTAGTAGCCATGACAGGAAAGGTTCAAACCAGGATCATAGGAGGGGCGGAAAGACGTTTGCTGATTTGTGTGTGGGGGGGTAGGGCTCAGCCAAATGCCCGGGCGGGCTGACCCCACTCTTTTTTGTAATAAGAAATTAATTCCCTGGGGTATAGTGGGCTTTCTTCACCCCCCACCCCCGGTGGGGGAGGCATATTAGAGGTAAATACTCATATTTGCCTCCCGGGGGGAGCAGAAAATCTGGTGTGTCTGGGAGAAGGGATAGCACCAGCCAATTGCAACCGTCAAAGTTGCCCACCTGATTTTAGGGCACATTTTCCCATGTGTTTAGAAGGCTTTCTGCCACCCTGGGATTTGATGGGGGGTGGGGTAAAAAACCCTAAATTTCCCCCTAGGGGCCAGAAATACTGTTTGGCCATCTTATTGGGGTGAGGGCCACACTTTTACCTATTATTAAAAAAGATCTCTCTGGGGTCCAGTGGCTTGCTTTCTTCCCCCAGGGAGGCCAATTGAGGGTCAAGACCTTCTATTGGGCCCCAAGGGTGGGGGGGGGAGTAGAACATCTATCTGTTGTGCCTGAAGGGAGGGGGATCACTAGCCTATTGTAATGAGAGCCGCTCCCCTATTCTGAAGGGCTTCCTGGTGCCTAGTGGGTGGATCTGTGTTTGGGAATCACCCTCTTGCAGCAATCCCCAAGCAGAGAGCGACTAGGGAAAGATACTATTGGAAAGGGGAGATTCCCCCTTTCTAATGATACCAGCCCTGTCTAAATCAGTGCTAGGGGGAGGCTGAGATATGCCCTCTAGCACTGATGCAGTGAAAGTGAAATGAGCCAGTCGACTCATTTCACTTTCACTTTCAATGTAATGACTTCAGCGTGCCATGCACGCTGGTCGTCATTACAAACATTAAGGAAGGTGTCCTGTTTTCCCAGCTCATGTACTTAGTGAAAGTTCAACAGATGTTATAGAACCTTTTGAGGAACCCTTCTTTAAAGTCTTCTTCATCGTCGGCTAATGGCCGACAGACGAACTAGGGAAGGAGTGCGTGTCTGCTGGTAGCCAATGCCCACACTTAAAAGGTTAAGACTGCATGTGTATTATTGATATCACAGGCAAAACTACACCTGAGTCTCCTGCTTTGACTTTTGCTTCATTGTTGGAAACCAGCATCCAGAGATTTCAATATACCAGTCCCAATAACCAAAGAGATAACGTGTGTCTTGCAATGGTGAGTTTAACAACAAATGCCAGCAGCCAAGGGTGGGAAGTGACAGTGGGCTATTTGAAAATGAAATAACTTTGACCACTCATCCAATTAGAGAAAATTGGTGGCAGTAGTAAGAGCTCAGAGGCATTTTGCCCCTTATCGCCAAGGACAAGTGGTGTTGATAAGCACACACAACACCATCATAAAGGCACATGTAAGTCAACAGTCAGGAATGGGGTCTACAGCCGTAGCATGCCTTGCTTTCCAGATAGGCTGTTGGGTAAAACAAAACCTTGTGTCCCTCTCAGTCAATCATATCAGGGGTGTGGAAATGTAGCGCTGAAACATATAAGTAGGTTGTTTCCCCTTTCTTGTTCAGGCAGATATGTGTTAGGTTTGGAAATCCAAGGGTACCAAAAAGGCTCTAAATCCTTGTTTTCTGCACCAGTTTCCCTATAAAGAAACTTGGGGAGTGGATGTGTTAACTTCTCCATGGCCTATGCTACTCCTTTATGTCTTTCCTCCCTTTCCCTTCACTGCCAGATTCCTAGCACATCTTTCCAGGGAGAAAGTCAAAGTCATAATTGTAGCTTCCTTTTGACCTTGCTTGGTTTCCCCTTCTTACAAAATTTGCATTATGCTTTGAATAGATTCTTCAGATAGATCTATGTTCCCTCCTGTCCTTCTGTCTCTATACAGTATTCATCTGTCTGCATGGAAGCTGAAAAGTCAGGTTTAATAAACCTAGGTCTGTCTTCTTCTGTACCAGCTTCTCTCCAGGAATCTGGAAGAAGTTCTACTCAAAATCCTATGATCGCAATTGGATTTCCTATGTTCCTAGTGTCACAATCATTCTGTTTCTGACAGGATTACGTATCTTCAGATCTTTTCTGATATAAATGTTTTTAACAAATAGATCCCAATGGACTTTCTTACTTTTATCATGATCAAAAAATCACTGTAATCCTTTTTCTCAATCTCTCTTTTGAAGTGGGGGAAAAGTTGCATTTTATTTTTGTGGGTAAAGCTTTTCAGATTTTCATCTCATGTTCAGCTGGCTTTCAGACAGACTTTTTGTGAATTTTGGGATGTTCAAGAAGGGACTCAAATCCTCTTCTACCACTGTAAGTTGTTGGATGAGGTTTGCGATTTCCTAGACCTATACGTTTCAGGAAGTCTCCTTACCTGAGGCCAGGCAAAGTCGATCCACTTGGGGAATGGACTGTAGCAGTGGAAAACTTCTCTTCAAGACATCTGTCGAGCTACTAACTGGAACACCCCTACTTTTGTTTCCTATCAAAGACTGGATGTAGGAGATCTGAGAGCCTTAGAGTTTGCAACCAATGTAGTTAGTGCCTACTGTTGACTGTACCTATGTATATTTTTGCTTGTACAAATGGTGGTATATTTCTTTTTGGATCAAATAGTGAAATACGTCTTTAGTATAGCCTTCTGTAAGGACAGGGCAAGGTAGGATTGAGAAGCTAATATCCTAGTTACTTACTGGTAATCTACATTACTCCAATTTCCATTCCTTGTGCTAGAACTTACATTCCTTCCCTCCTGCCTCTCAACAGACGTTTGAGTCCTTAAATTTGGGGATGACAGATTGGAGGACTAAGAGGTTCTTTATGGTTCCAAGCATGGGCGGGCCAGGGAATTCCTCGGATAAGTAGGTACATTGATACTTCTTTGGCTAGGTCCCATAATGCCAGAGGGTGTGGCACGCCTCATTTCTGCAAAGTACTAGAACAAGGAATAGTGATCAGAGTAATGAAAAGTACTGGCAAGTAATCAGGACATTAGGCAGAGCTGCATTGAGCTCCTGCGAAACACCTTGGACCCCTGCAGTATTTTTTTTATTTACATTTATGTATTTATTTTACAGATTAAATAATGATGAAAGGGCCCTGTCATCCCAGCTCATGTACTTAGTGAAAGGGCAACAGATGTTAAAGAACTTTCTCAGGGACCCTCTAAAGCAATACTCTATTTGCTCTGTGCAGGAACACATTCCCAATCTTCAACCACCACAATTATCCCATGGAGGCGTTGTTCTTTTTTCCCATGTGGTTGCTATAGCCAGTTTTCATGCTGTGAGTAGTTGAAAGCATTTTGAAATGCCTCAAATACACAGTAATTTATTTGTTAACTGGCCTGCCTGCCATTCCACAGCCATGAACCTGTTCCTCAGCTCCCTCAGTCGTCAGAGATAAGTGGTCACATAAGGGATGAATGTATACTCTAAAATCAAATCAACTTTAGCTACAGCGTGGCCTAGAAGACAAATTTAATATAATTCAACATCAGTTAAAATGTAATGCGGTAGAGTATTTCCCGTAGATACAGTTTTGATTAACAATACTCAGTTAAAGCTCATACTAGCAGATGTATCTGCAGACCGGATCCAGCTTCAGCAGAAAGCTTGTGCTGTGTGTGATAAATTACATTTAACAAAGGCATTTTCTATGTGTGCCTGCTTGGCGACATGCAATCTACCCTTGTCCTGCTAAAGTCCTCTGGAAGGCAACCTGATTTTGAGTGCCCAAAAATATGCAAATGGTGCCTTAAAAGGAAACGTGCAGGATGGTGTAAGTAGGGTTCTTTCAGCTGCACAAACCAGGTCCGTAAATCACAGAAATTGCAGAGATTTGTTGTTAGTTGTTTGTAAAAGAGAGATTTGCAAATAGCATTGTAGCAACTCCTTGTAAAACCTACAAGCCAACAGTTGAAGAGGGTCAAGAGTTCAGCACGCAGGAAGGTAGGCCCAGACCAATCACATGCTTTAAATACAGCGGAGGTGGAGACCAGGCCATTTAAAAAGGGCATGGCAGGATTCCCGATCTATCCGAGGTAAAGTGCTTTCTACCCTATGATTTAACTACAGCTATATTGGGTTTCATTTGTAGTGACAAACCTTCATATGTTAATGTCAGTCTATTAATGGCATTCTGAAACCTTAAAAATCTCCGCATTTTTAATGACAGATATATATTCATAATTAGTTATTTTGAAACCTCCAAAAAGTTCCCCTGTATCATACTACCATAATGCTTGGTGATGGTGTTGAAGGTAAGGCGGGCGCTCAGAAGTAGGGGTGGGTGATGAATTCCGCTCCGCCAGCAGAGTTTGCAGAGTTTTGCCAACTCAGCGGAGTGGCACGGAGTGGAGTTTTTCTTCTCACTCACAATCACCAACTGTAATTTGGTGACCACAAGCGAAAAAAATCAAATAATAGACCACCTCTGTCGAGATTTCTCAACGCGAGCGATCGCAGAAGGTCACTACTACTCGCGTTGAGAAATCTGCCGTTGTCATTGAGGAAGCTGCTGTTCAAGATCATCTACTCGAGCTGCAAAAAGAAGCAGCGCCCTCTTGCGCTGCGCACTGTGCTGTTTGTGCTGATTTCACAGCATGGGACAAACTTCCGATGTTAAAAATCAGCATGAGCAGCACGACCTACTGCACTCCGCCCCTCGCGGAACTCCGTGTAGTGTGGCTAAATGTTTTCTGCATTTGTGGAGTTCAGCAAATTCCACCCATGCCTACTCAAAAGCCAGTGTGAGAGACAGAAGCAAGAAGAAGATAAAACTTCCTGCCTAAACCTAGTTGGTTTAGGCAGGAAGATGGCTGCTGGAGCCTGGGGATTGCAAATGGGCACCTGTGAGGCATTATGTGAGGGATAGGATAGCTGGGATTTCAACCTGCTTATCTGTGACAGTTCCATGTTTCTATTGTGGTTATGTGTGACACTTTCACTTCGAGTGACACTTTATATCGAATTTATTTGTTGACTGAAACAAAGAGAAACAGCTCTAGCAGTACCAAGTATTACCAAGTAATTCAACTAATTTAACACAAGCACTGCTACAAACTATACTTGAACTATACACAGCAGGAACATGATACCTGAGAGGATGCTCCAGATCTCTCAACTTCCCCATTTTCAGTCTTGGGAATCTCACTAGTCCAGGTTTTTCTATAGTAGTTTTGAATGTATTATGTAATAAAAGATGTACAGTACCAGAATAAAAAATAAAAAACACGGATGGGATGCTCTACTTGTGTATAAAACTTGAGAGCCCGTTGCTATTGCTCCGGAACTATCTGAGCAGTAACTGGTCACAGTGCAACTTCTTTCAGCACCTGTTCGATTCTGCAAGCACTCAACACCACCCGCCAGCACACCCAACCCAGCCTGCTTCAGAAAGCCTTCCATCAGGGACCATCCTTCGAGGAAGCTGCAGCATTGTCCCCTCAGCAGTGACGGCCTCACCCTTGGTTCCAGCAGCACTCGATCAACTGGTCCCCCCTTCATTGGTCTGGTCCCACTCCATGCTCCCATTGGATGCTCTTCTTAACTCCATGCTCCTGCAGCAGGATCTCTATGCTGCTGTAGCACTCTCTCCCCTCTATCAGGCTCCTGAAATGGCCTATCGCTTCCACATCTCCTTCCTTTACAATTTCGAACAAGATCGTTCAGGCTCCTCTTCATTTCTCCATCCATGGTCATGCAGCACCCTCTGTCCCCTGCCCCAGGGCTCCTTCAACACAGTTTCCATTCAGCAAGACTGTAAACAAATGTTAAAAATTGTGAAATGACTCCGTGATATGACATTGACTTTCAGCCCCTGCTGTTTTGTTTACCAGCATCACTAAGAATGTGTTAAAATGGGAAAAATGAAACTGCAAGTCCCAGTATGCTAATCCCTGTGGGCTAAACCCTGTGAAAGTCTATGCTTGTGGCCCCAAGAGCACACACTCCTTTCCTAATCCTGAATGCTGTATCAGTGCAAATCGTCTCTCCAGCCTACTGCAAATTCCATTCTATAGACTAGTGCTTGAGTAGCATACGGCGTTGGACTGGCCTACTGGCAACTCTAGCACTGCTGGCATGAGAGGGCCAATGTGTGTGCTAACTGTTTGGTCCTGTGGCTGTGGGCGGACCTACACACTGGCCCTTTCAAGACTGCCTATCTGGCAATGCCAGCGTGCCCGACAGGCCAGTCCAACACTGGCAACATTTTAATAGAAACAGCCACCTGTTGCATGCCTGTAGCCAAACAGGACTGGGCCAATGCACATTACACTCCCACCATGCCTTTTTGCCCACTCTCTAATACGCAGTCCGCTCACAGACCTACATTTCGCCACATTAATAGTTTTGTAAAGTTTTTTCTGACCTGTGGCTCTAGGGTTCAGTTACATGAGAGTCATGCTCAGGTGCTGGCAGTTGCTGATTCACAGGGTACAGTAAATAAAACAGCCCACCCATGTGAGGGTAGAGCAAAAAAAATAGCCCTCACATTGGCAACTGTAGCAGTTTGTACACAGAATATAAGGAAGAACGGCAACAATGTGAGGATAATTTAGAATTTCGCTGAAGTTGTTCTCCGACCCCTTCCTTGTTGTCTCTATCTAAACTATCTTGACACCAAAGATGGAGTTTCTTCGATGGCCTTGCCTTTCTACTGCATACTTTGATGGGACAAAGGAGACACTGATCCATGTGAAGAGAGCTAGTGTCACAGCAAGCAAATAAGGCCTATCTGGTGGCCCTCAGGTTCCTGCTTGTGGCCTTTGAAAAGGCGTTTACTACTCCTGTCTTCACTAGCTCAATCTCTCAGCTATCAGCTTCCTGGAAGTGTGAAGAGTCCTCTCTCTCTAGCATGTATGTATTTAGCTTGAATACTATTTTCAGATTGATTTTCAAAAGCCCTGACCTCTCATTAAACGTTATCAAAAACAATCAACATGCAGCTTCTCTTACTTCTGCATCTATAAAACAATATTACTCATTTTAATTACAAATATAAAAAAATGCTAAAACAAATGGCAAGCAATATAAAATATTGTTGACTATATGAGTTACATATATAAACAATTGCTGAACTATCCAATCGTATTGAGTCAAACATTAAACAATCTAATAATCTATGCGGCTAACAATATTAAAAGCAATAAGTATTTATAAATAAAACATATGCATGTAAACAAATGAATATGTGAAAGACAAAGGAGGATACATAACCAGGAGAAATACAAAAATTACACCAGCTCCGTATGTAAATTTGAAAAATTAAAAAGAGAAGACTTCAAATGTGGAGGAGTACTGGAATACTGACCATACCATTGGTTGAACTGTAATAGCAACTTTGGGGCTGATTTAGAGTTTGGCTGAGATGTTACTCTGCCAGACTGAAGGTCCTCCCACCTGATTTACAGTCGAATGGATATTAGGTAAGTCATTGATAGAGACGATTCCATCTCTGTCACTGATATACTTCTCTGATGGCCTGACAGAGTGAGGGCTGCTGGAGGTTAGGCCATTAGACCACCTGCCCAAATTAGAGTGGGTGGTAAATAGACAGTTTTTACTCTCCTTTGCTGCTGTGAGAAACGTGGGGTTAAGGGTTAGTAAAAACATTCAAATGATCTCCCAAACAATAAAAAAAAACTCCTGTGGTGGGGGGTTCATTACAGTAGTATTTGTCTTTACAAAACAAAATTCCGCTTACCGATTTTGTTTTTCAAGTAACAAAAACATGTAAGTTTGTTGGGTGGCTATCATGTTTGAGAGGTTCTAGTATTTAAAATGAGATGCAGGTAATTTCCAAAAATACATTAATAAAAATTAAGGCAAACATGCATTTGAGATGTTCATAGTCAGGAAGAGGAGGTCTGGAAAGGATGGGAGGGAAAGATAGGGACATTCGTAGGAAAAGGAAAGGCGAAAATCAGACGTTTTGTGCAAGAGTCAACATAGATGCTGGATTTTAGGAATATAGAGGATGCTTTTTGAGATAGCATGCAATTTAATGACACAAGACTGTAGAACAAAACAAACGTATTTGTGTGCGACGATAATGCTATATTATAAACCTTTGATAGAAACCAGGGCCGTTGTGTGAACTTTAATGTCCTGCAGGACACCATCAAATGAAACTTAACTTAATGCTTTCTCTATTAATAAATGTTTTAGTATGTTAATGCTTTAGAAAGTATTTTTCAATCATGTATTGTTTGGTCTCAAGGCATACAGCCTGTCGACTGCTGTCCTTTTGTTAGATCTGCAGTCAGACCACTGTTACAGCCAGGAGAGCTGAACAGCTCAGGGAACCTGATTGTAAAGCAATGGCTGGCTGAATATAGGGAAATCTCAAGAGTTGTATGCTGCACTCAATGAAAGCAGTAACATCAGGATTACAACAGTTGGAGAGTATAGATGCGTAACTAATGCAGACATAAAACATTATGTGGAAGTCTTTAGATGTTCATCCTCAAGTTTGGCTCACAATATTATTTACAAAGCAATGTGGGATCTACTTTGGATGCCTCTGGTTTGACATTGCACAAGAGGAAGGGTGAGAAGAGCTTCTCCAGACAGTGGGCGTAATTGCCTGCATTTCTGTGGCTTGAGTGTGAAGATTGAGACACTGAGGTGAGGAGGATGTTCACAGGGCTCCCTTTAGAAATTCAATGAAGGTTTTATTAGCAAGGGACTGCTGATTAAACTGCCCGAAGCACTGCACTTAGGTAGATAGTGGGGTGAAGGGTGGGACTGTTGATTATGCTGTGCAAGGTAACAGGGACCCTTTAGGAGAGGCCCATCACTTTATCTTCCTTGATCACACTTTTAGTCGGGCTGATCTCAGATAAGTGCAGAAAACTCACACCTCCTTGTGCCTCTGTTTTGGGTTCTCCAGGCCTGCTATGAGGAGCATCACTGCACAAAGTGTGTGTCGGGGTTTGCATGTTGGCAGAGAGTTGGTTAATGGTGGGTTAGCGAGGCAAAAGCCACTCAGAGAAACCATAGCAACACTAATTCAGTAGCATGCATCAGTGTATACTAACACACATTGAACCACAACACAATCAACACCGTGCTATTGTCCCACCTACCTTGCAAAGGACAAACATTAAAGCTAATCAAACACAGGCCCTCCATTGCAAAGTACAAAAACACCAAGAGTACACTGAATGCAAATACACCACATATTTGGGATGGTTATAAACTCTAGTTTCATTTTAATACAAAATATGTCTCGCATATTGTGGAAACTAGGCACAAGGCTTTTTTGCATTACTGCTCCGTCCTGTTTGTACTCGCCACTGTGGCTCAGACAAGTATGGAGAGGTGTGAAATGCTGAACAGCAGTGTCCATCACAGCAGAGCCTGCCTCTCCGCTGCACTGGGGTCTGCCATTGAAACACACGAGGCATCAACCCACCTGACCTCACCTGATTCTGGTTGAACAGAATGGGAGCCTGCTGTCCCTTCCACTCACACAACACAAATGAAGAAACATGTAAAAACCCTATTGTGGCCCACCGTGCCATGAACTGAAATATGACTGGAAATGACATGGATCATGATGGAAATAAAAAAATGGTATTCGGGGACAAAATCATGATTTACTGGAAACGACATTCTCCTACAATAGGATAAAATGTGTTTATTTTCAGAAATCTACTTCATAACTTTTATATCTTTCTCATTAAACCATTTTCACTCCATAATTCACGTCTTTAAATAACTTAGGTTTGATGAACTCATTTATTCATTACCAATGTCTTCTGTTAGAGGTACCCTGTGTCCCTCGTTCTACCCTCTTTTTCCCCGCAGAGAGGTCTGCCTGTGGGTCTCCTTCTAGCCCCTATTCCCTTTTGTACTTCACCTGCTTCTTTAAGTATCCTACTCTTCACCCATTTTTGAGCACCTTGAGTGTGGGTAAGAGGCTTCCCATTGTGACATACTCCTGTTTCTGTACCTTTTCTGTAAAAATTGTTCTGTTTTTTTTGGAGGGCCTATGCAGCTTAAAACAAAAACTAATAGAACAGCTTCGTCAAAAACGTAATGGCAAAGCCAAATCTTCGAGTAACCCCTTTGAAAGGCGTGACCCATTGGCTTTGCCGATCTGGTTTCTTCATGGCTCACATACACTAGCGTTTCTTTCTTATCCCCAAACTTCAAAAGAGAGGACTTGTTTACTGAATAAATAAACAAGTCAGTCAGAGTTATTTTATTGCAGTGTAACTTTCATGTAAATAGGTTTCTAATCTACAGGTATCTTTTTTACATGAAATGAGTGAGTCAATACCATTTTCAAATAATAAAAAACTGGTACTTGGGAACATTTAAGCTTATTTACTGAGATGAAAACCTATTTAGGGGTGAAATGTAATATTTTGTGAAATAGCAAGTTGTTGCTTAAGGACAAAATCAGTTGCCTTAGAAAAAGGCTGTTATCTGCCAATAATGAGTGGATTTTCAGAAAACCGCAAGCTGATGTTTGTGATGAGTACAATATTAGTGTATTTACTGACGTTGACAAGCTAATTGTTTGGTACAAAATAAGTGCATTCCCAAAAGTCTTCGATTTTATATTTGAGTAATTATTCCTAATAATTTGAGGACACTTGCTTATGTCATGATATAGTTTATAGAGTCCTTTCTAGGCTGTGCAGTTATATCATGGCTAATGCAGATGAGCGAGGCAATGGTCAGTATTTGTAGGTGACAAACAGTTAGGAGCGCACCTGCCTGACATCCCAGCAATTAATCTGCCCCATTGCATCATGGTAGATGTAGTATCTTCAAAAAACGAACTCCATTAATTTTTAAATATTTCACCTTTAAGTAGGTACAGCCTTTACTGTGCATCTCTGGACACATGTGTTTTTGGGTTAGTATTTGTAGGTGCCCCGTTAAATTGTTGGCTATTTCAGCCTATAAAAATCTAAGATGATTTAGCCTATACTGTATGAGCTTTATTTTGGTCCTTCCCTAAAACATAATTTGGTAGGGTTGAGTTTATCCAACTGCCATAATATTCTTTCAGTATTGTCCATACAATGTTGGCTTTTAGAAATTTTTTGGGGAACAAGTATGTTCTAAAATACACAATTTAGATCAAGTGCTGAAGGGGTAGTTGTTGAGCAGAAAATGCCCCTGACACTCATGGGCAATTTTCTTACCTTGTGAACGTTGGCCACAGTATTTACACCATTACTCTCTCCTAGGTCACACTTTGCAAGGCTGTAGTGAGGTCTACTGTGTTTAGGAATATGTGACGTATGGCATCTGCCAGGCAAACATGCCCTAGCATCAAGTATGACATGTTCGGCATCTGCAGGTATTTGAACATTGATCCGTATTGATGAAGTCTTGGCAATTTCTATTTGCATGCTGAGTGTCACGAGGGTAACAAATTACTCAGTGTTTTCCAAAATTTGCATTTTTTACACAGAAACATACTGTAGGTTTGCCTGTGTGTGAGGAGAGTGAACGTTTTGGACTTATTTAGGAAGCATTACTGTGGAAATCACAACAGCTTTGAAAAACCGCACCTTATGCCTCCTCTTCTGCCATCCCTCGGGTGGACTGTAAGTGTCAGATCGGAGCCAAATGAGAGTGAACAACACACTCTAATAGGCCTAGAAGAAGCAGGTTCCCACCCCTTTACATAAAAGGCACATTCTTCAACACTAACAAAATATGGTATCCTACAACAGGGCAGAGGTGCACAGAAATAAAAATGTAAATTGGGAGGTTTCTACAGAGTATAACGGTTCTTCCTGTCTTCGATTCCCTGATTGGTTAGCTCAGGAGGTGCTCTGAGCAGGGTGAATACCCCCAAAGACCCTGCATATCAGCAACAGGTTACTGATAGAAATAAATTCCTATTATCAGGCACTCACCCAGCTTTTCAATTACAGTTCGTAAAGCTCACAGTACATAATCCGTATTCATTGATTCTTTGTTCAGTACAATATTTATTGCAACTATTTACACAGTCCATATGTGGCATCCACTACGAGTCCAACATAAATCCATCAAAATCAAGTGATATGGATTTCACAATGCATCTCCAACGTAAAACAGCCTTATGTTCATCAATTTAGCCAGTCCAACATAAACCCATCAAATATTCATCAAAATCAAGTGATATGGATTTGACATTGCATCTCCAACGTAAAACAGCCCTATGTTAATCAATTTAGCCAACACGTGTTTCATCAGGGGTATCTACCACTAGACTTCCTCAGGGCTATGATAAAATATAACAAATAGTTTAGTATTAAGTATAGCATTGGTTCTATTTATTTTAATTCACCATGCGGTGTTCAGTGGGTAGTAGTATGATCTCACGAAAATTCCAGTTAGGATTATATGTGTATTGTACCACCCGTGTAAAATAATCATATGTAATATATTATGTGCTATAAGGTAGTCATAATACTTGTATCTTAAATTGCATAAAGTGAGAATTGTACTAGTTTCAATACAGATAGTCACCCTGCTTGTGTTAGAAAAAGTAAGTAGTGCCAAGTATAGTGCCAAACTCCACATGGGTGAGGCGGTCAAGCCAGTAGCGCTAAGATATGTGCATCCTTTTTCACCTAAGGACACAAGTGGAGGAAGAACTGACAATACTTAAGAAACTCAAAGTGATCGAGAAGGTGTACGGCCCAGCCCTCTGGGTCTCACCAATCGTAATCACCCCAAAGCCCAAGAAACCAGAGGTAGTCAGGCTCTGCATAGATATGCATGTCCCCAACAAAGCTATCAAAGGGGAGTGCCATACTACCACCACTATGGAGATCTAACAGGAGCCAAGTGGGTCTCCAAGGTGGACCTTAGAATTAACAACCACTCTTAGACTCTATAAGCAGGTACATCATAACACACCCGGAAGTCGTCATTTCATTCTTGGCAGAACTCTTTCAAACTGCCAAAAGGGAGACCCTTTCGGGCATGCCTGGGATGATCAATATCAGCAATAATGTGCTGATCTACTTGAAGTCCTGGGACGTACACTAACAGCACATCTGAGCTGTTCTCCATGTCTAAGTGTTGCATGACACTGAACAAATCCAAGTGCTCGACCCACGGGCTGAATTCTTCAGCTGCTTCGGAAGGTAAAAGTGTACATCCCAGGAAATCTGAGGACATCCAGAATGCCCTGGCTCCCACAATAGTCACTGAAAATCGAAGCATCCTAGGAATTAAGAACTATCGTAGGAGATTCATCCCCAACCTGGTCACGTTCACCGACCCACTGAGAGCCCTAACTAAGGCCCAAGTCAAGTGGGAATAGGCCAAAATGCAATAATGGCATTTCAGCAAATCAAAGATGCTCTGCTCTAGGTTGTCAATATGGCATATTTCAACCATGCCCTTGAGACAGAACTGATCATGAACACCGGCCCATGGGACAGGGAGCTGTTCTTGTACAGCAACACAGCAAAAGCCATGGGCATCAGTGGCTTTCACTAGTTGAGCACTGTCTCACATGAAAACAAGATACGCACAGATTGAATGTGAAGCCATCGCTAACAAATGGGGTTGTGCCCATTTTCACCTCTACCTCTTTGGCAGGAGATTAAGTAAAAACAGACCACTGAATGATGTTTCAGGGGGTGTCTGAACACCCACCACGCAAAGATGATGGGTCATCCAACTAGAGCAGTATCAATTCAGGGTCAACTATCGGCCAGGGGCAGCGAGCCCAGCAGACTTTTCCAGGCATCCCTGCCAATAGGTCAGTGAAGCAGCATGCAAGATAAAACCACTGAGCAGTACCTCCAACTTATCTTTTAGACTGCATGGCCCCAGGCTCTTTTGCTACAAGAGTTCACCTAAGCGTCGTCAGACAACAGCTAGCTTTGCAGGGTGAGAGAAGAAATCCAAGAAAACAAGTGGGTGACTGTTCTGACCAATTCTAGAATACTCAGTCATGCAGTATGCCACATCCTGAAGCAGCTCTAGCGAATATGCACAAAACTCACCATGACCGGCGGCAGCCTGGTCCTCAGGGGGAGAAGGATTGTTGTACTCCAGACAATACAAAAGCTAGTGGTGAACCTAGCCCACCAAGGCTACAAAGGCACATAAAAGACAAAAGCAAGTCTATGGGAAAAACTGTGGTTTCAAGACATGAATACTAAGGTGGACAACCTTGTACCCCAATGCATGTCCTGCCAAGTGAACAGTTAGACCGAAAGACCGGCCCCAATAATCACAGAGAGCCCTTGCACTGCACCTTCGACACTAGTCAGTGTGGCCAGGACCTTACCCGAATTTCAGACACACGCTGGTGTTCATGAATGCGTTTTCGAAATTCCCAGTGGTCGAACTGGTAGACTTAACTGCATATGAACACATAAAACCAAAAAATGGAAAAAAAGATTTGCAGTCTTTCCTCTCTCGATGGCATTGAGGTCCAACAACAGACTGGTTACAAGGCCATGAATTTGTAACATAGCCAGCAAGCCTGAATGTGGCACACCAGCGCATTGCCTCTCGATAGCCCCAAGTGAAAGGAGACAGGGAAAGTGCTTTGGATCAGTGTGGAGTAAAGGGAAGATCCCAAGTGGACCATCCACAACTTCCTGAGAGTGTATAGTGTGATGCTATTAATTGTGTTTGACCAATGACTTTGTGTTTCACCACTGCGCATATTAGTTGCTCAATGTTCATCAGTAGCATATTATGGGGGTCATTACAACATTGGCGGTAAAAGCCGCTTACCGCCGTGCAGAAGTCCGCCAATACACTGCCGCGGCCGCGGAATTCCACCACAGCTATTATGTCCCACAGCACGGAATCCGCCGAAATTCAGACACCCACACAAGTCCGCCACAACAAAGGTCAGTGATAAACTGGCGAAAACAAAACATCCACCGTCACGCCAACAGAAACACGCCCATGCTATCACTACCCACGAATCCACGCGGCGGTCTTTCAACCGCGGTATTCCATTGGCGGTACACACCGCTGCGCTCAAAATACACACACATCTCCAAAACACCGCCACATTGGACAATTCAAAATACACACACCTGATACACATATAAACAACACTCCCACACACCCAACACAATATAAAACACACACCCACATCACCCACAAACCCCTACGACCCAAAATCAGAGATGAAGGCGACAGACAGAGACCACAGCAATAGACAACCCCACCACACAGAGGCACACAACACCACCACCCATACAACATCCACGCTCAAAACACCCCACACCACCACACATCACCACACTCAGCAACACATACACCACCCCACACATCACCTACACCACCCCATGTCACGCCAAAGACACCCCAGGTTTTCCGAGGAGGAGCTCAGGGTCATGGTGGAGGAAATCGTACGGGTAGAGCCACAGCTATTTGGATCACAGGTGCAGCACACCTCCATAGCCAGGAAGATGGAGCTATGGCGAAGAATCGTCGACAGGGTCAACGCTGTGGGACAGCATTCAAGAAATCGGGAGGACATCAGGAAGAGGTGGAACGACCTACGGGGGAAGGTGCGTTCAGTGGTCTCTAGGCACAACATCGCGATTCAGCGGACTGGCGGAGGACCCCCAACTCCTCCCCCACAACTAACAACATGGGAGGAGCAGGTCTTGACCATTATGCATCCAGAGGGCCTCGGAGGAGTCGGTGGAGGAATGGACCCAGGTAAGTCTAATCTTAACTATCATATCCCCCACCCTACCTGCATGCTATCACACACCCCCACCCTCACCCGCTCCCCTATCACTCCAACTCCTCACTAATGTACTAATAACACAAACCACACATCCCAACACCAAGCCCTGCATGACACAACAAAGCATGGACACCCATCACTGAAGCATGCCCACTGCACATACCCATAACACCCCCCTCAACCATCATCACATAAGCCCCTACACAGGAATGCTAGCACTGGGGTACACGCACACCCACCCATTGCCATGACACACACACATGCAATAATCATGCTCTTATACCCCTGCAGGACCACTACGTAACGTCACCACACAGGAGGGTCCAGACATCTCCACTCCACCCACAGAAGAGGCCCACAGTGACGACAGCAGCTCTGGCCAACTGGATCCAGATGACCAGCCCGGACCATCGTGGGCCTCAGGACAGTCGGTTCCCCTTGCACAGGCACAGCCCAACACTGACCTTCCACCCTCTGGTAACACCACCACAGCACCCACCCAGCGGGCCCATACCTCTGTACCCAGGACACGTCAATCAGCTGTGTGTCCACCACTGCAGGGAACCCAGGATACCCCACCACCCCAACAACAACAGGGACCTGGGGGCATTGGTAGTGGGCACATGGTCCAGGGGACAGAGGCACAGGAACACAGGGGAACTGGGAGGGCTGCTGTGCGACAGGGGGCGGACAGGCCAAGGGAACCCACTCTCCACGAGGCCCTCTCCTCCATCGTGGGAGCATACCACCACTCCCAGGAGACGATGGCTACGGTCCTGGCCAAGTTTCAGGAGAAAACAAAAAAATGCACACACGATTCCAAAAAAAGAGAGGGTTTCTTTTAAACCTATAGGTTCTGCATACCAAGGAAGACAAAAAGTTCGAAGCACGAGCCCTCACTCACCTGCCAGTGACATGCTTCATCATAGGGCTATGCTCCTCGTCAGGCCGGCACTGCAATGCCTGACGGGCCCCACACGGGGGCTCTTTGCCGGAGATCTTTTTAGAGGAAAATGCACAACCGGTCAAAAGCAAAGATTGAGGATTGGTATAGAAAATGGTTAAAAATGTCTAGAGGTAAAATATATTCATATATTTACTTCAATGCTAATACCTCTGACAAGATTAAAAACAATAAATAGGGATATAGTAAAATAATGTCTACACTCCCCATAAAAAAGAAGAATTTCTGATTACAGCTACTGACTCTCACATTGGGGAGTAGTAAAAACGAAAAAAGTGAACACAGGGTCTCCTGTGTTACTCTACATCATAGGTCAACATGTTTCTCGCTGGTTTTTAGTCAATACATATGCGATTCGTCAGGACCTTAAAGACGTACCTAATCCTTTAAACACTTGGACATCCCATACTAGGGAGAACAAAGCCTATGAAAGTAAAAGAAACACGCGTCAAAAGATATCATCGTTGTCAGACATAACATGTGCTCGATATCTTGAGACAGTACCCCATACACTCGTGAGGAATCCCAAAAGTGCCATGTGCTAAACATCCAACAGTGAAATAAGAAAGAAACAACTACGCACAGGTTCCACAATGCTTACCCTTCAAAAATTAAATGTAGGGCCTCATCAGGGAAAGCATCGAGTTGAAGCAATCCACTATGGTCTAGGTATACATATAAAAATAAACAGACCTTAAATCACATATTAGTGCCGGCCTGACGAGGAGCATAGCCCTATGATGAAGCATGTCACCGGCAGGTGAGTGAGGGCTCGTGCTTTGAACTTTTTGTCTTCCTTGGTATGCAGAACCTATAGGTTTAAAAGAAACCCTTTCTTTTTTTGGAATCGTGTGTGCATTTTTTTGTTTTGTACAGTATCGGGAGCTTCACACACGGGACCAGGAGTCTGTCCTCCGAATATCCCACATCGGCCCCTCTTTTTGTTGTTTTTTTGACAAGTTTCAGGAGACCCAGCGCCTGCAGGACGAACAGTATTTGGGGTTCAGGGAGGAGCTCAGAACCATCAGCTCCGCCCTGGGCACCATCGTAGGGGTGCTGAAGGACATACAAAAGACCATGAGGGACACCGTGGCACTCCAAGGGGCCACTGACACTAGCCTGTACGATGAACTGCCCACCACCTCCGCCGGCGCTAGTGGACAGGATGCCCCGCCACAGGACCACCACACCAGCACCCCACCCCCTGCAGATGGAGAACCACCCCGCAAATGGTCCCTGAGATCCAGGAACAGGACAGAGCAAGATGGCAAGACCCCCGCCAGGAAATGAGACCACCCTGATTGTCATCCCACTGTCCCACTTTGTTACCCTGTCCAGATTGGAACTGCCCTTGCTCCACTTCCTATGCCCATATGGGCAGTGCACTTGTGAGACTAATAGACTGGACTCTGCCATGGACATTCCTCCACCATCACCCATCACCATTTTGCCACCCCCTCCAATAATTAGCACTGCAATAAACACCCTTGAATCACAAAACAATCTGGAGTCAGTCTGTGATTTTTAAATTGTGTATTAGCAATGACAGTGACAAAATCAGTTTTAAAATGTAATGCCAACATACCTATGTCACACATCACAAGTCCATGAAGGATGCAAGCAGATGACACACGTTGGTAACCACACCTGTGAAACCGTAATGGAAATGTACAACTCAGTTACCAAGTACTGCTTCTAATTGACAGACAGGATAGAGGTAGAAGTGTGAAAGTGAATGTAATAGTAAAAAAAAAAATCTCACCTGTGTGTCACTGGAAATATTGCTGTATGACTGACTCCCTGTTGTCGATGTCTTCTTCCTCAGCTTCCTCCTCATCACTGTCCACAGGCTCCACAGCTGCCACAACACCGTCATCTGGACCATCCTCCTGCAGAAAAGGCACCTGGCGTCGCAAAGCAAGATTGTGAAGCATCGAGCAGGCGATGATGATCTGGCACACCTTCCTTGGTGAGTAGAATAGGGAACCACCTGTCATATGGAGGCACCTGAACCTGGCCTTCAGGAGGCCGAAGGTGCGTTCGATCACCCTCATAGTCCGCCCATGGGCCTCATTGTAGCGTTCCTCTGCCCTGGTCCTGGGATTCCTCACTGGGGTCAGTAGCCATGACAGGTTGGGGTAACCAGAGTCCCCTAATAGCCATACACGGTGCCTCTGGAGTTGACCCATCACATAAGGGATGCTGCTATTCCGCAGGATGTAGGCGTCATGCACAGAGCCAGGGAACATAGCATTTACCTGGGAGATGTACTGGTCTGCCAAACATACCATCTGTACATTCATGGAATGATAACTCTTCCGGTTCCTGTACACCTGTTCACTCCTGCGGGGGGGACCAGAGCTACATGGGTGCCATCAATAGCACCTATGATGTTGGGGATATGTCCCAGGGCATAGAAGTCACCTTTTACTGTAGCCAAAACCCCCACCTGAGGGAAAACAATGTAGCTCCTCACGTGCTTCAGCAGGGCAGACAACACTCTGGAAAAAACGTTGGAAAACATAGGCTGGGACATCCCTGATGCCATGGCCACTGTTGTTTGAAATGATCCACTTGCAAGGAAATGGAGCACTGATAGCACCTGCACTTCAGGGGGGATTCCTGTGGGATGGCGGATTGGTGAGATCAGGTCTGGCTCCAACTGGGCACACAGTTCCTGGATTGTGGCACGGTCAAACCTGTAGGTGATGATCAAATGTCGCTCCTCCATTGTTAACAGGTCCACCAGCGATCGGTACACCGGAGGATTCTGCCATCTCCTCAAATGTCCCAACTGACGGTGCCTAAGAAGGACAACAGCGACCACAGAGTCAACAAATTCTCAGGTATGTACCCACAGCTACACAGAACACAACACCAACTACAAAACTCTTCCTGTATGTGTGTTGAGTGTAGGCCTAGGTATGTGTGACGCAGTAGTAAATGAAGCCATGTGGGCCCCTGAAATGGCTCCTGCCTGACCTCTAAACTGGGACAATGGGATGTGAGGTATCTGTGCTGGCGTTGTACACCGTCGCGGTAGGCGGTCGTAGACCGCGGCGCAATGCTGCATTGGTTAACATTGGACCCTATGGGTCCCAGGAGCCAATGATGAAGTGTGCCTGCGGTGATGATACGCACCACCGCAGACGTCACCGCCGCGGACGTGACCGCCATTTTCTATCTGTTCATTCACTCGATACCTGATCTTCGTCAGGAGAGGACCTACACTGCCAGTGCTGCTGTGACCTCGGTCTGGAAGAGACAATGGCTGCTGCATATGGGGAAAGGGCCCCTGCCTTCACTGCTCAGGAGTTGGAGAAGCTCGTGGACGGGGTCCTCCCCCAGTACACGCTACTCTACGGTCCTCCAGACCAACAGGTAAGTAGACAGGGAGCACGTTGTATGGGCTATGCTGGGTGGATAGGGCTGGATGACAGTAGGAAGGGGGCACAAGTCTGCCACCATGAAGGAGTGTGAATGCATGTGCCACATGGCAAGGGTATGGATGGGGGCCACTCACTTCGACGGTGCAGTTGGGAATGACTTCTCTTCTTCCCCTGTACATGTCATGTAGGGCAGCGCCCACCAGAAGAAGGACATTTGGTGTGCCATCGCCAAGGACGTCCGGACCCTGGGGGTCCACCAGAGACGGGGCACCGACTGCCAGAAAAGATGGGAGGACATTCGCCGCTGGAGCAAGAAGACGGTGGAGGCTCAGCTGGGGATGGCCTCCCAACGTGGGAGGGGTGCCCGTCGCACCATGACCCCCCTGATGTTCCGGATCCTGGCGGTGGCCTACCCTGAGTTGGATGGGCGCTTGAGGGCATCACAGCAGACACAAGGGGGTGAGTACACTCTCATTCTGCGGACTTTGCGTGCAGTGGAGGTGTTTGGGTGGGGGAGGAGGGCTGTGGGTTTTCCTAGGCCAGGGCGAGTTACGTAGGCTAGGCCCCTTCGTAAGGCATGGCCCTGTGGCCCCCCCACCCCACCTCTGTTGAGTGCCGAGTACAGGTATACATGCCCCTGTGTCATCTATGTGGACAGATGACACTCATAGCCATGTAGGCCATATCCCAGGAATTGCATCTGTAGAGGCCAAGAGCACAGCGTAGTGCAGGGGGCTGCTGTGTCTGTATTGTCCGCCAACGGTAGCAGTAAGCCATGCACTCAACCTGTCTTTCTTCTGTCGTCCCCCCCCCTTTTTGTGCTCTCCCTGTTCTTTTGTGCATCAGCATCATCAGGCGGAGGTACAGTGGCACCGGAGCACGAGGGAGCTGCATCCCACATGGCCATGGAGGGCCACACCACAGACTCTGAATACACCAGTGGGACGGAGGGCGAGGGGACCTTCACGTCGGTCACCGGATCAGCAAACAGCGACACAGACTCGTCCGCCGATGCGTGCTCCCTTGTGGTGGCGGCACCATCTGTGCCCCCCAATTCTCCAGGTACAGCCGCCACCCTCCCTACCAGCACCGCCCTCCCAGCAGCCCCTCAGCCTTCGCTCCGTGCCCGCTCACCCAGGAGGGTGGGCATCACCTTTGCCTCAGGCACCTCAGCCCCTGCCCCTGTCACCCCTGCTGCCCTCAGTGAGGAGGCCATTGACCTCCTCAGGTCCCTCACTGTTGGGCAGTCTACCATTGTGAATGCCATCCAGGGTGTAGAAAGGGAGTTGCAACACACTAATGCATTCCTGGAGGGCATTCATTCTGGTCAGGCTGCCTATCATCGAACCGTGCAATCTCTGGCCTCAGCACTGATGGCAGCCATTGTCCCTGTGTCTAGCCTCCCCCTTCCAACTTCCTCCACCCAGACCCAATCCCCTGTACCCCAGCCTATCCCAACCACACCATCAGACAAGCATGCACACACCTCAACACACTAAAGTAGCTCAGGCAAACATAGGCACCACACATCCCACAGGCACACACACAAGCATCACCCACATACAGACACAGCAACATCCACTGCCTCCACTGTGTCCCCCTCCTCGTCGTCTCCCTCCTCCCTCCCAGTCTCGTCTACACTCTCACCTGCATGCACTACATCTACAGGCACTAGGACTCACACCAGAACACCCAGCACCACACCCGCTCACCTGCACTCACCACCCCCTCTACCATTTACACCTCCCCTGTGTCCACTCCCAGTGTGTCTGTGACGCCCCCTCCCAAAGTACACAAACGCGGGCACCCACACACCCAACATCCATCCACCTCATGACAGCCTCCAGTACCTGCTCCTGCACCCAAATCACCTAAAGTTACACCTCCTACAACCACCTCCTCTTCCTCCACTCCCAGACCCCCTCCAGCTACCCATCCCAGTGTTCGTTAGAAACTCTTCCTCAGCAACGTTGACCTCTTTCCCACCACCCCCACCCCTCCAATTCATAGTTCCCGTAGTAGCACCTCAGCCAAAAAAAGTCCGGTACCAGTGGTGCGTGTTAAAGGTCTGTGGAGTGCACCGGCCACCAGGGCAGCCAGTGTGACACGAGCCAAAGCACTGCCAGTCCACCCCCTATAAAGCACCTTAAGTTGGAAAGTGCCCGACGGGAGAGGGTGAAGACTCCTGCTGGCAAAACAGCTCACAAGGGTCCCTGGGGGAGTGCCGAGTCAGCTGTGACTCCTTCCAAGGTGGTGAAGGGGCAGAAGAAGTCTCCAAAGTCTGGTAAGAGCAGCACGGCGGAGAAGGGCGCCATCCTCCCCGCCGCCCAGGACACCACCGCCAGCAGTATCGTCACTGGTCTGGAGACCACCGCCAGAGTCAGTGCCCTGAAGGGCAGCAGTATCGTCACTGGTCCGGAGACCACCGCCAGAGTCAGTGCCCTGGAGGGCAGCAGTATCCTCACTGGTCCGGAGACCACCGCCAGCGTCAGTGCCCTGGAGGGCCCCGGCAGCCACAGCCCCGCTGGGCACTGAGGGACCGTCATGCCACACACCGCTGCACAGGTCAGAGACAGCAAAGGCATGCACTGTTGAACAGGGCAAGGACCGCCATGGTGAAGACCACTGAACAGGGCAAAGCACCGCTGAACAGGGCAAAGACCACCATGGCAAAGCACCGCTGCACAGGTCAGAGACAGCAAAGGCAAGCACCGCTGAACAGAGCAAAGACCGCCATGGTGAAGACCGCTGAACAGGGCAAAGCACCGCTGAACAGGGCAAGGACCGCCATGGTGAAGACCGCTGAACAGGGCAAAGCACCGCTGAACAGGGCAAAGACCGCCATGGCAAAGCACCGCTGCACAGGTCAGAGACAGCAAAGGCAAGCACCGCTGAACAGGGCAAAGACCGCCATGGCAAAGCACCGCTGCACAGGTCAGAGACAGCAAAGGTAAGCACCGCTGAACAGGGCAAAGACCACCAAGGCAAAGCACTGCTGCACAGGTCAGAGACAGCAAAGGCAAGCACCGCTGAACAGGGCAAAGACCGCCATGGTGAAGACCGCTGAACAGGGCAAAGACCGCCAAATCAAGCATTGTTAGCCCATGTGCAGCTCGGACAGTGACGGAACTGGGACCGTCACGGGGAGCGTGATGCACTCAGGGCACCATTCCCCCTCCAGAACCAGTGGAGACTGTTATTCACTTGAGAGACTGTGGCTTTGCACTCCCCAGGATGGTACAGTGGGCAACCCACCCACTGGAGTGACTTGAGAGACTGTGGCTTTGCACTCCCCAGGATAAAGCAGTGGGCAATCCACCCACTGGAGTGACTTGAGAGACTGTGGCTTTGCACTCCCCAGGATGGTACAGTGGGCAAACCATCCACTGGAGTGACTTGAGAGACTGTGGCTTTGCACTCCCCAGGATGGTACAGTAGGCAACCCACCCACTGGAGTGACTTGAGAGACTGTGGCTTTGCACTCCCCAGGATGGTACAGTGGGCAAACCACCCACTGGAGTGACTTGAGAGACTGTGGCTTTGCACTCACCAGGATAAAGCAGTGGGCAACCCACCCAGTGGAGTGACTTGTGAGGCTGTGGCTTTGCACTCCCCAGGATAAAGCAGTGGGCAACCCACCCACTGGAGTGACTTGAGAGACTGTGGCTTTGCACTCCCCAGGATAAAGCAGTGGGCATCCCACCCACTGGAGTGACTTGAGAGACTGTGGCTTTGCACTCCCCAGGATGGTACAGTGGGCAAACCACCCACTGGAGTGACTTGAGAGGCTGTGGCTTTGCACTCCCCAGGATAAAGCAGTGGGCAACCCACCCACTGGAGTGACTTGAGAGACTGTGGCTTTGCACTCCCCAGGATACATCAATGGGCATGGAGCCCCGTCGTGGATCTGTCGTGGTGCTGTCATCCGGCTGAGGTGCTCCCCCCTTCCCTTCCCCCTGAGTTGCCTGTTGTATTTCTATCTGATGCCCCTGCAGTGTTCTCTCCGTTTGTGGACAGGTATCTAGTGTGGGCCTCGCCCATGCATTGTGGGCCCAGTGGTCCACGGACATTGATATGTGCATACCTGCAGTACTAATCGTGATGTATGATTTTTCAAATGTTTATATATATATATATATATATATTTGGTTACTGTATTTTGATACATTACAATGGTTGCACTCATTTCCTTTTGTCTTTGCATTCTTCCGGTGGGTTTGGGGGTTGTTACTGTGCTGTTTGGAAATGCATTGGTGTGTGTGTTGTAGTGGGTGAGGGTCGGGGTGGGGGTGTTGCGTGTGTGTCCCCCTGACTTTTGCGTCCCCTATGTCGTAGGTGCAGTACTCACCGTTGTCTTCGGCGCCTACGTTGCTGGTGTTCGTAGAGGAGCAGGAAGACAAGCGCAGGGAGTATTTGTAGTTCCGGCTCCATGGTGGCCTCCTTCCTCGTGGAGTGTGTTGAGGTGAGCGTTTTCCCATTGTAAGAGCTGTTTCCGCTGTGTTTTTATCCACGGTGAATCCGCCCCGGAAAAGGTGGCGGATTGGTGGGTTGTGATACTGTGGGCGGTACATTGTCTTCCGCCTGTCTGTTGGCGGTGACCGCCGCACTGCTTGCCTGTACCGCCGTGGCGGTCGGAGTGTTAAAGTGGCTGTCTATGTTGGCGGTTTCCGCCACGGTCATAATTCCCTTTTTTTGACCGCCGGCCTGTTTGCAGTATTACCGCAGCTTTAACACCGTCTGCCAGGGTTGTAATGACCCCCTATATGTTTTGTTCAGTTTAGCTGCCTATTGACTTTGACATGGCATTAGACATTGCATTCTGTATTCAGTTTAGCTGCCTATTGGCTTTGACATGACATTAGACATTACATTTGATATTTAAGTTAGCTGCCTATTGGCTTTAACGTGGGGTTAGACATTGCAGTTGAGACATTGCAGATGAGCTGTGTTTTTCCAAGCTGTGATTTTCCACAAGATGGACCAAGCTGTTTTCTTCACACCAGACCTTAGCTGATAAGAGCACGTAGATTTTGTGTTTAACTCGCAATCCAGTCTTAGAGCGAGTGACCTCAGGAGAATTGGCCTCTCTCCAAGGTTCTTCGGCTCTCACACTGAGTTTGCTTTTCAGGATGACTCTGGGCTACAGAGAGGGAGATTGAATCTGCTCTGACTTCAGACAGGAACTAGACGTCAGTTGCCTGTCTCCCGTTTGGGTAGAAAATCTCTTTCTCGCAGTTGACCGGAGTCATCAACTTGCAGACCCCAGAAAGATGAAGCTGAATATAGGCCCTACCGCCTTGCCCATACGGTGATGAATTTTGACTTTTATGCTTTGCTTTAAAGTTATGCTATGATATAATCACCTATATTTGCTGTGTACATTGCAACTGAGAAGTACTTTGATATATTTTGCTTTCATTGCTGCGACTACTTTTGAACGTGTGCTTCCAATCTACTAATTTCGTCTCTCAGGAACTTGTGGGTGGGGAATTAATAACAATAAATGTCTTCTTTAAACTCAGAAGTGCCTTCCAGAGAGGTTCTGTAAGCTCGGTTATGAGATAAGAGGGAAAGCAGAACATATACCAATACACCCCACTTCTTAATGAAGTGCTCCCCAGCCTCGCTGATGTTTGGGAGGAAGATCAGAGATATGTTCCCAACAACAGGAAATTGGAAACAAAAGAGGCTGGTGGAAGAAGACAGCCAGCAAAGGTGATCCAAAATCAATCAACGGGCAACTAATACCCAATGGGCTAAAGACAGCGGAAACCTGAGAGGAGACAGAGTGCTCCTAAAAGACTAGTATCCCGCATGGAAATACTGGACATCCTACTAAAAAGGAGTATGGACCGCAGCCCATTGCAAAGAAACCATGATTACTGCAACAAGAGGAACAAATGTTGTGATAACATATTGCAGTTCAAGAGAGTACACCCAAGGTTAGCCTTAGCTATAGTAGAGGAGTGCCACTGCGAAAATCCAAGGGAGAAACCAGAGGAGGACTGCAACAGGGAAGTGATAGAGCCTGAAATTTAGTCGTGTCCATCATGTCACAAAAGTCATCAGAATGTGATTTTTTATGCCTTGTATTAATCAGACTACTAATGGTTCAAACGTAGAAATTTTCACTGACACATTTTATGAATATGCCTTTAATTACAATGTAAAGGTCAACTTGGGTGGTATTTGAGTTTAATTAAATGTCAACAGGATGAACGTGGTATTAAAATGTAATTTAGACTTTACGCCAACAGGATATATTGAAACAATATTAACTTTCTAATGATTATTGATTAAAATATGTGTGCAACAATAGAAAAAATGTAATACTCTGTCATATCTATTGAGATGTATTACCAGAATCCTTGTTCATTTAAATGAATGTAACATACGTATTATTGAAGCATTATTAATGATGAACTCATAGGTGTGCATATTAAATATGTTTTATTTAATCTTATTAATTAAAGTTATTGTTGAAATTCTCTTGCGTTAGTTTAAGTGAGGTCTGCTAAGTTTGCATTTCGTGACTGTGCAGGACAGGTTGATTTATTTTTTCATAACATGAATTTTCATTCAGATTTTGTTCCCATGGTAAAACTAGCTTTTGGTAATAGACCCCATTGTTTAAATATAGAGAGACTGTATTCTAGTGTCCTTGGAAATAGAGCATTGTGTACCATGGACTGCTAGTGTATACAATTGTTTCAAACCTACATGGAGTCACATGGATGGAAGATGTTCCCATGACGGTCTTGGGAAAGGATGTGTATGTAACAGTTTGTAGTCTTGTGACTGATTACTGTTGGATGATGTCCCTTCAATGTATCGTGGACTGATCCCCCAGACCAATCAAATTGTTTCATTAACTTTGATATTTCAGTGACCAATTGGACTTTGGTCAGATTCTCAGACTTCTAGATGCCTTTCGACCTGAACCTTTACTGATGAAGAATCCCTGAATGCTGGGTCCCTTGGAGAGGTATCTTTCTCTCTGCTCTCTGCTGTTCTCCTTTGAGATGTCCCGCTAAGACTTCAAATTTTCTCCCTAACCCTTTCATAAGACTCTTGATTGAGACTCTAACATGCTGACGCTTTCCCTTTTTACCTACCTTTTGCCCACTTTAGTTAGTGTCTGGTTGCCCGAGTGTTTCTTTTTCCAAATTCTTATTATCCTTTTTGTCCTTTTTGTCTTTTACCCGCAGGTGTTCCACCCCTCACATGTTAGTCTCTGATTTGGCTATGGTAGGGTTTCCCCCTTTGCTCAACTGAAATTTGTTAATACCTTTTGAAATTGATTCATGTTTGCCAAGCCTGAGCAATGCTTACTTTTAATATCACAGCTTATTTTGTTAGTGTTTTTGTTATTGAATGCTTAGCCTTAATAATGTTAGTTGGGCTACATTTGTTTCTTCGCATTGGGCAACCCCTGGCGATATTGTATGTACATAATTTCATACTGAGGATAAATTACATGACTTTAATTTTGAGTTTGTAATACATTTTCTTAATTTTATTTCTGACTGGAGTTTTGCTTCTATGGCCAAATGGGTCATACTGTTTACATTTTATTTATCCTAAATTAAAATTTGTTTAATGGTTTTACTACACTCTATTGCTGGGTCAAAAGGTCCACCAACCTAGATGAGCATTGATTCCTGCGAAGGATGAAAATGCTCCAGCAGATCTGGTAGCAGACTGATGGTTTTATCCCACTAGAGAGGAGAACTATTTCTTGTGTTATGTTAGGGAGATAGGATTGATCCATGCGATTGCCCACTCCAAATAGTGTCTGCCACGCATTTTGTCCAATGGTCTGTTTTGAAGACTGATGAAGTTCCAGCGTCCTGCCTACAAGTGATGAATGTGTGAGTATTAATAGGCTTTTGCCCTTGCATTGCTTTTGGTTTGAAGATTGCGGTGAAACATGATGTTGTGAAGTGTTTTGCAGAGTCGTTGTACTTGAAATTATTGTGTTGCTTATTGCAAAAAATGTCCGTGGTTGTTGTTGTTGTCAGGTCCATTGTGGCTTAAGATCCCGGAATAACATACCCGTGTAGAAGACACCTGGTTAACTTATTGTCTGTAGTGAGGTATTTGTCATGAGACATTGGTGACAGTGCCAATAGGTTCCTTGAGTGAGTGTGGGTTGTGGTTGGTATGAAGTGAATCCTGAAGGCCTAGGGAGGATCTCTTTCAACCGGAGTGAGAATTGCTGGTCAAGTTTCACTCGTTGTATGATTGTGAAAACTACATTTGAAAAGTGTATTTCCGTACAGCTTTGAAGTGTTTGAGTCCCTCTCTTGTAATGCGCAGACAGGTTGTTGAATCTTTGCTTGCAATATTTTGCATTTAGAAGTGCATAATTGTCTGTGTGGGAGACTTTAGTCATTCCAAAAGCAGCTGCTGAAAGAGGTGAATGTGACATCATTTTGTGCCATGCCGGTAAAGGTAGGTTGGTGTGAAGCTGCGCTGGTATTGGTCGACAGTATTGCGTTGCTATTGGTGGAGAACAACTTGAGAAAAGGATTGTGGGGTTGAAGTTATTTCCTGATTGATCCAAAAGTTATGGTGATCAATTGACTTTGATTAAAAAATCAATTCTTTAAGGTTTTGAAGAGTGCATTGATAGGAGATGTGTTTATTCCAGTTAGCGAGGGTATAGATGCCCCACCTGAAGGAACTCCAGCTTATTATGTGTCACTGCTAAAAGGTTTGTCTGCATGTGTGTGGCATGAACAATGGAGTAAAATGACTGATAAAAAAAAGTGCATTAGCCTTCCCCTGTTATAGAACCTTTAATCTGAGAATTTTAGACAATTTGAGACAAACAATGTATGAATCAAAACTGCCTCCAAGACCCAGAGAGTTTGAAGCCCTTTGTGTTTGGGAACTAATTGCAAGAGAGAGGATGACAACCAAATATGAGAGTAGGTTGCAGAAAGCAGTTAAATCACTTGCAGGAGCTAGATGAGATGCAGAGCAGAAAAGGTGGAGATCAGACATAATGGAGGGAGTCAGAGGGGGTCATTACAACATTGGCGGTAAAAGCAGCTTACCGCCATGCAGAAGACCGCCAATACACCGCCGCCGCCGCGGAATTCCACCACAGCTATTATGACACACATCTCGGAATCTGCCGAAATTCAGACACCCACACAAGTCCGCTACACCAAAGGTCAGTGGAAAACTGGCGAAAACAAAACCTCCACGCCAACAGAAACACGCCTATGCTATTACGACCTACGAATCCACGCGGCGGTCTTTCAACCACGGTATTCCATTGGCGGTACACACCGCCGCGCTCAAAATACACACACATCTCCAAAACACTGGCACATTGGACAATTCCAAATACATACACCTGATACACATACACACACCACTCCCACATACCCAACACAATATAAAACACACACCCACATCACCCACAAACCCCTACGACCACAATTCACGACCGAAGGGCAGAGAGACAGAGAGCACAGCAAGTGAGAACCCCACCACACAGAGGCACACAACACCATCACACATACAACATTACACGCACAAAACACCACACACCACTACACATTACCACACACATCAACACTGACACCACCCCACACATCACCCACATCACCCACACCACCCCATGTCACGCCAAAGACACCCCCGGTTTTCCGAGGAGGAGCTCTGGGTCATGGTGGAGGAAATCCTACGGGTAGAGCCACAGCTATTTGGCTCACAGGTGCAGCACACATCCATAGCCAGGAAGATGGAGCTATGGCGCAGAATAGTCGACAGGGTCAACGCAGTGGGACAGCATCCAAGAAATAGGGAGAACATCAGGAAGAGGTGGAACGACCTACGGGGGAAGGTGCGTTCAGTGGTCTCCAGGCACAACATTGCGGTTCAGCAGACTGGCGGCGGACCCCCACCTCCTCCCCCACAACTAACAACATGGGAGGAGCAAGTCTTGACCATCATGCATCCAGAGGGCCTCGGAGGAGTCGGTGGAGGAATGGACACTGGTAAGTCAAATCTTAACTATCATATCCCCCACCCTACCTGCATGCTATCACACACCCCCACCCTTACCCCTCCCCTATCACTCCAACTCCTCACTAATGTACCAATAACACAAACCACCCATCCCAACACCAAGCCCTGCATGACACAACTAAGCATGGTCACCCCTCACCAAAGCATGCTCACTGCACATACCCAGAACAACCCCCTAACCATCATCACACAAACCCACACACAGGAATGCTTGCACTGGGGTACACACCCACCCACCCATTGCACACCATTACACACACACATGCAATAATCATGATCTTATGTTCCTGCAGGACAACTAAGGAACGTCACAACACTGGAGGGTCCAGACAACTCCACTCCACCCACAGAAGAGGCCCACAGTAACGATAGCAGCTCTGCCCTACTGGATCCTGATGACCAGCCCGGACCATCGTGGGCCTCAGGACAGTCGGTTCTCCTTGCACAGGCACAGCCCAACATTGACCTTCCACCCTCTGGTAACACCAGCACAGCACCCACCCAGCGGGCCCATACCTCCGTACCCAGGACACGTCAATCAGCGGTGTGTCCACCACTACAGGGAACCCAGGAGAACCCACCACCTCAAGAAAATCAGGGACCTGGGGGCAGTGGTAGTGGGCACACAGTCCAGGGGACGGAGGCACAGGAACACAGGGGAACTGGAAGGGCTGCTGTGCGACAGGGGGCGGACAGGCCAAGGGAACCCACTCTCCACGAGGCCCTATCCTCCATCATGGGAGCATACCACCACTCCCAGGAGACGATGGCAACGGTCCTGGCCAAATTTCAGGAGACGCAGCACCTGCAGGAGGAACAGTATTTGGGGTTCAGGGAGGAACTCAGGACCATCAGCTCCGCCCTGGACACCATCGTAGGGGTGCTGAAGGACATACAGCAGACCATGAGGGACACCGTGGCACTCCAAGGGGCCCCTGACACTAGCATGGACGATGGAGTGCCACCACCTCCGCTGGCGCTAGTGGACAGGACGCCCCGCCACAGGACCACCACACCAGCACCCCACCCCCTGCAGACGGACAACCACCACGCAAGCGGTCCCTGAGATCCAGGAACAGGACAGAGCAAGATGGCAAGACCCCCACCAGGAAATGAGACCACCCTGATTGTCCTCCCACTGTCCCACTTTGTTACCCTGTCCATACTTAAACTGCCCCATCTCCACTTCCTATGCCCATATGGGCAGTGCACCTGTGTGACCAATGGACTGGACTCTGCCATGGACATTCCTCCACCATCCTCCATCACCATATTACAACCCCACTCCGTTTTTGAGCACTTTAATAAACACCCTTGAACCACAAGTTCTGTGATTTGGAAAATATGTATTATCAATGACCGTGTCATAATGCGTTTCCAATTGTAAAGCCAACATACCTATGTCACACATCACAAGTCTTTGAAGGATGCAAGCAGATGACACACATTGGTAACCACACCTGTGAAACCGTAATGGAAATGTACAACTCAGTTACTAAGTACTGCTTGAAATTGACAGACAGGATAGAGGTAGACGTGTGAAAGTTAATTGAATGGTAAAAATGAATATGTTCTCACCTGTGTGTCACTGGAAATATTGCTGTATGACTGACTCCCTGTTGTCGATGTCTTTTTCCTCAGCTTCCTCCTCATCACTGTCCACAGGCTACACAGGCTCCACAGCTGCCACAACACCGTCATCTGGACCATCCTCCTGCAAAAAAGGCACCTGGCGTCGCAAAGCAAGATTGTGAAGCATTGAGCAGGCGATGATGATCTGGCACACCTTCTTCGGTGAATAGAATAGGGAACCACCTGTCATATGGAGGCACCTGAACCTGGCCTTCAGGAGGCCAAAGGTGCGTTCGATCACCCTCCTAGTCCGCCCATGGGCCTCATTGTAGCGTTCCTCTGCCCTGGTCCTGGGATTCCTCACTAGGGTCAATAGCCAGGACAGGTTGGGGTAACCAGAGTCCCCTAATAGCCACACCCGGTGCCTCTAGAGTTGACCCATCATATAGGGGATGCTGCTATTCCGCAGGATGTAGGCGTCATGCACTGAGCCAGGGAACATAGCATTTACCTGCGAGATGTACTGGTCTGCCAAACATACCATCTGTACATTCATCAAATGATAACTCTTCCTGTTCCTGTACACCTGTTCACTTCTGTGGGGGGGGACCAGAGCTACATGGGTCCCATCAATGGCACCTATGATGTTAGGGAGATGTCCCAGGGCATAGAAGTCACCTTTCACTGTAGCCAAATCCTCCACCTCAGGGAAAACGATGTATCTCCTTACGTGTTTCAGCAGGGCAGCCAATACTCTGGACAACACGTTGGAAAACATAGGCTGGGACATCCCTGATGCCATGGCCACTGTTGTCTGAAAAGACCCACTAGCAAGGAAATGGAGCACTGACAGCACCTGCACGTCAGGGGGGATTCCAGTGGGATGGCGGATTGGTGACATCAGGTCTGGCTCCAACTGGGTACATAGTTCCTGGATAGTGGCACGGTCAAACCTGTAGGTGACAATTAAATGTCGCTCCTCCATTGTCAACAGCTCCACCAGCGGTCGGTACACCGGAGGATTCCGCCATCTTCTCAAATGTCCCAGCTGACGGTGCCTAGGAAGGACAACAGCGACCACAGAGTCAACAAATTCCCAGGTATGTACCCACAGATACATAAAAAACTACACAAAACACTTCCTGTATGTGTGTTGAGTGTAGGCCTAGCTATGTGTGACGCAGTAGTAAATGAAGCCATGTGGGCCCCTGAAATGGTGGCTGCCTGACCTCTAAACTGGGACAATGGGAATGTGAGGTCACTGCGCTGGCGTTGTACCCCGTCGCAGTAGGCGGTCGTAGACCGCGGCGCAATGCTGCGTTGGTTAACATTGGACCCTATGGGTCCCAAGAGCCAATGACGAAGTGCGCCGGCGGTGATGATACGCACCGCCACGGACGTCACCGCCGCGGACGTCACCGCCATTTTCTATCTGTTCAATCACTCTATACCTGATCTTCGACAGGAGAGGATCTGCACTGCAAGTGCTGCTGTGACCTCGGTCTGGAAGAGACAATGGCTGCTGCGTCTGGGGAAAGGGCCCCTGCCTTCACTGCTGAGGAGTTGGAGAAGCTAGTCGACGGGGTCCTCCCCCAGTACACGCTACTCTACGGTCCTCCAGACCAACAGGTAAGTACACAGGGAGCACGTTGTATGGGCTATGCCTGGGTGGAGAGGGCTGGTTGTAAGAGGGAAGGGGGCAGAGTGCAGTGAACATGAAGGACTGTGAATGCATGTGCCACATGGCAAGGGTAGGGATGGGGGCCACTCACATGGGCGGTGCAGTTGGTAATGACTTCTCTTCTTCCCTTGTGCATGTCATGTAGGTCGGCGCCCACCAGAAAAAGGACATTTGGCGTGCCATCGCCAAGGACGTCCGGACCCTGGGGGTCCACCAGAGACGGGGCACCCACTGCCGGAAAAGATGGGAGGACATTCGCCGCTGGAGCAAGAAGACGGCGGAGGCCCAGATGGGGATGGCCTCCCAACGTGGGAGGGGTGCCCGTCGCCCCATGACCCCCCTGATGTTCCGGATCCTGGCGGTGGCCTACCCAGAGTTGGATGGGCGCTTGAGGAGATCACAGCAGACACAAGGGGGTGAGTACACTCTCATTCTGGGGATTTGGCGCGCAGTTGAGGGGTCTGGGTGGGGGAGGATGGCTGTGGGTGTACCTAGGCCAGGCAGAAATACGTAGGCCAGGCCCCTCCGTAATACAGGGCATGTGACACTCCACCCCCCTCAGTAGTGGGCCAAGTACAGGTATAGGTGCCCCTGTGGCATCCATGTGTGCAGATGTCCACCGTGGCCATGTAGCCAGATCCCAGCAATTGCATGAGTAGAGGCCAAGAGCACGGCGTAGTGCAGGGTGCTGCTGTGTCTGTATTGTCCGCCAACGGTAGAGGTAAGCCATGCACTCAACCTGTCTTTCTTCTGTCGTCCCCTCCCCCTTTTTGTGCTCTCCCTGTTCTTTTGTGCATCAGCATCATCAGGCGGAGGTACAGTGGCACCGGGGCACGAGGGAGCTGCATCCCACATGGCCATGGAGGGCCACACCACGGGACTCAGAATGCACCAGTGGGACGGAGGGCGAGGGGAGCTACACATCGGTCACCGGATCACCAACCAGCGACACGGATTCGTCCGCCGATGGGAGCTCCCTTGTGGTGGCGGCACCATCTATGCCCCCCACTTCTACAGGTACAGCCGCCACCTCCCCTACCAGCACCGCCCTCCCAGCAGCCCCTCAGCGTTCGCCCCGTGCCCGCTCACCCAGGAGGGTGGGCATCACCTTCGCCCCAGGCACCTCAGGCCCTGCCCCGGTCACCCATGCTGCCCTCAGTGAGGAGGCCATTGACCTCCTCAGGTCACTCACTGTTGGGCAGTCTACCATTGTGAATGCCATCCAGGGTGTAGAAAGGGTGTTGCAACACACTAATGCATTCCTGGAGGGCATTTATTCTGGTCAGGCTGCCCATCATCGAACCCTGCAATCTCTGGCCTCAGCACTGATGGCAGCCATTGTCCCTGTCTCTAGCCTCCCCCTTCCAACTTCCTCCACCCAGACCCAATCCCCTGTACCCCAGCCTGTCCCAAGCACACCATCAGACAAGCATGCACACACCTCAACACCCAAAAGTAGCTCAGGCAAACATAGGCACCACACAACCCACAGGCACACACACAAGCATCACCCACATGCAGACACACCAACATCCACTGCCTCCACTGTGTCCCCCTCCTCGTCGTCTCCCTCCTCCCTCCCAGTATCGTCTACACTCTCACCTGCATGCACTACATCTACAGCCACTAGGACTTGCACCAGAACACCCAGCACCACACCCGCTCACCTGCACTCACCACCCCACTCCCATTTACACGTCCCCTGTGTCCTCTCCCAGTGTGTCTGTTACGCCCCCTCCCAAAGTACACAAATGCGGGCACCCACACACCCAACATCCATCCACCTCACAACAGCCTACAGTACCTGCACCTGCACCCAAAACACCTAAAGTGACACCTCCTACAACCACCTCCTCTTCCTCCACTCCCAGACCCCCTCCAGCTACCCATCCCAGTGTTTGTCAGAAACTGTCCCTCAGCAAAGTTGACCTCTTTGCCCCCACCCCCACCCCTCCAAGTCATCAGTCCCGTATTAGCGCCTCAGCCAAAAAGACTCCAGTACCAGTGGTGCGTGTTCAAGGTGTGTGGAGTGCACCGGCCACCAGGGCAGGCAGTGTGACACGGAGCCAAGGCACTGCCAGTCCACCCCCTGTGAAGCATCTCAAGTTGGAAAGTGGCCGACGGGACCGGGTGAAGACTCCTGGAGAAAAAACTACTCACAAGGGTCCCAGGGGGATTGCAGAGTCAGCTGTGACTCCTCCAAAGGTCGGAAAGGGCCAGAAGAAGTCTGCACAGCCTGGTGTGAGCAGCACGGTGGAGAAGGGCGGCATCCTTCCCGGCGGGCGGGACGCCACCGCCAGCACCGTCGTCACTGGTCAGGAGAGCACCACCGGAGTCATTGCCCAGGAGGGCCCAAGTATCGTCACTGGTCAGGAGACCACCGCCAGAGTCATTGCCCAGGAGGGCCCAAGTATCGTCACTGGTCAGGAGACCATCGCCAGAGTCATTGCCCAGGAGGGCACAAGTATTGTCACTGGTCAGGAGACCACCGCCACCGCCGGAGTCATTGCCCAGGAGGGCACAAGTATCGTCACTGGTCAGGAGACCACTGCTGGAGTCAGTGCCCAGGAGGGCACAAGTATCGTCACTGGTCAGGAGACCACCGCCAGAGTCATTGCCCAGGAGGGCACAAGTATTGTCACTGGTCAGGAGACCACCGCCACCGCCGGAGTCATTGCCCAGGAGGGCACAAGTATTGTCACTGGTCAGGAGACCACCGCCGGAGTCAGTGCCCAGGAGGGCCCTGGCTGCCACAGCCCCGCTGGGCAATGAGGGACCGTCATGCCACACACCAATGCACAGGTCAGAGACCGCCATGGAAAAGCACCGCTGAACGGGGCAGAGCACCGCTGAACAGCCCAGAGACCAACATGGCAAAGCACCGCTGAACGGGGCAGAGCACAGCTGAACAGCCCAGAGTCCGCCATGGCAAAGCACCGCTGAACGGGGCAGAGCACCGCTGAACAGCCCAGAGTCCGCCATGGCAAAGCACCGCTGAACGGGGCAGAGCACCGCTGCACAGCCCAGAGACCACCATGGCAAAGCACCGCTGAACGGGGCAGAGCACCACTGAACAGCCCAGAGACCGCCATGGCAAAGCACCGCTGAATGGGGCAGAGCACCGCTGAACAGCCCAGAGTCCACCATGGCAAAGCACCTCTGAACAGGGCAAAGACCGCCATGGCAAGCACTGCTAGCCCATGAGCGGCAGGGGCAGTGACGCAATTGGGACCGTCACAGGGAGAGTGATGCACTCTGGGCACCAGTCCCCCTCCAGAACCAGTGGAGAAAGGCATCCACTCTGTCTGTCCTGCAGAGGATGAAGCACTCTGGGCACCAGTCCCCCTCCAGAACCAGTGGAGAAAGGCATCCACTCTGTCTGTCCTGCACAGGATGAAGCACTCTGGGCACCAGTCCCCCTTCAGAACCAGTGGAGACTTGCATCCACTCTGTCTGTCCTGCACAGGATGAAGCACTCTGGGTACCATTCCCCCTCCAGAACCAGTGGAGAAAGGCATCCACTCTGTCTGTCCTTAACAGGATGAAGCACTCTGGGCACCAGTCCCCCTCCAAAACCAGTGGAGACTGTTATCCACTTGAGAGACTGTGGCTTTGCACTCCCCAGGATTGCACAGTGGGCAACCCACCCACTGTAGAGACTTGAGAGACTGTGGCTTTGCACTCCCCAGGATTGCACAGTGGGCAACCCACCCACTGTAGAGACTTGAGAGACTGTGGCTTTGCACTCCCCAGGATGGAACAGTGGGCAACCCACCCACTGTAGAGACTTGAGAGACTGTGGCTTTGCACTCCCCAGGATGGAATAGTGGGCAACCCACCCACTTGTGAGACTTGAGAGACTGTGGCTTTGCTCTCCCCAGGATAATGCAGTGTGCAACCCACCCACTGTAGAGACTTGAGAGACTGTGGCTTTGCACTCCCCAGGATGGAGCCCCGTCGTGGATTTGGCATGGTGCTGTAATCCGGCTGAAGTGCCCCCCCTTCCCTTCCCCCTGAGGTGCCTGTTGTATTTCTCTCCGATGCCCCGGCAGTGTTCTCTCTGTTTGTGGACAGGTATCTTGTGTGGGCCTCGCCCATGCATTTTTGGACCAGTGGTGCACGGACATTGAGATGTGCATATCTGCACTACTTCTCGTAATGTATATACTTTTGAATGAGTTTATATATTTCTGTATGTATATGACACATGTATTTTGATACATTACAATTTTTGGACTGATTTCCTTTTGTGTTTGCATTCTTCCGGGGGGGTTGTGGGTTGTTACTGTGATGTTTGGAGATGCCTTGGTGTGTGTGTTGTAATGTGCGAGGGTGGGGGTGGGGGTGTTGCGTGTGTGTGTCCCTGACTTTTGCCTCCCCCCTCCCCTATGTCGTAGGTGCAGTACTCACCTTTGCCTTCGCCGCCGCAGACGCTGGTGTTCGTAGATGAGTAGGAATACAAGGGCAGGTAGGATTTGTAATTCCGGCTCCATGGTGTCCTCCTTCCTCGTGGGATGTGTTAAGGTGGGCGTTTTCCCATTTCAACAGCAGTTTCCGCCGTGTTTTTATTCACGGTGAATCCGCCCCGGAAAAGGTGGCGGATTGGCGGGTTGTGATACTGTGGGCGGTACATTGTCTTCCGCCTGTCTGTTGGCGGTGACTGCCACGCCGCTTGTTTGTACCGCCGTGGCGGGCGGAGTGTTAAAGTGGCTGTCTTTGTTGGCGGTTTCCGCCACGGTCATAATTCCCTTTTTTTGTCCCCCGGCCTGTTTACGGTATTACCGCACCTTTAACCCATCCGCCAGGGTTGTAATGACCCCCAGAATGTTTCCAGCAATTTCCAGTGAAAAGTAGGAAAAAGAAAGGAAAGATAGGCAGGCAGCAGAAGATGAAAATAAATAGACAGCAACCTATGTGAGTGATTCAGATCATGAGTTCATTAACCAGCTTTTGATGAATCACCCATCTCCTTATCATTCCATTGAGCCAGAGACAACAAGTGGAGCAGCACAAAATGTAATCCTGAATGTGCCAACTGCCCCAGTTGCACAGACCCCGATTCAGGTAGTGCCAGGTACACCCACAAATTCAGTGGTTCAGATCCCAGATGCAAATTAGTCAGTTCAAAGTATTAATATAGATCAGCCCATACCAACCCACGGTTGTGAACCAGATTGTGCCCATTCCTGATGTGAATCAAATAGTGCAGACACCCTGTGTGAATCCGCCTATGCAAAATTGTGTTCCGAATCAACCAGTGCCAATGTTTACTCCAATTTAGACAATGTCAAATGTTACCCGGAGTAAAACAGGACAAAGCTACAGAACTGTCCTGACTAGACAGAGTGTAGGAGTGACCATTCCCCAGAATCAGATGAATCATATGGGTCCATATGCATTAACAGTTCTTGTGACCATAAGTCCTTTTGTCCCTTTGTACGCACAAGGCACATCTGGAACTAATGCCCATTCAATAAATACCCAATAGTTCCTGAGACACAGACTAATTCTACTGTAACATCACCAATTGGTGTGCATAGATCAGTATATTTCAATAATTCAGAATAAGTGCATCACGTATTAGCTGGTTAAACACCCTTTTCAAAGTATAGATCCAAATCAAATGACGAAACAGACAGGATTTATATCTGATGTGAAGTTTCCTCAGGGAAATCCACTTCCTTATGTGCTCAGCAATGGAAAGATTGGTTAAATAAATAAAAGGTCCACAAGGTGCAACCGGTGTGACAAATAGTAAAACTCGACAGAAGAGACCCCTTAGAGAGATAGATCAGTGAATGTAACTAGAATAAAATTATAATTGCATGAAATTATTTTGGGTCCATTGGACACAACCCAATTGGAAACTTACATAGAACATGTACTGCGGTTCATGTGCAAAGGCATCATTCAATGTGCAGGACAGGCTTACAAGAGGTTAGCGTAGTAGTAGAAAAATATGATTTGGACTTAGAGAAATCAAACCCCTGAAAAGAAGTTACAGATTAGAGTTCAGCACAAAGCACGTAGGCAGTATGAAAACTTCTGGAATGAAGTTGCATATTAAAAATTTGATTACATACATTTAGAAATGGGGAACTGTAGATAAGTGGGAAGGCAGATGGGTTAAGAAATCAGAGATAAGAAGAAATGTGCCTCCGGCAGGAGCAAATCAAGCTGAGGACAATGTGAAAATGATGCCCATGAGAGAAATACCAGGTGGAGGTTATGTACATGTACCCTGGACTAGGAGTGATATTTTGTCCTTCATAAATGATTAGCAAAACCAAAATAAAATGATGGACGGAGTGTTGAAAGTTTCCAAACACTCACCCCTAGTCACAGATCTGGGTTTAATCCACCATTATTTTGCTCGCCACATCACCGCAGCTTTGACTCAGCCAGATGCAAATCAGTCTTGGCCTTGCTCCCCATGGGAACAGTCCAGCCCAAACTGCCAAACTAGGTCCATCCTGGAATGGGAAACAAGGACCCTGGGACCGGTTTCAGGGTATCACCCCTCATCAACCAGGCTAGCTTGAATCCAGTGGTACAGTGAGCAAGAGAGTCGTTCCATGTTGTCCAGTGGTACCAAATCCTGCAGTGTTTTAATTCCAAATCCCCTGTGAAGCCGAGTGGTTTACAGCCATTGACCTTTGTCAAGTATCATTTCTATTCCCCTTCATGAGCAAAGCAAATTTCTTTTTGCCTTTAAATTCAGCACTTCTGCTTTGGCATGGTGCATAACTCCTTAGAATATAATGAGTCACCATCCATTTTTAATCGGATTTTAAAAAAGAACCTGGACTCCCTTAAAATTCCTTATCACTCAGTCTTAGTACAATATGTAGATGACCTTTTGATTGCCTCAAACACCTGTGAAGCAAGCAGGAGCTATACAATAGCTCTCTTGACTCATTTAGGGGAGAATGAACATAAGGTTTCCCCATCAAGCTTACAATATTGCAAGAAAGAAGTCTGTACAAGGAATGCAAGGAGGGTGCCCCAACACAGAATCTCAGTCTTCATGCAAATGAATCCCCCTATTACACAGAAAGAAGTCCGAATATTTTTGGGAATGGTTGGCTATTGTTGTCAGTGGATTCAAACGTTTCCCTTTTGTCCAAGCCTTTATAGAAGCTAACACAGAAGGATGTGCCTGATCTGGTACCACTGGATGACAGCTGCATGCATGCCTTTACAGAGCTGAGAATACGCCTCTGCCAAGCTCCAGCTCTGGGAATACCTGATTACAACAAGTGATTTTCATTGTTTTGTTGTGAGAGGGATGGATGTGTTCTCTCAGTTTTGACACAACTGCATGGAAAGGCAAACAAGCCTATTTTTCTGCTGCACTTGATCCTGTAGCATCAGTGCTGCCTGGTTGTATAAAAGGCTGTCACTTCTCTTAGCGTCAGCATCCAACAGTGCGAAGGCATTGTTATGGGCCATCCACTGAACATTTTTATTCGCCATTCAGTGGAAAGTTTGTTAACCTGTGCAAAGACTCAATACTTTACAAGTGCTCGTTTGACCCATTATGACCTAATTCTTGCATCTCCCAATATCAACATAAAGGGGGTCATTCTAACCCTGGCGGTCGGTGATAAAGCGGCGGCCAACCCGCCAACAGGCAGGCGGTCCAAAAAATGGAATTCTGACCGTGGCGGGAACCGCCAACACAGCCGGCCACATTAACACTCCGACCGCCACGGCGGGACCGTCAAACAGCGCGGCGGTCACCGCCAACAGGCAGGCGGCAGACAATGTACCGCCCACCCTATCACAACTCACCAATCCGCCACCTTTTCCGGGGCGGGAGCCCCGCCGATAAAAACACGGCGGAAACAGACTACGAACGGGAAAACGCTCACCTATACACACTCCACGAGGAAGGAGGACAGCATGGAGCCCGAATTACACATCCTACCGGCTATTGTCTACCTGCTCATCTACCAGGAGTACGAACGCCGGCGCAGACGCCAACGGTGAGTACTGCACCTACGACACAGGGGAGGGGGGAGGAGGAAAGCTTAAGGGCACACACATACGCAATACACCCCCCCCCCAACCCACCCCCCCAATACTTACACACAAATGCAGAGCAACAAGTCAGAGTGACACCCCCCAAACCCCCCGGAAGAATGCAAAGACATAATTCAAATGAAGTTTAAAATTTATGTATAAAATAGGTTCATTTAAGTCATGGTAAATATGCCATATGAAATATACAAAAGAAATAATGAACATAGTGCAAAGTATAAACATAGTCAATAAGTCCTGCACAGTCCGTTCAATATCCATAGTCCGTGGGCCAATGTGTACAAACACATGGGCAAAGCCCACACAGGAGACCGGATACCATTGGAGAGAACACTTCAGGGGCATCAGATGATAAAACAACAGGCACCTCAGGGGGAAGGGAAAGGGGGGCACCTCAGCCACATGAGTCCACGACGCCAGATCCACGAGGGGCCTCCATGCCCACTGTACCATCCTGGGGAGTGCAAAGCCACAGTCCATCAGATGGATAACCGACTCCACTGGTATTGGAGGAGGCATGGTGCCCAGAGTGCTTCGTGACCACCTGCTCGACACAGAACCGGCACTGTCAATGGACAAGCGGTGCTTGAGACGGCGGTGCCCAGCGGAGCGGTGCTTGAGACGGCGGTGCCCAGCGGAGCGGTGCTTGAGATGAAGGGCCCAGCGGAGCGGTGCTTGAGATGAAGGGCCCAGCGGAGCGGTGCTTGACAGGAAGGCCCCAGCGGAGCGGTGCTTCAGATGAAGGGCCCAGCGGAGCGATGCTTGAGTCGGCGGTGCCCAGCGGAGCGGTGCTTGAGATGAAAGGCCCAGCGGAGCGGTGCTTGAGACGGCGGTGCCCAGCTGAGCGGTGCTTGAGATGAAGGGCCCAGCGGAGCAGTGCTTGAGATGAAGGGCCCAGCGGAGCGGTGCTTGAGATGAAGGGCCCAGCGGAGCGGTGCTTGACAGGAAGGCCCCAGCGGAGCGGTGCTTGAGATGAAGGGCCCAGCGGAGCGGTGCTTGAGATGAAGGGCCCAGCGGAGCGGTGCTTGAGACGGCGGGGCCCTGTTCAGCGGTGCCTGTCTTGGCGGGGCCCTCTTCAGCGGTGCTCTTCACAGCGGGGCCCTGTTCAGCTGTGCCTGTCTTGGCGGGGCCCTCTTCAGCGGTGCTCTTCACGGGGGGCCCTGTTCAGCGGTGCCTGTCTTGGCGGGGCCCTCTTCAGCGGTGCTCCTCACGGCGGGGCCCTGTTCAGCGGTGCTCTTCACGACGGGGCCCAGTTCAGCGGTGCCTGTCTTGGCGGGGCCCTCTTCAGCGGTGTTCTTCACGGCGGGGCCCTGTTCAGCGGTGCCTGTCTTGGCGGGGCCCTCTTCAGCGGTGCTCTTCACGGCGGGGCCCTGTTCAGCGGTGCCTGTCTTGGCGGGGCCCTCTTCAGCGGTTCTCTTCACGGCGGGGCCCTGTTCAGCGGTGCCTGTCTTGGCGGGGCCCTCTTCAGCGGTGCTCCTCACGGCGGGGCCCTGTTCAGCGGTGCTCTTCACGGCGGGGCCCTGTTCAGCGGTGCCTGTCTTGGCGGGGCCCTCTTCAGCTGTGCTCTTCACGGCGGGGCCCTGTTCAGCGGTGCTCTTCACGGCGGGGCCCTCTTCAGCGGTGCTCCTCACGGCAGGGCCCTGTTCAGCGGTGCCTGTCTTGGCGGGGCCCTCTTCAGCGGTGCTCTTCACGGCGGGGCCCTATTCAGCGGTGCCTGTCTTGGCGGGGCCCTCTTCAGCGGTGCTCCTCGCGGCGGGCCCTGTTCAGCGGTGCTCTTCACGGCGGGGCCCTGTTCAGCGGTGCCTGTCTTGGCGGGGCCCTCTTCAGCGGTGCTCTTCACGGCGGGGCCCTGTTCAGCGGTGCCTGTCTTGGCGGGGCCCTCTTCAGCGGTGCTCCTCACAGCGGGGCCCTGTTCAGTGGTGCTCTTCACGGCGGGCCCTCTTCAGCGGTGCTCCTCACGGCGGGGCCCTGTTCAGCGGTGCATGTCTTGGCGGGGCCCTCTTCAGCGGTGCTCTTCACGGCAGGCCCTGTTCAACGGTGCCTGTCTTGGCGGGGCCCTCTTCAGCAGTGCTCCTCACGGCGGGGCCCTGCTCAACGGTGCCCTGTTCAACGGTGCCTGTCTTGGCGGGGCCCTCTTTAGCGGTGCTTGTCCTGTCTTTCAAGGGAGCCAGACCTGGCCAAGACTCCCCGCTTAGTCGCCCTCCGACCTTGCGGTAGCGGGGCCCTCCTGTGATGGAGTCTTGTGCCCGTGGGTGTCGTCCGTCACACCCGGTATGGGGCTGGTGGGGCCCTCCTGGTGCGCTCGGCTGCTGCATGTCTTCTCCGCCCTGCTGCCCTTGCCCTCCTTCGCTGCAGCTCTCTGGCCCTTGCCTCCCTTAGATGATGTGGCAGGTGACGTGGCAAGGCCACTCTCCTTGGCGGCAGCCGTCTCAGGCTTTTCGTGCCGGCCCTTAATTTTTCTTGTCCTCTTCCCAGTGGGTGGGCTGGCTGTCCCATTGCTGCTGGCCGATGTTCCTTCCCTAGGAGCTGGTGGACTCCAATAGCCCTGCACTATGGTGATACTAGATGCAGGGCTGGTGGTAGCTGAGGTGCTCTTTGGACTCTTACCAGATGGAGGGGGTGGGTCAGGTGATGCAAAGAGGTTAATTTTGGAGAGGAAAAGTTTTTTAGGAGCAATGGGAAGGGTAGGTGCAGTGGGTATGGGAGTGGAGGAAGAGGATGTGGTTGTAGGAGAGTCAAGTGTGCTGTCTTTGGGTGCAGGTGCTTGGGCTGGAGGCTGTCGTGAGGTGGATGGCTGTTGGGTGGGTGGCTGCCTGCGTTTGTGTGGTTTGGAAGAGGGGGTGACAGACACAGTGGGAGAGGACACAGGGGACGTGTAAATGGCAGTGGGGGTGGTGACTGCACGTGTGCTGACTGTAATGGAGGGTGTGCTGGTGATGGAAGTACTGGCTGATGGTGGTGTGCATGCAGGTGTGAGTGGAGACGTCACAGGGAGGGAGGAGGGAGACGAGGAGGAGGGGGACACAGAGGTGGTAGTGACTGTTGGCATGTCTGCATCTGGATGTTGTTTGTGTGAATGCTTGTGGGATCTGTGGTGCTTATGTCTGGATGAGCTGCCCTTGGGTGTTGAGGTGTGTGCAGGCTGGTCTGATGGTGTGGATGGGATAGGCTGAGGAACAGGAGACTGGGACTGGGTGGAGGGAGTTAGAAGAGGGAGGCTGGAGACAGGGACAATGGCTGCCGTCAGTGCTGAGGCCAGAGCGTTGAACGATCGCTGATGGGCAGCCTGACCCGAATGGCATTCAAAAGGGTAGACTGCCCAACAATGAGCGTCCAGAGGAGGTCAATGACCTCCTCACTGAGGGCAGCAGGGGTAACTGGGGCAGGGCCTGAGGTGCCTGGGGCGAAGGAGATGCCCGCCTTGGTGTGCGAGCGGGCACGGGGCGAACGCTGAGGGGCTGCTTGGAGGGCGGAGCTGGTGCGCTGGGTGGCGGCTGTACCTGTAGTTGCGGTGGGCGCGGATGTTGCCGCCACCGCAAGGGAGCTCCCTTCCGAGGACGTGTCGGTGTCGCTGACGTCTCCACGGGTCCCCGTTGTGGAGCTCGCCTCGCCCTCCGTCTCACTGCTGAACTCGGAGTCGGTTGCATGGCCCTCTGGGGCCATGTGAGATGCAGCTCCCTCGTGCGCCGATGCCACTTCTCCTCCGCCTGATGATGCTAATGCACACATGCACAGGAAGAAAAAAGAAAATGGGTGGGGGGGAGAAATGAAGACAGGTTGAGTGCATGCATTGGCAACACCGTTGGCGGAGAGGACAGACACAGACGCCCCCTGCACTACGCTGCGCAATCGGGGTACACTACTCAGTTCTTGTGACTAGGCCTACAGGTCTATGGACGACAAATGCACACATGGGTGATGCAGGACCATGGATAGCTGTACTTGGCACCCTACAGAGGTGGGGGGCGGGGGCACAGGGCCATGGCTAACGGAGGGGACTAGCCTACAGAAAGCGCCCTGGCCTTGAGTTACCCACAGCCCTCCTCCCCAACCCAGACACCTCCACTGCGCGCAAAGATAGCAGAATGTGCTGATACTCACCCCCTTGTGTCTGCTGTGATGTCCTCACGCGCCCATCCAAATCGGGGTAGGCCACCGCCAGGATCCGGGACATCAGGGGGGTCAATTGGCGGCTGGCACCCCTCCTACGTTGGGAGGCCATCCCCAGCAGAGACTCAGGGGTCTTTCTGGTCCCGCGGCGGATGTCCTCCCACCTCTTTCGGCAGTGGGTGCCCCGTCTGTTGTGGACCCCCAGGGCCCAGACGTCCTTGGCGATGGCACGCCAAATGTCGATCTTCTGATGGGCGCTGACCTATTTGACATGTACAGGGTGGGAAAGGAAATATCATCACTTTTCAGCATTGTAGATGTGAGTGGCCCCCCCTCCCCAACCTTGCCATGTGGCACATGCTCTCATCTGTCGTGCGTTGCACTCCTCATTCGCTCCCCTCCCCACCATCTTACATCCACCCCACTCAACACAGGCATAGCCCATACTACGTGCTCCCTGTGTACTTACCTGTTGGTCTGGAGGACCGTAGAGTAGCGCATACTGGGGGAGGACCCCATCAACAAGTTTCTCCAATTCTTCGGAAGTGAAGGCAGGGGCCCTTTCCCCAGTCGCAGCAGCCATTGTATCTCCCAGACCGAGCTCACAGCAGCACTTGCAGTATAGGTCCTCTCCTGTGGATGATCAGGTCTCGAGTGATTAATCAGATAGAAAATGGCGGTCACGCCTGCAGCGGTGCGTACCGCGGCGGTGCGTACCGCGACCGCCGGCGCACATCGTCATTGGCTCCTGAGACCCATAGGGTTCAATGTTAACCAATGCTGCTTTGCGCCGCGGTCTTTGACCGCCTACCGCCACAGTGTGCCACGCCAGCGCAGTGACCTCACATCCCACTGTCACACTTCACAGGTCAGGCAGCCGCCATTTCAAGGGCCCACATGGCATGATTTCTACTGCGTCACACAGGCCTAGGCCTTGCATTGCCACTCATACAAGCCGTTCCATGCATAGCCATTCATGTACTGTGCAAGCTGTGTGAACAAACTTGTGGGTTGCTTGACTCTGTGCTCCATGTTGTCCTTCCTAGGCACCGTCCGCTGGGACTTGCGAGGAGAAGGATGAATCCTCCCGTGTACCGACCACTGGTGGACCTGTCGACAATTGAAGAACGACATATCATACTTACATACCGGCTTGACAGAGCAACTATACATGAACTATGTGCCCAGCTGGAGCCAGACCTGATGTCCCCCATCCGCCAACCCACAGAGATTCCCCCTCTGGTGCAGGTTCTGTCAGTACTCCATTTTTTGGCAAGTGGGTCGTTTCAGACAACAGTGGCCATATCATCTGGGATGTCTCAGCCTATGTTTTCTAAGGTTTTGTCCAGAGTGTTGTCTGCCCTGATGAAATACATGCGGAGCTACATTGGCTACAGTGAAGGGTGATTTCTACGCCCTTGGACATATCCCCAACATCATTGGGGCCATTGATGGGACCCATGTGGCTTTGGTTCCCCCCAAAGACAGTGAGCAGGTGTACCCAAACAGAAAAAGTTATCATTCGATGAATGTCCAGGTGGTCTGTTTGGCTGACCAGTACATCTCCCATGTAAATGCCAAGTTCCCTGGGTCAGTGCATGACGCCTATGTCATGCGAAATAGCAGCATCCCTTATGTGATGGAACAGCTACAGAGACACCGTGTGTGGCTAATTGGTGACTCTGGTTACCCCAACCTGTCGTGGCTACTGACCCCAGTGAGGAATCCCAGGACAAGGGCAGAGGAACGCTACAATGAGGCCCATGGGCGAACTAGGAGGATCATAGAAAGGACCTTCGGGGTCCTGAAGGCCAGGTTTAGGTGCCTGCATATGACAGGGGGATCCCTCATGTACTCACCAAAGAAGGTGTGCCAGATCATCGTGGCCTGCTGTATGCTTCACAATCTTGCATTGCAACGCCAGGTGCCTTTTCTGCAGGAGGATGGTCCAGATGGTGGTGTTGTTACAGCTGTGGAGCCTGTGGAGAGTGAAGAAGAGGAAGACGACCGGGACGACACGGACAACAGGGATACTGTCATACAACAATACTTTCAGTAGCACAAAGGTAAGAAACAGTCACCCCAATTTACATTTACTTAAGGCCTCATGCGTCTCCACTGTCTGTGTTTCCCCCCAGTTCCTGTTAACTGATTTGTGACTTTCCCTTCCCTTTTCAGAGCTGTATGACCCACTGCCTGACTTCAGCTTTGTTTGTCCATGGACTAAAGCTTATTGAAATTGGTATGTTGTCATCACAAAGTAACTGGACATTATTGAACCGTTATGTGTAATACATTTGTTAAGAATACTAGCAGACTCCTGTTTATTTATGTGGAATAAGTGATTTATTTAAAGTGCTAGATATAGGTAAATGATTGGGAAGCGGGGATGGGTGGGGGTGGAGTAATGTCCATGGCAGCAGAGTCCAGTTCTCAGTCAGACAGGTGCATTGTCCATATGCCTGTGGAAGGATGGAGCAGGGGCAGTTCAAGGTTGGACAGGGTGACAATGTGGGACAGTGGGATGACATCAGGGGGTATCTTAGGCTGGCGGGGGTCTTGCAATCCTACTCTGTCTTCTTGTGAGATCTCAGGTTCCGCTTGTGGGGTGGTTCTTCTTCTGCAGGAGGTGGGGTTCTGGTGGCCTGTCGTTGTGTGGGGGCCTCCTGTCCACTGGCGCCGGCGGAGGTGGTAGGATGTTCATGGCCTGGGCTAGTGACAGGGGCCCTTTGGGGTGCCACATGGTCCCGCAATGTGGTGACGATCTGGGTAAGGGCCAGGACGATGGTCCCCATTGCGGAACCGATGTTCCTCAGTTCCTCCCTGAACTCCATGTACCGTTCCTCCTGCAGTTCCTGGATCTCCTGGAACCGGGCCAGTACCGTCGCCATCGTCTCCTGGGAGCGGTGGTATGCTCCCTTGATGGAGGAGAGGGCCTCTTGGAGAGTCGGTTCCCCGGGCCTGTCCCCCCCCTGTCGCACAGCAGCCCTCCCAGTTCCCCTGTGTTCCTGGGCCTCTGTCCCCTGGCCGGTGCGCCCACTACCACTGCCCCCAGGTCCCTGTTGTTGTTGGGGTGGTGGGTCAACCTGGGTGCCCTGTAGTGGTGGACACACCGCTGATTTACGTGCCCTTGAGACAGATGATTTGGCATTCAGGTGGGGTGGGGGTGGGAAGCAGTAGTGAAGATTTGCCTTACCAGAGTCCATTCCTCCGCCTACTCCAGCGAGGCCCTCAGGATGCAGGATGTGCAAGACTTCCTCCTCCCACGCGGTAAATTCTGGGGGAGTAGGTGAGAGTCCGCCGCCAGTCTTCTGCACCGCTATGTTGTGCCTTGATACCATGGAACGCATCTTCCCCCGTAGGTCGTTCCATCTCTTCCTGATGTCCTCCCGATTGCGTGGATGCTGTCCCACCGCGTTGACCCTGTCCACTATCCTTTGCCATAGCTCCATCTTCCTGGCAATTGTGGTGTGCTGCACCTGTGCCCCGAAGAGCTGGGGCTCTACACGGACTATTTCCTCCACCATGACCCTGAGTTCGGCGTCACTGAACCTGGGGTGTCTTTGGGGTGCCATGGGGTGGTGTGGTTGAGGTGTGGGGTGGCGTTTGTGGTGATGAGTGTGGTGCGTGTGGTGGTGTGTGGTGTTTGGTGCGTCGATTCTGTGTGGATGATGGTGTTGTGTGCCTCTGTGTTGTGGGATTCTCTATTCTGTGCTCTGTCTCTAGCCTTCGTAAATGATTTCGGGTCGTAGGGGCTTGTGGGTGATGTGGGTGTGTGTTTTATATTGTGTTGGGTGTGTGGGAGTGGTGTTAGTATGTGTATCAGGTGTGTGTATTTCGAACTGACCAATGTGGCTGAGTTTTCTATGGGTGTGTGTATTTTGACCGTCGCGTGGATTTGTGGGTCGGAATGGTATGGGCGTATTTCTGTTGGCGTGATGGTGGAGGTTTGGTCAGCGCCATTTTTTCGCTGACCTTTGGTGTGGCGGATTATTGAGGATGTCGGGTTTTCGGCGGTTTGGCAGTTGCGGGTCAGAATGACCGTGGCGGTTTACCGCGGCCGCGGCGGTGTTATGGCAGTCTTCTGACCGGCGGTAAGCGCCTTTTACCGCCGAGGTCAGAATGACCCCCAAAGTGTTGTAATGTACTCAATCTGGCAACCTTTTTGCCTAATCCTGTTGAAAATGTTGATGACCATGAGGATGAGGTTGAGCATGACTGTCTCGGTGTGACTGAATTGTGCACCAAGCCAAGACTTGGTGTTCAAGATGTCTACTTAGATGAAAATGACTATGTCATGTTTGTGGATAGCTCCTGTTTAAGAGATAAGGATAGGACCCGGAGGGCTGGCTATGCAGTGTGCACAGTCTTAGGTTTGGCAGAAGCCTCCTGGTTTCAATGAGTCTTTTCTGCCAAAGTAGCTGAATTGGTTACTCTTACCAGAGCCTGCTGTGTTTCTGAACAGCTTAAAGTGACCATCTTCACTGATAGTTAGTATGGGTTTAATGAAGTTCATGATTTCGGGCAGTTATGGTCCTAGAGAGGTTTTATGACCTCTTCGTTCTTCCCATATCCAAAATGGTGACATTTATAGTTTATTGAATGCATTACAGTTGCCTACAAAAATTGCGGTTGTTTAGTGCGCCGCACGCAGAATGTCTAATGATTATGTATCCTTAGGCAATGCATATGCCGATGAAGTGGCAAGATACTATGCTCTCAGATGCACCTCCTTAAATGGGGAATGGAGCAATGAAAACAGTGATGAGACAAGTCAACCTGTATTCTAACTGCTATTTATACCTGGGAAGAGGTTAAGAGATTGCAGGAGGTAGTGACAGACGAAGAACAGCAAAGTTGGATTAGAACAGGATGTGTTAAGAGAAATGAAGATGATGTTTGTGTCTCAGGTGATGAAAGAGCAGTATTGCCAAATAGCTTGTTGTTCCCTATGGCAAGACATTACCATGGGCAGGCAGACATAGGTAGAAATGCAATTATCAGGACATTTAGGCAAACATGGTTTAGCCCCATATACAGATTGATTGCAGCAACTGTATGTCACAGACGTGTCAGATGCCAGCAGATGAATGTAGAGAAACCCACAGGTTTTGCACTGAGGCACATAGATAGATCAGGAGGACCATTCAACAGAATGAAACTTGTCTTAATAAGAGTTACCAGTGTCTATTGGACTGAGATATATCCTGGTTGTTGTTTGCGTCTTTTCTCACTGGATCGAAGCTTACCCAACTCAGAGCTATGATAGCCTCGCAGTAGCAAAGCTGCTATTGAGGGAGTTGATAACTCAATTCGGGTTCCAGACTTCTCTGGAATCAGACCGAGGAACTCATTTCAACAGTGAGATCCTTAAATTATTACGTGCGGCATTACAAGTTCAGGAAAGATTGCGTTACAGTTACAGACCTGAGGCTTCAAGACTTGTAGAACGGATTAATGGAACCTTGAAGTCCAGACTGACAAAAGTATGTGCATCAACCTCTTTGAAATGAACAGACACATTGCCTCTTGTCTTGATGAGTATACGCAGTACACCTGACCGAAAGACAGGGTTGTCCTCTCATGAAATCATTATGGGGAGAGCCATGAGATTGCCAGCCATGCCTGCAAGTGCGCTTGTGAGCATTACAGATGATATGGTACTGGATTATTGCAAAGGACTGGCTGACGTGGTTCATTCTTTGGGGGTCATTCTGACCCCGGCGGTCTAAGACCGCCGGGGCCAGGGTCGGCGGGAGCACCGCCGACAGGCCGGCGGTGCCCCGCAGGGCATTCTGACCGCGGCGGTTCGGCCGCGGTCAGAAGAGGCAAACCGGCGGTCTCCCGCCGGTTTACCACTGCCCTTAGAATCCCCCATGGCGGCGCAGCTTGCTGCGCCGCCATGGGGGATTCTGACACCCCCTACCGCCATCCTGTTCCTGGCGGTTCGCACGCCAGGAACAGGATGGCGGTAGGGGGTGCCGCAGGGGCCCCCGTAAGAGGGCCCCGAAAAGTATTTCAGTGTCTGCTAAGCAGACACTGAAATACGCGACGGGTGCAACTGCACCCGTCGCACCCCTGCAACTACGCCGGCTCAATTCTGAGCCGGCGTCCTCGTTGCAGGGGCATTTCCTCTGGGCCGGCGGGCGCTCTTTTGGAGAGCGCCCGCCGGCCCAGAGGAAATGTCTGAATGGCCGCCGCGGTCTTTTGACCGCGGTGCGGTCATTCAGCGGCGGTACCCTGGCGGATGGCCTCCGCCGTCCGCCAGGGTCAGAATGAGGCCCTTTGTCTCATCAGGTTGGAGAAGTTACTGCACAGATGCAGGAGGAGCTTTGTCATGACCTATGTCTGGGGGACTGGGTTATGATTAAAAAGCGCATGAGGAAAACGTTCTTGGAACCGTGTTGGAGAGGGCCTTACCAGGTGGTTTTGGTAACCACTACAGCACAAGTGCCCCAAACTTAGAAGATTCCATGACAGATCAAGATCTCTTGTAAAGAGATGAGAGACTTTTACAAACTGACAGTTCTGAAGGTGATTTGTCATCAAACGTGTATTTTAGACTGCTTTGTGAGTATATAGTCACCATGGAAGCTAGAGATTGCTGTGTATGCACACACCATCAGTGCAGGAGGAATCACATATCACAGTTTGCCCCTAACTAATGGAATTTCCTGTAGTTTGTTATTAACACTGTTGTATCAGCAGGAGTATTATTAATATTTCTATTTCAATTATGACTCTCAATTGTGCCCATCATGAAACATTTGAGTAATATTGCGTTGATGAAAAACATTGACACAGTGGTAGGTTTCTTTGAACCTACATTGACATTTGGAACAGTGTATGCCCATAAGAATCATTTGACCTGCATTCTTAATCCTGTAGAAAAGGACAAGTTGAGGAGAGAAGGGCGATGAAATCTAAATTTGAAAAAGGAGTAGTCTTACAAAGTTGGGAGTAAGTTGCAACCTATTCAGTAGCTGGAAATCAAGGATTCATGGCCTTAGACTGGCAACATGTGGGGGAAATTATGTGTATATAGACCTAGATCAAAGACCAACACACATTTTGTAGGAACTAGTGAACGTAGACATGTGCTTTTGTTTAAAAGTGTTTGGACTTCTATGTTGAATGGACAAGATCCTGACATACCAGGTGTTTATTTCATATCTGGAAAAAATGTCTATTACAAGCTGCCGAAAGTCTGGTATTGAACATGTTACCTGGGAACAGTTTTTCTGAAATATATCATGTGGACCATTTTGAAGGTCCATCGTGAAGTGAGAAATCAAACACCATAGTTAAAAGAGGAGCTAGTGCTTCAGAGATTGTGGGAGATATTTTTGGTGCCATGATTACATCAGTGGGTCTGATCTTGAATGATATCCTACTATAGTAGATAAGTTATCTACAGACACTGCAGGTGCCATGTTATTGATGGACACAGAAATGGTTGCTGTGTGATCAATGGTTCCACAAAATCACCTTGTGTTAGACATTCTTCTTGCAAAAGAAGGTGCAGTCTGTAAATTGTTACATGCGCAACAGTGCCGTAGATGTATACCTGATAACAGTAAAGAGATAAAAAACTATACTGCAATATAACTGACTTGAAAAACGACATAAAGGGTTTGATAGCAACAGGTGCATGGGATACTATAGGTAGTGGTTTCAAACATGGGGCGAGGAATTGTAGGAACCATCTTAAGACCCCTGATGATAATAGCTTTGTGTGCTCTAGTTCCAATTGGAACATACAAACTGATTAAGAGACTGAAAGAGAAAAGAGCAGACTAGACAGAGAAGGGAAGAGATTGAAATGGAGACTAGGAGAATCATATATTATTATAACCTTAAGCGGTTAGAGGATTACAGCAGACCTTAAATGAATAAACGTCTGAACGTTTGAGCTGCCTCATTAAAATTGGAGTATTCTGTGATGGCGTAGTTCTCAATCCAAGGAGGGACTGATAGAGCCTGAAATTTAGCAGTATATCTCATGTCACAAAAGTCATTGGAATGTGACAGGTTATGCCTTATGTTAATCAGAGTACTAATGGTTTTAATGTAGAAAATTGCATTGACACGTTTTATGAATGTAGAGTCCGGCATAAGTGGTATTTGAATTTAATTAAATATTAACAGGGCTAAAGTGGTATTAAAATGTAATTTAGACTCTAGGACAAAGGGATATATTGAAAAAATATTACATTTCCAATGATTATTGATTAAAATACATGTGGAAAAGTAGAAAACATGTAGTACTTTGGAATATCTATTACGATTTATTAACATAATCCTTGGTCATTTAAATGACTGTAACATGCATATTATTGAAGCATTATTAATGATGAACTCATACGCGTGCATATTAAATGTTTTTACTAAATCATATTAATTAAATGTATTGTTGACATTTTCTTGCGTTAGTTTGAGTGAGGCCTGCTAAGTTTGCATTTTGTGACTGTGCGGGAAATGTTGATTCATTTTTTCATAACATGAGTTTTCTTTCAGATTTTGTTCAAATAAGAACACTAGCTTTTGGTAAGATATAGAGAGATTGTATCTTAGTGTCCTTGAAAAAAGAACAATGTGGAACATGGACTGCAATTTTATGCAATTGTTTCACAGCTGCATGGACGCACCTGTATGAAAATGTTCCCATGATGGTTTTCGGAAAGGATGTGTATGTTGCAGTTTGGAGCCGTGTGATCAATTGCTATTGGATGATGTCCTTTCAAAGTAACATGGACTGATTGCTTTGGTGAATCAAATTGTTTCATGAAATTTGATATATCAGTGACCAGTTGAACTTTGGTCAGATTCTCAGATTTTCAGATGCCTTTCGACCTGAACCCTTGCTAATGAAGAATCCATGAATGCTGGGTCCTTTGGAGAGATATCTTTCTCTCTGCTGTGCTCCTTCGGGATGTACTGCTAAGACTTAGAATTTTCTCCTTAAACCTTTCAGAGGACTCTTGATTGAGTCTCTGGCTTGCTGACACCTTCCTTTTTTACCTACCTTTTGCCTACTTTAGTTAGTTTCTGGTTCTCCCAGTTTTTCTTTTTCCAAATTCTTTTTATCTTTTTTGTCCTTTTTGTCATTTGCCCACATTTGTTCCGCCCCACACGCTAGTCCCTAATTTGGTCATGGCAAGTTTTCCGCCTTTGCTCAACTGAAATTTGTTAATGCCTTTTGACACTGATTCATGTTTGCCAAGCCTGAGCAACGCTTACTTTCTATATCACAGCTTATTTTGTTAGTGTTTTGTGTTTTTGTTATTGAATGCTTAGTGTTATTAATTTTAGTTCAATTAAATTTCTTTTATCGCATTGGGCAACCCCTGGTGATATTATGGCCCTCATTACAACCATGGCGGTCGGTGATAAAGCGGCGGTTATACCGCCAACAGGCCGGCGGTAAAAAAAATGGAATTATGACCACGGCGGAAACCGCCCACACAGATAGCCACTTTAACACACCGACCGCCCTGGCAGTAGCAACAAATACCACGGCGGTAACCGCGAACAGTCAGGTGGAAGACAATGTACTGCCCACAGTAATATGACCCACCTATCTGCCACCTTTTCCAGGGCGGTACCAACAACATAAATAGAACACAGAAGGCACTCACCTCTGGACACTCAAGGAAGAACCACAACGCCATGGAACCCGAGTTGCACATATTTCCCATGGTTGAATACCTCTTCATTCATTACGAACATCAACCCCGGCGAAGACGACCACGGTGAGTACTGCCGCCTAGCACACAAGGGAGGAGGGAGGAAAAAGAGAGTGACACACACATGCAGCACACAACACCCCCACCACCAACACCATACACACAAACAGATGCACTAACATTACATTTACACCCCGTGCCCCTCAGGATTAATGCAAGGACAAAAGGAATTGATTAAAGTGAATGTAATAAGATAAAATACTAGAAAATCATGCTTCAAAATCAAAACAGTATATACATATATACAAATGGAGGGACACCTGCCCAGTCCTCAATGTCAGTGGGCCACAGGGCCACATCATATAGGCCAAGGCCCCACTTGACTCCTGCAACAACACGGAGAGAACACTGCCGGGGCATCAGGTTGAAAATACACAGGCACCTCAAGGGGACGGGGAATGGGGGTGCACCTCAGCTGGAAGATGGTACAACACCACTGTACCTGGAGAGGGCAACATGCCCTCTGTGCTGTCCTGGGGAGTGCAAGGCCACAGTCTCTCAAGTGGGTGGTTTGCCCACTGCTTGGTCCTGGGGAGTGCAAAGCCACAGTCTCTCCAGTGGGTGGTTTGCCCACTGTTTGGTCCTGGGGAGTGCAAAGCCACAGTCTCTCTAGTGGGTGGTTTTCCCACTGCTTGGTCCTGGGGAGTGCAAGGCCACAGTCTCTCTAGTGGGTGGCTTCTTCCACTGGTTCTGGAGGGGGCCTTGTGCCCTGTGTCCTTCATCCCGGCAAGGATGGGGGTGATTAGATGGCTTCTTCCACTGGTTCTGGAGGGGGCATTGGCCCTGTGTGATTCATCCTGGCAAGGAGGGCGCGAGTGGACAGATTCTCGACTGGTTCTGGAGGGTGTCATTGTGCCCTGTGTGCTTCATCCTGGCAAGGAGGGTGAGGGTGGATCGCTTCTTCCACTGGTTCTGGACGGGGCCTTCTGCCCTGTGTGCTTAATCCTGGCAAGGAGGGGGTGAGTGGTTGGCTTCTCCACTGGTTCTGGAGGGGGCATTGTGCCCTGTGATGCAGATCTTGGGGAGTGCAAGGTCACAGCCTCTCACCTGGCTGTCGGACCCACAGGATTTGCAGAGTCCAGGACGCACTACGGCCCATGGAGGTAGGACTAGACACTGCCCGCCGGCAGTGACGGCTGCTCAGTGGTGGCAGTGGCGGTGCTGGTGTTGGGGCTGGACGGCTCGGATGGCTGCCCACTGGGGCTGCTGCTCCTGCTGGCAGTGGTGCTGGTGGCGGTGCAGGCAGTGGTGGTGGGAGGCTCCAGCCCTTCCCCTGCAGTCTCGGACGGCTGCTTAATGGGGCTTCTGCTGCTGGCAGTGGTGCTGGTGGTGGTGCAGGCAGTGGTGTGGGGAGGCTCCAGCCCTTTCCCTGCAGTCTCGGATGGCTGCCCACTGGGGCTGCTGCTGCTGGCAGTGGTGCTGGTGGCGGTGCTGGTGGCAGGGATGCCAATGGTGGGGGGAGGCTCGAGAACCGCCATGGTTGGTGGTGGGGGCTTAGAATCAGTCCCAGCATCAGGCCTCCTGTCCATCCTGCCTGCAGGTGCAGGCCCATTGCCCTTCCCCTTGGCAGCTGGTGGTGCTTCCTTGCCCTTCCCCTTGCAGCTGGTGGAGCCTCCTTGCCCCTGCCCTTGGCAGCTGGTGGTGCCTCCTTGCCCTTCCCCTTGGCAGCTGGTGGTACCTCCTTGTCCTTCCCCTTGGCAGCTGGTGCAGGCACACTGCCAGTGCTGATGGTTGGTTCCCTGGAGCCTCTCCCACCTGCAGTAGCTGCAGACACTACTGTGGCTGTGGACTGGGTGGCTGACGTGCTAACCTGGGCTCTGACCACCCTGGCCCGACATGAAGGACGGGGGGGAGGGGTAGGGAAGAAGTCAACGGCGGAAAGGAAAATCTTCTTAAGGACACTGGGGTGGGAAGAAGGTGAAGGTTTGGGAGTGGAGGAAGAGGGAGTGGTTGTTGGAGGTGTCTGCTGTGTTTGGGTGCAGGTGCATGAGCTGGATGCTGTTGTGAGGTGGATGGCTGTTGGGTGTCTGTTGCTTGCATTTGTGTACCTTGGGGGTGGCACAGACACAGTGGGAAAGGACACAGGGGACGTTTGCATGGATGTGGGAGTGGTGACTGCCAGTGAGGGGTGTGTAGTGATAGGCGTGATGGTGATGGGGGTAGTGGATGAGGATGTAGTGCATGCAGGTGTGAGTGGAGATGCTACTGGGAGGCTGGTGGACGAGGAGGAGGAGGGGGACACAGTGGAGGTAGTGGGTATTGTTATGACTGCATCTGGATAGTGTTTGTGTGAGTGCCTGTGGGATGATGTGTGGTGCTTGTGTTTGCCTGAGCCACTCCTGTGTGTAGTCTTGGGTGCATGCTGGTCTGAATGCATGCTTGGGATAGGTTGGGGTTGAGGGGGATGGGACTGGGCAGAGGAAGTTGGAGGGGGAGGCTAGAGACAGGGACAATAGCTGTCATCAGGGAGGAGACCAGAGCCTAGATTGATCTCTGTTGGGCCGCCATGCCTTCCAGCAATGCATTTGTTTGTTGCAAATGGCCTGCCAGCCCCTAGATGGCATTCACTATGGTTGACTGCCCAACATAGATGGATCACAGGAGGTCAATAGCCTCCTCACTCAGGGTAGCAGGGCTAACTGGGGCAGGGCCTGAGGTACCTGGGGCGAAGGAGATGCCCACCCTCCTGGGTGAGCGGGCACAGGAAACTCGCTGAGGGGCTGCTGGGAGGGTGGTGCTGGTACGGGGGTGGCGGCTGTACCTGTAGTTGGGGTGGGCACTTGCAATGTAGGTCCACTCCTGTTGAAGGTCAGGAAGCAAGTGAGTGAACAGATAGAAAATGGTGGTCACATCTGCGGCGGTGCGTACCGTCACCGCCGGTGTACATCACCATTGGCCACTGTAGCCCATAGGGCCCATAGACAACCAATAAAATGTTGCACAGCAGTACTCGACCACCTCCTGCAATGGCGCACAACGTCAGCGGAATTACCTCATTTCCACCTGTACCTCGAAACAGGACAGGCAGACAGGCGGACAGAGGACGTCATTTCAGGGTGGGGGCAGGCAATGGGACCTAAGTGTGTCACAATACACATAGGCAACATTTGGGCCTATCCAACGACATACTATTACAATCACAACATGCAATGCAGTGTAGTGCTTGGAAATGTGGAATACTGACCAGCTGCTCCCCGTTTTGCCCCCTAGATTACAACCGCTGTGGTTGAATATGAGATGGAGACATCCCCCGTGTACAGACAGCTGGTGGACTTGTCAACAATGGAGGGCAGGCACATTATCCTCACCTATAGACTTGACATGGCCACAATCACAGAGCTGTGTGCCCAACTGGAACCTGACCTGATATCTGCTATACGTCATCACACCTGGATCGCCCCTCTTGTGCAAGTCCTATCTGTGCTCCATTTCCTGGCAACTGGCTCCTTCCAAGTGACAGCGGGCTTGGCAGCAGGAATGTCACAACCAATGTTCCCATTAGTGCTGACCAGAGTGTTGTCTGACCTGATTAAACACATGCGCAGCTACATCGTTTTCGCCCAGATGGAGGATTTAGACACAGTGAAAGTTGACTTTTATGCAATGGGACATATCCCCAACATTTTTGGGGCAAATGATGGTACATATTTTTGTCCTCCCCCCGGTGAATGAACAGGTGTTCAGAAATCAAAAGAGATTTCACTCGATGAATGTGCAGATAGTGTGCCTGGCAGACCAGTACATTTCCTATGTCAATGCTAAGTATCCTGGATCGGTGCATGATGCCTATAGCCTGAGGAATAGCAGCATCCCATATGTGATGGCTCAACTCCAGAGGCACTGGATGTGGCTAAAAGGTGAGCCCTGGTTCCCACCCAGTGGATGTTGGTGTATGGGTATGGTGTGGGCCCTAAGTGTTCGTGTGTGTCTAACAGGTTGTCTCTCGATAATTGCAGGTGACTGGTTACTCCAACCTCTCATGGCTATTGGCCCCAGTGAGGAATCCCAGGACAAGGGCAGAGAAACATTACAATGAGGCACATGGGTGAACAAGGAGAATAATTGAGAGGACATTTGGCCTCCTGAAAGCCAGGTTTCGGTGCCTGCATCTAACAGGTGAATCCCTGTGCCATTCACCCAAGAAGGTGTACCAGATAATCGTGGCATGCTGTATGTTGTATAACCTTGCCTTGAGACGCCAGGTGCCTTTTCTGCAGGAGGAGGAGGCTGGAGATGGGCGTGGGGCAGTGGTGGACCCTGTGGACAGTGAAGATGAGGAGGCAGAGGATGAGGATGAGGACAGCAGACAGCAGAACAGCTATTATATGACAGTACTCCAGTGACACACATAGGTAAGACACTGTAACTTCAGTTTGCATTGACAGTTTTGTATTTGACATTGTACATGGAAGGCAGATTCTCCCACTTCCATGGCCACTTACTGTACTCTTTGGCATATCTATTTTCAGATATCTGTGCCCCACTCTGGCACCTGGTGTGTTGACTGCAGCCAACTACAGGTCATTACTATGTATACATTACTGTACAGTTGTATTGCATTGTATAAACCTTGTTAAATGAATACATAGTTAAATCATTTGAAATACTCCATACTTGTATTTTATAAAAGGGTGCTTATTTAAGTGCTAAGAGGTAGGAGGGGATGTGCAATGAGCTGGGGTGATGATAGAGGAAAGTCCAGTCTATTTGTGTCACAGGTGCATTGTCCAAGGGGGCATAGGAAGGGGAGCAATGGCAGTTCAAAGTGGACAGGGTGACAGAGTGGGACACAAGGGTGACAATCAGGAGAGTCTTATTTCCTGGTGGGGGTCTTGGCAATGTTCTCTGGCTTCTGCCTGGATCACAGGGACCATCTGCAGGGTAGTTCTCCTTCTGCAGGGGGAGGGGTGCTGGTGGCCTGTTGTTCCTGTGGCGGGGCCTCCTGTCCACTAGCGGCAGTGGAGGTGGAGGGCTGTTCATCGGTTTGGCTAGTGTCAGGGGCCCGGTGGTGTGCTACTGCCTCCCTCATGGTGTTGGCCATGTCAGCCAGCACCCCTGCAATGGTGACCAGGGTGGTTATTATGTCCTTCAAGTCCTCCCTGATCCCCAGGTACTGTCCCTCCTGCAGCCGCTGGGTCTACTTGTCCAGTATCTGGCCCATCGCCTCCTGGGAATGGTGGTATGTTCCCAGGATGTTGGTGAGTGTCTCGTGGAGAGTCGGTTCCCTAGGCCTGTCCTCCCACTGTCGCACAGCAGTCCTCCTCGCTTCCCTGTTGTCCTGTGCCTCTGTCCCCTGAACCGTGTACCCACTGCCACTGACCTCAGGTCCCTGATCGTCCTGTGTTTGTGGGATTGCCTGGGGTCCCTGTAGTGGTGGACACACTGCTGATTGACCTGTCCTGGGGACGGAGGTATGGGCCCACTGGGTGGGTGCTGTGCTGGTGTTTCCTGAGGGGGGAGGCTCTGTGGTGGTATGGGACTGTGCCTGGGTAACTGACTGTCCGAAAATCCCTGATCGGCCAGGTTGGTTATCCAGATCCAAGCATCCAGATCTGCTGTCATCACTGTGGGCCTCTTCTGTGGGGGGACTGGATATTGCTGGCACCTTCTCTCCGGTGACGTTGGGTGGGGGACCTGTGGGGATGTAAATGCAGTGTTATAGTTTCTGCGTGTGACATCTTGTGCATGGGTGTGTTGCCCTGTATGGTTGTGATTGCCCTGTCAGCTTTGCCTTGTGCGAGTAGTGATTTTGTGGACTAGGTGATTCTCTCTAATGTGCATGCTTTAGTGATGGGTGTCCATGCAGGTCTGTGATGGGGGTCCATGCAGTGGTGTTACATGCAGGGCTTGGTATTGGGATGGGTGGGTTGTGATGGTGGGGTATGTGGGAGATGGTGCAGTGATGGGAGTGAGGGTAGGGGTGGGAGTTGGTGATGGCATGCAGGTAGGGGGGGTGAAAGTAGTAAAGAGTTGACTTACCAGAGTCCAGTCCTCCTGCTACTCCTGCCAGGCCCTCAGGATGCATGATTGCCAAGACTTGCTCCTCCCATGTTGTCAGTTGTGGGGGAGGAGGTGGGGGTCCACCGCCAGTCCTCTGTATAGCTATCTGGTGTCTTGCAACCATGGAACATACCTTCCCCTGTGGGTCGTTCCACCTCTTCCTGATGTCATCCCTTGTTCTTGGGTGCTGTCCCATGGCATTGACCCTGTGCACCATTCTCTGCCATAGCTCCATCTTCCTGGCAATGGATGTCTGCTGCACCTGTGATCCAAATAGCTGTGGCTCTACCCAGATGATTTCCTCCACCATGGCCCTTAGCTCCTCCTCTGAGAACCGGGGGTGTCTTTGTGGTGCTTGGGTGTAGTGTGTGTGGTGTGTGTGAGGGTGTTTGGTGTGATGTGTTGGGGTGTGTGCTGTGAGGTGCGTGTATGGTGTATGGGTGATAGTGTTCTGTGGCTCTGGTTCTGTGGGTGCTCTTGGTGTGTCTCTCAGTTGTCAATTTATTTGAGTCGTAAAGGGTTGTGGGTAATGTGGGTGTGTTTTATAGTGGTGTGGGTGTGTGGGTGTGGTGTGTGTATGTGTGTCAGGTGTGTGTAGTTTGGATTGTCCAATGTGGTGTAGTTTGGTATGTGTGTGTGTATTTTGAGCGCAGCAATATGTACCGCCAATGGTTTACCGCGGTTGAATGTCCGTCGCAGTGATTCATGGGTTATAATGCTGTGAGCGTAGTTCTGTTGGCGTAACAGTGTGGGTTTTGGTACTGCCAGTTTATCACTGACCTTTGGTCTGGCGGACTTGTGTGTGTGTCTGTATAGTGACAGATTGCTATGTGTGTGTCATAATATGGGTAGCAATAAACTGCCACGGCAGCAGTATGTTAGTGGCAGTCAGCATGGCGGTAAGTGGTATTTACCGCCAATTTCATAATGAGGGCATATATGTCTATAATTTTGGATTGAGGATAACTTACATGACTTGTGTTTGTAATAAATCTGCTTAATTTTCCTTCTGATTGGAGTTTTCCTTGTGTGGCCAAATTGGTCATATTGTTTAAATGGTATTGATCCTAAATTGTAATTTGTTTAATGGTTTTACCAGATTCTATTGCTGGTGAAAAAGGTCAGTTGGCCTCAATGAGCATTGACTCCTGTAGTGGATGAAAATTCTCCAGCAGAAGCCATGACATAATTCCCAATATCATCTGCTGCCAACCAAGGGGGTGCACCAATAGCTGACCACGAAAGTCAGAGGAGCTAACCTGAGTAATGTGACCCATTTGCTGGAGCCCCCTCCTATAAGCTCTGAATGAAGCAGCCAGCAGTATTTCTGCAGCCTCAACCCTGACCAAACAAAAGGCTAAGGGACTTTGTCAATCATGCAGATGTTCCAGAATGATTGAAAGGACTGTCGCAGAGCCCTGGGGAAAAAGACAAATAAGGTAGGAAGGGGTCTAGTGTTTTAGTTGTTCTAGAAGTGTTAGCTCAGCTGACATCCAGGTACCCAGAGGCCAACGCAGCTTCATGTAGACGGACATCTGGCTGCTTGAGGCAGAGTCCAAGATATAACTTATTACGCTTGTGGTCATTCTGGCCCCTGGGAATTTGCAGGTACTTCAATACTACCTGAGATAACCTCATGAAGGTATACAGTCAATCTATTTGTGTTTAGGAAGAAGGGAAACATTGCTCCCCGTGTCATTGGTTTTGTTTATGCCTGAGTTTATTTTTTAGGGCAAATGTCTGACTGAATTGCCTTTTGGAAGGATTTTAACCTGGTTTTGTAGTTCTTTGTGGGAAAGTGTGAATGCTGGAATTGTTTTTACTATGGAAAATTGTAGTGCCAGCCAAAGCAGCAAGGGCATCAGTCATGATGTCTCCCAGAGGACTTATGACATGGTCATTTCAGATTCTTTCCCTTTTGGCAATATACAGCGTGCAGAAATGGTTCCCACCTAACCAGTTTATTTACCAGCCTGGTCTGTTTTTTTTAACCCCTCGGGTGCCCTGGACGTAATGGTTGCGTCCTGGGCAGCACCGCTCGGGTGCCCAGGACGTAACCGTTATGTCCAGCTAGGGGCCCACGGGGGAAGCGCTAGCACAGAGATGGAAGGGGAATTGCATTTCTCCTCTGATCACGTTGAGGGGGCAAGAGAGGCATGAAAGGAGAGGAAAGGCCTTTCCTTTCCTTTTATGTCTCTCTCTGCATTTGCGTTGCCCGATCGCGATGCGATCTGGCAGCAGAAATGCCACTAGACACCTGGGAGTTTGTTTTGTTTTTGTGTATGTCATAAGGGGAGCGGCAGGGGGTAATTTATTTTTAGGCCATTTCTGCCCCCCCTGGGGGCAGATCAACCTATTTTTATTAGGCCAAAACCACAAGACACCAGGGAATTTGTTTTGTTTTTGTGTATGTCATAAGGGGAGTGGCCCTTTGGTCACGGGCCACTCCCCATGGGGGCAATTTATTTTTAGGCCATTTCTGCCTCCCCTGGGCCAGATCGGCCTATGCTAATTAGGCCGATCTGCCTCCGGGGGGGGGCAGCAACCGCTAGACACCAGGGAATTTATTTTGTTTTTGTGTATGTCATAAGGGGAGTGGCCCCTTGGGCACAGGCTGCTCCCCAGGGGGCAATTTATTTTTAGGCCATTTCTGCCTCCCCTGGGGGCAGATCTGCCTATTATAATTAAGCCGATCTGCCCCCAGGGTGGGCAGCAATCGCTAGATACCAGGGATCATTTTTTGTTTGTTTGTTTTATGTATGTGGAGAGCAACCCTTTAGACAAGGGTCACTCCCTTGGGGGCAAATTTACTTTTAGGCCAATTCGGCTCCCTTTGGGGGCAGATCAGCCTATTTTTATTAAGCCAATCAGCCGCCTAAGGGGGGCAGAAACCACTAGACGCCAGGGAGTTTTGGTTGTTATTTATGTTTATACATAAGGGGAGCGGACCCTTGGTCAAGGGCCGCTCCCCAGGGGGATAAAATATATTTAGGCCTTTTCTGCCCCCTGGGGGCAGATCGGCCTATTATAATTAGGCCAATCTGCCCCCAAGGGGCGCAGAAACCCCTAGACACCAGGGATATATATTTTTTATGTTTACTTTTTTTTTTATATACTGTATGGGGAGCAACCCCTTAGGCAAGGGTCGCTCCCCTGGGGGGCAAATTGTATTTAGGCCATTTCTGCCCTGCATGGGGGCAGATTGGCCTATTTTTATTAGGCCAATCAGCCCCCAAGAGGTGCAGAACCCACTAGACTCCAGGGATTTTTTTTTTCCAGTTTCACATGAGGGGAGCGACCCCTTAGGCAAGGGTCGCTCCCCTGGGGGAGCAACTTTGTTTGATGACATTTCGGCCTATTGTAATTAGGCTGATCTGCCCCCAGGGGGTGGCAGAAACCCCTAGATACCAAGGATTTTTTTGTTTGTTTTTTATTTTATTTTTTTATATGTGGGGAGTGACCCCTTAGCCAAGTGTTGCTCCCCTGGGGGGCAAATTGTCTTTAGGCCATTCAGAAACCACTTAGGCACCAGGGATTGGTGTGTGTGTATATGTGTGTTTTGTTTGGGGGGCAGCCCCTTAGGCAAGGGTCACTCCCCATGGGGGGACATTACTATTGGCCATAACTGCCTCCTGGGGGCAGATCAGCCTATTTTTTGGAAGGCCCATCTGCCCCCAAGGGGGGCAGAAAGCCCACCAGAGACCAGGGAAGATTTTTTTCCCAAAATAAGAGGGTGCGGGTATGGCCATACCCTCACCCCACAGAAATCGGGCAAACGTTGTTCTGCCCACTGGTGGGCAGATGGGGTAATTACCTCAGATCCACTCCCCGAGGTGACAGAAAGCATACTAGATGCCAAGGAAATAAAAATATATATAAAATAGTGGGGTGGTGGCTACCAACCAGTATGGGCCTGGTTATGCCCCCACCCCAACTTAAGGGGGTAACAGTCTTTCAGCTCTCACCCTGCACATTAAAACATCTTATCCCATGGCAAGCAAGAGGAGATTTGATTATTTTGGGTTTTGGTTTTGCATTTGGGACATGAGAAATTGGCTAACTCTCAAAAATGGAGAGGGCTGCACTTTTTGGACTTTGGGATGCTGCCATGTAGAAAAATCCACAAGACCTAGACACATCTGAAAACTAAACATCTGGGTGCTTCCCGGGTGGTGTGCTTCACATGCACCCCGCACCATTTCCATTTTCTTACCCACAATGCCCTGCAAACCTCCATCCACAAAATTCCTACCACCCAGCATTGTCTTATATATACCAATAAAAATTCTGCTGAACTTGTCAGCCTAAAAATTTTTTTTCAAACTGCCTTTTTGGACCCGCTTTGGTTCCCCTCAATTTCGACATGTTTTTGGCTCTTCCCTATCACAGGCACTTGGCCCACCTACACAAGTGAGGTATCATTTTTACCAGGAGTCTGAGGGGAACATTGGGTGGTAGGAAATTTGTCCTGGTGCGGTGATCCCACACAGAATCTTTGGAAAAATTTGATTTTTTAGCTAAATTTGAGGTTTGCTGAGGATTCTGGTAAGAAAACAATGTGGGATCCATGCACATCACACCTCCCTGGGTTTCCTCAAGTATCTAGTTTTCAGAAATGTCTGGGTTTGGTAGGTTTCCCTAGATAGCTGCTGAGCCCAGGACCAGAAACAGGTAGTTTTGTATTTCATAATTTTGATGTGTCCAGATAGTGTTTTGGGGCATTTCCTTTCACGGGCACTAGGCCTACCACACACAAGTGAGGTACCATTTTTATGGGGAGACTTGGGGGAGCACTGGGTGGAAGGACATTTGTGGCTCCTCTCAGATTCCAGAACTTTCTGTCACCGGAATGTGAGCAAAAAGTGTTTTTTTTGGCCAAATGTTGAGGTTTGCAAAGGATTCTGGGTAACAGAACATGGTGACAGCCCCACAAGTCACCCCTTCTATAATTCCCATTGGGTGTTTAGTTTTCAAATATGCACAGGTTTGGTAGGTTTCCCTAGGTGCCGGCTGAGCTAGAGGCCAAAATCTACAGCGAGGCACTTTGCACAAAACAGGTCTGTTTTCTTTGGGAGAATGTGATGTGTCCATGTTGTGTTTTGGGGCATTTCCTTTTGCGGGCGCTAGGTCTACCCGCACAAGTGAGGTACCATTTTTATTGGGAGACTTGGGGGAACACTGGGTGGAAGGAAATTTGTGGCTCCTCTCAGATTCCAGAACTTTGTGTCACCGAAAAGTGAGGAAAGAGTGTTTTTGGCCAAATTTGGAGGTTTGCAAAGGATTCTGCGTAACAGGACCTGGTAAGAGCCCCAAAAGTCACCCCATCTTGGATTCCCCTAGGTGTCTAGTTTTCGAAATGTGCAGGTTTGGTAGGTTTCCTTAGGTGCTGGCTGAGCTAGAGGCCAAAATCCACAGCTAGGCACTTTCCAAAAAACTGCTCTGTTTTCTTTGGGAAAATGTGATGCGTCCATGTTGTGTTTTGGGGCATTACCTGTCGCGGGTGCTAGGCCTACCCACACAAGTGAGGTACCATTTTTTATCGGGAGACTTGGTGGAATGCTGGGTGGAAGGAAATTTGTGGCTCCTCCCAGATTCCACAACTTTCTGTCACCAAAATGTGAGGAAAAGTGTTTGTTTGGCCAAATTTTGAGGTTTGCAAAGGATTCTGGGTAACTGAACCTGGTGAGAGCCCCACAAGTCACCCCATCTTGTTGTCCTCTAGGTGTCCACTTTTAAAAAAAGTGCAGGTTTGGCAGGTTTCCCTTGGTGCCGGCTTAGCTAGAGGCCAAAATCTACAGCTAGGCACTTTGCAAAAAACTCGTCATATTTCAATGTAAAAATGTGATGTGTCCATGTTGTGTTTCCTGTCGCGAGCATTAGGCCTACCCACTCAAGTGAGGTACCATTTCTATCGGGACACTTAGAGGAACACAGAATAGCAAAACAAGTAACATTGCCCCTTGTCTTTCTCTACATTTTTTCCTTCCAAATGTAAGACACTGTGTAAAAAAGAAGTCTATTTGCGAAATGCCTTGTAATTCACATGCTAGTATGGGCACCCCGGAAATCAGAGATGTGCAAATAACCACTTCTTCTCAACACCTTATCTTATGCCCATTTTCGAAATACAAAGATTTTCTTGATACCTATTTTTCACTCTTTATATTGCAACCAATGAATTGCTGTATACCCGCTATAGAATGAAAACCCATTGCAAGGCGCAGCTCATTTATTGGCTCTGGGTACCTAGGGTTCTTCATGAACCTACAAGCCCTATATATCCTCGCAACCAGAAGAGTCCAGCAGACATAACGGTATATTGCTTTCAAACATCTGACATTGCAGGAAAAAGTTACAGAGTAAAACGTTGAGAATAATGGCTGTTTTTTTCACCTCAATTTCAATATTTTTGTTATTTCAGCTGTTATTTTCTGTAGAAAAACCTTCTAGGGTCTACACAAATTACCCCTTGCTAAATTCAGATGTTGTCTACTTTTCAGAAATGTTTAGCTTTCTGGGACCCAGCATTGGTTTCACACCCATTTCTGTCACTAACTGGAAGGAGGCTGAAAGCACAAAAAATAGCAAAAATGGGGCATGTCCCCGAAAATGCCAAAATTGTGTTGAGAAATTGGGTTTTCTGATTCAAGTCTGCCTGTTCCAGAAAGCTGGGAAGCTGGTGATTTTAGCAGTGCAAACCCTTTGTTGATGCAATTTTCAGGGGAAAAAACACAAGCCTTCTTCTGCAGCCATTTTATTCCTATTTTTGGGAAAAAAACGAAATTTTCATTGTATTTTGGCTAATTTCTTGGTCTCCTTCAGGGGAACCCACAAAGTCTGGGTACCTCAAAGGATGCAAATTTGGCAATGGTAGCTTATGTGGACAAAAAGTTATGAGCGACTAAGCACAAACTGCCCCAAATAGCCAAAAAAGGCCTGGCACCTGAGGGAAAAAGGCCTGGCAGCGAAGGAGTTAAATCCAGGCTGGTGAAAATATTTTGAAACATAAATCTAAAACAGCAAACACATAAAATCATTTAAAAATAACTTGAGAGCTGTTTAAATGTTTCAGAATGATCTTTAGAGCAATTAGAGGGATAAATGTAATGTTAAAATAGAATAATGACAATCTTGCACAAATACTTTTTCACCTCTCAGCTCATGGCTGTTCGAGAATAGCAAAAAGTAAACAAGTGGCCCACATTTTTTTTTCAGAAAGGTGGCAATCCTACATGCAGACAATGCTCTGTTGTGACTATGCTCTAACAGTACAGAGCTTGAGTGTGTATCAAGCATTTGCAAAGCGAATAGGCCTCGTCTTGTGGCTTCTAATGCAGACCTAAAGGCTTTAGCCCTGCTTTTTGTCAATACTGAGCAGCAGTGGGAAAAAAGGGTTAAAAGGCACAATGAGACGTATGCATCATGATGTGGCCATAATTTTAATTTTTATTTACCAGTCCCAGATGGCAGGTGCCAGTCTTGAAGTGGGGAATACAAATAATAGGTTGGGTGTGCGAAATTGCTTTTTGAAAAAAGACCTGCCCAACAATAACTTGCAGGTGTTAAACTCTCCTTAAAAGGACTTAAAAAGGTAAAATAACAATTTTGATGCAGTGGGGTCGGAGAGTGATAGAGTAATGAAGAGGAGGGGAGTAACTATGGTGCGTCCTGGGCCAGGGGCTTTGGTGGGACTTGAAAACTGAATGCTGCAAAGCTGCAGCAGCCAGAGGTGCAGCAGTAAGGTAGTCAGAGGGGGAAGATGTGCAGTCACACAAAGGAGCAACGGCGAGTTGTATAGGAACAAAACGCTCAGGATTGGTTTTTAAAGAATAAATATAAGATCTGGAGGAGTGGGAGAAGCAATGGACCAGCTGTGGGTGCAACAGCAATATGGAAAGAACAGAGCTGGGATTTGAGGGGGAAGCAGCACATGAGATAGACAGCAGGAAAACACATCCATTTGCATGGAGTTCTGAAATTAAAAGAACAAAGTAGTCCTCTAAATATAGACAGTGGAAGGATACAAGTTTTCCAACCAAAGGGCTGGTAAAAAAGCTATGCTCCAAGGGAGGACAAACAAGAAGCAGGAAAGCGATCAAATAAAAAGTGCTCAAATGAGAGTGACAAGAAGCCAACAAACAGCAAGTAAATTGCCCAAAGTCCACATTAGGTTTTTGGTATGGTACATAAGAGGTCTTTGCACATCATATAGCTAAAAGCTGTCTTCAGGCGACCCCTAAAACACAAAAGCCACCTTCATGCATTACAACAAAGTTTTGTATTTCATTTTCAATTCTGAGCATAAAAGCTTAGTGAGCCATACATTTAACGATTATTCTTTTGGACTACCACTACTAAAAACATTCCCAAAAAAGCCATTATCAGCTGTGTCACAGATAGTTGCAGACTCATAAATTCTATTTAGGCAACTTGATCAGTAAGATTATTGAACAAAAGAAACATCAGAGGATGGTGGGCAGAATGGCAAGACTTGCAGCAGGGTTTTAATAAACCAGTTTGTAATTTGTCTGTTTCATAGAGACAACAGCAAAGAAACCTGAATGCTTGTAATTTTTTAATATATTTTTTGCATCTTTATATAGCGCAAACATGACCCAAAAGTATTGGAGCGCTTTACAGGAGCACCTTTTACATTACACAAAGACACATTCATTTTTTGTAAGCACAGGGAGATTAAGTGATTTGCTAAGAATCACATGCTGTTGAGCTGATGCTGAGAACTGAGCCTGGTTGCTGAACTACTAAGTTGGCAGCTCTAGTCGTTATGACACTACCTCGCCCCAGACAAGATATCAGGAATATAACTCCTGTAAAGCATGCTTTCTGACACAAGGGAAACATTTGTGATTATGTGAAGTACGGCGAGGTGTCACCAGTAGGAAGGAAGGCCTAGGGGACACCTACAGCAGACACATACATGATAGAAGTGATTCAATCGGATATATACCCTTCTTTTCTAACACAGAGTCATTCCATTGTAAACATAATTGGCTTGTAAAGAAGATCCCCTTCCAAAGATTAACAAACAGCTACACAGCAACTCATTTATATCTGCCCTAGAAGTGATGACAGATGGCATATTTCATAACATTTGTTGCATCAGGCAGTGACGTTAATCATGGTCAAATTCATTCTCCTTATGTAGGGGCATCTTAAGGATTTTGGGGGCCCTGGGCCAAACATATTTTGGAAGCCCCTACTCAGAACAGATTTTGATTTCTGAGCCAGTTCCAGCTCCCTCATGCCGTCTTTGGCCAGGTCAAGGACAGTGCACAGGCACACTTGTCTAAAGTCTAAATGTGTTTACATCTCATATTCAGGAATGTGGTGTATGTTCCAGTATTGCAGTGCAGCAGCAGCTCAGTATTACTGTAAATAATCTCTGTGACACTGTCCTGTTTCTCATGTGAGGTCCTGTTTTGATCTAATAGAAGCCTTTTTATGAATATTACATGAGACATAAACACATTTGTCTGCAAAATGTCTGTAATAGACTCTCGCACATCACCCACATTAAACATAAATTAAAGGAAAATGCTATATGATCTGTTTAAGAATTATACAAGGTCATCAGGAGGAGACTCACTCTAGAACAGAGCTGGCTTTATCAAGGGGCCGCCTGAAAGGCTGTGGCCCAGGGTCACAGCCTACTTTGCCCACGACTTTAAAAGTCTCTGTCCCTAAGTCACCATGCTGATCAGATGCCGGGATTCGACCTTACTTCTTCAGAAAGAGAGTCAGCCACTGTGGCAGTAACCACTCCTCGTTGAAACATTTTACTTTCCCACTAGTAGTGAGACCAAAAGAAAAGGACAAGGACTGAAAAAAAAAGAAAATAAGAAAACGCTCTTTACGCTTGCCTGCCAGTGAATGGAATCTTTAAGACTGCAGCCCGTTTCAAATCCTTGCAGTGAAAGTCAGTAGCCGTGAGGTTACAAACTAGGATAACCTAGGAGGGGAAAGCTTCAGCAGCATGGAAAAGTGCACCAACCCGATGTGAAACGAGGCAACCACGAGACAAAAGGCAGCAGCACAGTGAAAGTATTTTGCAGATGTATGCCTGCAAAATGTGCGGCAACAATGAAGGGTGAAATGGCAGGGTGGAGTGCGTCCCCCTGGGGGGCGCACCCCACACTTTGAAGACCTATGGTCTAGCCTATCGTGCCCTCCTCCCTCTTATTTCCACCTTCAACCAACTTCTGCAAAGACAAGTGGAGATACTCCAGCTTCATTGAATCCCACTGATGCATCCATTGACCCGGTTGCAGGGTGTATTCTTAGACAGCTCACTCCTTTTAGGGCTCCTGGTATTTCTTTTTTGCTTAATATCTTCATTGGGTTAGGGGTCGCCCACGACAAATAAAAAAAAAAAAATGGCGGTGCGATTCTAATTCTGAAAAAAATGGTTTAGATACAACCTGTTTGTACAACTATAGCCCATTTAGTCATTGTCAGCCTTACCCAAGATATTAGAAAAACTCCCAACTACAAAGACACTTGATTATTGTCAATTGCCTTTCTCCTCTACATTCGATAGAAACATGGGATAGAAACTGCCATGCTAGATTTTGGGACGATGTCTGTGATTTACAGATAAATAAGCAGGCTGTCAATTACTCATGCTGGACCTATCCACAGTCTGTGATACAATCAATCATTATACATGTAAAGCACGGCTAGTCAACCGCTTGGGTCTCAAGGCGCTGGGGGGGCAGTAAGTGAGTAGTCATCGATGAACAGAGGGGATCAGACGAAGAGTCAAGTTTTGAGGTCTTTTCTGAATTGCGATAGAGTGGGTGATCTTCTGAGGTGGATGGAAAGGGAGTTCCAGGTCTTGGCTGCGTAGTGGGAGAAGGATCTTCCACTGCCTGTGGCCTTCCGGACGCGTGGGACGGCGGCGAGGACGATGTCGGCAGAGCGGACCTGTCTAGTGAGCATGTATAAGTGGAGTCTGTGGTTGAGGTATTCTGGTCCGGCGTTATGAAAGGCTTTGTAGGCGTGCTTGAGAGTTTGAATGTAACTGTCTTGTCTATTGGGAGCCAGTGCAGGTCCCTTAGTAGGGCGGAGGTGTGGCTGTGTTTGGGGGCGTTCTTGATGAGACGGGAGGAGGCGTTCTGGATGCATTGTAGTCTTTCCGTACCTTGGTGGTGGTTACGGCGTAAAGTGCATTGCTGCAGTCCAGGCGGCTGCTGGCAAGGGAGTGGTCGGTGAGAGCCGAAGAGCTTCCGATGGCAGTGGGCCACCAGGAGATGTCCTGAGGGGTTGTTGTCAATGACGAGGACTTCTGTTTTTTCGATATTTAGCTTGAGCAGCTCTCCTTCATCCAGGCAGAGACTGCTTTCATTCCATTGTGGAAGTTGTTTGGTGCGGGTCGTTGGTGAGGGAGATGATTAGCTGAGTGTCAACGGCGTATAAGACAATGTTGAGTGTGTGGTGTCTGGCGATGATGGCTAGGGGTGCCATGTAGAGGTTGAAGAGAATGGGGCTCAGAGAGGAGCCTTGCGGGATGCCGCATATGAACTTGGTGGTCTCTGAGTAGAAGTGGAGGAGTCAGACTTTTTGGGTCCTGTCGGAGAGGTAGGAGGTTATCCATTCTAGTGCCTTGTCGCGGATGCCGGCGTCATGGAGATAAGTCCGTTGAGTGCAGTGGGAGATGCTGTCAAAGGCAGAGGACAGGTCGAGGAGGATGAGAGCTGCGGTCTCACCCCTGTGTAGGAGGATGCGTATGTCGTCTGTGGCGGCGAGGAGGGCGGTCTCGGTGCTGTGGTTGCTCCGGAAGCCTGACTGTGAGGGGTCCAAGATGTTGTTGAGTTCAATGTGTTTGGTGAGTTGTCTTTTGACAGTTTTCTCAATGACTTTATCTGGAAAGGGGAGTAGAGTGATGGCCGGAGGTTCTTGAGGTCCTCTGGTTCAGTGGTGGGTTTCTTCAGTAAGGGCTTGATTTCAGCATGTTTCCAGATTTCTGGGAAGGTGGCAGTTTCGAAGGAGTGGTTAATGATGTGCCGGAGTTTGGGTGTGATGGTGCTGCTTGGTTTGTTGAAGATGTGGTGAGGCAGTGGTCGGAGGAAGAGCCGGAGTGGATGGAGTTCATGATGTTGAGGGTTTCTTCATCAGAGATGTTGTCCCAGCAGAGTAGGTGGTGGGGGTTTTGTGGAGCTTAGGTGGTGGGTATAATGGTGGTGGGCGTGGGATGGTCCTGAGAGGGGAAGCTGTTGTAGATGTCTGCTATCTTGCGGTGGAAGTAGGTGGAGAGGTTGTTGCAGCATTCTTGTGAGGGGGGATGTCCTTGGCGTTCGCTCTGGGGTTGGACAGTTCGCTGATGATCACGAAAAGTTCTTTGCTGTTGTGTGTGTTGTTGTTGATGCGTTCCTGGAAGACGTTTATCTTGGTGGTCCTGACAAGTTGGTGGTGTGTGTTTATGGCTTTTTTGAAGGCTCCATGGTTGGTGGGGGTCTTGTAGGTGCGCCATTTTCTTTCGAGGCGCCTGCAGTTTTGTTTGGACTCCTTGAGGGAGGGGGTGAACCAACTGGCTTGATGTGCGTCTGTTGGAGGGTTTGTTGATGGGGGCTAGGGAGTTGGCGCAGTCTAAGATCCAGTTGATGAGGTCTCGGGCAGCCGTGTTTGTGTCGAGGTCGTCTGGGGGGCTGAGTTATTGAGGCTGGTGAGTAGCTGGTCCTTGGTGATCTTGTTCCAGCTCCTGCGGGGGTAGGTGAGCGAGGTGTCCGTCGGGGATTTACTAAAGATAAAGTGGATTCAGTGGTGGTCGGTCCATTGGAGTTTGGTGATGTGGCTAATGGAGATGTGGTTGCTGGCGGTGAAGATGGGGTTGAGTGTGTGTCCGGCGGAGTGGGAGGGCAAGGTGGTGAGTTGCTTGAGTCCAAGGTTGGCGAGGTTTTTGAGCAGCGTCATGGAGTTGTTGTCATTGGGGTTCTCCAGGTGGAAGTTGAGGTCCGATAGGAGGATGTAGTTCTTGGAAGCAAGCGCGCAGGTGGTGGCAAGGTCAGCGATGGTGTCACAGAATGGAGTGTGGGGTCCCGGCGGCCTGTAGATGAGGGTGCCCGCAGAGTGGTGTTAGGGTTGGTTCCAATCTGGAAGTGGAGGAGTTCCATGTTGGTTGTGGTGTCTTTGGTGCTGGTGGAGAGGCGCAGGGACTCTTTGTGGGTGATGACGATGCCTCCCCCGGGGCGGTTCGTGGGGTCTTTGCGGATGATCTTGTAGCTGTCAGGGACATAGGACTCATCCTCTTCAGCTAAGAGAGACTAGTATCAGTACCTCATGTGGAATCCATTACTCCTAAATGGTTCAAATCCTCTCTGCAAAATCATTTGCAATGGGTATGGCTAGGCTCACTCCTTTTTCAAGACCCTCACCCCATCTGTGTAATACCACATATTTCCCCCTTTACCCCACACTTTATAATTTCGTCTTGCTCCTTTGTTGAACATCATTCAAGACAGATAGATCTGCTTTCAATCCTACGCCAATGATACCCACATTTCTATTACCTGGGCTCAAGACAACGTCACAGACGCTCTTGTTTGAAGTTAAGAACTGAATGAGTAACAACTATTTACAGTTAAACAGTAACACTACTTAAATCAGATAGTTTGGAACTAAGGAACGCTCAGTGCTACCTTCGCTTGCATCGGCAAACTGTTTGACATGTCTATATCTCTATGGCCCAAAGTGAAAAAAATATTGTTTTTTTTTACACAGCAGGCTTAGGGCTTCGTTTAAAGCCCAGTAACTTTAAGTGAACCAGAAGTGTTCATGATCAGGCACTTCCTAGTTAACAGCATTCTTGAATCAGACTTGTGTAGTGTAGCATGTGGAATGAATGGCATTTTGTGCAAGACTTTGCACTCATTGTGCCAGTACTTGAATCAAGAGATTGTCCATGCTACGTGCATTGCAAGAGACATCAGAATGGTGGCATCGAAATTGCAAGCACTGTAGCAATCATGATCTTCACAGAGCATGCAATATGACCACCGGGTATGTAGTGGCCAAAACATGGGGGTGCCAATCACAGAAGGTTTTGTATTTGTATTTTGTATAGAGCGTTAAATCAAAAGATGTCAAAACTCTGAAAGAAGGAAACGCCCAGAGACAAACTAGGGGTACAAACAAGAGAAGCAAATAAAAACAAACCATCCTGAAAGCAAAGGAGCCGTCGCAACCAGCTAATCAGATAAAAAAAGCCATGTTTTAACCTGATTACGAAACAGGAGATGGGAACTCAAGCACCTGATACCAATGGGGAGGGAGCTCCACAGCCTGGCAGTTGCAACCATGAAAGACCGAGAACCCCATCTATCTTTCCCACAGTGCAGTACAGTTTAAGAACTGCTGGCCATGACAGTATTATCCCCCTTTGCAATTACTCCCACTATCAGATTGCAGTCATCCCGTCTGTCAGTGAAATTGTGATAGAATCATCAGAGCAAAAAATTAAGAAAATAAGATTCATCTCCCATGCCTAACGGGAGTGGGAAAAGGATTCAGGAGAGTTACTCAATAGCAACCTGTTGATCTGCAAACATTCGTGCACTTGCAATTCGTCTGACAGGATCTTGGTGTCTAGCAGACTACCGTCTGGGAGTTCCTCAGCCCCAAAAATATAGGGCCCAGTGGCATGCCGGAGCTGCAGGTGTCTGTTTAATTGGCTACGATGTAAGTCAAAATCCTCCCGAAACATTGGGAGGGAGTTCATGGATATACCAGTCATGATGTCTTCCAATTTAGAGATCCAGATGGTGTCCCATTGGTGGAACCCCTGCAGCTCTGCCACCTGCCTCAGCCATTTCCCAGCCCAAAGTGGGATTTTTTGGTAAGTCTATGCCTCCAACCCACAGTCTCAATTGCTTCATACCAGGTCTGAATATCACTGCCTTGGTAGCGGTTGGGAGGGGAATGTGATTAGTCCCTATGTAGAGGCGGGGCATCACCTAAACCCCCTACATGGCCCATTTCTCTGACACATAAGCCTGGTCGCCCTGCGTATCGTACCACTATTCGTTAAAGGTTACTAAGTGCACCGCCCTATAATAGGATATCAATCAATCAATCAGTCGCATTTATAAAGCGCGCTACTCACCCGTAAGGGTCTCAAGGCGCTGTGGGGGGGGGGTCAATGCTCGAAGAGCCAGGTCTTGAGCTGCCGTCTGAAGTGAAGGTGGTCTTGTATGGCGCGAAGGTGGCTGGGAAGGGAGTTCCAGGTCTTCGCTGCTAGGTAAGAGAAGGACCTGCCTCCGGCAGTGGCTTTGCGAATGCGTGGTACGGCTGCCAGGGCTTGTCCGGTCGAGCGTAGGGTGCGAGGAGGAGTGTAGAAGGAGATGCGGTGGTTGATGAGTTCTGGTCTGCGGTTGTGCAGGGCTTTGTGTGCGTGGGTGAGAAGTCTGAAGGTTATCCTCTTGTTGACTGGGAGCCAGTGGAGTTTCCTCAGGTGTCCGGAGATGTGGTTGTGGCGGGGTATGTTCAGGATAAGTCGTGCAGCAGAGTTCTGGATTCGTTGAAGTTTCCTCTGCAGCTTGATGGTGATGCCGGCGTACAGAGCGTTCCCATAGTCCAAGCGACTGGTGACGAGGGCGTGGGTGACGGTCTTCCTGGTGTCGGTGGGGATCCAGCGGAAGATCTTGCGGAGCATGCGGAGGGTGTTGAAGCATGCTGAGGTCAGCGAGTTGACCTGTCTGGTCATGGAGAGGGAAGAGTCCAGGATGAAACCGAGGTTGCGTGCGTGGTCGGTGGGTTGGGGAGTGCTGCCTAGGGCGGGAGGCCACCAGGAGTCGTCCCAGGCGGTAGGTGTAGGGCCGAGGATGAGGACCTCCGTTTTCTCTGTATTCAGTTTAAGCCGGCTGTCTGTCATCCAGTTCGCTACTTCCTTCATGCCTTCGTGTAGTCTGGTTCTTGCTGAGGTGGGGTCGTTGGTGAGGGATAGGATGAGCTGGGTGTCGTCTGCGTAGGATATGAGGTTGAGTCCGTGTTTGCGTGCGATGTTCGCCAGGGGGGTCATGTAGATGTTGAAGAGGGTGGGGCTGAGGGAGGATCCCTGGGGGACACCGCAGATGATCTCCGTAGCCGTGGATCTGAAGGGGGGGAGGCGGACTCTCTGAGTTCTTCCGGAGAGGAAGGAGGTGATCCATTCCAGGGCCTTGCCTCTGATGCCGGCGTTGCTTAGGCGACGTATCAGGGTGCGGTGGCAGACCGTGTCGAATGCTGCAGAGAGGTCCAGGAGTATGAGGGCCACGGTTTCTCCTTTGTCGGTCAGGGATCTGATGTCGTCCGTGGCTGCGATGAGGGCGGTCTCGGTGCTGTGGTTAGCTCTGAAGCCGAACTGTGAGGGGTCGAGTGAGTCGTTGGTTTCCAGGGCGGTGGTGAGTTGAGCGTTGACGATTTTCTCGATCACTTTGGCGGGGAACGGTAGGAGCGAGATGGGCCGGAAGTTTTTGAGTTCGGTGGGGTCTGCTGTTGGTTTCTTTAGGAGGGCGTTCAGTTCAGCGTGCTTCCAGTTCTCCGGGAAGGTGGCGGTGGAAAAAGATGTGTTGATGACGTCTCGGAGGTGGGGTGCGATGATGTTGTCGGCTTTGTTGAAGATGTGGTGCGGACAGGGGTCGGATGGTGATCCTGAGTGGATGGAGTTCATGACGCGGGTGGTTTCCTCAGTGGAGGTTGGGTTCCAGGTGTGGATGGTGGTGTTGTCGGTGGCGGGTTCCGGTGGAGGGTTCGAGTTGGTTGTGGTGAAGCTGTTGTAGATGTCGGTGATCTTGTGGTGGAAGAAAGCTGCGAGGGAGTCGCAGAGGTCCTGTGAGGGAGGGATGGAGTTGTTTTCGGCGTCGGGGTTGGAGAGCTCTTTGACCATGCCAAATAGTTCCTTGCTGTTGTGGGCGTTGCTGTCTAGTCTGTTCTGGAAGGCTGATTTTCGTGCTGCGCGGAGGAGTTGGTGGTGTTTGCGGGTGGCGTTTTTGAGAGCAGACATGTTTTCGTCGGTCTGGTTGAGGCGCCAAGTCTTCTCGAGGGTGCGGCATTCTTTTTTGGAGTCCTTGAGGTCGGGGGTAAACCAGGAATTTTTCTTGTGGCTGTTTCTGTTTGCTTGGGTCTTCAGGGGGGCCAGGAGGTTGGCGCAGTCTGAGATCCAGCTCGTGAGGTTGTTGGCGGCTTCGTTGGGGTCTGTAGTGCTGGTGGGTGGGTTCTGAGAGAGGGTCGATGTGAGTTGTTCCGAGGAGATTCGGTTCCACTGTCTTCTTGGTGGTTGTTGGGCGTGGTGGTGTACGTTGGTTTTCTTGAAGCTGAAGTGGACACAGCTGTGGTCTGTCCAGGAGAGTACAGTGGTGTGGCTGAAAGAGATGTGTTTGCTGGAGGAGAAGATGGGGTCCAGCGTGTGTCCGGCGTAGTGGGTGGGGGTGTTGACTAGTTGTTTCAGCCCCAGGTTGGCGAGGTTGTCCAATAAGGCGGTGGTGTTGTTGTCGGTGCGATTCTCCAGGTGGAAGTTGAGGTCCCCTAGGAGGATGTAGTTGGTGGACGGGAGTGCGTGTGGGCTGATGAAGTCTGCGATGTCTTCGCTGAACTTTGTGCGTGGTCCTGGTGGTCTGTATATGAGGGTGCCTCTGAGGGTGGTCTTGGGGTCGCTGTTGATTGAGAAGTGAAGGTGCTCGGTGTCGGGCAGTGAGTTGTCGGTGTAGGTTGAGATGCGGATGGAGCTCTTGTGGGCGATGGCGATGCCTCCTCCGGTGCGGTTGGTGCGATCTTTCCTGATGATTTTGTAGCCGTCGGGGATGGCTATGGCGATGTCGGGTGCCGAGGAGGGGTTCATCCAGGTCTCGGTGAGGAAGGCGATGTCCGGGTTTGTAGAGTCGATGAGGTTCCACAGTTCAATGGCGTGCCTGTGGACGGATCTGGTGTTGACCAGGATGCAGTTGAGGTTGTTTCTGGGCGAGTCGTTCCTGTTGGGTGTAGTGTGAGTTCGTAGGCAGGTGAAATGGCAGTTGCGGCAGGTGAAGGGTCTGTGGGTCCGCTTCGGGGTGGCGCGGCAGCAGGCCGGCATGCGGCCGGGGTTGAGAGCGGTGAGGAAGGCGGAGTTGTGGGTCAGGCGGGGGAGGCGGGGGTCGCGGGGCCAGGGGTTGTGGCGCTAGGCACGGTCCAGGCGCGGACGGGCGCAGACGGGCTTGCCTTAGGCGCGCCAGCGGCGCGTCCGCTGCGCGGCCTCGCAGCGGCCGCCATTTAAGGGTAGCCGGGGAGGAGGGGTCAGCTGGGAGGCGGGAGGTGGGCGGGCGGGGGAATCTGGAGGTGGGAAAAAGAAAAAAGCAGCGAAAAAGGCAGCAAAAGAACGGCGGCAAAAAACGGCGAGAAGGCCAGGTAAAACTCTAAAGGGAGGGGCTGAGAATGAGGAAGAACGGCAGGAGGGGGCACACGGCACTCAGGGGGACACGCACGGGATACACGGGAAAAAAGGAGGATTCCGGTCAGTCAGTCAGCACAAGCACTCGGGGTACACGGGTAAAGAGGGGGCACACTCGCACACACTCACAGGATGAGAACGGTGAGGAGGGCAGTCAGGGACTGGTGGCGCTGCATGAGCAGGGGAGCGACCTACCCGAGGGTCAGTGGTCGCTACCTCTGCCTCGCAGCGGCCGCCATTTAAGGGTAGCCGGGGAGGAGGGGTCAGCTGGGAGGCGGGAGGCGGGCGGGCGGGGGAATCTGGAGGCGGGAAAAAGAAAAAAGCAGCGAAAAAGGCGGCAAAAGAACGGCGGCAAAAAACGGCTAGAAGGCCAGGTAAAACTCAAAAGGGAGGGGCTAAGAATGAGGAAGAACGGCAGGAGGGGGCACACGGCACTCAGGGGGACACGCACGGGATACACGGGAAAAAAGGAGGATTCTGGTCAGTCAGTCAGCACAAGCACTCGGGGTACACGGGTAAAAAGGGGGCACACACTCACAGGATGAGAACGGTGAGGAGGGCAGTCAGGGACTGGTGGCGCTGCGTGAGCAGGGGAGCGACCTACCCGAGGGTCAGTGGTCGCTACCTCTGCCTCGCAGCGGCCGCCATTTAAGGGTAGCCGGGGAGGAGGGGTCAGCTGGGAGGCGGGCGGGCGGGGGAATCTGGAGGCGGGAAAAAGAAAAAAGCAGCGAAAAAGGCGGCAAAAGAACGGCGGCAAAAAACGGCGAGAAGGCCAGGTAAAACTCTAAAGGGAGGGGCTGAGAATGAGGAAGAACGGCAGGAGGGGGCACACGGCACTCAGGGGGACACGCACGGGATACACGGGAAAAAAGGAGGATTCCGGTCAGTCAGTCAGCACAAGCACTCGGGGTACACGGGTAAAGAGGGGGCACACTCGCACACACTCACAGGATGAGAACGGTGAGGAGGGCAGTCAGGGACTGGTGGCGCTGCGTGAGCAGGGGAGCGACCTACCCGAGGGTCAGTGGTCGCTACCTCTGCCTCGCAGCGGCCGCCATTTAAGGGTAGCCGGGGAGGAGGGGTCAGCTGGGAGGCGGGAGGCGGGCGGGGGAATCTGGAGGCGGGAAAAAGAAAAAAGCAGCGAAAAAGGCGGCAAAAGAACGGCGGCAAAAAACGGCGAGAAGGCCAGGTAAAACTCTAAAGGGAGGGGCTGAGAATGAGGAAGAACGGCAGGAGGGGGCACACGGCACTCAGGGGGACACGCACGGGATACACGGGAAAAAAGGAGGATTCCGGCCAGTCAGTCAGCACAAGCACTCGGGGTACACGGGTAAAGAGGGGGCACACTCGCACACACTCACAGGATGAGAACGGTGAGGAGGGCAGTCAGGGACTAGTGGCGCTGCGTGAGCAGGGGAGCGACCTACCCGAGGGTCAGTGGTCGCTACCTCTGCCTCGCAGCGGCCGCCATTTAAGGGTAGCCGGGGAGGAGGGGTCAGCTGGGAGGCGGGAGGCGGGCGGGCGGGGGAATCTGGAGGCGGGAAAAAGAAAAAAGCAGCGAAAAAGGCGGCAAAAGAACGGCGGCAAAAAACGGCGAGAAGGCCAGGTAAAACTCTAAAGGGAGGGGTTGAGAATGAGGAAGAACGGCAGGAGGGGGCACACGGCACTCAGGGGGACACGCACGGGATACACGGGAAAAAAGGAGGATTCCGGTCAGTCAGTCAGCACAAGCACTCGGGGTACACGGGTAAAGAGGGGGCACACTCGCACACACTCACAGGATGAGAACGGTGAGGAGGGCAGTCAAGGACTGGTGGCGCTGCGTGAGCAGGGGAGCGACCTACCCGAGGGTCAGTGGTCGCTACCTCTGCCTCGCAGCGGCCGCCATTTAAGGGTAGCCAGGGAGGAGGGGTCAGCTGGGAGGCGGGAGGCGGGCGGGCAGGGGAATCTGGAGGCGGGGAAAAAAAAAAAGCAGCGAAAAGGCGGCAAAAGAACGGCGAGAAGGCCAGGTAAAACTCTAAAGGGAGGGGTTGAGAATGAGGAAGAACGGCAGGAGGGGGCACACGGCACTCAGGGGGACACGCACGGGATACACGGGAAAAAAGGAGGATTCCGGTAAGTCAGTCAGCACAAGCACTCGGGGTACACGGGTAAAGAGGGGGCACACTCGCACACACTCACAGGATGAGAACGGTGAGGAGGGCAGTCAAGGACTGGTGGCGCTGCGTGAGCAGGGGAGCGACCTACCCGAGGGTCAGTGGTCGCTACCTCTGCCTCGCAGCGGCCGTCATTTAAGGGTAGCCAGGGAGGAGGGGTCAGCTGGGAGGCGGGAGGCGGGTGGGCGGGGGAATCTGGAGGCGGGAAAAAAAAAAAAGCAGCGAAAAGGCGGCAAAAGAACGGCGAGAAGGCCAGGTAAAACTCTAAAGGGAAGGGCTGAGAATGAGGAAGAACGGCAGGAGGGGGCACACGGCACTCAGGGGGACACGCACGGGATACACGGGAAAAAAGGAGGATTCCGGTCAGTCAGTCAGCACAAGCACTCGGGGTACACGGGTAAAGAGGGGGCACACTCGCACACACTCACAGGATGAGAACGGTGAGGAGGGCAGTCAGGGACTGGTGGCGCTGCGTGAGCAGGGGAGCGACCTACCCGAGGGTCAGTGGTCGCTACCTCTGCCTCGCAGCGGCCGCCATTTAAGGGTAGCCGGGGAGGAGGGGTCAGCTGGGAGGCGGGAGGCGGGCGGGGGAATCTGGAGGCGGGAAAAAGAAAAAAGCAGCGAAAAAGGCGGCAAAAGAACGGCGGCAAAAAACGGCGAGAAGGCCAGGTAAAACTCTAAAGGGAGGGGCTGAGAATGAGGAAGAACGGCAGGAGGGGGCACACGGCACTCAGGGGGACACGCACGGGATACACGGGAAAAAAGGAGGATTCCGGCCAGTCAGTCAGCACAAGCACTCGGGGTACACGGGTAAAGAGGGGGCACACTCGCACACACTCACAGGATGAGAACGGTGAGGAGGGCAGTCAGGGACTAGTGGCGCTGCGTGAGCAGGGGAGCGACCTACCCGAGGGTCAGTGGTCGCTACCTCTGCCTCGCAGCGGCCGCCATTTAAGGGTAGCCGGGGAGGAGGGGTCAGCTGGGAGGCGGGAGGCGGGCGGGCGGGGGAATCTGGAGGCGGGAAAAAGAAAAAAGCAGCGAAAAAGGCGGCAAAAGAACGGCGGCAAAAAACGGCGAGAAGGCCAGGTAAAACTCTAAAGGGAGGGGTTGAGAATGAGGAAGAACGGCAGGAGGGGGCACACGGCACTCAGGGGGACACGCACGGGATACACGGGAAAAAAGGAGGATTCCGGTCAGTCAGTCAGCACAAGCACTCGGGGTACACGGGTAAAGAGGGGGCACACTCGCACACACTCACAGGATGAGAACGGTGAGGAGGGCAGTCAAGGACTGGTGGCGCTGCGTGAGCAGGGGAGCGACCTACCCGAGGGTCAGTGGTCGCTACCTCTGCCTTGCAGCGGCCGCCATTTAAGGGTAGCCAGGGAGGAGGGGTCAGCTGGGAGGCGGGAGGCGGGCGGGCGGGGGAATCTGGAGGCGGGAAAAAAAAAAAAGCAGCGAAAAGGCGGCAAAATAACGGCGAGAAGGCCAGGTAAAACTCTAAAGGGAGGGGCTGAGAATGAGGAAGAACGGCAGGAGGGGGCACACGGCACTCAGGGGGACACGCACGGGATACACGGGAAAAAAGGAGGATTCCGGTCAGTCAGTCAGCACAAGCACTCGGGGTACACGGGTAAAGAGGGGGCACACTCGCACACACTCACAGGATGAGAACGGTGAGGAGGGCAGTCAGGGACTGGTGGCGCTGCGTGAGCAGGGGAGCGACCTACCCGAGGGTCAGTGGTCGCTACCTCTGCCTCGCAGCGGCCGCCATTTAAGGGTAGCCGGGGAGGAGGGGTCAGCTGGGAGGCGGGAGGCGGGCGGGCGGGGGAATCTGGAGGCGGGAAAAAGAAAAAAGCAGCGAAAAAGGCGGCAAAAGAACGGCGGCAAAAAACGGCGAGAAGGCCAGGTAAAACTCTAAAGGGAGGGGCTGAGAATGAGGAAGAACGGCAGGAGGGGGCACACGGCACTCAGGGGGACACGCACGGGATACACGGGAAAAAAGGAGGATTCCGGTCAGTCAGTCAGCACAAGCACTCGGGGTACACGGGTAAAGAGGGGGCACACTCGCACACATTCACAGGATGAGAACGGTGAGGAGGGCAGTCAGGGACTGGTGGCGCTGCGTGAGCAGGGGAGCGACCTACCCGAGGGTCAGTGGTCGCTACCTCTGCCTCGCAGCGGCCGCCATTTAAGGGTAGCCGGGGAGGAGGGGTCAGCTGGGAGGCGGGAGGCGGGCGGGCGGGGGAATCTGGAGGCGGGAAAAAGAAAAAAGCAGCGAAAAAGGCGGCAAAAGAACGGCGGCAAAAAACGGCGAGAAGGCCAGGTAAAACTCTAAAGGGAGGGGCTGAGAATGAGGAAGAACGGCAGGAGGGGGCACACGGCACTCAGGGGGACACGCACGGGATACACAGGAAAAAAGGAGGATTCCGGTCAGTCAGTCAGCACAAGCACTCGGGGTACACGGGTAAAGAGGGGGCACACTCGCACACACTCACAGGATGAGAACGGTGAGGAGGGCAGTCAGGGACTGGTGGCGCTGCGTGAGCAGGGGAGCGACCTACCCGAGGGTCAGTGGTCGCTGATGTGATGTCGCTGATATGATGTCAGCAGTCAGCAGTAAGTGGACTTGAAACATTTCTGAAGGGCAATGGGGTATATTATGGTTCCTGTCAACACCAGGGCAGTGTGCGCTTTATTGGCGACTAGAATGCAAAAACCCAGCACTCTCAAAACAACGTAATTTATGCATTGTGCTGATATGTTGTTGTTTAACCTTTTGCATTGCAGAGTTTAATCCTGAAGACTTATTTTTTAATGTGTTTAAAAATACTGTTCATTTGCAATGTATTGCTGCAGGCTTTCAGAGTGTGTTAGGGTGTGGTCCCTTTCCAGGGCCTTACAGAGACTTTCCCTGCAGCATGCCTGGGTGTGGTTGTGGGCTGGGCCAAGACTCTATAAAAGAGAGCCAGCCCAGCTCCAAGTGCTCACTATTTAGAGGTCCCGGTGCAGAGGAGCAGCTACTTCCTGAGCTCCTGTCCCGGTGGCCTATTTGATCTTCCAGGCCTCTGCCCTTCATTATTCATTGGTGATCCTTGTTCTGGGAGGTAAGACGGTGGTTGGGCTGGCCTCCCGATGCTGTATCGAGAAGTTTCATATTCTTGGCCTAATTCTTTAATGATTAACAGATTACTTTGCGCGCTACCATTTCTTGACATTTGCATGGTGGCTTGGGAATCGGCAAGACGCGCGATTCGTTTCATGCTGATTTGATCTTGTTATTCATTGCGCGCTGCCATTTCTTGACATTTGTATGGTGGCTTGCGAATCGGCAAGACGCGCAATTCGTTTCATGATGATTTAACTTTGTTGTTCATTGCGCGCTACCATTTCTTGACATTTATATGGTGGCTTAAGAATCGGCAAAAGACGCGCAATTCATTTCATGGTGCTTTAATATTGTTATTCATTGCGCGCTGTTATTTCTTGGCATTTACATCGTGGTTTACGAATCGGCAAGACGCACGATTCGTTTAATGGTGATTTAACCTTGATATTCATTGCGTGCTACCATTTCTTGACATTTTACATGGTGGCACTCGAATAGGCAAGACACACGATTCTATCCTCAAGCTTAATTCATGTTGTTCATTGTATGCCACTATTCTAAGACATTTATTAGGTAATATTCGAGTTGACAAGTTGTGTGATTTGGTTCCTGAATCCATATTGTGTTATTCATGGTGCACAATCCTTTTATGGTGTTTACTATGTATATATGAAAATCTGCAATGTGCGCAATTCGTGTTGAAACATTTCAAGAGAACACAGAAGGCCAGAGTTTCTAGATGCAATATTGCATGATCCTAGTATGCATTCTCAAAAAAGGATTCATATGACTGGTTTATAACTTATTCAGAATGTTTTCCTGATTCTCATGTAAAGGAAAGTACTTGAATTTGAAAGTTTCATTTAATCCATCTTGATTTCCTTACAGGTATCCGGCCATCTTGAAACTTAGTCATTTTAAGCCTAATTCTTAGGTTGTTCATGTTTTCAGAATGACTAGGCTTAGAGTCAAAGTCTAGTATTGATTTCATGAGATGTAATTTTCATATTGTGTGTTTTAACCTTTTTCTTACTACAGGTCTCCTTCCCAGCTGTTCCCTTCCTAATCCCCTCTTCCCCTCTTGAACTCTCTTAGCCTCTGTGATTTATCTATCAGAGTCTTGGAGCTGTTCAGTGGTGGACATGTTGGGAACATGCGCAGACCCCGAGGATCTGGTGACTCTGACAGAATAGTGAGCCCACAAATTATTATCCTCCTGGTTTGGGAATGTTCTCAGCATGGCCACGCTGGACGAGTTAGTCAAGGCAATCACCCAGCTCCAGGCAGAGGTGGTATCATCCAAAGAATTGACAACTAGCCTAGCTGAGAGAGTGAGTCAGTTACAAGACAAGGTAGAGAAGAAGGAACAAAGTCCCACAGGTGTGTCTTGGCCAGGTACTTCTTCTCAGACTTCTGGAAGTAATCCGACAAGCAGTTCCCTCAATGTCCCTTCCGCAATTCCTTTAGCTCCCCCAGAACGTTTCTCAGGTGACCCTTTGAAAGCGCAATCTTTTCTGGTTCAAGTGGAACTACACTTCACCTGTAGACCACATACTTTCCCAGATGCCCAGTCCAAAGTAACTTTCTTGTTATCATATCTGTCTGGGGATGCAGCTACCTGGGCAATTCCTCTTGTGCGTAAAGATAGTCCCTTGTTGTACAACTGGAGAATATTAGTTTGTGAGTTTGAGAGAGTTTTTGATCGTAGAACTGTAACACAGTCAGCAGATCATAAATTATTAGATTTACGCCAAGGGAATCAGGACCTAGTGTCGTATTTAGCCAACTTTAACCGGCTGGTTGCCAAGACATCCTGGCCTGAAGAAAAACAAGCGGTCTTGTTTTACAAGGGACTCAAAGAGGAACTAAAAGATATCTTAGCGCAAATCGACCCACAACCTGCAGACTGTCAGGAATTAATAAACCTTGTCTTGAGGCTTGATCATCGTTTAACAGAACATAAAGGAATGCGCAAAAAGACTGAAAAATATTCATGGCGTGTTCATGATAACAGAGACTCAAGAACTCCGAAAGAAAGAACGCCGGAACCGATGGAAATTGGAACCATCAGAAGACCTTCTACCAAAGATGAAAAGGACCTACGCAGAGAAAATGGACAATGTCTTTATTGTGGGCGGAAGGGTCATTTTGCCAAAAATTGTCCAATCAAACCAAAGAGCAAGCAAGGTCCAGTTCAGAAGGTCGCAGCCAATGCACCAGTCGAGTTGGAAAAACTAAAACACCTGAGATGCAGAGAAGGGTTGCTCTTGGGTGTCACCGTGGACCCTTCACAATCTAGACATCTTAAACTGGAAATAAGAGTTTAGGTGAAGAAAAAGATCTATTTCAAAAAAGCTCTAGTCGATTCTGGGGCTACTTGGAACTTTGTTGACGCCCAATTGGTTCATGCATGGGGGATCCCATGTATTGAAAAGAAGACCCCAGAAATCATCCAGGCAGTCAATGGAAAACTCTTGACTGGAGGTCCAGTAACTCTTCAGACTATTCACTTGTCGAGGATTTGTGAAGATAAGAATCAAAGAAAGAAACATAAAGAGAAAATCATCCTTGACGTGATCCATGCTCCCCAATATGGGATTATCCTTGGCTTGCCATGGTTAACTCATCACAATCCAGAGATCAATTGGGCAGAACGAAAAATCATGTTCTCATCTGCGTTATGTAAAGAACAATGTCTCCAAAAGATTCAAGTACCAAAAGTCTGCAACTCTTACATAGCTACTGCCGCGGAGAAAGAAATTCACCTGCCCAAACAGTATTCATCTTACAAAGATGTATTTGATGAGAAAGGAGCAGAGACCGTACCTCCTCATAGATCTTATGACTGTCAAATTGATATAGCCCCAGGTGCGATACTTCCCAACTGTCGTGTGTATGCCCTGTCAGAACATGAAAATCAACATTTACGAAAATACAAAGATCAATTTTTGGAGAATGGTTTCATTCGCCCCTCTAAGTCTCCTGCAGCTTCGCCTTTATTTTTTGTTCCAAAAGCTAATGGAGAACTTCAAACTTGTATCGACTATAGGGGATTAAACAAAGTCACCATCAAGAATAAATATCCTTTACCCCTAATTCCAGTCTTATTGGAACAAGTATAGAGAGCAAAAATCTACACGAAGCTTGACCTTCAAGGTGCTTATCATTTGGTCAGAATGAGAGAGGGTGACGAATGGAAAACAGCGTTCAAGACAAGATATGGCCTTTTTTAATACGCCGTCATGCCTTTTGGTCTGTGTAATGCTCCAGCAGCATTTCAATTTTTCTTGAATGACGTTCTTAGAGAGTACCTCGACATATTTGCCATAGTATTCATCGATGTCATTTGGATCTACTCAGGCAATGAAAACGAACATGTCCAACATGTCAAGAAAATTCTTGCAGCCCTTCGAAAACACCATTTATATTGCAAACTAACCAAATGTGAGTTTCATGTTACCACAGTTGAGTTTTTAGGGGTTATTCTTACCCCTCAAGGTATGGTGATGGCAGAAAAGAAAGTAAAAGCCGTATCTGATTGGCCCATCCCAAAGACTGTTCGTGATGTACAATGTTTCCTGGGGTTTGCAAATTTTTACCGGAGGTTCATAAATCATTTCTCCCAGACAGTGGCTCCAATCACTAAGCTATTAAGAAAGAAAGAAAAGTTTGTATGGTCCCCAGAAGCTGACCAAGCCTTCTCTACTTTGAAGGAAGCTTTCTCCACTGCCCCAGTCTTGACTCATCCTGATGCGAATCGACCTATCATAGTGGAAGCTGATGCTTCAGATGTAGCAATAGGAGCCGTCTTATCGCAACGAAATAAAGACACTGGTCAACTCCATCCTGTAGCTTATATGTCTCGGAAGTTGAACGAAGCCGAACAGAACTATGTCATTGCTGAAAAAGAGCTTCTGGTGATTCGTGACGCCTTTAAAGAATGGAGACATCATTTCTTGGGTGCCAAATACACTGTCACAGTATATACTGATCATCGTAATCTTCAATTCATGAGTTCTGCCAGACTTTTGACTCCTCGGCAATTACGCTGGATGCTGTTTTTTGCCGAATTTGATTTTGTAGTAACCTTCCGGCCTGGTAAAGATAATCACAAAGCTGACGCCTTGTCCCGCCAAGAGTCTACCACGTTGCCTGCATTCCAAGCCTCCAGAGCTATCATTGCTCCTGACAAGGTTCTATGTATCATAAAAACTGAAGATTTATTTGAAGAAATTCGCAACTCTTTCACTGTTGAGAAATGGCAAACATGGGCCCAAGCAGACCCCAAAAGGTCAATCAAGCAAGGACTACCCTTTCACGACGCTCGTTTGTTTGTACCCACTACCAAACTTCGCAAGATAGTGTTTCATTGGTTGCATGTTATACCTACAGCAGGTCACCCAGGTACTCCTAAAACTCTTGAATTGATCCAACGCTATTTTTGGTGGCCTACCCTAACAAAAGATGTAAAAGCAATGGTAAACAACTGCAAAGTCTGTGCTCGCACTAAAACAAGTCATTCAAAACCAAAATGGTTGTTACATCCACTTCCAACCCCAAGTCGTCCATGGGAACACATTTCTTTAGACTTTATTACCGGTCTGCCAGTGGTTCAACAGCATTCAGTAATTCTGGTGGTAGTAGATAGTCTCACGAAATATGGACATTTCTTTGCCTGTAAGAAATTGCCCACTTCTAGTGAATTGGCAACTATTTTACTGAACAGAGTGGTTTGTTATCATGGACTGCCAAAAGTTATCCTCTCCGATCCGGGGTCGCAATTTGCCTCCAATTTCTGGAAGAGATGGTGTAAAACACTCCAAGTGACATCTACACTATCTACTAGTCACCATCCTCAAACAGATGGTCAAACGGAGAGACTAAATCAGACTTTGAAACAATACCTACGTGCCTACGCTGAAAAGGCACTTCATTCTTGGACATCTATGCTCTGGTTAGCTGAGTTAGCCTACAATAACTCGTTCCACACTTCTATTGGCGTTACACCATTTTTTGGTTTATTTGGCTATCATCCTGACACCTTGCTCATCACAATTCCTCAAGAAAGTTCTCTCACTCCAGCTGTGTCAGAAACCATTCAGCATTTGCATCAAACTCAGAAACTGATTCAACAGCATTTAGAAAAAGCCAAACAAACATATAAAAGGCATTATGACAAGAAACATTGTGAGGGACCGCAATATCAACCAGGTGACAAAGTGTGGCTTTCCACAAAACATATAGATTTCAAGAAGAAGCACATATTTAACCCCAAATTCATAGGTCCTTACACTGTCCTCCAGCAAATCAATCCGGTGACCTATAAACTACAGCTGCCCAGATCCTTACGGATTCATCCAGTGTTCCACACTTCCCTCTTGAAGAAGGCAGTCCAAAAGGTCCACCCTCATCCAGCTCCTGTTCTAGTACAAGGGGAAGAAGAATACAAAGTTAAGAAAGTGTTGGATTCTAAACTGAGAGGGCGTAATCTATGGTACTAAGGGCCAGATGTAGGAAAGGTTTAGCGACTTGCAAACGGCGAAAAACGCCGTTTGCGAGTTGCTAAAGCCCATCTGGTATGTAGAAATGCATTTTGCGAGTCGGAACCGACTCGCAAAATGCATTTCAGAGTCGCAAATAGGAAGGGGTGTTCCCTTCCTATTTGCGAGGTCCACTGGTATGCAATTCCATTTGCGACCGTGAAAGCGGTCGCAAATGGACTCGCAGTTACCATCCACTTGAAGTGGATGGTAACCCAGTCGCAAACGGGAAGGGGCCCCATGGGACCCCTTCCCCTTTGTGTCTGGCATTCAAAATAATTTTTCAGAGCAGGCAGTGGTCCAATGGACCACTACCTGCCCTGAAAAATACCGAAACAAAAGGTTTCATTTTTTTTTTCTAAGTGCAGCTCGTTTTCCTTTAAGGAAAACGGGTTGCACTTTGAAAAAAAAAAACTGCTTTATTTAAAAGCAGTCACGGACATGGAGGTCTGCTGTTCCCAGCAGGCCTCCATCCCCGTGAGTGCCCTGAATCGCTATGGGGTCTCAAATTGCGACCCACCTCATTAATATTAATGAGGTGGGTCTTTGCGACCCCATAGCGACTCGCAGAAGGTGTCTGAGACACCTTTCTCCATCCCAAATTGCGACTTGCAATTTGCGAGTCGCAGGGACTCGCAAATTGCAAGTCGCAATTTGGGAAGTTGCTACATCTGGCCCTTAATCTCATGGAAAGGTTCTGGTCCTGAAAGTAACTCATGGGTTTCCGCATCTGATGTTCATGCTCCAGTACTTGTGAGACGGTTTCATCGTCTAAATCCAGGCAAACCATGCCCTAGAGCGCGACTGGAGGAGGGGAGTTCTGTCAACACCAGGGCAGTGCGCGCACTATTGGCGACTAGAATGCAAAAACCCAGCACTCTCAAAACAACGTAATTTATCTATTGTGCTGATATGTTGTTGTTTAACCTTTTGCATTGCAGAGTTTAATCCTGAAGACTTATTTTTAATGTGTTTAAAAATAACGTTCATTTGCAATGTATTGCTGCAGACTTTCAGAGTGTGTTAGGGTGTGGTCCCTTTCCAGGGCCTTCCAGAGACTTTCCCTGCAGCATGCCTGGGTGTGGTTGTGGGCTGGGCCAAGACCCTATAAAAGAGAGCCAGCCCAGCTCCAAGTGCTCAATATTCAGAGGTCCCGGTGCAGAGTAGCAGCTACTTCCTGAGCTCCTGTCCCGGTGGCCTATTTGATCTTCCAGGCCTCTGCCCTTCATTCTTCATTGGTGATCCTTGTTCTGGGAGGTAAGACGGTGGTTGGGCTGGCCTCCCGACGCCGTATCGAGAAGTTTCATATTCTTGGCCTAATTCTTTAATGATTAACAGATTACTTTGCGCGCTACCATTTCTTGACATTTACATGGTGGCTTGAGAATTGGCAAGACGCGCGATTCGTTTCATGCTGATTTGATCTTGTTATTCATTGCGCGCTGCCATTTCTTGACATTTGCATGGTGGCTTGCGAATCGGCAAGACGCGCGATTCGTTTCATGATGATTTAACTTTGTTGTTCATTGTGCGCTGTTATTTCTTGGCATTTACATTGTGGCTTACGAATCGGCAAGACGCGCAATACGTTTAATGGTGCTTTAATCTTGTTATTCATTGCGTGCTGTTATTTCTTGGCATTTACATTGTGGCTTACGAATCGGCAAGACGCGCGATTCGTTTAATGGTGATTTAACCTTGATATTCATTGCGTGCTACCATTTCTTGACATTTTACATGGTGGCACTCGAATCGGCATGACGCACGATTCTCTCCTCAAGCTTAATTCATGTTGTTCATTGTATACCACTATTCTAAGATATTTATTAGGTAATATTCGAGTTGACAAGTTGTGTGATTTGGTTCCTGAATCCATATTGTGTTATTCATGGTGCACAATCCTTTTATGGTGTTTACTATGTATATATGAAAATCTGCAATGTGCGCAATTCGTGTTGAAACATTTCAAGAGAACACAGAAGGCCAGAGTTTCTAGATGCAATATTGCATGGTCCTAGTATGCATTCTCAAAAAAGGATTTCTATGACTGGTTTATAACTTATTCAGAATGTTTTCCTGATTCTCATGTAAAGGAAAGTACTTGAATTTGAAAGTTTCATTTAATCCATCTTGATTTACTTACAGGTATCCGGCCATCTTGAAACTTAGTCATTTTAAGCCTAATTCTTAGGTTGTTCATGTTTTCAGAATGACTAGGCTTAGAGTCAAAGTCTAGTATTGATTTCATGAGATGTAATTTTCATATTGTGTGTTTTAACCTTTTTCTTACTACAGGTCTCCTTCCCAGCTGTTCCCTTCCCAATCCCCTCTTCCCCTCTTGAACTCTCTTAGCCTCTGTGATTTATCTATCAGAGTCTTGGAGCTGTTCAGTGGTGGACGTGTTGGGAACATGCGCAGACCCCGAGGATCTGATGACTCTGACAGTTCCATAGAAAGTGCATCAGTATAAAGTCAGTCTTTGTGAAGAAAGAATGTGGGATTCTGTATGGGAAATTCTGCAATTGCAAGAGCAAACGTGGTAACACAACCATCTTAAATATTGTCAATCGTCCTAATAGTGTTAGCTGGAGGACTATCCAATATTTAATTTCCTCAGTCAACCTATCTATTTGTGGTTGGATGTTTTCGTCCCAAGCTCTCTGAGTACACTCCCAAGTATGTGAACCCTTCTGTGACCACCTAGAGATCTAAGGCCTGAAGAACATATCCAATTTATGGCTGCAAAGGTCAAACTTGACCCTTTCTGATTGCAAAATGTCTTTTTTTAAATGTAGAAAATCCAAATTGAGAATCGGTAACATGTCACTGAATCACAGTGTGGGTTTCAGACTAAATACAGAATTGGTATTTGGGAGGGGCGTATTAAAGGCATTCCTTCCAAATACTGATTTCTTAGCTTATGTATTAATGGTTTGTGACCGAAATTCATTTGCAAAACATTGCAAATAGGAATTAGTCCTCCCCTTTATGAATATAGACAAACACATTTTTATCAACAGGCAGTGACCACTGCCTACTCATAAAAAATGTTTGTAAATTATTCATTTTCTTTTTAACGCATCCTGGTTTCCTTTTAGCAAAACAAGCTGCGTTTACAAAAAAAATTAAAAGCAATCATATTGGGCCTCAATTTGCAATCTACCTCATGCATATTTAGAAAGCAGATTGCATTGATACCTACTATGAATCAGTATTTTGTGAACTAATCTATCAATAAGTAGGTTGGCTCACAAACTACCAGTGAATTTGGTACAAGTCAATGTGTAATTTGCACCCACTTCTACCAAATCCATTTTAGTAGATTCCCAAGAAATTGCAAATTGCACACCGTTATTTGATGCAATTTGTGAATTCGTATTAGGAATTTTTGTACATCAGTCCCCTTGTGTCCACCGTAAATCCCAGGAAGCAGCCTTTATTGGGAAACCAGATGACTTAGTTTTATTGATCTGTAGTGTGAGAATATACGCAAGATCCGCAGTACTCTTTGGCCTGGCAACTCAAGATCTCCCAGGAACACTAAAACATTATTGGTGTTGGGTGCTACATCATCTGTCACACATCTGGACACCCATTCACAGCCCCTCACCTGGTGGTCTATTGTTACCACACAGCCAGGGGATCTATCGCTATTGCAAAAAGCAAAGGGGACAGCGGACAATGGTGCCTGGTGCCTAGCTGCACCATAAAACTGTACAACAGTTGCACAAACTTGCAAAACCTGGGGCCAAAATTTAATCTTTGCAGCAGGAGGAAGATGTAGTCCCGCCCCACAGAATCAATGGCCTACTCAATATCCATGAGAAAGACTGACTGCAGGCCCTGTAACCAGTCTGCTAGGGCCACAGCATTATGAACCCTTCTAATGGTGTGTTGAGTGGCTTGTTTAGGATTAAAGCTAAACTTGTCAAGTTTAACTAGTAAGCCAATAACTCTGCCCAACTGAACTTCTGCATGTGTTTTACCAAAGTATAACAGATCTGTTCCAGACACACACAGAGTTTGTCCCCCGATGCCTTTTCAAGAGTTCCATCAAGACACTCACCACCTTTAGTTTCTAGAATGCCCCAGCTGTATACACTACCTCAGATTTCTTTGGTACCACTGTCACCACCAACTCTAGGAGCAAATCCCCTGGATCTGTTGAGTGTAGCAGAGACATTGAGCATGTAGTTGGCTCTCAAAAAGGTGAAGGCTGAGGAGGAATTGATGGCCAGAGAGTTCAAGAGGGACAAGCTAAGATTAGTTCACCAGGAACAAGAAAAGAGGAGGTGGGAGAGGCAGGAGGATTGGTCCAAACACATAAACTGTGAGAGAGGGAAGAGAAAGAGAGGAGAAACAGAGAGAGTGAGATGGAGAAACAAAAGTAAAAGGAAGGAGAGCTGGTGAGGGAAATGATAGCCCTTGAGAGAGAGAACTTAGGATGGCAACAACTGCAACTCCACTTGGGAGAAGTGACTCTACATCCACTTCAGGCCAGGTTGTGGCCAAGTTTCCAAAAGATCTTGTACATATGTTGTGGATGTTCAGGACATCTTAAAGTGGTTTTGTGAGCTTTGAGGTCACTTGTAATGTGCAGGCTTTGAATTAGGTGTCTAAGGCAGCCACCTTAATGAGGTGCATGCCATTAGGAGGATGCCTGTCACAGACTAGATGACCTTCAAGCAAATGAATGAGGCTCTGATTAGACGGTTTGGGCTAAAGCCAGCTTGGGACCTTCAGAGATTGCTTGACTGCAAGAAGGCGGATGGTGATCCGTTTGAGACTTGGATTCATGGCAGCACTGAAATGAGTGGGTGAGAGGGATGGAGGCCAAGGTCATTCAGTCTTCTCACCAGTTGGAGGGACCCAGATGCCTTCAGACACATTCATGCTAACACAATGGAGTTTGTGCAGGAAAATAGTGTCAATAGGAGGAAAGTGCATGCCCTGGTGGATACTGAAGCCTTCCACACTATGGTTCAGAGGCCTGAAGAGATGCTCCCTGGTACCAAGGATACAAGTATGGTAGCCAGTGGAGAGGGCATGGCGTCCCCACTTGCCCAGTTTGAGATTGAGCTCAATGACAAGGTGGCCATGGTTCATGTTTGAAAAATGGAAAAGCAAAGTGCTGGATGTCTCTTGGGTAATCATTTGATTACCCCTGGCTTGGTGCCAGGACCCTAAGCCTTTATGGCTTGAACCACATCAGCTGTGTGAAACAGAGCACAAGCTGTACATCCTCAGAGAGAGACTGTGATCATTCCTGACTAGCAGGGACCAGGACAAGGTGGTTTGCAGAAAAGGACAGACTCTGGAAAGGGAGTCACCATGGAGGTCATTGGTTCTGCTCCAAAGAGAGAAGAGGATGAGGCTTCTGAAGCGGACCAGGTTCTCGAGTCTTGTTCACTTCTGGAACTGAAGGGTTTAGTAGATGCTGGAGGTGGCTACTCGAGAAGATTTTCACAAAGCACAGGAAGAGTGCCTTACGCTTGTGGGACTTTAGAAGGAAGCACAGGAACAAGTCAGCAAAGGAGTGGTCAGGAAACACTATGTTGATTGGGAGGATGGCCTAATCTATAATGACCCAGTAAATCCCGACCCAGGAACTAGAAAGAGGGTAGTGGTTCCATTGTTGTCACTGTCCTATTAAGTGCCCTTGGCAGGACGCTTTGGTATTAGAAAAACCCAGAATAGGTTGGAACTGTGTTCTTATGAACCGGGATGCACAGAGACACAGAGAAATTCTGTAGAACCTGTACCACTTGCCACACAGATGAGTGGTAAGACAGATGGGAGGACAAAGGCCTTGTTAGTGCCTCTACCAGTTGTAGGTGTTCCATTTGAGTGGTGGGAATCGACTGTTCTGTGCAAGCCACTCACCTGAATTCCAGGCATTCCATTAGGGTGATGACAATTCCCCAATCCCGGTGAGGACTAACGTGACTGTGATGAAGAGTACATTGCCCTCTTGCAAGTCCTCAAGGGGAAGGGGATTTTGGGAAGAGAAAAAGAGAAAATACCACCTTCTGCTTTGTGGACTTTCAATCGGACTGTTGGATCCTGGACTGCGTGTCATGTTGGGGGTCAGAACTTCTGATCTCTCAAAATACTGGGTTCTTGGTTTTTAGGATTCTGGGCTGCAAAAGAATTACTTCATTCATACATTGAACTTGCATAAACATAAATCGTGAAATTATACATTGTTGACACATTGTGCATACGTTTCTATAAAGCTGAACAAGTCTCTTCCTCTTTTTACAATACTTTCAGAGTCTCTGCAGCAATGTCCAAACTCAAAAACAATACAAACTTGACTAATGGGCTTCTTTGTGTTCTGGTGCAATATTTTGCCACTAATAGTTTTGATAAACTTGCTCTATTTCCAATCTCCTAATTCTCAGGGGAGAGTTTGTTACAAGAAATATGTCTTTCCTTAATGTCTGTTTAGCGGTATCTTGAATTCCCACCCAAATGATAAATCACGCTAGTTCTTATTGTCATAAATTATTTAAAAGACAGAGCTCTGTTTTGTTTCATTTAAGTAATTCATCCTTTTTTACCTTGAAATTAAGTTACTTGCTTGAAAATTTCAGAAGAACCTAAACTGGATTTTTTCACTTTTCTTATTTTCTCTCTTTTACCGGAAATATGGGATCATTGGTAGAAGACAAAAAAGGAGAGCTGGGACTCCACAGGAAGCCGACAGCGGATGAGGGTCGCTGGAACTCGACTGGAGGGTGTCTGGAGGATGAGAAATGCTGGAACTCGCCTGGAAGCTGGTCGGAGAACGAGGAACGCTGGAACTCAACTGGAGGAAGGCTGGAGAACAAGGAACTTACTTGTACTGGAACTCGACTGGCTGCAAGCTGGAGGACAAGGAACTTGACTTGACTAGAAACAAGTGAGCAGAGCAATAGGTACGAATCCAAGCAAGGCTTCAGACTCAAAAGCATCCTTAAATAATCAAATGTGCACATGTGCCTTTTGGCAGCTGATTGCTTGTTAAGGAAATGAGCAAGTATCCTCCTGATTGTGGCACTTGTTCAATACAGATCACATTGTGAAGAGCACATGTTGTGGCAGTTACAGTTAGAGCAGGTGGAAAGGCAGTTGATTGCTTGCTAAGGAAATTCGCAATTAGCCTCCTGATTGTGGCATGTGTTCAATACAGATCACATTATGAAGAGCACAGGTTTTGGCAGTTACAGTTTGAGCAGGTGGAATAAAATGTGCATAATCAACAAGCATTGGTTATAATAAATGAGACATTTAACAAGCATTGGTTAGTGCAAACTTGACATTCAAGGATGTAATGAATATACCCAAATAAGTCTGAATGTTGCAAGCAACAGCATCTTAATGTAATTGAGCTCTTGGATCTGTTAGTGTACCCACAACATAGACATAATTGGTCCATTTGTTCCCCCTCACAGTCAGGCAACAAATAAATATTGGTTGTGGTGGATCATGCTACTAGGTACCAGGACAGGGCAGGTAATCGCAAGATCTCTTCTTATGCATCATTGTAAAGGCACCCTCCCTTATGTTCCACTACATCCTTTTGGGGTATCCCTGACCTTTGCGGCCCCCTCAGCTGTGGCGACTTGACGCATTGGCACTGCTCCAATATTGATGCCCTGGGGGACCTAGACTAACAACGCATACAACTCACCCTTGCCATCTTTGGTCTACTGTGGACACTGAGCCTGAGATACAGTATCTGGTCCAGCCCATCCACACTATGGGGGATGGGGGATGGGCACAGGCATGTCACTTGGTTTTATAAAGCCCTCTTGCCTCAATCTACTTTCTCTCTCAACTTCCTGAAGGAGAAGGGAAGAGTGCCCGCCCCGCAATGGGGGCGTTTCTTAAACACCTGCGTAGCCTAGGTCGGCCTGTGTCATGCGCGAAGGCTCACTTGGCGGCGATACGTTTCTTCGCGAAGATAGTTAAATTGGAGAGGCCCCCGAATAGTTTTATCATAAAACAGGCTTTGCGGGGTTGGGCCAAGGGATGCCCGGGTAGCTCTGATGCCAGACGTCCCGTCACCCCTCCTTTGCTAGAAAGTATTTTAGGGGCGCTCCACACCGTCTGCTCTTCACCCGCTGAGGCAGCGCTTTTCGCCGCAGCCTTCACTTTGGCCTTTTATGGGGCTTTCCGCATCAGCGAGTTAGTAGGCTCTTCCAAGGGTGACCACTTGGGGGGCCTACAGCAGAAAGACGTAATGGTTTGCGATGGGGCTCCATACATTATGTTGCGTAAATCAAAGACCGACCAGTTGAAGAAAGGAACACGCATCACACTCGGTGAGGCGCCTGGTTCCCCCTTATGCCCTGTGTTAATCACAAACAATTATATGGCAGTGCGCCCTATGGCTGAGTCTCCGGCCTTCTTTATTTACCCCTGTGGAGACTGCCTGTCACGCTACCAATTCACGGAAGTCTTTAAATTGTCCCTGAAATCAATCGGAGTGGATCACCAAGGATACTCATCCCATTCCTTTAGAATTGGCGCAGCCACGGTAGCAGCGGCAGCAGGCCTTCCAGCGTCCGCTGTAAAAAATATAGGTCGTTGGTCTTCGGAATGTTACAAACGTTACATCAGGCCAGAGTTGGTGTAACAGGGACTGGGTTGCTCGGTGGTGATGTCTCACGCGCATGTTTCTTTTCTTTCAGTCAAATGCCTCAGCGAGTAGTCTGGGTATTGGGGCATTCATTTGTCCGTCGGGCGGCATACCGGTTGCAACAGCTCTGTGGGTCGAAACCGGCAGACTTGCACAACGTGGCTTTTCGGTGGTGCGGCATTGGCAGAGGAGGCATCACCCAGCTGCAAAATTTGGTCGAATTGACGAGAAGTCGAGGGGGACTGCAGTCGAGGGGGACTGCAGTCTCCGGACCTAATCATCATTCACTTGGGGGGCAATGATTTAGTGCGTTTAGGCCAAAAAAACCTTAGGGAGACGGTATTCCTTGAAATCACAAGAGTGGCAAAGCAATTCCCAGGGGCAGCATTCGCCTGGTCACACATGGTTCAACGTCGTAAGTGGGGGGCAGGGATAAGATCTCGAACCATCAATGTGTCAGTTTGCCGGCTTAATGCCGAGATGTCAAAACTCTGCCCAGGCCCTGGGCGCCTATGGAATATCCCCCACAAACTGCTGAAAGGCATGCACATGTTTCACAACGACCAGGTGCATTTGTCTGACGAGGGAACCGATCAATTTATCCGTGACATGTGGGGTTTTTGCCCGCAGCCTCTTTTTGGGTGGGGAGGGCGAAGGACCTTTTGGGCCCTGGTCGCCCTTGTGGCGGAAAGTGAGATAAAAAATGTGACTAGAAACAATAGGAGGGGGTCCCCAAGGTGGGGCCCCCAGGAGGACATCTGGGATAGGATCCTGAAGTTCTGAGCCAACCAGCGGATGTACACACCAGATCAGGGGGTAAGAGACCTCAGATCGCTGGGGGAGAACATGGGGCTCCAGCTCTTGGCTCCCCCCATTACACCCCAGGGCTGATTGGTGTTTGGAGGTGGGGTGGAACCCTAAACTGGAGGACAAGGTACCGGGTAGTCAGGGTAACCGCCCCTCCTACGGATACAGGTGAGACATGGGTCACCTGTGTGGTCCAAATGGTGGTTCAGGACAGGAAGGGATCCTGTCAGATTGGTTATGGTCACAAGTAATTTCTCAGTAACATGTAAATAAAAATGTTTTCTTTATTGAATAACCTTGCTATACTTGCTATTTGATGTTTGGCTTGTTGAAGTTATGAGTTATTTTATATGATGACTTTTTGAAAATAAAAGATACTTCTTCCAACGAGTAAAGCTTGTCGTCTCGTGCATTCCTGGCGGGGGGAGTGTGGGCCGCCTGGAGGCCTCCGGATCCTAGGGAAGAGCGCCTGCCCCGCAGTGGGGGGGCGCGGCCCGTTAGGGGACGGGGCCTCCGAGGCCCTGGGGCACTCCCCCTCCTTTTTTCTCTCTGCCGGGGGTGCTGGAGTCGGCCGGATTTCCGCCCTGACGCCTCGTGAGGCGTTGGGGCGGAAGTCATGCCCAGAGGGCATGGCGTGGGGCCGACGTTCGCCGTCCGTCGGTTCCGGCCGCCGCGCACTGGTGGGGGGCTATTTAAAGGCCCCCCAAGAGGGATAAACCCTTCTTTTCCTGTGTGCGGCGGCGGGACCTGGCGTGCGGCCCGCGTTCACCCCCCACGCCACATGTTTTTAACTCGGGCTCCACGACTCCCTCAGGCGGGGATATAGAAGGGGTCCTAGTGGATATTCGCAATTCCTTGGCGGCCTTAGCACCTACAGTTCAGCCCGGGCCATCACCCACACCGCACCAGGGGGTAGCTGTTCCCACGCCATCGGGTCCACCGGCTGTGGGCTCGGTCGATTCCCGGGCGCAAGATCAAGAGCCATCTAGGCTGGCGTTAATGGAAGTGTCTAAGCTATTGGCCGGTATTAACGCCCCGGCCACCACCGCCCCACCACCCACTACACCATGGGGGGCGGACGGGTCGTGGCAAAACACAGTAGCTGACTTAAAGCACCAGGTGGATTCCCTAGTGGCAGCGCACTCCTCAAATCCGCTGCAGTCCTCGAACAATAGCCCGTGTGTCGCCCCGGCACCAAGCATTTGTCTCTCATCTCCCCCACCGGTTCAGGACGTCCAGCCCAACTCAAGCAAGCTTCCGAGTCCGGACATCCCGGCCAAGGAAGGGACGACAGATTCGTTATTATCCAGACCAGGTAAGCTGGCAGCCCACGTTAGCACAGAAACGAGGGAAAAAATTTGGAAGGGAGACTTCGTGGACATTTTCTCTTTGATAAGGGCTAAAAGAAGGGAGATTGAAGTGAAGGAGAAGGAACATAAATCATCTTCCTATAGTGAAAGAAAGCCAAAAATTGAAGAAAACATCACAAATTGGCTATTTGGCTTTAATGTTTTTATGTCAATCCTGTTGGAGAAAAAAACAGAGTTGGGAACCTCTTTGATTTATTATGCCAATAAGATATTGAAAGCTCAACACACGTACAGGGGGTCCGCCTGGTTGGAGTATGATAGGGATTTTCGTTGGGCGAAAGTAGAGGATCCTTCCATTGGGTGGGATCAAACAGAAGTGAATGTGTGGCTCGAATGTGTTAACAACAAGGTCCCAGGGAGGCAGCCCTTTCGGCCCCAGTTGTCCGGTGAGAAGAAAGGGTCTTGCTGGGCATTTAACAGAAAGACATGTTCGCGTCCCGCAGGAACATGCAAATTCAAGCATAACTGTTCCTTTTGTGGACACCCTTCCCATCCTGAATCCAAGTGTATTAAGAAATCTAAAGAGCGGGGTCGGGACCCCAGTAAACCATCAAATTGATTCTCCTCCCCCCTCCCCGGTCAGGTTAGAAGCGGTACGCCCTTGGTTACAGGCTTACCCTTCTTTGGACGCGGCTTTGGTACTTCTTAACGGTTTTTCCTTTGGCTTCAGGATTCCCGCCCCTAATGTTTCTCTGGTAAACCACTGTAAGAACCTAATATCTGCCTTACAGAACACTTCGGTGGTTGCCAAGAAAATAGAGAAAGAGAGGTCCCTGGGCAGGCTTGCTGGTCCTTTTAGGTAACCTCCACTATCTGGTTTTGTTTGTTCCCCGTTGGGGGTGGTTCCTAAAAAGGAAGCAGGTCAGTTCAGATTGATCCACAATCTTTCAGCCCCTCGGGGGTCATCAGTTAATGACGCCATCGATCCGCAGCTATGTTCAGTTCGTTACACGTCAGTGGATAATGCAGTAGAGAAAGTTAGAGCGCGGGGCCGGGGGTCTATGTTAGCAAAGACCGACATTGAGTCGGCCTTCCGTCTGCTTCCCGGGCACCCCGAGGACTACCATCTGCTGGGTTTTCAATTCAGGGGGGAGTACTACTTCGACCAATGCATGCCCATGGGTTGCAGCATATCTTGCAGTTATTTCGAGCAATTCAGCTCCTTTCTTCAGTGGGTATTCTCACAACGTACGGGACACCGGGAGGTCATTCATTACCTGGACGACTTCTTGATTCTGGGACCCCCTAATTCTGATAAGTGCAGGTGGGCCCTTCAAGCTTTAATCGCATTGTTCGAAGAATTTGGGGTTTCCTTTGGCCCCCGAGAAAACTGTCAGCCCTTCTACTTGCATCACTTTCCTGGAGATTGAAATTGACTCCATGGCTGGGGAGTGCCGCTTGCCTTTAGATAAACTGTTGGCTTTCAAGGAGTCCATTAAGGCTATATTGTCTCAAGAAAAGGTGACCCTGCACCAGCTTCAGGTACTGGTGGGTCAGCTCAACTTTGCACTAAGAATCATTCCCATGGGTCGCCCCTTTTCTAGGTCAATAGCTCGCTCAATGGCGGGGCTAAAAGAAAAACACCACCACACCCGGCTGTCTAGAGAGGTTAGGGACGATCTGAGGTTATGGGATCTGTTCCTTAGGACATTCAACGGGTCGGTCATTTGGCCGCAGAAAGCAATATCCAGCCCTACGCTGGGCCAATACACTGACTCCGCGGGTAGCATAGGCTTCGGCGCAATTTTGGGCCCTTTATGGTGTAGGGCAGACTGGCCTAGAGATTGGGTCAGGTGGGGTTGGACCAAGAATATAGCGTTCTTAGAATTATTCCTGATTGTGGTCGCTGTGAACATCTGGGCAAAGGAGTTCAGGAACAGGGTGGTAATTTTCTGGTCCGATAACATGGCGGTGGTAGAAGTTATTAACCGCCAAGGGGCTTCCTGCCCCTTGGTCTTGCGCCTTTTGAAACACCTGATTCTGGCTTGTCTTCGGCACAACATCACGTTCAAGGCGAAGCACGTACCTGGGGTGCGTAACAACGCAGCTGACGCATTGTCTCGTTCATTAATGCAGGATTTTTTGCGGTATCACCTCCAGGCGAAGGAGAAGATGACGGAGTTCCCAGAATCTCTGTGGAAGATTGGTGCCCTTCCCTCCCAGACTTAGTAGCATCATCCTTGGCCCCACGCACAAAAACAGCTTACGAGAACAGTTTTTTACTTTACAGGCGATTCTTGCATGCTCGGCATATTGCAGAGACATTTTCTGAACCAGCAATGGGGGCATTTCTTAAACACCTGCGTAGCCTAGGTCGGCCTGTGTCAGGCGCGAAGGCCCACTTGGCAGCGATACGTTTCTGCGCGAAGATAGTTAAATTGGAGAGGCCCCTGAATAGTTTTATCATAAAACAGGCTTTGCGGGGTTGGGCCAAGGGATGCCCGGGTAGCTCTGATGCCAGATGTCACGTCACCCCTCCTTTGCTAGAAAGTATTTTAGGGGCGCTCCACACCGTCTGCTCTTCACCCGCTGAGGTGGCGCTTTTCGCCGCAGCCTTCACTTTGGCCTTTTATGGGGCTTTCCGCATCAGCGAGTTAGTAGGCTCTTCCAAGGGTGACCACTTGGGGGGCCTACAGCAGAAAGACGTAATGGTTTGCAATGGGGCTCTATACATTATGTTGCGTAAATCAAAGACCGACCAGTTGAAGAAAGGAACACGCATCACACTCGGTGAGGCGCCTGGTTCCCCCTTATGCCCTGTGTTAATCACAAACAATTATATGGCAGTGCGCCCTATGGCTGAGTCTCCGGCCTTCTTTATGTACCCCTGTGGAGATTGCCTGTCACGCTACCAATTCACGGAAGTCTTTAAATTGTCCCTGAAATCAATCGGAGTGCATCACCAAGGATACTCATTCCATTCCTTTAGAATTGGCGCAGCCACGGTAGCAGCGGCAGCAGGCCTTCCAGCGTCCGCTGTAAAAAATATAGGTCGTTCGTCTTCGGAATGTTACAAACGTTACATCAGGCCAGAGTTGGTGTAACAGGGACTGGGTTGCTCGGTGGTGATGTCTCACGTGCATGTTTCTTTTCTTTCAGTCAAATGCCTCAGCGAGTAGTCTGGGTATTGGGGCATTCATTTGTCCGTCGGGCGGCATACCGGTTGCAACAGCTCCGTGGGTCGAAACCGGCAGACTTGCACAACGTGGCTTTTCGGTGGTGCGGCATTGGCAGAGGAGGCATCACCCAGCTGCAAAATTTGGTCGAATTGGCGAGAAGTCGAGGGGGACTGCAGTCTCCGGACCTAATCATCATTCACTTGGGGGGCAATGATTTAGTGCGTTTAGGCCGAAAAACCCTTAGGGAAACGGTATTCCTTGAAATCACAAGAGTGGCAAAGCAATTCCCAGGGGCAGCATTCGCCTGGTCACACATGGTTCAACGTCGTAAGTGGGGGGCAGGGATAAGATCTCGAACCATCAATGTGTCAGTTCGCCGGCTTAATGCCGAGATAGCAAAACTCTGCCCAGGCCCTGGGCGCCTATGGAATATCCCCCACAAACTGCTGAAAGGCATGCACATGTTTCACAACGACCAGGTGCATTTGTCTGACGAGGGAACCGATCAATTTATCCGTGACATGTGGGGTTTTTGCCCGCAGCCTCTTTTTGGGTGGGGAGGGCGAAGGACCTTTTGGGCCCTGGTCGCCCTTGTGGCGGAAAGTGAGATAAAAAATTTGACTAGAAACAATAGGAGGGGGTCCCCAAGGTGGGGCCCCCAGGAGGACATCTGGGATAGGATCCTGAAGTTCTGAGCCAACCAGCGGATGTACACACCAGATCAGGGGGTAAGAGACCTCAGATCGCTGGGGGAGAACATGGGGCTCCAGCTCTTGGCTCCCCCCATTACACCCCAGGGCTGATTGGTGTTTGGAGGGGGGGCGGAACCCTAAACTGGAGGACAAGGTACCGGGTAGTCAGGGTAACCGCCCCTCCTATGGATACAGGTGAGACATGGGTCACCTGTGTGGTCCAAATGGTGGTTTAGGACAGGAAAGGATCCTGTCAGATTGGTTATGGTCACAAGTAATTTCTCAGTAACATGTAAATAAAAATGTTTTCTTTATTGAATAACCTTGCTATACTTGCTATTTGATGTTTGGCTTGTTGAAGTTATGAGTTATTTTATATGATGACTTTTTGAAAATAAAAGATACTTCTTCCAACGAGTAAAGCTTGTCGTCTCGTGCATTCCTGGCGGGGGGAGTGTGGGCCGTCTGGAGGCCTCCGGATCTTAGGGAAGAGCGCCCGCCCCGCAGTGGGGGGGCGCGGCCCGTTAAGGGACAGGGCCTCCGAGGCCCTGGGGCAGTCCCCCTCCTTTTTTCTCTCTGCCGGGGGTGCTGGAGTCGGACGGATTTCCGCCCTGACGCCTCGCGAGGCGTTGGGGTGGAAGTCATGCCCAGGGGGCATGGCGTGGGGCCGACATTCACCGTCCGCCGGTTCCGGCCGCGCGCACTGGTGGGGGGCTATTTAAAGGCCCCCCCAAGAGGGATAAACCCTTCTTTTCCTGTGTGCGGCGGCGGGACCTGGTGTGCGGCCCGCATTTGTCCCACCCACCCTCTCCTTTATGTTAGTAGTTTGGAAGGAAGTTGGGAAAGTGAGATAAAAAATGTGACTAGAAACAATAGGAGGGGGTCCCCAAGGTGGGGCCCCAGGAGGACATCTGGGATAGGATCCTGAAGTTCTGAGCAAACCAGTGGATGTACACACCAGATCAGGGGGTACGAGACCTCAGATCGCTGGGGGAGAACATGGGGCTCCAGCTCTTGGCTCCCCCCATTACACCCTGGGGCTGATTGGTGTTTGGAGGGGGGGAGGAACCCTAAACTGGAGGACAAGGTACCGGGTAGTCAGGGTAACCGCCCCTCCTACGGATACAGGTGAGACATGGGTCACCTGTGTGGTCCAAATGGTGGTTCAGGACAGGAAGGGATCCTGTCAGATTGGTTATGGTCACAAGTAATTTCTCAGTAACATGTAAATAAAAATGTTTTCTTTATTGACTAACCTTGCTATACTTGCTATTTGATGTTTGGCTTTTTGAAGTTATGAGTTATTTTATATGATGACTTTTTGAAAATAAAAGACACTTCTTCCAACGAGTAAAGCTTGTCGTCTCGTGCATTCCTGGCGGGGGGAGTGTGGGCCGTCTGGAGGCCTCCGGATCCTAGTGGTAGGAGGACAAAAGTACAGTCTTCCACGACTCAGAATGGGCACTGGCCTTTTTCCCACTGTGTCTCCCGCAAAGACAAGCTTAAGTTCATCTAATATTACATCCTTCACAGAGCGAACCTCTCTCCACAGGCAATTAACAGATTTCCCCCTCTGCTAACTCTCTCTGCCCCTGCAGTGGCCTGACTTCCAACATATGTTGTGGTCATGTCTCACTCTGATGCCATATTGGACCAAGGTTGTCGCTTTGGGCTCACCATTACATCTTTTCCCCTAGACTGGGTAAGGTAATGACTACATCTATTCTCCTAGGCGGGGTAGGGTAATAATAGCACTTGGTATTTACAAGCACTCCAAAACTGACAAGGTTACATTCCATTTCACCAACTTCTTCCTCCTCCTGGCAAAACAAATACCTCCTGCTGGAAAGCAGCAACCCCTCCATCTGTTGCAGCCTTGGACTCTGCCCTCTTCAAGTGGGCTGAGGCACAGAGTAAGGCCCTGCATAGGAGGAGTTCAGAGGTTTCTGTAGGCACACCATCACCTCCACCTGGAACACTAAATTGGAGAAGGTGAGGTCAACCTTCAATGCAAAAACATCACCTGATGCACTTACTCCTTGTCTACCCCCTCCGTGTCTGGCGTGGCCCTTCCCTCCACAATGCTGTGAAACCCTTACAGCATAATGCCTTTAAACCAGGTTTACCCTGGCTTGAGCACCCACATCCTCTGATCCAGCCCTCAGCATTGCATCCCACTCCATCCACGTTTTTTCTCATGTCACATGCCAAATTGACCCTCCCCATCCTTCCTTCCCCACTGCTTCCCCTCCATCATGAGACAAATCAACTGATACCTTCCTTGCCGATCTCATGTTCATCCTCTACCCCCAATATTCAATGGATGGTTGTAACACACTTCCTGTTCAAAACCATGAAACTCAGCTGTATAACCCTGCTTGGTCTTTTTTTATGACTTATGTAAAACCTTCAATAAAATGTGTTTAAATAAAAATCAGGGTGACCAAGTGTCAGGTGGGACAGTCCTCTGTAGTCTACCTTGGGCCTGAGGTCAGGAATGGTAAGATTCAGCCACTGCATGCCAAGGCTCAGTCTGAGATGGAGCAGGAGGTGCCTACTGCCCAGGCTGAGTTGAGGGCCTTTTCAGTTCCCACTGAGTATTAGAGGAACTTTGTGGCAAACTATGGAAGTAATGTTGTCTCTTTGACTGTTTTGACCTCCAAGAAGCAACCCAGGAAAGTGATAAGGACTGAATAGTTTCAGAAAGCATTTGAGACGCTACACCTCTACAGAAAGCAGATTTAGAGCTGTGTTAACTCACCTGCATAACAAAGTTGAAGAGCAATGTTTAGACTTTCTCGTAGAGCAAAGAGCCGAATTAAGCCACAGGAATGATGATGGACTTTCCTGCCAATTTTATCGATCTGACCACCCATCCTCTCAGGGTTCGGACTTGGTTCCGGGTGTTTTGGTCTGATTGGGCATCTGTCAGGACGGAAAAGTCCCTTGCATCATGATGGACTTATAGCCTTACCATGAGTGCCCCAACTGCAACGATGTATGGATCTCTGGTGCTGATTACTGTTGTCTTGGGCAAACATGGGTCATGTGTTTGTGCACCATGATATAAGCCTGTGGGCTGTTTGGACCAAGGGATACCCAAAGCACTACCCTCATAGTGGTGGAAGGCTACTGCCTTTACCAGGAGTTAAATAGCATAAACGTGGTGCTGGCAGCATAATGCGTAGAAAGAAGTAGAGGTGAACAGGTCTTTTTACCTGTGTCACTGGAGTGAGGCCTACAGACTCCCTAATGTAAAGTTGCACTGCTCTGTGCTTAACTCATCCTTGGCCTATAATCTAGTTAGTATGTTGTGCTGTGCTATGTGTATGTGTGCCTGTGAATGGTACAATACATGGAAGATTCTGGGTTCCATTTTGGGAGGCCCAGGGCTGATTGAAGGAGATTAGGGAGGTAGAGGAATACCCCCAGACAGTTTCGGCACATCTCAGGACGGAGATGGGGTTAATAAGATAATCCCTATGAGTAGTGCCAAGGCCCTGGGGTAACATTTTGATACACATATCATTGTGGCTGACATCCATCTTTGAACATCTAGACACTCCCATGGCCTGTGTTGTGGGGCTTTCAGATTCAAAGTCAGTCCTGCTGTGACAGACTGCTTTCTAGAGGAAGGGCAGGGCTTAGGAGAGGGCACTTCAAAAGAAAGCAGACCACTAACACAGACTTCAAAGACTCAGACCCTATTTCACATTTGGTGTCTGGAAACAGACTATAAGAAGGGGAGCAAAAGGCCCCCAAAATTGTCAAGTGTCAATCAGCCAGACCGGCTGTGGAAGGACTGGGAGCTCTCCAGGACTGCTGTCTGTGAGTAAGGCTGTAGACTGAGGCCTGCCAGTTCCCCAGCTGGGTGAGGGTACAACATCCAGAGACATCCAAGAGCACCTGCCCCTGGAACCTGGAGCACAAGTGTCTGCCTGCTTGCCAAAACCTGTGATCCCTTTAAGGAAGAGGAGTGCTGGAGGGAGCCAGTTCTAGTGGGGGCTACTGGCAAATGGATCCCTGTAGCGAAGTGTGAGTAGAAGGCTACTGCACCTAACAGGCAGATTTAAGTCGGGCAATTAGACTAGTGCCCATGAGTGGTGTGAGTTGGTGACCACGTATGCCAGAGGGGGCTGCCATGAAGACTGCCATGTCAATGGGGTAGTCGCCCGTGTGTGATGTGAGTTGGCGACCCCTTATACCAGAGAAGGCTGCCCTGAAGAGGAACCTGCTCTATGCCAATCGGGCCGTTGCGCGAGTGAAGAGCAAGTGTACTTACTTATATCTACTACCCTTCCAATGACTCTCCTGCAACCTCTGCCTGAGCTATTCTCTCAGTCTGAGTCCAGTTATCTCCTTGCAGTCCACTTCGAAGCCTCAGAAGTAAGTGTTTCTAGGCCTCCCTCTTTTCCTTTTCCCTTGAGGGTTCCAGGTAAGGTCAGGTTTGGCCTGATGATGTTTGATTCAGGCTTGTGGAGGATGTGACCTATCCAGCCCCAGTGTCTTTTCGTGATTTCTTTATGAGCAGGGAGTTGGAAAGTCTGCTGCCATAGGTTGTTGTTGCTATTGGTGTTTGGCCAGTGGATTTGTAGGATTTTCCTGAGGCAGGTGTTGATGAAGTTATGGAATTTGTTGGTGGTGATCACTGTTGTCCTCCATGTTTCTGCTCCACACAGAAGGACCAATTTTACTTTGGTGTTAAAAAACCTGATCTTGGTTTGCACGTTAAGTCCTTGGAGCACCATATCTTCTTTAGATAAATGAAGAAAGCCCTTGCTTTGCTAATTCTTGCCTTGATGTCGACGTTTGTGCTGCCCTGCTTTTCTTTGACACTGCTCAGGTAGGGGAAGGTTTCAACCTCTTCCAGAGCATTGCCTGCAAGAATGACTGCTGTTGTGCTGGTCTTGTTAGCCTTCAGGATCTTGGATTTTCCCCTGTGAATGTTGAGGCCAAGTTGTTCTGATGTGGCTGCCACAGTGTTGGTCTTCTCTTGCACCTACAGAAGCGTATGGAAGAGTAGGACCAGGTCACCTGCAAAGTCCAGGTCGTCGAGCTGCATCCAAAGTGTCCAATGGATCCCCTTTTTTTACCTTGCTGTGGATGACTTCATGATCTAGTCTATGGCCAGCAGAAAGAGAAAATGCAAGAGCAAACAACCATGGCAGACTCCGATCTTCACTTGAAAGGCTTCCATGAGTTGTCCTCTATGGACTATCTTGCAGGTCAATCCCTCTTAAAAGTTCCTGATGATTCTTATGAGTTTATCTAGTGCACCATAGTGATGGAGGAGTTTCTCAAGGGTCTCAATGTCCACGCTGTTGAATGCCTTCTCATAGTCGATTATGTTGACATAGAGGGGGGGCTGGTTCCATTCCATCGACTGCTCAGTGATGATACACAGTGTTGCAATCTGGTCTGTACAGGTTCTTTCTTTGCTGAAGCCAGCTTTCTGATCTTGCAACTGAGTGTTGGCTTGTTCCTTCATTCTGTTCAGGGTGACTTTGTTGAACACTTTTACTGGGGTTGATAGAAGAGTTATCCCTCTGTAGTTTGCACAGTTACTCAGGTCACCTTTCTTGGGAATCTTGATGAGTTATCCTTCCTTACAGTCTGACGGCCTGTTTTCCTCTTCCCAGATCCTTCCAAACAAGGGGAAGAGCATGTCTACTGATGTTTCAATGTCTGCCTTCAGTGCCTCTGCAGGAACGTTGTTGGGTCCTGCTGCCTTCTCATTTCTCAGATGTTTGATGGCTTGTAGTATTTCTTTCTTGGTTGGTTGATCTGCTGCAGTCAATTGGCAAGTCTTTGTCAGCTGACTGTATGTCTGGTGGAGACTGCGGCACAGGCTTGTTCAGCAGTTCTTCAAAGTGCTACACCCATCTTTGTTGCTGGCCTTCATTACCCATGATTGTCTTCCCAGCTTTGTCTTTAACAGGTCCTTCAGGCGTGCCATTTCTGCCGGAGAGTTTCCTTGTTTGTTGTTTGTCTATAACATAACAATGAAGAGCAAGTGTGGGGACCAAATGTGCCAGAGCGGGCCACCGGAGGAAGACAAGGAGTGCAGCCTGGTATATGCTGTCAACCGTGAGGAAAGGCCACCATGATGACCTGTGTGGACCTATGCCCTGAATGAGGATCAAAGCAAGGAACCACCGCAATTCCCACCCTCTTTGTGGGGAAGATCATAGGAAAATTACCACTGCATCAGAGGCACACCGAGGACACCCAGTAATACTCACCTGAGACAACCTCTGTAACTGCTGTGCCAGCGAAAAAGACGCTCTCAGAGACTTCGGTCAGACAATCCCTGCTGGTGCAAGTAAGAGTGAGCTACAGGTTGGAAGGCCCTGGGGGGACGTCTCTGCCAGATAGCACTTCAGTGCTGGAACACTTTTGAACTTTCTAACAAGAGTCAGAGTGGAACTTCTAAGACTCAGACTGCCACTGGGTCCTAACCTATGTGAACGGGAAATAACCAAGTCAGGAGTAAAAGGCCTCAAACTCCAGTGTTGTCCTGCTTACTAGCATAAATAATACTGAAAGTTTCTACAATATTTTCTGTTTTTATTTTGTATATACATGTACTGATGTCTGATTTTGACGCCTGTTTTTCTCTCAATGGTTGGGGTTCGGAGTGTACAATGAGTAAAAGATAAGCTGTTATTGGCAATTTAAGTCAACTTTATTCAAAGCAAATGTTTACAATTTAAAATGTTGACAATATGCTTGTTTTTTCAGAGGCAATATCTGCAGTGATAATTTAAATAAATTATTTAAAATCTGCATAACTGATTGATGTTACAATTATTATTTCACTATTTCACTCGTTTGGCTGAAATGTAAAGCCCTGTACCGAGTCGCTCCGCCTTTAACAGGTTGTCTTGGTCCTGCTCTTGCTACTGTCTGGATTGGTGGGCTTATGTGATTTTGATGTTTGCTTTAACCTTTTACAACACTCAAATGTTTCTCCAGACCGGGTTTGTAACGTGTAAATACCGGGAAGCAAACGACAAAGCAAAATGCGTACCAACAAAAAGTAATATTATTTCTACTTTTTTCCCAACAGCACTTGCCACCATGGTACACACACAAGGCGAGGGGCATGTCTTTCAGTCCACAAAATGGATAAATAATCGCCAAAGAGCTGAATCGTTAACTATTAAAGACCAAACTCATACACTCACTGCTGACCGAATAAGACATAAACACTTAGCTAAGGATGAGGACCATGACTCAATAGTCAGATCACATCATCACTATCTGAATGTAATGCAGTGACATCCCTGCGCTGTAACGACTGGGGCCATGGAAAAGTCACTAGACTGCAGAACCCATTACGAAACCATACCGATGACAGAACGTGAGCTGTAAAAATAGCAATAACATAGCCTAATAGTTTTCTAAATTAGGAGAAGAGAACTAGAAGCTTGATGTAGACTCATCTTCGTATGTTTTGAGAAAATTGAATAAAAAAATGTCTAATATCTTTCCGTCTCACTAAAGCTGAAATCCCTATGAGGTTAATCTGGGTGCGATGCAATGGATCGACCGTTCTGTGAAAGAAGGTACTACTTGCAAACAAACAAGCTTGAATCAACACAAATGCTTAGCTTTTTTTGTAGCACACAATGATGTTTTTCTTCATAATGCAGTTTGTATCTGGTCAGACGAGGCGTTTTAAAAGCAAAGACTGTCGCTTTAAGAGTCTCCGAGCCAGGCGGCGCCTGATCTTCAAGTGACTTTAGCACGCAGCAGACATCACCTCTCCTTCCTGTCATATTGCAGCAGCTGGGGCGGCTGGAGGCGAAGGATGCACCGGTCCACCGCGAGCAGCACTTTAATATATTGCCTATTTATCAGCAGCGGCCTGTCTAGCGGTGCTCCCGCCGAGACTGCGGTCTTCTCGGCTTTACTATCGATGTGCTCTATGATTTAGAGTTACAGCACCTTAGGGGTTAACTGCAGCTGGAAGGCAGCCAGGGCCTGCACGGGTCAAGTCCATCCCTTGAGCAGATTGGGCAGCCACGCTCAGCTGCATTTTCAGCTTGACTATCTGTACCTGTATTCTTGAAAACGTGGCACACTAATGCAATTTCATTGAAATGTGGGTTACACGCTTTCCCATACAAAGAGAAAAATAAGCAGCCAGTGATCTTGTAGCAACTGTTGCACCATTTTTACAAGTAACAGCATTATTGAAGAAATGAGAGGATCCTTGTGCACATAACTGGTCACAAGACATGGCAGGCTGACTTTAGGAAACAGAAAAGGGTGTGATTTCTCAAAGTTTATGAGGGTAAATGTTTCTTCCTGCTGGGAATTAACGAGTAAATCACACAAAAGTCATGATGAGTAAGACACAAGTACTCACTAACAGAGCTTAACCCCTTCGCTGCCAGACCTTTTCCCCCTCCTGTGCCGAGCCTTTTTTTTGCTATTTGGAGCAGTTCGCGCTTAGGCCCTCATAACTTTTTGTTCACGTAAGCTACCCACGCCAAATTTGCGTCCTTTTTTTCCAACATCCTAGGGATTCTAGAGGTACCCAGACTTTGTGGGTTCCCCAGAAGGAGGCCAAGAAATTAGCCAAAAAACAGTGAAAATTTCGTTTTTTTAAACAAAATTGGAAAAATAGGCTGCAGAAGAAGGCTTGTGTTTTTTTCCCTGAAAAGGGCATCAACAAAGGGTTTGCGGTGATAAAATCACCAGCTTCCCAGCTTTCAGGAACAGGCAGACTTGAATCAGAAAACCCAATTTTTCAACACAATTTTGGCATTTGACTGGGACATACCCCATTTTTACGATTTTTTGTGCTTTCAGCCTCCTTCCAGTCAGTGACAGAAATGGGCATGAAACCAATGCTGGATCCCAGAAACCGCAACATTTCTGAAAAGTAGACAAAATTCTGAATTCAGCAAGGGGTAATTTGTGTAGATCCTACAAGGGTTTCCTACAGAAAATAACAACTGAAAAAGAAAAATATTGAAATTGAGGTGAAAAAAACATCCATTTTTCTCTAAGTTTTACTCTGTAATTTTTTCCTGCAATGTCAGATTTTCGAAAGCAATATACCGTTACGTCTGCTGGACTCTTCTGGTTGCGGGGATATATAGGGCTTGTAGGTTCATCAAGAACTGTAGGTACCCAGAGCCAATAAATGACCTGCACCCTGCAGTGGGTTTTCATTCTATGCCGGGTATACAGCAATTCATTTGCTGAAATATAAAGAGTAAACAATAGCTATCAAGAAAACCTTTGTATTTCCAAAATGGGCACAAGATAAGGTGTTGAGAAGCAGTGGTTATTTGCACATCTCTGAATTCCAGAGTGCCCATACTAGCATGTGAATTACAGGGCATTTCTCAAATAGATGTCTTTTTTACACACTGTCTTACATTTGGAAGGGAAAAATGTAGAGAAAGACAAGGGGCAATAACACTTGTTTTGCTATTCTATGTTCCCCCAAGTCTCCCGATAAAAATGATACCTCACTTGTGTGGGTAGGCCTAGCGCCCGCGACAGGATACGCCCCAAAACACAACGTGGACACATCACAGAAAACAGACCTGTTTTTAGCAAAGTGCCTACCTGTAGATTTTGGCCTGTAGCACAACCGCTACCTAGGGAAACCTACCAAACCTGTGCATTTCTGAAAACTAGAGACCTAGGGGAATCCAAGATGGGGTGACTTGTGTGGCTGGGACCAGGTTCTGTTACCCAGAATCCTTTGCAAACCTCAAAATTTGGCTAAAAAAACACATGTTCCTCACATTTCTGTGGCAGAAAGTTCTGGAATCTGAGAGGAGCCACAAATTTCCTTCCACCCAGCGTTCCCCCACGTCTCCCGATAAAAATGATACCTCACTTGTGTGGGTAGGCCTAGCGCCCTCGACAGGAAACGCCCCAAAGCGCAACGTGGACACAACCAAATTTTTTAAGGAAATCAGAGGTGTTTTTTGCAAAGTGCCTACCTGTAGATTTTGGCCTGTAGCTCAGCCGCCACCTAGGGAAACCTACCAAACCTGTGCATTTCTGAAAACTAGAGACCTGGGGGAATCCAAGATGGGGTGACTTGTGTGTCTGGGACCAGGTTCTGTTACCCAGAATCCTTTGCAAACCTCAAAATGTGGCTAAAAAAACACATGTTCCTCACATTTCTGTGGCAGAAAGTTCTGGAATCTAAGAGGAGCCACAAATTTCCTTCCACCCAGCGTTCCCCCACGTCTCCCGATAAAAATGATACCTCACTTGTGTGGGTAGGCCTAGCGCCCGCGACAGGAAACGCCCCAAAGCGCAACGTGGACACATCACAGAAAATAGAACTGTTTTTAGCAAAGTGCCTACCTGTGGATTTTGGCCTGTAGCTCAGCCGCCACCGAGGGAAACCTACCAAACCTGTGCATTTCTGAAAACTAGAGACCTAGGGGAATCCAAGATGGGGTGACTTGTATGGCTGGGACCAGGTTCTGTTACCCAGAATCCTTTGCAAACCTCAAAATTTGGCTAAAAAAACACATGTTCCTCTCATTTCTGTGGCAGAAAGTTCTGGAATCTGAGAAAAGCCACAAATTTCCTTCCACCCAGCGTTTCCCCACGTCTCCCGATAAAAATGATACCTCACTTGTGTGGGTAGGCCTAGCGCCCACGACAGGAAACGCCCCAAAGCGCAACATGGACACAACCAAATTTTTGAAGGAAAACAGAGGTGTTTTTTGCAAAGTGCCTACCTGTAGATTTTGGCCTGTAGCTCAGCCGCCACCTAGGGAAACCTACCAAACCTGTGCATTTCTGAAAACTAGAGACCTAGGGGAATCCAAGATGGGGTGACTTGTGTGGCTGGGACCAGGTTCTGTTACCCAGAATCCTTTGCAAACCTCAAAATGTGGCTAAAAAAACACATGTTCCTCACATTTCTGTGGCAGAAAGTTCTGGAATCTGAGAGGAGCCACAAATTTCCTTCCACCCAGCGTTCCCCCACGTCTCCCGATAAAAATGATACCTCACTTGTGTGGGTAGTCCTAGCGCCCGCGACAGGAAACGCCCCAAAGCGCAACGTGGACACATCACAGAAAACAGACCTGTTTTTAGCAAAGTGCCTACCTGTGGATTTTGGCCTGTAGCTCAGCCGCCACCTAGGGAAACCTACCAAACCTGTGCATTTCTGAAAACTAGAGAACTAGGGGAATCCAAGATGGGGTGACTTGTGTGGCTGGGACCAGGTTCTGTTACCCAGAATCCTTTGCAAACCTCAAAATTTGGCTAAAAAAACACATGTTCCTCACATTTCTGTGGCAGAAAGTTCTGGAATCTGAGAGGAGCCACAAATTTCCTTCCACCCAGCGTTCCCCCACGTCTCCCGATAAAAATGATACCTCACTTGTGTGGGTAGGCCTAGCGCCCACGACAGGAAACGCCCCAAAGCGCAACGTGGACACAACCAAATTTTTGAAGGAAAACAGAGGTGTTTTTTGCAAAGTGCCTACCTGTAGATTTTGGCCTGTAGCTCAGCCGCCACCTAGGGAAACCTACCAAACCTGTGCATTTCTGAAAACTAGAGACCTGGGGGAATCCAAGATGGGGTGACTTGTGTGTCTGGGACCAGGTTCTGTTACCCAGAATCCTTTGCAAACCTCAAAATGTGGCTAAAAAAACACATGTTCCTCACATTTCTGTGGCAGAAAGTTCTGGAATCTGAGAGGAGCCACAAATTTCCTTCCACCCAGCGTTCCCCCACGTCTCCCGATAAAAATGATACCTCACTTGTGTGGGTAGGCCTAGCACCCGCGACAGGAAACGCCCCAAAGCGCAACGTGGACACATCACAGAAAACAGACCTGTTTTTAGCAAAGTGCCTACCTGTGGATTTTGGCCTGTAGCTCAGCCGCCACCTAAGGAAACCTACCAAACCTGTGCATTTCTGAAAACTAGAGACCTAGGGGAATCCAAGATGGGGTGACTTGTGTGGCTGGGACCAGGTTCTGTTACCCAGAATCCTTTGCAAACCTCAAAATTTGGCTAAAAAAACACATGTTCCTCACATTTCTGTGGCAGAAAGTTCTGGAATCTGAGAGGAGCCACAAATTTCCTTCCACCCAGCGTTCCCCCACGTCTCCCGATAAAAATGATACCTCACTTGTGTGGGTAGGCCTAGCGCCCACGACAGGAAACGCCCCAAAGCGCAACGCAGACACAACCAAATTTTTGAAGGAAAACAGAGGTGTTTTTTGCAAAGTGCCTACCTGTAGATTTTGGCCTGTAGCTCAGCCGCCACCTAGGGAAACCTACCAAACCTGTGCATTTCTGAAAACTAAAGACCTAGGGGAATCCAAGATGGGGTGACTTGTGTGGCTCGGACCAGGTTCTGTTACCCAGAATCCTTTGCAAACCTCAAAATTTGGCTAAAAAAACACATGTTCCTCACATTTCTGTGGCAGAAAGTTCTGCAATCTGAGAGGAGCCACAAATTTCCTTCCACCCAGCGTTCCCCCATGTCTCCCGATAAAAATGATACCTCACTTGTGTGGGTAGGCCTAGCGCCCGCGACAGGAAACGCCCCAAAGCGCAACGTGGACACATCACAGAAAATAGACCTGTTTTTAGCAAAGTGCCTACCTGTAGATTTTGGCCTCTAGCTCAGCCGCCACCTAGGGAAACTTACCAAACCTGTGCATTTTTAAAAACTAGAGACCTAGGGGAATCCAAGATGGGGTGATTTGTGTGGCTCGGACCAGGCTCTGTTACGCAGAATCCTTTGCAAACCTCAAAATTTGGCTAAAAAAACACATGTTCCTCACATTTCTGTGGCAGAAAGTTCTGGAATCTGAGAGGAGCCACAAATTTCCTTCCACCCAGCGTTCCCCCACGTCTCCCGATAAAAATGATACCTCACTTGTGTGGGTAGGCCTAGCGCTCGCGACAGGAAATGGCCCAAAACACAACGTGGACACATCACATTTTTTCATAGAAAACAGTGCCTACGTGTGGATTTTGGCCTCTAGCTCAGCCGGCACCTGGGGAAACCTAGCAAACCAGCGCATTTTTGAAAACTAGAGACCTAGGGGAATCCAAGATGGGGTGATTTGCGGGGCTCTGACCAGGTTCTGTTACCCAGAATCCTTTGCAAACATCAAAATCTGGCTAAAAAACACCTTTTCCTCTTATTTCGGTGACAGAAAGTTCTGGAATCTGAGAGGAGCCACAAATTTCCTTCCACCCAGCGTTCCCCTAAGTCTCTCCATAAAAATGGTACCTCACTTGTGTGGGTAGGCCTAGCACCCACGAAAGGAAATGGCCCAAAACACAACGTGGACACAACATATTTTTTCACAGAAAACAGAGGTGTTTTTTGCAAAGTGCCTACATGTGGATTTTGGCCTCTAGCTCAGCCGGCCCCAGGGGGGGGAAATGCCCTAAAATAAATTTGACCCCCCACCCCCCCAAACCCCCCCTGCCCAGGTGCGACCCTTGCCTACGGGGTCGCTACCGCTGCGTGACATTGGCGCCAAAAAACAAATTCCCGGTGCCTAGTGGTTTCTGCCCCCTTGGGGGCAGATTGACCTAAAATCGACCAATCTGCCCCCAAAGGGGGCAGAAATGCTCTAAATACAGTTTGCCCCCCAGGGAAGCGACCCTTGTCTGATGGGTCGCTCCCCATCTCTAAAAAAACAAACAAACAAAAAACAAACAAAAAAAAAAAACATTTGCCCTGGCGCCGAGAGGTTTCTGCCCCCAGGGGGGGGCAGAAATGGCCTAAAATAAATTTGCCCCCCCAACCCCCCCCACCCCCCCCACCTCGGAGCGACCCTTGCCTACTGGGTCGCTCCCCCTGCGTGACATTGGCGCCAAAAAACGAATCCCCGGTGCCTAGTGGTTGCAGATTGACCTAAAATCGACCAATCTGCCCCCAAGGGGGGCAGAAATGGTCTAAACACAGTTTGCCCCCCAGGGGAGCGACCCTTGCCTGATGGGTCGCTCCCCATCTCTAAAAAAAACCAAACAAACAAAAAAAAAACACAAAAAAAAAATGTGCCCTGGCAACAACAGGTTTCTGCCCCCCCTGGGGGCAGAAATGGCCTAAAATAAATTTCCCCCCCGAACACCCCCCCCGTTCCCCCCCCCCCCCGGAGCGACCCTTGCCTACGGGGTCGCTCCCCCTGCGTGACATTGGCGCCAAAAAACAAATCCCCAGTGCCTAGTGGTTTTTGCCCCCTTGGGGCAGATTGACCTAAAATCGACCAATCTGCCCCCAAGGGGGGCAGAAATGGTCTAAACACAATTTGCCCCCCAGGGGAGCGACCCTTGCCTGATGGGTCGCTCCCCATCTCTAAAAAAAACCAAACACACAAAAAAAAAAAACACACAAAAAAATTTGCTCTGGCAACAAGAGGTTTCTGCCCCCCCTGGGGGCAGATCGGCCTAATAATAGGCGATCTGCCCCCAGGGGGGGCAGAAATGGCCTAAAATAAATTTGCCCCCTGAACCCCCCCCCCCCCCCCCCGGAGCGACCATTGCCTACGGGGTCGCTCCCCCTGCGTGACATTGGCGCCAAAAAACAAATTCCGGTGCCTAGTGGTTTCTGCCCCCTTGGGGCAGATTGACCTAAAATCGACCAATCTGCCCCCAAGGGGGGCAGAAATGGTCTAAACACAGTTTGCCCCCCAGGGGAGCGACCCTTGTCTGATGGGTCGCTCCCCATCTCTAAAAAAACAAACAAATAAAAAAAAACAATTGCCCTGGCGCCTACAGGTTTCTGCCCCCCCCCCCGGGCACAAATGGCCTAAAATAAATTTGCCCCCGAACACCCACCCCCCGGAGCGACCCTTGCCTACGGGGTCGCTCCCCTTGCGTGACATTGGCGCCAAAAAACAAATCCCCGGTGCCTAGTGGTTTCTGCCCCCTTGGGGCAGATTGACCTAAAATCGACCAATCTGCCCCCAAGGGGGGCAGAAATGGTCTAAATACAATTTGCCCCCCAGGGGAGCGACCCTTGCCTGATGGGTCGCTGCCCATCTCTAAAAAAAAAAAAAAAACACAATAAAAATATTTGCCCTGGCGCCTAGAGGTTTCTGCCCCCCCTGGGGGTAGATCGGCCTAATACCAATAGGGCGATCTGCCCCCAGGGGGGGCAGAGATGGCCTAAAATAATTTGCCCCCCCCCACCCCCCACCCCCCGGGGAGCGACCCTTGACTACAAGGTCGCTCCCCTTGTGTGACGGCACAAAAAAAAGATCCCTGGTGCCTAGTGGTTTCTGCCCCCCTTGGGGGCAGATTGACCTAAAATCGGCCGATCTGCCCCCAAAGCGGGCAGAAATGGCCTAAATACATTTTGCCCCTCCAGGGGAGCGACCTTTGTCCAAGGGGGTCGCTCCCCATCTGTAAAACAGAAAAACAAAAAAATCCCTGGTGCCTAGTGGTTTCTGCCCCCCTTGGGGGCAGATCAGCCGAATCAAAATAGGCTGATCTACCCCCCGCCCAGGGGGGCAGAAATGGCCTAAAATAATCCCCCCCCCCCCAGGGAGCGACCCTTGCCTAAGGGGTCGCTCCCCTTGCGTGAAATTCACGCAAAAAAAAACTCCCTGGTGTCTAATGGTTTCTGCCCCCCTTGGGGGCAGATTGGCCTCATCAAAATAGGCCAATCTGCCCCCAAGGGGGGCAGAAATGGCCTAAATATAATTTGCCCCCTAGGGGAGCGACCCTTGTCTAAGGGGTCGCTCCCCACCGAAAAAAAAAAGAAAACATAACAAAAAGAAAAAAAGAAAAAAAAGATCCCTGGTGCCTAGAGGTTTCTGCCCCCCCTGGGGGCAGATCGGCCTAATAATAGGCCGATCTGTCCCCAGGGGGGGCAGAAAAGGCCTTCCCAAAAAAATGCCCCCCCTGGGAGCGACCCTTGCCAAAGGGGTCGCTCCCGTTGCGTGAAATTCGCACGCAAAAACAAACTCCCTGGTGTCTAATGGTTTCTGCCCCCCTTGGGGGCAGATTGGCCTCATCAAAATAGGCCAATCTGCCCCCAAGGGGGGCAGAAATGGCCTAAATATATATTGCCCCGTAGGGGAGCGACCGTTGCCTAAGGGATCGCTCCCCACCTAAAAAAAAAAGAAATCATCACAAAAAACAAAAAAAAATAAAAAAAAGGTCCCTGGTGCCTAGAGGTTACTGCCCCCCCCGGGGGCAGATCGGCCTAATAATAGGCCAATCTGCCCCCAGGGGGGGCAGAAAAGGCCTTCCTAAAAAAATGGCCCCCCCGGTCGCTCCCTTTTGCCAATTTCACTGAAAAAAAAAAAAAATCCTTGGGTCTAGTGGGGTTTCAAAAGCCGGATTGCAAGCAATCCGGCTTTTGAAACCTGTGAGAGACTTCAAAGGGAAGGAAATACATTTCCTTCCCTTTGAAGCCTCTCAGGGCCTCCCCCATGGGATTGAAAAAGAAATGCAAAAGCATTTCTTTTTCAATCGCGCTGGAAGCTCTGCTTCCAGCGCGATGGGGGAGACCCTGTGACTAATCAGCGCGCGCTCGCGCGCTGACGTCACAGGGGGGGTTGGGGGGGTCAGGAGTGGGAGGGGAAGGGCTTCCCCTTCCATCCCTGACTTGGGGGGGTGGGGGGGAACCCCACAGAGGGAGCGAGAGCGCTCCCTCTGGGCTCTGTGCACAGGACGTAATGGTTACGTCCTGGGCACAGCAGCACTGTGCCTCAGGACGTAACCATTACGTCCTGGGCACAGAAGGGGTTAATGGATCAGCTCTAGCGTGTAACAGAGTGAACTATCAGTGCCTGGTTCTAACGCTTCGGATTCCATTCTCAGGTCAATGAAGGTATTTCCAATAGATTCCCACAGGCAGAGTCAACTGGCGGGTAATATTCTGCAGGCCAATTTCACCAGACATTCTCAAACCCAAGAACGTCTCAATAAATGTACTTTTATTGCTCTCACAAGGGTAGTGTCCCTACTGAGCGAGCCGCCAAAGCACTTAGGGCAAGCATCCTGCCTACATTATTAGCTTTAGAAGTAGGACTGATCCCTCATCAAAACTCCTCCCTCACTGAACAAGTCATCACCTCATCTTAGCATGCTCTTTTGTCTATTAAATAAACCCCCCTTTGCTAAACTAAACCCTGTTGATATACCCGGCCACCAGTGCCATGATAACGTAAACCTCATAACTCAGTAAAAATGAGCACCTATCTAATGCACGCCAAATGATGTCGCTCCAAACGAAAGAAAATTCACCATTTTAGCTCTCATCATTTACCGTAATAATCTGTGCTGTGTGTGGTATCCTCGTGAGGGCATTCGAGGAACGAGGAGAATGTGGTGAGAGAATGTGAAGTGACGTGGATGTGTGGAACGCGTGGAGAGAGACGTTGGGACGGACGAGGAAGTTTGAGGCGGAAGAGTCGTGGTTGGCAAAGGGCTTTATAAGAAGCTTTGTTGTTTGTTCAATAAACATCTTTGACCTTCATCGGTGTGTCTTTGGTGTCTACGTCAACTCGCTACCAACCGGATCCAACATTGGCGACGAGTGACGTGCGGGCGGTGGAGGCCGCACCGTAGGACTTCAGTCTGCTGAGCCGGCACCATTGGACTTGGGTTTGCTGAGCCCTAACAACATGATCGGGCCATAGTGATTTGTACTGTTTACAGAGGGCGCGGCTAAAGAAGCTTTAAGGTGCGATCAAACAACTTGTTAAAAACTGGCATTGATTGCGGAAAGGAACTCTCGCACGCTTGGCAAAAGTTGCCACACGTCCCTCTCTGCAGTGTTTCCGCGTGCGCCTGGCAACAGTAGCCACATGGGGGGTTATTCTAACTTTGGAGGAGGTGTTAATCCGTCCCAAAAGTGACGGAAAAGTGACGGATTTACCACCAGCCGTATTACGAGTCCATTATATCCTATGGAACTCGTAATACGGCTGGTGGTATATCCGTCACTTTACCGTCACTTTTGGGACGGATTAACACTCCTCCAAAGTTAGAATAACCCCCATGTTCCTCTCCTGGGAGTTTCCTGACAATGGCTCTCGTCCTTCTCTCGAGTGTCTCCTGACAACAGAGGCATTCAGCAAAACGCCTTCAGCGCATGGGGAATGCGCGCCTGGTACCTGATTCAGCGTTTATTCATCAGGTGTTTCCTTAGCGATGGTGGTGCCATGAAACACGTTTAAAGGGCCCACAAACATTCTTCTTTCCCCTTTGAGTGTGCACAAGGAACAGTTTAACAGGAACACGTTTGAAGGCCCAGGAACATTCTTTTTTTCTCTTTGTGTGTGCACAAGGGATAGTTTAACAGGGTGGTCCGTCATAAAAAAAGAGACTCTTCAAGGATCGCACACCTTTTCCCAATTAATTAATACATTTAATTGTTCGCAAAGCGGTAGTACAGTTCACTGTGGCATCATGCAGAATGTACCAGCTGCACCATTTTTCCTCTCCTGGTGATCCCCCCATTCCACGGCAAAAATGGAAAAAGGTTTTCAACATTTATGCTAGGGTGTGTGTAAATTCGTTGAGTGCGGAGAGGAAGACATCTTTATTAATGCACTGCTTGGGCACTGAGGGCCAGGAAATCTTTGAAAATCTCCCAGATCTGTCGGATACTGACTGCACCGGCCTCAATGAATTTGATATTTGTGCGAAGAAATTAGACTTGCATTACTTACCGAAAGTAAGCACGGTTCTTGAGCGGTATCAGTTTGGGAAGAGGATGCAACGTCAAGGAGAAACGGCGGAACAATATATCACAGAACTCAGAAGACTTGCTTCTACTTGTGCGTTTGCTAACTCCTATGAGGAACGTTTGAGGGATCAATTCCTGCTGGGCTGTTCTCTGGAGAAAGCAAAAGAGTGCATGTGGCAAAAGGACAACCCATCCCTGGATGAAGTCTTAGTTATAGCTAAAACCTGTGAGCACTCTAGGAAATGTGTGGAAGTTCTTCGCAAAGACACTACTGTATCTGACACAACAAAGGAAGAAGGAGCCATCGTGAAATCTATACAATGTACCCATGGTGACAATAGATATGGCGCTGAATCTGTAAAGCCAAAGAAAACATTTTCTGGGAAATGTTTTAGGTGTGGGGGCATGGGCCACATGGCCAATAACAAAGAGTGTCCTACTTGGAGAGTGGTCTGTAGAAACTGTGGTAACACCGGACATCTTGCTAAGTGTTGCAGGTTAAAAAATAACAAAGGGAAGATAAGGGAGGTATAGTGTGAAAGTGATGCAAGTGATGCAGATGTCGTAAATGTCGTGCAGGTTCTGCAAACAAAAGTTGGCCTCTCTGATGGTCCTGTGGAATCCATTTTAGTCAATGGTAAACCAATCAAAATTCTCTTTGATTCCGGGGCAAAGATAACTCTAATACCAAAAACATTCTATGACCGGTATTTAAGGGGAACGGTTAACTTATTTAAACCAGATGTGAGACCTAAAGGTTGTGGAGGGGAACCAGTCAAATTGCTGGGGTACTTATGGGGAAGTATAGAACTTAAGGGACGTCTCATTCCAGCAAAGGTGTACATCTCCATAAAAGGGGATTCCTTAATTAGTTGGTTTCACCAACGTGATTTACGAATTTTGCTAGATCCTATTGGAGACCCGCCTGTTAGGCTTAAAGACAACCCAGTAGTTCAATCTGTCTCTGAGAATGTGAGTGAATGGATGAATGCATTTCCAGATGTGTTTAGTGAGAAATTAGGCTGTCTCAAGAATTATGTACATCAGATTAGACTTAAGCCTGGAGCGCTACCCAGGTCAGCGAAAGTGAGGAACGTTCCATTGTTGGTGAAAGAGAAGATGAAAGCTGAAATTGATAAACTGGTCATGAATGGAATCATTCAAGAAGTTGAAGCATCGAAGTGGGTGGCGCCAGTAGTCATGGCAAAGAAAGCTAATGGGGAGGCTAGGCTCTGTATGGACCTTAGAGATTTAAACAAATCTATCATAATAGATCACTATCCACTCCCAAATAGAACGGAGTTGTTTTGCTCTCTTGGTGGGGCAAAGCATTTATCAACTCTAGATTTGACTTCCGCCTACCATCAGATAAAGCTGCATAGTTCCTCCCAGGACTTGACCACTTTCATAACGCCGTTTGGCACCTTTAAGTTCCTTAGGATGCCGTTTGGATTAATTTCAGCGGCGGCGGTGTTCCGGAGGGCCATAGAAAGAATTTTAAAAGGCGTGGAAGGAGTGAAAGTGTACCAAGACGATCTCTTAGTCACGGGGACCAGCTTAGTGGAACATAACGAAAGACTAAGGCTGGTTTTAGAAAGATTAAGTATCAATGGTCTAACACTAAAAGCTGAGAAATGTAGGATCAACATTCCTAACATTGAGTATTTGGGTCATGAAGTTTCAGAAAAAGGGATTCGCCCCAAGGCTAGTTTAGTTGGCACAATAAAAAACCTGCCTAGTCCACATAATAAAGAGGAACTTGTAAAGTTTCTCAGGATGGCGGAGTTCTACAATAAATTTGTCCCACGATTTGCTGTAAGGACATATAGGCCCTCATTCTGACCTTGGCGGGCGGCGGAGGCCGCCCGCCAAAGTCCCGCCGTCAGGTTACCGTTCCGCGGTCGAAAGACCGCGGCGGTAATTCTGACTTTCCCGCTGGGCTGGCGGACGGTCGCCTTCAGACCGCCAGCCAGCCCAGCGGGAAAGAGGCTTCCACGGTGAAGCCGGCTCGGAATCGAGCCGGCGGAGTGGAAGCTGTGCGACGGGTGCAGTTGCACCCGTCGCGTATTTCACTGTCTGCGCAGCAGACAGTGAAATACATGTAGGGGCCCTCTTACGGGGGCCCCTGCAATGCCCATGCCAGTGGCATGGGCACTGCAGGGGCCCCCAGGGGCCCCGCGACCCCCCCTACCGCCATCCGGATCTCGGCGGTCCGACCGCCGGGATCTGGATGGCGGTAGGGGGGGTCGGAATCCCCGCGGCGGTGCAGCAAGCTGCGCCGCCGCGGAGGATTCAATGGGGCCGCGGTACACTGGCGGGACCCCGCCAGTGGTGCCGGTCCGACCGCGGCTTTACCGCCGCGGTCGGAATCCCCATTGGAGCACCGCCGGCCTGTCGGCGGTGCTCCCGCGGTCCTCCGCCCTGGCGGTCAAAGACCGCCAGGGTCAGAATGACCACCATAGTATGAAACAGTTATTAAAGAAAGGGGCGGACTTCAAGTGGGATCAGGCATGCAAGAAGGAGTATCAGGATATCAAGATCAGTCTGGATGAGGCAGCAGATTTAGGAAGTTTTGATGCACGTGATGAAATAATACTGATGACAGATGCCAGCGCCAAAGGGCTAGGAGCGGTCCTTTCTCAAACGAGACAAGGTCAATCTCAGACAATACTGTTCGCATCGAGGTGTTTAAAATGGGCAGAATTTAACTACTCTGTAGTCGAAAAAGAGGCTCTTGGTGTATTCTGGGCTGTGAGAAAGTTGAGAAAGTTTTTTGGGGGGCACAAGTTTCAGATAATAACTGATCACAAACCTCGCGTAGAGGTATTTACGAAAAAGGGTATTGACATGATCTCACATAGGATCAAGAAGTGGGTAGTGGCCCTACAAGAATTTGAGTATGTAATTTGCTATATGCCTGGAACATTAAATGTTCAAGCTGATTGTCTCTCTAGACTATGTGTAGACACAGGAAAGGATGAGGAGGCTATTGACGGTGGTTGTTTTGCAGACATTGCAACTGATGAAGATATAAGGGTATGTGTTGTTACTGGAGGGTTGATCTCAGAGTCTGTGTGGGAGGAAGAATTGTCAAAAGACGCCATCTTTCAGGAAGTAATTAACAAGGTAAAAGGTGGCTGGGGTGTGAGAGAGGGTCTAGTTGAAGAATTGGTGGGTTATTGACAAGTCAGGAATGAGTTGTCAGTGGGGGAGGGGCTGCTGATGAGGGGCAGCAAGCTAATACCGCCAGCAACCTTAAGAAAGAATCTGGTTGATCAAGCCCACGCGAGTCACATGTGCATCTCTAAAACAAAGGAGAGACTAAGGAACGCCTACTGGTGGCCAGCCATAGATATGATGGTGGAGAGAGAAGTGAGGAATTGCCATATGTGTGCGCGCTCTGATAAAGTGTTAAAGAATAGAACTCAACCTATGGTCATAAGAGAGGAGGCTGCTGGTTCCTGGATTGATATAGCTTTGGACATTTTAGGCCCAATCCGACATAAGTCCATTGATCGATACATTTTGTTCCGTATTGACATGTACTCGCGTTGGCCTGAAATTAAATTTGTGAACTCAGTTGAGTCGAAAGACATAATTGATTTTCTGGATATCTTGTTTGAGAGAGAGTGTTTTCCCTCTACTCTATTGACAGATAATGGGGTACAGTTTATCTCTGAATCAACTGAGTTGTTTTTAAAGGAAAGGAACATTAGACATAAAAGAACTTCTCTCTATCATCCAGAATCCAATGGAGTTGTTGAACGCTTCATAAAAGTACTAAAAGAGTGCATGCAGTTGGCATATGTTAATGAGGTTGAGTGGGAAGGTGAAGTGAGGAAGAAAGTTTGTGAGTATCATTTAACACCTCATTCCACTACAAGGGAGACTCCATTCCAATTGTTCAAAGGGAGGGTACCATGCAGTGGGATTGAACCCAGGTGGGTAATTGAGAGACAGAAAGAGTTTGATGATCGGGTTGATGATATTGATGGTTGGAGAGAGAGAGAGAGAGAGAAGAAAAAAAAAGAAGGAAGGTAAGATATGATGTACGAAAGGCTGTAAAAAAAACTGTGCTGCATGAAGGGGATTATGTCAAAATTAAATCTCCAAGAAAGGAAGGGAAACTGTCCAAATTCAAGGGACCTTTCAAAGTCATAAAGCTGTTCAAGAATGCTGTGAAAACAGACGATCACCGGATTTGGAACCTGAATAGGATTACCAAGTGTGTTGGACCTCGGGTGGTTGCACCAGACTCTCATATCACCTCGCCAAAAATTGTCACACAAGACACTCGCACCATTCCATGTGCTTCGAAGTTGCGAGATCCAGCGGAGACTCGGTTAAAATGAAATATAATAAGACCGTCCTGGCTCAGAGACTATGTGAAGTGATTACTGCAAAATGTTGGGCTTGGGTTTATGCTGGGCAATTTTTGGTAACTATGTAAAGTCACGCCCATACAAAATTGTGTGTTAAGTCTATGTAGGGCAAAAGGTTGTAGAGTTATGTTTCAGCTTAAAGTTCGTTATAAGGGAGGTGGTGTGGTATCCTCGGGAGGGCATTCGAGGAACGAGGAGAATGTGGTGAATGTGAAGTTACGTGGATGTGTGGAACACGTGGAGAGAGATGTTGAGACGGACGCAGAGGTTTGAGGCGGAAGAGTTGTGGTTGGCAAAGGGCTTTATAAGGAGCTTTGTTGTTTGTTCAATAAACAGCTTTGACGTTCATCGGTGTGTCCTTGGTGTCTACATCAAATCGCTACCAACCGGATCCAACACTGTGCAAACAGCATTACAGTAAATCATGTCCCACAAACAGTGTAAATTCCAGCACAATTTTTTGGTGTAAAACTATCTATTGATTTTTAAGATCTACAAAGCATTGGACTCCCCTGCATCCAGCAGCTGATGAGCTACAGCATATACCATGCTCTGGTGTCAACTGATAGAAACAGCCCTCCACGTCCCCTCTCCCGCCTCCCTCTTCAGTCACTTGCCAGAGAGCTGGTCTACCAGCCAGGAGAGAACTCTCCATCTTAATATCCGTCCCTAAGATGACCTTTCCCTTTATGTCAAATGTGATCATCGTGACTACCATTGTGTCTTATCATCCCAGTCAATTTGTAGTGCCATTAGGTATCCAGGAATGGACAGCTCCCTAAATTCAGAGGATAAGGAGGACAGAAGGGTACCCACAACTCTTCAAAGCCTTCCACCTTCTTCTGCTCCAATGTACATTGTCATATTTTCCATAGCCAAGAGATAATAAAATTGATGACAATACTCTCCAATATCTGGGCCTCAATTAACATCAGAGAGCTGTGATCCCTTGTTTGACTGCACAGAGGGCTCAGTTATGTGTTTCCCTCTGTGTGGGTGCAAAGGAAACCTTTGGTTCTGAGGTAAGCCTAACAGTTTGTACAATAGGAATCTGGGCACAGCAGAGTGAGGTGTTTTGCGCATGGCTGTAAGAACTTTCGCCCAGTATCTATGTGGTGCCATTATTGTTGGACCAGTGTTCCACTTTCCCTGCAATCCATCAACCATCACTCCTCCAGCAACTATCCCATTGATTTATTCTTGCTGGGGTGTAGGACCAATAGAGCATTGCTTTTGAGCATTGCCTCCCTCGCCTCTGTGCTCCTACAGTTTCAACCCAGTTCCCACTCCCATCACCCCTGAGTGTTGGACCTCCCCCGACAGAAATCCCTAAGAATAGTTTATACAGCTTAAATACCAATTTTTTCTCTTACTCCTTTATCAAAAGCCACTTTTCTACATTTGTTATGTACCTTGGGGAATACAGTTTAATGGACAGCTGGAGGATCCGGTGTCAGATCTGAAAATACCTGTAGTTCACTGTCTTCGAGGGGCAAAATTATTCCTCTGTGCCAACAAATGTTTTGCTGCCCGTGTCCACAAAGATGTCCACTGATGCACACTGTCTGTTGCCCCATTTTCTGAATTGTGTTTAGTCTAATGCTGAAGAAATATCAGGAAAGCCTGCAATGACAGGGGTGAAGGGCAACAGGGCTGTAGTGAGACCTAGTTTAGGTGCCAGTTAATCCCACACTAAAAGTGTGGGCCTCATGACTAGGGAGGAATAGAGACCCACTACTGTGCTTCCTAAGTATTTTCCACAGTATTTTCCAGGTGTTAATTGCTGCAGTGGTTTGGCCAACAAAAATCTATTGCTTCTTAGGTTCCTGTCTTCCTCATTCATTCAATCATATACTTGAGGTGGGATGTCTGATAGAATTTAGACAGCTCAGGTCCCGAGACCCCCATTCCTCAGCTGCAGGGAGATTAGATGCTTAGCTACTCCTAAACTTTCACTCACTCCTACAAAATCACCAATACTATTCTGACATTTAGCTATCAGGATGTTTTGCACCCCTTTAGTGTCATTCTACCCCAAATACAGGCAGATGTTCTCCTCCAGCTTGTTGACAAATAGCTTATCCTGTAGGAGTTTGTTAAAGAGTCTCCGTCTTCCACCACTCCCAGGAGCGGTTGGCAGGGCAATACTGACCAGCACAAGCATGTGATCTAAAAAGGCTACATGAACAATGCTGGAATGTGTCACAGCAAAGAGTAGGGAAGAGGACAGCAGAACATGCACAAGTCTCACATAGATTTTATGTGTGGTTGAGTAGAAGTTATCTTGATATGGTGTCCACGTTAGTCAATCTCATGTAGGTTTTTATCTTTATACCTATCCATAACTAGCCTAGAAATAGCCTACAATGACAGTTCATTCTGCCTCTTTGTAGGAAGGTAGCCTCTTTCTAGCCTTGTTACCCCCACTTTTGGCCTGTTTGTGATTATATGTCAGGGTGTTTTTACTGTCTCACTGGGATCCTGCTAGCCAGGGCCCAGTGCTCATAGTGAAAACCCTATGTTGTCAGTGTGTTTGATATGTGTCACTGGGATCCTGCTAACCAGGACCCCAATGCTCATAAGTTTGTGGCCTATATGTGTTCCCTGTGTGGTGCCTAACTGTATCACTGAGGCTCTGCTAACCAGAACATCAGTGTTTATGCTCTCTCTGCTTTTAAAATTGTCACTACATGCTAGTGACTAATTTTACAAATTCTCATTGGCACACTGGAACACCCTTATAATTCCTTTGTATATTCTACCTAGGTACCCAGGGTATTGGGGTTCCAGGAGATCCGTATGGGCTGCAGCATTTCTTTTGCCACCCATAGGGAGCTCAGACAATTCTTACATAGGACTGCCACTGCAGCCTGAGTGAAATAACGTCCACGTTATTTCACAGCCATTTTTACACTGCACATAAGTAACTTATAAGTCACCTATATATCTAACCCTCACTTGGTGAAGGTTAGGTGCAAAGTTACTTAGTGTGTGGGCACCCTGGCACTAGCCAAGGTGCCCCCACATTGTTCAGGGCAAATTCCCCGGACTTTGTGAGTGCGGGGACACCATTACACGCGTGCACTGCATATAGGTCAATACCTATATGTAGCGTCACCATGGGAACTCCGAACATGGCCATGTAACATGTCTAGGATCATGGAATTTTCACCCCAATACCATTCTGGTATTGGGGGGACAATTCCATGCATCCCCGGGTCTCCAGCACAGAGCCTGGGTACCGCCAAACTAACTTTCCGGGGTCTCCATTGCAGCTACTGCTGCTGCCAACCCCTCAGACAGGTTTCTGCCCCCCTCGGGCCTGGGCAGCCTGGTCCCAGGAAGGCAGAACAAAGGATTTCCTCTGAGAGAGGGTGTTACACCCTCTCCCTTTGGAAATAGGTGTGAAGGGCTGGGGAGGAGTAGCCTCCCCCAGCCTCTGGAAATGCTTTGATGGGCACAGATGGTGCCCTCTCTGCATAAGCCAGTCTACACCGGTTCAGGGATCCCCCCAGCCCTGCTATGGTGCGAAACTGGACAAAGGAAAGGGGAGTGACCACTCCCCTGACCAGCACCTCCCAGGGGAGGTGCCCAGAGCTCCTCCAGTGTGTCCCAGACCTCTGCCATCTTGGATGCTGAGGTGTGAGGGCACAATGGACAGCTCTGAGTGGCCAGTGCCAGCAGGTGACATCAGAGACCCCTCCCAATAGGTGCTTACCTTTCTCAGTAGCCAATCCTCCTCTGTGGGCTATTTAGGGTCTCTCCTGTGGGCTATCCCTCAGATAACGAATGCAAGAGCTCACCAGACTTCCTCTGCACTTCCCTCTTCGACTTCTGCCAATGATCGACCACTGACTGCTCCAGGATGCCTGCATAACTGCAACAAAGTAGCCGGCTTTCTTGACCGTTTCCTGGTGGTGCATGCTCTGAGGATTGTCTGCCTTCACCCTGCTCTGGAAGCCAAGAAGAAACCTCCCGTGGGTCGACAGAATCTTCCCCCTGCTAACTCAGGCACCAGACTTCTGCATCACCAGTCCTCTGGGTCCCCTCTCATCCTGACGAGCATGGTCCCTGGAACACAAGAGCTGGGTCCAAGTGTCTTCGACAGTCCAGTGGCCCTTCTGTCCAAATTTGGTGGAGGTAAGTCCTTGCCTCCCCACGCCAGACAGTAATCCTGTGTACTGCGTGAACTGCAGCTGCTCGGGCTTCTGTGCACTTTTGCAAGACGTCCTTCATGTACAGCCTAGCCCAGGTCCCCAGCACTCCGTCCTGCATTGCCCAACTCGCTGAGTTGGACTCTGACATCGTGTGACCCCCCTTTGTGACTCTGAGTTGATCGCTGTCCTCAGATCTTCTAAGTGCCTGTTCAGGTGCTTCTGCGGGTACTGCCTGCTTCTGCATGGGCTCTCTGAGTTGCTGAGTGCCCCATCTGTCTTCTCCTCCAAGAAGTGACCTCCTGGTCCTTCCTGGGCCCTAGCAGCACCCAAAATCCTTAAAAGCAACTCCTGCAGCTAGCAAGGCTTGTTTGCGGTCTTTCTGCGTGGAAACAACTCTGCATCCTCCAGCACGCAGTGGGGCATCTTCTGACCAAAGGAGAAGTTTCTGGCACCTTCTGTTGTTGCAGAATCTTTGGCTTCTTCCACCCAGAGGCAGCCCTTTGGCACCTTCATCCGGGGTTTAGTGGGCTCCTGGCCCCCATGGACACTTGCGTGACTCTTGGACTTGGTCCCCTTCCTTTACAGGTTCTCAGGTCCAGGAATCCATCTTCAGTATTTTGCAGTCAGTTGTTGTCCTTGCAGAATCCCCTATCTCGACTTTACTGTCTTTCTGGGGTAGTAGGGTAACTTTACTCCTACTTTTCAGGGTCTTGGGGTGGGGTATCTTGGACACCCTTAGTGTTTTCGTACACTTCCAGTGACCCTCTACACACTACACTAGGCCTGGGTCCATTCATGGTTCACATTCCACTTTTGGAGTATATGGTTTGTGTTGCCTCTAGGCCTATTTCTCCCTATTGCATTCTATTGTGATTCTACATTGTTTGCACTACTTTTCTAACTGTTACTTACCTGATTTTGGTTCGTGTGCATATAATTTGTGTATATTACTTACCTCTTAAGGGAGGGTATCCTCTGAGATACTTTTGGCATATTGCCACTAAAATAAAGTACCTTTATTTTTAGTAACTCTGAGTATTGTGTTTTCTTATGATATAGTGGTATAGTAGGAGCTTTGCATGTCTCCAAGTTCAGCCTAAGCTGCTCTGCTATAGCTACCTCTATCAGCCTAAGCTGCTAGAACACCTCTGTTCTACTAATAAGGGATAACTGGACCTGGCACAAGGTGTAAGTACCACAAGGTACCCACTATAAGCCTGTCCAGCCTCCTACACTCTTTCATTATAAGTACAATTATTGTTTGGAGGAAGCATTTTTCAGTGGTGTTGGGACTATATGCAGGAAAAAGAAAAAGTATACCACCCATTTGGATTGTAATAGTGAGAAAGGGCCTCATCTGAGGTCATGTATAAGACGTTGTACAATTTACCTTGCTCTATGATGATAGCCCCCCCCCACCCTTTTTCGGAGGTCAAGAACAAAAATTATCTTAAGAACCATTTTGAGTTGACACCAGTTTGTTCACATGGGTACCTCCAGGTCCCAAAAGATTCCTCTCACATGTGAAGTGTCCCAGAAATCCATTCTGTCCCCTATCATCTCTAACCTCTACCTGTGTGCCCTTGGGGCACTAAACACATGGAATGACTTCAGGATTCACCAATATGCTGACAATGCACAATTCTAGTTGAAAGTTTTCTCTGCTACAGACATCCAATGCCTTAAATAATGCCTGCATCTTACCTAGACCTGGCTGTCCAGCAGGCACCTGAAGCTCATCTCCACCGAGACAGAATTCCTGTGATATCTCAAGAACAACCCACATATAAACCTGGCTCAATGACATAAACCTTGATGATTTCAAACCTCATATTTTCTCTGTATGCCAAGTCACTTGGATTCACTCTGGGCACCAACCTCACACTGAAGGCACACATTTCCAAGAACATTACATCACAATGCAGTAACTGTACACTTCTGCTTCCTGTCTCCAGCTGCCTCTTCTCTCACTCGTTGAGTGTATGCTTGTCTTTGACCTTGTACAACAGTCCCTGCTTTTTGACTAGGGTTGTGCTATACAAATAACACATACATGTACAGATACATGCATTTAAACTATTTGGATTTCAGCAAAAACCACAATGGGTCTCTCTTTTGAGGCAAATGTCACATTTGGAGGTATGCAGCATGCGTAGAACTGTTAATTATTTTGCCCACACATTAAGAACTTGGGCACTTTAGTTAATGAACTTTAGTGTGTGAGTCACTGCCACAAGTGTGCACACTCAGGAGGTCCCTGATTGAGCAACTTCCTTCCCCAGAAGTTGGTGTTTGCTCAATGTAATGTTTCTAAAAAATAATAGCAATCATGGCAGAAGAAACACATATCTCTGGGGCATGGTCCTAAGGATGTTCTTGGAACAAAGTCTTCTATCCCCCCCCAGATCTAGTGTAACATATTAATGTAGATCTGAACAAAGAGCCAAAGTTGGCTTCAAGCCCCATGTGCATTCGAAATGGCTTTGGCACTGACAAATATTACTCTGGTGCCCAGGGTCATCACGCATGCTGTTTCTCCCTGTGGGAATCTTAAACCTGATCCACTCTGTCCTCTGCATCAGATCTCTCTGCCCATTCTTCAGTACACTACAGGTTCTGAAGTGTGTTTGCATTCAATGCTGCAAAGTCTTCCTGCATCACCTTTTCTGTCACCTCTGTTCTTTCACTCTGTGCTAGTTTTTATGTTCTGTAGGCCGGTCCCCTCTGTGTCCTACAGGGTCACCAGGTTGATTATCCTCTTCTTCCTGATGTAGTATTTCTGTTGCTTCCTTCATCAACCTAATGATTGTCCTTTTACTTTGTCAGATAAAAATGATATATAAAGGTTAGCCTAGTTGATAGGCAATACACTTGTTGCAGAGGTGTTTTGTGGTGGCCTGAGTTCTTTTCTGTGAGTTAGAGTGGACAGTACAAGGTCTTGGCATAGCTGGAACTGATGACCCTTGGTTGGTAGGTTGTCATTGATGTAGATCAATGACATTAGTTCCTCATTTTCTTCAAAACAGTGGACTCTTATGAGGGTATCTGGTGGCACGTTATTGCCAGCTCCTCCTAAGCCAACCCAAATATCTGCCATCTAGGCATAATAGAGGACCCCCCCTGGAGGGTAATAAGCCTCTTACATATCCATGTTTATCTCGTTCTTTGACTCTGCTTGACTCCCTTTCTAAAGATGTTATTTTGCCAGGACCTATTTTCCAAGTTCTGTTTAAGCTGTAGGGACTTGTTTTGTTCTTGTAGGGTTTGAATTATGTGGTATATCTGGTAGTGTTCCTCAAAGTGTTCTTTGTCCTTTATCATTTCCTTGTAATCTGTGCAATGATCAAGGGAAGCAATGCCCATTCTTAATTCCTTAAAGCATTACTTAAAGTCTGTTCTGATAATGCCAACTACTGATTTGACCTCTTTCAAGAAGTTTGGAAGGAAAATGTATGACATGTCAATGCATTTTGTGTCTTGATGCACTGTAGAGATGAGGCTTCGGTTTCAGAAATTGATAGATCATCTTTGTCCTTCTTTGGGGTTACCTTGCAATAATTTCTTATTTGAAAGGACTTTTATCCCTTTGCTCTCAGCCATTCCATTTGCTTGCTGACGCATAGTTCAAGTTGTGGCCACTTGACCGGTAGGCAAGCTTGCGGTATTCAAATGTTGAGGGCTCCAACAAACAGTGAGGGTTGTAGGTTAGTAGTGGTGTCTTGTGTGCACTGCTTTAGGTGCACCTATGCTGCAAAGGAATGTAAGATTTTTGCAGCATGCAATACTTCATATGAGGTTTTCTTAATTGTTTGTTCTTTTACCACTCTTGTCTTCTGCTCTCAGATTGTTGAACACACACAAGAGTTTTGTGATAGACATCCCAGGCCCAAATCTCCCCGTGCTGCTGCATTGCTCCTGCCTCTGCATTCTACTTGGTTCCCTTGTTCAGTGATTTCTGTCCTCATTCACTCATCTTCTTAGTGCTGTTCCTCCATGTTCCCTGGCTTTTCTTAGTGTTTTTTTCTCCTTATTTACCTCACTTTCTCAGTACTTCTCTTTCCTTGTTTTCTTGTTTTTTTAGTACTTCTTTCTCCTTGCACCCTTGTTTTGCTAGTGCTTTCTCTCCTTGTTACTTTCACATTCTTGGTACTTCTCCTTCTTTCCTCATTTTCCTTAGTGCCTTTTATCCTTGTTTTCCCTCACTTACCGCTCTGCTTGGCACCTTGCTCCCACCTTTCCTACCTCATGCCTAGTCCCCCCACCACCTGCACTGCCCCTCCCTCCTTCCAGGAATTACTTAATAAAGGCAGCAACGCCACCGTGCAGTGGGTCGAGGCGGGTTAGGATGTAATTGGTGGCTGAGATCAGGGTGGGCTCGTGCTATAATTGCTGCAGAAGTCAGATTGGGAAGTGTCGACTAATTGGTTCTGCTCCAGATGTGTCATGAGTTGTTTGTTGATGATCTTTCCCAGTACCTGTGGAAGGAATGATAGCAAGGAGACTGGTTGATAGTTTTTGAGTATGAGGGATTTTTTTTATTTTATTGATCTGATGGCGTGTTTCCAGGCATCAAGAAATGTTGCGGTGGTGATACAAGTATTGAGCAGGGTGGTAAGTTGTTGGCCGAAACCTTTCGTTTCTGAAGTTTAAGATGTGGTGTGGGCATGGGTCTGTGGAGACTCCTGAGTGGATGAATTTCATGGTGGAGGTGGTGTCCTGGGTGGAGAGGAGGTTCCAGGTGGTCAGTCTGTGGTTCGTGTTGGTTGTGACAGTGGCGTATCTGTCAATGAAGTCCGTAGGTGTGGGTTGGAATATGAAGCTTCTGTATATGGTTGCGATCCTGACATGGAAGAAGTCGGCGAAGTTGTCACATATTTCCTGTGAGGGTGTGCTGTTGTTTTCATTGGCAGTTGGTTTGGAGACTTTCTTAACAATGTTAAAAAAGCTCCCTGGTGCTTTTGGCACTGGTTTAAGACTGTACTGATCTTTCGCAACAGCAGCAACACATGGAATGAATTCTGGTGGCCTTCAGACCTAAGACCCACACCCGCTCCTCCGAACACACCAGAAACCTCAGAATCACCACTGACAACAAGCTCATCATGACATCACAGATCTCCTCCACCTGCTTCCTCACTCTGCACATGCTATGCAAGATCATGAAGTGGCTACTACTGCACACAAGGTGCACCATGACGCAGGCTATCATCACCAGTCAACGGGACTATGGCAACTCTCTCTACCTCAGAATTGCCGCACACCTCCTACAAAGACTTCAGACCATACAGAACACCACAGCCAGACTCATCCTCGACCTTCCCCGATTAACCAATATCGCACTGGGCCTCAGGCAACTGTGAAGAAGAGATGCCAGTTCAAGCTGCCGACCCATGGATACGAGGTTCTACACAACTGCAGACCTGCCTACATCAACCACCGCCTGAGCTTCCACTAACCATCGAGAAGACTACACTCTGCCTCCCTATCACTTGCCCACACTCCCCGCATCTACAGAAGTGGAGGATGATTCTTCTCCCACATCGCAGCAAAGACCTAGTACAGCCTCCCCACGCAACTCCAGACCATCACCTCACATCTGGAATTCCAAAAGACCCTCAAGACGTGCTGGCCGAAAGAGCCACCAAGACCTGCTAGCAACTGAAAACCCTATTGTGTGATTAGCTGCACTTTATAAATCCTGATTGATTGATAATCTGGTCAATATTTTTGCAGCAAAAAATAAAATACATCTGTGAGAACATTTGCTCTTTCCTAATTAGCTTAGCCAGCACAGAGTTAACATTGGATTTTTGGTTCATCATTTCTGTAAATTTGACGGTGCCCATTTGCAGATGTTTTGGAGGACTACTGGGGCATATTAAAGGTGTTCAGTGCTTCCTGATCCAAGAGGAGCCAAGTCTGATTCTACTGGTTATCAGGCCACCTTATCTGGAGGGTTTGAATAGGGCAAATTACATATTCTGTTACAGATGCTATGTGCTGCCAAAATGTTGATTGCGCTAAACTGGAAGTCAAAGGTTTTGCCTGAGATAGCTCAATTATTCCATAAACCTTGGTAGTTGCAGAAACTATCCCACAATCTGGTGCTCATGGTAACTACATTTGAGTAACTTCAGAACCTCTGGAGCAGGGCTTATTTCAATCTTCAGAATTTGGACTTTGGATTATGGGATATGAGCATTTATCTAAACTAGGGCAATTAATTACAGTTCCTCTCTCTCAAAATGTAAACCGGCCTCCTGCTACCAACTTTTCTGCTGGAGTGGGGAATTATTTCATTTAAGGTTTTGGTTTACCACTCATCAGGGCTAACCCCTCCCCCGCCTCCTCTGGTCGATGGATCTTTGACGTTGGCTGAGATTAATCAGAGATGTACATCACATTAAATTATCATCACAATCTCTAGTCTATTTTGGTCAATAATGAGAGTTTGTTATGAGTTGAAGGGTTTCATTAATCAAAATCTTTTATAAACCAGCTTTATTAGAATCATCATATACATTCTGTCATTAGTTTGGTCAATAATCAAAATAAGTAATCCATAAAACATAGTAAATGCATTAATTGAGTTCTATAAAGGAATGAATATCTATTCTAGGAATGAGAGGAAAAAGGTGTCAATCCAGAAACCCATAAAGAGTTCTGCATTCAAGAGAAATTCAGCAGCAAAGGTCAGTTCAATAATTCAGTAATCAATCAAAGCAGACCTTCTCTTGAAGTCAGGTTCGAGAAACTCTGTAGAGTCTCACGCAAATGGCAAATGGGATAGAGAGTGTAATAAGGATAAGTGAGGTTAGGTAACCTACTCTAGGAACACGCACTATTATAGACAGACAAAATCAATGTTGCAAATTCCAGCAGTTTCTTCTTTCTTAAGTCGACCAATCAGCTTTCGAAGAGCCCATGGGAATGCATTCACCCCTCGTCTTCTTACAGGAACACAATAATCTTCAGACAGCAACTTCTAAGACCACAACTATGTCTTATTGTCTAACTACCTCACCCGAGTTCTCAAAATTATTCATTCCATACGACTACATTCCTGTGTGTGAACTTTCATATCAAACCTTCTAAATAACAAGTCTATTCATTAGCTAAAAGTGGTATTTTTTAGAAGTCAAAATATCTGTTTAAATGAAAAAAAAACTTTTTTGCGCAACATCTTTTTATTATGAAAAAGGCCAACATCAGGCCTTGTGCCTTCTCCACAATTTCTTTAGTTTAGTTAACTATACCGTGTCGGTCTCAAAATAATTTTAGACCTAGCATGTTTAAGTATGATTGCCTACTACAATTTTGCCTTTAATCATGTTTTTAAGCATAATTAACTTTGCACATTATTTCAGCATTATAGTTGCTTTGTCTTTTCTCCGCAGTTCCCTAAATCCTTCCTTTGTAGAGTATCAAACACCACATTTTCTTTACATATTAATCTTTAGAGTTCACTCTCATCCCCTGTTGAGTTTTTTCTCTTTCCTTTTAAAGTTCCTGATTGTTTCAGTCTTTTGCATTCTTTATTTTTAGCTTCTTCTAATTCTAATTATTTTATGATCTGCTTATGTCTTTCTCTGTTGTTTTTCTTATCAAAATAACATTCACAACCCTTATAAAAAGCAAAGAAGATTAATAAGCAAAACCCAGCTATTAGTGCTGGCCCAAGAATAGCTCTAAAGCTCCTCCTCCAGTGGTAACAAACCAGTTGCTAATTGCATAAACTCCCTTACCTAAATTCTCAAAGACACTTGTTGTTTCTAATAACTCCAATCAGTAGTTTTAAGTCAGAAATGTTATTTGTGAATGCTAAAATGTTCTTACTCTCGTAAGTTATATAAAAACAGCAATGCTGAACTTTCAGCATCTTGCAGACTCCTCCTTTTTCTGCGAGTAAAATGTGTAAAGCAAAGCGAATTTGTAAAACCATTAACCTAACAGCCACCAATTCTGTGTTAACAACTAATTAAGTTTGAAAAGTACTGGTTACCAACTTGTCCACTACCATGGAAAGTTTTTTTAATTTCCTTGTCATTTAAACCAATTCCCACTGGTCAAATGATTGCTCCTAAAATGTATCCAACTAGTTGTGTTCTATCACTTATATTACATGTGTGACTATCTGATGGTATCATTGTCAAAGCATATATACTATTTACATGATACACCTTAGGAAAGAGGAAGCTAAATTCCCTCTCAATCAGGTGGTAATTGAAAATAACCATCCTGTCCGCAAACGAAAAAAACTCCTGGAATAACTGCTTCCTCTCCCTATAAAGTTTGCCATGAACCTCCCAAAGTTTTGAACGTGTGTTCACAACTTCTTATTCTAACATGTCTCTTTCTAAACTGATTTTTTCTTTTGTAAACACATATTTTTATTTTCTGTCTTCTAATTTAAATTAAAGAATATAACATTTTCTTTTCGTAGTCATCTTCCTTTTTCCAGACATCTTTCAAAATGTCTTACCCTTTGTTTTAACTATGGGAAATGTGTGCACTCCTTTCTTCTAATGCCATGAGAAATCTCTTCTCGAATGATCTCATTAAATGGGTCAAGTTGTTCTCATATGGCTTAACTGTATTTATAAGTGTGGATTGTCTTAAATACTACCAAGCTGTGTCCATTTAGTTTGCCTGTGGATGAAGATGCATGTGTCTCTGTAAAGGAACCTTTGAAAGAATCATGTTGAAATTGGAATAATAGTATAGAAAGTGTTTTCCTGCCTGTATACTAAACTAAGTAAAATACTACATGTAATTGCATAGGACAAAGGTATGTTATGATATGTCACCTCCTCTGTAGCTGACGGAGGTAAGCATGCACAGATGTAGCAATCCTTTGCATCTAAACCTTGTGTGTATTCTTGAACTAACCTAGAATAAGCTGTTTTGTGTAGTCTTCTTTGACGTAATGCATAAACGATGCTTTCAATTTTGCCTTGTCTATTGTGTGTACCTGTCACAAGAACAAATGTAGAAATAGGTTTCTCTATCTCTGGTGTGAAATAAACCCTCACTAACATTGTTATGACTACTATAACTACTACTACAAATGTAACACATATAATAATCTTACATCTAGCTTTGATTAGGGAATGCATGTTTGTCTGTAGTCAGATCATTAAATGACATATATAGCAGCAAAAATAAAGTTAATAGTTAAATTTCAAACCTTTACACAAAGCAGTTTTTTAAATGTATCTTTTAGTTCTTTTAACTTTATGTACAGCAGTCTTTGTATAGTCATTCCTAACCCTACTCTGTCTTCTAAATGTATTATCCTACTCTTCTACTGCAGCCTTGGGCCTAGGGAAATCTGCTTTATTTACCAACTTATCAGTCTTTATTTTCAATTCAATAGTGTCTTTCAAACTTTTTATTTCTTTCAGAATTTCATTTTCAGCAGCTTTTTATTCAATACTATGTTCAGTGTGACATCATGAAGGCTCAAATAGTTCTGATCTCAGGTCATTCAAATCTTCCACTAATGTATTTAGCACTTGATTCACTTTGTAATTCCATTCAAGTGCAGAATACCTTCAACAAGGCACTCTCACTCTTTTTGACCTTCTTGGTGTCTGTTGATTTTTTTCTGTGTCACTTATACTGCTTGACTCTGTGTCCTCAGTAATTGTTGGTGGTATGCATTCAACTGACAAAATGGATTTTAATTTATTTCGACCATAGTTTTGAGGCCATTCAGCATCATGTGTGAGTCTCCTTGTTCCAGTACTTGTCCCTTCACCTGTGTTGTCTACTTGTTCCAGTGTTGTCTCAACTGCTGTCTCACGCTGAGCTCTTGTTTCTTCTTCTGTAGCTTTCTCTCCACTATTATAGAATCTCAGCTGGTGCAATAGTCTCAGATACTTAACCTCCTTCTGCTGTTTGCAGAGACGTTGCTTGGAATAGTGCAGTCACAAGTGCCCTTTGTTCTGGCTCATAGAACACTATCTTTTTATAGGGACACCTCACCTTCTCAGTATGTGGCGCATGCACCTAGTTCGGTATCCAAGCACACTTAACAGCAGTGTTTGTGATCAGGATTACTTGGGAAAACCCATTTCCATCTCAATTCCAAGCAAGACTTTTGCATGTGCTTCTTGATAAGCACCCAGTCGCCGGAACTAAGGTCATGACACTGTTCCTGATGTGAATTTTAAGTAGCAGCTTCAACTTGGCGAAACACAGAATGCACCACATCAGCTAATCATTTTCAGTAATCGAACATCATGTCATCTGTGATGTTCACAAGTTCGTTCCCAGGTACATCAGGCAGTCTTATTGCATGCTCCATTAGTATTTCATGTGGTGATAATCCTGTCCTTTTGTCAGGAGGACTTTGGAGGCTCATCAATACCCAAGGCAAAACATCTAGCCATTTCAGTGAAGTAGAGGCGCAAACCTTTGCCAGCCAGTACTTTGTAGTTCCATTTAGCTGTTCAACAGTTCCAGAGGCTTTCAGTCGATGGCTACCATGCAACCTCTGTTTCACCCATAGAGCTGCACCAATCCTTCTAAGGACTTCATTGTTGAAATGAGTCCCATGATCTGACTGCAGAAAGACCAGTAATCCGAACCTGGGTATTAATTCTCAAAACAGCAGTTTAGCTAAGTGAGACTGTCATTTCTCCATGTTGGGCAGGCTTCCACATTTCCATGGGAAATGCACACTAATACCAGGATATATCTCAGCACAAAACAAACAGGCACCTTGATAAAGTCCATCTGCACTTGGTTGAAGGGACCACCTGATCTTCCTTTGTGACATTATGTAATTGATGTTTTCCCTACATTCATCTTTTGGCAATTCACACAGTCATCGAACAATTCTTCTGCAAGCATCCTAAATATGGGGTTAAATCAGTTTTGTCCAAACAACCTCTTCAATGCATCTCTCCTAAGGTGTGTAGGACCATGAAAATGTTGTGTCATGGGAAAACAGTACACTGTCTGGCAACACTGGTATTACATCTGCAGGAATGAGTATTTTTGCCACATCCTTCCCTAATCCAGTCCTGCTGTTCTGCTTCCGATACCTTCTCCTGTAATCATTTTAGTTCTTCCCAAATATCAGCCACCGACAACATAAAAAAAGCACTATCTTCTTCATATTAATTTGTATATACACCCCACGCAATATTGGGCAACTTCACTAGCAAATCTGTTTCCCACTGTGACATAGTCATTGCTACTTCGGTGAGTGGCACATTTCAGTATCACAACTTTTGTAGGCATTTGTAGGACATCAAGCAGTTTTTATTTAAGTTCACCATTTCTAATAGGTAAGCCAGATGAGGTCATGAAACTTCTTTGTGACCATAACTGTCCAAAGTCATACAATGTACCACACCAAAGCCATACTGACCATCTGTAAATATAGTCACTCTCAATTTTGCTGACAGGCTACAAGCTTTTTAAAGGGCAAACAGTTCTGCCACTTATGCTGAGGTAACACCTTGAAGCCATGAGGCTTCCACAACTTCTCGAATCGTACAGTGTAAGCTGCTCTCAGGCTACCTTCATTGTTTCTCAGACATGAACCATCCACAAACATTACATAATCAGGCTCTTCCAGAGATTCATCTTTCATGTCTGGTCTTGGCTTGGTGCATAAATCTGTGACATCTAGACAATCATGCTCATCATCGTTATCATTCTCAGTCTCAGCTATCGACAAAAAGTGGCCGGATTTAATGTACGACAACACCTTAGTTCTACATTTTCAGCAGCAAGTGTCTGTTGTTTGTGCTTTTTAAGTCTGCTGTTTGTCATATACTATGTTATGGTTCTGGTAAGCAGAATCTTAACAGAGTGAGATTCCTCGTGGATTTTCCTGATCCTGACCCGGAACCAAAAACGTGCTGCCAGGAGAGAGAGCGCGAGAGAGCAGGAGGAGCCGGAACCAGGAGGAGCCGGAGCGGCGTGCCGCACTTTCCAGCGGGAGCCCAGGGCCCAGAACTTTCCCCCAGCACCCTGATGAGGCCCCGGGGATCTACGCATTTTACATTGGAGCTCCGGAGCGTTTGGAGTATCTGGAGCGCCGCACGACAGCACAGCACGTCTGGCAGGGCAAGTAGCGCACTCCACCGGCAGGGTGGGCAGTCCCTCTTGAGGTCGCCCTTGTGGACCCCTGCAGAAGCGGCCCACCTGGGTACAGCTTGCAGGGGGGTGAAAGGGGGGGCCCAGCCCCTCTGACCACTGAAAAGGAGAAGGGCCAGCTGGGATTGGAGCTCAGCCTGTGCAGCCCGTACTACCTGTACTGCACAGCAACCTGTACTACCTATACAGCACAGCAACCCCGGGGGACACAGTGGAGAGCCGAGTACAGAGCGCTCAGAGCACGGCTGGAGGCAGATAGTTGGAGGCAAGCAGCTGGTGGCTGGTCGTTGCTGGTCACTGGAGCCTGGAAGCCCAGGAGCATAGGAGCCCAGGAGGGTACGGTGAGGTCAGTGAGGGAGTTGGGAGCAGGGAGCAGTGAGTCTGTGTGTGTGGTGAGTGCAGTGGGTTAGTCTTCACGGCTTGTGGGGTAGGCTCACGTGCCCCGCTCACCCTGCGCCCCTGCACACATCCCACCCCATCCCTCACCCCCGCCCTGTAGGAGGGTCCTATAGAGCTAGCAAGCACGCAAGCAGCTAGCAAGCAAGCAAGCACTGAACTCTATAAAGTCTTCATAAGAACTTCACAAGTTATAAACAGCATACAACCAGCATCAAACATCTAAGCACAGCAAGCTAGGTTGCAAAAGCGGTCCGGCCATCTAGCAAAATCATCCTTACCTGTCTATACCGGCCCCAACTGCGGACAGTAGAGATGATATCAGGCAAAACATGAGGCAGGCCCTCACTTACAAATAAAAGAAAGAGAAAGGAGGAATCATTGGCTGAGGGAACGCAAACAAAAAGAAGAGCTGGTGTATTTAGCAGAGATCACCAAGGGCCCACTGCATAAGCCCCTTGAGTCCCCCTACGTCATATATGGAGCCTTCGCCACCGCAGGATCCTGCACTCCAAATGGCAATGGTCATGACTAGCAGTGAGGTCCGTAATATCCAGGCCAGGAGGGCAGTCTCTCCTGTAACCCTGGCCAAGGAGCAGCCGTATTCCACAAAATAACAGATTACTTTGGAGTAACAAGCAGGACTACGAAGCTTCATTCACCCCTCCCCCAGGCCCCAGTCTCTGAGCAGAGAAGGGAGCAGAAGGAGAGTAAAAGTAACATCCCACCACCCCTACCACTGTCCCCAGTCATCAGTATACTGGAGGGCTGAACGATACGGGCTAGGTCTACAATCCTGAAAGACTCCAAAAATCCGGGAGCCAGTTTCCCCGCTCCAGGAGTGTCAGGGTCCATTATAAGCAGCCAGGATTCAGCACCCCATCTCCGGGTGGGGGAAAGTATGACCATCCAGCATCCTACCCCCCCAAACAATTTCATAAATGAGGAGGTCAGGGCCCGGCAGGGAGTGAGGAGAGCAAGACAACAGTCCCCTCCAATGAGCACCAGTCTCAATTACTTCCACTTTCTGGTTATTAGCCCGGGAAACACAGACCGCTGGAGGTCATTGGGGACAGACGGTGTCCCACCCATGCCTCTATGACACCACAAAGGAATGACTCAAATACGCCTGTAGCCTCCCTGGCACCCGTAACAGACATCTGGGCAGCAATATTGAATTAAATGCAGACCACAATAACAGCTTTACAGTTTCAGTCCCATAAAATGGACATCCAGGTTGATCTGTTAAACACTCTGTCAGTCTTCTTCTCAAGAATCAATAGCAAACTGCAAGAACTAAATTCATTAATTACAAGGGCACAACAAAATCAATGTGAGGATTTTACCCTTTGCTCCTGCAAGGAGGTAGTGGATGGATTAGGCCAACTACCAGTGATTTTTAAAGACATCCTGGAAGAGATTCGCCACCCTACCAATAAAGAGACTTTGTCCCGAACGTCCCATCTGCCATTGGTGGCGGCCCCCAAATCCTCAACGCCCTCCAAGGATAATTGGCCTAGCCCACAAGATGCCCTAGCCCTAAGGTCATCTAACCTGGAGGGAAATCCAACTAGGGAAATAGTGGTGGTCACTCAACAAAGGCCACAGGAACATTCTTCTGAAACAACAGAGCCCAGAGTTGTGGAAAGGCAGTTTGGCCATCGGCTGACAAAAAGAGAGAGGAAGCAGGCAAGGAAGGGCAGAAAGAACATCCAGGCGACATCCGGATCTGGAATTGGGATCCCCATCCCACACAGTGCAGGAGGGGGCAGAGGGGGAAATAATCCCTTGGCAGCACAGCCTCACGCATCGGACCAAGAGGGATATGACCCGGCTGGGATATGCCTAGAGCCATTGGATCTAGAGGCCCGCAAGATGTGCTCAATCGTTCCACCACCCTTAAGTTAATAAAAGCATTACCAGACTTGGCAGCAGTGAGTTCGGGTGACATCACCACCATTACATTCATTCAAACACAGGGGAGCCAGTCCACGGAACCTACGGTGGTAATATTTGCCTCTTTTGAGTTACCAAAGCAAATTATAGAAAAAAAAGCATACTGAAAGCCTGGGGAATTGAGGTATGCTATTATTTAGGAGAAAGATATCCACAGCCGCTAGCACAAAGAACGAATGCGGATAGGGGGCATGCAGCCACTCGGTCCATCCTACAAGGAGTATCTGGGTACTCACAGATTGGAGAATCTAGCCAGGAACCACTACCTCAAGGAACAGTATCACCTCTAGATCTACGGATTGAAATAAGGGAAGGTGAGGACTGGAGAAGGATAGCAGTGGCCCAACTCTTGAGAGATAATCATCTACAAGACAATTGGGCCTGGCTTCCAACAGTGCTAGCCCCCAGAGTGCCACAAAAAGCCTGAATAACAACCCATCAATCATTCCTGACACAAGAATCCTTAAGTATCTGCTCATGGAATATAGGGGGTCTACAATCGAAACTGGAAGATGCAGAGATCACCAAATTCCTGGGCACCTTTGATATCATAATGTTGCAGGAAACATGGGCACTTACAAACCTTCCTTTAATTAGTTACAAAGAGTACAACATTACGGTGATTAAACAAAACACGTTTGGAAGAGCAAAAGGAGGGCTGTCAATTTCTATCAACACCAAGCTAGAGGCAAAAATATCTGGAGGACAGACGAGTCATCAGTCCTTCCTATGGGTCCGCTTGGACAATTGGGCAAAAAAACATACAGGACCCCCTAATCCTGATCAATGTGTATATTAACCCGAAAAAGAAAAAGTTGGAAGCTGATATACTGCTAAAACATCTGCTCCAGATAATAAACACATACAATCCGCCCTACTGGTTAGTATCAGGAGATTCAAACCTTAATCTATTTCATGAACCAAGCGAGGACCATGTACAATTAGCGGTTCCATTACCCAATCAGACATTACCCTCTAGGACAAAGCAGGATAAGGTGGGCCTAAGGCGTGAGCTAGCAGGCCTCTTTGTATTAAATGGGTGGCTCCCGTCTGATATACCCCCGGCCGGGACAAGAGCCACTGAAAGGGCTGTCTCATATTTGGACTATACCCTGGTAAACTCCCTCCTATTCAGATTGGTGAGAGACTTTAAAATTCAAGCCCATACAGAAAGCGATCACAATCTGCAAATAATTACGATTGGGAGCCTCGGGTCTACCCAAGAAGAAGCAAAACTCCTTAACAGGAATTTTTGTACTGAAAATTTAAAACGGTTAAAATGGAGTTCTTCAATGATCGCAGCTCAAGCTGAGGATGCTGTAGTGAAATTGGAAAAGATGGCCAATGACCCATTAAGAGTAGTTGCCATATGGGAGTCATTCACTGAAAGCCTTGTAAAGCAATCCTCTGTGAAGGGGAGGGCAAGGAGGGCTCCCCTGGGGCATAGAAACACCATACTTATGCCACAGGCAATATGAAGGAGGAAAGCGGAAGTAAGAAGGCTCTTGAGACTGGCACAGAGACACCCAACCGATGAACTAATCATAGAAACCCTGCAGCAAGAAAGGAAACTGCTAAAGAGGGCCATATGGCTTTTTAGACAAACAAAGCAGGAAGCATTATGGGCAAAACTTCACTATGCATCCAACTGGAGCCGGTTCTGGAGCCTGATCAATAATATTGAGAAACGTCCCAGAGCCGCGAACAATGCAAATGTGACGGAAGAGGCATGGGTTGATTATTTGAGAACCCATTTTTAAAGAAAAACGGCGACAGAGGCTAACACCTCCCTTTTCGAGGAATCCGAGGTCAGCAGGGAACAGGAGGGGCCCATCGCATTTAGCCCTTCGGAAATAGCTAAGACAATAGAAAAATCATGCCAAGACGGTGTGCCTGGACCCAATGGCCTTCCTCAGGCCCTATTTAAAGAGCAGGCAGCAAAATGGGCGACCTTTTTTGCCATACTGTTCAATTATATTTTAACAACAGGTTTTGCACCAGCTAGTTGGAAGGGTTCGATAATTCACCCTATTTACAAGGGAATGAAGGCCTCCCTACCTTCCAACTACCGCTTAATTGCTCTTCTAGACGTAGACCTGAAATATTTCTCAATAGGCATCCTGCAGCATTTAGACCGGTGGGCTATGGATAAGGGGAGGCTCCTGATTAATCAAGCAGGTTTCACAAAAAAAACGGGTACACTCACAAACCTCATGGCTTTAAGCCTGGTAAAAAATAGGGCAAGGGCTACAGTGACACCCCTTTATATGTGCTTTGTAGACTTTAAGGCTGCATTTGATTGCGTCCCTAGGGAAAAATTATGTTTAAAACTACAGAACTGGGGGATACCGACAAATTTATTAAATGATATCATCATGCTCTACTCTGACACCTGGGTTAAAACTAAACTGGGAGACGGTCCATTTTTATCTAGGCCCATCAAAACCACTATTGGCCTGAAACAGGGTTGTGTATTAGCACCGTTTCTCTTTAATCTGTATATATCAGACCTATCCCCAGCTCTGGACGAGCAGTCAGCCCATCCTCCAACCCTAGGGGGTCGGCAGGTGTCCAACCTACTCTACGCAGATAACCTGCTGCTGCTTAGCAATACTAGGGTAGGCTTACAGAAACTCCTGAACTGCCTAGGAGGTTATGCATTAAAAAACGGTTTAGAAATAAATTATGGGAAGTCTAAAATAATCCCCCTTAATCTCAAACCGACCTCACGTCGTATGTGCCTGTTAAATGGGCAGTACATGGAGGAAGTAGCGGTGTATACATATTTAGGGGTCAGGTTCGATTCCAGGGGTTCATTCTTAGCGCACAAAGAAGCAATAATAGAGAAGGCACAAGCTCTGAATCGGGCTTTTGGTACCCTGGCAAAATCCACCCTTGGGCGGCCCCTAAAACCAATGGCACTGATCATGTGAGCACAAATATTGCCAACCCTTGCATATGGGATGGAAATCATGAGGGGGGCGGAGGTAGCCACACTGGATAAGTTATTAGTGAAATCTTATAAGCAAGTCTTCCAGTTACCTAGATCGGCATCTCCGGCCCAGGTCAGACTGAAGTTTTCCCTAACAAAGCAATCATTGGCAAGGTTAGCAGCTTTTGCAAACGGCTGCTATAAACTCTATTCCGCACCCATGGGGTCTTTAGCAAACCTAGTCTGGCATGAAATCACCCTTGCGAGAGGTAACAATATTTTTAAGGCCCACTGGGAAAAAAGCATAGCCCGGCTTAAAGTGGGTGATTTGTGGGATAGCACAGTATCAGCACTAGCCTTCAGAAAAGGAGCCAATAAATTGGCTAAGATCCTAAGACGACTAGAAGATATGGAGGCGCTATCAAACCGATCGCATGGATGGTTAGTCCTTAATTCATATGTGCGGGATAAGGAACCTCGGATCCTATCCACCACATTACCACGGGAAACCAGGTTGGCCCTCCTACGGATGAGGTTGGGTGACTTACCAACTCTGGACTTCCTTATGAAATGGAAAAGAGAGGCAGGATGGCAAACACAGGTTTGCAGACTATGCCATCAGACCAGGGAGACCCTAATTCATGTGGTTTGCATCTGCCCAGTCATGGGATGCCAGAGAAGGGAGCTGCTGAGGAATGAATTCAACATCTTAGGAGTCCGGTCATGCAGGTCGGCCGTTATAACAGCCCTTGACCCAAACAACGGGAAACTGAATACCAGACTAATCCAGTTTCTGAGAATCTTCACATCCCTGGCGGTCCCAGCAAATCCAGTTTAGTAAAAGTCAATTGCCCGCTCCCATAATGTTAGAATCCCCCCTGTGGTTACCAGCTATCGGTGAGGTAGGGGCTCGGACCACCCTGAGGGCATCCTCTGATAATAGGCGGGTTTGTCCAGTGCTAGTTCAGCTCATTTCGTCTGCCCAATTGCACTTGGGTACCCCCGTTGTTACCAAAAGGGGCTCACTCCAGCTTTAGCATTTATTTTTAATCTTTTGTATATTTTATTGTACATTTGCTTTAGGGCAAACTTTGGATGTATTTGATGTACCCTCTGAATGTACTCCTTCTTTTTATGGTTTTTATTAATTAATAAAATAATTTTCTACCCGTCAAAAAACAGAGTGAGGGACCATAACAGTTAATTAATGTCCCATCACTATATTTTCACACCTCTCAATACTGACACCAACTGCTGTGACCGCTTTAAGACAGCCTGGCAGTCCTGCAGCTACAGGGTCAAGAGTAATCGAAAAAAGTAAGCCACAAGTCTTGAATCTCCATGAATCTGAGTAAGCACTGAGAGAGTGTATCTATCCATCCCTCTTGCTGCAAAACAATGTAAACATCTTATTGTGATCAGGCATTTCTAGTGCCGGGACACGACAGAGACTATGGCCCTCATTTTAATATTGGCAGTAAATCCCACTTTATGCCACAGTGACGGCCGCCAACATACCGCCACGGTGGCGAATAACCGTTCCCCATATTATGACGCACACTCACCAATCCGACAGAATACTGCCACATACACAAATCCGCCAGCCCAAAGGTCAGTGCTAAAGTGGTGATACCAACACCCACACTGTTACGCCAACAAAACAACACCCACCATATCATGACCCACGAATCACTACGGCAGACATTCAATGGTGGTAAACCATTGGAGGTACATACCGCTGTGCTCAGAATGGACACCCTCATACAAAACAACACTACATTGGCCACACACCTGACACTCATACACACACCCACCCACAGCACCATAAAACACACACCCACATTACACACAACCCTTTGCGAACAACAATTACTGCCAGGAGATTGACACTAACAGCACAGAGACAACTAGACACCCACACCACATACACCCACAGATCACTCATGCACCCCACATCACACACCCCACCACATTACTCAACACACTCTCACCAACACACACCACAAAACACCAATGTCCCCACTAAGGCACCTGCGTTTCACTGATGAGGAGTTAAGGGTAATGGTAGGGGAAATAGTCAGGGTAGAGCCACAGCTGTTTGGAGCACAGGTACAGCAAATATCCACTGCCAGGAAGATGGAGCTATGGCGGAGAATTGTGGACCGGGTGAACGCCGTGGGACAGCATCCAAGAACAAGGGACGACATCAGGAAGAGGTGGAACGACCTACTACCGTGGCAGCAAGGCACCAGCTCGCCAGCCAGAGGACTGGTGGTGGACCCCCACCTCCTTCCCCACAGCTCACAGCATGGAAGGAGCAAGTGTTGCCATTAACTGCATCCTGAGGGACTCGTTGGAGTAGCTGGAGGACTGGACACTGGTGAGTCAATATTTACTACTTATCACCCCCCCCATACCTGCATGCCATCACACACCCTCACTCCCATCACTCCACTCCATCCCACACACTGCACCCTCACATCTGACTAACCCCAAATCCTGCATTCCATACCAATGCATAGACAGCCCTCCCAGCCCTGCATGGACACCCATCACTAAAGCATGCACAGCATAGGGAAACTAACAAGCCCACAATACATCACCATACACAAACAAAGGTGGCAGGGCAACAGCAACAATAGAGGGGAAGCCAGGGATGTACAATATGTCACAGACATGAAGCATAATACATCACTTACATCCCCACAGGTGCCCCAGCCAATCCCAGCAGAGAGGAGGTGCCGCGACTATCCAGTCCCCCAACAGAAGAAGCCTCCAATGATGACAGTAACTCCGGACTTCAGGATCTGGACCAAAAACCTGGCCCATCAGGAACCACTGGACAGTCAGTCACCCCAGCCCACTCACAGTCCACCACAGAGCCTCCCACAGCACCCACCCAGCGTACCCACACCTCTGTCCCCAGGACACGTCAATCAGCAGTGTGCCCATCTGTACAGGGACTCCAGTCCACACCTCGCCCCCAAGACAATCAGGAACCTGGGGTCAGTGGCAATGGGCACCCCGTTCAGGGGTCACAGGCACAGGGCAACAGGGACATTGGGAGGACCGCTGTGTGCCAGGGGGAGGGGACAAGCCCAGGAAACTGACTCTCTAGGAGGCACTCACTGAGATCCTGGGAGCCTACCAACATTCCCAGGACACGATGGGCCAGATCCTTAACAACGTGCAGGAGAACAGGCAGCTGCAGGAGGAACGTATCAGGGGATCAGGGAGGACTTGCAGCCATCAACCCCACCTTGATCTCCATAGCAGAGGTTCTGGCAGACATGGCCAACATCATGAGGGAAGCAACAGCACAGCAGCAAGCCCCTACCACTAGCCAGTCAATTGACCAGCCCTCCAGTCCTGCTGTAGCAAGTGGGAAGGAGGCCCTACTACAGGACCGACAGGCCACCAGCACCACTCCCTCTGAAGAAGGTGAACCACCCGGCAAACATTCCCTGCAACCCAGACAGAAGCCAGAGACACTTGCCAAGACCACCACCAGGAAATCAGACTCTCCTAATTGTCCCCTTTGTGTCCCACACTGTCACCTTGTTCACTTTGAACTGCCTTTGCTCCCCTTCCTATAGCCCCTTGAACACTGGACCTGTGCTACAAACAGACTGGAAAAATACCCTGGACTTTCCTCCACCATCTCCCTATTCCATTGCACTTTACCCTCAATTTCGTAGCACTACAATAAATATCCTTGAACACAACTTGACTACTGGTATTTTATGTGTTGAAAATGTCCATTTATGGAAACAGTCACATCCAGTGCAAATTATCTGAACACTGTGACAGCATAGAAATGATGACCTGTAGCTGTCTGTAGTCATCACATCAGTACACAGTTGTTATCTCACCAACATCCGTAAAATGACAAGCAATAGGTGACAGTAAGTCGAGATGCAAAGGAAGTTAATGCCATCATGCTACAGCCACACAGAAAACATCAATAGTCAGAGGAATGGTCAGTTGCACTGTCTCACCTGTGTGTCATTGGAAGTATTGACGTATAACTGCTGATCGGTTGTACTCATCGTCATCCTCTGCCGCCTCATGCTCACTGTCCTCAGAGTCCACTGGTGTCACAGGGGCATCTCCAGTCTCCTCTTCCTGCAGAAAAGGTACATGCCATCTGAAGGCCAGGTTGTGCGTGATGCAGCATGCCACTACTATCAGGCAGACCTTCCCGGGTGAGTAGCACAGGGATCCACCTGTCAGATGGAGGTACCTGAACCTGGCCTTCAGGAGCCCAAAGGTCCTCTTGATGATCCTTCTGGTTTGCCCATGTGCCTCATTATAACGTTCCTCAGCCCCTGTCCTGGCATTCCTCACAGGGATCAGCAGCCACAATAGGTTTGGGTAGCCAGAGACACCTGCAAGTATTGAGGGACAACATTTAGCCTCACACAATGCTATGGAGATGACACCTGAAGGCATACACTAACATACAGTGGGTGGGGACCATGGCTCACCTATCAGTCACACCCTAGGTGTCTGTAGTTGGGCCATCACATTTGAGATACTTTTATTCCTCAGGACAAAGGCGTCATACACCGACCCAGGATAATTGGCATTGACGGGGGGAGATGTGCTGGTCCGCCAGGCACACCATGTTCACATTCAGTGAGTGGAAACTCTTATGATTCCTGAACACCTGTTCATTCTGGCGGGGGGAATTAACGCAATATGTGTCCCGTTAATCGCCCCAACAGTATTGGGGATATGTCCCATTTCATAGAATCCGACCTTCACAGTGGCCAAATCTTCCACCCTGTGGAAAGCTATGGAGTTGCACATGTGTTTCACCAGGGCAGACAAAACTCTTGCCAGCACGATTAAAAACATTGGCTGTGACATTCCTGCTGCCAAGCCCACTGTCACTTGGAAAGAACCAGTTGCCAGGAAATGGAGCACTGATAGCACTTGCACATGAGGGGGGATCCCAGTCGGTTGACAGATACCAGATATCAGGTCAGGCTCCAATTGGGCACACAGCTCTGTGATTGTGGCCCTGTCCAGTCTATAGGTGAGTATAATGTGCCTGTCCTCCAGTGTAGCCAATACCACTAGGGGTCTGTACATGGGGGTTTGTCTCCTCCTATTTATCCACAGCAGTAGGTATCTAAGGGACACAAGAGTGAGTAGGCTGTCACAATTTGAACAATGGAACCACCACCTCAGTGTACAAGGTGCATTTATGTGATTGGACAGTGGGAATGGTGAGGTATGTACTAATCTAGGGTGTGACGCAGTTAAGGTTGCCATGATTGTTGTTCACCACCATGAAATGGCGACCGCCTGTCCTGTATGTAGGGACAGGTAGAAGTGAGGTAACTCCGCCGACGCTGGGCGTCATGGCAGAAGGCGCTCTTGAACTGCGTGCAATTCTTCATTGAATAATATGGGGCTCTATGGAGTACAGTGGCCAATGGGGATCAGCGTTGGCGGTGACGGTGTACACCACCGCGGACATGACTGTCATTTTCCACCAGATTCCTCACTTGTTTCCTGACCTTCAACAGGAGAACACCTACACTGTGTGTGCTGTTGTGAACTGTGTCTGGAACCTACAATAGCCAGTGTGACCAGAGAAAGGGCCCCGGCCTTCACTGCGGAGAAGTTGGAGCGATAGGTGAATGGGGTCCTACCACAGTACGGACTGCTGCATGGGCCTCCAGACCAACAAGTGAGTACACCTTGGACACCATGCATGTGTGAAGGATAAATGGAGATGTGTGCAAGCATCGTGTCATCGGGGGGGGAGTCTTGTGGTGGTGTACATGGTGTGCGCCGGACGATATGTGTGCCAGTGGTCATGGAAACGGGATTGGTGGGCCATATGCATGACAGGCTGGATTGTATGTGTAATGGTGTCCTCCTGTATTACCTCTGCAGGTCAGCGCCCATCAAAAGAAGGGATTATGGCGTGCCATCGCCAAGGACGTGTGGACCCTGGGGGTCTATGGCAGACGGAACACCCACTGTTGGAAATGGTGGGAGGACCTGAGACGCTGGGCACGGAAGACCGCTGAGACCCAGCTGGGGATGGCCTCCCAACGAGGAGGAATCCCACCCGTCGGAACCTGACCCCCCCTGATGGTCCGCATACGGACGGTGGCCTACCCAGAGCTGGATGGGCGCTTGAGGGCATCACAGCAGCCACAAGGGGGTGAGTACAGTGGGCATTACTACAATAATTGGTAGGTGGCATGGGATCCGGGTGGTGGGTGTGAGTTAGTGGGTACCCCTTAATGCCAGGTCAGACATTGCAGCGTGATCCAGCTCAAGGGTAATGGGTGTATGGCAAATGCAGGTAACCTAGCTTATTAGAATTCCATGTCAGTCAGGGCTTTGTGGTTCCCAGGAGGGGTGCAGTTGGCGGTGTGTGGCCCTCATTTTGTCGTTGGTATCTAGCCAAATCACTGGCAGTGCAATGCATAGTGCTCAATCCTGATCCCTTTGTGTGATGGTGCTGTGTATGCCAACTCTGGTGTTGGTGCAGTAATTGACCCAATGTTTCCTTTCGCTCTCTCCCCCCTTTTTTTCTTCTGCCATCCTGTCCATGTGTGCATTAGCATCATCTGGCGGAGGAGCAGGAGCACCGGAGACAGAGGGAGCGGGAGCTGCAACCCACAGGACCCTGAAGGCAGAGTCCACAGATGCCGAGGGAACCAGTGGGACGGAGGGTGAGTGGAGCACCACGGCTGAGACAGGAGGTGACAACACAGACTCTGATACCTCCTCCGATGGAAGCTCCCTGGTGGTGGCGGACACCTCTGTGACCACCCCAGCTGCAGGTACAACCACCACCCCTCCGTACCAGCACCGCCCTCCCAGTGGCCCCTCAGCAAGTTAGCCATGACCGCTCACCCAGGAGGGTGGGCATCTCCTTCGCCGAAGGCACCTCAGGCCCTGCCCCAGTGAGCCCTGCTGCTCTGAGTGAGGAGGCTATTGACCTCCTGAGATCCATCTCTGTAGGGCAGTCAACCATTGTGAATTCCATCCAGGGGCTGGCATCTCAGATGCAGCAATGTAATGCATTCCTGGAGGGCATCCATGGTGGATTGGCGGCCCAACAGAGATCGATTCAGGCTCTGGCCTCCTCGCTGATGCCAGCCAGCAGCGGGCATGTTCCCCACCTGAGAGACTGTGACCTGCACTCCCCAGTAGAGAGAAATGGGCAAGGAGCCCCCTCCAGAAGCAGTGGGCATGTTCCCCACCTGAGAGACTGTGACCTTGCATTCCCCAGCAGAGAGAAATGGGCTTGGAACCCCCTCCAGAAGCAGTGGGCATGTTCACCACCTCAGAGACTGTGACCTTTCACTCCCCAGCAGAGAGAAATGGGCATGGAGCCATTTCCAGAACCAATGGGTATGTTCCTGTATTTGGCTGAGGTGCCCCCAAGCCCCATCCTCTTGAGGTGCATGCCCACTTGCAAACTGGTGCCCCTGCAGAGTTCTATCCGGATGATATCAGGATTCGAGTTGGGCCTTGGACTGTGCTCTGTGGCTATGTGGGCCCTTAGTACTTTGGACTGGGCATTGGCCCTTTGTGTACATTTATAGACATCTGTTTTTCGTACAATTGGTTCATTTGGTAGCTGTTCACAATCAATACATTCTCATTACTACATTCTTCTTGTCCCTGCATTATTAGGCTGTGTGTCGTGTGCCATTGTTTTTTCATCTGCACCTGGTTGTGTGTATGGTGTGTGTATGCCTGGTGTGTGTTGTGTGTTTGTGTGTCACTCTCCTTTTCCTCCCTCCCTCCCTTGTGTGCTAGGTGGCTGTACTCACCGTCATCGTCTTCGTCGGTGTTGGTGTTGGTGTTCCAGGTGGAGCATGGCGTAGATGAGCATGGGGAAGACTTGCAGTTCCGGTTTCATGGCGGCTTTGTCCTTCTGTGTGTCTCCGATGGTGAGTCTTTGGTCTTCTGTGATGTGTTTCCGGCAGACTTTTGATGGCATTGGTACCGCCCCGGAAATCGTGGCGATTTCCTGTGTCATGATATGGTGGGCGGTACTTTGTTTTCCACCTGGCTGTTGACGGCTACCACCGTGGTCAGTGGTGTTAACGCCCTGGCGGTTGATCTGGTACATTGGCTGTCGATAGGAGTTCTCACCGCCATCATCATAATTTGGCAATAATTACCATCAGCCTTCAGAACTTCCTGTCCTCATGCAAGGGGATAGAAAAGAAGGTCTGACAGAGCTCCACAACCATAAACCATTCTGCAGTGCACGGGATTTGAAAAAGTATTGTAGCTGGATTCGGTACCAGGGGACAACATGAAACAACAATGTTGTTAATCTTTTGAAGATCTTTCACAATCCGATATTTAACATTAGGCTTCTGTGAGCCCATATTTGGAGAGTTTGAAGGGCTTCCAACAATTTATTTTAATGTCCCTTTCCGCAAGGTCTTCAATTACTGGTGTTGTTCCTGACACTATTTCTGGAGTCAAATTATATGGTGGTGTCCTTGGATATACTGCATTGGGCTTCACTGTGATTCGGACTGGTTCTACACCTTTGATTAGTCCAATATACTTGCCTGTAACATCCTGTATGTCTTGGGTCACAATCTCTTTTAAATCAGGAGGTAAATCCTCTTCTGTCCTTTCTGGATACAATCTTACAGCTGTTCCTTGCCAGGCCATTTTAAATTCAACATTTTCATTATGCGTCTGGTGTTTAACACCATCTGGTGTACAGTAAATTTCATAACAAATCTCTCCCTAACAGATTTACAGGACTCACATCGCAAACAACAAAAGGATGATTTTCCTTTAATGAACCTATTTCTACAGGGACTTTCACTGAAACTGGGTTTGTAATCGGTTTATTTGTAATTTCTACAACTTGGATCTTCTTTTCCAAGAGGGGTAGGTCTGGGACCTCCACTGTTCTAACAGTGGAACTGGTAGCTCCAGTGTCGATAAGAAATGACACTTGGTGACTATTAACTTCTCCTTCTACAAATGATCCACTCTGGCCTGCCTCTAAGACTGCACCAAGTACACATTCTTCCTCCCCACTGAGGCACCATCATTGGGAATTGTTAGTCCCAAAACTATCACTGCCCAACATAGGATACTGTTAAAATGGGTTCTGTCTCTGATTCTGAGATGTAGTTGGATTTGCTCGGGCATCTGATTTACATTAAATCTAAGGGTTCTCATGCTTTGTGGGACCATTGGTGCTTGCGGAACCTGCATCGTTGGAACCTGTGTCGACATTGGCACTTGCATTTGCTGAACGGGTATGTTCTGTATCTGCATTTGATTTCCTCCTTGAATTTGACCATCTCCACTTAATAAATTTAGATTCAGCCTACACTCCCTCTTCCAATGCCCAATTTTGTTACAGAAATGACAAGGGAGTCAACTTCTTTTACATCGTAACGTCTACACCAGAATTCAAATCAATCGGAACACCTCTATCTCTACCCTGTGAAACACCAACTCCTCCTTAGGCACCTTGTACTCTAGCTTGTAAATCAACTCCTTGCATTCCATTTAAGTTCCCTGCAAACAACTAATTCTGAAAACCCTTCTGTGGCAACTTTGTTTGGGCAAGCATAAATTTCATCTCAAACCTTTTTTTGTTCATCTCTTGTTCATCACTACAGTAGTTTGCATACCTCAGGATCTCATCTAAACTTTTTGTCTGCCAGCAAATCACATTCTGCTGTATGTGTATACTAATCTCTGGCCTCACCCCAAGAACAAACTGCAACACAAAGAACCCCATATCACTCTTTTTGGGATTTTCTTGTCCACCTGCAACAATCACTCATAATAAACAAGCACTAACTCTTTTGCCTCTTGTGTAGTGTGATTAATCTTCAACCAATCAAGGAACCTTGCCTTTAAAGAAAGTAATCAACTTATCATACGTGGTCATTACAATAGGACATGGTGCATGGGTATTTCCATCTCTTGGAGGCTCTGAACTTGGCCATCATACAGCAATTTTATATTCAGCCCACAAATCACTTAGTACCATAATATCAAAGAATGTATTGAAATCAATCTGCAGTACTTTAGAAATTTTCACAAATCTGTGTATACCACTGTGTAAGATTCTCCCTCAACTTCGGAAAATTGCTCGTAAATGTTGCAAAATCTCCTCTACTCCTTGGTACATGTACATACCCTCTACCTGGTACATCACTCATTGGGAAAGTCAAAGCTTCTTCTTCATCAGGGGGAACCTGGTGGTGGCTTACAATTTGCCTCAGCCGCATCTGATTGTCTCTTTTTCTTTTCCTGTTTCTTAGCCCATTTGCTCTCTAATTACAGAAGCATTTAACCAATTCGATAATGTGTAATTGCATTCCTGAACAACACAATCTCTCAATTGCTTCATGGTCTAACTGTGCTCTGTAATGTGTCTGCTATGGGACACTCTTTGAAAGATCAACCTTAAATTTTCTTGCCAATCCAGTTAATCTGTCATGGGTAGCTGTTGCATGCCTTCTAATCTCTTTACTCAGGTAAATTAATTCGTTCTCTTGGAACTGATTTATGTGCCCAATATCTAAACATCCCCAAATTATTTCTTCTAATTAAATCTTTAACTTGGTCTCTCTTTTTCAGACTCTGGGGCTGCAATTTGTTGTTCTGCACTCCTGGTATTTGTATTTTCTGTGGTGGCAGTCGGTGGCGGGGGTGGATGCTGCTCCACCCTCACCGCCACATCAGTCCAGACACCGCCACACCTATAATGATGCAGTTACAGGCATGGCAGTGTATGGAGGCGTGGCGATGCCAGCAGAGCAGCATCCACGGAGCCCGTTCTCTCCGGGAGCAGTGCAACGGAACAGATAAGTGCTGCCCGAGAGGGAAGGGGGGAGGGTGTGTGTGTGAGTGTGCGAGTGCATGGGGGTGTGCATGAGTGTTTGTGTAGGGGAGATGTGTGTCTGAGTGTATGTATGCGTGTGCGCATGTAGGTGAATGGATGCATGAGGATGTGGGAGTTTTGGGGGACCTGAATGTAGGGGTGGAGGGTGGGGGATGGTAAGGGTGGAGCTGGGAGGCACACAAGGAGTTTCAGGGGGAGGTTCGGGGGGTCGGTTTTTGGGGGTTTGGGGGTGGGTGATGGAGACGGTGCTAGGGGCTTGAGGGGGTGGGTTAATTTAGGTAGTGGCAAGGGGGGGCCTTGGCGTGTCACATACAGGTGACAGGAATGAGTATTCCTGTCACCCGTATGCTTTCCGCCAGAGATTACCCTCCATGAAAACCCTGGTGGAAATGGGAACATAATCCCACCACCGGTCCGGCCTCCACCGCCAGGTCAAATGTTCCTACAGTCGGCCCGGCGGTCGATTCTGGCCTGGCGGTGGGTCTGGACCACTATGCCATTGGCGGTAATGACCACCACAGCCAGCATGGCGGTCCAGACCGCCATGTTCATAATGACCACCAGTGTTTTCTATGAAATCATCTGTATTTTACAAAGAAGCATTGATTTGGGTGAGCTCAGAAACCAGTAACAAGCACAAACCACATAGTCCACGGGAGGCTAGATAGGGAAGACTTATTGTTGGTGACCAGTATGTCCCAAATTCAACAAAAATTTGTTTTATGCAACACCTGACAGATATTGGATAACTACCTGCAGGTGGCAAAGTTAGTTGGCAGGGACTTCAGCAGTGTACATGGTGTGAACCTAGACAGGTCTCCCCACCCCTACCTAATTCTCTAGTGATAAGAACATCACAGGTGGTGAGGCCAAGGCAGCCAAGATGGCGTCACCACCTAGAAGCTCTCCCGATCCCCCTTCGGTGATCTATCCTAATACTGCCAGAGCAGGATTTGCAGTGGACCATTTTTCCTTCCCTGTTGACCTGTCAGAACCTGCCTCTGCCACTGACCCGTGTCTGAAGAGAGGACGAAACTTGCGGAGGGGCAGATGGCGTGGCCCAGCCTGGAGTGCGGCCACGATTGCCTTAGTTGGTGGGTCATCATTGTGTGAGCATGGTGCCGTGGGGCTGGACTGTATCAGCTGTGCTGTGGCAGTTCTGGAATCCAGGCCACTGCTTGCTTTTAAGGGGTTTGGGAATGCCCCCTTAACCCCTGACTGGCGTGCAGCCAAACCCACCATCAAATCGTGGTCTAGATCGTAGTTGGTGGTCCAGGCACTTGGATCTTGACACGCTGGCCTTGGGGGACTGACTGCTGTGCATTTTGACACCGCTGATTCCGAAGGCAGCTGCCACATGAGCCACATCACCCTCTCCCGTGATGTGTCCAGGGCGTGTGCCCACATCAGTGATTTGGAGTGATAGTGCAAAGGGGGGCTGCCTGTGGCATGAGAGGGGCCGCATGACAGTGGATCTCGGACAGCCGGAATAGATGCCTGGGGCCCTCCTCTGCTGGACCTGGCCTTGGGGGACACTGGATATTAACACTTTTGTGGGCGACATTCCTGCTCTCTCCTTCCTGTGCCTGCATCATGGTGGAGGTCCTGGCCAAGGCCCTACTGCTTGGCCCTGGGCCTGTGGACAGAAGGGGACTCCTGCTCTTGGGGGTCAGTGGAGTGCTCCGCAGTTTCGCACATTGGGGCCGAGTGCTTGTTGCAGATTTGGAGGGGGGATCCCTACCTGGATTTTCTACTTCTCAACACCATAAACACCCCTAACTGTTATAACCATGGACTGAGGGCTGTGAGTGAATTGACCGAGGTTCATCATTCCCCCCTCAATTTAGTAGCCTCTTTTCCTCTTTGCCTACTTGGAGACATGGGGGGATGATGAATTGGACCTTGGGAACTCCATTCATTCATTCATTGGAGCCCCTGCCCAGGGACGTGGCCCTCCTGACTGAGGCCCCGGCTGGGGTCTGCCTGTCCCTTACATTGTTCCTGGAGGTGACCCGACTGCTTGTGCTGCCATTAGACAAGTGGCCTGTGAGTGACAGATATATGCCTTGCCTCTATCTTGCCGGCTCTTCTATCCTCAGTGTTCTACTGACTGCTGCACCACGAGTGCTTATGCTACCTTTTGGCTAGCGGAGATCTTCCTTTTAGGGGCATCCTGCGGACTGGACCTCGCTTTTCACAGCATGGGAAAGGACAAAGCTCCCTCACATGCCCAAGCTCAGACCAAAATGGACTGCTTCACTACTTTGCAGGGGAGGGCTGCACGTTCTGGAGGTCCCCCAAGAGTGTCAGATTCTGCAGGACCTCTCCAGCCTGACCTAGCCACGATCCTCAAGGCCATTCAAGTCTCAAAAAAGGCACCAGGAAAAAGAGTAAGTGAGGTCCAGATTGACGTAGCTCTTCTCCACCAGGATCTCCGTAACGTGGCTGCCCCGGTCAGTGAGTCTGAGCCCCGAATGGCCTTGTCGCATGGGCTCTCATTATCCTAAATGAGACTACCGGATTTCTAGGCAGCAGGATCGATCACGGTGTGGGGGACGGAGTCTGACCCATGTGTAATGAACTCTGTAACCCTAAATCCGGTTTTTGCTCCGGCTAACTAGCAGTGGCTCATTCCTCCCAAGGGAAAGAGATGATTAGGCAGCCGAGCGCATGACATCTTTGGAACTTCTCAGGGAAGTCGTTGTCACTCAGATCCAAACCAACTCTCTCATTTACAGTATGATCTCATATACAAATGACAAAGGCAGTATAAGTTTTATATAATGTTTTAATAAAACAACTGCATTTTAGATAATAAGGCGTGAGCCGCAATAACCAGAACCATACAACACAGTAGGATTGAAATAGTCACCGGGAGAGTAAAACATAAGAACAACGCTATCATGGTGTCTAATAGTTTCTACTCTCCCTCTGCTTGTTCTTTTTCGAGCACAGCATGTTAAGCTTCTAACTTGCCTTTCTGAGTCCCTCGGGAGACATAAACCCTCATACCTGAGCAAAGGCCTGTGATCTGGTTCAGCATCTGCAACGAGGCAGTCACCGTCTAGTTGTGGTTCCATGGTCGGAATCTCCCTCTTGCGTGTATTGGGACAAGGAAGTGTTTTTATAACTAACATGTCAGCGTGATCACAAAATGTCCCTACGCAGGAATACCAAAGACTAAACTCCTACCACGTCTATCGGCAATGTACCAGACTGTATCCTTGACTGAAGCACAGAGTGAACAAGAATGTGTTATGGAGAACTCCAGTGCTGAAGTAGGCTAAACAGTGTGATATGAATATAAAACAAAACCGTAGAACTGGCTATTTGAAAAATAACAGTACAAAGCCTAATAAAAAGCATTTAGAGCAAAGTGCACAGAGGCTCTAAGCTGCAAGCAATGAATAAAATACATCCCGGGCAAAGTGCACAAAGGCCTAAAGCCTGAAGCTAATCCGCAAAGGAGACGTAAAACTAACCACACTACACCCTCCCCTTGTCGGTAGCAAGTGGTTCCAATAATATAAAAGTATGCCCCAGATATAAACAATACATAAAAAATATATATTTCGACAAGTTCAGAGGACAACAAAGTCATAAATGTGTGAAGCATGTGACAATAAAGCCAAATTTAATATAATGTCAATTTTTGAGGAGAGAAAAAAAAAATCCAATTGTCAGATAGAAGCAATAGAAAGCAGGAGCTCCTCCACTTCGATATATGTCAATACCGGAAGATCCACGCCAAAAAGTACCATGGAGCAGGTGTGTTCCAAAGCCCCAAAACAATCCAGGGCGGCACCGCGTGCAGGGCCTATGAATGAGACAATACCATCTTCCTCCAGGAAGAGAATCTCATAAACTGCCTCACGAAGCAAACGCAACCGTAGTGCACAAGTCTGGGAATGAGCCCTAATCGGGAACATCAACAGATCAGTATCGACCACTGGAGGGCTCTGCAGTGAGAGACAGAGAGCCAGTGCATGTTCAAACGAGCACCAAAGGCACCAAAACACGGGTTGCACACAATCCAAAACTGGTCGGAATGACAGAGACCAGTCACACTCCAAATGTCTCAGGAGTGTTGCTCCAAAATGCTGCATCATGCGTTCACGACACAGCTGCGCTGACGGGAGCATCAATATAGGATCTCGTCGTGGCGGGACAGCCATTGCGGAAGAACAGCAGCAATAGCAAAACTCCAGCCAATAAAGCCAAAGTAATCGGGAAACCCCAAAAAATGCTTCCGAAAATAGAGTGTATAGCCAAAGGTATTAAACCGAATATGGACGAGAAGGTGTGAGCAAAACCAACACCAATGGCTTTGAAAAAATGTGCAATTCCAGCAGTGCTGGACGCATTAAATATACGTCCCACAAGTTCACCAAAGTGACTCGGAAAGTTCGTATTCAAAAGGGACTGTATTTCCGCCGACGACCTCGCCACCTGAAGTGCATAGGTCTCGCTAGCAGATGTAAGGGCCACATGCTTTTGAAACAATAAAGCCTTTAGTCGACTCAACTTGTCGAAATTCACCTTGGAAGTAGCAATATGAGGCCAGATATCTGCTACCTCCCTAATTTGAGTAGGGGGAAACAACACATTCCCGCAGCACGTAACAGCCTTGGTGACAACGACCACGTAAACTATTCCGGCATGCATGCCACAGCAGTGTTCGCTGTTAAGAACAATGTAACTGCAGTTAGAAAGCACCTGGAAAGTGTTTTTAATAACCAGGACTGGAACTCCCTTCAGATAACAAGCTAAGTTAGCAATCGAAGCGTTACACGCCCCGTGCAAGGACAGCTGTTTACAAACCATGGAATGGCTGACAGAAGTTTCGCATTCACTACCGCTAAGAAAAACCTCCCTCAAACCATTAATACATCTGTATAGAAAGGGAAGCTCCCACACCTCGTGTATGTAACTGTCTCCCAACCGTTCGTATCTACCCACCGGAATGTGCTTCAAACAAGAAGTAAATTGCAGAGTGGAGATAGGCAAATTAATAACCCCATGAATCAACCACTCAGCTGACGGAATCTCAGCAACCGTGAAAGGCAGTTTCTCCAATTTTTCAATATTTAACATGACATACGTCGCTTCCTTTTTAGCCATCAGCTGTTGTTGACGAGTCAAATTAAAGGAAACAAAGATCTCTCTGGCACGAATGTGCTGCCACGGAACGCGACCTGCCTTCAAGGTCTGTAGAGTTCAACCCAGCTGCATGATGGACCGCGTCTGACTCTGCCCATGATATAAAGAAGACATATCCGATTTAATAATGTCTATAGCAGAGGAAACAATGCTGTCAATTGTGTAAACACGGTCAGAAAGGGTATGCATGCCATTATCCACAACAGACAAAGCCTGTATCAGGTGTTCCTGATCAATTTGCCTCAGCCGGGCCGCTGCCTCCTGTTGTGAAAGCTTCCAAATCTCATTATATACTTCGTATAAAAAACGTTTCTTCCGAGGCACCTTAGGTCCTGACAAAAAATCTTGTAAGTCAGTATCATTAGACAGTAACGTGAGATGTGATTTAACTGCATCCAGCGTGGATGATTTCAACCATTGCTGACAAAGCTTTCCCACGCTGTATGTAGTTATGATATCAGCATGTTTTGGTGAAATGTAGCGAGGGTCTGCCCTACTAGTCTTGAACCCCCCTGAAGAGGTGACAAAACGTTGATGACACCTATTAGTGTCTACAGGCCATAATAACAACCCGCCCGGATGTACCAATGAAGTGTTAAGCGTACCATTCTGGACCCAGTGTGTAAACTCACTAAACGTGGCATTAACATATCGCTGCCAATTGTTCAATTTGGAAGGGACAGGTATACCAGGCAAAGTCAACTCTCTAATCGTTGCTAAGCCCAAACAGCTAGTCTGTTGTACCGTGTCATTGAGGAAAATCATCTGCACAGGGATAATACATGCTCTAACTAATGTGTCCTTGCCTCTCATTTGCCAATTTTTCGTTCCCCAGACACTTTTTAAGTCAACAGTCTTAAACCAATATTCATACCCCTCAACCGAAAGTTTAGATACAAACAAATTTGAATACAGTAATTTAGTATCGGTCAATAACATTTGCTTATTAGCATACGGAGTAACCTTAAAATAGTAAGACTTAGCAGTTTGTTGATTATGCCCAGAAAAATATGTAAATTTATCATAATACGTTTTTGAACTCCCCTGTGGAGGAGTCGGGCAATGTTCCGAATTGCACATAATCAAATATGGACTTAGGGCTACTTGCTACTTGCTTTATGAATAAAGTGGTGTCCATAATAGTTGTAGCAAAACATGTCACCATGATTATCTCTAAATAGGTAAGCATCTTCATCGTCATAGACAGTATAATACTGCAATTCTGTCAGCATAGAATCTACTGTCTTCACATCCCAATCATCAGAAACAATGCCTGGTATAACGATATCATTCATTGACAATTTGAGAACATACGGTATTTGAATCAATTCAGTAGGACCATATATATCAAACATTACGTTATCCCACACAATCCCATTCTGAATCGGTATTGCAGAAATGTTTACATTGGACAAGTCTCTTCGAACCATATGAGACGAAAAATGTGGCTTTAACACCGTCTCCACGTGCTCAATGTCAGATCGTTCAGGAAGAAAATGACCATGTATTACTAGAAAAAAAGTAACCACAAATCCCAACCACAAAAAAACAAAATATGTGCGTTTAAGCCAACACAGCAGCTTACGTGGACCTCGGATTGAAGATAGTGAGGACGAGGAGTCTGATACGGCATCATCAGTGTCGTTGAAGCAGCCAGAGGCAGTTCTTGCAAAAGGTGCAATTGTGAACAAAGAAGCAGATGGAGGCTCTCGCCTTGGCACACTGTAAACCAGATGTTCAGAAACATCAGTAGAACATACAGCGACTTGATCAAAAGATTCCAAATTAATCGTCGTCTGTGGAACAATCGCAAGATCAGCTTCCACCCTCCCCAAGCTTGGAGAGGAAACAGCATCGGTGCAAATCACCTGCAGCGGGACTTCTTCCCCAGTAGTGAGAACTTCCGGAACTACTGGGTGTCCCTCTTGGTCTGCTGTGCAGAATCGGCCACATGTTGTAACTTTTATTTTTTTATTTTTATTTTTTTAATATTTTTTATTAACATTTTATCATTCAATAAACAGTATTATGTTTACAGCACCATCTTGTTTGCTTCGTGTTAGTGCATAACAGTGTTAATATCACTACTGTCTACATTGTTTGAATGTTCTACTTCATTAATTATTCGATAACCTTTATACTTTAAACGTATGCAAGAGTAGAACATCAGTGGCGCTTCTTCTCGTATGGGTTGCCCAATTGGCCTAGTGTAGCAGAGTCATGTTTTTCTAGCTATTATACAACACCTTTAACTCGTTTCAAACATTAATTAACTTAAACTTAAACACGATGGCAAAGTAGTGGGTGGAGGCTGCTAATGCAGGGGGATGCCATTTCTTGGCTTTTCCAGTATGTATGGTGTCATTACTCATAGACTTGTCTGGTTTCAGGTGGGTGGGGCGTCTACCGGGTCCAGCCTGTCTGTTAATCAATGTCATGGGCTCTGTCCCCTGTTGTCCGCCTTTTGTTTAATCTCGGCCTTATCGTGTCTTCCCTTGTCATGTCCTAGAGGGCGAGGCAACATTTCCTCCCTTCCTATGTTTATCCAGTCTCCACTCCTGTTGGAGTGTCTGCGTCCGCTGTTCTCAATATATTGTCCCAGCTTGTCATTGCTACTTCCCATTTCTGTGCTATAGGGTGGCGACGCAGTCCCCTCCCCTCCTCGCTCTTCAGGACCTGGAGTTCGGCTCTAGCCCATGTTGTAACGTCTTGTCTCCACCCAACCCGGGGGGGCCGAAACTGTGCCTTCCAGTTCTTTGTGATCTGTCTCCTATATAATACCAGTGCCAGATTCAGAAATCAGGTCTCCACTCTTCCCCGCGGCAACCCATTCCCAAAGCCCATCAATCATCTGTCAGGGGTCGGAGTCAGGTTCATATTAAGGAGTCTCGATAGGTCGGACATCACCTCTTCCCACCCCAGCTGGATCTCTGGACAGGTCCATACCATGTGGTCAAAATTTGCGTCTACATTTTTACATCTGGGGCACACCCTAGGAACTCCCCCATAGATTACTGTTAGCCGATGTGGGGTGAGGTACGTTCTGTGGAGGTAATTATATTGTATATATCTCAGGCGCGTGCTGCGAGCGACGGACCGGGGGTAAGCTAAAGCTCTGTTCCATTCCGCATCTGACGGTTCCCTACCGACTGTCCTCCCCCATCTCTCTCTCAGTGGCCGCAGGGAATCTAGTGCATCCTCAACTTGAACTCGGTATAATTTAGATGTCAGATGGGACTCATCTCCTGATGTCAATAGGAGATGCAGCACCCTGTGGGTGGCTTGTTCCGCGTTGACCGTGATCCAGTGCGTTTTCAGCACATGTATCAGTTTATGATACATAAGGAACTGACCCGGGGAGACTCCACTGTCAACAAGATTAGTAAAGGACCTCAACACTCCCTCCTGAAACAGGTCTCCCACCGTTTCTATTCCTGCTCTCCTCCAGGTTCCGAGGCTCATGCCTCCCAGGTTCCTCTCACCAGCCTCAATCGTAAGTACCGCCAGGGGTAGGGCCGGAGAGTACGGGGGGACAGTGCCGGCAGGTTAGCGAAGTAGTATAGAAGCCGGGGCAGCATTACCATTTTGGACAATGCTACTCTGGCCATTATCGTCAATTTCAGCGATCGCCAGAACCCCACCGAGGACTTCAGAGATCGTAGAGCTCTGCCCAGGTTACCCTCGCGCAAGTCTGCCCTGTCGTGAAACACCTGTATGCCCAAGTACTTAAAGGTTCGAGGGGCCCAAATCATATCCCCAGGGCATGTTGTCGGGCGTTCGCCGCCCGGAGCCATAGGGAACACGCATGTCTTGCTACGGTTGAGGCAAAGTCCAGATATGTTCCCATAGTTCTCCAGCACTCCCAGCGCCCATGGGAGATCCTTCTCTCCGTCCCTAAGGTAGACAAGTATATCGTCAGCATATAGCGAGATGATATGTTCTTGGTGTCCCCATTCCACTCCTCTACCCACGCCCTCCCGCCGCATCTGGGACGCCAGCGGCTCGATGGCCAGGGCGAAGGGCGAATAACAGTGGGGACAATGGGCAACCTTGTCTGGTTCCCCTGTGAATTGGGTAAGTTCCGGATACTGTTTTACCTGTTCTCACTCTTGCCAGCAGTGACGTGTACAACAAGTCCACCCATTTGACCCAATCTTCACCCATTCCCATACGGAGCATCACTGCTCTCAAGTAGTCCCATCTGATCGAGTCAAATGCCTTCTCAAAATCCACCGCGAGCAACACCCCTGCTGCAGGTTTCATGTCGCTAGGCATATTCAGGACCGCAAAGAGACGTCTCAGGTTTAAGGAGGTGCTGCGATTCGGGACGAAACCATTCTGGTCTACATGTACCAGAGTTGGTACAAGAGGGAGTAAACGGTTGGCCAAGATCTTGCTTAGTATTTTAAAATCACTGTTTAGCATTGACAGGGGGCGGAAGTCAGTCACCGAGGGTTGCCTAGATTTTGTCTTAGGGAGTGGGACTACCATTGCCTCTCTCATGGTGCACGGCATTATCCCATTCTGTAGCGATTCTGCATACATCTCTACCAACTGGGGGGTCAGTTGCTTCTCAAATTTTTTATAAAAGTCCATGGGGAGGCCGTCTGTTCCCGGGGTCTTCCCTGAGGCTAATTGAGCTATAGCTTCACTGACCTCCGCCACCGTCACTGGGCCCCCCAGCCTATCCCTGTCTCCGGCCATCAGGCTCGTTATAGGTATATGTTGTAGGTAATTATCAAAGACCTCCGTACTGATTTCAGCCGGTTTTCCATATAAAAAGGTGTAATATTCCTTGAATGCATCATTTACAGGGCCTGGTCTATTTCTGCATGACCCTTCCTTGTCCAGCACATTTGTGATGGGCTCAGCATCTCCACCCGGCTTCACCAACCAGGCTAACATTTTCCCAGACCTACCCTCTTCAGATTGTAGGGAGGCAAAGTATTTTTGTGTGCTGTGGCATCTAAGTTGTTCTTCGATCTGGAAATGGTCTCTCTTTGCCTGAGTATATTTCTCATTTACTAGTGTGCCAGTCCCCTGAGTAAGTTCTCCCTCATGTATTATCTTCTCTAGCGTAGTCAGCTCCCTTTCAAGTGTGCGTCTCACTCCGGCCGATTGTCCAAGACAAAAACCCCTTGTCACCACCTTGAGGGCCTCCCATTCCGTAGATCTAGAGGTGGTGGATCCACTGTTAAATTGAATATGGTCAGTCAGATGCTGTCTCAGGGCGTCTCTATATGCTGGGTCCTCAAGTGCTGTAGGGGACAATCTCCAGGTCGGAATGGGGGGCCTAATCTCTGCTGCCCTCCATGTTACCAATAGGGGGCTGTGGTCGGACAGTGTACGGCCCAGATATTCTGAGTGAACCATCCCACGTGCAAGGTCTGCCGTACACGCCACCCTGTCGATTCTGGTGTGGAGTCGGTGAAGGCCCGAATAATATGAGTAATCCCTGTCGTGTAAGTGTTGTTCCCGCCATATATCCACTAGCCCCCAGTAGCTCATCCATTCACTAAGTTTCCCAGCTATCTTACTTGACATTGCACCCTGTAATGGGGGGGAGGATCTATCCAAGTCTACATCTAATATACTATTGAAGTCCCCTCCAACCAAAAGCTCTCCTCTCCTCTGGCGGGTGAGGTGACTCGATAACCTCGTCAAAAACGGGATCTGGTCCTGATTTGGGGCATACACGCAGCACAGGACAATCGGTGTGCCGCATAGCTGTCCCTCCAGAACCACGAACCTCCCCTCACGATCTATGTTGGAAGCTTCTATCTCTAGGGGAACCCCTGCACGGATCCAGATCATTACTCCCCTTGCGTACGCTGAGTACTCTGTTGCGAACACCCGCCCCCTCCACCTACGTCTCAATCTCTCAGGTTCACCAGCCGCCAGGTGGGTCTCCTGTAGCATTGCTACCTGTATATTCCTCCTTTTTAAATAAGCCAGTATTTTGTGTCGCTTGGCCGGTGACCCCATCCCTCTAACGTTCCACGTTAAGAAATTGTATTCTGCCATGTTGGTGATTTTTAAATTTACATTGGTTACTCTTTGCTACTTTTACCATCTGCTGTCCCCTGATCCTTAGTGAAGCACTGTTGTTACGCAACCATTCACCACCCCTTGCCATCCTAACTAGTAACTGCTTATCCCAACTCCCCCTCCCCAGGGCACCTCTCAAACAGTAGGCTGCCCAAAAACAGAAAAAACACCCGTGCAACAGTGCAGCATGTTTCATCTTTTAGTTGCGGTTCTCGCCAGTCCACCTGTACAGGCGAGATTCCAGTAGGGGGGTGGCCCTGCACGGAGGGGCCATTAGTGCACCATTTGCGCCCGCCCCGGGGTATCCGGTAAGCCTCTGGGCCTCAGAGGTCATCTGCAGTTTGTGGGGTCACTACCGGGGCCTGCACCGAGCTGCTCGAGCCCCCCGCCGATGACATCACAGTCTCGTCAGATTCACCGCCAGAGTCCTCCCGGGGGGTCCCCTCTCCGTTCACACGGGCCGCTGCCTCCAGTGCTGCTCTTCTGCCACTTTCTTTTTGGTTCCGGGATGGTGCCAAGCGTGGGCGACTTCGGGTCCGTCTTTCCCTGGGGGGCCGGCGCGGTCCACCCCCGGTCGGGCCCCCCCTCCCGAGCCGCTCTGTCTGGGTCCCATGAGTTTCCAGCCATTCCCATGCCTCCTCCGGGGATTGAAGAAATGTTGTTTTACCGTCAAGCATTACTTTCAGCTTAGCCGGGTACAGCAACGAATATTGTATACCTTCGTCCCTTAGGGCCCTTTTGACTGCCATGTATGAGGCACGCTTACTCTGTACCTCTACTGTAAAGTCCGGGAACAGCGTGACTTCGCCATTTGCTACCTTAAATGGGCCCTCTTCTCGCGCCCTTTGTAGCAAGATGTCCCTGTCTCTATAGTGTAGTAATCTTGCGATCACCACTCGGGGGGGCCTGCCCGGCGCCAGGGGCCTCGCAGGCACGCGGTGCGCTCTTTCCAGAGTGAAGAATGAAGTCAGCCGGCCCGGTGCCACCACAGTGCTCAACCATTTTTCCAGGAATTCTACCATATTTGATCCTTCTGCCCCCTCCGGGAGGCCCACCACTCGCACGTTATTCCGCCGGCTTCTCCCCTCTGCGTCCTCAGCTCTTCGCTCTAGTCGCATCACTCTATCTATGAGATGCGACATTTCAGCCTGCAGGTCTTTTTGTTTTGGTGCGATGTCGGCCAGTGTGGTTTCTGTCTCTTTGACTCTGTCCGATAATTTGTGATGGTCAGCCCTCAAGAGGCCCAGTTCAACCGCGACCTGATTGATGTCGTGTTGCAGTGTTAACTTAGTGTCTTCTATCGCACCCAATATTTTGTCCAGGGTGTCCTGTACATCGACCTGCAATGGACCCCGCACGTCCCCCCCCCGCGCCCGGGGGTCGCTGTGCCGTCCATGACTTTAGCCCTGTGGCGGTTCTTAGGGGACATCGATTACGTAGGAGATCGTCCCCCCCCCAGTGGCGAATCCGACCACGGTGCGTTAGCTCAGGGGATCCCCCATCTAGGACTTCCGTCTCAAGCGCAGTTCAAGGCCCGCAGGGGCCGCCAGGTATAATCCCATCAGCACCAGAGACCCGTGCTTTCTCGCTCAGGATCTCCGTGGACTCGGGGCACGTTGCACCAGGACACGAGGCACCACACCAGTTCGATCACAGTAGTCGCCACTTCAGGGGCCGGACCGGTCGCAGGAGTGTGCCGGTGCTCAAAGTGGGTGTCCGCTACACCAGAGGCCCCCTCCGCCAGACACAGCGTGCCGCACGCAGGGTCGGCCCCACAGCAAGGCTCCCGGCAGCCGGGCCCCCCGCCAGGGGCTCCGGTCGTTTCTCCTTACTTGCGAGGGTGGGGCCGGAGGGCCCGCACGCACCCCCGGTCGCCGTCACACCGTCCTCCGCGGTCTCGGGAACACAAGGCCTTCCACGAGCAGCCCTGCAGCAACCCCCAGGCAGGAGGGGGGCCGCCCCGTCTCCCCAGCCGCGGTCGGCTGGCTCCCCCTCAAACGGCGCGTGGTCCCACGCCCAGCCGCGTATCCGCTCACTCGCTCAGTCCGGCTCCTGACATTAACGCGGCGACAGGCCCAAGGCCGAGGGGCTCGCCAGCGGCCTCCGACGGGCTCCGCCAGGCTCGCTCTGGGCTCCACCGGTGCTCGGGTCGCCCACACGGGTCCCCGCACTCGCTCCCCGTCAATTTGCCCCGGGGGGAGGCCCAGGATAACAGGAGAAGTTTAGGCCCCTCCGGAGCAGACGGATCAAGCGTGCGCCATCTTTGGCTTCTACATGTTGTAACTTGACATTATCAATGGAAACAAAGCGATTTCCTTTGGCCCCGTGCAGCAGCGGTAATATTACAGTTCTTGTGCCGCTAACCCCTAATACAGGCTCGATAAGAAGGACCAAATTCTTTCTTCACTGCAACCTTTTCACGCACTAGATCCCCAATCCTGGGAATCCAACCAGTAGGCGTTACTGGCTCATCCTTAATTCCTGAGGAGGCAGCACTTGCAGAAGAGTTATCTTCACAGAATTGTTGTAAATCCTGCAAAACAGTGACACGATCATTTATGTCAAAGGGCGTATCTGCCGCCTCCACACCAGGACCATCTAGATCAGGAACATACATTCGTGTTCCAAACAGGCACTCATATGAAGTCTGCTGCGGGCGTCTAGCCGTCGAAGCTTTAATTTGTTGACAGACGTCACAACAAAGGACATATTGCTTTGTCTCCTTATAGAGACCAGGCCACCAGTAATGAGCCTGTAAAAGTGAAATCGTGGCAGCCACACCAGCATGTGCAGATGCCACCCCCTCATGTGCTGCAGAAATTAATCGAGGTCTCTCAATTTTATTGGGTATTTCACGTACACCAATGCCTGGAATGTTAACAACAGCCTTTAGCGCACTACTCAAGCAGTAACTATATTTAGAAGGAAATCCCTTAGGAAAGGGCGTGCCATCAGCCGTAGCCTTTATGGCAGCCGAAATCTCTGTGTCTGGTTTGGAACTCGAACGAGTTACTGCGGCTACAGTGGCGACAGCCACTGCCGACTTCGCGGCTTCATCAGCCAAAGTATTCCCAGCAACGTGTATTCCAACGCGCTGGTGTCCAAGTGTATGTACAACATGGACTTTAGGAAGCGTTTCCTTCAGATCCGCAACCTTACCCCACAGCATTTTGTGTTTAATGGTGTTGCCTTTAGACTCTCTGAACCCATTCAACTTCCAATAGTGTAAATATTCATTGAAAGACTGAACACAGTAGTAGGAGTCACAGACCAGCAAGGTTAAAGTCGCCGGATCCGCGTGTTCCAATGCTAACAATAGAGCTTTGAGCTCAGCCAGCTGTGCCGTACAATCTCCCAATGTTTGTGTATAAGTATGTCGGGGCAGAACACTTCCCCCTCCATAGTGCCGCTCACCACCGCACATGCAGCAGAATACTGTTGCTTAGTCCCAACCGCTGGTTGCGCAGAGCCATCGGTATACATGACCACCTGATATTGGTCAATAGGCAATGTGCCAGCGGGAACTGGGTACTCCATTTCATATTGAAGAAATTCTTGAGTCTGCAGTTTAGGGTCAAATATGTAATCGACATCAGTGGCTGTCAAAGACGTAGCCCATTGTATACATCGCGGGTATAAAACTTTCGAATTAGGAACACTCGCTTTTGTAACAGCCTCTAAGGCCGGAATCGGGGAAACGACTACAATGCGTTGGCCCTGGGCAAGAGGTCTTTCTTTAATAACAGCCATCTGTACAGCAGTGAGTATTTTCTCAGTCTGTGCAAATCGTTGTTCTGCAGTAGAATACAAGTGGGACTTGTATGCTAACGGGACTGTCTCACCCTCATTAAAGGTGACATATGTAAACCCAACAGCCCCAGGTATTACCGTGATGACTAAATGCGTTGTATTGTCCCGTGTGTGTAAATGTTTAACTGCTAAGAGATCAGTCTGCAAATCTCAAAGTATATGTGTATGCTCAATCGTCCAAAATCTACTCGAAAAATTAGGGCAAATTAACTCGTATAAGGGTTTTATACGCGTAGCATAATCCGGAATGTAAGTTCTGCCAACATTCAGAAACCCCAACAATGACTGGAGCTTCCGAACCGTATTAGGAGGCTGCAATTGAGCACATTTCTCCTAAAAATGTGGCGCTAAGCTCTTTCCCTCATTCGACAACTCACATCCCAGGAAAATGACGCTGAGGAAGGCAATTTTTGATTTCTTAAAATTAAACTTATAGCCAATTTCAGCAAACCCCACAACAATGCGTGCTACACGCCTTAGATGTTGCAGAATCTCATCATCTGTCAAATATATGTCATCAACATATGATAATGCCTCAGGGTCCAACTCATGCAGAATTTCAGTTACACGAGCCGAAAATAGTCCTGGGCTATTCTTATACCCCTGAGGCAAACAACAAAACTTTTTTAGAGAGCCAAACGCACTGAAACTGGTATAGCCCCGACTCTCGGGCGCTATATTCTGGCAGAAAAATCCATTTGAGATATCTAACGTTGTTTTGTATTTTTTACGCACTATATTATTCATAAGCGCTGCACTGTGTGAATTCTGTATTGCATATGTGCGTGTATGTCCATTTAAATGTCTGTAATCCACCACTATCCTATATGAATGGTCCAGTTTAGCAACTGGAAATAAGGGATAATTCATCGGCGAGACACAGGGTTCAATTACACCCTGGTACTCCAATTGTGTAAGAATGTTCCTAACCGATGCCCTTGCCTCAAATTTGATAGGATACTGCGGCTGCGGCACGCCCTTTATTGGAATTACATGATAAGGTGATTGTCTATCCCACCCCACGTTATTTCTATATAGAGCGGGGGCCTGTGCCAGAGCCCATGATTTACTATAGGACTCCACTAGTTCTCTCGGAACAAGTGGTGAGAATGAAGGTGTAATAACCTCCTCCCCAACCGGACAGTCGCGAACAAAGTCAGGTGGCCAATCTTGTTCGGCCAGCAGAACGTCATATGATTTTACCACATGGTCCCAAAAAATAGCCTGTACAATGCGGTCAATGTCCCCTTCTAATTGCAGAGTTACTCTATATACTCTATCAGGATCAGAGACTCGCATATCTGACGTTTCGACTTGTATGAAGTCATCAGTTGCTTTCACCTCCAGATGCTCTAGAAGACTCAGGTGAACTATTGTGACCTCTGCCGTGCTGTCTAACAGTGCCAACGCCCATGTCTTGTTCGTCAAGAGAACTCTCTTCTTGAGTGGCATGTCTAACTGAGACTGCTGCCACCTTCTCCTTTTTAAATTGTTGCTTTTGTTGGAGTGGTTTCTCTTCCTGTTTAATAGAAACCTCCGTTGAGCGTTGTGATTCCTGTCTCGGTTTCACGTACTCAGTTCTCCGCTCTGACCGCCCACCTCTCTCACTTCTCTTGTCCGAGGAGTCCTGAAAGGAACGAGATTGGCGTGTATCAGTATATTGATATCTATCAGGCGTCTTCAAATTATCCCTATTCCTGAGATTATACCTATTCTGCGGGGTCTCCGGTTGCGGAGACTGTCCCCCATCTTTCTTAGGTGTTTGCTGTTTCTTTTCCCAGCGCTTTTTAGTACCCTCAGGTTGCTGTTGTTTAGCATTGTCTTTATTATTTTTACCCTGTAATTGGAGTTTTTGTGGTCTAGCCCCTAGGCTATCGCGACCAATACTAGAATATGTTTCTGCAATTATTCTCGGGAGTTCCCACTCCTGATTAATCTGCGGAACGTCCCGAAGACGCATACGCACTGCTAGTGCTACTGCCTCCCCCTTGAGATTACTAAAATAATAGAAGAAACTGCGGCAAAATTGCCCATCAACTGCATGCCTAAATCTAAGGCGGGGGCAGCCCCATATTCATCTTGAATTTGTTTAAGCACTTCCGGCAGATTAGCCAAAGTCGGTGTACCCTGTGCTGTAGTGTAGAGCGCGGCAAACACCGTGCCCCATGTATTACAAAGGTCCACTGGAGGAACCATTCCATACGGCAAACACATCGTCAATATTCTATGTTTATCCTGAGGTCCCGTATGGGGAAATACTGCTTCCAGCATATTAATTTTTTGCGCCAGCCAAAATGGAGTTTCCTCACGTTTAGCCGGTACCTTACCCATAACTGAGTGTACAGTGGCCGGATTGATACCTGGAACCACTGCCTGTGGGTGCGCCGGAGCAGCACGCGCTGCATTAGTATTTAATGCCTGCATTACAAACTGAACCAGTCTTCTGTATGTAGTTGCTAAGTCTATATATAAACGACGCACGTCAGCCACTCCCAAATTAGCAACCGCAGGATATGGTGTGTAAGTAGCCAATAAAGGCCAGGTTGGACCATCATTACTCAGTGGACCTAACCTTACTTGTGCTACTGTGTGTGGGAGGGCGCCATCAAGCCAATTATGGTGTTCTTGATAAGATAAAGGTATCTCTAAGTATGCATAAGCCCTGTACTATCCAGGGACATTCGCAACAGTGTATTCATGAAAAGTGGTTGAACCCCCCATCAACTGCTGGAAATACGACCCAAGAATAAAAAAGTTCTGTTCTATAGGCTGCATGGGCGTCCACCACAAAAGTGACTGGACCCCCCTGGACTGTCAGGCCATGTGCTAACAGATGTCCCGTGAGCGGTTGGCGCATATTAAGCGCTACTTGCACCACTAGAGGATTCGCCATCTAGTGAATAAACAGCACCTTGGTAGAGAAGGCACACCAATAACAGGGTTTTTCCTTTCAAAGTTCAAGCTTGAACAACCAACCACTAAGTAATAGGACGTACCTATCCCGTGGCGGTGGAAATCCTCAGCCCCACGGACGTCTCCGCTTATGGAACCGAGTAGTCAATATATATATGAGACCGAGAGAGTCAGCCGGACCTAAAAATTAGAGCCAGACCAAACGTTGGCGGCTCCATGTCTCGTGGGCTCTCATTATCCTAAATGAGACTACTGGATTTCTAGGCAGCAGGATCGATCACGGTGTGGGGGACTGAGTCTGACCCACGTGTAATGAACTCTGGAACCCTAAATCCGGTTTTTGCTCCGGCTAACTAGCAGTGCCTCATTTCTCCCAAGGGGAAGAGATGATTAGGTAGCTGAGTGCATCTTTGGAACTTCTCAGGGAAGTCGTGGTCACTCAGATCCAAACCAACTCTCTCATTTACAGTATGATCTCATATACAAATGACAAAGGCAGTATAAGTTTTATATAATGTTTTAATAAAACGACTGCATTTGAGATAATAAGGCGTGAGCCGCAATAACCAGAACCATACAACACAGTAGGATTTAAATAGTCACCAGGAGAGTAAAACATAAGAACAACGCTATCATGGTGTCTAATAGTTTCTACTCTCCCTCTGCTTGTTCTTTTTCGAGCACAGCATGTTAAGCTTCTAACTTGCCTTGCTGAGTCCCTCGGGAGACATAAACCCTCATACCTGAGCAAAGGCCTGTGATCTGGTTCAGCATCTGCAACGAGGCAGTCAGCGTCTAGTTGTGGTTCCCTGGTCGGAATCTCCCTCTTGCGTGTATTGGGACAAGGAAGTGTTTTTATAACTAACATGTCAGCGTGATCACAAAATGTCCCTACGCAGGAATGCCAAAGACTAAACTCCTACCACGTCTATCGGCAATGTACCAGACTGTATCCTTGACTGAAGCACAGAGTGAACAAGAATGTGTTATGGAGAACTCCAGTGCTGAAGTAGGCTAAACAGTGTGATATGAATATAAAACAAGACCGTAGAACTGGCTATTTGAAAAATAACAGTACGAAGCCTAATAAAAAGCATTTAGAGCAAAGTGCACAGAGGCTCTAAGCTGCAAGCAATGAATAAAATACATCCAGGGCAAAGTGCACAAAGGCCTAAAGCCTGAAGCTAATGCGCAAAGGAGACGTAAAACTAACCACACTACAGCCTCAGTGGAAGATGATGTATCCATCTTGAAGCGGCAAGTGGCAGACCTCCTGACCTCCTCAGTGGCTCTAGAGGAATGGGCGGAAGATGATGAAAACCATTCCCGCCGCAACAATCTGCACCTTGTGGGCTTTTCAGAGCGGTCAGAGGGTCCCGATGCCACAGAGTTCCTGGAGGATTGGTTCCGCTTGTGAATCCCTGCCTCAGCCTTGTCTCCTTGGTTTGTTGTGGAGCAAGCCCATCGTTTCCTTGCCTAGTGCCCCCCACAGGGTCGTGGCACAACCACTGATTATTCAGACCCTCAATTTCAGAGATGGAGACACAATCCTCAAAGAGGCCCGTGGGCGGTCTGACCTGTGCGTTCAAAATGTACACATGATGTTATTTCCTGACTATACAAGGGTCACACAACGGGCCATCGCTCCTTTACGGAGGTCAAACAAAGACTCCGGGAACTAAACCTTCAATACATGCTTCTCTTCCCCGCCCAGCTTGATGTCCTTCCTAACTCCAAATCCTTTTTCTTTGAGACCTCTAAACAGGTCTGGGAATGGATCAAAGAAAGGACGGACATTTGTGCCCCGTTGGGTGGGCTGTGCCCTGGTGGTGGTGGTGCCTGCCGGGGGTGACTGCTACCCCCCGGACAGCAGAAGAAGCGGTGGACACGGTCCTACATAACCCACACTCTGGATGATGGTGGTCGGGACTCATTTGGCTCAGAGTCGGAATCCTCCACCTCCAGACCGATGGGGGCGGGAAACAGACAGGACAGAGTCTCTCTGGCACATGTCCTGAGAGAGTGTATTCCCAAACTTCCCTGGTGCGATACTTCCACTTGGCCCTGATCGTCTGTGAACAGACAATGATCCTTCACAGCAGCTGAATTTGCGGTTTACGGACAATATGTCGCTTTTCTTCCCCTTGCTCCAGCATATTGCTTTTCTGCAGCCACCATATCCTCTCCTTTTTGCCTTTTCCTTTTTTGATTGGTGTTTTCTTTGCCTCCGTTGAGGTTCAATTAGGATGACAGATACTTCAGGGGTGAAGTATGGGGTGGGGGAGTTGGTGGGATTTGCGTGTTGGTTTATTGTTTGTGGTGTTCTCTTTTTGATTTGTGTTTCAAATGCCACTGCTTGCTTCACACATACACCTTGCTCTGCATGCGTCCTTCAGTCCTATGAGTCAACTTCCCTCATTATTGTGGGCACACACTCTGTCCTGGGCTTGCCCTCAGCCCATTATTTACACTTACTTTAGCACACAATGCCCTCCTTTGAATTAATGTCCTGGAACAAGAATATGCTGTCTCCCTCGAGTGGGGTGCAGTTTGCAAATAGGTGGCACCACACCCACAAACAACATATATAGCGGCCCATTACAAATGGGAGCTATGATAACTATGCCTCTCATGTATTTCCACAGGTATCAATGACAGACACAATAAACAATAGGTATTATCTTATGACAACACATTAGTAAGGTGAATTTCACCATATCACAGAGCATATATTACTTATGCTTTCATTAGAAGTAGTCGAGACCCGAGTGCTGAGTGATTCCCTGGCAGTAGAGGCCTTGCAACGCATAAGAGGAGTCACCTTCCTTGCAGGAACTTGAGGCCGCAGAGGTGGATGCGTGGCCCCCAGACCCCCAAAACACCCTTGTTCCCCGTGTGGGTGGGCTCCATCTGCTCCGCCGTCCTGTTGGCCTAGACACAGAGGCCTAAGTATGAGGCCTGTAAACGTGACTCAGGCCCTGTCTCTGACAGAAGTGTCCTGTGCCGAATAGGCAAGAGAGAGGCAACATAAACCAGGGAGCCAACCTGCAGCAGAAGGAGGGCACCAGGAGTTGGCATCCTGAATGTGCAGCTGAAACCGCCCAAGGGCTGTTGTCACGGTCACTGGAACAGCAGGCTAGGGGCCCCTGACGAGTGCTCCTCCTGGCCCAGACTACAAAAGGACAAGTCGCACGGTGGTGAAACGGAGCGGTGGCAGAGAGTTGGTCAGAATAGGTTGCACTGCAGGAACTGGGGGTGCCATGCCAAGTGAGAACTTTCCTCAGTGGCTACAGCGCTGTTCGCATACACCTGCGCACAGGTATTTGAACTGCCGTCCCAGGGCTGGGGGGAATGGTTGCTTGCAGACTATATGCAGCCCTGAGGGTTGGGACTGGGGATCTGATTGCCCAGGGTTGGGAACACACAGGGCCTGCTGCAGATCCCCTCTTTGACAATATAAAGGAAATACCCCTCCCATGAATGAACCATGACTGAATTAGCTGGGGCAGTGATTTAGGAGTGGAGGCTGAGGGCCCCATTGCACAGGAGGTGAGCACAGCAGTGCACGGCCAGATCATGCTGTGGACAGAGTGGTTAACTGAGAGGCCGTGGGGTGGTAAATTGTACACATCGAGATATTGATTGTTTGAACCTGTCAGTGTATGCTGAGCAACTGCTCAATAACACAGTATTAAAAAAATATCAACAGTGATCTCTTCAGTACATCAGGCAAGGTTGCCAGCACTAAAGTAAAAAAAAGACTTTATCAATTTGGAATGCTTCTATAAAGGTAATACATAACAGCCATATCTGCAGTGTTCCTGGAAACAAGGTCATAAGAAGTCTCCCCAATGCTGTATAATTGATCACTCACATATCAGCTCTATATATAATATAATATTTGTATTGGTAAAGTGCACATCCACTGTGAAGAGAACCTCATTACTTAAATAACACATGTGTAAGAAACTGAGCTCTTTTCAGATTCCCTGCCCCACTTTTTGCTCCCATGTAGACTACTGATGGTGTCGTTTTTGATTTGAAAGTGCACTGAGACCTACTAATCAAACCTCAGTGCCAGTGCTCTTTCCCTTAAAGGATACTGTGAGTTTGTAAACCCAACGGGCAAGGTCTTTACCACCCCTGTAAGCCCCTGGTAAATGGTACCAGGGGTACCCAGGGCAGGGATAGTAAAGGGGTCACCAGGGCTACAGCACTGATTGTGTCACCCTGCTTGGCCCGACTAAAAGCAGAGCGTGCAGTGCTGCCATGTCAGCCTGCACACTCAGCTTGTCTGCCCGAGTTTGACTTTGCCCACAACAAGTGCAGGCAGAGTCCCTTCACTGCCCATAGTACAGGTCAGTCACCCCTAAGGCAGGGTGCACAGTGTTATGAGTGAGAACATATATACACAATTATATATTACCCTACAATAGCATTTAAAACGTAATGCTACCGCAAGTGACCATAGGATAATATGGACTGGCACCTGGGCAAACCCCAGATGTCCAGCTCCATGATGGCCCGATCAAATTCCCCTATGATTGGTGCAAACACTGTGCTCTTTAACCATGAACACAATTCTCATGCCCAGGGTTAGCTAGCATGTTCCCTGGTGGCGTTCTTATGGGATGCCCACCAAGTTGCTAGCTTTCTTTTGCCTTGGCAGGTCCCCGTGAGCCATTTGCCACCAAGACACAAGTCTGCCCTCCTGCTGCTTGTACTAACACTTCCCTCAGGATGGAGTCAAATGACCCGGTCAGGGATGGCTAGTGCTTACAGTAATCAAGGTGGTGAGCCTCAAAGGCTTTCACTGCCCTTGATATGTAATCCCTTTCCCCCCACTTGAGGACAAAGCCCTTAACACCCTATCCAGGGTGACAGCCAGGAAAGTTAGTTATTCAGGAGGTGTACACCTCCAAAAGACTGGCCACACCTTTAGGGTGGGCTAGGAGCTCTATACAGCCGAGGAAAGAACCTGCCATGTTGGCAAACCTTGAAATTAGAGGGTACAGTGTAGAAAAGTGATGTACTCCCACAGGAAGTTGTCACCCCAAGAGCAGACTAGTCACAGGGAATAGTAGCCCATTGGCCACTGTCCCTCACACTCCAACTCCACCTAAACTAGGATTTAAGGGGCTCCACCTGGCACCAGAACCTCAGTTCTGACTTTGAATCCAAGAAGAGGAACAGAGAAGATGCCATCACCGACAACAGGACTTTGGATTCCACCGCAGCGAAAAGAGAGGACAGTTAAGTGCCCTGAGGAGACCATATACTGGAACTGTGTGTTCGACGTGTGCCCGTGGCAAAAGGTCATTGCCCCCAACAAAAGGGACTCCAGTGGATGCCAGAAACTGAAGCAGACTCCCCTGCAAACTGCAGAAGAATCCTCGTTCTGTGTTACAAGAAGTGCAACCCATCAGGCTCCTCTTCAGTGAGCCAAAGAAAATTAGTGACCCGCAGCCCAGGAGTTATAGTGAGTCTCACATGAAGTTTCAAGCCGCTGCCCCACTCCTGTCGACCTCCAGCCAACGAAGTACCCTTGGATTACTTTTGCCACTGCCAAGACTTGTTGGTCACCAGCCCGGTTACTGACCCATCCCTGGATGTCACCAACTCCAGAGCAACTCCCAGCAATAGTGACCAGCGTAAACATGACCCCACTACTGAGATACTGCATCCTGTAGAATGCGACAGCTGCAAGACCACCTCTGCACCCGAAGCCGCCAGACGTGGTGGCAGAGCGCCAGCTGTGGAATACAGGTCCTGGGACCCCCAAAGGCCTCTACTCTCCGAGGGTAGAGTGTAACTCCATCTCCATGTTTGGTTTTGCAGAGTGCTGCATCTTTGATTGACAGCACTCGCAGTTCCCTGTCTTTTCTAAGGACAGCAACGCTACCTCTCCACCCAGACTCCCTGGGCAAGGTAAAAAGCTGCTGTCTATAGAAGCTTGGTCTAGGGACCCCTCAGACCTTAACTCCAGGTGGGTTCCATGGAACTCACCCACAAGTGACCAATTGTACACTGTGCTTTCCCCCATTGATTCCAAAGGTATGTTTGATAACCAAAAGTGTATCAACTTTGAAACGCCCACAACTCCGGTTGTATGTAAGACACAAAGTTCTTGTTGGTGTCTAAATTAAGATACAAATCTGCTTCATTTTTCTGAATTGGTGTTGGATTTCTTTTGAGTCATGTCAATTGTCCATGTTGGTGTTGTGAAATGTTTTACACATGTTCCACTAAGTAGGATGACTGCACTTTGCCACTCTACCAGGAAAGAGCTATGGTTTACTGGTGTGAACCCGAGGCCCACTTCTGGGTAGTGGGTTAGTATTACATGGTAAGAACCCCCAGTCAGACCACAGAATACTGCCACCTTGTTTACAGGGGCGTAATAAAGCCCCCCGTAGCCCCTGGGGGGGCCCCAACTGTGCACGGGTGGCAGGCCCCTGACTTGGTCCAGGTGAAGGGGGCCCCTTACAGCTACTTTGCAAAGGGGGCCCTTTAAGTTATGTTACGCCACTGCGTTGTTATTGTTACCCAACTCAATGGTTGGAATGGTTGAAATGGAAATCCAACTTGAAATGCAATTGGAAATGCAACCATTTTTCTGCAAACAACAGACAAAGAGTTCTGAAAATATTAACTTTTGCCTCTTGAATACACGCTTTTCATTTTGGTACACACAGATTAATTCAACCAAGCAAAAGCTTCTAATTTAGTGGACCTGGCTGCATACAGAAGAGTTACTTACAGTTATCTGGAGAGCTACCAGTAGCTCATGGGCTGCTTGTTGGAGAAGCCTGCTCCAGATGCAATGACCTTGAACTATATCACTGAAACAGGCCTGCCCACACTGACACCCAACAAACAGAAGCTTTAGAACTTCCCCTGATGATATGATGCAAGTTATTAGGAAGGCAATATCTGAGCTCATAGGAGGTAAAGCCTGAGAGCTGATGGACTGCTGGTGGAGTTATATGCAACCTTCACAGACATTAATGTATACAGATGCACTTCAGAAAGGAATGCTACAGCTATGGCATTAACTAGGAAAACAATGCTCAAACACAGGTAAAGAAATCGTAGACACAGCATCCTATCATTCGTTGTCATTGTTCAAAATTCATTATAAAATAATCAGTAAGGATACTGGAAATATTAGCCACACTTCTACACCCAGATCAAAACAGGTTTATCCCAGGTAGCAAAACATCCCCAAACATCAAACGACTGACTATTCCTTGTCCTTAAATCAGTCACAATGTCATAAGCACTTTACTAAGATTTATTCTTTGAAAATTGGATCTTCACTTTCATATGTTGGATTTTGTCATTTTGGTCTTGTTTTACTCAGATAAATATTGGCTATTTTTTTTAACTGGTGTGGAGTACTTTTGTGATGTTTTCACTGTGTTATTGTGTGTAAGAACAAATACTTTACACATTGCTTCTGAGAAAAGCCAGACAGCCAAGCTACCAAGGGTGTAAGCAGGGGTTATCTTAGCTATGTGACTCCCTTACCCTGACTAGAGTGAGGGTCCCTACTTGGACAGGGTGCAAACCACTGCCAACTAGAGACCCTATTTCTAACAGTCTACACAAGGTGAACCATGTTATCTCATTACACGCAGGAGATGTAATAATATATTTGAGAGAAATAGAGTGGCCTCGGTCGAGCCATCAGTGTGATCAAAGGATCAGTATTTTTTGGAAAGCTTTACTGCTCTTCATCAAGGGCAAACTATCCTTTACAGAGGCACGGTTGAAACATGTTATTCACAGATGGAATACTGCTGGAATAAAATAACAAGAGATCTATAGGAGAGGGATACTTTCTGTCCTTCTCGAGGGTTAGCAGAAGAATCAGCCTCACAAAATGACCAAGTAATGACATAGGTGAAAATGGTGGCCAAAATACAGGAAATTTGGAAAAAGGGAAACACAAAGCCCCTTGCACACAGTGACATCTGATAAGCTCACACAGGGGACAGGGAAGAAGCCAGTGATACACCTCTACAAAGTACTACAAAATTGCCTAAAACAGCCACTGATACAATTAAGGGAGGGATTGGTGACAATTACAGGGAGAGATTTTGATGGAATGGGGCCACCGTTCTTGCTCTCTGCCCTCCTGATGGACCAGGAGTGGTATAATCTTGATACAGATTTTGGTGCTCCCCTCCGGACCTACCTCATTTAGAGCATTTTAAATGGCAATTTCAGTTGAAAAATGCGTAGAACCCTTTTGGCCCTATAGAAATGACAGAGAAGTCCTAACTTTAAAGGTTTCATTTAAAAAATTCAGTGTAGGAAGTTGGCTCTGTATATACTATTTCAACGTAAGAAATAGTGTGCACAGAGTCCAAGGGTTCCCCTTAGAGGTAAGATAGTGTCAAAAGTAGATAATTATAATGCTCTATTTTGAGGTAGTGTGGTTGAGCAGTAGGCTTATCAGAGGGTAGAGTTAAGCATTTTTGTACACACACAGGCAATAAATGAGGAGCACACACTCAATAGACCCGGGGTCACTCTAGCGGTGCAGGCAGGCACAGGGGGGGCTTCTCGGGACAGCCACCACCTGGGCAAGGCAGAGGGTTGCCTGGGGGTCACTCCTGCGTCGAAGTTCGGTTCCTTCAGGTCCTGGGGTCTGTGGTGCAGTGTTGGTTCCAGGCGTCGGGTCCCTTGTTACAGGCAGTCGCGGTCAGGGAGAGCCTCTGGATTCTCTCTGCAGGCGTCGCTGTGGGGGCACAGGGGGGTGATCTCTGGTTACTCACGGGCTCGCAGTCGCCGCGGAGTCCTCCCTGAGGTGTTGGTCTTCTGCAGGTCGAGCTGGGGGCGTCGGGTGCAGAGTGTAGAGTCTCACACTTCTGGCGGGAAAGATGAAGTCTTTGGAAGTTGCTTCTTTGTTGCAAAGAAGTAGCTGGTTTTGAACAGGGCGCTGTTCTCTGGAGTTTCTTGGCCCTGTAGTCCAGGGCAGTCCTCTGAGGCTTCAGAGGTCGCTGGTCCCTGTCGGATGTGTCGCTGGAGCACGTTTTCGAAGTTGGAGACAGGCTGGTAGGGCTGGGGCCAAATCAGTTGTCGTCTTCCTCCTTCTCTGCAGGCTTGTAGGTCAGCAGTCCTTCTTCTTTCTTCAGGGTGCAGGAATCTGATTTCCTGGGTTCTGGGGTGCCCCTAAATACTCTACTTAAGGGTGTGTTTAGGTCTGGGGGGCAGTAGCCAATGGCTACTGTCCTTGAGACCCTCCTTGTGCCTCCTCCATGAGGGGAGGGGGGCACATCCCTATTCCTATTGGGGGAATCCTCCAAAATCAAGATGGAGGATTTCTAAAGGCAGGGGTCACCTCAGCTCAGGACACCTTAGGGGCTGTCCTGACTAGTGGATGACCCCTCCTTGTTTTTCTCATTATCTCCCCTGGACTTGCCGCCAAAAGAGGGGGCTGTGTCCAGGGGGCGGGCATCTCAACTAGCCGGAGTGCCCTGGGGCATTGTAACACGAAGCCTGAGCCTTTGAGGCTCAATGCTAGGTGTTACAGTTCCTGCAGGGGGAGCTGTGAAGCATCTCCACCCAGAGCAGGCTTTGTTTCTGGCCTCAGAGAGCACAAAGGCTCTCACCCCAGGAGGTCGGAAACTCGTCTCTAAGCAGCAGGCTGGCACAGACCAGTCAGTCCTTCGCTGAAGGATTGGGTAAAATACAGGGGGCATCTCTAAGATGCCCTCTGTGTGCATTTTTTAATAAATCCAACACTGGCATCAGTGTGGGTTTATTATTCTGAGAAGTTTGATACTAAACTTCCCAGTATTCAGTGTAGCCATTATGGAGCTGTGGAGTTTGTTTTTGACACTGTACTTACAATGCCTAAGAATGGACTTAGACACTGTAGGGGCATATTGCTCATGCAGCTATGCCCTCACCTGTGGTATAGTGCACCCTGCCTTAGGGCTGTAAGGCCTGCTAGAGGGGTGACTTACCTATGCCACAGGCAGTATTTTGTATGCATGGCACCCTGAGGGGGATGCCATGTCGACTTTGCCTTTTTCTCCCCACCAACACACACAATCTGCAATGGCAGAGTGCATGTGTTAGGTGAGGGGTCCTTAAGGGTGGCACAACACATGCTGCAGCCCTTAGAGACCTTCCCTGGTCACAGGGCCCATGGTACCACTGGTACCTTTTACAAGGGACTTATCTGTGTGCCAGGGGTGTGCCAACTGTGGAAACAATGGTACATTTTTAGTGAAAGAACACTGGTGCTGGGGCCTGATTAGCAGGGTCCCAGCACACTTCTCAGTCAAGTCAGCATCAGTATCAGGCAAAAAGGGGGGGGTAACTGCAACAGGGAGCCATTTTCCTACATTCAGTCATATAGGAATCAATTTAGCATAGTCAAAATCGATTAGTCAATAAGTCAGGATACAAAGTTCAGTTAAAGTACAGCATCAATAAAGAACTCAATAAAGCTCAAATCAAAAATACAAAGAATAGAAAATGGGAGAACAATCTGGCATGGATTCACCTCCCAAGGTAGGTGGAAAAATGTCTCCTGTTATATCACGAAAACACACTTTTTTAATAAGTTTCTGAATAATGGATTTCATAAATTTTTTACAGTTGAGCATGGCTCACATAGCATTAAACCAATCAAAACTATGCAGAGAGAAACATTTGCAACTGAATACATTTGGCAAAACACTCACAATTCCACAACATAGGATTTCTCACGAACCCCACCTGTATATGGAACAGAAATGGTTACTTTGTATACAATTTTTTTTTTTTGATAAAGATATTTTTATTGGTTTTGCAAAAGATAAAACAAAATACATACATGTAACTAGGCGCCAACGGGCACCAAACAATGGTCAATCCCTATTCTCAGACAATACACTGTGTGTGAAGATTATGCGTCTCTCTGTAAAGTATCCCATGCCTGTTACCACCCAATAAAGGGGGAGAGGGAAGCCCGTTTAGGTGCTTTCTGGTGCTGAGGCAGTCGACAGTGCAGGGGGGTTGAGTGCAGTGGCCCCCCATTTCCCCCAAACCTTATCATATTTATTCGGGCACCCTCTGGCCTCGTAAACGAGTTTTTCACGTGGAGCATACCAGTCCACTCCTCTTCTCCATTTAGTCAGAGCCGGTGCGTTTTGGGCTTTCCAGTCCGTCATTATGTCTCTTTTGGCCACTAAGCACGCCACCACCAGAAAGGTCCGTTCCGCCCTCCTCAGTCCAGTGTCTCCCATGATCCCCAATAGGAGCAACATTGGCGTCAACTCGATGTCATACTGTAAGGCCGTTGAGATCTCCATGGTAACAGCCCCCCAGTAAGCTTTAATAATTGGGCAGGACCATACCATGTGGAAAAAGTCAGCGTCTGGGTCCCTACAACGTGGACAGTCAGCTGCGTCACGGAGACCTGCCTTGTACAACCTGACGGGTGTTAGGTAAGCAATATGGAGATAATAAGTCTGTATTAGTCGGAGACGAGTCGTCATCGTTAAAGTGTGTGGGGCTGCTAATGCTTCGTTCCAGTCTACCTCTTCCATAGGACCCACCCACCCTTCCCATCTCTGACGGAGTCCCTCCATGGCGGCACCAGTGGTGGCAATCAACGAGCGATATATCTGGGAGACACCTCCTCTACCTAGGCTCCCCATCAGGGCTTTCGCCTCCATAGGGCTATACTCAGGTATGTTATCCCCTGTCCGGATTTCTGTCAGCAAGGCGTGGCGGATCTGGAGATACTTATGGAATTGCGTCTTATTTAGTGAGAACATTTTCTGGAGGTCTTCAAAATGTGTGAGCCGTCCCATACGTCGCCTAGTGTAGAAATACCTATGTTGTCCCACTTCTGGAATCCCTCCAATCTCGCTATCTCTCTTAAGTGTTTTCCCTGCCATAGTGGAGTCTGATGGGTGAGGCGTCCCCACAACCCTGTCACCTTTTGGGCCGTCTGCCAACCCCGCAGTACCACCCCGGTCACCTCCGGGGTCCCACGCGAGATCGGGCCTCCATACAGAGCATCAAAGATCTTTGGATAACTCATGGTCTGAAGTTCTAATCGATACGCCGGATCTGTCCATCCACCCCCTACCCAATCATTTATCACTAGTAGTTGCGTTGCTAGGTGGTAGTAATGGATGTTGGACATTCCCAATCCCCCCTCGCAGACGTCCCTCTGGCATGTTTTAAGCGCCAATCGAGGACGGGTGCCGTTCCATAAAAATTGGCGTGCCTGTGAGTCCATTTCCCTGAACCATCTCATGGGGATAGGGTAAGGGAAGTTCTGGAGGAGGTAAAGAAGTCTGGGGAGAACCATCATCTTGTAAAGAGCGATTCTCCCATACAAGTTAAGGGGGAGGTCACTCCAGCGTTGGAGGTCGTTTTTTATTCTTTTGGTTAATGGTGTAATGTTAAGCTCCCATGCTAATTCAGGGAGCAAGGAGACATGCACGCCCAGGTATTAAAAACTATTTCTTCGTATTGGAATGTTTTGCTGCCAGTCTATGCAGTCTCGAGAGTGATGGAGAGGAACCAGCAGGGACTTACTAGGGTTCAGGGTCAGTCCTGAGGCATCCGAGAAGAGATCTAGAATTTGTAGAATGCGGGGGCCACTTTTGGCCGGGTTTGAGATGTACAGCAGGACGTCATCTGCGTACAGTGCCACGCGATCCTCTTGGCAGACGGGCCAGGACCAGCCCTCTATCAGCGGGTCTTCCCTTAGCATTTTCGCCAGAGGCTCTATTGTTAATGCAAAAAGCAGGGGGGATAATGGACATCCCTGCCTGGTGCCACGGCAGATAGGGAATGGGTCTGAGATTACTCCGTTTACTTGGACATGTGCCGTGGGATTAGAATAAAGTAGTTTCACCAATCCTCGGAATCTGGGCCCAAGGCCGTTGCTTTGTAGGACGTTTTCGAGGTAGGACCAGTCTACCGTGTCAAAGGCTTTCTCGAAGTCGAGTAGAAGCAAAGCCAGAGGGGTTCGAGGCAGGGTCTTTTGATGCGCCAACGCTAGGTGTAATCTCCTAATACAGTGTCTAGTGCTACGGGCAGGCATAAAGCCACATTGGTCAGGATGCACCAGTGTGGGTATTGCATCTCTTAGTCTTGAGGCGAGGATTGAGGCTAGTACCTTGACTTCAGTGTTCAGGAGTGAAATGGGTGTATGCCGAGCAGTGTTGCGACGGGGGTTGGGTCTTGGGGATCACTACTATTGTCGCTAGATCAATCCCAGGAGGGAAGTGGTCCCTCCGCTCAGCCTCCTCGTACATGTTGAGCAGATGTGGAGCCAGAATATCGCTGCATTTCTTATATAACTCTGGCGGGAATCCATCAGGACCTGGGGTCTTGCCTGATGCCAGGTTGGCAATCGCGTTGGTTATTTCTGTGAGGCTGATTGCCTCATCCATACTACTCCTGGCCGTCTGGGAGACTCTGGAAAGAGTTATGTCGTTCAGGAGGGGGGATTCCCTTTCAATGGTGGGCCGAGGGTGCTCTGCGTACAGGCGTGCATAGTAAGAGGCGAAGCTCTGAGCTATCTCGATGGGCGCTTTGGCGAGAGCACCTGAGTCGTCTCTAATTTCAGGTATGATTCTATTGGCCAGGGGGCGGGTGGCCAGCCAATGCAGGAGTTTTCCATTCTTGTCCCCCCAGCCATATATTCGGGCGGCCGATGCTCTCCAAAGGTGTTTTGCCGACTCAAGGACCAAGTGTCTGATTTCCTCTCGGGTCTTAGTAAGTTGCCTCAGAATAGAGGCCGAGGATAAGGTCGTTTGTTGGCGCTCCAGATTCAGCGCCTCAGCCTCCAGCGCAGACACTCTTGAGTCTCGAGCACGTTCACGTGCACGAAGAAGACACTTGGCATGCCCTCTTAGTGTAGCTTTGCCTGCAGCCCATATTATACCTGGGGACTGGACCGTTCCCAAGTTCAACTCAAAATACTGAGCAAGGCGGTCTCTTATTTCAAGGGTATATTCGTTATCTTGTAAGCACCATGCATTCAGGCGCCACAATGGGCGCCTGGTGGGGTCTGTCCCACCCAGTCGGACTCGCACAGGTGGGTGGTCTTAGACCCCTCGTGGCAGTATATCGGTCCCCGTGACACCGATGACATCCAGTGCAGGCATAAATATTAACTCAATTCTGGAATGTGTCCGGTGGGCGGCTGATGTGTGTGTGTATTGACGTTCTTTAGGGTGCCAGGTTCTCCATATCTCGCAGAGGCCGAGGCTCTCCACCCATCCGTTAAGACTCGCAGCCCGAGAGGTCCTACCAGTGGTAATGTCACCGGATATATCCAGTCTGGGGTCCAGAACAGCATTAAAATCCCCTCCTATCAACGTGGTTCCCTGGGGGAGTCCTGCTACCACCTGGCGGAGTGAGAGTAAGAAGGCGTCGAATCCCGCTGGGGGGGCATATGCGCATACAAGGTTCAGCGGTGTACCGTGAAGCATCCCTGAAGCGATCACGAATCTGCCCTGTGGGTCAGACAGCGTAGATGTTATCACCATAGGTAGAGAGCGGCTGAGTAGAATGGCCACTCCCCTGGATCCCCTGGAGAAACCTGCGTGGTAAACCCTATCAAATCCTCCCCGTGTGAGCATAGGGCATTTAGTTCCCAGGAGATGAGTTTCCTGCAGTAGGACCACTGAGGGAGAGTATCTGCGGAGGGTGTTGAAAACTGCAGATCGTTTGATCTTATCTAAGAGCCCGTTTACATTCCAGGAGATGATTTGTGTCAGTGAGGACCAGGCGTGGGCTGCGTGGGTGTCATATCTTGTTGGGTGTCTGTCAGTGGAAATAGGGATGACCGTTTAAAACATAACATTGAGGTACTAAACCTATAGTAAATACATGACCGAGTGCTACTATCTAACCCCAACTCAAACTTCTCACCCCCCAATTGCCCCCCGCCCCATACTCCCACCCCGGAAGCATCTGTCGCCCCTGACCCCAACCAGAACATAACAGCCAGTAAGACTGTCTTGGGAGTGGAGTGGTGGACCCCTCCATTCAGTCGGATCATTCTGCAATCATAAGTGAAAAGTCTTCAAGTCTTGTTTGGCGAACCCCGGGGGGCCGCCGAATCATCCGACGACGCGCCCCAGGGGCCCCAGAAGGGCGGTTCGTTCCCCTCAATCCCCTCCATGTGTCACAGCGAAGACTCCGTGTAACAGTTCAACCAAGCACCGGGGACTGGCTCAGACGTCTATCATCCTCGGTTTGTATCTGTTCCTGCCCTTCTGGGGACTCGATGGAGATCCCCTCCACCCGGGAGCTAGAGTCTCCAGCCATTCCTCCACTTCCAGGAACGGCCAGACCATCCTGCATCCCTTTCCGAGATCTGGTGCGCCTCCGGCTCCTTCGGGGTCCCCCCAGAAGGGGGGGTCTATCCCGAGCGGGCTCTCCTCCCTGCTTTGGGGCTCCCTTTCGGGCTTCTACGCCCTGCTCGGTCAGCCAGTCCCATGCCTCCTCCGGAGATTCAAAGAAATGCGCCCTACCAGCCATGATGACCTTAAGCCGCGCCGGGAAGAGGAGCATGTATGAGAGTTGCATTGCTCTGAGTTTCTGTTTGACTTGCTCGTACGATCGGCGGCGGGTCTGAACCTCCTGTGTGTAGTCTGGGAATATCAGGATCTTGTGGTTCTCCCATTGAAGATCTTCCAAGCGTCTCGCCTCTTTAAGGATATTGTCTCGATCTTTAAAGTTAAAAAAACGTGCGATCATCGGGCGCTTCGGGCCACCCGGAGGGGGGCGCGGTGCAAGGGCTCTGTGAGCGCGTTCAATTGCAAACCAGGGTGAGAGGGCCTGGTCTGGTATCCAAGTCTTGATCCAGCGCTCCAAAAATTCCGATACTTTATCCACCTCCGCGCCCTCCGGGAATCCGATAAAACGCAGATTGTTGCGTCTCGATCGATTTTCTGCATCCTCAGCACGGCGGTGCAGCTCGCTGGTACGTGTTTGTAGCTGGGCCACTTTTGTTTTAAGATCAGCCAGCTCGTCTTCGGTCTGGGAGACCCGGCCCTCCACCTCCGTAATTCGGCTCACTGCATTTCTGAGGTCCTGTCTGATAAGGCCCATGTCCTCACGCACTTCCCCAATTTTGGTCTCCACAGCCGATTGCGACGATTGAATTGCTTGGAGGATGGCGCTCACTCCGTCAAGCGCTGGGCCTCCACTGGCGGTTTCCCCTTCTCTTCTGGGGCCCGCTGGCATCGTGAACTGGTCGATCTTTTGCTGGGAGGTCGGGGGTTGTTTGTTTGCTTTGTCCTTTCCCATTCTGTCTCAGGGAGTTGGGGGTGGCCGGTCGTCACCCAGATCCACCTCGTCCAGGTTTCTGCGTCCGGCCGCTTCGACAGGGGACCGCCTCAGAGGGGGTCTATCAGTGGGGTATCAGAGCACACGCTGGTGGGCACCAGCCCAATCACCTTCTCGGGGTCTAACAGGTACTGCTCCTCTCCACACCGTTAACTCACACCGTCAGGCGACTGCCCAGAGTATCGTCGGGTCTCACCTCGTGCCTCCAGGTCATCGGGGGCTCGCAGGACTCCCTGCCCTCCCTACAGTCCAGGACGTCTCCAGCGGCTCCCCCTCGTCTGGGGCCGGTCGAAGCGTTGCCTGCGCTGCGCCCCCAGAGTGCGGCTAGGGGCCAGAGAGGTCTCTCGGTATCAGTCAAGATGGTGGGGTTTGTCCTTTCCTGGATTCAAGTGCCCATTGTATTGTATTGATTGGGGGTTCCTTCCCCGCCGAGCACGCGCTGGGGTGCCTTTGTTTTCCTCCGAGAGGGGGGGAGGGGGGCCTCCCTGCCTCCCGGTCCGGAGTTCTCTCGCCTTCTAAGGCCCAACGCCAGTGATCTCTGGGGGGCCACCTACTCCGCCCCAGGCGCTCAAAGTCAGTGACTGGGAGCAGGAATGTCCCACTTGGCAGCCTCTTTGTTAAGGTCAGTTTTATCTCTCGGGTCCCCGCATACCTGTACAGAGGGTCCGACCCCCCGAGAGTCCTTCAGCTGCCGCTCGTGTGTTCACGGCCCGACCCACCGGGGCACGGGTCTCGGTGCACAGCGCCGGCGTCCCCGGCGCCAGTCCCTCCACTCGGGACGGCCGCCGGGCGAGCCAGCTCCCCTCAGGAGCGCGGCCGGAGTCGCGTTCACGGCCCCTCCTTGATTCCCGGGCCTCGTTCAATCTGGACGGAGGAGACCTCCTCGCGTCTCGGGATATCCTTCACTTCTCCCGGGCCCCCGCGCAGATGCACAGCGGGGCCCAGGTCGCCAGGAGCCCTCCTCCTCACCGCAGACACGTTTCGCGTCACATCGGGCCACAAGGGGCCCGGGTCCCGGACTGCAGGGCCGGCGTCTCTGGCATCCTCCACCGAGCGGTCGCCCCAGCGGGGGAGCCTCCCACCTCGGGTTCAGCCGAGCGCCGCGGTCCCGACCGCCATTTTGAATTTATCGAGCCAGCCGCGGCTGGTGCTATTACGGCTCAAATATGCCGAGGATGGTTCCAGGGGGGATCTCTGGGGTCCAGGAGCCGATGGGCACCCCCAGGGCAGCGCCAGTAGTGTGAATAGTGGCAGCTTCGTAGGGCGGATGACGGAGGGGTCCAGAGCACTCTTAGAGTGCGACCGCCATCTTGACGCCCGAAGCCACGCTCCACTTTGTATACCATTTTTTCAGAGACAACTTGGTTTACCCATGCATTAGTATACTTTTATTCAGAGCTCATAGCTGGTGTCACCGACTTGATACGGTGAGAGATGGAATGAACCGCATCGGCCAGTCTGTAATATTCACAAGTGCAGTTGCAAGAGCAGAAGCAATTATCATGGCTCCTTTCATCAATTTCTCATGGGGAGGAGAGCCCCATTCTCCAGCAAGGGGTACTTTGAATGCTCATGAGTACCAATAGGAGTGCACCAGGCTGTTTAAGTGATGTGGAGGCAAATGCTTTTGCTAGTTTCACCTTGATTGATCCATTTACCCTCTCAACAACTCACAACTCAAATATTTGGTCTGTAACTGCAGTGGAATATCGAAGGCTGTACACAATAGTTGGATCACTTCACTCTTGAAATTACTGCTCTGACCTCATACAGGATATATCGGCATGCCACACATTGCCATCAATTCAAGTGAAGTTTGGCCACAGTCAGACTATCACATCACCTGGGGCCTGATTCGCAAAGGTAAACTTAAACTTTTGTCTAAACTTGGTCTAAACTTAGGAGCTCTCTGGGTGCGGAGAGTACACTCTGCACCTGGAGTGGAATCTCCACCTGAGTGCAGACATAAAAATACCACTCATAAATGCCCTTTGTGACTACTAAAAGTCATAAACTCAGACTTTTGGTCAACTTTTAGACCAAACGTCTAAGTTTACATTTGTGAATCCGGCTTCTAGTCTGCATCTATAGTCAATCTGTAGTCGACTGAAAGGTCCTGTGTTGTAATCTCTCTTTGGGCATCAGACCACACCCATGTCATGTCAGTGTCTTTCATTGGTTTGTGAGCTTACCTTTTAAAATCTGCTTGCTTTCATTAGTGAAAGGCATGCATAAGTCATGCCTTTTCCGGTGTTTAGCCCTCCTCGAGCGCAGCGACCAAGTACTGAAAACATACAAGGCTCCACGTTTTCCGTCTGGTTTCTAGACTACTTTTTCTCTTTTTTTGCAGTGTGATCTCGCTGGGCAGAAGTCGAGCGCTTTGCATGACTTTGACCCTGTTACATAGTTAATTGCACTTTTGCCGGTTGCGTAGATAATTTCACTTTTGCCGGTTACATGGATAATTGCACTTTTGCCGATAGGTTTCACTACGAGTGAACTTTTATTTCCCTTTGTGTGTCTGCCTTGCACTGCTCGCTTATGTGAAACTTTTACTTTTCAGTTTATATGGCAAGAAAAGTCCAGTTAGTTATGTGAAACTGTTTTATTTTCATTCTTAATTTATGTGGCAAGAAAAGTCCGGTTAGGAGTTTACAGTGCCAATTGCTCTAGCTCAAGCAAACGTGAGACCGGTTGCATTGAAAATGCTTGTTTTTAATGCAGCCTGTTTTCCTTAAAGAAAAATGGGATGCATTTCAAACAAAAAAATTAAAAGTTTTATTTTCATTTTTTCCAGAGTAGGCAGTGGTCCGTGTGACCACTACCTCCTCTGAAAAAATATTTTTGCTTCCGTTCACAAAGGGGAAGGGGTCCTTTTAGATCGCTTGTAGTTTGTGAATGTGTTAACACCAATTGAAATTGGTGTTAACTGGAATTGATTTGCAACCGCATTCACGATCACAAAACAATCATACATACCACTACTATTCGCAATTAGGAAGGGACGCCCTTGGAATGCCCTTTCCTAATTGTGATTCACAAAGCCTTATTGCGATTTGGTAAATAGATTACAGAATAGCAAAATTGGCGTTTATACATTGGGAAATGCTTTGTTTCTTGTTGCAAATGGCCCGATTCTCAGAACGGGGCCATTTGCAAACAGAAAAAAGCTTTGCATATCTGGCCCTATCTGATTTTCATATGTGACTCATTGTCACAGCAGTTTTTCATTCTGCATTCATTTTCTAGCATAAAATACATTGCTGATATAGACTTTCGGCCATGACATGGAAATGGGGATTATGTCAATACCGTTTGAATATCCGCACCATTATCTCTGGACCAGCATCCTCTCTCAACCAGCTATGCGTTGTGTCAGGCAATCACTGGCAACATGGAATTGGCCAGAACTGGCTTTTTATCACTTGATACCCAAATGTCACTGGAATCCTTCACACAACCCTGTTTTCTCCCACTTTGCATTTATCCTTCTCAGGAGCCCTGTGTTGCAGTTCTCCAAACTCGCCAAAGATCTGCATAAAATTCAATAGCATATTTGAGACTGTCACGTTTTACTCATTGCATGGTTCATCCAAGTGAAATGTGCTGGACTCAAGAGCGTAATATCTGGCAATCTCGTCTGCATATCAATTTCCTGCAGTAACAAAAACATCACCTGTCAAGTGGGCAGCACACTTTACAACTGCTATTTCTTTGGGAAACTGGAGTATATTCAGTAAATTGTTGACATATAGGCTGTTGCGTATGGGGGAACCAAAGGAGGTCAAGAACCCTCTCTGGGATTACACCTGTCTAAAGTTGTGCACCACGTTGAATCCATGCTGAATATCAGTATAAATGGTAACTCTCAAAGCGTCATATGTACAGCATGCCCTCATTAATGTTAGCAATTCAGCCACATATGCAAAAGTTATGTGACACAAGTAGGATGCTCCCACAACCCCATTTGATGTATAAACAGCATATACTGCTCTTAAAACACTGTGGCCCTCATTACAACCCTGGTGGTTGGTGATAAAGCGGCGGTAACACCGCCAACAGGCCGGAGGTAACAAAAATGGAATCATGACCACAGCAGAAACTGCTCAGACACACAGCCACTTTAACACACCGATGGCCAGGGTGGCAGCACGGCAGTAACCGCCAACAGCCAGGCAGAAGTCAATGTACCACCCACTCTATTATGACTGGCCTATCGCCACCTTTTCCAGGGCGTTACCAACGACATCAAAAGCCTGACGGAAACAGAGCTCAGAAGTCAAAGGACTCAACCGTGGAGACTCAGGTAACAACCACGACGCCATGGAGCGCGAGCTGCAAGTTTTCCCCATGCTCGTCTACCTTCTGCTTCACTATGAACACCAACGCCGGCAAAGACGACCACAGTGAGTACTTCCGCCTAGCACACAAGGGAGGGGAGAGGAAAAAGAGAGTGACACACACACGCAACACCCCCACCCCCAACACCATACACACAACCAGATGCAATAATATAACATATTAACCCCGTGCCCCTCAGGAATAATGCAAGGACAAAATGATTTTAAGAAAGAGAGTGTAATATAATAAAATACTATGAATAAGTGCATCAAAATCCAAACGTATATACATATTTACAAATGTAGGGACACTGCCCAGTCCTCAAGGTCCGTGGGCCACAGGCACACAACACATAGGCCAAGGCCCCACCTCACTCCTGCAACAACACGGAGAGAACACTGCAGGGGCATCAAGTCGAAAATAGACAGGCACCTCAGGGGCACGGGGAACGGGGGGCGCCTCAGCCAGAAGATGGTACAATGCCACTGGTCATGGAGGGGGCTACATGCCCTGTGCGCTGTCCTGGTGAGTGCAAGGCCACAGTCTCTCAAGTGGGTGGTTTGCCCACTGCTTGGTCCTGGGGAGTGCAAGGCCACATTCTTTCATGTGGGTGGTTTTCCCACTGCTTGGTCCTGGGGAGTGCAAGGCCACAGTCTCTCAAGTGGGTGGTTCGCCGACTGCTTGGTCTTAGGGAGCGCAAGGCCACAGTCTCTCAAGTGGGTGGTTTGCCCAATGCTTGGTCCTGGGGAATGCAAGGTCACAGTCTCTCAAGTGGGTGACTTGCCCACTGGTTCTGGAGGGGGCATAGTGCCCAGTGTGCTTCATCCTGGGAAGGATGGGGTGAGTGGATGGCTTCTTCCACTGGTTCTGGAGGGGGCATAGTGCCCTGTGATGCTGATCTTGGGGAGTGCAAGGTCACAGTCACTCACCTGGGTGTCAGACCCACAGGATTTGCAGTGGCAAGGCCACACAACAGCCCATGGATGCAGGACTCTACACTGTCCACCGGCAGTGACTGCTGCTCAGTGGTGGCAGTGGTGCTGGTGGCGGAGCTGGCAGTGGTGGGGGGAGGCTCCAGCCCTTTCCCTGAAGCCTCAGACGGCTGCCCACTGGGGCTGCTTCTGTTGGCAGTGGTGCTGGTGGCGGTACTGGCAGTGGTGGGGGGAGGCTCCAGCCCTTTCCCTGCAGCCTCGGACGGCTGCCCACTGGGGCTGCTGCTGCTGGCAGTTGTGCTGGTGGCGGTGCTAGCAGTGGTGGGGGGAGGCTTCAGCTCTTTCCCTGCAGCCTCGGACGGCTGCCCACTGGGGCTGCTGCTGCTGGCAGTTGTGCTGGTGGCGGTGCTAGCAGTGGGGAGGGAAGGCTCCAGCCCTTCCCCTGTAGCCTCGGTCTGCTGCCCACTGGGGCTGCTGCTGGCAGTGGTGCTGGTGGCAGTGCTGGTGGCGGTGCTAGCAGTGGTGGAGGGAGGCTCCAGCCCTTCCGCTGCAGCCTCGGACGGCTGCCCACTGGGGCTGCTTCTGCTGGCAGTTATGCTGGTGGTGGGGGGAGGCTCGAGCCCATCCCCTGCACCCTCGGACAGCTGAACCCCCATGATTGATGGTGGGGGCTCTGAATGAGTCCCAGCACCAGCCCTCCTGTCCTTCCTGCCTGCTGGTGCAGGCCCCTTGCCCTTCCTATCAGCAGCCGGGAATTGCTCCTTGCCCTTCCCTGTAGCAGCTGGGGGTGCCTCCTTGCCCTTCCTTGAAGCAGCTGAGGGTGCCTCCTTGCCCTTCCTTAACGCAGCTGGTGGTGCCTCCTTGCCCGTCTTTGACGCAGCTGGTGGTGCTTCCTTGGACTTTCCTTGCAGCACCTGGTGCAGGCGCCCTTTCAGTGTGGCTGCCTGGTGCCCAGTATTCTCTCCCACCTGGAGTAGCTGTAGACACTACTGTGGCTGTGGACTGGGTGGTTGAGGTGCTTGCCTGGGTTCTGACCATCCTGGCCCGATGTGAAGGATGGGTGGGGGGAGTGGTAGGGAAGAGGTCAACAGTGGAGAGGAAAAGCTTCTTGGGGACATTGGGGCGGGAAGAGGGTGAAGGTTTGGGAGTGGAGGAAGAGGAAGTGGTTGTAGGAGGTGCCTGTCTGCTGTGTTTGGGTGCAGGTGCATGGGCTGGATGCTGTTGTGAGGCGGGTGGCTGGTGGGTGTCTGAGTGCTTGCGTTTGTGTGCTTTGGGAGGAGGGGGCACAGACACAGTGGGAGAGGACACTGGGGATGTGTGCATGGATGTGGGGGTGGCGACTGCCAGTGAGGGACATGTAGTGATAGGCGTGATGGTGGTAGTGGATGAGGATGTAGTGCATGCAGGTGTGAGTGGAGACACAACTGGGAGGGAGGTGGACAAGGAGGGGGACACAGCGGTGATGACAGGGGCCCTTTCTCCAGTCACAGGAGCCATGGTCGGTTCCAGACACAGGTCACAGCAGCACATGCAGTGTAGGTCCTCTCCTGTTGAAGGTCAGATAGCAAGTGAGTGAAGAGATAGAAAATGGCGGTCACATCCGCGGCAGTGCGGACCGTCACCTCCGACGTACATCACCATTGGCCACTGTAACCCATAGGGCCCAGTGATAACCGATGAGGAGTTGCATGGTGGTTCTCGACCGCTTCCTGCAACGGCGCACAACATCAGCGGAATTACCTCATTTCCACATGTCCCTCCTTACAGGACAGGCAGAGACGCCATTTAACGGGGGCAAGCCATGGCACCAAACTGCGTCACAGTACACATAAGCAACATTTGGACCTATCCAACAATATACTGTTACAATCACAACATGCAATGAAATATAGTGTTTGGAACTATGAGATACTGACCACTGCTCACCGTTTTCCCCATAGATTGCAACCGCTGCGGATTAATAGGAGATGGAGACATCCCCCCGTGTACAGACCCCTGGTGTACTTGGCAACAATGGAGGACAGGCACATTATCTGTCAGGAATCCCCAAGGTGCCCCCTGCGTTATCAGTCAGCAGCCCCAGGGATTAGGATTCAATCATATCTCTGTTCTTGGTTAAACCTTCATGTTTCTAAGTAAACATAATGTGCTGTGTTACACAATTGGTTTTATCAATGATTGTTTTACCAATGCTTGTTTGCTAATGTGAGCAGGTCTAGACATGTGCTTCTAATTGGGTATGGTGTAGACATGTGCTTCTAATTGGGTGTGGTGAATCATCCACATGTGGAAACTCAACTGCTTTCCTGATTGGCTATAAATAGCAGAGTGAATAATGCCTCCCTGCTTGGCTTTGTTTTGCTTCCTGATCTCAGCATCTGATCTGGCAGTCCATCCCCTGCTGTCATCCTCATATTCAGGACTTTTGAGGCAATTATTTTCTTTGTTCCTGTACCAGCTGACACCAGGCATTCCTCCAGCACTCCGGAAAAGACTGCAGCTAAGTGACTAATATTCTCCAGGGAGTTTGTTCTTTGAGCGCTGCGCTTTCCTAAAACAGCTGGTGTATTTCAGACCTCGTATTTTGGCAGAGTGCTTATCTTGAAGAGACAAATGCATTTCAGAACATTCTACATTATTATTGTAGTTACTTGCCTAAATGTGCTTCAGGAAATTTGCTTGAGCTCAAGTACTACAAAAAGTGACAGTGCAATTTTAAAAGAGCATTTACATTACTTTTCCTTCTCTAATAGCATAACTCTTGGATTTAAATTGTGTCATTCATGCCTGTGTTTCAGGTTTGAGGAATTTGCTTTTGAAGGGTTTTTCACATACATAGTGAAACCAAACCAAACTGTGCCACCCTAACTGTTTAAACCCAGAGTGGACATTTGTATTTCTTGGATTGTTTTTGTTCCTTTTAGTTTAACCCTATGCATGCAGGAAAGTTATACATGATATAATTAATGCCCTTGTTTGTCTTTCTTGTGCATGATAAGTGCAACCACAGTTCTAATTGTAGTGTGCAACAGTGAAGCTCTGTGAAGCCAGCCCTAATGTCACAGTACTTATTGTTATGTACTCAGTTTGGGTTTTTGGTAATGCAGTGTTAGTAAGTGTGCCAACAGTTATTTTTATCCAAGAAAAGTGCTGGAGCATCCCAGTGTTCTTCTACCGCTCCCGTGCCCATATCAGAAAGAGAGATTCAGATTCAAGGAAGTTGAGTGCACTAACTCTACTATCACTCTGTCGACAATGACCTGCTGCCCCGAAGATACAGGGTGTCTGGCTGGACCGGCAAGACGTGGCAGTGTTTTGTCTCGTTCCCTTCCACTCCCCCTTTCCTTTTGGGAGACCCACCGGGGTTTCTGTGTCCACCAGGAAGAGCAGAGAGGTGTTCCAGGAGGTTGGGAGGTATACCATCGCCCCTCCAGACATCCTGCTTTTCAGGAGAGTGGCCCTGTCTCGACATTATCCTCACCTATAGATTTGACAGGGCCAAAATCACTGAGTTGTGTGCCCAATTGGAGCCTGACCTGATATCTGCTATCCATCACCCCACTGGGATCCCCCCACTTGTGCAAGTCCTATCTGCGCTCCATTTCCTGGCAACTGGCTCCTTCTAAGTGACAGTGGGCTTGGCAGAAGGAATGTCACAGTCAATGTTCACAATAGTGCTGACCAGAGTGTTGTCTGCCCTGATTAAACACATGCACACCTACATCATTTTCCCCCAGGTGGAGGATTTGGCCACAGTGAAAGCTGATTTCTATGCAATGGGACATATCCCGAACATTATTGGGGCAATTGATGGTACACATATTGCATTTGTCCCCCCAGGAGAAATGAACAGGTATTCAGAAATCGAAAGAGCTTTCACTCAATGAATGTGCAGATGTGCCTGGCGGACCAGTACATCTCCCATGTCAATGCAAAGTATCCTGGGTCTGTGCATGATGCCTTTATCCTGAGGAATAGCAGCATCCCATATGTAATGGCTCAACTCCAGAGGCACTGGGTGTGGTTCATAGGTGAGCCCTGGTTTCCACCCAGTGGATGTTGGTGTATGGGTATGGTGTGGGCCCTAGCGGGTTAGTGTGTGTCTAACAGGTGTCCTTCGATATTTGCAGGTGGCTCTGGTTACCTCAACCTCTCATGGCTACTGACACCTGTGAGGAATCCAAGTACAAGGGCAGAGAAACGTTACAATGAGGCACATGGGTGAACAAGAAGAATTATAGAGAGGACATTCTGCCTCCTGAAGGTGGTTCCCTGTGCTACTCACCCAAGAAGGTGTTCCAGATCATCGTGGCATGCTGTATGTTGCACAACCTTGCCTTACGTCGCCAGTTGCCTTTTCTGCAGTAGGAGGAGGCTGGAGATGGCTGTGTGGCAGCAGTGGACCCTGTGGACAGTAAAGATGAGGAGGCAGAGGATGAGTATGAGGACAACAGAAGTGCAATAATTTGTAAATACTTCCAATGACACACAGGTACAACAGTGTACCTTCACATTTAATTGACAGTTTTGTGTTTGACATTGTCACTGGCAGGCTGATTTTCCCACTTCTATGGCCACTCACTGTACCCTTTGGCATCTCTATTTGCAGATATTTGTGCCCCACTATCGTTCCTGGTGTGTTGACTGCTGCCAACTACAGGTCATTCCTATGTATATATTACTGTACAGTTGTATTGCAGTGTTTAAACCTTGTTAAACAAATACATAGTTAAATCATTTGACATACTCTATACTTGTATTTTTTCAAAGGGTGTTTATTTAAGTGCTAATAAGTAGAGGGGGGATGTGCAATGGGCTGGGGTGATGGTGGAGGAAAGTCCAGTATAGAATCCAGTCTATGTGGATCACAGGTGCATTGCATTGTATGTGATGGCATGCAGGTAGGGGGGTGAAAGTAGTATAGAGTTGACTTACCAGAGTCCAGTCCTCCTCCTACTCCTGCTGGCCCTCAGGATGCATGATTGCCAAGACTTGCTCCTCCCATGTTGTTAGTTGTGGGGGTTCACCGCCAGTCCTCTGTACAGCTATTTAGGGGGTCATTCCGACTCCCGCCGGCGGCGGTAACCGCACGCCCGGCAGGAGCCGCCGAATGAGCGCGGCGGCCATTCTGGCTTTCCCGCTGGGCTGGCGGGCGACCGCCAGAAGGCCGCCCGCCGGCCCAGCGGGAAAGCGCCTTCAATGAGGAAGCCGGCTTCGAATGGAGCCGGCGGAGTTGAAGGCGTGCGACGGGTGCAGTGGCACCCGTCGCGTTTTTTAGTGTCTGCTTGGCAGACACTGAAAATCAATGTGGGGCCCTGTTAGGGGGCCACTGCAGTGCCCATGCCATTGGCATGGGCACTGCAGGGGCCCCCAGGGGCCCCACGACACCCGTTACCGCCATCCTGTTCCTGGCGGTGAAAACCGCCAGGAACAGGATGGCGGTAAGGGGGTCAGAATCCCCATGGCTGCGCTGCAAGCAGCGCCGCCGTGGAGGATTCCCTGGGGCAGCGGGAAACCGTCAGGACACCGCCGGTTTCCCGTTTCTGACCGCGGCTGTACCGCTGTGGTCAGAATGCCCATGGAAGCACCGCCAGCCTGTTGGCGGTGCTTCCGCGGTCGTCACCGACCGCCAGGGTCAGAATGACCCCCTTAGTGTCTTGCTACCACGGAACGCACCTTCCCCTGTAGGTCGTTCCACCTCTTCCTGATGTCATCCCTTGTTCTTGGGTGCTGTCCCACGGCGTTGATCCTGTCCACGATTCTCCGCCATAGTTCCATCTTCCTAGCAATGGATGTCTGCTGCATCTGTGATCCGAATAGCTGTGGCTCTACCCAGATGATTTCCTCTACCATGACCCTTCGCTCCTCCTCAGAGAACCTGGAGTGTTGTTGTGGCGCGATGGGTGTAGTGTGAATGGTGTGGGTGAGGTTGTGTAGGGTGATGTGTTGGGGTGTGTGATGTAAAGTGCGTGGGTGGTGCATAGGTGATGGTGGTGTGGGGCTGTGGTCTTGTCTGTGGTCCTGCTATCTCTCTTGTGGCACTTGTTTGTATTCGTAAAGGGTTGTGTGCAATGTGGGTGTGTGTTTTATAGTGGTGTGGGTGTGGTGTGGTGTGTGAATGGGTGTCAGGTGTGTGTAGTTTGAATTGTCCAATGTAGTGTTGTTTTGTATGTGTGTGTGTATTTTGAGCGCAGTGGTATGTACCGCCAATGGTTTACCGCCACTGAATATCTGCTGTGGTGATATGTGGGTCATAATGTTGTGAGCGTAGTTCTGTTGGAGTAACGATGTGTGTTTGGATACCGCCAGTTTATCACCAACCTTTGGGCCGGCGGACTTGTGTGTGTGGCTGTATAGTGACGGATTGCTATGTGTGTGTCATAATATGGGTACCGGTAATCCTCCGCAGTAGCGGAATGTTGGCGGCAGCCAGCATGGCGGTAAGCGGTACTTACCGCCAATGTCATAATGAGGGCCTGTGTCTGCCTCTGAAATATGAGCCAGTAACAAATAATGTGTGATCAGATCCCATAGGAGTCACATCCAGAAAGTGTGGTCTTTATTCTGTTACATCAATGCAATTGTGATCGAGCTCATAGTACTTATCTCTAGGAGTGGGCAAAAGAGTTGCTGGGTTCAGTGTATTGCATCTCCGCAATGAGACAATCCCAGCAAGCAGAATTGATTGCTTATAGCAAGGGAGGCGGCTATTTGTCATGTGTTGTGTTCATGTGTGAGTAATGAGGCTTTCAATTGAGTGGGAAACTATGGCAATAAGGAAATGCCCCAACACTACACATCTGCTGAATGCTCAAACTGATAGTTGGGATCCCTTTGAGGCAACCAGGAAGAGCAGTGACTACTGTGTAAAGTGTAGCTGAAAAATAAGCCACTGCCCGCTTTGCCTCCCGTATGCCTCCCGTATGTCTGGGTCAATACAGACGAAGCATACCCATTGCGTTTGTGGCAGTACAATATAAACCCCTGTCTGTAGTCTGACATTCTAAAAGCGGGTGCACTGCAGAGTAAGTGTTTGAGCTCTTGTAAACGCTTCCACACATTCTGCCTCCACTGGTACCATGTCATTGACATCATTGTGTGTAAGTCTATGTAGGGGCGTTGCCACAAGAGAAAAGTTATGAATCCACTGGTGACACTAGGCCACCATTTCCAGGAACACCCTCACCTCTCTGTCTGCGGTAGGGTATTTCATCATCAGAACTGCATAGATTTGCTTATGAGACACTCTCCATGCTCCCTTCTCAATTTAGTGTCCTAGATACCCTACTTCTTTCTGGTAATACTGTAATTTGATAGAGGAAACCTTGTGCCTTTCTCAAAACATGATTGATCAGAGTGATTGTGTCCTGTCTGTGTGCTTCTTTTGTCACTGATGCCACAAGCACATCATTGATGTATTGCACCAATGTCAAACTGAAAGGCAACCGTAGCATTTCTAGGTTTGTATTCAGTATGTGATTAAAGTATGAGGGACTTCCTGTATACTATTGAGGAGCTCAACACCACATGTGAATTTTATCTTGAAATCTGAAGGCAAAGAGTATTGGCTGTCTTGGGTAGATAGCAATTCCTGACAAAAGTCAATGACCATAAACCATTCAACCTCTTTGGGAATTTGAAATTATGCCAGGGTTCACTACCACTGGATAGCAAAGAACAACTTTTTAATTAATTTTCCTCAAATCTTGCACTATTTTCTATTTTTATTTGATTTCTGAAGAGTCATGATTGGAGAGTTGCATGGACTTCCAATGACTTATTTCCGAATTTCCTGTTCTAACATACTTTCAATGATTGGTGTTATACCAGCTATTGCTTCTAGTGAGTGTTTGTATGGGGGTGTCTGTGGGAAAACTGCGCCTTGTCTTAAGGTAATCCTAAGAGGTCTTTCATTTTTGATAGGCCAATTTCTCTCTTTGTGTAATCCCACACCTCTTCCTTCACTGTTTTATTTAAATCATGGAGTAAATCTTCTTTTGTGAGGACAGGGTACAGCCAGGTTACAGATTCTTGGAACTTTGTTTTGAATTCTGCAGCTGCTACCTGTGTTTTCCTTTCCAGACTTTCAGGCATGTAGTAAATCATGCACTTAAGTTTGCAAAGCATGTCCCTTCCCAGCGAGTTCACAGGACTTGAATCACAAATTATAAATTGGTGATTGTCTCTGATCATATGAACTCCTACTGGAAATGGGGCTGAAACTTTATTAGCACACTGCTGATTTGTGATGCCTACAAGTTGGATTTCTCTTCGGGAGAGCGATAGATTTGTAACCTCCATCATCAATAGAGTGGGTAGCTCTGGCATCAATGAGAAATGATACTGGATGGCCAATCGCCTTACCTTCTATGTATGGGCCACTCTAGTCTGCCTCCAGAATTGTGCCAAGCACTCAGTCCTTCTCTCCCCTCTGGCACTGTCACATGATTGGTCAAGTCAGATCAGATTCTCGAACATCATGGGGACCTGAGACATGTGATCGCTAACCATAAACAGGTTCTGATTGGCTCTGGGATAGGGTTAGAAGTTCAGACCTCCATTCTGCATCATAGGAGCCTAAAGTACATTTGGCTGTCTGATTCTGCATATTGTGCATAGGAGGTTTTGGCATCAAGGTTTCTACCTGCATCACCCATCTTTGTGACATGACATTCTGTAATCAAGCATTGAATTGCACTCTATCAGGATTGTACCTACATTCCCTCTTCCAGTGGCCAACCTTGTTACAAATGTGGCACGGGGTAACTGTCTTCAAAGCAGCGATTTTCAAGCCATCAACGTTTTCTCTGCCTCTCCTTTGCGGAGCTACATTCCCTCCTCGAAAGTACTGGATGGCAACTTCCTGCATGTTTGCACTTGCACCACAAGCAAGATCAAAACTGGAATCTATCATGATTGGATTTGTCAATTCAGAAATCTCTCGGAACCACCACTTCAAAGAACATGTCTAGATCTTACCACATAACCTTTGAAGTGGTCACAATTATGCCATGGGTGCACCGTTTATCTGGGTTCTTTCTCATTTTCAGAAGACTGTTTGTGAAATGGAAAAGGTTGGCTCGGGTTCACAAGACTTTCATGTATGCTCCTCCCTGTCCTTCTCTCAAAGGGTATTGCCTTACTTCTGCCTGATCAGTGTTCTCACTCTTCTCACCCTCTGTCACCACTTTTTCATTTATTACTCTTGACCTTTCCTTCTTTGACCATTTCTCCTTGAATTTCTCCAAATCTCCCCATTCTCTGATAGAATCCACCAACTCCTTAACATGCATTCTTAATCCTTGTCTCTAACCATCATTCTGAAATTCTTTCATAATTTCTTTCTTTGTGGCAAATCAAATGTACACTCATCCACCAACTCTTTCATCTTTGCATACACCTCATGTGCTACCCTTGCAGTTTCCTTATTCATATACACTATTTTATACTTATACTATATACCTATACATTGTCTGTGTATATTGCCTTTGTAGATGTATTTATTACTCTATCCGAGGAGTTTCGTTGTGATTGCCTGTGGGTGGTTCTAAATTTTACAGGGTTGGCCTTGACCTTAACAGTTCATCCAGAAAATAGTCATCCTCTTCACTCTGGGCCTCTGGGTCACACCTGTGTATTTTCTTGGTGGGGAATTACTCCTGTTCTAAGGCTTCACTAGCTAACCTGGGGTAAATGCCCACTGCCTCAATTATGCCCTAGCATCAGAATTTTTGACTTTCATCATTCTGTGAATCTAGCCATGTGCAGATTTTGTTATGGGTCTGTCTCATATATCTTGCAAGTTTCTTCCTGTTTGCTACCAGCTCCCAAATGTTCAATGCCTCAAATAGTGTGGGTCTGTGTTGTGGTTTCATGTCATACATTTTCTTTCTTAGATTCTGATGTATCCCAATACAGAAGGTGCCATGTTTTGGAAATTATATATCCCCATCTTCCTTAGTGTAGTGATGCCATTGTTTGAGCATACAAACTTATATTACCATTTCTTCACTGCCATCTCCCTTGCAGGTGTGCCCTTTGGCGGTACTTTCTCTTTCTTACTCAGAGCATTTGGGACTTTCAAAGAGAAATTCCCCATGTTTCCTTAATCGTCAGTGAACACTCAAATCACCCAATAATCACTCAAACCTCTCTTGCAAACGACCTAATCATTATGCCAGCCCCACAGCCTTTCTGCCAGTCCCAGCACAACAAGGGCAAAGGTCAGCTAATCACAGCATGGCTCTCAACACCAACAACCCTATCCCAGCGCAGCACTTTATGATGCAACAACACAGTGTACAGTAAAAAAGTCAATAAACAAAACTCAATAACTTTCATAAACTGTTATCATCTTCTAAGTGGAAAGGAAATCATAGTTCAAAATATAGATTGTGCTTTTTGCTACAGTTACAATCACATAGCAACAAAGTCTCTCTCGCTTTTAACTGGTGCCTTCAATCCTGTGCATCAAAGATTAAACAAATACTGATCTAACTTAATAAAAAGTTGATATTATGTCCCTATCTTGATGTGACTGATAGATCGTATCAGTATACTGCTCTAGCAGACAATTCAACAAAACAACCAAGTATTGGGATCACAGACTTTGATGAGTCCACTAACTTAAACCACACCTTTATATTAGAAGTGCCTTAAGCAAAATACCACTGCACAAGCCCTCTCTTTTGCGTCTTCAGCTAATGTCCTTAGAACTTCAAGGAAAACACCAACAAAACAATAACCACAGTCCCTAATAACCCACAAATAAAAGCCACATAATAGGTAAATTCAAAGACCAATGCATTCATGACACGCACAAGCAGTGGCCAGTCCTTAAGGGTGGAGTGGCCACACCTCCACACCATTTGGACGTAAAGAGTGTATGTGAGGCTGAGCAAAGGTCAGCCTGATAGACTCTTTATTTCAGGTTAGGCAGCCAGAAGCTAGACATGTGGGCATGACATCCTCAGCTCGGCAACGGTTCCCGAGCCCCCCTCCTTGTGACGAGGGGCAGTGTCAGTGATAGATTAGTACCTGGGCACTTCAATTTTAAGCCCTGAAGTGCCCAGGGCCGAGTGTCTATCACTAACACCTCGTAAAAGAATGGGTGGGGTAAGCAGTCTCTCTGACCCCATCCTACTATATGACGGGGTGGGGACTGCGCTGCCTCCCCTCATTGGCTGACCTACTGTCTGCCAATGCTCTGTGACGAGGTGGGGACTGCGCTGCCTAACCTACTGTCAGCCAGTGAGGGAAGGCAGCAGTCCCAACCCTCTGGCACCTCCGAGGCTTCCCTCCCCGAGAGCTGCAGTAGGTAAGTGTTGTGTTTTTATTGATTGCTTGGTGCATGTGTGTATGTATGAATGTATGTGTGCTTTTGAGTGAGTGTGTGTTGTGTGCGCATGTCTCCATGTGAATGCATGGGTGTAATTGAATGTACATTGGTGTGTGTGTGTGTGGGGGGGGGCCCTCCCCGCCCCATCTAAGTTGTACTTACTGGGTGACACTGATACCAATTCTTTCAAACTACAAGTCCCAACATGCACCGTTTTGATTTACCTTTTCTCTCAATCGTAGGCACTTTCCCTATTGGTACAAAGACTGCTCCAGGAACCCCAAAACAGCTGCCAAATCTCCATAGAGTCACCAGGAATCTGGTGTAGATTGGGTCTGGTCAATTTGAATCTCAGGGGGACCACCTGAACCATGAAAGTGCAGTTTTAGCCTATGAAGGAAATTTACCTATACAGGTCCAATCAGTACCAGGTGGCTCCATTCTGAACCATCTTCTGCTACCAGATATGATGGTGCAGGGCTATGGCTCTTATCCTCTGCGTGGACCAGGAACAGTCTCAATCTAATACTGATTTTGGTGCTCCCAGTGGACCTGTCTAATTTAGAGCACTTCAACAAGCACTTTCAATTGACAAATGCAAAGAACCCATTTGGTCCTACAAAAAAAAACAGACAGGAAAGTCTTAACCTTAAAGGTTTATTTTGGAAATGCAGTCATGCAGGAATGAATTTAACATAATCACAGTCGATTCATCAATAAATCAGGTTGAAAAGTTCAGTTAAAGTACAGAATCAATAAAGAACTCAGTAAAGCTCAAATCATCAAAATACAGAGTATATCAAATGGGTGAGAAATCTGGCATGGATTCATCTCTTAACGTAAGTGGTGAAAGGTCTCCTGTTACATTAGGTAAACACTCTCTTTTATATGGTTCTGAACAGTGGATTTCATTACATTTGCTACAGTTCAGCTTGGTTCTAACAGCTTTACACTAATCAAAGATAAGCAAAGAGAAACATTTGCAACTGAATACATTTGGAAAAACTCTCATAATTCTACAACATGGGATTTCTCAGAACCTCATGTGTGCATGGAACAGAAATGGTTGCAAGGTTCTTCCTGTTTGCTACCATTTCCCAAATGTTCAGTGCCTCAAATAGTGTGGGTCGGTGTTGTTGTTTCATGTCATACATTTTCTTTCTTAAATTCTGACATATCCCAATACAGAAGGTGCCATGTTTTGGAAATTGTATATCTCCATCTTTCTTAGTGTAGTGATGCCATTGTTTGAGCATACAACAAAGCAAAGCAACGAAGTCTCTCTTGCTTTTAACTGGTGCCTTCAATCCTGTGCATCAAAGATTAAACAAATACTGATCTAACTTAATACAAAGTTGATATTATGTCCCTATCTTGATGTGACTGATAGATCTTATCAGTATACAACTCAGCTCTAGCAGACAATTCAACAAAACAACTAAGTATTGAGATCACAGACTTTGATGAGTCCACTAACTTAAACCACACCTTTATATTAGAAGTGCCTTAAGCAAAATAACACTGCACAAGCCCTCTCTCTTGCGTCTTCAGCTAATGTCCTTAGAACTTCAAGGGAAACACCAACAAAACAATAACCACAGTCCCTACTAACCCACAAATAAAAGCCACATACTAGGTAAATTCAAAGACCAATACATTCATGTGTGCATGGAACAGTAATGGTTACATCATGTGCTGTTTTCCCTGAGACAACTAGGTTTAACCCTCAATTAGTATTATTCTTCATACTTTTACCACAGTGTCAGAAAATGTGCGCTTCCTTTATATGCCACCATCATCAATGGTAGCTTCAATCTCACCAGTTTATGTGCTTTTGGTAATGGGTGACTTGTAAAAAACACAGATGTAGTCAGATTGCAAGATTGGATTCTTGCTCTCTGCTTTCCAGGGCTATGTATACAAGTCTGTAATAAAGGATGTCTATGGTGTACTTCCTTGTTGTGAGGTAATCAACCAATCCCTGGCTGCGACATTCGCTATTTGTGAATCATACCAACTCCTTGATAGTGATTTGTTTTTTGTGAACGCGTATTTTACAAAATCAGTATTTGTAATTGGTATGTCTTTGTAAATACAAAATAGCAGTATCTAAATACTTATTTCTTAAAATTTGTTATTTAAGTTTCACAATGCCTAGAATTCATATATCTGGCCCTTACACATTTCATTAGGGCCTGCAATGCCAAAACTATTCCATTACTAACTTGTAGCTGCTCAGTGTGGTGTCCACTGGTCGTCAAGTTACTTATTGTTTAGAAAAATCATGACCAAGACCATTAATCTTGAATTGGTACAGATGACAAGATGGGCACAGTGCTTCAGATAATAATGACCTGGTATTTTATGGTCAGCACTGCAGTTTCCAAATCAAATAACCCTTCACCCTGGATTTATCATGAACTCACATATATTGAAGCTGGCATATATTGTGAGTATGTTGCCTCTGCAAAGCCTAGTTTATGATTTAACAGAAAGGCTGCCTAATAATTCTGCGATTAAGGCTAATATCAGGTTTGTAGAGCAGGCTCTGGACTTTGCTACGCCAAGAGTGCCTTGGCACTTTGAAAGATCCAATGTGTATTTTTTTAAAGAAAGACAAAATATTGATAGTAGCAAGCTGAAAATAAATGGGCTGTAGTTACTGGTTACATTAGAAACTACAAGCATTGTCCTTTGTACATCACATAGATTGCTGGCTTGTGGGAAGATGAGAGTAACTGGATTTTTGGGAAATGTGTCCGGTAGTTTTAGTTTTAAAATGCCTGCTTAGTACACAAAGCAGGATGGTATTTATAAGTATTAGTTACAGGGAAGAATGATACAACGTATCTACTTATTTCATAATATTTCATTGACTGATATCAAAGAGTGAAGGTAGTAGACATCAGCATTTTCCCTGACCTATCGGAAATTTCATTGAGAAAAGCAATTTGTGTGAGTGTGGAATGGAATTCTTTTATTATACAAATTGATGTGCCAGAAACGTTATTGTTAGCAAGAGCCCATCCCATTGCTGGCATCCTATTTCTTGGTTTGTGAGAGCCTGGATACATGCCAATTTGTGAGTCAGGCAAAGGAATTTAATCATCTGAAATTGTGCAAAAGCTATCTTTATGTTTACCTGATTAAAGGTACTGTTGACTTCTTAAGCAGACAGCGGCGTATTTGAGTCTGATTCTGACCAAGCAAGGCAGCAGACAGTTTCCATAAAGTAGTCAGGTGTGTTCACTGTGATGTGAGCCATGCAAATTATTTGTAATTAATCTTAATTATTAGCCTTGTACACATGTTTAGTTTAATTTATAGCTTCCTTCTATTCTTCATCGGTTCCACCCCAGTGAAATGACACAAGAATTATGTCATACACACTGCACAACAAACAGCAGCCAATCTTCACTCCTTGATCTGTGAAAAGGTAGATGCTTCTCCAGCTGCTCTATCACCTGCCTGCCTGGAGATGTACTCACTGTTCCTTTTCTTCATGTCTCTTCCTTGTCACAGTCTTGACATTGTAGTGTCTTCGATATCATGTGGGCTAGGACCCTCACAGTCCTGGGTGGACTCTGGACAGGAATAACATAATCTAATGGGATGGGTTAAGGTATGGTTATGAAAGTTATGACGCAAGGTGTGCAGATCGCGATAGTATGATGAAGAATAAAGACATCTGTTACAGAGCTCCGTGTGTTGTGTATTCATCTGTATGTTTCTGTGCTGGGGAAGACCCTACAACTGGCGATGAATAGGGGATATGTGCCCTGAAGAAACAAAGCTGCTCTCTCTGAGAGTTTGCAAAAGAGTCCTTAGCTCGCCCCCCACGACCGCAGCACCAACCTGCTGCCTTCTGCCTCTGTCCCACGAGCACCCTGCCGTTTGCATGTTCGAGGCCCTCCTCCACCCGCAGGCATCCTCCTGCGCCTCATCCCTGGTGGCTAGTGGGCTCACTTGACCCGTGTGCCGCTTCCGCCGTCCTGTAAGTGTTTTTTTGGCTTTTTCGTTTTTTCAGCGCCTCGCCGCCGGCGCTTCTGCCCCCTTTGTGCCCCCCTGATTGCTGTCTCCCCGATCGTGTATTGTGCCAGTATTGTATTTCTGATTGTATTTCTGATTGTATTTTCTTATTGTATCTGCTTGTAGTTTTGCTCGTTTTCAGTGTTTTTTGCCCCTTTTGCGCTCCCCGTTCCCTGCCGCTGCCTCCCTGCGGCCCCGCCCCCCTCGCGCCCCCATTTGCCGCTCCCTCCCGCCTCCCGCCTCCCAGCTGCTCCTCCCTCCACCCTCCCTTCTTAATGGCTGGCGCTGCGTGTCGCGAGTGAGCGAACTCTGACCTGTTTCAGGTCCTGAGCTCGCCCCCCACGACCGCAGCACCAACCTGCTGCCTTCTGCCTCTGTCCCACGAGCACGCTGCCGTTTGCGTGTTCGAGGCCCTCCTCCACCCGCAGGCATCCTCCTGCGCCTCATCCCTGGTGGCTAGTGGGCTCACTTGACCCGTGTGCCGCTTCCGCCGTCCTGTAAGTGTTTTTTTGGCTTTTTCGTTTTTTCAGCACCTCGCCGCCGGCGCTTCTGCCCCCTTTGTGCCCCCCTGATTGCTGTCTCCCCGATCGTGTATTGTGCCAGTATTGTATTTCTGATTGTATTTCTGATTGTATTTTCTTATTGTATCTGCTTGCAGTTTTGCTCGTTTTCAGTGTTTTTTGCCCCTTGTGCGCTCCCCGTTCCCTGCCGCTGCCTCCCTGCGGCCCCGCCCCCCTCGCACCCCCATTTGCCGCTCCCTCCCACCTCCCGCCTCCCAGCTGCTCCTCCCTGACCCCCCCCTTCTTAATGGCTGGCGCTGCGCGTCGCGAGTGAGCGAACTCTGACCTGTTTCAGGTCCTGAGCTCGCCCCCCACGACCGCAGCACCAACCTGCTGCCTTCTGCCTCTGTCCCACGAGCACGCTGCCGTTTGCGTGTTCAAGGCCCTCCTCCACCCGCAGGCATCCTCCTGCGCCTCATCCCTGGTGGCTAGTGGGCTCACTTGACCCGTGTGCCGCTTCCGCCGTCCTGTAAGTGTTTTTTTGGCTTTTTCGTTTTTTCAGCGCCTCGCCGCCGGCGCTTCTGCCCCCTTTGTGCCCCCCTGATTGCTGTCTCCCCGATCGTGTATTGTGCCAGTATTGTATTTCTGATTGTATTTCTGATTGTATTTTCTTATTGTATCTGCTTGTAGTTTTGCTCGTTTTCAGTGTTTTTTGCCCCTTGTGCGCTCCCCGTTCCCTGCCGCTGCCTCCCTGCGGCCCCGCCCCCCTCGCGCCCCCATTTGCCGCTCCCTCCCGCCTCCCGCCTCCCAGCTGCTCCTCCCTCCCCCCTCCCTTCTTAATGGCTGGCGCTGCGCGTCGCGAGTGAGCGAACTCTGACCTGTTTCAGGTCCTGAGCTCGCCCCCCACGACCGCAGCACCAACCTGCTGCCTTCTGCCTCTGTCCCACGAGCACGCTGCCGTTTGCGTGTTCGAGGCCCTCCTCCACCCGCAGGCATCCTCCTGCGCCTCATCCCTGGTGGCTAGTGGGCTCACTTGACCCGTGTGCCGCTTCCGCCGTCCTGTAAGTGTTTTTTTGGCTTTTTCGTTTTTTCAGCGCCTCGCCGCCGGCGCTTCTGCCCCCTTTGTGCCCCCCTGATTGCTGTCTCCCCGATCGTGTATTGTGCCAGTATTGTATTTCTGATTGTATTTCTGATTGTATTTTCTTATTGTATCTGCTTGTAGTTTTGCTCGTTTTCAGTGTTTTTTGCCCCTTGTGCGCTCCCCGTTCCCTGCCGCTGCCTCCCTGCGGCCCGCCCCCCTCGCGCCCCCATTTGCCGCTCCCTCCCGCCTCCCAGCTGCTCCTCCCTCCACCCTCCCTTCTTAATGGCTGGCGCTGCGTGTCGCGAGTGAGCGAACTCTGACCTGTTTCAGGTCCTGAGCTCGCCCCCCACGACCGCAGCACCAACCTGCTGCCTTCTGCCTCTGTCCCACGAGCACGCTGCCGTTTGCGTGTTCGAGGCCCTCCTCCACCCGCAGGCATCCTCCTGCGCCTCATCCCTGGTGGCTAGTGGGCTCACTTGACCCGTGTGCCGCTTCCGCCGTCCTGTAAGTGTTTTTTTGGCTTTTTCGTTTTTTCAGCACCTCGCCGCCGGCGCTTCTGCCCCCTTTGTGCCCCCCTGATTGCTGTCTCCCCGATCGTGTATTGTGCCAGTATTGTATTTCTGATTGTATTTCTGATTGTATTTTCTTATTGTATCTGCTTGTAGTTTTGCTCGTTTTCAGTGTTTTTTTGCCCCTTGTGCGCTCCCCGTTCCCTGCCGCTGCCTCCCTGCGGCCCCGCCCCCCTCGCGCCCCCATTTGCCGCTCCCTCCCGCCTCCCGCCTCCCGCCTCCCAGCTGCTCCTCCCTCCCCCCTCCCCCCTCCCTTCTTAATGGCTGGTGCTGCGCGTCCGCGCAGCGGGCGCGCCGCTGGCGCGCCAGTGGCGCGCCAGAGGCAAGCCCGTCTGCGCACGTCCGCGCCTGGACCGCGCCCAGCGCCACACCCCCTGGCCCTCGTGCCCCCCGCATCCGTTACTCGATCAACTAACTCCGCGCCTTCAACCCCGGCCCCTCCACTGAATGCTGCCGGGCTTCCCCGAAGCACACTAAAGGACCTTTTTCCTGCCGTACCTGCAACTTCTCCTGCATCAGAACGACCAATCCAACTACTGAAACATTCAACCCCAACCACCTGAACTGCATCCTCATCAACACCCGCTCCGCACGAAAACACGCCATCGAGCTCTGGGATTTGCTCGACACCACTGCTCCTGACGTGGCTTTCCTGACCGAAACCTGGTGGAACGACTCCTCGTCTCCGGACATCGCCATACCGGACGGCTACAAAATCACCAGAAGAGATCGAACCAACGGAATCGGCGGCGGAATAGCCATCGCTCACAAAGCTACCCTCAAAATCCACACCCACTCGGACGACACCCTCAGGACAGCTGAACACCTCCACTTCCAGATCCACACGGACCCCAACACGACCCTCAGAGGAACCCTCATATACCGCCCTCCAGGACCAAGAGCCCCCTTCAGCGACACCATCGCCGACCTCGCAAGCACCCACGCCCTCGCTTCCCCGGATTACATCCTCCTGGGAGATCTGAACTACCATCTGGAAAACGCCAACGACGTCAACACCGCATCACTGACCTCCAACCTCCTCAACCTCGGACTCCGCCAGCTAGTCAACACGCCCACCCACATCGCCGGACACACCCTCGACCCCCTCTTCACCTCAAGCAACCACATTTCCTTCAGCCACACCTCCGAACTCCACTGGACCGACCATCACTGCGTCCATTTCACCTATAAGAAAACCACAGAGCAACACCGCATCCAGCTACCTCCCCACCGCTGCTGGGGCAAAGTCACCCAAGACCAACTGACCAGCACCCTCATCAACAACCTTCCACCCGACGCAACCGACCCGAGCACAGCCGCCATCAACCTCCATCAATGGATCCTCGACTGCGCCAACACCCTTGCCCCACTCAAGAAACCCACCGCCATCCAAGGAAAGAAAAAACCAGCCTGGTTCACAGACGATCTAACCACCTCCAAAAGCATCTGCCAGAAGCTCAAAAAGAAATGGATCCAAGAACGCACACCCGACAACCTCGCCGCCCTCAAAAACGCCAACCGCGAACACCACCAACGGATCCGCATCGCCAAGCGCGCCCACTTCACCGAACGCATCAACAACAACGCCCACGACTGCAAAGAACTCTTCGGCATCGTGAAGGAACTCTCCAACCCAAAAGCCAACTCCAACGACATCCCGCCCTCCCAGAAACTCTGCGACGACCTCTCCACCTTCTTCCACCAGAAAATCGCTACCATCCACGACAGCTTCAACACCGGTCCACCGCCAGACCCCACCCCCGACGTCTCCTCCCGCGACTGCCGCCTCACCGCCTGGACCCACGTGGACGAGGCAGAAACCATAACAACCATGAACACCATCCACTCAGGCTCCCCCACGGACCCCTGCCCCCATCATGTTTTCAACTCAGCCAACGCCACCATCGCCCCCGAACTCCGCAAGATCATCAACCTCTCCTTCACTTCTGCCACCTTCCCGGACAGCTGGAAACACGCAGAAATCCAACCCCTCCTCAAAAAACCCAAGGCCGACCCCAACGATCTCAAAAACTTCCGCCCGATCTCTCTCCTCCCTTTTCCAGCGAAAGTCATCGAGAAGATCGTCAACACTCAGCTCACCCACTTCCTCGAAGACAATTCCATCCTGGACCCCTCACAATCCGGATTCAGACGAAACCACAGCACTGAGACTGCTCTCCTCGCCGCCACAGATGACATCAGACACCAAATGGACAACGGCGAAACCTCAGCCCTCATCCTCCTCGACCTATCAGCCGCCTTTGACACCGTCTGCCACCGCACCCTACTGACCCGCCTCCAGGAAGCCGGCATCCAAGATAAAGCCCTCCACTGGATCTCATCCTTCCTCTCCGACAGAACGCAGAGAGTCCGTCTCTCCCCTTTCCGCTCCAAAGCCACCAACCTCATCTGCGGCGTCCCCCAAGGATCCTCCCTCAGCCCTACGTTGTTCAACGTCTACATGGCCCCCCTCGCTCAACTGGCCCGCCAACATCATCTCAGCATCATCTCCTACGCCGACGACACCCAGCTCGTCCTCTCCCTGACCAAAGACCCGCTCACTGCCAAAACAAACCTCCACGAGGGACTAAAATCCATCGCCGATTGGATGAACAACAGTCGCCTGAAACTCAACTCCGACAAGACGGAAGTCCTCATCCTCGGGCGCACTCTCTCGGCCTGGAACGACTCATGGTGGCCCTCCGTTCTCGGACCCCCGCCCACCCCTGCCAGCCACGCAAGAAACCTCGGCTTCATCCTGGACTCCGCCCTCACCATGTCCAAACAGGTCAGCGCCGTCTCCTCCTCCTGTTTCAACACCCTTCGAATGCTCTGCAGAATCTTCAAGTGGATTCCAACAGAAACCAGAAAGACGGTGACCCAGGCCCTCGTCAGCAGCAGACTTGACTACGGCAACGCACTCTACACAGGCATCCCAACCAAAGACATCAAACGACTCCAACGTATCCAAAATGCCTCCGCCCGACTGATCCTCGACATACCCCGCCGAAGTCACATCTCCCCTCACCTAAAGGAACTCCACTGGCTCCCAGTAGACAAGAGGATCACCTTTAAACTCCTGACCCACGCTCACAAGGCACTTCACAACACCGGACCCTCCTACTTCAACACCAGACTTAACTTCTACACTCCAACACGTCAACTCCGATCCGCCAACCTCGCCCTCGCCATCGTACCCCGAATCCAGCGCAAGACATCCGGCGGCAGATCCTTCTCCTTCCTCGCCGCCAAGACCTGGAACTCTCTCCCCACATCTCTTCGCCAGACCCAGGACCTCCTCGCATTCAGAAGGCTCCTCAAGACCTGGCTCTTCGACCGCTAAATCAGCAGCGCTCCCCCCCCCCCTATCCCCCCCCCTCAGCGCCTCGAAACCCTGACGGGTACATAGCACGCTTTATAAATACTATGATTGATTGATTGAGAGTTTGCAAAAGAGCAGAAAACTGCTTGTGCGTGCCACATGCACCCCAAATTGATGCAAAGCGGTCTGCGATTGGTGTATGTGGAGGCAAAGATCTACTCCAGCCCATACACAGCCATTGAAGAAGTTGAAGGCCCTGCAATGGAGCAAATTCAAAAAGCCCCCCAAAACCCAATGGTGAGACTGAAAGAGGAGATACTGTGTTGCGCCACAACACACAGCTGTCATCAATATGACGCAAACTCTGAAAGTAGTGACAACCAGAAAACAGAAACTTACTCACAGGTGATTAAAGCGCCACACGACCTCAAATAGGATGAGACAACCAGACTCAAGCAACAGCGTGTTTGCGTCCTACTTTGCAAGAAGAATGCTGCCTGAACAGCATGTGCTCTCAATGGCAACAGAAGGGAGCACACAGTACAAAGCAGCTACATTCCAGAAGCCACCACATTAGATTCAAGACAGAGAAAAAACAGACATTTAGTGCAAATTGGACTGCATGGATTGAAACGTTCAATGACTTCATAGATGCACTAAGAGAAGAAGACAATAAGGCAATCATTAAATATTTGAAAAGCCTTGCCGATGATGGAGTGAAAGAAGTGCTAAACAAAGTCTCACAAGCTGATGCAACATCATACCAACGGATAAAAGAAACGTTGGATGCCTAGTTCAATCCGATGTTGAATGTCGACTACAAGAGGTACATCTTCAACCAAGCACAACAACAAGCTGGTGAAACCATGGATACATTTGTTGAGAGACTTGATGTACTTCTCAAACAATGTAAGTTATATGACTTTAATGATGAGGAAGCCATGTTCCTCAGAGACATCGATGGCTGCTTTTAAGACTCCTTCAGAAGACACATGATGAGGGAGCCACTCAGTTTGAAGAAAATGCTAATGGCGGTAAGGGCAGAAGAACGAGCAGATCGACAAGCTGCTGATATGGAAGCAGGAACAGCACGTAATGAATCAGGGTTGATTATGAAAAGCGAGCAAAAGCACAAAATAGATGCACACAAGTCAACGTCTCTGAAGAAGAAAAAGTTATGCTTCTGATGTGGGTTTTAATTTCCCAATGCAGGCTAATATCCTGCCATAACAGTCTCCAAAGTGAAAGAGAAACCATATGCATCACAGCAAAAAGAGAAAATGGACCCCAGAAGGGTCCAGAAGCATTCTTGCTATGCCCACAAGGCCAAAATGAAACATCAGTTACGAGAAGTAAAAAACAAGCACAGTCGATCGTAATCATGTTCAGCATATAAAGGCTTTTCAACATCATTATCAAGTACTCCGGAAGAAGACGAATGTGCGTTGAAAGTATCAACTAGGGAACGACATGCACATGTAGGGTTCGCTGCTTGCAAAGAATTTCAAAAGTCAAAAGAGAATCACCAAAAGATGCAACAAAATTCATTTGGACATTGTTCTAAAGTCACATTGAAGGTGAATGGTTGCCCCATAGCCTTCATTGTAGAAATTGGTGCATCGATTAACATCATGCAAGTCGAAAAGTTTCACACCCTGTCTCTTGTGCCACGCCTTACTCTGTCAAACACGTAGGTGTACATGTAGGCTGCTTCACAACCATTACAGAGTCAAGGGTCATTTCCAGCAACGTTGTGACACAAAACGACGTCAGTTCAAGTGCCAATTCATGTCCTTCACACAACTTCATCTAGTGCGTGCTTACCTAGCATTGGCACTGCTGTTGACATGGAACTGATATCTCTCAACTACAACATTCTTGCTCAGGCTGAAATTGTGAGTTAGTTCCTGTCATTATTGCATGGCCTAAGAAGACTCAAAAGGATGAAAGTGCATCTTCATATTAATGAAGATATTTGCCCTGTTGCCCAACAGTACCGCGGAGTCGTATTTCACTTACTAGCAGCAATTGACAAAGAGCTAAAAACACTGTTGAAGCATGACATCATTGAACACTCCCCCAGTCCTAGGCTGTGGGTTTCGCCCACAGTTGTGGTTCCTAAAAAAAACAGAAGAGGTGCAGTGTGCATTTGTGTTGATATGTGCCAGGCCAACAAAGCAACTGAGAAAGAAAGACATCCTGGTCTCCATATAGCAGGCATGATTATGCAGCTGAATGGGACCAAAATCGTATCCTGTCTTGACCTGAACAAAGGATACCATCAACTCGAGATGGAAGATACTGTAGGTACATTAGTACTTTTATTAATCATGCTGGTTTGCTCTGATACAAAAGACTACGGAGATATTTCAGGATGTTATTTGCCGAATTATTCAACCTGTTATGGATGCTTTCAATTACAGTGATGACATATTGATATTTGAGGCAACACAAAAGAAGCATGACAAGGCCCTTACGCAAGTGTGCTAATTACTTGATGAGGCAGGTCTCACTCTGAATGCAGCAAAGTGTTAGTTTCACAAAACCAAACCTAATTTCTTTGGGCACATATTCTCTGATGAGGTAATGACACCTGACCCGGATAAGGTACAAGCACTGTCATCTACCTGCCACCTACAAGATATAACCATGCTATGATCCTTCTTAAGCATGGCCGGTTATTGCTCAAGGTACATTCATGACTTTGTTACAGTGATTTCCCCATTGAGAGACTTAACAAAGCAGAATGTCCCATTCCAGTGGTATCTTTAATGCAATCACATTTTCAAAGAAATAAAACGTGATTGAGAAAGCAACTGAAATAGCCTATTTTTTCATCCTGAGTTATATACTGAGATCACAGAAGATACAAGCCCGGTGGGGCTTGGGGAAATCCTTCCTCAACACAATGGCCATCCAAATGCCCAGAGACACACTGTGGTCTATGCCAGTAAAAGCCTGTCTGAAATAGAACATGCCTACCTTCAGCCAGAGAAGGAGAGTCTAGCCATAGTTTGGGCCAGCAAACGTTTTCATGTGTTTTTATATAGGAAATGTTTTACTATCATCACAGACCACCAGGCATTGCTCACTATCTTTGGAAACCTGAAAACTAAGATGCCACTTCGCATCGAGAAGTGGTGGTTGCAACTGCAAGAGTATGACTACATGAATGTACCCAAGACAGGGAAAGACAAAAACCCCACATATTACTTTTCACCAGTGCTGCTACATCGCCACAGTTTGACATTCAAAACCGCTGAACAATATCTCAACTTCATTGTGAGGTCCAGCACACCAGCAACGCTGGTGAACAGATTTTACCTACTACCAAAGCAGAAAAAGACATGCTGTAGGAAGATAGCCTCTTTCTAGCCTTGTTACCCCCACTTTTGGCCTGTTTGTGAGTATATGTCAGGTTGTTTTTACTGTCTCACTGGGATCCTGCTAGCCGGGGCCCAGTGCTCATAGTGAAAACCCTATGTTGTCAGTGTGTTTGATATGTGTCACTGGAATCCTGCTAGCCAGGACCCCAGTGCTCATATGTCTGTGGCCTATATGTGTTCCCTGTGTGGCGCCTATCTGTATCACTGAGGCTCTGTGTCGTAGGCTGGCCGATATCAAGCACACAAGACTGATTGAGTCTATAGGTAAGTAGGATTTATTTTGTTCTACAGAGCACTTTAAGGTGAGTAAGTCCGTGGTAGTTGGCTTCAGATGTCTCTTCCCGTCTTGGTGGACTAATCTCGTCTTCTTCTTTCTGTATTCTCCATAGGCCTCTCGGGAAGCATGTGGGGACAGAAGAAGAATAGGCACGGTAAGTGTTTGAGTAAATCGCTCTCTTTTCTGCAGAAGGAGGCAGTGGACCCTGTGGACAGTGAAGATGAGGAGGCAGAGGATGAGTATGAGGACAACAGAAGTGCAATAATTTGTCAATACTTCCAGTGACACACAGGTACGACAGTGTAACTTCACATTTAATTGACAGTTTTGTGTTTGACATTGCCACTGGCAGGCTGATTTTCCCACTTCTATGGCCACTCACTGTACCCTTTGGCATCTCTATTTGCAGATATTTGTGCCCCACTATCGTTCCTGGTGTGTTGACTGCTGCCAACTACAGGTCATTCCTATGTATATATTACTGTACAGTTGTATTGCAGTGTTTAAACCTTGTTAAACAAATACATAGTTAAATCATTTGACATACTCTATACCCTCAAAGGGTGTTTATTTAAGTGCTAATAAGTAGAGGGGGGATGTGCAATGGGCTGGGGTGATGGTGGAGGAAAGTCCAGTATAGAGTCCAGTCTATGTGGATCACAGGTGCATTGCCCAAGGGGGGCATAGGGAGGGGAGCAATGGCAGTTCGAGGTGGACAGGGTGACAGGGTAGGACACAAGGGTGACATTCAGGAGAGTCTCATTTTCTGGTGGAGGTCTTGGTAATAGTCTCTGGCTTCTGCCCGGATCGCAGGGAACGTTTGGGGGGTGGTTTTCCTTCTGCAGGGGGAAGGGTGCTGGTGGCCTGTTGGTCCTGTGGCGGGGCCTCCTGTCCACTAGCGGAGATGGAGGGCTGTTAATCGGTTTGGCTAGTGGTAGGAGCCCAGTGGTGTGCCACTGCCTCCCTCATAGTGCTGGCCATGTCTGCCAGCACCCCTGCAACGGTGACCAGAGTGGTGTGGATGTCCTTCAAGTCCTCCCTGATCCCCAGGTTCTGTCCCTCCTGCAGCCGCTGGTTCTCCTACATCTTGTCCAGTATTTGGCCAATCATCTCCTGGGAATGGTGGTATGCTCCCAGGATCGCTGTGAGTTCCTCCTGGAGAGTCGGTTCCCTGGGCCTGTCCTCCCCCTGTCGCACAGCAGTCCACCCAGCTTCCCGGTTGTCCTGTGCCTCTGTCCCCTGAACCATGTGCCCACCGCCACTGACCCCAGGTCCCTGATCGTCCAGTGTTTGTGGGGTGGCCTGGGGGCCCTGTAGTGGTGGACACACTGCTGATTGATGTGTCCTGGGGGCAGAGGTATGGGCCCGCTGGATAGGTGCTGTGCTGGTGTTTCCTGAGGGGGGTGGCTCTGTGGTGTTATGGGACTGTGCCTGGGTAACCGACTGTCCGGAGATCCCTGATGGGCCAGGTTGTTCATCCAGATCCAGGCGTCCAGAGCTACTGTCATCACTGTGGCCCTCTTCTAGGGGGGGAACTGGATGTTGCTGGCACCTCCTCTCCGGTGATGTTGGCTGGGGGACCTGTGGGGATGTAAATGCAGTGTTATTGTTTTTGCATGTGACATCTTGTGCATGGGTGTGTTGCCCGCTATGGTTGTTATTGCCCTGGCAGCTTTCGTTTGTGTGAGTTGTTATTTGGTGGGCTTGCTGTTTCCCTCTAGTGTGCAAGCTTTAGTGATAGGTGTCCATGCAGGTCTGTGAGGGGTGTCCATGCATTGGTGTTGCATGCAGGGCTTGGTATTGGGATGGGTGGGTTGTGATGGTGGGGTGTGTGGGAGGTGGTGGAGTGATAAGAGTGAGGGTAAGAGTGAGGGTATGTGATGGCATGCAGGTAGGGGGTGAAAGTAGTATAGAGTTGACTTACCAGAGTCCAGTCCTCCTCCTACTCCTGCTGGCCCTCAGGATGCATGATTGCCAAGACTTGCTCCTCCCATGTTGTTAGTTGTGGGGGAGGAGGTGGGGGTTCACCGCCAGTTCTCTGTATAGCTATTTAGGGCCTCATTACGACCCTGGCGGTCATAGACCGCCAGGGTGGAGGCCGGAGGTAGCACCGCCAACAGGCTGGCGGTGCTACATCAGGGATTCCGACCGCGGCTGTGAAGCTGCGTCGCCCAGCCGGGTCCGGCGGTTTCCCACCGGATTTCCCCCGGCTGGGGGAATCCTCCATGGCGGCGCTGCATGCAGCGCCGCCATGGGGATTCCGACCTCCTTCCCGCCAGCCTGTTCCTGGCGGTTTACACCGCCAGAAAGAGGCTGGCGGGAACGGGTGTCGTGGGGCCCCTGGGGGCCCCTGCACTGCCCATGCCACTGGCAGTGCAGTGCAGGGGCCCCCTAACAGGGCCCCATTAAGATTTTCAGTGGCTGCTTGGCAGACACTGAAAATCGCGACGGGTGCAACTGCACCTGTCGCACCCCAGCAAATCCGCCGGCTCCATTCGGAGCCGGCTTCATCTTTGCTGGGGCTTTCCCGCTGGGCCAGCGGGAAAGTTGGAATGGTCCCCGCGGTCATTTGACCGCGGGGCGGTGTTTGGGCGGTTTCCGCCCGGCGGGCGGCGCCCCCCGCCCGCCGGGGTTGGAATGACCCCCTTAGTGTCTTGCTACCACGGAACGCACCTTCCCCTGTAGGTCGTTCCACCTCTTCCTGATGTCATCTCTTGTTCTTGGGTGCTGTCCCACGGCGTTGACCCTGTCCTTGATTCTCTGCCATAGTTCCAAGTTCCTAGCAATGGATGTCTGCTGCACCTGTGATCCGAATAGCTGTGGCTCTACCCAGATGATTTCCTCTACCGCGACCCTTCGCTCCACCTCAGAGAACCTGGGGTGTCGTTGTGGCGCAATGGGTGTAGTGTGAATGGTGTGGGTGAGGTTGTGTAGGGTGACGTGTTGGGGTGTGTGATGTAAGGTGCGTGGGTGGTGTATAGGTGATGGTGGTGTGTGGCTGTGGTCTTGCTATCTCTCTTGTGGCACTTGTTTGTATTCGTAAAGGGTTGTGGGTGATGTCGGTGTGTGTTTTATAGTGGTGTGGGTGTGTGGGTGTGGTGTGTGAATGGGTGTCACATGTGTGTAGTTTGAATTGTCCAATGTAGTGTTGTTTTGTATGTGTGTGTGTGTATTTTGAGCACAGTGGTATGTACCGCCAATGGTTTACCGCCACTGAATGTCTGCTGTGGTGATTTGTGGGTCATAATGTTGTGAGCGTAGTTCTGTTGGCGTAACGATGTGGGTTTGGATACCGCCAGTTCATCACCGACCTTTAGGCCGGCGGACTTGTGTGTGTGGCTGTATAGTGACGGATTGCTATGTGTGTGTCATAATATGGGTACCGGTAATCCGCCGCAGTGGCGGTATGTTGGCGGCAGTCAGCATGGCGGTAAGCGGTATTTACTGCCAATGTCATAATGAGGGCCTGTGTCTGCCTCTGAAATATGAGCCAGTAACAAATAATGTGTGATCAGATCCCATAGGAGTCACATCCAGAAAGTGTGGTCTCTATTCTGTTACATTAATGCAATTGTGATCGAGCTCATAGTACTTATCTCTAGGAGTGGGCAAAAGAGTTGCTGGGTTCAGTGTGTTGCATCTCCGCAATGAAACATTCCCAGCAAGCAGAATTGATTGCTTATAGCAAGCGAGGCGGCTATTTGTCATGTGTTGTGTTCATGTGTGAGTCATGAGGCTTTCAATTTAGTGGGAAACTATGGCAATAAGGAAATGCCCCAACACTACACATCTGCTGAATGCTCAAACTGATAGTTGGGATCCCTTTGAGGCAACCAGGAAGAGCGGTGACTACTGTGTAAAGTGTAGCTGAAAAATAAGCCACTGCCCGCTTTGCCTCCTGTATGCCTCCCGTATGTCTGGGTCAATACAGACAAAGCATACCCATTGCGTTTGTGGCAGTACAATACAAACCCCTTTCTGTAGTCTGACATTCCAAGAGCGGGTGCACTGCAAAGTAAGTGTTTGAGCTCTTGTAAACGCTTCTACACAATCTGCCTCCACTGGTACAATGTCATTGACATCATTGTGTGTAAGTCTCTGTAGGGGCGTTGCCACAAGAGAAAAGTTATGAATCCACTGGTGACACTAGCCCACCATTTCCAGGAACACCCTCACCTCTCTCTTTGTGGTAGGGTATTTCATCATCAGAACTGCATAGATTTGCTTATGAGACACTCTCCTTGCTCCCTTCTCAATTTAGTGTCCTAGATACCCTACTTCTTTCTGGTAATACTGTAATTTGATAGAGGAAACCTTATGCCTTTCTCAAAACATGATTGAGCAGATTGATTGTGTCCTGTCTGTGTGCTTCTTTTGTCACTGATGCCACAAGTACATCATTGATGTATTGCACCGATGTCAAACTGAAAGGCAACCGTAGTATTTCTAGGTTTGCATTCAGTATGTGATTAAAGTATGAGGGACTTCCTGTATACTATTGAGGAGCTCAACACCACATGTGAATCTTATCTTGAATTCTGAAGGCAAAGAGTATTGGCTGTCTTGGGTAGATAGCAATTCCTGACAAAAGTCAATGACCATAAACCATTCAACCTCTGAGGGAATTTGAAATTATGCCAGGGTTCACTACCACTCGATAGCAAAGAACAACTTTTTTATAAATTTTCCTCAAATCCTGCACTATTTTCTATTTTTATTTGATTTCTGAAGAGTCGTGATTGGAGAGTTGCATGGACTTCCAATGACTTATTTCAGAATTCCCTGTTCTAACATACTTTCAATGATTGGTGTTATACCAGCTATTGCTTCTAGTGAGTGTTTGTATGGGGGTGTCTGTGGGAAAACTGTGCCCTGTCTTAAGGTAATCCTAAGAGGTCTTTCATTTTTGATAGGCCGATTATTCTCTTTGTGTAATCCCACACCTCTTCCTTCACTGTTTTATTTAAATCATGAAGTAAATCTTCTTTTGTGAGGACATGGTACTGCCAGGTTACAGATTCTTGGAACTTTGTTTTGAATTCTGCAGCTGCTACCTGTGTTTTCCTTTCCAGACTTTCCGGCATGCAGTAAATCATGCAGTTAAGTTTGCAAAGCATGTCCCTTCCCAGCGAGTTCACAGGACTTGAATCACAAATTATAAATTGGTGATTGTCTCTGATCATATCAACTCTTACTGGAAATGGGGCTGAAACTTTATTAGCACACTGCTGATTTGTGATGCCTACAAGTTGGATTTCTCTTCGGGAGAGCGATAGATTTGTAACCTCCATCATCAATAGAGTGGGTAGCTCTGGCATCAATGAGAAATGATACTGGATGGCCAATTGCCTTCCATTCTATGTATGGGCCACTCTAGTCTACCTCCAGAATTGTGCCAAGCACTCAGTCCTTCTCTCCCCTCTGGCATTCTCACGTGATTGGTCAAGTCAGATCAGATTCTCGAACATCATGGGGACCTGAGACATGTGATCGCTAACCATAAACAGGTTCTGATTGGCTCTGTGATAGGGTTAGAAGTTCAGACCTCCATTCTGCATCATAGGAGCCTAAAGTACATTTGGCTGCCTGATTCTGCATATTGTGCATAGGAGGTTTTGGCATCAAGGTTTCTACCTGCATCACCCATCTTTGTGACATGACATTCTGTAATCAAGCATTGAATTGCACTCTATCAGGATTGTACCTACATTCCCTCTTCCAGTGGCCAACCTTGTTACAAATGTGGCACGGGGTAACTGTCTTCAAAGCAGTGATTTTCAAGCCATCAACGTTTTCTCTGCCTCTCCTTTGCGGAGCTACATTCCCTCCTCGAAAGTACTGGATGGCAACTTCCTGCATGTTTGCACTTGCACCACAAGCAAGATCAAAACTGGAATCTATCATGATTGGATTTGTCAATTCAGAAATCTCTCGGAACCACCACTTCAAAGAACATGTCTAGATCTTACCACAAAACCTTTGAAGTGGTCACAATTATGCCATGGGTGCACTGTTTATCTGGGTTCTTTCTCATTTTCAGAAGACTGTTTGTGAAATGGAAAAGGTTGGCTCGGGTTCACAAGACTTTCATGTTTGCTCCTCCCTGTCCTTCTCTCAAAGGGTATTGCCTTACTTCTGCCTGATCAGTGTTCTCACTCTTCTCATCCTCTGTCACCACTTTTTCATTTATTACTCTTGACCTTTCCTTCTTTGACCATTTCTCCTTGAATTTCTCCAAATCTCCCCATTCTCTGATAGAATCCACCAAATCCTTAACATGCATTCTTAATCCTTGTCTTTCACCATCATTCTGAAATAATTCTTTCATAATTTCTTTCTTTGTGGCAAATCAAATCTACACTCATCCACCAACTCTTTAATCTTTGCATACACCTCATGTGCTACCCTTGCAGTTTCCTTATTCATATACGCTATTTTATACTTATACTATATACCTATAAATTGTCTGTGTATATTGCCTTTGTAGATGTATTTATTACTCTTTCCGAGGAGTTTCGTTGTGATTGCCTGTGGGTGGTTCTAAATTTTACAGGGTTGGCATTGACCTTAACAGTTCATCCAGAAAACAGTCATCCTCTTCACTCTGGGCCTCTGTGTCACACCTGTGTATTTTCTTGGTGGGGAATTACTCCTGTTCTAAGGTGTCACTAGCTAACCTGGGGTAAATGCCCACTGCCTCAATTATGCCCTTGCATCAGAATTTTTGACTTTCATCATTCTGTGAATCTAGCCACGTACAGAATTTGTTATGGGTCTGAATCTTATATCTTGCAAGTTTCTTCCTGTTTGTTACCAGTTCCCAAATGTTCAGTGCCTCAAATAGTGTGGGTCTGTGTTGTGGTTTCATGTCATACATTTTCTTTCTTAGATTCTGATGTATCCCAATACAGAAGGTGCCATGTTTTGGAAATTATATATCCCCATCTTCCTTAGTGTAGTGATGCCATTGTTTGAGCATACAAACTTATATTACCATTTCTTCACTGCCATCTCCCTAGCAGGTGTGTGCTTTGGCGGTAATTTCTCTTTCTTACTCAGAGCATTTGGGACTTTCAAAGAGAAATTCCCCATGTTTCCTTAATCGTCAGTGAACACTCAAATCACCCAATAATCACTCAAACCTCTCTTGCAAACGACCTAATCATTATGCCAGCCCCACAGCCTTTCTGCCAGTCCCAGCACAACAAGGGCAAAGGTCAGCTAATCACAGCATGGCTCTTGACACCAACAACCCAATCACAGCGCGGCACTTTATGATGCAACAACATAGTGTACAGTAAAAATTTTGATAAACAAAACTCAATAACTTTCATAAACTGTTGTCATCTTCTAAGTGGAAAGGAAATCATAGTTCAAAATATAGATTGTGCTTTTTGCTACAGTTACAATCACGTAGTAAAAAAAGTCTCTCTCGCTTTTAACTGGTGCCTTCAATCCTGTGCATCAAAGATTAAACAAATACTGATCTAACTTAATACAAAGTTGATATTATGTCCCTATCTTGATGTGACTGATAGATCGTATCAGTATACTGCTCTAGCAGACAATTCAACAAAACAACCAAGTATTGGGATCACGGACTTTGATGAGTCCACTAACTTAAACCACACCTTTATATTAGAAGTGCCTTAAGCAAAATAACACTGCACAAGCCCTCTCTCTTGCGTCTTCAACTAATGTCCTTAGAACTTCAAGGAAAACACCAACCAAACAATATCCACAGTCCCTAATAACCCACAAATAAAAGCCACATAATAGGGAAATTCAAAGACCAATACATTAATGTGTGCATGGAACAGAAATGGTTACATCATTTGCTGTTTTCCCAGAGACAACTAGGTTTAACCATGAATTAGTATTATTCTTCATACTTTTACCACTTATAGCTGCTCAGTGTGGTTTCCACTGGTCGTCAAGTTACTTATTGTTTAGAAAAATCATGATCAAGACCATTAATCTTGAATTGATACAGATGACAAGATGAGCACAGTGCTTCAGATAATAATGACCTGGTATTTTATGGTCAGGACTGCAGTGTCCAAATCAAATAACCCTTTACCCTGTATTTATCATGAACTCACATACATTAAAGCTGGCATACATTGTGAGTATGTTAGCCTCTGCAAAGCCTAGTTTATGATTTAACAGAAAGGCTGCCTAATAATTCTTCGATTAAGGCTAACAGGTTTGTAGAGCAGGCTCTGGACTTTGCTACGCCAAGAGTGCCTTGGCACTTTGAAAGATACAATGTGTATTTTTTTAAAGAAAGACAAAATATTGATAGTAGCAAGCTGAAAATAAATGGGCTGTAGTTACTGGTTACATTAGAAACTACAAGCATTGTCCTTTGTACATCACATAGATTGCTGGCTTGTGGGAAGATGAGAGTAACTGGATTTTTAAGAAATGTGTCCGGTATTTTTGGTTTTAAAATGCCTGCTTAGTACACAAAGCAGGATGGTATTTATAAGTATTAGTTACAGGGAAGAATGATAAAACGTATCTACTTATTTCATAACATTTCATTGACTGATATCAAAGAGTGAAGGTAGTAGACATCAGCATTTTCCCTGACCTATCGGAAATTTCATTGAGAAAGGCAATTTGTGTGAGTGTGGAATGGAATTCTTTTATTATACAAATTGATGTGCCAGAAACGTTATTGTTAGCAAGAGCCCATCCCATTGCTGGCATCCTATTTCTTGGTTTGTGAGAGCCTGGATACATGCCAATTTGTGAGTCAGGCAAAAGAATTTAATCATCTGAAATTGTGCCAAAGCTATCTTTATGTTTACCTGATTAAAGGTGCTGTTGACTTCTTAAGCAGACAGCGGTGTTTTTGATTCTGATTCTGACCAAGCAAGGCAGCAGACAATTTTCATAAAGTAGTCAGGTGTGTTCACTGTGATGTGAGCCATGCTAATTATTTGTAATTAATCTTAATTATTAGCCGTGTACACATGTTTAGTTTAATTTATAGCTTCCTTCTATTCTTCATCGGTCCCACCCCAGTGAAATGGCACAAGACTTATGTCATACACACTGCACAACAAACAGCAGCCAATCTTCACTCCTTGATCTGTGAAAAGGTAGATGCTTCTCCAGCTGCTCTATCACCTGCCTGCCTGGAGATGTACTCACTGTTCCTTTTCTTCATGTGTCTTCCTTGTCACAGTCTTGACATTGTAGTGTCTTCGATATCATGTGGGCTAGGACCCTCACAGTCCTGGGTGGACTCTGGACAGGAATAACATAATCTAATGGGATGGGTTAAGGTATGGTTATGAAAGTTATGATGCAAGATGTGCAGATCGCAATAGTATGTTGAAGAATAAAGACATCTGTTACAGCGCTCCGTGTGTTTTGTATTCATTTGAATGTTTCTGGGCTGGGGAAGACCCTACAACTGGCGATGAATAAGGGATATGTGCCCTGAAGAAACAAAGGTGCTCTCTCTGAGAGTTTGCAAAAGAGCAGAAAACTGCTTGTGCGTGCCACATGCACCCCAAATCGATGCAAAGCAGTCTGCGATTGGTGTATGTGGAGGCAAAGATCTACTCCAGCCCATAAACAGCCATTGAAGAAGTTGAAGGCCCTGCAATGGAGCACATTTAAAAAGCCCCCCAAAACCCAATGGTGAGACGGAAAGAGGAGATACTGTGTTGCGCCACAACACACAGCTGTCATCAATATGACGCAAACTCTGAAAGTAGTGACAACCAGAAAACAGAAACTTACTCACAGGTGATTAAAGCGCCACACGACCTCAAATCGGATGAGACAACCAGACTCAGGCAACAGCGTGATGCGTGAAGAAGCCGCCAGTCCTACTTTGCAAGAAGAAGGCTGCCTGAACAGCATGTGCTCTCAATGGCAACAGAAGGGAGCACACAGTACAAAGCAGCTACATTCCAGAAGCCACCACATTAGATTCAAGACAGAAGAAACAGAACTTTAGTGCAAATTGGATTGCATGGATTGAAAAGTTCAATGACTTCATAGATGCACTAAGAGAAGAAGACAATAAGGCAATCATTAAATATTTGAAAAGCCTTGCTGATGATGGAGTGAAAGAAGTGCTAAACAAAGTCTCACAAGCTGATGCAACATCATACCAACAGATAAAAGAAGCGTTGAATGCCTAGTTCAATCCGGTGTTGAATGTCGACTACAAGAGGTACATCTTCAACCAAGCACAACAACAAGCTGGTGAAACCATGGATACATTTGTTGAGAGACTTGATGTACTTCTCAAACAATGTAAGTTATATAACTTTAATGAGGAGGAAGCCATGTGTATATGACTTTAATGAGGAGGAAGCCATGTTCCTCAGAGACATCGATGGCTGCTTTTAAGACTCCTTCAGAAGACACATGATGAGGCAGCCACTCAGTTTGAAGAAAATGCTAATGGCGGTAAGGGCATAAGAACGAGCAGATTGACAAGCTCCTGATATGGAAGCAGGAACAGCGAATAATGAATCAGGGTTGATCATGAAAAGCAAGCAAAAGCACAAAATAGATGCACACAAGTCAACGTCTCTGAAGAAGAAAAAGTTATGCTTCTGATGTGGGTTTTCATTTCCCCATGCAGGCTAATGTCCTGCCATGACAGTCTCCAAAGTGAAAGAGAAACCATATGCATCACATCAAAAAGAGAAAATGGACCCCAGAAGGTTCCAGAAGCATTCTAGCTATGCCCACAAGGCCAAAATGCAACATCAGTTACGAGAAGTAAAAACCAAGCACATTCGATCGTCATCATGTTCAGCATATAAAGACTTTTCAAAATCATTATCAAGCACTCGGGAAGAAGACGAATGTGCGTTGAAAGTATCAACTAAGGAACGACATGCACATGTAGGGTTCGCAGCTTGCAAAGAATTTCAAAAGTCAAAAGAGAATCACCAAAAGATGCAACAAAATTCATTTGGACATTGTCCTAAAGTCCCATTGAAGGTGAATGGTTGCCCCATAGCCTTCATTATAGAAATTGGTGCATCGATTAACATCATGCAAGTCGAAAAGTATGACACCCTGTCTCTTGTGCCACGCCTTACTCTGTCAAACACGTAGATGTACATGTAGGCTGCTTCACAACCATTACAGAGTCAAGGGTCATTTCCAGCAACGTTGTGATACAAAACGACGTCAGTGCAAGTGCCAATTCATGTCCTTCACACAACATCATCTAGTGCGTGCTTACCTTGCATTGGTACTGCTGTTGACATGGAACTGATATCTCTCAACTACAACATTCTTGCTCAGGCTGAAATTGCGAGTCAGTTCCTGTCATTATTGCATGGCCTAAGAAGACTCAAAAGGATGAAAGTGCATCTTCATATTAATGAGGACATTTGCCCTGTTGCCCAACAGTACCGCAGAGTTGTATTTCACTTACTAGCAGCAATTGACAAAGAGCTAAAAACACTGTTGAAGCATGACACAATTGAACACTCCACCAGTCCTAGGCTGTGGGTTTCGCCCATAGTTGTGGTTCCTAAAAAGTACAGAAGAGGTGCAGTGTGCATTTGTGTTGATATGTGCCAGGCCAACAAAGCAACTGAGAAAGAAAGACATCCTGGTCTCAATATAGCAGGCATGATTATGCAGCTGAATGGGACCAAAATTGTATCCTGTCATGACCTGAACAAAGGATACCATCAACTCGAGATGGAAGATACTGTAGGCACATTAGTACTTTTATTAATCATGCTGGTTTGCTCTGATACAAAAGACTACGGAGATATTTCAGGATACAGTGATGACATATTGATATTTGAGGCAACACAAAAGAAGCATGACAAGGCCCTTACGCAAGTGTGCTAATTGCTTGATGAGGCAGGTCTCACTCTGAATGCAGCAAAGTGTTAGTTTCACAAAACCAAACCTAATTTCTTTGGGCACATATTCTCTGATGAGGTAATGACACCTGACCCGGATAAGGTACAAGCACTGTCATCTACCTGCCCCCTACAAGATATAACCATGCTATGATCCTTCTTAGGCATGGCCAGTTATTGCTCAAGGTACATTCATGACTTTGTTACAGTGAGTGCCCCATTGAGAGACTTAACAAAGCAGAATGTCCCATTCCAGTGGTCTCTTTAATGCAATCACATTTTTAAAGAAATAAAACGTGATTGAGAAAGCAACTGAAATAGCCTATTTTTTCACCCTGAGTTATATACTGAGATCACAGAAGATACAAGCCCGGTGGGGCTTGGGGAAATCCTTGCTCAACACAATGGCCATCCAAATGTCCAGAGACACACTGTGGTCTATGCCAGTAGAAGCCTGTCTGAAATAGAACATGCCTACCTTCAGCCAGAGAAGGAGAGTCTAGCCATAGTGTGGGCCAGCAAACGTTTTCATGTGTTTTTATATAGAAAATGTTTTACTATCATCACAGACCACCAGGTATTGCTCACTATCTTTGGAAACCTGAAAACTAAGATGCCACTTTGCATCGAGAGGTGGTGGTTGCAACTGTAAGAGTATGACTACATGAATGTACCCAAGACAGGGAATGACAAAAACCCCACAGATTACTTTTCACCAGTGCTGCTACATCGCCACAGTTTGACATTCAAAACCGCTGAACAATATCTCAACTTCATTGTGAGGTCCAGCACACCAGCAACACTGGTGAACAGATTTTTCCAGCTACCAAAGCAGAAAAAGACATGCTGTAGGAAGATAGCCTATTTCTAGCCTTGTTACCCCCACTTTTGGCCTGTTTGTGAGTATATGTCAGGGTGTTTTTACTGTCTCACTGGGATCCTGCTAGCCAGGGCCCAGTGCTCATAGTGAAAACCCTATGTTGTCAGTGTGTTTGATATGTGTCACTGGGATCCTGCTAGCCAGGACCCCAGTGCTCATATGTTTGTGGCCTATATGTGTTCCCTGTGTGGTGCCTATCTGTATCACTGAGGCTCTGTGTAGTAGGCTGGCCGATATCAAGCACACAAGACTGATTGAGTCTATAGGTACGTAGGATTTATTTTGTTCTACAGAGCACTTTAAGGTGAGTAAGTCCGTGGTAGTTGGCTTTAGATGTCTCTTCCTGTCTTGGTGGACTAATCTCGTCTTCTTCTTTCTGTATTCTCCATAGGCCTCATGGGAAGCATGTGGGGACAGAAGAAGAATAGGCACGGTAAGTTTTGAGTCAATCGCTCTCTTTTCCTTTCTTCTCTCTCTCTCTCTCCGAGTCCCTTATTTCTGCTCTTTCTTTTCCTTTTCCTGTCTTCCGCTCTTTTCTTCTCTTCTCTTACTCGCTCTTTCTCTCTTTCTTCATTAGCCCTGGGTTCTGCTCTTTCCTTTCTTATCCTGTCTTCTGTCTTTGCTCAGACCTGTCTGTTTGGGCTTTTCTTCTGGCCGTTTTCTCTCTTTGTTATCCTGTATACTCCTTTCTCTTTCTCTTTTCCTTATGCTCTTGCTTCTTCTTCTTTACAATTGGGTTTTTCTATCTTCGTCTTTCTGCCGGTATCTGAACCCTGTTTCCTTGCCTGTTTTATGCTCACAGTGCTCCCCCACCTCTTTCATTGTACCTCCCGCCCAGTGCCCGTGCTTGTGCTCTATCTTTGTTTACAACCCCCCCCCGTCCTCCCTAACCCTACCCAGCCCCGTACCTGGCTTGGCCACGCTTCTCCTGAAGCGTGGCGGGTCCTAAGCGTTTGCTTCCCGGGCCGACGGTCTTCGTCCCAGGTTGGGACCGCGATGATTCTTTGTTCCAGTCGGGCTCTGTCCGCGGGGATTCCCGACGATGCTAGGAGTCTCCTCTCCACCTGGGTCCTCTCGAGCCTTCGGGTTGGATCCTCTGACGCCTCCTGGAAGTTTCCTCTCCGACCATCCGCACTCTTCTCGAACTCCGGGACCTGGCCTTTTAAGTCCCCAGGGTCCCGCTGGTATAGTTCAGAGCCAATAGGAAGGGATGACCTCGGGGTCACTTCCGGGTCATCCCAGGCAGTGGCAGCACTGGTCGCAATTGGGTGCGGGTCGGATCGGTCCGACCCGTCACACTCTCCTAACCAGAACCTCAGTGTTTATGCTCTCTCTGCTTTCTAAATTTGTCACTGCACGCTAGTGACTACATTTACCAATTCTCATTGGCATACTGGTACACCCATATAATTCCCTTGTATATGGTACTTAGGTACCCAGGGTATTGGGGTTCCAGGATATCCCTATGGGCTGCAGCCTTTCTTTTGTCACCCATAGGGAGCTCAGACAATTCTTACACAGGCCTGCCACTGCAGCCTGAGTGAAATAACGTCCACGTTATTTCACAGCCATTTTTCACTGCACATAAGTAACTTATAAGTCACCTATATGTCTAACCCTCACTTAGTGAAGGTTGGGTGCCAAGTTACTTAGTGTGTGGGCACCCTGGCACTAGCCAAGGTGCCCCCACATCGTTCAGGGCAAATTCCCCTTTGTGAGTGCGGGGACACCATTACACACGTTCACTATACATAGGTCACTACCTATGTATAGTGTCACAATGGTAACTCCGAACATGGCCATGTAACATGTCTAAGATCATGGAATTTTCACCCCAATACCATTCTGGTATTAAGGGGACAATTCCATGATCCCCCGGGTCTCTAGCACAGAATCTGGGTACTGCCAAACTGCCTTTCCAGGGTTTCCACTGCAGCTGCTGCTGCTGCCAACCCCTCAGACAGGATTCTGCCCTCCTGGGGTCTGGGCAGCCCAGGCCCAGGAAGGCAGAACAAAAGATTTCCTCTGAGAAAGGGTGTTACACCCTCTCCCTTTGGAAATAGGTGTGAAGGGCTGGGGAGGAGTAGCCTCCCCCACCCTCTGGAAATGCTTTGATGGGCACAGATGGTGCCCATCTCTGCATAAGCCAGTCTACACCGGTTCAGGGATCCCCCAGCCCTGCTCTGGCACAAAACTGGACAAAGGAAAGGGGAGTGACCACTCCCCTGACCAGTACCTCCCAGGGGAGGTGCCCAGAGCTCCTCCAGTGTGTACCAGACCTCTGCCATCTTGGAAACAGAGGTGTTGGGGGCACACTGGACTGCTCTGAGTGGCCACTGCCAGTAGGTGACGTCAGAGACCACCTCTGATAGGCTCTTACCTTTCTTGGTAGCCAATCCTCCTTTCTTGGTAGCCAAACCTCCTTTTCTGGCTATTTAGGGTCTCTCCTCTGGGGTATTCTTCAGATAACGAATGCAAGAGCTCACCAGAGTTCCTCTGCACTTCCCTCTTCAACTTCTGCCAAGGATCGACCGCTGACTGCTCCAGGATGCCTGCAAAACCGCAACAAAGTAGCAAGACGACTACCAGCAACATTGTAGCGCCTAATCCTGCCAGCCTTCTCGAATGTTTCCTGGTGGTGCATGCTCTGGGGGCTGTCTGCCTTCACCCTGCACTGGAAGCCAAGAAGAAATCTCCCGTGGGTCAACGGAATATTCCCCCTGCTAATGCAGGCACCAAAAGACTGCATCACAGGTCCTCTGGGTCCCATCTCATCCTGAAGAGAGTGGTCCCTGGAACACAGGAGCTATATCCAAGTGACCCCCATAGTCCAGTGATCCTTCAGTCCAAGTTTGGTGGAGGTAAGTCCTTGCCTCCCTACGCTAGACTGCAAACCTGTGTACTGCGTGATCTGCAGCTGCTCCGGCTTCTGTGCACTTCTCCAAGGATTCCTTTGTGCACAGCCTAGCCTGGGTCCCCTGCACTCCGTCCTACAGTGCTCAACCCTCTGAGTTGGACTCCGACATCGTGGGACCCTCCTTTGTGACTCTGAGCCAGCTCTGGTTCACAAATCTTCTAAGTGCCTGCTCCGGTACTTCTGGGGTGCTGCCTGCTTCTGTGGGGGCTCTCTGAGTTGCTGAGCGCCCCCTCTGTCTCCTCCTCCAAGGGGCGACATCCTGGTCCTTCCTGGTCACCAGTAGCACCCAAAAACCTCTACTGCAACCCTTGCAGGTAGCAAGACTTGTGTGCGGTATTTTTGCGTGGAAACACTTCTGCAACCTTGAGCACGCCGTGGGGCATCTTCCTTCCAAAGGAGAAGTTCCTAGCTCTCTTCGTTGTTGCAGAATCCTAGGTTTCTTCCCCCCAGAGGCAGCCTTCTTGCACCTTCATCCGGGGTTTCCTGGGCTCCTGCCCCCCTGGACACTATCGCGACTCTTGGACTTGGTCCCCTTGCCTTGCAGGTTCTCAGGTCCAGGAATCTGTCTTCAGTGCTTTGCTGGTATTTGTGGTTCTTGCAGAATCCCCCTATCACGACTATTGTGTCCTATTGGGGTAGTAGGTGTACTTTACTCCTACTTTTAAGGGTCTTGTGGTGGGGTATCTTGGACACCCTGGCTGTTTTCGTACAGTCCCAGCGACCCTCTACAAGCTCCCAGAGGTCTGGGGTCCATTCGTGATTCGCATTCCACTTTTGGAGTATATGGTTTGTGTTGCTCCTAGACCCATGTTCACCTATTGCATCCTATTGTAATTCTACACTGTTTGCATTACTTTTCTTATTTTTGCTTACCTGTTTTGGGTTTGTGTACATATAACGTGTGTATATTTCTTACCTTCTAACTGAGGGTACTCACTGAGATACTTGTGGCATATTGTCATAAAAATAAAGTACCTTTATTTTTAGTAACTCTGAGTATTGTGTTTTCTTATGATATTGTGCTATATGATATAAGTGGTATAGTAGGAGCTTTGCATGTCTCCTAGTTCAGCCTAAGCTGCTTTGCCATAGCTACCTTCTATCAGCCTAAGCTGCTAAAAACACCTCTATTCTACTAATAAGGGACAACTGGACCTGGCACAGGGTGTAAGTACCACAAGGTACCCACTATAAGCCAGGCCATCCTCCTACACATGCTCATCCTCAAAGCCCTCATTACAACACAATCTTAGAAAACAAGTATTCAGTCTCTATTGATGATGATGAATTCCAAATAATTTTAAATGTACAGAATGAGCTGTCCGTCATCCAAGAGGGTATCATATTGAGAGGCTTGAGAATTGTCATACCTGACAGTCTAAGACAGTAAGGTGGTCATTACGACCTCGGCGGTCTTTTCAAAAGACCACCGAGTCCGCGGGAGACAGAATACCACCATTGCCGGCGGTATTTCTGTCTCCCTATTATAACATTTCCGCTGGGCCAGCGGACGGTAACAGTGTTACCATCCGCTGGCCCAGCGGAAATGTCACATCAACATTGCAGCCGGCTCGTAATAGAGCCGGCGACAATGCTGATGTGCAGCGGGTGCAGTAGCACCCGTCGCACATTTCACTGCCGAAATGCGCGACGTGGCTATGCCTGGGGGCCCCTGCACTGCCCATGCCAAGTGCATGGGCAGTGCAGGGGCCCCCAGGGGCACCCCAAGCCCCCTTGCCGCCGGCCTTTCCATGGCGGTGTGTACCGCCATGGACAGGCCGGCAGTCGGGGACTCATAATCCCCAGGGCAGCGGTGCTGGCACCGCTGCCCTGGGGATTATGACCGCCTGGCGGAATCCTGACGGGAAAGTGGAGGGGCCGGCGGTATGACCGTGGCAATTCCGCCACGGTCATAATTGCTGGCGGAACACCGCCAGCCTGTTGGCGGTGTTACCGCCAACATACCGCCGGCCGCCAGGGTCGTAATGACCCCCATAGTCATTAAGCTAGCTCATGAAGGACACTGTGGCAGTATAGCCACCAAAAGAGCCTTCGGAGACTGGGTGTGGTTCCCTCGCCTAGATTGGCAAGTTGAGAGAGAGAGAGAGCTACAAGAATGCCATCTTTGTGACTGTTTATCCCCAAAGGTGACACAGCATCCATCGACAATGTCTGACCGTCCTGTGCATGCCTGGGAGAGAGTAGCAGTTGATTTCTTTGGGCTTCTAAAAATAGACATTAACTCATGATAGTCATTGATGAATCATAAACAACCCAAGATAAGGTCATCGACCGGCTTGACAACATCTTTGCAGTGTGGGGCATCCCCGCTGTTCTCAAACCTGATAATGGCCCACCTTTCAATAGCAAAGAATTCAAGAAGTTTCTTGGTCGACTCAATGTTAAACATCAAAAGAGTACAGTTCTCTGACCCCAACCCGATGGTGTTTTTGAACACTTTATGAGCACTCTCAAGAAGGTAATTTAACAAGCGTTGATGGAGTGAATCAATCAAACTCAAGCCCTTTGCCAGCACTTTGTGCCTATCGATCAACTCCTCACTCCACAACTGGTGAGACCCCTGCCACCTTGCTATTTGGGAGAGCCATCAGAACCAATCTACAACAATGGACACATGATGACAGCACATCATCTCAGAAAATTCATCATATGGGACTCGTCACACTTTAAACACTTACCTCAATGTTCATCAGCTTCTGAGATGACGAGCAAGGTGATCCAGCCTGAACGTTCAGATCACACATTTGAGCCTGTGTCATTGATGTGTAGTGACTATGCCACTCAACTACCTCATACCACCCGATGTGGCAGACTAGTGCGAGCGCCTCAGCGACTCATTGAGGAAATAAGATCCTGATGTTGTTTGTACTTTTTATTTAACAAAGGGGGAGATGTAGTGTCTTTGATATCCTGCACACTAGGACCCTTGCAGTCCTGGGTAACTCTAGACAGGAATTACATAATCTGAGTGGAGGTGTTAAGTTAGAGTTATGAAAGTTATGACGCAAATCGTGCAGAGTACGATAGTATGTTGAAGAATAAAGACATCTGTTACAGAGCTCTGCATGTGGTGTTTTCATTTTATGCTCCTGGGCTGGGGAAGAAGCTACAGACGTTTTGCTGGCAACTCATTTATTTGACCAAGCAATCACACTGCCCATTTAAAGGTAACCAGCATCTTTAGCCCCTCCTTTTGCACTGAGGACATAAATACCTGGACTTTTACACATATGTCCCCTTTAGCCTCTTTCCCACGAGGCACACTCTGCTCTGGTTGGTGGCTGCTGCACTGTATCTAGAAAGGTTTCTTCTCTGTTTCTTTTTTGGCACTATGGGGGTTATTCTGACCCTGGCGGTCTTGGACTGCCAGGGCCACGAATGACGGAAGCACCGCCAACAGGCTGGCGGTGCTTCAATCCCCATTCCGACCGCGGCAGTAAAGCCGCGGTCGGATTGCCGGGGCCGGCGGTCATCCGCCGTTTTTGCCCCGGCTGGGAGAATCCGCCAGGGCAGCGCTGCAAGCAGTGCTGCCCTGGGGATTCTGACCCCCGTACCGCCAGCCTGTTTCTGGCGGTTTTCACCGCCAGGAAGAGGCTGGCGGTAAGGGGTGTGCTGGGGCCCCTGGGGGCCCCTGCACTGCCCATGCCAGTGGCATGGGTAGTGCAGGGGCCCCCTAACAGGGCCCCGGCCAGCTTTTCACTGTCTGCCTAGCAGACAGTGAAAAGCGCGACGGGTGCAACTGCACCCGTCGCACCGCCGCAACACCGCCGGCTCCATTCGGAGCCGGCTCCTGTGTTGCGGCCTCATTCCCGCTGGGCCGGCGGGCGCTAACATGGTTAGCGCCCGTCGGGCCAGCGGGAATGTTGGAATGGGGGCAGCGGTATTTTGGCCGCATGGCGGCCAAATGCCGGTTCCAGCCTGGCGGGCGGCGTAGAGTCGGAATCACCCCCTATGTTTTTTTTCATTTGGCCTGTGGAGAGATTGTTCTTCTGAAATGGTTTATTGTTCACATCTAGAAACCAATCTGGTTTAATTGTTTGTGACATTCAGGATAAGGTAAACCGATATCCTGGGGGCCTGATACTTCTTTGGAGTCCATGCTGTGATACACATGGTCTGTGACTCTTCTAGCTATGCTGTGCCCATAGGCATTGTGCACTAGTCACAGGCCCTCCCGTAAGTACGCCTTTTTGGGATATGTCTGGGACAACAAAGGTTCTAGCCAGCACCTGTTTTCCTCCCTTGTACCCCCAATCTCATTATGCATGTCCATTTTTACATTGAATAAGGCAGGGGATCTGTGCTTTTGCTTTAAATAAAATGAGAACCAATACTAAATTTTGTGGGTTGAACATTCTCTTACCTCCTCTGCAGCACTCTTTGTAGATTCCATATTTGTCCTGCTCTTTTTAAGGGTCCTATTTATTTTGCAGCACATTGGCGCATCATAAGTGGCTTTGTAGCAGCGCACCTTTCAGCTTCCTATTTCTGTGGCTAAGTCTTTCCTGCATCGGGTGATTGGACCAGCTGTTTGGTGAATACTGTTGTGTCTCTTTTTTTATAGTGAATTTACCTTTTTGTGTGGATTGTTGATGTGGTAAGGTTTTTTATTATGTGTTCCTTTATATCCGTTTCATGAAGCTGCATCCTATTTTGTATGGGCAGACTATACTGAACATCAAAACCTCATCTGTAAAGAGCTGATAGTACTGCCACTCCTTTATTATATATGATAATTCAAATGTTATGCAAGCCACCATCATGTTATGTTGGGTTTCTGTGACTGTTTCATTCCCATTGCACACTGTCTTGCATATGTTTAATAGAGGTGTTTCAAATTATATCACTGTTGTAGTAGAGCACATCAAGGCATAGTTGCATTAATGCATATGTTTGCATCTATATACATTCTGTGACCATTAGACCTTGTGTTTTCCTTTCTGCTCATAAATGTTTCTTTTTCTTCTGAGATATACTCATACCTTGCTGTGAGGTGTAGAGGCGAAGGCTCCCTTTGCTGCCATTATGTGTGCTTGTTTGGCCTTGTAAGCTTTGATTTTGAACAGAAATTGAGAGCTTGGTGTATGTGGAATTTGGGTGTTGGTTGGCTTCAAATTCCATCCAAGTGTGTTTGGTCCTTGGGCCATTTCATGAAAAGATCCCTATCTCCTAGAGGTACTTTCCTCATAGCTGACATGAAAAGTCAATTACATGTTCAAAATGATGATCATCATGTAACAATCTTTCTTTCTGAAGGTGATTTCCTGAAATATGAGTACATAAATAAAATAAAATAAATCGTCTAAAGTACCTAAACATAACACATTTAGGCCCTCATTACGACCCTAGTGGTAAATCCCGCTTACCGCCATGCTGACGGCTGCCAACTTACTGCGGCGGCGGCGGCGGCGGCGGATATCCGTTTACCATATTATGACACACACACACACCAATCCGACATAATACTGCCACATACACAAATCCACCAGACTAAAAGTCAGTGATACACTGGCGGTATCAAAACCCACACCTTTACGCCAACAGAACAACGCCCATCAAATTATGACCAACGAATCACCACGGCAGACATTCAATGGCGGTAACCCATTGGCAGTACATACCGCCAGCTAGTTGGTGGTATTACCGCCACTTTATCACCCACCGCCAGGATTGTAATGACGGCCTTAATGTTAATTGGTTGCTATATATACTGCCAGGGTTTTTTGCTCTCGCCTTTTCTCTTCCTACTCACCATTGATTGGATCATGAAGACATCCACAGCAAGGAGACAAATTGGGATCCAGTGAACACCTTGGACACAGCTTGACGACCTGGACTTTACACATAACCTGGTCCTACTCTCCCATACCCATCTGCAAATGCACGAGAAAATCAATAAGGTGACTGTCACATTTTCACAACTTGGCCTCACATTCACAGGGGAAAAAAACAAGATCCTGAATGCTAACACACTAGCAGAACTGCACTCACTTTTGCACACGATGCACTAGAAGAGTTTGAGGTCTTCACCTACCTGGGCAGTGTCATAGACAAGCAGGGTAGCACAGACTCTGATGTCAAGGAAAGAGTAGATATAGCAGGCCCTGTCTTCATTCAGATAAACAAGATCTGGAGCTCCAAGGACCTAACACTGCAAACCGTGATCAGATCTTTTAACACCAGCATTAAATTGTCACTTCTCTATGGAGCAGAAACTTGGAGAACAATAGGGACCACCACCAACAAAGTCCAGAACTTCATCAGTAACGATGACCTATGGCAGAAGAAATCATTAAAAGATGCTGGGCTGGATAAGTCACACCCTATGCAAGCCCGCATCAAACACCACCAGGCAAGCCCTGACCTGGACATCTCAAGGGAAAAGGAAAAGAGGAAGGCCATGAAATACCCGGTGCTGACGCCTCAAGGCTGGCTGCAAGGAGATGGGTTACACCTGGAGTCAGATTGAAAGAAAAGCCCATGACAGAGGTGGCTGGAGTGTTCTGGTTGAATATCTATACCCGACATAGTGTAGTAGGCATAAGTAAGTAAGTAATGTTGCCCCTGTCTTTTATCTTATTTGTATATTCTTCTCAATCAATCTAATGCACATTTATGGGTTGTCACACTCACCATCCATGGTGAATAGGCCTTCCTTCTTGGTCTTTTGGCTATGGTTCAACCATCTGTATTCTAGAATGTTGGATGCATGTCTGTCTGATAATGAACGTTATAGCTATGCAGATTGTGGGTTTGAGTATTCTGGTTTTTGTGTATTTTGTCGTGTGGCAATGCTGTCCTCTTTTAGGGGGAGGGTTTCATGGTCCCTGTATACGTACTTAAGAAGACTGAATTCTATGGCGATTGACGTGAGGGTTCATCGAATAATGGCTTGTCTGTCAGAGTGGTATTTTGAAACCAGTACTCCCAAAAGTGTAAGAATGGAGTCTAGCACATGGGCGGCTGCCAAGGGAGTTCAGCGAAGCACTTAACAATACTTGCTAAAACCTTGTAAAATCTGAACTTTGACGAGAAGAAAGATTGAAGTGGTGATGCTCAGATTACCTGTCATCGATTCTCATTATATTGATCATTGCTTCGTCTTATTACAGCCTTCCTCATCAGGGGCCCCTCGCCCTCCTTTGCAATCTTTTTTCACTGAACCATGATACTGCTTGGATACTGCAAACAGTAATTTTTGTTGTCAGGTCATGTATTTATGCTTTGCGTACAAAGGGTGAAGATTGTTGTTAGATTTAAAGGGCTAATGTGGATGCCTCCTTGCCTTGACATGATTCAGCCTCATAATGTAAGGAACGAGAACAGCAAGAGTAGTAATCAGTGGAATGAAAATTACTTCTTAAAGTTTTTCCTCACATCTTCTTTATTCTATTGTTTCCATCACGGTTTCTTTCCTGTTTGCTGCAGAATACACGTTTAACTGTTCCTTTTTCTCACTCATCTTATTTCATGTTCTCTTTGCTACCAGTTTCATCTAAGCAGACCAGTTGAGAGTAGGGAAGTTCTGAATGCAATCAAGCTCATCCCATCTGGTAAAGACCCAGGTCCAGGTAGTCTACCCATCAATTTTTACACAACATTTGCACCCACGATTTTAGACCTGTTGGATTCTGTCCTGAATCATGTTACCTCCTCTGGACAAGTGTCCAGAACTGCCTCTGAGGCCATTTTTGTGGTTATACCAAAGGAGGGGAAAGACCATCTGAATTTCAGACCGATCTCACTAATAAGTATTGAGACCAAAATATACTCTAAAATACTTGCTACACAGCTTGCACCCCTGATCACCAAATTAGTCCATGTTACACAGATAGGCTTTATTAAAGGCCACCAGCATGCTGCAACATTTGCTTGCTCTGACATATCATTAAACAATTATCTACCCTGCATTCCCATGCTATAGAGATGGATGCAGAGAAAGCATTCAATAAGGTTTCCTGGTCATATCTAGAGGCCGCCTTATTTAGCTATAACCTTAGTGGCCTTTTTACTAAAATGGTCATGTCCCTGCACAATAACCCTTCGGCTATAATGAAAATAAATAGAGCCTTGTCTTCTCCTTTGGCTTTACAAAAAGGCACACGTCGAGGCTGTCCGCTCTCCTCTTTATTATTTCTTCTAGCCATAGATCCTCTGTCGTTAATGCAAACCTAATCCACTGACCTAAAAACTGAAAACTCAGTTTTCAAAATGGCTGCTTATGCAGACAACATATTAATCTTTACAGAGGCCACAGACATTGCTGTACCTTCTATTATAAATATTATCAATACGTTCTTCAGCTTTTCAGGCTACCCCTTGAACAAGGATAAATCTGAAATCTTACCCTTAAATACACATTGCCATCCCTCCTGTGTTAGTAATTAAAACTTCCAGTGGTAATCCAAATACATCAATCAATCAATCAATCAAAGAGATTTATAGAGTGCGCTACTCACCCGTGAGGGTCTCAAGGCGCTGGGGGGGGGGGGTGGGAAAGGGGTAGGGAAAAGGGAGATCACTGCTCGAAAAGCCAGGTCTTGAGGTTCTTCCTGAAGTGTAGTAGGTCTTGGGTCTCGCAGAGGTGGGTGGGAAGGGAGTTCCAGGCCCTGGGGGCTAGGTAGGAGAAGGATCTGACTCCGGTGGTGGTGTGTTTGATGCGAGGGACAGTGGCGAGAGAGAGGTCGGCGGAGCGGAGGTGGCGTGTGGGCGTGTGGAAGGTCACTCTTTCATTAAGGTAGGCAGGGCCGGTGTTGTGGAGCGATTTGTGTGCGAGGATGAGGATCTTAAAGGTGATCCTTTTGTCTATGGGGAGCCAGTGGAGGGATCTGAGGTGTGGTGAGATGTGTTCGTGTCGGGGGAGGTCGAGGATGAGTCGTGCTGCTGAGTTCTGGATTCGCTGTAGTTTGCGCTTGAGTTTTAGTGTGGTGCCGGCGTAGAGGGCGTTGCCGTAGTCAAGCCTGCTGCTGATGAGTGCATGAGTGACTGTCTTTCTGGTCTCTGTGGGGATACACTTGAATGTTTTTTTCAGTATGCGTAGTGTGTTGAAACATGAGGAGGTGAGGGCGTTGATTTGTTGGGTCATCGAGAGGGAGGAGTCCAGGATGATGCCGAGGTTGCGTGCGTGGTTTGCAGGGGTGGGTGTGGGGCCTAGCGTGGTGGGCCACCATGAGGGGTCCCAAGTGTTTTTGTGTGGGCCAAAGAGGATTATTTCGGTTTTGTTGGAGTTGAGTTTAAGGTGGTTGGCTGTCATCCAGGCGGCAGTGTCGAGGAGTGCAGTGTGTAGGTTGGATTTGGCGGTGTTGGGGTCGCGGGTGAGGGAGAAGATGAGTTGAGTGTCATCAGCGTAAGAGAGGATGGTGATTCTGTGGGGTTTGATGATGTTGGCTAGTGGGGTCATGTAGATGTTAAATAGTGTGGGGCTGAGGGAGGAGCCTTGGGGGACTCCGCAGGTGATTTTGGTGGCGGAGGATTGGAAGGGGGGAGAGACTGACTTTTTGGGTTCTGTCGGTGAGGAAGGAGGTGAGCCAGTCCAGGGCTTTGTGTCTTATTTCAGCGTTGTGAAGGCGTGTGCTGAGTGTATGGTGGCAGACAGTGTCAAAGGCTGCGGAGAGATCAAGGAGTATGAGTGCTACGGTCTCGCCCATGTCGACTCTGGATCTGATTTCGTTGGTGCATGCTATGAGAGCGGTTTCTGTGCTGTGGTTCTTGCGGAACCCAGATTGGGAAGGGTCGAGTGTGTGATTTGTCTTGAGGAAGTGGGATAGGCGGGAGTTGACTATTTTTTCCGTGACCTTGGCTGGGAATGGGAGGAGGGAGATGGGGTGGTAGTTGGAGAGGTCGTCTGGGTCGGCTTTGGTTTTTTTTAGGAGCGCAGTGACTTCCGCGTGTTTCCAGAGGTCTGGGAAGGTGGCGGCATAGAATGAGCTGTTGATTGTGGCTCGGAGCATGGGGGCGATGGCGGGCTCGCTCTGTTGTATATTCGGTGAGGGCATGGGTCGGAGGGGGAGCCAGAGTGGATGGAGTTCATAGTGATTTCAGTTTCTTCGTCGGTGGTGGGGGCCCAGGCGGTGAGTAAGTTGGAGGGTGTGTGTGGTGGGTTAGTGTTGGGTGGGGGGTGTGTGTGGAGGATGTGTGTGGTGTGAAGCTGTTGTGTATGTCCAGGATTTTGCGGTGGAAGTGATCTGAGAGGGAGTTGCAGTGGGTTTGTGTGTGCGTGGGGTCTCGGTTGCTGGCTTTGGGTTTGGAGAGCTCTTTGATGATGATAAAGAGTTCTTTGCTACTTTGGGAGTTGTTGTTGATGCGTTCCTTGTAGTGTGCTCTTTTGGGGGTGCGTATGAGTTGGTGGTGGATGCGTGTGGTGGTTTTGAGGGTGGCGAAGTTAGTGGTGGTGGTTTCTTGTCTCCAGGTTTTCTCTGCTTTGCGGCATTTGCGTTTGGATTCGTGGAGTTCAGTGGTGAACCATGGGGCGTTCTTGATATTGCGGGTGGTGATGTTTTTTCTGAGGGGCGCAAGATTGTCAGCACAGGTGCTGATCCATTCGTTGAGGTTGTGTGCGGCGGTGTTGGGGTCGGTTATGTTGGGGGGGGGGGGTTGTGTCAGTTGGGAGATCATGCGCTCCGTGGGGATCTTGTCCCACATGCGGTAGGGGGTGGTGTGACGGTGTGTGGGTGGTTTGTTGTAGGAGAAGTGGACGCATTGGTGATCCGTCCATTGGAGTTTGGTGGTGTGGGTGTAGGTGACGTGTTGGCTAGAGGTGAAAATTGCGTCGAGTGTGTGTCCAGCTGAGTGGGTGGGGGCTGTGACCAGTTGTTTGAGTCCTAGGTTGGAGAGGTTGTCTAGGAGGGAAGAGGAGTTGTGGTCGTGAGGGTTTTCCAGGTGGAAGTTGAAGTCGCCGAGGAGTATGTAGTCTGTGGAGGTGAGAGCGTGCGTGCTGATGGTGTCAGCGATGGTGTCACAGAATGGGGGGCTTAGTCCAGGGGGTCTGTATATGAGTGTGCCTCTGAGGGTGGTGGTGTTGTTGATGTGGATGAGGAAGTGCATGTGTTCTGCGTTGTTGAGGGTGTCGAGGGTGTTGGTGGTGACCTTGATGGTTTCTCTGTGAAGGATGGCGATGCCGCCTCCTGGTTTTTTGAGGCAGTCTTTGCGTTGGAGTTTGTAGCCTTCCGGGGTGGCTACGGCTATATCTGGCTCGGATGTGGGGTTTGTCCATGTTTCTGTGAGGAAGACGATGTCGGGTGAGAGTGATGTGATGAGGTCCCAGAGTTCTATGGCATGTTTGTGTAGGGACTGGGTGTTCAGTAGCAGACAATTGAGGTGGTTCCGGGTGGTGTGGTTGTTGTGGTGTGTGATAGTGTTTGCGGGGATGCTTGTGGTGTTGTTGAAGGTAAAGTTGGCCTGGGCGTGGGGCTTGTGTAGGTTGTGGGGTATGTTGGTGGGTGCGGGTGTTGTTGTGTGGGGGCTGTTGTGTTTGGTGTCGGTGTGGGGTGCGTGGGGGGTGGAGCAGGAGAATAGGCAGGTGCGGCAGGAGAAGGGGCCTTGTGTGTGTGTGGAGGTGGTTTGAAAGCAGTTGGGGCGGACTCCGGGGTTGAGGGAGAGGAGAGAGAGGGGGTTGTAGTGTAGTCTGGGGGGATTTTGGCTGGCAGGGCCGGGGGACTGGCGCTGGGCGCGGTCTGGGTGTGGACGGGCGCAGACGGGCTTGCCTCTGGTGCGCCTCTGGCGCGCCAACGGCGTGGCCGCGCAGCGACCGCCATTAAGAGGGGGAGGCGGGCGGGAACGGGAGAGCAAATGGGGGCAGGAGGGGGTGGGGAGTAAACAGAGCTGGGGGATCGCACAAGGGTCGAGATGGCCCGGAGAGGTAAAAACAGTGGAAAAAAAGGCAAAAGTACTAAAACAATGCACAAAAGAGCAGCGGAAGGTAAAAGGATACAGGAAGGTAAAAGGATACAGTCAGAAACAGTGGGAAGGCACTATCAGAGAGCACACTGCACCGAGTAGTCGAGAACAGCGGGAGACAGAAGGTAAGAGGATCTGGTCAGAGACAGTGGGAGGGCACAGTCACAACAACACAGTGCACAGAGTGGCAGAGTACAGCGGAAGACAGAAAGTGCAGGAATAATGGGAAAGCGCAATAATAAAGACACAGAGACGCAGAGAATAGCAGAGCACAGCGGAAGACAGAAAGTGCAGGAACAATGGGAAAGCGCGATAACAAAGACACAGAGACGCAGAGAAGTACTTGGGCATTTGGTTTTGCAATTGGAAATTCGGAATCCATAGCACAGAAAGAATTCAAAATGTTTTTAAAAAATTAAAGCTTTATAGACAACATGGTCACTGAAACATGTCTCATGGTGGGACAGACGAGAAACTCTAAAATTAATAGAGACCACATTAATCAAATTCCTGGCTAGTATTCTCCCTCTTCGCCTCTCACAGAAGTGTTTTTCAAGACACAATTAGAGCCTTATTGAAGTAAACAGAGCTATTTCTTCTAATATAAAGAAATCTTGTTCCATATCGTTATGCAACAGTAAGAAACTTCAGACTGCAACTTCCCCCACGACTGGGCCGAAGTGGGCTAATAGGGGTATCTCCCTAGAGGGAAGTCCTCTTCGCAGATTCCAAACCTTCACCCTTTGCTGCTCTACAAGTGAAACATGGGCTCTCTAAATTAGATTTTTATGATTTCTTAAAAAACAAAGTGAAAGTTTCCAAATTAAGACCTCCTTCTAAAAACAACTATTTTTTCCTCCCTTAAACGCAAGCAGTCTGGAGACCACAAAGCATTCAAGAGTTAAAAATGAATCGGTAACACTGCTTCCCAACGGCACCCCAGCTTGCAGACCAAGTGGTCATCATATTTCTCGCTAAAGGGATCTCACTCGAGCTAACAGATTTTGACACCTGCTGGTCATGCAAATCAGCAACCAGCGACCCAGGACACATGTTTTTTCATGTGCATGTTTGACTTCCTGTTAGAAAAATATTACTTCCCAACTCCGTAAAATTTTCTGCACCCCTATTGAAATGAATTTTCCAACGATTCAACTCGGTACTCATGCATCTGTACTTCCAATTGAGCTCCCAGACTTGGACTTCGCTCTTCTCGACTTACTGATCACCATTGCTCTTATGGTCATTCCTCTAGATTTGAAGACCACTATCCTATTTTATCACACGTGGTGGGCGTGGGTCGCCTATCCAACGAGCATGCACACTGCCCAAAGTGCACCGTGAACCCCTTTGCATACACAACACGCAATAATTTTTAACTGTCCCTTCCTGTTCTGATATCCCGCTCCACCTTTCATGTTTAGGGCTGAACATGACAGGCCCCCGTTAATTCACATGGCTTCCCTCACTTCCTTTCTTCTCTTTTCTCTTCAATCCTTTTCTCCTTTGTCGCTCCACCTCCCTCTCCTCCTTCCTCTATACTCCTCCCTTTCTTGTCTTCGCTTTCTGCTATCCCGCTTTTTCTACCTCTGTCCCTCATGCCTCTCATAACCTCATATGTGGGTGTGTTAAACTTTGACTAGCTCTGTTTGCTGAGGGACCGACTTGTGACTCATGTAATTTCACACTGCATGTTAGATAGGTGCAGCAACTGTGCCGTGCTGTGCCAACTCCAAGTAAAAAAAATCTTCTCCAATACCATTTTTGCCTTTATTGTTGTAGTACTTGTCAGGCAACCCCTAACACCACGCAATAACAGTTTGTCGCTGTATGTTTTATTATAATTCTCTAAAAGCTCAATAAAATCTTTAGAACAGAAAAAAAGAAAAAATAGACCTTACAGTTGAACTGACATGTTAACAACTCATCCTTATAAATACCCTCAATAACTTAAATATGCATTTGACTATTCCTTTTGGCCAGTGCTTAATTTGTAAATAAAAAGGTGCCGGTGCCCAAAGCCCTCCTCTTAAACACGCGGCTGCTGCAATTAGATGTGTGACCACGGAATACTGAGGCGGCGTAATCCTGAAACCATCTCGGACACTCCATGGCACTTCAGCTCTCTCGCAGCTTTCTATGTTCTCCCTTTGTGACGCTTTTTCGTTTTTCTCTTCATCCTCCTTTCCCAAATGTGCCTTTTGCTCGCAGCAAACGTTTGAGGCAGAAGAATAAGCCTCGGCCCTCAAAAATAAGAGCCGGTGCTCAGCACCGGAAACAACAGGCACAAATTAAGCACTGCTTTTGGCTAAATCAAAGTAGGATGGATGTCACAGCGTGATCCCCGTCGCCACAACTACTTTGGGACAGAGTGACCACGAGACCCGTTTGTGTGTGTAAAAGGCCGCTTTATTGGAACAGGTGCCCCTAAGCCTACCCCCCTTGGCCTTTGCCTTACAAAACTAAAACCTCACTATACATCGAGTCACCTGTCCCCGCCCCTCCCCCTCCCCTACCACGATCCCTCCCCCCTTCTTCTGGACCTGTCTTTTCCTTCCTCTCGTCTCCTTTACTTTCTCCCGCCCTACCTACTGCTCTGAACCTGTCCGCTCCTGAGCAGTCTCCTGCCTGTCCTTGTCTAATTAATGTTCCCCCCGTCCTAATACCTGTCTTTCCCTGCCATCTCCGTCCTACCCCCGAGCTTTTAATAGCTGCCCTGTAGCTGTCCCCGCCTTGGCAAGCACCTGTCCAAGCGACACCTACTTATCTCACCCCCCCCCCCGGACACCTGCTCCAAGAAAAGACCCTTAAATCATCCAAAACATGAGGGAGGGAGGGTGGGGAAAGACAACCGAGCCTCCTCCCTACAGCCTGGCCACCAGGTCACCTTCCCAAAATGGTGCCTGTGGCCACGAAATGGCCGCATAAATAATCAACCCGCCCCCCTGTAATTGGCACCCCGGACGTCCAACGCGTCCCGGGTCGTGCCACCCATCCCAAAAACCCCGGGGGGGGGGGACTCCTCGTTCCTCCTCTTCCCCCCCGAGGCCCCATTGGGACAGAGTGACCACCGAGACCCGTTTGTGTGTGTAAAAGGCCGCTTTATTGGAACAGGTGCCCCTAAGCCTACCCCCCTTGGCCTTTGCCTTACAAAACTAAAACCTCACTATACATCGAGTCACCTGTCCCCGCCCCTCCCCCTCCCCTACCCCGATCCCTCCCCCCTTCTTCTGGACCTGTCTTTTCCTTCCTCTCGTCTCCTTTACTTTCTCCCGCCCTACCTACTTCTCTGAACCTGTCCGCTCCTGAGCAGTCTCCTGCCTGTCCTTGTCTAATTAATGTTCCCCCCCGTCCTAATACCTGTCTTTCCCTGCCATCTCCGTCCTACCCCCGAGCTTTTAATAGCTGCCCTGCAGCTGTCCCCGCCACCAGAAAAAAGGCCCTGACTTTTTCTGCCCCCCCACTTAGGTCTCGCGCAGTAAGGCCTTAAGCTGCTCTCTCATCTGTAATAGGTATAGCTCCATCCCCATGAACGATAGGTGTACCCCATCATTCCTAAAAAATTCCACGTCCTCAAAACGTATGTCTGCATGCTCTAAGATTGATATACCTCTCCCCACACAAAAACCCCTCATTTCTTTATTAATTTTTCGTCTGGCCCTCTCTATGGCCCCTGGCTTCCTGGCTCCTCTCCACACCCGACGTGGCATAAACGCCGTAAAAACGATATGACATCCTTTCCACTGCTCACTTATTAGCTGTAAGTCCCTTTTCATGACCTTGAGCAAGTTCAGTCCTGTAGATCTAACTAAGTCGTTTTCCCCGAGATGAACGCACAGCAAATCCGGACAATGCCCCCTCCCTCGCGTTGCCTGAAGCCGCGGAACTAACTCACCCCATAGCATACCCCCTTTTCCAATCCAAGTCACCCGATACCGATCCATATCAAAGCCCAGATTTGCCCCTGACGCAGTCCTTCGAGCCTGTCGGTGTGCCCACTTTACGAAAGAATGCCCAATCACCCATATCTCCAAGTAGGCCGCTTCTGGCCCCAGGACCACACCTGAAAAAGAAAAAAGAGATGAAAGAATTCATTCCCTCCTCCTTATCTCCCTTCTACCAGTCACTACCCCGCACATATCTCCGAAAACAATCCGACCTCCATCTACCCAACGCCATCATCTCTTCTCTGCCCCAACCTTTCTCCCCTGCCTCGGTAGCCATCCCAATACGAAAAGAATGTGTCCCAAACCTCCCCGCCTCCAAACCCAAACCCGCTATTCCTTTCCTCAATACTGCCAGGAGCTGCGCCGCCGTCACATTGCGACCCCCGCGTGACAAAAAACCGGGCCCGCCGAAACATCTGATCCCGCTCGCAACATGACCCCCAGCCTCACCGGGCAAATGTCCTTGCAGGGGTAACGACGAAGAACTACCGTAGCCCCGGCGCCTTTTTGATCAGTTTTCGATTGACGAACCCAGAGAGCCAACCCTTTTCTCACCACCGAACCTCACTCCACAAAATACCCGTATTTCCCAACCGGCCCAATAACTCCGAAACCCGAAACGCTCCAAAAAACATCCACGACATGAGAGTCCCGAAAAGAATGGCCTCACCCTCGTCATAGCACAAACTACCCATCAACGCTATTAAACCTTTGAGCATAGCCAAAGATATCGGTTGTCGGTCCAGGCCCCTTTTCTCACAAGATTTGTCCCAACCTTGCAGTATTCTCGTTCCTAATTCCCCCGCCGATGGAGGGTATCCCCATAAAAGTTTACCCACAAAACCGATAGCCGACAACTTACCCGATATCGTAACTCTCGACTGACCCTTACCAATCAAGTCCATAATGAACTGAATCACATCTTCCACCACTTCTTCCTGCCGTGCCCGCCTTCGCGCCCCAGATCCCAGGAACTCCTCCCATGCTTTCGCATAAGCCCGCCTCGTGGACGGCGCCAAGGAGTTCATAACAAGTCGAAGCATCCGTGCTCGCCTACTCTCCATAGAACCTCCGGCATGCGGATTCTTCTCAACGCCACGCCTGTGGTCAATCCATGGAAGCGCTGCCACTGCGACCGAGACAAGGCATCTGCTATGTCATTATTCACCCCCGGAACGTGTTGCGCACTGAAATGAATGTCATTGCGCAAACATTGCAGAACAAAAACGCGAAGCAGCTGCAACAACCCTGCCTCCCGTGCCGACTGCCGGTTAACCATCTGAACCACTGCCAAGTTATCGACCCGAAACAGCACCCGCGAATGCCTCAGCTCCGTGCCCCATAAGCACACCGCTACGATCAGCGGGAAAAACTCCAAAAACGCGATGCTACGACCGCCATGCTTCCACTCCACTGGCCATTCCTCTGCGCACCAACGCCCGTCCCAATACAACCCAAAGCCCGCCGAACCAACAGCATCCGAGAACATCTGAGCCTCCCACTCCCTCCAGACCTTCAGAGGGATACCATTAAAAGACTCCAGAAACTTTGACCACATGCGCAAGTCCTCTCGAACTCCCACCTTTAAACGCACGTGATGGTGGGGTAACGCTTGTCCCGCCAGCGCTAGTGAAAGTCGTCTGCAAAACGTCCTGCCCGCACGCACCACCCTGCACGCAAAATTCAAATGTCCTAGTAACACCTGCACCTCCTTGACCGTAACCTTGCGCCTCCGCAGCATTTCATCAATCCGCTTGATCATGTCAGTCTGTTTACCTGCAGGCAACTGCGCTATGCCTGCCACCGTGTCCAATTCAATCCCCAAAAACGACAGCGCCGTAGCTGGCCCCACTGTCTTTTCGGGAGCCAGGGGCACACCCAGATCTCCCATAATGCCCATAAACCAGCTCAACACCGCCGCACAGCGCGGGCTGTCCGCTGGCGCCGCAAAAAAGAAGTCATCCAGGTAGTGCGTTACCTCTTGGTGACCCGTACTTTGCACAAAAATCCATTGTAGCGCCGTGCTAAATCGCTCAAACAGCGCGCACGAGCTGGAGCAACCCATGGGCAGGGCCTTCTCCACGTACCAGCTCCCCATGAACTGGATGCCCAACAATTCAAAATCCTCCGGGTGCACTGGCAGCAGCCGAAACGCTGACTTGATGTCCGTCTTTGCCAACAAGGCCCCCGGCCCCAACCGATCCACCATCTGAACCGCAACGTCCACCGACGCATACGACACCTTTGTATATTCCTCCGGGATGAATTCATTCACTGATGCCCCCTCTGGCCAAGATAAGTGATGGATCAGCCGGAATTGGCCTTCCTCTTTCTTAGGCACTATGCCAATGGGAGATACTATAAGATTTTCCAAGGGCCAGTAGGAGAACGGGCCCGCCATGCCCCCCTCCTTTACTTCCTTCATCAGCTTCCCTTGGACCAGTTCCTCCTTCCCGCGCACGGATCGCAAATTCTCCGCCCACTGACGCTCCCGCGGACCCCGATATCCCAACCTGAACCCCTCCCGGAAACCGTGAATCAGTACCTCGGCGTCCTGCTGCCTGTCATAACCCTGCAACCGTAACTGCAACCTATCCAATCTAACCGGCGTAGTAGCCTTTTCCAGCCACGCCAGGCCGCTGGCGCTGTCCATCCTTTCCTCCAGTACTGGCCCCTTGACCCCCACTTGCCGCTCCCCCTGCACCGGCCCCTGCCTGCTGTCCATTACACGCCGTGACCGGATGACGACCCGCGCATTTTGTACACTTGTGTCGGAACTTGCAATACTCTCTGGTACATAAACCTTTATTGAAATCCCAACAGGCTCCCGACTTTCCTGTCCCTGCACCACTGGCTCTACTGGGGCTGGAGGCTCGGGACCCCACCCCTTGGGTGGGGCGCTCCCGAAAGGGCCGATATATTATAGGCAACCCACTGGCCGTAAACACGGTTTTTCCAAACTTTGCTGGCCCCATGGTGTGCTGCCACAAATCTGTGTCAATTTCCCCCCATTGCACTTCGGGATCCGCCGCCATACGCGCTCTAAATTCTTCATCATATTGGCGCCACGCGTATCCCCCATAATTCAGCTGAGCTTTCCTTATGATATCCATGTATTTAAACAAGGATACCGACCTGTCCGGGAATCGCTCGCAATAAACGCTCGCAAAAATCAAAAAGGCCGCCGTCCAATTCTCTATCGTGACCGGCACTTTCGGCCGTCTAGAAAGCTCCCACTCCTCCTCCTTGGAGCCCTCCTTAGCCCTGATCTCCCTGTGGAGCAGTTTCAAGATGTCCACATACTCTCCTTTCCAAATTTTTTCCTTTGTCGCCGGCATCAAATGTGCCCCCAGCGGCTTAGCCGTACCCATGTAAGGCAATTTCACCTTTTTGGACGCCGGCTCCCCCTCCTTGTCGTCCTTCGCTCCCTTTTCCGCCCCAGCAACCGCTGTCCCATCCCCTTTTTCCGAACCTACGCCCTTCGCCTCCTTACCTGGCTTCACATCGCTCTCTGTTGATACCCCCGTGTCCTGCACATATATTCCCTTGACTAAACGCACTGATTCTTCCCTCGCCTCTGAGGCCACCGATATCCTTGAGCATGATGAATTCTTACCTGGAGATAGCAACGGGGGCCGCTCCTGAACCGTCCGCGCCTCTCCTCCCTTCCTCTGACCCCGACGCTCACCATGCTGTGTAACTACTCGCTGCACCTGCAATGACTTACGGACAGGGTTAGATGTACCCCGCCCCCGCTTTCCCACCACTCATACTCACTGCCGCTGTTTCGCAACTCGCCCTCCTCCAAACTCTCCTCAGACCTTTTCTCCCACTCAACCACACTCGCACCCGATCCACCACATCTCGCACAGCTGGAATACTCCCCTCTCTGCTTTGACCGCCGTCTGGACGGGCCCGGACGTTGCTCCCTCTGGGCCGCGGCGACGGGGGGCGCAACGCCCTCTCCTCCACACCGCCCAGTAGAAGCGTCCGCAGCCAAACTGCGCCGCCTGCTCACTCCTGATGACGCTATCTGGCTGGCCGCCCAAGGGCCCGCCTTCTCTTCTCCCCAGCGCCCGCGAGCCGCGTCCTGCTCGCCTGGGTCTTCCTCACCGACATCTCGCTGCCCCTGCCAAGAAAGGTCTGGTGTGCCAGGGGAAGAACTAATATCCCATTGATAGTCTAACCCCAAATCCTCTTCCCCCACAATCCCCTCCTCATGCGCACCAATATCCAAGCCCTCAGCCTCCCCCTCCCAACCACCAGCACCCAGCGCCAAACCCTGTACCCCCCCAGACCCAACCTCTGGGTAACCACCAGTTATCTCGCACCTGTCGCTCCCTGCGTCGTCGCCCTCCTCATCACTGCTCCACAGGAGCATTGTAGGCCATTTTTTAGACAGGGGTATCTTAGGATCCCCTTCTGCCTCCTGCTTCGCAAAAACCCCTTGCTGCCCCACCCCCGAGGAGGAGACCAGATCCACCGACCCAACTGCTGCCCCTTCGCCCCTCCCCCCTGAATGGAGAAACGCCGGCCCAGGAAATTCCCCGGCTGCAGCAGGAGCAGCCGCGACAGCCGGCTTCACTTTACAAGGCCCGGCTCCGCCCCGCCGCTCCCGGCGCGTACTCGCCACCTTAACGCTTTCCTTTTTTTCCTGCGCTCGGCACGAGCGCCCCAACCTGGCCTGCCCCGAAAGCCTGCCGGCTCGCCGAGCCGCGCGGCCCCGCCCCCCAATTTGCCGCTGGAATAAGGCGCGGCCGCCTCCCTGCACGGCCCGGAGCCCGAGACACCCTGGGGGAATCCCCAACCCGGACCCGCCCACGGACGCTCCCTTTTCCCGCCCCTGGACCGCCCTTCGCCCCCACCCCTCGGGCCGGCCCCCTTACCTTGCCGCCCGTTGGACCACGCGGCGGAGAACACGCGGCCACCGCCGCCGCCGCCCCCGCTGATGCCCTGCGCGCCGGGCGGGTCGGAGCCAGGGCTCCTTCTTTCAACAAATCGAGCCGGCCCGCCTGGCGCAGCAGAGCAACGGCCTCGAGCACCTTCGTATCCGGCTCCATCCAGTCTACCACAACCGCCACAACGATCGGCCAACACTCTAAGGTAATCCTCTCAAAATATACCCTAGTACTGAGCCGCTATTGCGCTTCTGACAGCTAAGGATACGCTATACCAAATTATTTGTACACTTGTTTGAAAACAAACACGCCCCTCGCCTAAGAAAGACAGAAAGACAACCGAGCCTCCTCCCTACACCCTGGCCACCAGGTCACCTTCCCAAAATGGTGCCTGTGGCCACGAAATGGCCTCATAAATAATCAACCCGCCCCCTTGTAATTGGCACCCCGGACGTCCAACGCGTCCCGGGTCGTGCCACCCGTCCCAAAAACCCCGGGGGGGGAACTCCTCGTTCCTCCTCTTCCCCCCCCGAGGCCCCATTCGGATTGGTTTTGACAGAAGCACCAAACAATGCAGAACCTGCAGCGTCCCTGTTTGGCCGTGGCCTGCCCTCTGGCTACTCCCACATGCAACAGAGAGAGGAATTGCTTTCATTCTGGCTTCCCTTCCCATAGAAGCGGAACTAACGGTCAGGAAGATGGCTGACAGGCTGTGGATCAGACAGAAAATGGCGGCTTTGGCCTCTGTGTGCCCAATGAAGAAGCTTCAAATTGTGAGACCAATGAGTACCAAGAACTAAGAAGGTCACCCAATGGTAATATATTCTTCTTATGTTATGGAACAATAATCATTCGAAATATATTTCTTTAGGACGTATCTTTGAAGTATCTGAGAATGCCAGCGAACTAAAAGCGTTGCACGTCGCTCTTTTCTAAACCATTCACTGAAATTAAATGATTGTCGCTCGGAAATTGAATGCCTGTCCAGGGATAGTAATTACCACGACATCTGTGTCTACCGAAGGAAAGCAGACAGAATGTGTGACCTCACATATAAAGCTCATCATCGCCTCAGTCTTTTACAGCTGCTAAACTGACTGGGAAATAGCTGCAGGAGACGAATTAAATTGTTAAATTGTTTCTCACTGGATGAGAGAGTACCGGCAGCTCGGAAGCCCCGGATGAAATGTTACGGCCTCTTTGGGAACAGAGCATCAACAAGGTGACTTATGAGTGCCAATTTATCAGCTCTCTCGCTAGCCGGTTTATTCACCAGGAAAGAGGTAACACCCCTCAGAGCTGCGCAGAGAAGCATCCAAGCAGCCCGCAAAACGTCTTCCTCTCGGAATATAAAATAAGAAAGTGCAACTTTTAACTGCTGAAGATGCATGCAACAAAAACAAGCAGAGAAGACGCCGTCTGCTGTGTAAGAGATTGCATCTAAACAATTTTTAATAAATACAGGGCCTGGTGTACAAAAAAGAGCTTTACGGTCGCAAATCCTGTGATTAGCAAAATCACATTTCTTATCTTTTGATTCCATTCTTTTTCTCTCCCTTTTCATCTTCCTGCTTCTTACGTTCCACTCGCTTAAGTTTTTGCCCAGATGACTTTCTTGCTCGATTCTTTTCTTCTTCAGTCTCCCCCGCCTTCTATTTCGAACTTTGAATGCGACCAATGTCCTTGTAATGCCACTTTTCATTGTGCTGCTGGGGGGAGACACTGCAGACTGGTGGGTTACCACCAAGCATGCAAGCTATCTACCACGCGCCATGTGTCAGATTAGAGCATTTTGAACATTCCTGCATCACTGCAACCTTCGTGGCTTGTCATGCAACAGCTCATCAAAGGCTGTCACTCTTTCTTTTCACACAACTGTGGTCTGTGTGATTCATAATCCGCAAGGAAGCTCCAGGCCATGGTAACTGCCTGAGATCCCAATTGGATCTTAAGGTGTAGCGCAGCACGTCCCCTGAATCTGTGGGATGGCACTCATGTATGCACCACTAGATCCTGGTAGTGGTGAACGCTGCAGCAGCAGCACATGGGACTCCTGTTGTGGGCGGTGGCAATGGGGTTGTGCACTTTCAGCATTCATGGGGACAGGATGGAACTTCATCAGGGTAGCACCATCGGTTGAGCAGTAAGCAGACCCCACCATCCCTAGTCTGCTGCGGTGCAGCCACCTCCAAAGCTAATGGGCAATCAGTGCTGAGGACCTTGATGTCACCCACCCTGCAGCTGGAGAAACAGGTGTGCCAAACTGAGTTCATCCAATCTGGTCCTTGCATTGAACGTCTCATCATTCCAGAGTCTGCGCAGGTGGACCGCGCGTTCACTGCTGGTAACACCTCGTAAGGTACAATGGCTGCAGATGGGAGGGATGGATCTGGCTTGCGTTCTGTGCGCCGCATCGGTTTAGAGGTCCCACCAGTCGGCTTGGCTGAGAGCAGCAGAAGGGGTGAGACAACAGGTTCATGTATCACACAACCTGCCGGTCTGATTCCAGCAGACTTCAGGTACAGTAATGGTCTTCTAGTTCATGCTTTGACTGGAAACTCTGCTAAAGGGGGGATGGGCCATTATGTGTAATGAAAACACAGAATGCATTTCAATGAAGTTTTGCATTTGGGTACAAAACTCATAGTAACAGTTTCCTCATTTTTTAAAACCTTTCAAATACTGAAGAGCATTCAGTAGCTTCATGCTGACTTTGGAAACATTTATGTAGTGAACCAGCTATCATGTTTATCATCTTCAGCCATTTCGGGCCTTTTGGTCAGTAGTTCATACTTCCAATGATGAAAAATGAAACCAAAAGTCTCGAAATGCAACAAGCTTTTGGCTAAATGAATCCAATACTGACTGATATGCCACATGCTGGGGCGACTAACAGGCCAGCCGCTTGCCTGTCTTCTCACGAAGCGGTTCTACTGCACAGTAAGATACACGAATATTACATTAATATTTGAGTGCCTGGAAGTAATATATGTAAATAAAAAAAGTTTGCTCATTTAAAATTCATTGCATCTGAGAACAGGGAGCAACATTCAATTACTATTTATGATGTAGCATGTGTAAGAGTGGGGGGACTTGTGGGAAACGTGGAGCTGCCAAGTGGTTGTGTCTAAGGGAGACCTGATGATGTCAGGACAGAAGCAATGCTGTAGCAGCCCAGAATGATTGGGAGCTGCAGGGGTCTTGAGGGAGGGAGCACTTCTGGGGCTTACAGGAGGTGCCGCAGCAGCCACAAGAAGCTTATGCTGCAGAAGCGTAGTAGGACGGAATGCTGCTGAAGCACTGTCTGCTGGGATTATGAGGAAGGTAGGGAGTGTCGCAGGAGCGTGGAAGGGGGACAGCATATGTCTGATCAGTGCTTAATTTGTGCTTGTTGTTTCCGGTGCTGAGCACCGGCACCTATTTTTGAGGGCCGGGGCTCATTCTTCGGCATCAAGCATTTGCTGCGAGCAAAAGACACATATGGGAAAGACGGATGAATGGTAAAACGAAAAAGCATCACAAAGGGAGAAAGTAAAAAGCTGCAAGAGTGAGATGAAGGTGCAGGGAGTGGCTTTCTATGGATTGAGGAGGCCCGAGATTGCTTCAGGATTACACTGCATCAGTATTCCATGTTCACACATTTAATTGCAGCAGCCGCGTGTTTAAGAGGAGGGCTTTGGGTACCGGCACCTTTTTATTTACAAATTAAGCACTGTGTCTGATGCATTCCATAGGAGTCTTTTGTAATCTTCTTTTTATTGACATTTTTGTGAAACAGTACAAGCATACTCAATCAATAAGCATCATAGACTACTCAATACAACTCCATTCCCTTTGTCGTTTGTCCTCAGCTGGGGTAAGTGTTACATTGTTCACTACGAATACTCTGCTCTAAGGGACGCTTATTATCATGAACAGTTGTAAGCGTAGCCAGCACGTACAATAAATTAAACAGTTTAAAAATAACAATAAACAGGTGAACATACAACAAACCATCCATCCCTGGTCATGTCAAGAATCGCTAAGAGGAGTCGGCGGTTGCGGGTCCCCCTCCCTGTGCCCATGGGGGTCCTCTCCAGTCTCCCCCCCTTCTCAGACTTCGGTTTCTAGATATGGAAGAGGTGCAAGGCCCTTAGTCTGGGGCTACAATGCGTGAGGGGAAGCCCCCTGGAAAGGAACCGAACTAGGGGATCCCATATGTAATCAAAGCTTTTGCGCGTACCCTCCCCTTTATCAACCAGACGTTCCATGGCGAGGTTTTTCCACAACCGCGTAAGCCACAAAGTTATAGGGGGTGAGTCCGCTTTTTTCCAGAAGGATGCTGGAGTTGTCTTCGCCGCTCCTAAGGCCAGTCACAGAATAGCCCGGTCCCCGTATGTTTGGTGCTTTAGTTCGTGGGCTCAAAGGCCCAGGAGGGCATGTTCCATCGTAATCGGAATGGGATATCCCAGCATCTCTTTCAAATGAGAGAGAATTTCATTCCAATAGGGGCGAATCGTTGGACAGTCCCATCATATGTGTTTAAAGTCTCCCAACATGCCACAGCCCCTCCACCATCTATCTGACACCTGAGGATAAAGTTTCTTAAGTTTCTCAGGATACAGGTACCAATTATAAAGTAGTTTGTAATGAGCCTCCCTAGCTGCCATGGAGCGGTTGTGCTTGGGTATATCTTGATAGAGATAGTACCATTGTTCCTCCTCCACCGAGGTACCCAAGACTTGCTCCCAAAAGGGGATGTGTTGAGGGGTCTGCGCTGTTTGTGCCGTAGTTAGTATAGAGTATAGCGTAGAAATACTGCCCTTTGTTGCTCCTCCCCTTTGCACAAATCTCTCCATTGGGAGAAGATCCCTTGTAGCTGCTTCCTTTATATGTGGCTGCGTGACCCAGTGCACTAACTGTGTATAATGGTAATGTTCGGATTGTGGGAGTTGCAAGTCCCTACAGCAATTATTGAAGGTCCTAATTTGATTTCCATGGTATAGATCTGCAATGCGTAGGCAGCCCCCTTCTCTCCATCTATCAAAGGGTCCTGGAAGTTCCCCTGGTGGGAACGCCTTGTTAAAGTGTATAGGGGTGTGTGGTGAGGGGAAAGAAGCAAACCCATAGAGTTTAGTTACCTTGTCCCACACTTTTAGGGTAGTGGCGGTGGGTGAGCTAATGTATGCGTTTTGGTGGTCGTGCCCCCTTGGGCTTCCATGGGATATCCCACAAGGTCTTGCCTGTCACTGCTCTGTCCATGTGCAGCCAAATCTTATCCAACTCTCAGAGGGACCACTCAGCTAAAACTCGCAATTGTGCTGCTCTATAATATAGCAGGAGACCTGGGAGCGCCAGCCCTCCCCTCTCTCTAGGGCGCGTCAGTACTCTGTATGAAACCCTAGCTCTTGTACTCTGCCAAATAAATTTTGTGTATAGCGTTCGAGTCTCCGCAAAGAAATCAGGCGGGATCTCGACGGGGAGGCTCTGAAAGAGATATAGAAGTCTGGGGAGCACCGTCATTTTAATACTATTGATGCGCCCTAGCCAGGATATCCATAGCTGGGACCACCTCCTGAAGTCCTCTCGAAGGGATCTAATCAAAGGGGGATAGTTATCTCTAAACAAATCAGCCACCTGGGGATTCCATAGGAGTCTTAAAGAGGTGAAATATGGTGCAGGAACCTGTGGCAGGGAGCACTGAAGGATACAGGAGCATGATGTTCTTGGCTCATTTCCAGGTCAGCACTTAGTCAGGATAGCTGTATTCAGTGGGGAAATCATATTCAGCACTCCATACCATGACCTAAAGGGGCAATTCAGTGTATAGGGAATAATATAGTTCTCATCGGGCACTCCTGCACTGCTGACAATCATCAATAGGCATTCTAGAACGATGCTCTGTTTGATGTCTGCTTGAGCTTCAAGATGCATTGTGACATGACTCAAGGAACGAACCCATTAATACACACACTCGCCCCCTGCCTCCACCCCTCAACATACTTTTTGGCACATGGCTTATCATTTAGACAGGTTGGAGGGACCAAAAGGATGCCACTTACCAAACCCATTTCACACAGCACACACCCTGGTAAAAAGAAACAACCAAACTACCAATACACAAAACCTAACAACACAGTACTAAATCCACAGGACACTATATGCAGCAGCCGGTCAGCATGCAATAATGTGTTGCCAAAATGTAGTAAACATCAATTCATGTATGAGAAACTGCAGCACCCATAGAAAACCAGGACATGGATTGACCCTCACAACGTCACAGTGTGCACATAACCTGATCTAATGAAGGTCCAAGTGGGCCAATGCGCAAGGACAAGACCTAGTGAAGGAGAAGGGGTAAGAGGATGGCAGTTTGAAACACATTGTTAGTTATATCACAACTATCAACTCAGATGTTAGGAGCTACATTGAAGTGTGCTATGGGAGTTGAACGTATAGGGGAACTGAGAGAAGACAGCACCGACGCATGATGCCCCACGTACTCTTGCCAACACATGCATTTGTGGTACATGTGCAGGAACATTTGCAGAGTTTAAAAATAATAAGAGCACTTCTAATTCTTCTCCACAAGTCCTGGTACCTATAACAGGACAAGGTAAAGAAGTAGGGATGGATTCTGGGTAAATAAGTAATACCTGAAACAGTTTCCCTCCTACACTTATTTATAAGAAATGTGATCATAATTTCAGGTATAGAAGATGTTAACAAGTTTTGGAAAAGCGGAACTGCATCATAATGCAAAATAAAAAAATATCAATAGTGGAAAAGTGCAGACGCCATAAAGTGCACACATTAAGAAGTGAAGAAAAGGCTCTATGCCACTAACCTGTCAGCCTTTGACTCCATTGCTGCAGCTGTGGCAGAGGATGAGTGCCACAGGCCTGCAGAATTGACCCCTTCTTAGATTCTAAGATCCAGTATCTTTCTGACCATTTGTCCCTGGGGTCGTCCCTGATGCCATCAGAATGAACACAAATCTGCTTTCATTTAGGAAAGAGTCATCTCTTCAAAAAGCATTTTCTGGTCTAATTTCACCCCTCTTTTGACCAGTTCCCCCTTGCTCTATCATAATACCTGTCTCTTTGTCAGTCCCTATCTTTGGGTTATCGCCTTCTCCTCCTAGCACTTGCATGCAGGTTACCACCTGGTTACCAGATCCTGAAATGCATTGGTGCTGTCTGCCGGCACATGCTAGCTTATAGCTGGGGTGCAAAGGTGGAGTGGGTTAACCACGCCCACTGCCTCTGCATAACTGTAGCAGCATTCAGTCGGTAGGGCCTCACTGCCCTCCTCAACTGCAACAATGGCAGCCGCAATGCTTTACAGCAAGATAAGTTGTGGAAGATATCTGTGGCTATCCATATCCCACAGAACCACAAAATACATTGCAGACACGGGGAAGAAATGCCAGGAAAAAAACAAGGAAAATGCTTCTGGCTGTCCCAGTCCCCTAGTATTCCCAATATCCTTGCAAAGGAAACCTGCAATCTCTGTGGACACTCGAGTCCCTGTAAGTCTCCCAGAACGCTTCCTGGCATTTAGAACAAGATGGGAGAAAATCGCCGAAAGTGTATGTGGACAAATCAGGTCTTCTATCACTACCAGAATCCATGAAAAATACCAAAATAAATCAAGGAAAATTCGGATTTTCCCAACAAAGCATAAAGAATGTTGTGATGCGTTGCGTCAAGTGTCGTAATCAATAGTGATCAGACAGAAAACAAACACGAGTCGGAAAGAAAGAAGGGGACTCCTATCAGTAACTAATTGAATGATGTGTAACATGTTATGTTACGTTATTTGCATTTGGATATATCACATGATTTCTCTGCCTATGTAATAACTCTACTTGGAGAAACGAGCTGATGTAAGCACCAGGAAGGGAAGCAGTATCATAGTGGGGCAGGATAACTCTTGTGGGTGGCTTTATGCAAAGACTCCAGGAGAACCGCAGTGATTTGTGTCTGATTTCTCGTTCCCAATACATTTTTGAGTTACACGATTGGCCACAGATGCTCTTCCCATAATATGTATGCGCAGGAAAGTTCCTCATTTGTATGAAGGATGGCCATATGTAGATATGGGAGTACCTTTCCACGTGTGCATGCCCCATATTACTGATGGAGGCCACTTGCCTGCGGGGGGCTTTGGGGAACACTCTATGAGTGCATCACGCAGGAGGTGAGCCACAGTTAACGTGACCCCCAATGGTGTCTTTTGGGATCGGGCACAAAGAGTTTCAGGGGGCACCACATGTGCTGCAAAGGACGCCAACCCGTCTAGGGGATGTCCCTGTTTCAAAGGCAGCCCAAGCCCTTCCCCTCATGAAACACAGGGAAGTTGTACTTTACTGCAGCCCTCTCCCCAGGGGGCCCACCAACAAAAACTGGGACTCCTCCAAAATATCTAAGATAAAGGAAGGGTTTATGAAGTGTTTCCAATTAACAACACGAGCTGCACTTTATTGATATTAATACTTTGTAAAGCATTGCACAAATGGTGGCTTGCTGCTTCTACATAGATTCATGGAGGTCCGTATTACAACGTATCCCCCCCAAGGAAGCTGCATAGGTGCACATCTTATCAGTGTGAAACTACTACAGCACTCTTCGTCCACAGCACCTTGAGTGTGCTGCAGTCTGACCTGCCACCCAGGGTGTGTAAACTTCTCATTTCACCCCATCAGTGGGGGTCTGAGGGTCTCCATAAAGCTAGGCACAGTGGCTACCTGCACCACCCTCATTGGTCCCCCTAGACCTCCCACTAAAGGTCTGGTGAAATGGCTCTCTGTTGTAGAGCGAGGCTGCATGGGCCTGGTTTCTTCCTAGCTTTGCGCCACCAAAGCGGTCTTCCGTCGTCATGCTTAAGGAGCGGCCAGAGCCTAAGAAGGTTCTTGAAAATGTTCCTGTCCATAAAAGTCACCCCCTAGCCGAGTCAGGACACAAAATGTGGGACTCCTCCCCATGGTCTGCGTCAGTGGCCACCCTGTGGATATCTCGGCCTGGCCCAAGTTTTGTAACTGGGTCAATGTGCTGGACTCAATGGGATTTGCCTAGGATGCGACTGCATATCAACCCCTCCCCCACCTTGCAGTTGGATGGAAGGACTTTAACGGGGCGTGTTTGTTTGGCCGAGCAGACCACAAATTACAGCTCCACAATCTGCAGTGTCTTGACATACAGCTGTTAATGTTCCACCTGGAGAGCATTTCATCTGTAGAAATTAACATTGCTAAAACTAGCAAAGTCAAATGGATTCGAACAAAATATAATCTTAAAAGTGAAATTACTACCACTTCACCCAAAGTTCCTTTGGTGGATCGTTATTGGAAGTAGCTTAGGACAACTCTACTTTTGTTTTTTACCACCATGAAAAAGATCTCCAGCTGATTCTTGATAGATAGAACTTCAGTTCATACAGGCCCTCGTGACTTGGCTAAATCCCACACTGCTTTCCTCTTCTAGCATTCTTGACTTGCTTGTTTTCACATTATAATATAATCGGAGACACAAGCAACTTTTAACGGGCACAGAAAATTATTTTTAAAGCCCAATCCGGTCATAATGAGAATGTCGCGTGTAGGCTTCCCTGTAAACAAGACCCACAATAAAGTGTTTAATTGGTACAGCTAGCTATTGACACAGGCGAAGCACTAACAGTAAAATATAATTTTACGTCATAGTGTTACACGTCAGCAGCATGGCGTCGTTTCCCTTCTCATTGCTAAATGTTTGCATTTGTTTGACGTCGGAGTCGTTTCCTGTATCGAGGGTTTTAAAAGAAGACATGTTTTTGGACACATTGATGGATCCGCCGAGGCAGCGCAGCAAAATTAGGCGATGAGGTATTGGTAAAAAGCTGCATATTCATTCTCTCTTTAGCCTTCTCTCCCCCACACACATTTCAGTCTATTCATGTCTCACACAGCCCCTTCGCCACGCGCTCGCCCTAATTTGTTCTGCTGCCCATGTGCAGTGTGAAAAGGCTGTGAGGTTAACGCACTAGAAAATTCCTGGTAAGTAGTCGTATTGCGAGAGCAAGTTTCACTGCTCCCGTTTCACAGCTTCCTTCCATTTACAGACCAATATTCTCAGTATCGCAATCCACAGAAACACAAATATTGACTTTCTAGGAGGCCGCACCACTGATTAACTATAGAACAGCCACTATGAAGCTTTGTTACAAATATGAAGCATAAGGCAGGCGGCTGTGGCCACCGTGATTAATGCTGGTCACAGCGGCCTTGCAGTGCAAAATGGCAGTCCCTTCTGTGCCCCACGTGCAAGCAGATAGCACAAGGCAGGGAGCTGTCGAGGGCATCGCCAGCATTGCAACCGAAGCTGGTATTGTCTAATTGCATGTTATGTTACGTTCCAGAGCACCGGGGAGCAGACATTTTTCCATTATTATTGCTACAGAGCTATTGGAATTAGCTTAGTTTTTCAGCCTGGTCTGGAGGATTCTGCCTTAGACTGGTATCTGATTTCTGGTTGCTTGCCCTGTAACATTACCAGTGTGAATGTGCTTAACACATGGCTTTTGTGTGTATGTTTGGTCTTATGTGTCCGAGTGGTTAGAGTAGCCGAGGTATTTGCAGTTAGGGAATATTGGTATGTGCATTAGTTGGCTCAGACTATGTAGTGAAGTAATTGTGAGTCTTCTGTCTTCTTTGGGGCGACGGTATCCCTTTACCAGGATAAACTGTGGGGTGTAGATTGTTTATTGATGTGCATGCTGTTGTGAGGTGTTGAATGCTCAACTATGGGAATATCCGTGCTGCTAGGAGAGTAGGCCTTTTGTGAGGTATTTCCTGTAGGCATGTCTCATCTCTTCTTAAGCTGGTCAAATAAAGACACAGGAGGTAAGTTTTTCTGATATCTGCCCTTTGGGATTGGATAGACCTGTGTAATTTATACAAGTATGTTTCCCTGTCTATACACTCCCATTTGGCTTGAATGAAGAAATTGTGCTTAATCCGTACACTGCTTCCTGAATCTATCCGCCAGCTGGCAGATGCACTTAAAAAATATATAAAAATAACACTGTGAATACTTCAGAGACACTTGAGACTCCCTCCTAAATTTGGACCATAGATTCTTTTGTAACTTAACATCAAACAGTGACTCAGACTTTCCTTTGGACGTTTAATATTAGACATTACAATAAGTGCTTACGGTGGCATCATGAAAGGAACAGCAGGAAAAGACCAGGAAGAATAGCAGCCAAAGTGTATGGCATGTGCCTGCAAGAAAACTCTGCCAAAGGAAAACAAGCTGCCACGAGACTCAGATTTATATCTGGGGCCAGTAAAACATGTTGTTCCACACCTGTGGCCTTTTCCGTGTAAATATGAACTTACTTGCAACACATTTGTCAAGATAGTTTAAACATCCCCAATAGATGGACTGGGAGAATGGCATTTGTCAGCAGTAAACCTTAAACACTGAGCAGAAATGCTAATTCCTTCTTTGTCATGAAAAAAATATTCTCCAATATCCGCACAAGTTCATATTCACATCACAGACTGTTCTCAAAGCAGCAAGTATTTCAAGGAGCACACGGCACAATGCAAAGAAACTCCTAGACTATGCAGAGAGCTGCTAGCCAGGGAAAGGGGCAGCAGAGTTACATTGACAGGCTCTGACACGGATTAGCAAAGGACATATGAAGCAAGAACATGCGAGTTACACAAAGAGAATCTGTACACCACATTTATAGAGGAAACAGTGCAGCAATGACAGCTACAGCAATACACAGCATTTCTTTCAAGAATGTATGACCAGTGGGATTCTGCAACAGGAACACAAGCATGCGAGGCTTGGGAATATTGGGCACCGAGAAGGCTGAGGACAAGCCCAGTCTTGACATGGTGGAGGGGAACAACAGAATGGCAAATATGGTCTATACTGTATAGAAATAATGATGTTCATGGTAACTGTTTAATGAGAGAGGGAGCGCTGCAAATATATGAGGCAGGTTGTTTCAAAGCCAAGATGCCTCTACTGTAAATCGCTTACTACCTCTGCTTTTGATTCCGATTCATTCTAGTTGTGAACAATTGGTTGTTTTGTGTGACTTGGAGTGGGTGATAGTTGGTATTTTTGTATATTTTGGTGGAGGTATTTGGGGTCAGTTGCTTACAGGCATTTGTAGATGAGGCAAAGCACTTTTATTGACATGGGGAGCTGGCACAGGCTTTTTAGTTTAGTTTTTTAGATTTTTAGGTTTGCGCTGTGCTTGCAAAATCTATTGTATGAAAAAACATCTTAAAGGGAGCTTAGAGCCTACTTGTTACTTACCTTCACTTACAGTTGCCTGGCTCCCAAAAGGTGCCCATGCCACTCTCATTTCCTTGCTTCCTATTGGTCAGCGTCTCTTCCTTACCTTCGTCTTCCTCCTGGGCTTTGAGTCTGCTTCGAGTATTCATCCTGCGTGGAGCCTGGACCAAGCACTGCTTTCAGGGGCCAGTGCTCCTCCACTACAGGCTTTTGCAGGCACTCCTTTTTCCCTCAAACTCCTGCTGTCCATTTTGTTACCACTTGCCTTCCTCCCTCGTGTTGCTTAACCCCCACCCCGTGTCGCTGTACTGCACTATAAAGCTGTTCACAGTGACAAGAGAATGTGCTTATACAGTAAAACATGACATTTCAATAAAACTTCGTCACTGAGCCAAGTTGGCATTTTGAGGTAAAGCCCTATTCTCTGGTAAAGTGTTATCCTCCTTGTTCTGTAATTTGCTCATTTGCTTGTGACTCACCCACTGAGCCGCCTCGCCACGGGTGCAATGTTCATTGCGTTTTTTCCCTGCCCTACAGTGATAGCTGAGCCTGGAGTGAGTTCTATAAATTGTACTTATCAGCATTTTCATATATAGATTCATTAGCACTTTACTGTCAGCATGACATTTTTTTCTAAAGGAGCTATGGAGTGAAGGCCAAATAACAGCAGGCTCAAGGGTTCCCAAGCAATGTCTGCCATTTACTGTAGGTACACCATAACCTGGGCGCAAGCCGAATGCCCTTCAAATAATAACTGCGATAGCTTTTGTGGCATTAATGATGCGTGTAGACCAAAAACACAAAAAAACAAAAAAACGCTATGACGTGGTCAATGCAGGCCACATCATAGTGCTTTTTTTACTTTAATCCATGCTGTACATCATGTAAAAAAATATTGACAAAGCCAATAGATTTGCCATAGGCGAAACCTATTGGCTTTGCCAATGCTTGTTAGTTGAGGTGTCACAGATAGATGCTTTTTAGCCCCATGCTTAGGTGGCCAGCTACACTGTCAGCTGAAAGTAGTCTTTAGACCTGATATATTCAGAAACAAGTACATAAAGCATTGCGGTTGACCAACCCTCCTACATGTTTTTATGAGGAAATGGTTTTATGAGGAAATGTAGGGAAGGGCATTTTGAGGAGTTACAGACAGCAGAATATGGTTTTTACTACAGCTGTGACAATTTTAGGCTTACGTCAGCATCCTAAGTGACTCCCAGGTTTCTCACCTGGATTTGACGGGTGCCGTGTTTAGCTGATGCAAGTGTGGGGAGGGGATTAATAGAGTTTAATTGCTTGGGAGGATGTCGACGGCTTAGCATTACAATTTAGTTTTATACCCATTCAGCTGTCATGTCCCATCCGGTCTCAGTTGTTAGCAGAGCAGTGGCTACAGCTGTGCATTGGTCTCTGTCTCGTAAAACCCCTATGTGTATCTGAGTATTTGAAGGTCCAAACGCTGTGCATCCGAATGAGCTATTCATTGAGATACCTACATTGATATTAATGCACTATTTTGTTCTGCTAGGCTATTTCCTAACAGAAAGAGTTGCCTCCAATAGGTTGTCGAGACTGAAAATAGAAAATCCGAAACTGAAGACAGGTGTAGAACTTGACTAGAATGTGCTGAATAAATGGGGCATCCATTTTAATAAAATAGGTGTAATTTAGTACACCAGTGATGTTACTCCTGTGGAAGTTTCACCACAGTAATACAGAGGGGTCAGAAAAGGTGATGGTGTAGCAGGAGTGAATGTAACTCTTGTGTCCTTTCCAGTCACCAGGAGCCACTTAGACAGCCCAAGTGCTATGATGTCTTTATTGTGGCGCTTCAAATGTAATTCGTGGCCTACTGTGATACTGCAACCCAAGTGTCCGATGCTGCAAAAGGAATGATGTGGAGATGACAGCAGAAGTCCAGATCTCTAGAAACTGCACTAACAAGTACGAGAAACGCAATATAGAAATACTTAGCATGTGGGCATATGAATATTTTAAATAAAGTTTTTGTTAATGCATGAGAGAGATTGCAGAGGTGGGGAGGGCGTATTTCAAGCCAACACATATATATTTTTAAAAAGTAATTTCTTGAGTAATTGACCATTTTGAAGCACTGTTTGGCTGCTGAAAGTCGGACCTGAAATGAGACTGTACAACAACAGGGACCTAGAGTTCTTCAAAAGGCATTCCTCTACCTGCAAGTTTTTATGGAGAGTAACCACAGTTGCTTGTATGATTTATTACTTCAAATTACATTTCTCATAATTTTGTAGAGCATCCTATTTAAATGCCGTTATTAAGTCAACAATCACACAGTGTTGAAGAGAAATCAATGCTATTTCATCCAAACTCACTGAGACCAGCTTGGCCTAACTGCTCAGACAGCCAGCATCACCTGTAAATACTTAAAACATAATGGGGGTTATTCTAACTTTGGAGGAGTGTTAATCCGTCCCAAAAGTGACGGTAAAGTGACGGATATACCACCAGCCGTATTACGAGTTCCATAGGATATAATGGACTCGTAATACGGCTGGTGGTAAATCCGTCACTTTTCCGTCACTTTTGGTACGGATTAACACCTCCTCCAAAGTTAGAATAACCCCCAATATTCCTAGACGGAATCTAATAATTCCAGAAATGCAACAGAATGAAACATCAATAGAAGTTCTACTCATGACACAGCAGCCATGTGTATGCTTATCATTGTGATGAACGTATTAGCTTAATCTTTATCTTAACCCTAATATTTTAATCACATTTCATTTATTTAATTATTTGGCCCTACGAATCTGTCCTTTTCCTAGTGCTAATCCTCACCATTAAATTCTTAAAATACTGGATGCTGAGGACGTTTGAGCCCTTTTCTTGATTGCCCTTGGAAAGGACAACTTATTCCATTAGCCTGGCTGCAAGTGTGGACACGCCACTACCGCCTAGGTGGTGTGGACACTCAACCATGTGCTGAGTGTAGCGTCCAACATGCTGCCAGAGAGCACGAGCAGCACGCATCCTTCTCTTGACATGCCAAAATTCTGGCAAGCGCGCAGCACAATTCTCGACACAGATGTAACATAAAAAAGCATAACAAATTTGTATTCAATTTATTTTTTACACATCCTAACTAGACCACAATTTCTAACCGTTTAATTTGTCTATATTAATTTTATTTTTTTGTTCTTGGCAGAACGTTATTAACTTTTACCCTAGCATTAATATATTTACATTCACTTTCAATTATTATTTCTAAAACTAAATGTTATAGTAACCCTACCCCTTACTGTATGCAATTTTGTTTACTTGAATAAACATCCTTAATCATTTTATGTGTATGTTAATAGCAATAGGTAATTAATAACTCATTGAAAAAGAATACTACATAGCCAGCTAATGAACAACAAATTAATATATTTCAGGGCTAACCTCATCAGTATCCCCTACCTTGCCTATATTTGTTTTAAATACGTATCAATTAAAAAGAATACGTACAAATAATATTGTAAAATCTTTAATAAATAATATCTACCTTTTTTATATTTATTTTTTATATAAAAAATATTTATGGAATATGTTTTGATTATATTTAATTAAATTAATGTCTCTCAATTTTCTTATACTTATATCTGACAATGTATTAGTTAAGATCGATGGCGAGACTGTGGATGCCGAGGTCACTTAACAATGTTATGGGAGCATATCCTAAAAAAAAGAGCGACCTGTATGACACTCCTGGTAAACGTTTTAGTAGATCATTCTGGCTGCAAGCACAAACATTTAATCCTTTGAAATAACCACTAATTAAAGCCTGGGTGGTGTCTCATCACCTGTTATGCAGAGCATGACAAAACGAGGGTCAATGCATTAGCCACAGTACAACATAGCAAAAAAAACACTCATGCCTATGGTGATGCATGACTTGCCAATTTGGTGATGCATGACCGCCATGTTGGCGGTCTTACAGACTGTCGTATTATGAGTTATACAGGCAGGGCCACTAACAGCCAAACAAAAAAGGCAGACTGCCAGTGGGGCAGAGGGCCAGAAATAGACGGTTCAAACTCCAGCACTGGCACACAGCGATCAACCACTGACCGTATTACAGGTTCAGCAGCTGCTTGACTTAAATGGACTTGGCACACTTCACAAATGGCAGGTCAATACAACCTATAGCATGGGTGCCTGTCACAATAGGATAACCAGCAAATCAACTATGTACATGGGCTTTGCAAAATGTCACTGTAAACCTTTGGAGGTAGATGTCACAATACAATCTGTAACATTGTATCTTTCATATCAACAGGCCGAGCTGCCATTAGGCACACAGAGGCCATAGATGAGACTGCCACTACCCTCATGGATGAAGCCCTCAGTGAGGAAGACACTCCTGCACGTTTGGATGTGGAGGACGGTTCAAGTCCCTCTGGACAACCTAGTCAGACACCAAAAGTGAGTCTTACTGTGGCCACATCAACACCTCCCGGCCCAGTTGCCTCAACATCGCAGGCACCCATTTGCTCCCCAACCTGTGCCAACCGTCTTGTGCCTGCCATTCCAGGATCCTGAGTTGCAGCACAACACCTTGGACAATGATGGTCCTGGAACCAGTAGTAGGGGGGCACCCTGTGGCAAGGGCACAGGCCCGTGGGGGTAGGGTGCGTGGGGGGCATGTTGTGGGCTAGCAGGGTGAGGCCACTGGGGATGCCAGAACACCATCAGCCAGGTCTTGGGGCTCTATCAGGAGTCCCAAGGGGTGATGGGCCTGGTACTTGCAGAACTCTGGGAGATCAAGCAGCTGCAGAAGGACATCCATAGGGATATGCTTCAACAGTAGGCTGCCACCAATACTAACCTGGCCTCCCTAACAGGGGTGTTGAGGGACAATAACAGTACCCTGATCAGGGATCGTCATCAACAATCTACACCCTTCTTTTGGTGCAACACTGCCAGGCCCTTCATTGGTGCCAGCCACTGAAAGGGAGGGCGTGTCTGGGGAATAGCCCACCACAGACACCCCTGCCTCTGAAGCAGCAGATCACCCCCTATGCAAGCGGAGACATTCAGCAAAGAATCCAGGAGGTGCAGATGGCAAGACACCCACCACTGCCAGCAAGTGACCTCTTCCTAAATAAACTCCTTTGTGTGCCACATATTCACTCTGTTGACTGTTTTCAACCACCTTCCATTTCTTATGGGGGGAATACACTGGACTTTGGACTGACAATTGTGTGGCATCCACTCCAATGATTTCATCCACCATGACTGAACCCTTCACTGTTTTTGTTTCAACCATGCTCCAGATCACTTTTAAAACACATTTTTTCAATAAATCCACCTATCACAAAGTCATTGTCTGCTTGCTTTTGTTCCACATTTTGCTATGTAGAGGTGTAATACCATGTGAAGTAAATGAGGAAGACACAAGATACTAATGCAAGGATGTGTATGTAACAGGTACAGTGTCCTGCTAGCTATGGATTACTAGCAACACTAACCAACACATTGCTACAAGTGTCTGGCCACACCAAACATTTTATTACAGTGTACAGCACATAGGCTGTCCATATGCCTGGACTGCCATAGCCAAGAATGGCTGACTCATATTTTGTCACGGTAGATAGCCCAAAGTACAGCCAACCAGACCACATAAGAAGGGGCCTTATCAGACATAGTCCTGTAGAATCGGCAAACAGAGAAGTGGGTGGAGTCACCAGGTTGAGCCTTATCACATACCAAATCAAAGAAATCCAACATCACATAAACCAAGGTACAGACAGAGGGCAGTAAAACAGTCCCATCATAATTTAATGACCATGCACCTGGTGGTATGACACAAACATTTGTCAATGTTGTGGCACAGGCACTGTGACCAGCAATGATGAAACACATCAGCTACATGCAGGTCATACAAGAAGAGTGTTTAGTCTATGTGAAGGGTGAATGCCTGGCTTGCACTTGATGACAACATATTTTATGCCCACATGATCACACACATGATGCAATCGGCCCAATACAGCACAAAAAAACAAAAAACAAATATACTGTTCACTTCAGACCTTCCACCCAAACACTGTTCAAGCTGCCTGACCTACATTACCTGGAACAATCCATGTCCACTTCATGTGTCGGAACAGCATTAGATTCCTACCAATGTCAGAACTCTGAAATGCCCATATCAGGATGTCATGGTGAAGGTACCTGGACAAAGACAAAACAATGAGTATGGACTTGAGAACATATCTATTACACACATCACATAGCAAGCATATGGAAGGAAATTACATTCCAATGAGACAGTACATTTTGGCTGAATATTGCAGAGCATTAACTTCCCAGTGTTTTGTCAAAACACTCTAATCCACACGTTCTGAAAAATACAGTTCTTCGTACAGTCACAGACATTACATCACATGACATACTTACACTCAAGAAAAGTAGCTATTGATGAGATCTTATCGCAAGTCAGCTCCTTCTTCTTCACCACAGTCATCCTACTTAGCATTTCAGGAGGCTCACCTGGTGGCACTGCAGGCTCCCCCTCCTCTGGGACGTATGGGATATTTCTCCACAGGGCAATGTTGTGGAGCATGCAGCATACCACAGTGATCTGACACACTTTTCCGGGTGAGTAAAGGAGGGCTCCACCAGTGAAGTCCAAACACCTAAATCTGGCCTTCAGGAGCCAAAAACCCTGCTCCACTACCCACCTTGTTATTCCATGGGCCTCATTGAAGAAGACTTTCCCTGGCGTAGTTGAATTCCTTAGTGGCCTCAACAACCAAGGACGGTTAGGATATGCAGAGTCTCTTGTTAAGGAATAGGACATATGTGCAATGGGTCCCTCTTATCAGAATTGTGGCACCAAACATTGTGCACTCACAAACAGGACAGATGTGACTTACCAACCAGCCAGGCCCTCTCTGGATTCAGTTGTGACATCAGCTGGGGGATAGTGCTATTCCGCATAATGTATGAATCATGGACTGAACACAGGTAAAAAGCACAGATCTGTGATTTGTAGAGATCCTCCAAACATACAACTTGGACATTGATGGAATGGAAGTTCTTTCTGCTGCAGTATACTTGTTCATTGGCATGCAGTGGGACCAAACCAAAATGTGTGCCATCAATGCCCCCCGCCCTCCTCATGTGGGATGAGTGGAAAACCATAAAAGTCAGCCTTCACATGGGCTAAACCCTCCCGTCGGGGAAACTGGATTTAGCTGTCAATGTGTTTCAACACTGCTGAGAGGAAATCCTTCAACACCAAACTGAACATAGGTTGTGACATACCAGCAGCTAGGGCCACTGTATGTTGGGAGGACCCTGTGGCTAGGAAGTGCAACAATGACATGACTTGTACAATGGATGGTATGCTGGTTGGATAGCTAATAACTGCCATCAGATCTGGCTCCAACTGATGACATAAGCCCACTACTGTTTGCCGATTCAGATGGTAAAAGAGGATTATGTGGCATTCTTCCATGGTCTGTAGGTCTGGCAGTGGATGGTAGACACGTGGTTGTTGCATCCTCCCTCTCCCTAGGTACCAATATATGACAAGAAATAAAATCTGACATTAGTCACGTTGTCCCCAGCTACATACATGATGCATGTCAATGATAACATGTGACAAAACAATTAAGAAGGGATGGGCCTGACAAACAGTACACATCACAGCTGCTAACAACACAAGGGTGACATGTGTAGACATCATGTATCTGGACCTAAAGTAAAAATGTGCATCACAAATGCCCCTTGGAATGTGACTGGATGTCCTAACTGCACAAATGGCCTTTGATGGGGTGGACTATGACCCACTGTACATTGCCATCTATGCCCTGAAACATACTACATTGGTGGTTGAATTGTAGGACCTACATGACAAGACAGGATAAGTATGTTTGGGTTCAACATTTTTTTTTTTAGGTGTCATGCAGTTTGTGAAGCTCAATACTGCATTTCAGGCCTCTAAAATGGTGGCTGCCTGAGCTACTCCACTGGACATTATGAACCGCCCGTGACTGCCGGTGGAAGTTATCATGGCGGTAGGCGGTTGCAGCCGTGGCGGACACAGCCATAGGCTAACATTGTTGCCATTGGCAGCCAATGGCTGTGTCTGCCAATGGTGACAAGCATGCACGTGGAGGACGTGACCGTCATGTTCTGCAGATTCCCTCACTTGACTCCTGACACTGCTGCCAGCAACACCTCCACTACGAACTGCTGTGTACCGCCTGTAAGGTCTGCTCCAAGGGGCAAAGCTTTGTGGGTGATGAGGTCTCCTACTTGTTGACTGGTTATTGTGGTTGCACAACTTCTGCCATGCAATTGTAATTGTCTGAGATCCTGATTTTCCTTTGGGCAGCTGTTGACAGTTCAGATGGCATGCATGCATATGGTATGGCACATATATGGGACACTTAGGTGGAGTTTGTTGCCAGGGACTATTTGACATCATGGTGATGTTTGCTAATCAGCATCTGCACCGGCAAGCAAAGGAGACGGGGCACAGCCAAGTGGGGAAGCATCTGGGCATGGGACCTCAGGTCAAGACACAAATGCCAGAGGGGGACCCAGTGGCCCAGAAGGGCGAGGGGAGTGCCACTGGGGAGACCGGAACATCATCCTCATCATCATCCTCAGACTCCTCCTCCATTGGACACTCCCCAGTGGTGGCGGACCCATCACTGCATCACCCAGTACCCTCCTTGTTTGCCACCCCCCATTCTATCCCTGCCCTCCCTGTTGCTCCCCACCTAGTTGGCAGGGTCTGCTCACCCAAAAGGGTGGGTGTTTCCTTCGCCGCACGCACCTCTGCTCCAGCCCCTGTTAACCCTACTGCTCTCAGTGAGAAGGCTACTGGCCTCTTCAGAAGTATCTCTGTGGGTTAGTCAGCCATTGTGAATGCCATCCAGGGATTGGTCACCCAACTGCAACAAACCAATACATTCCTGGAAGGCATTCATGGTGCAATGGCTGGCCTACAGAGATCTTTCCAGGCTCTGGTCTCCACACTGACGGCAGCCAGTCCCCCCCACCTTCCGTTCCCCCTCCAACTCCCTCTTCCCAGTCCAGATGCCCACATCTCCTACCTATCCAAAGCACACAGACAGATCAGCACTCATCCGCCTCAACATCCAAGAGCAGCACACACAAAAACAAGCACCACAAAACACACCGACACGCAAGCAAACAACATCCACCCACAGACACAACAGCCACTACTTCCCTGGACACCTGCAGCATCACACACACGACATCAAGCATACCCACAGGTACCACACCAGCAGTCACTGACACACCCACCACACCCCTCTTACCCGCAGACACCACCCCAGCAGACCCCCAGACATCCACCACAAGCACCACACCCACAGACACCACAACTACGGGGACACAGCCATCACCACATCCAGCCAACCTGCACTCACCACTCTAACAGCCACACACACAACCACCACTCCCTCCCCAGCACCTACACTTCTCATACCATCAAGACTCACAAACGCACCCACTCGCCCAGCCACTCAACAGACACCCACCGCACACAAGCATACCTCCCATAAGCACACAGACACAGCATACAACCACCCCCTCAACCCACAAATCCCGAAATCCTGACCCTCTTCTGATAACTGTCCCAGTGTCCCTAAGAAACTTTTTTGTTAGACCTTGACTTTACCCCTGTTCCCTCCACCCCATCCCGAACCCAAGAGGCCCCCACCCAGCTCACAGCTCCTCCCTTCCATCTTAAAGGCCTCCACAGCCCCCACCTGCAAGCACCCATACTTCTCCCTCCCAAGAAGAAGCCCCCCCCCAAGCCCCTCTCCCAAATCCGACCCTCCTCCCATGGCAGTTGGGAGTCAAATTTAGGCACAACACTGTGCTACTTTTGGACTATATATATACATATGGACTGGCCAATGGCCTTAGGACTTTAAAGTATCTCAAGGTTAATAAACCCAACAGTTGTTTTTTGGGTATACATTTGTCCTGCAATTCCTTTTCTACCTTCATGTTGTTCCTGAGTGACTTGTGTTGAGTGGCTACAGTTGTGTGTGATTGAGCCCACTTCCTGTGCAATTTGCTGTTGTTTGCAGTATCTGACTTTGTAGGTAGTGCTGGTGTCCCCCAGGTGAAAGGTATATGTTGAGTGTATGGATATGTGGGTGCAAATGCAATTTTGGTGTCATGGCTTTATGTACTGTTTGTTATGGTAAGTATTTCATCTTGTGTTGTCCAATGTGAGCATGTATGGTGTTAGAAGTGTCCCCTGATATGGCTATGGATTCATCTGATCTGTGTCAGCTTGAGTTTTGTTTGTGCAGACATGGAGTGTGTTCAGTTGTGCTAGCTTTGTTTGCGTTTGACTGTGCGTTTGTCCATTTATCTGTGTGTCCCTTGCAGTTAGTTCCTGTAGAGGTATATCCCATGCAGTTTGAGTTGTAAGTGCTTTGTTTACTTGGTCTTCCACATTGTGCAGATAGGCATGTCATTTGGGTCTAGTATTGTTTGCCCCTGAGACACACGTAAGGCCATTTCCTGTGCACATGTTGTTTTAGGGGTGTGTGCAAAGTGATGTGTCTCAGTGTAGCCTCCTTTCTTGAGTGCTCCTGATGCCCCCATTCCTATTGTGCAGGTATTGCGTGCATAGAGATCTTTGTCTATTTGTCTTTCTGTCTATTGTGCATGCCATTGTCCTTCCATTGTGCTGTGATGTGTGACATGTGTGTGTCCATTGCAGGACTGTTTACTGGGAGTGTTGTTTGTGTTCCATGCCACATCGATAAATATGTGTATTGTATGTGATGACAGTCCCTGGCCTGTGTGGAATGTGAGTGTGTGAGTTGTGTTTATAGACGTGATATATGTGTGTTGTTGGTGACGTATGAGACACTGTTGTGTAGCCTCCACTGTCCCTGTGCCTGAGATGTGAGGCTCGTGTTTTCATGTAGTGTTGCTGTGCAGTGTGAGTTAGTGAGCTGCCCAAAGAAGGCGTATTGTGACTGTGAATGTGTCTGTCTTCATGTATGATTTGGACTGTGTACAGGATCAGACATGTACTTGATGCTGTGGCATGACCCCCATATGATGTGGACGATGGCGTACGATCTGTTTTTAAGGCTTATGATACAGGTAGTTCTGTGTACTAACGGTCGGTGGCATTGATTTTGTGCTCCTTCGATGACCAGCAGCAGCGGCAGGGCCTGCGTGATGAGCTCCATGGCAGCAGCAGACGTGAGGCTGTCTGCAGGTGAATATCTCCCTTCATACTGTCCATTTCCACCTGCTGAGACGTGGTGGTTGCACCGCCATGGTCACATTGGCAGTGTGCAACCTCATAATGTGCCTAGCGGAAACAAAGTCTCCCCCGCCTTTTTGTGCAATCTGTGCTGCCTAGCAGTGCTGGTGGAAGCGCTTCGGTCTTTGATCCATAAACCAGCTTGACTCATAATACGTTGCTACCCCAACGGAAGTCCGACCACCACCGCCGCCGCCATGGCAGTCAAGGGACCACCAAACTTGTAATGAGGCCCTAAGTGTGAACCAGAGGTTCAGCACCAACAGTGTATCCACGACAAGGCTGCTGAGGAATTTGGTTGGATCTGTTAAGTTTGTCCTGATTATTCACAGCAAGAGATCAAAGATGGTGCTCGCTTTGTCACAAGCCAACACAATTATGAAGTATTGAGCGGTTGGATTCCCCATATGGTAAATTCCGATTTTTCATGCATCAGAGATGGGGAGTCTAGGAACAAAGGGCCTGCTGCACGTTTCTTGAGTCTATAGTGGTGAAATTTGTGCCACTAAGGAATGCAAGGTGCAAAGAGTCTGTGCTTCTTGAGACTGCAAAGACAGTGCTGGATTAATAAGTCCCTTTTGCTACCCTGCTGAATGAACATAAGTAATACAGAGTGTCCCGTGACTCTGTGTGACATTTGTCGGGATGCTGCAGCATATATCGCCTGACCTACCCGAAAAAACTCCTGGATCCATCCAACCTGTGAAAAAGCTTTCTATGTCTGGCAGCATGAATCGGTTTCACATGCAGAATGTGAATTACAGAACAGCAGGTGAACTCATATTAGAGGCCAAGAGTTCCCAGTGGTTGGCATATGTGACCTGGCACCTTCCTAGTGTCGATCCTCGCAGTCAGAACAAGGGAAAACCAACGAAAAACCTATTAGCACAAAGCAGCGATATTAAATAGCCATCTCCAGCTAATGATACCTCGCCTCCTCTGAACAGATTAGTATTACTTTGAGGTTAACAATATTCTAGGATGGACGCGCTAGTCTTACACCAACTCCAAGAACTTCACCAAGATAGCTTTAGTGACCGCAGTGACCTTGCCAATGAATTTACCTCAAGCTGTGTGGTGCAGTATTTAGCAAACAATGCTTTTGCTTCAGGGAGGCTTGTTACTTCTAGAACAAGCCCTAGTAATGCTTAAAGTGAGACAATATTATACAGGCTGCTTTTTTAAAGAGAGAGCAGCTGAAATATCCACGGCAGCTCTGACATGTCTGGCGGGTTGTGCTCCAACAGACCATCCATCGGCAGTGTGAAAGCGTAATGTGCACTTCCAACAAATGCGCCAGCACTTGCCTGTCTCTCATGGATGAATATTGGCACCTGCACAAGAGGGCTTAGCTTGACGTCCTTGGATTACGATGCAACATGCTTGAATCAATCAAAGGAGCATTACTTCAGCATTAAAGGACATTTATCATTTGACGGAGGAAAATACAAACTGTTAATCGCGCCTTTGGTCATACAACCTAAAAATACCAAACCTGCATCAGTGCATCTATCCGCAAAAATTGTAACAAATGTGCAGATGTGCTGCTAATTATGAATACTTACTTTATTAATAATATGATCACATGCAAACATTTATTTTTATTTTTATGGATTGCATTTATGAGTAATTAAAGTGAAGTTGGACATTTTGGGAGTGCCGAAACTAGTGCTAATTTGAGCCGGTGGTTTCGGCGCTTAATTGCCAAAACCGGAACTTGACAGCTGCCACATGGTGGTGCTGTTTTTTGTAATTTCAAGATGAGCAGAACAACAGTTGTTTTCTACCTCAATATACATTTTAAACAACTAATACCTGCCACCCAAGCCATTCTTATAGCTTTTGAGGCCTCAAACAGTATGAATTGTCACACTTGTAGCAGTGTGATGGTCGGGAGTCGTGTAGATACTGCTATCTGCAGCGCCGACAGTGACAATATGTGGTGCAAGCGGTGGTGGCCTCCTGATGAGGGCCCTGGGTATTATTTGTTTTTTACACATTAAGAACTGTCCAAACTCTGTTTCGAAAGACCAGGTCTGTGACACAGTGAAGTGGCAACTATGTGGGACGATGCATAAACTCTTCACAAACCTGCTGGAAATTATTTTCAAATAGGTGTAAACTTGGGGGAGGGGTCTATTGACTATCAAGGGCAGACAGACCAATTCAGTCTTCATAATTTTGCAAAGCATAGCAATGAAGAATATATATATATATATATATATATATATATATAATGACTGCCATAAATATTTTGTTGAGGATCTAAAAGACAAAACATCACTGCTGCCTTTACACCCATATTCAGCTTAGGACGCACACCTCTAAAACTACAAATAGCTCCTGGGAAATAATGCTGATTACCATTGGACCACCAAAACGGCACTGCTGAATTATTTATTTACATGGAGCATGGTGCAGTTCACTGCCACCTAAGCAGAATTCTTCAATGCAGAGCCCTTCTTCAGACCTTCTTTAGCATTTTTGTCCATGTGGCTAAAAGGAGGCCTGCCATTTGGCCATTAGAGAACGCTTCCGGGCCATCTAGAGATGCAGGTCACACTTCATGCCTGCCTCCAGGTAGATACAGACAGAACTTCCCTTTTCTGTTCCTTCACCAGATCAAGTTATGTTCTGAAGAGCTTGTGGCTCAAGGCCAGTTTTATAATTCATGCCTGCCAGTGATTAATGATATCTTATAACTCAATAGCAAAGTAATTCCTACAGCCCAGCTTGCCTCCTGATTCAGCTGTTCCTGTTTGCTTTCCAGTAAACTATATCAGAGTGCCCTGTTTGGGGGTCTTTTAATCACAAACAAGCTTTCTTCATAGGAAATCCTCACAGTGCCTATGCAGAGTGAAAATCCCACAGTGCCTAATCAGTGTAAGTAGTGCACGGCAGCTAGTCGATGCAGGGACATACTATTTTAATACATATCATTTTCAACTTTTATATACTGAGCGTCCAGCCTTGCGTTGTGTATTGTTCACATTTTGGGGGTGACTTAGCTAATGTGTTTTACACTACAGAACGTCTGGCCACCATAATACCTCTATAGCCAGCCTTTTGCAGTCATCGAGCAGGTGGTGTAAGGGTACACTGCAGCCCACAGGTGACATTTAAGTTTAATGCCACTGTTATCTTTCCTGTGCCAAGTTACTGTTCCTTATTCAAAAATTAAATCACTCATTGTACGCCATGTTTCCACGTCAAACTACATGTACCGGGAGACTGAATAACAATGCACCAAGTCAAAATACCTGCAAGCCTAGTAAAGAAAATCAAATCCTGACCTCACTCAAAATGACACACATTCTTATACTTATGAAAAACAAAAATATGAAAAATGTAAATACATTTTAAGCAATCTCCCATTTCTGTTATGTATACGGTGGTGTACTATATGTTTGACAAGTTGTGTGAAATCAGTCATACAAACCAAATCCTATTGAAAATGACACCTTTTATAATTAAATTTTTTGAGTGGCTAAAAAAAATCTGATTTTTTTTTTTAGGTATTTTTTAATTGCCATGTCCCTTACTGATATTCAGTTCAAAAGGCATTACACTTTTGGTTTTAACACTGATAGCACTCAATGGGCACAACGTTTTTTTGGCAGGAACGGAGTTTTTTTTATAGTTTAGCAACTGTTCTTCAGCATAGTATCTATTCCAAATGTATTTTCTCTTTTTTTGAGAGAAAATTAGAACATTATTGAGTATAACAAAGTTCTGGTCCAGGATACGTCGGTTATTAGCTGTAGGGAGCACCGCATCTATTCCATTAGTAAAATGTCCAAAGGTATTTAATTTCGAATTTTTAAAGACTATATTCAAAACCCCCTACTAGAAATGATCATCTTCCTGTGCACTTTGTGAAAGAAAACGAGTTCTAAAAGGGTGAAACAATCAGCAACCAGGTTGTCATTCCCCATTGTTTTGGGGCCTGAAAATGTTAGACTGTGCAACAGTTGTGTTGTACAATATAGTCCTAAATTTAGGGCCTCCAATGCCAGGTCCTCTGTATAACAACTGGAGTGTTAGTATGAACTGGTGTGTTTCCTATCTCAACTATAACATTCGGGCAGTTACCAACTATAAATATGTAAGATCCTGAATCGTGTATAGAATAAATATCACCATAGGCGAGGGTGTTGTTTTTTTACTATGTACTGTGGCTAATGCAATAATACTGGGGTACACTTGATTGGATACAAACTCCACTGCCCTTGCTTTCTGGATCTGTTCCAGATCCCTCGGTATTGGGGCACTCTGCCTAAATGACTGGTATTGAGATGATCATTCCAATCAATTTCAGATATAGAGACATTCAGCGAATAAGCAGATGTTTGTAGGGAATCCTCAGGAGGCTGCAGTGAAAAGGTGTGGGTCAAAAACCTCAATGCATTCACAGATTATCAAACACGTCTTTTTTGTTTCAATTAAAATGTCTTCAAAAGTTATTTTCTGTCCTGCCTTGCTTTTGTATGCCTGATAACCAATAAGCATGCCATTTGTTCTATAGTAATGTTCATGGGCTTTGAGGTTAGTGCTCTAGTGCCAACAGAATAATTCGAACTTGCAGAATTAAAAAACAGAAAAAATATATTATTAATTATTACTGGATCCCCCATCGAGTAACCTGGGGTAGTTCATTATAATTACAAATACATCTTGACTTGTGCAAAAAAACACTAAAGTCAGAATGTGACTTTGTGTTATATTGCTTCAAAAGAAGAAAATGACCTGTTAAGAAGAATATAATAAGCTAGTGTATTTTGCCTACCAATTTTGCTATTAGGATAAAAGACCCTGCTGGTGACATGTCAAAGTGGTGGGGCATAAGCGTTGATGTTGAGTTTTATGTAATAAGCGAGGGAGACGGGCAGACATAATAGGAGTTTGGATGGGTTCTATCCCCAATAAAGTTTTGTAAAAAAGGGAGGGGGTGCCACATTTTGTGAAAAAAAACCAGAGGGTTTATAAAGCAATTCTGATAATAATGGTACTGGTGAACTAAGAGGCAAGTCAGGGGTCATGTGTAAGCATCCTACATGTGGCCTAGATCCGTATTATAGCTGGAGCAACATTATAGGCTAGTAAATCAAACACAAGAGGTTTTTGTACAGTGGACATCCTGAAGTCATGTGTTTGAAGGTACTCTCTTATGGGATAATGAACATAAAGGAGATTCAGTGAAATAAACTATTTGCCTAGGATCATGCAATTTGGGCAAGTAAGATAACTGGGATTGATCACAGATTTTCCAGTTTCAGACTGCAATTCGGCTACTAAATGGCTATATCTTTCTGACATCCAAGGTTAATGCTTTGTCTGTATTTCTTGGAGGATGAGATTAAAGTGCATATGATAGGCAGAATCCATGTTTTATTTTGAGCAGTTTTACATAGTTCGAGCAATGCCCAAGGACATAAGAGCTTTTCACAAGAGACAGACTGCAAAACACATTTATTTTGCCACAGTTAGTTTTGTATTCACAGGATGATAGCCGAGGTTGGGACTTGAACCCATTTTCCCATAATGCATGGTCACCAGCTATAGCTGTGAAGCTGTATCGCCTACTGCGAAAGCTCAGCTTGTTGTGGGCTTTAGGTTCCAGGAGGACCTTGAACTGAGAGAGAGCCAGGCATATTGCTGGCGCTTTCAGTGCCTGACCCACCTCTACTATTGCAATATCACAATGTCCAAGTGTGATCTAGAAGGTTTAATCTGTAAGATGTAGATAAGTTACAGGTTTTAAACAAGCCACCACAACATATTGGTAGAATCTCAACATAAACATTTCACATGACATCACAGATATTAACATCATGACCACAAGAGAACATCCTATTTCCAAAAATAATTTAACAACAGTAAAGTCCATAACTTTACATATCACAAGAAACGTGTAATGCGACAAAAAACAAAGCAACAACTTTATAACAGCACCACGGTCCATATGTATCAACAATAACATAAAATATTACTGCCTGCAAACTTGTATCAACCAAAAGTAGAACCACACACAACAGTGTGGTCAAAATATGCACATCACTAACCCCAAATAGATGAGACAGATGAACAGAACGCAACACTCATGTCACCAGAAATATCCAACACTAATAGACATTGACAACAAAAGCTAAGAGCAAATACTGTATGACACAAGCAGTGCAAGAGGAGCAGCACCTGTGGTGTGGGCCTATCAATATGCAATAACGACGCACACACACAATGTGATTGCTGCCAAGGGGGAAACTGCGTCAGCGCAGCCCCGTCTTTATTTTATACCTTCTATGGCTCTCTACAGCACCCTTCCGCTACAAGGGTCCAGCAGATGGATGGTGATACTGGAATAAAGTTTATGACTGATCTATTTTACAGACAAAATCCTTCAGCTGGCTGTTCAGTGCGGGGTTGGGACGTAGATGATACTTTCCCCTTCGGGTGAGCAAACCCTCATGTCCGTAATCACCAGGCAACCAGTCTTGCGTAGTAGGCACCGCCACAGGGGCACTTCCTGTCTCTTCATCTCTGCTCGGTGATACACCAGTCGATTCGTCTATCTCTCCTTCCTCTTCAGACGGGGCCGAGACTCCCACTTTCCTGAAGTGTGACGTGTTCCTCGTAACCCTCTGTCTGCCTCGGGCCGCCGTTATCATTGCACCTCTAATGCCAATGACCTCCCACACTTCAGGTTCGAACGGTGTTTGGAACTTTCCTCCTGCCCGACGACTCTTCACTACCACCCTATCACCTTCCTGAAAATCCCGTCCTGACCTCGTCAGGGAGCCCAAACATGGCAAATGTCTTTTGAAGTACCGGCCGCACGTTTTCAAATGAAGTAGATGATATGACCTCAACAACGGGAGATTTTGTGTACGAGTCTATAAGGACGACCGTCAGCCACCCATCCGGGAAGCTCCCGAAATCCATGCTCACCTTCGCCCACGGCTTCAGACTGGCAGATTCGCTGATGATTGGGCAACTGGGTGGTTCTCCAGATGTGATGACACATGAGTGACACTTCCCCACCATTTCGTCAACCTGGCTATCCATGCCAGGGAACCGAACTTTGGCGCGCAACCGAGCCTTAGTTTTTGCAGCACCTTGGTGCCCCTGGTGTGCTAAATCTATCACTCAAGTCCACAAGCACAGAGGAAGTACAATTCTCCTTCCACGAAGGACCAGTCCTTCACTGTCCGTGGATAGCTCATTGCGCACCCTCCACATCCCTTGCATCACCATCTTGTTTTCCTGGTTAGATACCTTCGTCTTTTCTAGGAAGTGCTTCCATTTCCTGTGGTTTAACGCCTCCTTGACCTGGTTCAGCACCGCACCACCCTTGGTGGCGTTTACAATGTCTGCTATGACAAGGGCATTGGGACAGGCGGGTTGTACAACCATGCTAATACTTCTGTGCTCTCTTCGTCCTGTTCTTGGTATTCATCCGATGTTTTCGGGGACAGGTGGCGAGATAAGTAATCCGCTGGGTTGTTCACCCCTGGTCGATAGATGACTGTGAACCGGTAGGGTTGGAGCAGGACAGTCCATCATTCGATTCCGGGAGGTGCCAAACGTGGGCTTCGGCAAACAGCGACACTAAAGGCTTATGGTCAGTCGCCACTTGGAACTCGTGCCATTAGATGTACAAATGAAAGTGCTTGCATGCCCATCGGATCGCTAATGCTTCCCACTCAATCTGAGCGTGTCGTGTTTCGACTGCAGATAGCGCCCTGCTGGCATACGCCACCGGAACCCACTCCTGATGGTTTTGCTCCTGAAGAAGAACGGCCCCAAGCCCGTCGGGGCTTGCGTCTATCACCACCTCCGTCCGTTTAAGAGGGTTAAAGTAAGCCATGGTTGACTTGTCCAGGAGTGCTGCTTTGATGTCAGCAAATGCCTTATCCGCAGCCGGGCTCCACTCCCAGCGTGTGTTCCTTTAGTGAGCTGTCGAAGAGGCTCTGCCATTGTGGCAAGCTGTGGTATGAACCTTCCACAATACGTCACCATTCCCAAGAAGCTCCTTACTTCCGTGGGACTTTGGGGAAGTGGGGCATGACGAACGGCCTCAGCTTTGCGCAGATCCACTTGCAGACCATCCTTTGAGAAGATGTAACCAAAGAATTCCACAGACGTTAGATAAAACACACATTTCTTTTTGTGGAGTGTCAGCCCCGCATCCGCTAGTCTTTGCAACGTAGCCCTTAGATGGCAATGGTGTTCATCCCTTGTCCTGGAGTGTATTAGGATGTCATCACTTAAATTGATCACCCCCGGCAGCCCTGACAAGGTCCCTCTGATGGCATTCTGGAACACTTCTGCTGCCGAGGATACCCCGAAGCTCAGCCTCCTGTAGCGTCTGAGCCCCACATGTGTTGAAATAGTGGTGATGTTCCTGCTATCGGGGTCCAGTTCCAGCTGAGGATAACCAGCGTTAAGATCCAGTTTTTAGAACCACTGCGCCCCGTTCAGATCTGCTATGATGTCGTCCATCGTGGGCGTTATGTGTCTTTCTCTCCGGGTGGCCTTGTTGGGTATGTGCATATCAACGCAGATGCGAATGGCTCCGGGTTGCTTGGGTTTCGGCACTATCACCAAAGGCGAAACCCAGGGTGTTGGCCCCTCTACCTTTTTTATGACTCCCTGGTCTTTGAGCAATTGCAGTTCTTTTTCCACCGCTGGTCGCAGATGGAATGGCACACGGCGGTGTCTAAGGGTGACCGGAGTGACACTCGGGTCTATGTGGGGTTTGATGCGTTTCCCTTTTAGCCGTCCAAACCCTTCGAAGAGCTGTGGAAACTCACTTATGAGGCGTTCGACCTGAGAGTCATATACTTGTCGCGCAAAAAATACCAGCTCCAAGTCCTCCGCGGTGTGACATCCCAACAGGGTGCCTCAATCTCCTATTACCACATAAAACTTTGCTTGTGTCGAGCGTTCTCCACTGGTTACTGACACATCCACTGTGGCCTTCAGAGGAAGGGGCTCTCGTCCTCCATAGTTGTATATCTTGGTGGTAGTTGGGGTAAGAGACGGTGTAGGAGTCAACTGTTGGAACAGGGTCTCATCCATTACATTGACTGACGCCCCCGTGTCGATGAGTACTGTTGCTAACGTGCTATTAACCTGTACGTTACTCATGGGAGGCGGTCGCTTCTTCTGTTGCCTCACGCTGGTGAATGAAATTACAAAGATGTCTTCATCCTCATCTTCCTCAAAGATGGGCACTCCGGGGGCTGTATTTTCTCTAGAGTCTTCATTCTCTTTGGTTACGCTCCTGACCTTTGCATCCTTTGCCTTTTGGTCTCATTGCCTATTCCTTTCTGACTTACACACCGTTGCAAAATGATTGCTTTTACCACACCGACTGCATGACTTTCCTTTTGCCGGGCATCCCATTGTTGATTTGGGATCATATCCACAGCTATCGCAGGCACGTTCGCCGGGTCTAGAGGAGTTTGTGCTGCGTCCTGGTGTTTAGCGTGCTTGAATGGCGTCTACTTGCTCTTCTTTCACCTGGGCTGGACGTGTGGGCAAAGCAGCTGCTAACGAATGTCCTCGCACCGCCGCCATGGCATCTGCCCAGACCGCTGATAGTTCGTGAGAGCGTGCAAGGATCAGGATTTCGTCGAGGGAGATACCTTGCTGGCGTAGGATGAGCTTTCTCAGAGCGTTAGACCGGCACCCCTGGATAATCTGGGCTCTAATCTCCTCTTGTTGGTTGAGTCCTACGCACGAGCTTGCTAGCTTTCTCAGTCGCGCGTAGAACATATCCATTGACTCAACACCCGATTGTTGTGCCTGGCGAAGTTTGAATCTTTCATAGTCTGAATTCAACTGGGGGTCAAAGTGTTTGTTTAAGGCTACTACTGCCGCATCAAAGTCAGATTTGTCAAAAGCGTCTGGGAGCGAATCAAATAATTCTTGCAATTCATCCCACCCCATCAGCAACATGAGCAACCTGCGCACCGCTCCATCAGTTCCTCTTGGGGCACAGAAATAGTTGTCTAGACGATTTAACTATAGGCGCCATCTTGGTGCCGCTGTGGCCAGATCAATCAGTTGGCTGAACAGCGGTAATACAGTGATTGAGGAGTGAGTGCTGGTGTTAAGTTGTGCGGGTAGCTGGGGATTTTCTTGTGGTGGTGAACTCATCCTGTCACTCTAAGTGTGCACTTTCTGGTTACTTGTGGCTTTTTGGGTGCAGTTTTTTTTTTCAGGTTTATTTTCTTTTGCTATTTGTCTGTCTATATGCTCCTTTTTTTCTGGGGCACCCCCGGGTTGTTTTACTTTACTCACTGCGGTGTTTTCTTTTCCTTTTCTATTGTACTGTTTTACTTTATTGACTACGGTGTTTTCTCCTCCTTTTCTATTGTACTGTTTGTCTGCGTTTTTTTTTTCCCCAGTCTCTCTAGATTCTTACATCTTTTTTTTTTCCATGCTCCTTTTTTTTCTCTCTCCGGGAGCACCACCGGGTACTTTACTTTGACTTCCGTGAAGGGACACACCCCTTTTCACGTGGTGTGTGCGCATCTGTGCGCACAGGATCGGGCTCACCTCCGGAGGCTAGAGAGCCACGCCTCTTTGGGACGCCGCGTCGAGGTGACGTCACCGGATTCCCCGATGCGCGGCTGGTCCCGGTCAGATGACGGCCGCTGCCATGTGTACATGCCGCAGAACCCCCACGCGGCCCAGCCGGTCGAGGTGAGACGGCGGCGACTACTGCACCTCCGCTTGCCGGTAGTGGTGGGAGACACTCCCTTGAAGTGCCTCGGTCGGCGCGTAGGGAGGGAGGGGGGGAACCCACCACAGGTTCGCTCGTCGTCAGGGTTTATCCTTGCTTATTTGTTTTCTTTCTGTCCCTGCTTCACGATAGCGTGCTCCGGGGCCCGATGCCAGGCCTTGCGGGCGTTCGTACTCCCGCTCGGCGCCAATGTGGTGTGCGCCTATCAATATGCAATAACGACACACACACATGATGTGATTGCTGCCAAGGGGGAAACTGTGTCAGCGCAGCCCCGTCTTTATTTTATACCTTCTGTCCACGCTCTGCCCGGACGCGCAGGACAGGATACAATGTATAGGAGAGTCCGGATGGCTCTCTACAGCACCCACCCTGAAAGTGCCCAAAAATCCAATCATTCACAGGGTAATTACAACTTAACAAGCCTTGTCACCCTCTGAAAGCATAAGGCTTGCAACTACGTGTATGATTGGCTTACTACTTTCACCGTACCTCTGAACACGTCACCCAAAATTAGTAACATGGGCTGCGCAACCACTGCAAATGCTAGCCCACAACCAAACTAAACTGGAAATAATTCAAAGGCTAAAGTGAAACAAGTATTAAATAGCTCAGAAAGTTCAAGTGCAAACCCTGAAACCACCAATAAAGAGAATCCTTCGCAGAAGCACCACTAACATTGAACATCAAACCCTGGCAGGCACACCAGATGTATTGCAACAAACAGACCTAATCGTAGCAACGAAAGCCATACCATTACAGCTAGATCCATATGTAATTCACCAAAGAAATCTAAAAGGAACAAAGATAGGTATACTTTTGCAGCTACTTCCATTTGGAAGGCATGAAACAAAACTGAAAGCAAGATTGTGGGATCAGCGTCCTGCCACTCCACATATGGGTACTGCTCCAGAAAGACCCAAATCGCTCTACACATCTTGCAAAAAGGAACATATATAAAGGTACATTATAATATGCCAGTTACAAGAAGGTGACTATATTCTCCACTCCCATCATGCAAAACGCCATCCCTGGTGCTGTGCATGAAGGGAAAACCATTGCCACTGTGTTACCATTAAAGAAACTTGACCAATCACTGTGTTGCTTTATGTTAACTCCTCAGTGACTGGCCATGTCCTTTTATCATACAGTCCCTGGACAGGACTTCACTTTTAAACTATGCACTGGCGCCTCATTGGGGGGCAATGGACCAAAGCTCCAGTGGGGGAGCCTGTTGTGTATGAGTTCATTGCGTCGCTCTGGTTCCTCGTGTTATGGAACCGACGTGAGGAACTCTGGAATGTGTAAATAGAATGTGTGCATGCAGGCAGTTGGAGCCTGAGATCGGTGGTAGGAGGTCGGGAGTAAGAAGCTGTAAGGATTATTGTATCTTAATAAAAGTATCTTGTTTAACTGAACCGTGTGGTTCACTCCACGAATAGCTAAATGGCAGTACAAATTATATGAACTCAACTTCAAGTTAGAGTATGTGCCTGGCAAGAAAAATATATTAGCTGACTGTTTGTCCAGATTGGCGAACGATGATTCGTCAACAGAGACTTCAATGCATTTCAAGTCCAAGGATGAGGATGATGAGATGGTTGTTTGTGTAGTGGATGAACAATTGGATGGGGCGTTAAGTGAACCGGAATGGAGAGAGGCTTGTAATGGTGATCTAGACATCAACTCCATAGTGCGTGGAGTCACAATGGGGTGGTCGCTGTGGTCTCCAGATGGTGATCTTAAGGACAAATATAAACATGTTTTTAACGAGTTATCTGTTATCAATGGTTTACTATATAGGTCAAATTTGTTAGTTGTGCCTAAGAGTATGAGGAAAAGGGTTTTGAGCCTTGCGCATGAAGGTCACATAGGAATGCGTGCCATGAAAAGAAGAGTTAGAGAAGGATTCTGTTGGCCTGGAATGGATAAATGTGTTGAACACTTTGTAAGGGATTGTGTCTATTGTGCGGTCAGCGACAAGTCTCAAATTACAGTTCCTAGTCCCATTGAAGCGATTAGTATTCCTGAAAAACCCTGGAGCAAGTTAGCAATTGATATAATTGGACCTTTGAATTTATCAAATGGATTCCAAGAATACGGTTTAGTACTGATACATTTTTATAGTAGATGGCCGGAAGTAAGATTTGTCAAAGTTCCTGGCTCCTATAATGTGATCCGATGGTTAGAAGGGGTTTTTGCAAGGGAAGGAATTCCTGATGAAATTTTAACTGACAATGGTCCTCAATTCACCTCGGGACTGTTTTCAAAATTTATGAATTTTTGGGAAATCAAACATTCTAGGTCTTCATTGTACCATACTAGGAGTAACGGTTTAGTTGAGAGGTTTAACAGAGTTATCAAAGACAACATTCAATTGTCTAAAGCTAGTGGTTTGCATTGTAAAAATGAATTGGAAAAATTGTTGTGGGCCGTGCGCACCACCAACAATTCTGATACTCAAGTGTCTCCTTTTGTTTTATTACGGGGACGTGTTCCTTCTTCTAAGTTAACTACAGAATGGATGGGTCGCTTTTGTGTTCCTTGGTATAAGGTGGATGGTGTGATGGAGAAACGTCATGTAGCGCAACAAAAGTATGTGCAGAGTTCTCATGGAACTCACCTCCGCAAGTTTGATTGGAAGGTAGGTGATATAGTAAGGGTGAAGTGTCCGAGATCAACTGGTCTGTCCAAGTTTTCCAGCAGTAAAATTATAGTCCAAATAGGTAACAGTGCTGTTAAGCTTGATGATGGCAAGTGGTGGAATAAAGATAAGATATCCCTTACTAAGTCAGCTGCAGCGGAGAGTGTCAATGGAGGTAGTGGTGGTGAGCGCATTGAACGTCTAACAGTTCAGTCTCCCATTGCAACAAAATCTGTCAAGCATTCTAAGAGAACTGTCAAAACACCTAAGAGATTTGACGATTACATTATGCCTTCTGGTTGTGGTTCTAGGAAGGTCACCAGTTCTTCTGTACTTCCCCTCAGACGTTCGTCCAGAACAGCTAAACCTCCTAGGAAATTTGATGATTAAATTTCACAATTTCCTTGTTAGGAAATATCAACATAAATGCATTGATGTAAAATTGTATTGTCAAATGTTGTGTATTTATGAACTACTTCTGAAATCTTTCTGTTTTGTTTTATTTATTATAATTGTTGTAAGGGAAGAGATGTGTTGTGTATGAGTTCATCACGTCGCTCTGGTTCCTCGTGTTATGGAACCGACGTGAGGAACTCTGGAATGTGGAAGGTGTAAATAGAATGTGTGCATGCAGGCAGTTGGAGCCTGAGATCGGTGGTAGGAGGTCGGGAGTAAGAAGCTGTAAGGATTATTGTATCTTAATAAAAGTATCTTGTTTACCGGAACCGTGTGGACCAGAGAACCTTTCAGAGCCGACCCTGAACACACCTTGTTTCTCATGTTGAGAGGTGCAGAAGTTCCTTGATGACACAGGTAAAGGCTAGCAAATTTTTTTTTTTTTTAATTTTTTTTTTAAGTGCAGTCTCGCATTCGCTTATGTCCTGATCCTCAGTGTCATCTGGTTTATTTTGAGTCAAGATATTTTTCTGCTCTTCATGAAGACACAAGAAGACACATCTTGAGGCCTTACAGGCCTGGCACTTCGTAAACGTACTTTTTAATCCAGGATAGGAACTTAGCATAACTAAACTGGAAGTAAACTGAAGAAATTTCAATTCTGTAGAAGGGATAAAGCTGGACTACGGAAAACGCTCTACCCTGGGGTATTGTTATTTTTGAGGAGAGGTAAATAGTACCTTGTCAACAACCCACTCATAACCAGGGCCTTAGATACAAGGGAAGCTGGCACTGTAGGACTGCAAAAGAGTGGAAAACGACCACGTCAGAAGATGAGGAAGTGAGCCATGGTAGCGAGCAGAGAGAGTGGGACGCAAGGGCGTCAAAGGATGCGGAAGTGTTCTGCAGCGAGGGCATAAGAAACTGCGAAGAAGTGGGTGAAGGTGAACGGTGGTGCCAAACAGAAAAAAATACATTTGATAGGGGTAAGTCTGACACTAGCAGTGCTTGCATTGTCCAAAGCGTCTAGCTATGTCGTCGTTATCACAGAATATTTCCTCCCATTCTGTAACCAAATATAATGCAATGTCTCTAATAATAATTGTGCCAAATATTGTACTGTTACTTTCATAGCTTTTCTTACTGGTTCGCTTTAGTGCTGCACAGCTACAGAATTGAATTATCTGTTAAACTGCTCTTACAATACACTTCAACAGGACACGGAAAAGGGCCTGTGCAATAACTTCAAACGAGCGTGTGACCATAATCCCTTTTTGTGGAGGGGTTGCAATTTACTGGGTAACTTGAAATAAGGGCCTAAGCGTCACAAAGGCTAATTGTTCTTCTCTGCGCCCAAAAAGTAACACTATTTACATATGTTTTTCTAATTGGCAACCATTACCTGTACTGTTAAAAGTCTTGCTGTGAGAGACTCTTGGACTCTGGATCCTTCATGCCTCTGTAGAAGGCAGATGCTTGGAGTAGTTCATAACACAAAGTGTGATCATAGTAGGAAGTCTTTAAGGCATGAAACATCTGCAATCTACAAATCCCCAACAATCCATCACCTGTATTCCAACCACTGCCCATTCTACTCAGCCGGAATGTGTTCAGCACAAACAAAATGAAAGTTTACTGGTTAAATAAAATTACCAAGAAAAAGCAAACGACATCGTTGAATACCAAAAAGAATAATGCAACTGGAATTCCCTTGGATAGTCTGTAGAAGTTCATTATATGCAGAAAAAGTCCTGCATCCACAGTCGATTACAGTAGAAATCAGTTGGAAGTGCTCAGTTAAAATTGCCAACAGGGCAGCAAGAGACGGAGAGAAAAAACAGAGAAGGAGAGTGAGTGAGTGAGTGAGTGTAGACGCATTTACACTGATTGTGTGAGGCACAAAAGCGTTCCTGGTATGGGAGCCAAGATCAATAATGTGTGAAAAGACACACTGCCTTTGTAGAACAGGAATGTATTCTGCGCCTTATTTTGAGTGCCCATAAATTGCAATAAATGTGCAGTGGTCATATTTATGCATCAGTGAAGTAATGTGCATTACATTATAGCAAAACATGTGATTTAGCTCCGGAAAACACTAGCAGTATCTAATCTGTGCATAACCGTGAAAGGGTAGCGGTAAGTATGATTACCACCAATTATTCTACCGCCATGTGCACCAAAGCTTAAATTAGGGGTAGTGATGCAGAGGTCGAATGGAGTGATGGTGCTGCGGTCTATCGGTGACTCGCCGCTGACCTGTAAATGAGGCCCTGTGTATTAACAGAGATGCCCCTGTGGCCTTTGGGCAGAGATAGACTTTAGTGCACAGACAGTTGAAGATAGCCATATGCACTCTAAGTAACATCAAATGAGAGAGAAGCACAGTGAGGCTGGGGACCCATTCCCAGTACTCTTCGCCGGTTCCCTTTTTAGCATGTTTATACAGAGGAGTGGACATCCGGTCACACACACGAACTCGTGCACTGCCTGGGTGTCTGTGAGGTCCTGAGAGGAAAGGGACAATGCTCCATATGCCGAATGGGCTGGTGTGGAGACACTTTACCTAACAAAGGACCAACAGATGTCTGGGCTGCGAGGGTCCAGAAGGGGAGGAGCCTGAAAGCAACACTCGAGGCTACACAATACTTGGTGTAAGGTTTCAACTCAGGAGTCTGCCAGTTTAGGTAATCTCGTTGCTGACTGGCCTGGACTACCTGCAAATTCTAAGCTCAATTATTACTTTAGAGTAATAGGCATATGTGGCTTACAGAAGGAGAAAACGGGATATGTGCTCTCCACTTGCACATACTATTTGGAGTACGTACTGCTTTCGCATAGTGCTGAAGCTGTTACAAGGCTGCTTCAAAGCACCAATAAAAACATAACATGATCCCAAATCTCATATCCATGTCACGTGTGTTTTATATATCCCGGAAACCAATTTTTAGATAAATATGACGAGGACACGGCTTGTAAAAGAAGCACTCCATTCATTGATGTGTCCCATGACTACCTGAGAGGTATACCTGGGGCGCTGGTTGAATGCAGAGATGTGTTTACTTGTAAAGAGCGACGACGTCTACACGCACATTGCAAAGTGTATTATTTAAACCGCTCTTCGTTTAGGGCGCAAATTATATGTCACATGATCACTTGGTGAGTTGTGTGGGTAGCTGTGTGACTGTGTGCTAGAGGGGGGCATGGCAGGGTGTAGCTGGGCATTTTCGCCTAGGGTAGCAAAGAATTCGAGGAGCGGCGCTGCTCCCATTAAAACATGTATGCTGCCGTCCGTTTCAGTTAATTGTGTAAGACATGTAACTTCAAGTTGTTGGACCACGGTGCATCAGCTCTTGTATTAGATATCAGCATGGACGTGGGTGTGAAACCACACACACACTGTAGCCACGGGGGACTCCAAACAGAGGCGGCTGTGTTCAGACGCACTGCCTTTGTGGGACGGGACAGCACATCACTGCGCGGGGACCCGGAGCGGAGGAGGGTCTGCGTGTGAGCGGGCCCCGGCTGTGTGTGGCTGTGCTGCTACGGCAGAGCCCGCGGCACCGAGAGCAAGCGCCGCCGCCGGAGGGGGTGGGCCGGCTGTCCGTGTGTGCGGTGGTCGGGAGTGTGTCGGGCCGTGGAGGGGGCGCTGGTTGTGCCCGGGAGCGGCGGAGGCACCCCCGGCCGCAGGCCCGAAGCGGAAGTGTGGGGAGCCCCGTCCAGAGGGGAGGCGGGGAGCGCGGCCAGGCGAGAGGAGGAGGAGGAGGAAGCAGCCGAGGCCTCCAGTCCCCGCCTCCGCCGGACGAGCGAGGGCGCAGCGGCGGCAGAGGGCGGCGGGCAGGCGGGCAGGCGGGCACTGGGCGCGGCGGGTCACGGGCGCAGGAGCTCCCTGGGGCGAGGAGGGTCTCCGGTGAGCTGGGCCGAGGAGGAGCAGCGGGAGCATCTCCCGGGAGGGCGCTGCTGCCGCCGCCCGCCTCCGTGGTGGACGCGTCGGAGTGGGCCGAGCACCCTGCCGCGGCTGAGCCCCGTTTTCCGGCCTCTGCTGCCTTTTTCGTATATTTTAACTCCCGTCTGATGAGTTAGTTTCGGTCACGCGCCGCCTGCTTCAGGGGGGTTTCTCGGACCTGGAAGTGGCATTGAACTGAAACACGTAACTTTCTAGTGGGCGCCTCTGAATGGCAACTTTTTTGAGGACCTGCTTTTGTTTGGTGCAAAAATAAAGTGGATTTCCCCGGCCTGGACCCGCGGAGCTGAAACCTACCCGTAACTTGAGATCGTCTCGGAGGGCAGGCGGCCGCCCGGGCCCCCACTGCAGGGCAGGGCACGGATTACTTGCTGGGGCAGAGAAGCCCAACAGATGAAGGGGCTGCGCCGCATCCCTGCAGCCGGAAACCAGAGGTAAGGCTGGCTGGAGTGTCACCGGCCTGGCACTAGGGCTTCATGTCTGTGTGACTACTGCGCCTCCCTGCCCGGGGGTTGCGCCTTTCGGGGCTGAAATGCAGGCGTGTGTGCAGACTTCTTTGTTCACAGAGTCCCGGGGCAGGGGCGCTCAGCTTAGAGGCCCCGCTTGTCGCACTTTCACCACAGGCTTTAGCTGTCCCCACACCCCAGGCCGACCGAGGGCGCAGCAAGTGTGTAGGCATTGTCTTCTTTCCTTTACTTCCCTTGCCGGGGGGGGGGGGGGGGGGAGGAGGAAGGGGGGTGCTCTTGTGTTCCCTTTCTCGTTTGTAGGTCTCGCTTTGCTAACCAAAGTGTTGGAGCAGAAGGGAGCGCATAATACCAGTTAAACTTAAAACAACGATAGCATGTATAGTGTGAACCCTCAACGACGCAATGCCGAAAACAGAGTAAACTTTTCGTCACGGATGCCTTTTCCTTTCATTTAATGGTACAACGTTTAACTTTATCAAAGTGGAAAACACTGGCCAATGTCCGTTTTGGGCATAAGGGTGACCTTAAAACGAGGATGCTTGGGTGACATTTCACCACCGAAAACTGCCAGCTATATGCATTTCCCCGATTCTGCTGTCTCTCTAGGTGTGCCGTTATTTATTTGCTGTTCATTGTTTACCTGAAGTACGCAGTGCCCTTCGAAGGCCACATACTTCTCTGTTTTGCATTTCTGCTGAGGATGCTGTGAACATCCGTTCCGGGTGGTACAGATGTCAGTACATAATCACTTCATTGTAGGGGGGGGAGGGGGTTAACTGGTGCTGGACAGTGGTCGGTGAGGCGATGGAAGCTCTCTCCACAGACCTACCGTTTTGACGGCTAATTTGAACACGAAGAAAAGGGATTGAGGGTGGGGGTCTTTAGTTAGAGAGCCTGGAGCTGCAGTCCCAGTGGTGGCCTCCACTGCGGTTCTCCCGTGGGCACCCACTGTTGCACCTCTGGCGCAGGCGGCACAGCTCGCGGCTTCATGTTGATGCCCCCGCGGGCACCGCTCTCTTGCCCGAGGGCCTTGTGCCCGGCTATCGTTCACATCACACGGCGCTGCTGCAGCAGAGATGTGTGTGTGTGTTGGGGGGCACACGGTGGGCCGGGAGAGCTGCAGAGCAGACACCTCACCTCCAGACAGAAGCAGGCTCACAGAAGGATGCAGGCTGACAGGCACCATATAGCAGTGTTTGACACCTCGACATGGCGAGATGTCTGGGCACCGCGTGCCATTTTATCCCCCCTACCCCCCAACACAAACTACGTTCGCAGCTTCCGTATACGATATTATTGCATTAAATATTTTCAGTTGCTTAATTTTGACGTGCACATTTGAATATATATACATGCAATGTACGTGTTTCTTATAGCATGTTGTGGTTAGAAATGACTTGTGTGCCACACTCATTCACATGTACAGATTTAATTAGCTTATTGGCACCTACTTTGTTTAGCAGTGGATATGTTGAGTGCTGAAGCTTAATGTTATTTCATTGTCAGACTAAGTCTACGAACTGAACTGCTTTCTTAATTTCTATGATGCTGAAAATGTAAACACTCGTTTCTGGTCACGTGATGCTCAGTTTTATTTCCTTGTAACACGCTGTTGCTTGTGGAAAAAGCGAGTGTGTGGTCTAGGCTCGCATGCGACCTTTATGTTCACTTTCTCAATCAAATCAATGCTATTCCTGCTCGGAACACACGTGATTCTTTCTTTGAGTGCCACGCACGCACCAACACCTTGCGATGCGTCAGGAAAGTCTCATAGTCTTGGAAGTTGGCTCAGTGAGTTGCCTGAGTGTGTCGCAGGGGGTGGTGGTGGCTTGCATGGCAGAGGTCAGAACCCCTCCTGCGGGGTTTGGTATTGAAAGCACAGGCCTGAAGTCTGAATATATAAACCGCCACCAGCACACCCCAGCCTTGTTTGGTTCAAGAATTGCAGATCCCAGTGGAAAACGAACCCAACCGCAGCAGGCACGCGGAACCGGAGTTTTGAATTTCATTTAGGTGGGTTTCATTTTAAGCCCCGTTTCCTCACTTGTGTAATCAAGGGGGTTTACTGTCGCTGGTGGAGGTTACAGCTGACGGGTTGATTTATTTCTGTTGTCTCGCATTCTTTGAGTGATCCTCCTCTAGCTACACACCTGTAGGATATTCAGTCGGTCGTGTCGCGATGGCTTACGGATGTGTGTCCACCTGTTCCATCCGGCTGTCAGAACAGAGGTGATGGCGAGTTTTTGCTTCACTTGGGCCCTTTGTTGGATTTGTAGTGTGGATCTTCGTGGGAGCCAGGGACTCTATTGATTGACTGATTCCTCGTGGTGTTACTTTCATCCCATTCCTTCTAGCACCCGCCTGCTGCCAAGAGCCAAAGATGGGAAAGTGTGCTAACATGAACGCTGTGTTTTTTTACTGTGAACGGAGTTAGGTGACTTTCTAACAATTTGCTAAACAGGATCTCAGTAAGGGGCACCGCTAGGCTTGCAACCTATTGTTTTTCTTTTTATTTTGGAGGCGCACGAATAAACGTCTTGTCTCCGAGTGGAGTGCACCCAGGACAGCACCAAAATGGAGCTATGCGTGCTGAAGGGCTTGAGAGAACAACCTTATCTGTGTATTTTTTATGCCTTGAATTGCAAACAAAACAAGTTGCTTTCCGTTTCACTGCCGCCTCCGCACGGCCTTTGCTTCTGTTTTCTAACTCCTGAGTCCTGACTGCTTAAGTCACTTGATGAACTCACGTGGCTGCTCATCACATAACTGGACTCAAGCAAGGAAGAGCGTTTCTAAGCGCTTGAGCATTAGTCACTTCGTGGCACACCCAGCTAGTTGACACGCTTGGCGTTGGCTGCCATCAACCTTAATCGTTAGTTGATGCAAGCTGGTACTCTTGATGTAGGTTGGCACTCATGATGCAACTGGCATTCTTGATAATGGTGGTTTTGTTGTAGTTCCACGCAGAGCCGGAGGCTCACCTACCTGCAGATAACTTTATGCAGTTTACTGCGTGAACAACTTTATCTTAACTGTTGTTTGCTCCTGGTTCCCAATTTAAGTAGTTAAGTCAATCTTTATTATATTATTATAAATAATCATAAGAGAGCAGCATACAAATACATACATGACATAAGACAAAAAAGTAGTTGAATAGAAAAAATCTTATTTAGAAATTTGATTTGCGCAAAGGAACTCCATATTTTCAAAAGAATCCCACAGATTACAAAACATTTACATTGTTTAACATTTGAAGAAAACAGAGTGCTGGTTTGCATTTCTCTAATCTGTAGTTCTTCAATACAGGAATTAAAAAACAACACTTCAGTTTGACAGAAGTGCAGCAATGTCTGTGGTGAGGACTCCTCACGGACAAATAAGGACTGATTTTTGACTCATTAGCCCAATGGAAAACTTAGAAGACTATGTATGGTACCCAGTCTCAATCTTGTCAACAAAGATTTTTTCCAAGGGGTTATAACCATAATTAAAAACGGGTTGGCTCCATACAAGTTCGCATGACTGCGTGTGGGTATAACTATCGTTTTTAAAGTTCCTCGGCCTCTCTGATGTAATTCTTATCCATTCCAAAGTTTTATTTGACCCATGTGTCATCCCCGTGAGTAATCAGATATGGGGTCCCATAAAGATCTGGCCTGTGTAGAGCAATTGCTACCTGTTTGATATAGCAAAGCCATGGACTTTTATAACCAAAACTACAGCCTAGGCGTTTATCGCTGCAGTAGCCCCCAGATGCCAGTCCCATAGGTTACAAATTGGCAGGCAGGCATTTCCGTTTATATGTTTCCAACACAGGAAAGATCAGTTTGCACCCCAGACTTTGGGAAACGTTAATCAAGAGGCTAATCGATTGGTAGAATCTTAGGGACCTGGTGGACAGGCAATAATACCAGGAACTAACCAAGTCGAAAGTCACACCTAGGTAAATAAAATAATTAACTTTCCTAAACTTGTCCCTTTAATCCTGATAATTCTAGTTTTAACGTTCTTTGGACCACAAGCCATATAAAAAGTTTGATAAAAGGTCTTAAGATCACAACTGTCTATAAAGAGGACAAAACTGTCTTCTAGACCCTTATTTGGAACACGAAGACAGCAGCATCTGCATACAGAAGAGCTGGTTTAGGGTTTTACTTTACCATCGGCATGTCCTGGCTGGTGGTAATCAAGAATGAATAAAGATTTTTGATGTATAGTTAAAAAAAAAAAAGAGGTGCAAGGCCACATGTTTGCGGAACCCCTGTGAAGTAAAAAAAGATCCAGTCACTCTCTGACTTCATCGTATCTGAGGTAAGCAGAGGCTCCGATATGTAGTGCACATAAAAAATCAACCAGTCTCGTACAAGTCCATACTCATGCGAAGGCAGCCGAGCTTTGACCGATTAACTCGGTCAACAGCACTACTAGGTCGATAAAGGCTAGATGTAAGAGACCCCCATTCACACATGAGCAAGTTAAGATTTAAACATTGCCCTAAAGTAAAAAGCCCTTCTTCAAAGCCATTTTGGGCCTAAGAAGGAAAGTTTGAATGAACAGTTTATGCCATTATTCTATGCAAGATTAGGCGCCTGGCAATTTTAACTATTGAGTTCAGCAAGAAAATGGGTCTGTAGCAGTGAGGAGCTTGTTGATTTCCTTATTTACGTACGTGGACTATTACGGCTGTATGCCAGGAAAATGATAGCTTGCTGCCACTGGCCTTTTCAATGCATTGGTGATAACTGATACCCAGAAATTCATGTTGGCTTAACAAAGGTCCAACAGTACTCAATCGGGCTGGTGCTTTCCCTGACTGCCTCTGGTAAATCACAAAAGCAGCCTTTTTAAGTTAGTTTAATTATTGATTTATAGATATATAAAATGCTGCTAACCACCCGACAGTGGGATGTGGGTACATACAAAGATTTGTAGATATTAATATGTTGCACTGTAGACCCCCATGTTCCAAAATTTCACAAAATGTTGACTACCACCATAGATACAAAGCTTTATCAAGTGCTGTGGACAAAGTGTGAATTCTACTTGCATTTTATCTATTCCAGGTACAGATTTGCTATCTCAGTGACCAGCTTGCTGTACTTTTGGGCACTGTATACCAATTTTGGCCTATATGGTTGAGTAAAAAACAGACACATTTCTAAATCAAGATTGCGTTCCAAGGAAGGACAGCAAATTGTTCGAATTCAAGCCTCGGTCATGGGAGGGAATGAGACTTGCATGACCTGCATTTGGTAAACACGTATCTTGTGGCATGGAACACGGTTGTGGGAATGATGAGTGTAGTGCCAGAGGATTAAGATGCGGTTCGAGAATTTAGCTAAGGACGGAGAGTGAATGAGTATGGCAGGATCAGCAGGGTATTCCCAAATCCAGGTGTAGGGGCAAAGCATGTGAGTACCAGAGAATAATACAGAGTCCCAGGCAGGAAAGTGTTTCTGAGCTATTTTTTGTTAAACAGTCCTATATTGGGACTGTTGTAGGTGTGTGTTTGAGGATACTTATGTAATGAAAAGCCATAGTCAGTGGAGATGTTGGTGTATGGTTGAACGCCACAGGTTTGGTAAGTGATTAAAGTTCTGTCTTTTGTTATGATTACTGCAAGGCCACATGATAGGAATGGAAATACGAAGATTAGGAGCATTTAGGAGCATGCGCTATGGGAGTAGGGAGATCATGAATCTCTAACTCTGTGCTTTGTCACCTTGAGAAACTATGAATGTTCATTACTCAGTGTTGAAAGGAAGCGTGGATCTAGCAATGAACACGATCAAGAGTTAAGATGAGTATCTGGGTTAAAAAGTTGTGAGACCGGTAGGTTAGTGATGTTTTGAAGAGGAATTGAGATGGAAAAAAAGTGTGTTGACTTTGGGGGAAGATTTTTGTTCTGTTTTGAAGTTGTAGGTAAAAAATTGGTGTGCCATAAAATAGTGTTCAAAGTGTTCATAATTTTCTTTTGCTCGTCTCCTTTGCACGGAACTGACTGCTTTACAGACCGTTTTGGATTATTGTTGAAGCAGCGTCTCGTCCACTAGCTGCTACACTTGGGTTAGTGTGATTTGAGGGTTCACTTAACCATGCATACAGAAACCAGGATGCGTCTTAGATGGGTCACGGCAGCGTGCTTTGCACGATAGACAGTGTTATTTACATTGTACATCTTTCCTTGGAGATATATTTATTGTATGTATCAGATCTACATGAACACTTGTGTCCAATAAAGAGATGTATGTAAGTTTCTGGTATCTGAAGAGCGCACACCTTGCTGGAGCGCTGAACAGGGGGGCATTACACCCAAGAAGGGGCCATCGTGGGGGGCGGTGGAGGGTCTCTCTGTCTATTCTTGTACGATTCTTCCAGCACCATGACACCTCTGGGTGACAGCCTGTGCTTTATAATGAAATAAATACAATAAACACAGCATAAATATATTAACACGGGGCGGTCAGTAGGCAGCTGATCTGGGAGAGCTACTCCTCCCTCCCAATCTGGCACCCCGCCTCCAAAAAAATGTCAGTAAGCTGTCACCATTAAGGCCTGTGCCGAGGGGATGGAGGGATCGCTGAGCTCTTGAGACTGCGATGGCGGCCTTGAATTCATTGTTAAACGCTAGACACGCGGGTCAGTCGCCTTGTAGGAGATGGAACAGCTGGTCATCTTTCTTACTGTTTGTTAACTACACTGTGGATGGAAATCCTGCTTACAACTTCTGTCGTCCTCTGTGGGAAGCGGTATCACCTGCTTAGGTATGACCAAGGGCTGGAAAGAAACGTTTGTGTCTAGGCTTTAAGTGTTCTATTTTAGTCGGTTATTTGTTAACACACCACACAAAGCAGCCACCCGGGATATTAACATTAACATCGTTTGTATGCACTGTAATCTCCTTAACCATTACTTCGTGCAGCTTAAAGGGTGCTTCTGGGCGTCATATATATTTCATGGTAAGAGGCATCAAAATTCAAAGTGAGGCTCAGGGAGGCAGGAGCCCCTAACTACACGGCAAGTTTACCCCCCACACACCCTCTGACTTTCACCTTCTGGAAATCGCTGTCCAAGCAAAGCTATGTTTGGAACAGTTTTTTGCTCTCCTCAGCCCACACTTTATTATTGAGAAAATTTAGCAGCATTTCATTTTTAGGAGGCAAGATACTTACCTGCATAGAGCCCCCCTTAACCGTTTCACTTTCTAAATGATGATTCATTTTACTGGCAGTGCGATCAGTGACGTGACCTGGGTTAAATTATATCCCCTTTTACTAAATTTGATAAGGTTTTGTGCTTGGGAAGGTTAAAATTACCAAAAAGGTCTGTAAGGTTGGAAATTCGGGGTGCACCTGTAGAAACATGTTAAAATTGAGATACGCTGACCTCTGCAGCCTCATAGCGCTGGCAGGAAAAAGCAGTGTCAGTTTAAAAGAGAGCTTTTTATGGCTAAAAGAGGATTTTTATGTGGTGAAAGTAACGGGTCAGGATATGCTAGCACGGGTCGCGGGTGCCAGGGAGATGCACCAGAGCGTTGAAGGACGTTCCACAGACCTAACTTGTGTATGCGTACGGGAAGGGGGACTTCTCGCGAGAGTTCTGCAGCAAAAGCTGGTAGTGTCAGTGTATGGCTGACAGGAGCTCCTGCTTTTGGGGTTTAGCAGTCCAAACCTGAAAATCCATCCAGGTTACTGGCTGTTACAGTCCCAGAAGCTGTGCACACCATCAGCAAGGTTATAGTTGATAAGTTTCCTTTATTCTGGTATTTGTCTCTTATTAAAGTTGGCTTGAACAACATTTGGGGACTAATATTCAGCTTTACCTTTTGGCTGCACCTCACTTTTATCACAAATACTTTACATTTGAAAATCTATTTTATTGTGTTTTTTGTCCTTAACCTATAGTAAAAGGCCATAAGCAAGTAGAGGGTGGTAACTAGAAACTGAGCTTTTTAAGAATTGGGAAATTAAGAAAAACATTTCTGTAATAAGGAATTAGCTGTTGTATGTGTATGTATCTTTTAAGTAGTACATTACTTTCTGGGGGAAAATGTGCTTTTTAGACCCCGGAATGATCTTAATAGTAAAAACAAACAGACTTAAGTCCCTACTTTTTGTCCTCAGAGGAAATGCATTGGCCTTGGAGAGAGCGGATCATCTAAATTGAAACTATTTTAATGTGACTGTCCGATTTAAAAAAACAAACAAACAAAAAAAAAACACTTGTTACCACTCCAAACCATCCTATAGGGCAATGATATTACAGTGCTAAGACATTGACCACGATTTATCAAATGCCCGTCTGCTCGGATGGAGCCATTCGCGCTGTATTGGTAGCTACGAATTCAACTAGTGGCAACAACCTAATAACAGGCCAGTGCAAAACAGAATACCACGGTTTTTGGGGAGTGCAGTCTGAAGTGGGTCCCTAGTTCCGTTCACCCAGCATGAGGGGACCTCGTACAATTGGGGTCTGTGGGAGCCCTGCAAATACTGCTTCACAGCCAGAGTTAAAAGGATGAGATAGGTCATCTTAATAGTGATAGTGCCTTGATGCCTCTGTCGGTCAGCCGTGTGCTGATGGTGGCTCCACTTTAAGGCTTTAGCAGCTCATGAGGCCAGTCACCATGCAAATAATCAACTATGAAATATGTACCGTGCTAGTGCAGAAGTGCTGCAGATTGTTTTTTCCTATGGGTAGTTTTGGAAATGGGAAGGTGGGGCATTGCCAGCATTACGCTGCAGCGACCACTGGCAGAATCCTAACCACAAGGTTTTAGATTGTGTAGCCATAAATTGACTATTGTCTAGTACAAATTACCACCAAACTGGTCCCCAAATGTTGAATCTCCACAGCAGTGTTGGTAGCACTTCAAGAATTATTCTCTCTTTCAATGTGCATTGCATCTACGAAAATTGCATTTTTGTGATATTACAGGATGAGTTTCTTTATAGAATTAGCAAAGATAGTGCATGCATTAACATCCATGGGGATAAGAATCGCAGACCAGCTCAATTTGTGTACATAAGACTTTGCTGATGAAATAATGCTCAAGACTTCTTTTGTTTTAAGAGCAGCATTGCTAATAATTCTTACCAAGCAAGCTGCTGCCATTTTGACTGCCAACACAGGATATCCCTTTGGGTCTGACAGAAACTTTATAATGTGATTATACATTTTCTGACGAAGTTCAAATATTGAGACCAACGTGATTGTAACCCTATATTCATGGGTCTAGTTAAGGCAACTGCCATGTCAAATGTATTCCCTGATGATGGATCTTTCCATGAACCTTTTGTTGTACCAACTCACTGCAGTAATAAGTACTTTTAACCTTCTGGTGTGCAGCCTCACCACAGAAAAAGGATATCCTGCTTCGCACCTTGTTTGTTGTTCCCCACATTTGCAGTATCAGTTAACACGCTGCAAAGAAAATCTCTTCTGCAGACACCTAGTTGTCAGGTAAAATGTACTTTTTAGGTCTGGTGTTAGCTTAGACCTATTGATTTTACTAAAGTTATATGTGCTATATACTTACACAGACTTTCAGACTGCTCCCTTCATACATTGATCCACTGTTGTCATTCAGAATTTTATTTCGTCCACTACAGAATATACAGCACAGGGCGGGGGTTAACCCACTTATGCTGTTGTCTGACTTCTTGCCGAACTTCACTGTCAGTGATGGCATTCTGCTCTTTCACAAGGAGTGCATCCACATGCAAAGTATTTCCTTTAGGTACCTGGGACTACTATGACAATGTGTGATCTTTGAGATTTAGAACATATTTTGCCTTTTATTTATTTTTATCTTTTTTAACAATAATTTTAGTGACAGCCTGGCAGCTCCAACAACAATGAGGTTTTATTTAAAAAATAAAATAAAAAAAAAATAAGCATTGACAAAGTCAAAAGGGTGGCAGCCAGACTGCTGGGGTTTGCCTGTGCTTGTCTAGATAAGTGTAGGCATCGCTAGCCCCACCTGCAAAAGACGTTAAATATACAGCTGCATTAAAAAAAAAAAAAAAAAAAATACTTGCCTGAAAAACCATTTTGCATCTTTTTTTTAACCTGTGGTCTCGAGTGTATAGTGTTTGGTATCTTTCAGAAGAGAGGAAACATATAAAAATACATTTTGCCAAACAGTAAAATAACACTTCCTTGCATAAAGGATCAGAGTAATATGTATAGCAAGACTCTTGAAAAATAGACTGGTGTTACCTATGAAAAGATGCAACTTTGAAAAGGACCTTGCTTGGCACTTCTATGGTGTATTAAGGTTCACGTGTGTAGAGAGTTGCTGCTTAATATTGTTTTGCTTATGCCTACTATTCAGTGGTTCTCATTGTGAGATGCCATGTGTATAAGATGCCCGAAGAATTACCAAACAAGAATTCAGCTACAGTAATAAAGGCTTTAATAAAATAAATGTAACCTGGTATAAGGGTCTCTGGCATGTATTTTAATGCAGATGTACACGCGCTTAAGTTGGGAATGTGGTGGAATAAACACAATCCCTTGTATCTGGCTAGTCAATACTTGTTAACATCACTGGACAGTCTAGTTATGGCTGGTGCAAACGTAATGTGGGAATCAAATTGTATATGCCCTCGAATAGTGTTTGGCCTTTTTACATTAGCCAGTGATAGGGAATGATGTGCGTAATATGCTAATTATTACAGGCCATTTTTTCCCCTGAAAAGTTGAATTTGTATATATGTTCTCCTTATGTGGCTCTGGTCATATTGCATCTATACATGGAGGTTGTATTTTTCTGTGGTTATTTATGGGGTTGTTTGATGTGTACTTTGGCGGTGGCATCGGAGTTCCATTAACCTCAGTATTAAAGTGAATTTAGATTACCACGAAGGTAACTGCTTTGGGCATATAAACGTATAATGGACTGATTCCGTTTTTGGACGATTAACTCTGTCCTCAATATTAAACATTCCATAGACGAAGCGATTGTTGGCATTAACAAAAGTAAAGAAGCATAGTTACATGTTGATAATGCAGCACATATGTTTTACAAGCACATGGAATAGAAATTAAGATGATTAAAAAATAAATATATTAAAAAAATGAAGGAAGAGATTGACTATCCATCCATGGCAGTGAATTGCACCAATTGTTACATGGATGGGCACACATGATGAGGGAAAATGCTGTCACTCGGTACAAGACAACGGATGGCTGAAGCGGACTGACGCATTGCATCATGCTATATGCAGGGGTGCGAGGTAGCAAAATAGGCCAGTGGATAAAGATGGCTGCTACACAGGCCCACTATACATGTACATTTATTTATATATATTTTAATTCATGATGCTAGACAGACGGCTCATCTGTTTGTAGGCCAGATTCAAAATTGGTCTGCTTACCACTGTGCTTACATTGGGCGATCTCTGGAAAGTGTTGGCTTTTTTCAAATTTTAAATTCCACTACTGTGTGCTCCTTCATCGGCTTATGCCAATACTAATCTTTGCAGTCAACTTACTGATTATTGTTAAAACTTGAGTTGTATTACCGGTTTAGATAGTTTTCAACCTTTTTTTTTGGGCTTGAAACCATGCCCATGCCACGTCAGTCACTTACATTGGTTCGTGGGCTTGCCTTTTAAAATCTGCTTGCTTTCATTTGTGAAAGGCATGCATACGTCATGCCTTTTCCGGTGTTTAGCCCACCTACACAGCACCGGTAAAGTACCAAAAACATACGCGGCTCGATGTTTTCAGTCTGGAGTCCGGACTACTTTAACTGTTTATTTTCCACGCAGCGTGGTCGCGTTGCATTTTACATAGCGCGATCGCGCTGCGTTTACTACGCTAATAGCTCTAACTTGAACAAATGCAAGACCTGTTGCATTGAAAACGCTTGTTTCTCTTGCTATTTCTAACAGATGTGATATAAATGTGGCTTGCTTTCCCACAACGAAAATAAGAAACCGTGACCTTTTGGAAAAATATTTTTTGAAGCCCTCATAAAGATGAGTTTTCAGAAAACCATAGAACTCAGAACACACATGCTTCGCCCTGAAGCAGCAAGGGTGGTATCATGCCAAAGTCTTGAACCCGCCACCTCGCTCAGTGGTGAGGATCAGAGGCAGTGATTTGTAAACGTGAGCTTATGTAAAATGCACTTTCTGTAAAAATAAATAAATAAGTGTGTAAGTATGTATATCTTAGAAAAATAAGCTAAAAAAACACACAAGCATAAAATCTTGGCTTGCTATTTGACGAAATCACCACCCTCCGAAGGGGAAAGCTCTGGAAATCCTAGGACTTTCTCATCAGAAAGTATGTATACCTGAAACCTCTTTCGCATTCAGCCGATGCAGCTGGAGTCCCAGGTCTTGGATTCCACCGTGGCTGTCCAGGCTTGCCTGAGTGTACAGGTCGGCCACCTGTAGCACATAGGATTCGGTTACATTGCTTAACCCCCCCTGGACTGCTTCACATTTCCTCCCATTTGTACTGGGCCCCATCAGTGTTATGCCAGCACACAGTGGATGAAGAAAACAAATGGAAGGAAGCGTGATGGCTGCGTGCTGCTCTTTGACAATTATTCTCATCCAGAATGTACAATCGCCTTACAAGGTGGAGTATTTGCACCAGTCCCTGGAGAGAACGGAAGGGAAAGTGCAGCTTTCTTATCGTGGCTGCTTGGGCGGATTGCCCAACTGCTCGCTGAACTCACTACAGAACCAATAGTATATTATCACAGGGCTAACAGTCCGGCCACACAAACTAGGAAAAACGATATCCTATCTAGAGTGCGGTCAGCAAGAGAATCCTAGCTTGAGCTCCATTTGAGTAGGACTGAAGTTAGAGCTGTGCTATTCTGGTGGATTTCATTGATGCAGGGATAAGGCTGACAATAAACTGGAGGGCAATGCGTGCAGCTTGTACCTTCCTTTCTAAAGCCGACGTACAAGAACCAACCCACATCACTGAGCCAGGGTAAAGCAGACAACCTGATAGGCTGAGAATTTATAGCAACACCTCTGTCCGTTAAATGCTTTAAATAATTTAAAGCTGTTTGACACTGAAACTGGTTGCTCTGGATCAGAATGGTAACTTTTCGAGCCCACGTGTGAGAAGTGAAGCTAGACAGCTCTCTACCCACCCTACCTTCTCCAAGCCACGTTTTAGTTTTTTTGCAGTTATGTGGGTACAGAATCAATGCACTTTTCCTTGCTGCATGACCTGTGACTTTACCAGGATTTGTGAGGAACTTTCTGGAGCTTGGAAGCCCTCGAACTGTATCATGGTCTTCTAACTCCCAACTTTTCAGGTGTCTCCCATTCAATATGGAGTAAGTCGGTCTGTACTTGTACGGAGTTCTGTCCGGCTTCGATCTGAGTGGGATGGCGTATCTTAGACCTATGATCCTCGTTTGACTCTGATTCTGATGCTCAGTGCCATTATTAGGTCTTGCTTTAAAGCAAAGCTAACCCCAGGCAACTATGTGAGTATCACCAGAAAAGGGGCTTTGGCTCCACCCACACAGTGGGAGCCAGGAGTACATGTTTTGATTGGGCAGATGTTGTGTGCTTCCATGTTCTGCCTCCTCTAAACGTTGGTATACAAATGCAACCTTCTGCATTTAGTAAGAAAAACACAAGTACTTGCTCCCTGGTTCTAGTCTTAAATGGATTCCATCTCGGATCCTCCTGAACATTAGGGTCTGTTTATAAAGTAAAACGTGTCAAAATGCAGTGCTCTGGAGGTCATGCTGTTATAGCAGACTCTGCTCCTCCTACCGAGGTCGGTAGATTCAGTACCATGGATTACATCTGCTGTTCACGGATCTTAGAAGTGACAAAAGTGTTACATGAATGAAGTGCTCAATAAAAAACATGTTTATTGTTATTTATCATTGTAACAATAATGTTATCTTGTGCTTTGAGGCATCGGTAACACGCTGTTTTAGAGCCATTAGCATTTAACTGATCCTTGGCATGTATGAGGAACCATAGTTTATGAAATGTCTCAATACCATTGTGGCTGATTCTAGACGAAGTATATTTTGCAGCCTCGTGATACTTATAAGACTCTTTTCTGTAATAGTGGCTCCCTGTCTTAGATTGGGTAGATTAAAAGACCTTACCTTGGTTCTCCAACCTTGTTCTAATCTGAACCTGTGATTGCTGAGATAATGTTACTCCCACCCACGTCAGTAGAGATTTAACAAATCATTTTCGCTGTATATTCTGTTTCATTGAAACATTAGTACAATTATAGATTATTATTATAAATATAAGTATATTAACCTCTGTATAATGAAGGCAAATGTGTTGTAATAAACATTAGGTTGATAAAAACGATCAGAATTTTGCCAGTGCCTGCATTCAGTATTATTTAAAACTTTATTAGGCACAATGTAGATAACAGTATTAAGAAATCTGGGCCTGCGTCTTTCAGAGTTCATAGGTTATTTTAATTACTTGTAAAAACACAAGCTGGCCAGTGTATATGTTGTTTGCTAACTTTTTGAACCACATCTTTCTCCATCCCACTCGAAACCATTGACCTGCTTTAGTAATCCTGATGTTGAAAGGAAAGCCACAGTTGTCAGCGTGGCAGAGCCCACCAGCCAGACGAGGTGTTAATTTAGTTGGCCATTTGTTTGAGTCCCAGGACCTGTAATGGATACATCGCTCCAAGAAAATAACTATGGTAAAGCGGTTTCAGATTTTTATAGGGTACATTATAAGCGGTATCTGCATTCATATGTGTGATAGTAACATACAAATGTGTGCTGCATCCGGAAGTGTTTGCAAATCTCTGTGAACAAGGTGGCTCCTGGGTTAGTCCATTGTTGTCTACTGTTCTTTGTGGGATGCCTCATCCAAAGAACTGTCATTAACGCCCAGCGCTCAACTTTTGCTCAGTTCTTCTTTTCTGTATCTTGAGGTTGTCCTGCCGTTTTTGTCAAACCGCCTGTGAGAAGTCATCGCCAGCGCACTGCGGTGTGCTGACATGTAGTGTGGTGAGTTAGGTTTTCGACAAGTGCCTGGTGCTCTAAATTTGTCTTACTGTGAAGTCACCGGTCTGAATTCTAACTAGTCAAGACTGCCTTTCTTCTTCCATGTTTGGTAAAATGAGTGCTGTGGAGCTGGTGGAAAAATAGCACATATTAGTCAATAGTTTCGAAACAATGTAGTTGTTGGGATCAGCTGTATGAATGTGTAATAGTATCTGTTACTATCAGTAGAGCGCTAGGATGCAGCCTAGAGTGTACTGCAGGAAGTGGACAAGTAGGGCTTGTGCACAAAATGCCTGGAGTTTTTAATAGACACTTGATGTAGCTGCGTTACTCCATGGAGAGGATTGAAAGTTCTTGCAGAGCCAAATCCAGTGATATTTTATGTGATGGTAATGATCAGTTGATTGCTGAGATACACACCTCTGTTTCTCACTTTGGAATGACCATGTAAAGTTGGTTCGTTTTATTGACGGGGAATCTAAGTTTTCAGTCCAAAAACATTTATTTTACTTTCAGTAGTTTCTCCAGTGTCGAAAACAAAATCCAGGAGCAGCACAGCTTTTGAACATCTGCGTAACTGGCTGCTAACAATAAAAATATTGCAAGTCTATCCATATTATCATACTTAGTGGAAGAAGAGTGTTGTCCCAAAGGTGCCATGCTGTCAGGTGTATAATAGTGGTGATACGAACACCTTTCCTCTCACATATTCTCTTCCCTTCAGCACCTACACGTTTTGTAGCTGAAGCAGTGAAACAGATTTTCTGCGTTTTCGATCAGACATGGCAGAGGTAAGTCTCTTGCTGCAGCAGCTTGTTAATAGTATGAGGCAATAGAAGTGTTCCTGCTTAGGAACGTCATAACTCAAACATCTATATACAACCTCCCTCTTCCCACTCTTAAATTTCAAAGAGGGTTGTTGTAGTTGGAAGACAGGGTCGTCATACAAGGGTCTAGTGAAGGGGTCTCCAACCTTTTGTTTAATAAGAGCTACATATGTTCAATGAAAATCACTGCGAGCTACTAATATTATTAGTGTTATAATGGCGACCACATCAGACAAGATTACACTAGTGGCCACTATAGCCAAGATTAGCAGCAGTGATCACCTCAGTACATAAAGAGGGATGCCAGCCATAATGTAAAAATGGCTTCATCAATCTGGAATGTCTGTAAGTAGGAAATACATGCCAGCCACAGCTGCAGTGCTCTTTACATGAACGTCGTCAGATTAGTACAAAGGGCCTGATTACGAGTATGACCGTCCAAAGGACCGCCATACCCACGGTGGCGGTTTGACAGCCGCATCCTGGGTGGTCTGACGACCAGATTACAGTGCTGGCGGTTGGACCGTCACAGCACAGCAGACACCGCCAGACTTAGAGATCCTGTGGTACCAGCGGTGCGGAAAGCCATGATCAAGCATGGTGGTGCCCAGGGCGGACGCCTCTCGACCGTCGTAGTTGTGGTCTGACCGCCACCATCGTAATGAGGCCCTAAGTCTCTACACATGATTTATCGCTCAAAAATCAGTTAAATATCTTTTGAAAACTAAGCCATTTTCTCCAAACATCAGCTTTGTGAGTTCTGAAAATACGCACATATTCATCTTGGAATTCACAATAAACATACAGATGTTAATTCAACCAAGCAAAAGGTTTCAACTTATAAGGCTGGTCTGTACACAGGAGAGCTACTGGCAGGTAGCTGCAGAGCTACTCATTGGAGAAGCTTGGTCTAGTTGTAAGTTCTTTATTTCATGTTATACCCTTAAGTTACAGCAACAGCAGGTAGGATCTGTCAGGGCTTCATCCTCCCTCAGTCTTTCAATATTTCCTAGCTTCCACACCACACACCAACATTCAGTTACATTGATTCCCAAACATTTTAGAACTACAATCCACTTTATAGAACAACAGTTTTGCAAATCACCTAGCTTTAATGCACATGAAGCAAATGTTTTTTTCTTAATATGACAAAAGCGTTGTGTGTTAGCGCACAGTCATTTACAAAGAGCACGTTTTCCATTGAAGTTGCCACTAACGTTGCTCAGACATATAGTTTTACTGATAAAGCAATATTGCACACAAAGGAGAATGGTGGAAATCGGATTTCAGTACATTTTTGTGCACCACCAAGTAAAGTGTCTTGATTTGTTTTGACCCTATTAAAATCTTTGTACCCATCACACATCAGAAGTACAAAAAAGTGTGCTTCATTTTTGCTTTCCTAATTGCTGAATGTGTACAGTTCATTTAAAGGGACTTACGTGTTGGTGTGTGTTAAAAATTGCTCCTATGTCCTTTCCAATCAATCTCTACAAGATTGTCACATAATTCACTTTACATTTTTATCTCTGACTGCGAAGTGAGAGCAGTTTGATATGTGACCTCTGCCTTGAAGCCAGCAAAAGTGTAAAGACATCTTTATTATTGCTTGGAATTTTGTGATACACCACCAATCAGCTGGCAAACTACCAGTGGGTCACGCCCACAGTTTGTGAAACATTGTTGTATTACATCATTCACTCTTAGTATTCCAGACACCAGCTCAGACATAAAGAAAATGGGGGCACGCAAGATACTTAAGGGTCTGAAATGCCTCCTTGTCCAACCATACACTGTTTGCATCATTTATGGCCACCTGCCTTTCTCACAATTGCATATCATTGGAAAAACCTGTTGAATGTATAAAAGTAATAATTTTGCTATTGCCTGAAACATTAATCCTTGGCTTTTTATGATAGACTTCAAACCCCTATGAAATGTGTCATCCCCATACTGAATTAAACTGCCCATCATTCTCAAAATAACAAATCTGAGACTTGATAGATGTCTAAGTGTCCTTGTTTTGTACACCTGTTGGACTAATCATAGCATGGGCGATTACATGGAAGGAGTGTAGACATAGTCTGGTTAGCACCTGTAACAGCATGGTTGCCAAAGATCTTGTGCAGGAATTCAAAATTGAACTGTTGTAATCTAAACCGAATCCCCCCGACTAATGTCAAGGCCTTGGGAAGAATACGATTCTCAAAAATTGACCCAGACGTTTCAACATGTACTGTAAGTTCTGCAAACAATGGTTCCCTAGAAAATTGCTAATTTCCAGAGTGCAATCCTCCCAGAATATATATTGGCACTCTGTGAACCCACTAATTACAGACACCCACAATGTCATATGTGTACAATCGATCACTTTGCTGAAAGTTTAGAAATGCATATTTACTTGTGAGGCTGTCAGCCAGCCATCTTCATTGATATGTATTGCCTCATCCACATTTTTCCTACTTCCTAAACCTTGTTTTTGAATGTTTTCAGAACTGGAGCTGGATCCACAGCAGCCTGTTTTTATCAACAGTAACAGGTGCCTTGCTTTGCACCCCGGGCAGGACCATTCTCATTTTAGGTGTTAAACAATAGGCATTTTGTTTAAATATGTGGATCATAAATAGTGGTGAATATGAATTGCATTTGAGCAATCCATGCAGACAACAGGGATGGTTTCCTGTTGTCGCCTGATATCTTTTGTAGCTCCTATTTTCAAATAGCCAAGAGACTTGGACTCAGAAAGTCTGATTTGCAGTTGGAATTCCCAGTCCCTGATTTAGATGCTCTAGTTCGCAGGATTTTTCTGCATTATGATCTTGAGAAAGACTAGCATTGTGAATGGTCTGCTGTCATCAGTTCAAAGTGGGACAATTGCTTCCAGGGGAGGGGCAGGGTGAAGATTGCTAGGAGGTTGGTGAACACATAAAAATAACAAGCATTTGCAATGCAATGGGTCTCGTGTTTGCTCGAGTTAAAGCTATTATCGTTTTAAACTCCTAACCAGACTTTTATTGTCACATAAACTGAAAATGAAAAGTAAAACAGTTTCACATAACTGACCAGACTTTTCTTGCCACATAAACTGAAAAATAAAACCGTTTCACATAAGCAAGCCGTCGGCCGCCATCAGCGCAAAGCAGTCACACAAAAGGAAACAGAAGTTTGCTTGCAGTGAAACGTATTGGCAAAAGTGCAATTATCCATGTAACCGGCAAAAGTGAAAATATCCATGTCACAGGGTTGATGTCATGGAAAGCACTTGACTACTGCCCAGCGAGATCTACGAAATAAAGAGAAAAAAATAGTCCAGAAAACATATGGAAAACATAGAGCCTCGTATGTTTTCAGTAGTTGGCCGGTGTGCTTGAGGCAGGCTAAAAACCAGAAAAGGCATAATTAAATCAAGCTAATTTTAAAAGGTAAGCCCACAAACCAACCAAACTAATGGGCTTGACATGGGTGTGGTTAAAAGCCCACAGAGAGATTACACCAGGGACAGAGGGCTTTGCGCTTGACCCTAAAAACAGTTATATATTTGTATTTATACATTTTCCAAAGATTTATTCACTTTAATGCTAAAATTCTGGAATAATAGTGTGAAAATATCCTAAATGCCCTTATAATTAAAGGGGCTGTTGTAGGAAGGTTTTCTGCTCGTGGTATAGTTTCAACGTGCAGTGCAGATTTCTGCCATAGGTAACGGGTACATTCTCACTTCAATACGTGAAAGTTAAGAATTGACAGGTGCAATCTTTCTCCATCTTTGTTATGGTTTCATATTACGAGTGGAAAAGTAGCATAACGCTTTTTTTTACATTCTGCATAAAATGGCAAAGTGTCTTACCGCTGGAAATGTGTAATAAAAAAGTAAAGAGGGTGAAAGATGGCGCGAATCAAGAAACACTCGACTGTTGGAAAACATTGCCAGAAGTTCCATTATGAAAAAATGACTATATGATTCAGGTATTTTAATGCTAAAAACATGATGCGCTTAACTTCACTTTCAATCCTGCAGACGGACGGGCCGGAGAATACGTGAAGGAATGCACCTGGAGCCCTGACTTCCATAGCTTTGTTATGCAAACGCAGTGGGGTATCTGTTGGCTGAAGCCACCGGTGGAGTGGTTTTCAGTATTTTTCTGGTGGAGCAGGCCCTCAGTGCTGGGGTTACTTCAGAAGTTCCTCTTTTGTATACCACCACGTGTGCGTGTGTGTCATGACCATATCACGAGTTTTGGAATGATAGAAATGTTCGTATTGATGTAAGATGAGAGCTTGGAGACACAATAACTCCTTGTTGTACCTACTAATGGCTGCAGGCTCTGTTTGATGTGCGGCTTGGTATTTATTCCCTCCGCCACCAGTGAGACCGTGTTGTCAGCCTGACGCCTGCTGCGCGGACATGAATGGACTCGATTACTTGAAGGAAGTTCTGGTTGCAGATCAACTACTCAAGTAGTGCTTTCCACCCAAATACACGTTTCTCTCTTCTCAGTGGTTAATCGTTTTACACTCTCTCTTTATTTCAAGAAATACAGCCGCTACCCATCTCCACCTTTCACTGTCCTATCAAACAGAGTTTACTTGATGTAACATTGTCGTTTAGTGCTGACAAGGGCTTTCATAAGTGTATGAGTGAGCAGGTATATATAAATAAATATTGACCGTGCTATCACGTCATCGTCTTAATTCTCTGTGGCTTCGCACACCACACACGTAAATGGCGCCCCCTCCCCTCAGTTAATAGCTATTGCCAGTAACCCAGAGGTACTTTGGAGTACTTTCACTCTTTTGTCTCATAATTAGTGCTTTTATCTGCAAATTGTATTTGTATGAGTACATTGCGAGGAGCCCGGGATTATATATTTTCTGCCCTATAGCTTCATATTTATCAAAAACCATTCATAGATGTTCTTGGGCGTCAGGAACTGCTTTTTTGCTATTGACAACTTGCCTTCGTATCTGCATGTAAGCACTTTCATTTGGGTGTGGCACATTGTCATTTCTTGCTAGTGGTGGTTTTGATGAATGCCAGTAGTTTACATTTGACTCAGCCTAAAACTGGGATCATGGTCTCAGGGCCGGTTATATGCTACATTTTGTGCACTGATTGAGTGCCCGCTTGATACTGACCTGGATAGCTAACTAGCAGGAACTAGTGGCTCTGGCTGCCTCATTTCAAAGCGTGTCTTGATTGCTAAGTTTGTTGACTGTGATACTTACTTGAAGGCAATGTTTCTATATCCTAGTTTAAAATTTTAATATAAAATTATGTGGCGTAGGGAAAATCTCTTTACCTCTGATGAATACTTCTTCCCACAGATGCTTCATCTTGCAAATTTCCTTATGCAGCAGACTGAATATGAAAACTGTTGCAGTAGCTCCTCCACAGCAGTAGGTGCCTCTGACGTGACTCCATCCCACTCCTGGGCATGACAGCATAGAGCTGCATAAAGGTGCTGCCCCTGTACGCTTACATCTGTTGCTCTCTTTCTGCACCCTTTTATGTGGTTCCGTAGTTCCGGTCCAGACGGTTTTAGTTCATATTCATTTTGCAGTATGCAGGAATGTCTCCCCGGAAGACAACAGGTTTCAAACCATCTTGTACACGCTCGAAGCAGATGATCTGCACAGCATCTGCCTGTAGTCCCTTAAATACACAAAAACACAAATGAGAGTACGGGGTTGTTATACCGGGGGCAGGTCAATAGTGTAACATTTGTTGCACTAAGCCCCACGTAAACCTCGACTGGAGGTGGGACAGCAGTGGATTCTAGTGTGTGGGATGAGAAAAGGTGAATTTCCTTTACGGACTAGGTGGTCTCACACACTCAATGGTGTCATGCTTCATCATATGACCACCTAGCCCCACCCAGGTAGGGCAATGCCACCTGGGCGGACTCAACCTCTCTGTTAAAACAACAGGAGGGAGTGCGTAAATCAATTCTGATTCTGGAAAAGGGGATCCAGCTAGACTAAGAAATAAAAACACCTAAACAGATACCCATATGTGTATTTTAATTGAAGGTTCTGTCTGGTGTGATTTAAAAAGAAGGCTGGGACACCACGTGAGAACAATGACTCACTGGGTCTCCTATCTAAATGAAAAAGGCCAACATGTTTCTGCCCACAACGAGGAGCTGGAGGGTCTCGGGGCATTCATCAGGGCGAAGGATCCCTACTATACATGTTAAGTAATTAATAGTAATCAAGAAATATAATAAATGTCACCCGAATGGGTGGGGGGCCTACCTGGTCAAGGGAATACCTGGGGGGACCTGAAGGAAAAAAACACGTCAGAACAGTACTGTCGGCGATAAAGTGACTAAGCAAACCACAGCAATCCACAACAAACGTGAAAGAAATCATGCAAGGCTCAGTAGTACTGGGTGCATAAGGCATATTACACATAAATAATCATATGGCACGTCATGGCGTGAGGTGTAATAAAGGAAGAAAGACAAGGGAGACATTCTTACCCTATCACTAGAGGCTACTAGCCTCTGGTGTCCTGGAGAGGGAGCGTCCCCTTATAGTCAGACTCTAAGGCAGGGTAACCGGAGGAAAGGAAAAATGAAGAAATAAAAATAATAATAATAAAAGGGGAGGGAAGGGGATAGGAAAAGCAAGCGCGGGGGGGCAAGGAGGGGACAAAGACCCCTAAGCACCTGAGGACAAGGTCATCAAGTGTCTGACACCCAGTTGAGTGTTCAAACCTAGGAATACTGGTCAAAATGAGAACACCCGCTGAAAGAAAGCAAAGACAAAAAAGAGAAAGCAAGAGGAGAAGAAAAGAGCAGAGCAGAGAAATAAAGAAGGAAAAGGAAGAAGAAAGTGCGATAGTTCATAGAGAAGAAAATGCACATCGAAGTGAGAAAAACGTTGACATAAGGAAAAGCATGAAAAAATAATAATGATGTTAAAATAAAATACATAAAAATGAAATGTGAAGAAAAAACAGTCAGCAATAGGAAAGAAACGAGGCAGGCAGAGAGGAGAGAGTTCTTATCTGTGCGTCCTTTGATGGCCGGTACACTCACTACATCAAAGGCAGGCGCTCGCTCTGCGCCTAGACCGACCTCTCGACAGGACCTCTTGCATGAAGTGGCCTGCGGGGGACGGGTAGAAATAGTCTCATTGACAAGTGTTGATGAGGCTCAGCTGTCGATGTCTCACCGCCACGGCCCGCAGTCTGGGCCCTAATTAGATGTCGGAAGTTCTTTTTCCGGAAAGGGCACACCTCAACGTAGTGAGGCTGTCCGACCGGAAGAGTCTCAACTGTAACCCCAGAGGCGGAAGCCCTCGGGGCAGCCGAAGGCTCAGGAAGGAAAACGTCCTCGCGTGCGGCCGTGTCAGAATGGGCGCGGTCCCGCGGGGGATGCTGGTAATTGAAGTGTTCCGGCGTATGGGGAAGAACCCCAGTGCCTTCTCGCCTGAGAACGGGCGAGAAGGAAATTGCAAGATATGCAACAGGGAAGGGAAAGGGGAGGGGGGGGTTGTTTGGGGGGGGTTGGGTGGAGAGAAGGGGGAGGGACTGAAAAGAGGGATTTAAAAGGAATAAAGAAGAAGGGCCGGAGAAAAAAGGGGAAGGGACTGAAAAACAGTCTGAAAAGAAATAAAGATGGGCATAGGGTATTGAAACTGGATCAAAGACTGATTATAGTTATGAAAATGCAGAGAAAGAGATAAAAGAGAAATCAGGAAAGTAAGGGAAAGGGGGAGACAAAGGAAGAGAAGTTGAGGGGGGGAGAAAAGGGGAAGGGGGAAGGAGGAAAAAAGAGGGGGGAAAGAAGGGAGGGCAAAAAAGGAAGGGGGGCAGAAAAGGGGGGGGAAGGGAGAACGAGGGGAAGGAGGGGAAAACTTGAAAACAAGAAGAAAATGGAGAATAAAGATAATAAACATAAAAACAGAGAGATTCAAAAAGGGTACAGGGGATGGGGGAAAAAAAAGGGGGGGAGAGAAATAAGGGAAAAGAAGGAACGGGTGAAAGGGAGAAAGGGAAAGGCGGGAAGGACAGGGGGAAGATGTGGAGGGTAGGTGGCAAGGAGGCCAAAAGGTATGCAGGTCATAGACCAAGGGATTAGTATTGGAGAGAGAACCACGGTATCTCGTCATTCAAGCCCACCGAATCGGTGTGAAGCCACCAAATCCAACGTTGTTCGGCCCGGAACAGTTTATTTGATATATTAGGGGTTGTGAGGGGAAAGTGTTCGAGGATGGTCCATGACATGTCATCTGGAGAATGGTTATTTGAAAGGAAATGGCTGGTAAGTTTTGTTGCGTCGCGTTTGCATCGAATTGTGCTTCTATGCTCGCAGATTCTGGTGCTGACCTTTCTAGTGGTCATACTCACATATTTGAGTGGGCAAGGGCATTTGATGAGATAAACTATGTTCTTGCTGTTGCAATTCGTAAGTGAATTTTGAACCCATGGGGTTCTTAGGTCAAGGTCGATGGAGGTAGATCTCCGAGTGAGGCAACAAACGCTGCAGTTGCCACATGGGTAGTGGCCCGTGGGGGGTGCTGTCTGCCACAGCGTGGTCTGTTTTATGCGAGGCTTGTCTTTAGGTTTTGTGTGAACCACGATATCACGTATATTGGTTGCCCGTTTATATGCATGTAGTGACAGTTCAAAGGGAAGGCCACCTGATGTAAGGATCTTCCAGTTGTCTTTTATGATCTTCTGAATTGTGTTTGATAGAGGGTTAAACGTGGTGACACACACGATTTTATCGAGGTCTGGTTTGGGGGCTCGGGGTTGCAATAACTGATCCCTGTTATTATTGCGGGCTCTCTTACGGGCTCTCTTGATCAAATGTGGGGGATAATCCTTTGTGCTCAATTTGGTGGTCAGCTTATCAGCTTGTTTATAGTAGTCCCCCACGGATGAACAGTTCCGTCTTAGGCGTAGGAACTGGCCGACTGGGAAGTTGTCTCTCAGAGCTCGTGGGTGGAAGCTCTGGTATTGCAGCAGATTATTGCAATCAGTAGGTTTGTAGTACACTTCTGTGGATAAACCACCTTCATGTTCGTAGATGAGTAAGTCAAGGAACGGTAGTTTATTGTCACCTATATTCATGGTAAAGGTGAGGAAAGGATTAGCACCGTTGAGCCAAGTTGCGAAAGAAATACAAACAAGAGTCCAAGTCCTATGACAAATGCTCCCTAATACATCCCAATTTGAGAGCATGAAGTCAAATTCTGTGTAACCGAACACAAAAAGCAAGGCTGTTCTTGATTCATATTGCAAGACTATTCCCTGTCTGGGTCGCCTTAAGGTTAGTTAAAAGCGAAGCTGAGGAAAGAAATAAGTTATAAAAACAAACTTCAGAAAAAAATAAACGAGTCTCCTCGATATCCAGACACTCCCATTCTCAGCTGGTGTTCTAGAAGCCCTACTCCAGCTTTGCATTCCCCTTCAAACCGGATTCTGAATCTGGAGGTCATGTCTCTGAGGTTCCCCAGGCCACGGTTCACTCTGCAGCGGGTTGAGGCCCTCAAGGAGGCCAGACTGCAGATCTTCACATTTATCCTGGCTCCTAGCCCCACATACCCAGCGGGGCCTTCAGTCAGCCTTCTGCCAGTGGGTCCTCCCTGGGCACTGACTGACTCCTGATGAAGTCAGCCTACTCCACGTCATGTGCCGGAGGTGTCTACTTCTAAGCTGCAGGCCTCTCTAGTCATTTATCCTTAGATTCCAGATCTCGTTTCAGCTCTATCACTGGATTAGAGTCAAGCTTTATACAGAGTTCACTCTATTCATGTAAGGCATGACTAGTTCTGGAGGAGGACTCCTCTCTAATTCTTGTCTCAGCAACACCTCAGGATGATGCAGGCTTTTTTATGTCTAACTTAGAAGTCATTATAAGTTTTCGTCTGCAATGCATTTTCAGCCACATCCCACACACCCATGACTTGTTTGAAATGCTCATATTTAAAAACAAAACACTTTTTGGGGATAGACACAGAGAGCTTTAGGTGTAGGTACATTTCTAGTAAGCACACAGCACAACTTACAAAGAAAGCTGCTTTGGTGAGCCCTCTCAGATGTTGACTTGAATGGTTGAGGTGCACCCTTAAGCACCAACTTCCTGTGTTGCCTGCCAAATTTTGATACCTGCACATGGAATTTCTTGGCTGCTTGTTAAAATTTAAATTGGCGACAGGTTAAAAAAAAGTAGCCCTTGGTGTGAGCACTCCCTTGGTCTGTCGTGTGTATGTATAATAATGTGGCAACTGGCAGTACGTAATATATGGGTGGGTGTGTGTGTGTGTGTGTATATATATATATATACACACACACACCCACCCATATATTACGTACTGCCAGTTGGTAGATAGGAAATGTTTTTTTTTTTAATTTGCCTGTATCTTTGGCACAGTTTGACGAATTTTAATGACATTCTCCAAAAAAAGTATGCAGATGTTTCTTGTTGTGCACAGAAAGTTTCAGGGTGATCTGTGAAGTAGGGGGCTGAGAAAAAGGTGGGGGGGTGGGGAGGGGGGGGGCGGGGGTGTGGTTAAAAAAAAAAGTTGTGTTTACCATGTTAATTCCCATAGGACCTTTGAACACAACTACAGCCTGAACCTCTGGACGGAATTACCCAAATTTGGCAGGAAACTAGCTTTTGGTTCCCAGATTGTGCTTTTTCCTATTTGGTTTAAATCCCTTCAGTAGTTTACGAGAAATTAAAAGGAAAATACAGTTGTATATCTAGGGCCGCAGATCCATCACGATGATCGCAGTGATTTAGCGAATGCTCGCATCAACAGGAATGCTGTGATTGGCTCGCCACAACCTGACCAGAAAGTTGTTCATTCGTCCATTTTTAGTAATGGGACACAATCCCTAAGGCTGAAAAAAAAAATGTAAAAGTGACATAAGGGGTCTGGGTGGTGGTGCCCTAACTGCAGGGATGTAATATATGCGTGTTTTAGGGTCAAATATGGGTTTCAAATGATTGAGAATATTCTTGATTATTCGAGAACATCCTTAAATAATCGAGGATATTTGAGGATTCTTGAATAGCCCAAAAAGATTTTAAAAAACATTCATAGACTCATTCATACACTAATGCATTCACTCACACATGCACTCAGAGACTCATGGGCCCACTCACACGCCCGCTCACACTCATGCACTCACTCTTTACACACGCGTCTGTACTGAACACCCCACCGAACACCTAGACTTTAATGATTGTGCTGCGTATTGTGTGGACTACTTGCTTTGGGCTAGTGGGTGCCTTCTCTTCAGCTTTAAAGAAAGGGCCAGACATGTATACATAGTAGACTTGATGTGTACAATATATATTTTTTGTTTTCAACATAGCATCTTTCTAATTTAGCCTCAGCAGGACAGGCACTGATGCATTTCACACATTGTGTCATTCCGTCTTTTGTCAGTCACACAGCTCTCCTGGGTGTTGTTATTTGATGATCGGCTAGTTAAGTATTGGTGCTGGCCAGGGGCTTCTATAGTGCGCTGGTGGGTCTGCTGCGGAAACGGGCAGCGGCAGTTCAGAAACACAGTAGCCCTTAGTGGTGCTGCCCACACAAGGTCTAAAGTTAAGTTGTTGGTGGTTAGTGGTTATTTTTCCCCCTGCTAGGCTGTGCCTCACTAATTCACGCTAGAGTGCAGGCCCCTTAATGCTGAAGCCTTGTGGTCCCTTGCCTCCGAGCTCTAGCAAGGCCAATAGATCTGACTTACATCTTCAGTTGTAAGCTGGCCTGGCTGGCCAGGCCTAATGTCTTTGCCAGTGTTTGTTTAGATAATGCTTAGTTACTCTCTTAATCCAGATTTGTGCTCCATCAAACACTTACAACAATTTTTTTTCTTTTTGTAACGCTGTGGCGAGCGTTCAAATTTGCACCCGCGGACCATGATCCTTAGCAAGGTTAGGTTGAAGCTTTGATCTCGCTGTATAACTAAGCCAACCCTCTTAACAGCTTTAGAGTTAACAGGCAGTTCACAATGCCAGTGTACACTATTTTTAAGTTAAAATAAACTTTTTAATGGAAATGGAACAAAATACTTTTATTTCAATCTCCCACTCTACGGGTTCCCGCCCTCCCACTGGAAATTACAGAGGTGTAACTGCTGCTTTTTGCCGCAAAGCGTCCTTATTGTGTAATCCCATCATCCTCGCTGATATAAATCAGTTAGGAAAAAACAAGATGTGCTGTTACATACTTTCTTTCGGGCCCTTATTTTTTGTTGCTCATTTGAATGCTGTTAGTTTATTAATCAGTGGATGGTTTGATAGATCTGGACAGCCTGGCAATTTACTGTCTCATTATCTTGCTAGTGTGTCGAGGATTTAAACGAAGTTCAGATCATCCTGAAAATGCCTTTTTAATTGTTTGCCTCGGAGTCTAATAGTTGATTTGTAGATAAGGGCAGGGAAGAGATGAACAAATATTCCTACATTGTGATTCCATCCAGAGACCAGCAGCAAGGAAGTTTTCCTAAACTGAGAAACTAATGAACTGCCTCGCATTTATTCGTTTAGAGAATGCTTACTTAACACTGAGACCATCTCTAGGAACCGGCAACAAAAGCAAAGCACAACCTACACAACTAGGTTTAAATTGCATTTTTGGGTTACTGGTGGCCATTTAAAAGGTGGGATTTGGAGAGAGAGGGTTGCACAGATCCGCTCCCATAGGTGAAAAAGATCTGATGACCCAACCTGCTTCTTGTTTATTTAACTTTTGATGTTTTGTACAGTGCTAGCCTGACGTTTTACTTCAACCTCGGAACGTATTTCTAAGAACTCTTACAAATGATTGCAAGGTGCAATTGGAATGAAGCTGCTCATCCTACCAGCATGGGCAGGCTCTATTCCGGATATTGTGAAGTACTTAGCAGGAGATCATCACCACCTCTGTTTTTACAAACCATATCCTTGATCTCTTCCTTTGCAGGGCTAGTGTTCTCTACGAAATGTTCTTGTCTCTAACCACTACTTAACTGCAGTAGAGTCTTCATGGGTATTGCATATGTAGCACAAAATGGCTGTAGGCTCTACTTTACAGCGTACTCCACTTTTAGTGTCCGTGTGCCACATTGAGACCTGTTCTCTGTGGCACCTTGAATTCCAGTTGCTCTCCTGATAAGGTTCCAAAGTAGAATTTTTCTTTCACACCTTGTCTACAATGGTATCATGAGACAAAAACACAACTGAAGGGCACGAAAGAGTGCAGTCCCTCCTCCAGTTGTGGCCAAGTGGGTTATAAGGTAGCCCATTTTCACTCAGTCTTCAATTTAGGACCCTCGACATGCAGTTCTCTCTCACTTCCAACTTACCTGCGCTTGGACGTAGAATATCCGAAGTGTCTGACAGAGTTTTTTTTACTACCTGTGTTTCCACTAAAACAGCTAATTCACATAAGCATGCTGACGATCAGTGCGTTTCTTATGTCTCTTCTGCTGCACTTTTAAGGAAGCTAACTGAGTACTATTGTACGTTAATATCTTCAGTTCATTGTTCGTTGCTTTTGATTGTTGGTCAAACTGATTATGGTGGTTGGAGCTGCACGCCTGGAGCATGGCACATTGTCCAATGACACTGTCGTTGCCTTCTATCCAATAGGAGTAAATAAAATAGAAGGGAAGACCTAAGCAGAACCTCATAAATGGGAATTGTGCATAAGGGCCTGTTGTATTCAGTCTCCCTCGTACATGCACTGCCTTGGAAGAATTCACGCAGATGTGCTCGCGTAGGATGAGATTTGGTGACAGTTGCAGCTGGTCCTTGCTGCTGGTCATTGTGCTGTCTCCAGCTCACCTTGGCTTCTAAAAAAATACAAGTTTTACTTCACCTCGTCTTCCAGTACCTCATTTCAGTGGCGTTGACCGGTTCTTCAACATGTGGCTACTCCAACAATTTCATCTATTTTCCCATCGCACATTCATAATAGATGGCGAAGGCCTTGTCAAGACTTCACAAGATAGATCATCATTTGAAAATGCCTGGGACTATGTCATACATCGTGAATAAGGAAGACGTTTACCTAGTTAGCTGTAAAAGAACTGGAGGGAATTTAGTGTGTCTTTTAGCTAAGCTAATGTAGGTTAAGAACATTACCAAGGCATGGGCCTGTTGATGTTACTGAATGTTACCCATTGTTTTTGCTCCACAAATACCATACCAATCACAACTTTCTTGGCTAAATTCTAAGACAGATGCAAAGTGTGTCCCAAAAACATATTTGTTTGACGCCAGTGGTCACTTTTGGAATCTTGCCATTTACTTTGTAATCTTCCCACACACTGGGACTGGAGAAGGTGGGTTTAGCAAGAAATAAATAATTCACTGTACTACTAACTTATGTACAGAGCAGGGGCGGCTCCTCCATAAGGGCGGAGGAGGGTCACCCCCCTGCCAGCAGCAACCGTTGCAAATCCTTTCACATAGAAGGGATAATAAACCATATTTATTATCCCTACCATGTGAAAGGGGCGGGGCATTGGGGGTGATGAACAAAGGGGAGTGCACTGTGCACTCCCCTCAGAGCACATGTGTGTTTGGCCGGCTGTCTGAGGCCGGCCAAACACACATACGCACAGGGCTCTCTCCAGCCCAGAGAGAGCATGCACAGGCTCCCAGTCCGCCTTGGAGCGCCCTGGCTGGGCGCTCCCAGCCAATCCTGACACTCCTCTAAGCAGCATCAGGATTGGCTTCAGGGCAGGCTGGGAGCCTGTGCTGCGCGCCGCGACGGAGGAGCGGCGCAGCACGGGAGCTGAAGTAAGTTTTTTTTTTTTTTTTTTTTTTTTTTTCTTTAAATGTTAATTATTGCTGCCCCTCCCCGCCCCCCGGAATCCCTGCAAGCCACGACTGGTACAGAGTGCTAAAACACCCATCTCTACAAAAAACATACCCATCTTTAAGGACCTACTGCTGTGTAGAGATGTGCCTCTACTGTCAGTAGATACAATACGACTGTGGTTTGAGGCACCCATAGAGAAAACAGTGCCTGGTCTGGAGTTCAGAATACATAGATACTGCAACATTACAGCAACACATTTTTCTATTTAAAATTCCTTTCAGGTTTACTTTTTTTTACTGACACAACCACAGAATAGTGCATAACATTTATCTGTGCCGATTCACTAAAATGCTAAATACTTTTCAGTCTAATTGTGTATTTCTACCAAAGTAGTTTGTTCACTTCACTTTTTGAAGACAGTACACAATTAGGTTTATTGTTGTGAAAATGCAAGAAATGTGTGTAAGGCACACTCCATGTGAGGCACTTTATTTAAGAAAGATTTACTAAAGAAACCCTTAATGAATTGTAGAGGACATGCAGAGAGATGCTGATGGGGGGGGATGGTCGATTGATCAGGGTAGATATTAAAACATTTGTTGTACCTTGTGCATTGAACAACATAATGTTTAGGAAGTAGTTGGAGAGATTTGTTTCTGACCATTGCTATTGTTCAGAACAGAGTATGTACATAAGACAATAGAGAATTTTTGTATGGTAGCATGAAAAGAGGGGATCTTGTTGAGAACATTAAGTTGACTGATGGCAGATGTCACATCCTTGGTTAACTGAGCAATTGTAGAGTGAATGATGTTAAAGGTGACAGTGATATTTGAACTTGGAACCTGATAGATTAAGTCTGCTGGTAGTCTCAAGTAGACATTCATCAGCAAAGGTAACCAGGTTGATCTCTAAAGTATTCTGAGTTTTAGAAACCTAGCCTTTGCTATGTCAGGATTGTAATTCAAGCAGTATTGAAAAGCTTGTCTGGAAGGATTTGAAGGTCTACTTTATCAAAGACTGTGGAGATATACTTGAGGATGATTTAGGTAGTTGAAATTGGAAATAACGTTCATATGTATGCATTTTTACTAAATACAAATGCATAGCATTCACATATCAGGAAGAAAGGCGGTTTGCCTGAAGAACATCCTTTTTTTGCATGTCTTATTTGTAGTAGTAAGGAAGGACTTGGTGTAGAATTAATTTTATTGGGTGAAGCAACTTTCACCTTGAGAGGAGAATTTTCAGCTTAGCATTAGTCTTGATCTTGTTAATGTTGTCAATACGAGCTTTGTGGGTTTGATTGGGCAACTGTTGATATTAAGGATTTTGTTTTAATTTACCCGAATGATGAACTGGAAGCTCTAGAAGGTGCGACTGACTCCATTTTGTGAGATATTGTTTTTTAGTCAGTAGTCTAGTCTTACTGTAGGCTCTGGCAAAAGTCACCATTGCAGTCTGTCAGCAGTTTCCTTCTAGTTGAAACCTGATTGTTTGGGGTTTTGGGAACAGGTGTGAATCTTGGATTGTCGTGTTTTGCTTGCATGTTTGCTAAGACCACTAATATCAACAGCCGTCCTAATTATGGTATGTTGGTAACAACTTTAAAGGAGAAAAGCTAATATTTTTGAGGTCGCAGGTTTGGAAAGAGCAGGCGTGGTTAGTATGAATGGGAAAGAGCTAGAGTGCTTAATGTGAATGGAGGGTAGCAGGAGTGGTTAGTGTGAATGGTCACACTATTGGTAATGTTGGCAAACTGGAATATTGCCGTAGAGCACTTAGATTAAGAAAAATCGTCTTGTGTAGAGTGGTCAAGAATGTGTTTTGACAGCCAGCTGCAACTAATGCCAGAAATGTCACTATCGGAATTTGTGTCATTGGTATATTTACGTCGGTATGCAGACTACAGCCATGGGAAGTGAAATTGGAAATTGAAATTAGAATGTAGAGATTGAAGTTGTTAATGCAAAAAAGAATCCTGAGGAAAAGATCATAATTCTGCAGATCATGTCTTGGTAGAAGTTTGTCTTTGTTTCCCACAAGTCATGTTTTGCTGACCTCACTTAGTGGGGAGGATGTAATTTATCCAAGATATAGTAAGAGTCCATTGAGAATTAGTTTTGACTAAGCTTGATAAAATATAGGAATTATATATTTGGTACACTTGAACTTCTTAGTGGGTTTTCACTACTTATCTACAAAGGACTGAGTGGGAGGCTGGGTTTGGGGAAACTGATATTCAGATGTTCCATTGAGGGAAAGGCATTTTGCTGGAAGAGTGGGCTTAGTGATACCTTTAGCCAGATTTTACTGGCGCAACAAGAGCCAGGCTAAACTGTTGAGAGCAGCAGATGGTTCATTAACCAAAAAGAGTAGAGGAAGAAGTGTATAAATACCATGTAAAGATGGAGGAAATGTAGAACTGCCATTAATGATATGATATATGCTATGGTCAGTTTTCCGAAAAGTAGGATACATGTGGGGTTTACATTGTTAATGTGTCTATAATGAAAGTTCATTCTCATGAAAAATGAGCTTTTCTTGAACGTTTCTGAATTTATTTCAAAGATTGCTGGAAGTTAGAAGGATGTGTATTAGTGTATTCATAACAGGCTAGGAATTATTAATCTGCTAAATATAGAATGGCTTGGTGGTTAAGATTAACCATAAATTGAAGTGCCCCTACCTGAATACAAACAGTTCTATATAAGTGGAAATTAAGGAACAAGTGAATAAACATCTAATCTTCTGAACAGGTTTTGAAATAAAACATCCTCAAAGGAGCAAGGATGTTAGTGTTATGTTACTCATATTTATAAAGGGGTGGGGTTTTGTCCCTCAGAATCTGGGTTAAACGTTTATGTCCATAGGTCTGTAATTTGAACCACAACCTTAATTTTTTATGCCTTAGCTCATCCACACTGTGATGGCTACAAGGAGTCTTTAGATTGCCTCGATGTGGCCACCAACTCTTCATCCAACTAGAGGAGTGCCTAAATATTATCGGCATAGGAATAGAATTTGAAACACCTGGTCTTCGCAAAGGCGTGTGGGTATGGGTGTGTGTTTGTCTCTCTCTGTGGCTATGTGACCAGCCTTACAGCAATCCACAGTTAACCTTCTTTGTGTGGAGTTCAAAGATCTTATCAACTGACTGGCTCAGTCCCTGAATCTTTTGTGCTTCTTTTGGTTTATTGGACAAACTACAGTATCAAAAGCAGGATAAAGTTGTTTTACCAAAGCATATAGTGTGTCCACAGCAGTTTAACTACACTTTGTTTTCTTTACGATGTAATTTGCTTTTAAATGGTGTGTGCTGTAGCATTAAAGGAATAATGCAAAATGGAAGCCTCCGGTCTTATAGTGAAATCCGTGTGGCACTGTCACAACAATGGAAACGGTTTGAGGTGACTCTTTTTACACACTTTCCCCGGAGTAACTTGAATCTGCAGTCAGGAGGACATCTCTCAGAATGCATTTATACTTATCTATTTAAAAAAACAAGAGGAGAAAAGAAAATCGGCAACTAGCACACTCCCTTATGCATGTTTAACTTTGATCAGGATCCCAGCATACAGTATAAAACATGCATCTAAATGTGGTTGAGCCCACCCGGTATTGGTTTCTGTACCAGGTGAGGATTCAGTGATGAAGAATGACGCATAGAAATATGTAGGTGAGTTTGTTTTATAAAAAGAGAATATTTGTCTTCTGTGGTTTTCGGAAATCGGTTTGGATGAGTGCATCCTTGTGACCCCTGTAGACTCAGCTATGGATTGAAGGGTTTAGGGATGAGATTGGTAATCTGTGCCATGGAGGGAGCGTCTCAGTTGATGAGTGAGTTTGCTGGAGTGTCCTCATCCTCCACTGTAAGTGGAGCAGGCAAAGTGCCTGATTGGAGGACAGTACAACACAAGGGCAGAGCACCAGCACACAATAGATAGTTGGAAGAGGAACGACCTTATAGAAAGCATGGCAAAGAAGAAACTTCTAAAAGGCTAGCGATTGGGTTTGCCAATACTTTATTTTGAGTCTATGGGTGTCTTGGCTTCTAGTGTGGTTATTTTCTTGGCCAGGTATACCTTTGCGCAATGCAGTTGGTCTTTAAAAAGATGTGGACTTGGAGAGGGAGCAACTTTCTTCATTGTTGAGGTAATATTGTCAAATTTCTTCTGGAGTTGGTATAGTGGTCGATCAGTGCTTGGTCAAACGAATTGTTTGTTGCCTCGGAATATGCCAGGCCATAATGTTTGTACATGTTCCTTCCATGTCCCATTGCCAGGTTGCTTGCTTCGCCATCCCGCCAGTTATTAAGGTGCTTCATTGGAGAGAAAGAGAATGATTTCTCCGATTGGGAGGTCAGGGCAGTTTCAGGACAGAGGATCAGGAAGGGCGATGATGCAGTCCTGAGGAGTTGTGAAATCTGTGAGCTATTAGTAGAGATTTAGTCGAGTATGCCAGGGCTGTTGGAACTATTAACTGGGGAGAAACCTGTCTATGTTGCGAAGAATCCGTACTGGTGGATTTCTCTAATGTGCTGATAGCAGATGACTGCACCCCACCCCCCAGGTCTGTGGGCTCCCCACGAGCGAGAGGACTCCTGCCTCACTTGCGACTAGTGAGATGGGATGCATTACAAACACCGAGGTGGCTGATCCCTGGAGAGCTCCTCGGCAAGCCTGGGTGTATTGTTGTTTGTCAGAGCAAGCATCGAGACTTCATGGGGAAACTGGTCGAACAGATCTGCTTTCTTGCCAAGCAGACTCCCATGGGGAAGAGTTGATGGAAATGTTCAGTGATTCTAGGTAACGCTCTGCGCAGAATGCTGCCTACAAGAGGAAAGCCGCAGCTTCTCCGAAAAGTAATTAAACACTGGGATGTTTCTGTTAAGAGCCAGTAGTTAGCAGTTTGTCTTGCATATTCCTGTCTGCTCAGACATATTTACATTTTCTGGTATTGGCTGCTGCTTTGCTGTGAATCAAGAGGCAAAGGATTGCTAAGCTTGGTGTTAGCAAATTATACTGTGAACAATAATAATAATAATAGATACTATTTATAGCTTTTGATGCGCCGTTTTATTGTGTTTCTAAGAGTTGTAAGTAGTTGCTGTTGGCACTGGAGTACAATGTATTGACCTGAAGAATGAAAGGGTGAGTTGGTCCTGCTAGAATTAAAGCTCGTGATCTGCAGATAACACCTTGGCAGCGAGCGCTTTGCTACTTTTGAAAGTGATATTTTTGTTAGTGGTGTTATGGTTTTTGGAAAGGCAATGAAACAATAAATGATAGCCTATGTAAAGGAGAAGATATGGCCTAGTGGCTGGAGCTGTCAGCCTTGGAATATGGAGAACCAGGTTTGAATCCAGGCTTCAGAAAAATATTCTGTTGTTCTGGGCATGTGTAGCTGTATATACACATGCTTTGCATACTCCTGCCATCTAAGGTTGGGTCTGGAAGTGTGCAAGTTGTTTTTCTTCAAAAAAATCTTTAAAGTCACGAGGTAGAGTGAGTCATCCTCTTAGTGGTAATGCTCATGGGCATTGACTCCATTGTTAGATTATTTTCTTCCACTGTCTGGTCGTGTATCATGAGCACTGTGTCAAGACTGTTTTCAGACTCTTTGCATTCGTGATCCACCCCCTACTTCATCGGTATTGTTTTCAAACACCATACCACCTTTGCGTTTCAAGATTGGAAAACCATCACCCGTCGGATTGATGTGCTCAAACAAATGCCCTTTGGGACTCGCCCTTTCGGGCTATATTCCTTTTCCCTTCAGTGTAGAATTCCCTGCTGATGGAATGGGTGCCTTTCTGTTTCTGACGTAGGTGCCACGCTAAGTACCTGTGGACCAACCTTCATCAGGCTTGCAACCTCTTGTTTATCTCCAGACCACAGAAAAGAGGACTGCAAGACTTGCCAATCTTTTTGGTCCAAGAAGACCTTTTGAGACCTGAGGGCATCCAACAGAGGTCGACGACAGACCCGTAATCCTGGGCCACCAGGATGGTGAAGAAGAGGAGGAGGAGGAGCTTCATGAGGCCTATGCGAACAAGGAATAGGCTTTTTCTGTCGAGGGCTCTGACTCTGAATTGGAAATCGACCTTGAGATGCAGGATCTTCCACCGGGTCAGCGTACTGTAAGTACTGACATTTCTGCCCTGCCACATAAAAACATTTGGCTCCTATTAAATATAAGGCTTCCTGGCTATCACTGCCTACAGGCCATGGTCGGCACTGATAATCCGACCTGGATGCCCCTACCCTTGGGCTTTGCATTGAGTCATAGGGCAAAGCTGACCACTGCAGTTCCTAGTCGACCAGCACCACCTTTGAGACAACCACTTTTCGGCAGCAGCCACTTCGGCACCAACCACTTTGGCACCGAAACAGAAAGTCATCTCGGCACAGAAGATTTCCAACAAGCACCAAAATCTTACTTGGGTACTACAGTGGACCCAATTCTCCACAAGATGCAGGAGAAACTCCATGCCCATCAGAAGAAAATTCATATACAGCCTCACACTGGGCATATTTTGGCTCAGACTGTGGTTTCTACAACACCTCCATCCAAGCTCCAACCTTCTTTTTCAGAGGCCAATGATCTACCGGTGCCAAGCAAGAAGAAACAGACTAACAGGGCCAATAGTCCCCTCCTCTACTCGCCTCTCCTCTACCACCACCACCACGAGCCTCTCCACCTCACTCTCAGGGTGACTCATTAGATATTACTCCTCAGGGGGTCCCCACATTCTTACAATGGTGGGCATGGGACAGGGGATGATACGTTTGATGCACCACAACCAACAGGGTGACAGTGATCCCAACCTGTACCCTGCTAGGCCGTCTCCTCCTGATGGCACCACTTTTTATCTGGAGCTTATCGGCAGGGTACCTCTCCATAAAGAACCCATCAAGAAGGATTTTCTGTTTGAAACCCTTTCCACGTCACATAAGTCAACACAATACCTCCCTATGCTTAAGGGTATGTTAAGACATGAAGATGATATTTTTAAATATTCTGCACGAGGCTGCATTATCACACCCAAGATAGATAAAAAATGTAAGGCTTCACCATCTGATCCTACCTAAATCAGAGGGCAAATTTCACCTGGTTCCTTGGTTGTCTCCAATGCCCGTAAACAGGCTAATTCCCATTTTGCCAGTGACGCTCCAGGTCGGTATAAGGAAAGCAAGCTTATTGATGCGTCTGGCAAGCGAGTTGCAACGCAGTCCACCAATCACTGGTGAATTGGTAACACAATGGGGTTATTAACCAGGTATGATTGTGCCCACTGGGGCGAAATGAAGGAATTCCTCCAGTACCTCCTAGAGGAGCATAGAAAGAGAGGGCAGGAGGCTGAGGGACAGCTCATTTTCAATACTTCCATCAGATGTGTCCTAGTCCATGCAGATACTACTGCCAGGGGAATTAATACTAGTGATTTGTTGCACCGTCCCGCCTGGCAGCGTATATCTGGCTTTAAACCACAAGTAAAACTGAGTCTTTTAAATGTCCCTTTTCAAAAGGAACACCTCTTTGGCCCTCAGGTTGATCAAGCTCTGGAAAAAACAAAGAAAGACAATGAGGTTGCAAAATCCAATATGTGCATTACAAATACCAAGTCCCTGTGGCTCATGTTGCCATTCCTTCTATTAGGCAGGGTCCAAAACAACCTTTTCTGATGCATTGTCCCGTACCACTAAGGGTAGAGTCACCAATCCTCTCCCAGAGGATACAACAAGGGCACACACAGGGGCAACAACAGAAAGGGTAGAGACAAAGGTACTTCCTCACATGGCGCTGCACCTGCCACAAAGTTGTGACTTCCTTCTCCTCCCCCCCCCCCATTCATTCCACACCTGTCTGGGGATGATCGCAACAGTTCCTTCCCCCTTGGTAATCCATAACATCGGATCAGGAGGTGTTGGACATTTTCCATCATGTTTACTGCCTAAAGTTCATCACTACACCTCCAAACATTCCATCTCACACTTAGAATCTCTCAGGAACAACTAACACTGCTCAAGCATGAAGTTCAAGCTCTTTTACTCACAGGATCTATAGACCCCGTCCTTATAGAACATCCAGAGTCAGGAGTATACTCCCTATACTTCCTAATCCCCAAAAAGGACAGATCCTTATGGCCAATCTTAGCTCTACGACCATTAAATCATTACTTACTGTCAGAGCATTTCCATATGGTCACCCTCCAAGACGTGATTCACTTCTCCATCAGGGCAATTTTCTTTCAGCACTAGACTTAGAGTTCGGAGTCACTACTGAACCTCGAGTGTTCACAAAATGCTTAGCAGTGGTAGCAGCACATTTGCAAACACAAAACATCCATGTTTTCCCATACCTAGACAACTGGCTCCTTAAAGCCAGCACACTCCCACTGTGTCTCTAACACACTTGAACTACTATGGACTTAGTACATCAACTAGACTTCACCATCACTTTCCAAAAATCTTACCTTCAGCCTCTTCAAACTCCGCTGTATCTAGGGCCTATTCCAAACACACAGATGGGATTAGCCTATCCCAATATAGCACAGATACACAACTTTCAGACTCTAATACTGTGCTTCCAAGCCAATCACCAAGTCACAGTCAGAACTGTCATGAGACTTCTCTGTGTGATAGCCTTGTTCATAGCCGTAATGCTAAATGCACGACTACACATGCATCTGTTGCAAGAATATCTGGCACAACAATAGTCTCAGTCACAGGGTCAGTTGGAAAATCTACTGTTGATTGATAGTCGCACTCATCACTGTCTGCAGTGGTGGAACAAGAACTATCTGATAAAAGGGTGGCCTTTCCTTGACCCTGATCCCCAAACCATACTAACAACGGACGCATCACACACTGGTTGGGATGCTCATTTATACAATGTCGCAGCCCAGGATCTCTGGGATACCAAACACCGGGGTCTCAACATCATCGTTCTAGAGCTGCTAGGTGTTCACCTAGCGTTGAAGGCATTTACTCATCATCTGATTGGCAGGTATGTCTTCATCTGAACAGACAACATGGCAAACATGTTTTATTTACAAAAACATGGCCAACACATCTCTCTACAGCTTTCCCGCCTATTGCAGACAATCTGGGGTAGGTCTCTCTGTCACAACATCATCTGTTAGCGGAACATCTTCCGGGAACACAGAAAACGTTTTCCAACTTCCTCATCAGAATGCACCAAAAGTCCACGAGTTGGAACTCCATCCACAAGTCCTATTCCCTTACTTCCAAAAGTAAGGGTTTCCGGATATAGATCTGATAAAAATGGCAGACAACGCAAAATGCCCAAACTTCACCTCCAGGTTCCCACACCCCAGATCCAAAGGCAATGCTCGATGGATGAATTGGCCAGGCATATTTGCCTATGCTTTTCCGCCTCTCCCTCTTCTTCCATTTCTGGTTCGGAATCTCAGGCAAACATCCTTCATACTTACAATATTTACTAATTATTATTGTAATGTGATGGTCCTGTAGTTCAGTTATTCTCTACGTCCTTGCTGTTTCTTGTTCAATAAACTAGCAAGTCTTTACTTCTATTTGCTCCTCTCCTGTTGGGTATATTCATATCTTAAAGTCCCCAATGCGGTCCAAAGTCACACTTCTGACACCCTTGCTTCTTTCCTGTGGTTTACCCACTCAGTGCGTTTTACTCGTATCCTGTATAGCTCAACTTATCTAATAGTCTGTCCGATGGTGTTCCTCGCCTCGATTTAATGTTGCTTGTTCCAGGAATGCACTGAGTGGGTATTAAACAAGAAACAGCAAGGATGGCAGAGAATAATTGAAATACAGGGCCCTCATATTACAACAATAATTATTTGTTACATATATATAAAAACAGTTTGTGAATTTTTGTCCTGAAGAAGGTGGGGTGAACCATCTGAAAGACCACTGAAACGCTTTGTCGACATTTTAGATATTATCTGAGAGTTATAGTTTTTATTGTATACAATTGTTGTCTATATGGTTTTATGAAAAAAATGTTTTAGGGATTTAAAAAAAATGAATGTGGGATGAAATATTAATATTTGGTGCTTGATTATATAAGTCTGTATTAAAAGAAATGTATAAAAATAAAGGAAAGAAATACTATAAACAATAAGAGGATTGAGAAGGGTGTTCATTGTGTGTAAGGCTTAAACACAGCTTTAAGATAACCACTACATTACCTCTTGTAATACTATTTGTGTGCCAACGATGTTTACAGGGGGATATACTGTGAAAATCCATAAAAGGAGCCTTGTGTCTGTGTATACATCCTTAAAGAAGCACACACGCCCTCTACTAGAGCATGTTATGCAGCTAAGTGGAAGAGATTTGTCTGTTACTGTCATAACAACAATATCAATCCATTTAATGCAACAGCACAACACATTGTTACCTACTACATCTACAGTGCCCTGGCCTTGCGTCCACATCCATACGCTTGCATTTAGCAGCAGTTGCTGTCTATCTTCGAAACAGACATCTGTCTTTGTTTAAAATACCAGTCATTGAAGCCTTCATGGAAGGTCTTAAACTTACCGCAAGTTCACCCAGCACCTACATGGAATCTCAACATTGTACTCACAAGACTTATGGGTCCTACATTCGAACCACTACACAATTGCCCATCCAACTTCTGTTTTGGAAGGATAAAGATAGGGTAGTACTTTGTACAAATCCAAAATTCCTTCCAAAGGTGGTTTCCCACTTCCACCTTAATCAGTCAGTGGAATTACCTGTGTTCTTCCCCCACCCAGCATCAGTTGCTGAAAGAACTCTTCACACATTAGATGTTACAAGAGCTCTCATGTACTGCATTGACAGAACAAAAGAATTTCGTAAAACTAAACAACTTTTTGTTGCTTTTTCGCCTCCTCACAAAAGAAGGCCCATTTCTAAATCGGGTATTGCTAGGTGGACAGTTAGATGTATACAAACATGCTACATTAAAGCCAAAAGAACTGTCTTCACCTCCTAGAGCGCACACTACTTGCAAAATAGGGGCTTCAATGTCTTTCCTAGGCAACATACCTATAGCTGAAATGTAAACAGGTACATGGTCTATACCACACACCTTTACTTATCATTATTGTGTGGATGTTTCAGAGTGCCAACACTTTTCCAGACAGCTACAACACCCATATATTAGCCACTGCTTTCGGAGGGCACTGCTTTACAGTCTTTGCAAAGCATGTGTATCTACATCCACATGTGCCATCAAACGGAAAACACTACTTACCCAGTAAGCATCTGTTTGTGGCATGTAGTGCTGTAGATTCACTTGCTCCCAACCCTCTCCACGGACACCTGTGGCCTTTGAAGTTCATTTACATTCTCATTTGCATGGTGTAGGAAAGTACCATCTTGCCTGGCATGTTACCCCCATTTTTCACTGTATATATGTTGTTTTAGTTGTATGTGTCACTGGGACCCTGGTAACCCAGGGCCCCAGTGCTCATAAGTGTGCCTGAATGTGTTACCTGTGTAGTGACTAACTGTCTCACTGAGGCTCTGCTAATCAGAACCTCAGTGGTTATGCTCTCTCATTTCTTTCCAAATTGTCACTAACAGGCTAGTGACCATTTTTACCAATTTACATTGGCTTACTGGAACACCCTTATAATTCCCTAGTATATGGTACTGAGGTACCCAGGGTATTGGGGTTCCAGGAGATCCCTATGGGCTGCAGCATTTCTTTTGCCACCCATAGGGAGCTCTGACAATTCTTACACAGGCCTGCCACTGCAGCCTGAGTGAAATAACGTCCACGTTATTTCACAGCCATTTTACACTGCACTTAAGTAACTTATAAGTCACCTATATGTCTAACCTTTACCTGGTAAAGGTTAGGTGCCAAGTTACTTAGTGTGAGGGCACCCTGGCACTAGCCAAGGTGCCCCCACATTGTTCAGAGCCAATACCCTGAACTTTGTGAGTGCGGGGACACCATTACACGCGTGCACTACATATAGGTCACTACCTATATGTAGCTTCACAATGGTAACTCCGAATATGGCCATGTAACATGTCTATGATCATGGAATTGCCCCCTCTATGCCATCCTGGCATAGTTGGCACAATCCCATGATCCCAGTGGTCTGTAGCACAGACCCTGGTACTGCCAAACTGCCCTTCCTGGGGTTTCACTGCAGCTGCTGCTGCTGCCAACCCCTCAGACAGGCATCTGCCCTCCTGGGGTCCAGCCAGGCCTGGCCCAGGATGGCAGAACAAAGGACTTCCTCTGAGAGAGGGTGTTACACCCTCTCCCTTTGGAAAATGGTGTGAAGGCAGGGGAGGAGTAGCCTCCCCCAGCCTCTGGAAATGCTTTGTTGGGCAAAGATGTGCCCAATTCTGCATAAGCCAGTCTACACCGGTTCAGGGGACCCCTTAGCCCTGCTCTGGCGTGAAACTGGACAAAGGAAAGGGGAGTGACCACTCCCCTGACCTGCACCTCCCCTGGGAGGTGTCCAGAGCTCCTCCAGTGTGCTCCAGACCTCTGCCATCTTGGAAACAGAGGTGCTGCTGGCACACTGGACTGCTCTGAGTGGCCAGTGCCACCAGGTGACGTCAGAGACTCCTTCTGATAGGCTCCTTCAGGTGTTAGTAGCCTATCCTCTCTCCTAGGTAGCCAAACCCTCTTTTCTGGCTATTTAGGGTCTCTGTCTCTGGGGAAACTTTAGATAACGAATGCAAGAGCTCATCCGAGTTCCTCTGCATCTCTCTCTTCACCTTCTGCCAAGGAATCGACTGCTGACCGCGCTGGAAGCCTGCAAACCTGCAACATAGTAGCAAAGACGACTACTGCAACTCTGTAACGCTGATCCTGCCGCCTTCTCGACTGTTTTCCTGCTTGTGCATGCTGTGGGGGTAGTCTGCCTCCTCTCTGCACCAGAAGCTCCGAAGAAATCTCCCGTGGGTCGACGGAATCTTCCCCCTGCAACCGCAGGCACCAAAAAGCTGCATTACCGGTCCCTTGGGTCTCCTCTCAGCACGACGAGCGAGGTCCCTCGAATCCAGCGACTCTGTCCAAGTGACCCCCACAGTCCAGTGACTCTTCAGTCCAAGTTTGGTGGAGGTAAGTCCTTGCCTCACCTCGCTGGGCTGCATTGCTGGGAACCGCGACTTTTGCAGCTACTCCGGCCCCTGTGCACTTCCGGCGGAAATACTTTGTGCACAGCCAAGCCTGGGTCCACTGCACTCTAACCTGCATTGCACGACTTTCTAAGTTGGTCTCCGGCGACGTGGGACTCCTTTGTGCGACTTCGGGTGAGCACCGTTTCACGCATCCTCGTAGTGCCTGTTTCTGGCACTTCTCCGGGTGCTACCTGCTGCTGAGAGGGCTCCTTGTCTTGCTCGACGTCCCCTCTCTCTCCTGGTCCAATTTGCGACTTCCTGGTCCCTCCAGGGCCACAGCAGCGTCCAAAAACGCTAACCGCACGATTTGCAGCTAGCAAGGCTTGTTGGCGTTCTTTCGGCGGGAAAACACTTCTGCACGACTCTCCACGGCGAGAGGGATCCGTCCACCAAAGGGGAAGTCTCTAGCCCTTTTCGTTCCTGCAGAAACCTCAGCTTCTTCTGTCCAGTAGAAGCTTCTTTGCACCCGCAGCTGGCATTTCCTGGGCATTTGCCCATCTCCGACTTGCTTGTGACTTTTGGACTTGGTCCCCTTGTTCCACAGGTACCCTAGATTGGAAATCCACAGTTGTTGCATTGTTGGTTTGTGTCTTTCCTGCATTATTCCTCTAACACAACTTCTTTGTCCTTAGGGGAACTTTAGTGCACTTTGCACTCACTTTTCAGGGTCTTGGGGAGGGTTATTTTTCTAACTCTCACTATTTTCTAATAGTCCCAGCGACCCTCTACAAGGTCACATAGGTTTGGGGTCCATTTGTGGTTCGCATTCCACTTTTGGAGTATATGGTTTGTGTTGCCCCTATCCCTATGTGTCCCCATTGCATCCTATTGTAACTATACATTGTTTGCACTGTTTTCTAAGACTATACTGCATATTTTTGCTATTGTGTATATATATCTTGTGTATATTTCCTATCCTCTCACTGAGGGTACACTCTAAGATACTTTGGCATATTGTCATAAAAATAAAGTACCTTTATTTTTAGTATAACTGTGTATTGTGTTTTCTTATGATATTGTGCATATGACACTAAGTGGTACTGTAGTAGCTTCACACGTCTCCTAGTTCAGCCTAAGCTGCTCTGCTAAGCTACCATTATCTATCAGCCTAAACTGCTAGACACCCTATACACTAATAAGGGATAACTGGGCCTGGTGCAAGGTGCAAGTACCCCTTGGTACTCACTACAAGCCAGTCCAGCCTCCTACACATGGCCATCTCTTTACTTGCACTTCCTTTACACTCCATTCCCACCTACCTGCGGGAAAACAGTCTAACAATGGAGTTGATGCTCATGCACATTACCACTAAGAGGAGGAGTCACTCTACCTTGAGACTCAAAAGACTTTTTCAAAGAAAAATAACCTGCACACTTTTGAACCCAACACTAGATGGAAGGAGTATGCACACCATGTGAATCAACAGCACGACATTCCACAAACAGATGCTTATTGGGTAACATTTTCTCTATATAGATCTATTTATTTGTAAAATGCTGCTCTATGTAAGATACACAGAAAAGTGGCACAAAAAGACAAGGAAGAGGGACAGAAAGGAAGAGTAACTGCAAGAAAAATTCAGTAATTGGAACTTGGAAGATTTGGATCCTAACCTACTGAAAATGAGCTGCAGCAAATAATTCATGATGTGTGAGCACAAGCAAGAAAAAGAGCCCTGCTCACAAGTAAAATCATTACCCTAAACCTTATCAGCACTTGTGTGTGTGTTTTAGGCCTGCCTTAACAGCACAGCAGTAGCAAGCTTTTTGTTTCCAGTTCTTTAAAATGTATTAGAGTGAACTTTGACAACACCCAGAAGAACATTACTCTCACACCGCATGCTTTTGGCTGTATCGGTTACCACTTCCAGGAAACGCTTCATTAGAATGTGTAAGGGGACTACTATACACCTGAAAAGTGCACCCAGCCATCACACTGTTGTCTTAGTCAATGTTTTGCGTCCAGTATGCACTTAATACAGAAAGCAGTTGTTTTTCCTACTTTTTCCCAGCATTGACAAAGCCAACAGGACAGGCGTTAACGTGATAAATAGCATTTGTACCTGCAATGCATGTTAACTGCTTTTGCGAATGCCAGACCTATTGACTTTGCTAATGCTTGTTTGTAATAACTCACAGTGGAGGTTTTATCTTTGCCTTTTATTGCCCAGTGACGGTTTAGCTAACAGTTTGTAACTGTCTTGATGTCACCACGCTGTATCTGTGTGCTGGAGAACCTACTTGGTAAATAAAGCTGCCTGTCCTTGGAGAATTCTTGTTACTGTTTACTAAAGTGAAAATTAAGATTTGAACAAACCACAGAAGCACTTGTGAGAGTTCAATTAAAGATCTGTCTTGATGCAAAGCATTGAGAGCAGCATTCAGCGTAGTAGCCCTCAAATGGCTTCAAGCCGTAGGAATCTACACCAACATGAGTGTGGATGCAAGAACCTTTCTGAAGACATTATGCGCTATTATTGCCAGCCCCTGATTTTTGTCCATAGGTGTGTCGTTGCACAAGCCCCTGATCCCTGTCATGCATACTTCTAATCAATATCTGTTGGTGTTCGATTACTTGATCCTTGTTTTCTGCTGTACATTCACACACAATTCTGATATTGGTCCCTTGGTGCGCTTTCGCCGAAGTTCCTGATCCATGTGTAATGGTCTATCCGACCGGTCTTGTAATTTCTTTCTACCGCAACATATCTGGATTGGTGGGCGATCCTTCTCACATCTAGCTACTTAACACTGGAATGCACTTCGCCTAACTATTCTCTCGTTTACTTCTCACACCTCTTTCGTTGCCCTCTAAAAAACCTTCTTGGTTTGACAAACAGCAGCTAATTCCAAGAACTCGTCCACTCCCTACCTGCCCCAGCGCCAGGACACCTTCAGGTAAGTGTGTGCTTTAGAAATATCTCATTAAATAAATTGAAAAATAAGAGACAAACTCCTAGGCTAAACCTGAAGCTCCCTTAATCCCTAGAAAACAATAAGACATTTCAGTAATGACTTATTTTATTGTACTGTATTGCACCCTAAGTGTATAGTTAAAGGTGATGTTTGATGTTCCTTCTTATCCTGATTTAGTTTTTTTTCTACAATAGGGCTAAATCCTCTGCAAGGCATTTGCGGTGCTGATGTCTTTTAATTGTTTAATTTGTGTACATAAATAGGTTCCACTAAATGACCTGGATTTTGCTGAAATATGTAAACTCGTGCTTAAGACCACGGGCTCTACTCTTAAATATTACCAATGCACCCTTGAAAGATGTATTCCTAGGCGTGAGCTTGAACGGGTTCTTCCTACTTTGGCCTCTCAGAGACGGATTTCTTCAACATAGTTTTTATTAACTTCAATTGTTTAAAACATATTAACAGTGCAGCAATACATAATGATTTCACACATAAGGTCAGTAGTAACCAGTATGCCTTATGCATCTGGGTAAGCAGCTACCATTGGTCATTCGTCAGTTACAGAAGGTGTCATTATAATATTGACTCCAGGGCCTCCATATTTTCTCATGTTTACTTATATGCCTTCTGTTTTATACACTCACCTCTTAGACATTGTTTTGCCTTGAAAAGCCGCATATCGGTAAAAAAAAATGTGAAACGTCTCTGTATTTTCTATAGTGATAAGAATGAAAGATGTACATCAACCAACAGTATCTGCATTCTAGTTTCAAGCCTGATTATATCTGGGAGGCCCAGAAAGCTTTGTCTCCTCAAAAATGCCTAAGATTCTTGACCAAATGCTCCCTTCTTTGCCCTACAGCTACAAACTGAAATGTCTGGACAGATGCCATGTTGTCAGCTGTTACATAACATTTTTAAGATTAACTAGAAGTGTTTCAGTTGCGGTACTATAAATGAATCAATGAATGTCATCTCTTAAATATTAGGCTTACATCATTTTGAAGGGTGTGTATGTATGTGGTATATGTGTGTGTGTGTGTATATATATATATATATATATATATATATATATTTATATTATAATATATTTTCATTAATCATTTCCAATGCCAGTATGCTAGTGACAAGACTTTTTTTTCCCCTGCAAATGTAGCCCTCTATTCAACTTAAGTTTTGTGAGTCGAAAATAGTGCAAGTTGTGAAGACAAAAAAAGTATTTTTAAACCACTTTGCTACATTTGTCCCTGGCAAAATTATGTAAGTTGCAAAAAACCTGTATTGGAGCGAACAGATGAGTATAAGAATGGTTGCAGTTTACACAGAGATCTCAAATTCTAGTATACTTGCAATCCTTTTGTTAGTGCAGCAAAATCATTCATGTGAACAAGCCACAAAACAACAAATCTATAACCTCCTTTGGGTACAAGTGCTCTATTTGTACACACATATTTTGGAAACGTAGGATTGTGCCATAACATTCCTATCCCTTCACTCTCTTCAACAATGATTTAAACAATACAAATTCACTGTTTAAAAACAAAACTAATTTTTCACTGCTGAGACATAATAACACACAAAACTCATTATCTGCTGGTGTGACATAGAAACACTCACTTAGTAAATGTTGATCCTCAACCTCCAGCCAGGAACTGAATAGATTCTTTGCCTCTCTGCATTGAAAAGAAACCCCCTTAGTGGCGATTAGCTGTATCAACAGCCAGTAGATTGGTGCACCTGTAACACATTCTTTTCATCTACATGAAGGCCCATTCTCCTGCATTCTACAGAGCTCGCTGTCAGGCTTGTGGTGGTGAGCCATCCTTTTACTGGCTGAGCAACACCCTGAACCGCCTGCTTGCATGCCCATATTGAATAGGCTACCAAACAGTCCTAGAGTAAGCAGGTCAGAAGCCCAAGGAGTGCCTCTGATTAACTAGTTGTAGTGACCATCCCCCTGACAGTGAAAAATGCAAAAGTATGGCTGCCAGTATGACAGATTCAAAACAAAACGCGTCAAAATCCTTTTGTTAGAAATGGGGTTAATAATTTGTGGAAAGGGATAATCCTGACAACTCAATAAACCCACTCTGGTTAGGTCAAAACACAGTTCTGAGATAATCTCTGCCCAACCCATGGCAGCTATTGCACAAGCAGCAAGCAATTCTCAAAGAAGTGTGTGCTAAGTTCAGGCACTTGCGAAATTGTAAAGTAAATTGCACAAAACAAAATTCCTAAACCAATTGGAAAAAAAAGTGAAAAATGTAATGAGCAAAACAACACCAAGATCATCAGAATAGGTTAAGGGGAACCAAGGATATTGATGTTTAAGGTTTTAAGTAAAGCAGTGCCTAGAAAGAAAACAAGCTTTATTAAAACACCACAGTTAATGGTGGACAAGAATGTAGGAGCAGTTTCAGGCCGGCTGCGATGAAGCAGAGTTTGGATATCCCCAGTGGGTTGACCCCATCAAAAGGTTCACTATCCGATTCAGTCTCCAGCTGCAGGAAAAGTTACTTCTGGTCAGTCCTGTGGCCCCTAGTTCCTCAAGGCAGGCCACTGTCCAGCCAGGTCTTCTGCAGGGCATAGTACCCTTTAGTAAGCTGGGTCCTATTGGAGTCAGGAGTTATTCTACTTTGTGTCAAATAAATGAGAGGACAACCACTTGACCCTTAGAGAGCATTTTCAGGCTCTGGCCGCCTCCTTTTACAGCAGGTGCCTGAAGTCAGCAGTCACGATTCTTCTTCCAGACGAGCCGCCTTCTTCAGATGGAGTTTTCCTAGGGGAAGGATAGTGGTGGAAGAGTTGCCAGATTTATCCTGTGCCAGCAAGCGATTGGGGGGAATTCTTTTTGCCTTACATTAAAATTACATAGGAGTCCCTGCTTCAAGATAAGGGGACCCAAAAAAAAACACCAGGCAGGCTTCTTGGCCACTCCTGTTGTGGTCAAAACTTGTTTTCCCGTCCTATTGTGGGTGAAGCCTGTGTGTGTGGGGTCCTGGGTATGAATATAAGAACCTTCTTTTGTACATCTCCATATCAAGAGTCCGTGCTAAAGGTGCCCTTTGTTATGCCGACTGTTCCTGTTTACTCTTAAATAGGTAATCCTGACTAAGTGATCAACAGTACATTTGCCTTTCTTGGGCTCAGAGGGAAGCCATTGGTCTCTGATCCAGGATAATTAAGTTTCCAAGCCAAGGATTTCCATTCAAGTTCTTGATTGGTGATGATTAGCAGAACTGGTTTTCACCCAGTTCTGTCTCATGCAGCCTAAAGTACATTTTTACAAAGTTACATTTCTGCTTACGTTTTCAAAAATGTGATTTTACCATTAAACCAGATTTTGAAAACTAAGCAGGAAATACATGTGAAGCTTTTTCTAGCCTTTTTCTAAGGAGAGGTGGAAAATAAAAGATTTTGATTTCACCTATGCCTAGTAAGGAAAAGCCAGGCCTACAACTTTAAATAACGTTTAGGTTTTATTTCACTGAGGGCATGCTAACCCCAATATTTACTGTGCCCTATATTAGCAACCTGCCATGTGGTTTACAAGGCACTGTTTTAGGGATAAAGTCAATATATAAAAATAGATTTTTCCCACATGGCAAAGGTGTTTGCCTCTGCCATGTTTTTGTGCAACTTATTTAAACTGAAGCCTAGCCAGAACACAGTGGTGCACTTGGCAGAATTTTTTGTTGTCATATATGTGGGTGGTGTAAATGCAAACTGCAGCCCACACATGATATACAAGGGATTTATAGGGATGTTTAATGGGCTAAATAGGGAGTTCCTGCTTGGGAACTGGTCCAAGCCCAGCTGAGGGGCTCCTGTGACTACAACAGTTGCCAGTCACCATAGTCCTGCTCCAGGGGACCCCAATTTCCTTATGCAATATCCTAACAAGGAAAGCTTGGCAGTCCAAGCCTCTGCCTCCCATATAAATCCTTGTGCATTCCTTGCCACTCCACCTGATAGGTAATCCAAAATGCTGGACACCTTAGGCAAGAAAAAGTTTTCTTCCACCAGCCTGGCACTGAGGTCCCTGAACACTGCGTGCCTTTTGGGCAGTTTCCATGCTCTGTGGGATTTGTTTGTATACGTGATGTCAATGGTCCAGGAGGAGGCTTGTGTCATATTTTCCCAAGCTGTTGGTGACTGAAGAATTTTTCAGCAAAGTTCACGATCAGATGTGGACCGAATATGACTGACTCACTGGACAGAGCTTCAATAGCCTTATGGTGCCATGCCTGGTTGAGAACGACTGACTTTTCAGGGGATGACATCCTCGCTTATGGATGGCTCCAGTCTCTTCGGAGACAAGGTGGACTCAGCTCTGGAGTGCTTCAAGGATAACAGAGCTATGGCAGGGTCCTTTGGCCTTTCCATGGCCTCTTGCCAACCCCAGTCCACCTTGCCCTCCTTTCATGGCCACGGAAGAGTTTTCCAGCCACGTGTTTACCTGCTTAACCATCAGCGCGTGCAAGCTTCCCTTCCTTTGCGCGGCTGAGGACACGATCCCCATAGGCCCCATGGACAGACAACTAAAGGTCAGGCCAGTCCAGCACTTGCCCCACACCAGCTGCAGTCTCCCGTTCTCCTTTAGTTTGCCCTCTAAACCATCATAGACGTCCATATGGCTGCAGGATATGCCATCACCTGCCCCACTGGAGGTTAAGAACATCAAAACGCTAACGCTCGCTCAAGTCCTGTCTACTCTGGACCAAGGTGCCAGGATCTTAGTGTTGAACTTACAGGACGCATACTTGCTCATTCCCGTCCTGCCTGCCCACAGGCGTTACCTGCGGTTCAAGGTAGGCCTCAAGCACTTTCAGTTCGCTGGGCTCCACTTTGGCCTTACCATTGCCCCTCGGGTGTTATCCAAGGTGATAGTAGTGGTTGCAGCTCATCTGTAGAGATCAGAGGTGCCAATCTTATCCTATCTCGATGACTGGCTGTTGAAGGTGAGCTTTCCCCAGGCTGTCGTCTCCCACTTCCAGACTACGGTAGACCTCATGCGCTTGCTGGGGTTCACTATCAATGTGCCAAACTTGCACCTGACACCTTCTCAGATGCTCACTTCCATCAGAGCTGTTCTGGACACTACGCAGTTTCGGGCGTATCCTCCTGAACAGCGAATCCAGAATATTCAGGTTATGATACCGATGTTTTAGTCTGTATCCTGGATTTCGGTGAGACTGACTCTGAGGCTGCTGGGCCTCCTGCCCTCCTGCATAAAGCTTGTGACACGTCTGCTGGCATATGCTGGCTCTCCAGTAGGATGTCAAATGCACATATTTGCAGATACTTACAAATGCATTTACAAAGGAGTTTTTGACACGGAGAGCCGGAGTGAAAAATCAATGACCAAAGGTCTGTTTATTTTTGCTGCAGCAAAGAGGACAGGTTTACCACTGGCATCCCAGGCCCGAAGTAAAGTGTGCTAGCATAAAGCGTTTAACAGTGATATTTATACTCATACATCAAAGGATACATAAAATGTGTAAATAATGATATACGTCATACAGATATTTTAAGGAGTTAATCAGTTTCCACACACTGGTTCCATTCCCAGCTTTGTCCTTGCCTCCCTTCTGCAGCTGCCTGACTCCCCACATTCTTGAGACCCTTCAAAGGATTACGTGGTTCAAAGGTATAGATATCAGCCTTTCCCTCCCCAAAATACCACAGCCGAGGTCAGTTAGTTATTTGAACACACAATTATAATGAGTACAGTGCCCCAGTTAGGGAAAGAAACCAGCTGCAAGCCTATGGCGTGGAACCAGGCTTATTTTACCTAAACAAATATACATAAGATAACATATGTGATAGACAGTGCGTTCAGAGACAACAAAAGCTCAAACTTACACGTGTAAAAGAAACGAAGCAATTCAAAATGGATTCTAACAATCGACCCTTTTTGAGTTTTTTTTCTTCTGAACATAATCAACGTTTGAATAGTTCTAAATTTCCTCATATATGTTGAATTTTACTCCTACTTCATTGAAATTTGCATTCATGGGGACATAAACAACCGATGGGTATGAGCAACCAGTATCTGTAGTGAGGACAGTGGGGTCAATAGCCATTAGGGAATTTATCTCTTCTCTCTGCATCATAGCTCGATTGGTTTCTAGTATTTTCACTGGCGGAAGTTTACACAATTTTAAACAGGAACAGAGAGCAGGTAAGCACTGTACTAATAAACAACTTAATACAATAGCTATTATTATAAAAAGTATGTCTTTAAACAACCAGCCCCACCCCCCAAACCAAGACCATAACCATGATAAACTCCAATCGCCTCCTTCATATTGGCCCCCCTTTTCAAATACCTGTACTGCTTCTTTTATTTTCCCAATATCCAATTCTATCTCTGATGACTTGTTGACAAAATAACAGCACTTTTGCTGGTACTGATGTTGGATTAAAACACATACTCCTCCTTGTTGTACTGTAATCAAGTCTAGGGCAAGCCGATTTTGTATCGCCAATTGGGCTGCAGAGTTTATCTCTATCTGTATACTTCCTATGGCCTCCCTGGTGGCATTAAATGCAATGGCTAATTCAGCTGACATATTCATCATTGCCAGTTGTAAATCGAAAATTCCAAATCCGGGAATAAGAACATGTAATACTTGAAATACCCAGTTCTTTCGCTCCTCCAGTATGGGTGTCCCTCGTTTGTACCTATGTGCAAAACTCCCCATGTTAAGGGCCTGGGAAGATGATATATTTGATATCACAGTAATGTTGGGTGCCAAATATGCCAGTGAACATATCCCTTCCCAGTTTAGAGGTAGTACTTTATATGCAGTTCTTCCACATACGAAGTACATGCCTCCCTGGATTTGTGAATTTATAATGCTGTATTTTATTCGGGGCAATCCTACACCCTCTGGGGTGTCATGCTCAGAATTATTGCAATATTTGTAATCTTCCCAGATTGTATTTAGCAATGATACATTTGCCCAGGGTGCAACATATGAACATCTAGCCGTCCAGAGGGGGCCAAGGAAAACCCGGGACAATATTACAGGTGAATTTTTCCCATTTCTATCTTGTTCTCTGGAAGGATCATATAACAATCCTTCTGGATCTACTAGAATCTCATTTTCTCCCACAGTCAGGTTCCAATAATTCACAGTGTAATTTTGATGAGTCCCATTAATTAACGCTGTCCAATTTCTGTCTATTTTCTCCTCTCCTTCAAGATCCCAATTCCCTGTTTTTATATCAAATAACAAAGTGTAAACACACTGTTCAGGAGGGATCTTTCCCATGTATTTTGCCTCTGGGTTTTGCCCATAAAAATAGGTACCAAAACATATGGGAAACATTTTAAGTGTGGCATTCTCTCCAGGCATCGGGGAGAGCGTGTATTCTGCCTGGGTATTAGGGAGCACCGCACCCCTAGGGTACCATTGATATTCTTGTTGGTCACATCTCCAAGTGGTATTTGGTACAAGACACACTTCCCCTCTTTCATATTCGCTTGGTGATACTGGTACTTCATAAAGGCCTATAGGATCCTCGGGGTGTCTAGACAAGTGCCGGCAAATCCAGCAGTCAGTGAGACTTAATGTCTCCGCTAATTTTCCATGAACCTTTATCAATGGATGTAAGGTAGGATTTTGCAACAATGATGCAACACCACTGGACATTATACATATTAACATAAGGGTCACTAGGTACTTCATTATTGTTTTGTAGAAATAGTTATAAGGCCACTCTTCCCTATTCTCTAGAGGGATATTTGTCCTGCCAAATGGATATATTTTCATAATTTTATTGTGCTCTCCTCCTTGGTCCTACAACCTTTCTATGATACCGTTTTACTCGTCTCAACCGCCTACGCGTGTTCAAAAATATACCCACACAATTACCAAATATGTAAATGCAAAATATTGATATCACTATACTAATAATCATATACGTATAGATACAGATAAGTGAATTTTCCTTCAATGTTCACACCCACTAGGGTTCAGCACCGCCGTGCTTTCCACTCTAGCAGTTAGGCTGCACTGGTTGGTCCATGAACAAGTTTTTTTTTTCAAATACAGGACAATAGATGTTGGCTTGATCCTAGGTCCCTTATCTTCTCCTTTTCAAGTTTTAACTCCTGGTGAGTCTCAACTCCCAGTGAGTAAGTCGCGATACTTCAAAGTTCGTCTTCAGTATAGTTTGTCAGTTTCGTTCAGTGTCTCAGCAAAAATGAGGGCGGAGGCCAGCAATTTTCAACCAGATCAGTGATGTGCTTGGGTATTAAACAGAAAAAGGGCACCTTTTTTTTTTACCGCTGGGACTACAAACCGCACCAACCCTAATGGCTGGCCGCTTCCGTAGAACTGGTACTTGGTTTTTTTCTTTCTCGCCAGTCACAGAACTGTTAACTCCATTTACCCACTGCTTGAATAGCGTTGCACAAGCTGCATCCCACTATACTTGTGTTCTCGTTGAGACAATTGTTCTGACCAATGTTCTGGTGTCGTTGCACAGGCTAGTCACCCGTGTTCATGCTGGAAATTTAGTCATCACAGTCATTTACAACCTCGTCGCCCAAGGTGTGCGTAACAACAGTGAGGATAGCTCGTTTTAATGCTGGTACATCAATGGCATCGGAAATGCCGGTGGCGGTGAAAGCGGGGAACTGTATTTCACGAAGGCAGGCGTGCCGTATTCTGCTGAGCAGAGGATTCCTTGGCCATTCAGAAGAGACCTCAGTTTGCAGTTCCAAGCTAGGAGCTATCAGGGTGATGTAAATGTAGCTTTTCGTAGAGGTCACCACCTTACGCACCTTCAAAATTCTGTTCATTTGGATGGGCGAGGACGCAGGTTGTATCGATGAGTTTGTTGATCTTCAAACAGCAACTCTTCGTCACTGGGCTGCTGTGTCACCTCAGGAGCAGAAGTAGCACTTGAAACCTGTGGAGGTGTTTCCTGTCTCCCTACTTCGCTGTAATCAGGAGACAATGGTAATTCTGCTGTTGGAGTACTTTGTAGTGGAATTGGTGCACGCTTACAGTGGCTAGCATGTATCCAGTTTTTCCTTCCTTCCACTTTCACTGCTGTCTGTGTTGCAAGCAGTACCTGGGCTGGCCCCCCGCCACCTGGGCTGAAGACTGTTGGTTCTTTGAAAATTCTTTGTCATAAGCCAATCCCCTGGCTTAAAAGGGTGACCAGGGCCTTCAAGAGGAGTCGGTAGGCTGGCCTTGACCTGTTGGTGGATCAAACGCAAATCTTTAGTCAATTGTTTACAGTAATCTACAAACAAAGGATATTGCACTTCAGAAAGCTTCTTTGGTCGTGGTACCCCCCAGATATTGGCTGGCCTTCCCATGACAACTTCATAGGGGGATAATCGTGACTTGCTACTGGCAGTCATCCTGATGGACATTAATGCTAGGGGCAAAGCATCTGGCCATTTTAAGTTGGTCTCAGCACAAATCTTAGCTATTTTGCTCTTCAAGGTGTAATTATACCTTTCTACAAGGCCCGCTGATTGTGGGTGATTTGCAGCATGAAATCGATGTTTGATGTTAAGGGCGGTACAGACCTTCTCCATTACCTCATTAGAAAAATGACTGCCATTGTCACTCCAGACTAATCGTGGCAAGGCGTATCTAGGAAAATATTCTTTTAGTAATATTTTGGCGGTAGAGAGGGCACCATTGTCTTTTAATGGGTAGGCCTCTATCCATTTTGAAAACATGCATACTACCACTAACACGTATTTCAGTTTGTTACACGGTTCCATGTGGATAAAATCCATCTGTATAGCTTCAAAGGGGAGATCAGGAGGGGCAAAGTGGCCAGGGGGCGTAGGGGTCCCTTTTCCTGCATTGTGCACTGCACACACCATACAACTTTTAACCAGGTTATTAGCAGCTTTGGATATCAGAGGATTACTCCAAACATGGTCCAAAGTTGTCTTGATGCCTTGGGCACTGATGTGTGCAGGACTGTGGGCCATAGTAACCATAGCGTGTACATAACAATTAGGTAACATCCATCTTCTTCTGTCTGTGTCATCTGTGTAACAACCCTCACTGTCTAGTCTACCGTTCTTCTCCCACTGTTCCCTTTCCTCTGCTGTTGCTTCTGCTTGAATATCTCTCACACACTGCATGGTATTTTCTAATACTTCGTACTGGGGCTCTCCCTTGATGCTACTCTCAACATATGCATTGTCAAATGGTGCTCGTGCTGTTGCTTTCGCTGTAGCATCTGCAAAAGCATTTCCTCGTCCTATATCATCAGTAATTTTTTTGTGGGCACTACACTTAATGATTGCGACCTGACGGGGCAGGCTGAGAGCAGTCAAAAGTGTCACAATCAAGTTGCCATGCTGAATGGTAGTGCCATGTGACGTGATAAAGCCTCTATTCGCCCAGAGTCGCCCAAAATTATGAGCTACTCCAAACGCATATTGGCTATCAGTGTAGATGTTAACACTAAGATGTTCACTTATTTCACAAGCTCTGGTGAGGGCAATTAATTCTGCAGCCTGTGCCGAATTTTGCGGGATTCTATGAGATTCAACCACTGTTTTGACTGTGGTGACGGCATAGGCTGCAGTGGTCGTACCATCTGGTAACTTGAAGCAAGACCCATCTACAAACAGCTCTCCCTGTGGGTCAGATAGGGGAGTGTCTGTTAAGTCTACCCGTCCCTTGGTTTCTTCCTCAGTGGCAAAAATGCAATTATGATCAAATTCCACATTGTCCTGAGGGAGGGGTAGTAACGTAGCTGGGTTCAAGACATTGCACCGCTTCAAAGTAATATTTGGACTGAACAATGTTAATTCGTAACCCGTTAGACGAGCACTGGTGAGGTGCTGCGTCTGTGTCTTGTTTAACAAAATATCAACGGCATGAGGAACCATCACAGTGAGCGGATTGCCACCAACAAACCCTTCACTTTGTTTCACCGCAGCTGCTGCAGAAGCCACTCCTCTAAGACAAGTAGGCAAAGCTTGCGCCACAGTGTCCAAGGTGGAAGAGAAGTATGCACAAGGGCGTTGTCTCCCACCTTGGTCCTGTGTCAAAACAGACAATGTACAGCCATGCTTTTCATGCACAAATAAAACAAATGGTTTGCTGTAATCCGGATTACCCAATACAGGAGCAGAGCACATCGCCTTTTTTAATTCTTGAAAAGCCTCCTCACATTTGTCAGTCCAAGGTACAGGAGAGGGCACATCTGAAAGTGTCAGAGCAGTCAATGGTTTTGCTATAAGTGAAAAATTTGGAATCCACTGTCTGCAAAAGGATGTAAATCCCAAAAATGCTCGGACTTCAGAAGGGGTGCGTGGTGCAGTCATTGTATGAACCAATTTAATTCTGTCTGGATGTAATCTCCTTCCCTCCTTAGAGAGGAGGTGTCCTAGATAGGTGACCTCCTCTCTACAATACTGCAATTTTGGAAGGGACACCTTATGGCCCAGAGGTGCTAAATGATGTAATAATGCAACAGTATCAGTCTTACATTGTGTCATGGAATCTGAGGCAATTAAAATATCATCAATGTACTGCAACAATGCAGAGCCTGAAGGTGGATTGAATTGGTCTAATTGACGTTTAAGACATTGACTATATATGCTCGGGGACTCAACAAATCCCTGTGGAATTCTTGTCATCGCGAATGATCTACCAAAAATCGCGAAGCTAAACAAATATTGAGATTCTTCGGCAATTGGAATGCTAAAGAACGCATTCTTCAAATCGATTACGGTGAAAAAACACGCAGAGGGTGGAATCATGGTGAAAAGACTATTCATGTCTGGGACCACGGGAAACTGGGGAATTACTATTTTATTAATTTCTCGGAGATCAATAACTAATCGATATACTGTGTTATCAGTAAATGATTGCTCACCATCTAATCTATTAGCATCATTTCGTTTCTTTACAACAGGAAGGATTGGACTGTTACATGGGCTGCTCACTATTTCCTTTATGACACCTGCATGCACAAGATCAGATATGACTGCCTTGAGCCCTTTTTCGCTTGATTTAGGTAATTTGTATTGAGGAACACGAGGTAACCGGGCACCTGGTTTGATTTTTATTACAATAGGGTCGACATCCATAATGCCTACATCATTCTTGCCTTTGGCCCATAAGCGAGGGTCTATTTCCTTTAGCTCTGGGGGTAAGTCGTATTCCTGTGAAAACATGCACCGAGTTGGGGAAACACTATCCATAGTTACATAGACACCATCCATTGAACAGTGAATAACTGCATTTAATTTCTTTAACAAATCTAATGCAAACAAGTTTTCATTGCAACCTGATGTTAAAGAGAGTGGCGTGTGTACTGTAAATGGGCCTACAGTTACTCTCATAGGTGTTGAGATGGGGCTCACCACGGGGATTCCAGAAATCCCAATTGATGTGGTATGAAGCCCAGACAGGGGAGCCCCGGGGACTGCAGAATGTGCAATAGATGTTCTGGTGGCACCAGTATCTAGAAGAAACTTATGGCCCTCTCCTTCGATTTTTACATCAATGTAGGGACCATTTTGATCTACAGGAATACTTACTCGCCCCTGGCCCTGTCTGTGGCTGTCCTAATAATTGTAGGATTCAGAAAAGAAATCATCAGCATAATATTGTCGTTCAAATGCATTGTCAAAAATATTAGTGTTACGCGGGACCTGATTCTCATTCTGCGAATTCTGATCAGTTCTACCTCTTCCTCGTCCTCGTGCATTACCTGCCGCGTTCCCTCTATGAAGTGACATACTTTGTCTTCCTTCCAGTAATGGGCAAGTATCACGCCAATGTCCATCCTGCTTACAGTAGGCACATTGGTTGATATTTAATCGGCGGTCTTGGGGTGGTGCAGATGCGCCTCGACCCCTTCCCCGTCCCCTTGGTGGGCCACCCCTTTGCTGAGGGGTTGTATCCCGCTGAGGGTATGCCTGCTGTAATAATACCTTTTTCTTCAACTCTTTTACTGACTTCTCATTCTTTTCTAATTCTTCCTTGTACCTGCTCTCATAGTATTGTGCCATCTGCAAAATCTCTGCCTGTCCCTTCGTCATCCACGAACTCTCTGTTGCTTTTAATTTTTGTGATATTTCAGGTAGAAGGCCATTAACAAAGCGTTCTACAAATAGTGTGACACCTGTTACGGTGGCGAGGTCTTGACCGCTAAAATCTATGAAAGCTTGTTCAATTCTAGTAAAATAATCTGGGACATCTTCACCTATTTTCTGTTTATAAGTGGCAAGTTTTCCCCAATCCACAGTCTGAAGAGGTATAACAGTTTCTAACTTAGTCAATATCCGGTTAGGTAAATCTAAAATATCCTGATGCGGCAGGGTTCCTGGTGCCCTTTGTGCTTCTCGTGCTTCTAAACCCCCCCATGTATTTCCCAAAGTAGGTGCATCATCTACTCTTCTAATTTTATGCCAAACTTCAGGACCCAATAAAACACCAAAAAAATAGTCAATGTCTTTGAGTGTCATGGTAGTGGTGGAAATGGCAATTCTAAGGTCCCGATAGAATCCAGCTGGATTCTTTCGAGGGTCTGGCAAGTCTTTCTTTATAGCCATTACCTCCTCCCTTTTCCATGGTATATGGACAAATTGGGCCACCGGCCCGGGAGCTGGTCGTCCGGCGGCAGCTGCTGCTGCAACTGCAGCTGCAGTGGGCATATCAGGGTGCACTTCCCTCATTGGGTACCCCTTGTCATATATATTGAGAACATCTTCCCTGGCTATGACACAAATGCGTACTCCCTCATTTATGCTGTTACTATCAAGAATACAAGCCACACTGTCCCGCCATAATTGGTATAATTCTTGTTCATAAGGGAGAGGGGTAGAATCTGTAATACAAGACTTCCAATCCCTCTCCAATTTTTCAATCATATACTGTAGTGCTAATTGCTGTCCGAAATGTGACATCTGTTGTATTGTGTCCATAATATCGGTGTGGGTGTAAATAGGATGTGACATCCAGTTCTCTGACTGATTCTTGATAACCCGTTTTTCCCCATCCCCAATAGTGGAGCGAGTACTAGGGGGCGAAATCGACTTAATAGGTGTGCTCCATATGGGTGAAAGTGAGTGTGTGGCTCTGCACTGTCGGCGTTGTCCATTTGGGGTATTAGGGGCAGGGGACATTATTGGTAACCTTGCAGTGCTGGCTGGTAGTGGTGGGGCAGGTGGCGGAGGGATTAGGACTTGGGCTATTGGGGTAGCTTGGGCTAGAGGCTGTGGTGGTTGTGGCACATGCTGCTGTAGTGGTGCACCTGGATTTCCCAAATTGTGCCCTTGCCCTTGCTGCTGTTGCTGTGCCCCCATGATAGGTTGGGCTACTGCAGGGGGTGTGTAAGGTGGAGGTGCAGTAGGGCTATTATCTAATAGCTGTAGCATTACCTCATCTTCCTCTAATGCATGTTTGGTTTCTGTTGGCTTTGATACATAACTTCCCTCCACCTGAGCCCTATGGACTCTATCTTCAGATTCAATCCCTTTCTGGGTTTGGGACTGGTGATAAAGGGCGGCCTTTTGCATGATGGTTCTCCTATTTTCCCTCTCTATCAGTTTATCTGATTTAATTTTTCTTTTATTGGCTTCCATTTCCCATTTTCTGTACACCTCAAACATATGTTGTCTAGCCTTTTTATGAAACAAACATTCCTGTAGGTAGGTTAGTTTCTTTAAATCAAAAGACCCATCCTCTGGCCACTGGAGGTCAGGACAATGTCTAGTATATCTGCGCCATATACTATTATACAAATTGTTCTCTAAACCATAATCCTTTAACATGTCCCACCCTGGTGTTCCCTCTTTTGGGATCGGTTGCTTTTTATCTAAACGTGGCACATGATTTCGGCGAAAACAAAGACATAACCCTTGCCAACATTTCTTATTTCCCATATCTAACCCTTTAAATTTTCAAAAGACAACACACACCAAATTTCAAAATGCAACATGTACCAAAGAAACCCTTGTTCAAATGTGCACCAAAGAAAACCTTTTTCAAATGTGCACCGAAGAAGAAAAAAAAAACCCTTTTTTCAAATATTTACCAACTTACAAATTGCTCCAGGCCTGGGCAAATTACTCAAACAAGAAAAACACGTGTAATACAAATTGTCAAATGGTACCTTGTACAAATGCAAATTTACCAAGAACTAATCATTCCCAAAAATGATAAGTTATCCAAAAACAATTATTCTCTCAAATGCAAGTTAAAGCAGACAAATAGCCAGCGAGGAACAGTCTTACCTGACTATCTGCTTTTTTCCTGGATTTCTCTCCGGCCGCCCGTGTCAGACTAATCAGTCAAGATAAACACCGATGTTTCAGGGACTTCGCTGGGACATCATGAGAAAGCGGGGAGAGGCCTGCCCGGTGGATAAGATGCAGCTGCTTTTGAAACTAAGTCTTTGTGCAGGGGCCCCTGGAATCTACACCTCCGGAACGGCGTCCCCCCACTGGCAGCACGTCTCGTGACAGAGCTACTGAAGATATCCACTGGAAGGTCCCTGTTCGGGCGCCAAATTGTCAAATGCACATATTTGCAGATACTTACAAATGCATTTACAAAGGAGTTTTTGACACGGAGAGCCGGAGTGAAAAATCAATGACCAAAGGTCTGTTTATTTTTGCTGCAGCAAAGAGGACAGGTTTACCACTGGCATCCCAGGCCCGAAGTAAAGTGTGCTAGCATAAAGCGTTTAACAGTGATATTTATACTCATACATCAAAGGATACATAAAATGTGTAAATAATGATATACGTCATACAGATATTTTAAGGAGTTAATCAGTTTCCACACACTGGTTCCATTCCCAGCTTTGTCCTTGCCTCCCTTCTGCAGCTGCCTGACTCCCCACATTCTTGAGACCCTTCAAAGGATTACGTGGTTCAAAGGTATAGATATCAGCCTTTCCCTCCCCAAAATACCACAGCCGAGGTCAGTTAGTTATTTGAACACACAATTATAATGAGTACAGTGCCCCAGTTAGGGAAAGAAACCAGCTGCAAGCCTATGGCGTGGAACCAGGCTTATTTTACCTAAACAAATATACATAAGATAACATATGTGATAGACAGTGCGTTCAGAGACAACAAAAGCTCAAACTTACACGTGTAAAAGAAACGAAGCAATTCAAAATGGATTCTAACAAGGACCTGAAGTTCCAGTGGGCCCAGCATCAGGGGGAGCCTGTCTCACATGGTCCATATCTTGGAGGGAACTGCAAAAGATCTGCAGTGGTGGTTGATGAACTGCAATTGAGTCAGCGACAGATTCCATCTCCCTTCCCCAACCAGATCTGACAGTGACAACAGATGCATTTCTCCTGTAATGGGGCGGCCATCTGGGAGAGGTGAAAATCAGCAGCCTCTGGTCTCCGGCGGAATCCCATCTCCACATCAACCTTGTGGAGCTCTGGGTGATCCGGCTGCCATGAAAAGCCTTTCTACCGTCCATCATGGAAATGCTGGTACAGGTGTTCATGGACAACACTACCACTGTGTTTGTCAAGAGGCTCTGAGTTTCTGGACTTGGCTGGAGTGTCAGTGCATATTTCAGGTGATTCAACATCTGGCAGGCTTTCAAAATACCAGGGCGGACAAACTCAGCCGAATATGCCTAGCGGATCACTAATGGCATCTCTATCCGGAGGTGGTGCAAGTTCTCTTTAAGCAGTGGGGAAAGCCTTGGTTAGATCTTTTTGCCACCGCCGAGAACGTGCAATGTCATCTGTTCTGCTCACTGAAATTTTCATGGCAGCTCTCGCTCATAGACAATTTTCTTCTTGAGTGGATCTCAGGCCTCCTGTGTGCATTTCTGCCCATTCCACTCCTGCCCAGCATTCTCAAGAAGATCACGAACGACCGGGCCCAAGTCATACTTGTGACTCTGGACTGGACTCTGAGAGTGTGGTATCCCAAACAGTTGAGCATGGCCCTCAGTCCTCTGATCAGGCTGCTCCTTTGGTAGGATTTTCAGCAGCAGGGGAAGGTTCTCCATCCAAACCTATCAAGACTCTACCTTCATGCGTGGAGCTTGAGCTGCGGCAGGTGACAGCCTTTGCCCTTCCGCCTGAAGTGTTATCTTGGCAGCCAGATAACACCAAGATGGTATATGGCTACCGTTAGGGCATGTTTGTGGCATGATGTACAGAGAAACAGTTTGACTCTCTTTCTGCTATCCTATCTCAGGTTCTTCTCTTTATCCCTTTTCTTGCCCAGCGGGCCTCTGCTTCGGGCACCTAAAAGGGTTATCTTTCTGCCATTACGGCCTATCTGTGATTGCTAGACTAACCATCCCTCTTCAAATCCTGTATTGTAATTAGCTTCTTGAAAGGTTTGCAACACATTTCCACCTTTGCCCTTCACAATGCCTCAGTTGGACATTAATCTTGTGCTAACTTTTCAGATGTGTGCTCCCTTTGGACAATTGCACAACTGTCCTGTCAGCCTCATTACCGTCAAGATGGCCTTCCTGGTGGCAATAACAACTGCCTGGAGGATCAGCGAGCTTCAGGCTATGTCATCCATGCCTCCATGCCTCCATGAACGTCTACCCAGACGAACTGGTTCGTTGCACTAGAGCTTCCTTTCTGCCAAAAGTATTCACTCTTCTTCATGTAGGCCAGTCCATCACCCTGCATACTTTTTTTACATGCTAAATTTGCCTGCTCCTAGTTAGACACTGCCCCTGCACCCTCTAAAGGCATCTCTTTCCATTGAGGTCTAATAGTTTTATTGCCCGTACCTGTAGAAAACTAATATCTATTAATTACCCACCTCCTCTTTAAGCCTTCTTGGCTGCGTTTCTGTAGAATAATGGCGCAGTGACTTTTTAACAGTTGTTATTGTATGTAGTTTCAGGCAATAATGTTTAATTAGCGCTTGGAGCACAACTTTGGGAGCTGTCCAGGCAATGAGAACTCTCGCCTGCGGGCTACAGGAACTGTTGCGGGTCCTCAAGGGACTTTCTGTGGCTGGTCTATCCGTTCGCCCTGGCCTGCTGGCCACAACTCTCCCTCAGTCCAGGACTCGGTGCCCCTCTGAAAGCTGCTGCTGTAGCCCTCTCATAGGAAGCGTGTCTTTGCTTCCTCTCTGTTCCGGTCCCTCCACTTCCTTGTAAAAGAGGACATGTATGCCCAAACAGCCCCAGAAACAAAAAACAAACAGACATGTTTATGTACATATGCGTACTGTTCTGCGGCGTGTGCTCATGTTTCCAAATGAAGAGAGAAGGAGGCGGCACAGTGTGAAAGTAAGAGATGCTTCCGCAGCCCTCAGAGGAGAACCGGTCCTTGGTTGCCAATGGTGATGTTTAGAACTACAACACAGATAATACAAGCTTCTCCTGCTCTTGTTCCCTACGATGTGTCACATAGCCTCTCTGTTACAACTTCTCGCAGGTACTCGTGTACTTTTCTGTTTTACATGGGCCAGTTACACAGTCCTTAACGATGCATTTATAACACACTTTTTAAACTCCAATAATTCAATGCTATGATGTCACTGCACTAAAAATACCGTTTTCCTGACTATAATGTCACATTCACTATAAATAAAAGCCTTCCAACTAAGATCGTGTTTCCCAGAAGTGAAGGAGGCCTCTGAATGGCTACTAATATATACTTATTTAATAGCAGTTTTATATCGCAGTTTATATATCATAGCAGAGCTGTTTTGTGCGAACATTAAAGCAGTTTTGCTTAGGTACAAATGAGCAGCCTTGTTCCATGACGAGAACCTTTTCTTCTTGAAGGGTGAGGGCATTTAGAAATTAGGGAGAACGACAGTTCAAAGTGCACTCTGGCTGCAAGGTCCTTTGCAGTCAAGCATGTTAAGTGACACTGGCGGTCATTACATTTCCTTGCTGGCATCCAGAACAGTTGTGTGCTTTGTGAGAGTGAAGAGTTAACTGACCCAGATCACCAGAAGCCACCACCTGTATCTGCTAGATTCATCTGCCGTCAGTGGTGCTGGAGCACTGGTGGCACAGTTAGATGTTTAGCAGTGCTACCTCTTTCCTAAGGGAGGTCTGAGCAGGGACGTAACCTCCTCTGATGAACAAAGACAAAGAAAATGCATCTTTCGTTTTTTCCCTCTATATTATTAGCCGTCATTTCCTTCTTGATCACTTGCAGTTCCTCTTTCCTTCTTTTTGCCGTGCAGCTTTAGAAAGCTAGTAATTTTACTATTACCAGAACACACATTTACTTTTGGCAGCCGCCCTCGTCACCATCTCCCTATTAAGAGGCCCACCCAGCTCCAGAATGTCAATCCCAACATAAATAGTTCTCATGCCCAGGTCCCTGGTAGGAACCTTGTGTGCTTAACAAACTCTTGTAGGATCCTCAAGTTCATTTGCAAGCTGAAGCAAGAGAATCTCCAGATGTTTACCCCTTGATAGTGGGACACCACCAGACACCTAATCCGAGCACTCACTGAGGAATGTACATGTGCTTCCCCTCATGCCCAGTGAAAACACAGAGGTGATGGCACAGCCTGTGTAATTTTTGTAGGCCAAGATAACCTCCCTTTGTGACCTCATCTTGGCATAGAGTCAAAAAAAAATCTTCTTCCTGATGGAGATTGGTCCTTTGCCATGAATTGCTTTGTGTGTGATACAAAGCAGCTTGAAGGTGGATCTTCTGGACACTGTTAGTCAGTGTAGGGTCCTTGAGGTAAGTGAAATGTGTGCTTCTGGCTTTCCATTTAAGAGTAGTCAAGCAGCAGGGTTCTGAATTCTCTGTAATCTTCTCATAATTGACAGGTGAGCTGTGATACAGAACATTAGCATAATCCAGGTTTGATAGGACAAGAGAGAAGGTAGATTGAACTTTGTGAGGGAATCCTATATGTGGGAAGATATGTTTAGTGTGAATTTTGACAGCCTAGCATCCAGTGTAATTCCAATTTTTCTTACTTCTTTATAAATTTTTGGCGATGGTCCTAAGTCGTCAGGCCAAGCGCAGGCAAGTGTTTCAGTTTTTGAGACATTCACTTTGAGGCAGCTGTAAGTCATCCATTGGTCAACAGCCCAGATACAATTGAAGATTTATGGTGTTCCAATGTTCTTTGGGTTTTCCAGTTTCAGAAGTATCTGCATGCCTTCTGCATAGTTATAGCAGGTGAAGTCAAAACCATTGATCAGATCTGGTAATGATTTCACATAGATGTTGGAAAGCATGTGTGAAATGATTGAGCCTTGAAGTACTTCTGCCCTCATGCTGTACGGTGTAAAGAAGAAACCAGGGGTATGTCTTCCTCCGAAGGCACGATGGAGCACCAAGAAGCACTGTGGATAAATATGCAGCTTAGCAGGTATCCGTAGACACTATCTGAGCCACCTTCAGTCAATTTACTATCAATAAATTATTGTATTGTGCAGAAGGACATTACTGAGTCTGTCACTCTGGTTGCTTCTCCTGATTCCCGAACTACCTATTGTACCTTGTGTCTGCACGAAGATGTGCTTTTGGAAACCCAGCAAGCTTGAACCTCCCCGGCACCAGTCTATTTCAAACAGAAATAAAAAAAATGATTTTAAAACACAGGAAAACAACAACAATTTAAAAGCCACCATAACAGAATCATATGCAATTAACAAAAAGTTTAAAATTCACAACAATTAAAATTGATCACCTATAGTGTGCTTCATCCTCACTTACAAGTACCGAAGTGGTCCTCAAATATGTAAAACGGCTTCTTCATTGATAAGTTGGAACATACAGGAACCAGGTCTTTTTGTCTTCACTGCTATAACCGTCCCTCCGAATCGTCCCCATAGTATGTCCCTAGGTCACCTGTGTGCAATCAACATTATAAATCTTTAAAGCTATGCAACCCTTAACACATCCCCTCACTTTAATGAACAACACACTCTAGAATGAAACAACCACACACACATTTTCCCCTCCATTGATAATGATGGAACTCTATACGAGGGGGAAAAGGGTGGGGGGAATACTAAGAAAATAATACAACTGATAGCAGGCTTGCCTTCGGTACCTCATTCATAAATGTTAAGAGCAAACTTCTCTGGTAAACTCATACTGCTTCTAACTTCGGAGTTTCATCTTCCGCATCACTTTCACTTGCGCCTTTTCCTTCATAAATACACTTTGCGTTCTTCCTGCATACTTTTGCATAATGTCTGACAGTGCCACAACTACTGCATTTCTGTCTAAGTGCAAGACATGTTTTACAGTATGCTAGGTGATCCTTGCTGTCACAGCAATAGCATCTTCGTCCATTACCTCCTCTTTTCTCCTTTGAATTACCTCTTGTATCTTTCTTTATTTTATGAGTTGCCACTTTACAAACACAATCAGGTTCTATATCAGAATGTTTTAAATCTGTGGCACATCTTCCTGAAATTACTTCTTTCCGTACAATTGCTAGTGCGTCCTCCAGAAGGGAATTTCCATTTACCCATAATCAATCCTGGATATAGCTGGGTTGTTTGCTTGCATAACTAATTGATCCATTAATAAGTAATCATGAATGGCTCCAAACTTACAGTAAATTGCAAGCTTCTTTAATTCTGCCACATAATAATCAGCAGATTCACTTTTGATTTGTTTGCACTGGAAAAAACTTGAATCTGGCAGTGCCTATACACACTTTTGGTGCAAAGCATTTCTCTAAATCTTGCGACGCAATCTCAAAGACATTAACATCCACTGACACATTAACTTTAGGCATGCCACTAAATGTTTTCAATCCCACAGGACCCAAAGAAGGCAACAGAGTCCTTTTCTTCTGGACCGCCTACATCTTGTTTCATCAATAGCAGAATTGTAATTTATGAAATTTTCTTCCACTCTGCCCACTTCTTGGAAGGTTCCACTCCTGATACCCAAAAAGCATGAGGTGGGCTAATTGTGAAATTTTGTACTGCCATAATAAAGTCACCAACAACACTAAGTGTTTCGTGAGGATTAACAGGGTGCAGGTAAATTCTGGTTACATGCAATGTTAAAGATATCTTGGATGAACCATTAATAATATATATTTGTATAATCCTCACCTGTTTCCTGTATTTCTGTATATGTATGTGTGTATATAATATATTTTCCCTGTCATAAATCCCTATCATCAATCCCTCTTGACGAAAGAGATTGTTGTTTACATCTGATAGTTACTACTAAGCCCAAGTTTAATATTCAGCTCCTAAGAATGGCCGCTGCGGGTCACATAATGTGCCCTTATGCGTAACACATGTCACAGTGTTCTGTGGTGCACTTGATAACCAGTGTTGCCAGATTGGGTTATTTCCCACACAGATGGGAAACATTTTTCCCATTTGTGCGAGAAAAAATTAAACTGGCGGGTGCTTATTTTTTGGGGTCCTAAACGCATGTTGTGCACATTTCTTTTACCTGGGGCGGGGCCTCACCGCTGCTGACTCGTCACTCACAGTCAGTGCAAGTTAATGCTTCATCATGGTCCATGATTCATGAACTTGCACTGACTGAGTGACGAGTGTGACGAAAGACTAGTCTCTGTCGACGTAGTGCGCTTGCGCAGCGCGCTAAGCCTGTCTGCGGAGCTGTGGTGCCTGGCGGCCTGTGGCTGCGCCACACCCCTGCCGAGTGAGTCAGCAGTTAAGTTTTTGGGGTGGGTAGGGTCATGTCACTAGTCTCACGATGAGTGAGTCATGTGTGTCACCGTGACCACGTCAGACACGTAATTCTGTGTGTGGTGGAAATTGTTTGTTGTTGGAGCAGCGGGCGTCAATCTAGAAGCGTGCGAAAGCGCTACCAATTGACCACCCTGCCAAAAATTATTGGCCTGCCCCCGTGGCGCTATTTAAAATGCTGTGTGGGCGAGAGTTTGCATTGACTGCGCATGTTGTGGTTTCTGGTGTGTGTGGGAGGGCCCTCCTCACTCGCTCTTCTCTTCTGTGCGCGGCCCACGGCCGTCAGTCACTCACGAGCATCAGCCTGCACACGTTTGGTGATGCCCCCTCCCCAACCCCTTCTATCAGCCTCTTCTGTTCTGGCAACACTGTTGATAACCTCACACCTTGTCTTGCTGCTGCGTGCATTGTGAGGGGCTGCCCTTGCTCACAGTAGCTACGTGCTCTGACCGGCCTTACCAAGTTAGAAAATAGATGCAAGGCAGGTTGAAAAGGAATTTAAAAAAAATACCTTTGTTGTGCTTCCTTGTTATGTTGAAGCCCGGGCAAAATTTAATTTGTTCATATACAACGGTTTCCAGTAATCCGCACTTGAAGGTTCATCCAAATACAACACGTGGTTCTCCTAGACAGCTTGTCACCAATTTGTAGGGTGCTTCATCCACGCTTACAAGTACCGAAGTAGTCATTAAATGCATAAAACTGTTTCTTTATTTATAAGCTTCTGGAACATACAGGAAACAGGTCTTTCTGTCGTCACTGCCCTAACCGACCCTCCGAATTGTCCCCATAGAATGTCCCTATGACACCCATGTACATTCAACATTCTAAATCTTTAAAGCTATACAAACCATAACATCCCCTTTAATTAATCTAAAGGGATTGGACAATACATTATTTATCTTTAACAGAAAAGGTACGCGTGGTGTTGCTAATAGCCACGAAAGGGACTCACGTGACTTAAAATAGTAAAATAGTTATTGTTGTTGCAAGGGGAATGTTTACCACCTCTAGTCACCAAGTGGCATCATAGACGTCTGCGACTTCAGGCTCAGTACCTTTTTAATGTCATTGGAAACCCCTAGATGAAAACATACTCCCTGGTGCCAGCTAGGCCTGCAGTGTGTTTCTCTGCCTACCGTCGTCATTGCTCATGCACACTGTGATTCAGACGGGTGGGGCCTTCTCCAAGCATTGCCCCGGGACACCCCAACTAACCTGTGCTCAAGCAAGACTCTATTCCAGTGGTTCCCAACCTGTGGTCTTGGGACCCCTAGGGGTCCGCGAAGCCTTCTCAGGGGGTCCCCGACTGCTTAGAAAATTAAAAAATATGAACAAATATTGACAAATTAGGTCTCATGCTTCCAGTAATGACTCAGTGGGGGCACTCTGGATTCCACTGATGATTCAGTGGTGGTCCCTGGGTTCCATTAATGAGAAAGTGGGGGTCCACAGAAGTCAAAAGGTTGGGAACCACTGCTCTATTTGGCTATCTATGTACTTCGAGCAGGTGTGAGCTCTGGATAGCTCTAGTCTGGGTCTGTGTTCAGAAACTACACCGCTTGCACCTTTCCAGATCTTGAGCTGGCTTGCAGCATGATCGTTCTACGAAACACCTGTTTAAAGAGATAATCGCCTTTATACAGTGGTGGAACTGAAGCCTGTTGCCCCCCCTGCAACATACTTTTTAAGCCACTGGCAAAGCAAGTCAGGCCCACTGCAACTATAGCAGGAATTCTCAAATAAGTTAATGTAACATTTTTCTTGGGCAGAAAAGTATCTACAGTGTGAAAAATAAAGTGAGACTTCATTTATCTGTGGAGGAACTCCCATATTTGAGATTCAGGCTGTGCAAAATCTGGCATCGGGCTGTGCTTTTCAGGCATTTGAGTGGTCTAGCGGTGCTTGGCATCTGAGTACATGGAACTCAGCCACACAACAGCACTCGCAGACCTACAACTGTGCACTGTTAAATGGAAACCCCAACAACCACCCAGCACAGTTCAGTGAAGTCAACAGATAGCTGTTAAGACCCCACAACACAGCCCAAACGTTCCAGTTAATTCACAAAAGTACACGCCCACCGGGGAAGGTGAAAGGCAAATAACACATCAGGCAAACTTTTATAATACACCTAAATAACAACCACACACATCAGACATCCTCACACTGTCTTTTACTTACTACACATCACAGATAACACCAGACTTCGGTCTACAATCAAATCCGCATATCCAGGGTGAGGAGATCCGGAACCCGATAGGTGCTGCAAGGCCATACTCATCGAGGGATGTGCACTATGTAAATACATGGAACATTTCCTAACTGGATCAGACCCATGGTGGTTGATGCTGCCGAGGGTTTTATCCCACTTGTTGGCTGTCCGATAGTGCTTCTATTTTGTAGCAGGACGTACTCGTGCTTTTCATGGCTCTGTTGTGTGTGCTTGTGCTTTGGTACAGTGTTGAGGCATTATGACTGGTGGGTTCTATTGCATCTGCGACGTGTGGAACCTACTCATGTCAGTTGAGCCTCGGTGTGATTGCTGATGGACCTGTTTCCTGTTGGTACGTAACTACAATAAAGAATAACATAATTTACCGCTTGGATTCCGTATTGTGTATCTCTGTTTGGCCACTTCAGGCTCCTTATCCTGTTTTCCAAGAATACTAACCTTGAAATCTATGTTGGTATATGTAGGAGCCAATTACAAGTTGAATAACCTCCAAATTGAAGTGGAAGTGAACGTGCTCAAATGAGAGGCCTGAGCTCTTGTTAGCAGGAAGTTACTAGGATCCAGGAGTGGGAGTTCTCTGATAAAGTTGTCTGTGGAGTGCTCTCATTTTCCGTGGTGACTGATCGCAAAACACAGGATAGGGGTGGTTTCCAAAGTACGATTCTAAGTAGTGTAATCCCGGACTGTTTAGCACAACTGGGATCTCTTTGTTGGTGCTGCCTAAATCTGTTCATGTGCTCCTGCTTGCTTTTTTAGGCATGTCTATGGTTGAAATCCAATACGCCAGTTGTCAGTACATAGAAACACCACAAACTGTGTGTTTGTCCTAAGCCGCTAGCTGTGCCCCAGACACTGATCTTGCACAGTGCAAGTCCATTGTTGTTCTTTGCTTTGGTCTTTTCAGTGCCAGCTTGGAGGGGACAAAAGGGACCTTTCAGGGGTGCATTTATAAACCACAAGCCCTCCTCAGAACAACATTCTCAGGTTCCTTGTGGTGGTATGCAGCTCTTTATGAGCACCGATAATGTCACATTGTTCAGTTATCATAGACAATGTGGTACCTATGCAGGAGCAATGGAGTGAAGCACTGCATGCTTATTGGATACTTTGCGTGGAGAGTTCTACAGTGCAATCCAGAGGTTTTACTTTGACACTTTTTAGATTAGTGTGATCTTGGGGCAGTATTGTGTGCCCTATTCTCAAATGTGGCAAAAGCCATTGTTGTGGTGTGTCATCAATCGTACATTTGTGGTTGTATTCAGTTTTTGTTTCACTGCTGAGAAATGCTTTAAAGATGAAGAATAATGAAAAATTTAGTTTTTTTTAATTGTTCCATGATTGCAGCTTTTTAAATAAAGAGTTGCTGCCATTTTTATGGTGATTAGCATCTAGTCCCTCTCAAATTGCTTCTTAGTACTTATTAAAAGTCAGGCAGGTTCAAATGTAACCTCCAAACCTCTGTAACGTTCCATTCTGCCTCAGAAGTCCCCTTTTGCAGCATCCAAGTCTTGTCGCAAGCCACCTTATTTATCATTGTGCAGATATGAAGAAAAGGTGTAGGACTACGGTTGAACTTAAGGTGGGAGAAAGTCCACATTTACCACTGGTCTCAATCAGACCCAAAAAATAGCAGGTGGAGGTGTTCAGCATAGTGGCAGAGGCAGGAATGTCCACAAACAGTGCTTAATTTGAGCCAGTGGTTTCTGGTGCCGACACTGGCACTTAATTGTTGGAACCAGCACTTATGACAGCCCCCTCATGGTTGCGCTGTCTGTTTAATTTTGGAATGAGCATAACAATGGCTGTTTAATATTTCTATATCTATTAAAAATCACTAATTCCAGCCACTCAAGCCATTCTAAAAGCTTTGGACAGGCTGGAATAGTCTGAACTGTCACACTTGTCAGAGTGCCAGGTTAGTAGTTGTGTTGGTGCATTTATTGGCAGTGCTGGCAGGGGCAATAGGCAGTGCAAGCTGCAATGGCCTGCAGACAAGGGCCCTGGCACTTCTATCATTACAAATTAAGTACTTTCCTGGTGTAAGATGTTTGGGTGCAGGGAGCAGTAAGGCAATTATGGAGCAGAACCTGGTGTTACTAGAGCAAGCTAGCAGACTCAATAGAGAGACATCAGTAACCTCTCTGTGGACGTCGTCCCACAGTATCACATGCTTCATCTACCAGAGCCTGATGGCCCTAGCAACTGGGCACTGGAACCTTGGCCTTTAAACCAGTTGTTACACACCCACTTCAAACCTTCAACTGTCTAGAGACTTGGATAATATCAGAAGACTTAAAGCTTAACTGCTGCTCCAACCAAAGACTTCCAAAGTGCAGCGTTGTTCACAGAGCCCCCTTACTGTTTGAACTGTAGCGTGTACCACCCGAATTTTATACAACTTGTGTTGTATCTTTCCTTTTTATTGGAATATTTTTATTGTCATTTTCATTAACAAAGCATGGTCAAGTTAAGATTACGCGGGCTGTGCCCATTACTTACATGCAAATGCCAAAAACATTACGAAACTACAATCCCCCCCTTCCCAGGAAATGACGAGTCCCACAAAGAGTTTGTTATGAAATGTCAAACCACGGACAAGACTAAAGTTGGGTGAGAATCTAACTACTGCCGCTCCAATCCACTCACATCTCCCTCCCTCTCGCCCACCATCCCTTCCAGAGAGTAATGTGATATCCATTTACTACATATCATGTGAAATTTTCCGGGGGCAACCTCTACTGAGCTATGTGGCCTTTCGGCCATCATGTACATATCTATGCCTCTTGCTCACTCCTGCATCATGGGGCTGCTGTCCGACCCCTAGTGACGAGCTATATCTCTTTTGGCCACTACTAAGCTACAGCCACAGAACAGCAGTTGAACCCGGGGTAGTGTTGTTAGGGATAACCAAAAGGAGAAGCTTGGGGGCTGGAGGGGGAGGAGAACATAGCGTCAAGTTCCCCTAGGAGGTCCTTGAGCCAATTTTAACTTGTTTTTTTTCTCTCTTCTGTCTTTCATCCTTTTGAGGGTAGGTTTGTGTATATTCCAAACCCTTACTTTGGCACACACTTCTGTTAAAAGCTCTCCGGCAAAGTGCCCCCTCAGGGGGCCTGTCAGACATTTGCAGCGCCGGTCTGGTGTGGAGCGGGCCCTATGATGAACCATGACATCCAGTGGATGTGTGAAGGCCTGTCCTTCTGAATACGAGAAGTGCCGGTGCTGAACCTGTGCCTTTATATCTGGTGTCTAGGAACTGTGTACTCTTTTTGATGTGCCTACTCATGGTTCCTCTGCCCACCCACATCAACAAAGGTGAATGTTCTGGCAGACTTTGGGCAAGGTAGTCTGCCTGCAATATCGTGTCTACTTCCCCTGCCGGGGTCAGTATGTAGTCCAAGCAGAAGAAGACTATGAGCCCCTGAAAAATAGGAGTAGCTCCAGTCATTAGGGTGTGCCTGTCTCCATAGCTCGGAGAGTTCCAGAGTGCTTGTAAAAGCCCTATCTACACACCTGACAGGTTCGACCTGTCCCAGTCTGACCTCATCACATAGTTAAAGTCCCCTCCTGTTATGTGTAGCGAGGACTCCACCTCTAGTAGAATGTTAGCTAATTTCTCAAGTGTGGGGGCTTGTAGTCAGGAGGGGCTTTGAGGGTGTGCGTACACGCTAACCAGGGTGACATCAGTGTGTCCCCAGATCCCTTTTACACCCATAAAGCGATCTAGTGGATCTTCCTCATTGTTTAATAATCGTGAAGGGTGGATTTTTTTCTGACAAGAATAACAACCCCTCTAGACCCAGAAGTATACCCCGCATGAGCAAGTGTGGTGTATGCTCTTTTGCCCAGTGGTTTACACTGTGACCCCCTGCAGGTGTGTTTCCTGTAGGAATACCACCGAAGGTTGAATGCATTTTATGTTATGAGACACTAACCCTCATTTGACTTTGTTGTCTAGGCCAATTACATTCCACGATAAGACTGAAATTGCCTTATCTTCAGCTTGAAGGATACTCATTTTGCTTGTGTGTGGTAGGATAGGGGACCCCATGTATGGTGGAGCCCCCCGACCGGTGTCGTGCGATAAGGACAGTGTGTGTGGTCTCACACAGGTGTTGTCAGTCAGTGTGTTGTCAGGTAGGTAGTCTTCTGCAGGGATCAAGGCCTTCGCCAAGGACCAGGAACCCTGCAATCACTCCGGGGTGCCCGTCTCCACCATGGTGTGTTAGTATCTCATATAGACTGTTGTGGGCCCCACCCTCAGGGGCATCGGCATTCCTTGGGTCGGACCCCTCCATCACATAGGGACGGGAGTTGCTTCACACGACATGGTGTTGCTGCAGGTTGGGATGCTCCTCCAGCCACGTCCCAGCCTCTTTGGGAGTCAGGAAGAAGGATTTTCGCTGGTACAATACTTTGAGCTTGACCGGGAACATTAATATGCATTGCATGTGTAGGCCATGCAATCTCGCCTTGACCTCATCAAAGGTATGCCTCTGCTTTTGTACATCTCTAGGAATATGAAAATGTTTGAGTTTTCGTGACATACTTCCCACAGCATGCGCTCCTCTATCAAGATCATATCTCTGTTCCAAAAGTTCAGGAATCATGTGATTATCATCTGGGTTGGGGTGCAGGAGGGGGCCTGCTCGCCAACATGTGGTGTGCTCTTTCTATGACAAAGCAGTTTGAAAATTTGTCCTGGGGGAGGATGGAGTGCAGCCAGGTATTCAGGAACAGTGGCATGTCACAGCCTTCAACTCCCTTGCGAAAATCCAAGAAGCGAACGTTGTTTCGGTGAGCGCTGTTTTCGGCATCTTCCAATCACTACCACATTCCTTGATTGGCATCTCAGATTTCAACAACATCCTTATAAAATGTAGCAACTGTGTTCTCCAGGTCAGAGATCCTTGACTCCGCTGAGGTGACCCTCTCGGCTACATTTCAGAAATCCTGACACAGTAAGGTGACCTCTACGCACACCTGTATGACTGGGAGGAGGGTTGCATTATCAGGCATGGACTGTGCGGCAGGTTAGGCGGAGGGGGGTGACATACCTTCCTTGCATAGCAATCTAATCTCCCCTGATGAGAAGATTGGCAATCCTTGTCCTTGGCCATTGAGCGTGCTCAGGGGTGGCTTCAGGATGCTGACACAGTACTACTGTGTCACCCCACAGCAGAGGGGGACGTGTCCTGCAACAAGAAGCCAAGGCAGTGCCTGGGGTCCACCAATCCCGGCCCTAAGGGCTCCCAGACATCCCTACTATCTCTCAGACCGCCCACCGTCTGGATAGTTCCATCGGGAGGAGGTGAGCCAAACCGTCTGTGGGGAGATTTCAACTAACGGACAAACGGCCCAGTGGGTCTCAGAACTCCTTGCATCGGTCTGGGGGAGGCCCTGTCCTGGCCCTCTTCAGTATCTCGGAGAGGGTGTAGCACCCCAGTTACATGTATACAATATGAGGTGTTAAACAGGGTGTGCAGGCACTCCTGTGGGCTCCTCCAGAGTTGTCCCAGGCTCCTGTGAATGCTGGTCATGGAGCTGTTGTGTCATTGCTCCTCTACAATTAGGCAGGGTCTTTCCAGGTTGTCTTTGCTGCGTCGCCTCTCCACCGCCAATGCCGTTGCCTCGGTTGTATTAGGGAAAGGGTCACTCTCAGCCTTTCATCCGTGTCGAGCACAATGCAGCATGGACCTGGGGCTGCCTCACCCCCTGTGGGCTGTGTATCCCTGATGTGTCAGGAGGGGGGGGCACGAACACGCCGATGAGGCGCACAACATCTGGGGCCTCTGCCAAAGTCTCAAGGCCCACAGTCTGGACTCAGGTAGGGGCTCTCCATACACCAAGGGCTCACAATATGGGTAACTAAGTACCCCGGTCCACAGGCCCTCACTCTGGAGCAAGTCACCGCACGTCCAGTCCTTCCATGTTTGCACTCAAACAGCGGGCCCCTCGCTCACCGACGTCTGTGATCTGTTGGGGGGGGGGGGGGCTGGGGCACAAAGGAGTAAGCGAGAACCTCGCTGTGCCCTCTCGCAGTCTTACAGTGGGCACCACTCTGGGTCTAACTGGGCCACCACGTCCAGGCCCGCGCACCAACACACTGCAACTCGGCTCAGCACAACCTCAGGGCTGGAGGGGCTCAGCATGCTCCCCAGCTGCAGCACCTGTAGAGGCTTCCACCTCCAAGCCTCTTACCCTTGAGTCTGTCCAGCTCGCCCCACGTCAGTCCGACAGGCTGGAGAGAGGCCTTCACTTGTCCCCCTGGCAGCTGCTGCTCCCAGCTCCAGAGGCTGAGCGAGCACATCGATGCAGGTTCCTCCGATGTCAGCAGAGCCCCAGGAGGGAGCAGACACCCGCCTCCCAGACCACTCTATCTGTCATTCCACTGCACTCCATCCGGTGCCAGCGATCTCCTCTCAACAGGAGTATCCCCCGCTGGGGCATCTGGTATGTCGGTAGGTCCCAGGATCTCCCGACTGCCTCTCCTCAGGTTCTGTGGTGCCACGGGGCAAGGGGCAAAATTCTCACACCCTGGCTATGTGTCCTGTGGCGGTTCACAGTCAGCGCAACAGTATCTTAGCTATCAGCAGCACAATGGCAACGGTTAAGTCAGGATGTTGTACGGGCAGGCTCAGAGCTTGGGAGTTCCACCTACATCTCGGCTACTTCTAACTGCGTATTTCTCATCCCCAAGGTGTCAGACTGGGTCCGGAAAAACTCTAAAGCAATACTCCTGCATGCTGTTTGATGGTGTTGTGCGGCTCTGCACCTATTATTTGCCACTCCCCAAATGATAAACGAAGCCACATGGAAGCATCTCCCGTCCAGCTGCCTTTTGCAACATTTTTTCCAGCCAAACTGGCGTTGAGAATTTGAGTTTCATTTCTGCCGAAAATAGTAACACCTTTCCATGTTTGATATCCTTTGCCCTGCCTCATCCCTCAAAAGTGTAGGAAAGACTACAGTGATTGGATCCCAAAAGAGCCTTTAGTTTTTACATTGATTGTACAGGAGACCACTGAGTGGCCCATCAACCCTTGGTGGGTTTCTTGGGGGGGAAAAAAGGATAGTCCTCTGCATTAAAGTCTGCTATGCACCAGCTAAGAAGCAATCATACGAAGGATTAAAGGCTCATTCCACTCGAGCTAAGGCTGCAACTAATATGTTGGCACACAAAGTGCCTGTCCTGGGTTCTGTCAGGCTGCCACATGGGCATTAGTGCACACTTTCATCAAACACCACTGTCTTGACGGTCAGGCCTAAAGAGTTTGGCGTTTTGCCCGTTCTGCCCTGGAGAAGGTTTTGGTGTGAGCCATTCCACAGACCATTCACCTTGGAAAGTACTGCTTGGATATCTGCAAGGTGAGGAATCAGTGGTTAGAAATACCTGTCAGAAGAACGAGTTATCGTTACGCTCATTTTGGTGGATACAGATATATCTGCCCACAAATTTCTCAGACTCACAGCTCCCTGTTCTGTTGACTGGACTCGTTTCTACCTAAAACTGTTACAATCTATAGATATGCACATTGACCATTCCAATTTGCTGATGGCTCTGTGTTTGAGAGTGTGGGCACGCCTATGAAAAAATGGACGTCAGCTCGCATGGGTGGTGCTCATATTTGCCCCTGTTTTTCATTTCTGAAGCTGGTGTGGAGCTGCATGACTCCACCCACCAGCATGCAGGAAGACTGCTTTACAGTTTTAATGTTCCTAGTCTGATGCCTGTGGAATATTCACAAGGTGAAGGATCTGTGGTTAGATAGGGTATCCTCCAAAAAGAGCCTTACTAAAGGTAATTAACTTCCCAAGGTAGAGTTTTTCCTTGTTTATTCTTGCTGATTTCTGATTGTGGTGTTGTTGACGTAATTAGTTTGACTTGTTCCCTGCAGTTAGTAGGCTCCTCAGTTGAAGGTCGAGGTTGTAGATTGTTTTGACTGTTTCTGAGGTAACTGATTTCTGCCTGAAAAGCTCTTTGGTGGTATTGCACCTTTGCCTCTTACGTTTCACTCTTACTCATTAAAGTTAATGGTGGTGGGTGTGGTGTTAATGTCTCAAACACACAAACAAGAACGTTACGCGTATATTTTTCAGGCTAGTCCTCTCTCTGTCATGGTTCAACAATCTTGCAGCATCTGCAGGTGCTAAAACTCAGATTTCTGCACTGGCCTATGACGCCTTTGAAACCAGTTTTATAGTACTGTTGAGGCTGCCTATTAAGGCGTGATGACACTTTCAACTACTCTTTCCGAAATATAGGTGAATGTGTCATTCATGATGAAAGGGGTTATAGTCCCTAACAGCCCACTGCTGCATTGGTAGACCAAACACACACTGTACCTAGAAAGACCACAGCAGATCTGGCCCTCGGATAAGCTTTTTTATTGAAGTAGGTCTGGGTTCTAGATTCACCCTTGGTTGTGCTCGAGGAAATCTTCTTTAATGCTTTAAGGCTTCGGCAAAGAAGCACTTTGAATTCCCAGAATCTAAAGGTTAGTTGGAAACAGACAACTGGGAAGAAGGCGTCTTGGGCCACATGTTCTTAAAACCAAGCTGTGGTAAAGTCGTGGAGGAGCTAGACCTTGAGTGCCCTACAGTGCCGGGGATGGTAAAAGATAAGGCATTTTGTTACCTCAAAGCTGGGAATATTAAACTGAATTAAAATGTCAGAATTGCATTAAAAATCTTTTTGTTGAATTTGAAGATGCTCATTTAAACATGGGACGTTTGCGTTTCCATTACTAGTATCTCTTCTCCTTTCTTTGTCGGGGAGTATCTTTCTCCCCTTTTTCCAAGCTAAATCTCACTCCCCACCCCCCGTGTAGACCAGCTGATCCCATCCAGGGGGCTGTGCCGTGAACACTTGTGCTAGGCCGTGTTCGTCCCAAGCACCTCTCCGGCCTGGCCCGCAGCATCTGGTACTTACAGGGCGGAAACACACGCTTGACAGTTTACACGTGCCGCTCCCCTTCGCTGGTTAACCTTTGTTTCTCTACGCCCTTCTTTCCCCTTCCCACTGACAGGTGAGATGGTGCGCTGTAAGGGATTATTTGTTGTTGTCTGTAGCACGACTGACCCGCAGAGACAACTGCCCGCCATCTATACCTTTAGCCATCAGGCTATACCTTACTTTCTTCCCCCGCATAGATGGCAAGTCTAGGATCTGGCGTTTTGTAGCTGACAGCGCATGCGCGCCACACCAGCCGGATTCCTTCAAGCCCACAGGTCTGTGTTTCTACGCAGACATTTACTCGCTGCACAAGAAGACATGAGAGACCAGTTTCCACAAATCACTCCGCGCCAATAACTTCTATTTAACTGGACGTCTCGCTCACAGAGCCATATTTTTATGACCCCTTGGGAGCTCAGCCTTCCAACCCACTGCCTGAGTAAGCTCCTGTTGCATTATTAACATTTTAGTGAGCTCCCGCAAGACCTGGCATTTTCTGTTCATCTTTTTTACATCTGAAAGCTGCGTTTGGCTGTCCAGTCTGGAGATGCATCGCTGAAGCAATTCTCTCATCAAGGCTGCATTGTCTGCTTCAGCCTCCACCAGCGGGGCTCACCAAGGCCTCATTGTTCCCACTGCAGACCTATGTTCTCAGCCGCGCAGACGTGGGTGTCTTTTCTTCTTCTGAGGACTGTGCATCCAACCCACCCAGCCTTCAGTGGAGCGAGGCACATTCCACTCCCAGAATAGATGATCCTTGCACTGATTGCACAATGTATTCCTGCTCGCTAGGAAAAGGTCTGACAGTGGCTTGTTGATTGCTGATGTTTAGGCTTGAGATGTTCCCATGACATCTTCATGCATAGCGCATGCAGTTTTAAAATTAGGATCACAGCAGATCAACTAGCAAAACAGCAACTATTCTTGGAAAGTTGGTTTATATTAACCCCTTCACTGGCAGGCCTTTTCCCCCCTCAGGTGGCAAGCCTTTTTTTGGCTATTTGGGGCAGTTCGCTCTTAGGCCCTCATAACTTTCTGTCCACATAAGCTACCCACGCCAAATTTGCGTAATTTTTTCCAACATCCTAGGGATTCTAGAGGTACCCAGAGTTTGTGGGTTCCCCTGGAGGAGACCAAGAAATTAGCCAAAATACAGCCAAAATTTCATTGGGAAAAAAAAAAATGGGGAAAAAAGGGCTGCAGAAGAAGGCTTGTGTTTTTTTCCCCCTGAAAATGGCATCAACAAAGGGTTTGTGGTGCTAAAATGACCATCTTCCCAGCTTTCAGGACAGAAAGGCAGACTTGTATCAGAAAACCACATTTTCAACACAATTTTGGCATTTTACTGGGACATACCCCGTTTTTACTTTTTTTTGGCTTTTAGCCTCCTTCCAGTTAGTGACAGAAATGGGTGTGAAACTAATGCTGGATCCTGGAAAGCTAAACATTTCTGAAAAGTAGACAAAATTCTGAATTCACCTAGGGGTCATTTGTGTAGATCCTACAAGGTTTTCCTACAGAAAATAACAGCTGAAATAAAAAATATTGAAATCGAGGTGAAAAAAGCCATTTTTCTCCACGTTTTACTCTGTAACTTTTTCCTGCGATGTCAGATTTTCAAAAGTAATATACCGTTATGTCTGCTGGACTTTTCTAGTTGCGGGGATATATTGGTTTTGTAGGTTCATCAAGAACCCTAGGTTCTCAAAGCCAGTAAAGGAGCTGCCCCTTGCAATGGGTTTTCCTTGTATACCTGGTATACAGCAATTCATTTGGTGAAATATAAAGAGCGAAAAATAGGTATCAAGGAAACCTGTGTAATTCCAAAATGGGCACAAGATAAGGTGTTGAGAAGCAGTGGTTATTTGCACATCTCTGAATTCTGGGGTGCCCATACCAGCATGTGAATTACAGGGCATTTCTCAAATAGATGTCTTTTTTACACACTGTCTTACATTTGTAAGGTAAACATTTTGAGAAAGACAAGGGGCAATAACGCTTGTTCTGCTATTCTGTGTTCCCCCGAGTCTCCTGATAAAAATGGTACCTCACTTGTGTGGGTAGGCCTAATGCCCGCGACAGGAAATGCAACATGGACACATCACATTTTTACATTGAAAACACATGTTTTTTGGAAAGTGCCTAGTTGTGGATTTTGACCTCTAGCTCAGCGGGCACCTAAGGAAACCTACCAACCCTGTGCATTTTTTAAAACTAGACACGTAGGGGAATCCAAGATGGGCTGACTTGTGAAGCTCTGATTAGGTTCTGTTACCTATTTCGGTGACAGAAAGTTCTGGAATCTGAGAGGAGCCACAGATTTCCTGACACCCAGCGTTCCCCCAAGTCTTCCGATAAAAATGGTACCTCACTTGTGTGGGTAGGCCTAGTGCCAGCAAAAGGAAATGCCTCAAAACACTATGGACACATCAAAATGATCAAATACAAAACTACCTGTTTTTGCGGGGGCACCTGCGTTTTTGGTCCTGGCCTTAGCAGCCATATAGGCAAACCTACCAAACCCAAATATTTCTGGAAACTAGACAGCAAACGGAGTCCAAGGAGGTGTGACTTCCGTGGATCCCCCAGTGTTTTCTTACCCAGAATCCTCCGCAAACCTTAAATTTAGCTTAAAAAATCAAATGTTCCCACATTTCTGTGTGGGATCACCGCACCGGGACAAATTTCCTACCACCCAGCGTTCCCCTCAGTCCCCCGGTAAAAATTAGACCTTACTTGGGTAGGTGGGCGAAGTGTCTGTGACAGGGGAGAGCCAAAAACATTTTGAAATTGAAGGGGAACGAAAGTGAGTCCAAAAAGGCAGTTTGAAAAAAAAAAAAAACATTTTTAGGCTGACAAGTGGGGCAGAATTATTATCTGTATAGATGCAACAGTGCTGGGTGGTAGGAATTTTGTGGATTTCTGCAGATTCCGGAAGGTTCCATCACAAAAATGTGGGGAAAATGTGTGATTTCCAGCAAAGTTAGAGGTTTGCAGGGCATTGTGGGTAAAAAAATGGTATGGGGTGCATGTGAAGCACACCACCCTCGACTCACCCAGATGTTTAGTTTTCAGATGTGTCTAGGTCTTGTGGATTTTTCTACATGGCAGCGTCCCAAAGTCCAAAACGAGCTGGTCTCGTCCTCTGCACACAGCAACCGAGTACGAGACCAGCTTGCACAGGCACCCGAGGGGTTAAGGTACCTGGACAGGGCCATATGTTTTTTACTTAGTTTTTATTTATAACACTTTGTGCCATTCATAAGCGATGTAAATCATTTGGATTAGCATTATACAATTTTGTGGTACTCAGTTTATTGACCTCGCAAATATGAATTGCTGAGTCAGCTTTCTCTATAGTTGTTCAGTCGCTGAGTACATTTTGCTAGTCTTTCCGAAGCATGTCTGTCATAGCTAACATGTTTCAAAAACTGGTAAATTCTCTTACTTGAAAAATAGTGGAATACTCATTGGCAAATTTCCACTGTCCATTCGGTCCCAATCGGATTTTTAGATTCTGTGTATTTATAAAATGTACTATCACCCATGAAGGCATCCTGGCGCTGGGCAGGTGGGTGTGCCTAGCTCTGCCTATGGTAGGTTGGTTAATTGAAAATCCAGGTCTTCAACATCTTGCAGCACTAAAAAAAAAAAAAAAAAAAAAGAGGAGGAGGTTCTAATGTGGACTGGGAGGTTGAGCCACGCTTCAGGACCGATGTAAGAAAAAACCCGTCTTCGTGATCTGGTTCTATGTGTGCGTGGGTTGTGTGAGAGTAGGAGTCCTGCAGGGCGGCGGCGTCTTGGTGGTTGGTGGAAGGAGTTAAATCTGTTCAGGGAGGTGGGGCCTAGGTTGTGTAGTGTTTTGAATGTGTGTATGAGGATATGAGTAGTTTGAAATTAATGTGTTTGTGTCTCAAGAGCCAATGGAGTTCCCTGAAATGTGGTGTGATGCGCGCTCTGTGTGAGAGGCTGAGGAGGAGTCTGACTGCTGAGGTCTGGATGGTTTGTGGTCATCTGATGAGAGATCCCTGCATAGAGTGTGTTCCCATAGTCCAACTTGCTGGTGAGTAGAGTGAGTAACATTTTTTTTCTAGTGTTGCTTGGGGGCCATTTGAAGATCTTCCTCAGCATCTTCAGGGTGTGGCAGCAGGATTGAGACATGGCATTGACTTCTGCATTCATGTCCAGGTTCATGTTGATGTTGATTCCAAAGTTCTTGGCGTGGGTGGTTGGTGTGGTTGTGGATCCGAGTTCAGTCAGCCACCAATTGGAATCCCATAGTGAGGTGTTCTTGCTGAAGATCACTACTTATGTCTTATCAGTGTTGAATTTATCAGTTGTCTTTCATCCAGTTAGCATCCAGTTATGAAGATGGAGAACATGTCTCTTGTGTTGGAGGTCTTGTCTCAGAGGGAGAGTATGAGTTGTGAGTTGTTAGTGTATGAGAAGATGTTGATGTGTGCATGAATGATGCTGGCCAGAGGAATCCATTGAAGGCATTCCGCAGATGAGATTGCAGACTTCTGAGAAGTAAGCTGCCGGCTTATAGCTTGTCATGTATCTGTTAAGAAGAACCAGATCCAGCAGAGAGCAGATCAGTGGATCCCAATCTCCTCTTTCAGGCATCTGATGAGGATGGGGTGTGAAACCTTGCCAAATGCTGCAGAGAGGTTCAGCAGAATGAAGGCTGCTCTATCTCTTCTGTCATGGAACAAGCAGATATCTTCTATGGTGGCGATGATTGCTGTTTCTCTATAATGGTTGGGTCTGAATCCAAACTGCATGGCATCAAGGAGCTGATAGTTGCTGAGGTGGTCAGTGAGGTGTTGGTTGATTAAATTCTCTAAGACCTTTGGCGGGTGTGGTCGGAGGGAGATGAAAGCATGGGATGTGATGCGGCATGTTTCCAGGTCTCTCTGAATGTGGCTGAGTCGAGGTAGCTGTTGGGGATGGGTGTTAGTGCTACTCTGATTGGTGCTTTAGTGAAAGCATACTGGTGGCAAGGGTCAGATAGGGCCTCAGAACGAGTGACTGCAGGCCACAAGATTCACACAGAACAATTTTAATAGCAAATGGAAGCAACTGCAAGCTAGAAACTTTCAGCTCACACCGTCCCCAAGGAAAACAAATTGCTGGGAACAAGTCTCCTGCATATGTGTAGAAATACCATTCACTCAAGAAAAGCAATCACCAGAGAAGTATAATTTCACCTTCGGTATCAAAACTCAGCTGTATAAATACTAACATTTTACTCACGGCTATCAATGTTGTGTGTTTGCAAGCATTACCAAAAAATTATCCAGAGAAAATCTACTTTAACACTATTCTGGATAAATAATGTCATGATGAGGGAGATAACGCTTTTGTGATGATGGCTCCTGAACTTCAGACACGGAGGATTAGTCAGGGCCCTAGATAGAGCCGAAACCAACACCGGGACGAAATCAGGCATTGGTTGTCACAGACAGACATTGGCTTTTTGACATCTCAAAGGCTCAGTACTTCGGTTGGCAGCCGAGCATTAGATGAACGTCGATCACTGCCATATGATAGCGTATCAGAGGAAATGAAGTGATGTTCAGGCGTAACACAGGTCCTCAGCCTGCATCTCCCTCTCCATCTTTGCCTAGTAGCCAGCTTCCCTGGTTGCCTGTTCTTCTCCACTGCCTAATGTGTGTGCAGTGGGTTCTGGATGGCCCCAGAGGTAGTCTCTCTAACACATCTGCCTGACGTCCCTCTTCAGAGTAGGGAGTGATTACTCAATTCTCAGTGAATGCCAACTGGGACATGCGAACAAAGATGTGTGTCGTACAGTCCTTAAAAGATCCATAGTTGATCAATAATGTTATTTTTATAGCTATGCGCTGAAAGTGCTTTTATATATGAGCATCACATTTGTTCACTGTCTTGGATGAGTAAGGGAGTGCCGAAGGAAATAAGCTCAAACCACTCGATGAATAAAACCTACACCTTGTAGTATAAAAAAGATATACCTCCACCCAGGATTTACATCAATTATGAACATTTTCAACTTATTTTCGTATTTTCAACGGAATCATGTTATTGTCAATCAAAATGTGAATCTAGGACGTCATAGAAATTATTCCATAACCTAAAAAATCTGACACAGATTTCAGGCACCAAGCCTGGTTTCTCTGTAGACTTTAAGATCACTTGTTTTAAACTGGTCGATTCTCCAGGATTAAAGCAGAAGAAATGGCCAAGGATCAACAACTGCAACCAAGGAACTGTGTTTACTTTATTGTTTTCTTCTGAAAACAGACATTAAAGGGGCGCCCGTAAGAACCAGGAGATAGAATAAACTACATAGTATAACATTAGCATACAGGTATGTAAATCAATAGACGAAGGTGGACAGTAAAGAAAAAACATGCCAGTATCAGCTGAAAAAAGGGGGAAGGGCAGCATATGGAAGGAACATTCAGCATGCATAGCGGGCCACAGACCAGTCCAGAAGATGGAGAAAGGAAGTCAGTAGAATTTTATACCCACTTACTTTGGTAGTAAATTCTTTGTGCCTCTGGGCAGCATAGTAGTGGAGTAGCGGAAGGCATTATTGCCCCAGGGGAAAGGATGGCCGACCTCCTTATAGAGATGGCCCTCACATCGGATCCTTGATACCCCCGAATCTCAGAAGATGTCCATGCGACTTCCCCAGGGAGGCAGTGACCGGAATTACCCTCTGCATAGAACAGCAGCTCATTTCAAGAGTGTGCCTTGTTCAGTGACCCGCAAGCTTAGCTGCAAGTGTTTCTTTTCTGTCCCTCCTTGTCAAGTGTTTTCCTTCTGGTATCATGTGGTACATTACCAGAATACAGATACCACAGTCATACTGTCAGCTGTGGACGTGCCTCCACGTTTCTCTGTAGTGTACTCCTGCTGTGGTGCTTTACGTGAGGCCCTGCATGGGAAGTGGGGTATTCAGGGTTTAGTGGCACACACATGTTTGATGCGGATAGTGTTGCAATGGCGATACTGCTGGTCGTTTATACTCGCTGATAATTAAATGGCAAGTCCATATTTTTTCATTTGAAGTCAACAACCACAGAAAAATGCTCAAGTTAATAATGCTTCCATTTTCTTGCGATAATGGCATTACTCCTAGTCCTACTCCCTCGCCTTCCTTTTAAACCAATGAGGCCTCCCGCCTCCCCCCTAGACCCTCCCTTCCCCTTTTAAACCCCCCCCCACCCTTATCTCCTCCTGTACAAAAACCAAGCCCAAGCAGCAACTCGGACAGTCCGTACCGGGAGGGCGGGAGGGAACGGAAAAGAAAGGCGAGGGAGTAGGACTAGGAGTAATGCCATTATCGCAAGAAAATGGAAGCATTACCTCCCGTCCCTCCCTCGCCTTCCTTTTAAACCAATGAGACATAGCAAGAAAAACCGAGGAGATGGACACTGAGTTGCAAGAACTTTATTCATATTCTGCACCAAGGCCACCAAAAAACCCTACCCCTATTACCTCCTAGAGGATAAGACTCGGTGACCTAATACCGACTCCAAACTACCCAAGTCCGAAAGCCTATAATGACGTACAAACGTCGAAGGCGAAGCCCAAGTGGCGGCCCTGCAAATTTCCACCACGGAAGTGCCCTGAAGCTCTGCCACCGTAGCCGCCATACCTCTGGTAGACCGACCCTGAATCCCTTGAGGAGGAACCACCCCTTTTAAAGAATAGGCCAACAGAATCAATGATCTCACCCACCTACTCAAGGAAGCCGTGGAAGGTTTCTCACCTTTACGTGACGGACCGAAATTAACAAAAAGCGAATCCCCCTTACGAAAAGAAGCCACCACCCGCAGGTACTCCAATAAAGCCCTGCGTACATCCAACGAATGCAAACTGACCTCCTCCCTTGAGGAGGGATTTGGACAAAATAAAAACAGGATGACCTCCTGACGAGAATGGAACAAAGAATTGATCTTCGGAATAAAGGAAGGAACCGGAACCAGAACCACCCGATCGTGAAAAACCTTACAAAAAGGAAAGGAACAGGCGAAGGCCCCCAATTCCCCTAACCGACGAGCCGAAGTAATGGCTACCAAAAAGAACGTCTTCAAGGACAGATGGCGCAAATCACAGTCCCCCAATGGTTCAAATGGGGCCTCCGTCAAAACATCCAAAACCAAAGAAAGATCCCATGAAGGAAAAGTCCCGGGCGAGGAAACAAATTAACAAAACCTTGAAAAAATCTAGGCATCAGGCGCCCTTCATCCTGAAGATTACGCCACGGCCCTCTGAATGCCTGAATAGCCGCCCACTGTACCCGTAGCGATGCTACCGACAAACCCAAATGTGCACCGTCCTGCAGGAACTGCATCACCTCAAAGATAGACGCACAGGTAGGATCCAACTCATGACTCAAACACCAAGAAGAAAAAACCTTCCACTGTCTACCATAGGAAAGTAAAGTGGAATGCCGCCTGGAAGCCAGTAAGGTAGAACTCAAAGCTACCGGTACCCCCAGACCCGTCAAGCCCCATCGTTCAACTTCCAGGCCGTCAAGTGCAACCTCCTCAACTACACCAATGGGAGACAGGGAAACTCCAGGGGAGACGGACAAAGAGGCAGAGGCCACATCCTCCCGTCCGCCATCAGCCTTAACAACGGGAACCAATTCGCCCGCGGCCAAAGTGGCGCAATCAGGATAACCCTGGACCCCAGATCCCTCACCCGCAACAGAAAAGACCTGAGTAGTTGAAACGGAGGGAATACATACAAAAGACCCCTCGGCCAAGGACATGACATCCCGTCTACCTCCCAGGCCTGGGGACACCGAAACCGGGAGCAGAAGCGATCCAACTTCGCATTCTCTGCAGACGCAAACACATCCATCACTGGAAGCCCCCAAAGCTGCACCAGATGCAGAAACAGAGACTTCCGGAGGGAGAAAAGTTGAGAGGAAGGAATCACCCTGCTCAGTAGATCCGCCCGAACATTGACCACCCCCTGAATGTACGTAGCCCTGAGAGAAGGAACCCACTCCCGAGTCTTCACAAAAATCTCCCTGGCTAGACTGAACAGAGCCCTTGACCTGGTCCCTCCTTGCCGGTTGACATAAGCTTTGGCCACTAAGTTGTCTGTCCGAATAAGAACCGCCGTCCCCCTCCGGGACCCCTGGAAATGGACCAGAGCCAGAAAGACCGCTCCCAATTCGCGCCAATTCGACGACCGACTCGCCTCCCGAGGGGACCAAAACCCCTGAACCTGAGCCGACCCCATCCACGCACCCCAACCGGAGAGGCTGGCATCCGTAGTCACCACCAAGGGTCTCAGAGGTGACAAAGAAACCCCTAACCGAAGATGATCTGCATCCAACCACCATTGCAGTTCCCTGCGAATCAATCCGGACCCCGGAACCCTGCCCCTCAGAGAACCGGACCCCGGCGCCCACCTTCTCAAGAACCATGTCATCAAGCACAGGAGATGGAAACGCGCCCAAGGAACCAGAAATATCACAGACGCCAAATGACCCTGCAGACGTAACCATAGAAGAGCTCGTGGTGCAGTCAGTAATACAACCTTCCTTACCAAGGACTGGAGTGCACCCAACCTCTTCTCTGACACCGTCACCAAGCCTAGAAGAGTCTGAAACCGAGCCCCCAGAAAAACCAGATCCTGGGCCGGAACTAAATCTGATTTCTCCCAGTTGATTAAAAACCCGTGGTTTTGCAGGACCCCCAGAACTTTGGCCACCTGCCTCTGCAACAGGACCCGTGACTGGGCATGAATCAAGATGTCGTCCAGATATGTATGAATAAACACCCCCTCCGAATGTAGCAAAGCCACCAGTGGGGCCAGCACCTTTGTAAAAATTCGAGGAGAAGATTTGAGACCGAAAGGTAGAACGCAAAACTGGTAGTGTTCCTGATCCACAGCAAACCTCAGGAACCTCTGAGAAGACCTCGCTACTGGCACGTGCAGGTAAGCATCCTGCAGATCCAGCGACACTAGAAAGTCCCCTTGCCTGACCAATGGAAAGATAGTCTGAATAGACAGCATGCGGAAATGCACCGTCCTGATCCAAGCATTCACCTCCTTCAGATTGAGCACCGGTCGAAATCCCCCTGAAACTTTCTGCACAAGAAACAAGACCGAATAAGTGCCCTGACCCCGTTCTTCCAACGGAACGCGGGAAATGGCCCCCTTGACCAGCAAGTCCCGTACCCCGTCCAATAATGCTCTTCTCCGTGACCCCCCTGAAGGTAGAGGGGTGGGACGTACCCCTGAATCTGGAGGTACCATCCCAAAATCGATGACATAACCATTGGCCACAATGTCTAGCACCCAACGATCGTCGACATTCTCCTCCCAAGCTGAAAGAAAGTGACTCAGCCTTCCCCCAACTGGCCCTATGCCAGGCCCACAGTGATTGTCAGGACCCCTTCTTGAACCCACCCCGGTTCGCAGGAGCAGACTTCTTAGGAGAAAAACGTGACTGAAAACGCTGTTTCCTAAATGAAAAGGATTTGGCATCCCTAGTCGGGGAAGATCGGGAATGCTTCTTCCACCCTTTACTCGAAGTAGAACCCCCTTTATAAGGCAAGGCATGCTTCCGTTCCTTAAACGCCTTGGAAAGCATGGATGGCAATTGCTCTCCAAACAAGCTACGACCTTCAAACGGCAGTCTCAGCAAGGCCGCCTTTTCCCCTGGGTCAGCTTTCCATGAATGTAACCAGAGGGACCTCTGAGCCCCAATCAAAGCACCAGAGGCCAGAGCCGAAGTACGGACCACATCCGATGACACATCCGCCAACAATCTGGCCTGTTGCTCCATACCAGCCAGGAGCTCCGAACATTCTGCCCCTTCCTGAACAGCTACCGCCAGCTTATCAAAGTCTTGCACCAATGACTAGGCCGCATAAGCCGAATATATACCTGCCCTTAGCGCCAGATTCTCAGCGATAAATGCCCTTTTAAGACCTGAATCCACTTTACGGTTCGTGGCATCCGTAGGCACACAATCCTCCGGATTGACTGCCGTTTTGCCAATCAGGGTAGCTAAAATCGAATCCAGGCGGACCGAAGGAGGTAATACCTCCTCACCCTCAAGTAAATACAGTTTCTGCAGGAATCGTGGAACCTGAGCTTTATCCACATCCTTCCATTCACGAAACACCATATCCTTCACAGGTCCCTGAAAAGGCATGGCAAACTTGGAAGGCATCTGATATTGTGGAAATAAGTGAGAATCCGAGTTTGAAGGTTGAAACACTGGGAAACCTAAATTGTCCCGAACATGAGCCATCACCTCCCACATTTCTTCTCTGGATACATATTTACCCCCAGATGACGTAGACGGGGCCTCATCACCCTCACGATCTGACGAGGACTTCCTTGCAGCAGCCGATGTATGAGAAACCTTAGACTGACCAGTCCTGGCCACCCCTGCTTGAAGAGCCCTGGTAACAGCCACCTCAATCATCTCCTGCACTTCCTCCCTGGACATGAGGGGAGTACCCCTATCCTGTAACTGTGAGTCCCCAGGAGTGGAAACTCCAGCAGCACCCTCCTCCTCAGAGGAGGAAGATGAGACAATCCTACGCCTCTTCGCCGGAACCTTAGGCATGTCAATATCCAATAAACACTGCCCTTCACCTAAAATCACTCCCCATATATAGTGACCAGGACCTCCCCCCTAGAAATACACCAATCCCCAAAAAGGTCAAACTCAACTGCCCAAACCATAAAACTGCGGGCAGAACGCCCGTCCTACCTGTAGATCAGGCAAAAAATCGCATTCCCGCAGTTCCTCGCTGCTCTGCAGCGCGGAAACCCGGAAACCGACGCCCCAGCCACAGAGGGCCGGTCGACCCCGTCAGCCGGCCCTCAGTCTGTGTATTCCTGAGCAGCCCGGCTGCTCGATACAGACGCGACCAGCTGCAGCACTCCTCGCGGAGCTCCGGGTCCCGAGGAGTGCCTCCATCGTAGACCTCCAGGCCCCGCCGTGCAGGTAAGGGAAAAGAAAAACGTCTAGCGTGGGCTAGACAAAAGAAACAGGAGGAGATAAGGGTGGGGGGGGGGTTTAAAAGGGGAAGGGAGGGTCTAGGGGGAAGGCGGGAGGCCTCATTGGTTTAAAAGGAAGGCAAGGGAGGGACAGGAGGTAATGAGATAAAAACTCGGAGCAGTTGGATCGTTTATGGAAAAGAGCAGCAATTGTGTCATCCTTGCGGTGTACTTTTGTCAGTTTGTTGGCAAATGTCAACCATCCCGAGTGGTGGAGAACACAGATGTTGAATGATGTCTCCAAGTAGTCCCACCCCCTCCCCTGCACACACCCTCTGTCCTGCAGGGAGAAGAACCATTGGAAGGTTCTCGAGCCACAGCTTCCTGGCATCTGCAACACCTCTTCCAAAAAGCCCACAGGGCCCAGTTGGTCTTAGATAGCGCTACAATCCCCTTCTCATATATTGTCACCTCCTGGCTCCAGGGACACTTCAGCAGAGTACTCGAGGCCTGTGAGTGCTCAGCATCAAGCCTCTGGGCACTTGGGCTGTGTGACGTGTCGCACAATCACATAAATGCAGCAATTAGGTTCCATGCTTTAATCGGGCTCTGCAAGCGTGCTTTAAAGTGAAGAGCTTCTTATCCGAGTTAGATGGAAGGAACTTGAGGCCACGTTTATAAACACAAGTCAACTTTGCTAGCAATCGGCACCTATCATCGCTTGTGTAATTGTTCGGTTACTGAATCAGGTAGAACCACTTGTTTTTGGTTTCTCACTTCAGTGTGGACGCACAGACGTGACAAACTGTACGGCTGCCCATTCATTACTGGGTGCGAGTGGGGCACAAATGTAACCGGTGAACGCGCGAAGACCCAGATATCCCTGGCATTGCCTAGGGGTGGGTTGTAGAACTGCCCTCTCACTGTTGGCCTGTTGGTTCACTAAGGTAACAAAGGTTGTGTGAGAAAATGCAACTAGTTATCAGTATACATTGGTGACAGTGCGATCGCACGTGTTTTCAAGTACTAGCAAAACACTGACAAAAAGTATGTATTTATACGCATTTGTATAGGTTGTGTTACATTACCATCGGACTTCAAGTTCAGGATCTAAAAACGCACGAGTCCAGCAAAATATCCAACTCCGGTTTCCTTAACACTGATAGTGTTAAAAACAACATCTGCATCGTCTTATTACAGCAGCAAAGCTCAAATTCCATTTCACAAAGGCTGTTTGGCTTCGGCATGCTGCTCAGATCGCGGAACCTTGATTACACCGCAGTTTATTCTGTTTTTTTCAGAGGTTTCAGTCCTGGCTGCCAGACTGCCTAGCCCTGCCTTTACCGAGTGCAGCGCGCATGCTCAGGCTCAGGAGGGTATGCTGGACAGCAGCTCCCGCCCCTCATAGGAAGGCGCTGTTGTTTATTAGGGGTTCCACCATTCTGCAGCAGGGGAACTGCGGCTTTCCTCCATGTGCTCTTCATCACCGCTGGGTGCAGCGCTGGAGGCATAATTACATTTTACCTCTGGAGTGCTCCGCTCCCACTAAAGAACGGCAATATTCTGACCGTTTGCTGTAGTACTGCATCCGGGGTGGCCTCGCCTTGAACGCCCCCCACCCTCAGTGACTTTAAATCTGGATATCCACTGTTTCAGAGGTAAATGTGGTATGGTAAATGTGTGCCATCCAATATAGCAGCCTGTCTCTCTCCTTTCCGCAGTCTATTACAAGCTTCTAAATATAATTCATTTTTGGAGTAGGTGCCGACTTGTAGATTCAAAGAGAGATGTGCAGCATGCAGTCATCTCGATGACAAGCCCTCTTTCAGTAGTCATAAACAGGGGATCTTGGCCACTGAGCAAACAGGTGGGGTGTAATGGTGGGGCCATGTGTAACATATTAGGGATAGTGCCTAGGCCCATCATATCATTTTAATTCTTAAGGCCAGCAGGCATGCCTTGTTTGCAGATTTATTTTTAGGTGTGGTCCAAAGGGAAATTTACTTTGAGAAGATGGTAGTCCTTGTTGGTTGATAAAATGATGTTTGTGCCAAGTTTTAGAGGTGATAGACCAAGCTAAAAGTGTTGGAGAGTGCTCCAGAGCCTGGGCATAGAGATGGCTTGTATCCCGGTTTTGTCTTTTTCCAATTCTTCCTCTCCAGTCTGATAATGTGCTGTCTTCCCTTGATGTCTTGACCCCTCCAAGATGATTAGTTTTATTCCGTATTAAGAGCGGCAGCACTGTTCATTCAAGGACTGGTGCAGTTCTGCCTGGAAGCAATCCAGGGGATTTTTGCTGGTGACCATTATTTGGTGGACATGGCCGCCCAGAACTGCGGGGGAACAAAATACCCTTCCAACCAATGTGAGAACCCCCACAGAGAGGCAGTAATCAGAATGAAAGCTGAGACTGCTGGTCTGAGACACGGTTTCACATTTCATTCATAACTTTAAAAACAGTTCTCTACCAGTGCAAGGAGAGGCAGTTTCATTTTGTATACGTATTCCAGCTTAAAGAAACGTGGACGGTATACAAATAAACATAATGGCTACCCTTTATATTGTTTACCCCTCTGGAGATCGAGTGGAAATATTACTGAGCCATGATCACTGTTGAAGTGTTATTGCAGCTGAAAAGGTTCCATGCGCACCATTTCCCTCTGGCATGGTGCCCTTATTACAATAACCAACAGAAGGATTACTTCACTGGTGGAATTCTAAATCCTAAATGGACACAGCAGGAGGTTTCCTGAGCGGCCTACAATTTAGACAGTAGTAATAGGCCACAGTTAGGGCGAGGGCAATCACACAGCTTCCATTAAGGAAATCAAGAAAACCACATAGCAAACGTTCTCGTTTGTGTTCTGTAAAGTATTTCATGCAACATATACTCCACCCACTGTCATGTGAAAAAGGTAGCACAGTGATAGAACAGAGCGCCCCCTTGAACTGATCACAGGGCAATAGTAATGACGAGCAAATTACCATGAAATGAGCACACTCACAAACGGATAAACTTGTCCAGCACTGACTTTGCATCAGTACTCCTAGAGAAAGTTTGTTATTGACCATTTTTAAAGAAACTGAGGCCGTTTTTGAAGGCCAGATGTCAACATTTCTGGCCACTTGTGCAAACAGCAGAGGGATGGACCGTTTCTTTGAGAGACAACGCTTATACCAAATGTATAGAATCCACGGAAGCTTGGGAAACCGTAAGCCAAAGTCAAGCCCTGTATGGCACCCTAGTGTGAAAGTATATGATCTGAGCCAAGGAAGCCCAAGAAGAAAATTAACCAAGCAGGCAAGTGACTCTCCCAGCAGCCAATGTTTGATCTGAAGATTCTAAAGATGAGTGAAGGCCAGAGGAATCAGTCATCTGTATGATCCAGAATGGCCCTAGCAACAAAAGGGTAAGAGATTTCAAATTTAGACTTAGACCTGTGAAACTTCACCAAGGTGAAGCGTACGCACTGAAATTGCTAGTGTTCTAGCGATACTAACTCTTAGTCTTTTAGGAAACACACAGTATTGTTTCCAGTGTGAGCTCTCACAAGATCAATCAGTAGGTAACCAGGCCACATTTTCAGTAGAGCACTAAAGACTGCCGCCTAAAAAGCTGCCCACATGCAGCTGGTTTTCTTGGAAGTATTCTTCCTGTTTAGGTATGCCACTGTCATTCAGAGTGCCACTTACCACTGTTAAAGAGACAAACCTCAACCCTTCACTCACCATAGTACGACAAGAGGTGTCTGGGCCCCCTGTAGGCCTAAAAGCATTTGTGTGTGCAGAATCTTTTTGTGTATCTGTCTATGAATTCACATAGAAAGGCCATGACTGGTGGTAGGCAAGCAGTAGCGAGTCCGCAGGGATATGCCAAAATAATAATTCGAGACATGATGTTAAAGTGAATGTTAAGAAGCTAAAGAGCACTGGAGAGTTAAAGTCCCTTCCCTCGCCTCCATCTTCCCCTTTCTTAATTATCACAATAGCACTAAGGGAGCGCTGCCCTTCAGGAAAGGTAAAGCGAGCCATCTGCAGCTATATGAACTCTAGTGGCCTCTACCAAGACTGTTCCAGTGCAAGAGGCACAGGCTGACGCTTTATTCATTCTCTGAGGACCTCTGGACCACCCAGGTTATGCCAAAGGAACTTGGCCAGGCCCAAAGTTCAACTGTGTTAAGTCAAAGTCTTCTCTATAAAATGCAGATGCAATTGAGCCACTGCATAAGGAGAGCTTTGAACTGTGAGTCTGATTTTGACCTCCGCTCTGAAAGCGGCCAAGGGATCGCTAACACAAGCTGGGGAGCTGCAGAAGGATCTGCTGGCACCACCTACGACGACGAGAGGGAGGCTTTGGAGAGCCAGACTTCTGCTGAAGCAGAATTGACTCCATGAGACAAAAAGATCTGCTGGTGAGGATACTATCAAACTATGCTGAAGACCTGCTGTTGAGATGAAAGGGTAGGATCTTACATTACAGGTATGGTAATCTGCAGAAAAAAACTCATTGGATGAAGGACCTGTATCGGGTTTTAAGCCTTCCTATCACGATCTGCATACTCACAGCAGATGGATTTGAAGTTTGCAACCTTACTGAGGCACGACCCTGCAGAAGGCATCAAAAGACTTGGAATGCAGACGTGTAAACCACTGACTTAGTCAATGATTGTGCATATGCTTGCTTCTCAAGAGCTTGAATGAGGTCCTATTAAAGTGAGAGGAATAGAAGGGCCAGTTATATTTTTGATGAATAAATAAACCGAAATTTCAACCAGAAACCTTTTGCAGAATGACAAAGGTCAAAAATAATCCACGTGCTGAAAAAAAAGGCAAACTGAAGGGTCTGTGGAAACACAAAACTGCACCTAAGATGCTGTAAAATGGTCCCAGAGAGCTGCTAGTCCAACTTAAGGTCCTGCAGCTTACATTGTTTGCTTCGTATTAAAAAAAACACTCAGGAATAACAGTTGAAATAGCAACTGAGGTGGTAAAAGGTAGCTGCCGAGGAGCTTGGGTATTCCAGCTGATGTGACTTTATTGTGCGGCCAGGTAAAATACTTCGTAAATAGAAATTTTCACTGCTCTGTTTATTTTACCATTGGCATCACTGCTGCCAGGGACTAGTAAGAGGTGCTCTCTTGATTGTTTTTACTTAGGAACACCTTACAGAGCGTTGCCCTGCTGGCCTCGGAGTGCTCAGAGGAACATCCTCCGCTCACTCTTCCTGACCAGGAACTTTCATCCTCCGCTCACTCTTCCTGACCAGTAACTTTCATCCTCCGCTCACTCTTCCGGACCAGGAACTTTCATCCTCCGCTCACTCTTCCGGACCAGGAGGGACAGCCTCTGCTCACTCTTCCTGACCAGGAAGTAGATGCTCTGCTCAGTCTTGTTGACCACGAGGGACATCCTCCCCTCAATCTTCCTGATCACAGCTTTGCTTTGTGATTTTTGAGTTTCGTATTTTGCAGACTTCGGTGCCACACCTTGATTATGTGTTTACACTGCTGTAACGTCCTCCTAGTGGACATCTCCAGCTTTGTTCACGAGTAGGAGTTAGCCACGGTTCTGAGGCCAGTGCTGCCTACCCGCTACAACAATAAGTGTTTTCAAATAGCACTGAAAGCCAGCCAGGCACAGCAACGCCTTGTGCTAATAAGAGGGGACAAAGGAGGTCCTCGGGACGCCCTTGACTGCTGTCCTCCTCCGACGATGACAGCGGCTTGTGCTACTGCACACACACCTCTGAGTACACACCGCCCCTACACTGCAGGAGCATCAGCGGCCAAGCATGTCAACAAACCCTGTCCACACAGCATTGTCCATCTGATCTCTCATACTGCTGCTTGATGGATCCAATTACTCAGTTGCAAACATGAATTAAAGATAGTAGCGCTTGCTTTTTTTTCTTGCAAAAAGGCTTCATAAATGTCATGGGCTCAGGTGAATGCAATCATAGAAAGCCTCCCTTAAGTACATCGCTGGCTAATCTGACGATAAAGATCATTACTGGGAAAACAAACTATCAGACTCGGTGCAGACTCGAAAATAAATGACCTCCAACTGCGGCGAAGAAGACGGAGCCGCGCTTGTTGGGTAACAGGAGACACAGCGCGGGTCTCTGTGCCCCAGCCTGCTGGAGCACAAGGACGTCTACATGTATATTGCAGTATCATGAGGGTAAGGCTGGTGCACGCGACATGGTAAGCAACCAGTGCCCGTCTTTCTGTGCGCCTGCCCACAAAGGATGCTTCCTTCATCTTCAGAGGCACTGCCCGCTGGCACACGGTGAAGGTGCTACATAAACAGTCACCTTGATGTGCTGCCTACAAGCTGCAAACGCCCAGCAAAGCTGCAGCCCAACTTTTAAAGACATTCTTTCCCTCTATTTTGGACAAGCAGCTCCAAAGTCATAGCAATAATCTCGGTAGCCGTTTACTATGACCGACGCCCACGGGTGGTAAAAGGTCAGTTTAAAAAAAAGTGCTTGAGGTGATGGTCTCTTCCAATGTATCCTCGTTCATTTGTTATTTTACAGAGGGATGCTGAAACACACAGAATAATGCATTCCATTCGACATTACTTCATTTCAAGCATTTTCAATTTCATAAAAAGCAGGCTCTAGCGACGCGAGTATCCCTAAACTAAATGTAATTCTTGCATCCTTTGACTGCCTGACATAGTCCTCCTTGGTGAACTTCGGAGGGCGCCAAGGCTATGTTCAGAGGGGTTTCACTGGGGTTAAGTATGGAGAAAATCTAATTTTCATCATTTTGCATCTTGTGCAAAATGGAACATAGTAGTTAATTTGGCCCTACTTTTGAAAATAGATTACAGCTCTAATTTTGAGACAAAACTTATTTTATGATTATTATTTAAAAATATTAGTTTGCTGTGGTGCAGAACTTTACCTAGCATTTTTTATATATATGCTTTATTATACACCAACATGTCACCATGGCCACTAGGAAGTATAGAGGGTTGGGGCGAGTAGGAAGGAAGGTGGGGCCATTTCTGAAGGTGGGACATGGGTGTTGGCCTGAATCTATGATCCTAGATGTTGTTGAGAGCACTTAGCAGTACGGAGGATGAACTGCCCTGGTTCATTGCGGACCTGAACGCTAGGTGCCTAGAATGAGGCTGAAAGTAGGACCTCCAAAGCCTGACTGACCTTCCTGGGTGGCTTGGCCAAGAGGTCACACATCACCGCAGGGAAGGAGGATGAGAGTTGTCCAGATAGACTGCAACAGAGTCACTGTTGCATGCAACACACATCACTCTACAGCCCAAAGATTACTTTTATAATGACTAGCTCATAAATGGAGACATCCATTGCAACGAACATTTGAAGTCTCTATCCTAAGCATCAAGGAGGTGTTCCACCAGAGTTAGTTTTTGGTTGATGGTTTGCAGGCAGCATCCAGGATGGTCTATCAGCTAAATAAGTCAAACACATTTGCACGCTTGACATTTCTTCTGCCTGTAAATGGGGAACTTTAATAATTCAGAATTGCAGTGTGTAAGGCAGTGACATCCCACTAAACTTTCACAGAAACAGAATTGTTATAATAAAAATGGAACCCATGCACGGGTCATAATTATGTTTAGTTAATGTCTGCTTGGGTTTTTGGAAACTGGGTAATGCTCTTAGTTTGTTCATTCACGTGCACATGTTTCTTGTAATCCCGGGTCCCTGATATACATCTGCAAATAAATTGCTGCCCAGAGATTTTCATTTTTGAATTTTTTTTTTTTATCATTAGAGAAGTAATTTAGCATGGGTAGGCATAGTTGATCTGGGCCGAATGTCCATAGATTACATTTTTTAAAAATGGCGGATGTTTTGCAGTGATGATGTAATATTCTAGGAACCATAAGACCGATCTACTTAATTTTGTTATCAAAACATGGGTTTTGGGAGGTCAAGTAGTCTTATAGAGTTAGAAGATCTCCTCAGATCAACCCTTCCCCCATACATGAAACACATATTAATTGTTTAGTCCTTTTATGTATACACAAAATAATGTTTATGGTCTGAATAGGAAAAAAATTGTTTATCACTCCTGTTTCAGACACATTTTTTGTAGTTCACTTTATTTGTGTCAGCAATCGCTCGTGGTACATTTGCAGAATGTTGAGCATTTGTGAAGAGCATATCAACAGAGACATATTTTTGTAGCACAGGTTTTGCATGTACATCAGCGTGTAATTTCTGTAGGTAGAGGCTTTAGGAATTTCGTAGGTTTTAGCACCCCCTCAGTATCTTCCCAACCAAATTCACACTGATCTTTCTTTACATAACGTAGGATCCAAAACATTTGAACATCTTCTGATGAAGTAGAACTCTTTTTTAATGTGTCCACCCACAGTCTATGACCCTGTTGGAAGGTCGCTTATCGGGGCTGATCTCTTGAACTCACTGAACCAAAGATCATTAAAGGTGTGACAGTCAGAAATCGTTTTCCACACAGGCACAATGTATTTTTCTATGTGTTTAAAGTCATTCTTTTTCTTTCTCAGCAAATCCTTTTAGAAAATTCACAGGTTCAGCAGTTAAAGCTCCAAGCTTTGTTCCAGTTTTGCTCATAGTGTCAACACCCATAAAAATAGGTGCCTTGATAAGAACACTGGGTCAAGTTTCTTGTACAGAATATGAAGTGGGATTAAGTGTCTGTTCCTGCCTGTTCCATAACATATCCATAACTCTGACAATCCTTGACATTGCAACAAATCTAAGTAGCACAATAGTAACATCTTTGTCATTTGACAATACAATAACTCGATTGGAACCATTTCGAACAACCCGCTCAACATGTGGCACAATATGAAGGTCCGTTTCCTCCAAGTTGCTGTTAAGGTTTTGAACAATATGACCCATACCTTTTGAATATCTCTCTGCAGGCACCAACTCCTCATTGACAATCATTGCACTTGCAATAACTGGAAATTCAGTGTTCACTGAAGCATCAGCAATGTTGTGGCGAGCTAACATCTCTAAGTTCATCATGTTCGATGTTGATGATCAGAATGTATCAAGTTGCACAGGTGTAGGTGCAGTCGCGGATCGCCAGGGCTACAGGGGGAGGGGGCGGCGCGCACGGGGGGGTGGGGATATTACTAAATCAAAATAATTTTTTTAAAACTTACCTTCACTCCGCCGCTTCTCTGCTGAAGGCAGGCTGCAGGCACAGGCTCGCAGCATGCCCTGTAGCCATTCCTGACGCTGCTCAGAGCAGCGCTTGGATGGGCTGGGAGCAGCCAGCCAGTGCGCTCCCAGGCAGAGTGGGAGCCTGTGCCTGCTCTTTCCATCCGACAACACAGTGCCGGCCAAACATACATGCACACTGAGGCGAGTACTCTGTGCACTCTCCTCACTGCTAGTCACCCCCACGTCCCGCCCCTTTCACAACAAAAGGATAATAAACATAGGTTATTATCCTTTCATTGTAAAAGGTTTGCAGCTGGCGAGGGGGGAGGGGGTAATGACGCTCCTCTGCCATAGCAGAGGAGCAGCCACTGTATAGGTGCTGAATTTTTGATGTAGACAAGGTCAGTTGTTCCACTTGTAGAAATTCATCTGATACTCTCACATTCATTGACAGATAGTTCAAGAAAACTATCAAAGACAATGTGCAGTTCTTGCAAGGTGCACACTGACTTTGATAGCTGTAGAACAGCCTGAACAACTTCTCCTAAGTTTTTCATGGATGAAATCTTGACCATTTGCAATTGTGACATATAGTCCACAACAACAGCAGTTTCAACGAGGACACCTTTTTAATTGAAATTCTTCATGTGAAAGTTTTTTTTCAAGCTCTTGTACGAGTTTGTGATTCACAGGTTTGGTTGCAGCCTCTCCATCAAATAATGTGTTTGTTGAAAGATCATGCGACAATGCCCTTGATACATTTACCCCTTTCTTTTGCTACATCCATCCCTCTATGTGCTTGCAAAAGTTGTTTTTTGTAACCTGTTTTGCAGAGGCTGGTTGGCCGAAACTCAAACTGTGGCAATTAAAGTGTGGAAGTTAAGCTTTTAGTGATTAGGTCAAACAGCTTTTTCTCTTTCAATTCAAATCTCTCTTGCTTCAATTATGCGTATGGTTTCGATCCACGTTCCAGGACATGTAGTAGATGTGTCTGTATATCATTATCCACATATTGTTTGGTCACGAAGTTATGTAGTTGTACAGGCTCAGTCATTTCAAAGGGGTTTTCTTGCTTCTGCATGTAATAAAGAAAGCTACCAACATGTTTATTGAAACATCCCCTTCTCTTTCCCACAATTCCATGGTGAGGAGCACTTCCACAATGGTCCATTAATTTTGAATTTGTCATCTCTGAAAACATTGCAAATACGTGCCTGACCAACAATTCCCCTGGAGCTTTTCTGTGATCTCTGGTTCATCTGTTCCAGTTTCATACTTGAAGCCCACAGCATTGAACCTTACCGCTCTGTCTTTTACCACAAAATGTGTTTGGATGAATTTCTGTATGGTTTTTCCATCTCTAGCTTCTTCACACTTTCCAAATACCAGGACACATATGGCAGGTAGTTTATACAATCAAATTCACGTAACTCAGTGATCAGTGGCTCCACAGTCTTCACCTGCAGCTCCCAATCACCTTCCTGATCAGGGTGTACCAAGTTTTTTTTACTAGAGCTGTCATGTGTAAAACATTTCCCCAGTACTTGCAAAGTTCTGATTTTTCGTCACATTGTTTGACAAACTCTAAAACTTGGTTTTCAGATTTTCAGATTTTGATCTGAGTGTATTGAACATTGCTTGACTTTGTATCATGTCTTTTGAATGAAGTGCACCCTGTGCCTTGTTGACTTCTGAGATAAGATGTGCAAAATGTAATTTGCCATTCTTGTTCTAGAAAGCATTCCAATGCAATGTTTCTATAGTCTCAGATATGATGAGTATACCTTGTAATGAATGAACATAATGAGTTCCGCTCAATACTGAGAGGACAGCTCTGCTTCCAAAGAATGTAGACTCAATAAGTGCATTGTCTATGCCACATCCACTGAGATAACTTCCTGGACACCTCAACACAACTTTAGTCATGTGGACAATGGCCATCCTCGGATAAAGATCATCTCATTCTACTGGATTGCTCCTACAAATGTCAGCTATAATACGGAAAACACCTTCATCACAGAAAATTGGCAGAATAGGCTGGTCTTCAAACTAAGCATTTTGAAAAAATTTGAGCTGTCGTTTGTGACTGGAGATGGTATTACTAGTAAAAACCCAACCTTCTTCAGTGGGACGGTATTCTGGGAGATGGGGAAAACGGCCTTCCCAACGTTCGGGAAGGCCTCGTAAGAAAGGGGAGAGTCTCCCCTTTCTTACGAGGCCTTCCTGAAAGTGTTTCCTGGCCCCCGATAGCAGCTCTCTAGGAGACTCTCCCCTTTCTTACGAGGCCTTCTGGAAGTGTTTCCTGTCCCCCGATCGCGGCCAGGAAACACCACTAGACGCCAGGGATTACACTTTGGCCCCCCCCCAGGCCCCAGGGCATATTTTTTATTTAAAAAAAAGGTAGGTGCCCCCTGGGGGGGGGGGGGGCGCGGCGCGATCACGCCTCCCCCAGGGGAATTTTTTTTTTTCCCCAAAAAATAAAATACAAAATAAAATAAAATGACAGGGGGTCGCCCATGGGCAGGGTGACCCCCTGTGAGGGCAATATTTTTTTTTAGATGTTGTAGGGTTTCCCTCGGGGCCATTTTGGCCCCCAAGGAAACCATACAACAACTACAAAAAATTGATCTATATATAGATCTATATATATATATCTATGTAGATAGATATATCTATGTACATGGATATATCTATGTACATGGATATATCTATAGATATATCTATGTAGATAGATATATATATATATAGAGGTAGATCTATATATATCAATCAAAGAGATTTATAAAGCGCTACTCACCCGTGAGGGTCTCGAGGCCTTGGGGGGGGGACGGGGGGAGGGAAAGGGGCTGGGAGGTTCATTGTTCGAAAAGCCAGGTTTTGAGGCCCTTCCTGAAAAGAAGTAGGTTTTGGGTCTTGCGAAGGTGGGTTGTGAGGGCGTTCCAGGTTTTGGGTGCAAGGTAGGAGAAGGATCTACCCCCGGTGGTGGTGTGTTTGATGCGGGGGACAGAGGCGCGAGAGAGGTCAGCTGAGCGGACGTTTCGTGTGGGGGTGTGGAAGGTGACTCTCGTTGAGGTAGGCAGGGCCTGTGTTGTGGAGTGATTTGTGTGCGAGGATGAGGATCTTGAAGGTGATCCTTTTGTCAATGGGGAGCCAGTGGAGGTATTTGAGGTGTGGAGAGATGTGTTCGTGTCGGGGGAGGTCGAGGATGAGTCGTGCTGCTGAGTTCTGGATGCGTGTAGTTTGCGCTTGAGTTTTAGAGTGGTGCCTGCGTAGAGGGCGTTTCCGTAATCAAGCCTGCTGCTGATGAGTGACAGTTTTTCTGGTCTCTGTGGGGATCCATTTGAATGTTTTTCAGTATACGGAGTGTGTTGAAGCATGAGGAGGTGAGAGCGTTGATTTGTTGGGTCATCGAGAGGGAGGAGTCTAGGATGATGCTGAGGTTGCGTGCGTGGTTGGCGGGGGTGGGTGCAGGGCCTAGCGTGGTGGGCCACCATGAGGGGTCCCAGGTGTTTTTGTGTGGGCCAAAGACGATTATTTCGGTTTTGCTTGAGTTGAGTTTCAGGTGGTTGGCTGTCATATATATATCACTTTTGTCAATATGTGTGTGGTTTCCCTGGGGGGAAAAGGGTCTGACTTGTCTAGTGGCAGTTTTAGTGCCATAAAGAAGCGCAGAAGGTTTATATGCCTACTGCAAAGAGCAAATCTGTATTTTATGTAAATAGCCGAGTACATTAGTAAAGTCAGCCATTACCTGCGCTATAATACCAATGAAATGTATGTGGTGTGGAGGGCGGCTATGGAGAGATGAAGGGCACTTTTGCTGGGTGGTAATGAGGGAATCCGAGGAGGAGGGAGTGGGAGCACCAATAATGATTGTTGGACTGGGCGCAGGAGGTGCTAAAGACTGTGACGAATGGTATGTGACAAGGTGTTTTTTGAGTGTCTTGAAAGTACGTGCTGATTGAGGGAAGAAGCGCAGGTAAGGTGGCCTCTACTGTTGCATGTATCTCACACACACCATCGATTTTGTGACTGTCTACGTAGGCTAGTGTTTTAGAGCAACAGTTTAGCCAATAGCAGAGATGGCATCTTGATGGATGACTGCTGCCTGCACTCGGGTTATAGAGGACCGCTCTGACATAGGATCAGAGACTGAGACAGCATCTGAGGGATAGGACAATGGTGCAGACTCTGGGAGTGATTTTTCAGTCAGAGGAGTCCCATTCGATAACTCCTCTTCCAGTACATTATGAGGGAGGTGATGAGGACAGTCCTGCTGTCCCTTTGCAAGCTGTTCGTGCAACTGGGTAATAGTGGGTTAGGCCAACCCAGAGAGCAGGTGAATGCGGCGGCAAGCAGAGAGAGAGAGAGTGCTCTCTTGGGAGCTCCCCAATTTAGTTCAGCCCCAAATTACACCACCCAAATCATATTGTGGAGACATCAAAATTATCTATGGTAAAACAAACTGGTTTTGTAAGGCAGGCACCTGTGTTTTTGGTCCTGGATTTGGCGGCCATATAGAGAAACACACTAACCCCAAACATTTCTGGAAACTAGACATTCGGGGGAGTCCACAGAGGTGTGACTTGTGTGGATTCCCCAAAGTTTTCTTACCCAGAATACCCTGCAAAGCTGAAATGTTGAAAAAAAACACAATTTTTCTCGCATTTCTGTCACACAAACTACAGGAATATGCTGGGATCCACAACATTCCTACCACCCAGTGACTCCTCACCTGTCCTGATAAAAACACTACCCCACTTGAATGCCTACACCTAGTGCCTGTGTCAGGAATGGATCACCCCAGGGTCAACAGCTGCCTCATGTAAGGACCAACATTGACCGTTGTGTGATCTATTCCTGTCGCGGGCACCAGGCCTAACCACACAAGTGAGGTATCATATTTATCGGGAGACTTGGGGGAACGCTGGGTGGAAGGAAATTTGTGGCTCCTCTCAGATTCCAGAACTTTCTGTCACCAAAATGTGAGGAAAACGTGTTATTTTAGCCACATTTTGAGGTTTGCAAAGAATTCTGGGTAACAGAACTTGGTCAGAGCCCCACAAGTCACCTCATCTTGGATTCCCCTGGGTTTCTAGTTTTCAAAAATGTGCTGGTTTGCTAGGTTTCCCCAGGTGCCAGCTGAGCTAGAGGCCAAAATCCACAGGTAGGCACTGTTTTCTATGAAAAAATGTGATGTGTCCACGTTGTGTTTTGGGGCATTTCCTGTCGCGGGCGCTAGGCCTACCCACACAAGTGAGGTATCATTTTTATCGGGAGACTTGGGGGAACGCTGGGTGGAAGGATATTTGTGGCTCCTCTCAGATTCCAGAACTTTCTGTCACCGAAATGTGAGGAAAACTTGTTTTTTTTAGCCACTTTTTGAGGTTTGCAAAGGATTCTGGGTTACAGAACCTGGTCAGAGCCCCACAAGTCACCCCATCTTGGATTCCCCTGGGTCTCTAGTTTTCAGAAATGCACAGGTTTGGTAGGTTTCCCTATGTGCCGGCTGAGCTAGAGGCCAAAATCTACAGGTAGGCACTTTGCAAAAAACAGCTCTGTATTTTGTCAAAAAATGGGATGTGTCCACATTGTGTTTTGGGGCATTTCCTGTCGCGGGCGCTAGGCCTACCCACACAAGTGAGGTATCATTTTTATCGGGAGACTTGGGGGAACGCTGGGTGGAAGGAAATTTGTGGCTCCTCTCAGATTCCAGAACTTTCTGTCACCGAAATGTGAGGAAAACTTGTTTTTTTAGCCACTTTTTGAGGTTTGCAAAGGATTCTGGGTAACAGAACCTGGTCAGAGCCCCACAAGTCACCCCATCTTGGATTCCCCTAGGTCTCTAGTTTTCAAAAATGCACAGGTTTGGTAGGTTTCACTATGTGCCGGCTGAGCTAGAGGCCAAAATCTACAGGTAGGCACTTTGGAAAAAACAGCTGTGTTTTCTATAAAAAAATGGGATGTGTCCATGTTGTGTTTTGGGGCATTTCCTGTCGCGGGCACTAGGCCTACCCACACAAGTGAGGTATCATTTTTATCAGGAGACTTGGGGGAACATAGAATAGCAAAACAAGTGTTATTGCCCCTTATCTTTCTCTACATTTTTTCCTTCCAAATATAAGAGAGTGTGTAAAAAAGACGTCTATTTGAGAAGTGCCCTGCAATTCACATGCTAGTATGGGCACCTCGGAATTCAGAGATGTGCAAATAACCACTGCTCCTCAAAACCTTATCTTGATCCCATTTTGGAAATGCAAAGGTTTTCTTGATACCTCTTTTTCACTCTTCATATTTCAGCAAATGAATTGCTGTATACCCAGTATAGAATGAAAACCAACTGCAGGGTGCAGCTCATTTATTGGCTCTGGGTACCTAGGGTTCTTGATGAACCTACAAGCCCTTTATATCCCCGCAACCAGAAGAGTCCAGCAGACAAAACGGTATATTGCTTTCAGAAATCTGACATCGCAGGAAAAAGTTACAGAGTAAAACATAAAGAAAAATGGCTGTTGTTTTCAGCTCAATTTCAATATTTTTTTATTTCAGCTGTTATTTTCTGTAGGAAAACCTTGTAGGATCTACACAAATGACCTCTTGCTGAATTCAGAATTTTGTCTAGTTTTCAGAAATGTTTAGCTTTCTGGGATCCAGCATTGGTTTCACACCCATTCCTGTCACTAACTGGAAGGAGGTTGAAAGCACCAAAAATAGTAAAAATGGGGTATGTCCCAGTAAAATGCCAAATTTGTGTTGGAAAATGTGGTTTTCTGATTCAAGTCTGCCCGTTCCTGAAAGGTGGGAAGATAGTGATTTCAGCACCAGAAACCCTTTGTTGATGGCATTTTCAGGGAAAAATCCACGAGCCTTCTTCGGCAGCCCTTTTTTCCCATTTTTTTGGAAAAAACGAAATTTTCACTGTATTTTGGCTATTTTCTTGGTCTCCTCCAGGGGAAACCACAAACTCTGGGTACCATTAGAATCCCTAGGATGTTGGAAAAAAAGGACGCAAATTTGGCGTGGATAGCTTATGTGGACAAAACGTTATGAAGGCCTAAGCGCCAACTACCCCAAATAGCCAAAAAAGGAGTCAGCACTGGGGGGGGAAAGGCCCAGCAGCTAAGAGGTTAAAACTTCATTGACTTTTTGAAAGAGTGCAAACTTAACTGAAGGCTGGCGATTACCTTGCTGCTGGGAGCTCATTGTACATTCATATTTTTGAATGTATGCATACATGCAGTTCGGGTGGGCATACAAATCCGCTGCAGATACGTTCACCTCACCTTTTAGATAAGCTACTTGGCTGAATACTTCACCTTGGAAGAAACTAGCTGCAGATAAAGACATGTTTTCCCTTTGAGACTCACATACTCAGTACTTAGTTCTTTCATAAATCCTGTTAGCCCTTGTTCTGGCTAAACCACAGACAACACTTTGAAGATCCTCTGCGTTGTGATCAGTTGTTGGAGGTGGGTGAGGGGTAGCCATCGATCTTCTAAGTGGATGGGCATTTGGTTTGATTGTTATAGCTTTCTCAGAAGACTCCGATTCTTCTTGTAATTCACTGGTTCCTACTATCTTTGGGCATTTTTTTCCAGGCTTTTTGCATTGTATACAACTTGCAGCACTTGTTGTTACAATGATAAAATATTTGATCCTCTTCACCCATCAGTTTCAATCTTTTGTGAACTTCATCTTGCTGTATTTCTGCAGCATCTCAAACTCTCTTCTGTCTGCCCACTGGTGATGTTATCTTTTTTTTCCAATTAGTTTGAAATATGACACATTTCTCTTTGCTGAAGGAATCCTCAGATTTTGTAGTTAGCAACACTCTGTTAGAAGGTAAATATACTCTGCTACCACCTGCTTCGCTCTTGTTTACAAATTTGAATCAGTGGAAAACCTGGAACAAAAACTATATTGAAATAAAATGACCATTATGATGGCTAAAACACATTAGTATAGAGCTGCGATTTTGGAAAATGGCAGAAGGGTTGGTCCGAGGAGTTATTTTCTGTCTCTAAAAGACAACTTGACCTCCAAAACCTATGTCTTGACCTCAAAATGAAATATATAGGTCTTGTGGCTCCTGAAATATTACATTATCACTGCAACACATCCGTCAATTTTAAAAATGTTGTCCAGAAAATTTCAACCCGGATTAGCAATGGCTACCCAAGCTAAATTAATGATACAGAAACACAAATCAAAAATGAAAAATCCGGAACAATAATTTTTTTTACAGCGGTATATCAAGGGGCCAGGACCATTGCATGGAAATCTACAATGCTCCAAATGCTCTTCATTTTCCAAGATATAGGGATGAGAAGACAGTTAAACTACCAATTGCTTTACGTGGGACAACTTGACTCAAGGGTGCAGCAAATCCTGGCTTTCGGAAAGGAGGATGGAGAAGAAGTTGTACTATATAAAATGTTAAAGGACAGAAGACACATGCGCAAAATTACTATAATGTAATACTGAAGTGTAACTGCAAATAAGCTGAAAGCCTACATAATTGCAAAAACACACTCTGCACAAATGCATGGTGCAGCCATGTTGAACAGGAATAGTACTTGCTTTTAGTGCGTGGCCCATTTTGTAGAGACATAATATTTTTTCCTACCATGTCATGTGAAGGTTAAACCTAAGTGTTTGAAAACCTAATGATTCTAAAATTCAAGGACCTTGGTCCAGATATCTTAATCAGATGCCCTCTTCACATCTTCACCTTTCTATCTCTTTTGGTCAGTGCCTCACTTAGGTAAAGAGTGACACTTCAGACTCCTTTTCGGATTTGCCCGATGTCAGTGACACGTCGCAACCATCATCCCATCCAGCCCCCCTTTGTTACACCAGCACCTTGTACTCTGGGCTTTAGTGACTACAAAACACTGCTGGCAGGCCTACCTGAAGTCATGCCAAAGTAGCCCCTCCGTGTGGTTTGGTGAAGTCTTCAGTGAGTGCCTGCTCAAACTGCAATGAGGTCCAGAATTTTCTTTCCTGTTTGCAAGTGCATCTCTTATCTGCGGAGGCTAACTTCTATCCTCCAGGCCTCCCACAAACCCCAGAATCAAGTCCCTTCTCCTGTTCTGTTTTCTTACCTCCAGTGGCAAAGTGTAGGTTCTGTATTGTGGCTAGGAAGCTCTGGAGCAGCTTCATGTCCTCTGTGTGGCCCTGCCCTCTGTTCTCATCTTCAGAAAGCCTAGAGGTGAATTAACTTGCTTGCTTTCGATTTCCTATGACCTGGAAAAGGTTCAACAGCCTCCTCTGACAGTGCCACTTCGAGGCAACACTCACTCTACATACCTTGGCGCATGAGATACTCTGTCACAAATGTGACAGATATCCCGTCTGCCGTTTTACAAGTTCCATAGGATATAATGGAACTTGTAATACAGTGCACAGGATTTCCGTCACGTTTGTGACGGAGTATCTCATCCGCCAAGGTCGTAATCAGGCTCTGAATCTAGAAGTAACTGGGCCCTCGTGTGACTGGCTGATAGGCTTCACACACAGGTAAATTGATACCATGTATTCACAGGCATTTACACGTTTCCATAACGTTTTGGTTCAGACTATAATCCCCGGAGTTTGCATAAAATATGAGCATTTAGAGTAACGCATAAGGAGTCCATGCTCGAGGCAGCAAGTGCTCCTTTTACAGTAACTTTCTGAAACTTTTCAAATTGAGGTTACCAGGAGATCAGCTTTAAAAATGACAAACTTTACTTCAGTTTCACAAGGCATGTGCAGCAGCCGAGTGCTTATAGCTAGTTGTGAGCTGAACATTTGAAATGTTTGTGCAGCTCACATAGCGTCTTCGTTACATGTGCATCAGTATTCACTGGGACATACCTTGGAATCCTACTTGCTACGTTCTGTGCCAAAAGTGTCGTGGGCTATTAAATCATTAAATGCCGTGAATCTCTTCCTCAACTCATGCATGAAAAGACATTTCATTCGAAGAATAAGCCCGTGTATTTCTTGGCCTCGGTTTGACATGCCAAGCGGCGCGGCGTGTCTGGGGGTTATTCCTGTCTGTCTTTCAACGGGTTTGGCTGCCTATCGTCGAGGCCTCAGCTGAGAATTGGCAGCTATTTTGCAGCGCTGCCTTTCTTTACCCTGCTTCCGTGAGGTGGAAACAAGGCCTCCTCTGCTCATTTTTAACAACAATGAAATGTTGGCGTTGCTAAACCAGCACAAACGCTAGATTGTCCAGCATCGACGGATTCTTCGGTGTCCGAATTAGGCGGCATTTGCTGAAAAGTAAGGTGGTTGCACCAAGGACATTTATTTTCAGCATACTTATAGGAGGAGAGTGTAGAAATAAATAAAAGGCAAAGACCTTTTTAAAGTCATGATAAACCGTGGCCATAAGAATACCTGCCTTAAATGGGAAAAACCTTGATACACGTTTTAAATATGTATTTTGACTCATCAAAGTTAGGTCTTACGGTGCATAATGAGAAGGCATATACTTCAAAATTATATGAATAATAGTTCTGTACAGTGAACTTAATTTGACGGCACGGCCAGTTTTACATATATGCAATTTTGGCAGTACATAAGGCTGCCAAGAAAATACTCATATCTTTCTCCTACCACCCTAAATACATAACCTATTCTTTTTTTTAACCACAAGATGAAATGGTGATCACAGATATAGAATAATTTCCCAGCCAGAAGTGTGAAGGCACTTGTCCACTGAAGTGTGCATTTCCCATCACACTGCTGGCTTCTGCAGGAACAGGAAGCACCTTGGATGCACGGGCGGCGTTCAGTGGTGTGGCTGCGCCTGTGACTATCCTGTTTGCTCTTGAAGGGAAGATTTGCCGGAAGGTGCGTAGCAGGGGCGCACGTGATTGCGTTAGGTTATGGGTTACAAGGTACGTGTATCATTTTCTAATTTAAACCCAAGGTGAAACCCCACCGAGAATTAAGTTAAATTCTTTCCTTGGTTTTCTAGATGGCAACTGACCTATCTTCCTAGGACAGAAGATGTCATGTTCATCTAAGCATGGTAGATGACAGCTACATGTTTCATCTGCTTGTCCACTGACATCCACCCATTAAAAAAAAACGATTCCAAGGGCTTCTCCTTTTTCTTAAAATTGACTTCCACCTCTCATATGAATAATCTGAGTAATCCCATACTGCATTTTTACTGCTGCTCATAAGTAATGAATGGACAGACACATCTGGGCACATTTCAGTGAAGTTAAGGATATACCCAGTGTTCAAGCCTTTCTAACATGCTTGTGTGCGGTGTGGTAAGCAGCTGAAAGGTCAAGGGCTATTAGTGCAGTTTTTCTGTCCTAAACCAAGGAAAGGAGTAGCTATTTCCCAATATTGCCAACAGTACCTTCCGTGCCCCTTATTGGTGGAAGGCAGACTGGACTGTTGGTCATGGAAAAGGTGGAAAAATTACGTCATCTTGAGATTGTCTATCCACCACCTGCTTCATGATTTTGTTGATAAATGGGAAATTGGAGATATGTCTGTAGCTGGATCATGATTTTTGGGTGAGTAGTTTTTAGGTTTGGCTTGAGAGCACAGTAGTCTGTCGGTATACATTGTGATAAACAGAAAAGGAGATTCAACACTGCAGAGTGAGGGACTTTGACTCTGCTGTTGATCTCCCCCCCCCCCACTGGATGCGATTGGGCAGATGTTGTGTCCCTTTGCTGAAAAAGCATCTGTTTTTGCGCAAATGCTGCTCAGAACAATAGGCATGATTTAGTTACAGTGACAAGTCAGTGATCAAGGCTTGAGGGCATCAAGTGAAAGCCAGCAGGCATGCATAAGTAGTAGGACTCTAATTTTACATAGTGAACAACTTGACAACACCTGTAGACGTAACCTTTTTGATTGTGAAAAGCGTTGTGTTTTTCAATAGGACGATTGCTAGTCCTTATGTTTAGAGATTGCTGGTGCACAGATAAGAGGAGCAGACTGCATTTAAAAGGTTAGTTGTCCCCCATGATCTACCTATTAGGTATGTGGTTTGCACTTTGAGCGATTTGTAAGGGCCCTATTGTAGAGATTCCATATTACACTTCCACATGAAATCTTGTAAATATTTGTCATTTTGATCATAGTATTAGTTGTCTATGCATTTTTTTTTAAGGCAAAAGCACTGTCTGGGCATTATTTTAGTGTTATGTTGCGTGCCATTGTGTTCTGAGTTTGTAGCCCACTGCACCTCCCTGTGTCAGCCCTGAACTGCTCTGCCTAGTTATCCTTAGAGTTCTAAAAAGGGCACTTGATCCCTAGTTAGAGGGACTGGTGTATTGAGTCCTGGGACACCAGAGGTCCCATGTTGACAGAATTGGAGCTAGTAACCTCCGACTGCCTTAGGGCCGCCTGAACTGGATTTCTCAAATACAGTAGGAAGGGATTTTACATTATGAACTTCTTACAAAACACCTTATTGAGGAGTTTTTTATTGCAAGCCTTCTGACATATGCAGTATGAAGGGATTTTACATTGTGAATGCCATGACAGACAGCATAGGACGGGGGTTTACAAACTATGTAACAAATACATCAGGAAGGCGTTTTATCGTGAACTCTGACAGTTGCAATAGTCAAGGGTTCAGTACCAAGGTCCCTTTTTAGGGCCTGCCACAGTAAATAATTGGTGTGTAAAATGAAACTGTATGTTCCTGTCGATACATATTTTTGGTTCATGTTGATGTTAAAGCCAAAAGGCCTAATCTACTGATGTTCAAATGTGGTAACGGACAAAAGACCTTTCATTTTACATTGTAAATGATTACTAGACAAACCCTGTATGCCTAATCGTGCTGAGAGAGAAACGTTTTTAGTGTTGCAGAAGGCCCATGAGGGCATTGCTGTTTTTTAGGGCTGGAACCTTTTGGTGTGCACATTGCCACCTGAACATACTGATAGCAGGAACAGACTAGGTGTACGTTCTTTGGGGGTGATTTGTAGGCTGCGATTCTGTAAGACTTATTTAAATGGAGTTTAAATTTGCAATTTCACTTGAAATTGCGTATTGTAACTTTGTATATAGTATTGATGTGTGTGTTCATTGCAGTACTTTACATATTTTAAAAAAGAAGCCTTGCCGGGACATTGACTTGTTATTTTTGTGTGTTGCAAAGTTTGATTTTGTCACCCACATCGCCTCTCTGAATCAGCCCTGGAATGCTTTGTCTCGTTACCCTAGGGCTCGGGTGCTAAAATGAGGTACTTGGAACCCAGTTTTAGAGACCGCAGTATAGAGGCTCCAGGACACCAAAGGAAAAAGATCCCCTTTGACATATTTGGGGCCCAGTACCTATTGACTGTCCTGTGACATCCTGAACTGGATTTCTCAAATACAGTTGGATGGGGATTTGTATTTTGAACTATCTGATAAATACGTTAGGAGGGTTTTTTTTTATTGTGAACTCTGGCAAAGGCAATAAGAAGGGGTTGTCAACTCTGATATATGCAATAGGAAGGGGGTTTACAGTGTGAACTATAGGAGAAACACCTTAGGAAAGTGCTTTACATTTTTAACTATCTGACAAGTACAATAGGAAGACAATTTACTCTGAACTGACAAACAACATAGAAACCGGTATTGCAATGCCAACTCTGACAAATGCATCAAAGTGTTTTTACATGGGGATTCTCTGGCAAGTTTAATAGAAAGGGATTTCACATTGTGAGCTAGAGGACAGACTTCTTCAGAAGAGGTTTACATTTTTAACTCTGGCAAACGTAATAAGAAGTGGTATGGCGCCGAAAATGCTTTACTTAAGATTCCTGTCAATGTATACTTTTCATTTTTCATGAATTATTTCCTGCGTCTTTCTAGGCAAAGACCACATGGTCCTGTTTAATAATTCAAGCATATGGCTTTAACATGACAAAAACTGTTACATGTGGCGAGAAAAGAAGTTGCCTCTAAATTTACATTTTGAATAACGTGACACAGCCTATATGTTTAACCTGTACGATTGTGAAAAGCCTCCGGTTTCCTAATAGGTCCATATAGAAATATTGCTGGTTTTAGGATCAAAGCCTGCGGGTGTGCAAATTGCCGTGGGATATCAAACATAACAGGAGCAAGCTACATTTACCTGGGTAGTTGCCCCATTGTTTTATCTGTATTGTAATTAATTTTCACCCTGGTTCACCTGTCAGGTGCCTAAAAATGGGGTTGTACCTGAAATATAGAATTTTTCATTGTGATTACAGTGGTCAGATATGTATGCGTTAAAGAACAGTGTCTTTTTTAAAGACAAAGAACAGTGCCTTTTTTAAAACAAAAAACATTGGTTGGACATTGATTTTCTGAGTGTTGTGGGCTGAGTTTACAGCCCACAATTTTGGACTGCAGCCTCACGGGGGGTGTGGAAGTTAATAAAATATCTTCTTGTCCATGGGACAGGTTGCTTCATAAACCTACTAATTCTGCAAAAAAATCCACTTCTCCCATTAGTTCTACCTGGTGCAGCGATAAATTAGAGCAGCAATCGCATTATATAAGAGCTCTGATAATTAGTTTAGTTTAGTTTAAAAGATTTATAGAGCGCATGGCTACCCTAGGGCCTCCCAGTGCTAGAGGGACATAACAACTACTGAGGCGGAAATATTGGCTAACGAAGAGAATTAGCTCGGAAAAAGGGCAGTTTTTAGTTTTTTCCGAAACAAGCTTTCTATGGGTTCTTGCCGAAGCTCTAAGGGAAGAGCATTCCAGAGGCGGGCTGCTTTAACTGAGAAGGAATTACCTCCCCATGAGGACCTCTTAAACCGCGCTATATGTACTAACCAGGAGGTGGAGGATCTCAGCGTTCTAGTGGGAACATGAAAAAAGATGCTTTGCCTGAGAAAAAGAGGACCTTTATTGTGCAGGGCTTTATGAGTCATACCTAGGGCTTTAAAGTGAATGCGTTGTTTTATAGGTAGCCAGTGAAGCGCAGCTAGAGCTGGCTTCACAGAGTGGTGTCTTGGTAGATTCATAAGGAGCCTGGCTGCCACATTTTGTATGACCTGGAGTTTCTTCACTACATATTCTTGGGAGCTGAGAAAAAGGGAGTTGCCGTAGTCAAGCCGAGAAAGTATCATAGCCTGAATAGGAATTCTTCTGGCCGGGGTGGGTTAGAAGATGAAGAATCTTCCTGAGGGTTCTCAGGACACCAAAGCAGTAGGGAGAAATCTATTTTGACTGTTGTTCCATAGTTAGACGGGGGTCGAGCCAAAAACCAAGGCTCTTTATATACTCCTTAGGGGTAGGAAGATTCCTAAATGCCTCCGAGTACAGTGCCAAAGGGATTGAGGGAGCTCCGTTGCCCACGATCATCACCTCTGATTTCCCATAGTTGAATTTCAATTTAGACCGGTTCATCCAATTACTGATGTCCTCCAGACATAGGGAAAGATTAGTTAGAGAAGAAGCCTTGGTATTAGAGAGGGATACTATCAATTGAGTGTCGTCAGCGTAGGTGACCACTGAAAGATCATAAGGTTTAACTACTTTATAATAGCCTCTCTAATTATGCCAGGGCTTCTACTATAGTAGGGTTTGAATTCTAGCAATTCTGATATTTTCACAGATCTACATATTAAGGCTGGAGGTAGTGTTAAGCAATAGTTCCAGAGCTGGAATGCGCTTTGGAGTCTGTGCAAACCTACTACCTTACACGTTTAAGCGATTATCACCAGCTCTTCTCTGATCTTTTCCCATACTGAGAAAGGTTGGATATTTACTCCTGATAAGGGTAGAAATAAAACTTCTTTCACAGTTGGGAAAAAAGTGGTCAGAGGGCAAGTGAACTTGTAAATACTCATCAGATTTTCACATGTGCAAATCTACACATGCATATTAGCATGTGCTAAAGTGTAGTTCACAAATGTTTAAGTACGATTTTCTGGCCTACTTCTGTAAATTACTTTGCATTCATGAAAGCTGTAAATCTGCACCAATGCAAAGGCATATACCATGGGTGCAGTTTTATTACCTTATTTAAGAATTGGACCTTTAATTAGGTCTCGGGTTAACCAAGACCTTTTGTTTCTATTAAAATTGTGTCTCTCTTTACAGACTGGCTTTGCTATGAGTGACACCATTCTGCCCTTTCATAAGGAGCATATCGGTACACAAAGTAGTTTTGTTCAGTGCCAGAGACTACTGTGGCAAAGTGTGCTTTTTGACATCAACAAATATTATTGCTTTTTGCCAGTATCTGTTATAATGGTAAAGGGCTGTCAGCTCCCAAAACAATACAGTTTTACATAAACCATGTCTAAACAAGACATGCATTGACAAAAGCAAAAGTCTGACCACCAATGTCATGACTGTTGGCTTTGGCAATGGTTGTTTATTTTCATGTTTCCCATAATCATATTGAAACTGGTTGCACTGATATTCAATATGATTATTTTTGGGGAATTCTAGCATGCATCAACATATTTTATAAGGTGATACTTCAAAGAAATGATACCGAAAATTTCACAGTAGTTTAGCAAAATGTTTTATCTTAGTTGCATTTTTTGTGAACATTTAACTTGAAAGCAAAGACCCATCAATTTTCGTTCAAGCTTCTGCAGGTATTTGCATCTAACCAGAGAGCATTCTGGGAGCATTATACGTAGCCTTATATTTTTAAGCTTTGCAAGTGTTTGTACACATATTTATACTGGGACCACTGCCAGTAGTGCAGTCCAAGCTTACATTTCCTTAGAGCGCTCACCCTAAAAATAAAGGCTTTGCATTAATGAACCATAAATACTAGTTCGAACAGCATTAACATAAGGACACAAATATTACCTTTTCTGCAGACAATGCCCTTTCCTGATCCATAATGCAGTACTTTAAACTGGCAGCCAAAGGTTTTGGGCCCACTTGTCGCAAGGCCAAAACAAACATGAAAACCTGTTGCCTTTGACCCCAAGCAGTATGTCCTGGGAGTCGATCTATATGAATTCACACCCCTGAACATACCCTGAGAATCTGGTTTTTACATTGTAAGCTCACTGAAAAATGCATTAGGAAGCAGTTCTATATTGTGAACTGTCTTCACAATAGGAAAAGTGTTGATATTGGATTAACCAATGATGTGCACAAGAAGACACCTTTATACACAAACAATACATTTTTATACACGAAGATGCATGAACTCTACATCAACCCCAGCAAGTAGGTACATGGTCAGACAGACTCTGTGACCCAGGCCTGAAGGATAATTAATGACTGTCAGGTCACAGGTGGGGTAACACTTGCCGACAGCCAAACACACATGCATGAATCAGATCCCACAGATATGCAGCAACACTGTAATTGTCCGTGAAGATTGTCCCCAATAAAGCACAAATGGCCAGAGGAACACATGCAAAACACAATAAAGTTAGATGCCACATGGGGTTATGTACACTTAGGCAATCAAGACACAGCACACGCAGTGTGCACGCGCGCTTCAGGCCAGACATCTGGACACGTACTCACTGGCCCACAGAGTGTGCACGCCAGATCGAGGCACACCTGCATTCCCTGTCTGGAAATTGTATCTACGACTCCTTGTCAACTATTCGCATTTTTCACTAGGTAAAGAAAGCTTTATGGCTCCCTGAAAAATGTATAAAATGTGCTTAATTTCAATGTACTACATAAGACAGTCCTCAGACTGCAGTGCTATAACTGCTGTCCCAGCCGTAATGTTTAATTATCGAACCATTTACTGTTTTGCTAGATGCCTCTTGACACTTGTTTTTTAAGATAAATTCTCATTCAAGCAACATTTTGGTGAGCCGGATGGGAGTTGATTGGTTCTTTGAGCTCAACTGCGACCAAAGGACGGGGTCCCTGCCAGTACGGATTCACATTTGCGCCAACATGAAAGGTCAGCAGACACCACAATTGATTGGAAGTTCTGAATCCTTGGGACGGAGGTCCGTCCTGAAGCCTCTGCCACAAGGGTAGGAGACTGCATCAGAGCCTAATACGTAGCATTTGGTAATCTAGGAAAACACAAATTTTGCATAAGTCACCTTCTTGATTGTCAGTGTTGGGAAGGGTGATCACTTGGACCTCTGGGCGTAACACAGACGGTCCCTTGGGTGTAATTCAGTGTTTTTGGGTTGCTGGCCACTTGGACTGCTGGGCGTGACACAAATGGTACGCATAAGGCTCTGGTTGTAACATAGGGCCAGGTCTCTGTTTTAAGAGGTGCCTTCGGTTGGACTGTTGGGCGTAATGCAGTTGGTACGCATAGGCTCTGGCTGTAATATAGGGCCCACATCTTGATCTTATTAGGCTATTCTGGTTTCTCAGTGCCACCAGATTCTTAACACTGGTGGTAATTGAAAGAAGTGAAAAGTGTGCTTCACTTGGACCGCTAGGCGTGACACAGATGATACGCAGGACCCCTGGGTGTGACATAGGGGGAATTTAAACGCTAGGGTACTAGAGCAATTGGGATCCAGGAGATTAGGCATTGCTGTGTTTTGCCAAGAAGGGTCTATGGTCATAAAAGTAAGTCCTTTCTTTCTCTACATAAATGGTTGCAATCTTTTCCCCTGAGCTGGTATAGACCAGATTATCAGGCTCCCCTAGTCTCACACAGCTCAGAGCTTCCCTTGGTCACAGGATGATCTGTGTTCAGGGTGGGCATGGCTAAGGTATTGCATGCAGGACATTACCCTGATTTTTTGGGGCCTAGTCAAGCATCTTCCCTGCCAGATGAAATGGTGTTGTTTTGATATTATGATGCTGGTAGACCAATGTGACAGTGTTTGTCTTAAATTTTGAATGTGTTCTTTGATAATGTATAAAAGAAGGTATTCTTGATTTGCACAAATTGTTGTTTGATGCCAAATTAAGGCTCTTTATTTTGTGCCAGATTGCAGGCTGCTGTGAACTAACAATTGCGCTTTTCTTAGGTTTGTGAATCTTCATGAATTTGTTGAATGTTTATTTTGAATCTGTGAATAACATTCACCTCATTTCCCTGTCTGTATATCCTCCCCAACCAGATTAGATTCTGTATACCCCTTGTACATATATTCCCACTACCGGAGTGATCTAGTAGTTCCCTTGTAGATACTTACCCTCACCAGAGTAAAAATTTAGATTTCTATAAAAATAGAAAAGTAGAAACTAAAAAAAAAAGAAAACTCTATAAAAATAGAAAGTTAGAACCTGTGCAACGTAAAAATGCCCTACAGAACGTAAACCTAGCAGAGTAACTACTCCTTGAAAAGACTAACCAAATACAACCATGGAATCACCTTTAAAGCACATGCAGGGTAAGATCCCCATCCAGGTTAAAAAGCTTTGCAAGCTCTGCCACGAGTTACGTGCACATACCAAGAGACACATTCCCCTGGCCAAAAGAGGGAACCTTTGACACTTATATAATTGCACACACAAGGACATAATACTAACAAAATATACAGGGCAAAAGACAGACAAAAAGGAAGCACTGCTAGAGCTCTGGGCCATTTGTGAGGAAGTCCGGGCCTATATCTTTGACCCACCATCACCGAGTAAGGCATGCGCATCACCCTCACTATATGTAGGTATGGTGGTACTCTTCCCGATGCCTGCTATACTCATATTAGGATACACCAAGCCTCCAGTCGAGGGTTCTCAAGGGGCCCCTACTGAACAGCAGATGGGTCTGGGCACGGAGGACAGAAAGGCCAACAGGCCCGACATCTCCCGCACCAATCCAGTCCAGCACTAAAGCACCCCAAAGCATGACCCCCTTGTCACTCACGGTCGACGAACTTGCGGCCTTGCTAGTTCCGGGGAGCGGATGTGGGCCTGCGAGACAGCTAGTGAAAGTGAGGGAAGGGGTCCCAGTCTTCCAAAGTCTGGCATTGAGGAGAGAGCCACAGGGTACGCTCAGGTAGCCGAAGAAATCCTGGACAGTGAGCATGAGAGCAGGTCCCGACCTAGGACAGCGCATAGTACCGAGCGAAGGAGGTGATCTAGATGGGAGTCAGAGGAAAGGTGCAAACTGAGGAGAGAGAGAGCTCACATCCTGGAAGCCCAGCAAGAGAATAGAGTAGCACGTCCTCCACCTGAGGAAAGCGGGAGTAGGTACAGAGCCCCAGTCACGGAGGAGCCTGAGACAGAATCAGAAAGGAAGCTTTGGACTGTGGTCCATGCCTCACCCAAGTGCCAGCCATGGAGAGGGGTTGACCAGGAAATTAGGGACCAAGTCAGCCTGGTGCGGACCCAGCTTAGGCACAGGATGACCAAAATGGTACCACTGTGTGCTTATGAGGAGAGCAGGTAGGAGGATGTCTGCTACCCCCCCCCCCCCCCCCCCGAACATGCAGCACGGGTAAACCGACCTCAAGAAACATAGCAGCTCAAGAGGAAGGTGAAATCTTCTCCTGACCCATTTGCCACCTGCTAGCCTGCTGGACCGAGACAAGTGGTCAGTACGATACCCCCTGTCCGGAGGAGAGATCCTTCGAACCAGAGGACATAGTGATTGCCGAAGACCTCATCCGGCACAGAGAGAGTGAGAGATCCCAAAGGGGCCTTCCCTTACATGCCAGAGTGTCTGAGGAGATGGGAGTGCTATGTACAGGGAAATCCAGTGGAGACCTCCAAATCAAGGCTATGCCCATTGTTACAGAAGGGTATGTTAGGAACCATCTTCATGCCATGGGCTCAGATGGACAAAGAGGGGCTCAGAGCCAAACTGCTGCTGTTGTTGGATGGGGCCGAGAAGTGGATCTCATGCTTTGAGAAGAATACTGCGAGGATCGCAATAGGAGATGTCAAGAGTCTTCAAGTAGCATTATCGGTGAGCAGACCAACACTCTGTTCGCCCGCATCCCAGTGGTCACGCAGACCAACTCGGCGTGATACAGGGCTTCATTTAATTCATACAGGCATCTGATATGGACAGCCCTGAGGGAAATATTCTCTGACTGCCCAGATGTAACTGGTTTGATGGCAGAAACCATGAAACCTGGGGAGACAATAGTAGACTTCCTAGACAGAATGAGAAAACTGTGGTGACAGGAGACAGGGCAGCCATGGATGGATACGGGCCCTCAAGTCCTTTTCTTCTCCAATATCCTCAAGAAGGGGCTGCCCACCAAAATACAAAGCAGTTTGGACAGCATGGTAAGGCTGGACACCAATCCCTGGCAAGAGATGCATATACTGCACTTCTATAAGAAGAAACAAGAAAAGGATAAGGAGAAGCAGGAAGAGTCCCAGAGGAACAATGTTAAGTTGATCCAACATAAGCTAAGGAAGACTGCCCTCGAGGGGGCCATATTGTCCGCAAGCGTGCAAATGGCACTAGTTATGAAGGGAACACTGCTGCAGGACCCCTGGGGGTTCTACAATGGCTATAGTGATGGAAACCAGGGTGGTTGTCAAAAGCCAAACCCTATACAATGCTACTGTTGCCATAGAATGGGCCACATGGCCGACAGATGCTGACTAAATGCACACCATGTGCAGAAGTAAATGAGTGAGGCCAGGCCCTGTAGAACTCCCTCCCACAGAATCAGACCCAGGGACACCTAGCCGCACATTAAAATCAGCTGCATGGAAATTGGTCCACTGCCGCACCACCGCAGCAGGGGTCAGGTAATTGGACCAGCGCATGGCATCAGCAGCTGCAACCGGAGAACCCAACGTGGACTGGGGCCACAGCTGCAGCAGGGAAGGGTAGCTGTTCCAAGAAGCGATACTTTCTCACAGACCTCAAACTCAAATGTTCTGTAAGCCTTACCACCCCTGGTACAAAAGTATTGAACACATCTTTAAAAAAATTCACTGCAGTAGAATTCAAAATAAAAGACAAATGAGAGTAACATTAAAGATTTCAACATTTACCTGGACTTGGGGACATTTAGGGTTGTTGCATGGCTGTTGACCGGGTGTCCTCGCTATTGCTGTCGATCAGTAATCCTCATTGGAGTTTGTCGTTTATGGTGCCCACCAGAGCCTGGGCTCTGCTTCGCTGCTGGTCCCCCGGTGCGGGGCTAGCTGACCACACTCCAGGTGGAGGGCAGTCTGACTGAAGTGGTCATTGGGGAGTTGCCCACACCACTCAAAGGTAGGCACACCAAGTCCTCGAAACCACAAACAAATGGAATAGGTTCTTATTACCATGTTGAGAGGTCCCCATTCTCAGGCCACTAGCCAGGACCAAAATGTCTTTGTTGCATAGCCCCAGCAGCAATAATGCCCTCGTGGCCCCCTACCCTAATGGGAACCCCATTTCTGTTCCAAAACTAAGCTTTTCTCCATTGTGGGGAGCCAGGCCTCCCTGTGCGCTCTTGGTAGAGTAGGCCACTTACTGCTCACAGCACAAGATTGAGTTCACAACTGGACATTGCATAGCGCTGAGACATTAGAAAGGGGGTTCACCAAGACATCCAGTCACCCCAGTCCATTCCCATAATGCGGGCAAAACTCTGATTACTTTCCTGGCCTTTCTACAAACGCTCCACAGTTCGATGTCTTCCCCTTCTCATTTTCCTCTGAGTTTCCCAATAGTAGCTGGGAATAGTAGGCCCAAAAAGAGTGAGAGGGAGGTGCCAGGGAAGTGAAGGCAGAGCACCTATTGTCACTCCGAGTAGGGCAGAATGCAGGAACATGCTCACTCCACAGCAGGCCACAGCAACAGGGCAGCACTCAAGGCCTCACATACGCACCGTTAGGAGGGAGCAGAAATTACAATATCGAGCTCCACAAATTGGAGACACTGGGCGACGGAAACACACTCCGACCCCCACCAGTATACGACAATAAATTCAGAAGGCTGGGGAAGCGGCCAAGAGCCAAACGAAGAAGCCCAAAACTAGCCTAAATTAAGCCTCAAGGAAAGGGTTATAGATAGGATGCCTGGCGCCACTTGGGAGGATCACGGGATGCGCCACGTGCAGAGACCAGAGGGGTGCACACATGACCTCATGGCACGTTGTGTTCGCCGACCAACATTCAGTGAGAGACGCTGCCTTTTTTCCATCCCCCGTATGTGTAGGCTAGAAACACAGCCCGCAATGATGACACTGCCCCATGCACCACACACCAGGGTGCCGAAGGGCTGGCAGCGCCAACATAGCACCAATTAAAAAGTTAAAAACTACCTGTAAACATGTGAATCACCTCATAAAGCACATCTTTCAAAATGTATACTTGGCTGAGCAGGAGAGGGGCGGAGACCCGATGACGTGTAGAAATAAAGGGTTTATAAAAATAACCTATTTATTCCACAACCAGGTATCCCGATTGGGAGCTACGCTCCGCTGCCTCACCAAAATTATTGGAAAACACAGTAAAGATTAATTGGCGACATACAGAAATGCAACGTTTATCTTTCTTTTATAACAACCAAACATAGCTCTTGCCCAACAGGTCTGCAGTCGACCCATTAAGTGCATCACCTCTACAGGGGATCTTCACCTTCTCAGCAGCCGCATCAAAATCCCCAGCTGTATCAAGAGCCACAGAATATTCCAAAGAAGTCGCGCATCCAATGAGATCAAGAACTACAACACACTCCAAGGCCCTTTTGCATCAATACCCCCAACTGGGTCCTGTACCAAATCTTGCACCAAAGACTTTCCGATCTGTTTTTCTCAACTAAGAAACTCTGTCACAGAGAAAATGGCTTACACCTCAAGATCAATAGTGATGCCCAGGTTATGTCTTTGCATGCATTAATACCTTCTCAGGTTGCTAGGGATGCTCCGGCATCCATGTATTTCCAAAGAACAGTCACCACATTTGTATAGGGACCTCACATGTCACCTTTAATTACACCACACCCAACACTAGCATCCCACATGCACGACAGAGTGCTTTTTTACACAACATGTGGTATAAGCACATGACCACCGTGGGCTCTAAGACATCAGCCGGGTCATTTTATGTCTGTTCGTTGATACCACATGCAGTAGGTGCAGATATATTGTACTTATCCCAAGAGGTGGCCCCTGAAAAAGCGAAATGCCTCCTCCATTTGTACCTGTGTAGAGTTAGGGCCAAGATACAGCCTAATAGAGTGGAACCCGATAGGGTATTTGTAAATCTTACCCACTACAAGACCAATCCTACACCACTTTACCTTCTTATCAAGCCTAGTGACATCAAAACAGAGCTAGACAAGATACGCAGGAAGGGAGTTAGAGGGGAAAACACTGTTTGACCCCGAGCTTTTCACTAGAAAACATTCTTGGAGGTACACTGGGCACGAACGAGAATTGTGGCACAATACTGCACATTCTGGACACGCAGACGGGCACCGCCATGCTAATGGGCATCTATTGGCAGTGAGGCGAGTTCCCTTATACCTAGCTCATCCTTGGATGGTGTGGCCTCTGCTCCCTTGTCACCATACGCACCCCAGATCTATTTGAACTGTACCAACACCTGGTGAGGAAGAAAACCACACTCTTGCACAGGCTTGAAGGAAAATAACTGCTGATTATTTTGGCTGGGTCAATACAAGGACATTACCAAGAAGTTTAAACTGTTCACTGATGCCCAAGTATTGGCTGGGGGGTCCATACCCTTCTTCACCTTGAAGACAAAAGCAAATGCCCACTGGTTGCAAATGACATGGTGGGAAATGCTCAAAATGATGAACAGTACTGAGGTCAGCCTTAATGCAATAAAGGAAGTAGTTGGAGCCATCCTCCTCATGGTGATGCAACATCGGTATGTTTTGGACTTTATGACCGCAATGGAGGGTGGGGTATGCATCAAGATCAGTGCATCATGCAGTACTTTTATACCTAGCAACGACTGGACAATGGAACTTTGACACTTGCTATTAAAGCATTGCACTGACTACAGCAGGATATGCGTGAAGAGGGAGGTGCCACTGAGCAGGAGTGGGACACGAACTGATTCTCCTTGCTCCCCTGGTGGCTGACAAGTTTTTGCACGTCGTGGGTGGTCATTTTGGTTGCGTTAATGTTTTTGTGTAGTTTCCTACTCTTGGGGGTTTTCTGCTGTAAAAACACAGTCTCCAAATTGGGAAGGGTACAAGTAGCGAGGGAGGCGGGACAACAAAGTCCAGACACTGTGACTGTCATGACTTATGGATTAGATGGTGTAGATGATAATTCAATTAGAGGGGCAATGTTGATACGGATTAACCAATGATGATACACACAAAAACACACCTTTATACACAAATCATACATTTTTATACAAGGACAATGTCCCATCACCAGTGTTAGATTCCCCCATCATGAACTCTCCATCAACCCCAGCAACCAGGTACATGGTCAGGCAGGCTCAGCGACCCAGGCCCAAAGGTTAATAGCTGACAGGTCACAGGTGGGGTAACATTTAGCCGATAGGCAAACACACAAGCTTAGACCACTACAATGGTCCCTAGAGATGGGCCCCAATAAAGCACAAATGGCTAGAGGGACGTATGCACTCCCAAAACACAATAAAGTTAGATGCCACATGTAGTTAGGTACGCTTAGCCAATCAGGACACAACACATGCAGTGACCACGTACTCGCTGACCCACATAGGGGACCATGTCAGGTCGAGGCCCACCTGCATTCCCTGTCTGGAAATTGTATCTACGACTCCTTGTCAACTGTTGCCATTTTTCACAAGAGAAAGAATGTTTTTATAACGTTATGGCTCTTTGAGAAATGTATAAAACATGCTTCATTTCAACGTAGTACGAGAAACAGTCCTCAGGTCCCAGCGCTGTAACTGCTCTCCCAGTCATTTCCTTTTTAGCCAGGCGCTTCTTGTCTCTTGTTTTTTTAAAAGGTACAATCTCATTCAAGCAACAAAAGAAAATAGGAATAGCTTGCTATTGTAAACTCCTTGGCAAATGCTATAAGGAAGTCTGTTCATTGTTTAACAAAAAGAGGCATTCTGACATACATTTTTAGTTCATGTAGTGCTAGCAAGGTCTTGTTTATATTGTGTACATTTACAGTTTTATATTTTGTATTTCGTTGTTTGAATTAAGTTCATTGCCCACTGATTTATTAGAAGATATAGATAAAGCGTCTGCTCTGAGTAGAGGAAGACACTTTTGGACAGATGATGGATTTTCATAATTTGACAATCTTGGCCAGTAAGAACTCAAGGATGTCTTCACAATACTGTTGGAGTGTACTGGGCAGTTGTCACTTTTTGGCCAGGTGGGATGTTTGAAGTAAGCTCCTAGTAGATTTTCAGTATTTCCTCTGCCTGGTGCCTTCTAAATGAGTGTGACAGAGTAGGCCTTTTTGTTTTTTTGGAGGGCTTCATGGTAGCCTGTTTCCCAGGTGATGAATTATGTCTTCTTTGGTCTGTGACTTTGCACCACTACCATTCCAAATTGGTGAGTTCCATGTTGAACAATTTGGTGGTGTATTTGAGGGCAATCTTGAGTTTTCTGTGTTTATCTCTGTTGAGGTAGAGATTGTAAAGCAGTAATCAGTGCTCTTAAAGACTGATAAAAATACTTTTTGGGGGGAATTAGAAGAGTGGAGAACGGAATACCCCCACCAGTTTGGAAAAATGTGTGAGCAAGATTCCCTTATGGGACCAACCAAGAGAAATGGTACTTGAACAATACCAGAGGAGTCCCCTTTTTTGCAAGTTATTAAGAGACCATTAGCTGTCTCTTAACAATGTACAATGGTGCAGATTTGACTATGGCAAAATTAGAAAGAAGTGAAAGTGACACGGGAGCGAGCATCACAGCTTGCCTAAAATGGACATGCAAGCTAGAGTCAGCAGAAACAGGACTTCCTTTACGGAAAAGAACAAGGGACTTTACAGAGGCTCTTAATCTGTGGGCCACTACTGATTGACTGCAGTTGTGGTGTAAATTAAGCATTTGCTCTTCACGTGAAATGGGCATCTGAGCTACCAGGACTATTTCAGTTTCTTAATAAGATTCTGAGGATGATCCTTTGAGAGGAAGGAGTCATTCTGGTCAGCTGCGTATTTTGTGGTTGGTACTAACCAAAAGGCTGTTACAATGGACTTAATTTGAACAAATCATAAAAATGCTATAATACTAGAAAATACATTCGTTTTGGGTTTGAGCAGCAATTCAGTTGCTCTTCGGGACGGTATTTAGTGATTTAATTTGAGAATAATGGTATTCCTGTGCACCTGTAAATGATTGCTTTGGGAAGTAGACATAATGTGGTCACTGTCTTCTATGTCAGCTCAGTTTTCTATTCAGAATTTGGAGTGTATTTGAAGGAGTTTTCCATGAGCCTCTATAGAAGATGCCGTAAATAAATGGTATATCTCTACGTAAGGCACAATCATCTTTAAAGTTAAAAATATAAAATGTTTATGGATTGTTGGCATTCTTGTTAAGAATCTTTTTATTTTCATTAAAAAAAAAAACTCGTACGCTAGTGCAAGTGATAATGTAGGCACACATGAGAATTCACAGGTGGCAGTGGGGGGGAGGCACCGTGGTAGATAACGTCTGAATTTCTGCCTTTACGCTTTTGTGCAAAAGGGGCGCGCGTTTCCATGTGACCTTCCTCAGCATCATCGGTCTCTATTATTCAAATAAAGATGCACTGCCAGTGTATGTCTTCACTGGTAACCTATCGACCGATCCTATAGCACAGACCCGTTTGCTGCACCGCCTTATGGTACAACGGCTTCCAAAAAGCGCTGGTACACTAAATTAAGGCCTGGGCGTTGGTTAGGGATAGAAATGCATGCACCGCAAGTATGACAATTCTGACGAGTCTTCCTTGAAGAATACCTTTGTTTCTATTCCCCTTTCTTAGGAACAGAGGTCTTCATTCACTAGGAAGTGACGTCCCTCTGTTCGTTGAATCCTTTCAGTCAGCAGGTGCCTGGCGTGTTTGCTGTGCTACTACCTTGGATTTAAACCTCCACGTAATCCGTTTTACACAGCCATTTACATTGACACACAAGAACACGGTTGCAGGCCTAGATCCTGGTTCTCCTAGTTTCATTTTTCATTGCTTCTTGCGCCCGTGTGCCGACCAAGACACAGTGAACGACTGCCTCGAGCTGTCTCATTTTTAATTGGATTATGATTAACTAGTCTAATACCACTTACGCCTTGCCTCTTTTTCAAACTCGCCCGGTGCATCTATCTTCTCTTTTCTGGCAGTTTTTTTCACGTTTACAACTGAGGTGGGAAAGTATTGATTTTTAGGGCTCCTGTGAACTCTGCTTACAAAGTAATATGTTCCTGCACGTGCCCTGTCTTGCTTTATGTAGAGCATTTGAGGCTATATATTTTCATCTTAATTTAGCTGCAAGATGTATATTTATGAACATGTTCGGGCAACGGGCCACTTGCCAGGTACCTTGCATTGCTAATTAATGTTTTACTTGCAGATCGGAAGAATCGTCTACGCCATTTGTATTGGCTTTCACAAAACCGTTTCTTTGAAAAACGCCAGTTGAAGAATCTGTACATAATGCGAAAATACAGACTCTGAACTTAATTGATATATTAAAAAATGGTTTGGCTTTGAAGAGGTCCGTGCGTTTGTAACTGGAAGCTCTAAAATTGCCTTCCATGGATAAGAAACCGCCAGCAGATTCCTGACGGCGCGGATAAGCTAAACCGTCTAATTGGCCATATGTTTGCCTCGTCTCTGGCCTGGTACCAGAGTAATTCGAGGAGCGGTTTCCCGTTGCAGTCTTGGCCAGCGTGCACGAATAACAAACCTGCCTCCCGACGCATGCTTCCGTCACTGGGTGCCCGCGGCGTATGACGTCGGGGTGAAAGGGCGTCCGCATATGCAGATGACGCAGTACCTGTGAAAAGCTGGAGTATCAGTTCACTGCCAGACTCTGTGCTCCCACAGGAGGGAATGGAAAGATCGACGCTGTCAACTGGAGTTTTTATGTTCAGAATATTTTGGGGGGTTTAGTGTCAATGCTAACTCCGTGACTGTTGGTTGTGTCTTGTTTATAAGAGCCAAATGGGTAGGATATAGACATGATCATTTATAAAAACCCTAGCTCTGCTTTAATTAACTCCTTTCACCTTCTGTTTCATTTGTTTAAAATATAATTGCAGCCATAACATTCTGGTTAGCACCACTTACAAGTCAACCCCGACACCTGCTAATTTTTATATTTTTTGTGATATATGTATGTGGAATTTCATGAGCGCGAAGCTAGCGAAAAGATCGCTGTGGAGGGCTAAAGTCCATCTTAAGGTCAAGTGGTAGGATAGCTGGCAGAGTTAGGAATGGTTAATGCTCTGTGATTTGGTGTTCTTTATAGAAGTGAGTCTTCAACTCTTTCCGAAATTGCATCGTTGGGGCCGACCTAATGCAGACAGGGATGTTGTTCCAGATTCTGAGTGCATAGATGGAAATGGCTTGTTATCTTGTTTGTACTTTTTAGATTTATTAGTCTGCAGTCTGATGGAGTCTAGGCTACGGTGTGCCCACAACCACCAGGGTTAAGCAGGCTTGCTTACAAGAAATGTGGGGTTGCTGGTCGTGGCATTTTCTATTGCTTAATCCACTAACTTTATTAATTGAGCAATAATAGAGGAGCGGTATGCTTTTTTCTGAGTATAACTGCTGGTTTCAGGACCTTCCATTTGGCATTGTAAGCATCCTTTTTCCTTTGCGAAAGGTGCCATCATCATGATGCTTTCATGCTCTCTGCTGTATTATCACATATTACATACAGCACAGAATAGTCCTAAGTTACAAATCAAAGTTTAAGTCCATCTTGATGGGTGTTCTCTACTGGTCGTATAGTTGCCAGGGTAGCCAATATCTGTTTATTAATACCCTACAAATTGGCCTTCATGCTAGCCATCTTTACTCCCACGTCCCCTGAAATGCCTCTTTCTAACACATTCAGTGCCTCATTGCAGGCCAGGCTTGATCGATTTCAAGTGCGTGGGTGTAACTACGCACAGCACGTAGTATACCTTTCATTGTTGTACCAGTTTTTTCTGGAGTGGAATCGGGGTGGTTTTTCCATTGCTTTTCAGCAACAAAAACCCCCTAAAGCAATTGCAGCAGAGGAGTGCACCAAGCGCCGCAGAAGATGAAGAGGGACCCGTTTTAGATCAGTGAATGATATCCCCTCCGTGAATACATCCAGGCTACATACCAACGGCAGATGTGCACAATGCTACCAATAAAAAAACATTAAAGCAAATAAATGCAGACAACAGAGTAAACAAACAACAATTAATTAGTAGCACCGTGTGAGCAGTTGGCTGGGGAACAAAGCCGAACTCTCACAGCGAGCCCTTTTCTGATGCTGCAGTCACAAACTCTTTCTCTCATTGAAAAGCAGGGGCGCAGGCTGCAAGAGGGAAGACGCCGAGGCCGTTATTTGGCCAATTGAGACATCAGAGGTGCATGGGGTAAGAATCAGTGGCCAAAGATGCTGGCAAAGAGGAGGATTGGGCAGATATGTTAACCGTCTGCCATGCTCTCGTTGCCTTAATTTCTTGGTTTTCTATCTACTCGTTTTTATCTCCTTCCCGGTTGTCATAGAGAGCTACACAGCCCCTTAGGAACGTGGAGCTTTTTCGTTCTGACTGGCTGCATGAGGGATAATTCTTTTGCTTTTCTAGTCCTAGAAGGACAGGTAATCCCAACAGTCATTTTTTAGAGTCAAGAACACAGAAAGGACCTTACCTGAATGAAAATGTAACCAGTGTAACTAGTTGACTCCCTTCAAATGTCTTCCTTATTAAAGGAAACCCCTATCTTCTAGTTTTGTATGATTAAAACAAAAAATGGAGCTGCATCCTTTAAAAGCACCTCAACGCCCGGGACATCTTGTTTGGGGTCAAGGGCAACAAGTTTTTATGTTTACTTTGTCTTTGGGACAAGTAGGCCCAACCCTCTGCAGCACAAACCCTTTGGCTGCCTGTTTACAGAGAGTGGAACTCTCTGCAGTTGAGGTAATGTGTTTTCAAAAGATAATGCTGTTCGAACTTGTATTTATGGTTCATTATTTGAAAGCCTTCATTATTAGGGTGAGTGCTGTAAATAAATGTTTTAAGGTCACACTTCACTACTGACGTTGGTTCCAGTACAACAAAAACAGAAAACGTGTATACACATGTTTGAAAAGTTTAGGCTATGATGCTAAGTATAATGCTCCCAGAATGCTCTCTGATTAGATGCAAATGAAATGTCATTTAGTAAAATGTTTTGATGCATGCTAGTATTTCCCAAAAATATTTCTAATGGAAAATCAGTGTAACCATTTTCAACACGATTATGGGAAGCATGAAAATAAACAAACACTGACAAAGCCAACTGATCTGACATATTTTTATAAGTCTTTTAGTTTCATCAATGCGTGTCTTGTTTTGACATGGCTTTTGTAACACTTTATTGTTGTGGGAGCTACCAGGCCCTCAACATTGTAACAAACACTGGCAAAAAAAACCCAAAACGTTTTTGAACTCTAAAAGCACACGTTGCCACCAGTGGCATAACCAAGACCCCGCAGCCGCCCTCCAGGGGGCCCCTTCAGCACAGCACCTGCCCTGAGTGAGTCTGGAGAGGGGGGTCCTCCGTGTTCTTTGCAAAGGGGCACCCTCCAGTTTCGTTACGTCACTGATTGCCACTGTAGTTCCTGACACTGAACAAAACTACTTTGTGTGCCAATATGCTCCTTGTGGAAGAGCAGAATGCGATCACTCACAGTAAAGCCTGCCGAAAGAGAGAGAAATAGAAGTTTAATAAAAACAAAATGTCTTTGTTAACACCAGACCTAATTAGGGAGCAAGACCCACATGTAGGTAGCTTTTTGCATGTCGCAAACAGCGACTTTCGCTGTTTGCGACGTGCAAAAAGCACATTGCGATGCACAAACCCAGTTTTGCGAATCGGTAACCTGGTTACCGAATCGCAAGACGGGTTTGCGACTCGCAATTAGGAAGGGGTGTTCCCTTCCTAATTGCGACTCGCAGTGCAATGTAGGATTGTTTTGCGAACGCGGGCGCAAAGCAATTGCAGTTTCCACCCATTTCAAATGGGTGCTAACACTTTCACAAAAGGGAAGGGGTCCCAATAGGACCCCTTCCCCATTGTGAATGTCACTGTAAAAAAAAAATTCTGAGCAAGCAGTGGTCCTGCGGACCACTGCCTGCTCTGAAAAAATGAAACAAAAACGTTTCATTTTTCGTTTTTGTAATGCATCTCGTTTTCCTTTAAGGAAAACGGGCTGCATTACAAAAAATACAAAAAACTGCTTTATTGAAAAGCAGTCACAGACATGGTGGTCTGCTGTCTCCAGCATGCCACCATCCCTGTGCGACCCACTTCATGATTATTCATGAGGTGGGCATTTGCGAAGCCCTTGCGAATCACAGATGGTATCAGGGACACCATCCTACATTCGGATTTGCGACTCGCAAATTGCGAGTCGCAAATCTGAACCTACCTACATGTGGCTCCAATTCTTAAAGAAAGTCACAAAAGTGCACCCATGGTATATGTCGTACCCCTATAAAATATTTGTGAACTGTATTTTAGCATGGGTAAATACGCATGTGTAGATTTGCTCATGTGAAAATCTATTGAGCATTTGCAAGTTCATTTTCCCTCCAGCCACTTTCTTCCCAACCCTGGAAGAAGTTCTAATTCTGCCATTGTCTGGAGCAAATGTCCAACCTTTCTTATTATGGGAAAATATTAGAGAGAAGCAGGTGAAAATCTTTAAAACATGCAGGTTAGTAGGTTTGCAGACTCAAAGGCATTCCAGCCCTGGAACTATTGCTTACTGCTTCCTCCAGCCCCAGTATGCAGATCTGCAGAAAGGTGGCAAAATAAGGAAATTTCTACAGTAGGGATTGAAACTGCAAGTATTCAAGCCCTACTGTGGTAGTAGCCCTGGCATAATCAGAGAGGCTAGTATCAGAGCTCTTACATAATGAGATTGCTGGCATAATTTCACGCCACACTACATGGCACCAAAGGGACAAGTAGATCTTTTTACAGGACAAGTAGATTTGAGAAGCAACCTGTCCCCTGGACAAGTAGATATTTTAATAAATTCCACACCCCTGCTACCCCTTCACCACTTTGATTACAAGGAATGCTGCAATTTCTAGCTGACCTACCATGTTCCTATCTCTCCTTTACTTACATTGTTTTTATCCAGGAACATCAACACTTTCTTCTGCCCTCCGCCCCTTATCCTGTCTTTACCAGTATTTGCCCCTCTTCCTTCATGTACCTATATGTACACGTTTTAATTATACCACTACCCTTAAATAAACCATATTACAATAATGCATGAAGTACGGATTTACTTCAAATCAAAATAAACGCAAAAGTTTAAAGATAATGCCTACTTTACAAGTGAGTCATGTGAGAAGGTTCACAAACCTTTGTTTGTGAACAGACGCCCAGAGATCTTGGCGAGTCCTTTGAAATGAACTTTTGGCAGATTTAATGATTAAGGGAAATTATTAATCCAGAGAATCTTCTACGATAACAGGAAGACTATACGAGCAAGCACTTTAAAAACATTCTTAATGTCTTTTTCCATATCAACCATTAAGGAAATAATAACTTCTTAGTACCATTAAACCAAAGTTAAACGTAATCAAGTAAAATTATTAGATGATTAAGAGGGCCTACTCCATAGAGTGTGACCAGCTTGATGTTTACTCGTGCACATTTTGTACTGTTTCCTTTTGTCTATGTGATAATACATCTTTTGGTGGTACTTTGATTCCCTGCATTATTGCATATTTAGGGCCTGATTACGAGTACAGCGGCCCTAGGACCACCGTACCCATGCTGGCGGTCGGACCGCCACAAGACCGCTGCCACGGCAGGATCTTGGATCCTGATGCGTTGGCATTGGGGAAAGCCGGGGTCAAGCCCAGTATTGCCGAAGTCAACATCACTGTGCTGATCACAACATGCCTTTCTGCCTGCCTTTTAATGGCTGAGACACTGCCATGAGGCTGTCGGAAAGGCAGAGGTTGGGGCTACAGGGGGGCCCCTGCCCTGGACATCTCATGCAATGGCAACAGTGCGAATTCCAGCTGTGCTAGCAGTGCAGACAGAGCAGTGGCATTGACCTCGGCTCTCCCTTAGAGCTGAAGCCAATGGTGCCGCACTGTATCTGCCATCTGGCCCCGCAGGAAAATCATACTACGGCGGTGGAAAAGCTGCTGGCTTAGCAGTGTCCTCCCCACTGCTGTACATGCAGTCCAAGGTCAGACCGCCAACTTCATAATTAGGCCCTTAGTCTTCGTCTTTTTGGTTGGTAATTTTTGCAGCATCAGGATAGGGAAACATGGCTTTGTTTTGGTTGCGTTGTCAGAAATGTTGAGGTTTTCCAGCTTTTTAACCTAATTCACAGTTTTCATTTCATCCATGTAATTACCAGCATTGCATATTGATACCACCCTTGTCTTTTAATGTTCGTATTTCTTTTTCATATTCTGTTCTTTTTGAAGTTTTATTGTTTTGTGTAGGTAGGGTCCGCTAGCCAGACTGCTCTCATTATAAACATTGGATTGCTATTTACAGTAGCAGTTACTGTTCAAGCTTCTCCAGATTTTAATTTATAACAGTTTGAGAGAAAAACACCCTTTAACTCTTCCAAAGAATTTGTATATATTCATGATATATATATCATGATATGATATATCATGAATATATTTATTATTTATGAATACCATATATATTTTGTTGCTTTGGCTATAAAACATTGTATTATAAGTTCACTCCAGGCTCAATGAAAAACAAATACAAGACAAATAAAGGTCTGATCTCTGTCTTTTGGTTTTTGGAGTGTATAGATTGTAGTTGGGCTTCTATGGGTGCAACCTCCTAAGATGTTAATCATTGGTCAGTGAATTTATGGACAGATGATGATGCCTGTACATAGATAATGCATAAAGGCTGTAGCTGCAATGCCTTTGCCACCAGAATAAAATCAGTAACATGTCTTCTCTGTACTGTACAATGTATTCCTCAAATAAGCGTTACATTTATTTTGAAAGTTCAGACATTTTTCTCCAAGCGTCTTCTTATAAGTTCTGATAATACAGAGATTTTCGTCTCAAACATATGTTTTTCAATTTTGATATACATATAAATTCAATAATAAAATGTCGTATTTAGAGGTTGTGCTACACACAGGAGAGCTACTTACAGGGAGCTGGAGAGCTACCAGTAACTCACAATCTACTCGTTGGTGAAGCCTGTTCTACACACTTTTTTTAGGTTGAGCATATCAGCGCGTAAACGCTGAGTTTCCGACATGTTCGTATGTATCTGGGCTTTTATCCACACCCACCACATGCCTACCACTATCACTTGTTCATGGGCTTGCCTTTCAAAAATCCTTTTTTTTCGTAGGTAACTGCTTTAAGTTTGTCCCTCCTTAGGGCGGTTTTGTTATCGCCTTGGCCATTGACCCTGTTAAATGAATGAATTGCACTTTTGCCAATAACTTTGACTGCAAGCAAACTTCTTTTTACTTTTGTGTTCCTCTTCGCTCTCATGGCAGCGCTTTGAATTGGCTCGCTTATGTAAACTGTTTTACTTTTTATTTTCAGTTTGTGTGGCAAGAAAAGTCCAGTTAGGAAGTTACAATGCTAATAGCTCTACCTCGAGCAAACACAGGAATTTACAACGCTAATTGCTCTACCTCGAGCAAACGCGAGACCCATTGTATTGCAAATACTTGTTTCTATTTTGCCACTCAGAGTTTAGCACCTTATGGGACCTCTTTGGCATTCTACAGTGTACTCCCCATTGAAATTAATCACTTTGGAGTTATGGTGCTAATTGCCAGCAAACCTTTCAGACTTTCCTTCAGACCTTCTATTTAACTTTTCTGTAAGTTGGAAAATGTTAGGGAAAATTTAAAATGTAATGAGGCCACTGGATCCTTAACGGTAGAAGGAAAGGCGCAAACTGGATGCATAGTGCTGTTGATGGCATGCCCACTGCGTCACACATCTAGGATGCATGAGCTGGGGTCAGCCCTGGCTTTGTGGCATGGTCAGGCGATGCACAGGTGGCACCAAACTTCAGCAGGATGCTGATATGCTGCTTCTGAGCCATAGGTCCTCCACCTGTACCCTGACTCAAGACACCAAAGCTGCCTTCTCCATTGATGGCTGGTGTATATATACAAGGCACACCATGCTGAGATGGCAACTACTACCCTCAGACCTGTGCATGCCACCAGTGACTAAATGCTCCTTGTTATCAAAAGGCCAAAATAATACCAGCTTTCTTACTTGCCCCCTCTTCTTTTTGATGCTCAACAAGCGAACCAGAGAAAACTCAAATTAGTACTAGCATCTTTAATGCTGGGGTTTCGTATAATCCAGATTTTTTTTCAATGGCATTAAAAGTCCTGAGGAAAAAAGTAACCATTTCATTTTTTGCATAGAGTTCTAATCCGGTGTTTCTAGCACATTTAGAAGTTGGTTTCTTTATGTGATGGATTCCATAAAAGTATGTTTTATTTTTTGTATAGCTGAATTCAGTTAGTGAGAGGTGCCGCAGGTCAGGCAGAGCGCTCTGTATTAACCAAGGGTACTCTGTGTGAGCTATTTTGCCTCCGGGCATGTGGGAAAATGAAGTCTGAGTACTTGTGAAGGCCTTACATCATCCTCAAACAGCAAGCTTCTCACACTGTACATCAATGTAACTAATGCCGGAGAGGCAGATGAGAAGTCGAAAGGCCATGGCGCTCATTCATTCAATGGCCTCTCTGCAGAAATTCAGTAGAGCAGTACTTATACTCTTCCTGGGATAGAGTCTTTAAATTAGTGAAGTTTTTTTTAAACTTAAATTAAATAAGCAAGTACAAAAACACTGTTACACCATACGGAAGATAAATCAACAATGCATTACAACATGTTCAGAACAATAAAACGAATATATTGAAACATAAATGCAGAGAAAAATAAAATGCAATGCAGATACGTGAGTAAAAAACGCTGCATTTCAGCTCCACCTTGCTTGTACAAATTGCAAGATAGTCAAACTACTAAAGAGAACTGTGAATTGCTATAGTATTAAAAGGCTGGACGCCCTCTGCTTCTATGCTCTTAAGAAACTGGAACGTGGCAAATACGATCACCCTTCTCTGCAATTATATAGGGGTACAGCCTCTTTTACACACTTTACTAGACTGGGTGGGTTCTTTAGGAAAGAGAACGCAGAGACTGGATGTGATGGCCAAAACCTAGACAGTGCAACACAGGAATGAGTATTGTTAAATATGGCTTAGTGAGTTGAACTCAAGTGACTGAAACATGCAGTGATATTCACGTCACATGCCTGAATGCCTGCTAGGCTGTCTCGGCTTTCCAGCATGCTGTCGAGACCAAGTACATAAACTGTGGAACACTGAATTGGTAAAGACTTATTTATAGTGTTTAGCAATCACAAATGTATTGTACGAATTGTATATAAAAACAAGGCCCTATTTTAGAGGCGAGAGGACATACAGGTGAATCACAGCAGCAGCACAGAACTAGTCATGTTGACAGGTCTTTAATATCAATAAATAAATTATTTAAAAAACGAAAAAGTGAATACATCTTGGTGGACTGTAGCAAGTGCAGAGCTAAGAAGGTGTTCAAGCGTACTAGTTATCATTTATTAACGCACATTTTGCTGCTCTCTGCCCATTTTTCCTCTGGCAAATTTCACAAACCTTTCCTGGAGAAAGATGTTGGGGTGGAGAATGGCAGCAAATACGGCTGTGTAGTAATTACCACAAAACTGCGAATCCCAACTGAGGCACAAACAGAAGAAGTAACATGTTGCACCCCCAAAGAAGAGCGAAAACAACGGTTGGTCCTGCGTCGGCTCAGCGCCAGAGACAAAACAAGCAGGTTATTATCGCAAATTAAACCTAAACATCAGAAACATGACTGGCCGGGTCACCTCAGCTAATTTGACCCAAAGCACCGATGGCACTTCAGATGTTGCAAGCGACGTGCACAGACCCAAGGCAATGAAACGCTTGCTTGTCTTTTTCATTTGAACACTTGGAACAACTACAAAAACAAGCAGTGTTGTGGAAGGGGTGAGGGGGTGGCACGACTGGCAGGCTTCCAAGAATACCTCCAATCGAGTTTGCACTATATGAAACTTAAAAGTGCCAGTGCCATTGCCGCCATGGAGATTGAAGGAAATAGACAAAAGAAATAAGTAGTGTGCCCACGCTAAAGTATATGGCTGATCGTGCAATAATCCATGTAACAGGGTCAGTTTGCAAACCGTAACCAAACAGCCTCAAGGCGGGACAAATGTAAAGCATTTACCAACAAAATCAAGGTTTTTTTAAAAGTCAGGACCAGGAATGAGTGAAAGTGATGAGTGTGAGATGGGTGTGGTTAAAGCCTACAGACAATAGATTGCAACATGTCAAAAAGAGCAGGGCTTGCAGGTTGCTATGTTCGATCTAAAAAGGTGTGCCTGTTAGATGAATTATTTTGAAATGAGAGAACGTTTAAAGTTACTGTGCATTGGGCAGAAATTTGTGGGGTCGAGGGGCTTTCACTGTGTTACTACCTAAGCAACCATAGAAGGGCAGGCTTATGGAGAATGGGTATGACTTGGAGCACATTATGATATAAAAAGCTTTTGAACCCACCTCCCGTGTCTTGGGGAGGTTACAAACCTCTGTTGGGACTCAAGGCTGCAGAACCTCAACACAAGATGCAATCCACCTCAGTAGGGTTTCTTCAGCTCACCTTGTGCTCCCAAAATTATATTGCCTGTTTGCTGGGATATCAAGGGAAGAGTTCCAATAACATGGTGGCACTGCGAGAGTTGGCAGATCAGAGAATGAGATGGATTTTAGACCTGTATCAGCAGATTCGTTTTTTGATACTTGATTTTCATTTGATGTTTTTAGTAGTTTACAGTTTTTGAACTCTACTCATGACAGTGATAACATTTCCTAGGTCTTGTCAAGGCTCATTCCTTCAGGTATTTTTTGCTCCACCAATACAGACTTTTAACTAGGAGTGAGAGGATGTTTGCGCAGTCAGCAATCATATGGTCTGTATTCTTGCAAGGAATAATCTTGAGGATAGGATTTCTCTTCGGATGTTTGACTGTATAGCATTTTGAAAGCAACTAAACATTACAGTCATTTTTTGCTAAAGACATCTTGGGGACATTCAGAAAGTTGACCTATGAATGCATTCTGCCCGTTGCTTGCCCATTGGCTTTGTGGTAACTCACATTTTTTTGCTTTCTATTTGCTGGCTTTGTTTTTTTTAGGCTGTCCAGTTTGGGTTCCGTCCTTCCCTTGCCAAAACCTTATTTACAGTATGCTTCCGTCTTTGTGTAAACAGGCCTGTAAATCTTGTTCTTATCTCGTCACATTTGCTGTGCATTCAAACACCGAGGTCAAATGTCTGGTGCTATCTGCTGAGGGCGTTTGTTTACTTTTCTTTCTCTGACTTCATAGTGAGAGGATTTATGTGACAATCTTGCTGGATACCTGGGCTAGGAAGAGTTTTTTTTCCCCAGCACCCAAAAGCATTTAAATGAACTGTGTAAGTATTTCAGACTATATCAGGATTGGGAACACAATGAAGTACATTGTTGGAAACAAATAGTTTAACATTATCAAAACAAATCATTACTCTGTGATGCAATTTCCACACATTTTTGCCTGTGCACTGTATAGATTAGTAAAACTGTATGTCTGTGCAAATGTAATGGTCCTTTCAATTGAAAATGTGTTGTTTGTAATTACATTGTGGTGTGTATGCTACCACACCATGAATACTCCACTCTGCCATTCAACTTTATTCGGCATCACTGCTCTCTAATCTGCACCACTCCACTTTACACCACTCTACGCCACTGCATTCTGCACCTCTCCTCTCTATGCAATTGCACTGTTGTTTCATGCTGTGCCTCTCTACTCTATCTTGTACCACTCTAATCTATGCCAATGCACTCTTTGCCAAGGCACTCTACACCACTCCAGTCTAGGACCACACCAATGTACTCAGCACAACTCCGCTGTACCCTACAACACTCTGCAGCACTGCAGTCTGTGCCACTTCACTCCATGCTAATACACTCTATACAATGCACTTTATTTTGAAACACTCAACTCTATGCCCCTTCACTCTTCGCCAATCCACTGTACACCACTCTAATCTGCTCTGCACCACTGCACCCTATACCCTGCACCATTCCACTTAACTCTACTCTGAAACAGTCTCCTCTACACGACTGCACTCTGTGCCACTCTACTCTAAACCACTGCACTCTATGCCAATGCACTCTCCACAACTGTAGTCAATGTCACTGCACTTTATGCCACCGACTCTAATCTGCATCACTGTACTCTGTGCCACTGCTCTCTATGCTACTCTATTCCACTATTCTCCACTGCATTCTGATGCACCACACTGTAACACTGCACTCTCTGCCACTGAATTCTTCGTTGCTTTATTATGCACTACTCTAGTCTATGCTATTTCACTCTACACCACTGCACTCTGCCACTCTACTCTGCTCCACTGCCCTCTGCAGCACTTAATTCTACGCCACTCCACTTTGCACTACTCTATTCCACTGCACTTTATGCCACTTTGCGCCACTCTGACACTCTACTGTGTTCCACTCTGCGTCACTCTACCCTTTTCCTCTGCATTCCGCACCACTGCACTCTATTATGCACCACTGTAATCTACACCACTGCATTCTGACACTGCACTTTACGCCACTAATTTCAGAGCCACGGTACTCATTGCCACTGTACTTTATGCTACTATACTCTGCAACACTACCCCAATACACTTTACACCAGTCCACTCTACTCTGTCACTCCAGTGTATGCCTCTCTACGCAACTCCACACTATGCCACTCCAGTACACAACACTCTCTGCTACTTCACTCAACAACACTCTACTCCTGTGTTCGCCATTCCACTCTAGGACACTCTGCATCACACTCCTCTATGCTCCTAACTTTTAGCCATGCTAAACAGCAGCTACGCTGGTGTACAACATGGCTAAAACACATTAGAAAAGCCATTAGTTCTTGCACAGGTGAGATTTATTGGTTTTGCCAATGCTTGTTTAGACTCAGCAGTCTTCAGTCCCCACAAGCATCCCAGATTCTTTTGATAAAGGATAGGCAGTCTTTCCTTTTTAAATTGAATTTAAAATCAACACTGATGGATCCTGATTGAGACATACCACGTAGCTTGCTGTTTTATCCACGTAGTATGTATGTGCTTAATTAAAAAAAGAAAAAAAAAATCAAATCTATCCCCATTTTAGGTTATTTGCGGCCATAAATTATATTTTGCAGAAACAGACCTGCTGTCCATTCACACTTAATAGTTTATGGTGTTTATAGTACGCCCTGCAGCCTTCCAGCCTTTGTATGTAAAAGCAACAAAACGAGGCCAAGGGAGAGAAATACTCTTTAATTTTAGAACCAATTTTTTTAAAAGTATGTTTTATCATTATACAGGAAATCTCAGGATAGAGTTAATATGATGCCATCAATCCACGCTGCAGTATTGTGATTATATTTTGAAATCTGCAGTAGTGTAACCAGAGAGTGCCTGCCTCCAGTGCCACTTTAGCACAACCCGAAGTAGTTATAATACTTAAAATTGTTCAATTACATTTTTCTAAAACTCTATGTAAAAATATATTAGGTGGAGTAAGTTATGTAAATTTTGCCTATGTCGAATTGTAGTTTAGATCAGACCGGTCTAATGGTGTTCCTTCAAAGGTCAGGTTCTTGTCATACTAGGTGGCAGATAATGTCCCGAATGGGTGGAGATTTTGTGTCTTAAAGCTCCATTCTGAAGACACCTTATGATTCTGAGCCCTGTCAGCAGGGGCTTTCCATCCACATCCTGATTCACTGGGGTTAAGTTATTTGTGGGAAATAGCAGATTGGGAAGTGAGAGCATATTTAACAAAAAAGTATAACTTTTGAAGTAACAACGTGTGTGTGTGTGTGTGTGTATATATATATATATATATATATATATATATATATCCCACGCTGTGAGGACTGTTTTGGTCCCAATAGCATGGGTAAATACTGTCAGTTCAAGACAAACACTATCCTTGTGAGGACCGGTGTGTTATGAGGACCAGTTCCCGTAGTGTGTTTAGGTAGTTTCGCGCAAAATGAAAAGTGCAGTTATATTTGCCTTGGCCCACTTTATAACCTTCCCTACTATCAAAGCGCGCATGGAGTTAGAATAGTAAATACACACTTCATTACGGTCAAAGGCCGGTCCTCATAATTATAGATTTGTTATGTTGTGTGTGTGTATATATGTGAGATACTTGGCGGACATCAAGGCAGCTCTAATTAGTTTCTGATTCCTACTGTAGAAGTGGGTCACCGTGGGTCTTTAAAATCTCATTCAGATTTTAGTTTTATAATGCAGAACTGATCTCCACATTTTTTATCATTTTTGGTGTAGGAAGTACCGTACCTCTGCCACCCAAAGAACAACCTTGCTTACAAAGGACTCTTGCAGCTGCAGGAGTATTTCCAGGAGGTCTCTGCCCGTCCAGTAACCACATTCTCTGGAAATTTAAGGGCCTTGATGACGCTTTTCTCATGGATTCGGAAGGCCCCGAGTGCTCATAACGTATGGACCTCCATATAGTCTGTATACTTTACATTGTACATTCAAATAGATGACAAAGGTTTTTAATTACTTCTTCCTTTGTTAGCAGAAGACACAGCAACTGGTGTATATGGATTTCGCCCTTTCAGTCCAATTCCAACTCCTAGGTTTTAATTTCAGTCACTCCTCAGAAGTAAACGCAATATGCTCTTTTCGTGCTCAGTTCTATTGGAAACCGGTTAGTTTGATAATGACTCGCTGATTTCAAAGAGAACAGCCTTGGGTTTTCTCTTAAATCTTGGCCTGGACAATCATACTGTACTTAGGGGTTGGGGCAAGGAGGTACCTTTCATCTCAAAGCAACCCTCACAACAATACAATAAAAGCTAACGTTCATGTGGTGTTTAAATAAACTACTCAAATGCATCGAGACAAGTATTACAAACATTAAGAAAATATTTAAAACTTCCCATGTTGCTAGCAAGTGAAAAGTAACCGCTGTGACCAGTGCGTGCAAAAGACATTCAAAATTAATTGAAAAAAAATGCAATCTGTAACATAAATGTAAAAAATGGCATCGCAATTCAAATATAAAAAAAAGTTAGTGATAAAAAATTGTCCAAAGTGTAACACGAACGCCAACCGAAATTCAATCAACCTAAATAAATCAGAAAGGACATATATTAGTTAAATATTAGTAACCGCAAACGTCAAGAAATAAAACGTAAAGAAAACGCACACGAATTAAAATTAATAGTTCTAATTAGGGCCATTGACAAAACACAGGTATGTAGCAGCAGCTTTGCTGCTTTTTTTATAGATTGCCACATATTTCACCCTCTTTTCCATTTCAGCAAAACATTTTTCTAGCTCAAATAGATACGTGAATTATAGCAGATACAGAGCTTGCACTTTGCGACGGTTAACGATTCGCCTTTCTTCTGATTCTAGTTCTATTCGGGTATTAAACTGGTACTACTGAGGCGAAATCTCTGCCCAGACAGTATTAGTATCCCCAGTTAATGGACTGGGGAGTGGCTTTTGCATGTAGCATAAAAATACGGATACATTAATGTAACGCACAGTGGAAATGATGCTTGCTGCTTTCTTAAGAAAATGTTTACCTTCGTTATTCATGAAAATTCATGTCCCAGCACCGTCGTTGGTTTGTAAACTACTCTTATGTGAAGGAAACGCACAGAGAGCAAACAACTGAAAACAGTTTGTTTCTCTCTTTAAGGTTTAGTGTCTTGAATCTTACAATCCTTTCTCCCCAAACATATGTACATCATATATACATATGTACATCATATATATATATATATATATATATATATAAAAAATCATCAATGTTCTATGCTGCAGGTCAAGTTCCTAATAGAGATGCATCTTAAGGGTAGTGTTGGAATCAAATTCACTTGTAGTGTTAAAATAGCAAAATAATAAGAAAAGAATGCACAACCACTCCAAAACCTTGCATCATAAACTCGTTCAAACTCCTTAATTTAGTCAGTCTTGCTACGCGATCTGGTCCCCCGCTGCCACGTACTTCCAGTGGTCTGGGATTTAATCAGCGTGACCAGCCAATAATTAAAATATCACAATGAACAATAATCTCAAGATTTTGTGATCGGATGCAAGGATGAGGTTTGCCCCACAGAGGGATTATGCATTCACACACTTAGGGAGCTCAGAAATCTTTTCGCGACCGAAGGAGACGGTATGATATCTTAATTCCATGGAACCGTTTGTAGGCGCCTCCTACTACAAATATTACGTCCACAGGGGTTCAGTTTGCCCTTCACACAAATGATTCAGTAATCTTGAGGTTTCCAACACTTAAGGATCTAACAATATCACAATGTCACTTGCTATCTTTGTATTCCAACAGCAAACGTCCCAAGTTCCAAACAGAATTACTACATTTGAACCAAGCTCAATTTCTTGGAAACCTGGTTATTGAGTGTAAGAAAGTGAATTAATAACTGGGATGAATAGTAGTACCGCAGAAGCAAATAAGTAATTAACTTCTTCGGTCCAGGCAAATCTTAGCTGAACCCCTGGCAGCTATGACAGAGAGAAGACAGGTTTAACTTAATAAAAATGCCCACTTCATTTAGAAGTACCAAAACAGTTATAAAGTTAAAAACACAACTCAGTACATTTCCCACTCCAATATATCAAAATAGAGTAAAATTTTATTAGCAAAATATCACCAAAAAGAGAGAATTCCAGTTAAAAAAAACAGAGATAAGACTTTAAGATTTTAGAGAAAAAGCACCAAGAAAAAGTAAAGTGTGACTCAGAAATCACTGTTCGTAGGTGATTGGGACCTAGTTACAATTTCCGGCTGACCACAATGGAGTCACGGGTTGGCTATGCCATGCAGGTTTGTCACAGTCGAAGATTTTACCTTAGGAAATAGTTGAAGTTGGATAGGTTTGCCGCCAGGGTCAGCTGAACAGGTTTTTTTGAGTGGCAAAATGCTTGTGGGTCAAGCTTGATTTTCTTTGCCTGCGAAGTTGTGCTTTGGGCGAATTAAATTGGGTGGCGGGTCCAGGTTCTCTGGAGGCCTAAAGTTTCTATAAATCCAAATGTTTCAGAGATTTAGAAGTCGTCCTCCTGGACACCACTAAGGCTCCCATTTCCTTGTGGACGGTGCTTAGGGGGTCTGGATTCACTCCAGCAGACGCCACCAGATGGTCCAGTCCTCTTTCAGTTTCAACTTATCACACCAGGAAAAAAGCCTCTTGCAGCCTGTTGTGTCCCTGTAGCCCCACATATCATGAGCCAACTGACCATTGGAGTCCACTCTGTCCTGGGTACAAGTAGGATCAGGTGCAGCCCTTCAGGTCTCAAACAGCAGGTGCAGAACAACTTCTGTTCGTCCACAAGTACAGAAAGACTTCTGAATAGCTGCGGGCAAGGTGCTAGCTTTGTAGGTTTTACTAGCACCCAGCAGCTCCTGGGCACTCCCTAACCAATGAGGAAAAAGTTCCCAGGGTCAACCCTAAACGCTTTACAGCACTGTTTGTTTATTGTGCTGCAAACTGGCGCAGACTGCACTATTCTTGGGGGAATCCGAAGAAGGCACAGGCCTTCTGCACTTGAAGGGAGTTTGTATGCAAGGCAGTGCCACGTTTAGAAAATGAGCTGCCCCAAGGCCCCCTTCCCCCCCAGAGAACCCTGATCTGGTTCTGGCACCATATCCCCCTTCCACTGAGAGGGTGCGCATTCTGCGAACAAAGGCTTTCTTTTCCTCAGGTCACTCCTTACACTAAACTATGAATGGGTAGGCTTCACCTCTGTCCCTTTCAGGTTAATGAAGTTCCTGGAACCTCCCCAGCTGTCATTCCTGTACTGATATGGATCACATGATCCATACCCAGCCTATCCTATCACCAGGCCTAAGCTTTTATTATGCACCGGGACCAGTTTTTACTCCATATTAGGGTTAAGCAATGGGGCAGCTTCTGGCAGGCTAATGCAAATTAGTTCCTAGGTGATTTAACCATGCAATAGGTAACTTCTTAAAAGTCCCATTTCCAAAATATTTAATAAACATCCAACTTCACAGTTGCATTTAAAATAGTGGTTGAACTATTTTTCTAGCTTGTTCCAAACCTGAGTACAGTGCAGGGACATGGTAACATTAAATTTCTACATCTCCCACTTTTAAATACCATGCACTCTTCTTTGTGGGCTTCAACGCCTACATACAGATGAGTTCTTTATATTTAAATGTAAAGGTTTTCCCTGTCAGCAGGGCTATGTTCACATCTCAGGCTACAGGTTTAAACTGAAGCAATCATGCTGCAGTGGTAGTCCTGAAATCATGTTAGCCTTTTCACACTAGTGGATGGCACAATAAGTACTGCAGTAAAGATATTTAACTTTTCATACCATAAAAGTGTTTCTGCATTATATGTTAAGGCCATACAGGTAGGTTAAATCGGTCGGTTCTGATTTAGCCAGTTTTATTAGCATACAGGGGTTAGAGCGCATGGCCTGGGCCTGATATGGAATGTGTCTGTGCTCACAGTGAAAAACAAAACAGCAGCATCAGTCCAGACAAAATAAATGGGGGTGATCACTCCAAAAAGGGCACTTTCTCACGCAGGCTGACTGGTATGAACCCAGGTGCAAGTCCTTTCCAACAAGATCATGGGTGGAAGTTAAGCCCAACTTCTGAGGTGACTATTCACAAATGTACAAGAATTGACGTCACTGTCTTTTATGAAAAAACACTAGTGCCATTGACCTGGGGATCCCTAACAATATTAAATATTTCCCACACTAAATAACACTCTTTTTGTTACATAATGATGCAAGTAAAGCCTTTGCCTGTATTCTCCAACTATCCGCATCCCCCACAAACGTTTCCTTAAAATTGCATATTGTGAAATAATTGGTAAAGGCAAAAAAACTCTGCAGAATAAAACATAACTAGAGAAAATCCAGTTTCCCTTCAAAAGAACAATATTAATGATTTTGCTTGTGATAAAAACTGGCCCTTTCGCTGTTTATTTCTGTAGCGTCTAACTTGTACTCTTTGATCTGCAGTCCTGTTAAAGAGACCGGTCATTTAACGACAGTCTTCTCCATCTCTTGTCAAATAGCTAATCTCCGATAGTTTGCAAAGTTGTACATTTCTGCCTCTGAGGCTGAGGAAAATAAATTCGCCTTGGCCACCGTTAAGAACCTAGACGTTTACGATTTTAATTATATTTTTGACTCATGGAATTCTGCTGTAAACTGACAGCTTATTTTGTGACTCACTAAATCACAGAGACCCTTCTTGTATGTGAAAATGAATAATACTTTCACCAACCTCTTGAAATCCACCCATATAACTGTACTCGCAAGCACATTTGTAGGCAAACTCCTGGGAAGATATCTACTAAACATTAAATACCCTCTATAACTTAGCTTAGTGCTTTAAACTCCTGCAAGAGCACAGTTGCAACAGCAGTATCACTATTGAAAATAAAAGCCATACCAAATTAGAGGATGCCATGACTGAAGCCAGTTTTGCAGACTGCGCATAGGTCAGAACAAAACAACTGTAAAAAAACAAAGATGTTATTTTTTGATCGTGATAGATGGAATTTCTCACGGAAAGGTTTTACTTTCAAAAATTTAACCCAGGCCCCTTTATAATACACTACGCTTGATGAGTAACCTGCTTCTAGGGCAGTTGTCTTCTTAACTTTTTACAGTTTTGAAAACTGTTTTTTTTTTTTTTGTTTGTTTTGCATATACCCAACTTCACTTTTGTATTTTATTTTTTTGACTCAGTATTTGGATCGTCCACAAATCTTTTTGTATTTGTTATCAATCCAATATCTCCCCAATGTGATCATGAAATCCTGCTTCATTATCAGATGCTCAGTTTATGAACACATGTATTATCTTCCCGGTAGTGGAAACCGCCTCGCTGGGTAGTAGGAATTGCCATTAGAATAGACCTCATTTGAAAAAACCTGAAATATCTCAAATATAACCATTGATGAGGTGAAAGACACAACCCAGGTGAAAAGCCAGCAACTCATGTTCTATGGAGAACTCTCTCTGTCTCCAGGATATAGTTTTTGACTACAGTGTGATTCGTAACAAGATGTTTAGAGTTATAATAATTGTTTCAAGTTGGAAGAATCTTTTTCCTGCCCCGTTCACACCAATAAGAAAGCTTGTATTAACATTTTAAAATGGGAGGCCTGCGCTCCATACATTTAATCAACAACAAATGAATATGCAGGATGCCACTGTGCCCCAGTGTTCGAGTAAAAAGAAAAAGATGCAAACTCGGATAACGTTTTTAAAAATGTTTTTCTATGGTGAGTTGTTGAAAAGAATCTCCTAAGGTAGATTTTTTGTCTCAAGGCCCATGCTTGTCTCAAAACACTTTTGAATGTCTCTTTTGATTTAAATATGGAATTACTTTGTGAAAATTAAGGTTAGAAATATGTTATAAAAGCTTTCTTGTATCTTTTATTTTAGTGACGTGGATGGTTTTTAACAAGTACTGTCCACAACCTGGTGATCGGGAGATCCCAGACCTGGATACGGAAAAGGAACGGCCTGGGATATCGGGTATGTGCAATAATTTGTGTTAATAAAATGTTTGAGACATGGGCAGAAAAAAATCAGTAGCTATTATAATTGGCCGGTTCTGGCAGATGAGCAATTCTATTATCCTATTTTGTGTGATTTAGTTGCCAAATGCTCGTTTTGAAGCACCAAGGGAAACAAATCATTTTAACTACATTTTCTTTTTGTGAGCATATGACTAAAAAGTTGTGCTTATTTGAAGCTAAACAGATGGCTTGCGTATTGATGGTTCCCTGTAATAATTCTGAATAGTAATCTTGTTAGAAGGGGGGTATTCATGTCTGTGATGTGTCCTATTGTCTCTATAGACTACCATGATGTCTCATCTTGATTTCTCTCATTACATATGACAATGCAAGTATTTGCTGTGGCCAAGGGTCACCTGGAACAAAGAGTAGAGTGGTAAGAAATATAAGTATAATTAATTGCACCTCTAAGGCACAATAATGACTTACGGAGATCTGTGGTTGGGATAGCAATGGAATTTAAAAAAACTCCTTCAACAAAACTTGCCTGTGCAGCCATAGAATGTTTCTTTTTCTACGTACTGATGTGCTGAAACAAAGTGCACTTGTGTTGTCTTATTTTTTGGTATGTTACTGACCAATTTTTGTACATTGTTCGGGTATTTTCGTATGAAGTCCTCTGTTAGTTTCGTGTCCACTCCACTGTTTTGATGGAATACCGATGGATTTGTTATTCACTTGCCAACTGCTTTCCTACCGGGATGACGAGCCTTGTTATTTCTGTGAGTTGGGTTTCATGGATACACGGTGGTGATTTGCCACTCCGGTGAAGACGTATCCTCTGTCTGTTTTGTTGGGTTTGCGTATAATGCTTTACATGGAAATATAGAAGTGCAGGTACTCACTATATAGAGTACCTGTTTGCTCTTGAGAAGTGCCTCTAGTCTCCCATTAATTTCATTGCAGAAGAGCTGAGAAGTGCAGGTACTCTTTCTTTCCCATTAAAGAAGTACAGGTACTCCGTAGCGGATAGTACCAGCCCATTTAAAGTACTGGTAGTGTATGGCCTTCTGTGCCTTAAAACGTGGTTTTACAGTGCAGTGTTTCGGGGTGTTTTAGTTGTTTAAGGTGGAGTTCGAAGGGCAGCGGATTCGAAAAGGAGATGCCCATTGCCATGAAAGATCAGGCAGTCACATGGCGTGACGCAGGGCCCTGAGGAGCGGCGCCTGATGTCTCCACCCGCAGTGTGCACGTCCTGTTCGCTTAAGTGAGTTAATTGCCGAATGCGTTCGCCACAGCCTTAACCTCCCTCTTTCCAGCTCGGGATCGAATGCAGTAATTGTCCTACTGCTGTAATAATGAGGCAGGCTGCAAGGGCTCCGCGGGGAAAGGATGACTCAAGGGTTATTTATTTCCTGTCTCTCAACTTATGTCCTACTCCCGGAGCCTCTGAAAGTGGAAAAAGTGCCCAAGTATACACCGAGGTCGGAAAGCGCTTAAGTCACGGGGAGGAGAAGCGGGTGAGCGCTGCGGGCTCTTGGCACGGCCGCAACCCATGGCAGCAAGCGCCAGGCCGCCCGGAGCACAGCCTGCTCAGCTCGGGGATGTTGCTTCACGTCCGGGGTGTGACCAGAGGGGTGATGACGGTCTGGCCTGCTGAAATGATGGGTAAATGTTCGCCAGCTGTTGTCAGCGGCGGCGCATTTCACCCCCAGCTACAGGTTTTACCGTGTAAGTACGTTACCTGTTCCTTAATAGGTACATTTCAGGAACCGCGCGGAAGTAATCGTTTCAAAATGTATTTTTATCGAATAAACCGTTAATGGCAGACAACTTGGTGATTGCTGACTGTATCATTTACATACGGGGCGTGAGGCTGGCCCAGAAAACTTACCTATGTGCTATGTCAGATGTTTATCAGTATGTTGACTAGGACTACATGTTTGCATAATCAGCAAAATGCTATCGTGTAAATCGAACGAGTAGTGTTTTGGTGTGTGTGTGCTCTGCATACAGTAGTGAGATGTTTAGACACGTGGCGATCGCTTAACCATTGTATCTCTGGAGACGAAAATGTGTTTTATTGTTTATATGTAATGTGTTAAACTATAAATAAATGTTCTGTGAATAATACTTAAAGTTAAAAAACAAGCACTGGCAAAGCTAATGGGTCGCACCTAAACAAAAGCTATTTATTGTCTTGGCAATGTGTTTTAGCAGTGTTGCACACCAGTGTGGCTGCTGTTCAGCATGGCTAAAGGTTAGTGGCATGGAGTGTGGCATCATAGAATGGATTTGTTAGACCGTGGCAGAGTGAATGGAGTAGGGGGGAGTAAAGTGTTGTTGAGTAGAGGGGAGTAGAGATAAGTGGCAGAGAGTGTCATAGAGTGCAGTGTCATAGAGTGGCGATGGAGTGGGGTTTAGTGGGTTGGAGGAGATTGAGGTAGTCTGGTGGATTAGGTTGGGGTATAGTGGGTGGATGAGAGTGGGTGGACTGGATGGGGTGGATTGAAATAAACTGTAAACTTTGTACTTGTATAGCGCACTACTCACCCGTTAGGGTCTCAAGGCGCTGTACGCATACCGCTGTGGAACCCGTCCTGGCTTTTCCCTGTGAGGTGCCCACTACTGGGCAACCTCCAAGGTGAAGCCAGGCATCCCAGCGCTGTTGGGGCTTTTGTGGAGATTAAGCAAGCTATTGCCCAGAGTTACAGAGTGGGACCCATGAATTAGATTAGGCACCGATGCGAGAATTATCAGGTCCGAGGAAATTGAGCCCAAGACCCGCCAAGGTGGGAATTGAACCCTGGTCCCGGGCTAGATTTCTGCATCAGGGTCTGCCACTCTAACCATTGAGCCACACTTCTGGGGTGAGGTGGATTGAATTGCGATGGATTAGATTGGAGTTGGATGGATTGGAGCAGGGTAGGTTAGGTTAGATTGGATTGGGTGGGTGGTTTAAATTGAAATGGGGTGGTTTTGAGTGGGGTAAATTGGAGTGGGCGGATTACATTGAACTTGGGTGGATTGGATTCATTAGATTGGAGTGGGCCAGAGTGGACTGGACTTGAGTGAAGTAGGTAGTGGTGAAGTGGACTGAATTGGAGTGGGGTGGATTGAATTTAGGTGAACTGGATTGGAGTGGGGTGGATTGGATTGGAGTGTGGGGTGGATTTCTGTAGTGGGCTGAAATGGATTGGTGTAGGGTGGTTGGATTGGAGTGGGGTGGAATGGGTTGGAATGGGTTGAAGTGGGTGAATTAGGTTGGCCTGGATTGGAGTGGTTTGGATTGGTGTTGGGTGGATTAGACTGGAGTTGGGTGAATTCGATTGAAGTGGGGTGTATTGTGGTGCGTTCAGTTGGAGTGGATGATTGGGTGGGGTGGATTGGATTGGGGTAGGTGGAGTGAATTGGATTGGGTTAGGTTGGAATGGAGTTTGGGGGATTGCAATGGGGCAGGTTGTTTTGGATTAGAGTGGGTCAGATTGCTTTAGATTGGAGTGGGGTGGATTGAAGTGGTGTAGATTGTTTTGAATTCAAGAGGATCAGATTATTTTGGATTGGAGTGGGGCAGATTATTTTGGATTGGAGTGGGGGAGATTTGTTTTAGATTGGAATGGGTTGATTGTTTTGGATTGGCATGGAACAGACGAGTGGGACAGATTGTTTTGAATTGGAGTGGGGCAGACTGAAGTGGGGAAGATTGTTTTAAATTCAGGTGGGGCAGATTTATTTTGGATAGGAGTGGGACAGATTGTTCTGGATTGGAGCAGGGCTAATTGTTTTGGATTGGAGAGGGGCAGATTGTTTTGGATTGGAGTGGGGCAGATTTGAGCGGGGCAGATTTGTTTTTGAATGGAGTGGGGCAGATTGTTTTTGATTGGAGTGGGACAGATTGTTTTTGATTGGAGTGGGACAGATTGTTTTTGATTGGAGTGGGACAGATTGTTTTAGATTGGAGTAGGGCACGTTGTTTTAGATTGGAGTGTGGCAGATTGAGCACATTGGAGTGGGGCAGGTTTGGAGGATTGGCGTGTTGTGGATTGCGGCTGAGTGGTTTGGTTTGGAGTGCTGTGGATTGGGTTGGTCTGGGGTCAGTTGGATTGAATGGAGTGGATTATTGTGGGATGAGGTTGTGTGGAATGGAGTGTATTGGGGTGTACTGCACAATTATGTGTTGAAGCATCATTTTGGAAATTACACATAGGAAAGAAACAATGTTGCTTTGCAATATTAAGAATAAGATAATCATCATCTTTTGAAAGCAGCACCCACAAGCAAAAACAAAACATGAGTGCAAAGTGAGAAAAGAAGACTTGGCAAAATAAAAGGAAAGAGTTAACTATAAAAAATAAGGCTTTGCAATTTTGTTTGTCCTGTTGGGCACTTTTTTGCCAGTCACACGCCTTCTGTTTGCAGGCCCATAGAAATTAAAAAGAAATACCTCAATCACTTCGGGAGCAGCGGACAGGCACTGATTAGGTTGACTCAATTAATGCTTGGTCCCTTCTCCAGAGACCGGAGCGGAAATGATGCTTGACCCGCAATGACGAATTACAAGGCTTTAAATAGGAACGCTTCACAAGCCAACAAATGGTAAGAAATGAGTGTGCTCCAAGCCCTTTTTAGTTACCATCAGAGTCTTGCAAGCGTGACACATGCGCTAACGCATACTCTAGCAGGCTGACACGGAACTCTACTCAACAGCACTCTACTCCAGTCAGCGACATTCTACTCTAACAAATCCACTCTATAAACCAACTCGCAGACTCAACCTTTGAAAGGGAATGAGGGTGGGGAAATAGGTTGGTTTAAATTAAAATAGACATTAATTGCAACCATCAAATCGCATCACTACAATAGCACAATAAAAATAAGAATTGACAAAGCTAGTAGATCCTGCTTTAATATGCAAACGTAGCCAAACGGCATTTGAATGTGTGTTGGCCAGAGCTGCTAACTTTGCCAGTATAACAGTATACATAAAATACTCCAGTAGGCAAAATGTGAGTCCTATCTAAAACATCATTAGCTAAAGCCTGCCTCACTGAAAAAAAAGAAAAAAAAAAAAAGTTTGTGTGATGGTTAAGTGTGCTTTTGAAAGGGAAAATAGCTCCTCCTTCATTGCAGTGCATGCTCTGAACAGGAGGCGGAATATTCCACAAATAGCAAAAGCATGAGATGAGAGCAAACTACTCCTCTGGATGAAGACCAAGCCCTCTCTATACATATGTTGAATGATTGATAACATTAGGTCTTGCTTACAGCTGCGCTATCAAGCTAGACCCAACATTCCACATTTCCGAAAGTTCTGAATATTCCAAATTAAAGTACAAAAATGAAGATGAGAATCCTGCATCATGGTACATTCCACAAAATGTGGACGTATACTTATATGTATTTTAAGTTGACATCCATCGCTGTAAAACACCGCAGTCCTGCAAAAGCCACTGGAGTTCTTTTAATGTTCAGGCACCTGCCAACCTTATATAGAACTAAGTTAAACTCTCATCCGGGCTGTTTTAACTGCTGTTCACCCTTTTTGGTATCTCTCTTTTAAGGAATAATGTCCCATTGGCCCATTATGATACTAAAAATTGAATACACGCCATGGGGCTTCCCAACCATTCATGGACTATGAACAACACTGCAAGTCAGATCAGATGCTGAGAGACATCCGAATCTTGGCGGATTGTATTAGTATGCCTCTTGGTAAAATTAGTGCAATGAATTGTGAACTGTGGAAATATTACTATCACACTCAATACATGCTAAGTAACAGTAATGAGTTGTACTTGCAATGCCATTTAATCAGAGCTAAATGTAAAATAGTTCACTCACCGGAATATATTTCCATTTGTTAGGAAACTACACAGTCCAGAAACGATATTTACTATCAAATTATGAAGAGGGTGTAGTCAAGGAGTTGCCTTGCTAAAAATACATCTTCAATGGCATTAGACGCAGTGGTCTCCAAACTTTTTAATGCCGCGACCCCCCCAGTTGAAAAATAAAAATCATTGGGCCCCCCTCAGAATTTTTCACAATTTTTTTGTAAAGATGGCAATGTTTAAATATGTCTAGACCTATTTAAACATTGCAGTTAGGTACTGTTGCCTTTTTAAAAGGGCAATTACATGTTTCTGCCTTAAAATAAAGGCCTTTTATCTGTATAATGTTTCTTTTGGCCATAGTCTGGCGCCCCCCCTGGGACCACTTGAAGCCCCCCTAGGGGGGCCCGCACCCAAGTTTGAAGACCTCTGCATTAGAGAGTAAAAACACGGGTGTATTATTTACAGTGCTTTACGTGAGTGCATGAGGTTTCTAAAACGGTGAGCATATGGAGGTCACCTGTGCAAATGGCCTAGTGCATGTCAAGGGAATTGATAAATAGTTGAACTGCTGCGTCAGAGGTAATGCATTGTGCAATGTTCAACAGCGCTCCAACATCACCCCAGTTTGCACACTTTATAAGTTTCCATAATGAGTAGTTCTGCACATTTCACAATCTTCATAGATCACCCAACAAGCTTTGTAACTTTCAGCAATGCTAGGTACTTTTTAACCATGTCTAATGAAATGCACTTGGCATGCTGGAGGTAGCACTCCTCCTCCACAGCCAGCAGCTTTTCACTTTCCTGGTTTCCTCAATGCTTTTGGACAAATTCAGCACGTTTTCAAGTTTCCAATAAAATGCGACTATCCAGTGAGCGTTGCCTTTATTTCGTGCGCTTTCCACTCCCTTGTTTTGCAAAAAGACTCAACCTAATTCTGAATAGAACCAGCAGAGCAGTTAAAAAAAAAAAAAAAAAATCTGATTGGTCAAATATCTGTCTATAAGACAATCTGGCCAATGCTTTGAGACCACAGCCGGGTCATTAATTTTGCACAGGGTTAGGTGGATCGGAACCTACAGCAAACCGTGGAACTCGTGTGGTTACCTGTGGCACTGGAGAGTGGAAGTAACAAGAGTTAAAATAACGCACCAACCCTCCCCCATCCAGAAAAGGCACATGCAGCATTGATAGAAAACCCAAAAGGGACTGGTAAGCATCATCTGAGGGTGCTCACAAACTATATACATTTAGGACCTCCATGTTTATATAAATATCAGTTTTGCTCTTGCTCAGGCCACACTGAGCTGTCAGTAAAATTAGCCCTTAAAGGACAGGCATATACTTTTTATGCCCTTTGAACCCTAATATTGCTTCTCTTCCAGTGTGATGTTACCACATAGAAACATATGTGCCTAGTGGTAAAAATGCTAGCCCATCTTTACATGCATCTGAAGTCCAATGTTTGAAAATATTGTATTATTTTTTTTTTTTTTGTATAGTGTCAGTATGTCACCTATTGAAAGTCTCAGACTAGGTTTTGTGAGCTTAGCTATACATCACTTTTTATTATATCTAATGTTAGTGTAAGCGGGCCCCGAGTTACCCCTTGTAATGTGCAAGTCTTTATCTGAGTGCGGTCATTTGAAGAGCACAGCGTGCATCCTCCAGAGGGGTAACACAAAAGGATGGGCCCCTCTGCACACTGTGAAGATGGGTCCCAGATTATCTCGTATCCCACAGATATTAAGTGAATTTAACGCTGAAAAGGACCCGATTAAGGGTCCCTTGAAGGATTTGAGCCCCCACCGCAGGGGCTGCAGAGTTACGCCTCTGGCATCCAATTTATTCTTGCAGGTTTTCACTTGATCAAGAATATTCAGGCCCTGCTCTGAAATAGTAACACTGTCAGACTGTAGTGAAGAGGCAACAGAGGGAATTGTGAAAGTCAAGTCTGAAGCTTCTAGTGTGTGGGCTGGCAGGGACCGATGCATCTCTTCGTTTTCCTGTTCATGTACCGGACCTCCCTTCCGAGTGCAGCCCTGAAATCTGGCCCTGAGCCCACCCCATGTGTTTCACCAAGTTGTCTTCTGCTTAAAACTAAACCTTCAAAGCTTTCTGCTACTGTGCACATGATCTGAAGACCTCGCAGTTTTTCCAAGCCGGATAAAAGACAATGTGTGTGGGACTGAATATATTTACAAAGGAATTCTGTTTTGCATCCAGAACATCTCCATGCTTCAGTGATCAGAGCAAGATGTGACTCAGAAGTGAGTACACCGCTAACTAAATGCCTTTCACGGAGCACCAGCCTGGGCCGGCACAGAGACAGCTCGTATTATTGGAGTTTTGAAACAGGATAACAGAATTGGGACTCAGAAACTTGAGAAAAATAAGCCATTTTTAAAGTGATAAAGTCAGGGGATAGTAAATCGAAAATACAAATAAACTGTGTGAATTTGAGATTTTGAATAAGTGTACATATTGGCCTTTGATTTAGTCTTGATGACATTTAATATTTGTCTTATCGACCACAGATCAGAAGCTCTAATCTCTATCTACCCTATGGCTCTCTCGTAGTGATATGTGATTTTTGAATCTTATTTAAAGCAAATTGTATCACTGTATTGCACACCCAATAGTTCAATAAGTTGAGTGGTTGTCGCTGAAAAGAGAAATGACTGCCAACTTATGGGGCTGACGCAGCCTGCCATCATTGAAATCGAGCACCATTACATTGAATAGTAGTAGAAGTGGCAGAAGTGCAGTATGATGTGCTATATAAATGCAAGTTATTATGAGAAGCAAACATTGGTTTGTAATGCAGCTGATATAGAGGCATGTCAACCATTTATCCATAGATGTGTTAATTACTTTGTTTTTACTAAGGCTGCTGAAGGAAAGCTATCGGCTAGAGTTCTGGCCTTGGTTGATGTAAGGCATGGGTACTCACAAACATTTTCCCAGGAGCCACAAAGTTTGGTCTGTGGTGTGACCGAGGGCCGCACTGATGCTAGCAGCGTGGCGATCAAAGGGAGGAGGGGGCTCTGGATGGGGAGGGGTTGTGGCATTATGGTGGGTGTAGGGGACAGCAAAGCATATAGATCTAGTGGCTGAATCGCTCAATGTGAAACCAGAAAATGTGGCATTAATCCCAGCCTCCCCACTTTACCAAAATGTGTGATCCTAGGCAATTGTTATATTTCACGTTCCCTTCATTCTCTTCATTATTGTATGTAGGAGGACTTCACAATGCATGACTTCACTATGTGCGCTGTGCGAACCCTTCTACTGTGTTTAATTTAATAAACAATGAAGTTTTTCATGTATAATAGCAAATCAGGCCAATCAGAGAGTGCAGATAACTGACTTGCCTTTTAATTCACTATTGGCATTGTTATCAAGGTGGGGGTAAGAATGAATGTTTCTGAATTTATGTTTGAAATCTATTGTGCTTAAAAAAAAATCAAAACAAAATCTGATGTAGTAAAATGAAATGGACCTGCGTGTAAATTAAATACACTTTTTGAATTTTTAAGAACCCTTATCATAGTTGCAGACATTTGCTGCAAGATTTCTTTAAAAAATGAGTGTTCCTGCAGTTAAGCGGTTCAGGACAAATTCTTTACTTCCTTTCTTTATCTTCAATAGTGTTTCAATAAAGTATTGCCTGTTGAGCCTAGTAAACAGCAGCCTAGTGCTACTGCTGCCCTGGGGACCGCATGTAAAGGTCAAAAGGGCCACATGCGGCCCCCGGGCCGTACTTTGAGTATAACTGTAAGGTATCATTGCAGCTCCACTGTTGTAATCAGTTTTTATTGACTAACCCTGAGTTTGTGAATCACAGGCTTATTTTTGTCTGTGACGAGACAAACTACTTTATAGCTCGATTCGCAAAAGGTTTGGCAAGCTGAAGTTCCTACTGAACAAAAATAGAAATTTTCAAAAGAAAATTCAACATCCTGATTCACAAAATCAGGATTGCTGAATTTTCGCTCTCGTTTATTGCACTTTGGACTAAGGAAATTCTGGGACTATGGTTGATTTTCTGCATTAATAGTTGCAGAAGCAGTGGTACTAATGTGGTGTTCTGGAACATGGACTGAAATTTCAGCAGACACTTAAAAAAATTCTTAGGCTTGTGGGTATTCGCAGACAGTTTGCTGGTACTTTTCTATCTTGGAAAAGCATGCAAAATTGCTCTGTACACAGGCAGGACTAGGTACCATTTCAATGTGGGAAAGACGGAAACATATCCATTTAGGGGTGTTGTGGAATGGGTCTCACCATTGGAAATATATTCCATACAGGGGTGTGGAATTTAGTGAAATATCTACTTTTCCGTGGGACAGGTTGCGTCATAAATCTACTTGTCCTGTAACAAAATCCACTTGTCCCTTTGGTCCATATAGCACAGTGAGAGATTATGGCACCAATCTTATTATATAAGGACTCTTATAATAGCCTCTCTGATTATGCTAGGGCTCATACTATAGTAGGGGTTGAATACTAGCAAATGCCTTATTTTTCCATCTTTCCACAGACAAAGATACTGAAGATGTAGGTGGCAGTAAGTAGTAGTTCAAGGTTTGGAATGCCCATCTGAGTCTGTGCAAACCTATAAACTTGCATGTTTTAGGGGTTTTAGCCAGCTCTTCTCTAATGTTTTTCCATATTGAGAAAGCTTGGAAACTTTTTCCTGACATTAGGGGAAAAAAGTAACTGGAAGAAAAGGGAATTTGTAAATGCTCAAAAAGACTTTCGCATGAGCATATCTACACATACATAATTGCTTGAGCTAAAATGTAGTTCATAAATATTTTCTAGGAGTACCATTTCCTGGCCTACGTCTGTAAATTCTTGGTAATTCATGAATCATAAATCTGCACGAATACAAGGACATACACCCTGGGTGCACTTTTGTGACTTCCTTTAAGAATTGGGTTCATTATTAGGGCTGGTGTTAACCAAGACCTTCCTTTTGTTTTTATTACAGTTATATGTGTGTGTGTATATATATATATATATATATATATATATATATATATATATCTTCACTATGAGTGACAGCATTGTGCTCTTCCACAAGGAGCATATCAGCGCACACAGTAGTTTTGTTCAATGACAGGAACTACTGTGGCAATGTGGTTTTTTTTAGCCCCAAAAATATTTTTGCTTTTGCCAATGTTTGTTATCATAGTTGAGGGCCCAGCAGCTCCAACCAACAATACAGTTTTACAAAAAGCATGTGAAAACAAGACAAGCATTGATAAAAACAAAAGGCTGATGACCAATGTCGAACCTACTGACTTAGACAATGCTTGTTTATTTTCATGTTTCCCATAATCTCATTGAAACTGGTAACACTTATTTTTCCATTATGGATATATTTTTTAGAAATACCAGGATGCCTCAAGACATTTTATTGAATGACGCTTCAAAGATCTGCTACCTAAAATGTCCCAGCAGCTTAGAAAAACTATTTTTTTTCCCTCAGTGCTTTTTCTTTTTTAATGAACGTTTTTTTTTTTTTTTAAATCAAAGAATCCTCAGTATTGCTTTCAAGCTTCTGCAAATATTTGCATCTCATCAGAGCATTCTGGGAGCATTATACATAGCCTCATATTGTTCATATTTCCAAAAGTGCGCACACTTTTTTATGCTGGAACTACTGTCTTATAGAGACTTCTAGTTGCAGGTCCCTTACCTTAGAATTTTCCCCTGGTGTCAGACTGGATCCGGAGATTTTTCTTTGAGCAGTACCCTTGCCCGCTGTTAGGTGGCAGCAGTGGACTCTATGACTGTCGTTGGTGTGGTCTCCGTGATGACGTTGCGGTCATATATAGGCACCACCCCAGCACACTTACATCAGTTCTTCTCTTTCTGTGCCAACCTAGGCGCAGACCCAGAGAATAAATACCCTCAGTCATTTGTTGATTGACTTTTCAAGGTTTTGTCTAAGTTTTTTGACCACCTGTTGCGTCAGCATGTTGTCCGGGAAGACCGGGTCGAACCCGTATGACTCCTGTCTCCGTTGATGACAGATCTGAACCTCGTCTGCTTGTGGTGTCTGGAGTGTGACCATGACCCAAAGTCGTGCTCCGAGTGCTGGGCCATGAACCTGAAGGCTTTGAGGGAGTGATCTCTAAAGCTCATTGCAGCCCAGTGCTTGGCTCCGCATCGCTCCCGGTCCCGCTCAATAGAAAAGTCACAAGACCGCTCACTGAGCCATCACTATTCTTGTCCCACTCCAAATTGTCCGGACACTCGGTTCAGAAGAAGAAGAAGTCAAAGAAGAACTTGTGTGTAGGCCTCAATCCTCAGAGCCTGCTCCTGGGTCGGGTCCACGCATTCCTAAGTTTCCAGGACCCGGAGCCACCCCTGCCCAACTCGGAGAGTTTTACGAGGCCATGTGTCTCAGATTTGGGAAGTCCAACCCTCCTGTGACCCCTTTGGGCCCAGTAGGGTCAGCAGGGGCCCCCTTGGATTCTGCAAGGGGGGCTTCGGCCTTAGTTCTGGAGGGCACCCCGGGATCCGTTACCAGATCCGCACTGACACAGGTCGTGCCATTGCGACCTTCCCTGGCGCTGGTACAGTAGTTGATGCTCCAGACATCGGTCAGACCCATGATTGACGTTGATGCCATACTGATTCCTGACTCCAAAATGGAGCCAGAATGACGCTGCCCTACGTCACTTCCGACTTTGTAGGAGACCTTGCTCTCCAGGTTGGATCCTAACCCATATGCCTATGGGTGTGGTGACTGTATGGAGGGGTCGTTGGACCCTTTGAAATACCAGCTAGTTGACGCTGATGTGGACTGAGCTCAGTTATTGGGTGATGCCAGTGGTCTTGACACCTCCCCTGACTCTGGCATGCTTTCTCCCCCTGCCGTGGCTATGGCGGAGGGAGCCTCATATTCAGTCGTGGTGACAAGAACGGCTGAGGTCCTGGGCTTCAAGCTGCCTTTGGTGGCTGTCAGGACTAGCCTCCTGACTGAGGTGTTTCAGCCTGGGACTTCTGCGTCTGAACCCATTTTGCCCTTCAATGAAGCCCTCACTGATGTCCTGCTGGGGACGTGGTCTAAATGCAGCACAGCGGCACCTGTCAACAGAACAATCTCCCGCCACCATAGGCCTGCACCTAACGACCCTAAATTCCTTACCAAACATCCTACTCCTGAGAGTATGGTCATCCAGGCTTCTTCCTCTTCTGGCGCACTCCCTTCGGCATCCCTGGATAGGGAATCAAAATGACTGAAAAAACTTGGGACAAAGTTATTCTCTTCCTCCACTCTAGCATTGCAGTCTGTGAACAGCGCATGCTTTTTGGGCCCCTACTCCCATACTTCATGAGAATAAGTCACACAGGTGCCGACACATGTCCCGGAGGAGGCCCGAGCCAGTCTCTTCCAAGTCGTTGCTGACAGGAGAGATGCAGCCACGTTCACAATTCATTGAGGGCTGGGCACAACTGACTCACTACGCAGATTGGTTGCGTCAACCGTGGCTTTAAGGGGCCACGTTTGGTTGAGGACATCTGGCTTTTCAGGGGATGTCCAGCAAACGCTTATGGACAGTCCGTTCAGTGGTACCCGTCTCTTTGGAGACAAAGCAAATTCAGCGCTCAAGCACTTTAAAGAGTCTCGGGCTATGGCTTAGTCCCTTGGCCTTGCAACTGTTCCTTGTCCCCCTCAATCTGCTTTTCGCCCCTTTCGTGGCTATGGAAGGGGCACCCAAACACATCCATTTCCCTCCGTTCACCATGCCCGGCATGCTGCCCAGCCTCTGCTCGGATGAGGACGCGGAATTCAGCATTGCAGTGGATCATGAAGCCAGGCTTCTCTCTCCCCTTCAAAACTACCCCTCTGGCCATGCCATTATCCTACAATCAGATGACGGCGATCACTTGGCACTTGTCTGTAAGGAAGTTACTGCTCTTTTGGCCAAGGGAGCCATAGAGAGAGTCCCTGTGCCAGAAGTAGGTCATGGTTGGTATTCCTGCTACTTTCTGATGCCCAAGAAGGACAAGGGCATCCGCCCTGTCCTAGACCTCCGGTCCCGCAGTCTCTTCCTCAGAAAGGAAAAATTCAAAATGCTCACTCTGGGTCAGAGCCTGTCTGCCCTGGACCCTGAAGACTGGATGGTAGCGTTAGACGTGCAGGGCACCTATTTTCTCATTCCTGTCCTGCCTGCCCACAGGTGTTACTTGCAGTTTGTGGTAGGTCACAAGCGCTTTCAGATTACCGTGCTCCCCTTTGGCCTTCCCAGCGCTCCTCGGGTGTTCACAAAAGTGATGGCAGTGGTCGCAGCTCATCTGCGTTGGCTAGAGGTTTCAGTCTTCCCCTACCTCGATGACTGGCTGTTGAAGGTAGGCCCACCCCAGGCTGTTGTCTCCCACCTCCAGACTACAGAGAACCTCCTGTATTCGCTGGGGTTCACTATAAACATGACGAAGTCACACCTGACTCCCTCTCAGATGCTCCCTTTCATCGGAGCTGTTCTGGATACAGTGCAGTTTTGGGCCTATCCTCCGGAGCGGCTAATCCAGGATATTTGTGCTATGATACTGATGTTTCTGCTTCTGTCCTGGATTTCGGTGAGAATGACAATGAGGCTGCTGGGCTTCATGGCCTCCTGCATCCTGCTAGTGACACATGCCAGATGGCATATGTGGGCTCTGCAGTGGAACCTGAAATTCCATTGGGCGCAGCATCGGGAATCTCTCAGACATGGTCCAGATCTCTGAGAGGACTGCAAGATCTGCAGTGGTGGTTTTCGAACCGCGATTAGGTCAGAGGCAGATCCCTCTCCCTCTCCCTTCCCCAACCAGATATCACCTTAGTGACGGATGTGTCACTCCTGGGATGGGGCAACCACAGGCCGAGATCAGAGGCATTTGGTCACCTGCGGAGTCCGGGCTCTTCATCAATCTTCTGAGCTCTGTGCGATCAGGCTTGCATTGAAAACATTCCTTCCCTTTCTCAAAGGGATAGTGGTGCAGGTGTTCACTGACACCACGCCCATGTAGTACTGCAACAAGCAGGGTTGGGTGGCGTTGTGGATCCTTTTATCAAGAGGCCTCGCACCTTTGGACGTGGCTGGAACGTCCGGGCATATCCCTGGTGGTTAAACATCTGGCGGGCTTTCTGAATGCCAGAGCAGATGAACTCAGCAATCAATGCATGGTCGATAATGAATGGCATCTCCATCCAGAGGTGGCACAAGGTCTCTTTCAGCAGTGGGGAGAGCCTTGGTTAGATCTGTTCGACTCTGCAGAGAACGCGCAATGTCAGCTGTTTTGCAAGTTAGAGTTTCCAAGGCTGCACTCGCTCAGCGACGTTTTGCATCTTGAGTGGAACTCAGGCCCTCTATATACCTTTCTGCCAATACTACTTCTGCCCAGAGTTCTCAAGAAGATCAAGAATGGCGCCCAAGTAATTCTTGTGGCTCTGGACTGGGCACAAAGAATATGGTATCCCAGGCTTCTGAGCACGGCCATTGATCTTCCACTCAGGAGGGTCTTCTGTCACAGCAGCAGGGGATGGTTCTCCATCCGAACCTGTCCTGTCTATGCCTTATTGTGTGGCGATTGAACGGCGACAGTTGACAGCTTTCGACCTTTCGCCGGAAGTCTGTAATGTTATCTTGGCAGCCAGGTGTCACTCCACCAAAACTGTATATGTCTGTTGTTGGATTAAATTTGTGGCATGGTGTACCAAAAAGTCTGTTGATCCCGTTTCTGCACCTCTGTCCAAGATTGTTTTGTTTGTACTTTCTCTTGCTCAGCAGGGCTCTGCTTTGGGCACCCTTGAGGGTTGTTTGCCTGCCATCCCTGCATTCCAAGACCTGATTAACCCTCTTTGTTTAAATCTCCCATTTGTTGGGTGATTCCTCAAAGGTCTTACCCACATGTTTCTGCCTACCCTGTTCATAATCCCCAAGTGGGATTTGAACTTGGTACTCACTTTCCTCATGTGTGCTCCTTTTGAGCCACTTCATAATTGTCCGCGGAGGCTTCTCACTTAAAAACAGCCTTCCTTGTAGCCATCACCTCTGCACATAGAGTGAGTGAGCTGCAAGCTTTTTCTTCAAACCCACCCTTCATCTCTGCCCATCCTGACAAAGTCGTGCTTCGTACCAGTGCCTCTTTCCTACCTAAAGTGATCACGCCCTTTCATTTAGGACAATCCATCACCTTGCCTACTTTTTACATACCCACACATCCTTCTCGTGAAGAGGAGAGTCTCCACTGTCTGGATCCAAAGAGAGCATTGGTGTTCTGCCTTAATCGTACCAAAGACTTCCAGGTGGGCGATCAACTTTTTGTTGGTTATGTGGGTGTGAAGAAGGGATGGGCGGTGCAGAAAAGTACCATCTCCAGAAGGGTTGTTCACTGCATCAAAATGTGCCACGCTGTGGCTAAAAAGCAACCCCCCGAGGGTTTGCATGCTCAGTCTACCTGAGCAACTGCTGCAACCACCTCGTTGGCATGCGGAGTTCCAGTCCTGAACATCTGCCAGGCAGCAATGTAGGTGTCCCTGCATATGTTCACTGAACACTACTGCCTGGACAGTCATGTCTGCAGGGACAACTACTTTGGCCGTTCGGTCCTGCAGGACTTCATAGTGTGACGTTAGTTCGCAGACCCTCTGGAGATGGTATTGCTTGGGTATCTATTCTAAGGTAAGGAATCTGCAATTAGAAGTCTCTATCATATGAACATGTTAATTACTTTCGGTAACAAGTTATCTGGTAGAGATATATTCTAGTTGCAGATTCCTTACTTACCCACCCATCCTCCTCGCTCTGCGAACTAATTTCTAGGGCCCTAGTTATGGCGTACCAGATTCAGTGGTCTTTATTGCTCCACGCTTCTGTCGTGAAAAGAAACTGACAGAGCGCTGGTGGGGGGTCACCTATATATGACTGTGACATCATCGCAGCGACCATGACGCCAACAACAGGCACGGAGTTGACCGATGCCACCTGATGGTGCGTAAGGGTACTGCTCGAAAACAAAATCTCTGGATCCAGACGCCTGGGGAAAATTCTAAGGTAAGGAATCGGCAACTAGAGTATGTCTCTAAAAGATAATTTGTTACCGAAGGTAAGGAACTTGTTCATCAGTAGTGCTGTCTGAGCTTACAACATTTTCTTAGCACATGCTCACCCTAATAAGAAAGGCTTTGTATCAATGAACCATGAATACAAGTTTGAACAACATTAAAATATGTACACGAATGTTACCTTTACTGTAGACAATGCCCTTCCCTGATCAGTAATGCGATACAGTAAACTGACAGCCAAAGGGTTTGGGCTGCAGGGGGTTGGGCCTACTTGTTCCCAGGGACAAAATAAATATGAAAAATTGTTGTCCTTGGCCCCAAACAATATGTCCTGGATGTTGGGCTATAGGAATTCCACACACCTGTTCCAGAATTGTAAAAATGTTCTTGAACACATATCAGCATCATTTATTCATGAGGAATTTCCCACTTGGTGGCATTCCAGTGAACTATTTTTTTATTTTATTTTTTGCATTTAAGGGGTGCTGCAAATGTATGAAGTATTTTGATTCTTTGAGTTCTTTTGAGATTCTTAATGAATCCCATAAATGGGTAGTCCCACAGGATTTCCCACTTGGGAAGTGTGGGCATTGAGAATCGGGCCTTTCGCCGGTGCCCTTATATTTTTGCTATTGAGCACAGATCTCGTCTTGATCTTTCTTGCTTTCAGTCTGCTTTCTCAGTTCGATCTCAGATCGATCTATGAGTGAGGCGCTAATGCTCCAGAGGTGTGAGCACAACCAATTACGCGCATCTCTTTGTTCAGTACTGTCTTTGATCTCTGGGGTCGCAAGTTCCAGTTAATACCATAATTACAATTAAATCTTTTCCCACATGTTCTGTGACCGAGATACCATAAGAACTGCTTACAGCTGTGCATAGCCTTCTCCTTCCATGGTGTCTTTACTGTAGTCTTATAGAAGCCAAAGTCCTTGCAACAAGGAAATCTATATTCTTTTATCTGTCCCGACGTAGAGACTGTGCTGTGTAATAGTTGATCCTTGGGATGAAATAACTTTCATTCGAACATTGAAATGTTTGGAGCTCTATTGAAGGCAATAGCTCAGGGCTAATAGTGGCTGGTATAACCCTTTTGCTGTACCATTCCAATATTTGTCTTTCTGTTGCTCCCTTTTTAATTTTGAGCATTCTGTCCTCGGGGGGGAGAGGGGGGCTCAGTCCTATATCTTGGATTTAGGGCCTTTAACAACTGCAATGGCCCTCGGCAGTAGGCTACAAGCCTATAGTGGAAAAGGTGCGCTGCTTCTCAGAAAGTATATTTAAAGTGCAGTTTATTTGATATATTTATAAATGAAGAGTGCCAGTGAGGCAACGCGCATGACTCTAGTTTACTGTTGAAGAAAGGCTGTATTATGGTTGGAAATGGTTTTGTGGTTTCTTTGTCCACTCAGTTGTTTCTGTCCTAAGGCTCTGCAGCCTCTCATCCTCTCCAGAACAACTCGCGTTCCTTATACATGGCTCTCCAGCAAGACCCTCTCTTTCCCTGAGCATTGCAGAGAGCTCTCGGTCCTATTATTCATTTCGCAGGCCCTTGTTGAAGAGCTCTAGTGTTGCCATTGTGGAAGTGGTCCTGGAAAGTCCACAATATTTCAGGCTTCTCTCACTGAGCACATCTCACATCAGGAGCTTGAGCTAAGGAAGTCTGGCGAGACGTGTCCTACACTACTCTGGGTTTAGACCCCAGGTCCTGTCCAGAGGAAGCATGTGATCGTCTGGAGCAGTCACGCCCAACATGGGTCTACGAAGGGCCGAGCTGCGATATGTTTCAGGAATACTATAGCGTATTTAAATGATTACCAATACTTTGCAGTGAAATGGTAGAGCTCTGCTCTTTCCTTAGCGAGAAGATCGATTATTTGACAGTCACTAGAATCTACTAGGAGCTGAGAAATTATAGCGGTTTTGTCATTTCCCATCATAATGATAAATAATACCTTTGGTTTTTTTTTTTCCTTTTTAAAGCATGAAGTCACTGATTACTCTTTTAAAATTCTAATAAGAATGCTTAAAGAACCCACTTTCCTAAGTAGAATTCAGAGCCGTGTACAGGATTTGTAGGTATGTAGTTGAGGGTTGTTCTGTTCTTTTAAAGTATTCCACTGATTTTAGGGCTGTTTTGGTGTATCCGAAGAATAAGCTTGCAGCCTGCATTATAAGCCTTGCGAAACGTATGGTGACTCGATACTGTAAGCTGAACGCGCAGCCACAGGGATCTGCGGAGTATCAGACAATCCCCTCTGGTTACAGGTGGAGAGTGGTGCATTTCGACAGGAAGAGGCCAAGTAGGGTGACCACCCGTCCATAATTTTCGCAGCCTGTCCATGATTTAGCCCTGCCATCTGTTGTCTGTGATGGATGACTTAATGGACAGCAGTTGTCTGTAATTTTAGACTTTTACCTAAAGGACAAAAGTTAATTGACAATTCATTTTCCCCAGCTGGAATGTAATGGAGGGAGTCTCCTGTGCTCTGATCCAGAGGGAGGGGCAGACTGATGATAAACAGGCCTTCTTGTCAGGATGCCTGCCTCCTGAAAGAAGTGCAAATGTGCACCACTGGTAAATCTGCAAATGTAAAGGCTGCTTGGGAGCAGATCGAGTCATTAATTGATGCTGTTACCTGAAGCTTCCTGACGGCAAAGATATTTTCTTTTTGAAAGGTATCCCAAGGGTGTTCCAAAATGAGCTGTGCAGTGTGTGTTTTTAATGGACATTTATAGAACATGTATGCACTAAGTAGCATCTGCTTATTATTGAAATCTATACTTTAGAAACACGTTTTTATCTTTAACGCAAATTAATGTACATATTTTGTGGCAGCCTATATCATACTGTGTGTAACACACATTTAAAATAATGACCCGGGTCACTGGAATTATGTGGCATGAGAATGCCAAATTATGTGGCAGGGTTGACTAAATTATGCAGCACGAAAAGGCAAACTGGTGTAATGCGGCTCATTGTCTGATAGTATTACTTCATTTTTTAATTTTTACTCATGTTAGCACTGTCTGGAATAGGTTGCACCTCAGTTTAAAACCCAAACATAGCAATAGAAAGATGAAAAGTCAACCTTTGCAAAGGATCTTTGACTCCTTGGCAACACTTGTTGCTGTGATTTTAGTAATGTTTGAACAGTTTGAACTGGAAACAAATGTTTTGTATGTCAAAATCTACACTGTAGAGGTTCTGAGTGACATCATAGAGAACTTGAGCTTTGCCCTCTGGGTCTCCTTGACATCACTCATAACCTCTTTTTTAAAATCTTTTTTTCATATAGCAAATAACAAATCATGCGTTACAGTAACATCAAAATATTTCGGTAGAGAAAGCTACAAAGCATATCAGCTTCTAGTCATATCTATCTAATTTACTACCCCCCCCTTGCCGGATTGTGGCACATGGTTTAAACGGAGATATCATCAAAAATAAACGAGAGAAAAAGAAAAAAGGAAACAAACCGTACTCCCCAATGCAACATACATTATATAGGTATCATTGATATTCTTGCTGCTAATCGTTGGTGGTATCTTTGACATCAAAACAAGGGTCCGACTTTGACGTGTCTAATTATGGATGCACATCAGTAGGCTTTGCCAATCTTTTATAAACACACCAGGTGTCTCTAGGCACTTGCATATCTCATCAAACATGTATTGCCAGTATTAAACATCAAGCTACATCTCTTCTGGAACTTATTTCAGGGTGGGCACTTGTCATTCCTGACTTCTATTCTCAGCACAAAAACCTCCCATCTATCCCCTCCCTTAACTGGTAGACCACGCAGCTTCATAGTAGAGTAATAAGCAGCTTCAGCACGTGCCCATGTCAGAAGTGTTCTCAGCCACGCCCCCACATCTGGAGCAACCTGTGCTTTCCAGTGCATAGCTACTTGGCCTTTAAATAAAATCAAGGCCAAGTCAATAAATTTGTGTATGAGTCTGTCTTTTGTATTTCGTGTTTGGATTCCCAATATGCAGGATTCCCGGGTGAGTAACAAGGTGTGTTCAGTAATTTTGCTAATGATTTTCACTACCTTATCCTATGCATGTTGAAGGACTGGACAATCCCAAGTCATGCGCTAGAAGCTCGCCTCCATGGTTGTGCAGTGGGGGCATGCCGAGGTCGCCCCTGGGAACGTGCGGGCTATTTTCTGTGGTGATAGATATGTTTGATGCAGGTAGTTAAACTGGGTATAGCGGAAGCATGCATTGCGAGACACATCTTTTATCTGCCTCAACACTAGTGTCCAGTGACGATCAGTTACCGCATCGCACCTTGCCCGTGCTTGTGTGAGCTCCATGGAGGCTATGTGCTATAGCACCTGGTAGATGTTGGTTATGGCATGTCTGGTGCCCCACTGTATGAGTAAAGTATCTAATATCTGGGTCCAAGGAGGTTCCTTACCTCCCTCCCCACACATGGACAGTAACCATTGCTGCAACACGTAACTTGTCAGGAAATGACCCACGGGGATATTAAAGCCCTTTCTGAGGTCTTGAAACAACAATAGTACACCTTCCTTATATGTCACCCACCGTCAGAAGGCACGCTGTACGACATAACTCATCCAACACTGGCTGGCCACCTTCTTCTGTCTCCATTCTACAACATGGCGTGATCTCAGAGACATGAGCTAGGAGTACAGCAGAGTGCCATTAAGTGGCTTCTGAATCCCAGGTCTCTCAACAATCAGTGGATCCCAGCCACCTCATTGGCCACTGAAGTTGAGCTGCTGTGTAATACCATTCATAGTTTGGGTCACTCAGTCCCTCCTCTAATTGTGGCATCTGTATCACTGGTAAGGTCACTTGTCTTCTGCCCCTGCCCAAAATCAATTCAGTTAAGATACTGTGCACTCCCTTAAAAAAGGTTCTAGGCAGGTAGAGCGGAAAGCTTCAAAATAATATAGCAGCACTAGCATGTTGGCTAATGCGAGTCACCCTACAGGGGACAACAGGAGAGAGGCCCAAAAAGGCAGAGATTTGCGAATCCCCCTTAGAGCTTTGTTCAGGTTACCATCCCTCAAATCATCTGAGTTACGGTAAATCTTGTCCCTAGGTATCTACACTCAGAACCTCTTGATGCAAAAAAAATCTCCCTTGTTCACTGTTACTCATCTGTAATTTATATGTGTACAGTAGCCAGCAAGATGTTTTATTACAACTTTATTTTTGTAATGTTTTTTCAGGTTGAAAGGTAAGAGACAGAGAAAGGCAGGGAGATAGGAGGAATGCACAGATGTGCAGTGCTTCAAAGTACATTCTCAAAACAGAAAGAGACATAAGAAGTTCAGCATGGGTCAGCCACTGAGAGAATAGTGCTACACCTAAGTAATCCAACAAGAGAAGACAGTCTTGACAAAGGGAATTTACTACTGCTCACAGATTGTAAGAAACAAATGATGGCCACGGTCTTATCTTCCCTTGCCAGGCTCTCAATTTTCAAAGTGTCTGAAAGGAATCCACATTTTTTCAATTCGAGAGTTTGTCAAGAACCACAGCTGTTAGCTTCTCTATCGCACACTGGTGCCCCATTTAATCCTCCGTAATTGCAATGGAGGAAGGAAAGGAGATTAATATGCATTCTTTAATTGTTACCTTACTAATGTTAACCAGATGACGTTGAGTTTATAGCGTTCGTGGAAATTATAGCAAAGTTCTATTACGAGTTGTGATTTGTGCTGGAGGGGCTCCACTGAACACTTTTCATCTATATAAGCATTGCGCTTGGTTTAAGAGCTGTTAGATAGTGCGGTGTTTTGATGACTAGGTAGCAAAAGCCTGCCATTGGACGTCAGCAAGCTCTGACTTGTGATTGGCCACAAGCACCACTTCCGCCCAGCACAGATTGCCTTTGTACTGTTAGGATAGAGTATGATTACGTGGCATTCCTTAGTAAACCTAAGGTGCTGTGTTTGGACTCTGAACTCTCTCGTACAATAAACTTTCCCTTTTAACACAGAACAGGGAAAACAACTTGACGCACGTCATAGCTTCCTCTTTCAAACTCGCTGAAAAAGATCTGGTCTGTGATAACGCTTGGGTTGCAAATATGCCAGCGCAGCGGTCTTCAATGTCAGTCAAACATATGGAGCTATAATAGTGTGACAGAAGAGATTTTCCGAAGATCATTCAATCTGGTTACTCCCTTCTGTGCCCCGGGAGCTCATGGCGGCTGCGTGAACACAAGCAAACACTGAGGACAAGTTGAGCCCCGGCTCCACTCGAGAGCCAGCACACCGCACATATTGCTCGAGTTTTGTTACGATTTTTTGTTCTACTGTAAATTGAAATTTTCATTAAACAAATGACATGTGCTCGACTGAAATGCCTGGTAATAAATTAGTCTTATCCTTGAGGTTTGCCCTTACACAATGCGGTTGGCAGTGGGACAAGCTCGATGGCTGTTAATGTGTGTTTGCAAGTACGATATGATTATGCCAGCAATAATTGCATTGCGGACATGCGGCAGAAGAAGGGCATGGGTCTGACCTCGGGTGGAACAGTCGAGGAATCCAGTCTTAGGAGAACACTTACACTCGCGTCCAGCTATCAGGCCTCGTATTCAGTTTTCACACTAATTAACATTACCTCTGCCTGTCTGTACTGAACAACTCACTCATCTTTCATTTACGACTACTACATAGAACTCGGAAGCACTTTTGCAGCAGGTGGTCGGTAGGTTCGACCTTGCAGGCACTTCTGTTAAGTAGTGCTTTCAATCATGGAAATTTAAAAATCCACCACTGTTTTCGCTACAAAACCAGGTAGATTTTTAATTTAAATCACGGCATTTTTAGGCTGAACATCTGGTTGTTATCAATGCGACAGTCTTGAAGATTTTATTTTAACAGCGAAAGAAATTGGTTTAGCGGATTTAAAGTGGAAAGTCTTTTTTCCCATTTTTATTGTAGATACCTGAATAGAAGCGAACAAAGACCAGACTTGGCATACACGAGTGGTGCAAAGGACTGCAATGAGATTCAAGCACGAAATACACAGAACATCCTAAGTGAAACAAGCATACAACCAGACACTGAGTTTTACAGTCAAAGACTCCATGAACAATGTAGAGGGACGGCTTTGTTGCATGGTTAACAATAACGTCCACTGTGTGTCATGGAAGAAATGGAATGGTAAGGCTAGAGGAACATTCCAGTCTGTGATGCGCGCAATCCTAGATATTGGCTCTCCCTTAGGAACAGCCTTCTTAGGTGAAGAGCAGTGGTACATAACCTGTTTTCTTTTTTGTAATGTGGAGGGGAGGAGTGTTGGGTTCTCCACCTCCTGGCCATATCACGTTTAGCAAATTAATAGCCAGCCAAGGAGCGCACAGCTTCCATAGGTACCCACAATTTCCTTCATAAGCCCCGACAGGGCCACCCTGGGTGTATGGTCAACCAGATGCCCCAGGTTGAGACCAGTATTTGTTGGTTTTCTCCTCTAGTATAGCTGCATACCAGGGCATTCCCAAATCATGTGCAGAACTATGCCTATCGAAAACGGGAATCTAGTGCATATCGAAGGGTGTGCAACATTCATTTTGTGCAATTGGTCTACAGTATAGTATAGAGACAGTTTATGCCACAGCTCATTTCTGTTCCCAAAATTGAAAACCAAAAAGAATATCCAAATAAGCCTCCTAGGTGTTCAGTGATTTTCTGTAACTTGTGCTTCACATGGAGCAGCTCAAAAAGTTGGTCAGTTGTATCTAAACAATATCAGAAGACCCTTGTAGGGAGGGTGATAGAATGTTGCTGTTTTTGATCCACATGTTTAGTTTAATTATTATGCTTATTAATCAATTATTCATTGAAATACATTAGCATCATATCTGCAAATTTGGTCTGATAGCTAGAAAGTGGAGATTGATGCTACAAACTCTTGTAGGTTACTGGAGGGTTTAGGTTTGAGGACATGTAGGACTTTGTGTTTTACTTTGAGAGTTCAAATGTTGTGTATGGGTTGGCACTGAAGCTGGCCATGTTCCTTGAAGGCTCCTTTGTTAAGACACTTACAGCAGCCTTTTGGGCTATGGCGGCCAATTCTTACCTGATCTCTGTCAACTATCTAAAGACCTCTGTGGGTGTTGAAAAATAGAGATTGGTTAGCAGTGATTTGCAGAAACACATCTTAATATTCTGTACCAAACATTATGGCAAGAATCATCATTTGGCTTGAGGTTAAGTTGTTCTACAGCATCATGTAAGTGAGAGGCATTAGGATTAAACAGTGTCTGAGGTTGATGAGTGATAAGGAGGCTGTTTTCTGGGTGAGTGACAAAAGCATGGGTAGCAATTAATTCTGTATTTGGTAATGGTTTCCCTTACAGTTTGGTAGTTCTGATATTGCTGGTTACAATACTTAAAGAATTCCTGTACAATATCTGCAGGAATTAAATGGTTCTGATCATAAAGCTTATTACATTTTCCTCTCCCCAACTACATCACCCATGTCGTACCAGGTTTACGTAATCTTAATCTTTTGAACAAGATAGCCATTTTGTTTAATGACACTGCATATTTAGTGAGAATATGTAGTAGTGCATTATTTAACTTCAGTATTATTGGATGTATTTGTAACTGTCTCCATGTTGGTATAAATTGTTATTAGTGGAATTGATGATAGCTATAGGGACAGGGCAACACAAAAGCCTAATAGAGCAGTTACGCTGTTTAGCAAAGTGGTAAAGAGAAATATCACTTCACCTTTGGTATGCAAGAAATGTGGGCAAGATTTTAATTTGCTTGTAAAACATGTTAGAATGGACCACTGTAGGAGGGTAATGTAGAGAATCCTCAGGTGAGCTTCATCTTAGTTAGGATCATCTTGACAGGATCAAGAATGCAATAATAAAAAAAATACTATATGTAACCTTGTCCAATAGAATGCTCTATTAATTATTTTATTTGTATTTCACTTATTTTTTAATCTTAGTTAATTGACAGGCTTTTTCACTGGGTCCCTAGTGCATGCTTCTTAATGAGATCAAAAGTGGAGTTGCTGGATGTAGAAAATACCTCACACTGTTAATATATTGTAATATTTTAACTTTATTAAGTTTTGAAAATGTTAGCACATGATATTGATGTTTCTTTGTTCTTACCTAATAAAGTAGATACTTTCAAATTCTCTCTACTAACCTAATCCATCAAAATCCAAATCTGTGATCTTTCCCAAACTATATCTTTCTCCACTGTCGATTGAAGAATACCAGCAAAATCTTAAAATAAACATTTCATTTTATTTTATGTTATATTATTTAGCGTCAGGATATTTATGTCACATTATCTTTTGTTAACATTACGGTTCGTTTTTTCTTGTATTTGGGATTCCTATGTTTCCTTCTCTTCTAAAATCAATAAAAATATCTTTATAAAAAAAAAAAAAAAAAAAAACCAACACATTTTGTCCTACAGTCTTTGCAGCACCCACTCGCATAGCCTTCTATGCAGTTCTCAGCTTACCCCTGGAAGTTCATAAATTATGTTCTGTAGCAGGTAAACCATGGCCTAATCTAGTCAAGTGCCCGTGTTTTAAAAACCCCATCCTTATACATCATAATTTCTCATTTTTAGTCCACGTTTCATATTTTTTATGAATTTATTGATTGATAGATTTGTATTATGATTCCTGGTCCTTTCTTCTGTGAACAATATTTACAACTTTTCCCTCCGGTTAGGACCTGTGTATCATGATCTATAGCCTCCAAAACAAAAATGAAGCAATTAATTCATTTCTAACTTTTTATATGTACAATATCTTTGCAATTTCATAATTCGTACATGCATCCCCGATATGTCTCACATACTAATTTCTTCAAAGAGAATCAGACGAAACTTGATTTTTTTACATGGCATACTGAATTTGAAAGTGGCTTCCAATCACCCTCATGTTTACATAATTTTTTCTCTTTATCATCGCCTCATGGGGTTCTCAAATATCTACAAAAGCTGAAAATAAATTTGATAGTACTGTCCTTTGCTTTTAGGAAATTATTTGCTACTGTTAATTTATTTGTTACTTTTCTAATACCGCTTTTGTATTCATCCTTGTTTTTTTTTTTGTTTTGTTTTTTTAACTTAATCACCCTTTCTATTATATAGTACAGTTAGCTGGACATTTCGTGCTATAGAGGCTGTTTTCGGTGTTGCATGGATGGGAATCTCATCCATGTTCTTTTTCGGTTATGGGGATGATGAAATGTGTTTTGCTTTAACAGGTTGTTTCATTGTGGAAAATGGAAATATCTCAGCTATCTGTGTAGTGGTAATTTTAAAGTCTTCTGTTACCATTCTCCTTTAATCATGGCCAGACTGCTTTTTTGTTTCATTGGGATTTCCCTGTTGTACTGGAGCCATTGGACGTTGAAACACCAGTCACAGGTGTCCTCACCCAACGCAGTAGCCATATGCTGGTGGAACCTAGTCATCCAAGTTAATATATATCGATATCTGGCATTCTTTGATAAAGGCACATGACATTTGGGATGTGTCCTAGTTGCCTTCCGCCATTTATAATTTACGGAGGCAGTTTAAAAAAAAAACCATAACCCTTTGGACTTGATTATCTCCCAATACATGATTGGTTACCTATAGGATAAAGGTCTGGAGGTGGCTTTCCTAAAGATGGTTTTCGTTTGCCAAAACACACTTAGAGAGGTAAAAGATAAAGAAAAGTAGCCACAGTGACTAAATATTATGGTGTTTCATCTTGAGAGATAAAGGATATTTTCTTGCCTGTAGGAAGCTGGCCTGGTGTGTGTGGTGTGCACCTATGTGTTATTACCTTATACCAGGTCCCGGTATCCCGTATTAGTGAGGTGTAGTCAGTGTCTAAGAAGCCAGGCTCTCTAGAGGTAGCTCTGGACGTTTCATGAGAAGGTATTGCAATGTGCCTTTATATTACATACCATATTCGTTTCAGCTACTACTCTAAATACCAGGTGTTGCTGCTGTAAAGTGACATTATCTGCCTGTCCTACACTTCCAGTCCGGTGGGTGATTATGGAGTTTCCATGTAGATTTTCTGACCACCTATCAGGAGGCGGCTGTGATGTTACCTGCCTGATCTGGCCACTCAGATGCTCCCATGGGCCTCTGCCCACCTTGGATACAAGATGAAAGAATCAAATGGCCACCTGGAGGAGCTCTGGGCACCACCCCTGGTTGGTGATGGACAGGGGAGTGGTTAACTCTCCTTTCCATTGTCCAGTTTTGCACCAGGTTCCTGAACCGGTGCAGACTGGTTTATGTAAGGAGGGCACCAAATGTGACCTTCAAAGCATACCAGTGGCTTGGGGAGGCTACCCCTCTCAAGCCATGTAACACCTATTTCCAAAGGGACAGGATGTTACCTTCCTCTCCCAAAGCAAATCCTTTGTTCTGCCTTCCGGGGCTTGATCTGGCCAAGCAGCAGGAGGGCAGAAACCCGTCTGAGGGTGGCAGCAGCGTGGGCTGCCCAGAAAACCCCAGAAAGCTTGTAGAAGCAATTCTGGGGGTCCTCTAAGGAGCCCACAGAGTGCATGGAATCATGCAACCAATACTGGCAACAGTATTGTGGTATGATTCCAACATGTTTGATACCAAACATGCCCAGATTCGGAGTTACCATTATGTAGCTGGACATAGGTCCAGTAAACAGGTAAAATGGCTTCCCTGCACTCACGAAGTCCAGGAACATGGAGCTGGAGTTCGTGGGGGAACCTCTGCTCATGCAGGGGTGCCCTCACACACAGGTACCTGCACCCTGCCCTATGGGCTCAGAGGGCCTACCATAGGGCTGACTTACAGTGACCTGGTGCAGTGACCTGAAGTGAAAGGGTGCATGTACCTTTTCACACAGGCTGCAAAGACAGGCCTGCAGACACATTTTACATGGGCTCCCATGGGTGGCATAATACATGCTGCAAGCTAGGTACCCTGGTGCCCCAATGCCCTGGGTACCTATGTACCAGATACTAGGGACTTATATGGGGGCACCAGTATGCCAAATGTAGGGTGTGTGAAGTCCAATCAACCAAATTTAGAGGGAGAGAGCACAGTCATTGGGGTCCTGATTAGCAGGATCCCAGTGAGCACAGTCAAAACATACTGACATCAGGCAAAAAGTGGGGGTAACAATGCCAAAAAGAGGGTACTTTCCTACGTTGCCATCTGTCTGAAGGATATCTTGCATTGAATGCAGAAGAGCTTTCTCAAATGCAACAAGCCAAAACCGAGATTCTGGTTTTTGGTAAAGCAAGAGATCTCTGGACATACTTGAATTGGCCACTGGACATTTCCACTCTCCTCTTTCTGGCCACAACAGCCAAAAATGTGGGCATCAGAATAGATGAGAAGCTGATTGGGTCTGTAGCCGGGACCTGTTTTTGTCTTCTCTGTTCTATTAGGGAAGACTTGTCAGTAGTTGAGACCCATAAGACAGTAGTCCATGCTTTGATTACTTCTAGGATAAACTACTCCAATTGTTTTATAATGGTGTGCCCAACTATAAGACTAGGAATCTTCAGACAGTACAAAATGCTGCGGCTCGGCTTATTTTGGGCCTATCTAGAACGGTTTCAGTCTCCTTAGACTTGTGGAAATTGCACTGGCCACACATTGTGAAAATGATCTTGTTTAAAGCCTTAACTTTCATTCATCAAGGTTTTTATAATTGAAGCCCTAGAAAAAATCAGGAGGATTCTCCATTAGACTCCCTCTAGAGCTCTTCGGATCGGCCACAGCTCTGTTCGTGAGAATTTCTAAATTATGCTTGGCGAGATCAGGAGGACATTTCTTTTTGGCAGTGGGAGGGAAGATTCTCTTTGCATGCTATTCAGTGTGAGGCTCATGTTGGGAAGGAATTAAAACTGCATTGTTTCTCGTTGAACTTCTTGTCAGTGGCGCAGAGTAGTGCGGGGACGCTACCCTGGAGTAGCTGCAAGCTCTATGAATCGGTTTCATTCATTCATTACATAGCCCTGCACTTTCTCTCAGAGCAGTAGACATGCTAGTTGAGGCCTGTTGGGGTGAGACCGCCTGCTTTATTTCTTATTAGGGTCCAGCAGAAATATTCTACCCATAGAATCTCCTGTTTTTCGATTGCACCATACCTCTGAAAATAACAGTCCATCTCAAAAGTACGATGTCTTATGGGTGAGATGCTCTGCACCAGAACTAATCTCTTGGATCCCCCGTGTTGGGATTCTTTGTCCTGAGAAGGGTGAAGGACTTTCTTACTCATCCGTCATTTTACCAGGTGAGGGGCCTAAAGTTATGAAAAGTGCTGATATGAGCACCCTGGCACGGATGCTCTTCACTTCAAGTGAATGCTCTACCAATTGTATCCAAGTCCCCCCTGCATATATATATGTAAGAGGAAATATCAAAAATTGCAATCCTATTCCTTGGAAAACTAGCATTTGATTCCAGTTCTATGTTGGTGACCAATGGCAGTCTAAAGTGGAACATGTATTGTGGTGGTGACATTTGCAAATGCATGTGTGTGTGTTGGGGAACAATAAGGCTGGTGCCACTGTCAAGTCGTTGACCCTTAACCGGAACTTAAAGAACAGTGTCCTTGAGACAGATTACATCATCTTCTCACCAATTACTGATGGATTGTGAACTAGTGTAAAATATGTTCACCGCATCCATTACCCCCTAAAAGAACTAACCTGCCTTTGAGGTCCAGCACCTTTCTTCAGCTACTGTTGTCGGTGATGCTATACATTTCTGTTTGCAATCACTATATAGTCCATAGACATTTTGAGGTATCAAATTAGGAAGATCACAAAGTTTGCCGACAATTGGTTTTCATACTGAACCCAAGTACCACCGATATCTGCCTGTTAGAAATCCATGAGATCTGGATTCCTAATGGGTCTACTAGCGTTAATGGCTTCAAGGAGCATGCTGTCCTCTGGATTCCTAATGGGTCTACTAGTGTTAATGGCTTCAAGGAGCATGCTGTCCTCTGGATTCCTAATGGGTCTACTAGCGTTAATGGCTTCAAGGAGCATGCTGTCCTCCAAGGGGTTGCTGCCTGCAGGCTCCGCCTCTGCTGGTCTCTTCATTCGGAATTTTTTAAAACCTTATTTTAGACCAAATAGAGCTTCACATTTCAACCTTGAAACTGTCTATTCCAATATTAACATCTAGGATATTAGGAGCTCAACAAACTATGGGCCTGATTCTAACTTTGGAGGACGGTGTTAAACCGTCCCAAAAGTGGCGGATATACCACCTACCGTATTACGAGTTCCATAGGATATAATGGACTCGTAATACGGTAGGTGGTATATCCGCCACTTTTGGGACGGTTTAACACCGTCCTCCAAAGTTGGAATCAGGCCCTATATTTAGAGATTTCTGTAGCTGGAGATATAGGACAGGGTTGTTTTCCTTAAGTTTCATTTTTCCCGAGAATACTTAAAACTGGGAAGTGGAATGAAAAGGAAACATTAGGAGGAGTAGCTAAAACTCGCAGAACAGGGCTTGTTGTGACTGTTAAAACGCCTTCTTCTGTCCTGCCACACGTTGCTGTGAGGTGTCCATTAGAAGGTAACAAAAACAAGCATTAGCAAAGCCAGTAGGTACTGCTTGCATTTTGAGTCCTGACTAAAATATTTTAAAAACTCGGCTGCAGTTGAAAAAAAAATGTCTGCATGCAGTGCATGTATGTGATGAACAATGTAATCTGATTATTCACTGTCCCTCTGGGATGTAGAATAGTCCCAAATTCATCACAAAGCAGTCACTTCATAGAAGGAGGAAAATTACACCAACCAGCTAAAAAACCATGAGGTGAGAGAGAGACTTCTCTGGTCTTGGAAAAGCCAAATTACACTTTATGTCCATTTTAAAGAATTGATTAGAAAGCTGTGCTGTGCTGTCAGGCCAGAGCTAAATAGCCCATGCACTGAGCGCAATAGGGCTACTACTCTGGAACATTTGTTTTATATGTCTGGCATTAGCCAAGACTTTTGGATTTTACTAAAAGAACAAGCAGCATGTACTTACTTACATGATCTTTCAGCCACCTCTTTTCAGCCAGTGTGTTGTCTCATACACATTCATGTGTCGCCCACTACAGCACGCGGCATGTGACAGTGGGCGAGTCCACAGGCAGCTAATTTCACTCTTCCCTGTCACCAGAAGCACAGTGACTCAGGAAGCAGTCCCCTTATCTGCCAGGGACTACTATGATAAGGTGTGCTTTTTGACACTAAAAACATATTTTGCTTTTTGTCAGTTTTTTTTCCCTTTTTGTTTTACTGAGGGCCTGACACCGTCCCTAAGAATAACGTTTTGCAAAAAATAATAACAAAACAAAAAAGCGTTGACAAAGCCAAACGGCTGGCTGCCAACTCCAGGCCTAGTTGCGTGGCCTATCCTTGTTTTAATAGCTACAAAGCTCCCAGTAGTTATCAGTAGGACATTTTTGTTTATGAACAGAATATTTATATAGTGTAAAAATGCTGCACAACTATTCCTAACTGCTTCGTTACACGGCCTGTGTTTCTTTAGCATGAGACTGTGACAGACGTGATGCTCATCCTTTCATTCTGACTGTATGCAGAGGGAAAGAGAAATCGGACTAATTTTTCTTTTTTTTTTTTACGGTGTGAGCATGTTGTAACATACAAGACGCTTTCTAATTCTGTGGAAATATATGGGGGTTATATGATATCAAGCTTTCAGCGAGCTGTTGTCTCGGTTTTTTAGTTGTTTTTACTGCATTACAAAACGATGCTGCGAATGCTATCACACTCAGACGGAAGCATCAGGTATCTTACTGGGATTCTGCCTCTTTGTCAGAGATCTCTCACTTCCAGGAACTCGCTTCCACTGGCTCAGCTTCTGGACATGTTCGCGGCTTGAGGACAAGTCATATCTTTAGCGCGTGCAGCGGTGCAGGTTGCCAGATATAAACTGCACTTTACCATGCGTCATTGAGCGCTAGGATATCCTTTTAATGGTTTGACTTAACAACGCATTATCCAGTCATTATCCTACATGGATGTTTAGGTCTGGCTTGGTAGTGCAACTGTCACTAGACCTTTTAACCCACACCAATATTATTCTACAGTCGTTTGCTTCCACACATCTATTCCTGTGCTATTTACTTGTAATGCTTTACATTATCAGACAAAATTCCTTTAAAGTCAGACCTATTGGCATTGCCAGTGCTATTTTTTTGGTTTGCAATCACTGTGTCTGAGGATAGAGGAACTTTATAGATTTTTTTAAACCACTTGCAGCTCATCTGAAAGTAAGCATTCAAATGCTGATGGAAAATTAAAATGTGAGACTTATTTTGAATGCTAAGGTGATAAAAATGTTGGACACATCTCTTTAGCTAGTGAAAGTATGTAATTGCTAGAAAGATCATCAGTACCTTACATTTGTCCTTAAATCACTGTTTGAACTGGGTTTACGTGACAGAAAAGCAAATATTTCAAGTGGTTACTTAGTAACGTGCCATCCCATATGGAACCCAAATCATAAGATATAGAAGACCTGCGGGCTCGACCTAACAGATATAAAAGTTTAGTAATACCTGTTGCCATCCTATAGCACATGCTCTGGGTCCCATGGCGATGCCCCAAGGCAAAGTTTACTAAAATTTTAAGGGAAGATGAATTTTTCGTCTGTTTATAAAGTGCCTTCCTCCGAATTATTGATTTGACACAAAGCTAATTAGAAGTGAAAACACCATTTTGTGTAGCAAAACAACATTAATTATTTTGAAAACCTCAAATTAGACAGCGCCATTCTGCAGTCCACCTAGATTTTTTCTTTTTGTGCTGGAAATAACCCAGCACTTAACTCGCCAATATTTTTTTATCTCACTGGTATGAACAGCTCAAATTATAGGGTTGTGTTGAAAGAAGTCTCTTGACTGACTGAAGTACACAAATATTTAGCTTTTTACTGAGATCAAGCTTCTCGCCTGAGAACATTTAATGGCAACCCCCTGTGTGCCGGAAGCATCATCGATAACATCACCAGTGTGGCCACATGTAACAGATCCAGCAGTGCCAAAAAGGATAAAATAGCATTGGTTTTGCTGGGGCATCATTTATGCCCATCAGTAACATTCTCTGGGGGGAAAACAAGCTTGAAGTAATTCTACACAGACTGGCACCTGCCAAATGTGAATGCACAAGATAGGGAACATACTTGTAAAGTAAACATTTAAATCGTGAATGGTTGTTTTTACATATGTAGATGTCTTCATCCTTTTTTGTGACTCAGCAGTGCTCCATTATGGTTTCCGTGGCACACTTTCGACCATGTAATGATAGGGCCTATCCAATTAATGCCATATTCACACAATAATAAACTAACTTGTGCTGGTAATGGTTACTTTTTGATGTTAGAAGCCAGAATTTCTCCTCCTCTTTAATGAGTGCATTTTTTTCTAGATATGAGTCTGCTCTGGGAAAATTATTTATATAAGGTTGAGCAATCCATAAAAGTATTAATTCCAAAGATACTTACTGTAGTATTGTAAAGGCACCTTTGCAGCCACCCTTGTAACACCGAGGTCATTGTCAAGGTTGGATTACAAAAAATGATTTTACAGTCTGAAACTGTAGTTTTAGACTTTCGTTCTTGACTTTGGGGGTCCAGTAGAATATCAGCCAAGTGAGTATATAGGGATTAGTATAGGCTTACTCTGTGCCCCCAGTGCAAGGTAAGAGTTCACTGTATTTATATAGCCCTTACTGCACCTGACGAGGAATCAAAACTCTTTTCAGTCAGTAGCACAGTACTGTGGACCTCAAAAGGATGAGCAATGGATTAGTACAGGGAAATACAAGTTAATTTGATTGGTGGACATATGAATCTGTTAGTTGGCTTAATTAGAATAATGGAAGGCTATACAAGGGTAAAATCTAGAAAGTGTTAATTGGGAGATCATAGTAGTAAGCTGAGGTTTAGGATGAATAAAGGGAGAGATGGAGGATGGAAGAGTCTGTAGAAAGGGATTAGGGAGATCATAGTAGTAAAATGAGGTTTGCGATGAGTCTAAGGAGAGATAAATGAGGGAGAATTTAGTAGGGTTGGGGTGAGCCAGGAGGAATAGAAGAGAGGAAGGTTTATATTGAAGATCATAACAGTAGAATGAGGTTTGGGATGAGTCAGAGTGTGAAGATAGAGGATAGGCTGAGAGACGTCTAGGTTGAGACAGAGTTGTGCATTGGAGAGAGTCATTTTTTCTCTTCTAAAGTAATTAATCAATAAATAAATGTAGGAAGCTGGCCCTTTATGTGGTAGATCAATACCATGTAAAAGGTCCAGAGGTTCCACAGTGAGTGGACAGGGCTTCCTATGCAATTCTAAAGTGGTCTCCTTAGGGGTATTGTGGTTGAGCAGCCTTAGCCTTAACACAGAGGACTGCAAGACATCTACAAATACACACAATAGTCAATCAATGGGACACAGGACTTAAAAAGGAGATCCACACCAATTTGTAAAAATAGCAAGTATCTTTATATATGTTTAAACATCAGAGAGAAATCATTTAGGTAAGTATGTTTTTAATTAGGAATTCTTTTCACTTGAAAAATTGGACACAGTGCAATTTCTGAGTTCTGCAATGTTATCCTGTGGGAAGAAAAACAAGTTCTGCAACCAGGTAGAGTACAATGACTTACAAGACCAATCTCCAGGAGTTAAGGTGAGTGGTGGGCAAGGTCCAAGGCAGCACCAGCAGTACACCACCAGCGGCACAGGGGCGGCCGGGTGCAGGGTGCAAAACAGCATCAGGTGCCCAATGTGTTTCAATAGAGATTGGTCACTGCGGAAAGAGGCTGCAGGCTGTGGCCAGGAGGTCAGTTGGGGTTAACCAACAACAGAGTTCAGGCCTCACAATGCACCTGGGTCATCATCTCCATGGCTCAGGGGAAATGGGTACAGAGGTGTCTTCAGGTGTCAAGTTTTTCTAACCACAGTGGTCACGGTGAGAGCGGCTGCGTGCAGGGGCTGCAGGCGTTGTTGGGAAATCCAGAAGGGTTGAAACCATGATGGACTCAGACTCTGAGGGCTGGGGAATTTTTATGGCACCGGTGGTCTATTTCAACATGGGTCGGAGACAGCTGTTGGAGGCTGGCTCTCTATATAGTGGTCAAAAACAGTGCATACTATGCAGAGAGTCCGGGCAACCACACCTTGGTTTACAGAGGTAAAAGCTAGACCACCTAATGCTTTAATTTGTATGGTAGCTTGGTCGAGCATTTAGGCTAATCTTGGAGATGTGCTAAGCATTTGTCATATTCACAGTATCAATAAATGTAGACACACTTGAAAGAATAACTCGAGACCAATTTACAAAAAATACCTCAGATGTTTTAAGAATTTTAAGGCCAAGATCATCAAAATCGGGTAAGTACTTTTTAAGTTATGTATTTCCAAAGTTTAGCACAAATATTCTTTTGTGCATAATTACGCACCATTTGAATTAATGGGAGTAATTTTAAAAATGCATATAAAATCAGGCAATGCGTTTACCAATGTCTCCTTCAGTTTTTAGGTAGAGTTTATCTAGGAGTCCTGTGAGCCAGGCTGAGAAGTTTGGGCGATTCCCGGTTCGAGCAGGAGCAGCTGCTGAAGATCTTGGAGTTGGTGCAGGAGAGATGAGGGAGACCACTTGAATAAGCACTGCACAGGTGTACTTCAAGGTGAGTTTGGTGGGTCCCCTTTGAGTGTAGAGGTCACAAGAGGTGGGGGACCCTTAGAGCACAGCTGGTTCTCCGATGCACGGGCCAAGATGGCCGGGCGCAGAGCAGAGGGGTCAGCCAAGAGCTGTGCGCAAAGGTACCCTTGGAAGCAGGAGGCAGATCACTTGGTGGGTGAATTGCAGGTCAGCAGGGCCACTCGGGGGTGGTTTATGTTTACTGAAGTCCATTGACTGGTGCTTACTTACAGTCCACGGAGAGTCCAGAGTGGACTTTCCTTCCTGGTGTCTGACGTTGGGGGTCCAGTACCCCGGGCTTATTGCACGGTTCAGCCACTGGCACACTTGCAGGGTTTGTCCTCTGGGTTCACCGGGTGGATTTTGGTCTGGCTGCTGTGTCTGGTTCCTTGGTCAGTGGCCGGCTAGTGAACTGGACTTCACTGGTTTCTGCTTCTTGTTTGCAGGGAGTGATGCCTTCTCTCTGGAGGGAGATCTTTGGCGACTTGCAGAAGGGTGGAGGTCCTCTAGGGTTTTGTAGAGTCCGGAGTCTGTCCGGTGTCCAGTCAACCCCTCAGAGGTGATTGTTGAGTTCTGGGTGCCACAGGCAGAGTTTGGCACCTTTGTCTTGGTACAGCAGGACTTCAGTTCTCGAGCCTTGGGTCTTCTTTGTTGCCGGACGTCTTGTGTCCATTGAATCTGATCTGCAGGTCTAGGGATGCCCACTAAATGCTGCATTTATTGGGTGTTTAGGGGAGTTCCTTGTAGAGACCAGTGGGTTATCTTCCTTAGGGTGGCTACACCCACTATGTGACCACTTCCTGTGGGCAGAAGTCACTTCCCTGTCCCTGATTCACTATTTTCCTACCATGCAAGACGGAGGAAAATGAAATGGAGGGGTCACTTGCATGCAACACCTTAGGGGTGAGGCAGGCAGTGGGTGGCAACTCCTCCTGACCTTTGTGCATTTTCTTGTCATTGCTCCTGCCAAAAGTGGGTGTTTACAACAGGGGTGGTCATCTTCTGCTAGCAGCAGGGTTGGGGTGTTGAGTTTCAAAGGCGGCAGCCCTTTGACGCTCGCAGGCAGGGCTGTGCACATTCCTGGGGAAGGAGGCATAACACCTCTGCCCAGGAAGGGCGTTGTTTTCTGGACCCAGAGAGCAAGGGCTCTCACTCCAGGGTTCCAGAATCTTGTCTTTGTGGTGGCAGGCTGGTTGTGACCGGCAAGCAACCTCCCAGAGTTGGTTAGCTTTTGTAGGGGCCATGATACAGGGTTCCCACATAATTTCTAACAGATTTAACACTTGGCAAACTACAAGCTTCCCCATTGTGTAGCATTCCAGCTAACTGATAATGCACTTCAACATAGAAGGTGCTGTACAAATACTACAATACAATAGAAAACAAATGAGCAAAAAAAACCTTCCCTGTTCTCTTGGTAAGGAAAAGTCTAGTTGGATAACTTGTCTTGATTTACACCGGCTTCTGATCTGTCCCCTTAAGGTGTATCATCTGCATTCAGACAATATTAGCATCAAGGTCCCTGAGATATTTAAAGGATTTTCACCTCTTTTTAGTTTGAAGTGTACCAGAGAATGCTGCTGTGTGCTTGCTAAAGACTTCTTGGGGACATTCTGAAAGCTGAACTAAGAATGTATTTCGCTCATAGCTTACTATTGGCTTTCTGGTTTGGAACTCACATTTGCTTGCTTTCAATTTGCTGGCTTAGTTTTTTTAGGCTGTCCCGCATGTCTTTGTCTCTCCTGTGGTGCATAGCCTGTTCACTGTATTTTTCCAACAGTGTTCACATTTTTAGAAACAGGCCTTTAACGTGTTGTACTTATCTTGTCACATGTGCTGTGCATTCAAAGACAGAAGTCAAATGTCGGGCTCTGTCTTCGGAGGGAGCATGTTGTTTACTTTTTCCTGTGACTTCAAAGTGGGAGGATTTATCTGGCAATCTGGAGGTATGAAAGGAAATCTTTTTGTTCGATGGCATCTGTCGCTGTAGATACACATGTTCTGCATTAGCTCGCCATCTGGTGTTGGGTCGGAGTGTTACAAGTTGTTTTTCTTCGAAGAAGTGTTTTCGAGTCACGGGACCGAGTGACTCCTCCTTCTGTGCTCATTGCGCATGGGCGTCGACTCCATCTTCGATTGTTTTCTTTCCGCCATCGGGTTCGGACGTGTTCCTGTCGCTCCGAGTTTCGGAACGGAAAGATAGCTGAAAACGGAAGATTTTCGACGGTATCGTTGCGATCCGGTTCGAGATAAACACATACGACGACGCATTGAACATCGAAGCGCTTCGGTGCCCTTCGGGGTAGATTTCGGCACACCGTCGGGGCCTAGTCGGCCCGACCGCGTGGAGAACAACGCCGATGGAACGGACCCCGTTTCGATTCTGCCCTGAATGCCACAACAAATATCCTTATACGGACCAACACTCGGTCTGTAACCTGTGCCTGTCACCCGAGCACAGCGAAGAATCCTGTGAGGCCTGTCGGGCGTTCCGGTCCCGAAAAACTCTGCGCGACCGTCGAGCGAGAAGACTGCAGATGGCGTCCACGCCAAAGGAGCATCGACAGTTCGAGACAGAAGAGGAACAGGAGGAAGCCTTTTCCATCCAGGATTCAGACTCCGACGAACTCGACAATACAAAAACTGTGAGTAAGACGTCGAGATCAGAACTTAAAAAAGGCAAAAAGGCCCAGGGGACGCCACTGCCAACCGGCCATGGCTCAACCCAAATTCCCGGTGACCAACAATCGGCACCGAAAAAGGCCCATTCAGTGTCGAGATCGTCCGACTCTGGTCGAGACACCGGCACGCAGCCTCCTCGGGACCGAGAGAGTGCTAAAGAGAAGCATCGACACCGAGAGTTCGGTGTCGACACGGATCAACGCCGAGACAGTGGCGCCGAAGACCATAGACGCCAAGATTTTTCGGCACAAAAAAAGAGGAAGGTTACCTCGGAGCCGAAAACACAAACAACAGGGTTTTCGGAGCCGAAAAAAGCACCAACAGACCCAGTCTCAGGCTCATATACTGAAGAACATTCTATGTCTTCACAAATGAAAAAACACAGATTCGAACAGGAACTGCAATCCACTGAAGTGGATCACACGCAAAAGCGTATCTTTATTCAGCAGGGGACAGGGAAGATCAGTACCCTTCCACCTGTCAAAAGAAAGAGAACACTTCAGTTTATAGCACTAGAGGCTCCTCAGCAACAAACAGCAAAGAAGGTAACACCTCCTCCCTCGCCTCCACCTGTAACTCCGGCTTCGCCAACTTACACCCCGTCACATTCGCCAGCTCACACCGCCATGAGCCACGATGACCAAGATCAAGACGCGTGGGACTTGTACGATGCACCAGTGTCTGATAACAGCCCAGACACATACCCAACTAGGCCATCACCACCTGAGGACAGCACAGCCTATTCACAAGTGGTGGCTAGAGCAGCACAGTTCCATAATGTGGAACTACACTCTGAACAAGTAGAGGATGACTTTTTATTTAACACCCTCTCCTCCACCCACAGCTCCTACCAAAGCCTGCCTATGCTCCCAGGCATGCTACGCCATGCAAAGGAGATCTTCAAGGAGCCAGTTAAAAGTAGGGCAGTTACGCCTAGAGTGGACAAAAAGTATAAGGCGCCTCCTACGGACCCTGTATTCATCACCTCTCAGCTGCCACCAGATTCTGTGGTGGTAGGGGCTGCCAGAAAACGGGCAAATTCACACACTTCTGGGGATGCACCTCCCCCAGATAAAGAAAGCAGAAATTCCGATGCAGCCGGGAAGAGGGTCGCTGTCCAAGCAGCAAACCAGTGGCGCATCGCAAACTCACAAGCGCTGCTAGCGCGATACGACAGAGCCCACTGGGATGAGATGCAGCATCTCATTGAACATCTCCCAAAAGATCTACAAAAAAGAGCAAAACAGGTTGTTGAGGAAGGTCAAAACATTTCCAACAATCAAATACGCTCCTCTATGGATGCAGCAGACACAGCCGCAAGGACCATTAATACGTCGGTTACCATCCGTAGGCACGCATGGCTCAGAACGTCTGGATTCAAGCCAGAAATTCAGCAGGCAGTACTTAACATGCCAGTAAACGAAAAACTTCTGTTCGGTCTGGAGGTCGACACAGCCATAGAAAAGCTCAAAAAGGACACTGACACTGCCAAGGCCATGGGCGCACTCTACTCCCCGCAGAGCAGAGGATCTTATACCACCTTCCGCAAAACACCTTTTAGAGGAGGGTTTCGGGGTCAGGCCACACAAGCTAGTACCTCACAGTCCGCACCGTCCACCTACCAGGGACAGTACAGGGGAGGCTTTCGGGGCCAGTATAGAGGAGGGCAATTCCCTAGGAATAGAGGAAGATTTCAAAGCCCCAAAACCACTACCAACAAGCAGTGACTCACACGTCACTCACCCCCCCCACACAACACCAGTGGGGGGAAGGATAGGCCAATATTACGAAGCATGGGAGGAAATAACTACAGACACATGGGTCCTAGCAATTATCCAACATGGTTATTGCATAGAATTCCTGCAATTCCCTCCAGACATACCACCAAAATCACAAAATTTATCAAAACACCATTCACAGCTTCTAGAGATAGAAGTTCAAGCACTACTGCAAAAAAATGCAATAGAATTAGTACCAAGCACACAAATAAACACAGGAGTTTATTCACTGTACTTCTTGATACCAAAAAAGGACAAAACACTGAGACCAATTCTAGACCTCAGAGTAGTAAACACATTCATCAAATCAGACCACTTTCACATGGTCACACTACAAGAAGTGTTACCATTGCTCAAAAAACACAACTACATGACAACCCTAGACCTCAAAGACGCATATTTCCATATACCAATACATCAATCACACAGAAAATATCTAAGGTTTGTATTCGAAGGAATACATTACCAATTCAAAGTATTGCCTTTTGGTTTAACAACCGCTCCAAGAGTATTCACAAAATGCCTAGCAGTAGTCGCTGCACACATCAGAAGGCAGCAAATACATGTATTCCCGAATCTAGACGACTGGCTAATCAAAACCAGTTCGCTCACACAATGCTCAAACCACACAAATCAAGTCATACAAACCCTCTACAAACTAGGGTTCACCGTCAACTTTGCAAAATCCAACATTCAGCCAAGCAAAGTACAGCAATATCTAGGAGCCATAATAGACACGACAAAAGGAGTAGCAACGCCAACTCCACAAAGAATTCACAATTTCAACAGAGTCATTCAACACATGTCTCCAAATCAGACAATACAAGTAAGAACAATACTACAGCTCCTAGGCATGATGTCCTCATGCATAGCCATTGTCCCAAACGCAAGACTGCACATGAGGCCCTTACAACAGTGCCTAGCCTCACAGTGGTCTCAAGCACAGGGTCACCTTCTAGATCTGGTGTTAATAGACCGCCAAACTTACCTCTCGCTTCTATGGTGGAACAGTATAAATTTAAACAAAGGGCGGCCTTTCCAAGACCCAGTGCCACAGTACGTAATAACAACAGATGCTTCCATGACAGGGTGGGGAGCACATCTCAATCAACACAACATAAGAGGACAATGGAACATACATCAAACAAAACTGCATATAAATCATCTAGAATTATTAGCAGTTTTTCAAGCACTAAAAGCTTTCCAACCAATCATAATCCACAAATACATCCTTGTCAAAACAGACAACATGACAACGATGTATTATCTAAACAAACAAGGAGGAACACATTCAACGCAGTTAAGCTTATTAGCTCAAAACATATGGAAGTGGGCAATCCACCATCAAATTCGTCTAATAGCACAGTTTATTCCAGGGATCCAGAATCAACTGGCAGACAATCTCTCTCGAGATCACCAGCAAGTCCACGAATGGGAAATCCACCCACAAATTCAAAACACCTACTTCACACTCTGGGGAACACCTCAAATAGACTTATTTGCAACAAAAGAGAACGCAAAATGCCAAAACTTCGCGTCCAGATACCCACACAAGCAATCCCAAGGCAATGCCCTATGGATGAACTGGTCAGGAATATTTGCTTACGCTTTTCCTCCTCTCCCTCTCCTTCCTTATCTAGTAAACAAATTGAGTCAAAACAAACTCAAACTCATTTTAATAGCACCAACGTGGGCAAGACAACCCTGGTACACAACACTGCTAGATCTCTCTGTAGTACCCCACATCAAACTGCCCAACAAACCAGATCTGTTAACGCAACACAACCAACAGATCAGACACCCAGATCCAGCATCGCTGAATCTAGCAATCTGGCTCCTGAAATCCTAGAATTCGGACACTTACAACTTAGCCAAGAGTGTATGGAAGTCATAAAGCAAGCCAGAAGGCCATCCACTAGACACTGCTACGCAAGTAAGTGGAAAAGATTTGTTTGTTACTGCCATCATAATCAGATACAACCACTACACGCAACTCCAAAACATATAGTAAATTACTTGCTCCATTTACAAAAAGCAAAGCTAGCCTTCTCTTCTATTAAAATACACCTTGCAGCAATATCTGCATACCTGCAGACTACCTATTCAACTTCCTTGTATAGGATACCAGTCATCAAAGCATTCATAGAAGGTCTTAAAAGAATTATACCACCAAGAACACCACCTGTTCCTTCATGGAACCTAAACGTGGTCCTAACAAGACTCATGGGCCCACCTTTCGAACCCATGCACTCTTGCGGAATACAATTCCTAACCTGGAAAGTTGCCTTTCTCATCGCCATTACATCTCTAAGAAGAGTAAGTGAAATTCAAGCGTTCACAACACAAGAACCTTTTATACAAATACATAAAAATAAGGTTGTCCTACGACCTAATCCAAAATTTTTACCAAAAGTTATTTCACCGTTCCATCTAAATCAAACGGTAGAACTACCAGTTTTTTTTCCCACAGCCAGATTCTGTGGCTGAAAGAGCACTACATACATTAGATGTCAAAAGAGCATTAATGTACTACATTGACAGAACAAAGAACATCAGAAAAACTAAACAGCTATTTATTGCATTCCAAAAACCTCATGCAGGTAACCCAATATCAAAACAAGGTATAGCCAGATGGATAGTTAAATGCATCCAAATCTGCTACCTTAAAGCAAAAAGACAACTGCCCATTACTCCCAGGGCACATTCAACAAGGAAAAAAGGTGCTTCAATGGCCTTTTTAGGAAACATCCCAATGCATGAAATATGTAAGGCAGCCACATGGTCTACGCCTCACACATTCACCAAACACTACTGTATAGATGTGCTATCCGCACAACAAGCTACAGTAGGTCAAGCTGTATTAAGAACTCTATTTCAGACAACTTCTACTCCTACAGGCTAAACCACCGCTTATGGGGAAATAACTGCTTACTAGTCTATGCAGAACATGTGTATCTACAGCGACAGATGCCATCGAACTGAAAATGTCACTTACCCAGTGTACATCTGTTCGTGGCATCAGTCGCTGAGATTCACATGTGCCCACCCACCTCCCCGGAAGCCTGTAGCAGTTCAGAAGTTACCTTCAATTTTGTACATTTGTATATATATTATTTAAACCTTTAATAGGTACATACTTACACATTTCATTGCGCGGGCACTATTACTATAGTACAACTCCTACCTCACCCTCTGCGGGGAAAACAATCGAAGATGGAGTCGACGCCCAGGCGCAATGAGCACAGAAGGAGGAGTCACTCGGTCCCGTGACTCGAAAACACTTCTTCGAAGAAAAACAACTTGTAACACTCCGACCCAACACCAGATGGCGAGCTAATGCAGAACATGTGAATCTCAGCGACTGATGCCACGAACAGATGTACACTGGGTAAGTGACATTTTCATTTCTTGCACACAGCAACATCGACATGTCTGTAAATGGGCTGTGGAAATATTTCTGATTATACCAGAACAGGAAAAACAAAAATGAGGCACATTTTCTGTAATTCTGAAGTGTACTGGAAACAAATATATTCATATGATCAAAACAGATCAATAACTGTGATGCCATTTGCACAGATTTATCATTTGTGTGCTGTATAGTTTTATCAGTAAAACTGTATGTCTGTTCAAATGTAACGGTCATTTCAGTTGAAAATGTGTTGTTGTCTGTGATGGCAGTGTTATGTTATGCTGATTTGTATAGCTCACTAATCACCCACAAGGGTATCCAGGTGCTTGGGCAAGGTCTGTAGGTGTGTGTGTGTTCCTAAGGTGCTTATATGAAGAGCCAGGCCTTCAGCTTCTTGTGGAACTCCATAAGTGAGGAGGAGGCTCTGATGTGTTGAGGGAGGTGATAATCAATGTCGGTGAACATGGCTGATAGATTGAAAACAATAAGTAGACACATGTCAAGTGGTGGTTGTTGGTGAGCTGGTGGGCATTGTGAGCCCCCTACACTGTTACTGGCTCCGTGCTGCATTGTTTCCTTTAGCCTAATTGGGTACACTAGAGTAGGCTGTTTGGTATACATTTCTTATAAAACTGGGTGATGTTGTTTTTTTTCAGTGATTTGCTAAAGAGCAGAAGGTGAATGACTAGATAGTGGTTAGTGTGGCCGTTGAGGTTCTGGCTGGTCTTTTTAAGAAGAAGCTTTGAAAGAGGGTGAGATTGGTGCTGTTGAGCATTGGTAGGGATACTTTGAAGACCGAGTGAATTGTAGATGATGGAACAATATCAGCTTTATATATTATTGTTTTTACAAAATGGAAGTCTTAATAGATCATCAGTGGTGAGATTTGAAGTGTCTTCATGTTGGAATGTTGTGTGCAGCATGCAAATATGTAGGTTGGTGTCTCTGTGCTTTCTATGAATTTCCTTATCTGATTAATTTTGGCTTTCAAGATTTCATTTCAAGATTTTACATTTTCTATGAAGTGTAAAATATGAATGTCTGGTGCAGGGCTGATGAAGTATTTTATGGTCTGTAGGATAGCTCTTCTCTTGAAGCCGGCAATGATGATAATGGTGTAATAGGAAACCCTAGCTCCATTGATGAGTTCCCCATACTGTTTGGAGAATCTTCAGGCCCTTCAGTAATTTCCTCAGCAGTCATCATCATAATTTATTTTTTTCCGTCCAGCTTACATGCTTTCTGCTTTGAGACAGAACCATTAGGATGAGAGGCATTTGTTTTGATGAGTTGGACTTTAGTAGTTCACAAGCGCCTACATTGGCTTGGAGCATAATGTTGATGCATGGAGGAGCCTGTGGATGGGTTTGAGATAGCAGCTAAAATTTGGAAGTCCCACTTGAGGTGAGTCTGGAAAAGGGCATGATTTCTAAGCAATTGGTAAACGCCTGGTGGCAGATCTCTAGGGTTAAAATCACTCACCAACAGCTCATTGAACCAACACGTCACCCAATAGGAAACCCACTTAGCAGTGCCCAGAATATATAATCAGAGAATGACTCAGACTCCAATTGGTCATGGAATCCTCAGAATTATGGGGTGAGGCACTAAAGCACACAGGCTGCCCTACAAAACCATAATGGCAGAGAGGAGACTATTCAAATGCAGCAATATAATACACTAACCACATCTTATCTAGTTCTGTTCTCCCCTTTCATCTGTTTCTTGCTCCATATAGGTAGACAAGCAGCAGAGGTGACCATGTTTGCATTGTTGCTTTCTAGACCTAGTCACTTTGTTTCTGGCATTACGAGTTTTATCAAATTGAAATGTCTAAATCCTGGTCTACTTCAGCAGGGGATAAGCAGATAAGTGTCTAATGGTTTTAAGTCGCATACTTGAACCGTTCACCATTATTATTGTCTACCCTTGAGATTTTTTTCAATAAAATATTTTTATTGTTTATACAAACTAGTTCTCGATACCAAATCATAAATTGCGGCACGTAACACAGCAGATTAATTAATACGCTCATTATACATGATTTCACAGAAAGCTTTCATAAAGTGTATCATTTCTATTGCAATAATATGATTCAGAGATCAGCAGCCTCCCTTTCTTCTCTTTTGGAAATACATGGTCCCCAGACCCTCACATGCTTACGGTCACATCCTCTATGTTTGTAGACCACCTTCTTTGCTCTGGCATAGTAGTCTATACTGTCAGGCCACTCCTGTATGATTGCCAATGCTGGGCAATATCTCTTTTTGCTATAGGAAATCCAGGTCCCACTAGGGTCGTCTGATTCCAAGAATCTGTCCAACCCTGCGTTATTCCAGAGCGAGCCATTCTGATGTCTAAAGCTACAAGAGTGTAAATGACTTCTTCAAAAGTTGTGTGGGTCTCTCTCCACTACTGCTGTATGATGGAACTCGCTCAGGTCGTGTGGTAAAGGTTTCCTTCTAGTACACTGCAGCCTCTGCATCCCAGACAGACTGCCGTGCCATTTTCCATAGTCTGCTAGGACTAACGTAATTTCAATAAACATCATTGAATTGAATTTAACATACATTGGAGGGGTAAGCTAGCACACAGGCTACCCTCCTGGCCGCCTACCATTAGTTATACTCAGACTCCCTTATTACCTGCCCCTCAAGCATCTTGTCCTTCCTGTAGAAGGTCGGGCCGTGTAGCAAGAGAGATCTCTGTAGTTTCGATATACACTGCTCGCCCAGCGGCTCCATGATTATTTTTACTTCAAGCGAATTGTAATTGGCTAAGGTTCGTGCAGTAAGTGTCTAGCGCACGGGGCAGCTGGAGGTACTTGAAAAATTGGAATCTTTGAAGTTGGAATGTTCTTTTAGTTAATCAGAAGAGAGGATGTGGTTATAATCCCACACATTCTCGAATCGTGAAATACTGATCAGGTCCCACCATTAGAGCTCCCTGACAGCTATGCCACCTGTTTTATCCAGGTTCCCACCCACAGGGTTTCTGAGCTGTACTTTTGCTTATACATTTAATGTGGGTAAGTGCTGTGCACCAACAAAGTAGGGGTAGCCAAGTGACTTGAGCGAATGTATGCAGGGTGGGGGGGATTTATGGTATAAATCTATAGAAACTCTGTCCATCGATAGATCCTATCAGTACCATCTGTGAAGCCCAATAATATAATCCGACGTCTGTGAGGTCAAGGCAGCCCGCTGTGTGAGCAGGTAGTGTGCATTTCGCAAAGGAGACTCTTTGCACCCTACCCATCCAAAGGAATCTGGACACCATTGTTTGTAGTTTTGAGAAGAATGCAGAGGGATCACAAATGGGTAGTTTTGGAAATACATAGATGAGGCAGAGGGCGCCATCATTTTTGTAAAGTGCCACGTTTCCCATAAGAGTTAGTTGCACTTGTGTCCAAGACTCTACGTCCCCTGGGGACATCTGAATAGATAGGAGATATGGTGCTGTGAATGCGCGGGTAGAAAAATACCCACTCTGCCTGCTGATATTGGGCCCCAGATGGGTGTTGGGGTGTGTTGCCAACCAGGTGTACATATGTGGACTACTCCTAAATGAAGGCAATCCCGAAGCTTTCAAATATATCCATGTTTTTTTTTGTGGTAAGCGTGGTAGTATCCTCTCTGGCTGTTGGAGGCCAGTGACACCATGTCCTCTGATCCTACCAGCCAAAGAGAGCCTCTCAGCTGAGCACACTCTCTGATCCACTCTGACAAAGGCTTTATTGCAAGAGTGAAGAGGAGGGGGATAGTGGGTATATGTCTTGTGCCCCACTGAACGGCAAAAGAGGGGGAGATTACTTCATTGATTCTCAAAAGGCTTCTGGGAGTATCATACAGGGTATTGAATGTTTTTTCATAGTCCAATAGCAATAATGCTGAGAGCCCTGAAGTCATCTACTTGTGTCAGTGCCACCTGGAGCCTATATATACAATGCCTTGCGTCCCTATTTGACATGAAATTGTTTTGGACCTTATGGACCAAGGTCCTCTCAACCACCACCAGCCTTGTGGCCAACAACTTGGAAAGTATCTTAACCTCAACAATGAGGAGTGAAATAGGATCATAGGAGGCGCATTCTTTTGGAGGTTTGTTTAGTTTTGATATGACTGAGATTGTGGCGCAGCAAATGTAATTTGGCAAGAAACCAGAATCCCCTATGGCATTAAAGACGTCGAGCAGATGAGGTGTCACAATCACAGCAAACTGTTTAAAGAACTCAGTGGAAAAGCTATTTAAGCCTAGGCCATCCCTAAAAGTAAGGCCATCACTGCTGCCTGGACCTCCACCAGTGTCGGGTGTGCATCTAGACTTTCGTACTCACAGTGGGAGATCCTGCACAACGGGGTTATTTGATCCAAAATCAGAGTGGGTCACTCTTGGTAGAGCTCCGTATAATACTCTGCAAATGCCTCAGCGATCGCCTGTGACCTAAAAACCAATTGATCTCCACTCCTGTGAATGAATAGGAAAATTCTGAAGCCTTCCTCCTTCTGCGCCAACCAGTACAGCAGTTTACCTGCTTTGTTTCCTTGTTTGTAAATCCTGTATCTGGACATAGTCCAAGTCAATTTAGCTAAGTCCATTAGTTTATAACGGAGGGTCTCACCGAGGTAGTCCACTAGTGCCCAGCGTTTATATGCCACATGCTCCAAGAGCCGTTTTGGGACAGTTAAAGGTAATTTTCTAATGGGTTATGATCCTATAGGCCTCCAGACAGGATCCATTATCCTGGGGTCCAGTCAAAACTGCCCAATGCTGCTAACAAATAGTTTATCCTGGAGTGTGAGTGTGAGAGACGAGGAATATTCTGTTGTTGTGATGCAAAGTGCACAATACATAGACTAGCCCATGGATGCCACCTATTTATTCAAGACCTGTGATTGCCGTGAGACAGTGAGCCTGTTGGTGTGTAAAGCAATTTTCATTAATGGAGTAAAGTTGCACCATTTACCAAGTTCTTCGGCCATGGTCTGGAGCAGTTTGGCTGATAGTACCTGTATTGTGCTGGCAACCATTGAGGTGATGTGATGTGGGGGCATAAACACTGCAAAAGGTGTATGGGTGTCCCTAAAACTCCTCCTAAACTTACAAGGCAGGCCATGTTGTCAGTGTGAACCTTGGTGGATGTAAAAGGAAAGGACCTATGTAATGTCACTGCCACGCCTGTGGAGCGCCTGTTGAAGCTCAAGTGGTATACTCCAGAGTAACCATATCTACCCAGGAAAGGACATTTAGTACCCAGGAGTTTCTAGTACTAAAGAATTTTGGTGGAATGCCGTCGAACATAGGCGATTGCTCCCCCCCTTTGAGGAGAAAATTTATGTTCCATGACATACCTCTAAACTGGTTGGGGCCTCTATTGCTTGGTTGTGATTGATGTGTCTGTGAATCGCTGAAGTGTATCTCTGCCTAGTGACATAATATATAAAATGAATTAGAAACCAGACCCTCTGTCGCTGTCCTGACCCACCCCATACTTTCACCCCAGGAGCATCTGTCTCCCAACTTGAACCATAACCCAGGCAAACACCAAAAAAAGGTAAATTAGCACACTTTCCAACATGGGGAGATGCCATTAGTCTTATTGAACAATGCCAAATAGACAGTCATGATTCCCTCTAGGGATGATCCTCCTTTGTCCCACTGACTTGGGAGGCCATGTGGCTTCCATCTTCTGTCTGTGAGGTCTGTCCCGTGGCTAACATCATGGTTTTCTGGGCCCAGGTGTCTGTTCCACTGCTCCCTGCTGAAACCTTGGATGTCTGGAGGGTACTGTCCTGGTACAAGTGTCTTATGTGGGCTTCGCTGTTGCTATTCTGACGCCACATGGTTGTTATTAGGAGTGAAGATGGTTCCTCCACATAAGCCCATACTTGGTCCAGGTGATTAAAAATTAGAGACTTACTGCTGTGAATGATTTTTAGCCTGGCTAGATAGAGGAGCATATATTTGATCTCTATAATGCAGAAGTTTTACTTCACATGATCAAAGCACTTCCTTTGTCTTTGCAGTAGCCGTGTGTAATCAGGAAAGTTGAAGATCTTATGGGAGTTGTTTTTAACCTTTCCATCTTCCTGTGCCGCTCGAAGGATGAGGTCCCTCTCGTGGTAGTTCAGTAGTCTGGCTATGATGAGCCTTGATGGGAGAGGGGGGCCCAGGTGAGGGTCTCTGAGTTAAGGCATGGTGGGCTTGTTTAGTCAGGGAGCATGTAGAAATGTGATGATCCAGCGAGAACGTTTTTAACCAAGTTAGCACTGATATTTCAGGTTGCGTCCCGTCGCACCCTGGAGCTGACCTCTGCGTCTTTGATGCAGGACTCAATTTCTTCAGTAATATTATACGTTCTTCTGCTTTGCGACATTGCCTGTGGTGTTTCATAGGTCTTGTCTGAGGAGGGTCAAGTCTGCACCCACCTCTCCAGTTTTTGTTTTGAGAGCTAGACATGATGATTGAAAGGCTTGTAAGATTGTATCCGTGTTTCAACTGGCGCCCTTGGCTCCTGTCTCCCTGTACTGTGCTAGTGGGTTTTGAGCATGTTGATTCCTCTCCCCACCCTAGTATCATTTTGGTATATTTATTGAGTTTCCCGTGTGGGGAAATCTTTGCATTGACCACGGTTAAGGCAGTATTATGTTGCTGGATATTTCAGGGTAATTGCGAACGAAATCTGAGGTTGACCACGATCCAGACACTCCAGAACAAGAGCTGCAGAAAGAGTGAGCAGGATGCTGGGGTAGGGGGTAAAGGGTGTGGGGCAGCCAGGCTAACTTTACCACCTGAAGAGTCACCAATCTGTCGTGTCTCAAGCGCCTTCCAAGTGAATGACTTGGAGAGTCCGGTCTCGTGTGACTCCAGCCTCTTGAGCCTCACCGCAGATGTCTCACCCTGCATTCTAAAGACAGTTCGTAGAGTACATCTTTCCAATGGGGTCACCACTTCCCAAGTCAATATCGTCCATCTGTCATGTCACCATAGGGGAAGCCAGTGCCTCACTCTCCTGCCACAGCTAGAGGGCAGGGGTACATGTCAGCCACCCAGTGCAATTTTTCATAGACTTTCTGCCTTATTATTTACTCAGCACGGGGGTGACGCAGGGGGGACAGAGGAAAACCGCAACCTCCCTTTCCTCCTATCCAATGTCCGGCAATCCAATTTTATGTTGCAGGCCCTAGGGTCTTGTTTATGCAGCCCTCAAATTTAAGTGTCTGCTGTTTTGGGTCCTTATTTGTGGGGCAATTTGGGCCACCTAGTACCCTGTGGAGATCTGTATCCATGGGTCTCCAGTTGCCTTTTGCCTTCGGTGTCCTGCCACAAGGTCCATCACTGATGCTGCCATAAAGACTGGGGAGAATGCGTGGGACGCGTGGCAGACCCTCCTCGATCAGACACCCTACTCCAGTGACCTGGACAGGCTACATCTCTCTGCCATCTCAAATTTCTTTCTCTCCCTGACTGCGCCAAAGGGCCTCAGCACTTGTCCTCTTCTGGGCACCAAGATTCGTCGAGCCCCACAAACGTTGGGCCGACCCCACACTGCTTGATGGAACTATCTCAACCTCCTCCTTCAGGCCGGTTGGACGACTCCGCTTTGAGCACAGGCCCGGCATGTTGTCTAATCTCAGTTCACCCCAGTCAAGGTGTTCCTGCGTGCAGTCCCCGTTAGTATGTTAGTGGCCCAGGGGTGGGTGGTGTTTTGTTGGATGGTTGCTGCAACGGCAGGCTAAGTGAAGGATGTTTCTGTTGGACCAGAGCACTGCAGCTATACGACAACCAGCTTGTGCTGCTGACCATACCCCTCCACGTTTGAGCTATAAAGTGGATGCTTGAACTAGGCTTCCCTCCATCATGACCAGTTACTGTTAGTGTGAACCCTCACCCTATTAAATAATTGATAATTTCCAGTGTCCAGGCAGTATGAAACGGCTATGCTGTTTGAGTAAGAAGAAATTATTAAACAACTCTGCTATCCTTGTGAGGATTAGGTAGACATTACTCTGAAAGTTAAATGTCTAGGTGTTTGGAGGTAAAATTGAAGTCAGGAGTGGCACTTATTCATTGACGGCATACTTCAGCAGCCCTTAATCCCCCATGGGGAACAGGGTCAAGACTGATTTGCATATGGCTGGGTCTGAGCTGGAATGGCATGGCAGGCAAAAAAACTGATGGATTAAACCCAGATCTGTGACTGGGGGTGAATGTTTGATTTGTTCTGCATTCTGTCCATCTTCTGTTGTTCTTGCCTTAATCTGACTGAGGGCACTAAGCTTGATGAAAGTTTCTGAAGTATCCTGAAATGACTCTGGAACCATGAAGTGCAATGAAAGAATTCACACTTGTTAGGACTCTGACCGAAAAAAATAAAAAAAATTACAATTAACTTTTTAGTTTGGTTAACGCCCTTCGACTGAAGCAGAATCAATATGTCAAGCCTACTACTTTTATCATATCTTTTTATAACAACCATTTAGGTCTATTATCTTTAACATGGGCTTTTGGCCATATCCAACTCAGACCTACTGTATTGGATATAATCTTTCCCATAAGACAATCAGTAGATATGCATACCATAATAAAATTACGAGTAGGGACAAAACAACAATTGTGAAATAATGTAAAATTCCTTCTAACAGAATTATATAGGGGTACTCGCAGTGCACGTCTTCAATTCTGATGGGTTTGTTAGGTGAGCCTCCAAAACAAAAACCCTTGCCTACTTTGGTAATCTGTGAGCGTACATGTAACAAAATACCTACCTACAGGCTTGTAGCACAATGTTATAAATATCCGTCCTTAAAAGCTCATTGCCTTGAACACATGTTTTTCACAATAAGTAAGTCAGGACTATTGGCTTTTTCAAAATGCATCTTAACAAACAGGCCACGCCTATGGAATTGGGCTTCCCCAAGTGAACCAATAAGACCTATAACTTTTACCACTGAAATAGCATCATAACAAATACAGACCTCTTCAAGTGCACAGACATTGGCAACCATCATGCATACAGTCATAAAAGTACAAGTATGTAGAAAAATGCAATTTCTAAAACAATATAAACCCCTCTCAATATGGCCTACAAGAATGATCTCAGTGAAAACCTTCAGGGTTTGTCTGAGCAGGTGGGCAACATCAAATCTCTTGTCTACTATGGTAGTCTATGAAATTACATGTAACAAAACATCTTTCTATAATCTGTAACTTCAACAAATGCTTCTGCCAAACAATAAGAAATGGCTTGTGCCTTTGTCATAATTTTTCAGAGTAAACAGTTCAGATCCAAGGCATTGAACATACCTTTTGTCAGTGCAAACATCAGGGCTGCAGCTTGTCACTTCAACCAACTCAGGCCTACTGTTTTGAGTGTGATCTTTCTCACAAAGCAGCCGTCAGACACAGTCATAAAATAAAAAGATATACAAACATTACACCTGGCTAACCAAAATAATCTCTTTCATAAGAGGGCTTAAGAAGTATTCTCGAAGAGCAAATCTAATACAACCATGGTTTGTTTGAATAGTAACCAATGCCACAACTCTTCACTACAATAGTAGGCTTTGTATCCCTACAGCTTTTAACCTTAACCACATTTGGCCAATTAAAATACTATCTTTCTTAAGAAGGCCTAACAAAGATTATCATAGAGCAAATCCCTGATAACCACGGTTTTGTCATGAGATGTGCAACTCCAAAACCCATGGCTAGTACAGTAATCTGTGAGATGCCTTGTTAAAAAAATCTCTTTTCAGGCTTTATACAGCCTTAAATGGATTGATATTAACATACTTTTTACAATAAATGTTAGGTCTACTGCCTTTATTTGTTTATTTCTTAGTAAACAGATCGGGGCTAGAGCCTTGAACATTGGATTGTCCCCGTAACCAACGCAGTCCTGCTATATTAAGAATAAGATTTGCCTAAAGCTAAAAAGTATGGTACAAGGAAACATTTCAGTGAAAGCACTCAACTTGGCCTAATCAAATCCTGTATTCATGGAAACCAACAAAGGAGTGGAACCTAAGTCTCTCGTTCAGTAATTCTATGAAATCTTTTTATTTGTTGATGACATAAAGCCTAACAGCTGCGCTGGCAAGTCAGGTCTAGGAAGGGAAATTGGTTCTTATATAAAATGTTTTTTGTGTTTGATTATAACATAAACATGCAAATGTTATTAACTATTTTGTATTGACGTTTATATTGACCACAGCTAATGTATGCCTGCATTTTAAAATGGTTAATGCTCTTTGGCATCTTGCTTGCTGACTCGTGAACATTTTATTTGTAGGTGAAGCTGGAGTCTTAATTATCAAATGCAATGTTCTTTTGCTTTCTTTCCCATGTCAAATGTGTTCTTTTTACTGTCCTTGTATCTCAACTTGTTACAGATAATTTAAGTTTGAAGAACGCAGAGGAAAGTTGTATTGTGGAAGATTCTGTGTAGCTAAGAAGGATACAGTTCTATCCTCTGACTTTTGCCTGATTGGATCGTTTCATGGGAAGTGTGTAGGTGTAGCAAATGTTTGAATTGTGTGATTTGAGTTAGTGCAGAATAGATCACGAGGTAGTCTTTTTTGGTGCAGTTTAGAGCACAATAGGAGATTTAGAGTACTCTTTTTGTGGGAGAATTATCTTTCTCAATCCTTACCTTCTACGGTTTTAATTGATTTGAACCCTTTATTGAATGATGCATTCGAATATTGATTATTGATTGATACTAGTTGATTTTGCCTTCTGTAAACTTTTATTAAACATTTATGGTTTGAAAACGCGATGATTCTGAAGTGCTTAAGGTACTTCTTGTTATTTGAAGATATTGATTTGTTGAACACCCTCATTTGTGAACTATGAATCACCCGATACTGTTTTATGGGCCCCAAAGTTTGAGCAAGTGAAGAACTAACCAGGGTAACTAGAATGCATAAATAGAGAAGTATGAATGTTCATCTTTATTATTCTGGGTTTTAGGTTATTCATCAGAAGAGCTTGGGTAAAAATCAGATTTATTTCCTTCATATGATAGTAGCTTAGTCATTGGAAGGGTATGAATATTTGCATTACCTTTATCAAAATATTACTTTCTTCCACCTTTGTATATGGGTACTTAGATTAAATAGTGTGTGTTGTGAGAAAAACAACTAGTATAATAGAATTTGCTTTGTTAGTTTTTAGGGTCTCCCCCCATGATGTTTGTATAAGGTATGGAGGAATTAGTTTTTTAGTGACCGGTAGTATTGCGGGACAGTCTAACCTACAATTTGCATTGACAACCTGGCTCACATGCGTAGCTAGTTCATCAGAGTGAATGGGTGTCCACATTTAAACAATTCTTTATGGGCATCCCCTTGGCTACTTTCTACTGTCTCAGTTTCTAAAGCCATAAGTTGCAAAAACCTGGCATAAATGATTGTCATAGCGGCTTCCCCATTTTCCAAGGATGTTATTTTTTTTGTTCAGGGAAATGACAATCCGTGTGCATGACTCACTGACATCAATTCCCTGAAAACGAAAGTGAAATGAGCCGATTGGCTCATGTCTCTTTCACTGCATTGGTGCTCATGGGGCTAACTCAGCCCACAGAGCACCGATGGAGAGGAGAGTGGTATAGTTGGAAAGGAGAGAATCCCCCCCCCCCCCCCTTTCCAATAGTATCTTTCCCAAGTGGATCCCTGCTTGGGGACCGCCCAAGGAGGGCTATCCCCAAGCAGGGATCCACTCCACTAGACACCAGGGAGGGGGAGCGGCCCCTTGGGCAAGGGCTTTTGCTCACCCTGTGATATTTTGGTGAAATTCAATGACTCACCCCCCCCCCCCCCCAAATCCCTCCTTGTTGGCCGATGGGGAAAATAGCCCCCGATCTTCCCCCACGCCCCTGGGGGAGGAATATAGGGGCAGAAAACCCACTAGGACACCAAGGAATATTTTATTTGGCCACAGTGGGGAGGGGGTTTTTAAAAAACGTTTAGGGGTGGAGGCTGCCCAGAATAAGCATGGCTACCTCCCCTTCCCCCTGAAGAATTGGCACAGTCTTTCTGGTCCCTCCCCTGCTGACTAAAGCATCTCATCTCAATGGCAAGCAAAAGGAGATTTGACTCTTGTGGGTGTTCATTTTACATATGGGCCAACAGAGCTTGACTAACTGCCTATACCGTCCCCCTAGCAACAGTGAATGGCTGCAATTTTTGGGCTTGGGTACGCTGCTACCTAGAAAAACCTACCAGACCAGTCACTTCTGAAAAACAGACATCTGGGGAAGTCCAAGGTGATGTGCTTCACATGCACCCCACACCGTTTTCTTACCCACAATGCCCTGCAAACCTTCAACTTTGCCTGAAGTCACACATTTTCCCTACATTTGTGTGATGGAAAATTCCGGATTGTAAAGGAATCCAAAAAATTGCTACCACCCAGCATTGCCCCACCAGTGCTGATAAAAGCCTTGCCCACTTGTGTGGCTGGGCCTAGTGCCGGCGGCAGGAACGGAACCAGCCATAGTCATTAGGAGTCTCAACAGAGGGGCTCCCATTATCCTTGGTTTGGTCCGTTCCTGTTGCGGTACTAGGCTCAGCCACACAAGTGGGGCAGCATTTCTATTGCCACAGGTGAAGCAGTGCTGGATGTTAAGAATTGTGTGGATTCCTGCAGATTCCGGAATTTTTCATCACAGAAATATAAGGAAAATGCGTGATTTCAGGAAAAGTGTAAGGTATGCAGGGCATTGTGGATTTTAAAAAAAAAATGGAATCTACGCAAGTTATTCCATCCTGGATTCCCCTATTTTTTTTTTTTAAATGTACAGGTTGACTAGGTTTCCATAGGTGACGGCTGAGCTAGGGTCCAAATCTAGAGTTACATACATCAGAAAAAGAGGGTCTGTTTTGGGCAGAGAGATGCGCTGCATTCATGTTGTGTTTTGGACCGTTTCGTGCTGTGGGCATTAGGTCTTCCCACACAAGTTAGATACCATTTTTATCTGGAGACATGGCAGAATGCCGAGTGGAAGGACGTTTGTGGCTCCACACAGTTTCCAGAACTTTCCATCACAGAATTGGGAGGAAAATGTGATTTTTTTTGTCGTCAAAGTTTGAGGTTTGTAGGGGATTCAGGTAAAAAAAAAAAAAAATACGGTGAGAGCAACGCAAGTCAGACCCCCCCCCCCCCCGGAATCCCCAGTGGGTGTAGTTTTAAATTTTTTTGTACAGGTTTGCTAGGTTTTCCTGTGTGCCATCTGAGCTAGGGTCTAAAATTTAGAGCTACCTACATCGGAAAAAGAGGGTCAGTTTTTGGTGGACCAAATGCACTGCATACATGTATTTTTAGTTTTTTCCTGTTGTGGGCATTAGGTTTACCTACACAAGTGAGGTACCATTTTTAGCGGGAGACTTGTGGGTACATAGAATAGTAGAGCATTTGTTATTACCAAGTGCATTTTGCTGCATTTGTGCCTCTCAAATATAAGCCAGTGTATAAGAAAAATATCCTTCAAATTATACGCTGGTACGGGTACCCACAAATTCAGAGATGTAGAAATAACCTTTGCTCCTAAACTCTATATTTTGTGCCGATTTCAGAAATACATAGGTTTCCTTGATATCCATTTTTGATTCAGCCTGTTTTGGTATAAGAATTGGTCTATACTTGGTACTCAGTGATAATCTGTTGTACAGTGCAGCTCAGTTATTGGCTCTGGTTACCTTGGCTTCTTGCAGAACTTACAAACCCTATATATCCCCACAACCAGAAGCGTTTAATGAACGTAAGTGCATGCTGCTTTTGTCAATCAGCCATTGTGACAAAAAGATACAGATGAAAATGTTGTCACAAATGCCCGTTTTTTCCCCTACTTTTTTATATTTATTTATTTCAACAGTTATTTTCCTTGGAAAAACCGTGAGGGCTCTACACATCTGACCCTTGCTGAATTCTGAATATTTTATACTTTTCAGAAATGTATAGCTTTTCTGGATCACCCATGGGTTTCACACTGGTTTCCACCACAAACTGGAAGTAGGTTGAGAGCACAAAAGTAGGGCAATAGGCTACGTAGCTTCTTAGAAAAATGCTAAAATTGCTGTACATTTTTAAAAAAAAAATCAGTTTTGCATGTTTCTGACAACTGGAAAAATTGTGCCTTTAGTACAACTGTTCGTGGATACCATTTATAGAGGAAAAAAAACAGACACACTTATCTGGAGCACTTTTCCCCAATTTTTCTAAAAAAAATAAAAAATAAAACTCAAAACTTTGCTATATTTTGCCTATTTTCTCAGTCCCCTCCAGTGGAATTCACAAACCCTGGGCACCTTTTGAATTCCCGGGATGTTTAGGAAAAAAGGTCATACGTTTGGCCTGGGTAGCTTATGTTTACAAAAAGTTATGGAGGCCTAAGCGTGAACTATCCCAAATTGCCAAAAAAGGGCTCAGCACTTGGGGGGTGAGGGGGAGAAAGGGTTAAACAAATATATTTTTTGGGAGAGATCTATTAAGTACAACTGGTTGTGTGAAGTGGGAGCCAGACAAAGGTGGATTTTAAGCCTTCCTGACACTGATTGGTTGGTCGGTCGGTCGGTCGGTCGGTCGGTCCAACCAAGACTTTGTAACTCCTTTTTCAAGTCATACATGTTTAAACAAATTAGCTTCCAGTCTGTCATAAATTGTAGCTTTACGTGTTTGGCATGTAAGGTGATTCTGTCTTTTCCATTTCCTGTCGGTCAGCACTTAATCATATAACATAAGTTCCTCTCTAAGTAAGCGCAGGCTAACGAGGTCGTCTAGTCAATGCAAATTTTGTTATGGTGGCCTGGCTGTCAAGAAAACACACACTGTTAATAACATCCTACAACATACACATCATTTTGAGGGTAATTTCCAGCAGCACAAGTTATTTAATATTGACCTAATTATAGTACAGCGTTTTGTTTCTAATGATAGAAGTATTTTGCGAGTCAACGTTTTTAGGCCAACATGTGATTTCTGGGTTTTTAAAGCTAATCTGTTTGCAAAGGTTACTATATCCAAGAATGTCTACAAAAGAACGAAACGCCACAGGTCAGGACAGAAGAGGAGATTGTAATGTCATTTTCCTGGATACACAATGTTCCCCTGTCACGTTGCCTGCATTGTTAGAGAGGTATGGTGTGTGTGCCTGCTGCCGTATATGTGTGTTCAAGTAAGCATGTCTGTGTAATGATGCCACATATGAATGAAAGATATTTTTGAAGAAAAAATCTATAGTTAATGTATCGTCCAGTTTATTACCATTTATGGCACTGTGCCCTAAAACTGTAAAACGTGTATCATCATACATACTTTATTTCTAAGAGGGGAATGTGGCTAGGCCACTTGCGTACACTATAATTGAAGTTGTATTGGTTATTTGGCGAAGTGCAGTGTGTTTCCAAGTTCTAGAAGTGATGGCATGCCGAACTGACAAGTGTAGAGCGCTAATCCTGACTTCAGTGTTAAAAAACCAAAGGGAGATTTGTGAAAGAACGTTTGGGCTAATGTATTAAAGCAAAGGAAGAATCAGTGTCCCGTTCTTACTAGTATTGTTTTAACACAAATCATAAACTTTATGTAAGAAAGGTATCACCGTCAATATCCTTGATTCAGGGAAGACTGATTTTCCCCCAGATGGCATGGTTAATATATGTATTTTATCTGTTCTGAATCAGCCCAGCCACTTCAAATTGTAACTTGTTCATCTATGATTTTTTTTATATTTCTAAAGTGAAAGTTGGGTTTGAACAATCAGCAGTGCCTAGGAGGCGTTTTGTTTGCACTGCAATATCGCACAAGTTATAACACAAAGTACCAAAACGCTGCTTACTTTAAGGTCCATATGGTTGGTCCTGCAGAGTGGAGATGTCTTTCAGACCATCAGGGTACTCTGTTCCTGCGATAGGCCATACTGCTTCTCCTTAGTTGAGGTCCACACTACTGTGCAACCTTCCTGTCTTCCATTGAGGTTATAGAGAGACATAGCTTGATTTGGCAACATTAATATTCATGCTGCTAGTTTTCATAAGGTAATTTATTCTTCTGTGCTATAGGAGAAAAAGATATTTTAAAAACCTATAATTACATGCTTTGATAATGGACAAATAAAGTCATGGGTTTGAAGTGTGTAAATTACAGCAACTTTAATTTTGGATGCGGGAACAGTGACTGTTTTGCCTGCTTAATTCTGGCCCAAAAGCTATCAATATGATACACTACTGAGCAGAAATATCAATGTTTTGTTGTCTTCTAAGATGTTACTATATCACCTAGCATTTGCATCAGTATATTAGCTTCGGCAAATGTTGTTTAAAGTTAGGGCCCCCAAAGTATTGGATGGTTGAAGAACATCTAATATAAGCAGTCACTGTGGCCATATCATTAATCACGCTGGTCATGTTGGCTACTCAGGGAGGTCTGCGATTTTTACACATACTGACCAAAAGCAGGCATCCAGTCCAACTTGACCACAACCTGATCTGTAGTTTTTGAATTCAGTGACTTGTTGAACCAGAGATAAAAATAAGAGCTGGATAGTAAAATTTTCTAATATTGCCAGGCGTTATTTTACATTTCCTTCATGTCTAACGCTATATCCCTGCAGAGCAACTTCCCATTTCGAAGAAACAATGGGGCTGATTCTAATTCTGGCGGGCGGCGGAGGCCGCCCGCCAGAATTCCGCCCCCATAATACCGCGGAGGGTATTATGAGTTTTTCCCTGGGCTGGCGGGCGGTCTCCAAAAGACCGCCCGCCAGCCCAGGGAAAAACTCCCTTCCCACGAGGATGCCGGCTCGTAATCGAGCCGGCAGAGTGGGAAGGTGCGACCGGTGCAGTAGCACCCGTCGCGTATTTCAGTATTTCAGTCTTACGGGGGCCCCAGCCGTGCCCATGCCATTGGCATGGGCACGGCAGGGGCCCCCAGGGGCCCCGCGACCCCCCCTACCGCCATCCTGTTCATGGCGGCTTTCCCGCCATGAACAGGATGGCGGTAGGGGGGGGTCAGAATCCTCATGGCTGCGGAGCGCGCTCCGCAGCCATGGAGGATTCAAACGAGCAGCGGAAAGTCGGCGGGAGACCGCTGACTTTCCGCTTCTGACCGCGGCTGAACCGCCGCGGTCAGAATGCTCGTGGGAGCACCGCCAGCCTGTTGGCGGTGCTCCCGTGGTCGGTGGCCCTGGCGGCCACCGGCCGCCAGGGTCAGAATGACCCCCAATGTCTGGCTTTAAATGCTTATTCTCAGTTCAGTACCGCCCTTGGTTACTGACAAGGCAATGGGCCCTCAAGGGATGATCTCTGTATCTCTGTAAACTGTAGTTGTGCATTCTTTGACAATGTACTGACAAAGACGGGCTGCGGCATTGCTGCATTGATGAGCAGCTAGCCTGCCCCTATCAATGAGACTGCTGGCTTGGTTTATTCAGCCAATCAGTCATTACAAGAGCTGTGTTCAAAAACGTGGATTTGAAGGAATGTAACTTGCAAACCCAGCCAAGGCCTCTAACTCCAGTATATTATGCAGACCATCTAAAATATGTTATTTATCTTAATTCTTCATAAATATTTTATTACTTTAGCCAAAGCAAGACGAATCAGTATGTGCAGATCATGACCATTTAAAGGTTTATGTATACCAGTGTAACATAATTTAGCCCCCATACCTCTGGACACTTCCCCTGCCTGTCTAGATCATAGTTAACCTCCTGATAGTGAGACTGGTGAGTGTCCCTGACAGTGTCTTACTGAAATATAGATCTTGCCAAATCAAGTGCATGATGGAAAAGAAGACTGATTGCAATTGATACACAGTACAGTTTCAGGGTTCTTAAATCAATAAGGCGTCCCAGGTGCCCTATTCTGAAAAAATATTATTACAAGGGCATGCATGCTCTGGGCCATTTCAGAAGTGCTTTTGGTATTTTCTTCAATATTTTCTGGTTCAAAAATATGTCAATGCATGATCCCTAGACTGCTAGACAGCGTGCTCATAGATTATCAAGGTTTGGACCTTTGGCCTTATTAAGTCAAACATTTTACCTAGAAATAGTATCATTTTGTGTTTAAAGCCTCACTTTACATCACTCGAAACTGCAGAGTATTCTATTGAAATGAATTAAATGTAGTGTTATCGTGAAAAGCAACACTTACAGTTTCTTAATTTTGAACTGATAGTCTAAAAATAATTGTAGCAATCATTAACATTCCTTAAACACATTTTCAGCAGGGTTGCTAAACAAATCAATTAAACAATCAATCATTTTATTTGTAAAGCGCGTCTAATCACCCCGGGGATCATCCAGACGCTTAAGGATGTTGCTGTGTGTCCGAGCTACTCCTTGAAGAGCCATGTTTTGAGCTTTTCACTGAAATCAGTGAGGATGTGCATGGTATGGGGGGCATTACAGTTCCTGTCAGCTAGGTAGCAGAAGGATTGTCCTCTGCAGCTACTGAGATGGAATCTGGGGACATGGCGGGCGTTCTCTAGTGGAGCTCTCTGGTTGACTGGTGGAAGGAGAGTCTGTGGTTGATAAGCTTCGGTCCGATGTTGTGGAGTGCTTCGTAGGCGTTAGTGAGAATTTTGAATTTGCATCTCTTGTGCACCGGCAGCCAGTGTAGACCTCGGAGTTAAGGGGTGATATGGGGTCTTCTGGGACGGTCTAGGACAAGCCTCACTGCTGCATTCTGGATAGTCTGGAGGAGGTGAATAAGCTGCGTACACAAATACAAACTCTTAATCTTTTTTCATTACATGTTTGCCCTTAACGATAACCTTATATTGTAACCCCTGTACCTTTAACTATATACAAGTAATGTTATATTCTTAACCACTAGACCCCCATAGTGTCAACCCTAAACCCTTGCTCACATGCCGGGGATCCTTAACCCTGTACCTTTAACCCTACATTCTAACCTTTGCCCTTGACCTCTATGCCCTATACCCTCTAGAGCTGACACTTAACCTACAAGGAACATACACCATATATATATATATATATATATATATATATATATATATATATATATCTATGGGTTCATCCACTCAAGTGCAATGATCTGTCAAGCGAAGGCCAGAAGGAAAAGGGGGGCATCCCCAAAAAGTGTGATTTCCCCCATTAATTATCATATTAATTGCCAGAGGAAAGCTCGCTCTCTGATGCAGAAACAAATGGCTGAATTTTGAATGATCAAATTTGGCAAAAAGTTAGGTCTTTACTCAAAGTGTGCTTTTTGTTATTTTGGGTAAACCTGTTTAAGAGAAATTAGTATTTAAAATGGTGGTTGGGGTGGGCATGAAGGGGTTAATGTTGGGATAAATTTAGAGATTTCTGCACCATTGGTGTCCAGGTAGGGTCTGGTTGACCCAATCAAAGTGCATGGGTGAATCCTGACTGGCTGGCAACAACATGTTGTGATAGCCATTCAGGACTCAGGAGCTCGGACACTGAGCCCTGAAAAAAAAAATCAAAGGCCACTTAGGGCAGCAGGGTTGTAATTAGGTACGGTAATATGATCTTAGCTCATGTTAAAAAAAGAAAATCACTGAAAAAAGGGTTAAATTGGTTTTATAGTTAGGTGTTGAAAAGAGATAATAACTAATGTTTGAAAAAACGAAACACCAGTGAACTTCACAAAGTTATAGTTTAGTGAACTAACGCTATGCTGTGTCCTGGCATGCGCTGTTTACGACTTCACATATTGTATCACTCATGGCATGTTAAATGACATTATTGATGACCTCAGTGCCCTGTTGTATGCATCCCTTCTTGGGTCCATAGCCCACAAGGTACTAAAGAGCTTTTAACAAACTGTGTTAAGCTCTGATGCTAGTGACCTTCTCTTTGGCTCTGTTAAATATGTGCTTTTGGACCAGCTTCTCCTTTTGGGAGTTATTGTATTATGGGTGACTAATATTACTCCTCCTATTAAGTCTCTGAAATTGACTGTAGCTTGCCATTGAGTTTATTATATATGCATCTTTTATGCAGCCACATTGGGTTAAAAGAAAGCAACATTGCCTTGCACAAGAATGGTAATGCAGTCTTAAAAGTAAGACATTTGCTTTAAGGTTCAGCCAACCTGGTCTCTTGCCCACTGGGTGAAACCTTGATTCCTGATAAGCTAGGACTGTTGATGGATAACTGTTGACAGACATAAAATAATAAAGTTTCTTATACAGTGTCCAGTTCCAGGCTTGCAGCTACCGTTAAATAATCTCTTCATTATTCCCGAGGATAAGCTATGTCTGCATGGGTTGCGTATAGCAACCAGTGGTTCTATACGTGATTCAGTAAGCGACTAGTTTTCATTTGAATGTTCTAGACACTAGCTGTACCTCATGTCTTGAATTGGCCATGCTCCAAAAATGACCCTTGAAGGCCTATAAATCTTTATGAATTGGGAAAACCTTTGAACATGTAATTAATGTAATCCTATACTGAAACCTCTAAGGTTTCATTTTTTACATGTGTGTCATTGGTCCCAGCAGCAAAGGATCACCTAAAATATTTAAGAATAAGTTTCAAACTTAACGATTATTGTCATATCTGTAGGCAGTTGTTTACTGAACCTTTACCATATCCCCCGTTAGTCACAGATAGACATAAGATAACCTGCTTTCTTAATCAGTTCTAGTTTCAGGTTTGAAACTACTTTAAATAATCTCTTACTTACGCAGGGGGCATCTACCTGGCCTACCTTAACTCAGTGGTCCTCAAACCTTTTAATGCTTCCCACCCCCCTCCCTGTGGGAATAAAATTATTGGTCACCCCTACTATTCTATTAAATTGCTAATGTTTAAATATGTGTAGACTTATTTAAACATTGCAGTTAAGTTCTGTTACTGTTTCAACAATGCCATCAAATTCATCATGCCAAACATACTATTCTGGTAAGGCAGGCCTTGCTAACCTGTAAACGTATTCACAGTTGGATTATTAGATGTGGGGTGGGTGCTTTAAAGAGTATTTGGAGTCTCTTCCCTTTTGACACATACTCCCAGCATGGATATAAATGACAAAACTCGTTTGTGATGGCCCATTACAGAGTAGTTTACTGCTGCTCATTATATTCAGCTGAAAACCAAGCCCTGTTAGCAGCATAATGCTTCTTTTGGCCACAGCTTGGCACCCCCCCCCCCGTTGCATCACTTGAGCCCCCCCTAGAGGACCCACCTCCCAGGTTGAAGACCCCTGTTTGACTTCTGCAACAGCCATACAGGAGTAGTGTAACCTCCATTGACTCCTAACCTCTGTTTAGTCCTCTGTTAAATGAATTTGCTAATCACAGCTTGTCCCTTCCCAATAGAGTTATCTGTTATACAAAACTACAACACATTTCTTTATGTATGATTGGGTGGTCACTTTTGGATTCCTTGTAACCAGTGGCTTTTGAGTGCATGGTTCTGCACACCAACATCTTAGAACCGAAAACAATTATTGAGGCTGTCAAAACTTCAGCTTGGTGAATTAGGGTTTCCACCAGTAAGTACCACACCAACATCATGACCTACTTGCAATTCTGCGTGTTGCTCATCACAGCTACGTGCTGTGTAACCATGAAGGTCTAGTTATAGCTCTTACTTCACAGTTCTCTGGCCGTAATGCATCATCCGGTGGTACAAAATATAAGGTCGGATGTGCAGAGGAGAACAGGCATCATTCTAAATGGTCTATGGGACACAAGAGGTCTACTTGGTTCTTATACGAGGCCGCTCTTCTTAACCTGCATGCACTTCTTGTGCTGCAGGAGATAAGACTCTTGTATTTAGGCAGGTTTATGAATACCTTTCTACCATTATCTAAATTTTGAAGCAGGATAGTTTAAATCTAAGGACCCGATTCCAGTGGCGGCTGGTGATATTTGAAGGTGGTGGGGCAGAAAAGTTCAGGATGAGTGACCTGTGGTGAGTGAGCATAGAGAGTGAGTCGTAAAGGGGTTTTGTGGGGGGGTGTTGTCCCCCTGTGAAGATTTTGAAAAAGAAGTGGGCAAATTATGCATTTTCAAGCACATTTCAGAAGTCAAGAATGTTTATAGAGCAATTGACAAAGTGTAGACTTACAATACTGAAACATATAAAAATGCTCCACATCTTGATCAATTACAATTGTTCAATATCTTAAATATTAGCTGTATAAATTACAAGTTAAACAGTCTTCTATCACTGTTTGCTGCAGATCAAGTTGCACAGCACATTTGCTATGTGATGAAGAACTCAGACTACCAAGACTCATTTTTGCCTTTTGCAGAAATCGAAATTCTATTCAAATCTAGAACGTTGGATGGTACCACCTTTGTACAAAAATTAATCACATGCATGCAATAAAGCATTAACCACTATTAATATTAACTATATGGGTACACGTATAACACGTATTCCACTTAGGCATATGACTAACTGTAGTTATGCCGGTGTGGCCTTGGTTATGTAGGAGAGACAGGACAAGAGTTTTGCTATAGATTCAGCAGCAGTCTGTAATAAAAAAACACAGGCCCCTATGGTACAGCATTACATTAAATATAGCGACGGAGAAAATAGTCTTACGTGGGTCATACTGGAAAAGAGAAAAACATTAAAGGGATATAGAGGTATACTGGATTTTTAGTCTGGGCACGCACAAACAAGATGTCAAGGATCCTATTGAAAAATGCTATTTAAAATGGGTTGGTGTAAATAATGAAGTGTTCTCATTGAACATCACCTGTGGTGTGTCCCAGGTGTCCTAAGGATGGTATTTTCATCCACAGATATGTAAAAGCTTGTTCGCCTCCGTTAATGGTTTCCAGTAGCGTGTCTATGGTAAAAATGATGTGACGATGTTGATAGTTATTACCATCTGGACCTTTCGCTCCCTTTTTTTGTCTTTTTGTAGATATGTACCCATTTAGTCAGATTAGTGTGCCCAGTTCTATTATTTCTATTGGTCACACGTGATTAGGTTCTCTAGTTTCCTTGTATTAAAGATTATGGTGCACCTGGTAATATAGCAATGGTGTTTTCTATACAATTTGGAAAGCCTCGTGTTTTTCTTGATTTAAATACATAGGGAAGGCAGTTTGAGATAGAACGTCTTTATTATTGAATTGTTTTTTCCGATATAATTAGATCAGTTAGTGATGGCAGCTGAGGTAAGGTGGGTTGTGAGATGATCCTTGACCCTCCCCCCCCTCCTAAAAATGGCCACATAAGGTTGGTTGCATTAAGAGCTAATTTGGGATGACTAGCTTACTAGTATACCTTGAAGGTACTTTCGGAGGAGGCCTTGTTCTATTCTGGGTATTTATAGAATAATGTACACGAAGGCGTGATCCCCTTGTAGTGTCCGCCAATAGTAGTATTGCTCCGGAGTTACGTTTGGGCCATTCTAGGACAGCTGCTGAGGTTATGCCGGTTTGGTATCTCATTCTGAGTGCAGGGATCTGTGGCTGTCCATTCACCTCCCCTCCCATGCACAGATTGTGATAGGCCTCTAGTGCACATGTCGGGCTGGTCGTGGAAAGGCAGTCGGCCAACCTGAAATGCTCACTTTGAAATGCAAGTGTGTGTTGAGGTGAGCCGGTATGGTATTTTTAAGCCCCACCCACTCATCACTAAGCAACCCCAGGGCTCCTGACCAATAAAAAAATATGCACAGTGCCTGCTGCCGGAAAAAAAATATTCAAACTTTAATTTTATTTACATTAAATTCAGGGACTGGAGGGACTAAATATAGAGGGGCAGCGCCCGACGCTCTTATATAGGACCTACCACTGAGAACTACAAAACAGCGTGATCGTATGTGCTAGATGTCCTGATGTAAGAGCCATTGTTTTAGTGCAACACTGTGTTTGATTGTTTGTTATATGTTCTAGATAGCTTGTTTTTAACAAGAGTGGGTGTAGATTGAACCTTACCTATATTTCTCAACAGCTCCCAATCTGTTGACAGAGTGCTGAATTACACAAAGTGCTTTGTTGGTGCTTATTCTCATCTTTGTGATATTTATCACCTTATCAACTATATTATGGATGTGCTATTTTGTTCTGTTTCTCTTTTCAGCGGAAAGTGCTGATAGAGTCGCTCTGGGATCTCGTGAAGGAGTGATGTGAGGGGCAGTTCTCTCCCCACGACACTGCTCTTTTACTTCTCCTGCTGTCCCTCTCCCCTTTCCTCTGTCTCCCACAGTCCCACACATCTCCTGTAGTTCTCATTACACAGTTTCTCCTCTCTGCTGTCTCTCTCTGTCACTTCCTTCCGCAGTCTCTCACATGGTTCAGGGTTCTTTCCCCTCACCGCCCCTAACTCTCACTCTCACTCTCACTCTCACTCTGCCTTTTCTCCTCTCTTCGCAGTTTCACTCATCGTTGGCGGGGTTCTCTCGCTTATACGCACTGTTTTCTCTGGTTTTATAGTGCGTTCCCCAACTCCCTCTAGAACGTGCCTGCTCAAAATTAAAAACCGGTATGCTGTCGAAATTGCACAACGGTATCTTTTTAAAGACCATTTTCAGATCTAGAAAATAAATTTGGTCTGTTTAGTTAGTAGAGCCATATACTCACAGACTGGAGCTGGTAACTTCACTTCTTTAGAAGAAGGTAGTCTACAGGCTCCGACCGACTCCCAACAGCAGCGCGGGAAGCAGACACCTCGTGTTTGCGCAGTTAGTAACACAAACTGCGCAGACTCGATTTTCAGCTTGCTGCCTGCAGCCTCTACCCCGCCCACCATTTCCCAACTTGTCACAGGGCTGGACCCACCCTCCGTGACGAATTGGGAAAGGGTGGGGTGACCATCCTCCACTTCCTGACTGACGTGAAGCCCCTAGCGCTACAGGGCTTTAGCCTGAAGCGCCCGGGGCTAACTTTATCCACACGTCATTAGGGGGTGGAGACTGGTCCTTGGAGCTATGTCTTTGCCAAGCTGATGACCTCACAGGCCTCAGGCTGTGAGCTTGTCAGCCCGGCAAACATAGACTCAGTCAGGGGAGGGCCTGCCCTGCCCAGAGGAAAATGCATCGTCATCATCCTGCGAGTCTCATGTCACGTGACAGGAGTAGCCCCGGGCCAGGCCCCAGCCCCAAGCAAGAGGTGTGTGCATTTTTGTTTTAGGGAGTTAGGGGAGTTTGTTTTCACTTTTTTTGTTTTTGTTACGAGGGCGGAGCCCCGACGCCCTCATGCAGAAACCACCACTGCCCGATTCACAAAGTCTAAGTTTAGACCAAAAGTCTAACTTTATGACTTTTCGGTATTCAGAAAGGTAAGATAGAAGTTGTATCTCTGCATCCGCCTTCGGGTGGAATCTCTGCACTATCTGCCCTAGTGCAGAGATTCCGCCCCAAAGGTGGGCGTAAAGGTACGACACGTATCTTACCTTTTTGAATACTGAAAAGTCATAAAGTTAGACTTTTGGTCTAATCGTAGGCTAAAAGTCTAACTTTACCTTTGTGAATCGGACCCTAAATATTCTCAGATTATTTTAGCTGTTGTTTAAGCAAACAACCTTTTTGGTAGGTTTTATCGTCTTTTCACAGCCAAGTACTTGATAATCTAACTGTCAAAAAGCACACTTCTTCTTTCTTGAGGATGGAGGGAAAATACTTACTCCAACATATAATGGCATACCTTTGTCAGTATTGGTTCTGTAAAGAAATATAATACTTCTAACTGACTCTTATAGTGCTGCTGTTATTTGTCCAAATACACTGTTCAGATTACTGATACTACCTATTAAATTGCACCATCCTCCCCCACATTTTATTCTTGCTACATCAACTTTCAGTCGGTACATGGAACCCATGCGACCTGTTGGATGAGCATGATGCCTTGCACCGTATTTTGATGACACACAAGTATAACGTAAGGTGTTGATGGCCACTGAAATGTGGGCATCTTCCAGTCATTCTCATTAGAATTGGCATGCACCTAATGATGTTGTCAACAATATGGAGGTAGAAGACCTATCACTCACCCTATAACACAAACAGTCCTGGGGATTCCTCATCGAATGTTGCATGTTCAACCCTCTCCCACCCCAACACATAGCTTCCACTATACAATGTAGGTCAGTGATTCTTAACCTTATGTCTTCTGTGGACTCCTCACTTTAACACTGCTTCAACACGGGGACCCCCACTGAATCATTATTGGAATCCGGGGACAACCCGCAGTCTTATTACTAGAAGCCAGAGACCCAGGCTTAAACATTGTTGATGATTTGAACCGCAAAACAATGCACTCAAAATACAGAAACAATCATTCCATCAAATATATACACAAATGATAGCGCATTTTATTTAATTTGCAAACAAAATAAAATACATTTTAATAGTAAGGTTGAAGCTTTTCTAAATTCAATTGAAGCCACACATTGTCCATATTATATTCTCTTTGATGCACCTGCATTGCTCCCACAAATCAGTCTGAAGATACTAATTTAATTCTTAGCCTCCATTTTCACATTCCTTGACATTAACAATATGTTTTAACATTTTCATTTGTACATTTAACCACTTTATTTATTTAAACTTTATTAATCTGTTAATAGTATTTAATTTTCTCAGCAGTCACAAACCCTCTGAGGAGGCTTCGGCGACTCTTAGGGGTTCCTGGACCCACAGGTTAGGAACCCTGGTGTAGGTGCTTTGCCCACTTAACTGTTTTACAGTGGTAGCTCCTTGGTCTCCTGTTGTCCAGCCTAACCTCCTCTTAAGCCTTCTTTCACATTGCTGCCTGTTCTCTCACATGCCGGTGAAAGGCACAACTTCTACCCCGAAAATACCACATCCAAGGGTCTTCATTGAAATCCCTTTCCAGTGGGTATGAAGGCAGTTCAGGCTTTGTCACATACAATACCATCCAAACTAGCAAACTGGAGAGACCAATGCAAGGAAGAAGAAAATTAAAAAAGGCCCACCATTCCTGCCTCCTGTAGGAGGCTGGCCTGGCTTATAGTGGGTACCTGATGGTACTTAAACCTTGTGCCAGGTCCAGTTATCCCTTATTAGTAGATTAGTAGTCTTCTAGCAGCTTAGGCTGATAGAGGTAGCTATAGTAGAGCAGCTTAGGCTGAACTAGGAGACATGCAAAGCTCCTACTATCCCACTTATATCATATAGGTACTATATCACAAGAAACACAATACTCAGGGTTACTAAAAATAAAGGTACTTTATTTTAGTGACAATGTGCCAAAAATATCTCAGAGTATATACTCCCTTGGGAGGTAAGTAAAATACACAAACCAAAATCAGGTAAGTAAAACAGTCAGAAAGTAGTGCAAACACTGTAGAATACAATAGGATGAAATAGGCCTAGGGGCAACACAAACCGTATACTAAGAAAGTGGAATGCGAACCAAGAAAAGTGTAGTGTGTAGGGGGTCGCTGGGAGTGTAAGAAAACACTAAGGGTGTCCAAGATACCCCACCCCAAGACCCTGAAAAGTAGGAGTAAAGTGATACTACTTCCCCAGAAACACACAAATCTTGTCATAGAGGATTCTGCAAAGACCACAACAGACTGCAAAGCACTGGAGACGGATTCCTGGGCCTGAGGACCTGCAAAGGAAGGGGACCAAGTCCAAGAGTTGTGAAAGTGTCTAGGGGGGGGCAGGAGCCCAATAAACCCCGGATGAAGGTGCAAAATGGCTGCCTCCAGATGGAAGAAGCTGAAGATTCTGCAACAACAAAAGGTGCTAGGAACTTCTTCTCTGTGCAGAAGATGCCCCACGGAGTGCTGGAGGATGCAGAGTTGTTTCTTTGGAGAAAGACCGCAAACAAGGCTTGCTAGCTGCAAAGGTCGCGGTTGAAGAAAAAGGGTGCTGCCCAGGCACAGGAAGGACCAGGATGTCACCACTTGGGAGAGGAGACAGAGGGGGCCCTCAGCAACATAGAGAGCCCACGGACAAGAAGGCATCACCCTCAGAAGTACTTGAACACGGGTTCAAGAAAACTGTGCACGGCGGTCGTCCCAACACTACAAAAGAGGGTCCCACCAAGCTGGTGGTCAACTCAGCGAGTTGAGCAATGCAGGATGGAGTGCTGGGGCCCTGGGCTAGGCTGTGCACGAAGGATTCCTTGCAAAAGTGCACAGAAGCCCTAGCAGCTGCAGTTCACGCGGTGCACAGGATTACTGTCTGAAGAGGGGAGGGAAGGGCTTACCTCCTCCGCATATTGACAGTTGGACCACTGGGCAGACTGGGTCACTTGGGTCCACCACCTGTGTTCCAGGGGCCACGCTTGTCAGGATGAGAGGGGTCCCAGAGTACCAGTGACGCTGAAGTTTGTGCCTGCTGGAGCAGGGGGAAGATTCCGTCGACCCACAGGAGATTTCTTCGTGGCCTCCAGTGCAGGGTGAAGGCAGACAGCCCTCAGAGCATGCACCACCAGGAAACAGTCAAAAAAGCCGGCAGGATTAGGCGCTACAATGTCACTGGTAGTCTTCTTGCTACTTTGTTGCAGTTTTGCAGGTGTCCTGGAGCAGTCAGCGGCCGATCCTTGGCAGAAGTCGAAGAGGGAGATGCAGAGGAACTCTGGTGAATTCTTGCAAGTTGTTATCTGAGGAAAAGCCCACAGGAGAGACCCTAAATAGCCCTCAGAGGAGGATTGGCCACCTAGTGAGGTATGCACCTATCAGGAGGGATCTCTGACGTCACCTGCTGGCACTAGCCACTCAGAGGCCTCCATTGTGCCCTCACACCTCTGGATTCAAGATGGCAGAGGTCTGGAACACACTGGAGGAGCTCTGGGCACCACCCCGGGGTGACGATGGACAGGGGAGTGGTCACTCCCCTTTCCTTTGTCCAGTTTCGTGCCAGAGCAGGGACTGGGGGTTCCCTGAACAGGTGTAGACTGGCTTATGCAAGGAGGGCACCAACTGTGCCCTTCAAAGCATTTCCAGAGGCTGGGGGAGGCTACTCCTCCCCAGCCCTTAACACCTATTTCCAAAGGGAGAGGGTGTAACACCCTCTCTCAGAGGAAATTATTTGTTCTGCTTCAAGGGACTGGGCTGCCCAGACCCCAGGAGGGCAGAACCCTGTCTGTGGGTTGGCAGCAGCGGTAGCTGCAGTGAAAACCCCAGAGAGCTGGTTTGGCAGTACCCGGGGTCCATGGTGGAGCCCAGGGGATGCATGGGATTGGCACCCCAATACCAGATTTGGCATGGGGGGGACAATTCCATGATCTTAGACATGTTACATGGCCATATTCAGAGTTAACATTATGAAGCTACATATAGGTATTGACCTATATGTAGTGCACGTGTGTAATGGTGTCCCTGCACTCACAAAGTCCAGGGAAATTGCCCTGAACTATGTGGGGGCACCTTGGCTAGTGCCATGGTGTCCTCACACTTAGTAACTTTGCACCTAACCTTCACTAAGTGAAGGTTAAACATATAGGTGACTTATAAGTTACTTAAGTGCAGTGTAAAGTGGCTGTGAAATAACGTGTGCGTTATTTCACTCAGGCTGGGTGGCAAAAGAAATGCTGCAGCCCATAGGGATCTCCTGGAACCCCAATACCCTGGGTACCTAGGTACCATATACTAGGGAATTATAAGGGTGTTCCAGTGTGCCAATTAGAATTGGTGAAAATGGTCACTAGTCTATAGTGACAATTTTAATGGCAGAGAGAGCATAAGCACTGAGGTTCTGGTTAGGGGAGCCTCCGTGACACAGTTAGTCACTACACAGATACACACATTCAGGCCACAAACTATGAGCACTGGGGTCCTGGCTAGCAGGATCCCAGTGAGACAGGCAAAAACAAACTTACATACGTGTAAAAAATGGGGGTAACATGCCAGGCAAGATGGTACTTTCCTACACCTCCCCCGATTGTATTGCACAGTCTGACCTTTATTTGAAGCTGGCCCACACACTTTTAATCTTCATGCTCCCATCCCTGACTATCTCATGTTTGCCGACTTTTGTGTTATAGGTCCACTATATACAAAAAAGTCCCAGTGCAAAATAAATACATCAGTAAAATGATTCACGTCTAGGTCAATTAACATTTTTATTTTATGTTTGAAATGGTGCATATATTCAGTGACCATTATTACAGGGTCGTCTTAAATGCTTCTCTGACGCTTTACGTGGCCGTTGCCACATTGCCTGACTGCTGTGTCTGTCCCCTTGAGTAAGGTGAAGTATTGTCATAATGCTTTGGGTGACTGCCAGTTGGCAAGGGTGCACTGGCTGTCTTGGCCGGAGTTGACCAAAGCAGAACAGTTTAACTTTGTATATAGATGATGTAATCCTGCCTACTCCAAGGAAAGGTAATGGCCCCACTTTTGATAATGGTAGTGTTAGTTGGACAGTGTTAGAAAACTCCTACTAGAGTTCCTGTCTTATCTCCCTATGCTACAGCCTTTAATAGAGCTCAGAGTCCATTTAAAAGTTAATAGTTATTAGAACAAGCTAAATGCTATTTTCATAAAATTAAACCACAAACTGTATGTTGCTTCCCGTATATTGTTTTTTAATCATACATACTCTGCTTTGCTTTGTTAATTACTTGAATAACAAGATTTATTTGTATGCAACATTGTCAAGGTCAGTGCATTATTAGTTGCTTTCCATTGTGATACTGCGCCTTTGGATCCCAACCTCCTCCTTTCTTCTTTTGTATGCTATAATTGTTTGATTAGTTAACTGGTTTTATTAGGAACAATCGTCAATTGCCATTTGTGATCCTTTTTATGTCAAGTGATGCATTATCTTCTAAGCATACTAAAGGGCTGTTCTGTTAGCAGCCCTCTGAGGCTTTACAAAAGCCAGATGCTGCCTCTGAATACATCATTGCTTTCTGCACTGCAGACTTTTTTTCTTGCAGTTCAAGACCATTGTGTGATTGCGGGTAAAACGTTATTATACTACCCCATTGTCAGCTGTTACCTGCCAGGGAGAACCAGGAAGAAGGTGACTTACAGACATTTTCCATTGTGGATTTGTGAAATAAATAATGTCAGGCAAATATATTCCTCCTTCGAGAAGATTAGGTGGGAAAATAGAAAAATGCTTGCCCTAATCTAACTTGCCAGTGAAATCTCTCTTGACGCTTTCCCACATGCCAAATAATAACCAAGCTATCAAAAAATGGCATTGATATGGCTATGTGTGTGTGGATGGATAGATCCTCTTCTAGATGATAAAAATATGTAAGCAATTTTACTTTCACATAATCAAAATGTAGTTGTCTCTAGAAACATAATCAAAATTTAGTTGTCTTCAGAAGCTTAAAAATTAGGTTTAATCAATGCCTAAGTCAATGGCATTCATTGTGTCAGTGACGGAATGAACAGTTGCTCACCTCAGAACCTAAACATTACACACTGAACTCTACAGACAAAAGGGCAAACCTAAATATAGTGCCTTCAGACTACATGAAGAGGAAATGAATTGGAGGTCAGTAATAGAACCAATAATTTTGTATTCCTTGGTCACAAACTTTGTTGGGTTATATCATGTTCTGGGCCTTAAAACTTTTGACTTGAGTCGCATGAGTGTGCGAATCAAGATGGCTGCCTCCTGCTAGCTCTCCATGATGCCTGCTTTTACCGACGGTGTTTTTCGCTAATATAGGCTAGTTAAGCTTCCCTTTTTTTTTTTTTTTAAACATGGATAAACTCCTTAGACCAGCGCTCCGCCAGAATTCTGCCACTGGTGATACATCTCGAGTTTTCCTCATAAAGAGTGCCTTTTAAGCTGCTCACCGAGTTCTCCTTCCTGCTGCTCGAAGTACCTGTCAGGAGGGTGGAGCTGCTTTCAGATGTGGGCGAGGCTGAAGCCTAAACCACTCCCATGGCTGGTTTTAGCTGCTGCACCTTCTGATACTATGGTGACCTCTGTGTTATTCCTTTCATTTTCTGTTTTCTTGCCTTTTCACAGTATTTTACAGAACTGGAAGGGAAAAATATGCATGTCATTAAAAGTAAGCGCAAGCAAGCCACTTCTCACCCCCAGTCAAGTAAAAAATTGTGGATACTATTGAACTTTCTTTATGCACATTATTGGAATATTTACAAGCTACCCGTTCTAATACAGACAATATTGCCTCAGAAAAATAAAAAAAATCATAAGAATAGTCTATCTATGAAAGTCACGGTCAATGCAATTAAAATTCAAGATAGCAAATCAAAAATGGATAGCCTTGCACCCATTATGGCCAAGGTTCTGTAGATGAGTAATCTCTTATTTGGCTTAGAAAATCGTAATAGACAATATAATCTGCGCAGTTTCAACCTACCAGAAGATGTTGAAGACAATAACTGTGGAGGTTATCTGGAGAGCCTACTACCTGGCCTCCTACATTTGACATATTTTAGAAAATAATTGAAATTGACAAAGCACATAGAATTCCATTACATCGCAATCCAAATCACGTGCAAACTCCTCAAATGATCTTTAAAGTACTGCACCATCATCATTTGGTGATGCTTTGGTAAAGCGACAAGAGATATTCCACTTCTTCTTGTCAATGAAAACAACATTTTCATTCATCAGGACTTCGCCAAGGAAACAGTTCAATCAATCAATCAATCAAACAGTTACTATTTGCAAAGTATTTACAGTGTTACGTCCAAGACTGAGAAGATCTGTTTTTAAGTACGGCTTGTTTGACCTTTTCACTATGAGAATCTGGAAAGATAATTTCTCCAAATCATTTCATTGACCGGAAGACCTTTTTGAATCACCATTCTCCGTTCTCTGTCGATACTAATGAGACTCCCACTTGAGTCTATGGTTATTACTATTCCTTTTCATCTTTTCTCTAGCCTCTTCTCTGATTTTATTCCTCAAGGCATCGTTTCCTCTGGCTATTCTTGTGTGTTTGTGCGTGTGTTTGTGATTCCAGGGATCTCTTAATGTTTTTGTATTATCTTTTATGTGTTTGTGGCTTTTCTTTTCCTCTTTTCATTTATTCTTAGAGCTACTTATTTCTTTTTTTCATGATTATCTTTATTCTGTGCATATATTGTTCTCTGCCATTTATGAATAGAATTAAAATTGTTTCTTCTAGTGTTTAGTGTTCAAGTTTAAGACCCCCTGCAAAGATATGAACATTTTGGATTATTTGGCACGCCATAAAGCTGATATCCGTTTGCTTCAAGAAACTCATATAGATGATACAATGCTATTGTACATGAATAAGAAATGACTAGGTAATGTTCTTTCTTCCCCTGATGCCAACAGAAAAAATGGAGTTGCCATTGTTTCCTCTAAAAAACTTCATCTGCAAGTATTACTTAAGCATTCTGAAACTGAGGGTCAATACCTTATAGTTAAAATCTAAATTGATAATACAATGTTATACTTTTTTCAGTGTTTATGGTCCAACAGCAGGTGATCCACAATTCTGGTCCAACTTTACATCTGAAGTGCTCAAACTAGGCAATGTTCCTCTTATTGTTGGAGGAGAGGATTAGCATTTCTCAATAAAATCAAGGCTCTTTGACTCCATCTCCTTATCAAATCCAAATCTAAAGGGGTTTCATTTATATACGCCTCTTCGGCCATATCAAGAATCCAGGCCCTATAACGCCTAACACTTTATCTTGTACTTGCTTTAGGGAACTTTCCAGTCCCTTTCTTGGATGCCCACACATCTTAAATAAGAAGGCAATTTTTTGTTCGGAGTAAAACATACTTTATCTTTAATAATTAAAGGCATCAATTTTTTTGCCCTCACAATACTTCTCACCTCTTTATCCAACAAAGTCCTAATCCATGTTTTAAACAATTGCCCTACATGGTCCAAAACCACCAGTCAGCACTTCTAGGATGTCGTACGTCGAACAGTGAAAACATTTCCTCACCGAAAGGATTCTTAAATACAACCTTAGATGTTGAAATACCCTCCTCAACATCTAATAAATCATCACCATCCTCATCTTGTAAATCAAAAACATACTCATCAAGATTCTCATAATCTTTTCCTGAAAAATCTTCTGCCATAAATTCATCATTCTGTGAATGTGACTGCTTTGCGCCCCTTAAGATTCCTTTTCTATTTGTACCACCAAGGACACCTTCTTTCAGTCTTGTGCCATGAAGGACACCTTTCACATGTTTGGTGCTTTGACCAACGCTCTTGTCCGACCCCTTTGACTCATTCATATGTTTCATTTTCATTCTTTTCTTAACTTGATTCACTGATTTCTCAGTGTCGTCTTCTGACAGAACCACCTCTCTTTTTTTTCTGAACCATAACTTTCTCAATTGTCTCTTGACTACAACTCTTTATCTCAGCCTGTCTCAATCTCTTGATAATTTCATCATTTATCTTTCCCTCTGGAATTTCCACTGCTTCCAAATCCGAACTAGACATTACAATATTATAGCTGCTATCAATACAGAACTGACCAAAAACTAGATCTGCCAAGTACAGAACTGATCAAAAACTAGATCTGCCAAATCACTAGAAGACCTCCACATTCCACAGATCACTAGTTATCTGCCACCATCATGTAGATACCTGGAGCAACTGCCACTTGTGTTGAATTCAAAATGACACCCAAATCTCTTGTGGTGTGAGTTTGTTGTTTTCAACAACTTTCCCCCTCATTGTCGAGCAAACGGGACGCGCACACGCATCGGAACACAGTTTTACGCGCGCGCAAAAGAACAGAGATGCGCTCGGTTTGGCAAAACAACGGCACTCGATCAAGTTGAAAGGTATGCAATTACCTTTCACTGTAACTTTGAAAAACATGAACGGTCTTACGCGACTGCACTACATTTTTAGGTATACAAATAGCGCACCATTTAGGATGGTTTTAGAATATCAAACCTGTAAACAAACTAAATTCTAAATTAACCCTACAACGAAATCACAACTGGTCTAAAAATTATCTCGCTCACACAGAATCACCAGACAGAGTGCTTAACTCAAAAAAAACTAAAACAACGTTTCCATAAATTGGAAACTCGTATGAAGATAATGATATTCACATTGAAAGAACATAAAGAACTGCTACTTATCTCTACAGGAGCATCAATTAAAAGTGGAAGAAGATTCTGTTCTAGGACTATTTATTTATGTATTAAGAGTTCTAATTCTGGAATGTTCTTATGTGTTCTTTAAAGGACTGCTGCTTGGAGTGGCATTAATGGATATTAATGCATGATGCTATCCTTTGGTTTTGTAATTAAATCAAGCATGCTTAATGTATCCTTACTGAGTCCCTCATTTAGAGAGCCCATATAATTACTACTGTGTGGAATCTTGTCTGAGAAGGCTAGAAAGTGAGGGTTGGTGGAATTTAGGACTCTGACAAAGAGGACCAGGCTTCTAGATCAACAAAGATTCCTGACAAGTAATCTTGCCTGCCTTGACAGTGCTCACCAAGGCAGTCCTCGATGTGTAAGTGCTGTGCCTAGTGATTTGTTAACAATACAACATTACAATGAACTGCTCTTAATACTCCAGCATCTGAACGGAAGAGTAAGTTGGGAAGGCTTGGTTACTAATGCTCAACAAAACTGCAGGTAAGGAGCATCCACCCTGACTATCATATGGCCATCTTACTCCTCTGAGGGGGAAAAAGGACTCGCTTTCATATAAGTAGCGAGTATGAAAAGATTGAGAAGACAGGTCTATAACAGTTGTCACCCCCTGGAGCTTTGGGAGCCATGCTTCTGTAATATTAAAACCTACCAGCATCATTTTGTTATTCATTACATTCAAATCCTATGCAGAAAGATAACAATTCATATGCCGTGCGTGAGGATTATGGAGGTTATGACCATGTGCAAGTACATATGCCAAGTCGGGACTCAGCAACCCTGCTGCTAGAACAAAGATGTGTTATTTTCTTACAAAATATTCTTTTTGAAAATTGTGTTCAGCATATACCCGGATGAGCAAAAATAAAATATATTTTTTTTCTGTAATTTTCTTTTTGGATGAAAGTATGTCTTGCCCATGCAGTGTTTATTTCAGCAGCCTCTGGAAATTGAAGCTTGCTTTTTTCTTGTAAACTGCTTGACAATCTGGCAAGGATATACTGATTGTATCTTGTGATGGAAATGGCCTTTCAAAATGGGTTTTAACAAGTACACTGCAGGGATCCAAATCGCTGTACCTACTGAGGTATTTATCGCCACAGAAGAGAACTTGACATGGCCTGCAGTAGGTTATAGATACATCTATAAATATGGAAAGTCTGAAAGAGAAGCCGATGCTGCTTCTTGTAAATGTGGTTTACAGGAAGTAAATACGCCTGTGGTCACGGAGGTTGCTCTCACCGTCTTGTTGGGCTTGTTCTGATCCTGTCCCTATAGTATATCTTCGGCACATGCTGTGAGATGGTTGGCTCTGCACAGCAACTGAATCCCTGGTGTAAACATTCCACATTTAGCTTCTGACATAATGAACGGGCTGCACAGGAGCTAGGGTTACCTTTGCACGCAATCTGATAATCTTCCATTTCTAAAAAGATATATGGTTTAATGCATCTTGTATGATCATAAAAACCCCAGCAATAAAACAACGTGAAGATGATGTACTGCACACTGCTCTGTTGACCCCGGCCATGCTGTTAGTCACTCTTGCAGTGATTAGTTGGGCAAGGAAGAGGGCTGTTATTTCATTGTAGTGTGTTAATTTCTTAAGTACTATGAGGAAATGGCCCTTTGCAGGATCACCCCCACTTTTTGCTGCACTTGTTGACTATTTGGTATTGGAGTAATGACTCTGTGATGCACTGGACCCTGCTGACTGTGTATGTTAATTGGTTTATGCCCACTTGGTATAGGTTAACTTACTTATAAGCCCTAGTATATGGTACCAGAGCTATCTAGGGTACCAGGGTACTTATAAGTCCCTGGTATATAGTACCTAGGGTGCCATGGACAGCAGCACTTATTGTGCCACCACGAGTGTGACCAGGTAAAGCGTGTCTCACAACCTGCCTTTGCTGGCTGGCTGAACAGTTTTCGAATGCTAACTCAACTTGCCATTTAAAGTAATGGCAAAGCACAAAACTTTTCTTTTGAATATTTAGACGTCATCCCCTAAGGCAGGCCTACTGAGCCTGAAAGGCAGGGTTCATTATATTAAAAAGTTTGACACATGTATATTAAGTTTACATGTCCTGACAGTAAAAAACCCACATTGTCGCTTTTACTGTGGAAAGGCTCATAGTCCCATTAGTGAATACAGAGTTACATACTGCCAACACAGCCGTCCTAACTTCTGAACAGGACTAATACATTTGATACTTTAAGGTATCAAAAATATTTTCGCATTAAATGTGACTTGATTGCCCAGTTCTTTTGAATGTAACTTTTGCACAGATGGTAACTTATACTAAGTAGCCACTTTGTTACCGAATGTTTTTCAGTGACCGTTTATGGTTACTGGCCACAAGACAGACTTCTACCCTCCTGGGAGGAGGTGTGAAAGATCCTCTCTGTTTCTTCCCAAGAATCAGCCATTAGAAAAGGTGTTACCTCTTCCTGGCAGGTATGCTAAACATGATGTCAGCCCAAAAGGTGAGCTTCGAAGGGGAAGGGCAAATGGTAGGCAGGCACAAATTTAGTTCTTGCAGACGGTTGACATTGAGTACAGGGAGGGGGGAGCTGTGGCTAGGTTGATTTTTGCATGGCATATAGCCTCCAAGAAACCACATCTCTGGAGTATGTTACAGAACTCCACACACCAAGAGAAGGCTTCTGCTATCTTGGGAAAGGGCAGAATTGATTCTGGGATAGCTAGGTGCCACATTTTACAAGAAGCCGTCACTGGGTGGGTGGGGACCTGGTAGCCTTTGGCTAGTAGTTGCCACCTGCCACAAGAGCACAAACTGGGCATAAAAGTGGCACCCGGACCTCTGATGACATCTGTGCTAAAGATTGGACTGAAGGACGGTCCTGCTATTCCCTTGACCCAGCAAAGAAGGCTGCAGCAAGATCTGCTTCTCCCTGGGCTGGCAAAGTGAGGACTCTGCCTCTGGTGTCCTGCTGGAGGAAACAACTCCCCGAGCCTCAGACAGAAGAGGTGACTCTAAGACTCATTTAGCTGACTGCTGCTAACCGCCAACATACAGCCTGGGAGACTGAGCCCCAACCCTTAAAAGTTACACCAGAGTCTGCTGGACCCAGGAGAGTCCTTGGAGTGCAGTTTGGTCGGTTCCAAGATGGAAGTTATTACCAGTTAAAGGGAGCCACTGGTTTTGCTGTAACAAGCGACCAGTAGCAGTTGGTTTTTGGCTGGACTTCAACCAAACTCCGAGGGACAACGACCCATGTGGACAAAGTTGTTCCTCCCTGACTGGACCAAGAACTAGCTCCAGGAAGACCCCTGTCACCAGATCAGCATCCTCCAGCATCTTGTATCCCTGCATCAGGACCATTGTCAATGGTCCAATGGTTCGGCAATAGAACCTGGACTGGAGACCGCTTTGACTATGAGTTAACTGTCCAACCAAGCCTCTTTGGCCCCTGTGACACACTCCCAAAACGGGCCAGAGGAGTGGTTTACAACTTTTATAATAGTTATCCAAAGTTTGACCACAAGCGCAGTCCATTACAGTGATCGGTTTCAGGAATAAAGTGAGAGCATATAAGGTTTCTTGTATGTTGCTGCCATGCTGTTGGTTCAGCTCGCCTTTACATGGCTGCAGCAATTCCTTGTTCCCAACAGGACTTGTGAATCCAGAAAGTTGTAGATGCAGCTTGTGAACTAGAGAATTGGTTCGTTAATTGCAGAATAGCTAACTGGTAGTGGGCTACTATCCCATTCAGGGTTAAATTTTGATTTGAACATCCAAATAATTGTTAATATTTAAAAAGGTGCTACATGCATGTACACTAATTCAAGGATGTACTGACTGCTAGGTGCCAAATATAAAGCCAAATCGTCCAAAATGGCAAAAACAATCTGTAGTAAACGCTACAGAATCAAACTTAAGTTCATTGATACTACTTTTTTGCCAAGTCACATGGAGATTTCTCAAATCGGGCCAAAGTAATTAGCAAAGAAAATGTTTCTCCTATGAACTAGTGATCTAAACCATTAATACGAAGAAGCTACTGTAAAAATGTAATTTATATTTACACATCAATCGCTAAGATACATTGTAGTTCCTAGATGCCCCAGACCCAGCTGTCCCTCATGCAGCCAGCCATCTGCTGCCACTTTTTCTTCTCTTGTGGTGCTCTTGACTGCTCTTCTCTGTATGCTTCTTCTGCTGACCCCGTTTTCTCCCCTTCCGCCTCCTTAGATCATTGTTCTCCTGTGGCTGTTTGTTTTTTCCCCTGTTGTGCCTCCCTGACCATTCTCCTCCTTCAATCGTTAGGCTCCTGTTACTGTTTGTTTTTCCTCTCTGCCTGCTTTCTTCTCCATCAGTCGTTGTGCTCCAGTTGCTGTTTGCTTTCCCCCTCTAGGGGCTTTCACCTCTGACACTCTTTTCTCTTGTTTTTCTCTCCGTTTAGATTGTCTCCTGAATGCTGCTTTTTTTTTCCCTTTCGCTCCCCTCCCGATCGGTGCTGCCTGTTTGCCCACCTCCCGCCAAGCTCCACCCACTGCCTCCCACCGTCCCTCCTTCCTCCCAGGACTACTTAATGGAGGCTGAACACCGGACAATCCAACAAAAACTGCTGCAATGCCGCTCCCCACTTGCTTAGGACGGTTTGTCTGCCCTGTATGTATCTTCTACTGCACCAGCGCGACCTCCATCACACCGCAAAGTACCATGCCGACCCGTCACTACACCACCCCAGAAGAGGGCCACAAACTCCATGGCCTACACCTCAACACACGTTCAGTGTGCAAGCACTCCACCGAGTTATGGTACCTCATTGCCACCCTCACACCCGACATATCCTTCCTCACAGAGAGCTGGCTCAGTCCGACCTCTGCCCCTGACATCGCAACAGCGATCCCCAACGGATACCAAATCACTCACCGTGACTGCACCAACAAGCAGGGAGGAGGAATAGCCATCATCCGCAAAGAGGACATACAGTACATCACCACCACCACCACTGAAGATGCCACCAACCCCATAGAAAACCTCAACTTCAAGCTCCAGATGGATGACAAGAAAAGCATCAGAGACACCTAAACATACCGACCTCTGGATCAGCGCTCCAGTTTCTGCAACACCATTGCAGACTTAATTGCTCCCCTAACCCTGGACTCTAAAGACTACATCTTCCTCTGCGACCTCAGTTTCTACATTAGTGACCCCAGCGACAACACCGTGACCCTCAACATCAGTATGAGCAGCCTCGGACTGACCCAGATCGTCCGTGACCATACGCCCAACACAGGACCCACGCTGGACCCCATTTTCACCTCCAGCAACCACGTCAAGTCCAGCCATATCACAGAACTCACATGGACCGATCACTCCATCATCCACCTCAGTATCTCCAGCCCCTGCACTACCACCTCCAAGATGGGCAGCGTCCCCCCCCTCCAGCTGGAGCAGAATTTCAAAGACCAGCTGGACAGACACCTTCAGCACCTGCAACCCAGGTGCTGCCACCAACCTGGAACAGGGAATTAAGAAATTCAACACCTGGATAACCAACTGCCAACAACATCGCCCCATCATGAGCAACAAGCAGAGAAGATCCTCCAAAATGACCAGCTAGTACACCCAAGAACTCAGAACAGCGAAGCGTGATAACAAACAGCTGGAGAGGAGATGGTGTGCCATCAAGAACACCTCTGACACAGCAGCATTCAAGACCTCTGTCGCCTTCTGCCATCGCCTTCTGAGGGCAACTAAGAAGGCAGCTGTAACCGCACGCATCAAAGCCAGCACCAACAACAGCAAGGAACTTTTTAACAAAATTAAGGAGTTCTCCAACGCAGCTGCCAGTGAAAACAAAATCACACTCTCACAAGAACTGTGCGACAACCTTGCAGACTTCTTCCACCACAAGATCATATCCATACACAGAAACTTTGAACCTCAGCCTACTTGCACAGACTTCCTTGACAGACACACATCCCCACCGCAACTTCACAAACCACAGACTGACGACCTGGAGCCACCTTTCTACACAGGACACCACCTCTATCATGAAATCCATCCACTCATCCACTCATGAGCTCTAACAGATCCATGTCCGCACCACATCTTCAACCTCAGAAACCAAATGACCGGCCAGGAACCACCCTGCTCATCATCTTAATCACCACCGCTACATTTCTCGATGCCTGGAAACACACCAAAGTCAGACCACTACTCAAAAAACCCTCTTGCTGACCCCAGCAAACTCAAAAAGTACCTGCCAATCTCCTTGCTCCCATTCCTGGCCAAGGTACTGGAAAAGACAACTCACAACTCGCCTGGAGCAGAACCATCTATTTGATGCCTCCAGGTCTGGCTTCCACAGCAGTCACAGTACCAAAACTGCCCTCATCGAAGCCACCGACAACATCTGAACCCTCCTCGACTAAGAAGACATAACATGGACGCATCACATTTTTCCACTGGAAACTGACCCTTTTGTTTCCATTGTGGGTAGCTGTAGAATTTAGACCCTAGCTCAGCCGGCATCCTGGGAAATCTAGTAAAACTGTAAAAAAAATTAAACTAGCCACCTAGGGATACCCAGAGTGGGCTGACATGCGTGGCTTTCACCAGCTTTTTATCCAGAATTCCTTGCAAATCACAAACTTTGGCTAAAAAAACATTTCCCTCACATTTCTTTGATGGAAAGTTCTGGAATGTGTGGGAAGCCACAAACTTTCATCCACCTGGCTTTCCTCCAGTCTCCCGATAAAAGTGGTTCTTCACTTGTGTGGGTAGGCCTAGTGCCCACAACAAGAAATGGACCAAAACACAACATTGATGCATTAAAGGTTTCCATTGAAATCTGTCATTTTTTAAATAATGGTGATAGCTGTAGATTTTGGACCAAAGCTCAGCTGGCACCTAGAAAAACCTAGAAAACATGTATATTTTTTAAAACTTTACAATTAGGGGTATCCAGGGTGGGATGACTTGTGTGGCTCTTGCCAGGTTTTTTCAGCCAGAATTCCTTGCATATCTCAAACTGAAAACCCACATTTTCCTCACATTTCTGTGATGGAAAGTTCTGTAATGTGTGGAGAGCCACAAACTTCCTTCCACCCCGGCATTCTCCTAAGTCTCCGAATAAAAATGGTACCTCACTTGTGTGGCTAGGCTTAGTTCCCATGACAGAAACAGATCAAACCAAGGTAAATAGAACCCCACTCCCCATCGAGGACTCTTATTGAGCTTGGTTTGAGACGTTTATGTAGTGGGCACTAGGCCCAGCCACACAAGTCGGCACAAGTGGGGTAATGCAAAGTGACAGGAATTTTGTGAATTCCTCTGGATTCTGAAAGTTTCCATCACAGAAATGGAATGAGAATGTGTGATTTCAGGCAGATTTTGAGCTCTGCAAACGTGTGGGTGAGAACCTTCCATGCAAGGCACACCACCCCATGCTCACCTAGTTGTCTAATTAAAAAGGTCTGTGGTTCGTAGGTTTGCCTGGGTGGCGTCGAAGCATGGCCCCAAGTACAGTGCCTATCCCTATTGCGTATCTCTCAACATAGCTGTTTAGGGCCTTTTGTGTTGTTTTCTGTTGGTCCACCCACACAAACCGAGTACCGTTTTTATCAGAGGACGTTCAGGAACTCGGGATGGTAGGAAACCTGTGGCTCCCCGCTGTTTCCATGTCTTTTTGTCACAGAAATGTGTGTTTATTATCAAAGTTTGACATGTGCAAGGGCTTCTGGGTAAAATGACCTGTTGAGAGTCAATCAATCCGGGGGCGCACTGCTCACCTGTGAGGGTCTCTAGGCGCTGGACATGAGTCACTCAAGTCATACACCTCTGGGCTTCCCTAGTTGTCTAGTTTTAAAAAAATGTGCAGGTTTGCCTAGGAGTTCTTGGTAAGAGCCATATTTACATTTTGGCTGACAAAGAAGACTCTGTTGCCCTGGGGAAGGGCTTAAATGTCTGCCATGCTGAGACTCCTCCACCCACCAAATTTAGAAATGACCTCGAAGCTGGCGGTCAATTCAAAAAGATTGACAGGAGCCAACAAAACAGCAGTTCCTGTCAATTGTTTTTCACATTTGACGTACTACTCCATCAACATGACCGAGCCGCCCATCAATTTTAAAAAAAACATTAAATAAAAAAAAATCCTGACGCCGGATTTTCTTTCTGTGACAAAAAAATGCCTGTCTCACCATGGGAGATATCCTCTATGGCAAGGGGGCATTACCCATAATAACTACCACTTACCATCATGGTTTTCCAGGTGGTGACAGGCAGTAAAAACTGACTTGTATGACTGCACATCTAAATTAGGTGGGCAGACGCAGAGGTCAGCTGCAGATTGATCTTACTCAGTCGGGACATGGGAGGGGTGACACCATGACACAGATGGAGTAGTCTTCCCTCACGGTTACACCAATGCTCCATTCACATATATAGCGGACAGCCAGACTATTATCTTCACCGTTAGGATACTCTGTTGCCAAGGCGACGGAGTATCCTTACCACCACAGATAAAATCTGGTACACATTTTTGAAAGTTAATCCACCACCTAAAATGGTTGGTTTTAGCACCTCCAGAAATTCTAGCTGCAAAGCACAAACACTCATCTAAGTATCTGAAGATTGAAACCAGGACTATTGAAGGTGAGCCATAAAGATGCGGTATGGCACCAACTGCTTTATGCTCAATTCAAACACCATTCATGCACCCCACACAAGACTTTCATGGTAATAGCATCCAACAGATCAGTGCACTCACATCAATATATCGTCGCCATGCAAGGGCCTATCACATTCAAAGGTCACTGGTTGGAATCCCCTTTTATGTCCACACTCGTTGACAGTTAATGGATCCACAACCTTTGCAAATGAAAAACACAGTTTGACAAGCTTTTTACCACCTGTCAAGTAACCGCCTCCATGCTAAACATTACTAACAAATGCCTAGTAAACCTTTACTAATGGCTCCTATGACAGCCACATGAGTCTCAGGAAGACATGTCTTATATGTGTCTTTAGCACGCTCACTGTGATAAATCTAACCCCTTCCAGTTTGTGGGTACAAGTTTGGAGTGTTCTAGTATTCTTTCGAACTGAGTGAGACTAAGGCAACCTAAACTAAGGCAAACATCCTGGGGAATATTGCTGAAGTTTCCAAAAGAGAACATCATAAACTATGAAGAACAGTAGTTTTTGACACACGGTAGTCATTGAGAACATAGCACATGTCACGTCGACTGTTATGTGCAGAGCAGTACTGTTGACTGCAATGCACGTCTTGCAGTAAACTGAACCTATACTAAGTTCTGACGGAGGATGAACATGTCAGGCAAGACAAACATTTTACTCATATGAGTAGTGTTGCATGCAGAGTTCTCTATAACGTTATGAAGTTTTTGTACAACGAACTATCACCTGAGAGAGTATCCTGTTGCCATGCAAGAGAAGTCAGAGCAGATCCATGGATCAGTCAAAGAGCCAAGTGTTCAGCTTCATGTAGAATGCACTCATTTTAGAGGTTCGAGGTTATTCTGCCCTTTTGGAGACAATTAGGAGAGGTCAATTCTCATTGTCTGGTGCTGCCTATGCTGAGCAATGGTGCCTGCTAGGTTTCTGAAATTTAAGGTGGTATTAAGTTATGCTGGACCAATGTTGTGTAAGACTTTCAATGTGTATTTTAGGAGTTTGAAAAGAGCTGTGGATTGGAAGTCAGTGAAGCTGTTTCAGGTGCTGCCGTGTGTGTGCTTGTTGGGTCGTTAAGGTAGGCGGTTGCTTTCTGTATGGTTTGGAGTCATCTGCTTATTTGAGAGAGGGAGTAATTCCATATCAGAGAGAGTGTGGTGCCAATGGGTTTGAATCTGTAGGTGAAGATTAAGTGATGGCATTTATATCTGTACTACCTTAACTATCTGCCTTCTACCTATGCAGTATCCCTTTGAAAGCTCATCTAGCTTAAGCTTTTCTTACCTGTTCATGTCTCTGTCCTCATCTGAGTCCTGACTATTCCTGTTTATTTGCCAAGTCAACCTTTACTAACGCCATCTGTCACTAACGACTTGAAGCTCAGGAAAAGGTATCTTTCATTCAACATCTGGCCACTCACTGTGGTAACTCCAGCTCCTTCCATTTTGTGGATATGAGTCTGGGAGTATGCCTCTGAGACCTCATTCCTTCAGCAAACTGAGTGAGCGTATCTACCTTTGAAACTAAGGAAAATATGCTGGGGAATACTGCCTAACTACCCTGAAGTAATAAGCCAAACAAATGTCCTGTGGGACTCATTCACCAACACTTCTACTTGCTTTTAGTGTGTGCAAACTCAATTAGTAACTTGTACCATAACCAATGTTATTGGAAAAAAGGGTACAGGACACTATCTTGCATGATGGTTGTTTTCACCTCTTTAATATAAGGACAATGTACATTTCATTATATATCCAAATTAGTGCAAATGACGCAGTGCTCAGACAGTGAACATGTAGTTATACAACAACATAGAACAATACACTGAACAGATCCCAAGGTTGCACAGGATGTTATAGCAGACAAACAAAGAGGAGATCTGGCCTGTTCGTATATTGTATCTCCTGGCGAGCCGTACCATGTTTTGAAAGTAACTTAGGGAGGGGATGTGGATGATTTGACCTGTATTTAGTCTCATCAGAACAAAAGCCATCTGACTAAACATACCCTAGAAACTGTGAAACCTTGGGACCATCAATGAGGAATCCTGTAGACAATACGTGCAAGAATACTTCATGATAGGATCTACAATGTATACCAGGCCGCTCGGTTAGTCAGACAGTTCTGGTGGTGTAAACAAATTATTCAGGAAAAGTACACCTTTGTATTGTGTGAGGAAAGTGGTCACACGTACAAGAGCATTCCTAGACAAAGCCAACAATGTGAAACTGGCTGCTAGGTTCCTTAGACGGCTGCGGTGCATGTCACAGTGCAAAGTAATGCTTTTCCAGAGTAATCCATTTACCTCTACGGGACCACAGATGGTCAGGAGGGGGGACAGGGCTGAAATGTAAACGATTCTGCATCACCCCCGCTTTTTCTATTTAAAAACAAAAAAGGGAATCCCCCGGTACTTGCACCGGAGGATCCTTTTGAACCCTCCTCCGTGTCAGCCAGTGGCAGATAAATGCACCGGGGAGGGTGTCTGGTTGTCAGCCATTGGTTGACACCCACACTTATAGGGTTAATGATTTGCCTCCTCTGATGCTGGTGGCTTTCCTTGTACATACTTCAATGGATGAGTAATGATTGTGGTGAGAAAAAACAAGACAAAAGCAAAGCAACCCCGCAGTTTGTATAAAAAAAACTATTAAAACAAAATTTGAACTCAGTTTATTATTTGTGATTTTTAAAGCCTGCATTCTTCAGAAAGGCGATTTCAGGATTCTGGGTTAGTAAATTGAGTATATAAAACCCACAGATAGACATAGTCCACATGTTAAATATGTAAAAAACAAAAAGATACTTTGCAATTGTCTCATTTTTTGGAAGGTGGGGAGGATCGGTAGTGGATGGAGTGAAGCAGCAAAATCCCACTAGCAGTGCATTTAAAAATCAAATTAGATGGTTTTAAGTAATGTATTTAAGTTTTCACAGAAGAGAGTTTAAATAGAGTGGCCGTTGCCATCCTCAAGTAGATGCTTGTAAGAATTTGTTACTCCTGTTTTGGGGGGCGTTTTTCTGATCGCAGAGGCCCTTTTTTGTACGACACATATGATATCAGAATTAGCTTGATAAAAGAAATTTCACAATTCCATTTTTTTTTAAGCATATGGCTAGTGCGATCCCTAGAATAGACCAAAAAATCAGTATATCATAGGAATCCACTTGAAGGCTTAAGCAAAACAAGAATTTACGTAACACGTGCAGAGTCATTCCTAGGAGTAGATGACTTGACGTTACCTGCTGGGGCCAATACTAATGAACACATTGAACATGGATGAACCTACGCGGTGCAGACAAATTGGAGTAGGGAAGCAGAGTGCAGCTCAGAGTGTGTATTTAGCCCAAAGCAGCAAATACCTTCAGCCACCCTTATCTACATCGAACATCTCATGTAACAACCTTCGCAAAACATACCTGACAGGTCATGCCAGTAAAGAATCTTACACTGTGCTGTATTATTTTGTACAGTTAGGATTTTTTTTGTATTGTTAACAGAGTCCCGCTTGTCTTAAAGCCAAGGCACAAGAACCCTATTTTCGTTCTTGTGCTGAGAAATGGGCTTGGTTCTGTGTTCTTTGTTTTCCATATTACTGAAGAAGAGCGTTAGCCATCGCCATGCTAAAAGCAACGGACTATCACTGGAACGCCAAAGCATGGAAACCAAGGCTGAGCACAGAAAGAAGCAAATTAGCCCACCAGTTCTCCCACTCTTAATCTGTTGGCATAGATATATATGCCATACATTATACGGATATTGCAAGTGACCATGCATAGCCTTCTGGGAGGCTAGACCTATTGGCTTTGCCAGTGCTTGTTTACAGACTCAGAACAAATTGGCCTTTGACAGGAATGTTGCCATCCTGCTGCAAAGTCACTGGTGGACGACTAAATAGTGTGTTAATATCTATCTATATATATATATATGTATATATATATATATTTATGTTTTTACGGTAAGCCCATAGGACCAAAGGATGCCACAAAACAGCAATGTTTATGATGTGAGTTATTAAAATTACTCACGAACATGCAACTGCATGTAATTGTGTTATTGTTTCCTTATGACTTCATAATTCACTGTCTATTAACTTCATAATTCATTGTCTTTTAACTCATTCCAATGTTTCTTTTTGTTTTAATTGTTTTTTGGCATTTAAGACTCAAGGAAAAACAATACAGCCATAATCATTGGGGGGAGGTGGGGGAATTGGAATGTAATGGGGGAAAGCGGGAGATGGGGAGGCAAATGGATAAGGAAAGAAGTGGGGAGGGAATGCACGGTTCCACATAATCACAGGGCAAACGATACTGATGAAACATAATCCCATCCTTATAGCGCACAGAGTGTTGAGTCCGGTAAAGTGTGCATAAACCCAACAAAATAGTGAAGTAAAACATTCTGTGGAGTGGTCAATAAGAACAGATTCTGGGTGTACGTAGCAGCATACATGAGAGTTAATTGAGGGTTCACCAGATGACTGTCAGCAAAGGGGTTGATGGAGATTTAGTGGGCATAGGGTTGTCTCTATCCAGAGAGGACATGGAGGAGTCGCTCTGTCGTAGAAAGTATAAGAAGGGCTCCCAAATATCTTTGGGGTGAGAGCGTGTCAGCATCTGTTCCCAAAATCTTGCATCCAGTTAGCGGGAGTGGGTTGCCGGCCCCAGTGTATGGCCACTCTGCATTTGGCCAGAAGGAGAAGCATTACAGTGAGTTGACAGTCAGGGGCTGATGTGTCCTTAATGTAACCCAATAGGCCCACAAGGAGGGTCCGTGGCAGGGCGTGACCAGTGAATGGTTTGTATGGTGGAAAATACTCCCACCCAGAACCGTGCCATCCAGGGACACACCCAATACAGATGTAGGAAGGTGGCATATGGTGAATTACATCTCAAGCAACAGGACTCTGTCACAAGCCCCATTTTAAGCACCTGTTGCAGAGAGCGGTATAAACGATGCAGAAATTTGAAATGTATTGGGTGTAGTCTGTAGTTTGGGGGGAGGAGATCAGTCAGCCCACAGCATTAAAACCATTGAGTATCCATGAGGGGGGATCTCTGTGTTCATTTCCCAGGCTGTGGGGTGTTTTGGTGTTGTAATCTGTGCAGAGGACTGCATGGTATTATACAAGCGAGTGACAAGTTTACGCAGCAAAGTGGTTTGTAAGTATGTGTTCAAGAGTCTGCAGCATCAGAGGGAGAAGCAGGGAAGGTGTTATGCTCCATGTGGCAAGCAGCCCAGAGTTGGTGATAAAGTAGTGCCTCAAGTGCAGTGGGGCATGAGGTTGTGGAGGTCTTGAATGGCGATATGAAGTGGTCCTCTGGGTATAAGTCAGAGAAGGTTGTAAGCCCTCACCCGAGCCCTCGCTCTGGCACCCGCTTACCGCGGAGGAGGTAGCTAGGGGTTGTGTCAGATCGGGATGGAGGGTACATAAAGACAGTAGAGCCCAGCGCGTCTCTGTATGCTGTCCCACCCCCCAGCGCAGACACTTAACCATGACTGTCTTCATCCTTGGTGCCTTGTAAGGCAGGTTAGAGAGCTGTGGTGAAGGGCCATGGTTCAATGTGATCCACCTCTGTGGCCACGTGGGGATTAAATGGTGTTGCATATAGCCAGAAGTGTAGATATATTGCCTTAGCACACACTGTGTATAGCAACATATTGGGTGAACCCAGGTCGCCCTGGCCAAGTGGTAGGGTGAGAAGTTCCCATTTGATTTGGAGCTGTTTGCCGGTACAGGTCAGCGCCATGAGATTGGATCGTAAGCTGCAAGAAAATGGGCTGTAAGAGGGAGGGGTACGTTGAGCAAGCGGTTTAAGAATTCCATTAGGGCGGCCTTTTTTGCTATTACTATTTGTCCGGAAACGGACAGCAGGAGCCAAGACCAAAGTTGTATGCCATCTTCCATTCATGAGATGGCGCAGCTGTAGTTGGCTGCCCAAAGTTCGTTCCGGACCTCGACTGAGCCAAATACCTAAGTATCAGACCAGAACAGAGGAACTTGAATGGATAATTTGTTGGTAATGGTTGTGTGCCATCTGTGACAAAATGGATTTGGACCAGTTGACTCGTATCCTTGAGAAACCACCGAAGGAGATAACCTTGCCCCGCTCACCAGAGAGCCTTTCTTGGGGCTCTCGAACATAGAGGGTGACATCGTCCACATACAGATGGCGATGTGCATGATGTTGACGAAGGTGATCTGCCGGAGGCTCCATCAATATAGGGAAAAGAATGGGCGATAGAGGTGTCCCACTGGTGATCGCAAAGGGGTCAGATATAATACTATTGAGTTTAATGTGGGCAGTAGGCAAAGTGTAGAGGCGTTGTACAATGGTTATCCAGGCATTTGCACCTCACGCTGTGCTTCATAGAATAGAATGAAGCTCTCGTGCACGATCTCTAGTGTTTCGCTGTCCGAATTTATAAAAAATAAAAATAAAATAAAAAAAGCAGTATTGATGCCAATGTTATAGGTCTTTACTTTGTGAATATAGAAATGGGTACCACACTTGGTTTAAAGAAACATATGTCATGGATTTAGCTAGCACGTTGGCTAGGAAATATGGTGAAAGGTGAATTTGAGCAAGACATGAGAAGACGAATTGTATAGTAGGACTCACTGTTCATTTTACACATAGGGTGTTTCTTTACAGAGGAACTCTACTGAGGCGCAGGTTGTCTGAGACCGAGATACTGGGAGCGTTGTGCTACATAAGACAGCGTCCGATTCAAGCAGGGACTGACTGCTTCCAGTGGAGATTTTAAGGAGTTGCAGAGTGTGTGGGCCGCGGACTGAAAGCACCAGAGAGCTGTTTTTGGTGGTAGGTTTAGAGAGATAATGGTGATAAAACCCAAAGATAAGGAATGGCTGTCCCCTGTAATATTGCTGTGAGCTGTTTCAACCTGTAAAGTTAGACGCCAGTCCATAAAATAATACAACAGCTTTATGGGGCTGTAAGGGGTGTCTTGTTTGTTGGTGAGGAAACGGCTTAGAACCATTTTGGAAGAACACAGGCCTTGTTAAGTTGCAGACTCAGCACGTAAACAGCTTTTTAGCTAATTATTGTAGTAATTGTGCTGAAAATAAAATGTTTTACACCAAGTTGTATTGGGTCCTTTTGCACACATTGAAGTTACTGCAAGATATGCCCTGTATTGTATTTCGTTTCAGCTAGCAGTGGCCATTCAGAAACTATGGCTTTTTGGTGATATATTTGGCAGTTGTGTTCTAAATTGCAGATTTTGGCCACATATTTGGTGCTTTTTCTTGGGGGCCCGCTCTGAAATTCTGCGGAGGAATTTGGTGTAGTTTGTGCTGGTATTCATATCCACCCAATTTCAAATTTAATCAGCTGCCACTCTTAATGTGTTTGAAAGTGTGTCAGCCACCAGAGAAAGGGTGCTCTTGCCTCTGCTCATCCCAGTACTTTTGCCTGCCTAACTCTGCTTCTGCTCTGCTTGCCGAACACTGGTAGACTTGTCAATTTGCAGCAGCAAGGCTGGACAGCATGTAAAGCTCCCTTTGTCTTGAGGTTAGAAATTGACCTCTGCGCGACCATAAACAGATTAGCTGATTGGGATGTCCACAAGAGATTCCCATCAGCTTATTTGTCAAGTGCTTGTAGTCTGTGCCAAGGCGTTGACTAATTACCTTGAGACAGTTTGCAAGCTGTCAGTGCCCAAAAGAAAACAGAGACATGTGAAAGCCATAAGGCCACTGGTAAGAGGGAAGAACATCTCCAGCATCAACAGTGGCATAATGCACCAGCGGATTAGTCCACTGCCCTAATTCATCAACTTAAATCCCACTGAGGTTCTTTTTCCGTCTCCATTACTTAGGGGCCAACACGTAGCATCAACTGCAGGACAAAGAAATCAACAAAGGAGTGAAAACTATTCAAAACTTCTCAGAACACTAACGAAGGTGCACATTGTTGCATACAGGTAAAAAACAAGACAGACATTCTAAACATTGCAAGTGCTTTCTTGGCTTCAAGGCACTTGTTGACTAGTTTTAAGGCAGAATTCCCATGTCATTCTGGTGTTATAATTTGCGTGTTATATGTCACATTGAAAATCTATTCCTGTGTACACCACTCAGTCTGTTCAATAGGCCCCACATGCGCTTATTTAACATTACTAGCACTTACTTTTGGTACCATGCCGCAGAGGAGATCTTTCGGTTCTGCTGGATCCACAGAGAGGCTGGCCGAGCAACGTTTGGCCCACTTTTAAGGGTCCAGGACTGGGGTGGCATCAGATAACAGAGCTCAGGTGCTGGGTTTAAGGGTTGTTGGAGTCTTCTGTCCATGAAGCTCTATCCAGGAGGCCAGCCAACTAGCCTTTGGGGTCACTATGGGGTCTTGTGCTAAACATATGCAGGTCCAGTCCTTCCGACCCAGGCAAGAGGGCAGCAGGTCAGCACAGCAGGGCAGCAGTCCCTTAGAGCAGCGGTCCAGCAGAGTGGCAGCACAGCAGGCCTCTTTCTTGGCATAGTGTCCACAGGTCCAGAAGTGTACTGAAGAGTTGGTGTCTGAGGTTCAGTATTTGAATTGGGAGAAGCTTCCAGGGGTGTCCCTTTAAGGTGCACAGGCTTCCCGACCTTTCCTGGCTCCGGACTAACTACAGGGAGTATACAGCCCTTTGTGTTAAGGCAGAACACAGCCTATTTTAGTGTAAGTAGGGCTGTGCCCAGCTCCACTTTTCCATCCTGTAAGTGATGACCAGTCCAGGCACAGCTAAGCTCTCTGTTGTGTGTGGCTCTCTATGGAAAATACACAAAGCTCAACTGTCAGCTACATCCAGTCTTGTGACCCAGAGAGAGGCTGCAGGCACTAAATGGCTAAGGCAGCAAAATGCCAACTTTCTAAAAGTTTCTAATTTTCATTACAATTTCAAGGACACCAAAGTGAACTGGGTACCTGTTCCCGTTTGGAAGTTACAGCTTATCAAATGTAATAAGGTAACTCCAGTGTTATCCTATGGGAGCGGTAGGCCTTGCAGTAATGAAAAACAAATTTAAGAGTTCTTCACTACCATGCCAGCAAAATATAAACGTACATGTCCAACTTTTTTAATACACTGCACCCCGCCCCCTGGGCTGCCAGGGCCTAGTCTAGTAGGTTAAAAGAGAGGATTGGCCATGGCAAAAGGTTTATTTTGCCAAATTGAAGTGGCTGTTTCAAAACCGCACACAGAGGCTGCAATAGCAGGCCTGAGTTGTTTAAAAAGACTACTTAAGTGGGTGGCACAGTGAGTGCTGCAGGCCCACTACTAGCATTTAGTTTACATGCCCTAGCTACACGCAGTACCACTTTACTTAAATATGGCAATTGGGTATAAGCCAGTTCTACCATGTGCTAAGGAGAAAGAGCACAAGCACGTTAGAAATTCTTATCAGTGGTAAAATGTGCAGATTCCTAAAGCCAAAACAAAGGTTACAGGAATGTTAAGTTATAGTTAGGGCTGGTAACTATAACTACTGAATTTCCCTTAGGTTACGTCCCCGGCACAGAAGAGGTTAACCTGGCGACTTGAAGAGTCTGCTGAGCCTGTACCACAACAGGCAGTAAGATAAGTGATCAGAGAGTTCTGGTGTGTTGCACTGGTTCAGCTCATCTCCCCTGAACAACAGCATGGCCTTCTAGCAAAATATTACATCTCGGCACTGCTATAAGCTACTATAGAATACATAGTCGTCCTAACTGAGTATAGAATACAGTATAGAATGTAGAGGGGGAAGCTTGGAAAATGTGTTACCTGGTGGCATTATGAAATGTATAACTTGTACCTTTCTTTGACAGATAGCCACCTGAGAAACTCATTTGGTAGCCTGACTGTGCTCCCACTTTAGAAATAGGCTGACCAAGAGATCTGGTGGGTTTGAGGTTCCTCTGCAATGAAGGAGTTTGAGGATTACAGTTAGTAATTGTATAAACCCAGAGGATAGTGACAAATAGTCTGCACTGTGAGCAACTCAAATACTAATTGTATTGTATTGTAAGGCTTTTATAGAGCGCATTCCGGCAAATAGCATTGAAGCGCTAGTCCTAATGAGATATAGAGAGACCAAGACCATCCATAATGAGCGGTGCTTAGAAATCCCAGCCTAGTGGGGAAAAAAGCCAAGTTTTTAATTTCTTTCTAAAGGCAAAGTATATCTCTGTCTATCTGATCATCCGGGGTAGGGAGTTCCAAAGTCTGGCCGCCTCCACAGAGAAGGCTCTGTCCCCCCACCTGACCCTATGACAGCGGGGTACCGAAATAAGTTGTCTAGACGAAGATCTAAGAATCCTAGACGGTTGGTACGGCTGTAGAACTGAACTCAAATATTCACAGCCCTCTGAGTGGTAGGCCTTGTATGTTAAACAAAGGGATTTGAACTTGTTCCTTATGTCTACTGGTAACCAGTGAAGCTGTCTGAGGCAGCTACTGGCGGAAGACGAGCTGTGTAGATTCAGGATCAGGCGAGCCGCTGTGTTCTGAATAAGTTGAAGTTTGTGGAGGGTCGATTTGCTAATGTTTAGCAATAGAGCTATACAATAGTCTAGTCTAGATATGACTAGCGCCAAGACCACAGAAACTTTCAGATTTTCATGCAAAAATGGAAACAATTTTCTTCAGAGTTTTCAGAGCCCAATAACAGCCTTAACCGTCTGGTTAACCTGCTGCTCGAAAGAAAGGGAACTGTCAAAAACCATCCCCAAATTTCTAGCTGAAGTGCGCGGAACCGGGCACTCGCTGCAGGACTCTGGTCACCAGCGAGCACTCCAAAGTTTGCTGTCTAGACCAAAAAGAATGATTTCTGTCTTGTCTCCGTTTAGTTTGAGCCAATTGCTGCACATCCAGCTGTTAATCGCAATCATACATTGCTGAAATCTGTCCCTTGTTTCTTCCCAGTTGCGAGAGACTGGGATAATCAGCTGCGTGTCGTCTGCGTATGACACAGTGTGGAAGCCAAAAGAACGCACCAGGCTGGCCAATGGGGCAACATATAGTTTGAATAAGGTAGGACTAAGAGAAGACCCCTTAGGGACACTACAAGGCAGTTGAAAAGGAGTTGCCCTGTGGTCTCTGCAGGACACTGTAATAGATCTGTTGGTCAGAAAGAACGTGAGAATCTCAAGTGCTTTGTCTCTTACTCCTGCCTGATGCAGACGCTGGATAAGAAATTGTAGAGATATAGTATCGAAGGCTGTGGACAAGTCAAGCAAGACAAGAATGGTACCCTCCCCTGATCCACTCTTCTGCGAATAATATCTGCCGAAGATGTCAGCGCGGTATCCGTGCTATGAGCACAGTGAAATCCGTGTTGGGATGAATCCAAGCTGCCATTTGCCCGTAAAAAGTCCGCCAGTTCTGTATTCAGGTGCCTTTCCAGGATCTTGGATAAGGGAGTAACAGAGAAATCGGACGAAGATTTGTCAAATCCGTTACGTCCTTGCCTGGTTTCATGATTAATGGAATAACTATGGATTCTTTCCAAGTCTCCGGAAAGCATCCTTCCTGCAAGATGTCTGCATATACTGGTTCCAAAGCAGTAGATATCAAGTCGGGAACTAACTTGAGAATCCGCGAGGGCAGGGATCATTCGGAGAGCCGGATTTTACTGCAAATAGTGATACAGAGATTCTTTCGGACGATAAAGGCTGAAAGCAATTTAGCCTATTGGCAGCGCCAGGAGAAAATGAGTTCTCCTGCATGCTCCCCTCTAATGCCGGAGTAATTTGTGCAAAATTGGCCTGCAGTTGCGTGATTTTATTTTTAAAGAAATCTGCAGCTTTTTGGCAAAACGTTTATGAATTCTCTAAACTGGAAGGCGGGTGTGGTAGAGTGAGAGAGTGAACTACTTTAAACAGTTCCTATGGTTCGCTCTGAGCCTCTCTAATAATACGGGAGAAATATTCAGTTTTTGCTGATCTAATGGCCAATTTATACTTCTTAAGGGTCCTCCTAGGTTTATCCCTCTTTTTATTAATATGCCATTTACGCTCCTGTCTGTGATAAATTCTCTGCAAATTTTTAAGTACCTCGGAATACCATGGGGCAGATAGGGAGCGTCCTTGTTTAGAATCAAATAGGACCAGAGGAGCTAGAGTATCTATAGCTGCTCTCGTTCCCGTTTTCAAAGATCTCCAAATTCGAACGGCCCAACGCTTTCGCCTGTTCCCAGCCTGCCTTAAGAGCCCGGGCGAGGTTAGTCTCCTGTACCTTATGCCATGGTCTCCTAAGTTTGATCAAAGGATGAATTTTAGGGGCAATATCTGTGCCTACTAACTTAAAGGACAGCAGATGATGGTCACTCCAGTCCAGGGTCCTATAATCTGACCTGGTGCCATTTCCATGCCGAATGAAAATGCCATCCAGCATATGCCCTACACGATGTGATGAAGTCAGATCCCCGATAAGCCAATCCAGACTCGGCATCAAACTCAGAAATTCACAGATAGCTGCATCGGACTGATCTTCTAAAACAAGGTTAAAGTTGCCTAAGACAGTTGCCTTAGGAGACAGAATCATGGGTGCCAGTATAGAGGGCCAGGCCGGAAGAAAATCCTTCTTGGGGCTGGGCGGTCTATATAATAGTAGTCCCTCAAGGAGAATTGTACACTGGAGGCAAATCTTAAAAAAAGCTCCTTCACAAATGGTCTGGCTGATGTTGAGCCCCTCCAGCGTACAGCAAAAATGATTTCTAAAGATAACTGCACGCCCACCCCCTCTCCTCCCTAGCCTGTCTAGTCTGGAAAAAGAGTACCCTGGGGGAGAAGCCAATAAAAAGTCTGGGTTAGAACTAACGTTTAGTGGGTTTTATAATGTACAAGCCCAGAGAGCGTCAACCAGTAATAACAAGAGAATTTGCATCCAACCGAAGAGGGTCACATTATAGCTGGCAGAATGCACAATAGACAGCAAATGCCTTAGAATACAGTTGTGAATATATGTACGGATTTTTGAGTTGTACGAAGCTGTACTGTTAACAAAGCGCAGTAGGGATGGGTCCGTGAACCTGTTAACAGTACGTCACACAGACCGGCTCATTACGTTTACTTTGGTTGCAAGAGCACGCGCTACCTAGAAGTCGTGTGTGGTGAGGGCGGGCTGTCGTCTGTCACTCGTGCTGTATAGTACGAATTATTTGCCAACGGCCATAACGTGGTCTGTTCTATGCGTGCAGGGTCAAAGGACAGCAACTCGTCAAAAGGTCACACACCAGGTTAACTCGAGCAGCTGCCAAACGTGTACCACACAGTGAATCGTTTCCACACAACTGCTCAGCTGTACAGTAGAAATATGCCAATGCACCATTCGTGCCACCGAGCTGGCGTCTGATAGTCGTGGAAAAGGCACCTATTCACAAAGAGTCATCTTGCAGGAAAGAAAGACTGGCTTCTACTTAAGCGACAAATTATTCTTTTTTGGAAAAAGCGAGGCCGAGACAATGTAAACAAGCAACACGAATGTGAAATTCAAGCTGTTCAAAACTGAAAGACCTGTGTCTTTTCTATCCTTGTATAATAGGGAAGATTTCAGATTGAAATCAATTTTCCTTGCAGTTGCCGGAAGGATGAACATGTTATTTTTGTATTATTTTATTCGTCACGATAAGTAAAAATACTACAAGTTTTTCTTCCCTATTGAAGAGCAGAAGGCAGAACAATTGAAAGCCGTCTCAAATTTTCTAGCCGGTGTAAGTTTTCATATGATCACAGTAATGCATAGATCAAATTTCTTTTTAAACTTCTTTTTTGATTTTTTTTTTTACTATATGGCAAAGCTTAAATGCGCAGTTGAGTGCTTTATATAAAATAAGCTAAAACAAGCATTGGCAACGCCACGGGTTTTGCCGTTGGCAGTCAGCCTTTTGACCATGTTGTTGCTCATTTTGCATTTTGTTTTGTCATGGTTCATTGAAAACTTTATTCTTGGGAAAGCTACCAGACACCCTTATCAATCTAAAAAAAAATCTAAAAGTAAAAATATATTTTTATTTTAATAAAACACACTTTTACATAGTCATCTCTGGCACGTAATGGTACTACTTTGTGTGGTTGTGCTCCTTGTGAAAGGACAGAATTCCGTCACTCAGAGTGAAGTTGGCTAATGTCACAAGTGGACTAGCACATTGCACTATGCTGTAGTGGGTGAAACAAAATGGGAATGACACAGTAACAGAATAATCAATGACGGGGGCTGGCTGGAAAAACCCTTCATGTAAGCATATCCTACATGTAATTTTAGTAAAATAAAAAGGTAGTTGTCAGTGGCAGATCTAGAAATTAAAACCCGAAAGGGTCAAGTGCTGCGGGGAGACGGTTCAGTGATATTGGCATACGACAGATAGTGAGGGATGCAGATACTTGCATGGTGCAGAGGGGATAGCAGCCCACCAGGCAGAATGCACGTTAAGATGTTATTGAATACGAGGCATGGCAAAATGTGAGAAAGTATGTGCTGTATTAGCACCAGCATGTGGTGGGCACAGGCACCCAATTTTGGGGCTGGGGCTTATTTTTCATCATAATACTGTGATAAAGGAAACACCCCACAGGGCAGGGTAATATAAAAGTGTTGTGGAAAAAATGAGGGAGGGTGGTAGGAACCTGCCTGGCCAGCTTTGATTTGGACACTCTTGCATTGAGTGAATCCGGCATTCATCAGCTGCATACTCCTAAGAAAAGCTTTGGGTCCTCCACTCTTTTTGTTTTTAAATTACAAAATAAACTGTAGGTGAAGTAAAGACATACATGGGTCAAGAAATTGATTAACTCCTCTGTATGTTAATGCTGAGAGGCGTTCCACTTTGCTTTGTTTCATGAAAAAGGGTTGCAGTTTCCATGAAAAAATTTGTTTACAATTGTGACTTTGATTCTCTAGTTTGGGATAACTGGAATGGGGTTGCTACATTTTGTAATTATTTAACTAGACTGGCACACATACCGCTCTTGTTTATGTCTTGAAGTAATTGCAGAAAACTCAAGATGAGGAAGGAGTTGTTGCCCTAATACTCTTAGACCTGTCAGCAGCATTTGCTATATTGTGTTACTCTGGACTGTCTATGTGCCTTTATGAGGCAGGTATAGCAGGTAAAGTCCATGAGTTGCATAAGTCCTTTCTTTAAGGCTGCTGCTAGGTGGTATCTATGCCACCTTTTACTTCCCAACTCCGGAACGTCACTTTTGGAGTTCCACAGAGCTCTTCTCATCCTGTTTAACATCTGTGTGGTGCCTCTCGTTAAATTAATTTGTTCGCTCAGCCTCAAGGTGATGTCATATTCTGGTGACACCCAAATTAAACTGACTGGACAGTGCCACAGCCTTGGTTTAGGTTGTGTATGGATGTGGTCACAGACTGGCTACATGACCACATTTTAAAACTGAACTCGGGCAATAGCCTCTTATTCTGTTATGACTGGTAAAAAGACTGGTGCCCCCAGAACTGGTCAATTGCCCAATACTGATTGACAAAGTATGTAATTTTGTTTTTATTTTTGATAAACAACTGGACTGCACCCTTCAGGTTACTAAACTCATTTCCACCTTTTTTGCTCACCTGAGATTTCTTGTGAAGATCCTCTTTATAACCCTTATTGAAACTTGCTTTCCAGTAGTGAGAAAAATTATAGGCTTTCACCTTGACTATTGTATTGTTCTGTACTTGACACTGTCTAACTATTAACAGCACGTGCTACAGATCATTCAAAATTTGGTGGCAAGAATTTTTCTGAAACTCCTTTAATGGTCCCACATTTCAGATTATCTCATACGTCTTCACTAGCTGATTATTGATACTTGTGTGTAAATTCAAATGCTTGCGCATTCATTTCAAGGTAATCTGCAACAATGTACCTGCCTTTTTGTACAGGATCTCAATTTGTCAGCCTTTACGTGAGCTGTGCTCTTCAAGCAATGGCTGCCTGATGGTTCCAAGGAATCTCAAAGTTAGAACCGTAGGTCAGGCTTAAGTAGATGGGTCCTGCCCCAGGGATCACCCATTATACTATGCACACTGCTTTGTAAGAGCTTTGTCTTGCTACTGAATACCAATGAAGGACATGTAATGCTGGGAAAATATTGTACTGCCTTCTCAACTTCTACATGCTGGGAAATGTTGTACAGCCTACTCTGGTTTAGGATTCATCTGGCTGCCAAGTCCTTGAACTTTTGTAGCTTTTCTCCTGGCTTCTGTTTTAAATAAAGAGCCTGATGTAGACCTAATTCTCATTTGCAATGCATGAGAACTCAAAGGCTACCTAGACCTCAATCAGTCCTATGCAGTACATCTGGTTTACTGATCACTTATAGCAAAGTGTGTCATAGAACCAGTACCCATACACCAACTGGGGCAGTGGTGTACACCCCATACTTTTTTATCCCCAAAAAGCACCTATTGCTCTGGCTGATTCTCAACACCTGATCATTAAACCGGTTGCTCACCCCCAAACACTTTCACATGGCCACGTTACAAGATGTCATGCCCTTGCTAGCTAAGGGTGACTTTGTGGCTGTGCTGAATCTTGAAGACTCATATTTTCACATCCTGATGCACCCAGCGCACCACCAATACCCTTGCTTTGGGATAGTGAAATTCACTACCAGCTCAAGATTTTGTTCTTTGGGGTTACTACATCCCCAAGGGTATTTACAAAGTGTCCAGCGATACTAGCAAACCCATCTGTGCCAGCCGCCATGCATGTGTTTCCCTAATTAGATGACTGCCTGATAAAGAGCAGCAGCAAACAGTAATGGCTAGCACACACTCAGCTAGCAGTGTCTCGACTGAAGAAACTAGGCTTTACCATCAATGTGCAAAAGAGTAATCTCCAGTCCCAGCAAATTCAGCCCTTCCTAGGATCAGTTCTTAATGTGGAGACAGGCAAAGCATACCCCAACCAACAGAGGGTGATGGCATTCCAACAGCTGTTGCCTCTTTTTCAGGCCTTACCATGGTGGCCACTGATACCTCCTACTGCAGTTGATTCTTATTCCTTTTTAATTTTCTCAAAGGCAAAAGGTCTACAGTTGTACCTTTTTTTTCCTCATTCTGGGATGCATCACTCCTTGTGTCTGAGTTTAGTAGCACTCGGAGTCTCGATATTATATCCTTAAACTATATTGAAAATTCAATCATATGCCATTCTAACACCCCTTCTACACAACTATTTAGGGACGGCGGTACTTGGGGCACTCTTCTTAGGGTTATTTCCAGATTACTAATTTGAGATCTAGTATCAGTGATTTTGTTTTTGGAGGGTGGGGTGACACTTGGGTTTTTAAGAGCAGGTGGTTATGATCACTCTCTCTTTGGAACAAGTTAGCCATGCTTTTAATTTCACTCCACTGCTATAGATGCACAAAGATGTATTATGGTGTTGCTGAAACTATCCCTCTTCCCTATGCAGCTTGACCTGGTGAGTCACCCATAATCCTTCCCTATGAATCAGTATACGGTTCAGTCTTGACAACCACCACACCACCAACTTACTACGTTTCAAATTGCATAAGTTGGTGCTAGGAGCCCCTAACATTGATCATTTACCAGTATTTCAGAGTCCAGAGACAAATCATGTGCTGTGTGCATTAAATTGCCTTTTGCTATGAATATATTTGGACCAATCATGCATTGTTTGCGTTATTGGTGTCGACAATTTCTTGCCATTGCAAGCAGAAAGTAAGTACAATTTTATCTAGAAGACCTTCAGTGACTCCCCAACCTCTGCAGCATTTGTCAATGCTGAGGCAGAAAGAGACCTTCGGATATTCCATTCCTTGTTTACAAACAAGATTGCTAATCCTTCTTTTTAATGACCCTTTGTGACTGGAGCAGAGAATACCAAAAAGTCAAGTAATAGAAACTGTTAAACATGCAGGCCTTTTACAAGACAGCTATAACTATGTTAAAAAAACATTTTGAGGAGGGATTGTCCAGGTTTTTCGCCATACCTGCAATGTCCTAGCTGAGTTGGCCTAGGGTTTTGTTGTAAGTGTTAAGAGGGAGGGTGCATTTATTCAGCACCCCTGGTAGCCGGCTCCAGTTTTCTTCTAGAGCGTCTTGCCAATGCCATGGAGAATCCTGCCTGGATACTGCCACTGTTCATTGATTAACCAACACCATAATCTGTAATGTATTAGATTGATTGATCTGGTCTAGAGTAATTTGAAAGAGTTGTATTTTGCTCATGATAGGGCGCACTTAGCAGCTTTCATTTTTTTTTTACAGCCCAGATCAATGTTGGTTCCACTATCTTGCTGCCCCCTACCATTCCAAAATGTGAATGCCTGAGAACCTATCACTGACAATGTAACAGAGCTGTGCATAATCAGAGCGCAGACATTAATTGTCTTTAGGCCAGTGTTACTTAGGATCAGGTTTGCCAGGGCAATGTCCTCTAACAACTGGACCCTCCGGTTTGGAACGCTTTCAAATGTGCTCAGCACTCCTGTTCATTTTAAGGTTTACGCTAGCCATATTTGATGGAAAAATATTTACCATCATATCTGAAAACAAAGTATCCAAAGCATCTACTGTGATTATAGCTAATTATTTATCGGGGTAAAATAAACACCTGCATTACCATTTATTGTGCTTAAGGGGAAGCTTTTCGAGTTCCAGGATGGCAGACTTCCTATTCAGACTGAATGATCTTTTCTTTGATTGAGCCTTGACTTTGCCTTATCTGTTTTTTGTTTTTTTACCTGATGCCACCAGCATGGACCTGCACTGTTGTGAACCAAGAAGCAGAGCTTTGGCCGAAGCAGAAGTAGGCTATGAGAGAGACTGACGTAAAAGGGCAACACTGCTGTAGGTGCTCTTGGCACAGTGTTTCAAGCATTACACAAGAATGCCCTGCTAAAACCGCAGTAGCTAGAGTAGAAATGTTACATGTTCTAATGTTTCCAAAGAGACTTTCTCTTTATGTGAATTTATTAACTTTTTTCGTTAAAGCCTTGTATTTATTTGAAAAACACATAAAATAGAGCAGGAAAATGCCACCTCACATGGACAAGAATAGTAAAGATCTTTTGGGGGTCTTCAAAAATAGTGTTTTATTGCACGGAGGGACGGAGGCAGGAAGGGAACAGGAGGCATGCTAGATCAGTATTGTTCAGTAAAAGTAACATCCTACCAAGCACTTTCACTCTTATTCTTGCAAGTGCAGGGTGTCAGTCAGGCTAGGTTTTCAGACATGACCCGACTGTAGCTTGACATCTTTGAGCCTTTCGAGCATAAAAGGGGTTCAGGGTGCTCGCATTTCCTAGAAATTCGGCCATAGACGAATAAATAGAATCTGGCCCTTCTTGGGCTGACAACTTTAATTATTCTTCCAGTGATTTATCGTCCATATTTGAAGTAAATGTAGAGCCACTGCCTACCTCTGAATGGTTGCACAGCTCTTGCTTATGCCACTAACTTTGGCCACTGCTTCAACACATTGGCAAAGCCAATAGGTTTCGCCTATGAAAGTGTTTTAGCAATGTTGTACACTAACCTGGCGCTGTTCAGCATGGCTAAAAGTTAGCAGCATAGAGCAGTCGCACGTGGTTTCATAGAGTGGAATGGCGAAGAGTGGAGTAGTGTACCGTGGAGTGACGTACAGTAGAATAAACTGGTGTAGAGTGCATTGGTGTGGAGTGTTGCAGAGTAAAGTGGCATAGAGTGCAGTGGGGTAGAGTATATCAGCATAGAATTCAGTCATGTACAATGCAGCATCGTAGAATCCAACGGCATAGATTATAGTGGTGCATAGTGGAGTGGCATAGAGTGCAGTGTGTAGAATAAAGTGGCATAGTGTGCATTGGTGCAGATTAGAGTGGCATGGAGTGCAATGGCATAGAGTCATGCAGAGTAGATTATAGTGGCATAGAGTGCAGTGGCATAGAGTGGATTGCTGCAAAGTACGATTGCATAGAGTGTAGTAGTGAAGACTAGAGTGGCATAGAGTTCAGAGGTGTAGAGTGCAGTGTTGCAGCTTAGAGTGTTGTAGAGTGCTGTGATGTAGAGTGGGATAGAGTGGTGTAGACATCTGTGGAATAGAGTATAGTGGTGTATAGTGGAGTGCAGTGGGGTAGAGTGCAGTGGCGTAGAGTAGATTGTTTCATAGTGGAGTGGTGCAGGGGAGAGTGCAGTGGTTTAGAGTAATGGCATAATGTGAGTAGAGTGCAGTGGTGCAGGGGGTAGCTTAGAGTGGCGTACAGTGGATTGGGATAGAGTGCAGGGGTCAAGGATGGGTTGGTACAGAGTAGAGAGTATTCGCATATAGTGCAGTGTTGCAGAGTGGTATAGAGTGTAGTGACATAGAGCAGAGTTATGCAGAGTAGAGTGCAGTGGTGTAGAGTGCAGTGGCATAGAGTGGTGCATAGTAGAGAGGCATAGAGTGAAGTGGTGTAGAGTACAGTGGGGTGAAGGAGTTTGGAGTAGCACAGAGTGCAGTGGAGTTGTGCTGAGTAGAGTGTTGTGGCGTGGAGTGACATAGAGTGTAGTATGCATGGAGTGGTAGCACACTGCTATTACAGACAACACATTTTCAGTTGAAATTACCATTACACGTGCACATACAGTTTTACTAATAAGCAGAGCACAAAAAAACGATAATGTGTTGAAAAGGCACCACCTAGTGTATTGATTTGTTTTGATCATATTAGGGTATTTGTTTCCAACACACATAAGAATTACCAAAAAATATGCTTCATTTTTGCTTTGCTAATTCTGATATACTTGCACAGTTCATTTACATTTTGTTGTGTGCTAGAAATAAAAACATTTCCTACCAACAGCATCCAGCAAGCTTCACATAAGTCCTCTCACTTTGAAGTCAGAGAAAGAAAAGTAAACACCAAACTCCCTCCAAAGACTGAGCCTTGACGTTGGACCTCTGTCTTTGAATGTACAGCAAATGTGACAAGATAAGGGCGAGATTTGCAGGCCTCTTTACAGAAAGGGGTGCTTGTGGAAGAATACAAAGAGAGGTAGTTTTAAAAGGGTTTGCTCCTTGGAAGTAAGGAATTGAACCTGAACATCATAAAGCAGAGCCAGCAAATGAAAAGCCATACAATGTGAGTTACAAACCACAAAGCCAATTGTTCAGTAAATACTCGGAAAGCTTCCTTTGAATCCTTTTAATTGGTGAGTAATAGCAATACATCCCCGACTCCAACCAACTCAGTCTCCTCCCGTTGCCTCATCTCTCTCCGTGCATCACATTCCACCCTTCCATTCCATTACGTTTCTACATTCTAAATTCCCCCCCACACACACACAAGTCTACCATATATGTAATACATCCCCCCTTCATAGAAACACAGATACATTGCCTACTAATAAACGTAACTATTACAGTAAACATTTACCTAGGGACATATGATTACTGGCATATAGCTATATACACTAAAACTATGAAAATAGGACTACGACACGTAATATCACTAGGAGTAATTCTTTATGACCATACTGTCTTCCACACCTCTTTTTTCCATGGTAAACCCGCACTGTTGGCTAACTGAATGGCATTCTTTAGGACTCCATTAAAGCATTCTACCACCCCATTACCAGATGGGTGACAAATTGATGTGGTGTTGTGTCTTATCCCATTCCTTTGCAAAAACATTTTAAAATCTCCAGACATAAATTGAGGTCCATTATCTGTCAGAATAACCTTAGGCAACCCTTCTCTCACTAATATTCTATTAAAAAATGTCACAATAGTTGAGGAATCCATTCTTGTTGTGATCTTCATCTCTGGGCATTTTGAAAAATTATCCATTAATACTAAAATATACTTAGCATCCCCACTTTCATAAAGTGGTCCCGTAATATCTAATCCTACTCTGTCCCACAGCACATCAGGACAAGTTAACGGGTACAGAGGTTCTTTAAATGTTAACAAATTATTTTTTGATTCAGAGCATAAAATACAATTTCTCACTTTCCTCTCAATAGCCGCATCAATCCCATGCCACCAATATAATTCTTTTACTCTATTTTTAATTTTAGAAATCCCCAAGTGCCCTTCATGGCAAATATCTAACAATTTGTCCCTAAGAATTTCAAGTCTGCCCCTGTGTAGTACCACATTATTCTCTAAGGACAATTCTTGTTTTAATTCCCAAAATATACGTATATTCCTTTCTAGTTCATTTTTGTTGGGCCAACCATCAACAGTCAAAAAATGTACCTTCGATTAAAATGTGATGTTCCTTTGTGGCCGTAGACCATTCTTCATTTGAAATTCCCTGAATACCTTCCATAATTTCTGCCACACACTCAACTTCTGTCGCATCCCAGGTAGAGCCCCTTGTCCGTAGTGGTAGCCTAATCAAAAAACATCTATCTGCAATGATGTGTTTTACCCTTGGAACATATTGTATTTCATACTTATAGTTTAAGAGGTTTGTAGATAGCCGTGCTATGCATGGGGAAGCATTAAACAATCCACTTGTTGTGAGAGGTTTATGATTACTTGGTAAAATTACTTTCACGCCCCAAATGAACTGTCTGAAATGCTCCAAACCCCACACACATGCCAAAATTTCCTGTTCATTAACGGTATATCTTTCTTCAGTTTTGGTTAGTGAACGTGAAGCAAATGCAATCACACACTCCTTTCCATATGAATTGACTTGTGTGAGCACCACTCCTATCCCTTTGTTGCTTGCATCAGTCGTTACAATACTCTGTAAATCGGGATCAAACCCTTGAAGGGCTGGTGCTCTTATAACACTATCTTTGATCATAGTGAACGCTTCTTGGCTCTCTTCTGTCCACTCAAATACCATTTTGTTTTTTAATAATTGCCTGATGGGATAAGTCTTACTGGAAAAATGTTGGACATACTGAGCCTACAATTCTGCCAAACCTAAAAATGCCCTTATTTCATCCTTAGTGGTAGGAACTGGTGCACCTCTTACAGCCTTCACCAATTCTGTTTTAAGTTCAATTCCTTTCACATTTATCTCATGACCCAAATACGTAACCTTGCTTCTCGTAATTTTGCATTTGGAATATTCAGCCGTGATACCTTTAACATTGAGAATTTCCAAAACTTCTGTCAATTTGGCATCATGTTCCGTTCTTGATTTACCCATGATAAGTATATTGTCTTGAAAAAACATGACATTTTGTACATCCTTAAATAATTGGAACATCAGTCTTTGAAACATGGCCGCTGCTGATGCCAATCCAAATGATACTCTTGCAAATTGGTAGCAGCCAAATGGAGTAATAAATACAGTAAGCCTGTGACTATAAGGATGTAAAGACACTTGATGGTAAGCTGAGGTTAGGTCTATCGTGGTGAACCAATTCATGCCTTTTGTAAGCGCATCCGTCTCATTAACTTTTGTTCATGGAAATTGGTCCACCAGGATATTTTTATTTAAATCTCTTAGATCTACACTTAGCCTCAACTTGCCATTGGCTTTCTTCACCACCACCAAAGGAGCAACCCAATCAGATGAATCAATCTGTTCAATAATGCCTGCCTGCAGTAGTTTCTCTAACTCCTTGCTTACTTCGGCTCTAATCCCCATAGGAATATTTCTAGCTTCATGTCTGACCAGTACAGCATCATCTCTCAATACAATTCCGTGTTGGAAACCGGTTAGTCTACCAGTTCCACCCGCAAACAGCATATGATACCTTAGTTTGATATTTTCTTCATCCAATCTTTCTTCATGTACCATAGAAACAGGTTCAGAACTATTAGGATTCAGAATAATTCCTAGTTTACCTTGGTCCCACCATCCTAAAACTGATGATCCCAACTTTGAAACATATAATTTACACTCTGGTTTAAACACACAGCACACCTTTCTATACCCTAAAATGTCTATAGGTTCTCCTGTAAAACTCTTTGGGGAAATGTCTGGAGGCTTCTACTTGTTTCCCAGTTTATATTCAAGTTTATCCAACCACACCGCTTAGCTGATGATAGTATATGGAGAACCAGTATCTGGGATAATAGTAACCACAATTCCTTCTATGGAAAGGTCACACTTAATTTTTTTCCTTGGAGTATGCAAATGCTCCTCATCACATTGATCTCTTACGTTGAACACACAAATATTCAAGTCGTCATTATCCAAAATTGATGACTCGGAGTCCAAGTTGTTCAACAAAACTTTTATAGATTTCTCTTTCTTCATTTTGCGTACTTTCGCAAAATGACCTACAATTCCACATTCAGAACACTTCTGGTTTCGTGCAGGGCACTTCTTGTCATTAGCATAGTGACCAGTAAATCCACATCTGTAATATTTCATGGTGGATTTATATACCTCATTTTTTTTTTATTGTAGTTTGCCAGACCTATCTTGTATCGTATTATTGTCTCGTAAAGTTTTTTTGTATTTTTCATACCACCTTTAATTTTGTTAATCTGTTCCTTATCCTCACTCTCCTTTCTGTTTTCAAGCAGCACTGCTTTTGCAAATGTACCTGTTCTGCTTTTTTTTTTTTTTTTTTTTACTACTTCAACAACGCCTGACAACGATGCCTCTCCTTTAGCCCACAGACAGTCTTGTATAGAAGGATTAGCAGCATGCATTACAATTTGGTTCATAATCATTTCATCATTTAGGGCCCGAAAGCGACATGTCAATGCTAAATTCTTTAAGGCAGAAACGTAATCTTCAATTGATTCTTCCTTTAATTGTTTCCTATGATAGAATTGATATCTATCGATCCCAACGCATACTGTCGGTGCATAGTATCTATCCAGGTCTTCAATTGCATTTGTAAAAACATCTCAGTGACCCTTCGGTCTTGGCTTCTTCTCTGTACGATTATACATTTTTAAACCTTGAGCACCTAGACAATGTAAAGTAATTTTCTTCTTCTTTGCAAGAGTGAAATCATCTTCTTCATCACATGTTGCAATTTAATTTTAAAAATATTCTTTCCACTCTTGCCATGTTATATAGTTTTCTCCAGTCCGCAGTTTGGCAGTACTTTGTGAACACGCCTCCCATTGTTAAAACGCGAAGCGTAAGGAGATTGCACACTAGTTTTTTTTTCCCTCAAAATGGCTGCACGTCGTGAAGACATCTCACGTCATTAACGCGCAAGCTGTAGATGAAGACGCACAAGAATAACAGATGACGGAGTCTGAGCGCAAGAGAAGTTCAGTTCAACAGTCACTTCAACATATCCAATATGTACAGTTTTATTTGTGGTGTTATGCTGTGCAAGCAGAACAGGCGGGGTACCCATGAAAGTTGAAATGAAAAGTTTGTACGATATGAGGGGCTCCGAGGTGCCGCTGAAACCCGGAAGTTCATTCAGACTAGAAAAAACTGCTGGGTTCCAACTTCAGGGCTACTTACAGGAGAACTCATCGCCAAGTTTGTTAAGCAAATACTCGGAAAGCTTTCTTTGAATACTTTTATTTGGTGAGATAGCGATACAGCCCTGACTCCAACCAACTTCATCTCCTCCCGTTGCCTCGTCTCTCTCCGTACACCACATTCCACCCTTCCATTCAATTACATTTCTAAATTCTAAATAAACCCCCCCACACACACACACACAATTCTACCATGTATGTAACACCAATAGTAAACAACAGGTGTAATGCTTTCCGTGGGAAGCTTTCAGAATGTTCCAGAGATGGCTTTAGCAAACCGGACAGCTGTGCTGTCTGGTAGGCTTCGACCTAAAAAAGTTACCATCTGGATCAGTGGACTTTCTGTGATTATGCTCTTTATGTGTAAACACGTCCAACTCTCTTCTGCCCCTCTGCCTAGTTTGGTGATGTCTAGATAATTGTAAGCCTTTGAAAAAGGCCTTTAACCAAGCAGCAATTCATCTTATTGCTGATGTAGCAACAAATATCCAAACTCTCAATAAAGTATTGATCAATTAAGGCCTCAGATATGCCTTGATTGGCTATCCTCCTATATGCCATATTTGGCTATCCTGTTGTTAACAGCTTCTTCCACCACGACATTTCACACACTAACATCACACCTCAAACATCAAATTAAGCCCTGATATACCAAAGAGGTCAACTATTGTGGTATCCAAGAGTAGTTGCCATGTCTATCGACCAAACACTACTTTCTACGCAGCACCTGTTGAACCAGCAGTGACAAAAGCATTGAAAATCTGTTTATTTAGAGCAGCATATACCTATTCGCTTTACCTTATAATTGTTGTTTTTCTTTATTGCTCATTGGTTAGTTTACCAGTTTTTAGAGATAATCCAGGTCTGAGTCATGACCGATCCGTCGAACGTATTTCTGTATATAGTATTTCCATAGCGCATACCTAGTCAAAAGGCAGCGGAGCACTGTACATAGTCAAAGACGAGCATAAAGTAAAAAATGTATAGAAAAGGAAGCTGGGCTGTGGACCATTAATACAGAGAGATGTTGTGTTCTTGAAAGAAGTGAGTCTTAAACTCTTTTCTAAATTGGAGAAGAGTTGGAGCTGTCCTGATGGATACGTGTCTGTTTTTCCATGTCCTGGGTACATAGATGGAAAGATCTACAGACACTTCTCAGAATGCAGTCTGATGGTGCCATGTCTGCGATTGTCTCAAGATAAGTGATGTTGCTGGTCGTTACTGCTTTGTAAATGATGCAGTTGGTTTTGAAGTTGGTTCCTTTTTTGGGTCAAGTCCCTGGTGTAATCTCTCAGTGGGCTTTCAACCACGCCCATGTCAAGCCCATCAGTTTGGTTGGGTTGTGGGCTTGCTTTTAAAATTAGCTTATTTTAATTAGTGAAAGGCATGCATACGTCATGCCTTTTCTGGTGTTTAGTCTGCCTCAAGTGCACTAGCCAACTACTGAAAACAAACGAGGCCCCATGTTTTCCGTATGGTTTCTGCACAATTTGTTCTCTTTATTTCATAGGCAACGCAATCTCGCTGGACAGTAGTAGAGCACTTTGCATGACATCAACCCTGTTACATAGATATTTGCACTTTTGACAGTTACATGGATAATTGCACTTTTGCCCATACGTTTCACTTAGAGCGAACTTCCGTTTCCTTTTGTGTGTTTGCTTTGCGCTGATGGTGGCTGTTGGCTCGCTTATGTGAAACTGTTTTACTTTTCGGTTTATGTGGCAAGAAAAGTCTGGTTAGGAGTTTACAACGCTAATAGCTTTAACTCGATTAAACACAAGACCCGTTTCATTGCAAATGCTTGTGTTACAGAGAACACTCTATACAATATTTTATTCCCCCCCCAGTAGTAATTGGTATGAAGTTAGGTTTTATCTGTTCTAATCTCACATAGTTTTGAAAGTAAGTGCACACATGTATGTAAGCTTCTGCTGTTTGACACATTATAAATATGTTAGGCTTTGGCTATTAATATTATTTACCTCAGTCTCATGACTCACTAAACACTGTTGTCTCTGGTACGACAATCATTGGCTCCATGATTAACGAACATCACGGTTTCGGTTTCTCATACTTCAACTTGAACCCAGTTGCCAGTAAAGTCCCATTGTGTTATTTGTTTGACGGTTAAGGCTTCGTCTTTGCAAACACCTGTAAACTCTGCCATGTTCGTGTGGTAGTCTTGTGGCTTGTGTAGTTCTGCAGGTGACGGTCTTATCGGATGGTCTGACTCTTTCTGGACGCCAGGCATGCTGAGGGCTTCCAAAGGCGTCCGGGAATGATCGTTTGTGCTTCCTCTCAAGCCGTCACAATTATGTAGCCCATTGTTACCTAGTGTTTAGAATGGTTACTGTGCAGTACTGCTGTTGTCGCGTTCCTCAATCAATCAATAAAATGTCTGTTTTGTGCAGTTAACAAATGGACACATCCTGGCACTTCACACATAGGTATGCGGTTGGCTCGGTGTCTCATGCCTCTACAGAGGCATTCTTTTTGCTGATTTTTTTTTTTTTTTTTAAGTTCATAAAGGAGACTCCTGCTGGTGAGCAGCTAATGTCTGCCCCGGGCCCTGGTGCGAAGAATACTCCACTGAGCTTCTTGTGAGGGAGAGGGTTGGCTGCCAGAGCCTTTTTGGTGTTAAACTGTGGTGTTTTTTCTCGTCAACATGCCTAACTTTCTGTTAGTTGTTACTCACAAACACTTCCTTTTGCAGTAGACACTTAATACCAGTATTCTGTTTCTGGCGTTGAGGTCTGCGAGCTGCCTTGAGGCCCCTGAAGCTGGTGCTCTAAGCCACTGAGCCATCTTGCTGCCATTTGAACTTGGAAAATGGAGAATGCTTACAGATATCCGGAGCAGAGATTGAAAATTGTCATTCAGTTTACTACTCTTTACTGGAAAATATATTGGACCATTATTTCATTAACCTGACAGAATAAAAGTTATAATAATAATCAGTTTCTATGGAGTGTAAATAACCAGTATGACTAATACCAAATTTAGGAGCACTATATCGACCCCAGAAAGATAACCCCTCGTGCTCGCCTTGCCACATCTGTAGCTCCTAAACTGTAGCAGACTTTACGGATGTCAGTAGGCGCACTTACATCGCCGAGCCGACATTGCTGTACGACTACATTTCAGAGAGAAAGAGAGATTGCTAAAATGAAGAACTGTGCCTGATGGCCTTACAGTCTCGAGTACCGAGCTCTCACATTCTTCACTCTAGACATTTCCTGTTGTCAGAGAGCGAGGAAGGGAAAGCTGCAGTGTGCGCTCCAAAACACAAGATGGCTGCTTCAATACAATGTGTGTTTATAGCAGCCAGCGAGGCACTGTTTCCTCTTCATAGGTTTACTTGTACACTTGCTCCTGTTTTCGCCCCACTAGAGCCGATGCAGTCGGCTATCCGTTTCATTTGTGGCAGTGCTGCTTTACTGCTTCGTGTCTCCAGCGCCGCTGCTCGCCGCTCACCGCCTGCACGTAGCAGCTCACACAGTACGGACCAGACACGGGGTTTGATGAAATATTGTAAGGCCAGATCGTGCAAGCATTCATTTTTTTGAAAACCTTGGTCCAGGATAAACAAGGGATAGCATTCCTCTGCATAGTGTAAGTAAAATAGGTGATGAGCAGACGGTTTATGGGATTAGCAGAATATGCCCCCGCTGTGCCATACTGCAAGCCTGAGAGGTGTGCGGGAACGGAATCACTCAGCCTGGTTATACAGGAAGGGCGGAAAGAGATTAGCATTTGATTTCGTTTGGCATGCCGAAAAACTCGCTATGTGCTGCTATCCGTGAGCTGGAGTCACTCAGTGGGACTTAGATTTCATACCATCCCCCCACGTTCATTGTGTTGCGCAGCCACCTTTCTCCAGCGTCGTCTAAAATTGCATTTTTCTCTTTCAACAGAATGTTGGCTTTGAGAGCTCAGAGAAGCAGCAGGGAGGAAAACGTGACCTATTGGTAAGTTTGTAGCACCTACTGTCTGCGCTGTGTGCATGTTGTAGCTGCTGCTTTCATTTTCCCTCTGGTATCAAATTGTTGTGTTCAGTGGCTTGTGCAACAGGAAACCTCATGCTGTTAATGTTTTCCACTGTGTTCTCACGCAACACAGTAAAGATAGGTAGATTCCACTGCCTCGTCAGCCAAGCTATGCGGTTTGTACAAGTGGAAAACTAATCTGTTCATCTGTTTGAAGATAGAGCATAGTTTTTAGGTACTTCAAAATGTATTTCAACTGAAAAAACTCAAAGAAGAGTTACTGTTTAAGAACGCCGAAGGGAAAATGATTATTAAAACAGTTTGTTTTCCTCCGGTGGAAGGGTAACATAGTTTTGAATTTAAAACTAAGACACCACAGAAATTCACCTCTTATGGTGAGCAACAAAACTACAGCTCACCCCAGCACAGGACTCATGATGTCACACATAATGTTGCAGACATCACACATGACCTGGCATCAAACATCATCATATTCTGCAGTGTACAACAGGGTTTGGCCCAGGCAGGCTATGCTACCAAGCACTGTGTGGGCATAACCCATTGAGCACAGCCTTCATCCAGAATCAGCAAGTCTCTGTGCCCACCCCAGTATCCTAGTTTGGAGGGAGGGCCTCCGATAGTGTCCCTTGAGGGCATAACCCTTTCAGCCATGTACAGTAGTGGTTGGCCATAGGGTGACCCTGTGTCAACAAAACCCACTACACTCCAGCTTCACCTTATAAAGGACAAGTTTTGTGTTGTGCCTGCACCAGCCCCCATGTTTCCCAGGTCAAATTGCACAGAAGAGGCTAGTTGCTACTCTTGTGTCTACCTTCCAACTCGTTGGGATTGAGCACTAATCTTGTCCCTGTACAATGACAACTTTTTTTAAATTGCTTATCCTCCGCCCACCTCATGTCGTTTGCAGCTACCTTGTTAGGACTTTCTGAAAAGGCAATGCAGTATACCAAACTAGCAGACGTGCCGCATGGTACCAAATACTATCTGTCTACTTTGGTGAGTTTTTGCTCTGCAAATAGTGATTTTTTTTTTTTTTTTTTCAAAAACTATTCCTATGATGTGTTGAATGGGGACCAGTATAAGTTTGTCCCTGCTTAATTATTCTGATATATTTCAGTTCTTTAGTGATGTCATCTTTATTAAGTATTGCTGTAATGCCACTGTAACATTATTTATAGGTTCAGACTTTATTTACATCAATCAAATTCTTCATTGTTGTGTTTTCTCATAGCGTCTCTCAAGAGCCATTAGGAAAAACTATCGGAGTGTGTTCTTGAAAGAAATTGACTACTGGACAGAAAGTAGCTAGATCCGTCATATATCCATGCTTTGCCGAATGGTGATTTTCATTGACAAGTGCATTGGTTGAGGTTTGTTCAGGTGTGCAGGCACACACAGTGTGGTAGCTTTGCTCTCTAACGTCGCTACATTCATATATTGACCGAATTTGCATGGGTATATGGAGAGCAGTAATTGTCAAATTTTGCAGATACGCTTCAATAAATCTGTACAAATCTAAATTATAGATGAATCCAAACATTGTGTGAAGTTTTAGTTTCAAACACGTGCACAGTTTTTTAGGATAAATATTTTTATTGCAGTTTTCAGGATACAGTAATCTTACCTACAGTCATTGGCCGGTGAGGAAAGCTTTCTACCATGGCTCTGTACTTAGGTCTAACACCACAATCCCTCTTGCACTTCCCCATTTTGACACCCAGAGACACCCTTTTGCTGCAGTCTTTCGACTTAATCCATGTTTTAGCCATTAAGTAATCTTATGTGCTCGTTCTCTCCACATCAAGCTGTAGCTCTGTCTGTTCAACTTGGACTTTTCCGTGGGGTAGATCCTAAGCGCTGTTAGAAATTTGAGATATGTGATCTCCCTATATCCCAAAGTGACGTATGTGTGGAACAGTGCCCAATCTATGTCACTTCAGCTTTATTCGTCCATAAAAGGCCATAATAGGCAAATGCATGGGTTAGGCCTGACAACCTTATGGTGGTCTTCCTCCAGGCTATTTGCCTCGTTACCTCCAGTTTTGCTGAACTCGTTTTTGTTGGCATTAGAACTCTGTGCACTTTACCACTGCTAACCAGTGCTAAAGTACTTGTGCTCTCTCCCTAAAACATGAGTTGATTGGTATATACCTAATTGGCATGTTTACTTTACTCATAAGTCCCTAGTAAAGTGCAATGCATGTGCTCAGGGCTTGTAAATATAATGTTACTTGTAGGTCTGCAGTATTGCTTGTGCCACCCACTTAAGTAGCATTTTAAAGCACGTCCCATGACTGCCACTGCAACCTGAATGCTGTATCACTCTGTCATGCTGACTTTGCATTTAAGACCCCTTTCTTAAAATCACATTTTATTATATGTAAGTCAACTCTAAGGTAGGCCCTAGGTAGCCTAGAGGGCAGGATGCTATGTAATAAAAAGGCAGAACATATACTTTTAAGTTTTACATGTCCTGATAGTGGAAACACTCTGAAATTGTTTTTTCTCTACTGTGAGGCCTACCCCTCTCATAGGATAAGATTGGTTTTCCTTGTAACATTTAGTAAGCTGTAATTCCTAATTGAGAAGGGATGGTACCTATAGAATTGTAATGATAAATCCTCTTTGATGGCAAAGTTGAATTTATCATTACAATTTTGAAAACAACACTTTTAGAAAGTTGCCATGTTCCTGCTCTCAACCCTGTGTGCCTGCAGCCTGTCTCAAATAATACACATCTGGGTAGGTGACAGCTGGTCTTTGTGCATCCCCCCCCCCAGACAGCCACAAACAAAGGGAGCTTTGGTGTGGCTTGAGGGTCCCTCCACATCCTGATGGGCCATCTTTGACATGATGGGAGGGAAGTGCTGGACACAGCTTCACATTTATATCTGAATAGGTTGTGTCCTGTCCCCACACAAAGGACTGCTTAGCCCCCTGTAGTGAGTCTGCAGCCAGGGCAGGAAGGGAGAACCTATGTGCACTTCAAAGCCCATCTTTGAAGTCTCCCCCACTTGAAAGGTACTACAGGGTATACAAAGTGGACTTCAGACCCTACCAACTAAGTACACATCTGGATCTGTGGATACTCTGCCAGGAAGAAGGACTGCTGTGCTGCTGAAGGACTGCCACTTGTGGACTGCTGTTTTTGAAGAACTGATCTCTGGCTGTGCTTACCTGCTGCCTTGCCTGGGTGAGAAGGACTGGACCACTTCACCTGAACACAACACCCACATTGAGTCCAAAGGCGAGCTGACTGGTCTCCTGTTTTCTGAAGTCTCCGGGAAATAAAATACTTCCAGCCGTCCTAACTGGACTCTGCCAGCTGTGAGCCTACCCAACCAAGTGGTGCTACCCCACTCCTGGACCCTTGAAGGTAAATATTCAGGTACTGCTTCAGCAGAACCACTGCCTCCCTGCTGTTGCTTGGACAGAACCGATTCATCTCTGCCAATGCGTGGATAAAACTGGGACACCACTTTCGGAACAGCACTGTGGCGTTTCCTTCAATGCAAAGCTCCTGCTTCCCGTTGACTGCCTTGACTACAACAACGCTGTACTCTGAATCAGAGCATTGCCTCGACGTCGACTCAGCTGGCTCCTTCACCTGCACTCTGTTGCATCTATGCTCTGACACATCACCACGGCTAGGACAGGGGTGCGGGGGGAGGGGGGGGTGCATGAGGCAGAGGTCAGACAACTTTGAGGCATCTCCTCTACTGCATGGGGTAAACTGACCCATCTCCTCAACGGCATGATTCGGAACCACAGCAACACTCCCGCACTAGAATTTTAAGGTACTTTGGTTCAGCAGGCCCAACTAGGTCCGTGTAGCGGGCCTGCTGTCCAGCGTGGTCAGCATGAACCTTTGACTATATCCCGGTCCAGCGCGACCAGATAGCCCCGTTTGGCACCTTCTGCTTCGAAGCACTTTTCTACAGTTTATTCTTTAAAAATTTATAACAGATGTAGCATCTTTTTGTGCGGTATTTTCACTGTTATACTGTTCAAAGTGTTGCCCAAATATTTACACATTGCCTCTAAAGTTAAGCTCAACTGCTCTGTGCCTAGCTACCGGGGGTGAGCACAGGTTTATTTAGGGTGTGTTTATGAATTACCCTGACTATGATTGTGGTTCCTGTTTGGACAGGGTGCATACCTCTATCAACCAGAAACCCAATTTCTAGCAAAATATAACAAGAAAAAAACAATCAAACAATAAATATATATCACAGAAACTAATAAGCACATTAAGTTAAAAAGAAATAAAAATGAGTTAAAACATCATAAAATCTCAGCACTAAAATACATCAAGTCAACCAGGCCGGAAATTTTCTCTGGGAGCCATGCAGCCAATCTATATTTGTTGGCGAATGTAGCTACTATTGGACAAATATTAACTAAAAGCGATGATGTAAATTAGCATGGCTTGCTGCATAGCCTAAAAATTAATTACTTTAGAGATCATAAAATATCTGAGAAATGGTATACAAGGTAGCAAAAGTGCAGGATGAATTGTGCTGAAGGATAACTCATGGGCACGCAACTAGACTTGATACGTGTATGACTCATTTTTAGTAGGGAACCCATAAAGTGCAAGGTGTTTAAAATTCCATGTGACAGTTAATATACGAATTAGCGTTTCCTATGAATCCATTGTGCTCAAAAGTAAAAGACGGACAGGAATACCAAAAGTTCTTGTGTTTCCTAATGCAAATTGCTCTCCATATAAAGGAGGCTATGCAGAACATCTGCTTAATGTTATTTGCTATAAATAAACGTTTAAGATAACATTTCCTAATATCGGTATAAAAACTGGAAAATAAAATAAAGTGCAGAGTGAATTGGGACACTCTCCCACCACACGGTCATTTTACTATCTTCTCCGGCCATTATTTCATTTTAGGGAAGGCCACCAGTAAATGAGTTGTGTCCAGGCATAATCGCATCAGAACAGAGGGTGTTGGATCAGATGTAATTAGTTAGTACTACTGTAGGCCCTCGTTTAATGTCACAGAGAGATATGCATCCACAGTAGCCTAAGGGAGACGTTGACACATCTGAAAACCGGCTTTTTGTTAAGTGGCATAAGGTTCAGTTCCCTCTTACTAAGTCTCTGGAAATGCATGAGAGCCACAGAATTAGTCCTTGTCCAGTCTTAAACAATCTAATATGATTGTTTTTGTGAACCTGGTCTCTTTGCACCAAATAGAGTGCCACAACTGTACAGGTTTTGTCAATAATAGGTCTTCCAGGTGTGGCAGCCCCAACTCCCTATGTATTAATATCCGCCGGTGTGGATTGGCAAACAGTGAGTATTCGCCATAGAAAAATAGAGTAGTGTGTTTGGTATAGCCCCAGAGCCCACTGCTGTAAGAAGCTACTGATATAAATTTGGCTCTATATATTGAAACCATTTCCTTGATTGGTTTACAACCCAACTGGGAGGCAAACCCAAGAATGCCCTCACCCGCCTGCACCATCTTTAGACTGTTATTTTCGATGTGCTTAATCCAGGATCTGCTAGTAGTAAAGAGAATGCCCAAATAGGAGAAAGATGTAACCCTCGTGATTTGTCTGCCATTGATGTAGTGACTTTGTGATTTACACGCATACTGTCCACAGTCTCTTCAGGTTTATTTTAGGTTTTCTCATGCCTGTAAATTCAGAAAAGCTGTCTATTAAACGTTGCAGGCCGTTAGAGGTGTAGACAGTAGGACAGCTTTGTCTGCATAAAAGAGAACTGGGACTGCTCTTCCTTCAGCTCGTGGTGGGTCAGCGGCCTCGCACTGGAGCAGTCTGTTCACTCCATTTATACACAGGGAGAACATAAAAGGCACCAACACGTACCCCTGCCTAACTGCTCTCTGAATAATAAACGGTGGGGAACATTCCACTTTAGGTCCGTAGCGCACCCTTAGTAGTAGGTTCCTGTAAAGCTGAGATAATACGCACACAATTTCTGTTGGTGCACCCATGGAGGAGGTCTGCCACAAAACTGTGTGATTTACAAAATCAAAAGCACTTGACAAGTCAACGAAACATAAATACAGATCGCCGTGCTTGGTCCTCGTCTATTTCGCAGTGAGGAAGTCCAGGTTAACACACTGTTCAGCCATCCCCAACCCCCTCCTAAACCCATAATGATATTTGTAAGCACACTGTTGGCCTCAGCCCAGTCTTCTAGCCTTTCCAAGATTACTCTACCCAGAGTCTTGGCAGAGGAGTCTTTGAGGGAAATGGGCATTAGCATTTGGGATCACCTTTAGAGCCCTTTTTAAAATCGGGATTGCCAGTGACTCTGCCCAGGTTGTAGGAGTATGTCCACTTGCTGCCCCATTCAGTACTTGTGTCAGGACTGGTGCCCATAAGTCAGGCAAATGTTTATACTTGTTTACCGGGACACCATCCAGTCCTGCAGCTCTCCAACTAGCACTCTTCTCACTGTCCCTTGTGACTTAATCTAATGCAATAGGCTTTCACTCAGAATTAGTGGGGCCAGATTGGCTTAATCCTTAGCTGCGGGATGGATCTACTGTGGGTGGAGAACTAATAACAGTTGAAAAATGATTGACCCTTTACTACATTGATACGTACGAGGCAAGCTCAGGGCTGTGTTTGTTCTCTGAAAAGGAATTTAATAGTTTTCCAAAACAAGATAGTTATTGTTAGCAGCAGCTTCCTCCTGCTTAGACCAGACCTCCTCATCCAGCTCCTTTTTCCTAGCAGACAGAACCTCCTTATATTGTTTACTGTAAAGCTCTACCAGAAGACCATCTCTAGGTGATGCATTAAAGGGTAGACATAGCTTTTTTGATGCTCTTGAGCCGGTCTGTTCAAACCAGCCCGGCTGGGCCTGTTTGCGAGACCTAGATCCTCGAGAAAGTAAGGCATTACCAGAGGTAGTCATTTTTCCAAAAGCTGTATGGATGGCCCAGCCAGTGTCAAAACCAACATCACATTTAGTTTATCCATTCCTGCTACTTTCCACAATGTAAGTCATCAATCTCCCATCTCTAGTATGTGTGATTCGCCCACTGTGCTGTAGTTGTCTGTTGTGCTGCACACAGTGCCTGCGTCATCCACTTGCCTGTCTGGGAATGGAGCAGGAATGTTTTTGTATTAGGAATCCCAAGTGAAATATTTGTAGGAAATCAGCGTATTGCCGTTTCAACATAGTGTTGTTTGCGTCTAGGACATATAACCAGAATTGCCTATATTTTTGATGAATTCCCAAATTACTTGTAATAGTGTGCTTCTATTCTTGCAGTCCCTTCAGCATTTGTCAGAGCAATGCGAATCTCACCTCTGTATTTGATCTTGTGTGTGATACCAGTAGTATACTAGTTTGGTCATGGGATCCTAATGCCTGATCTAGTTGTATCGAAACCACTCTATGTTGGAAAGTTGTTCAAGCGAGTTGGCCCCTTTCCATTGAAACGTTAACCTATCCTCTGGCATGCTGTTGCATATGTTATGGAAACTAGGACTGGCTTTACTAATAAAACAGCACAGGATTTTGTTGAAAAGCTGAATGAAAAAGATAAAAATGTAGAATCTAACTTATTCAACTTTATGGTTTTTCAACGAGGGACAAATGAATATTGGTTTCGAAGGCACAGAGAAGTGAAATGTATGCTCAGAAATTTAGGACTACTTACTTAGTTCAATACGTTAAGCTGTGCTGAGTAAATATGTGAAGATTTGTATCAATTTCTTCTCGAAACTAATGCTAATATCCCAGAAAATTAACTACAAAACGCCAGCAGAAATATGTTCTTTGGATCCTGACAGTGTTTGCAGATATTTCAATCACAAATTTCAAACTTTGCTTCACTACTTAACTGACGAAAAGAAAAATCCCATTGGGGGAAGTACTTGATTATTTTTGGTGAAAAGAGTATCAAGGAAGAGGTGCACCACTCTTTCATATGTTTCCCTGGATCAAAGATGCACCTAAATTGGACTACGACTCTGTTGACTCTGTTCTAAATGTAATCGAACGCTACGTGACTTCTCACATCCCAAAAAAAGAGAACATCCAGAAACTACATGAGCAAGTTCTGAGTTTTCGGCCTCATAGTGTGGTAATTAACTGCTTAAGAAAATATTGGAGAAAATGTAAATATTGCTCAAAATGTTGCTTTGCATTATGAAGACCAATTTTATAGAAAAGAAGAATCAACAATTTAATTTAATCTGTAAGAGGTGCAATAAGATGTGCAGTTACTGGCAAATCACAAAAAAACACTTGCAATCTTAAGACTGCAAGCTTCACAATGGATCAGTGTTACACAACACTTTAAATCTACATATGTGGGATGCTAACATGGATATACAGTTTGTTGCAGATAACTCAACAGTGGTTGCATGTTATTTTACTCCGTAAATTATAAAGGCAGAAATAAACAGACATGAAGAAACGTTTGGGAAGAAATATCTGTTGAGCAATCCTTAACTAAAAGATTATACAGATTTAGGGCCTCATTACGAGTGTGGCAGTCCGAGGACCGCCTCTCTCTTGTTGACGGTCGGACCGCCACAGCTTTGTTGGTCTGACTGCCCAATTACAATGTTGGTGGGCAGACCCGCAAGGGGACCGCTGTCCCCACTGAGAACATGGTTTCTGACGGCATAACGGCGGACGGGCTTGTAACCAGCCAGGGCAGCGCTGAACTCGGCGCCGTCTGGCTGATTACAACTCCTCTTTCTGCCAGCCTTTTCATGGAGGGGACCCCGCTGTGAAAAGGCTGGCGGAAGGGCAGTGCTGGGGGCCGCAGTGCAGTTGCCTCCCTGCCCAGCACATTGTAATGCGCACTGCCTGCTTTGCAGACAGTGTGCATTCCGAGGGTGCTGGAGTGTTAGGATATTGGCCTCGTCTCCCTTAAAGGAGCCGAGACCAGTATCCTAACACTGTTCCCACCAGTCAGCCCGGTGGGAACATTGTAATACGCTCAGGGGGAATGTCGCCGCTATGGCGGTGGTGTTCTCCCTGTGAGTTTGGCGGTTCTATAGTGGGACCGCTGAACTCATAATGAGGCCATTACTGTACAAATGCTATCTCACTGTACCATTTAAAAACAAAACTAGCCATGGCACCCTGAATCCATATTTGAAATCAAAATAATTATTTGTTGTAAATATAATTTTAAATTTTAACAGAGGTACTGTGGTACTTTGAGGAACCGCTATTGAAAGCAAAACAGTCATGGAGACCACACTGACGTTAATAATAAACTTTGAACTATTGTGAAAGCAAAGCAGTACTAAAAACCCAAATTAAATTATTAATACCATGGTCAAAAACCCTGTATGATTAGAAACAAATAAAACAAGCATTTGCAATGCACTAGGGTCTCACATTTGTCGGAGTTACAGCTATTCCCAGTTGTAAACTCCCAACCGGATTTTTCTTGCATTAAAAGAAAAAAACAGCGCTGCTACAGTTCACACGTAATAATACCTATCGGCAAAAGTGCCATTATGAACGTAGCCGGCAAAAGTGCAATTAACTGTGTAACAAGGTCGATAGTATGCAAAGCGCTCGACTTCTGCCCAGCGAGATCGCGCTGCAAAAATAGAGAAAAAGTAGTCCACAAACCTGACGGGAAACAGCGAGCCTCGCATGTTTTCTGTATTTGGTTGCTGCGCTCGAGGAAGGCTAACCACCGGAAAAGGCATGACGTATGCGTGCCTTCCACTAATCAAAGGAAGCGGATTCTAACAGGCAAGCCAACGTGCCAATGAAAGACACTGACGTGACGTCAACGGGGCACCGAGCCCTTTTCTAATACCTAAAGCGTCTCGCTAGCGATAACCATGTGCTAGCGCATGCAACACAGGCTCGACCCTAAAAAATAGAAATTCAATAAAAGAGGTTTAAGATTAGTTATAGTTAAGAAAACTTAATTTATTATGTCTATAGCAAACCAATTCGAACTACACAAAGCTTAGAAATTCAGAAGTTAGGATTATAACTTTATAGTTATAACTTAAAGGTATAATTTATGTCCTGCCCAAAACTTACTATAACTCATGCACCACTATACAGAGTGTTGTCAACCAGCTAGCCAGGCTAATTGAACTATAACTCAGCCCCCTACCATGCGCTGTCTTATAAATAATGTAGTTTGTGATATGAGTGTTATGAATGCTATGATATAACAGGCTATACGTGATGTAATATGGAAGGGTATAAGCAGTGCATGGGGATGGCGTGAGTTGTAGTTAAGTTAGTTTGGCTAGCAAGTTGACAACACTGTACATAGGTGCGCAAATTATAGTACGTTTTGGGAGGGGCATAAATTATGACTTTCAGTTATAACTTTAACCTTTGAATTTCTACGGTTCATGTACTTTAAGTCGGTTTTCTATAAAACTATACTTGTCCGTAGGACAGGCTACTTCATAGATCTACTTGTCCTGTAAAAAAAAAAAATCTACTTGTCCCTTTGGTGCCATGTAGTGCAGCAACAAATTATGGCTGCAATCTCATTATAAAAGAGCTCTGATATTAGCCTCTCTGATTATGCCAGGGCTAATGCTGTATTAAGGCTTAATTCCTAGCAGTGTCCTTAGTTTGCCACCTGGAGATCTACATTCTGGTGCTGGTGCTGGTGCTGGTGGTAGTGGTAAGCAAATGTTCGAGGGTTGGAATGGCCTTTTGAGTCTGTGCAAACCTACTAACATGCATGTTTTAAGGGTTTTCACCAGGTCTTCTCTAATCTTTTCCCATACTGAGAAAGGTTGGAAATTTACTCGTGACAAAAGCAGAAGTAAAACTTAGTCCAGGGTTGGGAAGAAAAGTGGTTACAGGGAGAATTAACTTGTAAATGCAGATTTTCGCATTCGCAAATCTCCAAACGCATATTTACTCGTGCTGCAATACAGTTCACAAATATTTTCTAGGAGTACGATTTCCTGGTCTACTTCTGTAAATGCTTGTGAATTCATGAAATATAGAAATCTGCACTAATATGAAGACATATACATGAGTGCACTTTTGTGACTTTCTTTAATAATTGGGCCCCTAATTAAGTCAGGCATTAACCAAGACCTTTTGTTTTTATTAAAATTCTATCACTCTCAAACTGTGAGTAATAACAGGCTCTTTCACAAGTAGCATATTGGCATACAAAGTATTTTGTTCATTGGCAGGAACTACTGTGGCAATATGTGCTTCAGCTTTGTGCCAGTGTTTGTGACAATGGTGAGAGCCCGGCAGCTCCTACAGCAAAGTTTAAAAGCCATGTGAAAATAAGACATGCATTAACAAAGCGATAAACAGGGCCCCTGGAATAATGCGGCAGAAGAGTCAAATTATACAGCAGTGTTGAGTAAATTATGTGGCAAGAAAAGGCAAATTATGCTGCATAACTTAGCACATTTTGTAATAATATTACTTAATTATTTCGTTGTTTTTAAATTTAGCAACACTCTTTGAGCATTTGTTGCACCTCAGTAGTACCAGTTTAACACCCAGATATAGCAATAAGCAATAGAAAAGTGACCAATCCAGCTTTGCAAAGGTCCTTCCATCAAGTGGCAATACACGTGTTCGCATTTTGAGTAACTTTTTAACCGTTTGAGCTAGAAACAATTTTTTTTGTCAAAATCTACAGATTATGTGGCATATGATAGATTATGTGGCAAGGACGGCACATCTATAATCTTGCAAAAATCACCACACATTTGCATAATTCCAGTGGTCCTGGCATAAGACTGACCACTAATGTCAGACCTATTGGCTTTGCCAATGCTTCTTTAATTTCACGTTTGAAACTGGTTATGCTGATTTTCAATTCTGAATATTTTTGGGAATTATTGGCACGAATCAACACATTTTACTAAATTATGCTGCAAATAAATGGTACCTAAAATTTCACAATAATTTTGCAATACCTTTTTTTACTAGTTGTATTTCTTTGTGAATTTTGTTTTTAAAAGCAAAGAATCATCAATCTTTCCTCCAAGCTTCTGCAAATATTTGCATCTAATCAGAGAAAATTCTGGTAGCATTACACGTAGCCTCTTAGTGGTAACTTTTTCAAACATGTGTGCACACTTTTTTACTGGAACCATGTCAGTAGTGTGGTTCGAGCGTACAACATTTATTTACAGCACTCACACTAATAATAAATACTTTGCATTAATGAACCATAAATACAAGTTTGAGCAGTATTAACATATGGACACAAATATTACCTCAACTGCCGACAATTCCCTCCCCTGCTCCATAATGTAAACTGACAGCCAAAGGGTTTGTGCTGCAGGGGGTTGTGCCTACTTGTCCCAAGGACAAAATAAACATGAAAACTTGTTGTCCTTGACACCAAACAATATGTCCTGGGTGTCAGGCTATAGGAATTCCACTCTTTTCTTTATGGTCACCCTGTATTTTTCGCCTTTTGCTGGTGTTAGAACTCAGTGCACTTTAACCCTGCTAACCAATGCTTAAGTGCCCGTGCTCCCCCTTTACACATGATCAAGTTGAGTTGGCTTATTCCTAATTAGTGTATTTTACTTACCAATACGTCCCTAGTGTATGGTATGAAATGTACCAGAGCATTTAAGTTAAATGTTACTAGTGGACTGCAGCAACCTATTACGGCACTCACTACAGTGTTATTGTAAAACATGGCTTCATAATGCAGTGTAAAATCTACAACCAACCTATCAAAATAAATCCTTTTGACAGGTCAGCCTCCATTTTAAATCTTAAAAAGTCACTCTGCATAGGCCTTGTCTCACACAAGGCAGGGTGCATGGTATTTAAATGTAGGATATATAGAACCTAATGTTAAAATGACCTTACAGTGACTTGGGCCCAAAAGCTATGTTAGGCCTAGCTGTCCTATGTAGAAAACCAATGTAAAGATTGAAAATCCAAACAATGTATCTCTGGAATGGGACTACCTAGAAAAATAATGAAGGAACTATTTTTAATAAGTATTAAAATCCACTTCAATGGTGAAGTTGATATATTAAGGAAAAGTAAGTTTTAGAAGGTTACTTTTGCCATGCCTGAAGTTCCTGGAGGCTAAATTTGCATTTGCCCTCACTCTGCTGTCAGCTAGGAATCCGCATTGGAATAAGCATGAAAAAGGTGCGAAAGGAGAAAACAATACACTGACCTGAATGCACAGAGATGACTCTTCTGAACCTCCAGAGTATGTAGGTTGGGGCCTGTGAGCATTATATTTAATATTGCAGTATCAAATCCTGCTTGAATATCAAATTCTGCTTCACAGGTGTGCTGGGTGTTTATATACTACTTTGTGGTCACACTAGATAGGAAGGGAAGCAGGATGCCAAAACTGTTATTGTGTATCCACTGTCTGGTTGCTGAAAAACCCTGCTTTGATGTACTAGGCTTCTGTCTCTAAGCTTATTATGGGTACAGTGGGTGAACTGGAATTTAGGGGGTCATTATGAACACAGCGGTGTTTACCATCGTGTTCATGCTGGCGGTCATTTCACTGACCGCCAGCCCCCTTGAGACCCTGCCGGCCGCATAAACAACATTCTGCTGGGCCGGGACATTGCTGGCGGCTCCACATGGAGCCGCTGTACGGTGGGTGCAGCAGCACCCGTCGCGCAGATCACTGCCCGTAAATCGGGAAGTGACCTCCGCGACGGGGCACTGCACAGGAGCCCCTGCACTGCCCATGCCAAGTGAATGGGCAGTCCAGAGGCTCCCAGGGCGGCCCTGGAGCACCCCTTCCGCCAGCCTTCTGCCTGGTGGGGGAACCGGCTAGGGAAAGGCTGGAGGAAAAGGGATCATTATCCGGAGGGCAGCGCTGCCCTGTCGGATAATGATTCCTGCCATCGCCAACCTACCTGTCGGCGGTAGCCTGGCGGTGGTGGAAGGCTGCCTGTGGCGGTCCCCACAACCTTCATTATTTGGCGGCTGTGTTCATAATGAGGGCCTTAGTGTTAGATGATGGAAAACACTAGGATTACCATATTACACTCCTCCTTTCCCCCTTAGCCCTCAGAACCTAAGTTTAGCATCTCCAAAGACTTTTGCCATCTTGAAAATGCCCAAAGTGCGTACGGTTGTCCCTGGGAGCTTTTACCGTATTTGTTAGGGCACGCCCAGGAGTCATTCCCGCCCACCTAGCTCATGCCAGGCATAAATGTGGCATCTCAAGACACTCACTTAAGAACTCTGCTGGACCTGTGGGGATATCAGAAGAGGACTGAACCTCCTGTTTAAGGCCTAAATGAGTGGCACTTCCCTCCCTCCTGTACTCAGGACCAAGACTTGGATTCCAAGGGGCGTAATGTTAACCTACTATTAAAGCTACTGGGAAACAACAATCTACAAGAGGCCTTTCCTACAACTGCCCAGTACCACTTGACCTGGGCTGGACCCTACTGTTGGCCTTTGACTAATATTCTGTGAGTCTCTAACTGCCTTACTGAGGTCCTGGGAAGCCTTGCAAGTGTACTCAAATGGTGGATTATGACTTGAAGGACTAAAGTCAGAAATTAAAATATTTGACCAGGACGTACCTAGTTGGTGTATCCGACCTAGGCTTTATTGTGATCAGTGTCAAATTGAGCCTCAGTCCTGGTCTACTGCGGTCATTATCTTTCATTAGCACGTTATGCTGCTTGGTGTTATTCCTACTAAAAACTTTTGAAAAAATCATCTCTCTGGTTCCCCTAATTGTTTATTTTTTATTTTAGTGTTGCTTTTTTATTAAATTATACTCTGTTTTCTAATTCGGTTTGGGGTTATTAATATTTATCATTTAAACTTTATGATTATTTTGGTACTGCATAAATGCTTTATACATTACCCTAAGCTAAGCCTGTCTGCTCTGTGCCATAACTAATGGGGCATGGGGGTGGGTGGGGGGGGGGGCGGCAGGTGTTTTAAAAAAAAAAAATCAATTTCTTTTTTTTTTATAGAGAGGTCAGGTTAATTCAGTGACTTGGGTTTACCCTGACAAGGGTTGTGATTATTTCTTGGCGGTGGATAATCTCCCATCCCAAATAATCCAATTTCTTATAGTGGGTGGTTGTGTATACATACATGTGTGAGTGTGTGTGTATATATATATATATATATAATTAGGAGTGCACATGATTTCCCTCTGCAATTAGAAGTATACCCGTTTGAGTCATCGGGTTCCCCACAACTAACCACGCGCCCCATTCAGGGACTGAAAGCTTTGTTGGGGGGGGTGATATATATATATATATATATATTACCTACTGGCAGTCGCCATTGGATAATTACAGTTAAGACATAGTTTCCATGAAAAAGCATTTTTTGACTTGCCTATATCTTTGGCATCGTTTGACGCATTTTCACAACATTTCCCCAAAAAAGTGTCAAGTTGGGTCTTCTGTATGGAAAGTTTCGGGATGATCTGTCAAGCAGGGCCGGAGAAAAAGAGAAGAGGGTCAAAAAACGGTGTTTCCCATGTTAATTCCCATAGACTCTTTAGACACTCCTGCAGCCCGTACTGCTGGATGGAATGACATCAAATTTGGCAAAGCGGTAGCCTTTGGTCCGAAGATTACCCTTTTTTAAAATTTTTGTGTAAATCTGTTTAGTATGTTTTGAGATATTAAAGGGAAAAGAAATTTGGAAATCTAGGGGCGCGGTTCCAGGCAAATCTCCAGCTGAGATCTCATTGGCTGCTAACACTTGCTAACAATTGCCCGGGGACCACCACCTGCCTGAGGCATCTGTTTTGGTTTACTGCTGACTGAGCCAAAATACACACACGGAAAGGAGTCGAAAAGATTCTCTGGAATGCACATCTTAATCTGAAGAAGAGAATTTTATCTTTCTGCAAGGTTCGTGAAGGAAGGCCTGCATAGCCAAAAGTGTACTTTTAGAATGTGCAACCATGAAGTAAGACCATGTACAGAGAATCTGCAATCTATAAACAGCAAATATATACATGCAAGGATACAAACACTTATATTGATATATATAATATATATATATATATATATATGTTCGATGGCATGTGTAGCTGCAGATACACATGCTGTGCACATCCCGCCATCTGGTGTTGGGCTCGGAGTGTTACAAGTTGTTTTTCTTCGAAGAAGTCTTTTTTCGAGTCGCGAGACCGAGGGACTCCTCCCATTTCGACTCCATTGCGCATGGGCGTCGACTCCATCTTAGATTGTTTTTTTTTCCGCCATCGGGTTCGGACGTGTTCCTTTTCGCTCCGTGTTTCGGGTCGGAAAGTTAGTTAGAATCTCGGAAAAATCGTCGGTATTGTTTGCGTTCGGTATCGGGTTAGTTACAACAGATCGACACCGAATTAAGAAAAGCTCCGGTGGTCCTTCGGGGTTTTTTTTTTTTCCATCCCCGTCGAGGCCTGGTCGGCCCGGCCACGTGTCTCTTCAAGGCTGATGGAACGGACCCCATTCCGCTTCTGTCCAAAATGCCATAACAAGTATCCATATACAGATCAACATCTGGTATGTAACTTGTGTTTGTCACCAGAACACAAGGAGGATACTTGTGAGGCCTGTCGAGCGTTTCGGTCCAGGAAGACACTCAGGGACCGAAGAGCAAGAAGACTGCAAATGGCGTCGTCGCCGACAGGACAAGAGCGTTTCGAGGAGGAGGAAGAAACATTCTCCACCCAGGAGTCGGACTCTGAGGAGATCGATCCCGAGGAAACGCCTAAAACCGTGAGTAAGACGTCGAAACCAAGAACTCATGAAAAAAGCGCTAAAGCCCAGGGGACGCCACCGCCAACAGGCCATGGCTTAACCCGAAAAGTAGGTGACCGTTCATCGGCACCGAAAAAGGGCGAGCTGGTGTCGAAGTCATCCGACTCCGGTCGAGATACCGGCACACAGCAATCTCGGGCCCGAGATAGTGGCTCAGAGAAGATTCGGCACCGAGACAGCGGCACCGAAACGGGTCGGCACCGAGAGAGCACGACGCCGAAAGTAAAAAAGGTTTCGTCGGAGCCAAAAAAAGCAGCCGAAAAGGTTTTGGTACCGAAATATCCGGCCTCGGAACCGAAAACAAGTTCCTACACTGAGGAACAAGGACTGTCCACACAAATGAAGACACATAGATTTGGACAGGAATTACAGGCAATAGAGCCAGATCACACACAAAGACGGCTCTTTATTCAAAAAGATACAGGGAAGATCAGCACTCTTCCTCCAGTCAAAATGAAACGCAAGCTTGCCTTCCAAGACAGGGACAAATAGCCACACACAAAGGTGGCTAAACAAGTAACACCGCCACCATCCCCACATCACTCTCCGCAACCATCACCGGTAGCCACTCCACCAATGATGCAATCCCCAACTCATACAGGAATGAGTCAAGATGACCCTGACGCATGGGACCTTTATGACGCACCAGTGTCAGATAATAGTCCAGAATGCTATCCAGCTAAACCATCGCCACCAGAGGATAGTACAGGTTACGCACAGGTGGTGTCAAGAGCAGCGGCATTTCATAATGTCAGCCTTCATTCAGAGCCCATTGAAGACGACTTTCTTTTTAATACACTGTCGTCCACACACAGCCAATATCAGAGTCTTCCTATGCTACCAGGAATGCTAAAACACTCCAAACAAGTGTTTGAGGAGCCTGTTAAAGGGAGAGCCATTACTCCAAGAGTAGATAAAAAATATAAACCACCACCAACAGACCCAGTGTACATTACACAACAGCTAACACCAGACTCTGTTGTAGTGGGAGCAGCGCGCAAAAGAGCCAACTCTCATACTTCAGGAGATGCACCACCTCCAGATAAAGAAAGTTGAAAATTCGATGCTGCAGGCAAAAGGGTGGCGCACAGGCAGCAAACCAGTGGCGTATTGCAAATTCGCAAGCTTTGCTAGCCAGATATGATAGGGCCCATTGGGATGAGATGCAACACCTTATTGAACATTTACCCAAGGAGTTCCAAAAAAGAGCGCAGCAAGTAGTAGAAGAAGGACAGGGTATCTCCAATAATCAGATATGGTCAGCAATGGATGCTGCAGACACAGCTGCTAGAACTGTCAACACAGCAGTAACAATAAGGAGACATGCATGGCTGTGTACATCAGGATTTAAACCAGAGATACAGCAAGCTGTGCTGAATATGCCACTCAACGGACAGCAGTTGTTTGGGCCGGAGGTTGACACTGCGATCGAAAAACTTAAGAAAGACACTGACACGGCCAAAGCCCTGGGCGCACTCTACTCCCCACAGAGCAGAGGCACATTTCGAAAGACACAATTTTGAGGGGGGTTTCGAGGGCAAACCACAGAAGCCACAACCTCACAAACAAAGCCCACTTACCAGAGCCAGTATCAGCGGGGAGGTTTTCAGGGACAATATAGAGGGGGACAATTTCAAAGGAATAGAGGAAAGTTCCAAAGTCCCAAAACTCCTCCAAATAAGCAGTGACTTCAAGGTCACAAATCCCCAACACATAACACCTGTGGGGGGGAGATTAACCAAGTTTTACAAACATTGGGAGGAAATAACAACAGACACTTGGGTCTTAGCAATTATCCAGCATGGTTATTGCATAGAATTTCTCAAATTCCCTCCAAACATCCCCCCGAAAACACACAATATGTCAAAACAACATATAGATCTTCTAGGACTAGAAGTTCAGGCATTGCTACAAAAAGAAGCAATAGAGTTAGTACCAAAACAACAAATAAACACAGGAGTTTACTCCCTGTACTTTCTGATACCCAAAAAAGACAAGAGTCTGAGACCTATACTAGATCTCAGAACATTAAATACCTACATCAAATCAGATCACTTTCACATGGTTACATTACAAGACGTAATCCCACTGCTCAAACAACAAGACTACATGACAACACTAGACCTAAAGGATGCATATTTCCATATACCAATACATCCTTCACACAGAAAGTACCTAAGGTTTGTATTCCAAGGGATACATTACCAATTCAAAGTGTTGCCATTCGGAATAACAACTGCACCAAGAGTTTTTACAAAATGCCTAGCAGTAGTAGCTGCACATATCAGAAGGCAGCAAATACATGTGTTCCCGTACCTAGACGATTGGTTAATCAAAACCAACACGCTAAGACGGTGTTCACAACACACAAAATATGTCATAGAAATCCTCCACAAACTAGGTTTCTCAATCAACTACACAAAGTCACACCTTCTGCCGTGTCAAACACAGCAATACTTAGGAGCAACAATCAACACAGCAAAAGGGATTGCCACTCCAAGTCCACAAAGAGTTCACACATTTCACAATGTGATACAAACCATGTATCCAAATCAAAAGATACAAGTCAAACTGTTGATGAAACTACTAGGCATGATGTCTTCATGCATAGCCATTGTCCCAAACGCAAGGTTGCACATGCGGCCCTTACAACAGTGCCTAGCATCACAATGGTCACAAGCACAGGGTCAGCTTCTAGATCTGGTGTTGATAGACCTCCAAACATACATCTCGCTTCAATGGTGGAACAGTATAAATTTAAACCAAGGGCGGCCTTTCCAAGACCCAGTGCCACAATACGTAATAACAGATGCTTCCATGATAGGGTGGGGAGCACACCTCAATCAACACAGCATCCAAGGACAATGGGACATACAGCAAAAACAGTTTCACATAAATCACTTAGAACTGTTAGCGGTATTTCTAGCTCTCAAAGCATTTCAACCCATAATAAGCCACAAACACATTCTTGTCAAAACAGACAACATGACAACAATGTATTACCTAAACAAACAGGGAAGCACACACTCGACACAGTTGTGTCTCCTAACACAGAAAATATGGCATTGGGCGATTCACAACCACATTCGCCTAATAGCACAATTTATTCCAGGAATTCAGAACCAGTTAGCAGACAATCTCTCTCGGGATCACCAACAGATCCACGAATGGGAGATTCACCCCCAAATACTAAACACTTACTTCCAAATGTGGGGAACACCACAAATAGATCTATTTGCAACAAAGGAAAACTCAAAATGCCAAAACTTCGCATCCAGGTACCCACAAGATCAGTCTCAGGGCAATGCGTTATGGATGAGCTGGTCAGGGATATTTGCTTACGCTTTTCCCCCTCTCCCACTCCTTCCATATCTAGTAAACAAATTGAGTCAAAACAAACTCAAACTCATACTAATAGCACCAACATGGGCAAGACAACCTTGGTACACAACACTACTAGACCTCTCAGTAGTACCTCATGTCAAACTACCAAACAGACCAGATCTGTTAACACAACACAAACAACAGATCAGACATCCAAATCCAGCATCGCTGAATCTAGCAATTTGGCTCCTGAAATCCTAGAATTCGGACACTTAGACCTCACACAAGAATGTATGGAGGTCATAAGACAAGCTAGGAAACCTACCACTAGACACTGCTATGCAAATAAGTGGAAAAGATTTGTTTATTACTGCCATAATAATCAAATTCAACCCTTAAACGCATCTGCCAAAGATATAGGCCCTCATTCTGACCCTGGCGGTCAAAGACCGCCAGGGCGGAGGACCGCGGGAGCACCGCCGACAGGCCGGCGGTGCTCCAATGGGGATTCCGACCGCGGCGGTAAAGCCGCGGTCGGACCGGCACCACTGGCGGGCTCCCGCCAGTGTCCCGCCGCCCCATTGAATCCTCCACGGCGGCGCAGCTTGCTGCACCGCCGCAGGGATTCCGACCCCCCCTACCGCCATCCAGATCCCGGCGGTCCGACCGCCGGGATCCGGATGGCGGTAGGGGGGGTCGCGGGGCCCCTGGGGGCCCCTGCAGTGCCCATGCCACTGGCATGGGCATTGCAGGGGCCCCCGTAAGAGGGCCCCTACATGTATTTCACTGTCTGCTGCGCAGACAGTGAAATACGCGACGGGTGCAACTGCACCCGTCGCACAGCTTCCACTCCGCCGGCTCGATTCCGAGCCGGCTTCATCGTGGAAGCCTCTTTCCCGCTGGGCTGGCGGGCGGTCTGAAGGCGACCGCCCGCCAGCCCAGCGGGAAAGTCAGAATTACCGCCGCGGTCTTTCGACCGCGGAACGGTAACCTGACGGCGGGACTTTGGCGGGCGGCCTCCGCCGCCCGCCAAGGTCAGAATGAGGGCCATAGTAGGATACTTACTACAATTGCAAAAGTCAAAGCTAGCTTTCTCTTCAATAAAGATACATTTGACGCAATTTCAGCCTACCTGCAAATTACGCACTCAACTTCATTATTTAGGATACCAGTCATAAAAGCATTTATGGAAGGCCTAAAGAGAATTATACCACCACGAACACCACCAGTTCCTTAATGGAACCTCAACATTGTCTTAAAACGACTCATGGGTCCTCCTTTTGAGCCCATGCACTCTTGTGAAATGCAATATTTAACATGGAAAGTTGCATTTTTGATTGCCATCACATCTCTAAGAAGAGTGAGTGAAATTCAAGCATTTACCATACAAGAACCATTTATTCAAATACACAAGCATAAAGTAGTTCTACGGACAAATCCAAAATTTTTACCAAAAGTGATCTCACCGTTCCATTTGAATCAAACGGTAGAATTACCAGTGTTCTTCCCACAGCCAGATTCTGTAGCTGAAAGAGCACTGCATACATTAGACATCAAAAGAGCACTAATGTACTACATTGACAGAACAAAACTAATTAGAAAAACAAAACAACTATTTATTGCTTTCCAAAAACCTCATACAGGGAATCCAATTTCTAAACAAGGCATTGCTAGATGGATAGTTAAGTGTATTCAAACCTGCTATCTTAAAGCAAAGAGAGAGCTGCCTATTACACCAAAGGCACACTCAACCAGAAAAAAAGGGACTACCATGGCCTTTCTAGGAAATATTCCAGTGAACGAAATATGTAAGGCAGCAACATGGTCTACGCCTCATACATTTACCAAACACTACTGTGTAGATGTGTTAACGGCACAACAAGCCACAGTAGGTCAAGCTGTACTACGAACATTATTTCAAACAACTTCAACTCCTACAGGCTGAACCACCGCTTTTGGGGAGATAACTGCTTACTAGTCTATGCACAGCATGTGTATCTGCAGCTACACATGCCATTGAACGGAAAATGTCACTTACCCAGTGTACATCTGTTCGTGGCATTAGTCGCTGCAGATTCACATGCGCCCACCCGCCTCCCCGGGAGCCTGTAGCAGTTTAGAAGTTGATCTTGAACATTTGTAAATTTGTAAATATATTACTTTAAACTTCATTATGTACATACGTATTCACTCCAATGCATGGGCACTATTACTAGCATACACAACTCCTACCTCACCCTCTGCGGGTAAAACAATCTAAGATGGAGTCGACGCCCATGCGCAATGGAGTCGAAATGGGAGGAGTCCCTCGGTCTCGTGACTCGAAAAAAGACTTCTTCGAAGAAAAACAACTTGTAACACTCCGAGCCCAACACCAGATGGCGGGATGTGCACAGCATGTGAATCTGCAGCGACTAATGCCACGAACAGATGTACACTGGGTAAGTGACATTTTCCATATATATATATATATATATATATATATATATATTCATACACAATGCAAAGCAAATAATTAATAAAAATGCATCACCGTAGGGCCTGTCTGGTGTTTCATCTTTCTCCTGCCAGCAAGTCAATGAACCCGTTCGACTGAAACAAGAAAGAGAGAACTCTACCCTCACGGGAAGTAAATCAGGCATTCGACGTCGAAAATCCTGATTGAGGTCTCTGAATCCCCACTGTTGACCTGGGTCTCATATATTTTTTTAAAGTTGTTTTCATTAACCTTTTATTGTTGTACATAATCAGTTCTGTTCATGGCATTAACATACACTTATTCATACACTTATTCATGCACTTTTACAAGCGGAAACAGCTTTCAGGAGTAATCTCTAATATGTCATTCGCTGAGTTCCTACTCAAAGCTTATACCCAGCCTCTTTGTGGTCCCAGCTCTGTGCTTGATCTGTGTATTGGATGTGCATGTTCCTTTGTCGTGCATCTAGCTATCGTTCTCTTGGCCACATACCAGTCTTATGCTTAAATCTAAACCAACTATATACATGATGTTGTATCGCAGAGAAGGTAAGTTCTGACTACTAGTTATATGGGTACTTGCCTGGGGTCCCCTATCAGGCGGAGCGTCAGATCCATTTGCTGCCTCCACAACTTCCTTTCTGAACGGAGGCTTCACTAGGGGGCCTGGGGTACTCCCTTCGCCTATCGCCCCTTATAGTATCAACTGCCGCCGTCCAAGTCTGTCTGTTTTCCCCTCTAGTCCTTTCATTCATAGCCCGCTTGAGGGGGGTAGTCCGATGCGTCCCTTTTGTGTTAAGGTTCAGTGTGTCACTCCTATTTCGGTTTCTTTCTTTTCTTGTTCCGTGTCTGCCCCCAACTCTCCTTTCGGGGTTCCTGCTTCGCAATCCCTACACTCCCATTTGGTTAATGCCTCCTCCCAAATTTGTGCAATGGGCTTTTGGCGCACTCCCCGAGCCCTCTCACGCCGCAATACCTGCAGTTCGGCCCTTGCCCACTTCGACAGATCCCGTCTCCAGTCCTCTATGGGGAGGGCCCTTGGCGATCTCCAACCAAGTGTAATCCGTCTCCTAAACAACATCAATGCCAGGTCAAGAAATCGGTTGCCCACTTTCCCAAGTGTTGGCCCCGGGTACAAGCCCAGCAGGCACACAGAAGGGGTAAGCTCCAGGGCGGCGCCCAAGAGGCCCCCCAGGTCAGTCAACACCGCCTTCCAGCTCCGCAGGAACTCGGGCAGTGCCATATCATGTGGTCCAGATCCGCGTCCACCCCGCCACATCAGAGGCAGCCCCTGGGCTCACCCTCATATATGAGGTTCAGCCGGTGCGGGGTGAGGTACGTCCTGTGGGTATAGTAATACTGTATGTTTCGATGTCGTGTATTTCGTGGGACCACCCGTGGGTATGCCAAAACCCTCCTCCACTCTGCCTTTGACATTTCTCTGCCTAGTGTCTTTTCCCATCTCTCCCTCAGCGTCTGCAGTGGGTCAAGTGTGTCGTCGTTTTGGGCCTTGTACAGTCCGGATACCAAATGACGATCAACTCCGGAGGTTAGCAGTAGGTGCAAAACCCAGTGTGTGGTAGGTTCCGCATTAACCATGCCCCAGTGTTCCTTTATGTGATGTAACAGGTATTGGTGTAATTAGAATTGTCCAGCTGGTATTCCCTTTTGATCAATCATGTCTGTGAAGGACCTCAATACCCCATCCCGGAAGAGGTCCCCTATAGTCTCTACCCCGGCTTTCGACCAAACTCCCAGCCCTGACCCCAGCAAGACGCCCTCCTTGGTGCCCTGAGTTATTCATGACAGGGGCAGTGCTGCAGAGTAAGGTCGTCCTACTCCCACGCGGCGCAAGCATCTCTTCCAGCAAGATAGGGCTACCCTCGTCATGGCGCTCCCTTCCTGCGCCTCCGCTTGTCGACCTATCATCTGTGCTATGATCCACTCTTTATTCTTCTCGCTGTTAGCAGCGCACCATCTGGAAATCCACTGCAGCTGACATGCCAGATAGTAAAATTCGAAATCCGGGGCTCCCAATCCCCCTGCATTAGTCGGTCTACACATGATCGCGAGCTCAGTGCTTCTGCGGCCTCCATCCCAAATAAGGTCCCTGAGAAGGCTGTTCAGCTCTCTAAACCACGTCAGGGGGATTAACACTGGTAAGTTGGCAAAGTAATGAAGGAGGCGTGGCAGCATAATCATCTTGGATAATGAAACTCTGGCCATTATAGATAGCCTAGGAGACAGCCAAAATCCCACTGATGCCCAGAGCGAACGGAGTGCCCCCCCTACGTTACCCTCGCGAAGGTCTCTGAGGTCATGGAACACCTGTATGCCCAAATACTTGAAAGAATGTGGTGCCCATACCATGTCCACCGGGCAGGATGAGGGGAGCTGACCTCCTGCTGTCAAGGGGAATACAAAGGTCTTGCCCCTGTTAAGGCGCAGGCCCGACAGGCCTCCAAAGTGGTCCAAGTTAGCCAGAGCCCACGGCAGTCCTGATTAGCCCTCCCTTAGGTAGATTAGGATGTCATTGGTGTAGAGTGAGATAATATGTTCATCCTGTCCCCATTCCACTTCTCTGCCCCTGCCCTCCGTCCGTAGTCGGGCCGCCAAAGGCTCAATAGCCAAAGCAAATAACAGTGGGGATAATGGGCACCCCTGCCTAGTGCCTCTGCATATGGGATAAGCCTCCGATACCGTCCTGCCCGTTCGTACTCTTGCCAGGGGAGCTGCGTATAGCAGATCCACCCATCTCACCCATCCTTCCCCAAGTCCCATTTGGAGCATAACATTCCTCAGATAGTCCCATCGGATCGAGTCAAAGGCCTTCTCAAAGTCGATCGCAAGGAGCATCCCTGCAGGGGGCTTCTCCTCACATGGCATATGCAAGATGACAAAAAGGCGTCTAAGGTTTAGCGAAGTATTGCGTGCTGGTACAAACCCGTTTTGATCCTCGTGGATCAAATTGGATATATGTAGGAGCAGTCGGTTGGCCATAAATTTACTGAGAATCTTGAAGTCACTGTTCAACATTGACAGTGGACGGAAGTCAGTCACAGACACATCTTCCGAATCCAGCTTGGGGAGAGGGACTACCAGGGCCTCTCTCGTTGAGTCTGGTAGGAGGCCTTGTTGGAACGCCTCCGTGTAAATTTCCACCAGTTGGGGTGCCAGCAAGGCCGAGTACCTCTTGTAGAAATCCATCAGGAACCCATTCCTGCCCGGGGTCTTCCCTGACGTAGTTGCGCGATGGCCTCCTGAACTTCCTCTAGAGTCACTGGTCCCCCCAATCTGTCCTTCTCCTCATTCTCCAGTCTATTCAAGGGTAGTGGGTGCAAATAAGCATCCAGTGGCTCTGTCTCGGGTACGTCTGGGCTCCTGTAGCGGAAGGTATAATAATTTCTAAAGGCGTTGTTTATGGCCCCCGGTGTGTTTCTGCTCTCCCCTTTCATATCGCATACTCTCATGATAGGTGTGTCTCCCCCCACCCCCCCTCAGTCTCACCAGCAAAGCTAACATCTTGTCTGATCTGCCCTCCTCCGCCTGCACTGAGGCTAAGTGTCTCTGCATGCTATGGCATCTCAACTGCTCCTCGATCTGTGAGTGGGTCCTCCTCGTTTCCTCGTACCTGTCGTGTTCAGTGGCCTCTCTGCTCCCCCCTCTTTCTCCTTCGTGTATGATCTTCTCTAATTAATTCCCGCTCCAGTGTGCGTCTAATTCCAACTGTCTGTCCCAGGCAGTAACCCCTGGTCGCCACCTTAAGTGCTTCCCACTCCACATGTCTAGCCGAAGCGGATCCCCTATTAATAGCGATGTGGTCTGCCAGGTAAGAGCGGAGCGTTTCTCTGTATGCCTGGTCTTCCAGCGCTGCCGGGGTCAATGTAAATGTAAGCATTAGGGGGTTATGGTCTGAGAGGGTGCGTCCTAAATATTCAGAGTGTGTCCTCTCCTGCGCTACAGAGGCAGAGCATACTATCCTATCTATCCTGATATGCACCCGGTGCAAGCTTGAGTAGTAGGAGTAATCCTTTTCCCCTGGGTGTTGGTTGCGCCAGACATCTACCAGCTCCCAGGCCCTCATCCATTCCCTCAGGTTTTTAGCTATTTTGTGCGTTACTGCGCCTGCCAGCGGGGGAGTGGAACAGTGAAGTTCTATGTCCATTAGGCTGTTAAAATCCCCCCAATCAATAGTTCTTCGCCTTGTTGGCGGGTGAGGTGACTCGAAAGGTGCTGCATGAAGGGGATCTGATCCTGGTTAGGGGCATATACACTAGTCAGGACAATCTGGATTCCATGTAGCTTCCCCTTCACTGTTACAAATCTGCCCTCTTGCTCCATGTCAGTCGAGATAGCTTCAAAGGGGACTCCTGCTCTAACCCACACTAGTGCTCCTCTAGCATAAGCCGAGTATTTGGTGGCAAATACCTGCCCTCTCCATCTACGTCTCAGTTTTTCAATTTCACTCGCAATGAGGTGCATTTCCTGTGGCAGGGCCACATGGATACCCCACCTTTTTAGGTAGGTTACCACTGTCGTTTAGCAGGTGACCCCATCCCCCTTATATTCCATGTTAGTAAGTTATACTCTGTCATATTGATGTGTCTGCAGCGGGCCATGCCCTCTCCACCCGCCTAGACCCCGTGCCCGCCCCTCGCTGGTATTTCCTGTATATGTGTGACCCTCATCCTCAACATCATCATCAAAACGTAAAACTTTGACTCCCAACTCCCCTTCCCAGGGCGCCTCTCCAACTGTAGGTAGCCCACAAAAAAGTGCAACAGTGCAACTTAGTCAACAAGTTAGGTATGGATCTCGCCATCTTAAGCTGAGTGGCCGAGACACCTGTAGGGGGTGGTGACACCATGCCCGTCACGGCCTGCTGCCTGTGCTGTGCTCCTCACCTCAGGTCCAGACTATGGATTCGCTCAGCCCAGTTCATCTTCCGTTTTTGGGGTTACCTTCAGGGCAGGCTTGGAGCAGCCAGAGTCCCCCACCGAGGACACAGAGTCCCGGTCTGATTCTCCTCCACTGCCGTCCTGTGAGGACACCTCCTTGCTTATGGATGCCGCGGCCTCTAGGGCTGCTCTCTTGGCAAGGTCTTTCTGGGCCCTGGTCGGTTCAACCCGTGGACGACGTCTGTTCCGCTGTCTCCTCTGTCCCCCACAGTGGCCGCGCCCAGCCTAGTCGCTCCCGCCTCGGCGCCCTTCCCCTATTCCGCGTGTCTCTAGCCATTCCCATACTTCTTCGGGTCTCTGGAAAAACATAGTTTTATCATCGACAATCACCCTCAGTTTACGTTATTCCTGTGGCTTCTCCCTTCCGCATCTTCTGCCCGTTGTTCTAGGTGCCGGACTCGGTCGGTTAGATTGATTACTGTGGTTTCGGTGTAGGCTCAGTCAATGTAGTTTCCGCCTCCCGCACTCTGTCTGTCAGCTTTTGGTGGTCTGCCCTCAGAAGAGCCACCTCTACTGCCACTTGGTTGATATTGTGTTGCAGGGTTGCTTTGGTGCCCTCAATGGCACCTAGTATCTTATCAAGTGTGGCTTGCACTGTTGGGTGGGTGAGGTCTCCGGTGTGCTCCCCGCCACGGTTGGCTGGGGTCCTGCGGCTCGTCTTGTTACCCTTGGTCCGGTTCCTGGATGACATCTGTGGTGTGCTACTCTGTGATCTGAGTGCCCAACAGGGATGGGGCCTTTCTCCTTGTTGTTCCTGACTCACGCTGGCCACGTTCGTGACTCATTCCGGCAGGTCCCGCTGTGTCTGAGCGACCGCTCCCTGGTCTGGTGGGTGCTCCCCCCACCGGTTGGGATGCTCTCTGCCCCCTCAGTATGCCACCTCAAGTCTGTTTGGGGACCAACCGCTAGCACCCCCACCAGGTCGTGACTGCAGCATCGTTGCGGTGCGCCAGAGGTCCACGTGAGAGGGCCAATGTCCCGAGGTATCTACTCAGTGCCAAGCTTAAATCTTCCCACTTCTCATTGCTCCAGTCTGTCCCTCCTCTGCTCCGGAGGCCGTCGTATCTCTCGCCAGCACCGGTCACATCCACTACCGGGCCGCGGCACACCCGCTCCACCAAATGGTAGGAAGGGCCCAGCAGCGGCTCCCTTCACCCAATGGGTGCTTCCTGGTCTCATGTAGGGCCTACGCGGCCGCTCCCTCTCTTGCCTAGTGCAGGTCGCCGCGCGGGTCCCACGTCAAGGACCCCACTCCCGACCGCCGCCTTCTTGTTTGGTGCGCCGGGGGGTCAAAACTCCAGCCGCCACCCACGCACCGCGAGGGGGAGTCAGTCCCGCCGGCATCCAGGGGAGTCCCCGGGTGTCTCCTCAGCGCAGCCCCGGGCCTCGTCAGCGCCTACGTGTCGCCGGCTGCAATCCGCGACTCCACACCACTGCCTCCGGCGACGCCGCTCAGCCTGTGTTTCCGGCTTCAGGGCCGACCTCAAGCGCGCTCCGAGGCTGCTCCCTCTCCGTCGCACAGAGGTGCTCTTAGGGACCAAAATCCGGCGCTGCCGATTCCCGCCAGATCAGACCATCCCAGTCTGTGTAATTTCCCCTGCTGGTCCCCGGGGAGAGTTGTATTTCAAGATTTCGTGTCAGGCCCGACGGAGCCGTTAGATTATACGCCCGCCATTTTGGCTGGGTTAGCCACGCCCCTGACCTGGGTCTCATATTTTAAATAAAGGAGGAAGGAGCTTTCTGGAAAAAACCCTCCCGCTGCACAAGAAGTATTAAGAAAAATGCTGGCTGTTTTGGGTAAGCTTTGAAAGAAACACGTCAGAACTTAACTAAAATCCTGAGGTGTCTTTCCCAAAACTGAACCGTTCCCTGCTGTACCATAAACATCAGTCTAGTACATCTTTATCTTGCTGACTCCTCCACCTTATGTCCTAGCTCTTCGGTGAGAAAAAGAACATGCAGAATAGAAAACACGTTGCATAACATGTTTTGTACGGAAAACTACTCGCATCTTTAACGTGGCTGTGAAGCTAAGGCTAAGCTGAATACAAAATAGAGTCTGTAACTGGTGGCCACTAATGTGATGGTGGACAGCTAAGCCAAGTGCAAAGTGGTGCGCCACAAAGTCAGTGGTGAAAATACAAATATCATTACAGCAACATAGTATATAATTAATAGGGTGGGTCCTGTGGGGGTCACCCCCGTCTCGGGGACTGCAACCTTCCCAGGGCTATATATAAAAAGTATAAAAAGGGGGGAGCAGGACTACACAGCCCCCGCACTCCTGTGGACTGCCATCTCCCAGTGGCTACAAAATGATTTCAAGAGAAGGTCCGCGTTGACCCCCGGAGACCATCACCTCCCCGGGGCAAAATAGAAAACATGAAGAGGGGCCACACGGCCCCCTCCTCTTGGAGCCATTAATGGCCCTGGCGGCTACCACCCCTCAGGGCTGGCTCCTGCCCACCCTTGGGAGGTAGCTGTTTGCTTTTGCCTGGCAAGCACTGACAGCTCCTGCCAAGCAACAGCAAACACACCACTTTCAACAATCAAGAGCTTTAAAAATGCTCCCGTTTGCTGAAAGCAGAGTTTTCATCTCCTTCCCTCCCTGCTAACATGAGGCAGGAAGAGAGATGAAAACATTGCTCCCACACGCAGAACTTATCCTGGTATTTTAACATGAAGGTGAGCAAGGGATATGAGAAGGATAACCTTCTCTACTTTTTCAGACCAGTGGCGTACCACAGATATATTTTGACTGGCATTGCGCATGAGGAGTCCAGCACACATTTTTGGAGGAGAATTTTGAACTTTGTTGTAATTTGCACATTGGATGTTAAAAGTATTGAATATTACGACCTCACATTAACTTACCTTTTAAAGACTATAGTTTCGAGGCTGTCTCTAATTATACGCCGTCACTGGACTTGAGAAAACTATTTATAATGCACTGCACAAATGAATGGAGAATAACTACCGTGTGTAAACACAATTTCTGCTCGATTTGGAACTTTCACTGTAGTACAAAGGATCGGTGAAATAGTTTAAGTGCATTCTGAGATATGTTTGACTGTGAACTATTAGTCATGTGGCAGCCTCGATATATATATAACACAGAGTTATCTGATTATGCAAAACTCGCTCACTTGCGATCAAGGCTCATTGTAGAGCTGAAACGCGTTTGTTTGAGAGTGCTGCGCCACTGCTGATTTGAGGACTAGAACGCTTGATATTCTGAAACTGGGCTTCAGCATTCTCTTCGATATGTGGTCTATATGTATATACATTTATGTAGTATGAGTTTAAATGCAGATCTGCATGGACGAGATGGTACTTTACTTAACGGGAAACCATGCCGTAGGGTTCTGTACTGCAGGTGGGAGCACTGGTTCGGTCTCGTGGTGTGTACAAATAACCAAAGTTGTGAGATACCGGTATAGGAGCATATCACACGTTCATGTTAAGTATTTGTTATATTACATATGTATTTTGGTGAAGTTAGTATGAAAAGGTGCCTTTTTCAAATGGGTAAGTATTTATTGCAAATAATGAAAGACTGCACCGTACAGTTTGGTTGCCTTATGTAAAAGGAAGAGAAAGCAATTTTAAATATGCAGGTAATATTGTAGGACTTGAAAGTAAACACTATTTGCTTTGTTAGTGGGACAGATGTTTGTAGCAGTTGCGTGTAAGGTGCAGCTGTCAATGAACCTTGTTAGAATTTGGATATTTAATTTTAGTTTTAATGATAAAAACCGATAATGTTGAAGTTTAGCAGAGTGACCCAGCTGCTTGCAAAACAACAGGCTCTGATTGCAATTGTAATTTTTCGGTTTTGTTTACGTTTCATGAAGCCAACGATGATTAGACAGCAGCAGTCTGCAAAGTGGTTTGGAGTTCATCTAAATGTATTGTCATGCGTAGAGACTAATTCGCTGGATGAGAGGAAACCAGGCTGCGACTAGACTTACCACTGAGTGAAGTGTATATTTCGGAGGAGTGATGTAATTTTTTGGAAACATGGAAATATTTCATGGGTATAACATCTCTGTGAAACATGAGGTTGAATCAGCAACTAAACTATGCAATTAAATCAACTAAACAGATAATGGATTAATAGATGATGTTTGTAAATGTCTCAGGAAGCCTTTATTGGACCATAATTTTTATCCTGCAGTATTTTAATGCTAAAGATAAAGGAATCTAACCTTACTCTGGTTGAAATCCAGAATTCATAGAAATGCTATAATTCGTGGAAAATGAATAGTTATGAAATAACAAGAACCCAAGAAGACCATAATTTCACTACTTAATATTTTTTTAAAGTGTAATTCCTTGGAATGACATAATGCGACTGAATCATTGGCCAAAATTACCACGTATGATGTAACATCAGTGAATGATGAATTTTAAGCCAGTGCAATGCTTGCTAGTCCCTATCTCATTTTTAGTAGTAGTTTAGGACAGTGGTTCCTTTACCTGTGGCCCGGGGACACCTGGGGTCCATGAAGCCTACTCAGGATGTCGACAAATGTTTCGAAAGTTAAATACAATTAACAGATTAATAAAGTGTATGCAACTAAAGAAGCAAAATTGAAAATATTGAAACCTTCTCTTAACTTGAAATAATCTGAAATTGGTGGTTTAAAATTAAGTTAGTATCCTCAGATTGATTTGTGTGAGCAGTGCAAGTCCATCAAACAGAACATAGTATGGATGATGAGTGACCTTAATTGAATTGTAAACAGCTCCAACCTTTCCATTAACATCAAAATGTTGATTTGTTTTTATATTTGTTTGCAAATTAAATAAAATATTTCATTTTTGTGTATTTCTTTGTTGAATGTATGTGTCTGTATTTTTTTATTTTTTTTTATTTTTTATGTTCAAGCAATCAAATTCTCGGCTTCCAATAACAACTCAATGAGGGTCCCTGGATTCCAGTGTTTCAGTGGGGGTCCCCGTGTTAAAGTAATGATTAAGTGGATGTCCACATAGGTCAAGCGGTTAGGAACGAGTGGCTTAAGAAATACACAATGGATATTTACTAATACTAATGAGAAAGGAGCAGTGTAAAGTCACAAAGTGAGATTTGTTTGCCTGGAGTAAAGTCCTTCAGAATCCTGATTTTGCAGTTATGTTTGTTCGGTGTTTTTTGTTTTCTGAATAAAGTCTTAATCACCTCAAATATTTCCTGTTTATATACTTATTCTTGTCAGTGGTTTGAGCTATACATTTCTACTATCTCAAAGTGATGTCTGGCTTTCAAAATTGTTCAGCTTCTCAACCCTTGGAGTCAAACCCCCCTGTCAATTCGACTAGGTATGTATTTTAAATTGTTTAACTCAGTGCGATTTGAAGCTGGGCAAGGTTGTGTGATTTGCCCAGTTGAGAGGCAGTGTTTTAATAATGTGCACATTGATTCTTACATTCCAGATGTATTTTTATGAAACAGTATATTACTATTCTGGTTCCTACTACCACTTTTTTGAGTAATTTCACGAATATGGCACATTTTCTGAAGTATGTGATATATTGGGGGCATGGCCACGCTGACAGCTATCATGGCTAAACAGAACTGAAGCTCCGCCCTCATAATGTGGATCATGGGCCCCTACCGATGGACCGAGGCGCCTGAGATGTGGCCAGAGTGCATTTGAACATCACAAGGAGGCAGCGGCAACACTTTAAACATTGTAGTGCGATCTTGAGGCGCATGGGTGCTGAGCCGCACGGTGCAGCTCGAGAGAAATACCAGCCTCCCTGCCTCCCCTCATCCCACTCCCTGTACCAATCTGGACCTGCAGGCAGGCACGCCCCTCAGAGTAGAGGACCTGCTCCGTACGGCCTGATGGGCCTGCACGCTCTGAACTGCAGCCTGCGAAAACCTGCCATGACCTAATCAGGCTGTTGGTGTTCTCGCTACCTACATGGAATCCGTCCTCACCTTTCTGGCACTCCGTAGAGGTAGGACTTTTCAGACTCTTTAGCAGTGCTGCACAGAACCTCTTCTGCAGTTTGCTTAGACTTGCACGGAAGTTGGGCCTTCTTCAGTACCAGGGTACTGTGATCTCCTTGTTACCCTACTTCACCTTGGCGGTCCAGTAGGCTAGGCGTAAATTCTCAGATGCCAAGAAAGCTCTTCGCATACTGGGTCTCTGCTACGGTATGCTCTACCCTGCCAGGTTACGAGTAGATGTAAATGGCAGACCTCACTTCTGTGCCAATCTAGTGGATGCACTGGCGTTCTGTAAACAACATAGCAAGAACTGTACCCCACCCAGGCAGGTGACCTCGGAACGTATGCCTCCAGACCCTGCAGCTACAACCAGCATGGATTTATTTCCTCCCGACTGAGTCCATCATCTGTCCCTTGCTTGTTGTTTTTCCCGCTGGGATGCACCTCGCCCCCCCTATGGTTTGGTTCCCTCAAACTGCTTTGCCAACCTTCTTGGTCCGTCCACTCGTATTTATTCACATTGTGCTGTGATATATGCCCATCCGCAATCCATTTGTTGTTTACAGCTCTTCTGTAGGGGGGTTATCTGCTGTTGCATTGTCACACTCTCATGCTTAATACCATATTGATGATTGTTGGGTTTTTGTTGTTGTTCTACTTGGATACTTGGATAGCACCAGGCAGGTTCTTGTCAGGTGTGGGTGGGGGTAGTCACTAGTTGGGGTGCCTTTTTTTTTCCAATTCGTTTCGGTGCCACATGCTCTACTCATACCTATGATTATTTTCGATAACGTTCATTTATCGATGACAAGCACTAGCCATAATAGGAAGCAAATTGCTGACATTGCCTTTCTATCCTGGAACCTTTGTGGCCTTTCTACAGGAAACACACCTCTCTCCAGGTGTAGCGCACACCTTTGCCGCCTCATAGGGCCCACATTGCTATTTCTCCAGCTACAGCACATACTCTTGTGGAGTCTGCACATTGATACATAAAAACCTATTATTCCATCCCTAAGCTGACTATGTAGATAATGGTGGCAGATATGTCTTAGTTTGGGGAATAATTGAAGGACAAAACAATTTCTCCTTCCCAGTGTGTATGCCCCAAATACTGACATTCCGCAGTTCTTTCAGACCCTCCAATCCCAAATGGATCACTTTGATGCCGACCATTTAATACGAGGGGGCAATTTCAATATGATACTGGACCCTGTGCTTGACACCTCGGCCACGACTCCCAACTGTCAAACCTTGCTCCCTGCACGTACTTCAGGATATCTGTGACACCTATACATTACTCAGTCCTTTGCGCCTACACAAAGCTGATGCCCCAGCCTACACCTTTTACTCCACACCTCACCGCACATGGACCCGGATAGATTATTGGTTGATTTCCGTCACAGTTGCCCCATGGCTGGCCTCAATAAAGCACCTCCCATGCATGCTCTTAGGTCACTCCCCAGTGCAGCTGACACTCCACATCCAAGTAAAGGGAGGCTTAGAAAGAATGTGGTGCTTCCCAACAATGGCATTGCACTGCAAACTTCGTACTGCGCTATACAGAGCATTCACTGAATATTTTGACCTTAACAGCAGCTCTGTTAGTTCTCAGGCGACATTAAGGCCTACATTAGGGGTGTCTGCATAGCCAAAAACTCTGGGGTGCTACGTGACATATGTTGCATCATAGCCTGTGTTGAGGCTCAACTGTTGGAACTCGAGAAAGCAACCATGCGCGATGCCACAGGCTCCCAGCTACACCAATGCTTCACTCTTTTGGACGCGCTTCGCTAACTGGCGGATCATGAGGCGAATTACATGGAGAAGTATGCAACAGCTCGTAGGTATGGACAATGTGAAAGACCTGGCCGTACCCTAGCCAGACTGCTGCGTCCACCCAGGACCTCCTCATAAGTACCTGAGTTACACAGAGTTGATGGCACCCGGGCCTTGGGCATAGAAGAGTTGCAAATGGAGCTCCTAAACTACTATACTCACCTTTACTCTCTGCGCCCCGTGGGAGTATCAGATGAGATGGAACACTACCTTGGTGAAATAACAATGTTATGGCTGACCACAGCTCAGAAACCATTTATTAGTGAATTGTTCACAACTAAGGAGATAGTACTGGCCATTGATGCACTTGATGGCTCCAAAGCTCCTCTCCTTGATGCATTCACAGCAGTGTTTTATAAAGCTTATAAGCACATATTGGCGCCACATGTCCTGGCTATGTACTCGTAGGCTCTTGAGGTTGGTGCGCTCCTGCCTACATTACTGGAAGCAGTCATCATCCTCCTTCCAAAGCCAGGAAAGGACCCACACTTCTGCAGCTCCTTCTGCCTTTTTTTCTCAGCTTAATTTTGACAATAAGATATTGGCAAAGTTATTAGCCACACCCTTGTCTCTCCAGGTCGACCAAATCATATCTCCAACCCAATTGGAATTTGTCCCTGTCTGGTCTACATCCCTGAGTTTCCTTACAGTCTTCACTGTACTGAATAGGATATCTCCAACCACCCCACTGCTGTTGCCCTGTTGGATGTGGAGAAAGCATTTGATTTCTTAGATTGGCCTTTCCTAAACACTACCTTCCACAATTTAGGGCTTCCACTCAGCTTAATCTCATTGGTCATGCTCTCATACTCCCATCCGACATCTAGGATACGAACGAATGGAACGTTATTCCCCTCCCTTCACCATCTGGACTAGACAAGAATGTCCATTATCAAGCCTATTCTTTATTACAGCTGTGGACCCCCTGGTACGCCGTCTACAAAAATACATATGCACAGGGGCTTGCAGTTCAGCACTGGTCCATTACAAATTTCACTATATGTGGATGACATAGTGTTGTTCGTGTAACATCCTAATGATAACCTGGCACCAGTGCTCCGTGAGATAGTTCACTTTGGCGAATTGACTGCACATAAATTGGGAAAAATCTGAGCTTTTCCCCCTATCAGATGCAACTTCACCTGTGCGGACTGACTTCCCCCTAACATAGTGTAGCGACTCCATCAGATACTTAGGCATAGGCATACACATACACCACAACAAAGAACAAGTCATACGCTTGAACTGTGGTCCAGCAGTTGACAAACTGACCACGGAGGCCAATCACTGGATCTGCTTCCCCATTTCCATGGCAGGCCATATCTCCATAATTAAAATGGTGGTACTGCCCCAATTTCTATATTTATTTATGAATATACCTATTCCACTCAGAAACTCATTTTGCACTACCCTCTGTGGTCTACTAATATGGCTTATATGGGCAAAGAGCCCAGCATTTGATGGGACTTGACAATTCAACCGTATCAATGTGGTGAATTTGGGGTCACACACTTCCATCTGTATTACCTCGCAGCGCAAGGTCAATTTGTCCATCACTGGTACCATCCAGATGCACGTCTTACTATGCCCTTCTTGAAGGAGACCTAGCTGCCCTGACACCACTAAGGACGCTCCTCCGGCTGGGCGTCCCGCTTCACCCCAAGGATATTCACTCTTTCCACCACACTCTGGGCATGGCGCAAGCTTATCCGTCTTCTTAATGGAGACATGCTCTACTTCCCTGCTATACCACTGGCCAAAAACCTGTGGCTCTTCATTGCACAGGAGAAATTAGTCCAATGCACATTAACAGCTCTTGACTATTTGGAAATGTGTTCGCAGACGGCCATGTATCTTTCCCATACAGAGGATGACCGGTTCTCCAATGCCACCTACCTTGACCACTTTGTTCTCAGATGCCTGTAAAGCGCCTTTCTTGTGCAATTCTCGTCATATCCACTAGCTCTAACTGACACCCCTCACATTGGTTATCACTGAAGACTCAGGTGCCAGACTCACCTTCAAACTTTATCACACCTGCGTGGGCCTCCTTCCTGCACTAGATATAAAACTTATGTCCACCTGGGAAACAGACCTTGTGTGTCCTCTACCCAACAAAATCTGGTTTGCCTGCTGTGCTCAGACCCGACTAGTGTCCTTTAACCACCGTCACGCGCTCCTACATTTTAAATTCCTATGCAGGGCCCATGTCATGCCTGTAGCATTGGCATGGGTCAGCCCCACCCACATCTCCAAATGCCATGCTCCGGCAGCTGACTTCTCCCGCTTGACTTGGACGTGCAGCAGTATAGCCCCCTACTGGACTGTTATGTTTGTCTGCCTCGCCCTCATGCTGGGCATTGAACTTCAGCCTAGCCCTCTCTCGGCCCTACTGGGTTATATGGGCGATGTTCCTAAAGGTGTGAGGCAGTGCACTGCTATAGCATTTATCCTGGCCAAACAAGAGATTGTACTGCCCTGGGGCAGTAACACCCTCCCACAACGAATATGTGGTTGAAGAGTCTTATTTACTGTGACAACATTAGCAAACTGTATCCTCTCCAACCACCCACCTCAGACCCAAAGCTATTTAGCAACCGTTGAAAGATTATTTACTTACCCTAGATGGCATTCTATCTGGGATATAGCAACTGTGGCTTATACAGAGTTTCAGCTTGTTCCTCCTGATCCATAACCGTTAGCAGTGGCCTACAAACACAGTATTATGCTTGAGTTTCCTTAGTTTATGCTAGAATGTTCAATGTTGTATTCGTCTTGATTTATGCGACTGTTATTGCCAAATTGTATTACGCCATTGCTGCCTCTATTCCCCCCGTAAGAGAGGGCATGGATATGTATCTGTATAATATGAAGAAAATTAATAAATAAGTGGCAAAAAAAAGTATGTGATATATTTTGGTATGCTTCAAGTTAGAATTATTTTATATCCTTGTAACTCACTGCATAGTGCTATCATTTGATTGCTTGTGCATATGCTTATAGCAATACCATAGAAGTATTGCTTCATTTAAATATCCAGTGTTCTGTAAATGTTGTAGCGCAGCCTGAAGAACTGCAAAACATAAACATTTTTCATCTTCTGAATCAAAGCTCCACAGTCGGCTAAAGTGCTATTTTAAGCGGTCGAGATAGCAGGTTTATAGCTGGCACCAGCCTTTGTTATATGCAAGCTTAAAGCCAGGTTGAGGTTTCTTTTGTGAAGGTCGCGCAGTGCTCAGGTGTGTAGTGAATCGAAGGCCTGCACGTAGATGTTCTAGTCAAAGGTTTGTCCCTGAGAGATCGTATTGCCATCTTCCCTGACTGAAAAAGGGATGGAAGCTTCTGGCCAGTAGGTAAAAAGCTTTAAGAAAGAAAATGACCAAATGACTTGGACATTAACAGTCTGTAGTGAGGGGTGTTCAGTAAAGAAGGTGAGGTCCACGAGATATGCGATAACGAGGAAATGTACTTATCCAAGAAGAAAGGCAAAAAATAAGAGCTACAGCTCTTCATTGCCATCCAGACGAGATGCCTTAAATCAACTGCCTCTCACCCGGCAACAAAAGACAAACATTCTCTATGATGAAATAGAACGGGTTTGCATCATGACATAAAAGAATCTCACGACGCAACCCCATTCTAATATAAACCATAGAGTAATACAAATTAAAATAAACAATAAACATATCACACTACACAGTCCAACTTCTCACAACCACTAGTTCCGTAAATCTAGAACTAGCATTGGCAAAGCAAATAGTTCTCAATGTTTGTTAGGGGAATATCTTGGAAATATGAGACTTGCATGTATTCACTGCCCCAGCTGTCCTGGAAAGAAAATCCCATAATGAGCAGCATTTGGCCTGCATCGTTATGGAAGGGGCAGGGGTGCAAAAAGCCCACATAAGCAAAAAAGAAATCCAGAAACCAGCAACTAAACTGTTGTGTCAGGAAATTACACACATCAGAGAGCAAACAAAAGGACTACTTGATGTCCCATCACCACAATCTAACGGGACCACAAATGGGACAGTATAACCTTCCATAAAATGCTATGGTTCTGATAAACAGCCCAATCCAAGCAATACCAAACCCTGGAAAACACATGGAAGCCAATGGCCAAAAGGGGCTGACCCCAAACCAGTTCTATCTCTCTGTACTTGTTATTGTGCTTTGTGATGAATTCATGACACATTGTCTTCCTGTCAGCTAATGCTTTATGTAGACAGACCTAAACATGCTTTGAGTTGTGCCGTAATGGGGAAACTGGGTAATAGAGAGAATGATAAAATAAACCTCTTCCAACTGCTGAGAAGGGAGAACCTGCACACCACAACATCCACAAAAAGTATTGTGGTTGCTTTCAGGCCTTAGTAGGGTGCACTTAAAAAAAAGAAAAGAAAATAGAAGTGGTTGAAAACTTCACTCATAAAAGGTTTTCATTTGAAATGCACCATCATGAGTGAATGCTAGAAGTTCTAGACTGTGCTTTCTGTGATATTGATTACGTTGTCTTGCTCCCTAGTGTACTGGGTAGTGTATTGAAATAAGAAAAATAATCTCTGAGTTGCATTTTAGTGTTTATAGTGAGATAAAAACTCTGAACAATTAAAAGGATCAGAAAATGTTATTATCAAGACGGTTAAGGATGAAATACAGTAAAACCCTCTTGGATAAAAACACTGGGCATATTCCACAAATGTGTTGTATGTACTTATCCCATGACCTGCTTCAAAATATGCCTCCTTGCTGCCATTCCATTATATGCTTGCCCCTCCATGCCTGCCTTTTAGAATTGCCCGTCTGTTTTTGCTCACACCATGTTGTACTGGTCTTTGCTAAGATGCCCCATCATTGATCATCTTGATTGGAAACCATTTCTCTCACTTAGGTTTATTTTTATTTTTTTAATACAGACCGCAAAACAATTTACAGTTTAGTGGCGGGTCCGATTGAGTCGATCAGGAGCAGCGTTACCTTTGAATCACAAGACAATGTGTCCCAGAGACAAGTTCAAAAAAGCATTCCAAAATACAGTCAAATAAAGAAAGGACTGACTCAAAAATTGAGGTCTAGAGCAGAATTTAGAAGAAGTATGAAGGTTTATTACAAAATTCAAAAGGGTACAATACAGAAATGGTAAAGTGCAGAAACCTCAAATATCATTTGAATGCAGAAAAAAATTGCCATGAAGGCTCTCAGTAGTGTGAACGATGCAAAATAATAGGCAAAATCAATAATAGGCTAAGTCTCAAATGTGCAGCAAAATCAGTAAGAAATCGGGAAGCTTCCCAAGTAGAAACCCAAAAAGATCTACATCACCCCCAAATTTAAGGATTTATATAGCCATTTTCTCCATAGAAAAGCATTAGGACTGCAAACTGATTGCAGTGTGTGCAAAGAATTGAATAGAATTACATTTTCAATAGATAAAATTGCAGACTTAAAAACGTCACCTAACCCCTGCTGCCTTAGCACCAACCCACTACATGAATATTCATTCAGCCCCTCTAGCCTAATGTCATCCGGAGTTCTCAGAATATACTAGTTACATAAACTACAATGAACCACTGTGAATGAGTTCAAGCGGAAGGTTCTTAAAAACTGTTACAGTAGGCCCTCTAGCAGGCTTTCTTCATGAACAGTGCCATTCGGAAGTACGCAAATCAATATCTTGCTTGACTACATGCAGCAGAATTAGAAACATGGAATAAACATAATGATGTCACATCTATTTTGGACAAGATGGCGTTTGGTTCTAACTGAGGCCTAGTTAGCATACGCCTGGAAAACACAAGTTTTATAACAAGTCACAGAAAATTAATCTCAACTGTGTTAGCTTCAAGTTAATTGTCACATGTTGATTCAAGTGTAGATTAATTGTTCTGCACACTATTAATAATGCTCATTTTGAATGAAACGCTTTAGAGCAAAACCACTAACTTTTCCATATCTCTTGTTCTCCAGCTCTCAACATTGCTGGCATGCCTGTCTGTAAGAAAGCTTTGTGCATTTTTGTAGTAATAACCACAATATCTACTGGTAGTGAATTGCAAGCATTTAAATTCAAGGACCTTAGTAGCAGTAGTACGTAGTCACCCATGCTTTCTTCCAAAGGCGCTATCCTGACTCAAGTCAAAAGATGTACCAACATACATCAATCTGCACACCATTGTGGAGCGATCATTGCACACACCTGGCATTAGACAAGCTGTTACATATTATATTTATCTTACACAATAAGAAAGACAAAACATTTTCTATTACAATCCCACAGCCCCATGTGACTAACATAATTTCAAAGATGTGCATTGCTGCGTGTGTTAAGATTTGGTAGGCAGAGGCTAATTAAACAATTGAGGGGATACCACAAGCTCACTCCGTGCATAAAATGGACCCACAATGGCATTTTTAGGTAACATCTCACTTGCTTGCATCTGTAGGGCTGCTACTTGGACTTGTGCCCACACCATCACAGAACATTAGTGTGTGGATATGTGTGCTGGGAAAGAGGCCTAAATAGTTCAAAGTGTTGTAAAGACTTTATGTACTACTTATTCCACTACTGCCCAACAGTCAGGGTTTTGGGGGAAGGTGGGCACTGGTCTACAGTCGTTGCACAGTATGTAATCTGCAACAACATTTATTGCAAATATAACACATTATTTACCTGTACCAGTCAGTGTGAGCTTTGTGTGTTGTCATTTCACGAGTCCCACTCAACTCCTTAAAATGCGGGAAAATAGTTAAACTGCAGCTCAATATTTATTACAGGAGCCCTCTCCAGAGCTGCTCCCCCTGGTTCTCCTCCAAGTTCAGAGAAGTATGGAGATCTTCTTGTCTTTGCCCAGCATGATTTCCCAAACTTGATGGGATATGGGCTGGCCCCCAGGCATAGGGCCTCCGTCTTGAACTCAGAATTCATGATTGGATGGAGGATGCTGCAATTGCCACTGGATTGCCACATCAACGATTGCCTGTTGCCCACTGTCCAACATCCTTCCGAGGCCCCACCACTTCTATGTTCAAAGCTAGGGCCAGTAGAGTTTAACTTATCCTAACATGCATCCCAAATGCAGTTAGCTCCTTTACAGTCAGGGGCGGGAGGAGGTCGGTGAATGATTTACCGATGTAGTCTTGGCCAGAGGCATCTTCCCCTTACTTTTATGACTACAGTTTAGCAATTAATGTAACCGTCTTTAATTGTGTTTTTTACTCCTACTTTACTAGGTTCTTTTTGCCTCCCACATCAGTTTGCTCATCTGTCCTCAAGTTTCCTTAGCATTACAGGTTACATTTTGTCTTTTGTATCAGTATTATTTTTAATTGTACTGTACCCTGGTTGTCACTTATCTGTCAACCTGTTAATCTGCAATTTTCTTATCAGGCTAGGCTTGTCGTGTCTAACTCTCCTTGTATTCAATTAAGCTTTAGTTTCTTTTCCTTCAAAGCTCCATTGAATTGAAATGCCTTCGTGCTCCTGCGCTAGATGTGCTTACTTTGGCTGTTCTCATACGAAGCTGAGAGACCGCTTAAATTGAACGAAATTAGAATCAACGTTGGAAAGCAGCACTTTAATGGTGTAAAGATTGTGCAGGTACACCTTGTAGAAATAACAGTAATGCAATACAGAAATAAAATGATGGAAACCAAAGGAACCCCGCTCTCTGCAACCCCACTTATTGGCAGGTAGTTGCTGACTGAGTATCCTTAGCAGTGTACTGAATTTCTCGCCTATATATTCAAAGTTTGAATGTGTCACGGTGTGGCGACCCACTGCCAGCGGCTGTATGAAGGGTCTAGTCTAAATGCAGGGCCGGACTGGCCATAGCGGGCATCAGGTGTTTCCCTGGGAAGCTGGAAGGGTGGGGGCCAGTTTAGAAATGGTGCTGTAATATCGGCCCCCTATAACAGAAGCAGGAAGCCAGCATAATCCACTCACTCTCGTTTCCAGCTTCCATGCGGGGTCAGGTCTAACATAATTGCCAGGGCTGCTTTGGGTTTCCAGTCTGGCCATGTCTAAATGTTAGGTAAGCTTTTCCTTAACTAAATTATAAATCTTCAGTATGGAGAGACAGGCACCCTGATTTGATCTTGAGCGGGGGGAGGAGTGATTTTGGCATCAGAAGGCTGGCCAAGAGTAGCATCGTGATAAAAACTGTGATTTGTTTTTTTGTTTTTTTAAACAGAGAACGTGAGCCACTCTGTAACGAGCCATCAGTAACATAATTTGTTATTTATACCCTGCCTGGGAGTAGTTGTCAAAAGAGAATGGAGCTATAAATAGTCCCCCACAAATTTCTGATAAAGAAATACACAAAATACTTTTTCATTTTAGAAATCTCAGGCTACCCATACATAGCATGTTGTCAGTCTTGCATTTGGTTGAATTTTAGAAACATATAACTGAACATCACTGCAACGTGAATTTCCAATTTTATAGCAGGAAAAATGTTTTAATTTTGGGTGGCCCCAATTATTTTTTTACACATTGGGTGGGTGGTGCAGCATTAACACATTAAAGTGTTTCACAGCCCCTGAACTTGCAGAGCCACCCCTGTGCAGAGGCCAGTGATGAAGGCAATTGAAAGCGGACATCTTGAAAGCTAGAAATGAGTTAGACCGAAGGGGCAGCTCGGGGTAATTCACCTTCTGGTTGCATGTGTTCATCCTGGATGCATTGTTAATCAGTGTTGTATCACTTCAGATATTAGATATTCTAAGGGTTCTCAAAGAACCATTCATTGAGTTTTAGCGTCAGGTATATTCACAAAAATTTCTCTGTAGTGAGTGTGTTACAGTGTATTTGGGGCAACCAAGCGACAACTAAAACAAATGATGAACCTACTATTTCTGGGGCAGTAAACTGTGTTAGGTGAGAAAAGGAGAAGTACTGTAAAAAGGAATTGAGGTGCACTAAAGAACTGTCTTTGGTTCATAGTACTGGGAGAGTATATTGTAAGCAGGTCATACCGATGGTAAATTGGCAAAGTGTGTATTGCTTTAATTGACCTGTGTGTATGAGCACTGCAATGTCAGATGGTAATCCAGCTACATATTGTGGTGCGTTGTCAGACCTGTGGGGCCAGAGTAGTGCAAATCGGACTTGATGCAGTCAGCAGGTTAGACTTTGTCTCGGATTGAGGTCGGTTTTGAAAAGGCACAAGTAATAGAAGGTAAAGGTATTTGTAAATGTTTGAACATACAAACAGGAGAAAGGCTGTTTCTCTGCCCACGATTATCTACCTAAATTCTGCCTCTATCCTGTTGGTTTGTTCCTCCGTGCTCCAGCTTTTCAGTTCCCATGGATGCCACCATGAGTTAGAATGCGGGCACACACATGAACAGATCTTATGTTAGCAGAGGAATGTGGCTGTATTTGTCTCTGATTTTTAAATTAAATATGGAGAAATGTGTGATACTTTGAAGAATGCTGGGGCTCAAAGCATTTTGAACTGGTATGGACCTCTTGGGAGTCCTTTCGCAGGGAGAATAATAGCATTCTTATTAAGTAGAAGGGCAAGGGTGGCTTTGGTGCAGTTATTGGTAGGGCAGGTAGGTACCTACACCTAGCAACAAGCCACTAACCTCCACATAGGTACAGTTAGGTCTCAGTAAATTAATCCCAGCTCAACCCTTGGTAGCTTGGCAACGAGCGTCAAGGCTTAACTTAGGAGACAAAGTGTAAAGCATTCAAATATCACAAAACAGTAATTAAATAAAACACAGGAAACAGTTTAAAAATCCAAAACCAATTTATAAAAATAGTTTATATTTTTATCTTTAAAATGACACAAAAACGATTAAAATCGGTTCAGGGGAACCGGAGATATGAATTTTTAAAGAATTATTACTTTTCTAGCGCTTAGAAACAAAAAGCGCCAATCGGGTCATCTGGTTGCACCTCGACCGGGGCAAAGTCAAACTTTCAGGCCGACCGCGATGGAGCCCTGCTCGGCTACAGGTCGCGGGAGGCCTCGGTTAAAAAGTTACCATCTGACTTAGTCTTTATTTTGAAGTTTTTCTTCACCGGGACGAACCTGCCAGTTGAATCCGACCTCCTGGAGCCCTTGTCCGGATACGCGATGTGGGTTTCCTCGGTGGAGACTTTTACCTTCGGACTTAGTCGTTTTTTCGAGATGAAAATCCTTCGACCGGGGTAAACCTGGATCTTGATCCGACGTCCATGGAGCCCTTCTCGGATACAATGGCTGGGAGGTCCCGGTCAACTTTTTACGTTCGGACTTAGCCTCTTTTTTGGATGTTTTTCTTTACCGGGACGAACCACGAAGTCAGGCCGGGTCGCGGTTGTGGCAAGCCGGCTAGAATTTCCGCGGCGGGTCGGTCCCTCTCTGGAGCTTTTTTCCAAAAATTCTCAAATCTTTTCCAAACTTCTGGGGCTTCACCCAGATGTTCTTTTAAGGTTCTTTTGGGGTCCACAGCTCACCCCAAGGGTCCAGAAGTTCTGTGATGGTCCTTGGGGGGTGCGGACTTCAACTCCCAGAATGCACCTGGCGCAAACTCCTTTTTGGCCACTGGACAGTGGTTAGCTGGTCGCTTTCTTCAGGAGTTGGTGCAGGGGACTCTGGTTTAGCAATTTTTCACCTGTAGCAAACAGGGAGTCCCTCCTTGAACCAGTTGAAGCCAGGCAAAGTCCTTCTTGTGGTGAAGCCCAAGTGTGCAGCTGGTGCAGTCCTTCTGAGTGCAGGGTCCAGGTGCAGGCCAGGGGTCCAGCAGGGCAGTCCTTCTTCTTTAGTTCCTTTCTTGTTGAATTCTGGAGGGGATCTGAGGTGTGGGTGCAGGTCTGCCAGTTTTATCCTTGCTCCTGGGTGAAAAGCAGGGGGGCCCTGGTTCTCCAATCAGGGACAGGGTCGTCCCCCTGTGATGACCACTTCCTGGGAAGTGTGGCAAAAATCCATCCCAAAAGGCAACAGTCTCTAAAAATCCAACATGGCTGAATCTGATTTTTGGAGGTTACATCTGGCTGAGCCCACCCACTGGTGTGGCTAAAAATCATAAACACACCCCTCTCCTGCCCTCTCCTAATCTAATCAAGGGGGCACCTAATTGTCTGGGGTTGCAGGATGTGGGGGTGTTGCTGGGTGCTCCAAATGTCCTTCTCTGCCTTTGAAGACCAGTTTGGCTGCCCTCCCCCTTCCTGCCTCACCATCTGCTGAGGGGAGATTTCTCTCCCCCAAGCACATTCCTTTGTGTGAAGTCAGGCCACTTCACACCTCATCAAGGTAGCCTGGCAGAAGCTGCTGCAGGCTGGCCAATCAGAGCACAGCAGCAAAAACAATGCAGAGCTGAAATTGGCAACTTTTTAGGTAAAGTCTCAACTTTTTACCTGAACAAGTTATATTAAATCCAACAACTGGAAGTTGTAGGATTTATTACAACAATTAATTTGATACCAAATTCTTGGTATGCAACATTTAAGGAGACTTTAAAATTTAAAATAAAGTCTGCCCATTCTAGCCTATGATGGCCATTTACTTCAATGAGGGAAAAACGAATTTGGCTGTTTTTACCTCACCAGGGCTTATAAATCTATTTTTATAAAGTCCCTGCTTATAGTTACATGGCACCCAGCCCTAGGGGCACATAGGGCACACCTTAGGGGTGACTTATATGTAAAAATAAGGTAGTTTAAGACTTTGGAAGTACCTTTAATTCCAAAGTCGAATTTGCATATAACTTTAATTTAAAAGCAGCTAGCAAGGCAGGCTTGCTTTTAAAATGACACTGGGCACCTCAGCAGTGCACCTAGGTGTGCACCACCTATGCTGTGGTCCCTAAACCTACATGCCCTACCATATACTAGGGACCTATAGGTAGGTTAACTTAGCCAATTATAATTAGCCTAATTTGCATATCCATTTTACACAGAGCACAGGCCCTGGGACTGGTTAGCAGTACCCAGGGCACCTTTAAAGTCAGGAAAACACCAGCAAAAAGTGGAAAATGGGGGCAAAAAGTTATGGGGCCTCTGCAATCAGCCCTGTTTTCTCACAAAGTCAACATCCAAAATATAGTTGACTGGCAAAAAGTTGGCAATATCAACTTTGCATCCAGCTTCACCAGTAAATGGTGAAATTTTGGGCTGATCTAAATTGGGGAGCTGCCATGAGAGCACTCTGTCTGTGCTTGCTGCCACATGCACCTGCTCTCTGGGTTGGTCTAACCCGCTGTTGTCCCGCTGCACAGACTGTGTTTGTGAAGGGACAGCATGACTGTACTCATAGTCTCCCTCAGAATCACTGGAAGAGGAGTTGTTGGATGGGACTCCTTCGACTGAAAAGTCACTCCCAAAGTCTGCGCCATTGTTCCCTCACTCAGATGCTGTCTCAGTCTCTGATCCTGCCTCAGAGCTGTCCACCATAACCTGCGACTTCAGCAGCAGTCATCCAACGAGACTCCTCCTTTGCTACTGGCTAATCTGTCCCTCTAAAGCACTAGCCTATGGTGAAGGCAGATAGGGTCACAAAAGAGTGTGTGTGTGTGTGATGTGTACAACAGTAAATGTCATTCATCTTACCTTTGCTTCTTTTCTGAATCAGCAGATTCTCTGAAGACCGTGAAAAAAACAAAAAAGACACACTATTACTTCACCTTGCCACATACCCATCATCACAGCCTTTAGAGCTAGTTGCCCCCAGTGTGACAATCATTTTTGGCGCTTCCGTCCCATGACCTCCTCCTTGTATTCCCTCACTACCACCCAGCAAAAGTGCCCTTCACCTATCCATAGCCCCCTCGCACATGCATTTCATTTGGTTTAAAGCACTGGTAACAGCTAGCTTTACTAATCCACTCAACTACTCCTATATAATACAGATCTGTTTTTTGCAGCAGGCATATAAACCTTCTGCTCTACTTTATGGCGTTGAAAGTGCCACTAGACAAAAGTCTGATCTCGTTCTCTAGCAGGATCATAATCACAAGAGTTATCTGGATATTTTATTGCTGGCTGAAAGATATCTGTGTATCTGTCATAAAAATACCCCCTCTATATTATATACATATAGAGTCTCTCTCTCTCTCTCTCTCTCTCTCTCTCTCTCTCTCTCTCTTTATATATATATATATGTATATATTTTTTTTTTAGGGTCGAGCCTGGCTCTGTTGTGTTCAGTAAAGGGTTCGAAGACCACCTGTCGCTCACCATTTGCTGGTTTGCGAGTCACTCTTCTTTACAGGCTGGTAATTCATCAAGGCACGCCTGCCATAATTTCTGGTCCTCTGTGTGGAGCAGGGATCAAGCACTGATTAGAATTAATTAATTAGTGCCATCTGCTGCTTCCAATGTGATCGAAGTGCTATTTGTTCTTTTTAACTTCTAGTGCCCTGCAAACAGAAAGCTTGTGGCTGGCAAAAATGTGCACAGCAGGACAAACATAATCGTAAAGTTTTATTTTTTAAAGCTAACTTACTTGTATTTTGCCAAGTCGTCTTTTCTCAGTTTCAACTCACGTTTTCTTCTGTTTTTTGCTCATGGGCGCTGATGTCAAAAGATGACAATAACTTGTTTGAAATATGCAAGACCTACTGCATTGCAAATGCTTGTTTTATATTTGTGTGGTTTCCCTTTGGGCAGATCGCGGCCCCTGGGAAACCACACATATAAAAAAATATATATCATGCCCTCATATGGGCCGGGCCACCATTTTGTTTACTATATCTTTTTTAGTCCCTGGGGTGTGCGATTGCCCCCCCAAGGGTGAAACCCTTCTTTTTTATTTTTAATATGCCCCTGTGGGGGGGAGGTGGCCCACTTACACAAGGGCCAACCCCACCTCCCCTCAAAAGCAATCCCTGGGGCCAAGTGCCATTTCCTCGATGTGGATCAATGCTGTGTCACGATCCACAGCCAGGAAACGGTGCCAGGAAGGCACCAGTGGAAAGGGGAGACTATCCCCTTTCCATCAATGCCTCCCTGGCATCTGGGGAGGCCGTTTTGGCCTTTTTTTCCCACCGGAGTGGAGAGAGGAAGCTTACCTGCTCCTCTGAACCTCCGATGGGGAAAACTGTGACGTTAGCGTGCTGCGTCACAGATGGGCAGGAGGGGGGCAGCTTCCGCGTCTCCCAAAAGGATAATAAAAACAAATCCTCTAATGCTTTGCACCAGAGGATTTTTAAAATCTCTTCCTGGCATCGGCCACTGGTCGTGACCTGCACCAGGGAGGGTGTGCTTACGTCGGCCATTGGCCGATACACGCACTGATAGGGTTAATCTGCTCATCAGTAAATGAGATGGCGTTAAGGCTCCTTACCTTTGCACCAATTTTGATGATTTAAATAGATAACTATCTGGCTGAAATACTAAAAATATATCATTGTATTTTATTTGCAGTATTACAAAATGGTTAAAACCCAATAACTATAACAAAACAAATTACTGAATATGTTCTTATTGAAATGTTCAGTGGATATTTTTGTTAGGTTACATAGAAGTTGCAAATTATTACTCTTTTTTTGATGGGTGAAAACCCAGTAGTAGGAACATGGCAGTTTTTAGTTAGAAAAAGACGATAAGTGTTGTTTTTGAAAGACATTTGTCAACCTTTGGACTTTGCCACTGTTCACCCTTCTTCAAACTGCCTGTACCTAGCTTGTAATCTACAGTGAACTTATTTTCTGTTAACAATTATCTCACTTTAGGAATGTAAAGTGTGTAGGATTTCTTTCTTTCTTGCCCTTGATGTTCATAAATTGATAGTTGACTGTGGATTAGATACATTCTTAGTTAACTAGCCCTTGTGTTCATTCATCTCCCCTCTCTGTTGTAGATTATGCTTGCTAGTTGTGTTCTATGTGTAAATAAGGTAATTGTGGCAGACAGAATGGTGTTGCAACAATTATATCCATTTTCACTTCTCGATGTGATGGCTGTTCTGGTATATTGTTAGCCTCAGACACCTGGTCACATCCTCTGTGTGTTATCGGTTAGTAGCCACAGGACCTTGTATGGCTATTTTATTTTTTAGATGTTCTGCTTTTGTTTCTGGGAAATTATAAGCATTTGACTGGAAGATGTGAATCCCTCAAACCCCTAACCCGTCTTATAGAGCATGACAACTTGGAAAGTTCACTGTTGCCCAGTATTCCATAGACATCTTTGACCTTTGGTAATGAGTCTGCTGAGATGATTATCTAACCACTGCCATTGCCAGGGCCATACTCTTTAATTTGTAATAGTTGTAAATTTATTGAAGCCAGTCTAGCCCCTCCTGTCATGTGCAGAATTAGGACATTTTAGGAATTTACTTTCTACTGATTTCATGTTTTAACGCAATCTCCTCCAAACTATTTTGTTATATTTTAATTGAAAATGTATTGCTTTTTAACTAATACGGTGTGTTCTTTTCTTTAACAGTGCAACAAGCACACAGATAGTTGAGAATAAGCACACAAAAATGAACATCAAATCATAGCATAGTTAAAGAGTAGCACATCAAGTTGAGTATGACACAGGAGGAACAAATTAGGCTGTGACATTTTTAACTATATTATGATTTAAGCGTTTTTGTGTTCTGACAAGGGTTGTCATCTTTTGTATGGTCTCATATCACATCCCTGCTCTGCATCATGCTTCTGCTGTTGCCTAAATTCATGGAGATAGTTTTGTATGTATGCTATTGCACAAAACTAGCCCAAATCGTGCTTAGCACTGTACAGGGCCAAAGACAAGCATAAAGTCAACAAGTGATAGGAGAGGTAGCTGGGTTGTGTCTGGTTAATGCCTTGTGATATAGTGTTCTTTAAAGAAGTGATATTTCTCCTGTTTCCTAAATTGTATCAGCGATGGACCAATCCTAACGCATACCTAGCTGTTGTTGTTCCAGGTTTTGTGTACATAGATGGAAAGGTCCTGCTGTCTTGTTTTTTTTCTTTTTTACACTTCTTGGTCTGTATTCTGATGTCCTGGCTGAGGGTATAAACCTTATCTGCAAGATAAGTGGGGGTGCTGCTTGTGATGGCTTTGTAATGTTGTAGCTGGTTTTGAAGATGGTGCAGGCTGGCAAGGGAAGCCAAATATGTTTGGTCAGGGTGGGGATTATATTTATGCAGACACCGGATGAGCTGTCCTGTGGTGTGCAGAAAACCTTTAGGGGTTGCCAGTGTGGAGGCTGGGTGGCCATGGATCAGTGCATTACCACCATCCAGGTGCAAGGATGTGAGGGTTTGAACAGCATTTCTCAAATTGCTTTCTGAAGAAATGCTTTCATTTTCTTTAGAAGAGAACACTAGTGCCAGGCTTTCTTTGTTTGTTTAGCAGTATGTTCGTTGAAGGTGAGGTTGATGCCAAGGGTGAATCCAAGTGACTTTGCATTTGGTGAAAGTCAGGGTTCAAAGCTATCAAGATTCATTTATTTGAGCCAGGTCTTCTGTTTCCTATTAGTTGTTTTTGCCAAATAAAAGGAATTCTGTCTGGGATGGGTTGTTGTTCAAGTAGGCGATAGACATCCAAGTCTGAGTGATGTGCAAGCTTGTGATTGAGCAAAAACAACAAGTGATGGACGGAATGCTGAACATTGTCAAACACTCACCCTCAGTCACAGATCTGGGTTTAATCCATCGTTCTTTTGCTCACCATGCCACCCCAGTTTGGACCCAGCCATATGCAAATCAGTCTTGACCCTGTTCCTTATGGGAACAGTCCAGCCCGAACTGCCAAGCCAGGTCCTCACTGGACCGGAAACAAGCATCCTGGGACCGGTTTCGGGGTTTCACCCCTCATCAGCCAGGCTAGCTTGAATCCAGTGGCATGGGAAGCACGGGACCCACGTCTGGGCATACCCTTCCCACTTAGGGCGACAAAGCAAAATCAACAAGTGATGGACGGAATGCTGAACATTGTCAAACACTCACCCCCAGTCACAGATCTGGGTTTAATCCATCGTTCTTTTGCTCACCATGCCACCCCAGTTTGGACCTAGCCATATGCAAATCAGTCTTGACCCAGTTCCTTATGGGAACAGTCCAGCCCGAACTGCCAAGCCAGGTCCTCACTGGACCGGAAACAAGCATCCTGGGACCGGTTTCGGGGTTTCACCCCTCATCAGCCAGGCTAGCTTGAATCCAGTGGCATGGGAAGCACGGGACCCACGTCTGGGCATACCCTTCCCACTTAGGGCGACAAAGCAAAAACAACAAGTGATGGACGGAATGCTGAACATTGTCAAACACTCACCCCCAGTCACAGATCTGGGTTTAATCCATCGTTCTTTTGCTCACCATGCCACCCCAGTTTGGACCCAGCCATATGCAAATCAGTCTTGACCCTGTTCCTTATGGGAACAGTCCAGCCAGAACTGCCAGGCCAGGTCCTCACTGGACCGGAAACAAGCATCCTGGGACCGGTTTCAGGGTTTCACCCCTCATCAGCCAGGCTAGCTTGAATCCAGTGGCATGGGAAGCACGGGACCCACGTCTGGGCATACCCTTCCCACTTAGGGCGACAAAGCAAAAACAACAAGTGATGGACGGAATGCTGAACATTGTCAAACACTCACCCCCAGTCACAGATCTGGGTTTAATCCATCGTTCTTTTGCTCACCATGCCACCCCAGTTTGGACCCAGCCATATGCAAATCAGTCTTGACCCTGTTCCTTATGGGAACAGTCCAGCCCGAACTGCCAAGCCAGGTCCTCACTGGACCGGAAACAAGCATCTTGGGACCGGTTTCAGGGTTTCACCCCTCATCAGCCAGGCTAGCTTGAATCCAGTGGCATGGGAAGCACGGGACCCACGTCTGGGCATACCCTTCCCACTTAGGGCGACAAAGCAAAAACAGGGTCAAGACTGATTTGCATATGGCTGGGTTCAAACTGGGGTGGCATGGTGAGCAAAATAATGGATGGATTAAACCCAGATCTGTGACTTGGGGTGAATGTTTGATTGGTTCCGCATTCCGTCCATCCAGTTACGCTATCCCACAGCGTTTGTGTTTTGCTTTGCTTTTGCCGCCCTAAGTGCGCCGGGTATGCCCAGACGTGGGTCCCGGGCTCTCTGTGCCACTGGATTCAAGCTAGCCTGGCTGATGAGGGACGAAACCCTGAAACCGGTCCCAGGATGCTTGTTTCCGGTCCAGGGAGAACCTGGCCTGGCAGTTCGGGCTGGACTGTTCCCTTGAGGAGCAGGGTCAAGACTGATTTGCATATGGCTGGGTTCAAACTGGGGTGGCATGGTGAGCAAAATAATGGATGGATTAAACCCAGATCTGTGACTGGGGGTGAATGTTTGATTGGTTCCGCATTCCGTCCATCCAGTTACGCTATCCCACAGCGTTTGTGTTTTGCTTTGCTCAAGCCTGTGATTGAGGCATTGGTTGTCTGAAGCAGATAATGCTTTCAGGTAGTTCTTTATCATTTGCATATTGGTGAATCATGATTCTGTTGTCAGTGCGTGCCCCTTCCCCGCCAAGCGGCTCCATGTGAAGGTTGAAGATGAGAGGAAACATTATGTGTCAAATTGTTTTAATCACAATTTAGTAGCAGGCACATCTTTAATTGTAACATTGTCAAAACAGATAGGTTGTTAATCAACATGAATAGCAATTAGTCGGTACAGTTTAAAAAAGTCTAAAATCAGGCACCATCTGTATATATTATAAGCATCATAATGGACAAGAATAAAGAAAACATTGTGTCTTCTGGTAAAAGATATACCTTGCGTAGTCTCATTCTTATCTTCTCATAGATTAGGACTGCCTCGAATAAACAAAAGTAACATATGTAACCTTCAGAACATGTATGGATGGTCTTCAAGTTGAGCTGGAGTGAGTGGAGCTGGGGATTGGTCTGCTGTGGGAGCTAGTTGGGGGTTGTCGTGGTTGCGCACTATAGAGTGGGGGGAAGGGAAATCATCACATTGGGAAAAGGCTCGTGTGCGGAGGGGACGAGAAAAAAGTGGCAGGCCTCGTGAAAGAATGTGGACAATCGAGAGCAGACAATTTGGACATTATGGAACCCTGGGGGAGGGGCTCTTCCGGTGATTGGGATATTTTATGACCTCGAAGTGGCAGTTTGAACAAACTGGTGTGGTTTGGAAAGGTAGGATGAGAACCATGAAAGGCCATAGCTAGTAAATCACATTTTGAGGATGGGAGGCCTAACTGTGTGAAAGACAGCTGAGAGATCCAGCAATATTACTGATATCCGACTGCTATTCACTATTTTTAACTAAGATTCTAGAATAGAGTCAGGTACAGTAGGAAGGATGGGTTCCATCGTTTTTGTAACAGGCATTTTTGAGTCTTGTATTGTTAGATATTTGATCTATTTTTCCTAGGTCTAAGTTTGTTTTTTCCCCACCTGCTCAACGATGGCAGTTTCCAAAAGAGCCATTTTAGTGTGATCCACTTAGTGTCACTAGCATTCTTCTCATTGGATTAGGACCAGTGCAACGATGTTTGGTGCTCTAGGCAAACACAGCATTTTTGCCTCTGGAACCAGCCCCATCGATTAAGAAAAATACTTTCATGCTTCTGTTGTAATTTTGCACAGTCTAGCGCTGACATGAAAGTACTGCCTCTACAGCAGGTACTGCTGAGACTCCGTGCTGGACACTGGTTTGGGCCTGGATCAAGTGGGAGGTTTATGCCTATTATCATTATTTTTTTGTTTCATTTTTCATTTAAATCATAAAAACGTGCTTCAGGTATTCTGTGAAGTTTTTTTGTCGTTATGCACTGTTGTAAATCACTTAATGGTGTATGTGTGATCCTCCCCTAAAGGCTTTGCGCAGGGTTTACTATGAATCCACTGTTAGAACCCTTTAGAAATCTTAACTTTAGATGTCACTGCAGGTAGGTTTTTAAATAATTTCTTCATTTAAATGTTCCCTACAGCCTAGTTGTCTCACTCCACGTTTGCTTTAATGTAAGAATTCTCAATTCCTTCTGTGGCTCATTCATACCATCCCCTTTTTTAGTTGATTATCTTTTGTTCTGACGGCCTTATTAATTATTCACGTTATCATTCTATCTCAGTTTGGGATGCAAAGGCAAACGTTTCTGCCAGCAGCTTCCAGGCACCATTTTAGGTGTAGCTAATGAATAACGTTGGGCTATTAAACAGTTTTCATCGCGCTACCTCACAAGACATACGTTTTGTATTCAGCAGCCGCAAAATGTAATAAAATAGCAGTCGGTTGTTTTTTGGAGTGTGGTAACAGGGTTTTATTAGTTGAAACTATTTCTATCTTTAAAACGGGTTTGAAATAGTGTGGTAAATTCAAACATATTCACAGCCAGAAGCATAACAGTAAGAGAAAGGAGAAACATTGTGTTCCATTCAGATTTAGAAGGATCCGGCCATCTTCATTTTGTCTGGCTGTTCAAGCAAACCAGTGCATTGCACAATGGCCAAAGTGCACCCACTCTGTCTTATGAACAATCAATAATATTTTGTCAAATCCTCAAACCGTTATGGTTTGGCCAGGCCGTGTTAGACCAGAATTGCAGAGCAACAGTTGTATTTGCACAAACCCTGCGGCACTGACTTTGTTTGCTCTATTGAGTGATGGGTAGGTAATTTTTTAAAACTCAACAAAACCATGCTGAATGGATATTCTTTTGTTTTGCTCACCTACAGTTTGCTCGGTCATACAGCAGTAAGAAGACTTAAGTAACACAACTGTGCACAGTACATCACCTCATGGCACTTCTAATCACTTCTTGGCTAAACAGAATGGTCCAGATTTTTTTATTGTATTTTCTCATTCTGCTTCTATAGCAAGGGCTTGTCTAGTGTTTAATTGTCTGAGGCTGTACTCTAAAACCGAATACCCTACTATGTGCCATAAGCTGATAGCTTTGTTTTATGAATTTCCAAGAAGATAGCTCAACAGTTACTTGGCACATTATGTTTATAAGCTGTTATGGGACATAGCATCCCAGTCCTCGCAGCTGTGGCCATGCCCTCTTCACCGCATGCAGTTTATAGACTTGCACTCACTTGAAGATCCATACATTGAAAGTGCCCCCAGAAGGTGAGTAAAACATGTAACTCCATTATTCAGCAGAATGCTCCCATTCAGACTTTCCTTGTCCTGCAGTACGTTTTCATAGTTATATTTAACTAGTCAGTCAGAAAGTTCTTTATTCGGCAAGTTGCCATAAAAGTACAGATCCATTGTAAACAAGATAAACATATTACAGAAAACACGTTTTACAAAAATATATAAAAAATGAAGAACATGTCAATACATTTCAAAATCATGTTATTTCCTATAGTCATGGGCACAAAACTGACGGATTAAAGCCAGTAATATGCAAATTATAAAAGGTAGCATATACTTATTTGAGTTAAAATCATGAACTTGACCATATCTAAGTTATGCTAAAATGCAGCCTAATCAGGCAATTCGTATTGTTTCCTAATAATAATTATGGACCTGATGAAATTTAGTACAGAGTAACAGGTTTGGATGGTTGACAATTTTTGAAAATGAATCAAAGCACTAAAACACGTTGCGAAAAATATATAAAAGATTTGGAACATGTCAATGCAGTTCAAAATCATGTTATATCCTGAACTCATAAGCACAAAACTAACAGAATAAAGTCAATAATAATATGCAAAATATTAAAAATAATGTATACTTAGTTAAGCTAAAGTCGTAGATTAGTTTCATGAACTTGTCCATATCTGGATTATGCAAAAATGCAGCCTAAGCGGACTGTTCGTATCGCTTCCTAATGATGATTGCAGACCTGATAAAACTTAGTACCGAATAGCAAATTTGAATAGTTGCCAATTTTTTAACATGAATCAAAGCGTCCTAATGAGATGCAAATTTTAATTTACGTAAACTGGGCAAAATAAAAACATGTCTAGTTGCAGCATATAATGTACAAAATAGTAAAAAGTGGCATGTACTCTGCTTAGATCTAGCATCTCAGGGGCAATTTGGAAGCTCTTTTTGCCAAAAACATTGTTTAGGAAAAGACACTCTGAAATTAATTAGGTTCAATCTAAGTAAAGATAACAAAGAGCATACTTGGGGGCTCGAGAACCAGGTTAAATAAGGTTCCAGAGTATCCGTGGTTGAGATTTCAACATAGGGATCAAAGGTTTTCGGTTTCAAAGCCCCATGTAGTCCAAGGTTCAAGATGTACTCGGTGTGCCGGTTTTTCACCAGCTCCTTTGCATTTATAGGTAAAGACCTTGGCTCGAGGAAAATTTCGAAAGGATGCATGCAGGTGTAAAAACAAAGGTTTCTATTTTTTTTAGCCAAGTGAATACAATCAGACAAACATTCTTGTACCAGAATAGCCTCAGAATTACTCCAGCATCTGACCCATAGTCAGAGGGGGGGCAACTGCAAACAGATCCTCTATGTATCCTAAGCCCAATTCCTGATGGCAAATAAGGTACCCACAATAGTCTATTGTCATATTTATTCTCAACCCGTTGGAGCTGGTCTGATTTAGTATAGCCCCATAAGCCCGCCCCATATGTGGTTGCTGAAACACATTTAGAATGATAGAGCATAGAAATCTGGTATGCCGGTCTGTGTCCCAATTTATGGGCAAATCGGAAACCTGCTTCGACATTTCTCACCATTTGCTGAGTCTTTATTCTGAGATGGGTGGTCCATAGCATAGAGGAACTTACGTGCATACCTAAATAACAAAAGTCTTTAACTTTGTTAATGATGTTTCCTCCCATAATAAATTGTTTCGACATTGTATTTCGAGGACCACAAGTCATGACATATGTCTTTGAGTAATTAACTTTCAGATCAAGGGCCTGCATGAAAGTTAAAAAGTGGTCCAACACACCTTGGAGACCGTTTGCTTTGCGCACAATTATAACCGCGTCATCAGCATACAGTAATACTGGAAGCTGTCTCGATCCCATCCTAGGAAAATCCGTCTAATTTTTGACAAAAAAAAATCATAAAGCCCGTTTATATATAGCAGAAATAGAAATGGCGCTAGGATGCAATCCTGTCGTACTCCTCGCGTGGTTGGAAAAGGGTGAGTTCTCTCACCATGAATACCATTTTGCTCTGAGACCAAAAAATCAGTGTGTAAACGCTTTATTAGTTCCAGCAGGTTCGGATCAATGCCCATGGTTTCCATGATCTGCCAGAGTTTGCCTCTATTAACCAGATCAAAGGCACTCGACAGGTCAACGAATGCCATGTGAATAGATGCCTTCCTGCCAGTAACATATTTGCTGAGAATGAGATGTAAGTTAAGTGCTTGTTCTACAGTGCCTAGGCCAGGTCTGTTTCCATATTGGATCGGGGAGAGGATCATTGCCTCTGTCACTCACTCCTCTAACCGTGACAGAATCACACTCCCCAGAATCTTAGCAGTTGAATCTATAAGGGAAATTGGCCCATAACAAGATGGGTCTTGTCTATTACCCATTTTAAATATAGGGATTATTATGGCCAACTTCCATGAGGGAGGAATATTACTCTTTACTATGCTTCTTAGAACATTTGCAATTAAAGGCCCCCAGAAATTTGGGATGGATTTAAAGTGGTCCACAGGAACCCCATCAGGACTGGGAGCCTTACCTGACCTTAGACGATTAATTGCTGTGATAACTTCCTGATGCTCAAAAGATAAATCTATGGTATTCACAATAGGTTCCACGGGCTTCCAGTCGATACTGTCAGCCCCTACCAAATACGATGCATTATCGGGTTGAAATACCCTTGTAAAGTGATTCACCCAAACAGATTCTGGAATTAGGCAGTCGTCAACCTGTATTTCATGTCCAGAGAAAAAAGGGTGATTTACCACCCTCCAAAATTTGGATGTGTCCCTCAATTCCATAGTTTCCAAAAGATTATCCCATGCTTTGGTTCTGATTTCCATGTTCCTCTCTTCTAGTATTGACTTATACTGACCCCTAACTAGTTTTACAAAATCACAGGAACAGATCCAACGGCTTTTTAAAAAGAATTTTGAGCAGCTGAACACGTAGAATTAAACCAGCGATGTACCTCCGGGCCCCGAGAAATCCTATCCCTTACCAGTGCTTCAGAGATTGGTTTACATAGAGCTCATATTCCAATACTATATGTTCATGCATTGGATGGGGCGACAAACATAAATTGATGGAATCTGACTTTTGTTTAATAATCTTCTGATTAAAATTCTTAGAGTCTACCTTTTCGCATTTCATTCGTACTCCAAGATTTCTTTTAAATGCAGATTTACAATTCACTTCCCTGTTTGAATTTTCTGATTTAAAATTGTAAGCTAAATTAATGCATATGGGACTGTGGTGACTAGCGCAATATGGGATTACCTTAAAATCAAGAATGAAAATCTGAAGAGTTAATGAGGATAAAATCAATAATGCTCCCTCTAAAATTCCCTGTAAAGATAGGCATTTTTGGGACATTTGCAGGGGCCTTCTCCCTTGCGTATACAAGATCTTACTTATACATAAAAAATTTAAGTTGGCACCTTTGTTTGAGTTAATGAAATGGTTTGTCACCTCTCTACCCTCCATGGGGGTGCTGCATACATGTGGGGCTCCCTGATAACAAAGGGGCATATTGAAGTCTCCTAGCCATATCAGGGTTAGATCTTTATATTGAAGCCGAGAGGAGGAGTCCAAAAAATCTAATACCTCCTCAAGGCTTCCTTTCAAGAGGCTACGTGGTATGTAGTTATAAAAATTTATTAGCAACATACCTTTGCTCTCCTTAATCAGGAGTAGAACAATCATAAAATAGGAGGAAGACCAAATTAAAGTTGCCTCCATTTTTGGTAATTGTAAAGAAATGTGAACTAAAAGTCCCCCACTTGCCCTTCCAGCTGAGGAGGCGGTTGCTGGTTGGTATAAGGATACATAACCGTCCAGTAACAAAGGGTCCTTTGACCAGATCTCCTGCAAACAAATTATGTCATACATAGATATAAAGTTCAGCCAATCAGCATTTTTTTACTGAGACCAGAGCCCTACAACATTCCAACTAATTAGACTCCGAGATTTGCGGACTGGACTGATCTTTCCTAGTAGAAATTGGTACAGAAACACCAGGGGAGGTACCCACGTCATCAAGACCATCCTCTATTAAAAGAGTACCATACAGGGCTCCTTCCATTTTGCCCGTAAAGATGACCCTCGTAAGTCTGTTGGTGCTTATGAGTCAATGATTTTCATCTAAGAGGTTAGGGGCTGGACAGCGGTGAGTAATATGAACATTGGGCTGGACTTGTCGCAAAGATGGCTCAGAACTAAATTCGCGCCACACTGCTGGGGGAACATAGAAATGGCTTAAAGGGTAAATTTGGATCCCCTTCTTGGTCAGAACAGGGTGAGCCAAGTCAGCCAGCAAGCGCTTTACTAAATACAGATTAGCGAAATTAATCACAACACAGTCGCCCTCGTATGCTTTCTTTGTTGTACCAACCCAAATCACTCTGCGTGCCATGAGAATCTTGTTATGTAAATCTCCATGGTAACCTGATTTAGTCCTCAACCAGTGGGGCAGACTTCCTTATTAAAGTTTGGGTATCTTCGTTATGGCTGGTGTCCAAGGAAGGAACATTTTACTAGAACCAAAACATACGGGGCACAGGCAAGGGGTAGTTGTAATGGCTCCTCACAGATTTTATTTGAACAAATACGGGGCGAAGATCGGCGTCCAGAATGTGCTCCATTGCGATTTTCTCTGCATGGCTTAGGCTCCATATGTACAAGATCAGGCCCATCTAAGGGTTTAACCAAAGGTAAACCAGTATCATTTAGTGAGAAGTTCGATGGTAGACTTCCATTACTGTGGATCACATCTTGATTGTGAGGCATCCCGAGATTGGGTGATCGTTTAATAGTCAGTAGTATCATACTTGACATACTAGTACGGAGAAGACCCAGTCTCTTGGTTATCAGACTAATGAGCTTCTCTTCCAAAGCTATAGAATCAATTATATGACTGGAATCATTCAAGAGAACTTCCTTCACTCTACACTCGCTTGTCATATCAGGAGCTACCAAACGACTAACAGGTTTCCCCAAAAAGGGAAAAACTTTTCCTTTTATTCCCAGAAACTCGCTTTGTATTTTTAGCCTTTCCTCCTGCTTTCCTCTTTTTCAGTGGTGGTGAGTCCACTTGCGAGCAGTCTGTATTTTGAGCCTCGAAAACTGTTGGAACTTGCACAGGTGTAGCACATATTCCAGGGGGTGAAGTGTCGGAGATGGTGGCCTTCATATGTACCTGAGCCCCTTGCATAGATTTTATAGATACTTTAGGCTCCAGAGGCAGTCTCTGTGTTGATATCTGAAATGCCCCAATCTTTTCCTCTACTTGTACAAGTTCATATTCAGTGGCTCCTATAACAGATGATAAGTAGTAAGTGATAGATGGTTGAACTAATGCGTCTAAATCATCCTCCCCCTTATGTATACAAATTTTTCTTTTCCCCATTTTGGCTGGTAATTTACAGGCCTTAGTCAAAATTCAGCAAGTTTCTAGGCAACATGTTTAACTATTCTTAGGGAAGAGCATCCCATTAGCTAACTGAGCGGTTTTCCAAAAGTGGGTGGGGGCTCATAATTTTTTCCTGTCCCTAAATAAGCCTCTTCCTGCGTCCGGCAGTTTTTCCTCAGTAGATACTACTATTCAGTTTGCATAGGTTTCCTTGAAGGAAAAGAATGTTCCCTTGGCAAACCATTATTCCAGCAATCTTTATTTTAACTGTGTTGATCTCTTCTTACTTTGTCGCTTTGCCCTAATTGCAACTTTATTTTTTTATTACTTTTGTTTTTATGAATTGATAAACCGTTAAGGAATGTTTCTAAAACATAAAGGACAGCACCGCCTGTTCACACGTTGAAAACCTTTGATGCCCCTACTACCTAAAACCAAACTAGGAGAGCAAAGCCTTAATTTGTTTCTCTTTGTCAATAAAGCAAGATAATAGAAAGATTTAATTGGTTGCTCAAATTGAACCTTTCTGTTTCTAGCATTCAGATCTTTTCACAAATAGAATCGGGAGCGAAGGTTCACTCTGATGCGCTTGAATGTTGTAGATGACTTGTTCAAGCCGTTTGTGCTGGCACTTGGATAGGTACACAGCCCACTTGCAGCATATTTTACATTTTACCACTGTTTGATATTTCTGACTGTGGATTAAGTTCTGTTCTTGGGCTCTTGTGCATGATTATAGGTGATATAATGCGTTGTTAATGCAGGCATCTTTTTTCCAGAAACTTGGTAACTCAATTGCCTGTAATTAATATTGCTGTCTTAGACAGTGTGAACTTCTAAGCTGGTTTAAGAGATGCTACCTCCTGTTCTCTTTTCTTGGAAATAAAGCCTTCACCGAGCTCTCTGATAATTAGAAACCGCTAAAAACAATGCATTAGCAACTTTCATCTCTGGAGCATGAAATTGGGAGTTTAAAATGTGTGACTCATGAAGAGCCTTCAAGACTATATAGTTGAAGTAAAAGTAGACTTAAAGTACACATGCATCCCTGGGGAGAAGAATATTAGCAACTGTTTTTTTCTAATGCCCGTGTACAACTCTTTTCAATTTAATTTAAGATTTTGTGTTTTTTCCATATACGTTGTGATTTTCTTCATATTTGTGGTTGTTTCTGAGAGTGGAATTTTTTTCCATTTATTATATTATTTAGATACACCAAAAATAATGAAAATCAGGCAGTATGACTGTGCTTATTTTCCTTCACCACTATTAGAAATGGGGTCTCTAGTTGGCAGTGGTTTGCACCCTGTCCTAGTAGGTACCCTCACTCTAGTCAGGGTAAGGGAGTCACACAGCTAAGATAAACCCTCCTCACTCCTTGGTAGCTTGAATCATGCAGTCAGGCTTATCTCAGAGGCAATGTGTAAAGTATTTGTACACACACATGCGCACACAGTAGCACAGTGAAGACACCACAAAAGTACACCACACCAGTTTAGCAAAATAGTCAATATTTTCTGAGGAAAACAAGACCAAAACGACAACTGGAGCTATCACGACGTCTTGACGGAGTGATTTCCAGCAGTCCAACGCCACTCGCAAGGGAGTGCGGGCCGGTCATGGAGTCGCACGGACCCCATGTACAGTACCTTGGAAGGCAAAGAGGAAACAAAGACTGGGCACAGCGTCTGGGAGATGAGGCGTCGCTGGAGTCAGAGCGGCGGAGGTTTCTTACTGCCACCGGGGAGGTGAGACCTCTGTTCCTTATTGCTAGGCAGGGGAGGTGAGGCTTTGGTTCCTTGCGGTTGGAGGGGAGGTGATGTGCATTGGTGGCGGTTTCTTACAACAAAGCGGGGTCTATGAATCCAGGAGGTCAAGACGTTGACTTTGAAGTGTTGTGATTATACTACAGGACCGCAGATGCTGCAACAGAGTAGGGTGCCATGGACGGCGATGACATAGCCCTCTGGATTCGCATTGTAGCAGGACTTCGGAGGCGCTGCAGCGGCATTGGGCCTGTGGCATTGGTCATGGTTGTTGCACTCAGCAGGGTCCGCGTCTTCGGTGCAGGCAGCGGTGCGGAGTCGGACAGCGGCACCGGTTCCGAAGTTACTCTGGAGTTGATGTGCTTGGTTTCTTCTTGGTTGCACCAGAACTCACTCCCAAGGGTCCAGGAACTGGATTTGGCACCACTTGGCATGCCAGGACTTTCAGCAAGAGAGCCCAGGTGCTGACAGGTGAAGTCTTTGATGTCCCTCAGATTTAGCAAAAGGCAAGCTCAATCCAAGCCCTTGGAGAACCTTTGGAAGCACGATTTTCGTAACACAATCAACTGCTCCATCAGCACGGCCATCTTCCCTGAGGACTGGAAGCACGCCAAAACACTCCCTCTCATGAAGAAACCTTTGGCTGACCCATCAGAACTAAAGAATTTCCAGCCCATCTCGCTGCTACCCTACTCCACCAAAGTACTAGAGAAAGCAATCCGCGCACATCTCCGGAATTTCATTGAGGCCAACAACTCCCTGGACAGCTCCCAGTCCAGCTTCTGCAGCAATCACAGCATGGAGACAGCACTCCTGGCAGCCACCAATGACATCTGATTACTTCCAGACCGCTGCCACACCGCAGCACTCCTACTCCTCGACCTCTCAGCAGCTTTCGTCATGGTCGCTCACAGCACTCTGCGCACTAGACTCCACAACATAGGAATCCACGGAAGAGCCCTGGAATTGAGCCACTCCTTCCTCTCCGGGAGGACACAGGTGGGTCAGACTTCCGTCCTACACCTCCAGACCCACAGGAGTGAACTGCAGAGTCCGCCAAGGATCCTCACTGAGTCCCACACTGTTCAACATATACATGGCCCCTCTTACTGCCATCGTCAGAAGCCACGGTATGAACATCGTGTCATATGCCGGTGACACACAACTCATCATTTCCCTCACCAAAGACCCGGACACGGCCAAAAGGAACTTTCACGCAGGAATGGAAGCCGTCGCCACCTGGATGATAGAACGCTGCCTCAAGCTCAGCTCCTACAAGATGGAGCTCACCATCTTTGGAACCACCACCTCAGCTTGGGACGACTCATGGCGGCCCACATTCCTCAGCACCCCCCTGCGCCTACCGAGCACGTCTGCAACTTAGAAATCATCCTCAACTCCTCCCTATCCATGACCCGCCAGGTAAACTCTGTCACCTCATCCTGCTGGCTCTGCAAACTCCAGAAGATCTTCAGATGGATCCGAGCAAACTGTTGCAGGACAGTCACCCACGCCTTAGTCACAAGCAAGCTCGATTACGGCAACACCCTGTACGCTGGCACCTCAACTAGGAACATCAAAAAACTTCAACTCATTCAAAACGCTGCCGCCAGACTCATTCTGGACCTCCCTCGCTGAGAACACATCTCCCAACACACGAGGACCCTCCACTGGCTACCAGTCGAGAAGCGAATCACCTTCATACTTCTCACCTACACATACAGGGCCATACAGAACGCAGGACCAGCCTACCTGAACCACTGCGTCTCCTTCCACACCCCTGCCAGATCCCTTCGGTCCACCCAGATGGCCCTGGCTACCATCCCTCACATCCCCAAAACCACCGCCGGAGGACGATCTTTGTCCTACACTGCAGAGAAGAGCTTGAACAACCTGCCCTTGCACCTCAGACAAAGCCCATCGCTCACCATCTTCAGGAAGCACCTCAAGATGTAGCTGTTCGGATGAGGGCCCCACACCCCCCAGCGCCTTGAGACCCTCACGGGTGAGTAGCTGCGCTTTACTAATACCGATTGATTGATTGATTGATTGATGTAGAAAGCAAAGTCCAGTCCTTTCACTCCCAGGACAGAACCAGCAAACAGTAGGCCAGCACAACAAAACATTAGGCAGAGTGGCAGTCCCTCATATAGCATCCAGCTCTTCTTACTGGTAGAATGTTCTCAGTCCAGGAGGATTTTAACCTTGTGGTGTCAGAGGTCCAGTACTTATTCCCATTTCTGTCTTTGAAGTAGACAAACTTCAAAGAGAAGTCTTTGTATTGCACAAGACCCTGCCTTTCCCTGCCCTGGCCCCAGACACCCTCGGGTGGGAGGGGGTGAAGACTGCTTTGTGTGAGGACAGGCACAGCCCTATTCAAGTGCAAGTGTCAGCTCCCCCCACCACTCTAGCTTAAAAAGACCCATCTGGATATGCCGGGCACACTTCTGCTCCCTTTGTGTGACCGTCTAGGTTGAATTCACAAACAGCCCAACTGTCATCCTGACCCAGATGTGTATTTCACAGCCAGGCAGAGGCAAAGAACAGTTAAGCAAGAAAAGGCCCACTTTTTAAAAACCTTTAAATTGTGAGTTTAGAGACCCCAAACTGCACACCTCTATCTGCTTCCAAGGGGAAATTACACTTAAAAGGTATTTCAACGGAATCCCCATGTGACCCTATTGGAGAGATAGGCCTTGCAAGAGTGAAAAACTAATTGAGCTGTATTTCACTATCAGGACATGTAAAACACACCGGTACATGTGCACACTCTGGCCGTGGGGCTGCCCTGGGCCTAATTTAGGGATGACTTACATGTAATAAAAGGGAAGGTTTGGGCCTGGCAATTGAGTGCACTTGCCAGGTCGTAATGGCAGTTTAAAACTGCACACACAGACACTACAGTGGCAGGTCTGAAACATGTGTACTGGTCTACTCATGTGGGTGGCACAATCAGTTCTGCAGGCCCACTAGTAGCATTAAATGTACAGGCTCTGGACACATAATGCACTTCACTGGGGACTTACTAGCAAATCAGATGGATAAACCACTCACCAATACAGTTTAGACAACGAGTGCTTGCACTTTAGCACTCGTCAGCAGTGGTAAAGTGGCCAGAGTCCTAAAGCCAGCAAAAACGAAATATAACACAGGATCAAAAACAAGAGGTCAGAAACAAAAAGACCGGGATAACCTTGCAAACAGGACCATTTCCAACAACCAGATTCAAGGGTAAGATTTAATGATAACCTAAAGTATAGTTTTCACTCTTAGAGTTTTACATATAAATGCTAAAGGAAAGCCCAGTAGTTCTCTTGCTCAGTCACAAACACACAACAAAGACAGTGTGCAAATTCAAGTGCAATGGTGCCAAACAGACGTTATCCAGTAGGAGCTATCACTTACTAAGCACTACATAAACCTCACAATCAGACTGCCACCTTGGTCACTGAGAGTGCAACAAGGCCTTTCAAGGGCTCGGAAGCAGTGCAGTGTACAAATTCTGGTATGTAATATAACAAATGGAGTGGGAGACAAGGAGGGTAAGGTTAAGGGGTAAGGTATGATGAAAGGTATGATGAAAGAAGCAGTGCATGGGCTGCGTCATCAAGCTACTGCTAGTTGCTGAAGGATAGTGCTGAAGCAGCTTCTGTTACAGCTAGACCACCTGTTTCATAATACTGAATTACCTACTATTATAGCTAAACCACTTGTCTCATAGTACCGAACTACTTTCTGTTATAGCTAAATCACCTATTTCGTACTACCAAATTACCTAATGTTATCGGTAAACTAAGCTGTTAGGGGAGACAATATTGATCCAAACAAACAATACAACAGCTAAGTTTTACTTCAACAAGCAATCCCTTTCATTATCAAGATTAGCCCAGGAACTTTGAAATGGGCCATACAGAGAAAACTAGAGTTAACAGCGGTGCATCTCCTGGGAAAAGACAATACGGAAGCGGATAGGCTGAACAGACAGGCGTCATGCTCATATGAATGGGACCTAAATCAGATCTTGAAAGGATCTTTTGGAAGTGGGTGACACCAACAGTAGATTTTTTTGTAACTCCAGTGAACGCAAAGTGCCGACACTTTGCATCTAGACAGCCACACCACCAATCCCTCAGGAATACTTTGTCGATAAACTGGTCAGGGACATTAGCTTATGCTTTTCCCTCGATCCTGCTGTTACACAAAGTGATCAACAATGCAAGAGAAGCAAAATGACTCTAATTCTAATTGCCCCTCAGTGGATATGGTTTTCAGAACTGATAGAAATGCCACAGAGAAACATTAAAAAAAACATGACAACAATACCTGTTGCCATGGAAGAAGTAAAGTTACTTCACCCAGAACCAGAGTCTCTGAGTCTGGCAGCCTGGCTCCTGAAGACTTAGAATTCGGCCATATGAAACTTACAGAAAAGATAATGGCTGTTCTTAGAAAAGCAAGGAATGGCAACAAGAAAGTACGACATTGTGAAATGGAAAGGAAACTCTTCATGGTGCCTCAAAAGGGGCTTATTAATGAAATATTTAAGACATTTACTAGACTACAACCTAACATATGTTTTGTTGAAAGTACACTTAGCAGCAATAATGGTTTACACAAGAGGTCACATAGGAAAAATCTTTTTCACAGCACCGGTAATTGAACTTTTTGTTAGAAGGGGCAAAGAGAATTGCTTCGCCAAGGAAGGTACCTGCACCCACATGGAACCTCAGTATGGTACTGAATCAATGAAGGCTCCCTTTGAACCTTCCTAGTGGCCACAACATCTCTTCGCAATGAGAGCAAATTACAAGTACTCACAAGTCAGGAACAATATCTGAAGAGTCACATGGACAGAATTGTCATGAGAACAGATCTGCTGTTTTTTTGTTTCAAAAACCCAAAGAATCAGGCAGAGAGAGCATTACAGACACTGGACGCACGATGTGCAATAACGTACTACATCAAAAGAATAAATCCATGTAGGAAAATAAAACAACTATTTGTCTCCTTTGCACACACAAATATTCGAAAACCAGTAACTAAGGGCACAATTGCTAGATGGATTACAGAAACTATACGAATATGCCACACAGGTGTAGGGGAGAAACTGAACTCAACCCCAAGAGCACATTTAACAAGGAAGAAGGGAGCGACCATTGCTTTTCTAGCAAACACTCCAATACAAGATATATGTATGTCAGCAATGTGGTCATCTTAACACTCATTCGCAAAACACTATTGCGTAGACATTCGAATGAACAAAGAAGCTCAAGTGAGACAAAAGGTGTTCAATCATCTGTTTGAAAATTTAAGTCCATCTTCATCCGAACCACCTCAAATCTAACAAAACCGCTACAAAATCAATAGAAAATGAGGCAAACCCCAATAACCCTTAGGCCTGGGTAATTAAATGATAAGTACAAACTTGGCCACTTGGGGGAAGTATATGCCCAGACTTCTACAGCACTTCTTGGTATAATATCCTTGGATTAATTAGTATTTGTTATTTATTTTATTAAAATAGGTTTATGTATTCATAAAAAACTTCAATATTTCAAATTATTTTCTTCAGAGGTGCTCCAAAAATCACAGTGCAATGAAAGTGATTAGTGTGATAATTAAAGTGCCAGAGTGTTATATACAATATATACAGAATGTGGTTAAAAAGCATAAGGAAGCAGTCAACTTCAAAAAGACCCCTTTATTCCAGGTGTCTTGAAGTCACCTTCTATATTTAATCCACATTTAATATAGTCAACGTTTCGACCATATGTAAAAGCACAAATCAATATCGGGTCGTCTTCAGGACTGAAAAATTCTTTATGCCGGTAGCACCTATTATTCATGATTTTAAAAACTGGTTTTCATAAGTATTTCATAGTAATTATCAAAAAATGTCTGACCGTTTTTGTAAATTTCAAATTGTTTTAGCAACTAACCATCTAGTTGGTCTCACTTCTCGGCTTCCACAGAGACACAGACGCCATAGCTTTGTTCTATATCCCTCGTTGGTACTTGGAGTGCTTTCAGATGTGTCATTGTTACTGACAACTTTCACTGCCTTTGTCTGGATAGTAGATAAATTCAATTGCTCCAGATGTGTTGCTTGCGGTTCAGCCTTAGTCCTCCTCCAATACGTGAAGCGTCTTACCTTCTTGCAGAAAGTCTTTCCTCTGTGCGCCTCCGTAGGTCATACCATTTTTTTTCAAATTTCTTCTACATGCCTGTTTGTCACACCAGTCACATTTATTCTCTGCTGGATAGGTGCCCAGATTTCTCGTTTGGTAGTCTCTGAAACAGTTGCTGATAGAGACTTCTTGTTTTCTCTGCTCTCCTTCTCCCGCTGGCGACATGGGAGCTGATAAGCGGCGAAGCTGGTACAATAACTCAACGACACATTGGAGCTCCTAGACCTTATTCTGCATTAAATGTGTAGTACTTTTTATGCAACAAAACAATGGTTCACTCGGAGGAAGGTTACATGGAGGCATAATTCAAGCAATACAGTATTAAATTTCTCAGATTCCTGTTGCACCAAAGTGCAGGTGTAAAAATATTCAGCAATTGCAGAGGTAAGCCACCATTCACTGCAGCTCTGGGAAACTTCCTTCTGAGACCTCTCTGCTTCTTCGGTGTAAGGAGGTGAAGTAATGTGACTGAGTCCTAAAATGGCTGCCTCCACATCCTTGTTGATTTGCTGGCAGTCTGTCAGATCGTCGGCTCCGTGGAGCCTCCGTGGTTTGACATATACAATTTATTTGCGCCTTAATTGCTCAAAACTGCTGAAAATATATACACATATCTCAAAAAGTATGCATTCTGGACCAAAGTCTAGCTTTCTTCTAAATGTAGTGTAATTCCTTTCAGCAGTATTTGCAGTTTCACTGTTCAATTTTCCTATGTAAGAATGAATGGGAAACCCACTCCCCGCAACCCCGCTACCCCCTTTCTTGCCCCCTGCTTGATCACTTTAGGAAAACAAACAATGTTTTTTCTATGGAAACACCATCCTAATAGCTAACCAGTGGCAACCGTCACTCGGTTATGTAATATATATATATATGTGTGTGTGTGTGTGTACATATATATATTTAGCTCAAAGAAATGGGAAAGACTCCGTAGCTGACTATCTGTTTATTCACTCATAAATAGTCAACGCGTTTCGACACAGTGGTCTTGTTCACGACTGATAGTCCGCTACGGAGTGTTTCCCCTAAAAATAATTGGAGTGGTCCAACCTCCCGAGAACACCGGCAATGTGGAGTGCCACTTTGTGGACTGTTTTGGTTCAATATATATATATAATAATAATGTGCAGTTCAGCTGCTCTTTTTTTTTATTGAAAAGGCAGTTTTTGATGTTAGATAACTTTAATCTACATAGATGGATCTGCACCAAATTTAGAAATTTGGCAATTGCTTAAAGTATGTCGTATAAAGTAAGGTCTGGCATGCCAAATTTCTTGAAGTTCCGTCCAGGAGGAAAAAGGGGTGGGAAATAAAAAAATCTAATTTTAGCTCCCATAGGAAATTTTACTTGTTGCTAGAGCAAAAACTGGTTAGGAGATCCCCAACAAACTTGGAATGATTGTTGAACTTCACTCAGGAAGTGTGCTTTTCATGGTTTGATTTAAATCCTTTCAGTATTTCTTGGGAACTTGGCGTTTTACAAAGATGCTCTGTGGGCTTGAAAGGGTTAACATTTTTTTTGCTAATATCCTGGCCACTTAAACTTGAGAGTTCTGTCAGTCATGTTTGATTTTTTTAAGGAATGGAATTAGCTGCTGAAGGGGATCCATTTTTTCTACCGTCTTAAAAGTTGCAAAAAAAAAATCCACATCTAATAGGTAGGAACTCCGAAAGGTGCCTGACCCCCATGGGGAGTTCAAGGGGCACTCGTGTGCAGGATAAAGGGGTACAAATTTAAATGGATTTGCCACATTAAATTTCAATTTTTCAAAAAATTGTGATCAGGCAATCCACATTTTATTATTTGGAAACTGTCACGAAATTTAGAAATTTGCAATTTAAAACGTATTTTGAATTAATAAAATAGGTAAAACAGTGAAGACTGGTTAGGCGAAGGCTACGGTAGAGTACATGAGTGGGCGATGCCTTGCAGCCAGCCCTTGCACTAGGATGCAGCAGTGTGCGCCACTGAATCAGTAAATGGCAGGTCACTGCAGTACGTTATTAAAACAAAAAAATAAATAAAAAATATAAAATGCACTGAAGAAAACACAGATGGGTTAATGGTGGTTCAGTGAACATAAACCCGAAAAAGCCCCAAAATCTCCTGTGAAATCTAATGCAACGCACGCCATAACTGATGTCACCAGCTATGCTTACTACATCACTTTTTTGATGGCATATAAAAAAAAATAAACAATAAAAGGTCTACCTACCAAGGTACGAAGAGCACAAAATGACGTGTGACATGAGTTATGGTGTGCGTTGGGCTTTGCATACCATAACTGTCAAATGTTAGTGCTTTTTGTGTTTGTGGTTGGTGAACTATAATTTTTTTGCTGTTTTTTCTGCAAATGTGTTTTTTTTAACAGTTAGAAGATAAATATCTCCGTTTCTGTTTTTAATAAAGTGCGATGCCCCATGGGACAAGACAAATGCTATCCTGTGACGTGACATGACTAGACTGGATGTTCATTTCTGTCTGGCTTTTGTTGTAATATTCAAGCGCCGCAAAATGTTTGGCATTTTAGCACATTAGAAGTATGTATGATAAGCAACATTTTTAATTTTCATAGAACTGCGTATTATATGGGTAAGTGGAACCTTCATAAATGGATTTTATTGCGCTTTGTTCTTGCCCACCAATGCAGCCAAAGGCACTAATGCATGAAAGCTATAATTGTTTTCTGGGGTGTTTTTCTGCTTATGAAAGGAAACGTGCTCACTGCATAATTGTAATCGACAGTCAAATGAAGCGGTACCAGAATCCACAAAAACAAAACCTAACTTCTTTTAATGCTTATAGCTATTACAGGCTAGAACTATAAAGGAGAATTTGAGAGAAAAATCGTTCAAATGTGCTGAGAATGTTGGAACTTAAAGCCTCATACAACTAATAAATCATCTTGTCTCGTAAAGGCTATTTTTGGATGCTTAAGTGGGGACTAAACTCAGATAGTTCGCATTAATAGGGTCTCCTTGTTAGCAATAAATAGTTCTCATTCCTGCTAAGTACCAGGCCTTGGTCACGTTCCTGCTTCTTAGCTGTTACCAGGGTCGCTCTTCATGCGTCATCTTTTTTATGGAACTAGCGCTTGCCAATCTCATGTTTAAAAAGTAAACTCTACTAGACAGAGCTGGAGTAGATATTTTAATTTAATCACTCGGTAAGCAGATGTGGTACACCCTGTACCCATTTGACTGAAGGCGCTTGGTATTGATGGTAGTTAATAATGCCTTGTTTTGTTCATGTTCATTGTTCAGTTGTGATTTCTTGGTCCGGGGTTTGCCCATAATGCACGGTGACGCGCCTTTTCTCTTGTCTGAGGTAGTCTGCCGGGGCTGGGAGCGCTGCTGCCCCCGCAGATCAATGCTCATGTAAGTGCCAGGCACGCACCCAAATTCCGCAACATTAAAGTGAAGTGGGAACTTTGGCTTTTCGTTTTTTTTCTTTTTTTTTTTTTAGCCCCTGTTGTTTCTGTACTCGCAGTAAAAGGTGAAGATATGAATTTCTTCTTTTAGTTGGATGTAACTAAAATAAAACTTCGAGAGCGCAATTTTTCATGTATGTACGCGACTTCTTTTTTGGCAATATTTTATTGTGTTATAACAGAATACCTTTTCAATTATTTAATCAGCAACAGCATCCGTTGTTTTTATCGCGAACGAAGAATTGGAAAGGGGGAGGGGTGAATAGGAAAAAAATCTCAAGCCCTTGAAGCAAAGACTCTCTATTTCTTCTTTCTCTAATTGTAGGTCTGACCTTAGCAAAGACCTTTTGATTATACTTAAATTATATTGATCAAATATTTATTGTGGCTTTCAGACATTCCGCCTCATCCATTGGTCTTTTGTTGTGCCATTCACATTTCTCTCCCGCCCAGTACCGTATGGGACAGTGCGTTCGCTCACTTCAGCCGTTGGCAAACAACTGTGAGTGAGGCGTTTTGCTATTACTCCAGGAGCACATCCATATACAACGTGATTCCCTTCAGAGCTATGGACTAACTACGGCCGTGTGTGTGTTTTTTGGGGACAAAAATTGTTTTGCTTTTAGCCAATTAATAATTGTTCATTTGTTGCCAAGGGCTTCACTGCTACCCCAACTAGAGAGTTTTGCTAAAACCATGACCGGAAAAAAACAAGCATTGGCAAAATCATCAGACCTATTGGCTTTCCCAGTACTTGTTACCTAGTGTTTTAGTGCCTGCCTCAAGTGAGGCATATGCTCTGTACTACATCTCAGTTAATTGTAAACCAAGATACCTGAAAAGTTACATATAGATAATCTTAAGAAGAGGTAGAATAAATATGGTGAAATATCCCAGGGAAATCACAAGGTCTCATGTGGGCACAAATTGTTGGTTAGATTATACCATTGTTTGGTCCAGGATTTGGTCAATAGAAATAAAGACTGAGGAATGTGTCATGAGAAATGTAAAGCATTATGGTGTCGAATTATTCCCACTTTTTGGTTTAAATAAATATTTTCCTTTCTTTTGAAAACAGTGTGCAAGTAGCCCTATATATTTAGTCAACCAAAGTCAAAGAGATCCCCCATCGGAACATGGTTCTGAGCTACCATTCCCCTCCTCTTTTGCAACACTTGCTAGATAATTGAGGGCCCTGTTGCAAACCCAAGTACATGCATGCATACAGATTTCACAGTTGTTGGAAACGTTATGTAATGAGCAAGGCCTGTGTAGGTACTTCATTGATAAATGAACTGTCAAGTAAGAACATCATGTAGTAATGAGAGCATTGTTTAGTCTGGAGTACAAGTCAATTATTTTAGAAAGTTAGCTTTTTTCCCAATAAGATATTTACGTGGTGTGGACAGTCAAAAACATGGTGGCAGTTTTCCTTAGGTTCTTCTGCAGGATGATTGGAAATGAGTTGTATATGCACTGTGAGTCCCTTTTCCACAGTTATGTGTTCTTTATACTTAAGGGATACGCTAGAACACTTTCCTAAGCACTAGCAATCATGAAACCTTCTGCTCTACCGTCCAATCTGGGAACTGTAAAGCGAACATTCGTATCCTAAATAGGGCCGTAAGAGTCCATAATCTTTATTTCTTAAGCACTTGAAACGTTTTGCTTCCTAAATTCTGAAAGGGATTTCTAATATGCTGATAAGAGAAGCCTACTTTTGTTCAAGTGAGAATTTTGCTGCTTCATTGTCTTATTTCAAGATATTAACTGTGTGGTTAGACTTGGATTTTTGCTGGGTGAAGTAATGAAATGTCTCTAGTTCTAAAGCTGTACATTTTACCATATCCATCCTTCTGTGCATTAGATGAGCAGGCATCCCTTCTGTTTAGACTATTGCCTGAGAAACAAAGCATGTTTCAACCATTATATTACATTCAAGATTTACAGCTTCTCCTCTGTAAAATAGACTTCCACTTATTTTTAATCTGCTCGAGACTTCTCAGCATAGCCAATGCACTTGTTAGATCTGGTATTAGCCTAGGCCTTTTGTTTTTTAATAAATATATAGATTATTCATACTAACAGAAGCTTTCAGTCGCATCTGTCATAGGGCAAAGGGTCAGCCCCCTTCGGGCATTGGCATAGCTGACACTGAGTGAGGGCATTCTGCTCTTGCACAATATGCCCATCCGAACAATAAGTAGAACCCCTTCAGTAACAGGCATTATTTTTGAAGGTGTGCTTATATATGTACATGTAGACGTATACATAGGGTTTGCCCTAATAACCCCACATCCCCTGGGCCATATACAATGGAAATAGAAAGGAAAACACGAGGACACTTAAGAGTTGTTCAAGCCATTAATCGCTGGCCCATGTTTCCCAATCAACCTGCCTCAAACTAATAAATGAAGTAGTGGTAGAGCCACTCTTGGGCTTTTCCTGCTAGACATATAAAACTGACCATGGGATGTACTTTTCATCATGATTACACTCCTGAAAATGTTCTACCAGAGGGGCTCTGATGACAGCAGTTTAGCCGACATTTTAGTGGTTCTGTGAAGTATAAAATTGGTGTGATAGAACAAGTAATTTGCGGATTTAGGTTGAGATTGTGACAACTGGTTTTGCACAAATTTACCTATGAGGTCTTTCTTCCTTCTTTTGTCCTGAAGAGACCCATAACCAATAGGGCCGAAACACTTACATATTCTGTAGAGGAGCCTTTGAAATTTGAATGATATTACTTACCAAGACTATTGCACGCAGACTAAATGAGTGAAGCCAAATGCATCTTGTGTGCACCATTTTTTGGACTACCTCCTACTGTGGACTGAACACTTATTTTTTTTAAAAAGCCACAGATGCACATATACGCTCAGAAGTAGGGGGTTAGCCTCTCATATATCCATTCAGTGTGACATTTTTTAATATTATGCAACATGAAATGTGTGATTATATGATAGTGAAATGTGGTGTCATTATATATGTATCTTTGTGCTCTTGTGTCTTGGAGAAGAGACAAATTGTTTTTTTAAATTGTTTTTACACTGTTGTATATAAAACACACTCAGGGCTTTCTCATGGTAATTTAGAAAATACTGTTGATGAGAAAACAAATTGAGAGCTATAGTAAAAAAAAAAAAAAGTTCCAGTAATTAAGGTTGGTGATTTTCAACCATTTGCAAGAGATTCATTTGAGTTTTCACTTCTTGACTTTCCAGGTTCTTATTAGCCCCCTCATCCGCTCCCTTGTTTTAATTTCTATATATGTACATGTATTGTGTCTGTGTGTGTGTATATATATGTATGTATGTGTGTGTATATATATGTGTGTGTGTGTGTGTGTATATATATATATATATATATATATATATATATATATGCACATACACGCAGGCACATTTATACACACACACACTTAGTTTTGACAATGCTTGTTTTCATACAATGTGCTCATAGAGACAAAAGCCATTCACCAGCAAAATAAGCACTGGGAAAGCAGAAGGATCACCAGCCAAATACGGACCAATTGGCTTTAACAGTGCTTGCTCTTAATCTCTCGCCTTTCTAGGCCTCATATAATATTCACCAAATGTAATTGATGTTAAAATAACACCTATCTAATATTCATCTTGTTATATGCTGTCATGCCAATATATTCCGTTTTTTAAAGATGTATGTTCTACATAAAATCTCTTGAAGATTGTGAACACCAGGAAAATAGCTACATCTGCAACAGCTATTCATTTGTCTAACTACAAAACATATAACAAAGAGCATAATATAATTCAGCCAAATGTAACAAGCGTACCAACCACAGCTTAATTTGTTATATAAAAAGAAGCTCCAGGCCCTAAAGTACCACCCACACTATCCAAGGCTGTGTCGCCAGAATCCCAAATGACACTGCTGACAATATTATTTTTAAGCGTGCTCCAAAAATTTGAAGATTTGGACGAGTTCATGTCACACAAAGCTGCTGGAATGGCCTGGCTGAAATAGTATTAATATATTTGGCATGTATAATGAATTGTTATATACTGTTGCTGATATGCTGTGGCCTCAGATAAAAAGGCAGCACCACCATGTGGTGGAGTGTCAGAAATAAGTCTCTATATTAATAATTAAATGCTAGTGCTAGTGCCGAGCACTGCCAAACACCACCATATATTAAGCTCTAGTACCAAAATTGTTTTCTGTTGTATCCTCCTATTAATGCCACTCATTTATATGTAGAACTTGGGACTAGCTTCTCTGAAGTAGAATTGGTTGAGAAAGCATCACACCTCTTAGACTCGCAGCCAGTTATGTGCATACAGCAGGCATATGATATGGGTCGCAGTGCTTTCAGACACAGAGGAGGATAGGTTGGAAAAGTAATTTGGGCCTAAGAGATAGCCAGCTGCATCTGAAAGTTCTTTGCACTGGTATGCACTAAAAGGTGTTGAGTAGTTCTGCTTTATCACACAGTGTATGTGTCCTACCATCCGCAGGTGCAGTGCAAAAACTGAGAATACCAAAATACTCCCCAGCCAGACTATTAATGACTGTGAAATTGATCCGTATAGGATTGCAATTTTTTTTAGAATTCTTCAGAGATGACCACAAGATCTTATGAAATTCAATTATGGAGATAGGTTGATGGATTATTGCAGTGCAAATATGTATATTTAAACCAAAAGTGAACTTGAGATAAACGTTTAAAGAAAGGTCATTCAAATTCGGTTTAGTGATGGTAAAATCTAACAAAACTCATTTGATCTAGAAAATCATTAATTTGTAACTTGGGCCCTTGCTGCCCCCGCTGTGGAACTAAATCAGCAGCAACATTCCTACCAGATGTTTTATACAATTACCCAGCCTGTGGAAACTGGCTTTTAAGGTAGCCATCACAAGCTGGAAATAAACTGTCATAAGGTGTATATTTTACAAAGTTTAATATAACTGCATGTGTGTTTCTTTCTACAGCACTAAATTGTTTTTGACACCTGGTAATGTTAATATTAAAACCTTAAATGTACTGGGTGTAATGAAATTTCACCTGCAAGAATGTGATTCTAGTAATCTCTAGGATCTGTGCTCTTATTTTTGTTTTAATAGTTTTTTGAATGACAGTATATTAAAAATACAGAAAAAACATGGTTGTGAATCGACATGATTAGCAAGTTGAATTACATCTCAGCATACACTATCATTAACAACTTCTCATCCCCACCCCTCAGTATTGACAATAATTGAGTTCGATCCCAGGTAACCAGACATAGATCTTGCCAAAGCATCTGGAGCAGACGAAACCTCAATATTCATTCCAGCATCCCGAAGTTTGAGCCCATATCTGGGGGCAGCCATGGCCACTTTCTCAGCCAGCATACACCAGTCCATGTGTCCCTGCCAATCCAATAGTTGTGGCATCTTTTCTGATCCCCCCCCCCCCCCCCCCCCCCCGAGTCTTGCAGTGTTCCTTTTGGCTATGCCGAACCCCGATGTAACCCATATTCACTACTGTGCTCCTATTTTAACATATATCTGAAAATATCAACATTATTACTCCTTTCTTTTCAATGTCAATAAAATATGTAGCATTTTATTTGCTTATGGTACTAACATTAGGCTTATATTACAACATTTTCAATTTTCTGAGTTCCCAAAAACATATTTTCACATTATATTGTTTTTGTAACGCTCTTTGATGTTTTTCCGTCGGACAGTTCGCCAGGTGTGATCTTGGTCAATGAAACCATTTAGATTCATCACCTTCCTCTATCTTCTTTCTTCTTATCTCGTTTGGTTCTTGTAGCTGCACAACACAGACCCCTCACCACATACTGTAGACCTATAGGTTTTCTTGGCTGTTAATGCAACACTGAAGCCATGAAATTAAACCTGATGAGTGGAGCCAGGGAGTTACGTTGATGCCCGGTTTACTCCAGTTACAGATGACTAGCTGTTCATAGCTGCAGATGCCAAAACAGGAACTTGACCCTCTATTCTGACACCACCCATTCACAAGCCTGAATCTCTTCAGGGGGAACACAAACTCAATCCCACTCAAGGAATTGGAGCCGGGGCACATAAATTGGACTCAAACCCATAGATGATGAACGCAGACAGAACTTGACATCATGCATCTGACAAAAATATATGAAACATACTAAGAATAAGTATTGTGCACACATGTAACTTTATCTAAGGGCATATAGACTTGGAAAGCTCAATTAGAGCATATCAGTGCAGAAGCGTGATCCACACAGTGCTGTTTAAATAACCTAGTAAAGCACATCTCAGTGGGGGATGGTCGGGCCTCCCAGCGGGTATCCAGTACTGTGGTTATCCTCCTGGCATAAAGGCTGCAAGGTGCTGAAGGTGCCCACATGCACTATATAATGTACCACTCTGGTATTGCTGTAGCTGACACAGGTGTTGGGGTTGCATTCATGGTATTTGTTTTGTCTTTCATCTGTGATAACAAGCAGCCGTAGTACTTGCTGTGCACACATTGACGGTATGAGTCTGTGTTCACCTTTGTTTATATATAGAAACAAAGCAGAGGAACAGGTTTTTAGCTGACTGTTTGTTGACCAAGTTTTTTTTAGTCACTTACTGTGCCCTTAACTTTCTTAGATCATTCTCTAGAAAAAGCAAATCTGACATGGCGAGAGTCATCATTCGACCCCAAGTCTCTACTTTATCTTATGTGAGTGAACAAGAGACTGGACGCACAAAGTTGAGCTGTCCTCGATGTTTAACCTTTGTGTCAGTTTTCCACAGTCCAGACATACATTTTGTACTTCCAGTTGTCATCGTACAGAAAAATATACACCTCTCTCTCATACACACACTATTCATAAAGCAGCGGCTCCTCAGTGCTGAGGGGCCACCCAGGGACAAGATATTACCAGGTAGTGGGCCTGCAAAATGAGGAAGCTAGCAGGAACAAACCCACCTTCTGATCCTGATACAGCCCGGCTTTACAAGGATGGAGCCGGAACCAGCAATGTTAACGTAAACACAACCTCTTGAACTCTGTCCAAATGCAAACAGGTGAATACAAAGGTAATATCCTGGAATCTTGCGGGAGCCAATCAAATTGTTTGAGATTCTAGGTTGGAATCCTTTTAGAGTGACTTTGACATCATCTGCCTACAGGAAACCTGGAAAGAAACTGAAAATCCGCAAGCTGGGTTCCAGCAATCCCAAAGCCGACTGCAAAAGCAAACTCAAAGGGCACCCAAAAGAAGGCCTTTCAGCTCACATAACAATAAGCAAATCTTTTAACGCAAGAAACATCGACTTGCAACCAGGCCATATGACAGCAGTTATCGAAAACTGGTTACTGGATCAATCTTTTAAGCCATTATAATAATAAACATTTATATCAACACAGATGTGCCACATAAACAGCACTTATTGGATACAATAGAAAATGAACTGCTAGCCTTAAGAGCCTTGTATGAGAATGCCTCCTGGATCATTACAGAGGACTTTAACTTAAATATGGCCAACCATGAGAAAAGAAGTTGCAGAGAAGACGCTTTGGATCAGAGCCTCGGAATATCGCAACAAGTATCACCCTTTAGGGATATGGATAAATGCGATTACCCTCTCGTAAGAATCCTTAAGGTGCTAGGGTTGAGGGCCATAAATGGCTGATTACCTAAAGACTGCCTAGTGAATCTGACTCATAAGTCTATGAAATCTGCATCTACTCTAGAGTACACATTTACCTCAACAGCCTTCTTTAAGTATTTTCAGGACTTTAGTGTAGAGGTGAGATGTGAAAGCGATCAGCACCCACAAATTATGGAAATAGCAAATAGAAATCATTATGCAGCGCTGCTACAGAAGATAGGAAAATAGGACCTTGGAAGCCATCTACATTGCATGAGATGGTCCAATCTGTGTTTTGAGAAATGCGAAGCATGGAAAGCCAACATATTTTTCAACCAAGGGATCTAGGCGGATATAATCACGATGTGGGAGGCTAGGTTGTCCGCATTGAGGAACTGTCTAGAACCCAATCACCGGAAGAGGGCCGGTCCTCCACCAAGCAAAAAACAATGGTTTACGCCAGCATTAAGGCAACAAACACAGCAACTTAACAATTCAGTCAGACTCCTAAAAAGACAACAACTGAACAACTGCCACCTCTGCGCCTTTCACAATCTGAGAGAAATATAGGAAGGCTGTATGGGAAGCAAAGCAGGCCCAGGTAGACCAGGAATGGATCAAAATCATGGAGGCAACCAAAGATAAGAACAGCCGCTCTTTGTGGTCAATTGTGAATCAACTGTAGCGTGGGACCACCGGGATCCGAAGCAATGCAATACTGGAGGAGCAGTGGATTGAGTACATCTCGAAGCTCTACAGCAGTAAAGATGCAGCAGAATTAATTTCTAACTCTAGGTGCAAATTGAACCCGTTGTCCTTTGAAATATAAAAGGTATCAAATTCAATGCTGCAGGCAGAGTGGGGCTCCCGGTCCAAATGTTTTTCCCACAGGCATTTTCTGGTCTGGCCAGCTTTGCGACATGTTTAACACCTGCGTCATTGAAAACAAAATTATGGAATCCTGGAAAGAGGCAATTTTTCATCCATTCTACAAGAAGGGCCCCTACAGGAACCCACACAGCAATCAACTGATTGCACTGCTCGATATTGATGCAAGCATTTTTGCGGGCCTCCTGCTTGAAGAACTGAAGGTATGGGCAACCAAGCTTAATCTGATACCCCTGAATCAAACTGGCTTCCAGCACTCATCGAGTACCTCAGACAATCTGACAGCATTAGCCATGTTAGGGGAAAAATACACAAACAAGAAATTGACCTTGTATACCTGCTTTGTTGACTTATCCAATGCTTTTGATTCAGTAAAACGGCACAGGTTGTGGAAGGAAGCTAGTGTACCTCAACATCCCTCCAGAACTGTTAAAAGGAATAGATGGAGTCAAGCAAGGTTTCATACTGGCCCGATGCTTTTCAATCTATACTTGGCAGACTTGTGTACACACTTGAACGCCGCCAACTCCCATCCTCTCAAACTGGGTAATCAGCCCATAACATCATTATTATATGCAGACAATATTGTCCTATTGAATCTCTCAGGCACAGGCCTGCGAAAAGTACTAAATTGCTTCAATGAGTACGGCAACACAAATGAGCTGTCAGTAAATTTGATAAAAAGCAAGCTAGTCATCTTTGGCAAGCAAGGTAATCAAGAAAAAGCATTGGCTCTGTGGAGATCAGCCAGTAGGCAGAAGTAGCAGCTATAAATACCTTGGCATCTGGCTGCAAATGCGCTGGTCGCAGCGCCTGCACCTAAATACCTTGAAATTGAGAATGGAGTCCCAAATTGTACCCGTACAAGCCCTGTCGATGAAACTGAAAAGTCCCACATGGAGTCCACTCCTCATGGTGATCAAGGCAAAGTTTTTGCCTTCCCTGGCATATGATCTGGAAATATTTCCCGACAAGTTTCACAACTTCATGAACATCGCCTGGAGCAAAGTGTTTCGCCTTCTTTTCCGACTTCCACACAGCTCCTCACAAGCGCAAATCAGGCTGGAATTCGGACTACAAAACCAAGCATTGGTACAGGATGGGACACACCACAAAAATGCCTCTATGCTAAGAAAGGCGCAACCAAATACACTAAAAGCACTGGTGTGGGAAGAACTAGGAATGAACTTGCTGCAAGTTACAAATTCAGGTGCTAAGAGAATTGTCTCTGCAGTAAAGTATTTACATGCAGGAGACCTGTGGCAAAAATCACTACCGCACAAACTCTTCAAGTAATTATTAAATAAACAAATCAAGTGACTTTTGTGGCGCAAGGATAAAGACAAATTTCAAATGCGATCACATTCATAGATGACAACACTTATAAGGCCCCGGTAGTACAGCCATACATGGCAGAAAGATTGAAAAAGATGCTAAAAACGAAGGTGCTCCATGTAAGACTCAGACTACTCCCTTCACTGGACGCAGCTTCAAAATGGCGCACACCTCCAAACAGCGGGAGATGCAGGCTTTGTGCTTATCACCTGGAAGACTTTCTACACATTCTTTTTATATGCCCTGCACTCTTACCTTGGCAGAAGTTGTATCTCAAAAATATTTTAAACTCTAATGATATTAGATCATGCCAGAAAGCATTTCTGTTTTGTCTTAAAGGATTGACACCTCAATATATGACATTCTTGGCCAAATTTATCTTGAAAGCTAAACTGAAGGAGTCAAACAACCAAGAAAGTTGACCGAGCCATCAGCCCGTGTCCATATTAAATACTGTCAGCCCCCATCACATGAAGAACGGACAAAGCCCTTACTCATAACTGTACTATTTTCACCCAGTCTCCAGACCGGGCAACCTGTATTTTAATCAGCCCTTTAAACGAGAACTGACACACACCTCGCTAGATACTGTCTGCCAGTTGTCCCCTGAGTTGGCACAAAAAACACCTGTGACGTTATGCGTTTTTTGTATTTTAGTGCTTCCATTGGATGGCAAAATATGTTATAACGGGTTTACTGGGTTTTTAGCGATTCACGTGAAATGTGGCTTTTAACCAGCTATTTTATGGTGCTTCTTGACGGCAGTGTTCTTTTATATGGCAATTCATTCAGTGCTGAAGGTATGGAGGAGAAGGAAGAACTGTAGAGTGCAATTATCAATTACGGAGTCAAGTAAGACAATAAATAAATGGGCAGCAATTTGTTATAGCAAAGCAACAAGAGGACAGTGAGAACCTCTGTTCAGACAGCGACCCTATGGGCCATCACAAGATCTTTTTTGAAGGGTGGCAGATTTCTGCTGGACTCTTACAATATCTGTGCCATCTGCCCTGAAGAGAATCCTTCAGCGACTCTGCTGGTAGAGGAAGATTCTGGGCTATAGTTCCTTTATCCCTAGGGACACATTGCCTGGGACTGACATCACTGTCACAAAGGGTGATGCGCAGGAGGGATGCAGGGCCTCTGGGTGCTAAATGTAGTATAAAAGGAGCCATACAGAAGGTCATCAAACCACTGGGGGACCAGAGGTGGTGCACCAAAGGAATAAGAGATTGAAGGAACACGTCTGCTGTGGGCGGCATATGACTCTGGCCTAGAATTTGGCCCATAGCATTCACGGAATGGTGACATAGTAACTGGAGCCCTGAAACCTGACCCCCCGTAGCCACCATTAAAACATCAGGCAGGTGAGCTGCTCACATTTGTTAAAGGAATGTTATCATCGTCAAATGTACAAGAAGAGTTGCAGTAGTTGTCATTTTTTAAGCACTGACATGCTACACAGGGGGAGACTCCCAATGGAGTGGCGGTGGATGAATCTGTAGAGGAATAAGAGGTTATCAGAGGACAGCAAATGTTCCTGGAATACATTAGCTCATTATATGCTGACATTAACACCAAGATGTAACATTGAATAAGATATTAAGACTGTAGAGATAAAAACGGGGGTCCTGTCTTATTGGGTGACAAATTTGGAGCAGAACTGTCTCGAAGTAGATTAATTTATAGGCTTCTATGAATACTTGTGTGACGAAGACCTCACAAGGGAGTCTGACAGATTTTCAACAGCATGTGGTGAGCACTATCATAAAATTGGCCATATGCTTTGAGGGTCTTGAACAGGGAGGTTCATAAATATTATTGTGGCCTTTCCTTACAGACTACAGAGCAGGGCCGACATGATGTTTAGAGCAGCAGAATGACGGACAACATGGGCCCTTCTTTGAGTGCATCATACATTTATCATGAAACTCCCTAGGGTTTTTTTGTGCGAGCCTGACACAGATGGAATAGTCCCCATAAGATTAGAGGTGGGAGGTTTCTATATTCATAGAAAGTGCTCTGACCCTTTTTTAGGGTCAAGTCTGCTAGTGCATGGGCTAGCGTATGAGCCTTGCTTTACAGATTCTGTTGTATACAGTAAAGGTCTTGAAGCCTGCCAGTGGCTTACCATTTTTTGGCTTGCGTGACACTCTGCTTTACAGCCTCGTAATTGGTCATTGCAGGCCAAGCATCATTTCCATTCCTCTCTGAGGAGCAGGGAACAAGCATTGATTGATTCAACTTAATTAGTGCCTGTTTGCAGCTCACTACGTTATTGAGGTAGCATTTTGTTCTTTTCAACTTCTAGTGCCCTGCAGACAGGAGGCTTGTGACTGGCAAAAACGTGTCCAGTAGGAAAAAACAAAATTGCAAAGTTTTATTTTGTATAGCCAACATTCTCTTATTTTGCTAAGTCGTCTTTTCTCATTTCACACTCATGTTTGCTTTTGTTTTGCTCCTGGGTGCTGTTCTAAAAAAAAGACAATTAGCTTGTTCTAAATATTGCAAAGCCGCATTATTTCTTTATTATGTGTAAATTCTGAAATTATGCTTTAACACGTAATCATGCAGTACACTCCAATTCACCCCACTACAACCCACCCCATTGCAATCCATGCCAATCCATCCCACCTCACCTCTCCCCACACCAATCCATCCCGGTCCAATCCAAATTACTCACCCCAATCCACTCTACTCCAACCCACTCCAATCCTCCCAGCCCCTTCCAATCTAATCTGCCCCACTGCAGTCTGCCTCACTCCTATCCAAAACAATCTGCCCCACTCCAATCCAAAACAATATGCCCCACTCCAGTCAAAAACAATATGCCCCACTCCCATCCATCCCACTTCAATCTGCCTTACTTCACCCGAACAAATCTGCCCCACTGCAATCTGCCCAATCCAAAACAATCTGCCCCACTGCAATCTGCTGTACTCCAATCCAAAACAACCTGCCCCACTGGAATCTAAAACAATCTGCCCCATTCCGGACTAAAACAATCCATCCTACTCCAATCTGCCTCACTCCAGTCTGTCCCCCTCAAATCCAAAACAATCTGCCCCACTCAAATCTGTCCCTCTCCAATTCAAAATAATCTGCGCCACTCCAGTCATTCCCACTCCATCCAAAACAACCTACCTCACTCAATCCATCCTACTCCAGGCAGCCCCACTCCAATCCAAAATAATCTGTCTCACTCAAATCTGCCCCACTCCAATTCAAAACAATCTGCCCACTCCAATCCAGTATGCCCTACTCCGATTTAATCCACCTCACCCCAGTCCAATCCACCTCTTGCCAATCTAATCCACCCCACTCCACCCTATCCCAATTCACCCCACTCCAATCCAATCCAGTCCCTCCTACACCAGTCAGTCCAAAACAATCCACCCCACCCAATCCAATCCACCACACTCAATCCAGTCCAACCCACCCTAATCCACCCCACTCAGTCCAGTCCACCCCGCTCAATCCAATCCACCCTTTTCAACCCAATTTACCTGACTCAATCCCACTCTGCCCACCCAAATCCAGACCACCCCACTGCAGTCCACCTCTCTCCAGTCTATCCTGCTCCAATCCACCCCACTCCAATCAAGTTCACCTCACACAATCCAGTTCACCTCACACAATCCAGTTCACCCCACACAATCCAGTTCACCCCACACAATCCAGTTCACCCCACCCCACTCCAATTCACTGCACGCCAATCCAGTTCACCCCACCCCACTCCAATTCACTGCACGCCAATCCAGTTCACCCCACTCCACTCCAATTCACTGCACGCCAATCCAGTTCACTCCATGCCAATCCAATCGACCTCACCCCAATGCAATCCACCCCTTTCAATCCATCCCGTCCCAGTTCACTCCACCCCAATCCACCCCACCCCATTCCAATCATTCCAACCCCTCCAGGCCATTCCACTCAAATCCATCCCACCCAAATCCACCCCACCCACATTGACCTCACCCTCCACCCCACTCCAATTCACTCCACACCAATCCACTTCACACTACCCCAATTTAATCCACCACACTTAGTTTAGTCCATCCCACCCATTCCAATTGACCCAATCCACCCACTCCACTCCACCGCGATCCCATATACCCCACTCAAATCCACGCCGCCCCAAACCAGTTCACCCCACTCCAATCCAAATCACCTCATTCCAATCCAAATCATCCCACGCCAATCCAATCCACCCCACGCCATTCCAAACCACCCACCCCATTCCAACCCCTCCAGGCCATCCCACTCAAATCCATCCCACCCAAATCCACCCCACCCAGATTGACCTCACCCTCCACCCCACTCCAATTCACTCCACACCAATCCACCTCACACTACCCCAATCCACCACACTCAGTCCAGTCCACCTCACCCAAATCCACCCCACCCATTCCAACTGACCTCACTTAACCCAATCCGCACACTCCACCGCCATCCGATCCACCCCAATCCAGTCCACCCTGCTCCAATCCACGGCACCCCAATCCAGTTCACCCCACCCCAATCCAGTTCACCCCCCTCCAGTCCAAATCACCTCACTCCAATCCAAATCACCCCACGCCATTCCAGTCCACCCCACGCCATTCCATTCCAATCCACCCCACGCCATTCCATTCCAATCCACCCCACGCCATTCCAATCCACCCTGCGCCATGCCAATCCACCCCACCCCACGCCATTCCAATCCACCCTACGCCATGCCAATCCACCTCATGCCAGCCCAATCCACCTCAGTGCAGTCCACCCCACCCCCATCCACCCCACTCCAATCAGGCCAACCCCTCCATGCCATCACACCCATATCGATCCCACCAAATCCATCTCACCCTATTTCAGTCAACCCACTCCAATCCACCTCCTCGACTCCAGTTCACCCCACTCTTCTCCAGTCCACCCCTCTCTACTCCAGTCCACTCTACCCCAATCCACCCCACTCCAACCCACCCGTGGCCAGTCCACCCCACGTGAACCTACCCACCCTATCCCAGTTCAGTCCTGCCCATTCCAATCTAATCAGCCCATCCCACTCCAATTTACCCCACTCAATTCAATTCACCCCACACCATCCAATCCACCTCATTGCAATGCATCCCACTCCATTCACCCCCAGTCTAATCCACCCTAGTCCCAATCCACCCATTCCAGTCCAACCCACCCCAATAAAATCCACCTGACCACACTCCAATCCAACCCATCCCACTGCAGTCCACCACACTTCAATCCAATCCACATCACCCATTTCAGTCCACCCCATCCAATCCACCGACTCCAATCCACCCCAACCAACCACACTCTGCTCCAATCTTCTGCAATCCAATCCATTCACAACACCCCACTCCAATGCAATCCCATCCAATCCACCCCAGCCAAACCCACCCCACTCCAATCCAATTCACCCCACTCGAACCCAGTGCACCCTTCCCCAATTCAGTCCACCCCACCTCTATCACTCCAATCCGCCCCAATTAAGTCTAATCCACCCCACTCAAATCCGCTCCAATCCACCTCACCCCATTTCAATCCACCCCACTCCAATCTCACACACACCAATCCACACAACTCTACCCCATTCCAATCAACCCCACTGTACTCAGGTCCACCCCACTACCTCAACCTACTCCATCAATTCCAGCCTACAACACTCTGCCACTGAACCACTGAAGTCTACTGCACTCTACAACACTCAAAGCCACTCTACAACACTCTACTTCCCCATGCCACACTCTCACTCCACGGCCTTAACTGTTAGCCATGTTGAACTTCAGCCACAATGGTGTACAACATTGTAAAAACACTTGTCAAAGCCAATAGCTTCTTGTATAGGTGAGACCTCTTGGTTTTGCCAATACTTGTTTCTCTTTCCTCTCAATTCTTTGGTACTCTGCATTCCTTCATTGTCTCCCCCGTCTGACAATCAGGCCTCTTGAGAGAACTTGTTATTTGGCTATGCTAACACTTTGGAATAGAGTTTATTACTCTCTGACACACCAAGCTTTACTATGACTTTATGCTACACACAGGTCAAAGATCAACAATGCCCCCTACCACCCAGACACACTAGCTCCAGCTAGCAGCAAATCGGACAAGGATTTAACACCACTTGTGTGACATATAAATGGAAGGAAGGTGCTGTAAAAAAATTCCCAATACACTAATAAAAAAATTCCCAATACACTACTATTTACTTCCATAACCGGAACATATTGCTGTTTTCGACAAGTTCCCATTTACAAGAAGCCACAATTTTCACAGGTTGAGTACATGCGACACTCAGAGCCAGTTGTAATATTGCCAAGCATTATGTTTAGTGATAATTCTCAGGGAACAATTACAGGCCATCATTCCCTTGGTCATTTTGTCTTGCATTTTTAGGCTTTATTGTTTTCAGTTTTTCTCGTGTGATGTTTTCACTGTTTTGGAGTGTTTTAAAATCAGTATTTTTTAGTGTTTACCATTTTTTGCCTTCACTCCTATTGTCAATTCTTCATTTCTTCTTTCATATTTCTATTTCCTACTTCTATGTCTGTCCCTTATCTTTGCTTTTACTAGTAACCTTTCATAATTTCCCTTACCTTCATGCCTGTCTCATTTCCCAGTCCTTAAACTCCATTTTCCAGGAGATCTATCCGCCCCATGTCCATGTTGTGCACAGGGGGGTATCCTTACTTCTCAATAGGATTTGATTGCAGCAAATAGAAGGTTAACGGTGAGCATCTAACTAGATGTGGACGCAATTTTAATTATGCTGGAGTAATTTTTGTCATTTTGCATTACTCTTTTGAGTGAAATTACTGAAAACTGCACAATTACATCTGTTTGTGGAATTCTAAGTAATTTGGCATTAAAATCCTACCACTGGAACACTGGAACAACAAAGTTAGCACGCGGGAGCTGCTGCTGAATGCTGCTATTTGTGTTCTGTTGCATTTAACTCTCTTTAGTTGTGTCAAAAACGGAGCCGAGAATGCATTTTGCTCTAAGGGCGAACTTTGTGCTAAGAAAATTGAGCTGAGTACTAGATTAAGCTCTTTGCATTATCTCCCATACTTTTGCAATATTTTTGGTGTAATCTTGCTAGAGGGAGTGACGCAAGTTACGCCCACCCCTACATTTAACACACGCCTTGTTCTTTATTCTTCAGACAAGTGTCAAAGAGTAATTGAAGATTTTCTACTCAAGATCTGTGTTATGTATTGCATGTTGTTCTGTGCTGTATTATTGCTAGTCAGTGTGATTGCCCTCTTCTTTGCTTCGAGATACACGTAGGACTGGACTAATAAATGTTGGTTTACTGTCTGAACTGACGCATTCCAGCTCTGTGTGATAACAGTGGAGAAGTCTTCTACCTATACTGTAGCCGACAGACCTGTTTTTTAACAGCAAACTGTGCTGCAGTGTAAAGTAATAGCTGAGTTAGTAAGGAAGGTTCATGATTTGCTGGTTACCTTGGGTTGTTTGCCGTTCCATTTCACACTGTGATTGATTTTTGTATATTGTTGAGCTATGCCTATTTGAATTTGTGTTTATTTGCACGATAGTGTCAAGACTGCTAAGCACTCATTTTTTCCGTGTATGTGGGTATTTGTTTACTGGAAAGCAGTGTGTGGACTGTGGCCATGCAGGGCTTGAGTGACGGTTGCCCAAGGCACTTTACTTTTATTTTCTGTGCATCTTTCTCCGTTTTAGTGTTTTTCCCATTTTTGGAGAAGGAGCAAGCACAGCTCAATGTGTGTGGTTTCTGGTAGTGATTTTGGCAAGTGTCAGGCCTAATTTCAGCATGGAACTAAGCTTTAATTTGCACATGCAGGCATAGGATAAAAGTTGCATTTGGTGATTCAGGAGCTATCGTGAACACAATCTACCTTCGTGTGTAGGCTCAGAACGGGTCCATGCAACTGTTTTTGCTCATATTATGTTGTCTGCAACACATTGTAGGTAACAGAGCAAAGCCTGCCTCTTAAAATTTCTGAGTGGCACCATCTGCGTCTCATACAGTAGCCAATAGATCTTTTTCTTTTTTTTAGAAAACAAATCTGTTTATTGATATTCAGGTTCCTTGACAAAGGAAATACAACAAACACAATCAACAGTGCTGCGTTTAGCCCAACCCCGCAGTACCCAGCTAACAAAGGTACAGAAGTATATATTAGAGGAGTCACATTACATAAGACAAAGATTCCTAATATGTCAACCATTCACCCCATATTCTGTGGTGCTTTTCCAGGCATCCCCTGGATTTATGAACATATTTTTCTGCTGCAGCGGTAAAGGCCATTCGAGGACTGGTGGGATCAATCTAGACTGCCAGTATCAGGCAGTGTCCCTCCTTGCAATAATTAGGCCCAATCCAACAAGCTCCCAAACATGGCAACATCCTCCCCAAGCATCCAGTAGGCCTGACCTGAACACGATTTGGGAGAAAGTAGTGCAGATGCGTGACCAGTATGTTTGACTGATTAGTCGGTCCGAGACCATATGGAAGATGGTGCACCTTGGGGGTCGGCACCGCCAACACCTCGGTAGAAGAGCGCTTCCCATCCTGTGCAGCAAAGAGGGACTCTAGTATACGTGGTAGAGATATTTCAGCTGGATGAGGCAGAGCCTCATTGATATTGCCAAGGATCTAGGGACCACTTTGGCCTCCACCCAGTCTTCATCATCCAAGGGGCCTAAGTCTCCTTCCCATCTTTCCCTCGGAGTAGTCAGGGATTAGGGAGTATTGTTTACTAGTGAGCTGTAGAGGCAGGAGTCGCCCTTCTTGACCAGCTGCGATTCCAACAGGTGTGCTTCCAGGTGGTTGAATTGGGGAAGGGGTTCTGAGGAGCAAAGGAGCGCTTTCAGGGCGTGTCATTGCTGTAAAAACTAAAAGAATTGTGTCTTGTGCATAGTGTTGGTGTCCGCAAGGTCTTGAAACACACAGACATGCCCATTCAGACATCCCCCACTCTTGAGATGCCTATGGAATCCCATACCAGAAAGCCCTCTAAGGCAGATGTTTGGGAAAGCCAAGACCCAACCCAAAGTTGTGCTGTTGTTGTCAGCACCTCATGCCTCTTGAGCCATCTCATTGATGACTAGTGAGCAGAGTTGAATGGGTAGCCTGAACCCGGTTCATGGGGTATGTTGCATCTGTGGAGAGGGCTGTGGTTGCCATGCCATTCCATTCCAGTTCACCATGTTCTACTGCTATGACGGGATCAGTGATAGGGAGAAGGTGGCAGGTCCAGTAATATAAGTGGAGGTCGGAGAACCCCAGCTCGCCATCGTTTGAGTCGTATGAGTGTAGCACACATTTGTGGAAGGAGATTTGTGGCGGGCCTCTGGCCCAAATAAAACAAGTCACCTCAGCTTGTAGTGTGCAGGAGAAGGAGGGAGGATGGGCTAATGGTAGTTTTTTAAAGATGTAGAGGAACCTTGACAGTGAGACTGTATGAATGTCCTCCTTTTTGCTCTGGTCACCCCCAAACTTTTTGGGCAGGTATTGGTGGTTACTGACTCTTGGTTGTGCCCTCGGTACTGCTTACCAGCCCCAGGACCAGTGCTCTGTGTAAAATGGATATGCAAATTAGGCAAATTTTAATTGGCAAAATTAACCTACCTATAAGTCCCTAGTATATGGTAGTGCATGGAGGTTTAGGGACGTAAGCTTAGGTAGTGCCCCCATATGTGCACTGCTGAGATACCCAGTGTCATTTTAAAGGCTGGCCTGCCTTGCTGGCTGCTTTTAAATTAAAGTTACTCACAAATTCGACTTTGGAATTAAAAGTAGTTCCAAAGGCTTAAACTACCTTATTTTTACATATAAGTCACCCCTGAGGTGTGCCCTATGTGCACCTAGGGCTGGGTACCATGTAACTATAAGCAGGGACCTTATAAAAATAGTTTTATAAGCCCTGGTGAGGTAAAACAGCCAAATCTCCCTCATTGTGGTGAATGGCCTCCAAAGGCTAGAATGGGGAGCCTTTATTTTAATTTTAAAAGTCCCCTTAAGTAACAGATACCACAAGTTTGGTATCAAATTAATTGTTATAATAAATCCCACAACTTCCAGTTGTTGGATTTAATATAACTTGTTTAGGTAAAGAGTTTTAAACTTTACCTGAAACGTTGCCAACTTCAGCCCTTCAGTGTTTTTGCTGCTTTGCTCTGACTGGCCAGCCTCTGGCAGCCTAACCAGGCTGCCTTGATGAGGTGTGAAGTGGCCTGGCTCAACACAAAAAGATGTGCCTGTGGGAGGAGATCTCCCCTCAGGAATGGGGAAGCAGGAAGGGGGAGGGCTGCCAAACTGGTCTTCAAAGGCAGGGAAGGACATTTGGAGCAACCCAGCAACACCCTCACATCCTGCAAACCCAGACAGTTAGGTGCCCCCTTGATTAGATTAGGTGAGGGCAGGAGAGGGGTGTGTTTAGGATTTTTAGACACACCAGTGGGTGGGCTCAGCCAGATGTAACCTCCAGAAATCACTTTCAGTCATGATGGATTTTTGAGGAATGTTGCTCCCTGGGATTGATTTTTGCCACACTTCCCAGGAAGGGTCATTACAGGGGGAAGGACCCTGCCCCTGATTGGAGAACCAGGACCCCCCTGTTTTTCACCCAGGAGCAAGGATAAATCTGGCAGTCCTGCACCCCCACCTCAAATCCCTATCAGATTCCAACAAGGAAGAACTACAGAAGAAGGACTGCCCTGCTGGACCACTGGCCTGCACCTGGACTCTGCACTCTGGAGGACTACACCAGCTGCACTCTTGGGCTTCACCATAAGAAGGACTTTGCCTGGCTTCAACTGGTTCAAGGAGGGACTCCCTGTTTTCTACAAGTGAAAACTTGCTAACCAGAGTCCCCTGCAGCAACTCCTAAAGAAACCAACCAGCTGACCACTTTCCAGTGGCCAAAAAGGAGTTTGCGCCAGGTGCATTCTGGGAGTTGTAGTCCGCACCCTCAAGGAGCATCTCAGAGCTTCTGGAACCTTGGGGTGAACTGTAGACCTTAAAAGAACCTTAAAAGAACATCTGGAGAAGAAGATCCAGCAGTTTGGAGAACTTTTGGAAAAAAGCTCCATGGAGGGACCGACCCGCCGTGGCAACTCTAGCCGGCTTGCCTCTACCGCAACCCAGCCTGACTTGCAGATTCGTTCCGGTGAAGAAAATCTCCAATAAAGTGACTAAGTCCGAATGTAGGCAGTTGACCGGGACCTCCCAGGCAGTGTATCCCGAAGAGGGCTCCAAGGACGTCGGATCAAGATTCAGGTTACCCGGTCGAAGGATTTTCACCTCGAAAAAACAACTAAGTCCGAAGGCAAAAATCTCTACCAAGGGCTCCTGCGACGCGTATCCGAGGAAGAGTTCCAGGAGGTCGGATTGGACTGGCAGGTTCGTCCCACTGAAGAAAATCTCCAGAAAACGACTAAGTCCTAAGGTAAACCTTTACCCGAGGTCTCCCACGAGCTGTAGCCGAGCTGGGCTCCATTGCGGTCGGCCTTAAACTGTGACTTTGCCCCAGTCAAGGTGCAACCAGATTGGTGCTTTTTGTTTCTATGCGCTAGAAAGAATTAATTCTTTAAAAATTCATATCTCTGGTTCCCCTTATCCGAGTTTATTCATTTTGGTGTAATTTTAAAGCCAAAAATATTTCCTATTTTCATATGTTGATTTTGGATTTTTAAACTATTACCTGTGTTTTATTCAATTACTGTTTTGTGATATTTGAATGCTTTACACTTTGTCTCCTAAGTTAAGCCTTGTCACTGGTTGCCAAGCTACCAAGGGTTGAGCTGGGTTTAATTTACTGAGACCTAACTGGACCTAAGTGGAGGTTAGTGGCCTATTGCTAAGTGTAGGTACTTACCTGCCCTTACCAATAGCCCATTTTCCAACAGAGACCATCTTCAGTAGCACTCCCCCTGCAAGCCACATTATGATTGAGAGTTGCCCAAGGGGCCATGTCCCTCATGACACTGGCAGCGAGAGGTGTGTTGTAAAGGTCCTGGGCCTGCTGTTGGGAGAAAGCGATCTGTGTCCCCAAGTATCTGAAGTGGTTGGTAGACCATTGGAACAGGATTATGGCCTTGATGTCTTCATAAGAGACCCAGAGGGGAATGTAGGTGGATTTGGATCAGTTCACTCTGAGGCATCAGAGTAGATTTGCAACATGAGTAGGGGGTGAGGGATTGAAGTCTCTGGGCTGCCCATGTACACAAGCAAGTCGTCTGCATTCGGGCAACGGAAGCCACAGAGCAGTGCATCCATTGGGATCCATTCTTCCAGAGGCTCAATGGCAAGTACAAATAAAATGGGTGAGAGAGGACATGCATGCCTTGTGCTCTGTTCTACAAGATAGTCTGGGAAGTTACTCCATTTACACGGATCTTTGCCCAGGAATCTGATTAGAGTGTTTGGCCCCATGGGCAAAAGAGAGGGCCAAAGTTCATCTGCTCCAACAAGCAGAACAAGAAGTGCCAGCAAACCGAATTGAAGGCCTTGAAGTCAGTCGAGAAGAGGGCTTGACAGAGGCAGTGGGGAGTGCTGCGCCCAGCATAAATCTGTTGTGGTCTGGGTGGATTATGAAAGTGATGACTTTGACCAGTGGATTTGCCAACACTTTGGCAAGAATCTCAGATCCCATGTTCAGAATGGAAATAGGCCTATAAGACCCACAGTCCTCTGGGGGTTTCAGTGGTTTGAGAATAATAGAGATAATGGAAGCTCAGAGATAGCTGGAGAGGTTGCCCAACCTCATCCCTCCCTCATACATTGCAAGCAAGGGAGCGGTCAGGTGGAAGGATATATTTCTTATGTATTTCCAGTGGGAAGCCGTTAGGACCTGGCGATTTTCTCATGGGGGGAATGACCCAGTGGCTGACGTATTTTCAGCCCACATGATGGGTTCCTCCAGGCTCGGTCTACTTGTGTCAGCTAGGCAGGGGAGGAGTAAGTCCTCCACGAAAGGGTAGAGGCATTCAGCCTCAATTACTGGCCGATTGACGTAATCGAAGGTGAAGTAGGGAATAATGTTTGCGCAATGGTGTGTGTGGGTCCGACACCTCCTAACCCATCTTTTTCATCAGGGAAGGAATCAGGCGGAGGGCTGAGTCCCTGCTCACTAGCCTCATCACCCCACTTCGTAGACCCGACCCTGTGAGGCAAGATGTGCAGAGATTGCAGTGTCCAACTGTTTCTGGTGGAATGCAGGCCTCTTCAGGTCCGCTGTGTATTTCTGCTGAGCAGTAGGGTTAGTAACATTGACCCCATTTGCTTACCACAAATCATATCCTAGCAATACAACCTCCTTGAGTCAGGAGCCAGCGGTGTCTAGGTAGTAAGAAATTTGGGTCCGAAGGAAGTGTGCGAAGTCTGAGTCTGTCAGCTACAATGTGCTAAGGTGCCCCTGGCTTAGTTGCTGATATCTTGAGGATCTGAGGGCCAGGGTGATGGGGACATCATCTGTCGGTACGCGTGGTAGGATGGAAGCATCAATAATGTCTTGTCCATGGAGGGTATGAAAAGATAATCAAGCTGGGTTAAGGAGTTGTGAGGGTGAGAATAGGTGTATTCCTTAGTCTGGGGGTGGAGCACGCATGGGTGTAGTCCTATAAGATATCTTGAGGTGGAGGGGAGCCGAGGATCTCTGGGAAGTTGTAGTGGGGGGCTGCATAGCGGTCATTTTTGTCGTGCAACTGGGAGGTAGAGGGTTTGTTGTGGCCAATGATGGCCTGAACGGAAGACCTCCAGCGGGCGGAGGGTCTCCTCTGTCGATGGCCAACCTGCTGGGCCAAGTGCTGCATCAAGTAAAGGGAGTTGAGGTCCCGGACAGCTCGTGCAGATATGAAGGATATCATTGGCGCCGACCTGGCCCGCTTGCCCTCCCCTCACCCCCTTTTCCGTCCCCCCACCCCCTTTTCCCTCCCAAGGAACCGAGTGGATGGGGACTGGGGAGCAGCACAAGCAGCCAGGACACAGTCACCGGGGTGGTGGAGAAGGTGGGACAGCCCCAGAGATGGAGAAAGCAGCATGCAGTAGTCCCCCAGAGAGGGTTGTAGTTCAAAGTCACAGAGAGTAGGGAGCGGCAGGTGGAGAATGCACCCCTTCAGGAGGGAATCAGCAGAGCAGCACTGGTGCGCCATCAAGACCGGTAGCCCTGAAGAAGGAAGTTCGGCGATGCAGGCCATCACATGATTCTGCCACACAACTCCTATCGTAGGGGTGTAGCATACCATCTCTGGGACCTGCAAGCTGTGAATGCCAATGTGAAGGTCCTGCAGTGCCCAGCGTGACCAAATCTATTCCCTCCGATGTGAGGGGGAAACTCCACCTGGGGCCGGGAAAGCCATGTGTTGTCACCAAATCATCGCGGGGGCCCGCTGCAACAGTGTATCTCCATGGGATGCCGATAAGCCATGCGTCTGTGTGTGAAAGTTCTTCCGGGGCCTGGCAAAGTCAGGCACACCAACCGTCCCAAGTGCCTTGGCTGTGGCGTAGTCTCCCTTGCAGTGTCCCGGGGCCCACCGCGGTAGCTGCCCTCAATGCACCATGGGCCTTGTGGAGGGGCTCAGGCCTGCACTTCAGGTTGCCGTTAACATCGGTGTTGAGTGTTGCTGCAGGCCGACCAAAGTAAGAATTCAGGGCAAAGGTTATCTTTGCAAGGTGTGGAGAAGCTTGTATGCTTCCTGAAGTCCCCACCAGCACTGATGATTTCATTTGATCCAGCAACATGGGCGAGAGCTCAGAAAGGAGCGTCCACCATCTTGGCCTGGTTAGCTATGCCCCCCCAACAAACATTTTCTGAGATAATGTGTGTTATAGAAACATTTTATGCAGTAACAAATCATTAAAAAACAATCCAAGTATACTTGTTGGAAGTATTCTGAAAAGTTAAAAAATTATGCATGCGGTTAAATAAATGCAGTCCTAACAACTGCTTTTAAAAACCTTTAAAGGTAACAGGAGCTAATTTGGATGAAGACAAATAAATTAAAAAATCAAGTCTAATGAAGAGCATTGTGCTCTTTTTTCGACCCAGAAACAGATTGATATGTAAGACTTGTACTTTTCATAAGTTTTGATCTTTATTCACTGTATTTCCTCCTTGCTGTCTCAATATGTTTGCTGACTGCTACCACTGCACAGCTACCGCCTTTTCCTCTGCATGGACAGTGCCATTGGATCACATTTCTCTCCCTTCTATTCTGAATGATGGGTCAAACATAATAATGCCTGATTTATTTACACAGCGGACAGGTAAATCAAATGTTGGCCAAGGTATCAATCCAGGATTTATCATAAGGTGGCTAAGGATTTGGTGTTTCAACACCCAAACAAAAATTTATATATAATGCACATATTGATATGTTAATTAAAAAAAAATGTTTTGTCCCTTTCTGAGTTGAAGGAATATACTGCACTCTATATAGGTTTTGTGTTGCTTTTAGCATGTTACCTCAATAACTTTCACTAATACTCATCACAGTAGACTTCCTTTGGAATGGGGTTAATGTGCTGTAATAGGCATACCTCTTCATATTATTAGGGAAGTGGTGCCTAGACGTATTTCTGAGTCCCTATTTGGAAATTTAAATTTAAAAGTGCTGAAAATAGCAGATTTTGAACACAGAAAATTCACCCACTTGCAAAGAAAATAACTGGAAAGGTGCAGATTTAGAAGCTGGGCTTAATTGTCAAGATCTTGGTTACATTGGTAAAGTGTTTTCAGGAACATGCCATATAGATGGCTCGCCTTTGTAGTATATTTGTCAGTTCCACAACTGAAATATCCCGTCACTCCAAGGACCTGGATTGACAGCATTGCCTCATGGTGCACAGTACGAAGTACATCATTGGGGTGACATGGAAAATATTAAAGTATGTGCGTGCAATGTGCCAACATTTGGTTCCCAAACAAAAAGTGTGAAGTCAATCTTTTGTGGCTCTTGGAACATTTTGAGGTAAGGTAAAGACTTTAGGTAAAGACTTCAGCAGATATTATACAGTCTCAGCAGATCAATTGTGAATGAATTCAGAACTTATAGAGCAGATCAGTAGCACATTGACTCCTGCACCAGTCAGTATTTTTGTTTTTGTTTTTTTATCATCGGGTTTGGCCTTCGAAACAGAACATAATACTACATCACTAATGATAACACAAAAAATGCCCGTAAAGGATTTCATTAATTGTAAAAGTAAAGCGGTGATGAATGTATAAATAGAGCCCGTGTTGGCGGCAATATGTTGGCACCACAATCATTAAACTGAAAGGAATAGTCTTTGCAGCAATATGCAAGAATATCAAATCAAATTCTGTTGCTCGTTTTAACAAGAGCGTACCTGATAAATTGCATGTTTATATATTTTTGATTGTTTTCAATGAATTTTTGTATTTGTTTTTTACTTTTATGTTTTATGGATCACTACATCCAAAATAAATTATGTACTAAATCTTTTTTGCAAAGTGCGTTCCTAAAATACTAAAAAATAAATTGAGAATTAACACTGCTCAGAAGGAAATCAATTCTGACTTCAGAAGCACATGCTGGTCCCCAGAAATTCTCTGAGTTGCTTTCTTCTTTTTAAATGTGGGGACATGATCAAGACTATTTTCTGAAGACAGTCCATTGTTGGTGTGAAAGATTTTCATTAGAATTAATTTGTGCAGTTTTTACCTTTTAAATGAAGACACATTACAGCAAGGAAACACATTTCAAAGTATGCAGTTATTGAATGAAGCAAAGAGTTGAATGCCTTTACCTTTAGTGTGTTATAGAAGGAAATAAACCACCTTTTCATTCCCTAGATGCTTCCTTCAGCTCTATTTTACCTTACCTGACTTATAACTCCTACAGAATTATAATGTGCGTTCAGGCATATGAGGGTGACCACTGGCTGGCACATCCAGTCCTAGAATATGGTATGGAAACATACTGTTCGTGGCATATGTGGCTGTAGTTACACATAGTGTGCATACTTCTCACCATCTAGTGTTGGTCCCAGATATGTGCAGTTTGTTTTTCTTCTAAGTAGTCTTTCGAGTCACAAGGTTCCATGCAGTGTCGCCAGGGTGATATAATGAACGTCCTTTAGAATTTGTCATTCCAAATATCCACAGACTGACCTTGATTGGTCATCTTTGTCTTTTGCCCGAGCACAGCAAACTTGAGTGTAACGCCTGCAGCTCTGGACAAAGACATTTGACAATTCATCCCAGAGGGGGAAAACCATTACGCAACCGCCTAAATCTGCCACAGATCCACCAGAAAGACTGCTTTCTTTTCAGGAAGCATTGAATGAGGCTTCAGTTCCTAAACTGAGGAAAGAGGAGGACGAGGCCACCAGCCCATTACCTGCACCTCCATCACCAGCCTAGCCAGGGCAGGAACCACCTTCCCACACTCCTCACATGGAGATCCCTTTTCACACATGCCACGGAGCTCACCACTTCCATTCCACGAGGAATTAGAAGGAACTCAAAGTGCATAGGAACGCAAAGGCGGCATAGAACGGGTGCTAACAGTAGCCATCCTTTTGACATCAGGTTGGTTAGTCAGATTTTTCTCTTTGTTTTAGTGATGAGATTACTTTCTGAGACACTCATCCACTGATTTCAGGATTTTTTTAAAATTATCTGCCAGGTAATTCTTTGGCTGTGTTATAGAGCATGAAGTTTCCACCACTTCCAGTGCACTTTGCATGATGTATGGTATGTCACACTAGGACACAGGTTTCACATGTCATGGCTAGTTTATGGGCATAACTCGGTATTAAAGTATGCAAATCATACACTTGTCTTGCATGTGTAGAGCAGTGCGTTCCTTTTGTTCTTTCTTTTGCACATCTTTGGCAGAGAACCTGTACACCTTTCCCTCCTACTTGGTTTTATTTGGTAGCTGCACAGTGTAGGGGTCTTGGAGGAAGTGTTTCTTTATGTAGATTGTTTTACGCTCATATGTCCAGCCAGAACGTGGTCTGATTACATGTATATTGCCTTTAAAGGCGTCATTCGTCTTCCGTTTTGTTCTGAAGAGGCCTGGAATCTTAGAGCCGAAGCGCATCGACACATACCTCGGAGCAGTCACCTAAACCTAAAAACGGCGTTGAGAGCAAATATAATGGGAGTCACTTTTGAAATGATCATAGAACGCTTTTGTTCCACAATGTTATACTGTCCCAAAGGACTGCCCCCGCAAGGACTGCAATTATATAACAAGAACGCAGCCATTTTGAAATAATTGGAAGACTGATATTCGACTCTTTTTATTGAATGTTGTCCTTTTGTTTTATTTGCTATATTTGTGGTAATGTTGCGCAATCAATTTGCAGTGTCACAAGCTTGCACCATTTTCCCAAATATAAGTAACTGTGAAATTGAGAAATTGAAAAAGTGGATTATTCATGTTTGAGATAATTTAGGTGAACGATTTTGTTGTAAAGTAATTATGCCAGTGAGCAAATCATAAGCTCACTTTTTGGCTGGAATTTGATTTGAATTCTTATATATATCACAGTTTATGCACAGCGTGTGTATCTACAGCCACACATGCCTTCCAATGGAAAATGTTAACTACCCAGTAGACCTCTTTTCGTGGTATGCATTGTTGTAGATTCACACGCGCCCATTCTCCTCCCTGGTCAGCTGTGGCCATTTCAGTAAGCCTTCTATTCTTTTTTCTTTCACATTGTCCTATATCTCTGCATAACATCACTCCATCCTCATCCACTTTACTGCAGAAAACACTCTAAAGATGGAGTCAATGCCGATATGCATTTCCGGTAAGAGAAGGAGTCACGTAACCTTGTGACCTAAAGAATAACAACTTGCACACTTCCAGACCCGACACTAGATGGTGGAAGTTTGTACAGCATGTGAATATATAGCACTACATGCCATGAACAGATGTCAACTCGGTAAGTAACATTTTCCTTTCTAGTTTTTCCCTTTGCAGCGTGATCTTTATATACAAGATCTACACACAAGAAACTAATCCATGAAGAATCCTGAATGACCACCGGAGTAGACCCATTTGCAGTTTCCTTAGAGCACCACTGATACTCCTCCTCTTCAAAGTTGAGCCATACATTTTTTAAGCGATAGGCATGGTGCAGTGTTGCCGAAACAAGAGATTTCACATAACAGTACAGGCAAGCAGAAGACTATCAATTTAATACTCCCATGGTTTCATGAAATGTGCGAAAATCATTATTTCCCAAGGCTGTGCAGTCAGTGCTATCTTGGAGAGCAGAGCTTTTCTGTGGAAGACAAATCCTTTTTGGTGATGCTCTATTACTTCTTGTTTGGGAGCTCTCATCTTTTATTACAAGGCCCTTTCATTAAAGGCTGTTCTTTCCAGATGAAAGGCGGTGGTATTGATTCAGTGTAAATTGAAGAATTGAAACATGCTTTTGTGGTCGGTGATCCGCTTTCATCAAACAATATCTATGCTTTTGGTTATGCCAGAGTGAGTCTGCTCCTCCAGAGATTGGTGTGATTATCTGATCAGTGCTTTGCATTTCGTTTCCTTAGAACATCTATGCTTTGGTGAACAAAGCTTTTCTGTACATAATTTTGTTTTCTGCAGTTTTCAAAAAAATGTGCCTCTTCAAACTGTCCATCCTTTAGTTTGCTGAAGACAGACTATTAATGCTGCTGGTAGGTAAATGGATAATTCAGAAGCAAAGCGTGACCTTGTTGGCGAGCATTATCTAGGCATGGAACTTTTCCAGTCCTGACTTACTGACAAAGCATGAATTTTGAAGAATCAGTTAATGTTATAATCCTGTGATGGAATGCAAGGATGGTGTGTAATAAATGTCGGCATCCAATGTGGATGTCTAGCCAAATGCTGTAAAAAGATTTATATTTACCAGCTTTCAGTTGGATGTATATTACTGCACGCAGATATTCTCAATGGAGTTAATAGAAAATCTACCCCAGAGTGATATTTTTGTAACAAAAAATATTTAGACACAATATTTACGTCGGACAATATTTCTGCACAATAGTATGACAGACATCCTCCTTTCATTGTCAACCAGTGCTTTCAATTTAAGCAACCTATAATAATTTGCTGCTTTTCCACTTTATATTTAAACTACTTTGCGAATAATCTCCATCCTTATAATAGAATCTGGTGATGTTATGCTGACATTTTTCAGGCATTGCCTGCTCTCACTGTAATTTCATATTTGCCCCCTGGTGTTCAAGCACCTAGGATAGAGGCAAGGTGGGTGATCTCAATTTCTGCTTTCTCCATTTTATGTATGACATCCAAAAGTGTCATAATATCTTTGTACTTTAAACAATGTGCAATTGGTTAATAGTTACATTAAATTTTGTTAAAGTTTATTTAACCACTACCTCCTATAAACATTATATAGTTTCAGGTCCTGAGCTCGCCCCCCACGACCGCAGCACCAACCTGCTGCCTTCTGCCTCTGTCCCACGAGCACGCTGCCGTTTGCGTGTTCGAGGCCCTCCTCCACCCGCAGGCATCCTCCTGCGCCTCATCCCTGGTGGCTAGTGGGCTCACTTGACCCGTGTGCCGCTTCCGCCGTCCTGTAAGTGTTTTTTGGCTTTTTCGTTTTTTCAGCGCCTCGCCGCCGGCGCTTCTGTCCCCTTTGTGCCCCCCTGATTGCTGTCTCCCCGATCGTGTATTGTGCCATTATTGTATTTCTGATTGTATTTCTGATTGTATTTTCTCTTTGTAACTGCTTGTAGTTTTGCTCGTTTTCAGTGTTTTTTGCCCCTTGTGCGCTCCCCGTTCCCTGCCGCTGCCTCCCTGCGGCCCCGCCCCCCTCGCGCCCCCATTTGCCGCTCCCTCCCGCCTCCCAGCTGCTCCTCCCTCCCCCTCCCTTCTTAATGGCTGGCGCTGCGCGTCGCGAGTGAGCGAACTCTGACCTGTTTCAGGTCCTGAGCTCGCCCCCCACGACCGCAGCACCAACCTGCTGCCTTCTGCCTCTGTCCCACGAGCACGCTGCCGTTTGCGTGTTCGAGGCCCTCCTCCACCCGCAGGCATCCTCCTGCGCCTCATCCCTGGTGGCTAGTGGGCTCACTTGACCCGTGTGCCGCTTCCGCCGTCCTGTAAGTGTTTTTTGGCTTTTTCGTTTTTTCAGCGCCTCGCCGCCGGCGCTTCTGCCCCCTTTGTGCCCCCCTGATTGCTGTCTCCCCGATCGTGTATTGTGCCATTATTGTATTTCTGATTGTATTTCTGATTGTATTTTCTCTTTGTAACTGCTTGTAGTTTTGCTCGTTTTCAGTGTTTTTTGCCCCTTGTGCGCTCCCCGTTCCCTGCTGCTGCCTCCCTGCGGCCCCGCCCCCCTCGGGCGCGCGCCAGAGGCAAGCCCGTCTGCGCCCGACCGCGCCCAGCGCCACACCCCCTGGCCCTCGCGCCCCCCGCATCCGCTACTCGATCAACGAACTCCGCACCTTCAACCCCGGCCCCTCCACTGAATGCTGCCGGGCATCCCCGAAGCACACTAAAGGACCTTTTTCCTGCCGTACCTGCAACTTCTCCTGCATCAGAACGACCAATCCAACTACTGAAACATTCAACCCCAACCACCTGAACTGCATCCTCATCAACACCCGCTCCGCACGAAAACACGCCATCGAGCTCTGGGATTTGCTCGACACCACTGCTCCTGACGTGGCTTTCCTGACCGAAACCTGGTGGAACGACTCCTCGTCTCCGGACATCGCCATCGCCATACCGGACGGCTACAAAATCACCAGAAGAGATCGAACCAACGGAATCGGCGGCGGAATAGCCATCGCTCACAAAGCTACCCTCAAAATCCACACCCACTCGGACGACACCCTCAAGACAGCCGAACACCTCCACTTCCAGATCCACACGGACCCCAACACGACCCTCAGAGGAACCCTCATATACCGCCCTCCAGGACCAAGAGCCCCCTTCAGCGACACCATCGCCGACCTTGCAAGCACCCACGCCCTCGCTTCCCCGGATTACATCCTCCTGGGAGATCTGAACTACCATCTGGAAAATGCCAACGACGTCAACACCGCATCACTGACCTCCAACCTCCTCAACCTCGGACTCCGCCAGCTAGTCAACACGCCCACCCACATCGCCGGACACACCCTTGACCCCCTCTTCACCTCAAGCAACCACGTTTCCTTCAGCCACACCTCCGAACTCCACTGGACCGACCATCACTGCGTCCATTTCACCTATAAGAAAACCACAGAGCAACACCGCATCCAGCTACCTCCCCACCGCCGCTGGGGCAAAGTCACCCAAGACCAACTGACCAGCACCCTCATCAACAACCTTCCACCCGACGCAACCGACCCGAGCACAGCCGCCATCAACCTCCATCAATGGATCCTCGACTGCGCCAACACCCTTGCCCCTCTCAAGAAACCCACCGCCATCCAAGGAAAGAAAAAACCAGCCTGGTTCACAGACGATCTAACCACCTCCAAAAGCATCTGCCAGAAGCTCAAAAAGAAATGGATCCAAGAACGCACACCCGACAACCTCGTCGCCCTCAAAAACGCCAACCGCGAACACCACCAACGGATCCGCATCGCCAAGCGCGCCCACTTCACCGAACGCATCAACAACAACGCCCACGACTGCAAAGAACTCTTCAGCATCGTGAAGGAACTCTCCAATCCAAAAGCCAACTCCAACGACATCCCGCCCTCCCAGAAACTCTGCGACGACCTCTCCACCTTCTTCCACCAGAAAATCGCTACCATCCACGACAGCTTCAACACCGGTCCACCGCCAGACCCCACCCCCGACGTCTCCTCCCGCGACTGCCGCCTCACCGCCTGGACCCACGTGGACGAGGCAGAAACCATAACAACCATGAACACCATCCACTCAGGCTCCCCCACGGACCCCTGCCCCCATCATGTTTTCAACTCAGCCAACGCCACCATCGCCCCCGAACTCCACAAGATCATCAACCTCTCCTTCACTTCTGCCACCTTCCCGGACAGCTGGAAACACGCAGAAATCCAACCCCTCCTCAAAAAACCCAAGGCCGACCCCAACGATCTCAAAAACTTCCGTCCGATCTCTCTCCTCCCTTTTCCAGCGAAAGTCATCGAGAAGATCGTCAACACTCAGCTCACCCACTTCCTCGAAGACAATTCCATCCTGGACCCCTCACAATCCGGATTCAGACGAAACCACAGCACTGAGACTGCTCTCCTCGCCGCCACAGATGACATCAGACATCAAATGGACAACGGCGAAACCTCAGCCCTCATCCTCCTCGACCTATCAGCCGCCTTTGACACCGTCTGCCACCGCACCCTACTGACCCGCCTCCAGGAAGCCGGCATCCAAGACAAAGCCCTCCACTGGATCTCATCCTTCCTCTCCGACAGAACGCAGAGAGTCCGTCTCTCCCCTTTCCGCTCCAAAGCCACCAACCTCATCTGCGGCGTCCCCCAAGGATCCTCCCTCAGCCCTACGTTGTTCAACGTCTACATGGCCCCCCTCGCTCAACTGGCCCGCCAACATCATCTCAGCATCATCTCCTACGCCGACGACACCCAGCTCGTCCTCTCCCTGACCAAAGACCCGGTCACCGCCAAAACAAAACTCCACGAGGGACTAAAATCCATCGCCGATTGGATGAACAACAGTCGCCTGAAACTCAACTCCGACAAGACGGAAGTCCTCATCCTCGGGCGCACTCCCTCGGCCTGGAACGACTCATGGTGGCCCTCCGTCCTCGGACCCCCGCCCACCCCTGCCAGCCACGCAAGAAACCTCGGCTTCATCCTGGACTCCGCCCTCACCATGTCCAAACAGGTCAGCGTCGTCTCCTCCTCCTGTTTCAACACCCTTCGAATGCTCCGCAGAATCTTCAAGTGGATTCCAACAGAAACCAGAAAGACGGTGACCCAGGCCCTCGTCAGCAGCAGACTTGACTACGGCAACGCACTCTACACAGGCATACCAACCAAAGACATCAAACGACTCCAACGCATCCAAAATGCTTCCGCCCGACTGATCCTCGACATACCCCGCCGAAGTCACATCTCCCCTCACCTAAAGGAACTCCACTGGCTCCCGGTAGACAAGAGGATCACCTTTAAACTCCTGACCCACGCTCACAAGGCACTTCACAACACCGGACCCTCCTACCTCAACACCAGACTTAACTTCTACACTCCAACACGTCAACTCCGATCCGCCAACCTCGCCCTCGCCATCGTACCCCGAATCCAGCGCAAGACATCCGGCGGCAGATCCTTCTCCTTCCTCGCCGCCAAGACCTGGAACTCTCTCCCCACATCTCTTCGCCAGACCCAGGACCTCCTCGCATTCAGAAGGCTCCTCAAGACCTGGCTCTTCGACCGCTAAATCAGCAGCGCTCCCCCCCCCCTCTCAGCGCCTCGAAACCCTGACGGGTACATAGCGCGCTTTATAAATAATATGATTGATTGATTGATTGATTGATATATGGGATACCCTGTAGTATATTAAGGATACTGAAAGCCACTGAGGAGTTCCGTCATCATATAGTGGAACGAGACCAAAGAAGAGTTCCTTTGGAAGGTCATGAAACTCTGAGGTGCCAGTTGTATTCCTTATATTCATAACAACACCATCACCCTTCCCTCTCACCACTTAAGTCCTTGGTGTTTTATGCAAATGAGTAAGTACAGTTGCAGGCGTGACGAATAAAGCTGGATCTAGTGTGAAATTAAACACCTCAAAATAGCTATTAATTTGTTGCAAAACAAATATTAAAATCAGTATACTCTGAGTCAGATAAACAAATTATGAAACACACACTGTGTAGCTAAATGTAAATCTTTTATTTTTCCTCAAATTACATTGAGTATGCAACAAAAATAACATATTCCATTCAGTCTCCTTTCTGCTCATAGCTGTTCCTTTTATTAAAAATAATTTGAGAAGAATGAAAAGCCAGTTTTCTTTGCTTTGTTTAAACTGCAGCAGTAACGATGCCCTATGACATGTCCGTTATCTTGACTGGTGGCGGCAGTCATATTGTTCTAATTCAACCGTAATAACTTATTACAGTTTAGCACCTAAGTCATTTTGTCATTACAGGTGACTAGAGACGTCACAAGTTGCTTGTAATAAATAAGGAAATTAGAGCCCGGCTTCTATAAAGGAATAACAGGCTCCCATGTACATACTCTAATTATCAAAACAACCAACATTAAAACATATACAAACATAACGCATATAATAAAGAACATGTATGTTAAGTTGGCTTTTAAAAAATTCAGTGCTGTCAAAGATAACGGGGACACCTCGAAAAATTAAGAGACAGCCTCATAGACGTTCCACAATAAACTTTTGGCTAAAATAGTGCATTTTTCAGTGTTCCGTAAAAAACTAACTCCAGCAAAAAATGTAAAATATTATCATGAACCATTAAACCACAGTACCAATAATTGGGAATATCACTGTAACTTGACCAGTGTGACTATTGTTGCCTCACTGACAGCCCAAGTCTGATTTTTAAGAGTAGATGTTGTAGAATAAGTTTTGTGGTGGACATTTAAGAATACTTTATTGCAAACTCTATTTTTTTTAAACTGATCGCATCTACTTAAGTTTCTTATTTCTTACGCAGTCTGAATTTCTCTCAAATGAGTAATATATGGAATTCTTTTTTCAAGATTTACTGGCACATTTAATAGCAAAGCCTCTTCCGAATATACATTTTGAGAAGGCCTGCAATACCAGCTAAAATCTTCCCTCATGACCTCATTGAGACATTGACCTATGTTCCTCATTCATCACTTTCATATAACATTTTATGAATGAACCTCTTCCTCTAAGCCGCAAAAGCAGCTGCAAGCTCTAAATATACTGCTTCAATCATGGCTCAAAAGGAGGAGGACCTCTTTCAAGCATCTACTTTCCCACTTGGATTTAGTATTGTAGCAAATCCTTTTGTGGCGTCTTCCAATCCTTTTTGTAGCACTGTTTATGTCGGCTTGTAGTCAAGCAGGTTACACAGTATACCGTGGTCTCGGGTGGTTGTAAAGTAGAAGCTTTTATACGAAGTTCAGTTAGTGTGGAAATTCTCTTCACTTCACATGCTCTATTATATTACCAATGCAATACCACTTAATGGTGGCACATGCCTCCCAAAAGGGCATTCTCAATATGCAAAGATTCAGTTAGGAAATCTGCAATCAAGTTCAGAAAGAGTACATCCATTTTCCTTATCCTTCTCACAAAGTCTGCATGTCATCTAGACCGCTCTATCCCAGGTCTGTGAAGTCAGCAGGACGTTTTACTGTAGCCATACTTGGTTGGGGGAGGTTTATTGGTACTTAAATCCAGTGATATTTGTACTTATTCCTAGCTCATCTCTTCCGGACTTTAGAAAACCGATTACCCCACTTGAATGTTGGAAGGAGGGTAATCAAATGTAGACCGAATAGAAGAAACATGATCACTTGGCAGCATTTTTCACCTTCTTTTAAGTTGTCATCCAAAGAGTAGTGTGCACACAATGCATTTATGTGGCCCACATGTATGTCTTATTGATCTGAGCAAAAGGGGCCTATTTTGGGAAGCTACAGACACTATACTTGTTTTTATTAGAATACTCTAGGAAGCCCTATGTCTTAGCGAAGTGCAATGCAGAACATAGTCTTGTGCAAAAGAAATACTGGCAAAGCTAGGGGGTCTTGACATTGGGATTCGACAATATGTAAAGAAAAAAAGCCTCTAGGAATACATGCGTATATGCAACATAAAGCATGTGCATGAATGCATCACAGTGCTGCAAAAGGCATTCTATTTAATTAACCGTTCCAAGATGCCGGATGCTCCACTTGATGCAGTAAATAAACTATAAATAAATAAAAAAAAGTGTGCGAAATTGCCTAATTTAGAAATGAGCAGCAGATTGCAGCTGCGAGGCCAACCAAACATGGAAAAAAAAATAAACTTAAAAAAATGCGATGGGGAGTGTGGGGGGGCAACAGTGGATCAACGGTGGAGCAGATGGGGTAATCTGAGAGAGCAGATACAATTGAAGGAAGCATGGTCAAAGATGCAACATAGAAGGTGGGGTATTAGAAAAAATCTGCGTGGGTCGCAAGGAGCAGGTGAAGCCACAGATGAAGCTTGGTGAGTGTGGGGTTTTACAAAAAGAGCCTGGGGAGACAGGGATGTGAAGGGAAAGCAGCACAAGGGAGAGGCCTAGAAAGCACATGCAGTCCAATGGAGTGCTGAAAATCGTAGTTTCCTGATTTAGTCAAAATGGAAAAAAATGCAAGTCATCCATGCAAAAGGATGCTAAAGAGGTTATGCTGCCGAAAAAGGGCAAGCACTAGAAGAGCAAGAAATACGTTGAATAAGATGCAGGTGAATGAGATTAAAGGCTGTGTAGTGTCCTCTGCTTGATGTCCTGGTGCATTTTTGTGCTGTGTAGTGTGATCGGGAGAACGTTCGAGTAACCGGGTACTGGAAGCCTGTGAACCACTCTCTCTCCGCCTTTGGGTATACATTTGATTAAAATTTCACAGAAACATGTCCAAGTGCAAACTTTCCCAGGTATCACATGGTGCATCATCTGTCCACGGTCCTATAGGAAGCTAAGTCTAAATCATCTTTTGCGTGCCTCCCTTCACACTTGTTGGCATTTTGTTAAGGCAACTGTGTTTTGGGGTGGAGGGGCAGAACATTAATAAGGAAGTGTCAGGAGAACAGAAAAATGCGCTGCCCGCTTCTGTTATAATATTTGTTTGCTATTTGCTTGGACATTCATCTTCCCCGTGCTTCCTCAGCATGATCACACATGGACCATTTGGCTATTGTCTTCATCACAGAGCTATACATTCCAGAAAAGTGTCAGGGAGCTGAACATTGCCACAGGTGACGAAACAATGGTACAAAGTCAGCACACAGTAGACAACAATTTTTTGTATTTGTTGTGAACCTCCAGAAATGATTTTCCTTAACAAATATCAGACCATTGTAAAAAGGTCTCATAGAGTACAGGGAACTGTTAAAAGGTCATTTTCATGTCAAAAACAAACCCCATAAATCAGTGGTTCCCACCCTTTTGACTTCTGTGGTCCCCCACTTTATCATTACTGGAACCCTGTGACCCCCAATGAATCATTATTGGAATACGGAGTCCCCCCACTGAGTCATTACTGAAAGCTGGGGACCTAATCTGGTAATATTATTTATTGGTTTAAGCAGTCGCGGACGCCCTGAGGTGGTTTTGTGGACCCCCAGGGATCCCCGGACCACAGGTTGGGTACCACTGCCTTAAATCATTTCCAGGGATATGATTTAGGGAAAGCCATATTCACAGTTGTGAGTCTTATGCTCTTCTTAGCATGCAGTGTTCCTGTCTTTGTTTCTCCAAAGCTGTACGCACCATGATATTTACAACTCTTCCCTGCTGTTACACTGTCACACTCTCAAGTTGGTTTCAGAAGGACGGTCTCCTAGAGTCTAGTTGAAGCAGGAGTTGAGTTTAGATGCAGTTTAACAAGAACTAGCATGTAACTCCTTAGCAGGAATTTTTTGGGTATCAATCGGTGTGTAGGCTTTCTATGGACATAATTGATAAGTTGGCTTTCTATGTACAGTAGCTAAGAAGCCAGAATTACTGATGAACCAGGATTCAGTACTCGCTAGTCTATAAGCTGATTATGTGTGGCGAGTTAAGTGATGGGGAGGTTGTCTCGTCAAGGTAACTGATGACCCTCTTCGTTGGGTATTGTGACTTTAACGGTCATAATAGTGGCAAAGTAATCCGAATACAAATATTTTGTGGAATTTTTCTGTCACTTTCATTGGCACATTACTTTTAATTCTATATTCTGTGAATTTGTGATGGGTGCTTTCTGTCTGACACTGCGACGCATCAGTAATGATGGGTACTACTTGTGTGGTGGCATCATATTTCTGAGTAACATGCTTTCCTCTGTTGGAGAAAAAAGTGACCCATTTGTACCCCACTCTTTATACCTTGCGCAGAAAGTCTCTGATTTGTATATACTTTTATTTTCCTTTATAAAGGAATAATTCTATTGATGACTTTGGCTCATTTTAAGTATTACCTTATTTCAAAAGTTCCTAATAGGACCTCGCTATGTAACATATCGAGCCAATATATTTGCAGTACTGTGTTTTAAAACTGCCTTGTGACCTTTTTAAAATCTGCTTGATCTACTAGTGCAGTGTCAAGAGTGCAGCGGAGTTCAATGCAGTCTCAAAGTTGCATCACATTCAGCCAATCTGGGGTAAACCACTTAATTTCTGGAAATAGTTGCTATTTTTTTACATACCCGCTTTACTGCACCCGAATGTTTAGACCTGTTCAGTTTCATGCTCATAGTACACATGCTGATAGTAATCGCACATCCTGCAGAAACAAGTCTGTGTTCTTGATGGAATTTGCTTTCCTGTTGTAAACTTTTCTTTGATTATATATTCTGAGTGTTTTTTCCAAGGGATTCTAAAACGTCACGTGACCTTTTCTTATGCTCCCGGACTTGTGAAGTGATTCTCTGGTGGACATTGGTGCCTGTGTGTTGTTCTTTCATGGCAGCAGCATCACAAAGACACAACGGTAGTGCAAGAACTTGAATCCTGCAGAAGCATGCCTGTTTACCCTCTGCATGCCTACTTCATGCTGTTGCGTTGATAATAATGCATCTGTGGTTTTCTTTTCTTCGTAGTGCCTGAAAATGACAACAAAACGAAACTTGTTTGTGCGATTGGTGCCATGTCGCTGCTTACGAGGGGAAGAAGAGACGGTTACAACACTTGATTATTCTCACTGTAGTTTGGAACAAGTGCCCAAGGAGATTTTTACTTTTGAGAAGACCTTGGAAGAACTCTATTTAGATGCTAATCAGATTGAAGAGCTTCCTAAGGTATGTATTTCTAAACTGGGATCCATTTTATTTGTTTTTACTAAAAAATGTTCCCTACAGATATTCTCTGCCAGCATCAGAAGAGTCATCCCGTTAAAACTGTTCTGTATTCTTTTCTCCATGAACTCAATAGAAGTCCATTTTAGTTCTATTCCCACTACACCTTCATGAAAAACGTAACTTAAGTTGATACAGTAGCTTACAAGTTGATATGTACATGCACTGTGAGCACCCTTGGTGAACATATGGTGTTAGTCCAGTTTCCTTTTTCTCGTATAAATTACAGCACTTCACAATTTTCTTGCATGTTTGAAAGTTAGCCTTTGCCACCAAAGATATCAAACAATGCATGTTGCAATAAAGTGAAAGTACTCTGCTCTATTCTATTCCTAGCTTGGGTGACTAGTGCCAGCTGGTGAAAAGTAACAGAGCCGATTTAAATTAGAATGTTGCGTGCCCATCTAGCTCAATCAAGTTTAGCCTCTTTATTGTTGTGCCCATTCAGTGCAAGGCTAGCCTACTGCCTCTGTCTGCTGCATGCCCAACTCAGTTCCATTTTTTTTTTACTGACCGTTTTTCTTTCTCAATCAATCAATCAGTCAGTCAGTATTTGTCTAGCACAGCTTATCACCAGAGTGTACCAAGGCACTCGCTACAGGTGTTATTTGAAGAGCCATGTTTCAGCTCCTTTCTGAAGTGGGTCAGCTATGGTGCAGAAGTGGAGGGGAGAGCATTCCAGGCCCTAGCAGTGAGGTGGAAGAAGGAGCGACCTCCTGTGCGGCATCGGCGTATGCGTGGTACTTCTGCGAGGGTGAGGTATGCGGAGTAGAGGTTCCTGGGCATGGTGGGGGTGAAGGCGGTGGTTTAGGTAGGTTGGTTCTAGATTATGGAGGGCTCTGTAGGCATAGGTTAGGAACTTGAAAAGACATCTCTTATGGATCAGGAGCCAGTGGAGGTCCTTCAAGTGCTGTGTGATGTGGGTTCTCATAGTCAGGTTGAGAATCAGTCTGGCAGCTGCATTCGGATTGTTTCGAGTTGCTGCAGGAGTTCCGAGGTGGTGCCTGCATAGTGTGTGTTGCCGTAGTATAGTTGGCTGTTGATGATGGCCTGCATCACTGTCTTCCTTGTGTTGAGGGGGAGCCATTTAAAAATCTTGTGTAGCATGCAGAGCTTGTGGAAGCAGGCTGAGGAGACGGTGTTGACCTTTCGTCTCATGAAGAGTTCACTGTTGAGGATGATGCTGGGGTTCCGGGCGTGATATTGAGACGGGTCTGATGGCCACCAGGAGTCATTCCAGAGGGTTGCGTGTCTGCCAAAGATAAGCACCAAAGTTTTGTCCATGTTGAGCTTTAAGACCGTTGTCCCTCATCCAGACGGATACATTCTTCATACAGTTGTGGAAGTTGATCTTTGTTCGGGTGGGGTCTGTTGAGAGCGAGAGGACGAGCTGCGTGTTGGCATAGGAGATGATGTTGAAGTTGTGCGCTCTCATGATGTCTGCTAGTGGTGCTGTGTAGATGTTGAAGAGGGTTGGGCTGAGTGATGAGCCTTGGGGGACGCTACAGATGGTGTGCTTGGCTTGCAAAGTGAAAGTGGGGGAGACAGACTCTCTGGGTGCGTCCTCTGAGGAAGGATGCTATCCACCTGAGCGAGTCCTGAGTGATCCCAATCGGTAGTCGGTTGAGTGTGTGGTGGGAGATGGTGTTGAAGGCTGTGGAGCAGTTGAGCGGGATCGAGGCAGCTATGTCCCGCCTGTTGAGTAAAGCAAGGATGTCGTCCTTTGAGGTGATTAGAGCTGTCTCAGTGCTATGATTGGCTCTGAAGCCTGATTTGGTTGGGTCTAGAAGGTTGTTTCTCTACAGGTGCTCAGTGAGTTAGAGATTGATGGCCTTCTCCAGGACTTTGGCAAGGAACGGGAGCAGAGAGATGGGCTTTGGCCTGCAGAGGGTTTCTTGAGGAGGGATCCGATCTCAGGCTTCTAGAAAAGTAGCTGTAGTGAGCAAGGTAGTAAGCTGGCTGCTGATCTAGTCTTTTCCAAGGTTAAACATTCTGCAGGGACACGGTTTGCTGGGTGCTTCCCAAGTGGATGGAGCTCATGATTGTGGCCGTGGTCAGTGCACTGACCTGTTCCCATGCGGCGAGCAGGTTGTCGTCAGTGGTGGTAGATGAGATGCTGGGGAGTTCTGGGGGTTGAGAGTCGAAGTTTCGATATATGGTCTCTATCTTGTTGTGAAAGTGGTCAGAGAGGGCCTAGCAGAGTTCCTATGGGGGATGGGAGTGGTGGAGTTTTCGACAGCTGGCAGGCGGGCAAACTCTCTGACGATAGTAACAAGCTGGTTTGGTTGGTGCTGGTCTCGATTAGGCGGGCCAGGATCTGTTTTTTTTTGTTTTTGTTTTTTGTAAGACTGTTCCTCCAAAGTCTTGACTTAATACATTTGAATTCACTGTCGAGTTGTTGCATACATTAAAACATAGCCTCTATTCACATTTTCTCTCTTCTTGATATCGTCCTGCCTCTGTCCTAGGATCATATAGATTGTAGTTGGCTGTTCTTTGTGCTTGTGCCCCATTTTGCCAACCCCTGGATGTGATTTTGACTAGTTTTTTTCTCTCTGTCAGTGATGAACTGGACTCTACATTCAGCGATGAAAGCATTGTCTTCATCCACCAGAACCATCAAATAATACAGCTCAGCAATTAGTATAATGTCCAGGTACTGGGAGAAATGCCATTCTCTCCATTTGGCACTGACCCACCATCTTTTGTGCTATTCCCTGGCCAATCCGAAGAAGTTAGCCATCCTTGCAGGACTTCTGTTAATGGCTTTTACTGGTGTACAGGACAATATATGCACTTTGGATCCTGAGCCGGACCCTCCAGTTCCAGAGTGAGCACTAATACTCATGACCACTTTTACACACATTTTATTCAAGATAATTTCCATTCATGTCACCATACTATCTAGGGAGATTCCCACTCTTTGAATCTTGACTGGTGTGACTACTAAGGTAAAGACAAGTGAACAGATTTCTGAATTTGCCTTTCCTTACACTTCTTTCATTAGTTTGATATATCAATAAAATTGCAGAGTACATCTTTACAGCTGTTGTCCAACTACCCACAGTTGGGGTTTAAAGGGGTGTAGTGTTTTTCTTCAGTTTTTAACTGCTTTATTATTGTGCTCAACTTTTAGTGATCCATGTTGGCCTCTTTATATCTTGCCTACAGTTGTTGTCAGAAGAACTACTGTTGACAGTACTAACATTTACAGTGGGCTTTGGGTCATCTTAATGATTACTATTTCTTGGCTTTCTTGTCAGGCTCAATTACTTCTTATTCAGTGACTCCCATTCCTCTTCTTGTGTTTGTGCATTTCCTGGAGCATAGCTTTGTCACTTTCCTTTTGACTGGATAATGATATCCTTCCACTTTTATCTTTCAGGAAACTATCTTTTAACACTCCATGGTAGTGCATGCGTTTTCTTGGTGTTCCCGTGTGCTGCTTCCCCTCAAGTACCTGCCTCCAACGCACTGTGTTGGTCCCTCTTCCTCATATCATCCATTACTACTTCCACATCACCGGTCTGTTTTTAAATTTTTTTTTTCCTCAACCCCCTCCTTTCCCTCCTCTCCTGGTTGCTACTTAGGCATTAACGTTTCCCCCGCTCAGTAGTCTTTAGCTCCCCAGCCCCTCCTGTAGCTGTCTTCATGTTTGTTGTGGCTTGCAGATATGTTTGCACAGATTGTGACCACATATTGGAATGTATGAGCTTATCTACAAGTAAGTGTGCTGCAGCTGGATATATAGGATTACCAGGATTGCTGGCTTTGCATGGACGCAGCACTGTTTGCTGTATCTCTCTTGGTTCACATCAGTACAAGGAATGAAATTTAGATCGCGCACAGATCTCTATTTTTAACTTTGGAAGTAGGACTTTCTGCAAATTAGGATTGCTATATGCTGAATGCACGGATTGCAGTTGCTTACCAGATGTATGAAAACAAGGTTATTTTCGTTTGAATTTTCTAACAGTGCATCCTGGGGTGCCGTTTGGTGACATCCTGTCATTTCATTGGGTTCCTATTAGGAGCTCCAGTTCTGGCATGCACTGGTATCTTGTGTCATTGAGATGTGGGATGTCAGGACATTGGGCGCCATCCTAAAACAGGATAGTTCACTGGAACTATTGTTGCGGATCCTCTCTTGTCAGCTTTGTGGATTATTTTGTTCTCTAAACGGATTACCTACTGATCTCAGTAGCGTACATTGGTAGGAGCATTGACTTCTACGGTTAAATATTCATGGTGCTGTGACAATTTTTTCCCTTTAACAGAAGAAATTATTCGTATTATTATCCTGTTTTTCTTCCTCATTACCTTTCTTATTTTGTCAAGGCGACCACCATTAACATTATTGATTTCAACCAAACTGTGGATAATTTTGCTACATTACTTGTTCTTCAATTAATCTATTTTTTTCTTCACACATTATCTCTGTTGTCAGTCCGTAATAGCAATGGCAAATATGTATTAGGCATCTGTTTTCCTGTCAGAAAAAGGTGATCCTGTGCTTCTATGGAAACAGTGGACACAATGATTTGATTCATATTCAGGGTGGTGCATGTTTTTTTTGCAACTAGAAAGGAGTTTTGTTACATAAGTTAGGACTGGAAGGAAAGAACATATATAACAGTTTGGATGAATTGACAATGCTTATCAAATGGGGAACCTAGGGATGTTTATGAAATGTCAGTAGTGATGTTTGAACAGCACTTATCTTTAGATTCCAAGGTGAAACTGAAAACATTGGTAACTATGTTGCTTCTTAAAATATTCTAGCTCACACTTCTAAATTTGACTCACTTACTGATTCTCCCCTCAGAGTCCAATTAGTGAGGTGCACTAGCAACAAATTGGTACAGGAAAAAGCTTTAGCTAAGGATCTCCTAGTCTTAAGGAAGCATTTGCATTGTGGAAGCCATGGAGAACATATCAATGTGACTTTTGGGGATTTTGTGACAGTCAATCTCCTAACATATTAAGGGGTGAAAAATAAATCTGGCATGGAGGGTAATGGGTTGTCAGAAAGGAAAAAAATGAGACTTTTACTCTGAGGAATGGTGATGATTAGGAGGGACAATTCCAAGTGCTATAGATGTGGTAGCACTGTGCATATCTCTAATAGCCATGGGTTTTATGCCAGAAATGCTGTCTGTGAGAAATGCTGGAAAAGGGGCCAGTATGCCATAGTGTGCAGATGTGGGAGATGCATGCAGTAGATGATCTGTCTGACAATCTAACTGATAAATCAAGCAAGGCAATGGGAATTATGAAAGATATTGGAGAGATTGACAGGGATTGTTTGATTATGCCTGAAAATGAATTAATGGTTGGTGACAAGAAATTGGCTATCTTGATGGCTTCGGGTTTGCCTTACAACATTGTTGGTGGGGACAACATTATGCACTAGGATACCATCACAGGTGATACTGCACTATAATAATACATATACCATAACATTAAGGAATTACCATCTGTTACCAATCCTATTTGGTATAGTTGAGCTAGGATTGCTGTATTGGGTATGAGGAGCCAATATAAAGATAGGAGAAATTGTGGGCAAGGTCTATATTGCCAAGTGTGATGACAGTCTACTTGGATTGCAACACCAAGGGAATATAAGCATAACTCTCAAACCAAACTCTCCCAAGCTTATGATGTTGGTGTCTAATAAGGAGAGTTATTTTGAATTAGTTCACAAGATTCCAGAATTATTTGAGAAAGAATTAGGGTAGCTGCATGGATTTGACCATAAACCTTTGCTCAAGAGTAATGTGGTGCACTGTGTGTAAGAAAAAACCCAAATCTGATTGTCCCACTCAAGGCTGAACTCCAGAGGTTGTTAGATAAGATCGAGTCCTCGGAGTTGTTGGCTCCGGTGGATCTTTCATCCAAGGATGGCAGGAAAAAAATAAGAATGTGTGTAGAACTTAGAGGTCTCAACAAACATATTTGGGTGCATTGCCAACCGCTCCCCAACATCACTAAAACCCTAGAAGCACTTCAGGGTGTTAAGTTGTTCAGTAGCATGTACTTGGCTTGAGCGTATCATCATGTACCATTTAATGCTGAATCTAGGTGTCTCACCTAGTTTGTAACACCATTCGGTGCCTACAGGTTTTTGGAAGGCTGTTTGGACTAGCTTCTGCGGCTGTGTGTTTTCAGAGGATAATGAAAAGGATTTTGAAAGGGATACTCCAGGTTCTTTTCTTCCAAGGTGATATATTGGTGTTTGGAAAGGACAAGGTAGATCATTACAGTATTCTGGAATGTGTACTTAAGAAATTGCAGTAATCTGGTATGTTGGAAAGAAGACAAAGTTTCAAATTTAGGTTACGGTTGTCACATATTTAGTACACACTGCCTCTGCTGAAGGCAGAATTCCAATACTGGAAGTAGCCAAGAGTATTATTGATGCGCCCACTCTTAGTGACTGTGAACAAGTGAGAGCATTTTTAGGATTGGCGGAGTTTTGCTCAAAATGCATTGCCAATTTTGCCAGTGTTGTTCAACCATAAAGAAATTGACGTAACAAGGGGACAATTTTCAGTTGAACAAAGGATTGTGAGGAGGCTTTCTGTTTGGTTAAATCATCCATTGATAAATTACCAGCCTTTGGGGAATTGTAACACCTGTAAAAGAACTATATCTGACCACGGATGCTAGTTTCATGTGTTTGGGAGCTATTTAATCCAAGAGTGTTGATGGCTACGAGAAAGTATTAGTGTTTGATACGCATTCCTCGAGGGGAGCAAAGGAACACTATTCTTTCATAGAGTGGGAAGCTTAAGCCGTGGCTTGGGTGAGGCAACTTTCAGAATTTATTTGTGCAGTTTACAGTTTGTGGTAAGATATGATCATTGTCCTCGTGTACAGGTATTTGTGTTTAGAGATAATGCCATTTTGTCACCAAGAATCGGAAAATGGGTTGAAGGTTTTACTGATTAAAGTTTCCAGGTGGAATATTTTCCTGGTGGCGGAGGGGGTTTGAAGAGAATCTTGCTGCTTATTGCCTATCTAGTTTTCACATTCATTGCAGTGGGAAGGAGGAGGATCCTGCTATACATGTGACATGGGTGAAGGAAAAGGTGATTTCTAGGAAAGATTGGAAATGTGCAAAACATTGTGATGAGAAGTTGAGTACATTGCCTAATTATGTAGTAATTTGATAGTTAAGGACATTCCAGATGCTCTTAGAAGGTATAGGAATGTGAAGGAGGAATTGAGTATGATAGATGGATTTGCACATATTATTCTACTGAAGCACTTAAGAGGAGAGATTGTAAATTTGTGTCATGAGGGGCATCTGGAAAGGATTCTAACTAAATCAAACATAGGGAAAGTATATTGGTGGTCTAATCTAGATTGTTGGGTAGAGAGAGTAGTCGAAGCTTGTTGTCAATGTGCAAAGAATGACCAGAGCACAGTAATTCATACTACACCGTTATCTCCTGTGGTTGTCCCTTGCGAACCGCGGGTGAAGCTGAATTTGGATATATTGGGCCCAATTGGATTGTTACATCAAGAGGCAGCATTGTATGTTGTTGTTAGTTGATAACCATGACCAAGTGGGTGGTGATAAGGTATGTGAATGTAGTGAGCACCCACATGGTAATTAATTTCTTAAAGGACAAATTTGCATGCCAGTGTGTTCCTGAAGCCCTAGGTATGGACAATGGAGTGCAGTTTGTTTCAGTGAAAAATACATAATTTCTGAAGGGTCTGTGGATTTCCATACAAGCAACTGGTCTTGTAGAGCGCATAAACAGAGTTGTCTAGTCATGTGCTTATAGGGCTGTGAACTTTGGGGTTTCGCTCAAGGAGATTTCGAGAGAGACATGGTCGGCACACCACAGTGCCCCAACACAATGACTTCCCTGAGAAACCAGTTATGTCATGCACTCGGCTGCCCAATCATCCCTGCTTTGGGTAGAGATGAGGCACTGCTAGTTAGCCGGAGCAGAACCCGGGTGGGAGCGACACGTGTCAGCTGTAGTGGTTCAGACTCAGTCTCCCACACCGCTAGCGATTCTGCCATGTCGCGTAGGCTCTCATTATTCTAATGAGACTACTGGATTTCGAGTGGCAGAATCGCCTGAAGGCAGGGAGACTGAGTGACACCTGTCGCTCCAATGCGGGTTCTGCTCCGGCTTGCTAGCAGTGCCTTATCTCTACCCAAGGGCAGGGATGATTGGGCAGCCAAGCGCATGACATAACTCGTTTCTCAGGGAAGCTGTGGTCACCCAGGTCTCATCAGTTTCTCTCACTTACATTAGTCTCACATACACAATGACAAACAGAGGCAGTATATGTTTCAATAATGCTTTTAATGAAACGACTGCATCTTAGATAGCAAAGCGTGGGCTACAATAACCAGGACGATACAGCATGAGAAGATTAAAATTGTGACAAGGAGAGTAAAGCATAGAAATAATGCTACCATATTGTCACTAAAGTCAATAGATCAATTCCTACCTAGGCTATAATAGAGCACAGCATGTTAAGCTCTAATTCTACCCTTCAGGTTCCCCTAGGAAGACATCATCCCCCATACCTGAGCAAAGGCCTGAAGTCTGCATTAGCAGCTGTTGCGAAGCAATCAGCATACAGTCGTGGTTCTCAGGCTGGAATCTCCCTCTAATGTGTAAGCAACAGGGAAATGTTTTTAAAATAAAACAGCTAATGTTCTGTGAAAATGTCCCTACGTAAGGATGTGTATTTTCTATGAGTGTCAGAAACTAAACTTATATCACTTTCACCGGCAACCTATCTTACTGCTGCCTTGGAAGAAGCACAGAGTGAGCAAGAATGTCTTGTTTGAGAACAGAGTGCTGGCCTAAGCAAAAACAGTCAGATAGAGAGAAAATAAAACAAGACCGTAAAAGTGGCTACTGTAACAATAATAAAGTGAGGCCGAATAAAATAAATATAGGTTAAAGTGCACAGCGGCAGGCCTAGTATGTTAAAAGATTGTGCATGGAGCTATAACTAAAATGGCTACACAACACTCTCCGCTTGTCCGTTGCAGGTGGTTCAAAGCCTCAATATACATAAAAGCCACTAAAACTCAACCTAAGATATATATATATAGATATATAGATATATATATATATCTATATATCTATATATATATATATAAAATGTTCGATGGCATGTGTAGCTGCAGATACACATGCTGTGCACTGTTCCTGCCATCTAGTGTTGGGCTCGGAGTGTTACAAGTTGTTAGAAGTCTTTTTGAGTCACTGGACCGAGTGACTCCTCCCTTTCGGCTCCATTGTGCATGGACATCGACTCCATCTTAGATTGTTTTCTTTCCGCCATCGGGTTCGGACGTGGTCCTCTTCGCTCTGTGTATTCGAATCGGAAAAAGACTAAAATCACCCAAAAACGTCAGTATTGTTTTCGATCGGGAAAAATCTTGCATCGACACCGGCGAAACACAGTTTCGGTGGCCCTTCGGGGCTTCTGCGCCCAGCCGGGGCCTGGTCGGCCTGACCACAGAAAACGTTGAAGCCTAATGGACCGGACCCCTTTCCGTTTCTGCCCACAGTGCCACGCCAAGTATCCATACACAGACCAACATCGGGTCTGTAATCTGTGTTTGTCACCGGACCACAGAGAAGATACTTGCGAGGCCTGCAAGTCCTTTCGATCGAAGAAGACCTTGAGGGATCGGAGGGCGAGGCGGATGCAAACGGCGTTGAAAAGTTCAGAGCACCTCGACGTCGAAGAAGAGGAGATGGCTATCTCCATCCAAGGTTCGGACTCGGACGACTCCTACGCAGACCGACCACCTACAGCAGGCCAACAAGTGAGTACGCCTGCCCCGACCCAAGCCCACAGTCAGTTTAAGAAACATAAGGCCTCGGGGACGCCACTGCCGGAAGGCCATGGCTCAACCCATAAAAAATCAAGGGGTGACCAAGAAACACCTTCGGCACCGAAAAAGGCCAAAATCGTGCCGAAGTCTGCGGACTCAAGCCGAGAAAACTCGACATCGACTCGTCGAGTCAACGAAGCCTCGAAAGAGTCTTTCGGAGCCGAGGCCTACCGTCAGCATGGGCATTTCGGTGCCGAATAAAACGGCTTCGGAGCAGAAAAAAGCCTTGTACACCGAGGAACATTGACTTTCAAAACAACTAACAGAGAGACACAGATTTGGGGAGGAACTTCAAATGGAGGAGTTTGATGAAACACAGGCAAGGATACAGATCCATACGGATACTGGGAAGATCCAAACTGCACCTCCTCTCAAATTCAAAAGGAAACTAGCTTTCCAAGGGCGGACAGACACTGAACAGCCAAAGGCTAAAGTACCCAGAGAAAAATCTCCGTCACTCCATTTTTCACCAGAACTTTCTCCTCCACATTCTCCGCAAAGAATAGTGTCACCTATTGCAACGCCCACTGCACAGTCACCCACACACACTGTGTAGTCGCAAGAGGATACAGACCCCTGGGACCCCTACGATCCCCCTGTGTCGGACAATAGCCCAAGGTGCTATCCTTCGAATCCCTCTCCACACGAGGATAGCACCTCATATACTCAAGTCTTGGTTAGGGCTGCCGCATTCCACAATGTGAGCATGCATACAGGGCCATTGGAGGACGATTTTCTCTTTAATACTTTGTCCACAACGCATGGTTCCTACTAGAGTCTTCCTATGCTCCCAGGCATGCTTAAACATGCCGACAAATTTTTCAGGAGCCCGTGAAAGGGAGAGCCATTACACCGCGGGTGGAAAAGAAATACAAGCCACCACTGTCGGCCCCAGTGTTCATCACACAACAGCTGCCCCCGGACTCTGTAGTGGTTGGAGCTGCGAGAAAGAGAGCCAACTTGCAGTCATCTGGAGATGTGCCACCTCCAGATAAGGAGAGTAGGAAGTTCGACGCAGCATGAAAGAGAGTAGCGTCACAAGCTGCCAATCATTGGTGCATAGCAAACTCTCAGGCCCTTCTTGCACGATATGACCAAGCTCATTGGGACGAGATGAGCGATATCATCCAACATCTCCCCAAGGAATTCCAGAAAAGAGCCCAGCAAGTGGTAGAGGAGGGACAAGCAATATCTAATAATCAGATACGATCTGCTTTAGATTCTGACGACACTGCCTCAAGAACAGTGAACACTGCAGTAACAATTAGACGCCATGCTTGGCTGAGATCCTCAGGCTTCAAACCAGAGATTCAACAGGCTGTCCTTAATATGCCATTCAATCAGCAACAGCTATTTGGCACACAAGTAGACACGGCCATTGAAAAGATGAAGAAGGACTCGGATACGGCCAAAGCAATGGGAGCGCTCTACTCTTCACAATACAGAGGGACATTAAAAAAAACTGCAATATAGGGGAGGTTTTAGACCACAGTCATCAGAAACATCTACCTCTCAAGCAAAATCCTCCTAACAATCACAGTATATGAGAGGGGGGTTTTGTTGGTCATTCAGGGGACAATTCCCAAGGTCCAGGGGAAAATTCTAAGCCACAAAGCAGGCCACTTATACCAAGCAGTGACTTGCCCATCACCCTTCCTCCAACACACATCCCCAGTAGGAGGAAGACTGGGAATGTTCCAGAATCAATGGTCAAACATAACTACGGACACATGGGTCCTATCAATTATCCAACATGGTTACTGCATAGAATTCACACATCTTCCTCCAGATATTCCCCCAAGAGCGCACAAACTGTAATCGCAACATCTAACACTGTTACAAACAGAGGTGCAGGCACTATTGACAAAACAAGCCATAGAACTAGTACCTCATCAACAAAAAGGAACAGGAGTATATTCCCTGTACTTCCTTATTCCCAAAAAGGCAAAACACTAAGACCAATTTTAGATCTCAGGAGTCTCAACCTATATATAAAAAATATTGACAAGTTAAAAGGACACATGAGCGCATAAAAGGACAATTTAAAACTGGTAACATGTGGCATAGAAAGGACCGAATTTCAAGAGACAGAGTTATTTTTAGAATTTCCAATCAATTCCAGGACAATGGAGGACAGGAAATCTTCCACTTCGGCAAGTGTTTAAGTTGGAAAGGCATCGCCGAGAAGGACCAAGGAGCAGTTGTGCTCCATAGCCTGAGCCTCAGCCAAGGCGGCTTTCCGTGGTGCACCCAATGATGAGTTAAGAGCCACATCCTCCAGGAAGGGCAACTCATAAGTAGCTTCCTGTAGCAAATGCACTCTCAATGCGCATGTCTGGTAATGAGCCCTCAATGAGAACATCAACAGATCGGTGTCCAATGAAAGCAAGCCCTGCGTTGAAAGGCAAACTTCCAGTGTATGTTCGAAAGGCACCGAAACACGGGCTGCACACAATGCAAAACCGGTCTGAATGACAAGGACCAGTCCCACTCCAATTGCTCCAGGAGTGTTGCTCCAAAATACTCCATCATGCGTTCACAACACAGATGCGCTGATGGGAGCGCTTTCATCCCTTCTTTTTGCGGTGGGAAAGCTATTGCGCATAAAAAAATAGCAACAGCAAAACGCCAACTATTATAGCCAAAGGTATTGGAAATCCCCCGAAAATACTGGAGACTATTGAGTGGATGGCTGATGGTATTAAACCGAAAATGGAGAAGGTGTGAACGAAACCAGAGCCAACAGCTAAAAGAAATTTGCGATTCCAGTAGTACTGGATGCATTAAATATTTGTCCCACGAGTTCACCAAAGCATCTCAGAAAATTAGTCCTTAAAAGGGACTGTATTCGCTGCTGATGACCTTGCCACCTGAAGTGACTAGGTCTTGAGTGCAGATGTAAGAGCCACATGTTTTTGAAACAATAAAGCCTTGAGTCTGCGCAGCTTGTCAAAATTCACATTAGAAGTAGCAATGGGAGGCCAAATGTCCGCTACCTCTTTTATTCTAGTGGGAGGAATAAGTAAGTTCGCGCAGCATGTAACAATCTTAGAGACCAACATAAATTATTCCGGCTCGCATCCCACAACAGTCTTCACCATTGAGGAGGACATAGCTGCCGTTTGAAAGCACCTGGAACGTAGGTCTAATCAAGGGGACTGGAACTAACTTCAGATAACAAGCCAAGTTTGCTGTAGACGTGTTACACAGCTGTTTACAAACCATCGAATGGCTGGCAGAAGTCTCGCATTCACTACAGCTAAGAAAGACTTCTTTCATGCCACTAAAACATTTGTATGCAAAGGGTAGCTCCCACACCTCATAAATGTAACTATCTCCCAGCTTTTCATATCTGCATACCGGAATGTGTTTTAAACAGGAGGTGAATTGTAGTGTGGAAATAGGCAGATTAATGACCCCGTGTATTAACCACTCAGCAGATGGTATTTCAGCCACAGTAAAAGGCAACTTTTCTAATTTCTCGATGTTTAGCATGATATAAGTCGCTTCTTTCTTAGTCATCAGTTGTTGTTGTTGCATCAAATTAAAAGAAGAAAATATTTCCCTGGCGCTGACATGTTGTCAGGGAACGCGACCCGCCTTCAGTGTTTGAAGTGTCCAACCCAACTGCATAATGGACCTTAGCTGACTCTGTCCAGGATGTAAAGAAGACATATCTGTTTGTATAATGTCTAAAGCAGAAAAGACAATGTTATTTAAGGTGTATATCCGGTCGGACAGGGTATTAATCCCATTATCTACAACAGCTAATGCCTTCTTTAAATTTTCCTGGCCTATTCCCCTTAACCGGGCATCAGCTTCTTGTTGTGCAAGCTTCCCGATTTCATTATATACTTCATATAAGAAGCGTTTTCTGCTTTGTTTTTTGGGGCCTAACAGGAAGTCCTGTAAGTCAGCGTTATTAGACAGGACACTGAGGTGTTCTCTAACCGCGTCTAGTGAGGTAGTCTTTAACCATTGCTGACAGTTTCCATACACTGTATGTTGTTACTATACTGCATGTTCGGACGATATATAGCGAGGGTCCGGCCTGCTTGTTCTAAAACTCCAGTGGAGTTTATAAAACGTTTATGACACCCATTGGTATCTATTGGCCACAATAACCACCCGCCAGGACATGTCAGTGAAACATTAAATGTGCCATTCTGGACCCATTCATTGAGTTGATCTTCATTTGCATTTATATATTTTTGCCATTTATAAAATGTTGCAGGGGCAGGTATACTGGGCGTGTTCAATTCCTTAATCTTTGCTAAGCCTAAACAACTTGTTTGTTGTACAGTTTCATCTAAAAATATTATTTGAACAGGTATCATGCATGTTCTAAATAAAGCTTCCTTCCCCCGTATTTGCCAATGTCTAGTTCCCCACACACTTTGTATGTCAATTGACTTCAGCCAATGTTCATAGGCTTCTATAGTCAACTGGGAAACAACGGAATCAGAATATATAAATTTTATATTTGTCAATAGTATGCATATGTTTTCTGTAGGTGGCAATTTAAAATAATACGACTCAGCATTTTTAACATCGTGCCCACAAAAATATGTAAACTTTTCAGAATATGTTTTTGAACTCCCTTGTGTTGGAGTCGGACAACGTTCCCATTGTGTATAATTAAAAACAGTCTTTGGGCCGCTTGCTCTATGGATGAAATGGTGCCCATAATAATTATAGCAAAACATATCACCATAATTCTCTTTAGATTGATAAACATCTTCTTTTTCAAATACAGTATAATATTGCAATTCAGTCATCATAGAATCAACCGTTTTCACATCCCAACCATCAGACACAACTCCGGGTATTATTATATTGTTTATTGAAAGTTAAAACACATATAGTATTTGGATGACCTCTGTGAGGCTATATATATTGAGTGTTACTTTATCCCAAACAATCCCATCTGGAATTGGTATGGCTGAAATGTTCATAAAAGACAAGTCTCTGCGGACCTTGTGAGAAGAAAAATTTGGTTTTAGGACCTCATCCACCAGTTCAACTGTTAATTTTTCAGGAAGAAAGTGACCATGTATTAGCAAAAGGAATGTGATGACAAACCCAATCCAAAGCAGGAAAGCTAATACAGTCAAGGAAAGCCACAGATATTTCCATGGAAGAATGAAGTAAGTTACTTTAAGCCAATTTATTAGCTTGCGTGTTTTTGACAGTTCAGGTGTCGAAGAGGCGAATGAGTCCGAGACGTCATCTTTGATGTCAACAAAATATCCAAAAGCAGTTCACGCAAAAACTGGAGCCATGTTTGTTGGTGGAGTTGGTGTTTCCCGCTGTGGCACAGAATAAATCGCACCATCTGTCTGTGTCGAAGTTGTGTCAAATCGATCAGTTATTTCCATATTATTTGATGTCAGGGCAACCAATGCAAGATCATTTTCCACCCTCCCCAAGCTCGGAGAGGTGTCAGTGTTGCTGCTTACAACTTGTAGAGGAACTTCTTGACCAGTAGTGAGAGGGATTCGGGAACTACTGGCTGTTCCTTTTGGTCAGCTGTGCAGGATCAGCCACATGGTGTAATTTGACATTGTTGATGGAGACAAAACGATTTTCTTTGGCCCCTTCCAATGGTGGTAGAATGACAGTTCTGGTACTGTGTATTCCCAAGACTGGGACTGCTGCACGATAAAAAGGGCCAAATTTCTTTTTCACAGCAACTTTTTCATGTACTAGATCTCCCACTCTAGGAATCCAGCCGATAGGAGTTACAGGTACATCCTTAATTCCTATGGAGGCAGCACTGGCAGAAGAGTTGTCGTCACGGAACTGTTGTAATTCCTGTAAGACAGTGACACGTTCATTTATGTCAAAAGGTGTTTCTGCCGCCTCCACGCCAGGACCATCAAGATCTGGAACATACATTTGAGTTCCGAACAGGCACTCATATGAAGTACGACCCCGCCCAGGGACCTTCTAGGCAGATTAAGTGCTCTCTGGACTCCATACAGGTGATTAAGCCAGCTATGATCTGTACCGAAGACTCTGGCTGTTAAGGATTGCTTTAAATCATGGTTTCATTGCTCCACAACACTATTTCCCTTGGAATGAAATGGAGACGAGTACTGGTGTTGGACCCCCAACGAAACTATGGCGTCCCTGAAAGCCCTTGAGGCGAAAGCATGGCCCTGGTCCGAGAAGAAAGCCGCAACTGCATATGTACTGATGAAGACTCGCAAATCTTTAATAATAGTCTGAGCGTCAGGTGAGCGCTGTGGCCACACCCATAGAAATCTGGAGCAGGAGTCAACAGCGACTAGGATGTATTTTTATGCACTGTCTGGTGTTAGGGGACTGCAAAGGTCCAAGTACACACATTGTAATGGTTACTTGGAAATTAAGAGGGGTGTCTGCGGCAGGCGTTTAGCAGTGGAAACTTTAATTTGTTGACAGATGTCACAACAAAGGACATACTGCTGGGCCCCTTTGTATAGGCCTGGCCAGCAATAACTAGCTTGTAACAATGATATTGTAGCTGCCACACCAGCATGGGCAGATGCTACCCCCTAATGTGCTGCTTTAATCAGCTCTGGTCTTATCTTTATTGGAAATATCTCACACCCCTACGCCTGGTATCTTAACTTCAGTGTTTAGGCAGCCTCCCATTCAGTAGGAATATTTAGCAGGAAATGCTTTTGGATAGGGCGTACCATCAGCCGTAGCTTTCACGGCAGCCCATATATCTGCGTCTGGTTTTGCACACAAGTGGGTTACTGCAGCAACAGTGGCCATAGCAACTGCTGACGTTGCGGTTTCATCAGCCAGTGTATTCCCAGCCACGTGTATTCCAACGCGCTGGTGTCCAAGTGTATGTACAACATGGACATTTGGCAGCATTTCCTTCAGATCCACTACTTTCCCCCACAGTAGAGTGTGTTTAATGGTGTTGCCTTTAGAATCTCTGAACCCATTCTGGCGCCAGTAATGCAGATATCCATTGAATGACTGGACACAATAGTACGAATCACAAACAATCAGCATGTGCTGTGCAGGATCCGTATGTTCCAGTGCCATCACCAGAACTTTCAGCTCTGCTAGTTGTGCTGTGCAAACCTCTAGGGTTTGCGTAAATGTATGTAGGGGACAAAATGTATTGTCCTCCAGATAGCCGCTTACGACTGCACAAGCGGCAGAGTATTGATGCTTTGTGCCAATCGCAGGTTGTGCAGAGCCATCGGTGTACATGACTCTGATATTGTTCAATATGCAATGTATTTGCTGGAACTGGGTATTCTAGTTCATATTGCAAAAGTTCTTGAGTTTGTAATTTTGGGACAAAAATGTAGTCTACATTCATGGCTGTCAAAGACGTAGCCAATTGTATCCAACATGGATGTAATGCTTTTGTGTTAGGAAGGCTGGGATTGGAGAAATTACAATAATGCATTTTGCCCTGGGCTAGAGGTCTTTCTTTATTGACATCCATCAGAACAGCAGTGAGTATTTTCTCAGTCGGGGCAAAGCGTTGTTCTGCTGCTGAGTACAAATGTGATTTGCTTGCAATCGGGATGGTCTCACCCTCATTAAAAGTTACATAAGTGAAACTAATGGCACCAGCAATTATTCTGACGAACAAGTGTGTTTTATTGTCCCTTGTGTGTAGATGTGCTGCAAGCATGTCTGTCTAAAATGTACTTGAAAAGTTAGGACGTATTAAGTCATATAAGGGTTTTATGCGTCACGCATAATCTGGAATGTAAGTTCTGCCAAAATGTAGGAAACCCATTAGAGATTGGAGTTTTTTAATCGTATTTGGTTGTAATTGTGCGCACTTTTCTAAGAATTGTGGCGCTAGGCTTTTTCCTTCACTTGATAGCTGAGGAAGGCTATTTTTGTTTTTTTAAAGTTGACTTTGTTGCCAAATTCAGCAAATCCCACAACAATGCGGGGTACCAGTCTTAAATGTCTTATGTTGTAGTAATTCATCATCCGTAAAATAGATATCATCTACATCGAACCGCCTTCAAAGACCGAATCCACAACAACGCACACAGCCACAAGGAGCTCTTCAAAGTCGTGAAAGAACTCTCCAACCCAGCTCTAATGTCCCATCCCAAGACCTCTGTGACTCCCTAGCCTCCTACTTCCACCATAAGATTGCATACATCCATGACAGCTTCAACACCCAGACCCCCCTCCCCCAGGCAACCACCAACACCACAGATTCACCTCTGACCAACCTCCTGCTCTCCTGTCAACGACATCGACACCATCAAAATTATGAACACCATCTACTCCGGCTCTCCATCTGACCCCTGCCCACACCACTTCCTCAACAAAGCAAGCTCCATCATCGCACCCCATCTATGGAAGATCATCAACAGCTCCTTAAGTCCACCACCTTCCCGGAGTGCTGGAAACACTCTGAGATCAATGCCCACCTCAAAAAACCCAAGGTGGACCCAAAGGACCTCAAGAACTTTTGGCCTATATCTCTGCTCCCCTTCCCGACAAAAGTCACAGAGAAGGCCGCCAGCAGACAAATAACCCACTTCCTAAAGGAGAATCGCACCCTGGACCCTTCCCAATCCGGATTCCGCAGCAACCACAGCATGGAAACTGCCCTCATCGCCGACAACATCAGAACCATACTGGACAGCGTCGAAACGGCGGCCCTCATCCTCCTGGACCTCTCGGCCGCGTTCGACACCGTCTGCCACCACACCCTCCGCTCACCCCTCAGCAGTGCTGGAATCCGCAACAGAGCCCTGGAGTGGGTCACCTCCTTTCTCACCTCCAGAACCCAGAGAGTCCACTTCCCCCATTCCGCTTTGTGGCCACCAAAATCATGTGCGGCGTACCCCAGGGTTCGTCCCTCAGCCCGACCCTCTTCAGCGACTACATGGCCCGATCCCGCAACCTCAACATCATCTCATACGCCGACGACACCCAGCTGATCCTCTCCCTCACCAAGGACTCCGCCACGACCTGCCTCCACGAAGGAATGAAGGCCATTGACGAATGGATGAAGAGCAGCTGCCTCAAACTCAATTCGGACAAGACGGAAGTCCTTATTTTCGGCTCCACCCCCTCCGCATGGGATGACTCCTGGTGGCCTGCCACTCTCGGAACCGCTCCAACTCCCGCCGACCACGCACGCAACCTAGGATTCATCTTGGACCCCTCACTATCCATGACCCAGCAAGTCAACGCCATCTACTCGTCCTGCTTCAACACCCTCCGCATGCTCCGAAAGATCTACAAATGGATAACCACCGAAACCAGAAGAATAGTCACCCAAGCCCTCATAAGCAGCAAACTGGACTACGGCAATGCCGTCTACGCAGGAACCACAGCCAAACAACAGAAGAACCTGCAATGCATCTGCACGCCTCATCCTGGACATCCCCCGCCACTGCCACATCACAGACTACCTGAAAAACCTGCACTGGCTCCCAGTCAACAAGAGATCACGTTCAAACTCTTCACCCTCGCTCACAAAGCACTGCACAACACCGGACCAGAATACCTCAACAGACAACTCTCCTTCTACACCCCGACCCAGCATCTCCGCTCCGCTGACCTCGCCCTCGCAACCGTCCCACGCATCCGCAGAACTACAGCCGGATGTAGATCATTTTCACACCTCGCCACCAAAATGTTGCGTAGGCTCTCATTATTCTAATGAGACTACTGGATTTTGAGCAGCAAGATCGTCCACGGTGTGGGAGACTGAGTCTAACCCACTGTGGAGATGACACCTGTCGCTCTAAATCCGGGTTTTGCTCCTGCTAGCTAGCAGTGCCTCATCTCTACCAGGGGATAGTGATGATTGGGCAGCCAAGCGTATGACATATTTAGGCTTCTCAGGGAAGTCGTGGACACTCAGGTCGCATCCGGTTCTCTCATTCACAATTCAGTCTCATACATAAATGACAAACAGAAGCAGTATATGTTTCAATGATTGGTTTAATAAAACGACTGCATCTTAGATAGCAAAGCGTGAGCTGCAATAACCAGGACGACACAACATGACAGTATTAAAATGGTGACGAGAAGAGTGAAGCATAAGAATAACGCTATCATATTGTCACTATTGTCGATGAATTATTTCATATCTAAGTCATAATCTGAGCACAGCATGTTAAGCTCTAATTCTGCCTTTCAGGTTCCCCCGGGAGACATGAACCCTCATACCTGAGCAAAGGCCTGTAGTCTGTGTTAGCATCTGTAGCGAAGCAATCAGCATACAGTCATGGTTCCCTGGCTGGAATCTCCCTCTTAACGTGTAATGGGACTAGGAAGTATTTTTATAATAATACAGCTGATGTTGTGAGAAAATGTCCCTACGTAAGGATGTGTATTTTCTACGAATGTTGGAGACTAAACTTCTAACACGTTCACCGGCAATGTACCAAACTGTAGCCTTGAATGAAGCACAGAGTGATCAGGAATGTCTTGTTTGAGAACACAGTGCTAGGCTAAGCAAAACAGTTCGATAGATTAAAAATAAAACAAGACTGTAAAAATGGTTATTGTAAAAATATCAATGCAAAGCCGAATAAAATATATCTAGGTTAAAGTGCACAGTGTCCTAGTGTGTTAAAATAACGTGCATGGAGCTATAACTAAAATGGCTACACAACACCCTCCCCTTGTCGGTTGAAAGTGGTTCAAAGCCAAAATTAAAATTTCATTGCTAAAAGCTCAACCTAAAATATATATAAAAACCAGGTCAATTTGGACAAGTTAAAAGGACACACAAGCATACTACGTGGTAATTTAAAACATGAGCATGTGACTTATAACCGAATTGAAAAGACATGTCAATTTAGAAAAGTTCCAAACTAGGTACGAGTCATGGAGAACAGGAGATCTTTCACTTCCCACACATCTAAGCCAGACCAAAGACCTCCTTACCTTCAGGAAACTTCTCAAGACCTGGCTGTTCGAGCAGTAGCAGTACCTCCCCCTCACCTCATCCTCCTCCCCTCCTCAGCACCTTGAGACCCTCACGGGTGAGTAGTGCCCTTTACAGTTCCTGATTGATTGATGCTTTATAGTCAATGTTGTGCAAAAATGCAGTCACACGAGCTGCAAACAGTCTTGGGCTGTTCTTGTACCCCTGAGGTAAACGACAGAATTTATTCTGAGAGCCTAGTGCGCTGAAACTTGTTAAGTCTCTACTCTCAGGCGCTATATTCTGGCAGAAGAAACCATTGGAAATGTCCAGTGTTGTTTTGTATTTTTTGCGTATGATGTTGTTCATCAGTGCCGTGCTATGGGAATTCTGTATAGCATATGTGCGTGTATGACTGTTTAAATGTCTGTAGTCTAAGACTATTCTGTATGAATGGTCCAGTTTAGCTACTGGGAATAAAGGATTATTCATTGGGGAGACACAGGGTTCAATTACGCCCCAGTACTCTAGTTGTGTGAGGATTTATCTCACGGGTGCTTTCACATCATGTTTTATTGGATACTGAGGTTGAGGTTAATTTTTAATAGGTATTACGTGGTAGGGGGATCCTTTTTCCCATCCTACATGGTTGCGAAATAACACGGGTGCCTGCGCCAATGCCCAATTGATGGCGTAGGATTCAGCGAGTGCCTCCGGAACAAGGTGTGAGAAAGTAGGTTTAAAAACTTCTTCCCCATATGGGCAGGTGCAGACAAATTCATGTGGCCAATCTTTTTCGGCCAACAAGATATAATATATATTTACTACGCGATCCCAAAAGATTGTGTCTATTGTGCGTTCAATGTCTCCTTCTAACTGTAGCGTTACTTTATACACCCTATCAGGAGTGGAGACTCTCATGTCCCCAGTTTCTACTTGAAGAAAGTCATCAGTTGCTTTCACCTCCAGATACTCTAGAAGACTCCGGTGAACTATTGTGACCTCCGCCACGCAGTCTGGCAGCGCTAGAGCCCACTTGCTGTTCTTCAAGAGGACCCTCTTCTTGAGCTGCATGTCGTATTGCAACTGCTGCCACCTTTTTCTTTTATAAATTGGGGGTTTTTGTTAGGGAGGTTTCTCTTCATTTTTAATAGAAACCTCTGATGAGCGTTGTGATTCCTGTCTCGGTTTCACGTACTCTGTTCTTCGCTCTGATCGCCCACCTCTCTTACTTCGTTTTTCCGACGAGACCTGAAAGGAACGAGATTGGCGTGTATCAGTATTGATAGCTATCAGGCGTTTTTATATTATCTCTATTTGGGGCCATGGGGAGTTTGTTGTTTTTTATTCCAGCATTTTTTGTTACCCTCAGGAGCTTGCTTGGAAGAATCTTTATTAGATTTACCCTGAAATTGTGGTTTAGTTGGTCTGGCTCCCAGACTATCTTGACCAATACTAGAATATGTCTCTGCGATAATCTCTGGCAGCTTGCATTCTTGATCCTTTTGAGGAACATCCTGGAGCCGCATGCGCACTTCTCGTGCGACCGCTTCCCCTTTAAGGTTACTTAAAATGATTGAGGATAGTATGGCAAAGTTGCCCATTAATTGCATCCCCAAGTCCAGGGCCGGGGCAGCCCCGATTTCACCTTGATTTTGTTTCAACACTTTTGGCAAGTGTCGGAGTACTGTGTGGGGTAGTATAGAGCACAAATACCGTGCTTATCCTCTGTGGGGACCATCCCAAATGGCAAGCACATCGTTAGAATTCTATATTTATCCTGAGGTCCCGTATGGGAAAATACTGCTTCCAGTGCATTTATTTTTTGTGCTAACCAAAACAGAGGCTCCTCTCGTTTGGCGGGTACTTTACCCATGATCGAATGTACAGTTGCAGGGTTAATACCTGTCGTCACTGCATGTGGTTGCGCTGGAGCAGCACGTGCTGGGTTTGTATTCAATGTTTGCACTACAAGCTATACTCATCGTCTGTATTCAGTTCAGTATATAAACAACGAACTTCAGCTACTGCTAAATTCGCTACTGCAGGGTGAGGTGTATAAGCGGCCAATAAAGACCAGGTAGGACCATCATTACTTAGAGGAGCTAATCTAACTGGTAAAATCGTGTGGGGCAGGGCTCCAGCAAGCCAATTATGTTCTTGATAAGATAAAGGTATTTCTAAATATGCATATGCCCTTTATTGTCCAGGTACGTTTGCAAGTGTATAGTGATGAAATGTGTTTGTGTTCCCATCAACTGCTGGAAATGTGACCCAGGAATAGAAAAGTTCTGTTCTATAAGCTGGATGGGCGTCCACCACAAATGTGACTGGACCCCCCTGGACCATTAGGCCGTTTGCTAATACATGTGCAGTCAGAGGTTGTCTCATATTGACTGCAATTGCTACCTGTTGTGGATTTGCCATAATAGATGGTAAATTTGTTTAGAGAAGGCATGCCAAATAGGGATTTTCCTTTTAGAGTTCAAGCTTGAACAACTTCCAGCATCAGATAGGGTGTCCTACTTAGTTGAGGAGGAAATCCTAAATACCACAGACGTCTCTGTATATAGTACTGAGGTGTCTTTGTATATAATGAGATGGAGATACTCAGGAGGACCCGAAAATTAGAGCCTGACCAAACGTTGGCAGCGCCATTATTTAATCAAGATGTACCAGTCCTGTTATTCTATCGTAAAATGACAGGATCAAGTCAATTTTTGATCTCCTTGTCTCGGCATACACAAGACTATCATTTAGAAAGATGTTATCCAACGTATGATCCATGACACTCCGAATGGAAGTATATATGAAAAACAAAACCCCTCTTGCCCTGTACTCTATTTACAGCAAATAATATTCATACAAACAAGTACGGCTGAAATGATTTTCTCCTAATGAGTGCTAGTTTATCAAGACATGATAACAATCCACTTAAAAGTTCATATATAATGAAATTATACAGCAATATATCCCTACTAGATTTGTGTGTGACACAGAAAGTAGCCACCGCAGGTGGATTTGTGAAGAAGTGTCCTGCTGTCCAACTGTAGCACTATTTTGATTCCTCAATACTGGACAGCAGTTCACATCATTCTTTTCCTAAACTTGCTCCATTACTGGGACCACGCCTCATCCCTTGCATGTTGTTTTTATGCTTGCCTTTAGCAAAAGCCTAAAGATTCTGTCTGTAATGCAGAATGGATGGCTGTAGAACCAATGTCTCAGGATCCAAGTGGGGGTAAAAGCGTTTAATGCCAAGTTTCTGTTGTTGATGTTGGAGGAGGAGAGATATTTAAATGCCACACAATACTTTTAACTGATTATTGTTTAAAATAATGGGCCAGCCTTGTTGCACTAAGATCTTGTTGGGCTAGTAATTCACAGAAACCATTTCCAAAGAATTCCAGATCTCCTTCTAGTTTTGGACAACTTACGTACTGTATTCCCAAAAAAGAAAGGAGCCTCTTGTCTTCTCTTTTATCAGTAACAAGGACCCAAAAAGAGTGTAAATATAAGCAACTGCATTGACTACTGAGGATACTCCAGTTCTGAAAGGTCAACCTCTTTGGTTAATGTATCGGTGCTGCTTTATAAAAGTTAAATTACATCTGCTTTAACTTAGCAGTAAATGTAATGCATCTCATACTCTACCTGTATGATTTATTAAGCTCCTAATCAATAGGTGTTAATATCATATTTAAAGGCACCCAATTTACCAACCTCAAATTTTGAAAGGCCACATCACTCTTTTCAGAATTTAAACTTGTGACACACATCATATATTTCAGGGCTCTGCACCTAACTCACTCGGCTGGTCAGCACATGCTCCCAACATTACTCATTGAGGCTTAGATTTGTCAGCACAGTGTGTAATTGAAGCCTTTCACTCTGTCATCGCACAAAGTGTAACGCAAAGCCCTGTTGTCTGCAGCTGGCAAGTAAATAGGACGTTTGCTCCTCTGCTGGTTTTTAGTAAGCCTTTTCAACAGTGGAAATATTTTTACCTTCATCTGTGTAAGCGTTTTGTGAAGCTATCTTGCACCAAGGAGAGTCCTTGAGAACGAGCCCCAAATGGGGAAAGCATAAACCTGCAGGGATGCAGCAGTATAAGGGTAACCTTCCTCCAGCACAGCCTTTGGCTCTCAAAAACACAAACAAGATTTCCTGATTATGTGGGTTTCCCCGACTCTTCTCTTGCATTTGACACCTGCAGTCTTTCTAGAGCAGCTGCAATATTGAACTCCTGATATCTGATAGAGACTTCTAGTTGCAGATTCCTTACCTTAGAATTTTCCCCCAGGCATCAGACTCTATCCGGAGATTTTTTCTTGAGCAATACCCTTGCGCGTCGGTAGGTGGCATCAGTCGACTCCGTGGGCGTCACAGTCACTGTGATGACGTTGGGAGTAGCACATGGATGCCGCCTCAGCGCACTGACGTCAGTTTCTTTTAACGACATTCCACGCCAAAGGGCAGAGCCGCGAAGAACAATGAGATTGGTGCGCCAGAGCTAAGGCCTTGAATGGGGAAAACCTGTCCCTAGAATTCAGTTTGCAAGCTGGGAGGATGGGTGGGCCGATAAGGAATCTGCAACTAGAATATGTCTCTGCCAGATATATCGTTACCGAAGGTAAGTAACTTGTACATTTGATAAAGACTTCTATTTGCAGATTCCTTACCTTAGAATAGATACCCAAGCAGTGCCATACTCGGAGGTGGGCTGCGAACCAAGATCATACTGGAAAGTCTTGCAGAACCGAACGACCAAAGTAGCCGTCCCGACGGACCTGACTATCCAGGCAGTAGTGTTTAGCAAGCATGTGCAGGGATGCCCACGTAGCTGCCTGGCAGATATCAAGGCCAGGAACTCCGTGTGCTAACGCAGTTGAAGCAGCAGTTCCTGTGGTGGAATGAGCGCGCCATGGATTCTTCTGCGGCAGAATAAATTATTCAAAATAAAAAGGCATTACATTTGGTAGGTTTGTCTCTGAAAGACCAAATGGATTATTTGAGTTCCAGATAACCGAACAGGAGTTCCTGTTGAAATTACTTGACCTCTTTTTCTACCTGGCTTGTGCTTTTCCCCTCGTCTCAATCAGTGAGTCATGTAGAGCTGCTGCATGTGTTTTTTCCACACATTTGACTACATAGTCAAGGCTGGTCTTGTTGGGTGTTTCATCCAAACTGGCAGGAGCCGCCAATAGTCAGGGGCATTATCCTTACCCCAGAGCAGGATGTATTTGCTCAGATTCAGTCCTAAAGTGTCACAAATGTTTGCTCTTCACACTAGGTCTTTAGGTATTGAGGACGCATTTTCCATCTTTCATAGGAATCAAATGCTCACCGAGGGCGACAGACTTTTGGACCTATTAAGTGGTGTGGTGAACCATCAACAAAATTTCAACAACACCCCAAACAATTTAGACATGATGACCAATGTGGCCAAGGAAGGAAAACTCCAATCGAGAATAATTAAAAGACTTATTACAACCACAAGCTCAATGTCTTGAAGACAATGCACAAAACAAAGTTAAAAAGGTACATAATCACGAAGGGTTGCCCAGTGTGTTGGAATAAATTCACTTGAACTAACATTATTAAAACTAAGCTTTCAAGAACAATAAGACATAACATCAATAAGAATATCTGAGACACAGACATACCTTTCTGCTCATAATTTACAATCATTCGTCAATTCAGAAGTCAATAATCTTGGGCTTGGCACAACTAACCAAATCAGGGAAATACATGTGTTGGGATGAACACATGCGGGCAAAATATAAAAAGCACAAAAAAAGGGCAAAAATTATTTGGAAAAAGATAATCTTGAACTGCAGGTCACTAAGTTTGACAAAAGATAGGTACAAAAAGAAATTTTGAGTCTTCTGAAGGGGCAAATAATAAGATTACTAAATCTAAAAAGGGCATTTCAAGGGTAAGGGCAAATGGCAGAGAGGACGATACCTCTCCAAGACTACAGCATTCAGAGAATCTTCATCAGCAAGACATTCACATCAGCAAGGCCAGCTGCAAGCATCAGGAGCTCTCTGCAAGCTGCTCATGGCTGCTTAGGACTCCTCAAGACTGACCAAACTTCATGTGTCCATCAGTATTTCAAAATTCACGGCTTTTAATTATTCCACTATCCATTTTCAGTCTTTTCTTTGTTTGAGCAAAGCAAAATCAAAAACAATTTCTTCAAAATAAAAATTGTTGCAATTGTTCCCAAGGTTTCCTTGATCTTCCAAAAAAAAAAAGTTTGAGTCTGTCTTATTTACAAAGATTCAAAAGCTCCTACTAAAATTCAAATGTCTCTGATAATAAACCTTCTGATAATCACTAATAATTACATCCAGCAAATAATGTTTGTTCATCAAGAGATTTCTGAGTTCAATTCCAAAGCAATTTCAGTTTCCAAAATGTTCAGCTGGGGTTGAATTGTTAACACAAAATGCAACAAACTCCTTGTCCAAGTCATCAGTTGTGAAATAAGTACATTCAGGAGCAGAATATCTTCGACTTAAAACTCTCTCTCTTTGACCTCCTCCTTACATGACCTTCAGCTTCACTGTCACTTTGATCTGATTCTTCAGTTACATCAGCAATGGTAGAAGGCACTTTTATCAATGGCTATGGGCTTTTCTCGGGCCACTGATCTCCGGATGCAGCTCTTTTCTCTGGCACGACTGGGCTTTCAACGTTATATGAGCTAGCAGGAGTCACCTGACTCTGTCTGGACCGTTCTGTACCTTCAACTGCTGTTGACTCACTCAGAATTTCACCAGTCTGTGCATGCTCTGCATTAGCCACTTGTCCAGTCCCCACAGCTTGGCTTACATGAACCCTCTCTCTCTCACTATAACCAACAGGTGCTGTTTCATCAAGAGGTCTTGGAACTTTGTGCGTGTGGCTTGCATGAATCCAGTTTGGGAGACCAGCACGCTGCCCAGCTGTTGTTTTCACTAGAACAAGCCCCCTCCAACGTGGTTCCAAGCACGTCTTTCTTACATGCGTTTTTACCGTCACTCATGTGCCAGGACTCCGGTTGTGACAAAATTCTTGTTGCGGTTGTGCAGTTGCTTATCCAACCTGTTGAGACAAAGACCAAACTACATCAGCCAGTCCTGTGCAGTTATCCTGTACCAAGTCATCTGTAATATTCACAATCGCAGTTGCAGGCACTGCTGGCAATCTCATAGTGTCCCTTGATGACCTAATGAGGTGACAAGACTGTCTTTCTTTCAGATGTGCTGCGCATACTCATCAGGACAAGAGGCAATGCATCTGGCTATTTCAGTGTTGTAGATGTACATACTTTCGCCAGTCGAGGCTTCAGTGTTGCATTTATCTACTCTACCAGCCCTGAAACTACAATGTAACCGTAGCTCAACGTGTAATGCAACACACAATAATTTAAGAACCTCACTGTTAAAATTAGTTCGTCAGTCTCATTTCAGAGAAGTCTGAAAACGGAATTGAGTTGCTTACTCCCTCAATAGCAGCTTTGCAACTGTAAGGCTATCATTCTTTCTAGATGGATAAGCTTCAACCCAGTGGGAGAATACACACATCACAACTAAAATATACCTGAGCCCATTACACACTGGCAGTTTAATAAAATCAAGCTGCATTATGTTGATTAATCCTCCTGATCTACCTATGTGACTCAGGTTGACAACAGTGCGTTTCCCCTACATTAATCTGCTGACATGTTACACATTTGTGATACACTGCTTATGGAACCAATTTAAATCTGGGATTGTACCATGTTTGCCTGAATGTTCTGATCATTGCATCTCTACCAATGTGTGTCTGTCCATGGTAACACCTTGCCACTGGGAACAATAAGTTATTTGGTAACACTGCTTTACCATCACTCAACACCCAACCTTGACCCTCATTCCTCTGGATACATCTTGCTCTAACCCAACTCTGCTTTTCTTCCTCTGTCACTTCTTCCTGCAATCCTTTAACTTCTTCAGAAGTATCAAAGGCTGTCATAAAGACACATCGTCATTTCCATAGCCCCATTCCTCATTTAAGTTTGTGCAATACAGAGCACAATACCTCACTACTTCGACTACTTAGTATGGCTCAAGGGCACATCATCATGTGACTTTTGAATTTTGAATTTTACAACTGCAATTTTCACAGGTAACTGTAATGCTTTCAACAGTTCATAGACGTTGTCACCGTTTCGGGTAGGTGATCCAGAAGGGGTCATGAAACCTCTCTGGGACAACAACTTTCCAAAGTCATGATCAACATCAAACCCATATTGGCTATCAGTGAAAATTTTAACTTTGAGCTGATCAGAAACACAGCTTGCTTTGGTAAGAGCAATCAGTTTCCCTACTTGGCCAGAAAAGACTCCTTGTCTTCAGGAGTCTTCAGTCACACCTGAGACTGTGCGAAGTGCATAACCAACTCCCAGGGTACCAGCAGATCTCTTAAACATGTGCCAACAAGGAACATAACATAGTCATTTTTGTCTAAGGGGACATCTTGAATATCGGGTCTTGGTTTGGTGCACAGTTCAGTCACATTAAGACATTCATTCTCAACCTCATCTTCGCTGTCACTTGCATCTTCAAGTGGTATTGGCAAAAGAGTACCTACATTTAATATTATGGTGGTCCTAGGACAATGGGACCACCACCAAAGTGTTTAGCACAACATGCTCTTTATGTCTACATCATCAATGGTCCGGACTGCAAAATAATAACCCCTCCCACCATTCTGTATCTTTTTAAGTGCTCTCATGGCTGGAACTTTCGTTTAACAGCTAAGAGTAGTTTGTTTTAGACCTGATAACACGGAAAATGTGTGTAATGCACTACGCTCTCTAGGGGCTAAATGTATGGTTACACTACATTATTTAATGTCAATTTCTTTTTGTGTGTTTGTGCTCTCTAGGGGTTAATTATATTGTTACATGACGCTGTTTCCTAAAAATGCTTTTTCCATTGTGGTGTTTCCCAGGGGCTTGTTCTAAGCATTACAGTGATATCAACATACTAAAATATTTGTGGCACACGGAAACTTGCCCCATAATGCTTTGCAGGGCATTACTTTGACAAAACATTTTTGCTCATAACTCAGCCTATGGTGGTCCTAGGATAATGGGATCACTACCAAAACTTTCAGAACAATGTGCTCTTTATGTCTACATTATCATTGGTCCCCAGACAAGGTTAGTGGGGACCCCAAAATAATAACCCCCCACACCATTCAGTGTTTTCTTAAATGCTCTTGTCGCTGGAACTTTTGTTTCACAGCTGAGAGTAGTTTGTGTTTTTAAGGGCCTTGTTTGTAATATCATTGTTATTGTCCTGTTACCCCTGAAAATGTGTAATGCACTACGCCCTCTAGAGGCTAAATGTATGGTTACACTACATTTGAGTCATTTTCTTTTTGTGTGGTTATGCCCTCTAGGGGTTAACTATATAGTTACATGATCATGTGTCTTGCAAATGCTATGTTCATTGTGGTGTCCTCTAGGGGCTGTTCTAAGCATTACAGTCATATCAACATACAAAAATATTTAAAATATGTGTGGCACACGGAGGGCGTGCTCTTTCTGTCTACATCATCTCTGGGTCCCCACATTAGGTTAGTGGGGACCCCAAAATAATGCCCACACACACACACACACACTTCAGTGTCTTTTTAAAATGCCTTCATGACTGGAACTTTTGTTTTACTGCTGAGATTAGTTTGGGCTTTAAAGTCCTTGTTTGTAATATCATTGCTAAAGGCTTGCTACTCCTAAAAATGTGTAATGCACTATTTCCTTTAGGCGCTAAATATATAGTTACACTACATTACTCTCATGGCTGGAATCTTTGTTTTACAGCTGAGAGAAGTTCTGTTTTAGGGGGCTTGTTTGTAATATCATTGCAATAGATCTGCTAGCCTTAAAAATGTGTAATGTATTACGTCCTCTTGGGGATAAATATATGGTTACACTCCATTACTTTCACCTGTTTTTTTTCATGGGGTTATGCCCGTTAGGGGCAAGCAATATGGTTACATGACTGTGTTTCTTGCAAATGATATTTTTGTTATGGTGTTTTGAGCACTACAGTCTAAAGCCAAAGATTTACTTTTGATAGAGGTTTATAGAGGTTTATATGATAATTGTATATATTTTAATAATCTCTCCTTAGTACAGTTATGACACTGATTCAGGCCACCTTAACATCGTTATTACATTGTGACTGTTTGAACACTCTTGATATGTTTGGATGACCCTTATAGTTTTTTTTCTCCTTTGTAGCTGTCTTATGTCTTTTTGGGGGGAATTCGGTTAGCCAGCCAGCAACTCTGATGGTGGGATGCTGAAAGTGGTATTCTATTGGAAATAGCATGGGAGATTTAAATTATGATGCTAAATAGCAACATTTTCAGTTTTGCTGCAGGTAGAGGAAGAAGGTAAATGGAAGTGCTATAGTTATATGCAGGGCCACTAGAATTATATGGCATTAAAAGATGAAGTTATGATGCAGGGTTGACCAATTTATGTGGCAAGAAAAGTCCTGTTATGAATTTACAATGCCAACAGCTCTAACTCAAGGAAATGCGAGACCTGTTGCATTGCAAACGCTTGTTTAAGTCCTGTATCTTTTCCTGAAAAAACCCAAACCTCAGGAAAAAATCTGCATCCTGAAATTCTTCAGGCAAACCGGTACATCATCACTGGATACTGCGAGTGAAGTGGGTACTGTTGTACAATTTTTCAAGGGGCATCTGCTTCCTCATTTGTTTGTATTTCTATTCCTTTGAGTGTGCAGCTAATGGAACACTTTAGCTTACACAACGAGTCACATTCTAACAGATCTACTGGACTTGAATCGTAGACCATAAATTGGTGCTTATCTTCAAATGATCCTATTTTTACTGGATCGTGTTCTGTAACAGGATTTGTCAGCTGCTTATTTGCTACTCCTACATCCTGAATTATCCTTTCTGACAGGGGCAAGTTTGGCACTTCTGCAGTTCTGACAGTGGAACGTGTATCTCCATTGTCAACCAAAAATGACACATTGTGTCCCATAACGCTGGCATTTACATAGGGTCCATGCTGATGTTTCTCCAAGGATGCGGCTAACATGAAATCCTCATCATCTGAACTATCACTGTGAACCGTTTATAAGAATTCCTCATCACTCAAAAAACATTTAAGAGTCATTGTGATGCAATCTCATTCACGTTTGTATTTGCCATTTGATTCATTTTTGCATTCGCCGTCTGATTCATATTTTGCTGAGGAAAAATCACCTTATGCTGTGTCATCAGGGCTTGTGGTATCTGCATCTGTTGTCCTGGGGACAGTTGTACATTCAGAATTCGGGGTCTTTGGACTTTATGAATTTGAACTTGATTATTACCTTGAGTCAGAGCAACTCAAGCATTCTGTACCAAACTATTCACATTATTATAGGGGCATTCCCTTTGCCAATGACCAAAATTTCCGCAAGCATGACGAGGATTCATTCTCCTCAATGACTGAATATCGACCACATTTCCACTCTGATCTACCTGAACACCAAGTCCTCTACCTTTAAACTGAACCACATTGATAGCCTGCTATTGCACACCTTGCATTCCACTTGTATTCACCATTGTCTGTGGGCTCTTGCTTCCTTTCTGTGCAGCCTTCAGTTGCATCACCATCAACTTTTCCTTCAACTTTTTCTGCCTCGATTCAGTTTTATCGCTATAGTACCTTGTGTACTGCAGGATCTCATCAATGGGTTTGTTCTGCCAACAAATCAGCTTACTTATGTCTGGCTTCAATCCTTGCACAAACCTAAACACAAAGGGCCCATATCCTTAAGCTCTATGTTCTCTTTACCACTAATGTGTTTGAAGGTTAGTAGCAATCTCTCATAACAAGCATGAATAGACTCTCAGAGTTTCATGATCAGACCAATCAATTCTCCTTTTGCACTCAGTCCACAAGTCAGCTGGAACCACAGTGTCAACGTATTCAAATCTTACCAAAGGCATTTTGAACGTTTCACAAACCTTTCTTTCTGCTTGTGCCATTCCACTGGCTTCTTTCTTAATTTCGACTAATCATTAGTGAACTACAGTATATCACTCCTCCTCCAGGCTACATGCACATAACCTCCACCTGTTATTTCTCTCATAAGCATCATTTTAAAATTGTCCCCAGCTTGATATGCTCCTGCTGGATTCAAATTCTGCTTTGCTTTCTTCTGACCTGTTTTCTTTGCCCATCTGCCTTCCCATGTATCTAGTGCTCTCCATGTCTGTATGTATGTAATTAATTCCTTAATGTGCATTCTCATTCTGGGCGATCTCATGTTTATAATGTCTTTGGTGCTGAAATCTAATCTGTAACTTCTCTTTAGGGGGGTTAGATTTTTCTAAATCCACTTCATATTTCTCAGTTAATTCTGCTAACTTTTTATAAGCCTGTCCCGCATGATGAGTAACATCCTTACACATGAATCACTATTCCTTTTCTGTGTACATTTCCAATTGCTCCATATCTAATGTTCCCAAAATTAATTTGTTTAATTCTAGTCTCAGTCTGGGCACATTCGCTGTCCTGTCTCTCTCCTGTGTCTCTTCTGTTCTAACATTGCTATTTGTTGCACCTTTTGTATCAGGTGGGCTCAGACTGTGTAACCAATCCATTAACTGTTGTGCTGAAAGGCCTTGCAAACTGATAATATTTCTCTGGGGCACATCTGCTTGTGGGGTACTGCAATCTACACTTGTAATTTGATCTTGTGTGTGCATGTAAGGAAGCAGTGTTCCCTGTGGAAACCTCGCATCAAGAACTGGTCCTGCCTGATTTAACATCTGGTTGTGGGGATCAAAGGTGGACCAGAAGAAGCTGATCTCTCCATCTCGGAGTTGTTTGAATGAACTGATCTCTGCATTCCAATTGTTGATATCCCAGCAGATATAGCTGGCGTATCAGGAACTGCTGAAACATTAATTGAATGGGTATAACTTCCAGAATGACCTGGAGCATACAAGGAAACAACTGAACCTATAGTCACAGGAACTGTTAGTGCACTGTGACCCATCAAATTTGTCTGATTCTGTGGAGTTGACATTCCAGCACTTTGACCTGTTAAAACAGTACTGAAAGTCTGTCCTGTTTGATTCGAGGTAGCATTTGACATTGTCTGCACTGCGTAAACATAGACATAGGCTGATTCTGATTAAAATTCTGCACAGGTGTAGTCTCATTAAGTGTCTGCACAGTCTGATTCACATTAGGACTTGGCATTACCTGATTCATAACTGGGTTTGCAATACTGTGCTATATTAACAGTCGGAACTGGTGGATAAACCACAGGCACTTGTGTCACTGAATTAACAGGTGTACCTGGAACTGCCCATTCGGGATCTGTGCAACTGGAGCAGTTGGCACTTTTGTACTGCTTCACTACACGTTTCTGCCTCAACGGAATGATACATTGTGGGTCGATTCATCAAAAGCTAATTTATAACCTCATCCTCCGGAACACTCTCGTGTGACTTTCTTTTAACCCTTATCTTCTGCTGTCTGCTCTGACTTTTCTGTCTGTTTCTTTTGAGTCTTCGGTTTTGTGCTCCCATCACCTTCCTCTGTAGCAGCTGGAAACATTCTCACTCCATCTAAATGTCTGCTCTCCACATTTTTTGTTCTGCATCCCATCTAGCTTCAGCCAATGTCTTAATTGTTTTTTGCATTCTATTCTCTGGCTTGCGATAAATTACCAAATTGTGCAGGTCTTGGAGGTGGCTTTGACTTATACATTAATCTCCTCACATTTTCTAATACTCTCAAAATAAATGTTCCATAACTGGGAAAAGCTAAAGCACCCTCTTTCTCAGTAATTTTACACCATAGTTCTAACCATACACATGCAGAAACTCATTTTAGCGATGCCACATGATAAGCTGGGGTTTCTTCGAGTGGGGCTTCTGCACCCTCCTTAACTGGAATAAACACCTCTTCTCTTAGCGCACATCTTAATGCCTTGAAAAATGTTATTTTTGCTCACATTCAAATAACTACAATGATTTTCCATTGAATCAGGAAGTAATTTCAATCGCACAATTATTTTTGCAAGCTGTTCTCAATCAATAGCAATGTGATACTGTCCACCAATACCAGCACAGCTTCACACTAACCAACCAATACCACGTTTACTTCTCTCAGCAGCTGCATTGCTTCGCAAGTGTCTCCCACACAATCGCTCACTCTCACCTAATGCAGAATACGCTTCTGGATCCGAACCGGCACCAGTCATACCATTGCGACCTTCCCTGGTGACGGTTCCGGCATTGACGCTCCTGACCGGGCAGCGTAAGCCCCATACTTATTGCCAACTCCGACACGGACCTTGATCCCTAGGTCGGATCCTCACCCTTATTCTTATGGGTATGAGTTTGGTGGGAGTATGGGGGGGTTGCTGGACACTTTAGAATTCCAACTTGAATACCTTATAGACGGGCTCCGTAACTCGGTGAAGCCAGTGGTCTGCACACCTCTCCTGGCGCTTTCTCCCCCTACAGTGTGAAGAGCGGCTGAGGTCTTGGGTCTTGAGGTGCCTTCGGTGGCTGCCTGGGCTAACCTCCTGACTAAGGTGCTTCAGCCTGGGGCTTCCACGTCAGAACCCATGTTTGCCCTTCAGTGAAGCCCTCACTTATGTCCTGCTGGGAACCTGGTCCAAACCCAGCACAAGGACTCTTGTGAACAGGACAGTAGCCGCCGCCATAGACCTGTGCCTAACGACCTGGCGTTCCTGACCCAACAACCCCACCCCTGAGAGCAATTTGATTGTTTGGTAGCATGTTGTTGTAGATAGAAAAACTTTTTTTCCAATAACATGCTTATTAACAATTGGACTGATCAGTGACAAAAAGCATATATTTTGGTGTGTTTGTCTCCTGGCTAGTTTGGTTTTATTAATTAAAAAGGGGGGGGTCGTTAGCTCTTTTGTGGATGTATGAGGTTCTTTTACATAGGTTAGGTTCAAAATAATGTTTTATTGTGTACCATGTTAAATTCTAGTAACTCTAATTATTAACAACCAAATAAATGGTTTTGTATATTTTTGTAATAGAGTTGTGAGTCTTATATTGTTTTGGTACAGTATGAAAGTTTGCATTTGTAGAATTGAGTATGTGACTGAGTGAGGATAAGCTGATGGGAAAGACACAGCTAAGTTCACAATCTAATGTGGACTGGATACGACCGACTCTCTGGCCAGATTGGTTACTTCGACTGTGGCCTTGGGGCGCCACGCCTGGTTGAGGACATCTGGCTTTTCAGGGGATGTCCAATCCACTCTGATGGACATGCCCTTTGAAGGCACCCATCTCTTGGGAGACAAAGCAGATTCAACGCTTGAGCGCTTTAAGGAGTTCCGGGCTACGGCCTGGACCCTAGGCTTCACAGCTGCCCCTCGCCCCCTCAGTCTGCTATAAGTCCCTTTCATGGCTGCGGAAAGGGCACCCAGCCAAATATGTTCCCCACCAGCCACTGTGCCGTGCATGCTGCAGAGCCTCTGCATGGTCAGGGACATGGGATCCAATGTCCATGTGGATCAGTGAGCCAGCGGCCTAACCAGTTCACCACCTCCAAACCTTCCTACTCTGACGCTTCCCCACCTGGGACCAGTCGGAGGCAGGATTCACCATCATGTGCCACATTGGCACACCATCCCGTCAGTCAGGTGGGTTTTGCAAATAGTCTACCCTTCCATCCATGCTGCCATCCTACGATCGGATGACCGGAGGATCATCTGGCACTTCTTCGCGAGGAGGTTATGGCTCTCTTGGCCAAGGGAGCCATAGAGAGGGTCCCTGTGCCAGACATAGGTTGTGGTTGTTATTCCCGCTACTTTCTGGTGCCCACGAAGAACAAGGGCCTCCGCCCTATCCCAGTCCTCCAGTCCCTCAGTCTCTTCCTCAGGAAGTTCAAAATGCTCACTGCCCTGGACCCAGGAGACTGAATGGTAGTATTCGACTTGCAGGATGAATATTTCCATATGCCCATTCGGCCTGCCCACAGATGCTACTTGCGGTTTGTGGTAGGTCATGAACATTTTCAATTTACTGTGCTCCCCTTTGGCCTCATCCAGCGTCCATTAGGTGTTCACTAAAGTGATGACGGTGGTCAGAGCTCATCTGCACAGGTTAGGTGTTTCAGTCTTCCTCTACCTCGACGACTGGCTGTTGAAAGCGGACTCACCCCAGGCTGTCTGACTACGGTGGTCCTCCTACATTTGCTGGGGTTCACTATGAATGTGCCTAAGTCACACTTGACTCCCTCTCAGATGCGCCCTTTCACCGGAGTTGTTCTAGAAACAGTGCAGTTTCAGGACTATCTTTGGAGCGAGATATTCAGTCTATGATACCAAAGTTTCAGACTCTATCCTGGATTTCAGTGAGAATGACACGGAGGCTGCTGTGCTTCATGACCTCCTGCATCCTGCTGGTGACATATGCCAGGTAGCATATGCGGGTTCTGCAGTGGGACCTGAAGTTCCTGTGGGCGCAGCATCAGGGGAATCTCTCAGAAATGGTTCAGATCTCGGAGGGGACTGCACAAGATCTGCAATGGTGGCTTTTGAACTGCAATTGGGTCAGAGGTAGCTCCCTTTTCCTTCCCTGACCAAATCTGTCAGTAATGACAAATGCGTCACTCCTGGGATGGGACGGCCACATGGGAGAGGTGGAGATCAGAGGCGTCTGGTCTGCGGGGAAGTCTCCGGATGATCAGGCTAGCATTGAAAGCATTCCTTCCCTCTCTCCAAGGGAAAGGGGTGCAGGTGTTCACAAACGACGAGGTGTTCACAAACGACACCACCGCCATGTGGTACTGCAACTAGCAGGGAGGGGTGGGGTTGTGGACCCTTTGTCAGGAGGCTCTGTGCCTCTGGGCATGGCTGGAACACCGGGGCATATCCCTGGTGGCTCAGCATCTGGTAGGCTCGCTGAACTTCAGAGCAACAAACTCAGCCATCAATGCCTTGTCGATTGTAAATGGCGTCTCCATCCGGAGGTGGGGCAAGGTCCCTTACAGCAGTGGGAAGAACCTTGGTTAGATCTGTTTGCCTCTGCAGAGAACGTGCAACTTCAGCCGTTTTGCATACCGGAGTTTCCAAGGCGGCACTCTTTTTGTCTTGATTAGAGTTCAGGCCTCCTTTCCGCCAATACCACTTTGGCCCTGAGTTCTCAAGAAGATCAAGAATGACTGGGCCCAAGTCATTCTTGTGGCTCTGAACTGGGCACAAAGAGTCTGGTGCTCTGAACTTTTGAGCATGGCCATCGATCCTCCACTCAAACTGCCTCTTCTGGAGAATCTATTATCGCAGCAGCAAGGGACGTTTCTCTCTCTTTTTTTTTTTTTTTTTAAATATCTTTTATTGATTTTTAACCATGTACAGTAAATTCCCCAATCTTTGCTAAGAAATCCCCCTCCCCCACATTGCACTTAAATCAACGCATTATGTTCCAGAGCTGACAGTTCCTGATGGGCTAAGCAGTACATCATAAGCACCCAAAGATCTATGTTGTATGTGTGGGGACTGTTTCTGATTCGGAGTCTGAGGCCGTCGGGTCATTTTCAGGTGCGGGGTATCTAGGGTTTTCAAACTCTCCAGTATTGAATCCCATTGTGTTGTGCTATCTCTTGACCTCCGTCCCTGAAGCGCTTCTCTTAGTAGCACGGTCCCCTCGATTTCTGCCCATTTTTCTAGCGCTTCTTGCCATCTCTTAACCTGCGGGCCCACTGAGTCTTTCCAGTGTGAGGTGATTTCTCTTTTGGCCAGGACAGGGTTAGATAGGCCCTATGATAAGTGTATAGATTTATTAATTTGAATCTGGCATTTCTAGACACCGAGTAAGTATGAGAAGTGATTCTTGTCCATTGTGCATCCTCAATAGTTGTGTTTTAATTCAGTCTGCCACTTTTCTAGCAAGGGACGTTTCTCCACCTGAACCTGTCCAGTCTCCGCCTTCTTTCATGGAGATTGAGCGGCAGCAGTTGACAGCTTTTGACCTTCTGCCGAAGTCTGTAATGTTATCTTGGCAGCCAGGCGTCCATCCACCAAAACAGTATACGCCTGTTGTTGGAACAAATTTGTGGCTCTGGTTTACAGACAAGTCTGTTGGCCCCCTTCTCTGCCCCTCTTTCTGAGGATCTTTTGTTTGCCCTTTCTCTGGCCCAGCAGAGCTCTGCTCTGGGCACCATCATGGGTCATTTGTCTGCTATCTCGGCTTTCCTCAGATTGCCTGACCCACCCCCCTTGTTTAAATATCCTATTGTTGGAAGATTTCTAAAGGCTCTTACCCATCTGTTTCCTCCTTCTCTGTTGATAATGCCCCAATGGGATTTGAGCTTAGTTCTTAGTTTTCTGATGTATGCTCCTTTTGAGCCACTTCAGAACTACCCACTTCAGCTTCTTACTCTAAAGACAACCTTTCTTGTAGCCAATCACCTCTGCCCGCAGAGTGAGAGAGCTGCAGGCTCTTTCCTCAAAGCCACCTTTCATCTCCATCTGTCCTGACAAGGTGGGTGCTTTGTACCAGGGCTTCCTTTCTCCCTGAAGTGGGCATGCCCTTTCACGTAGGCCAATACATCACTTTGCCTACTTTTTACTCACCCCATATCCTTATGAGGAAGAGGGGAGACTCCACCGCCTGGACCCAAAAAGAGCGTTGGCGTTCTGTCTTGGTTGTCTTGATTGTACCAAAGAGCTGGGTGATCAAATCTTTGTGAGTTATGTGGGTGCGAAGAAAGGTCGGGCAGTGCAGAAGAGAACTATCTTTAGATGGGTTGTTCCTCTGTATTGAAATGTACCACGCATTGGCTAAAAAAGCAACGCTTGTAGGGTTTGCACGCTAACTGTACAAGAGCAACAGCTACAACCACTGTGTTAGCACACAGAGTTCCAGTCCTGGCCATCTGCCAGGAAGCAAAGTGGGCATCCCTGCACACATTTACCAAAAACTAATGCCTGGACAGTCTGGTCCAAAGGGATGAGTACCTTGCCCCTTCAGTCCTGCAGGACTTCTTAGTATGATCTTGGTTCACAGACCCTCCTTCGGGATGGTATTTCTTGGGTATCTATTCTAAGGTAAGGAATCTGCAACTAGAAGTCTCTATAGATGAACAAGTTACTTACCTTTGGCCACAAATGTGTCCGTACTACAAAATTTGGTACCTTTGTTACAGAAGGTAAGTAACTTGTTCTTGAACACTTTTACATGACTGCAAAATGCAAGCTCTGTAGGCCTAGCTTATGCTAACACAAGGAAATATGTAAAATGCATTTAATTAATATTTTTAATATACATGTGTAATATGCAAATGTATAAATGCAACACTAATAATATTTCATTACTATGAGTACTACATTTCCTTTCAAATGAAGCTTTGTTATTGCATTTCTTTAAGTACAACAGAGAAGTGCATTTCTTTTACTTTGCAAATATTTTAAACTTGTTAATCTTTCATTAATCACAAGAAATTCAATATTGTTTCTATATGCACTGTTAGTCTATGGTCTAAACTATATTTTACTGTCAGTTTTATCCTTCTGACGTGATTTAATTGAAAAGACACCTAAGTCGACCCCTGAAATGATCAATTGCACATTTAAAATGTGTGTCAGTGCAGCTTTCTATGTTATTTTTTCTCTCTTTTATTTTCACAAACTTAAACTTTTCACATCCTGATTACTTTTGAGGCATGAGGAATAGCACTAATTTTTAAGCTCTATCAGTATTGTCTCGTTGGCTGCAATCAGTCAATCTGATTTCACAGGCATCTTTTCCATCTCTGTTGCCAGTCACACTTTATATCTAAGAGGCTTGTTAGTTTTATAACTCGTCTCCCACTTTGATTGTACTCCATACCCCAGACCACCATATTTTCTGTTTGCCAGGTACCCTGTGTTGTAATCAAAGATTCCTGCTTGGCAAACAGGAGTCAGGTAGCCAGTTCGCATAGGATACAGGTTGTAGATGTATTTAAAAGTTGACAGGATAAGTTACAAGTTATTTAGTAAGGAAACCTCACCAGGAGCATCATCCTCTCTGCTCAGCACACTCTCTGTCACACTCCTCCAGTCACTCACCATCATTCCATGACATCACACACTGGCTGAGCAGAGCTGAGAACAATGGAGGTGTGCACAGAATGCATTACAAACAAAGCAGATTATAACACATCTCCTTCCTTCAGAAAATAATACAATGCAAGCAGGAAACCTAAGACAGAAAATAATAAAATACAGGCAGTAAACATAAGAGACTAGCTTTGATAAGTCTTATAAATTATTCAACCCTATAATATTATTCACACAGTGGTCACATCCGACCCCATCTATACAATACCAAAAGCACATCTACATATAGGTCCCACTGGACCCATAGCGCGCCACCTATTACCCAACCAGGCAGAAACAATCAAATGACACATGAAACCACAAGATAGGTGTCTTTAAAGCCACAATCATGCCCAGAACAGGGTAAAGTGTGCATAACCCAATGGGTATCTTTCAACCCTCACTGTAGCAGTAGACAAACGTTTCTTTCAACCCTCATTCTAGAAATTTGCAATGTGTATCTTTCAACCCTCATCCAACCTGTGGAAATAGAGAACCTCATGAATTTAGCAACGGGTCTCTTTCAACCTACATTCATCCCAAAACAACAGGACCTCTTGTGAACCCTACCAGGAGTAGCATCCTATCTGCTCACCCCACTCTCTCTAACTGCCTCAGTCTTCCAGTCACTCACCAACATTCCATGACATCACACACTGACTGAGCAGAGAGCAATGGAAGTGTGCACAGAATGCATTACAAACTCAGTGGAACATCCTGTTTACTCAACACTGTATTATTGAGAGAACATGCCTTTGGCATCTAGGGCAGTGGGTATGCATAACACATTCAACTTACATACTTTGTATTTTTATAGCCTGCTAACTTTCTCATTGGCTTGTAATAACAAACACTAGGAAAACTGAGCAAATTACACTGTTGAAAAGACTCAAAGCTCAATCAACCCGTTGAAACTTTATTTAACCACAGGAGTCTTGTAATATAAAAAAACAACTAGCATAAATTGCTACAAACCTTTTTGTGCTGGTCCTTTAGCCCCAAAAGACTTGAGCATCTTTTTTCCAGGTGCATGCATTTCTGTGTGCTAAATTGTACCTATCTATATTTTTTAATGTCTTATTTTCACTGAACATTGAGTTTGTGTATCTTTTACTGTGGTAAATTGTACTGCTGTTTTTATCTGCTTGACGTCGCCATCTCTGGTGTGAGTAACTTGGTATTTGGAGGTAAACAGTGACCTCCAAATCATTAATGGTAAATGGCATTGTACATTACAGTTACTGCCCCACAAGCAGGGTTTGACCCAAGACCCAAAGTACAGGTGGCATACTCTGTGCATCTGTGGCTTGAAACTACAAATTCAGATATTTTTTTTTAAAGTCCTAATTTATCGCTGTTTTTGGTAAAAAGTATTTTATTGTTGTTGTGCCCATTTTGCGGTCATGTTGATATTTTAAATTTCCCACATAAAGGTCCAGCCTTTATCTCCTTTTGGAAGTGAACACGGTCTACCACATCAGTCTTAGAGGCCATCCTGAAGTGCGGTGCCTCCTGCATGCGCATCATCTCCACATAAGTCAATTTCCGAGAGTTTAAATTCCTACAGTAATGTATGGGTGTGCTCAGTAACCCTATAAAAGCATGAGCTTAGAACATAATATAATTAAGTTCTTCTTAAGAACAGATTATTATCATTCTCGGGAGGTGGCAAGTTCTATTTCGCTACTGTTTTGTCACATCAGTTGTTTACCTCTCTGTTTTCCTATAGGTGACTTATTTCTTATGCCTAATCAACACCAAAGCAAGGGTGTTTGCTTATGGATATTATGCAAGGACTTTATATATTAAGGATAAAAAACATGTTTTAATACAGTTTGAATGTTATAAAATGATTTATAGTTGAAGGGTGAAATATACAAATGTTGTGCTGTAGATGAAATATAAGAAATAAAGATACCTGTAGTAGGAAGTTTGAAAAGTAAATGATTTGCATAAAGGGACTCTAACAGTGGTTAACAGCATAGTTTGTGTTACCTTTCCAGAATATTAGCCTGTCCCTAAGAAAAATACCTTTCATATATGATGGTGAATCCTACTGTAGAAGTTCACTGAGAGCAAGGAGTGCTTCATTTTGAGATACTGTACACACCATGCTGTGTAACACCTGCCGATCACATAGTGCCCAATGTAGGGCTCTTCATTGTGTAGGAGAAAATGTATATGCATCTAGTAGTTTGGCCACTGAGCTACACTTGTTTGTCATAGTTTATAGACGTTAGCAAACGTAATGAAAATTCAAGAATAACTGTAGTTTTAGCTTTGCACGTATTTTGAGTACATGCACTGACTCTGAAGTATATTTTCCCACCTGCCTTGTGTGCTAGCAAATACTGTTTTAATACATGTGCGTAGGTGACAGCGGGGAGAAACGGGAGCTAACAGTCTCTTGTGTGTTTTTCAACAGCAACTCTTTAACTGCCAGTCTCTGCATAAACTGAGCTTGCCAGACAATGACCTGACCACGCTGCCAGCATCCATCGCCAATCTCATTAACCTCAGGGAGCTGGACATCAGCAAGAACGGTGAGTTCAGGTGACCTGGTCACTGTCCATCTTCATAGTCTATACCTTATGGCCACGGTTGTCATTATTTCCCGCGAGCGTTCTTGTGCAGTCTACGATTGTAGTCACCAGGGAGTGGCTGCGGTTTTCATTCATTCATTCATTCATTCATTCATTTAGCTCACGCGTGGCTCAGCACTTGCCTCTCTCTAACCTTGACCTTCACTTCTGAATCACCGGCGTGGCAGAATGAGACAAGGGGCAGGGCAATAACCCAATGGCTGCGGTCCTGTCATAAGAAAGTGAATGACTGATTGCTCACAGTCGCGTGCTTATAGCTGGCATTATCCCACCGGGGCATCTGATAGGCTGCCCTTCGGTCTTAGTTATTTTTAGCATGGCATGGTGGAACCAAAACTGCAGTCGGCAATTATTGAGAGCAGCATCCCATCGCACTTTGAAAGAAGAAAGCGTTCTGTGTCTTCGGAGGCAGCATTTTTCATCTGTTTGCCTTAATGGGAGTGTGCAGTGTACAGGTATTGTGCACTGATGGTGGGTGGTTAAATGAAACGTTGTACTTTCTTCGTTCCACCAACTTTTACCTTCTGCAAAGGAGTGGCAGGAAATACACTATAAAGTTTAGAACACTTCCCAATAAGCATCCTGAACTCGCTCTAGAATTTCCAGGAGATATTTTACTAAAGGCCCAGCAGTGTATATAGCAGTAGAAAGTAGTTATTTCCTAGTATGCAGCTCAATGTCAGTATCCGTATCTTTTACTGTTGTTTTTTTGTATTCAAACTCCCTCACTTGACTCTTTCGGGATGGTTAAAAAAAAAAAAAAGGGTTGGCATGCAAGCCATAACCACTCCTCCCATTGTGTTTGTTTATCCTAATGGCTATCTTGTTTGTCTGTGGGTGAGCACTGTTATTTTCCCCCAAATACCTCAACATTCAGTTTCATCTCACCATTTCAGTAGGTTTCATTTTGTTATTGTACAGTCGATGGGAGTTCTCTGCTCTGCGGTACCATTGGCTTCTGTTAACGTCATCCAGATCAGATTTTGTTTGTGTCACCTGCTATGTTTACCTCCATTAGATTATCATGCCGCTGTCCCGGCGACAGCCTAGACTCAGGGAGCACTTCCCTCATCTGACCTCATATCTGATTACCTCATTTTTTATTTTTAGCAGCAGATCAGTCAAAGATGGATAACTTTTATGTTGTGGCCTTGTAAAGGAGGATGTTGAGCCCACCCTAGAAGTAATTTCATTTATTGCAACGCAAATTCAAAGAGACCAAACATGTTTCCCAAAAAACGTTTAGCATAAGAAGTCGTATAAATTGAAATTGTCACTTTTGTGGCTGCATTAGTTCATTTAGAACTCGTTATTGTACACTTCCCAGCTCGTTTCTCTGTTTATACTATTTCCACAGGGATCTAGCTACATTGGTATTTTGTCTCACAACACACCCAACTTTATATAACCCCACAGTTACAAAAAAAGCGAATGCCATCGGCTTAACCACTATAAACAGGGAGTGCCTGGAAGGCAAAGGGAAAGGACCGCGCAGACGGGGAAACCAGTTTGGAAGCTGACCTGCGCGCATGTGAGCGACTCCAACTCATGTGACAAGAACAACACATTCCCGCTGGCATCACACGCTGCTTCGTGGAAAGTAAAGCTGAAGGCGCTAAACGGAGTAGCCGATCTTCAGATGCGACGCACAGCTGTGGTCAGCACGTGCAGACACATTTGCCGCCAAAGATGCTCTTTGCGACAGGCACGAGGACAGTCTAGGTTGCTGCAGGGTCTCCAGCGCACGTACCAAGCGTGGCGTATTAACATTGCCATATTTGGATGCCGGCCTTTTTACTGGGCTGTTCCTCTGAGCACGTTTACAGTAAGTGTGCTCCTTCACAGCAAACGTTACTATATATGTGATTTATTTGTCTTATGGACGAACGTAACAAGCTTCATTGGAAAGTTTACACAAGTCCTGATTGTTTCCTTGAGGCGAGTAGTGCGCGCGCTGAGCTCCGAGCTCTGCTGGCACCGCTCCCCTTCGCTGCTTAACAAGACGTTTGACAGGAAGCAACTTCGAGTGTTCGAGCCGCCACCCTTTGTGGAGGACACTGCCTGCGCAGTGTGTCGAACGCTTATTTTCTCTGTTGGTCGGTTAAGAATAAATAAATAAACGCTGCTGAATGCGAAGAAAATGGAGCTTTGCAAACAAACTAGGTTTCTTTTTTCACAGACTCTTGACCACTGCTTTTCTCGGAATTACAGTTTTTTGGTAGAAATGTGGTTTATCACTTCGATCAGGGTCAGTTCTAGGACGTTTGGGGCCAAGGACAGAAAGGAAGTGCGTAAGGCCCCTCTAATTTGCATACAGCGTGAAATCACATGAAATGACATTACAGGAACTGCCATTAATTGACTATTTGCCTTTGCAAGAAACAACTTTCTTGATGTGAATATCAATAAAACAAAAACATAAATATTAACACTAATAGAATAAGTGCTTATAATTTAAACTCCAGTTAACTGGAAATACATTCTATTAGTAACACTGGATGGAAAGTTTTGCTCCTGGTCTCTCTAAAACGTATACATTTAATCAAATGTTAACAATTTGCTTCAAGATTAGTCAGTTAGATGCATATGTTTGTATGTAGTATTTATATATCGCAAACCTAGATGAAAACCTGCAAAGAGCTGTGCAGGATCAAAGACACAGTCAACATGTAATTGGAGTACTAGGAGGCTTGTGGACTGTGACTGTGTCATGATGTAGATTTTTTTAAAAAGTTCAGTATTCAGCTGTTTTCTGAATTGGATCTGTGTTCCAGCTGTCCAGGTTGGATAGTGAGATATCATTCTAGATCCTTGGTGCAAAGATGAGAAATGCAGTTCGCTTGTTTTTTCTGTTTTTAGCACACCTTCTCCTGTCTGAAGGTGTCCTTGCTGTGGGGGTATGGAGAGCCACTGAAGATGGCAAGCTTGTCATCCAAGAATGCAGGGGTGTCAGTCGCATAGTGCAAACCTAGCCAAAAGGCAGGAGATCACTGTACAGGATCAATGACAAGCCGAAAGTCAAGGAGTAACATGAAAGGTAGTTGGTTTATTGACTAGTAATGCACTGTAATGGCTTTACAGATGATGCAGCTAGGACTCAAGATTGTACTGGCCAGGGGAAACGGAGTGGAATGATCTGGTGCTATTTCTTCACTCCCCAGTGAGGTGTGCTGCAGCATGCAGAATGCCTTTAAGGAGGGCTAGTGTGGATTAAGATTTAAATATGGTTTCCCAGGTACCCATTGCAAAATAAGGTCTGTGTAAGAAGATAGGAGTCAAATAAAACAGTTGAAAACAGCTTGACTTGTATTGGAGGCATCATGCGAGTCACTGTAAAATACTAGAAACTACCAGAATACAATCATATGTGGGCTAAAAGGGTTAATGTTGTGTGCCATGAGCCATGGCTACAACACTTCTATCAAAGTCCTCTAAATCCTTTAAAAGTTCTGACACTAGTAATTAGTATACACTTACATGGTTCCAGTGTGCATTTCATTTTTTAACTTAGCATTATGCACATACAAATAACAGATTCGAGATACATCTCCTTTCATTTGATTTTTCCCAGTTTTGCACAACTCTTGAAAAGCATAATTTCAAATGCAATTAAATAAAGTTGAAAGTCTGGCCCACTAACTGGCCCATTTCCTTGGGCCTCACTGTGCTGCACCATGGCTGCAAGGCCCTGAAGTTGGTCACCAGGCTCTAGGGTTGTATCTGGTCGGTATTTTACTGTCATGGACAGGACTTTCATGTCTAAACCAGAGCAAAAAATCTCAATAGAACTAATTGGGATATAATGATATAAAACAAAAAATCCTTGCCTTATTAACCAAGTAAAACCTCTCAAATTGGACGTGCACAGAATATGAAGACAAATGGTGTAAATAGAGCACCCATTCCCACCCACCCGCTGTCTTCCCACCCCCCTGGGCACCATCTTCAGTAGTGGCTGAGATTAATTCAGGCATTCCATCCATCACTTTTTTGTTTACTTTAGTGTGTCGCCCTCCCCAAATGGGATGGGTATTTGAGTTCTAATCCCTTTACCTCTTCCTGGAGTATACCTTGAATGCTTGCTTTTGCAAATTTTGAGGGACAAGTTTAGAAAACAAACTCTTGCATTCAAATAGAATGAAATAGTCTTAAACTTTGAAACATCATTGGTAAATATCAAGATCTACCACACCAGATCAACTGTTCAGTAAGTACCCACTGCCACAGGAACTGGCCCGACCAGTACGTTTTTAACCATGGAACTAGTATATTTGACATATAATCTCAGTTTTATGATCAAAATAAACTTTCAAATGTTCTAAAGCTGGGCAAGGCCCATGACAGAATGACAATTCCCTGGAACGGGCAACCCCTTTGCATTGTCAGCAGAATCACTGACACCCCAGCTGTGGTCTAGTGGATTAGATAGGAATAAGGACCCAGGAGACACGTTTTTTAAATCCTGGCCTTCCGCTTGGCTAAACTGTGCTTTTGGGCAATGACATCTCTGAATTTATTGCGAGTGCCACTGGAATTATGTGATTGTGCTGCTGCAGCATTTTTCACATAGATTTGCTGCATGTGCCACATAATACACAATCTACTGCATCATCTGTAGGCTTAAAGAAACAATTGGTTTCTAGCTCAAACTGTTCAAAAGTTACTAAACGTGCAGAGACACGTGTTGCTGCATCGTCAAAGACCCTTTGCAAAGCTTAGATGGTCCCCTTTCTGTTGCTTATTGCTATATTTGGATGTTAAAATGGTAATAATGAGGTGCAGTCAATTCTCAGGCAGTATTAACAAGTGTAAAAATGACAATATAGTGAATTAATACTATAATACAATGTGCCTCATTACTCCACATAATTTGGCTTTTCTTCCCGCATAATTTACTATGCTGCATAAATTGGCCATCCCCTGCTGCATAATTTCAGTGGCCCTGCTAATTGCTCTGCTGCTCCCTTTTTGACACAATTGGGAGTATTTTGGTTATATAAAACCTGCTGGTCGGTGTGATAAAAAAAAAAATTACTGAATTTTTCCTGGAAGGAGGGAGGTGCCCAGTCACATGATATAGTCACATAAATGGTCAATATATAGCCTTTGCACCAATTAGAAATGTACTGCAGTCCTGGGTCTAGTAGTTTAACAAATTGTTAGATCCTGGACATATAATACTCTCTCTGTGCCTCGTCCACTGATCTGACAATACAGCAGCACTTTTAAACATGCTTAATGTGAGAAATAGACACCAAGAGTGTACTCCCTGGCTCTGGCTCAGTGCGGGCTGAATTTTCTCATGTGGCTTCCAACCAGGTCGTGGCATTACGGCTAGAGCTGACAGCTTTGGACCTGGGGAACCAGGTTCCAGTCTTGGCATCCGCTCAACATCCTGTGATTCTGGGCAAATCACTTAATCTCCTTGTGCCTAAAAAAGAGTTTCTCCTTTTGTAATGTGACTGATGCTCATGTAAAGTGCTCCAATACCTTTGGGTCGGGTTTGTGCTATATAAAACTGCAAAATGGGTTTTATTCACTCATTTAAGGCTGTTTGCATCTAGGGTTGCCACCTGGTTGGTTTTCTACTGGCACCACAGGTATTTTAATGTCTGGCCGGTACAAAAATAAGCAAGATCACCTAAATCTGGCATTTTAGCCCTTATCTGTACATTCTTCAAACAGCAAATATAAACAGAAAACACTGCTCAAATGATCCCTTACTAATGCTTAAAATTAATATGGGGCATGGCCAAGATGGCAATGGAGTCGCACACTTCAGGAGTGAGTTCCGCATCAGGCCCCCTCTTTAATCCTTTCTAATCCTAGTCAGCTCCATGGTTGTAGCGCTAAAGTCTGCACCTTCATTACCCAAGCCGGGTAATGAAGGCTTAATTGGAAAATAAAATACCAGAAGAAAAAGTAACCGCCAATAAAAGTTTCTACATTACATAAAAGATTTTAAGTTAACTGTAAAGTGAGAGCACGATAGGGACCGGCTGTTAAAGGAAACTGAATATGTGACGTGAATCATGGCATTGCCGTGACAGGATGCCCCGGAACCCCAGAGACCATGGCGTGGTCGGGCCTGTGTGGGGCCGTCTGGAGGCAGGCTCCGCAGCGGACCTACGACTCGACTGGTATACCCATCTGAGCTGCGTGGCCCTTTGAGGAGCAGGCCCGAGCCCAGTGAGAGATCCAACAGGCAGCCGGTGTTGAATGAGCATGAAACCTGGTGTCAAGGACGGCCCCAGGGCATGGGAGGCTTGATTGTGCCTGCCTTCCCCCAAGTTGCCTCCCCCGCCAACTGTCGGTGATAAAACACTGAGGGCGTGATCTATGAACCCAGTGTATCCCATCTCAGAGCCGCTGAGGGAGCAAAGGGAAGGGGACACGCTGCAATAGAGCTTTGGTCGAGGGGGAATAGGCCGCTGGCCAGGCTTGTGCCTACCTACTGGCGGTGGCCCTGTCTGGGGCCCTGGATCAGGTGAGAGATCCGATTGCCCACTCTGCAACCACTCTAGATCAATGCTGGTGACAGGGTGAGCAGCGCAGTGAGTGGTGGGTGGACCAACCCAGTTCTGGGAGACAAAGAACAGGGTCTGACCTGTTGACTTCCCCACAAGAGGTGTACTCCCAACAGTAGGCCATCAACACACATGCCTTGTAAATGGACCTTAACTCTTGTGCTGACAATGAGAGCCTGCAAGACTTTATGGGGAAAAGTTAGAGGCCACGGCATCTGGGAAAAGGCATGGGAGGAAGAGAGGAGGTTCCTCCGAACTGCCAGCGCGTTTGCGCTGAGTGGGCCTTCCCCCAGCCTAGGGCCTGGCTATACTGACACTGGCTGGGCAGATGAAGAGACATAAAACAACTGGACTGTCTGGTTTCCAGTGGAAGGAGTAGAAAGTGCATTGCGAGGCCAAACATGCAATAATTCCTGACAGTGGGGTGGGGGGGCTCCCCCACATTCTGGTTGAGGCTTATCAAATGATGAAGGTTGGCTTTGCCTGTCCAAGAGGCAGCAACTCGGGATAAGGGAACAGGGGGTTACCTCCCCTGCAGTGCTGAGGAGCAATAGTAATGTCCAGTTCCGCACACACAGGCCTGTGGGTCACCCCCAGAGATATTTCTCCATGACCCTCAGGCAGAATTGACTTGAAAAAGTGGGGCGGTGGACTGGGGCTGAAGGCATGGCCCATGACAAGGACCCTAAATCCCCTCACCGGGGTAAAATGGACAGATTAAGAAGAGTGGTCACTCCCCCCTACAGAGAATGTAACACTGGCAGTGCCAGAAAAAGCCGCCCTTGTCCTGGACATCCAGTCATCACGGGGGGCCCTGGATGGGTGAGTGGGCAAGGTGCGCTCCTGCACTAACATCTCCGAAATGTGGTGGAAAGAGTCTCTTCAGCCAAAACCAGAATTTCAGAACTGGAGGACATGTTCTAGACCCTCTGAAAAGAAGTGACAGAAGCCCAGTCTTTTAATAAAGACAGGATGTGGAGGTTGGAAGAGGCCAAAAACCGCACCAGGAGGCATAACCTTGATTCATAGGATTTCCGGAAGAGATTGATGGCCAGGTATGCTGCATTTTTTTGGATGAGTGGCTGCAAAAAATACCACCCCAAGATGAATTTTCTTCCTGTTTCATAATAAAATGGGCACATCAAGCAGCAGGAGGCAGGCCACCATGTGGGGACCCCCAGAGGCCTGTAATAGCACGCTTTCGGAACTTTCAAGACAGGGACTTGATCCTTCCCAAGCATGGAAAATGGGAGAAGTACACCACGAGAATTCCAAGATCCAGATCTTCCCAGACTTTAGCTGGGAAGTTCAGTGACAACGGCACACTTTCGACTCGGTAAAGGCCAAGCTGCATAGTCTCCAACTCCAGTATATGCTTCTATTTCTGCCAAGTTCCAGGTCATATTTCAAGGGAAATCATACTTCTTCCAGACTCCTGAGGAGTCATGGGAATGGTTAGAAGAGCATCCCAGGCTGCAGGGAAGTGAGAGACAGGGGCCTGGCCCATGTGTGGCTTGTGCTGCTTGACCCAAAGATAAAAAGCGACCCAGGAGGAGAAGCCAATTCTTGCAGAGGCTGGTGGTGCTTGAACCCAAAGATAAACAGCGACCCAGGAGGAGAGGCCAATCCTTGGAGAGGAGGAGGAACACCGTGGTGGAATATGGGTCACGAAAGGCGACCAACATTACCATTGCACTCAGAGGGGGACCGGTCAGTGACTGTTAAAACAATCAAATGTCAGCTTTGGAGGGGGTCTTCACACACAGACATATGGGGGATGACGAGGAGGCAGGCTCAGAGACCCCCCTCCAACCTCCCCACGCTCTGGCGGTGGCCATCGTCAATTTGAAACAAGATCCTGAAGTCCCCCTCTCTCCGATGTCACACATCCAGCACAGGGGCACTGTAAATCATGGGACTGACAACAAACCTGGTGCCTGGGAGTGGGAATCTCCTCACCCCAACATGAACGACTTGTCGAGTCGGAGTGGACTATATTTCCATAGCAAGTACAGAGCCACTGCATACAGGCGCGGTAGCCTCAAATTGTGCATCATGGAGTTAATGGTTTGAATTGGAGAATGGAGGTGGTAGGCTTCAGACTTTTCTTATCCCTCTGTTGAGAAGTTATTAGTTATATTTACATGACACTATATACCAGTCTGTTCTTTCCACAATACCACAGTTCGATGGCATCTGTCGCTGTAGATACACATGGTATGCATGAGCTCGCCATCTGGTGTTGGGTCGGAGTGTTACAAGTTGTTTTTCTTCGAAGAAGTGTTTTCGAGTCACGGGACCGAGTGACTCCTCCTTCTGTGCTCATTGCGCATGGGCGTCGACTCCATCTTCGATTGTTTTCTTTCCGCCATCGGGTTCGGACGTGTTCCTGTCGCTCCGAGTTTCGGAACGGAAAGATAGCTGAAAACGGAAGATTTTCGACGGTATCGTTGCGATCCGGTTCGAGATAGACACATACGACGACGCGTTGAACATCGAAGCGCTTCGGTGCCCTTCGGGGTAGATTTCGGCACCCCGTCGGGGCCTAGTCGGCCCGACCGCGTGGAGAACAACGCCGATGGAACGGACCCCGTTTCGATTCTGCCCCGAATGCCACAACAAATATCCTTATACGGACCTACACTCGGTCTGTAACCTGTGCCTGTCACCCGAGCACAGCGAAGAATCCTGTGAGGCCTGTCGGGCGTTCCGGTCCCGAAAAACTCTGTGCGACCGTCGAGCGAGAAGACTGCAGATGGCGTCCACGCCAAAGGAGCGTCGACAGTTCGAGACAGAAGAGGAACAGGAGGAATCCTTTTCCATCCAGGATTCAGACTCCGACGAGCTAGACTCTACAAAAACTGTGAGTAAGACGTCGAGATCAGAACTTAAAAAAGGAAAGAAGGCCCAGGGGACGCCACTGCCAACCGGCCATGGCTCCACCCAAATTCTCGGTGACCAACAATCGGCACCGAAAAAGGCCCATTCAGTGTCGAGATCGTCCGACTTCGGTCGAGACACCGGCACGCAGCCTCCTCGGGACCGAGAGAGTGCTAAACAGAAGCATCGACACCGAGAGTTCGGTGTCGACACGGATCTACGCCGAGACAGTGGCGCCGAAGACCATAGAGGCCAAGAATTTTCGGCACAGAAAAAGAGGAAGGTTACCTCGGAGCCGAAAAAACAATCAACAGGGTTTTCGGAGCCGAAAAAAGCGACATCAGACCCTGTTTCAGGCTCCTATACTGAAGAGCATTCTATGTCTTCACAAATGAAGAAACATAGATTTGAACAAGAACTGCAATCCACTGACGTGGATCACACGCAAAAGCGTATCTTTATTCAGCAGGGGACTGGGAAGATCAGTACCCTTCCACCTGTCAAACGAAAGAGAACGCTTCAGTTTACTCCTCAGCAACAAACAGCACAAAAGGTAACACCTCCTCCCTCGCCTCCACCTGTAACTCCGGCTTCGCCAACTTACACCCCGTCCCATTCGCCAGCTCACACCGCCATGAGCCACGATGACCAAGATCAGGATGCGTGGGACTTGTACGACGCACCAGTGTCTGATAACAGCCCAGACACATACCCAACTAGGCCATCACCACCGGAAGACAGCACAGCCTACTCACAAGTGGTGGCTAGAGCAGCACTATTCCATAATGTGGAACTACACTCGGAACAAGTAGAGGATGATTTTTTATTTAACACCCTCTCTTCAACCCACAGCTCCTACCAAAGCCTGCCGATGCTCCCAGGCATGCTACGCCATGCAAAGGACATTTTCAAGGAGCCAGTTAAAAGTAGGGCAGTGACGCCTAGGGTGGACAAAAAGTATAAGGCGCCTCCTACGGACCCTGTATTCATCACCTCTCAGCTGCCACCAGATTCTGTGGTGGTAGGGGCTGCCAGAAAACGGGCAAATTCACACACTTCTGGGGATGCACCTCCCCCAGATAAAGAAAGCAGGAAGTTCGATGCAGCCGGGAAGAGGGTTGCTGTCCAAGCAGCAAACCAGTGGCGCATCGCAAATTCACAAGCGCTGCTAGCGCGATACGACAGAGCCCACTGGGATGAGATGCAGCATCTCATTGAACATCTCCCAAAAGATCTGCAAAAAAGAGCAAAACAGGTTGTTGAGGAGGGTCAAAACATTTCCAACAATCAAATACGCTCCTCCATGGATGCAGCAGACACAGCCGCAAGGACCATTAATACGTTGGTTACCATCCGTAGGCACGCATGGCTCAGAACGTCTGGATTCAAGCCAGAAATTCAGCAGGCAGTGCTTAACATGCCAGTCAATGAAAAACTTCTGTTCGGTCCGGAGGTCGACACAGCCATAGAAAAGCTCAAGAAGGACACTGACACTGCCAAGGCCATGGGCGCACTCTACTCCCCGCAGAGCAGAGGATCTTATAACACCTTCCGCAAAACACCTTTTAGAGGAGGGTTTCGGGGTCAGGCCACACAAGCTAGCACCTCACAGTCCGCACCGCCCACCTACCAGGGACAGTACAGGGGAGGTTTTCGGGGCCAGTATAGAGGGGGGCAATTCCCTAGGAATAGAGGAAGATTTCAAAGCCCCAAAACCACTACCAACAAGCAGTGACTCACACGTCACTCACCCCTCCCACACAACACCAGTGGGGGGGAGGATACGTCAATATTACGAAGCATGGGACAAAATAACTACAGACACATGGGTCCTAGCAATTATCCAACATGGTTATTGCATAGAATTCCTGCAATTCCCCCCAGACATACCACCAAAATCACAAAATTTATCAAAATACCATTCACAGCTTCTAGAGATAGAAGTTCAAGCACTACTGCAAAAAAATGCAATAGAATTAGTACCAAGCACACAAATAAACACAGCAGTTTATTCACTGTACTTCTTGATACCAAAAAAGGACGAAACACTGAGACCAATTCTAGACCTCAGAGTAGTAAACACATTCATCAAATCAGACCACTTTCACATGGTCACACTACAAGAAGTGTTACCATTGCTCAAAAAACACAACTACATGACAACCCTAGACCTCAAGGACGCATATTTCCATATACCAATACATCAATCACACAGGAAATATCTAAGGTTTGTATTCAAAGGAATACATTACCAATTCAAAGTATTGCCTTTTGGTTTAACAACCGCTCCAAGAGTATTCACAAAATGCCTAGCAGTAGTCGCTGCACACATCAGAAGGCAGCAAATACATGTGTTCCCGTATCTAGACGACTGGCTAATCAAAACCAGTTCGCTCACACAATGCTCAAACCACACAAATCAAGTCATACAAACCCTCTACAAACTAGGGTTCACCGTCAACTTTGCAAAATCAAACATACTGCCAAGCAAAGTACAGCAATATCTAGGAGCCATAATAGACACGACAAAAGGAGTAGCAACGCCAACTCCACAAAGGATCCACAATTTCAACAGAGTCATTCAACACATGTCTCCAAACCAAACAATACAAGCAAGAACAATACTACAGCTCCTAGGCATGATGTCCTCATGCATAGCCATTGTCCCAAACGCAAGACTGCACATGAGGCCCTTACAACAGTGCCTAGCCTCACAGTGGTCTCAAGCACAGGGTCACCTTCTAGATCTGGTGTTGCTAGACCGCCAAACTTACCTCTCGCTTCTATGGTGGAACAGTATAAATTTAAACATAGGGCGGCCTTTCCAAGACCCAGTGCCACAGTACGTAATAACAACAGATGCTTCCATGACAGGGTGGGGAGCACATCTCAATCAACACAACATAAGAGGACAATGGAACATACATCAAACAAAACTGCATATAAATCATCTAGAATTATTAGCAGTTTTTCAAGCACTAAAAGCTTTCCAACCAATCATAACCCACAAATACATCCTTGTCAAAACAGACAACATGACAACGATGTATTATCTAAACAAACAAGGAGGAACACATTCAACGCAGTTAAGCTTGTTAGCTCAAAAAATATGGAAGTGGGCAATCCACCATCAAATTGGTCTAATAGCACAGTTTATTCCGGGGATCCAGAATCAGCTGGCAGACAATCTCTCTCTCGAGATCACCAGCAAGTCCACGAATGGGAAATCCACCCACAGATTCTGAACACCTACTTCACACTCTGGGGAACACCACAAATAGACTTATTTGCAACAAAAGAGAACGCAAAATGCCAAAACTTCGCGTCCAGATACCCACACAAGCAATCCCAAGGCAATGCCCGATGGATGAACTGGTCAGGAATATTTGCTTACGCTTTTCCTCCTCTCCCTCTCCTTCCTTACCTAGTAAACAAATTGAGTCAAAACAAACTCAAACTCATTTTAATAGCACCAACGTGGGCAAGACAACCCTGGTACACAACACTGCTAGATCTGTCTGTAGTACCACACATCAAACTGCCCAACAAACCAGATCTGTTAACGCAACACAACCAACAGATCAGACACCCGGGCCCAGCATCGCTGAATCTAGCAATCTGGCTCCTGAAATCCTAGAATTCGGACACTTACAACTTAGCCAAGAGTGTATGGAAGTCATAAAGCAGGCCAGAAGGCCATCCACTAGACACTGCTACGCAAGTAAGTGGAAAAGATTTGTTTGGTACTGCCATCATAATCAGATACAACCACTAGACGCAACTCCAAAACATATAGTAAATTACTTGCTCCATTTACAAAAAGCAAAGCTAGCCTTCTCTTCTATTAAAATACACCTTGCAGCAATATCTGCATACCTGCAAACTACCTATTCAACTTCCTTGTATAGGATACCAGTTATCAAAGCATTCATAGAAGGGCTTAAAAGAATTATACCACCAAGAACACCACCTGTTCCTTCATGGAACCTAAACGTGGTTCTAACAAGACTCATGGGCCCACCTTTCGAACCCATGCACTCTTGCGGAATACAATTCCTAACCTGGAAAGTTGCCTTTCTCATCGCCATTACATCTCTAAGAAGAGTAAGTGAAATTCAAGCGTTCACAACACAAGAGCCTTTTATACAAATACATAAAAATAAGGTCGTCCTACGACCTAATCAAAAATTTTTACCAAAAGTTATTTCACCATTCCATCTAAATCAAACGGTAGAACTACCAGTTTTTTTCCCACAGCCAGATTCTGTGGCTGAAAGAGCACTACATACATTAGATGTCAAAAGAGCATTAATGTACTACATTGACAGAACAAAGAACATCAGAAAAACTAAACAGCTATTTATTGCATTCCAAAAACCTCATGCAGGTAACCCAATATCAAAACAAGGTATAGCCAGATGGATAGTTAAATGCATCCAAATCTGCTACTTTAAAGCAAAAAGACAACTGCCCATTACTCCCAGGGCACATTCAACAAGAAAAAAAGGTGCTTCAATGGCCTTTTTAGGAAACATCCCAATGCAGGAAATATGTAAGGCAGCCACTTGGTCTACGCCTCACACATTCACCAAACACTACTGTATAGATGTGCTATCCGCACAACAAGCTACAGTAGGTCAAGCTGTATTAAGAACTCTATTTCAGACAACTTCTACTCCTACAGGCTAAACCACCGCTTATGGGGAACTAACTGCTTACTAGTCTATGCATACCATGTGTATCTACAGCGACAGATGCCATCGAACTGAAAATGTCACTTACCCAGTGTACATCTGTTCGTGGCATCAGTCGCTGAGATTCACATGGACCCACCCACCTCCCCGGAAGCCTGTAGCAGTTCAGAAGTTACCTTCAATTTTGTACATTTGTATATATATTACTTAATCCTTTAATAGGTACATACTTACATTTTTCATTGCGCGGGCACTATTACTATAGTACAACTCCTACCTCACCCTCTGCGGGGAAAACAATCGAAGATGGAGTCGACGCCCATGCGCAATGAGCACAGAAGGAGGAGTCACTCGGTCCCGTGACTCGAAAACACTTCTTCGAAGAAAAACAACTTGTAACACTCCGACCCAACACCAGATGGCGAGCTCATGCATACCATGTGAATCTCAGCGACTGATGCCACGAACAGATGTACACTGGGTAAGTGACATTTTCATTACAGTCTGCATGCACAACGCCCTTATAGGCATTTCAGCTACCTAATACCTCTTAGTTGATGGTAAAGGGGAGGTGACATGCTACACATCAACCCTAGATTAATGCACTCGCAGAGGTCATTAGAGGTGGGGAGGAGGAGTGTCAAATACCAGTTAGTAGTTATGTCGGGGGTAGATTGTGCTAATACATATGGAGTGGAATAGGTTCACACAAGGGGACAGTCATGGAAGCTGCTGCAAGGGGCCGCCAGACCAGATCACAAAATACAGATGGGAGTAGATAGGACACAAGGGGGACAAAGATGTTCCATAATGACTTGGAATGTAAATGGGCTAGGCAACAAAGTAAAGCGTGGACTTGTGGCCACATACGTTAGGAGACTTAAGCCAGATGTGGTCTTGCTGCAGGAGACCCACCTACAGGGCTTCCAATGTAGATTTTTCGGTAGGGGGGGCCTATGTGACACTGGCTTCCCATTTTCAGATTGAGAAATCATAGATAGCCCCAGTGGAAAGTACGCGGCTTTCAAGGGGATGAGGGGATGGAGAGATGTAACCCTGGTCAGTGTGTATGCTCTTCTAAGACTGCAAAGACAAACCCTAGACTAAGTCACTGAGATTCTGTTAGAAGCAGGCTCTGCCATGCACATAATTTTAACGATGTAGTTAGCCCAGCATTGGACTATTCAGGCCTAGCTCCAGCATAATTGAGAGAGACACCGCTGGCAGCCTTTGTGAAAACCTTGGGTCTATCAGACCTGTGGTATTTCCACCATCCAGAAGACTGAAAATACTCCTATTTCTCAGGCTTGGCTACATCTTCACCCCCACAGGAGAGGTGTAGACAAGTTAGGAAAAGCAGCATATAAGACTAGAGGCCTCTCTGACCACTCGCCCCTCTGGCTTACCCTCAGGACACAGCTTTGAAGCCTGGGCTTGGGTTAGAGGCTTAATGCCTGAGAGCTGAGAGATGAGGGAGTCTTACAAGAACTAAGAATAGCTACCGAGCTGTACTTTAGTGAAAATAAGGATTCAGTACCATTGGTGTTTACACTTTGGGAGGCTTACAAAACAGTATTGAGAGACCGGGAACAGAACAGTATAGCCCATAAGAAGAAGAGGGAGATATGAAACATAGTCATAGGAAAGGTTTCTAGTGGAACTAGCAGGGCATCCTGGGGTGGGATCAGATCCTACCATCTTACATAAGGTAGTGATCCTCCTCAAGAAATATCAGTCATTATCATATAACGAAGAGAACCCCAGATGCCTGCAACACAACACTGTCTTTATGACCAGGCTGGAAGATTACTGGCATGGTTGGGGAGGAGAGAGGCGGAGGCAATAATGAAATATACGACACAGATCAAGAGATAGCCAACAAGTTCTCACAATATTATAGGGAGTTCTACAGGGCGCTTCCACTGTCGAACACTTCTCAAATAGAGGAATACCTAGCGGGTGATAGTCTCACTCCTAACAATGGAGGATCGCAAGACCTTAGAGGAAGAAGTAACTTTCCGAGTTTCTTAGTCATTGGCAAATTAAAACGTGGCAAAAACCCCAGCCTCAGTCGTACCCCAGGAGAGAAATGCTGATATTCTGGACCCATACTTATTCAAAATGTATGCAGAGGCAAGAGAAGGGGGAACCCTTCTCTAGACCTCTGTCATGCTACGATAGTAGTAATCCACAAGCCAGGGAAATGTCACACAAACTGCAGCTCATATTGCCCAATCCTACTCCTTAACATTGAGATCCTGGCGACAATACTTGCCATGCAACTGATAGCAGTCATAACTCCCTTGATCCATAAGGACCAATCAGGCTTTTTGCTGAAGAGGTCAACCAGATTGTCTCGGCAGGCTCCACAACTTTCTGGAAATCATACAACCATGGAAGGACTCTCACATGTTGCTGTCCCTAGATGCTGAAAAGGTATTTGATGCCGTCCATTGGCCCTTCATGACGCAGGCCCTGGAGAAATTTGGGTTCTGACACAAGTTCCTGGCCTGGATAGCGTTATTATACAATAATCCAGTGGCCGCAGTCAGTGAACAGGGAAACTTCTTCTGAGTTCCCCATCAGGTGAGGAATGAGACAGGGCTTCCCCCTCTACTGTTTGCTCTCACGCTGGAGCTGTTGGCATGCATAGTCCAGATATTGCAGGCTTCCGCATAAGGGAGGAGGAAATGAAGTACGAGCAAGTTTCATTATACGTTGATGACATCCTCCTCTATGTTACACGTCTGAGTGAGACCCTTCCAGGAGTGTTCAGCTTCTTCGATTAATACGGAGCTCACGCAAGATATCCAATAAATTGCGACAAATCGCACCTGTACCCAGTAGGGAGAGACCATGATCTGCTAGACCTTCCAGGTAACCCACTTATAGACAGGGAAGGGGTTCCAGTACCTGGGAATATATGTGACCTCAGACAGGGAACGCAGCCTCAAAAAAAGAATACTCCCAGAATTTCGGGGAGATGTGGAGCAGTGGAGAAGTCTAGCAGTGACATTACTAGGGAAGGCTGCTATGTTCAAGATGATAACCCTGCCAAAACTACAATACGTGCTCCACATCCCCGGAAGATCTTTACCAGAATAGAGAGTGAGTTCTGAAAAAGTTTGTGGAACGGCGTGCACCCATGAGTGGCACTGCAGCGCAACCAATATAATGTGGAAATAGCCCTCCCAGACATATAGGCATAGTACTGGACAGCACACTTGATAGTGATTAATGACTGGCGGTATGCACCCAGAGACCACCCCACATACGCACTGGAGAGAAGCCAGTTCCAGTTCAAATCCTATAAAAATATCTCTACGGAGGAAAGGGGGTAAGAAAGCTGCTGATGACAACACGATGACGATAGTTGCCTGGAAAGGGGAGGGGAAGTGTATGGGATGAGACACAGGGCTTACACAAGAAACCCCCCTGTGGGAGGGAACATGCCTGAAAGAAGTCGGGAAACTAAAGGGTTTTGGGACATGGGACACGATCGGGATTATCAAGCTGGGTGATCTGTTGGTAGAGAGGGACCTGATGTATTTAAGCTTCCTCCAGCGAGAATACCAGTTTAACAAAACACAACATTGCAAATACATACAGCTCAGGCACGCCTGGAGGGCGGAGGGATTAGACACAGCAGACATCCCTGAATACGCACCTCTGGAGGGGAGTCTACTCCAGGGGGAAGTAGAGAAAAAAAACAGTCTCCTGGACATTCTGATAAATAACAACAACTTCCTCACTAAAAAAACTAAGAGAAAGATGGGAAGGTGAGATGGGAGCACTGGTTGACACGAACTGGGTTGTGGGGGGTCCGGCCTTGATACACCTGATGGAGGTGGTGATTAAATCCAGGCTTAGGCTGATACAATTTAAAATCCTACACAGAGTGTGCTACAACAGGGTTCGCCTACACAAATTCGGGAAAGCGGAGTCCCTCAACTGTCTACAATGTGGGGCAGAAAGGGGGTCTTTCCTTCATACACTCTGGGTCTGTCCCAGCATACAATTGTACTTGTCTGAAATTTAGGAAGAGTTAGGAGTAGCATTGAGGGACAATATCTTTACAGATACTCAGTATGTCCTCCTTGGTATACCAACTGGGCCTAATGGTGGCTAAACGAGATGTGGCCAAGTACTGCGGAGTCCCAGAGCTGCCTAACATTAGGGAATGGAAAACGGTGATGGACTTATACTTGGCAGTCAAAAAGGTTACAAACAAGACTGGAGGATTCCCAAAGAAGTTTTGTAAGGTATGGTGTCCCTGGGGGAAATATTACAGCAGAGAAGGGGGGGATAGGTAGGAAAGGTGGCAACCCTGTTTTCATCTCAGTAGTTGAAGATGATCCTGAACCTGCATAGTGCAGGACCTTTCCTGGACTGCAACGGTCTCCCCTTCCAGACACCAACAAGCATCTCTTTCACAGCTCATCAAGGGCTGAAAGAGTGAGAGTTTACTTGTCCTTTGAAAGGGCAGCTTCCCCCACTCCTGACAGTGCTATACATACCTGCGAGGCCCAGGAGAGAGACGCCCCTCCCCTGGGCCTCGAAGTGCTGCAGCATAGGTGTGAGACCCTGGTCAGAAGGATGGGGGGCACTGGTACGAGGACCCATGTTGGTGAGCTGAGGGCAGGACCCTGGGCAGCTGCCCATGCCTAGCACCAGCCCTGGCTTTGAGTCTTAAAGGCACAAACAAAATTGAGTATGCTTTTCATAAAAAAAAAAAAAAAGTTGATTGAAATGACAGATTTCTGCTGCGCAAGCCGACGTTCAACAATGTAAGAATGTATTTGAAGCATACGTGCGTGTAGATTTGTTAAAGTAGATGTCGGGAACGGGCTTCTGTTTTGGGAGAGGGTACCCATACCAACTTAATAAACCTGTTATTCTAGTATTAAGAGTCTTCCAGCAGGGCCTTCTTCTTCAGGTGGTGACTTCCGGGGTACAGGAATGTTGTGATGTGGCGGTGGTCGACTTTATCATATGCACTAACTAGTGATTAGAGAAATTCTACCACCCAATCCTAGCCATTTTCTTGAAGTAACTCCATCTCCTTTTGCAGCACTTTGTCTTCGCCTTACTGTAAAATTACCAAGTACTGGCTGATTCTCCCTCCAACTGCCACTGAAGCATGGCTGTCTGGCAGGGTCCTGGGAATGTATAGGAGAAACCCTTCTTGTCATCTCCAAGTCAAGAAGAGTTGCTGCTACCGGTGCCATTTGTTAGCTAACTGTTGCTATCCATGCCTGGATTGTTAATACCTGCTAAGCGGTCAGCATTTAATTCCCATTTGCGTTTAGTGGGCTCAGAGGTAGGCTATTGGCCTCTAAGTCCAGAGCCATTAACTCAACCAGGCAAGGATGTGTATTCCAGCCCTGAAAGTGTGATACATGGTAGAATTAATTTCATGCCAGTTCTGACTGAGGTATGCTAAAGTATATTTTCAGAAAGTTATTTTTGTACGTAAGTTTAAAAAAACTGCTTTCAACATTAAATCAGATTTTTAAAATGAAGTAGACAATAACTTTCATGCATTTATCTAGCATTTTCCTAAGCGGAGATAGGAAATAAACATTTTAATCCCATCTAGGCCTGTTCACTCTAAAGTCTGGCAAGGCCTACATAGTGAGACGTGTTGGGGCAACTTATTAATGTATAAAAATAGGCTTTTCCTACAGGATAAATGTATGGAATTGGAGTATTAGTTGGGGGTGCAAACCCACCCCATGTAATAATCACTTTAACCACAAAAGTCAGTAAATAAACCAGTGCTTAACCCTCTGGTGGCTTAGCACTAAAGCAGTCAGGCTTAATTTAATGTGTTAAATATTCATGCAGTACTCAAACAGTTATAACGGTAAACCACAACACAAGAAAAACTCCAAAACAATTTAGAAAAATAAAGTACATTTTATTAAAAAAGAAAATAATTATATCAAAATGATAGAAATTTAAATAAGTAGAACCAGAGCAATGAAAAATGAAAGTCTAAGGTTAAAAAAGAGCCAGAAATCCTTAATCTCCAACCACAGTCACCTGGTTGCACTTGACTGGGACAAAGGGAAAGGTTAAGGAAGACTGCAATGGAGTGTGGGTCAGATACAGGGACCAGGTTTGTCCCAGTGAAAAGTTTTACATTTGGACTTAGTCATGGAATGGAAGTCAAAAATCCTCAGCAGGGGAAGGAATTAGGCTTTGGCCGAAGAAGACTTCTTGTCATTGGGTAGCCACTGGATGAGGTCCCAGTGAAGCTGTTCACTTTTGTTGAGACAGCTCCGAGGGTGAGAAATTTGAATTTTGTGCCCAGAGAAGGTCCCTCGTCTGCTGGATACTTTTTGCGCCTTCGCCTGGTGAAGATTTCTACCTTCGGACCTAGTCACGTTTTTGAAGCTTAGATTCTTCCAGCAGAGAAAAGCTGCAGGCTGTAATTGAAGGGGGATCCACAAGAATGGACACCTTCTCTGTGACGTCCCGCTTGAGTAGATTAGTTACAGTGGAGAAGAACAGAACATAGTGGGAGCAACCTGAACCTTTGACCTAGCCCCGATGCACATTAGTTGGATAGGCTTGGTGAGTTGTCCCCTGTCGTTTCTTAGAGCAAAAGGTTTTCAAAGTTTTTAAGATCCTGGTTTCAGGAAACATTAGAAGAAGTACGCTTTGCCACCAGCCAAGGATCCAGGACCTTGGGGACAGCACTTAGGGGTCAAGTCTCAATCATGTAGAGTCCAGATCAGGTCCAGTTGCAACTGGCCCATTGAGCAGTTGCAGAAAAGGCCTCTGGAAGCTTGTAGATTCTATGTAGCTGAACTAGGAGATCAGCCAATTGATCCTTGGAGTCCTGTTTGGGGTCCTAAGTACAAGGCTTGGGATGCCAATTTTATGCCCAGTGCCAGCCTGTGGTTGAGGCTAACTCCTGGCCCCTCCCTAACTAATGGGTTAAAAGTCCCCAGGGGTTCTCCTACCCACCTTTGAAGAAAGTCCTCTGCCTTTTACTGTAAATTATCCCAAAGGTTTCTTTCCTACCGAAAGCCATCATGGCAGAACCCTTCTTTACCTGATCAGAGCTCCCTGTGCCCACCCAGAAGTGTGGCTGTGTTAATGGGAAAACCTTCTCGTGCGGCCACTGCAACCACTTCTGGGGCAGCTCTAAATTTCCACTGGGTTTGGAGCCAGTCAATGTAGAAAACAAAAATGCATGCTTAGTTGTGTGCGACATCTGATAGCGACAGGACAGCTCAGCAAGGGGCTAGGCTCTATCCCTCCCCACCCAAAACCCACTCCTGGGCCAACCTGCTCAAGGTAAAAAAAAAATAATAATACAAAAAAAATAACACCTCTCCACACACACGTTTTTTGTCCCCTGTCTGTTAGTGTTACATATAACACCTTAGTCAAGGCGTTAGCAGTTAAGTGACACTGGCAGAAAGGCACATTTAGCTTAGGCAGAGAGATAACAATTTTCTGAAAGTGTCATTTCTAAAATAGTAGTATAAAATCAGACCTGACCATTATGTTGGATTTTATATTACTATTAAACTGAGTCCTTGAATCATGGTTCTAGCTGCTCCTAACCTGAAGTTAAGCTTTATAATTGTTATAGTGTAACCCAGTTTTGCCCAAAAGGAGAGCCAACCTTGCCACAGTGAAAAACAACTTGATATATTTTCCTCTGCAAGGACATGTAAAACATGAAAAATTCTTCTACTTTTCAAGTACTGTGCATCTTGTTCTATGTGCATTTAGGACCTACCTTAGTGGTGACTTAAAAGTACTAAAAGGCCTGACAAACTGATTCTTTTGCCAGGTCGAAATTCAGTTTAAAGATGCACACAGGCTTCAATGGAAGGCCTGGAAACATGTTTTGTAGTGGGTGGCACAGCAGGTGTTATAAACCACTTGTAACATTTTACTATATTTAATGGGGAGAACACAAGCACTTTACTACTGATTAGCAGGAGTAAAGTGCGCACAATCCTGTGACCAACAAAAAAGAGGTCCAGTTTCAGGAGGCAAACATCTGGAGGAATGCCATGCAAAAGTGGTTATTTCCAATAGCTTGACACTTTTCCTTACCACTTGTCATCACAGTGGATAAGCTGATGCCCAGTCACAACTCAGTGGTGCTCCTGGCAGATCCTTTTGTGTTGCATATGAGTGGTACAAATATATACTGCAGCCCACATATAACATTTAACTATCATGCTGTAAGTCCAAAATAGGCATAATTGTCAGTGGATGAAAGGGAATTAAAGTGTGTCTGACAGAGGCATTTTTAAAATTTTAACACTACCTATATAGGCATAATGTTCTGTGTGTGATTGAGTCCATTTATTAGAAGCTGCCACCAGATATTTGCCATGATTTTACTTATATTTGGATTTATGCTGTTTCCGGAGAATTATGTGGACTTTTATCTCACTCAAATCCATTGTGAAAGTTGTGTGGGAACATCCTGAGCCTGTGACAGTTCATGGTTAGAGAATGTGGTGGATGCTTTTCCAATAGCCTTTGGGCAGGGCTGGAGACAGCAATGTAGAACTACCAGAAATAAACATCAAGAGATTTTGAGAAAGCACTGCGTACGAATGTTCTGTATGATACTGAAGCAAAAGGAAGGACTGCTTTCAGTTGTTTAATGCATCTGGAGACTGTCTTTATATATGGGACTAGAAATTTGCTATTTTACCTGACGTGAGATAATTTCAATGGCAGCAAAGAAGCTGAAATAAAATAAAAAAAATAGCGAGTAAAAGATACATAACTAGTTGTCAATTTCTTCATCTGATGAATCTGTGGTATTGTTCTGGTGGGTGGGATCATTGTACTTGTTGGGAAAGTTGTCCATTTAAAGAGGTGTGTTAAATTGTAATGTCTTTTGTGTATTTCTTTTTAAATATAGGTTTTTATTGACTTTTTTTTTTTTTTTACAATATTAATACAGTATAGTGATACAGTTCGGTGTAGCAAATATCAGCGTACATACAATATACATATGATGTTAAGCTGTGAGTCCCACCCTCTTCTCTCGGATCTAACTTGATTAATTTTGAGACCAGATATCTCACCAAACTCAGTCAGGAATGCCAGTAGTATGGGAACGGAATACTCTGGTCGTCTCAGGTAAATTAATTTTATCAGCATATAGAGTTACCACATGAGGGCAGTCTCCAGTTTGTATGCCCCAGCCTTGTAAGGCCCTATGTAGTCAACAAGTCATAGGTTCCACAGCTAAAGCTAACTACAGGGGCAACAAAGGGCTCACCTGCTGAGTGCCATGATGTGACGCAAACTGATTATACACTGTGCCTCCCACCCTGACCCAAGCTGAAGGGAATTTGAAAACAATCAGACCCATCTCAGGAAGACAACTCACCCTGCTTGTGCAGAACATCCCACAAAAATTCTCAAGACAAGGAGTCTAAGGCCTGTTCGATATCCAGAAAGGCCAATGTGTATGGTTCCTGTTTATTAGTTAGTGTATGCCAAACCTTTGCTAGGCTCCGCAGGTTACAGGTAGTGTTCCTGCGTGGAATAAGTCCACATTGATCCTCATGGATTAAGCGAGGCAAGTAGAGCAGGAGTCACTCTGCAAGAGTGACTTAATATCTTGACATCGACATTTAACATGGAAAAGGGGCGGTATGATGTAAGCTCCTCGGGGTCCCTATCAAGTTTTCAAAAGCATAACCACAACTGCTTCCTGCATGGAAGCTGGGAGTATGCCCTTGTCAGAGGCTTTCATATATACCTACAGGAGTTTCACAGCCACGACGTCACGTCCGTGCTGATAAAACTCCACGGGTAGGCCATCGCAACCTGGGGCCATGTCAGTGTATAATGAATGTATAGCCGCAACTATTTCTTTTTTGTAGATAATGGCCCCCAAACCATCCGCCTCCTCCCCAGTCAGGCTGGGGAGTCCTAAGCCCTCAAGGTAGCGTGGACCTGTGCGCAGAGCACATGGCTGCGGATTGGAGTAGAGCGACTCCGGATGTGCAGCAAAGTTCTTAGTAATGCTTTGTTGGGTACACGTCCTGACTCCCAGTCATGAATTGCCAGTAGTGGGGTGATTTGAGCTTCAGTGCAGAGGAGATTGGCGGATATCCTGCTCGCCTTATCGCCCTCCATATGGAGTTGCTGCCAATAATCAGTGCACACAAATTTGTCTATTCTGTCCCTTGTTTCTAGTGGCTCCCGCTTACATTCTTTCCACTCTACCAATGTCCGTGGCTGCATCACAGCCGTGCGCTCTAATAATCCCAATCGTAGGTCTACTGCGTCTAAGGCGATGAACATGTGTTGTTTCACCCCGTATGTTACTTTCAGACACTCCCCCCTGCAGCACAACCTTCAAAGCGTCCCTCCCAATCCCACGCATTGATGCGCTAACCCAGTTTTCCATGAAGTAATGATCAACAGTTTCCCACACCGCCCTATTGAACCCTGGATGAGTAAGGGCCTCGTGTCGCACACGCCATGATGGTATACCGGAGGGCTCCTTAGACAGTTGGAGCCTTACCAATAGTAGGGAATGGTCTGAAATGTAATGAGCCAGATACGTCACCTCATCCACACATTGTAATAAGGAACCGGTTGTTAGACAGTAGTCCAAGTGGCTATAGGTCCCAGCCGCAGGCACATGACAGGAATGTATTTTGGTTTGGGGATTTTTCACTCTCCACACACCCTGCAGGCCTGCCACACTCATCACATCTTTAAGGGCCCTTGTCATGCCTAGCTTAGTGTCCCCTCGAGGGGGAAAGTTGTCCAGATTCCCATCGAGCACACAGTTGAGATCACCCATAAACACAATCTCCGTATCCATATATTCAGCAATGGAGCTCATCACTGCGCTAAAGAAGTCACCATCAGCTGTATTCGGGCCATAGACATTGACCAGGCACATCTCCCTTGCATCCAATGCTCCCACGACAATCACATATCGCCCCTGCAGGTCAAGGATTGTTTTTCGGGTGGCAAACTAAATTTCAAGGGCTACCCAAATTAAGATGCCCCAGTGTAACTAGAGAATGATGTAGCAAAGAGCTGTCCTCTCCATCTACGCTTCAGTGGTCACACAATCTCCCCAAGTATGCATTTCTTGCAGAAAAGCAACCACCACTCCATAGCATCGCATATAGGAGTCCACGCTTCGTCATTTCACTTGATGCGCCAGCCCTCGTACATTCCAGCTCATCATCTTCCAGTCTCCAGCCATTGGTCTGCTATTGTCAAATGTCCCATCTCTCTCCTTGGAGAGCTGAATTCACACTGACATTCACTCTGGAAGACCCAAGGAGCCGACCAGGATGCAACATGTTAAGTCCGTCAATACATACACAATGAAACTACAACAATTCTCAACAGTTGAAAAAACTGAAATCCCCCCCACACTTACCACAGGCAATAGGACCACAGCCCAATTGAATCCCTCACCAGCAAATTCTACATAATTGTCCCCAGAAACCTATGGAAACGAGAATTGTGGATGTTAGAATATGGTAATGTCCACACACTTTGCATAATGCACAAATAACCTATATAGATAGTAGGGTCCAAACTCCCCCTGCCGCCTCAGACTGGTGCTAGTCAATTCAACATGTCCCCTCTCCCCCAAGGGGCGACCCCATCACAAACTGTGACCCACAACAGGTTGTCCACATCTACCCAGTGGGACGTTGCATCACTATGCCTTCACTATGGTATTCCAGTCTGTCTCTGTGTGCCGGAAGGATTCAGCAGTGTCTGGGACACAATTAGAGTCTGCCAGGGTACACCAGTACTCTTCCCGCACAGCGACTGCTAGTGCTGCAGACTGAGTCCAATGAGGTTTTCCGACTTCTCGTATTCCTCCAAGCATTCCCAGTTCCCCCACAATCTAGCCGTGGACTGTGACCCAGGGGGTGCATTTCCTAGAGTGTCTATCCACCTGTGGGCATCCTCACGGGTGGAGGAAAAAAGTGCCTTGCCTTCATATTGCACCCTCAGTTTGGCCGGGAACAATAGGCTGTAACAAAGATCTTGATCTCGTAAGCGTTTCTTGACAGCCATATAGTCCTTGCGAAAGGTTTGGGCCTTGCATGTAAAGTCCGGAAAGATCATGATGGTGGTGTTCTCAAATCGTGCCCCCGCACCCACCAGGCTCTTGCATTTTGTAATATAGTGTCCCTGTCCTGTAAATTGGATAAACAGGCAATCGTAGCTCTAGGTGGTGCCTCAGGTTTTGGTGCCGGTGCCAGTGCACAGTGTGCCAGCTCAACTGTGAAAACCTTGGAGAGTCACATGGGTTGAAGTGTCGTCGTTATCCATTCTGCCAGAAATAGTTCAGCTGACTGGCCCTCAGCCTGTTCTGGAAAGAAAGCCAACAAAATGAAGATTGCTCCTTCTGGAACACCCTTCCCATCTTCCACCTGGTCTTTTAGGGTTAACAGAAGAGACTGCAACTCGGTTATTGTCTTTTTCAGGGTGCTGGCCTTCTGTTGGAGCTCCTAGACCTGGCCTTCTGTTTCAGTGACTGTCTCAGAGACCTTCTATAAATACGCTCGAAGCAGGCCCACCTCAAGTGTTACAAAGTCAGTCTTGGCTAGCATCTCATCTCAAAACCCCTTGATCTCTGCCATGAGGTTGGCCCTTGTCGAGTCGGCTGTGTCCACTGTTGGGGCCTGTTTCTTCTGGACCCCACTGCCTCCCCCCCACCCCCCGTCCCAGTAGTACTGGCAAAGTACAGTTATCTATTTTATTGGCCTGGACCCCTTTTGGTGGTTTGTCTTTTGCCATCCAGTGCTCCCAGCATGGAACAGCCCTGTGCCCCAAATAAGTCCCTTTAGGTCCGCTGGATATTGGGGCACCCTAAAGAGGGAGGATCTGTATATGGCGCCTTGCCCCTGGCCGACTCGTTGCATAACTCACCGCAGTGAATAAGTTGGGCTGTGATGCCCAAAGTTGAGAAGCAAGCTGTCCAACAACCACCCCCCACTACAGAGCAGCAAGTCCTCAAGGGTATCTTTACCTTGACACCCCACAGGCAAGGAGCTACTGGCAAGCACTCTAAATCTAGTCCCAAGGCTCTCAAGAAGTACAGCCCAATAGCAGGCCCAGCCGGTATGGGGTCAGTCCAGGGCCTGACTCTAGGCCCTCCGGCTAGCAGCCCTACTTCTTGTCAGACGTTCGCACTCACCAGGGCTCGTGGTGGTCGTCAGTCTCCACTGTGCTGGGGGCTGCTGCCGCTCCCCCACACAGCACCTGGAATCCACTCGTGCCACCCCAGAGGGCCTTCCTCTCCTCAGCGAGGTCCCCAGTACCCGGTCAGCAGCGGCCCACAACCTCTCCACCAGGCTGCCTTATCTGCGACAGCTGGGGGCCGGATTTTAATACCCGTCCATCATCTTGTAGCTGCCAGCCGCGGGGTGCCTCATCCAGTGATTCAGGGGGCTGCTCCTCTAGTAGCTCCTCAGCAAGGTCACCGAGCTGTGAGTGGTAGCAATTCTCTCTGTTGTTCTGGGGGAGTGTCCTACAGTCACCACTGCCAGGGGGCGTGTCAGCAGAACAGCACTGCACTTATCCTGTTTCTGGGGGATCCCGTAGATGGGTGGCCGTGATTATGAAAAGGCCAGTGAGGAGCTTCAAGAAAGTGTTAATGCACTGCCATCTTGTTTGTCCACTTCCCAATTTTGTGTACTTAGGGCCATATGTACAAACACATTTTCCCATACACACAGAATGGGTAAAACCCTTTGCTACATCTGGCCCTTAATATCTCTAAGGAATATGCCATAGTTTATGCTGAGGATGAACGTTTTCTCTTGGAATGCATGGTATTTAGTGTTGAAAAAGTTACATTCTCCTTGAGGTCAGATGTTTCAGGAACTTCTTCAGTTCTTGTTTTTTATGTTTGCAAGATGCAATAGGATATGTACAAGTACTTAAGAGCAAACCTTTGATGGTTGTCTAGGAGTTCTTTGTATAATTAAGGTTTAAATGCTTGTCTGTTTGGATCCACCTGACTCAATCCATACATGTGATCTTAGATGAGGTGTATGAGTGGAGATGAACTCAGTTTGACTTAATGGAGTTGATGTTTATGCTCTAATTGGTCTAGATTCTCCTCACTTTATGCATGTGGTTTTAGCTTGCAGATATGTTGCAAGTTCTGGAAGGAATATAGTCCTTTCTTGCGATGTATTGTCTGTGTTTGAAAGTTGCACACGGTTTCAGATTTTTTTCTGTTATTTTTTTACCTTGCCTTTGAGATACGTATGGTTACCTTGGAGCTGGGAATTACATGCAAGAGTACAATGTGTTCATTCTAGACTTTAAATAGAATTTGTATGTGAATAATGACAGCACTTAGGGGTTGAAGTCAGGCGTTGTAAGTTTCTGATAATATATTGTTATATTAGTCGTCATAGTTTAATGCTATGCACCCTTTGCTGATTGGGAAATCCCATGTTTAAAGAGGCCCGAGTGCTCAGGGACTTAGCTATTGTAAGACTGGGAGTCGAGTATTTTATTTTTGGGTGTTTTTCATTAATGTTCGTAGCAAACATAAGATAGGATAAGCCATTATGTCAGATTCAAGCTAGTCATGAGGCTTGTGGGTCTTGTACAGTTTGCGAAAATTGGATCACAAACTGCATAGTGAGCCCTACCTTAAAGGCTTTCAAGTCTTTTATGGATTATTGTTGAATTACATTGGCTGCTTTGTTGGCCTTATGTTGTATCCATGGTTTTGTTATAGAATCTAATGCATTAGCTCTGTGACTGAAAGGGTTACCTGAGAGTGTGTTGATTTAGAGTGTTCATATTATTTTCTTTGGCAGAAACAACAAGATGATGGAAAGAATACTTAAATTAATCTCAGGCACTGGCAATCCCTGTCCAGACCACAATTTTGTGGCACTCTAGACAAAGACCTGCTTAATGGAAATTAATCTAAATCCTGTGCTAATAGAAACAGTTCAGCCTAAGTGGCTAGGCCAGGTCATCCCCTGATGATAATACAAGCAACCACATACCTGCTTCAACCTTCTTAGGTCTTTTCAGTGAGGTTTAGCTTGAGTCATATGGCATAATTGGTAAATTACTAATGCTTGGGCTAGCCATCACACTTAGGGCATCTACTGCAAAAACAAGGTGGTAGAAGGAATGCTTCAGTTTATCACAGCCATAAGCACTCAGTTGAGCCACATTCCAGACCATATTATTTTGCCTATTGTGCCACTCTAGATAAAGACCCACTTTATGAAAATCAGACATGGTCCTGCCCCAGTAGGAACAGTCTGACCGGAACAGCTGGGCCAGGTACCCTCCACATGGAAGCACAAAAAAAACCAGACTAGGTAGGTAGATAGGTAGAAAACAGGTTTATTAGGACAATAGTCCATAAAACATTCTAGGCAATAAAAAACAGTTTCACAATTATAAAATAGACTTAAAACCCACCCAACCTGCCCATCACCCCAAACTACTGTAACCCATCTTCAAAACGCTGTTTGAGAGAACGTAAAAATCGAGCAGGTTCTACTGCAACATCTAAATAGCGCATTTCTGACAGCAGTTCTATTGCCCTCACCCTTTGTACTGTTCTGTATTTAAAAAACAAAGGTATTAAAAACTTAATCCAATTAGCAATATAAAAATCACAATCAATAAGTATTTGTAACAAAAAGCATTTTACGTTCAGGGGGCAAGCGCAAAGACCGTTATTAACCTGGATCATGGCACATGGCACAACGGAAGTGGGATGAGTAGATTGGGTTACATCCCACTCTCACCCCTAAAATTTCATTCCGCAGACTGGGGTGTCGGGTAACTGCACCAGGTAAAGGAAGACTGTGCCAAGGCCAAAAGTGGCAATGGAAAACTAGCTGATGGTTTCTGTCTCACGTAAGTCAGGTCAAGAGTCCCAGCCACCTTTGCCACAGAATCCTCCAAGACTTGTTTACTTGGTAAAGGGGACCAGGACATAATTGTACTGCAGTCTAGATGTATCCTAGGTTTCAACCTACCTAGGTCTCGTCAGTGAAGTACATCTTAAAACCAGTGGCTCAGTGTGCACAGGACCCACACCTTGGCACACCTTGGCATTCCCATCCCAATTAGGGCCTCTGTCTAGAGTATTACAGCAGACATTAAATGATGGGCTGGGGTTCTACGCAGAGCAATTGCTGGTGGTTTGTGTGCATATTTGTTGTTTAAGCAGTTTATGTGTCATTCGTTTGGCCAGATTAGCACATTCAGTATTCTTGTTTCTGTTGTTCTGTAAGAATGGGATGTGTGCAATATCCTGTCTCCCCTTTCCTGTGTATGAGATGTTGTGTAGAGTGCAGATAGTGACCATTGATGTAATGGAATGCTGGTGTGTGTGCTGAAAGAAGACTGGAGATGGTGACAGTTGGAAGAAAGATAAAACCTTGACGTGAGCTGTAAACCTGATGTAATGAATACTTTTCCACCTTACACTTAAGTGACTCATGAGTCATGACTTGTCTGTGTGCAGAACCTACCTCTAGACATAAGTGTGGCATACAGCAAGTCCTGCAAAGTTTCAAGTTCCTCTCGTCTCCTTTTCCTTCGAAGGTCACATGCCATCCCATCCATGGCATCTTCTGTAGTTACTTGAATGCAGGTTATTTTCACCAGAGTCTATCCCTCTCCTTTCTCTTGAATAAGTAGCCCCAAATTTGTTTGGCTTTTTTAGTTCAGCAGACTCTCATTCTCACAACCCTTGAAGCCTGCATAGTCAGACGATGTAGATTTCACCTTGACTGGGGAGGACATTTTCATTTTATTAAAGAAACAGATTATGTATATACCTTTATTGTATCTTTATTGTTGTTAAGCCAGTGGCAATACAAATAACAGAATAGCAGCAGCAGGGATGTTGCCGTACAGTAATAAAAAAATAAATAGAAACAGACACATTTTGAGTGACTGCATTTTTGCATGCTGTGTGGGATGCAGAAAAAAAGATATTGAAGATGCTGGATGAAGAATCGGGCAACAAAATGACTGCAAACCACACAGAGACATGTATATTAGTCTAGTGAATGAGAAGAGAGCACAAGGTAAATAAGTTAAAGGACCTGTGTCTTTTTATGCTTTCTAACCTAGTCAGTGGGAAATCTACAATTTGATTCATGCTATACAAGCTAATATTATTGTGGTTCAGTGCATGGCAACAATATGCACATCTACACATTCAGTAGGTCTGACCTTAGAGGAGGAGGTGCAGGACCAATGAGCGTAACTTAAAATTATCTTAACAGCTACCACCCAAATACAATTTGTTTGAGCCATTACACATTAGGCAGAGTGGATGACAAGCCTTCGTGTGTTGAAACCATCCAAGTGAAGTACCAGTCCTATGCAACAAGCCAGAAAAACAGCAAAAACAAACCCAAAGGTGGGGTGGTAAAGGCAATAGCTGTCTGAATGAGGCTCTTATGTCCTCGAACCTTAGATTCTAAGCCTGTTGAAAATCAACCTCACAGCAATCCGTATATTCTGGGAAAGTCAGATAAAAAAATTGAATTAAAATGAGCTATTGTGTGTGTCTGGAGGAGACCATTCAGTGGATAATGGATCTTGCTGACACCTCAAAGCTGAAATGTTATTATCCTTCCTACAAGAGAAGAGACACAGGAGGACTATCAGTTTAATGCAAAGTAATAGCACTGGTTTCGTATCTGATTGGATGGTCTATTGGGAAGTTAGCAGTCTCTGACAAATGCTTTTTAAGAGGTAATTAATTAAGGGTGCTCTCTTCACCGCCCAAATATTGCTGGCAGACAGCCTGCAAAAATGTCAGACCTTCTAATGTTAATTTTGCAGTATGCTTTACCCTCCCGAAGAGAACTGTTAGAAAGTTGTCCACACTCACAAAGCTGAAAGAGGTTCCACATCCTATGCCATACATCAACAACCCCAAAATGTCCAAGCAGATCAATAGCCTCGAAGAGCTCCCGGGCCCATCTATCTGTAACAAGCTTTGTGGATGGAGCCAAAATGCGTAGCTGAAAACCAGGAAGAGGAGAATTCCACCATGCTATTAGCAAAAGACCAGCTTGAAGGGCCAAATGAAGTTCCCCTGGTCACTGATCAGACACACTATGTAAAACATCTAGATATTAGTGCCTGAAATCCCTGGCAAAATAGTTTGTGCTTGAGAAGAGGGGTCTACTTAAGCTGTTCAGGTAACACATATCCACCTCATTTTCCATGAGAAGATAATGATGCGATGAAATGTGTTCAGGGCCAGGCATTTGAGAGCATAAAAACAATCAAGCAGCTACCCTGCATTGATTAACATGGAATCTGTCTTTGATGATCCTGTTCCTGGCCCCTCTGCCTTAGCATCCAGACTTGAGGAAGTTTCAAAGATTGCACTCCCATGGAATGCCAACTTAAGGGACACCCACCAAAGATATTCATCATTAACAATGAAACACAGATATGTGTAGGAAAATCTTTGTTGCGTGTGTAAGGCTTAGAGCTGCTGCATGGCTCTTTATTTTAAGCGACCTTGGAGCGTTGGCTGAATTGAGGAAGAGAGGAGCACTACAATGTGAGTTTTCTCAAGGAACAGGGATGGGATTTGATGACTTCTGGAAGAACTTTATTTTATGGTATAATACCAATAGGTTCAATTGGCAAGAAGAATAAATTACAAAAAAGGAATTGCTTATCCTTAGAAGGGATGATGTTTCACCTCTTTGATGATAAAGCCCATTCATTATCGAAAGAAAGCAGCACTGGTGGTGCGCTGTAAAACAGTGTGATGACTCTGAGCCTAGTGAACCAATCCCTGTCCATCTTGAAGTGTTTGTAGGAGACCCACTGGTTGAGAGAGCAGAGGTCCTTTAAAGGCCCCACACCACCTCAAAACACTGGATGCGTCATGAGTACCTCTGGAAACCATTAGACAAGAGATCCTGAAACTACTATGTAACTCATAATTTAGGTTTATTGATCTGGGGAAGGTTCTTGTTACGGAAAAGGAAGCCATCGAGAGCTATGCTGTATTCCCTTATTGACTTCAGAACCCATTGCTCTTTGGTGATCGATGCCTAACGTTGAGTAAAACTTGAAAACCAGCTCCTTTTTTTTTTATAGGAGAGGTGTTTGGTCTTCAAGAGACCTTACATTTACCAGTCCACTGGCTTCCTGTGGGATAAAGAAAGAATTAAAACTCCTGTGCACCTTCCACAAAGCTAGTGGGGCAAAGTCCAGAAGCTCTAATACAAGCTGCCCCCTAAAGATATCCCAGTCACAGATCTTAGGTCAGCTACCTCTAGGAATGGCCAACAAAAAGGGTTTAAACTTCTCCTTAATGCCTACTGCCCATGCTATTCTAAATATTATTATTCTGTTTTCCAGTGATCTGATGTCAAATGTACCACAATGTTACACTAACATTTTGAAGAACTCTGCAAACAAATTAATTGGAGGGCCTTCTTGTGCACCTCTGCCAAGTGTTTGGGAAGGAGCTAGGAAATCTTCTGGAGATTTCTGATCTTCACAGCTGGAAGTGACCCCTAAATGCTCCACCCCAGGATAACAACACTCAGGAATCGCCTTAAGCAGTTTTGGTTGAGCCCTGTGGATGGAGGTAAAGGTGCCCACCAACTTGGATAGTTCTATGAGGTACCTCATCCCCAACAATCTGATTCCAGAGTTTACACCCATTTTTGTAAAGCAAGATCACTCAGCAAAAGCAAGATCACTCAGCTGCGTTTCATTGGCACTTTCCTTCTTTACATTGCGTGGGCTCTGTTGGTACGGCTATAAAGGCAAATAGCACACTAGAGTGAGAATTGAAAGGCGTCAGCATACAGGAGTGTTTCGTTAGATGAGGATGTTTCAACCACATTCAAAACCTGGTAAGTGCAATGGAGACATCAAAGAACCTATCCTGACCAGCTGTATTGCCATTGTCATATCTTTCCTGGAGTCCCGCTCAAACGTTTACCAGGGTTAGGGTTATCTTTGGGTCGTGCTGTGGGGAGGCTAGAAACTTTCAGCCCCGAGTTGGGCGATTGCTCTTGTTGTGTAAACTACGACTCTGGCATAGCTCTACAAGGTTTGCTTTCCCACCCCCTGGGTGACAAGGGTAAACCTAGTTCAATACACCCGCTCTAAAGGTGACAGGCAGGTTATTGTAGCCTCACAGAACCCCACCCAATATTTTGCTGAAGTGGAATCATTATTTTTTGGGTTATTAACAATCCCTAAACCAGGATCTGTGGCACTGTGATACTGGAAACAAACCTATTTCCCTCTTTACAATACAATATGTACACTTCTCCTCATTTCTGATTAAACCTTGCTTGGATGTCTCTGTGCATCCAGAGTTCCACATATTTTCCCTGTGTTCAAGACTTGGAAACACTGAAGATAGTGAGTGCTGAATGGCCAAAGTGTTAAATATTGGGTCACCTCCAGGTCCTTTACTGTTTTTGGACATTATGGAAGGTGACAACTGTAAGCAGGTTTCAGGTTGAAAGTGGGATAAGGCGGTCATTCTGTTCCACTCATCAGGCAAATTGTGTAAAATGTTTAGATATTAGTGCCTGAAATTCCTGGCAAAATAGCTTGTGCTTGGGAAGAAGGGTCTACTTAAGCTGTTCAGGTAACAGACAGCCACCTCATTTTTCATGAGAAAATGACTAAACCTTAGGCAAAACAATGTGGTGTATCACACTTTCAAACCAATCATTGCATTGAATCACTGGGGAGGCAATCCCAAACGAAAGCTGTTTTGAGTAACCACCATGACCTCCTGAGCGAGAACCGCCACATAGAGAATGTGGTGGTTTATTGGGTAAAACTATGGGGTCTGGTTGATAGAGACTAAGGCTGTCATTATGACCCTGGCAGTCGGCAGTAATATGGTGGAAAGTACTGCCAACAGGCTGGCCGTACTTTCCACCATATTATGACATTGGCAGTTTGGCTGAAGCCAAAGCGCCAATGTACCACACCAACTGCCACAGCGGTAACAGCCGCCGGGCTAGAGATATCAATCTCCTGCCCGGCGGCCGTCACTGTACCGCCTGTGGGATAATGACCCTGCCTACCGCCATGGTTTCTGTGGCTTCCTTATTGCCATGAAAACCATGGCGGTAGGCACTATCAGTGACAGGGAATCCCTTCCCTGTCACTGATAGAAGTCTTTCCCACCCACCCCCCTCTCCAGATACCCTCCTCACCCCCCTTCCTCTCCAAACCCCCCTGCACAAACATTCACACACACCCACAACACCCCCCACCCCTGTCGGAGCACCCACTTACCTGTGTTCAGGGGGTCCTCCGGCAGGAGACGGGACGGCGCGCTGCTGCCACCAGCAGCGTCCGCCAGCAGATCACCCCCCAGGCCGTATTATGGGTCATAATACGGCGGTCTACTGGCGTGACGCTGCTGGTGGCAGCAGCGCCACCATACTACAATATGCCGGCGTGGCCACAGCCGGATTTCCGCCATGCTTGTGCAGAAATCCGGCTGTGGTCATGATACGGCAGACGGCTGGTAGCCGCGGCGACGGTCTTGTGGCAGCCTTCGCCACAGCAGTAGGCGGTTTTCACCGCCCATATCATAATGAGGGCCTAAGTATCTTGGATGAAGCCTTGAACCTGAACTGAATGTTGTCTTATGTCGAGTGGTGTCCCTCCTATTTGGATCTTTGTGACCATGTAGACTGGGTCTTAGAAGGGCACTAGTGGTAGGGAAGAGAGACCTTGGGTTGAACAGCCCCTAGAGGGGTCTCTCATGGACCAAATCAGGCTTCTCCAATGAGTAGCTCGTGAGGCACTGGTACCTCGCTTGCTAGCCATAAGCAGCTCTCCTACATGCAGCCTCCCTACTAAATTGAAAGCTTTTGCTTGGTTAAATTTATATGTGTATACCAAAATTAGAAAGCATGTATTCAAGGATAAAGTGTATGCATAGTCAGAAATCTTAAGCTGATGTTTGGAGAAAAATGGTTGACTTTCCAAAATATATTTAAATCGGATATTTGAGTGATAAATCATGCTGCTTTGGGAAGACTTATAACCAATATTATTAACTTGATGCCAGGGTCCTTTTGGCTACAACTTTCATGTGTTACCTGCGTAGTAGCATTCTAATGTAACCATGTTTTTACATTACTGATGGCGCTACCCTTCCCTCTCGATGTACTGAAGTGATCACTGCTGGTTCTTTTGTATACAATGGCCACTTTTGTGATTCATTTTCATGTGGCCACTATTGCAACATGAATATTAGTTGTTAAAATCTCTGGTTTGATATTTATGGATCATAAGCAGGTCTTCTAACAGAAAAGGTTAGAGACTTCTTCTGAAGCCAGTTCCTTACAAGTTGAATCTGAGGGAGGGATACATATGGTGAAAGGGTCAATAAAGATACTGTTTTTTGGTAGGAAGAAAAGTAAATAGCCAAGTTCAAAGTGCAGAGGGCACAGAAACAGGACGCAGTTTGGAGCAGTGGACAGGAAGATCAGTAGCTCTGCACACCTGGCTGAGGGTGGTAGTAATATGGAAATTGTGAGATAGGAAAAGAAGGTAGTAGATGGGCTTTTAATGACCTCAGCATTGCAGATACCGATTAGAGATTGGATCTTTTGGCTGACCTGCTGTACTTCGAAAGAAAGTTATCTGCATTTGCAAAATTTAAAATTTAAAAATATTGCTTAAATTGCCCTTTCATGTGAGGAGCCCGAGCTTAAATTTTTGGGCATTTTATTTTAGATGCTCTCAGTTGTTAGAACCAAAAATTGATCTGTTGTGTTAGTAGATGTAACTTCAACTCAGTTTCTATAGCTGTCTTTAGGAGTATGCATAACAAGGCAGCCATATATGATGTGGGCTGGGAAAAAATGAATTTTCTTTTTATAGTCAGGCTACGAAAGCATTAAGGATCGTATTTGTTCTTGATACTGCTGCACTAAATGCATCCTAAATGCATGTTTCCCTTCAATTCCTTAATAGATCATTATCCTCCCTGTTTTTTTTCTCTCCTGCTTATATTATACAACGAGGGATGATTGTCATCAAAAAGCATGCCTGGATGTATCAGAATACGTTGGCAAGTTACCACATAAATAGCTCTTGGTGACTGCAGTATAACCGATCGCAAAAAAAGTGGGAAACGTAGCAAAATGGCAAATTTTTAATAAATGTTTCCTTAGTTATTTCTTAATGTAAGTACCAGTACCTGTAACCGCCTCCTCTCGGCTCTCTCTCCTCTCACGAGTGATGTTTTCCCAACATTCCATGTTCCTCACTTTTCTAAAAGCAGGGGAACACTGCATCACTACCCCCTTTAATATAAATAATATGGAATTACAACTTTTCTAAACTTACAATAAAACATCAAATAAAAACAATATGCATATCCAAAAGTAAAACTTTGCATAAAAACAAATAATATGTATACCCAAAGGTTTTTTACAGCAGACCATAGAGTCTCATCCACCCTGTACATCTTCTAGCTCGTTTTGACGATATCACACCCTTTGACTGCTTGTTACACTACCTTGTGTATTTTTCTTAGGCACATTCACCTCCATATGCAAATTTCTTTCTTTTAGCCTCTTGTCACCTTCCACTATCACCAAATATTCAGGGACCTTAACAACTTTCTTAATGTTCCACATATTACATTCTGACAGTTCCAACACCAAACTTCCCAACTCTCATGGTTTGCAAAGGATAAAAAAATGGTGGCATGTCTTTCCTCACGAAACCTCCCAGCTTAACGCTAACCCAGTCAGTTGCCTAAAAACAATTTCTGAAAGATACCTTAATCTTTTCTTTAGATTCTTTCTCACGCATGCTAGATTTCAACTAGATTTCAACCTCAACACCTATACGGGTCTCAGTTCAGAACAAAATTCTTTACCCCTCATCAACTTGTGTCAGTGTTAGGAGTCTTTCTGTAGGCCGACGCAAGTCTCTTCGCCAGACACCTCCCTCACAGAGGCCCAATTGCAGACCTTCCTTCAAAACTGTGTTCCATCTCTCCACAGCAGCATTAGCTTGGGGTATAGTATTCCTATGTTCTTGTGTGACACATGCCTACTTTGTTTAAGAACTGTCATATCTATTGACACCAATTGAACACCATTATCTGTAACAATTTCCATAGATACTGATTAACCTCTTAAAAAAAAGAAAAACAGTAGTAATCTTCGCCCCAACATGTTTTACAAACATAATGCTTGGCTGTTGCGAGAACAAATCAGTAGACACTAGTGCAAACATCGTTCTAGATCCCACTGTGGAAAAGGGACCCATAATATCAAATGCAATTTTCCCCAAGGATCATCACACTTGTCTATGAATTGAGGAGAATATGTCATCGTCTTTTGGGATATATCACTCCAGGCACAACTCACAGATTGTCCTAACTATATTCTCCACTTCACGATCAAGCCTCAAACCCACACTCATCCTTAATCCTCCACCAGCCTTCTAAGCTCAAACTATTAGCACCAAGCAATTCCTCAATGGGTTCTATAGTTCCCGGTTCACAAAATGTGACTAGCTACCTTCTTAATTCCTCTCACAGCCAATAACACTGGTTGTACCTTATGCACAGTCACTTTGGCATCTTTATTTAACCTTATTTTGTGTCTAAAATCCTTCAATAAACCATGTTTGTCACTACCTACCTCAGGATATCTTCCCTTCCATAGCACTTATTTGTCCTGCACCAGATGTGTTTTCCACGCATAATACTTGATCGGGATGATTGGGATCCAATGCAATTGCCAATTTCCTTTGTTGTGGCCACCCAAGTAAACATCCAGCTTTCTTGGGCCACGTATATTTTAGATTGAGTGTTGCGGCCTTTAAAATTAATGTTAGCGCAAAACATCCAGTAACTTCAATGTTCGTACTACCATGTGCCATCAACCTCTCATCCTTGTATAGATGTAGAAAGTCCTCTCCTACCAAAGTATATCATGCTCCTGATTCTGCCATGATCCTCACGGGCTTACCATTCAGTTCTTGTAATTGCCAGTGAAACGTACCAAAATGGTAACTTTATGTGAGTGATGTTCCCCCAACATTTCACATTCCACATGTTTCCAGAAGCAGTGGAACAATAGAAAGTGTCAATAGTTCCTGATCATACATGAACAAATGCAGTCTGGGTAGATCTTGGCGACTCTCACAGCCGTATTGTGCATGTTATTCTGAATCTCGACTATGATGAAATGTTTATGCCAGGACAGTGATTGATTGCATCATCTCTGACATAAGTGGTTTCTAACCTGAACGAATACTGCTGATAATAGATTTGGGGTTTACAGAAGCAGTCTCAAGCATCCTAAATCAACAAGTGAACAAAGGATCTTTTATGTGTCCTCTTCTGTCAGCAGTAAGAAGTATTAGCCTTGATTCGGCTCACACCATCCCCAGCAACAGTGGAAAATATTTCCATTTATTTGTCTCCTTAATCAAATAAATGAATAGATTCCAACCATTATGAATGTGTAACGTAATGATTTTCCTGTTTTATTTTACTACAAGATTGAGGCTGTTTTCGAAGCATACCAACTGTGCCTATTTAGCACAGGCCTCCTTTCCCCCATTCCTGCATCTTAGTTTCTCTATTATGCTAATGGTTGCCTGTTTACTGTGACGGGAACCATTCCAGGTCTCCTTATTTGATTGTTCCAAAAGCGCTGGTACCTTCATGGATTTAGCTATGCTACTTAAAACAAACACATATGTAATCCAAGCTTCGTACAACATTATGGAAACCCAGTTTTCCTAAATGGAGCTGGGCATAAAACAGTCAACACAAAAATGTTCCCTAAGGAATCATTCATTCATAATATTCAAATTATTCACTGGTGTGGACTGAGTTGCTAGATTATTTTCGGCTCAGAAGTGACTGTGGAATGAGGATGTTTTCAGGGCACAGCTTTGTGGCTATGTCGTGAGGCTGGGAGCAAAAAACCTTTCTTTGTGCTTACTAAAAAGGACTTGTTTGATTTACATTTACTTCTCTTCAGTTACCTTTGATTAACTTAGAGTCTCATATTTGGATTTACCTGTGTACCCCATGACACAGTGTCCTGATCTTAATCTCATGGTTTTAGCACCCTGAAGTTTGAAACATTGAGCATGCTCAGATTACATACGTCTTCAACCTTTCTTTGAGACATTACAGGAAATTTGAGCGAAATTCCAAGCAGGTGTCTCACGGACTATCTGAATTCAGTCTTAGGAACTTTTTTTTATTAAGGATATATGTGGTTGTGTTCTAATGGTATACCCAAGCTTACATTGCTGAAAGGAAAACGTATTGAGCTTGATTAATTTATCACTAATTGATTATGGAATGAACTTAAGTTAAAAATATATATGTGTATGTTTTGCATCAAAAAATGAGTAGGCTGGTCTACATCATTGCTGTATAAGAGGCTGGATTTCATAGTCACCTACCTTTTGAATGTTTTATTGATACGAATGTGTAATTCTTTGCTTAATTAGTCCACTTAGCCACTCACCCTACATCATTTCAGGGAACATACTACTTAAGGAATAGGTATATTGCTTTTTCGCTTGTTAGTGAGTGGCCAAATGAATGAACCTATGCATCCGGGCAAGGACACAAGAGCGAGTTGGGCGCTTACCATTAGCTCAAGGGCTAAAGAAAGCAGGCGCCAAAACGGTTATTTTTAGAAGCTTTGACAATCTGGGATGCTGAGATGGTCGAGAATTCACCAGATTCTGGTCATTGGAATGAGCCTGGATTGGAGGTAGTAACGATTTTTCAGGAGTCTTGAATAGAATGTCTGTGAATATCTGCTTAAGGAAATGTCAAGGCATTCTTGATAGAGTGCAGTTGTACCGTTTCTTGTTGCTGGGTGTGAGGCAACAGATCTGCTCTACCTTTGTGTACCGATAGCCGCCTTTAGAAGGCAGATTACTGTTTGTATGTATGTAGTCAGCAAGAGTAGTAATAGACAGAAAAATTCAATGAATGTCATTCTGTAGTTTGGGGGCAAAAAGACAAAGCTTCGGCATGGGCTCCTAAATTTAACAACAGTAAGATAGAAAGCCTTTGAATACGGTTGATGTTGCTGAGAATATTATTGATTAAACCAGCCCTTGATAAAAGCCAAGAAATGTCCTTAATTAGTGCAATGGTAGAGGTGTGCACTTTACAGGTAACTGTGTTCTCAATAACCAGTGGAGAGAGGTTAGCGTGGCTGAGCTGAGAAGATCCTGTATCTATGCAAGCAGCCTGCACCTGGCAGACTTATGGCTTGTGTACAAGATATTTGAGTAAACCTAAGTAAAGAGAACTAGAATAATTAGGAGGGAGCCACTAGCAGCTTTTTAGGTGACCTTCTGCCATCTTCACTGATGAAGGGAATGAGCGGAATGAGCTTTCAAAGACCACATAGATGAAGTGAGGATATTAAAATCACTGCCGATATCTAGCAGACATGGTTAGTCCTTCCTTAGATTTGACTTCTAGTTTCAGGCAAGTATTTTTCAATCCGTGGGGAATGATGTTTGTCTTGCTGTGAGTCAGTTGAAGCTAATTGGCTCCATTCCACTCCTCAGCCTGCCTTAAACAGCTATTAAAAGAGGCATCTGATGAACAAGACGTTCTGGTGTATGATAAGCTGTGTTTCACTGACGTACATATAAAGGCAGCACTCACAGCAGCAGGTGAGATTTGTGAGAGGCCACAACATTGAACTGGTGGAGAGAGAAGGCTAAAGAAAAAGGGGGCCAGAATGTCCACGCTCTTTCAGTTGGGTGAAAGAAAAAAGTGATGAACCAGTTGATTACAGAGTCAAAGACCCCAGAAGTCCTAACGCAGTTTAACAGGATAATTTGGTAGGCGGTGCTAAAAGCTGTCAATAGATCTGATGTGACAAAGGCTCTAACACCGCAGATGTCAGCCTTACAAATAAACCCCTGTTTTGAGCAATATGAGTTAAAATGGGAAGGTTACTGTGCTGCTGTGTTTCCGTGATGAGCAGAGAGATGGGGTTGAGTTAGTGTTCCAGTGGTCAGCTTTTGTTGAGGGACATATATGAGGCACACGCAGAATTTGTCAACACAGATCTCAGCGCAAGCGCTATATTTATTTGGTTCCAGAACATGTTATTTTAACCCGAATGTGCAGTACAGTCCACAAGGGTATGTTGGTAGGTTGAGCATAGCAGTGCAGAAGTGCTGCTTTTCCGACGTGTTGGTATCTATGTGGGCTTTTAAACACACCCACGACACACCCATCATTATCTCTCGTTCATGGGCTTGCCTTTCAAAAATCCTTTATCATCATTGGTAAAAGCTTTGTTTGTCCCTCCTTAGGAGAGTTTTGTTACCGCCTTGGACATCGACCCTGTTACATGGATAATTGCTCGATTGCCGATACGTTTGACTGTGAGCAAACTTCTTTTTCCTTTTGTGTCTCTCCTTCACTCTCATGGCGGCAGTGGCGCTTTGAATCGGCTCGCTTATGTCAGCTGTTTTACGGTCCATTTTCAATTTATGTGACAAGAATGTCCCGTTAGGAATTTACAACGCTAATAGCTCTAACTCAAACGCGAGACCCATTATATTGCTAATGCTTGTGCTTATATTACGGTTATAGAGAGAAACTTGTGGTAAAGAACATACTATGCCACTAAATATTGTTTTCTTTCGTATGACTAACAAAGGTATGAATTAATTTAAATGCTTTTTTTTCTTTATTATCCTGCAGGGATTCAGGAGTTCCCAGAAAATATCAAAAACTGTAAAGTTTTGACCATTGTTGAAGCCAGTGTAAATCCAATATCAAAGTAAGTTTTGTCTCATATCCCATTTGTAACATTTAACTAATTGATCTGTTTCGTAAACTTCCACAATTTATTGGATCCCTAAATGTAGCATTTCCCTATCTCTCTTCAAAAAGAAATTACTCTGTTTTACCCGTGGGATGTCATTGTATTCAATATGTCATCTTCCAGATTGTCCCAGTTGTTTGGTTGGCTGGTTATTTTTTGAGTAGTTTTGCACACTGTGCCACCCTTTAATCACTCAGAGTGCTGTATGTGAAGCTCAGCTTTAGAAACAACTGTGGCGACACTAAATAGTACCTGACTACCTAGTTCCTCAACACCCCACCCATCTGCGTAAAAGGGATCACAGACTCGGTCATGGCCAGCAGTCTGCTTATCACATATAGTGCATGCTGGGCCATGGGTTACAGTCTCGAAGTCGGGCTGAGAACACTGATGCAGTCACTAGAGGCCATGACCTTCAGCCTCCACAGAGGAAGGAGCACATTCAGTGTCCTGCTGGGAAGCCGGTAAGGCAGAGGGAAGGAGAAAGACAAGAGAGAGAAACATGTGTTCTAACCATCGAAGATCCCCGTCTGTCCGTGCTTCCCAGAACTATCTGTATTTTGAGGCTTCCCTTCAGACTCAAAGGAGACGAGGTGGGGATGATTTACTATTCTAGCTTCAGCCCTCACTTGTTAGCTAATATTGTCTTACATTCAGAAAATGGGCTGATTAAAAATAAAGACGTCAGTGCGAATGCCCGAACTACACCTCATGCGCACCAAAGCCTTTGTGGCACTGACAGATGGTGATGCAGGAAGCGGGCTTTTTCTTCAGAACTAAGCACAAGCCTGTAGTCGCGGCTCGTGGGGGCTACGGGGGTGGTGCGGTGCAGGGGGAGAGGGAAGATTGGTAATCCTGCTGTGGACTTGATATTTCATTGTGTGTTTAGATCAGATGATAAGCAACCTGAAAAAAAACGTATTTTTACATAAAATTGGGAAATCTAGAACTCTAAGACTAGATAGATTTATTTGCTGGGTGGCTGTTTGCATGTTTTGCACTGAGTTCTAATTCTCTAGATCAGCACAACAACTGGAAAGACTCTAAAGTACATTTCCTGTATGTATCACACTGGTGCAATCGTTTATAAGCAGTTGCACAACATTTACATTTGTTGAAGGGACAGGTGTAGTCTTATAGCAATTTTATACCTTTCTTTAGACCGAATGAACATTGTTTTATTTTGGATTCAGTTTTCCCTTGTTATACTGCCAGTTACTTTAAAGGTTGTGCGTGGAACAACCCAGGAGTACCTATGGGTATGCAACTGAGTCCACAGATCCCAGGGACGTTTCCCTCAGGCCCTCGTTGCAGATATTAATGGTACACAACTGCATTTATGAAGTGTGCATACACCTTAAAAAAATAATACTTAAAAATCCTGCAGTCTTGCAGGAATTTGTTGCCAGAGTATGATCGATACACCAGTATTGGTGCTGAAAACCTGCAAATGTCCTTACTGTCTGAGAAATGGGAGCGGATGCATTTAGTTCAATCATTTTTTTCCTCCTATTATGTCTGTTGTTTCAAACTTGATAACATTGTGATGCAGTCAAAGTATTTATAGGTTACACTGGGGCTTCTGAAGGTACTTTTTTCCTAATTTTCAAAGTAATATTCCCATCACCATGCTTGAAATATTTTAATAAGATTCTTAATTGAAGGTTTTCAGTGTATATGTGAGTCCCATTTAATGCAATGTGCGTGTAATTAAAATGACTGTTGTAATGTTTTTTTTTTTCATTATCCAGGCTTCCAGATGGATTCTCTCAACTTTTAAATTTAACCCAGCTGTACCTGAATGATGCTTTTCTTGAATTCTTGCCAGCAAATTTTGGCAGGTAAGTTGATATTCAAATAAGATTTTGAAGATTGGCCTCTTGAACTTGTATTGGTTAAATTGAAATAAACATGTGAGTGCAAAAGATATTGTTTATTTGGATGTTTCGTGAGTGTTGATTCTTGGAATTTTGAGGCACATGAATAGTCTTGTAAGGCTGCATCGAGGTTACAGTATGTTGTATGCACACTGTAGGAGTTTATCCATAAGAACTTGCTGAACATAGGCCCTCATTACGGCTTCGGCGGTCTTTATTCTAGACTGCCGAAGCCGCTGCAGCCAGCATACCGCCAGTGCTGGCGGTATGCTGCCCGACCTACTAGGAGTTTTCCGCTGGGCCAGTGGGTGAAAACAGTGTTTCTGCCCACTGGCCGAGCGGAAAACTCACCACAACATTGACGCAGGCTCGTAATTGAGCCGGCGGCAGTGTCGTGGTGCGTCGGGTGTGACAGCATGCGTTGTGCATTTCACTGCCCATAATTCGGGCAGTGTAATACCCGATGAGGCTATCATGGGGGCCACTGCACTGCCCATGCAAAGTGCAGGGGCCCCCATGGGGCCTCATACACCCCTTTTCTGCCAGCCTTTGCATGGTGGTGAGATCGCCATGCAAAGGCTGACAGAAAGGGGGCTCATAATTCCCAGGACAGTGCTACGTGCAGCGATGGCCTGGCAGATTGCGACTGCCGAAACTGCCAGGCTTTCAACAGGCAGTAACATGGCGGTGCTGGCAGTCAGACTGTGTGCCACGGTCATAACAGGGTGGTCGGACCACCTTGTCTGCGGCGGTCTGACTGCCATCGCAAATGTTGCGGTCTTATGAGGGCCATAGTGTTTTTCCAGTTGCTGTACAAGTTATGTTTTTGAACTACTTCGGTTTCTGACCCCACTTTCAATAATGATATTGCATACAGTTTAGTAATAATTATACCAGGCTTCTCCGCTGAGTAGCTCTTTGGCTACTGGTATCTCTCCAACTACCTTTAAATAGCACTCCTGTGCGCAGCTCAGGCTACTACATTAGAAGATTTTGCATGGATATATTATTAAATGTATACCAGAATTGAGAGTGTGTATTTGAGATGAAAATATATATATTTTCAAAAACTCATATGGTGATGTTTGGAAAAAACATGACTGAATTTCCAAAATATATTTGAAGTTTATATTTGAGTCATAAATCATGTGATGATAGGGAGACTTATTGCTAATGTTATTATCCTGGTCCCATGGGCATTGAAGTTATGGCTGTTATGTATTGTCGATGTGCAGACATTCAAAATTGATAAAGCCTTTTCTACATTGCTGCTAGCTACCCAGCCCAGTGAATTGAAGTGATCACTGGTAGTAAACTTGCATATGATAGCTACTAATGTAATCTTGTCTGATATGGTCACTGATAACATCAGTGGTTCAGTATGATTTTCGTTGATCAAAAGTAGCTCCTATTACAGAAGAGATTGGTGACCCCTGAGCTATATAAATCTTTTTTTTTTACAGCAACTCCTTAAATGTATTTTTATTTAGTGTTTGATTTAACTTGTAACATATCTTGATTGACAGTGTTACCTATGTAAAACTCTGTAAGCGCTGCTATTGCTGGCTATATTGTACATCTCAACTTTCCTCTGCTAAGCTACTGCAGTACTTTTAGGAATATCATTGTTTAAAAGTGACATTGCATCACCCGTTATGACCAGCTGCCATAATTGAAGGCAACATAAGTTCATTTTAATTTGAACAGGGACAGAATGGGAAGTATGTTTATTGATGTGAAATGGTGAGGCACAGTTTGTTTTAAGGACCTGCTGTACACAATCATAATAAGGCATGTAACTAGAAATTTCTGTGACATTAAGGCGTTCATTCCTTAGGATTAGGACTACTATTTGGTATAATAGTTATGTGTGAATTATAACTTTCACATTGGGTGTAGTTGGAAAATTCTGTATTACACATGTGATAGTAATAAATACCATGCTAACTTGTTATCCATTGGATAATTGAGATAGTACTTGTTACCTTATTGGAAAGGGACGTGATGACCACCATTATTTTTAAGACTGTAGCTTGCTAGTACAAAGATTTCGAACACTGACTAAGCGTCTTGTAAATCAGTTTGGGACAGTCTCGAAGAGGAGTGGTAACTTAAGACCTCCCTTTTTTCATTAGGAGTAGTAATATAGCAGACATGTTTCAAAACATCTAGAGTCATTTGTCTTAATCAGAGTAATTGAGCTCCTGTGAACTCACTGTTAATGACGTAGCAAACATGCTGTGGTCCAATTCGATTTCCTCCGCTCTGATTTTAGATGGGCATGGTGATTACCTTTGTCTTAAGTATTAGAAAAATTTATAACAGGCATTGTCTGTCCTTTCTCGCTTAGTCCTGTAGAAGGATTATCCTCCGCTGACTGATGTCTTCATGTGGTGGAACCTCACGCTCTATATACCTCACACCAATCTTCTAGTATAGCAACCCACTTTAGCAAGGCCCATCTTTGCCCTTTATAGAAATCAAGAGAAAGCAAAGAACAAAAATAGGCACAACTATGCCCTCATGTACAATAATTGCATGCACTTGTAAAAAAGATGAAAGGAAAGTTAGAAAGCAGACACAAAATGTCTGAAGAAGTTGGTTGCAAATGACTTCTAAGCAACAGAAGTGTATTTAACTGTGTAGGAAATTTTAAGGAGATAGTGTGGATACCTGTTTCCCAACCACTGTCCCACCCGCCAAAGATAAGCACTCTGACAAAGAAGAGGTTGCACACCTTGGAAGTGGCTTGGTCCATGATTAAGAAAAAAAGCACAACTACATAACGGGATCAATCAGGAGACTATCTTTGAATATGACACACTCAAGAGAAAATGTTAGTATTAGTATTGACAAAGTCACTAGTAACGGAAATTTACATATAGACACTAGAGGGAGAAATGTGCATTCTTCCCATCGACGTTTCCCGAATCCTAGTTATCAGGCTGTGTGCTTATTACAGTACATCCACAGGCCACTGATTAGGTTGCTGAGACTCAAATAGCATTGAGATACCAGCTTACGAGCAGTCTCAAATATTTAATGAGTTAGCCTTGAGGAAGCAACATTTGAATCACATGTCAGTTGCGAAACACGTTTCATTTCGTTTGATAAAAAACACAAATTTTTTTGTTTGCTAAAGAAAGGATCATCTGTTAATAAAGAAGATATTATTACTTAATCAAACTGATGTTTAATGTTTTTTCTTTGACCTTGAAACAACCCATCTCTATACAGTATAGGGAGAGTGTTCACATCCAACCCTGTGCGTTTGCTATGTCGTACCTTCCTGATCAAGCTGTAAGAGAAAACGCATAGGGAACCATACAATTTTAGTGTCTGTCTGCTCAAATTATTTATTGGTGAGGAAAGATATGGGAAATTTAAAAATTATGTTTAATCTTTTGGCACATCAGTGGGATTAGCCTGAAGAAAATCTTTCCAGTCACCAATACTTTCTGGTGGTAATGGCTGGAGAATTTTACATATCTATTTATTTGCTAAAAGTATACCTGCCTATAAATCAACATCTGGGGAGTCTCCTCTTTCCAACATGGGATAGAACCCAGAAACTGCTTTGTCAAGCTGTTTAATACCATGCTTCATGAGGCCAGTGCTATGCATTCCTCACTCTGGTTTCACACAGTGTACTTGAGCAGTTTACAACAGCAGCCCGCATCACTCGTATCAGTTTTCTCGAATCAGTGCCTCTGCTCAGAGTGCACTTATTTGATGAGAATCTTTATAAAGAAACTTGTGTGTATCTAGAGAAAAGGTTCACCATCAGTCCTCCAGATGAGCTTCAACTTTATTTTTGAGAAGTGGAGTTTTTAATTATGTGCAGGTGGTGAGAACGCATTCACAGCACTGAGCTCCTTTTTTGCTAGCTGGCAAATGACACACTTTACTCAGAGGCCTCACTATGTAGAGGTTATCCTCATTAGCTAAGTATCTTGTGTGCTGGTAAGCACAGTAATGATGAAAGAACAGATTGACACCACCAGTTCTCTTGGGACCTGTTGACTAATTGTGTCTGTATTCAGATATTGAGGTTGGTCCAGAGGAAGAAATAATACCTTCCTCAGCTTCTCAACTACCATTGTACTAAAGAATTGTATCTCCCTCCCCATCTGAGCAAAGAAATCCTAGCCAGCTGTCAAACTCAAGAATTGAGCTACATGCTACAACAGAGCACGTACTTCTTCCTGCCTGCGTATGGTTTGTCATGATCAATACTTTCCAGTTTCTTCCAGTGATGCCTAATAGTTATACCAGAAAGTTGCACCATCCTTCTCATAAACAAGATCAGTTTGACTCATCTTCTCCTTTGCTACCAAATCCTGCTTCCACTACTGCCATGTAGCAGATGAGGGGGGTAGAAGGCTAACAGGTAGATGAGGAAATATCTGCAGCCTATTTTGAAGTGAAAAATTGTAAAGTTTTTCCAGGTCTCAAGCAACAAACACTATCTTTCAGTTATTCCTTGAACAGAAGGCAACAGAAAGTGGCACATGCTGACAGCACGACTGTTGCCTGCGATCTACACCAGTCTGAGTGTGTTGTTACTTAGTTTCTGTCCATGTGCCTGGATATTACTATAACAAATATACAACCCCCCTTGCAGAATCTTAGGAGAGTGAAGAAACTTCCATGGGGCAAATTGCCATTTTGCTGGCTCTTCCTGGCTGCACTCTTTCAGGAATCTATACATTGTAGACAATACATTGGATCTACTTTAAATTCTGCTTAGCTCCCCTTAAATACTATTGACATCTGATGGAGTTCATTAGTGCAAGGATTCTCAGTGATTGTGTTTCTGTCAGAGAATACTGATTCCACAAACGATGTCAGATTAGTTTTAACATGTAGCACCATCAAAAGTATGAGGCTGGTCCTGAAATGCAAGATCCAGTTGCCCCAGGTAGTGACATTGCTAGCTTGTTGCCTTTCCTCATAGTTTTGCACGGAATTCAGTCAATCCTGTGCCACAGCAGATAGTACTACCAGTCTCTTCCCAGGCTTATTGAGAATTGGCTAGCCGTTGTGCCTTCAGTCTTGGACGAAGTTTCTTGGCTCATTCCATTAAGTCTAATTGGCCCCTAAGCCTCCTGGGAATCCGTCTCCTTGGAAAAAACGTGAGGTTGCCTGACCTGTGTAGTGACTCAAAACACTAATGGTACCAGTGGCCCGTAGTAAATAATCTGCAGCAGAAATGTTTCTTGAGTCAAACAAAGACGTTTGAAACAGTGTAAGAGATAAAAGCTTTGTTGCTGGAGAATGCGCTCATTTACGCATTGCTAGCTGCCTCAAGCCCCAAATCAAAGCTTTTACTCCAGATCAGTCCCAATTCTTCAAGCAGACTTGAAATCTGTGTAAGAAACCCCATTGTAGGCTAGCAGTCTCCAGGTGTATTAAGTGTGGGTGCAGAGTCTCTAGTGATAACACAATTCTCCTGGGCAGACTCTTGTGGTACCTCTAAAAAGTAAACCTTCGTTCTTCCTCAGTGACAAGAAATCCGAATTTCTCAGGTGCTACAGAACAATAGTATATCAATATGCCGGTGTCTTACTAGAGACAAGCAAATACAGATTATGTTTTTGTTTCCTATGGTCTGCCACCCTACCCTGATTTCTATCCGGATGCTGATGCCCGCACATGGACAAAAGGGAGTCCCAGAAACAGAGGAGCTGCTACAGCAATACAAGACAGAGAATGGCCACAGTAAAATCACTAAGTTACATCCAGTCAGTATTGACCAAACCACATAGCACTTTCTAGCTGCCCTTCTAGTTTAAAGCTTTTCCCTTCTTTCACCACAAGCAGCCATCCAGTACTCCCTCTTCATCTGTATCCGCCTCACGGTTCAAGAGGAGACTCATTGGTACAAGGATCCAAGTCCGTTCCTTCACTCTTAACCCAAGATAGGGAGTTCAGGTGACTTTACAGTGGCAGCCCAACCTCGTGCTTCCATCCAGTACCTACATTAGACCAAAATCTCCATGGGGTGTCTCTTGGTTCGTTGTAAAGGTTCTCAACAGCAGTGTTAGACAACACTCTTAATGTCCATCAAGGCTATCGCTGCCTCAGTTGATTAACAAAGAGCCATTGCTAAAAGTGGGGATTTGATGTTTGCCTTCGCCAAGGCCATAAATGCTGTAACAACCCCCCGCCCCCCCAGAAAAGGGAAGAGGCTACTTCACCAGCTGTATTCCTGCACTTCCTGTTTCAACTAAAAGAGTTGTTAGTACTATAGGAGTTTAAGGTACGGACACTTGGCCAGGTATTAGAAGTTCAGACCAATAACTTGTACAGTGTAAACCTGCAGGACATACTTTTAGCAGGCTGACAAACAGCTTGTCAGACGTACCATGGTGGAGCAGCACTACTACTTCAAAATGTTGTCCTTTATCGTTAGTGCATCCCCTCGATTATTTTTCAAAATACAAACTGAAGTAAGAGCCTTTCAGTGGCTGCATATGCTCCTTCTCTGCCATGCAGTCTTTCCTCCTTTCTTTGACTTTTCTCTGGCTTTGGAATCTGCCTACTGGACCGTGACAGGAGACTCTTGGCTACGTAACAGCAGGATACATTTACCTCCAGGACGACTAGCTCCTGGTCCATAGACCTGCTCCTTATTTTTAACATCCTCCTTCCCTTCACCTCTGTCACTGGTTAAATACACTTCTTTTCAGCTTTTGTAATTCATTTGAAAACGTGATCACATAGCCATATAGTGCAGCAGTGAGAGTTGGAATTCATAGGTTTACCCCTACAGAGCTTCAGAGTTTGCCGTACACGGGTCAAGACTTGGTATTCCATGCAGTACCTCCGGTTTGTTTACGTGGTTGCAAACTATGGAGAAAACAATTGCCTGATTATCCTATGTTATTAATTGAACATGGTACATGTGATTAATTAGCTTTCGACATATGCAGACACTGCTCTCGCTTGGTCTTTTTTACACAGCCTTGTTTTTCTTTTAGTTCATGTGTCATTCCATTTATTTTACCGGCAGTGTATTAGTTTATTGCAAGAATTATTAGATTACATCCTTTTTACAGTTTAATACTGTAAACCATCTACTCAAAATAAATCCATAAAGCAGGGTCAAGAGGTGTGATCCCCTACTCATAATGCAGTTAAGCTTCGGTTTATCTCATATGATTCCACATACACTATCTTGTTGTGGATTTTTGCTTAGTTTACTGTGTGCTCTACCCGCCATTGTCACTAGCAGTGCTGTTAAAATATTAATGCAGCTAGTACTGCGACAGAGACCGCAACACATTTGTATATTGCGTATGATCATGGAGCCATACATGTTGCAGAGGTGCTCTAGCAGTATCCCGCTGTCAGTAAACAGATTGAATGGCATCAGAGCACTGGCGGCATCATGTTGAGGTGCCAAGTACCAGAAATCACAAAAAACTGATAATCTCAGTTGACAAAGCGCTAATGTCTCAGTCATGCTTCTCTCAGATAATAATGTGAATTTTGCCTTTTCACTTTTTATCGAATGTGTGAATTAAATGAATGAAGGGTTGTTTGTAAAAAAAAAATAAAAAAATTAAGATATGTTCCATGGATCACCAGTGCTCGGATTCTTTTAAACTTGTCCATAAAGACCTCACGTGACTTCATCGGATTACCGGACACTTTCCTCTTCTCTAATGAAGTGAACCCCTGATAGCAACCTGCCCCCCTTTTGTCGCTGATACTGTAGCGGTCTGTGTTGCCTATCTCTCGATTATCTAAATGTCTAGCATTGTCCTTGTTACAGCCATTCCCGTTAGTAAGGTGTTTAGTTGGTCTGTATTTGGTTTCCGGTCCATGTTTCTTTTATCAATTGGACCTTTTTGTCTAATCTCCCTACTGTAGTTGTCACTTGATTGTACCATAAGTAACTGCAGCTTTTAAAGTGAGCTGAGCAGGAATTACCTAGAAGCAATGCACTTCTGTTATTTGTGAAAGGGTAAGCTAGTCGAATACAAACGCTATAAACAGGGGTGAGTGAAGGCCACAGTTGCGCTCGTTTTGGTTGAGTTTGTGTTAATGCCATCCACATGGAGGTGATTTGCATATTATGTCTCTTGAAGGACTTGAACACTGTGTTACACCTTTAAGGCAGATTGTACAATTCTTTAGGGGTAGGGGGTCGGGGTAGTTTTAGGTTTATGGGGCAGTGGTGGGGGGTTGGGGTAGTTTTAGGGGCAGGGTGCGGGGTTGGGGTAGTTTAGGTTTTAGGGCGGGGTGGGGGTCTCCTGGTAGTTTTAGGTTTTGGGTGGGGGGCACTGTAGTTTTAGGGGTGGGAGGTCAGGGGGCTCGCATGCCGGAACCATGCATGCCATTCCATGCATGCCTTTACCAGGAATACATTTACAACGAAAAATCGTTGTTAAGGCATTTGTGGTAAAGGCGTTAGTGGTAACAATGCGGTCGTTGTTCCGACTGCGTTGTTCAGGCATGCGTGGTTCCAGCCTGCATTGTTCCGACATATATTCGTTCTGTGTATATTCCTAAAGAGAGGGTTCTTCTCTGATCAGTTGCTGCTGGTTAGCTAGAGGGAATGGCGCTCCTGCATGCTGCTGTCAAATCCACAGAAAACTCCTCCTTGGTGTTGGCACAGTCTGTCACTGTGTACTGCATGATGGCTCAGCAGACTACTGGGAAAGTTGTAGGAATCTGATGGAAATTTATTTTATCTGTCAGCTGCCAGGTGCGTTGTCTGGCCCATCCTACTGCCTGGCCTGCTGATGATTTGGAGTGTACCTAAGGCGACGTGAAATGTGATTGGTTGGAGTGCATGCCAGACACTGAAATAAGTATTTTGTCAATGTTCTCTGTGAGTTTCAAGAGACAGTCTCATTGAGAGTTCTTCTGTTTTCTATAGATTTTGAGTGGGTGAGGTTGACATAGATACAGTTCTATGCGGCCAGTTCCCACTTGACCTCTTTTTCCCCAGAACACATGTATCACGAATGCCTACCCCAGGCGATAGATAGCCTTACATTATTGTGCAAGTATGCACACCTAAACTCAGCTTCTCTTCTGGGGAGTCAAATGTAGGCCCATGCAGTTGTTAATCCTCACCAGAAAAGACATACAATGGGCCAGATTCCCAAAGCATTTTGGTTACCTAAGTTGAATTTGGCTGCACTAAATATTGGTTTTGCATATGTAATTTCCAAGCATGATTCACAAAATCGGGACGAGTGCTTTTGTGTGTGCAAGTGCGTTTGTAAACACAGAAATTATACCAGTGTGGCGTATGTTCTGTAATCTCAGATGTATGGTTTATGGTGGCTTTCTGCATATTTTTGTGTGGTCCCACTGGTAAAGATAAGACTACATAAACTTAAAAGTTTTCGGGCATCCACATGTCCCCTGTAGGTAGTTACCCCTGATAGTGTTTGCACATACACTCTTGTCAAGGTCCCACAAATGTGCTTCCAGAGTATGGTGGAAATGTGGATTTCTCCACAGCAAAAAAGTTCTCCCTGTGGAGGAAAGTGTTTAAGGTGCACAAATATATTCGTATTCAGAACTTTCCACCTGTGGAAACTGAACACATGTAAGCATTTCTCAGTATGAACCTGGCACAGATTTCCAGTCATACTCCTTGGATTATTTGCACATCTTGCGAATGCTGGAGATGTTCTCCAAATCTATGAGTAAAACTGTCGGAGCAAATCCCACACTTTTCACCTTAGCGTTGTAATTGGGCCCAGTGTCTTTAACGATATGTTTTCATTAACTTCGCATTAAAGATGGTGATCTTCATTTTAAAACAAGGCGCAGTGTGCAAATATAAATATTAAACATAGTTAAACAAATGTGTGTCATAATCTCATTTTAGCAATTCTCTTTCTAATAAGGTTGATACTTGAGAGCAACACTCATGAACTTCATTAACACGGAATAGATGTGATAGTTCTCAAATGACGAAGAAGCAAGTGAGTCATGACACATGCTTTGTCCAATTAAATGAGAATTTCCTTTGAAATTTTTATTAGTGATTTGTATGCGGAATACCCGAGTTCCACGGCATGTCAGAATTAAAATTTTCATCACCTCCACTCCCAGTTCATCAAATTTGTATCACTTTTTGGGGGGGGGAACCACTCCTTCCTGTACCTTTGTGGATTTCAGTCAATGTCCAAGCCAAGACACTGCCTGACCGCATAGATCTGACAAGAGGTATAAGCATTGGACATAGTAAACATCCATCCGATTCCAAAACGTTCCAGAGTGACCCAGATTCTGCCTTACTCCTATTCTAACTGGCCTTGTTATCCAATTCCCTAACATATCTCAAAGAGTTCCACCACTCTCACCCAATTGGGGATAAAGTTTGACACCACACTTTACATATCTCTCTCCTTGCCAGAAGAATTAACTAAAATATTAATAGGCTTTGAAGTTTTGATAGGCTCCCGGAAACAGATCCTTGCTGCACCACACCAAAAATGACCAAAGTTGGTCCTAACTCCACCACCCGTCCCAGGATGTCAGAAATTGTCTTACCCACAGTCCTCCAAAGTTCTTCCAGGGTGGGGCAGCTGCTGAGCATATAAATGTCATCCGCCTCATGGGATCCATACCTCTTATATTTAAATTCCCCTTCACTTCTTAACTTGGCCAGCTTCTTCAGGGTCCATTAGACTCTTTGCAAAGTGAAGAAGTGATTTCTCCATAGAGCAGCAGATTTAACCACTGAATAAAGCATGCGTATAGATACTTGCTATAACTCTTCCAACTCCGCACTTGTCAAGTATCCGGTGCAGCCACCATGTATCTATACCAGTATGAGACCTTCTTCTCTCTTCGTTTCAGATCCTTCTCCTTTGAGTTTACCTCACCAATAATCGTCTCCTGGTTTTTAAGCCATGCAGATAGAGAGTAGAACTTACACCTAGAAAGTTTTCCATCAGTCAATTCCTGCCAGGTATCCCAAGCCAGGACCTCGCCCCCTTCTACTACCTGCCCCCAATATCCTTTACCTGCCTCCCTCAGGGGTCTTGCCAGCCGACCTAACAAGCTATTCAAAGTCCCAAGTGAGTCCCACATTGGTGGCCATCTGCTATATTATGGTATCCTCAAAAGAGACTGCTGGCCGTTGTACCATATTTTTGCCACTGCCTTCAAGCACTTCAACCAGACTTTCTTGAATAATTTGGGAGCTCCAAACTTGTACATAAACCCATCTCAGGCAGGTAATTCAATGTTGTGGTATACATAAGACCCACCAATGAGCAGTCTGGGTGGATCATAAGCATCCTACTGTTCTTCCGTTGGTACGTTCAGCAATACAGTTTAAAGTCCAGTAGCCCCAATCCTCCGCTCCCTGTTCTCCTTCTGAGCTTCTTCCAAGAAAGTCTGACCCCCCTTATTTGTCTCCTGTATTTTCATAAAAACTCTCTTACCAGACTCCAGTGGAATGTTGGCAAATGTGAAAACCTGGGTAAAATAGACATCTTAACCAAGTTTACGTGGCTTTACAAAGTAAGGGGGAGATTCTGCCACGTTTTTAGAATAATATCTACCTATTTAAAGACCCTCTTCACTTTCACCGCAGGAACCTTCTCAAGGGCATGTTATATTGCGAGCCCCAAATACCTCAATTTATTTGAGACGTGAATCGCCTGATGGTCTTGATTCCACAATCATTATCTCAGTTTTATAGTCATTCATTGCATAGGTGGGCAGCTTTAAACATTATTTCACCTCCTCCATCAGACACAGTAGAGCCTCTTCTGTGTTTGAGTTACACAACATCAAATCGTCTGCACACAAGGCTATCTTTCTAGAAAAGATGCCCACTTTGAATGGTTTGATTCCTCTGTTAGACCTCAAACTTTGCACGAGGGGTTCAATATAAAGGTTGAAAATAATTGGAGACAGGCGCCAACCCTGCCTGGTCTCCCTACCTATATTAACTGTGGAAGTAATACAACCATTAACTAAGATCCAGGCCTGAAGAGCATTGTAAATCTTGCTCAAAACATTCAACATTTGTTTGTAATGCTTTTGATTGCGGTGGGTCTGTTTGCACCGCATCTGTGCTCCTACTAGTTTACATTGCTCTGCTGTCCGCATTCAGCATATTTACACTAATAAGGGCACTTTGTGTGGAGGAGAAACTGTGAGTTATTTTATTATTAACTGTCCCTAGCTCTTTTTTTCTTCTTCAAATTATCTCAGTGATATACTGCCTGAAGTCCACTTGCTAAATTATTTAATTACCAAGTGGCAGTCGCATATTTAGGACTGTACATCAAAACATGGGCAAAGACAGAAATTGCTCTGCGCAAGCTACCCGAGTAAACTGGAGCCCACCCAGTTAATATATACAGATACAAATTTCGTATAGCGCACATACACCTAAATATTTTCAAATTCATCAGCTCATTAATTACAAAGGCGCAAATAATACTTTGTTCAACAACTCATTTATTCCAAACTTTCAAAGAATTACATGTATTGATGAAAAACATTATTTTCATAGAAAAGGTTCCCCAATTCCATATCAATTCTACAAATTACAATTTCACATAAATAACTTTCTTTTCATACGCTGACAGCAAGTATTTCAAGCCTTATTTTTGAAAACCATAGTTGATTCCAGACACAGGAAACCAAAAACTCCCAGCCAACACATGTTTCGCAGCAGTAAATGGACTGAAATCAGTAATTAAAATACAAAATGGGAATCAAACCTTCAACAATATGGCAAATACGCTATTGCTCACTTTTCAAGACACATATGAACATAAAACAACTTTGCATTCAACCCCAATGACTTTTTGAACGTTGTCATGGGACGTTAACAGTTTATTAGACTGTGTGAAACAGGCAGCGGTCCTCACCTGCGCCCACCGCCACCTTCCCAAAGTATTGCTACTCCAGGAGACCCACCTTATCGGAGACCTGTGCCCTTTCCTGGCACAAAGGGGTTATGACAGGGTCTTTCATTCGGGGTATACCCACGGGTTGCTATTCTCCTGTGGCGTTCCTTCCCTCTTACGGTCTCTCATGAACTGCGAGACCCGTGAGGCTGCTTTATTCCCCTGACTGGGTCGTGACGGTCGTGAGAGGGACAGGTTGTCAACTTGGTAAGCATCTATGTTCCACCTGTAACCCTTGCCGATTGCCTGCAGGAGTTGTCTGAACTTCTTCTGAACCTCCCCCAGGGCCTCATGATAATGGGGGGAAGACTTTAATGCGGTCCCTGATACAGACCTCGATATGACTGGGTCCCCTACTAGCTCCAGGCACATCGGGGTGAATCATCTCACCGATTGGCTCATTAAGTTGGGCTGTGTGAAGCCTGGAGGCTGTGGCACCCAAGAACCCGCCAGTATACACACATCTTGGCTGCCCATTACACCCACCCACGGATTGACCTGGCCCTTGTGTCGGCACTGGATTGCTGACTGCTATCCTTTTTCCAAATACTGGGGATTTCGGATCACTCCCCTCTTCTTCTTCTTTGTCTTGGAATCCCCAGATCCGGCCAGCGCCCCATGTGGCGCCTTAATACCTGGTTTCTTAAATGCACAACAATTGTCACAAGCGTTAAAACTCCAAGCTTACTTCCGTTATATTGGAGGGTCAGTGGCAATGGTCGGTACCCTGTGGGCTGCTAGCAAGGTGACACTGCAAGGCTCTGCCAGAGCCCATATTCAAGCCCAGGAATGTGATAAGTCTACATATATTATTCAATTAGAAGTGCATGCTCTCTGGTTGGAGAAACGGCTTACATCCCACCCTCAAGAAGACCTTTCTTGTCAGTTAGGACATCCTCTTGACTAATGTTTTATCGTTTTATATTTCAGTGTGCCAATACACAACCCCCTCAAATCTGTGTAGGGACTACTGTCCAATTTCACTCCTTAACGGAGAGATTAAAACTTTCACAACTATACTAGCTAACCATCTTAAGTCCGTCCTCGCTTGGTAGATCCATCCAGATCAGTCTAGCTTCATGCCGTCCCGCAGTACTGGACACTGTCTCTGACGAGTTCATGAGGCCCTAGCCTACCGGAACCATCTGCCTCATGACTGGGCACTCCATTGATTTTGAGAAGGCCTTCGATAGGGTGGACTGGACATACCTTTAATTGGTTCTGGCCCAAGCGGGCTTTGGACCTGCATTTTGCAGTATAATACATACTCTATACTCCAACCCGGAGGCCTGTGTCCAGATTTCTACAACTTTTCTTTTAAGACGAGGGACCCAGCAGGGATGACCTCTGTCCCCACTTCTTTTCGCGTTGGCGATTGTGCCCAGCTCATCCGAAGAGATGCCCAACTAAAGGGTTGGGACTGGGGTGATGGCCAGGAGGATCGCATGGCTTTATATGCCAACAATGTCCTACTGTACCTTGCAAACTCCTTCCTGAGGGTCCCCCATTGCCTTCGCCTATTACACTGTTTTGGATGTACATCTGGCCTGATAAATCCCTCTAAATCCACATTGGTCATCCTTATCCCATCGCAAGACTGTTTTGCCTGGCAGATGAATATTCCCATCCGTCGGCTCAGCTTCAAGTATTTCTGTATCTGGGTCACATTGCACCTGGAGCTCGTATGAGCCCTTAACCTTTGGCCATTGGTCCAGAAGGCAAGAACATACCTTACCAGATGTCAGTCCCTTCCCTTAAATGTGATGGGGCATATAGCCCTATATAGGGTGATGACTCTCCCACTATTTTATGTGTCTTCCAAAATATACCACTCTACCTGCCCCAAGTGTGGTTTCGTATTCTGGAAGGAACGGCAAGGACATTCTTCTGGCGTGGATCTGGCCCCCTTGCCACTGCCAGAGAGTGCCATATGACGGGGGCCTGGGAATAGCCAATCTTTTTCTGTACTACTTGGCCTCCCACCTTCTCATCATTAACGAGTGGTATACCAGAGGGTGGTCTGATCCTGCCTACCTGCTAGAATTAACCCAGATGGGCTTTCCCCATTTACAGACCATGCTTTATGGATCTCTGAATCTATTCCCCAGGCCACTGTGGTGGTATTTGTGGCTTGGAGAACCGCACTCACACAACAGCCCCCCCCCCCCCCCCCCCCCTTTGGCATGACACCTGGCTAAAGGAAGTCACAACAATCCAAGGATTCAGGGCTTGGGACCTAATTGGTATCACAAAATTTGGAGACGTTTGGGCAGGAGCGCATATTCGGTCCTTTCAAGACCTCCAGAACACTTGCACTTTCACACTCATCCAATTCTATAAATAACTTCAATTACCACATAGTATTCAAGCTCCTGTCCCTCCATCCGCAACACTGCCAAAATATAGTCCCCTGGAGGCTAAACTCCTGATGGGAGGTTTTAGTCGTGGCGGAATTTCCCAGATCTACCGCACATTAATTGTTCATTCTCCATGTACACCGAATCATCTTAGAATCTGATGGGAGGGATGGCTGGGTCCTATAGATGAGGAGGACTGGCAAGATGCTTTGATGGCCCCCGAGAACTTACTATCTCGTCACGACTACGGGTGATCCAGACATATTACTTACACATGGTCTACCTTACACCGAACTGAATGCAAAAGGCGGGCCTCCGTCCCAGCTCTTCCTGCCCTGATGTGGAAATGACTCTGCTGACCTCTATCGTATGGTGTGATTGTGCCCGGTGGTTGAGACCTATTGGACTGGGGTAACCCATGAATTAGCAAGTGTACTGTGGTGGGAGGTACCTCTCTCCCCCCTAATGATATTGCTTAGTGTGCTTAAGGGATCCAGGGGTATGAGAGCCAAAAGAACGTTCCTGGGTATAGCTCTTGTGGTTGCAAAGCGGGATATTGCAGTACATGGGATGTCCTCCGGCCCCCTCTCTCTCTTTGTCGGAACGGCGAAGGGGAGTGGACTGGTGTGCATGTCAAGAGCACATGGTCATTGAAGCCAGAGGGTGCCCACACACACGGCTGTGTATGGGGTAAATGGTTGGGTCAATGGGAATGAAGACTAAAATGTAGGTGGATCACTGGTTGATGACTACTGTGACAAAACAGTGGTGTTTAAACATTAATGATATGCTTAGTAGCAATCTCTTCATTGGTAATAGGATGATAGTGTCTTTTGTATATATTTGCCAAATGGTCTAGCCCAAAAATCAATAAACATGTTTATCAAAAAAAGATTAAATAAGACGCAATCAACTCCCTTGTGTTACTCAAGGGAGGCCTTTTCCCACTCTACACACTCTGAAAGGACTGTCCTTTCAATTACAATTGCCACACATATCTCTCTTGTTCTCTGCCCTTTCTGTTAGAATCCTCATATTTGTAAACTTTGAAACTATCAAGCACTTCCCCTGTAAAACTTCTTCACATTGCAATCCAAGACTTACCTTCCTTTTCACATCATTCAACACTTTCAATCTTTCCACATCTCCAAAAACCTTTGCCAATAAATCAAAGTGACCCGTGTTATTTGTCTAAAACCAGCACATTCTGAAAGAGAGGGGAAACATGAGTGTAAATTAAAATATAACTTTTAAACTTTAACCCCTGTCCCTTAAAATAGACATTCTCTTGTTGCAAAATCATACCTTCATCTGCTACAACGCCGTTTACTGACAAAGCTACTCTTGTCTCACTTTAAACCTACATAAAACCTACACAAATTATTATTTGCGCCTTTGCAATTAATGAGCTGATGAATTGAAAATATTTAGGTTTATGTACTCCCTATGAAATGTGTATCTGTTTTCCTTAGGAAATGCATTTTTTGGTTTGCTTTCAGGTGGGTACCAGGAAATCAAAGTGAATAATACATGAGTAGTAGGGGCGGCTCTTCATTAGTCACTGCTCTACCATAGAGTGCCCCATAATGCCCTTGAGGACTTTTTGTTTATTCATTTTTTAAGCTTGGTGGTGCCCATAGATTATGGAAGAGCACTGCCAAGGAATTGTAATATTGTTTGTGGGCCTGTAGGCTGTGAAGTACCCCCCAGCAACATTTAAAAGAACAAAAACAGTAAGTCTCTTTGGTCATTGAAACCACGATTCGAGGAGATCGTACAATATTTGTTAAATTACTCCTAGCTGGAGCTCTGTGCTCTTCAGCTGGAGTGCAAGGCCCTCTTTTGACTATTTTTATGATTGCATTTTGTGGGACGGAAATTTTTAAAAGAAGGACTCAAAGGCATTTTACTTTTATTTATTGTTTTAAAAAATATATATAGTCTGAGTCTTTTTTTTTTTTTTTTTTACATTTTTCATCCTATGAATTGCAGTAATAAAAACTGTTAAAACAAAAACTCAGACATGTTTATTTTTTAATGTAACTTTAATAAACATTTTTCTAATAATCACTGTTATTAAACTTTGAATTGTGTGAACTACTGAAATTTACACTAGATTAAAAAAAATCTATGATTTTTGGAGAAAGATGGTAGTAGGGTCACTTTGTATATTTTGGTGGTGTTATTCTTTAGCAAAGTCAGTTAGTCTAACAGAGTTCTGCCAGGACCTGCACATGCCAGACAAATGTGCTCGAGGTTGGCTTCTGCAAGTGGTTGGATGCAGGTCCTACAGCCAGCCCCTATGCCTGGCAAAGGGTTGGCTTTACGTATGGTAATAAAATATTTTGTTACATTAAAAAATCCGTATAAATTCACTGAAAAAAAACAAAGGTTACAGTGACATTATAGCAAGATAAAAATGTCAGTTAAAATATGCTTTTTTAAATTTACAAAACCACTGAAATTTACCAGTTACAGTTATCTTTAATAACTATAACTTGTGCCCTAAGGTAACTAACTTGCACGCTTGCCATGCACTGTTAATTACCCAACATATATCACTTGTTACATCTTCTATGACATTGCTGATATCACTGCAACATTTGCAATGAAAATATTATTGACAAACCTATGCATGGTGTGGGCATTTACCTCCATCATACTCCTTAATAGGCCCCTTCCAGATCACCCAGGGGCCCCACCTCTCCCCTAAACTCACTTCTTTTACCTACTTCTTGCCCCAGTTACAATTTTCAATTGAATATAACATTGCCTTATTTCATAATATGTTTATTTGTGCAGTGATGAGAGTTGTTTATTTTGAATACATATCTGGAGCCTCAATTGATTTGCCAAAACAAAATTTAATTCTGCACTGTTTACCTCCTCCCTTTTATCTATATGTACCAAAATAATTTGCTGTAATAGCATTATGAATGTCACAAAAGCCAAAAGGCAAATATAAATTTGTTGGAAAGAAAAATGGCACACTTTTCATAAATCAGGTGCTTTTGATGATGAAGTAAAGAATATGTGGAATAAATGCTGAAGCAGCATACATTTTCTTAGATTGTTAACAAATCTTTATAGTTGTCTGTCTGTGGTTTTATAAAGCGTGTTCCAGAACCGGAAATGGGTAGCAGAGCAATTCACAACAGCAATGTCAGAGCTGTTACAACTTGGGCGAGGTGTGCAAACTGTACATAGATTAGGTCAATTGAGCATGTAGGGTAACAACAAGGTAATGTGGTGTAAAATCTAGGTGTACTGCAGGTGCATCAGTGAAAGTTCTTTCCACTGGGTTTCAGTGGCATGGTCTGAGTGGTTTAGCACTGTGTTCGGGTAACTATGACAATGATTTTTTTTATCAGAAGGGACCACAACTTCTCCTTGAAAACACCATACTTGGAATTAGTTTTGAGAGCTTGGAGGTGTTTTATACGATAAGTGTGCTGCCTTAAAAGGGTTACTTGGGAATTTTTTTTTCTTTAAGGTTGGGGTCTCTAGAAGCAGGTCACCTGAGGAGTTTGGAGGAGGTGGTTCAAGAATGTGAATATGTCTGTACTATTAGACCAGTTTAAAGAAGACTCTGGCTTATACAGGAAGTCTGTTGAAGGTGACTGAACTAAAATGATCTGCTCGTGTCCACTGGTTCTTGAAAGCATTTTTCGGGTGGGCCAGATGGAGCTTGGGGATTCCAGTTTCATCAATTCTAGAAAGTACATGGGGGGATTCTGGAGATTACAGAACTCGGAATTACATCACAGAGTTGGGATATTTTTTTAGGAATGAAGTGTTTGTTTGCTCTGAGGAGTTTCGGCTGGTACTGTGCATTTTTGGGTAGGGAGTTTGATAAAACTCCAAACCTACAACACTCTCCATCACAATCTTAAGAGATATGGCTCGTTGTACGATGGGTGGCTTGCATTAAAAAGGTTGAGATTAAGATTACACGTTTGGGCAAGAATGGGGCGAGCAAAATGAATTATTTTTTGTAGGCTTTAGTTTTACATGGTGGGTGGAGCATTCATAGGAGGAGACTTTCATGTAGATTTAGGTGTCGTGAGCTGAGTGCAGAGGGAGATTTTTTTTTTTCTGGAGAGAACTAGGTAGTTCAATTTCAGTGTTCAATAGAGTGGAGCAGTGAAGGGCGGGCGGGGATAGATAGACCCTTGCAGGACTCCTTGTAGAATAAGGGCGTGGGAGTGAGAGATGGATGGGTAGTTTAATCAATTGGAAGCAGTGCTTAAAGTAAGAGGAGTGAGGATTCATCAACTCTGTCAGAGGCAGCTGACAGATCCAGCATTTTTAAAAGGTCAAAATCTCCTTTGTCCAGGATGGCGGAGTGCATCATCAGCAACTTGGTAGGAAATCAGACTCTGTGCGGCAGCTGGCTGTGACACCTGATTGGAATTAGTTCAGAAGACCATATTCAGATTCAAAGCAGCTTTCTAGCACTTTGGTAAGAAAATGTATGCTAGATATGGGGTAGAAGTTATTTAGGTCCTTTGGGTCGGCACCTGTATCTTTCAGCTATGGTGTGGCCTGACTACTTTTCAAGCACTACCCCAGATGCAAAGAAGGCATTGATAACTTTAGCACTAAGGGTGGTGTGAAGCTATTAGGGGTGATGAGGTGATTTATGAGGATGGGGTTTAGGAAGAGGGAAGAGGGTCTGATCTTTGAAACCTTGTCTGTCGGGTCAGATTCAGTGTGTTTTTTCAGCTTAACCACATAGGGGATGATTTCAAGAGAGAAGTCTCAGGGTCAAGGTTTTTTCTGGTTGGGAGAAGGAGCGTTTATTTTTCTCACATATAATCTGGATAAAGTGTTACATTTGTCATGTAAAACTTAAAGATGTGGTTACTCAGGAGGGTTTGTGTGCTGGTTCGCAATCACGGATAGCTGTCTTGGGTGTTTTTGATTGAGTATTTTTCAGAAGAATGTTGCTGTAATTTCAGAGACCTGTTACGTGTAATGTCCATGAGTACCTCACCCGTTGAATTTTTGTTGTCATGTATTGTAGCACCAGATGCATTTAGTTCCTCATTCAGGTACTTTGAGTGCCATCTGTTTTTTTTGGTTTTGTTTGTGTTCTTAGTTTGAAGAGTGCATGGTCATCATTGATCTTAATCGTGATAGGGGTGGTAGTTTGTGAATATGTATAAATCAAGTTCAGCTGGGAATGTTTGTTTGAAGCGAATTGGGTACATTAATGCCTCCGTACTCACAGATACATCGGTTAGTTGTATTGTGGTTGACCAGAGGTTTTTGTTTTGGAGATTATGATGGAGAACGGTGTAAGGAGGCACTTTGACCAACCCACCAGAATTGGAGTTTTTGTTTCCAGACCGTCCTCCTTGGCAATCACTAGGTCGAGCATGACACCCTTTGTGTGTAGTGGAACAGCAACATTGAAGAAGGTCATTGTTTTGCAGAGTGACAGCTGAGAGGATACTGAGACAGAGATCAACCCAGTTAAGGTTGAAGTCTCACAGGAAAATGTTACAGGATATTATTCATATTTTCCGGAACGAGCTCCATGAATTGCCCTATGAATTTGAGATTACTGCCTGGAGGATTGATGATAATGTGGCATTTTATGTGATTATAGATCTCCGTTTTCAAACCCGAAGACATATACTGAGAGAAGTGTTCCGTTTCAGTATCAGACAGGAAAGTGCCCTTTGTGAATGATAGCAGCACTATCTCCTAGCTTTCGGTTTCTGTTTGATAGAGGGAGTACGAGGCCTCTTACAGGTTGAACGTATCACAGAGCGATAGGTCAAGCTCATTGGCAGTTATTAGGGCTGCGATTTCTAGGAATTGCTAGGCGAAAGTGATGGAGTTAGGATTTAAAAGGCAAGATGGTGGTGGTTGTGATTGGTGTTGAGGTGCGTGCAATGTGAATTATATTACTGGGGTTAGAACCCTTTCTTTTGAGGCTCATTTCCTGTTGCTAGTTATGGTGGACATGCAAGAGTTAAGTAGTGATGTCTTAGATTTGGTCATTTAAGGGTAGATTTTTTTTTTTTTTGTATATTTCTTTATTACGTTGTATCTGTACATCTTTATACTATGCTTTATGCAGCTTCCACCACTGTCTGTATGCCATTCATCTGTAGTTTAACAATTTCAGTCATTGGGGGGCAACGCGTCATGCCACATACTAATTTCACAATAGAAATAACAGCCAAGTGATATAATGGGAAAAACGCTAACTGCAAACTGAAAGGAGATCCATCAGTGGCGCAGCCTCGGCTGCTGGCAGTAGGCCCGGCCAGAATAATGGTGTGTGTAAGACCAGTATCAACCTTGATAAGAGATGATATGCATAATGCGGACTGAAAGAGAAAACATTTGTTCATGATGGCCTGTCATCTTATTTTGCTTCCAGTTTAATAAAAAACGTCCCAGGAGAATCCCACTGGCGATCTGCCCCACTGCCTGAACTGCAAGCCCATTGTGTCTGCTTATGCAGTTGACCTCTTAAGCAAGTTTGGCATCCAAGAGCTAATCTGTGGTGCCAAGTGTGAATTTAGTAACATTTGCATCTGTCTTTTAAATAGTATGGGTGCCAGGTCCACGAAGCAATACTCATACCTATTCTTCTTTGCCCTGGGTGTGAGGCCTAACAAGCACATTTGAGGCTCCAGAGTCACGAAACTACCTATCACTTCAAATATTTCTTTCCACACTTCCAACCATTAGGATATCACAGTCCTTTACCATGTGATAGAAGTGTGCTTCTGCTTGCCCACATTGGACACAAACTGAAAAGGCACCTGGGAGCATGTGTGACACAGTTCGAGGTAAGGTATGCCCGGTGTAAAAAAACAAAAACAAAAAAAACTCTAAATTCTAGTTAAGAGTTTTTGAATACCTTCTTGACATGTTCCATGGCAGCAGCCTACTGCTTGTCTGACAAAATCAGAACTAGAGGCCACCTTAATCCTCAGAGCAGTCTCGACTGGGAAGTTCCACTCTGTTCCAAGCCTCAGACCAGAGCCATGCTGAGTCACTCTGGTTGGTAATGGGGAGATAATGCTATTGAGTGACTTTTGGCCTTGTTGTAGGGCCTAGGACGAGAGACATCGCCACCAGAATATAGGGGATTGGACTCGCCCTCATTCTTTTTGCATGCAGAAGTGAAAGCAATTGTCAGTGGGATCCCATTGCCTAGTGCAAAGGGTTCATAATTTTGGCTCTTGGTGTATATGAAAACGCTCAATAGAAGAATACCTGGTCATGTTCTAGTCCTCTTCTACGTCAGGTATGTGCCGTTCATCTTAGCTGCTCTGGGACCTGCCAGGCAAAACAATTTCTCAACTAACTTTCAACAGGTAGTGTCAACACTAAGTTTATGCTCATAGCTACGGTTTGATTTATAGTACCTGTCTCACAAAGCTTGCAAAGTGGGTCATTGTCAGACGTCTCACATAATTTACCACATTTCCCTTTAAAGAGTCAGAGTATGGGATTGTAGCTATTTGATCCGCAATTTTGGTACTATGACGGCAAACTTTAACGAATTGGATTTTTTTTAAAAAAACAGCACAGCACTCTTCATTTAAAAGTTAAATCGTATGATGTGCTCAACCCCTGAGATACCGCCTTCTGGAGCTTAATCGACGTGATCTGTGGCTGTGCAATGTGATTATACACTTCATGCCCAGAATTCGGAAACTAAGTGATTCTTTTGTCAATACCATCACCTAAGCCTATGATATGCCTGCGTATTTCTGCACTCAATTTGTAATTAATCGCGTTCGCACAGAATGAAAAGATTTTAACCTTGATGGCTGTTCTCCAGTTCTGATGGGTAATTGTCCCTTTCCCACCCACCAAGCCTTATTCTAATTGGTAGCCCAGAGAACAGCTGTAATTTAAGAATGGAATTTCTCTAGATGAGTGCATTTGAGCGTGGGAGTGTAAACATGTACCTACCCGTGCAAAAACCTTCCCATGCTGACAGTGCTTAGGAAAGGCTTGTGAATAGGAAGTAAGAACAGGGACGTTCTGCATTTGTGCTGCTTTGCTTTCCTGCTTTTGCATTTCCCCTGTAGGCTTTTGATGGGAAAACAAATTGGAACCAGACTCGGTGGTAGATGGTTAATTTATTGTATATAATGAGATGTATGAAACACAAACGTAGTCTATAGAAAGAACACATATGTTAATGAAGTAGCCTTCAGTCTCCCGAGTGGTAACCTACTTAACATTTCTCCGCAGAAAATAGCATTTCAGATTAAACATGATATGACAGAGCCAATGGATATAGACTGCATGGATGGATGAAAGGGAAAGGGTTGCGTGCGCCACCGACACATTTTCGCTTAACCCATTCACACATCTTCACACATGTAAACTCGCCAGTCAGTGAAGCAGCAATTACAGATGTAAAAAAGCCAGGCCGTTTGGTTTTGGCAGTGTTTATTTTCATAGAGTTCACTGCTTGAATTGAGCTTGTTTCTAAGCGCCCCCAGTGTTTGCATCTGCCATTCCCAGAGCCAGCCTGTTATCAAGAAAATTGAGGCAATGTTGTAAAGCAGAAGGACGGCTCAGTGAGTTGAAAGCTTATTGTGTACACGTGCTAAATACTGTGAAGGTCACAATTTCGAATCCCAGCCATGAAGACTCAGTCTTCCATATTTCTGTTCTGAAGCTGGTAAATCGGATACCGAAAACGTGATAATAATCTTACTGAGCTAAAAAACGAGTTATTACTGCAGCCATGAATAATTAAAGTGACCATTCTACACAAAAACAGGTTTAAAGGAAAACAGGGCTTTCTTTCAAAACACTCTAACAACATCAAAACTTTAGAAGACTATGGCCCTCATTACAACCCAGGCGGTCGGTGATAAAGCGGCGGTAGTACCGCCAACAGCCCAGTGGTAACAAAAATGGAATTATGACCACAGCGGAAACCGCTCAGACAGCCACTTTAACACACCGACCGCCACGGCGGAATCAACAAGCACCACAGCGGTAACCACCAGCAGCTAAGCAGAAGACAATGTACTGCCCACACTATTATGACCGGCCTATCCACCACCTTTTCCGGGGCGGTACCAACGACATCAGAAGCCGAGTGGAAACAGATCTCAGAAAAGGACTCACCTGTGGAGACTCGGGGAACAACCACGACGGCATGGAGCCCGAGCTGCACATATTCCCCATGCTCGTCTACCTTCTGCTGCATTATGAACATCAACGCCGGCAAAGATGACCACAGTGAGTACTGCTGCCTAGCACACAAGGGAGGGGGGAGGAAAAAGTGAGTTACACACACGCAGCACCCTCACCCCCAACACCGTACACACAATCAGATGCAGTAACATTACATATTCACCCCGTACCCCTCAGAAATAATGCAGGGACAAAATGATTTGAAGAAAGTGAGTGTAATACGAAAAAATACTATGAATAAGTGCATCAAAATCCAAACGTATATATATATTTACAAATGTAGGGACACTGCCCAGTCCTCAATGTCTGTGGGCCACAGGGCCACATCACCTAGGACAAGGCTCCACCTCACTCCTGCAACAACACAGAGAGAACACCGCAGGGGGATCAGGTCGAAAATACACAGGCACCTCCGGGGGGCGTGGAATTGGGAGGCAGCTCAGCCGGAAGATGGTACAACGCCACTGGTCCTGGATGGGGCTACATGCCCAGTGCTTGGTCCTGGGGAGTGGAAGGCCACAGTCTCTCAAGTGGGTGGTTTGCTTACTGCTTGGTCCTGGGGAGTGCAAGACCACAGTCTCTCAAGTAGGTGCTTTGCTTACTGCTTGGTCCTGGGGAGTGCAAGGCCACAGTCTCTCAAGTGGGTGGTTTGCTTACTGCTTGGTCCTGGGGATTGCAAGGCCACAGTCTCTCAAGTGGGTAGTTTGCTTACTGCTTGGTCCTGGGGAGTGCAAGGCCACAGGCTCTCAAGTAGGTGGTTTGCCCACTGCTTGGTCCTGGGGAGTGCAAGGCCACTGTCTCTCAAGTGGGTGGTTTTCCCACTGCTTGGTCCTGGGGAGTGCAAGGCCACAGTCTCTCAAGTGGGTAGCTACTTCCACTGGTTATGGAGGGGGCATTGTGCCTAGTGTGCTTCATCCTTGGAAGGATGGGGTGAGTGGATGGCTTCTCCACTGGTTGTGGAGGGGGCATTGTGCTCAGTGTGCTTCATCCTGGGAAGGATGGGGTGAGTGGATGGCTTCTTCCACTGGTTCTGGAAGGGTGCATTGTGCCCAGTGTGCTTAATCCTGGGAAGGATGGGGTGAGTGGATGGCTTCTTCCACTGGTTCTGGAGGGGGCATTGTTCCCTGTGATGCATATCTTGGGGAATGCAAGGTCACAGCCTCTCACCTGGGTGTTAGACCCACAGGTTTTGCAGGACCCAGGCCGCACAACAGCCCATGGATGCAGGGCTACTCACTGCCCGCCGGCAGTGACGGCTGCTCAGTGGTGGCAGTGGCGGTGCAGGTGTCGGTGCTGGCAGTGGTGGGGGAAGGCTCCAGCCCTTCCCCTGCAGCCTTGGGCTGCTGCTGGTGGTGGTGCCGGCAGTGGTGGGGGGAGGCTCCAGCCCTTCCCCTGCAGCCTCGGACAGCTGCCCACTAGGGCTGCTGCTGCTGGTGGCGACGCTGGTGGCGGTGCTGGCAGTGGTGGGGGGAGGCTCCAGTCCTTCCCCTGCAGCCTCGGACGGCTGCCCACTGGGGCTGCTGCTGGCGGCGGTACTGGCAGTGGTGGGGGGAGGCTCCAACCCTTCCCCGGCAGCCTCGGATGGCTGCCCACTGGGGCTGCTGCTGCTGCTGGTGGTGGTGGTGGGGGGAGGCTCCAGTCCTTCCCCTGCAGCCTCGGACGGCTGCCCACTGGGGCTGCTGCTGCTGGCGGCGGTCCTGGTGGCGGTGCTGGCAGTGGTGGGGGAGGCTCCAGCCCTTCCCCTGCAGCCTCGGATGGCTGCCCACTGGGGCTGCTGCTGCTGGTGGCGGTGGTGGGGGGAGGCTCCAGCCCTTCCCCGGCAGCCTCTGACGGCTGCCCACTGGGGCTGCTGCTGCTGCTGATGGTGGTGCTGCCAGCGGTGCTGCCAATGGTGTGGGGGGAGGCTCCAGCCCTTCCCTTGCAACCTCGGACAGCTGAATCACCATAGTTGGTGATGGAGGATCCGCATGAGTCCCAGCACCCTGCCTCCTGTCCTTCCTGCCTGCTGGTGCAGGCCCCTTGCCCTTCCTGTCAGCAGCCGGGGATTGCCCCTCGCCCTTCCTGTCAGCAGCTGGGGATTGCCCCTCGCCCTTCCTGTCAGCAGCTGGGGATTGCCCCTTGCCCTTCCTGTCATCAGCTGGGGAGCCCCTTGCCCTTCCCTGTAGCTGCTGGGGGTGCCTCCTTGCCCTTTCTAGACACAGCTGGTGGTGCTTCCTTGCCCTTCCCTGCAGCAGCTGGTGGTGCCTCCGTGCCCTTCCTAGACACAGCTGGTGGTGCCTCCTTGCCCTTCCCTGTAGCAGCTGGTGGTGCCTCCGTGCCCCTCCTAGGTGCAGCTGGTGGTGCCTCCTTGCCCTTCTTTGAAGCACCTGGTGCAGGCACCCTTTCAGTGTGGCTGCCTGGTGCCCGGGATCCTCTCCCACCTGCAGTGGCTGTCAACACTACTGTGGCCGTGGGCTGGGTGGCTGAGGTGCTTGCCTGGGTTCTGACCACCCTGGCCCGACGTGAAAGATGGGGGGGGAGTGGTAGGGAAGAGGTCAATGGTGGAGAGGAAAAGCTACTTAGGGACATTGGGGCGGGACGAGGGTGAAGGTTTGGGAGTGGAGGAAGAGGAAGTGGTTGTAGGAGGTGTCTTCTGTGTTTGGGTGCATGGGCTGGATGCTATTGTGAGGTAGATGGCTGTTGGGTGTCTGAGTGCTAGCGTTTGTGGACTTTGGGAAGAGGGGGCACAGACACAGAGGACACAGGACGTGTGCATGGATGTGGGGGTGGTGACTGCCAGTGAGGGGCGTGTAGTGATAGGCGTGATGGTGGTAGTGGATGAGGATGTAGTGCATGCAGGTGTGAGTGCAGACGCTACTGCGAGGGAGGTGGACGAGGAGGGGGACACAGTGGAGGCAGTGGATGTTGGTATGTCTGCATCTGGATGGTGTTTGTGTGAGTGCCTGTGGGATGATGTGTGGTGCTTGTATTTGCCTGAACCACTCCTGTGTGTTGTCCTGTTTGCATGCTAGTCTGCCTTTGTGCTTGGGAAAGGTTGTGGTTGAGGGGAATGGGATTGGGTAGAGGAACTTGGAGGGGGGAGGCTAGAAACAAGGACAATGGCTGCCATCAGGGAGGAGGCCAGAGCCTGGATTGATTTCTGTTTGGCTGCCATGCCAGAGTGAATGCCCTCCAGGAATGCATTTGTCTGTTGCGTATGGGCTGCCAGCCCCTGGATGACATTCACAATGGTTGACTGCCCAACAGATGTGGATCGCAGGAGGTCAATAGCCTCCTCACTCAGGGCAGCAGGGCTAACTGGGGCAGGTCCTAAGGTGCCTGGGGCGAAGGAGATGCCCATCCTCCTGGGTGAGCAGGCACGGGAAACACGCTGATGGGCTGCTGGGAGGGCGGTGCTGGTACAGGGGTGGTGGCTGTACCTGTAGTTGGGGAGGGAACAGAGATATTTCCAGGGAGCTTCCATCGGAGGAGGTATCACTGTCCGAACTGTCCCCTCCAGTCTCCACCGTGGTGCTCCCCTTGCCCTCCGTCCCACTTCCTCGTTGGGAGGCCATCTCCAGCTGGGCCTCCGCTGTCCTCTGTGCCCAGTGTCCCAGGTCCTCCCACCGTTTCCGACAGTGGGTCCTCCGCCTTCCGTAGACCCCCCAGTGTCTGCATGTACTTAACGATGGCACGCCATATACCCTTTTTCTGATGGGCGCTGACCTGCAGAGAAATACACATAGGAAAAGGTATCAGTCAGACCCTCCTGCCTGTTACACTCATGGCCCACCATAGCCCTCACATCCCCTTACGCACAGACATGGCCCGCCATACATGCAGCACGCTGCCCAGGGCCCTTCCACCAACCCCCCCTACACGAGGCCTTCACACACAGCACTCCATGCATTCATGCCCCATGCATCGTGCTCACAGTGTACTTACCTGTTGGTCTGGAGGCCCATACAGCATTCGGTAATGGGGTAGGACCTCATCCACCAGTCTCTCCAACTCCGCTGCGGTGAAGGCAGGGACCCTTTCCCCAGTGACACCAGCAATGGTCAGTTCCAGACACGTCACAGCAGCACATGCAGTGTAGGTCCTCTCCTGTTGAAGGTCAGGTAGCAAGTGAGTGAACAGATAGAAAATGTCAGTCACGTCACGTCAGCGGCGGTGCATGCCGCCACCGCCGGCGTACATCACCATTGGCCACTGTAACCCGTAGGGCCCAATGGTAACCAAGGAGGAGTTGCACAGCAGTTTTCGACCGCCTCCCGCAACGGCGCCCAACATCTGTGGAATTACCTAATTTCCACATATCCCTCCTAACAGGATAGGTGGACACCATTTCAGGGGGGTGGGCAGGCCATGGCACCTAACTGTGACACAGAACACATAAGCACCATCTGGGCCTATCCACCAATATACTGTTACAGTCACAACATGCAATGAAGTGTAGTGTTTGGAAATATGGGATACTGACCAGCTGCTCACTGTTTTGCCCCCTAGATTGCAACTGGTGCGGATGAATAAGAGATGGAGACATCCCCGTGTACAGGCCCCTGGTGGACTTGGCAACAATGGAGGACAGGCACATTATCCAGGCACATTATCCTCACCTATAGACTGGACAGGGCCACAATCACAGAGCCGTGTGCCCAATTGGAGCCTGACCTGATATCCGCTATCCGTCACCCCACCGGGATCCCCCCTCTTGTTCAAGTGCTATTAGTGCTCCATTTCCTGGCAACTGGCTCCTTCCAAGTGATAGTGGGCTTGGCAGCAGGAATGTCACAGCCAATGTTCTCAATAGTGCTGACCAGAGTGTTGTCTGCCCTGATTAAACACATGCGCAGCTACATCGTTTTCCCCCAGGAGGAGGATTTGGCCACAGTGAAAGCTGATTTCTATGCAATGGGACATATCCCCAACATTATTGGGGCTATTGATGGTACACATATTGCATTTGTCCCCCCACCCCTGAGAAATGAACAGGTGTTCCGAAATGAAAGGGCTTTCACTCAATGAATGTGCAGATAGTGTGCCTGGCGGACCAGTACATCTCCCATATCAATGCAAAGTATCCTGGGTCTGTGCATGATGCCTTTATCCTGAGGAATAGCAGCATCCCATATGTGATGGCTCAACTCCAGAGGCACCGAGTGTGGCTAATAGGTGAGCCCTGGTTCCTACCCGGTAGATGTTGGTGTATGGATATGGTGTGGGCCCTAAGGGTTAGTGTGTGGCTAACAGGTGTCCCTCGATATTTGCAGGAGACTCTGGTTATCCCAACCTCTCATAGCTACTGACGCCTGTGAGGAATCCCAGGGCAAGGGCAGAGGAATGTTACAATGAGGCACATGGGCAAACAAGAAGACTTATAGAGAGTACATTAGGCCTCCTGAAGGCTAGGTTTTGTTGCTTCCATCTGACAGGTGGATCCCTGTGCTACTCACCCAAGAAGGTCTGCCAGATCGTCGTGGCATGCTGTATGTTGCACAACCCTGCCTTACGTCACCAGGTGCCTTTTCTGCAGGAGGATGAGGCTGGAGATGGGAGTGTGACAGCAGTGGACCTGTGGACAGTGAAGATGAGGAGGCTGAGGATGAGGACAACAGAAGTGCAATAATTTGTCAATACTTCCAATGACACACAGGTAACACAGTGTAACTTCACTTTTAATTGACAGTTTTGTGTTTGACATTGTCACTGGCAGGCTGATTTTCCAACTTCTATGGCCACTTACTGTACCCTTTGGCATCTCTATTTGCAGATATTTGTGCCCCACTATCACTCCTGGTGTGTTGACTGCAGCCAACTACAGGTCATTCATATGTATACATTACTGTACAGTTGTATTGCAGTGTTTAAAGCTTGTTAAACAAATACATAGTTCAGTCATTTGAGAGACTCCATTCTTGTATTTTTTCAAATGGTGTTTAATTAAGTGCTAATAAGTAGAGGGGGATGTGCAATGGGTTGGGGTGATGATGGTGGAAAGTCCAGGATAGAGTCCAGTCTATGTGGATCACGGGTGCATTGTCCAAGGTGGCATAGGAAGTGGAGCAATGGCAGTTCAGGGTGGACAGGGTGACAGGGTAGGACACAAGGGTGACAATCAGGAGAGTCTTATTTCCTGGGGGGTTCTTGGCAATAGTATCTGGCTTCTGCCTGGATCGCAGGGACTGTTTGCGGGGTGTTCTCCTTATGCAGAGGGTGGGGTGCTGGTGGCCTGTTGGTCCTGTGGCAGGGCCTCCTGTCCACTAGCAGCAGCGGAGGTGGAGGGCTGTTCATCGGTTTGGCTAGTGGTAGGGGCCCGGTGGTGTGCCACTGCCTCCCTCATACTGTTGGCCATGTCTGCCAGCACCCCTGCAATGGTGACCAGGGTGGTATTAATGGACTTCAAGTCCTCCCTGATCCCCAGGTACTGTCTCTCCTGCAGCCGCTGGTTCTCCTGCATCTTGTCCAGTATCTGGCCCATCGTCTCCTGTGAATGGTGGTATGCTCCCAGGATCTTGGTGAGTGCCTCCTGGAGAGTCGGTTCCCTGGGCCTGTCCTTCCTCTGTCGCACAGCAGTCCTCCCAGCTTCCCTGTTGTCCTGTGCCTCTGTCCCCTGAACGTGTGCCCACTGCCAATGACCGCAGGTCCCTGATCGTCCTGTGTTTGTGGGGCGCCTGGGGTCCCTGTAGTGGTGGGCACACTGCTGATTGACGTGTCCTGGGGACAGAAGTATGGGCCCGCTGGGTGCGTACAATGCTGGTGTTTCCTGAGGGGGGAGGCTATGTGGTGGTATGGGACTGTGCCTTGGTAACCGAATCTCCGGAGATCCCTGATGGGCCAGGTTGGTCATCCAGATCCAGGCATCCAGAGCTGCTGTCATCACTGTGGGCCTCTTCTGGGGTGGGGGGGGAGGGGGGACTGGATGTTGCTGGCACCTCCTCTGGTGACATTGGCTGGGGGACCTGTGGAGATGTAAATGCAGTGTTATTGTTTCTGCATGTGACATCTTGTGCATGGGTGTGTTGCCCTCTATGGTTGTTATTGCCCTGGCAGCTTTGCCTTGTGTAAGTAGTTATTTGGTAGGCTTGCTGTTTCCCTCTAGTATGCATGCTTTAGTGATGGGTGTCCATGCAGGTTTGTGATGGGGATACGTGCATTGGTAGAGCATGCAGGGCTTGGTATTGGGAGGGATGGGTTGTGATGGTGGGGTGTGTGGGAGGTGGTAGGTGATGAGAGTGAGGGTAAGGGTATGTGTTGGTATGCAGGTAGGGGGGGTGATAGTAATAGAGATTTGACTTACCAGAGTCCAGTCCTCCTCCTACTCCTGCCAGGCCCACAGGATGCATGATTGCCAAGACTTGCTCCTCCCATGTTCTTAGTTGTGGAGGAGGAGGTGAGGGTCCACCGCCAGTCCTCTGTACAGCTATTTGATGTCTTGCTGCCACGTAACGTACCTTCCCCGTAGGTCGTTCCACCTCTTCCTGATGTCATCCCTTGTTCTGGGGTGCTACCCACGTTGTTGACCCTGTCCACGATTCTCCGCCATAACTCCATCTTCCTAGCAATGGATGTCTGCTGCACCTGTGATCCGAATAGCTGTGGCTCTACCCGGATGATTTCCTCCACCATGACCCTTAGCTCCTCCTCTGAGAACCTGGGGTGTCGTTGTGGTGCCATGGGTGTGGTGTGGGTGAGGGTGTGTCGGATGATGTGTTGGGGTGTGTGATGTAAGGCACGTGTATGGTGTATAGGTGATGGTGTGTGACTGCGGTCTTGTCTGTGGTCTTGCTATCTCTCTTGTGGCACTTGTTTGTAATCGTCAAGGGTTGTGGGTAATGTGGGTGTGTGGTTTATAGTGGTGTGGGTGTGGTGTGTGTATTGGTGTCAGGTGTGTGTTATTTGAATTGTCCATTGTAGTGTTGTTTTGTATGTGTGTGTATTTTGAGCGCGGCGGTATGTAGCTCCAATGGTTTTCCGCCATTGAACGTCTTCCGCGGTGTTTAGTGGGCCATAATGTTGTGGGTGTATTTCTGTTGGCGTAACTGTGTGGGTTTTGGTACCGCAAGTTTATCACTGACCTTTGGCTTGGCGGACTTGTGTGTGTGGCTGTATAGTGACGGATTGCTATGTGTGTGTCATAATATGGGTAGCGGTAATCTGCTGCGGCGGCGGTATATTGGCGACAGTCAGCATGGTGGTAAGCGGTACTTACCGCCAATGTCATAATAAGGACCTAGGTTTTTCAGATGGAAGTAGTGAAGTGTTTCTTTGCAAACCATAGCGTGTCATCCGTATTTTGATTGAAACCACAACATTTCATGTCGCGCAGAATCGAAGTGTCATAGAAATGCTGCTTTGGAGTTTGAAGTACAGTGATAACTGTCCAGTAAGTCAGTCAGATCCTCATTGGAAGGATATGATCACTGATAGCCGGCAGCCAAACATCACATGTTCTCTCTCAACATAATTTGTTTTCCTTTTATTTCTGGGAGCAAACATGCAAATATTTCCGAAAGGGTTTCCTTAGCCAGAGAGACTTGAGTTTTGGGATAAAGTACAAGGAACAGTTAACACAAGCAAACTGGCTAACAGAAGCCGAGAGGATGAGTGAATGCGTTTATTCGACTGATCTACAGCTTTCCACCAGAGTTGTGCCATGGAGGTAACCTTCAGCCGGCCCTGGTTATCCGCCCCAAAAACACTAAGCAGACGTGGACTTGGAGCGTTGTTTCGCTTACCCTGTTAGGTGGGTAGTGTGAGAGGTCCCAGAATGCTGGATGGTTTTGGCTGGGGAATAACGGTCTTCAAATGGTCCCTTAACACAGGGGTCTGGTTACCAGCTCCACGGAGCTGCCAAATGCCCGACCTGATAATGCTGCACATTCAGCCAATTTGGCCCTTTGTAACCAACAGCAGCACATTGCATGGCCACACAAGTTCCACAATGCAAGGCTTAGTCTTTTAGAAAGTCATTGGTGTATTATAAAGCAGTGTCATAAAAGTCTAGCCAGTTTTCTCAGATCCGTGCACGCCTAACTGCTGCAGCCCATGGTTTGCTTTGCATTCTGAGACGTGTAGTCCTGACGTCCACAAGTACATGGGTTGCGGACGTTTGAAACTTGGCAACTATGGCATTCAAAAAGCAGAAGACACTAATCAAAATTTGATAACATAACGTGTCGTAGGGGACATGGTGACAAGAAAAAGGGAAAATGGGAGTTTGAAGTACTTTCTGTATTTCAAAAAATACATATAACTTTTACTTTTCAGAAGGCGCAGAGCCCACGGGATGCAAAAATCCACCCAGTCATGTTTTGCTATTCTCTTGCAAACCAAAGTGAAATGTTAGCCCTACTTTCTATGGCAGTTGGTTCACAAGAGTCGTGTTTTGTTGGTGGGGAAAAATTCACTTTTCACTGACGGCGAATCACAGGCAAAAAAAACAGGGATACTTATGATGACACCGAGGTGGTCCTTGTTATGGAGCCTCGAAAAAAGGTGAAAGTAATACGCAACAACTCAGTACTTATAGCACAAACATTTACGTGCAAAATAAAATGCCAACGACTCTTTAAACTTAATTTTCACTTTTGTTAGGCTGCACTGCATAACACAGCACACAATGTACAAGTGGTCAAATTAAAGAGGATTACAAGAAATTGATCTAATCTTTCAGTTACAGGAGCATCCCCCTCATGCTTTGGTCACTAATCTAGGATAAATGGTGGTGTCAGGCTGATAGAAAGTGACACGCATCACGGGTTGAACTAACGCTTTTACTGCCGCTTCCCCGTCTAACGGCTTAAATTAACTATTGCGCTTAATTAATGGTTGTTCAGATGTTTGACATTTTGCTGGAGATGCTCCAAGAGGCTGTACTGAGCAGCGCAATGTCTCTGCAGCAGCTGCTTGGAACCTGAGGTAGTCCAAGAGCCCGAGTCTAGGAGAGGTAATCCTATTCTCATGACTACACTGTGCAGAGTTGCAGAAATTCATGGGCATTTTAATGACTGTCACCTAGACAGACTGGTGCTGTGCTGCTTTGCCATCATCCGACTGGTCCTGTCCCCCTTGGTTGGCCAGAAATCTCAACTGGACAGCCTCAGCAAGAGTCAGCTAGCTTTGGAGGCTTGCACTGACATGACACCTGTCACCCAGGGCCAGAATCCAGCCCATCCTGACCTGTAACATAGCATCCGGATCCCTACAGTACCTTCTAACCTGAGCCCAGCCAAGGTGCGCTCTTTGAGCAGAGTGAGTCTGCAGCACAGCAGCCACTGCAGGGACAGTCTCAGCTTGCCCCCACGCTCCTGCTTGCCCTTGGAGCTTGTTTGACTGCTGCAAAAAGTAACTGTCATCTCCATACCAGCGAGCCCTGTGTTAGTCACCATATCTTTGAGTGAGCTGTAAGATATTGATTTGGACTCTGTCAAAGGGTGTTAGGCTCACAAAGCAGCTGGAGGGATCAGGAGGGGAGTGTCAAGAGGAAGGCAGCATGAAATGGTTCCTCAAATGACAACAGGCAGTGGTACTTAAGTGATCACTTATGAGGGGACTCCTTAGGCCACAAGGTTTCCTAGAAGCTGCGTTCTTGGGAACTCTGAACCAAACTGTGAAGCAAGCTAAGCACAAAACGTAAATCAATTCAACCCTCAGGGTGCAGTGTTGATCATTTATGGGAGGCTGCTGATTCCTCCAAGATACAAACACTGCCCTGATGTCCTCAGGGTATAGTGACTGTAGTTTCAGGGACACCACTCGTTCCTCACTTTCAGCAACTTGCCCTCTTAGTGAAAACCTCTGGGTGCAGAGACTATACTTACCGTGAGAGGCTGGGGGCACCCCACTCACTAATCCCTCAGTGAAGATTTCTGAATTATTTTTTTCGTGTCAATTCTGTGTCTCTTTAATAATTATTATTTATTCATAATTTTAAACACTCTAAACTCTTTTGGTTGACTTCTTCTTGTATTTGTTGTTTGAAGTTAAGTGGAAAGAGCACATTTTTCCAGACCTTCCTATTAATTTTACTGATGCATTGTCATAAATAAATTGGCCATGACCTTTCCGAGTAGCCAAAAAGAATGTCATCTTTCATAGATGATGACACGAGGTGCTAAGCTATGGTGCACAAGTGTGGTTGTCTTTCTGTGCCCAGGCTGTGTTTGAACTGCTGAAACATTGAATGTTTAATGCACATTTGTTTACTAAAAATAGCTTGATTAATAATAGCCCAAAAATGTTTGTGTGAGAACAATGTGAATTTAACAACAAGTGCATCTCTGTAGTAATAATACAAGTGTTTTAAAAGTTCATATGCAGCCCCATCTACTTCTGGCTTAACTCATACAGATAATTTTTTATACTAACACAGGAAGACCACACCTGAAAGCTCTTGGTGTGAAACATTGGAACCTAATTTTGATCCAACTTATCCCGAATCATACAATTCCAGCACCAGAGATAGCACTAAAAAGCATGTTACACTACTGTAGTTCTGCGGCGAAACATGCCAGAGACATAGCAGAAGCAACTGTATAACACAAGCTAGACAAGATGTGGTTAAATCACTCAACTGCCCCCCTTATGGATATCCTTGTACTCCAGAATTTCACCATAAAAAGACAGATCAATCACAGTGGCAGTGTGGTGGGATTGTAGTCTTTCATCATAACTTTCTACATATCACTTCTTTCCCTGTAGATACTCTGTCCTCTTGTGAGTACATGGGAGTCAAAATCTTCAAAGCAGGTAGATCACCAGCTAAAATACCACCTGCAGTCCTCTGTACTCTTCCTGAAGTAGCACAGAACAATTCATTATTAGGCTCAAATGTAAACTCATGGACTTTCCAGTATTCACACCTGACAGGATGGCTGGAAGAACAAATCTAAAAGCACTAATTCCGAAGATGATGCCTGGCTAGCACTCTCAACATCTCAAAAATATATGCCAATCAGCTCTCAAGCAACCAAAGACTTAAGACATAAAGATCTAAGACTATGTGTTTTCCCCCATTCATTGGAAAATAAGGGACCCAAATCCACATTTAGTTAGTGCCTACTTGGAGGTAAATGGAGATGGGGGCTTTGTTTTAGCTTCGTGTGGATGGCAGAGCCGAGGGTACGGTGAGGGGAGAGGAATAAGCAAATGAGGGGAGAGTTTCTGCAGCCCCGTCCGCCGTAGTACAGAAAGAGGATGGATGGAGACCTGGTGCAGAAGCTGATAGAAGCCCATGCTGCACCACAAACCGGTACTGTGTCCCTGGCGCAGGAATTACCGGTCCATAGTTTGCAGACCTGGTAAGGTAATTCTGGGCTTAAAAACACTGGGCAATTAGAAAGTTGGGGTCAGTATTCCCACTAGAGGATACCCCCTCATCCCACCTGTCCCTCAGTACCAGGCTGAGCAACTCATTATGAGGTCTATACATCTAACCTAGTGTAAGCTGCCTCCCTAACTAGAGGAGACGTAGGAGGGTCGAATTGAAAAAATACACATTTTAAATTGACTAATAGTAAATCTAGCCATCATTCAAATATGGACGAAAATGTAGAATACTATACCCTTTATCCAGACAGAATCTGAGAAATCTGCTGCTGTGATGGAAAGGTTGGCTCCATCTCAATGCCAGCGGTTGACTAACTTAAAGTCTTAATAGTAAAGTATTATTGTTTGCCTACAGTTCAGATTGGACACACATCTTCTCCTGACTCGCACCTTGAATTTCACAGTTTACCCTCAGTTTGCCAGGCTTCCAGCACCCTCCCCAACACATCTACTCTGTGTTTTGTATAGGGAATTTTGGAAAAAGGTACCAAGCCTTTTCCCCACCCCCACATCTGGGTCTCAAATTCATAAAGGCTCCTCCCTGTCATTGTGGGATGATCTCTGTAAATGGAGGGGTCTTCTTTTGAAGTCCAGCCTTGACTCCACACCTTTCAAAGGGAATCCTTTCTGCCCCTGTAGTTCACTCATAAATAGCGACAGAAGTCTGGAGGATCAGTGTGAGTTTCTCGGGTAGGATGTTTCAGTGGTTGGGAGAAAATAAGAGAGTGGTTTCTGGAACCACCCTTGACGGCTGTTATACAGTACCAGATAGTCATGTTGGGTCTTGGTGTTCCTTCTGTTTGGGAACAAAGATGCAAACTGTGCAAAGTTTTTACAGCAGTTATTACTTAAATCAGAACAACCTGCAACCACCTTACAGTGTTAGCCTGCTACCCTAAAATGTTTGTGTGAAAACAATGTGAATTTATAGGCAACAAGTGCAGCTCTGTAGTAATACACGTGTTTTAAAAGTTCATAAGCAGCCCCATCTACTTCTGGCTTATCTCATACAGATCATTTTTTATACTAACACAGGAAGACCACACCTGAAAGCTCTTGGTGTGAGACCTGGGAACCTAATTTTGATCCAACTTATCCCGAATCATGCAATTCCACCTTCAGCTCCAGAGACAGCACTAAAAAGCATGTTATACTACTGCAGATCTGCCGTAGGTGGGGTTTTTCACCATTGTCCCACCTATGGAAGCCTATATAGGTGTATTTTGCTCTACAGAAGAACGTTGCGATGGGGTTCTTCGTAGGGGCTCCTTTTCTTATCCATATGGTAAGCGGCTAAGTTAGCAAAGTAGGGTGCCTTTCATAGTTCTGATTACAGTCAAGTGTAGAGCTAAAAATAAATCAGGTTGTGTAAGGCTAAGAGCTATAGAGGTAGGTAAGCTTTTATTATCACTGGCAGGAAGTGCAGTCTTAGCTTACAGCATGTATTTAGATAGCTCACTCTAATAATAAAGGCTTTGCATTAATGAACCATAAATACAAACTCGAACAGCATAAACAGGGAGACAAATATTACCTCAACTGCGGACAATTCCTTTTCCTGCTTTTTAATGTGTTAATTTAAACTGTCAATCAAAGGGTTTGTGCTGCAGGGAGGTTGGGCCTACTTGTCCCAAGGACAAAATAAAGATGAAAACTTGTTGACCTTGACCCTAAACAGTATGTCCTGGGTGTCGGACCATAGGAATTCCACATCCCTGATAAGAGAGCCTTAGAATGCAACAATACAGTACGAATTTATCTGTAACAACAGTAGCTAATGCTAGGAGGTCAGTCAGAGCATGAGCTGTAGACTTAGAGGGGGGCCGGATTGAGGGGGGTTACGAGGAGTGGCAGCTAAATGACCCAGTTGTGATTGCAGAAGGAAGAGAGTGCCACTGAACTTGCAAAATGAAAAGACATGGTACTGCTATGTGTGAACTCATACAGCAATTATTAAAGATGTAAATGAGTAATTAAGGTGTGAACTTTAATACTTATTTATGCATAAATTTATTTAACAATTTTGTGTGGCATTCAAGCAAAAATTAACGTATAAGAGAACTTTAGACTGCAAGAAAAAATACGATAAGATTTATCTGTAACAACATCAGCGAATGCGAGGGGGGATGCAGAACGTGAGCCATAGAATGAGAAGGAGGCCGCGCTGAGAGGGGTTTTCAAGGAGCGGCAGCAAAGTGACCCAGTCACGATTGGGGAAGCAAGTGGAGCCGTTCTGAGGGAGGTTTCTGCAGTGCGGCTGGCTATTCCTCCTCTGAGGAGAACGAGACATAATGAGCATTAATATTTATGTATATATTTATTTAACAATTTTGTATGGTGTTCAAGCTAAAATGAAGTTATAAGAGAGCTTTAGACTGCAACAAAAGATACACCAGGGTTTATTTGTAACAGCAGCAGTGGATGCGAGGGGGGCAGTCATAACCTGAGTCGTAGGCTGAACGAGGGGCAGCGTTGATGGGAGTTTACGAGGAGCGGTGAAGTGACCCAGCCCGATTGCAGAAGGAAGGCAGTGCCATTGAATGCGCAAAATGAAAAATCCATGGTACTGCTTTGTGTGAACGTGATTGCTGAGCAAGAATACCGAAAATAAAAAAGAAGGGGGCTGGACAGAGGATGTGGCGTAACGGCCAGACCTACCGCCTTTGGAGCTGGGTAGCCAGGTTCGAGTCTCGGTGTGGTAAAGGTATGACTTTTTGGAATAAAATGTAGTACAAGGCTGTTCATCAAACAAAGTTAATATCACTACCACCGAACAGCATAGCCATTTTGGGATGCCAAATAAAACAAGAAACAAAAGCAGTGCAGGGCTGTTCATCAGGAGAGTTTCAAACACAACCAGTAAAGAAGCAGACAAGTAACCAACAAAACAAATAGTGCATGAAAACAACAGATAGAATGACAGTGGAACAATGCAACTAGTTAGTCCCTGCTGCAGGGGAGGAAACAAGTGAGCACGAGGCGGACTAAATTGATAAGTGACCCAATAGCAAAGAACACACCAAATAACAAATAAAACACTACTGGGTGGGATGAAAGCCTATGAACTGATTACAGCATATCTCGAAGAGACAACGCATGCGCTGCCTAGGCTCGATATAAGTTTAGGGAAGCTAGTCAGTGCCTGATGCACAGCTTGTGGACTAGCACCTTGCATTATTTAGCAGATGAGTACATAGAGTTTGTATTGTGCTGTTACTTCGTTTGCTGACATATTGGTAAAATTACCTTTCTGCCCAGATATAAAGAATTGCTTGACCTAAACCACAAGAAGCACAATCAAAACCATGGGTTATTGATACTTAAGAATGAATTATGAGTAGAACAAACAGAAATGCTGTATGGCAAAGCCTGGGGTAAATTATATTTATCTGGAAGTACAGCAAGCGAAATACTATCTTCTCTTTATAAAATCCAGCAGAAATTAAAGTCTTTTTAGGTTGAGCGTGCAGCCACGCTGCACGCCCATCACTATCACTCGTTCATGGGCTTGCCTTTCAAAAATCCTTTGTTATCATTGGTAAATGCTTTACGTTTGTCCCTCCTTGGGGCAGTTTTGTTACTGCCTTGGCCATTGACTGTGTTACATGGATAGCTCACATTTGCCAATACGTTTAACTGTGGGCAAACTTCTTTTTCCTTTTGTGTCTCTCCTTTACGCTCACGGTAGCCGTGGCGCTTTGAACTGGCTTGTTCATGTCAACTGTTTTACTTTTAATTTTTAATTCATGTGGTAAGAAAAGTCCAGTTCGGAATTTACAACGCTAATAGCTCTAACTCGAGCAAACACGAGACCTATTACATTGCAAATGCTTGTTTCTTGCTTCTCTTAAGCATAGGGAATCCAGTTCAAATATGATAGAAAAACAACTTGAATTTTGCAGGAGTTTAGCAAATCTGCATGCTTTCAAAGAGCTGCTTGGGCCATTTTAGGAACCAGCTGCTTTCTCCCAGATACAGAGCAAACACATTTTTCGAGATGACACCGCTGGGAAGGAATCCATGTCAGTCTTAGTAATGTTTATACGAAAACCACAGAAAAGCCTTTTAAGAGACCTATATTTTCCATTTGCATGCGGGGATGTGCACCAAAACCCACATGCTTGTTCAGATTGTGACATGGGCACGCGGCCTCGCGAAGTGATAAGTGTTTGGCAGGGTTCAACGGCACACGCTTATGGTTTGGCCTGGACTCCTAATCATCGAAGAAGTGAAACGGATAGCGAAACCATTTTCAATTTCTGCCCAATTGGTTTAAACTTGATTTTAATAATCCATACTTTTGTCTCTTTGAAAATATTGTTTTATTATTATGTTATGAACCTTCTGAAAAGGTTCTACTTGAAATAGATTGTGTATATTCTTCCAGTCAGTTATATTCTTCAGCATGCTAACTAGACGTTTACCCAATAATGTAAACACATTCATTTTGCAAATCAAGTGACTAGCGATGCAGCTTCCTCATGCACAAGATCGAGGGTCTTCTAGAACAATTTCTGGTTTTAAGTGCACTTTTTGCACACCGCATGTGCTGCATAAGCATCTTCGCTGTATACCAAAGCGCATTTATTTCCAAAGACACGTGAGCGCTTACGTTTGGTTTTCTCTGCAGCCAGTTACAATTATTGTATTTTCTGACGAGTATCCATTCATTGTTAATATAGATTGCTTGCAAGCTAAAGCGTGTAAGATCTGCTATACCCTTCTGCTAACTTCTCCGTAGTTTAGACTTTGATATACTTGATTTGAGGCACAAATGGGACTTATTTCTCACATTGTACAATATGGAAAGAAGTGATTAAATAAAAACATCCATAACTTCACCATTTACAAAAAGTGAACTTTTTTTTACCAGGTCATGTGCATTTTGTGACACGAGTTACACGGGAGCGTTTCTTAGCCTTGCTCTCTTGGTATTATCTATTGGTATAGTAGGCTCCCATTCTGCAGGATTTTATTAAACCTAAACACATTATCAGTAACGTTTTAGCACACTGTTCTTGATTACTGTTATCTATTTATTTGTGATGTTTCCTTTTGCCTTCTCTCTGCTTCTCTGCCATTTGCTCGTTTTTACTCTCACTCGTTTTCATCACTTACTCGTTGGCCTTTTATCCCTCCTCAGTCTTGACTCTCGCTCTTTAATCCCTGTTTCTCGTCTTATCTCTCAGCTTTTTCTTAATTCTTAGCTCTTATTTTGCTACTTCTCATTCGCTCCCCCTTTTTGGCACTTCTTGCTGTGTTTTCTTTTTTCCCATTTCTGTGTGTTCCATATTTGCCATTTCGTTCTCCTCCCATTCCCCCACTGTCTGCCTTCCTGCATGTTCCTTACCTCTTTCTCACCTTTCAGTCTTTTGCTCTCCCACTTCCTACCTCTTGTGCATCCTCCCAGCCCCGCCCACCTCCTCCCGGACCTGTTTAATGGCAGTCGCACCAGGGTTACACAGCAGACACAAGCACTGGGTGCTCCAAAGGCAAGCCTGTCGGTTCCCATCCACACCTGGTGCCAGAAATTCTGGTTTTCCCGTTTCTCGCCACTATCCTCTCGCTCTCATCTCTGGACACTCTTTGTTGCTCTATTGCCTCACTACACCACACAACCCTGAAAGTGCATTCTCCTGCCCCAACTGCAAGTTCAATACAATTACTCATAGCATAATATTATTTACTTACGGGATATGCTGTCTAATGGGCATATCTCAGAATATGAACCCTGTCTCTCAATAAGGCATTGAGGAAACAAAATGATCCATTTAACAGACTTACTTTAGCTGCTTTTTCATATTAAACCCACAGCTGCACTGTCTCATTACACAATGGCTTCAACATAGTCCTAGGAATAGAGAGTGAGGTGTTCAGTTGAGTCCAGGAGGACCAGATCCATGCCAGATGTTCAAGATAACCACTATTTATGCTACATTCCATCAGCTGTATGTAAATTTATCTTGTCGATTATGCTTAAAATCTGGTTTGCATCTGGTGCTCCTGAACCCATGTTGGGCACCTTTGGATTAGCACAATACCCAAAATACTCAGTGATTGGACTTTAGTGTTTGGGGAAACGTGTACTGCTGTGGAAACTCACATCACAGCCACTCCACAGTGCTGCGAGGCTATACGTGTGCAGGGTCGGACTGGCCTCTAGAGCAGCCAGGCAGTGCCAAATGAGCTGCTCTGGCAGGTCAGTGTGTGGGCCGTTTTTTTGTCTGTCTGTGGGTCTTATGGTATGGTGTGCAGGTTTTCACTGTTGGTTTTCCAGATATTACCACAAACACAGTTGGCAGTACGCTCAAATCCATGAAGTCTTGCATACCTTGCAAAACAGTTCTTTACAAGTTCAGAAGTTCAGAACTACCCCAATTTGCAAATATGAGCCACATTTATATTCATCTGATTCACTAATGGTGGGTGCACGGGCACTTTTATTTTTTTGCTTGGGCCCTCGTTCTGTCCCAGTCCGACCCTGTATGTGAGCTATTCTAATGAACTTTTCAGATTTAATCAAGAAGTGGAGGTGGTGTTATATTACCTTATGCAAAAATATATTAGAGACTCAAATTTGCTACATCACTTCAGGCCGACGTCTCCTATAGAGCCCTGGGCCCCTCACTTACCTTATTGGTCTGATCGTTTTAATTTGTGTCCTTGTATCCGAAAGACCTGATACCACTTCCTTTTCCCTTGCATTTTTTAAACTTCATATTACTCACTTTTGATTGGGAAATGAGCGTGACAGTGTAGATATCTGTTTACTTCAAGTGAAAACGAGTATTTTGAGCTTTTAGCAGCAGTTCATTTAACTAGGTTAAATTTATGGAGCAAGATTCTGTTATGGAGACCCAATCTGAAAACATTGTGTCTGAGAGACTAGCCATGCTAAAAGATATATTTATGAGGTACCATATATTTAAGTGCAGTTGGAAGTAGTGTCAAGACTCCCTGCCAGAGGCTCATTTCACACTCGCCAGAGCCAAGAAGCAATTACCCACCATCTTAAATCAGATTGTAGTTTGAGGCTCAAGTAAGGTTACCAGATGAGATGATTCCAAGCCACCTACGAGGATGTGCTCTAGTCCCGGGCTTTCATTTGAGAATCTAATGTATTTTCGGAGCTGTAGACCTAGTACACAAACATGGACCTGTAACATACAACCCCAGGACCCAAGATTTGAGTCCTTGGTAACTTGGTTTCTTCCGGAACCTTTAAGAGATTATAGAGCTGTGCACACAGAGAGGTACTTTTTGCCCTCCCAGGACGGATCTTCACCTGGCAAAAAAAACCTCATAGTCTTCAAAAGAACCTATCCACCATACTGTACCTAATGTAGAATTTCATCTTTGTGGTTATTTTAGGTTAAAATACGTTTGTATTAACCTTTTGACATGGTAATCGAACATCTGTAAAGCTGGAGTAATAGACTTAGCTGTCCAAGAAGGAACAACAGAAAAGTACCCTAATAACACCCCACCCACAAACCATCTGCCTTATACGCCACCCCTCCCGGGCTCCCGCACGAGATGTCCACACCATGTCACTAGTGAAGTAGTCCTCTGAGAGGTTGGTGGCAGCCATATTGGGATCGAGGAGGTGCCAGTGATGTTGACAAATTTCAGTGAAATAGTCCTCAAGTTTGGAGGAGTCAAGGAGTCCCACGGAGGTGCTTCAGGCATGACAGCTCTCTGAATTCCTGACTGAAATAGTTTAAGAGGTGACCCTATTGTTTACTGAAGGTTTTCTCCTCCCCTCGCGACATCTTCTCCCTATTAAGGATCCACCACTGATGCTCCATCCATTTATGTTGGGACGGTTGGGTTGGCTGAGCCCAAAGGCTTAAAACGGTTTGTTTAGATACTAGGGGACGGTGAGATATTAGTTTACCCAGGGAACCAAACACTGACTGACCCAAAAGAATCACCTCCGCACACCGAGGCAGATCAGAGCCCATCATATGTTCTACATGAGAGGGGACCTAAGTCTAGAACGGTTGGATCTTGGGGCAACACCAAAGTTGTGAGTTGGAGTACCCTCCTCCCCATATTCTCTACAGTAGAGAGCACTGTAATCTCTGTTCATTTTAGCTAGACGAGTCGGAGTGTAATGCAACCGATATAGTATCTTAAGAATTCCTGCCCACCAGAATGTGAGGCACAGTTGGTTGCCCGCGTTAGGATTCCTGCCAATTCCATCCATCCAAAGTAATACCCAAATCCCTCTTTCATGCTTGCTCATAAGGGTATTTGTCAGGGCAGGGATCAGCATGGAGCATAGCATATATACTAGAATAATAGAAATGGAATGCTTATCGTCTGTGCAGTGGAGGAGATACTTTTCAAAAAGGGTGAGGGCTCTCGTTTCTCCTCTTTTTAATGCTAGGGTTTAACCACCAGTGGCGTAACTACAGGTAATGATATCTCTCAGACTCTGGGAGGTGGAACTCTTCCTTCAACTGTTCAAATGACTTGATGCAACTGTGTGTGTGTGTCCTGCATAGTCTTTCACCAACCTCTTGATGTATGGGGTTCTTGGACAGATCCGGAGTAAAATCGCAGTTGCCCCAAAGAGGCATAAAGGGGAGTGAAAAGTTGTAAGACCACACCCTGTCCCAGATCTCCAAAGTTGCCCTTGTGGTTGGCGGGGGGGAGGGGGTTGAGCGTAGAGCCTTTTTGTTCTCTCAATCTAGGTTGCCAGGTTCCGCTGCCCTAGTGTGGTCTATCATGCACCAACCTTTTTCCGTTGCTCAGCATGTCCAGTGTACAAGATAAATGAGATGGGGCGCTACATAATTGTAGGTCAAATTAGGAACCTCTTGGCTGTTGGTGTATGAACTCTATAGTCGACCACCCCCTCTCCCTTCTACCTCCCCAGATAAAAGTGGCACACATACATTGGAGATCGGCAATGTAGTCCTTCGGTATTCGAAGGGGCAATGTCTAGAAAAAATAGAGCACTTTGGGCAAACTCATCATTTTGTATGTAGCTGTCTTTCCCAGAAGTGAGAGGGATCTTTTCTTCCAAGTATTGAGTTTGCAGCGGATACTAAGTGTAACGCGCTGGAGGTTTTAAGGGTTAGTTTAGCATTTGTGGTTATTTTAAGTTTGTAGCCTCTAGTCACTAGACTGCCCCCTTGCACTGCATTCGATGGGGATTATAAAGCTTCCATTTGTCTGCAAGATGGTTGGCACTCTTTACACAAATTAGGCTATCAGATTTAAGTTTATTAATTAGTTACACCCAAGTATGACAATCCATATATGGCTGGTGCGTTACGTTCAGTGGTTACTGTCAGCCTGTGTGGCTCTGTCAGTAGTTGTGAAGGGGGGGTGCATTTGGCTGCAGATAACGGTTCAGCGAGACAAATTTGCACTCCGCCTCTACTCTTCCTCACATGAGTTTAGCACAAATTTTCCTTTTGCTGGCTAGCCTTATTTTAAAGGTTGACCACCTACAGAATAAACCAGTCATGTCCCTGTTCTAATGGTAAGCAGAATAACATTTCAACTTGATATGTGGCAGTGATGTACTGTATCTGGAAGAATAACCTCAGGGCTCCTCGGCTGCACGGAATATTTGGGAAATGGACATAGATAAATGGTAACCCACAACTGGACTGTGGCAGCGCCCTGATGGTAGCAGCGAATTAATGGCCAGATGTAGCAAATTCCCAAATTGCGACTTGCAATTTGCGAGTCCCTGCGACTCGCAAATTGCATGTCGCAATTTGGGATGCAGAAAGGTGTCTCAGACACCTTCTGCGAGTCGCTATGGGGTCGCAAAGACCCACCTCATTAATATTAATGAGGTAGGTCGCAATTTGCGACCCCATAGCGATTCAGGGCACTCACGGGGATGGTGGCCTGCTGGGAACAGCAGACCACCATGTCCGTGACTGCTTTTAAATAAAGCAGTTTTTTTTTTTTTTTAAAGTGCAACCCGTTTTCCTCAAAGGAAAACGAGCAGCACTTTGAAAAAAAAAACCGAAACCTTTCGTTTCGGTATTTTTCAGGGCAGGTAGTGGTCCATTGGACCACTGCCTGCTCTGAAAAATTATTTTTAATGCCAGACACAAAGGGGAATGGGTCCCATGGGGACCCCTTCCCGTTTGCGACTGGGTTACCATCCACTTCAAGTGGTTGGTAACTGCGAGTCCATTTGCGACCGCATTCGCGATCGCAAATGGAATTACATCGCATTGCGAGTCGCAAATAGGAAGGGAACACCCCTTCCTATTTGCGAGTCGGAAATGCATTTTGCGAGTCGGTTCCGACTCGCAAAATGCATTTCTACATTGCAAAGTGGCTTTAGCGACTCGCAAACGGCGATTTTCGCCGTTTGTGAGTCGCTAAACCTTTGCTACATCTGGCCCTAAGTTCTTCTAGCCAAACTGCAGGTGATGCAAAACCCGTCTGGTTTGTAACCTGCCACCCCACTCCCCTTTGGAGCCCATGCTCAGATCTCTCATTGGCTACCTATAAAAAAGCGTTCCCTCTTTAAACTCCTCTGCCTAGTACATAAGTCCCTATTTGGAAGCGGTTCCCGCTATTTGTGGAACGAGCTGCAGCTTTATGTGCCGACGCCATATCTTGTGTCCAGTGAGCAATCTTTATGACGCTCTCGACGCATATGATCAACTAGATGTGGGGGTGATTATTTTTATATCTGCCCCACCCCCAATCATTGGAGCAGGCTACCCATGCATGTACGCTCTTGTTCTGACCGAGCCTTATTAACAAATCTCTCAAGACCTGGCTTTTCTAACTGCTTTGATCTTTTTGACCTGTTTTAGCGTGCACTAGCGCTGAAAGACCCTTTCGTGGGTGATTCTTGTGCACTGAATACATTTTAAGTACATAACATAACCCATGCGATTAACAGGCTTGCGTTCTTCTGGAGAAGTCACGCCGTGGTTATTTAAAGCCACTGTATGAGCAGGCTTGAGCAGCACTGGTTGCACTGAGCTCCTCAAACTGCAGGGCACTGAGCCACCGTCAGCCAAAGGTAGTGGCGTTCGCAGTTTCAACTGCTAAGTTATTTTTCTGACCCATGCAGGTTTGTTCCTGCCTTCCTTTAGTAACACATTCGAGGCTTTACATTTATTGTTTTGACACGCGTGTGCGACTGAGGGACTTGCAAATGTTACTTTGGCACACGCTGCCTAATACAGAAGCAGTGAGAGTTTTTCCAGTTTTATTTTACAATTTTGTGTAGTACAAAGCAAAACGATACGCTATTTGACCGTATTGTACAAGGTAAATATAAAACAGCAAAATAAATAATTTATAAGTTGAATTAATTGTGATACCTCTTCTAATTCTGAACGTGTTACATGAAAACACTAAAAACGTAAACGATAAAGGTCTCGTAAATAACACCATTGATGGAGTTGTTAGTGAAGAGGTAAGTAACCAAATCAAGGTGCAGTCAATATAAGTAGCCAGCTGTGAACGATTTTGTGAGTGCGTTAGATTTGTTTGAATCAAGATAACACAAGGAGCAAGATTGATATGCTGATAGAATTCCTTAGGTAGCCAAAGCCCTCAGTTTATTTCTGCCAGATGTACTTTCAGCCCAGCATTTATCATTAGAAAAAAATACAGTTCGACCCCTTTCCTGTGTTCGTGCTTAGAGTCACTCCTGGATGGGCGTGATGAGGTAATTCACAGTCACTTGAGGTATCCAAGCAGCTTACCCTTCACACTCATGTGACCAGCATGAGTGAAAGCGGAGCATCCCGCCTCTCAGTAGTGCTGACGAGCAAGGCCTCGCTCCTGGGCCTCGATCCCGGTCCGTGAGATCAGATGGGCTGACGTGGTGATTAACTGAACCGGTCAAGGGCCTGGGCCGCAGTGGCTGTCCATGTATGGATGAATGTCCCACGAATATATATATTAAATGCAGTTCGAGATTCTCAAGAGGAACCTGAGCCCAGCGGCGTCCAGGCTGCAGAGGGTATCATGGGGCACTAACAGCTCGGCTGAAGAGGCGCTGCCACCACACTTCTACAGGCCTAATAAGCCACACGAGGAGGCAGCCTTGACTAACTCAAGAGCCACTCGTTTTCCAATCACATTACCTAATCAGGGCTGGAAAGCAGCGAGGACCAAAGGCTTGAACGAGAGCTTTGCTTTTTTCCAAAGGTGCAATTTGACTTATTATAAAACTATTGAGGCAACCTGATTGAATAGCATGGTATTTCCAATCAGAAGACACGCAGGGCAAGGTAGAGTGAACGAAATCCGTAGGAACATTGATGGAACACTGTCCGGACAAGCATTGGCAAAGCCAGTAAGTCTTATTTCAGTGTCCTAAAGCATGTAAACCCAGACATTTACAAATGTTATTTACACATGTGTTGTATACATAAATGTCTTGAATTATATTAAAGCGTGTGCCATTCACTTTACCAACGCTAGTTAAAAAAAAAAAAAAAAAAAGGATTGCTTCCTGTATAGGATGCATATGTAAATGAAGGATCCAAAGCAACTAACATGGTTATATTAGTTATTATTATATGTGACCTCCTTGCATTCCAATGGAAGCAGGGTGGAATGATAAACCAATGATCAATAACATGGTGTGAGAGGGTAATACTCCTAGTGCTCCCTGTGTATTTTTAAAAAACTGGTAACAATACCTCATGTTAGACCTAAAAGTGGGCAGTAGGTTGCATATGTGCCATCGTCTTGCATAGCCATGTACGAGTAATAATGTGATGTCATGGTGTATGACTGATGTTACTGCTATTTGATAGCAGTGTGGTAGAGTCATGCAACAGTTTTGTTTAATTCTTATTGTCTTAGGTAGCACATTATTGACAAGAAGAAGCAAACGCAGTTGACTTTAAAAAGTTTTATTTAGATGGAACTTTGCTTTTTATTACATTGTTTACTTCCCCTAGAGCACTGCTGTGCTTAGTTTGTCACCAGGTCGTGACTACTGTGTAGGTGAACCTTTGTTTCATTAATGTGTTAAATGAATGAAAATGTGTGAAGCGCAGTGCACGCCTGAGGGCTTCATGGCTCTAGGGGTCTTAGAGTCAAAAGCTGTTAAAATACATAGTAGCAGTTGACAAAACCTGTAGTATTGCTGCTTTTTCTTTGTGGTGTACTCAACAAACTTGAGTAGTATTGTTCTCCTTTCTTATTGTTGTTGTAATGTGCATCCTGGTAACTAGGCCGAATTACTATGCTCTGTGTACAAGTCAATATTTTCGTTTGCTTTGTGTCTTCTCTTTGGTGCCAACATTAAATAACTGCTGTACCTGTCATATTTCAAACACATTCTCAAAAAATGTATGCTTTAGGTTTGTGAAAATTATTATTATAGGTTGAGCGCAAGATATTTTTTTAATTGCCAAAATGTATCAGAAGTATGAAGTTGAAAATAGTTCATACCACTGTCACTGGTAGGTTAACAGTGTAACACAGCTATTCTTCATCTTTGTCACTCATATGTGCAGTATTTCCACAGTGATAACCGCATCTTTGGAGAGCAAGATAGCTCCTTGTTTGGGGCATGCCAACCTTTATGAGGTGTACCCGTGGAGTCTGATTCAATGCATAGAGAGAGAATATCTCTGCAGTGGTGTTTCGTGCAGTTGACCTACAAGTACTGTTTGGCAGTAATGGCTCCTCTAGTGTTCAACATTTAGATGCTAAGTAGAGGGTGAATGTTTTGCATTGGTTTGGCTACATGCCACAGTGCTTGTTCGCTGTAAGCAATTCTGCTGTGATTCTAATTATGCAAATAAATGCGCCAACACGGAGACAGGCAGCAAAACTTCTGCCATTCATCTTAGCGAAATGTTGCTTTGCCTCCTATACTCCCCTCAGCCACCGACCCCTCCCCTCAGCCACCGGCCCCCCTTCTTACTAATTCTTAGCGCCATCTTTCTACATTGCGCTGCACCCCGTGAATTGTTAATTTTGCTTACTTCCCCCTACCTGTTAGTCTGTGTTTCATGCTGCGTAGGACTGATGCAAGGACAGCATGGCACAGAACTGAGACGGATGTATCTGGGGATTTGTCTCAGACATCTGACTGTGCCAGGAGTTGCCCCTTTTTGGCCCACTGAAGCAGCAGAATGCTGGCTGTCGAGATGAAAAGCTCCAACGGACTCTAGCTGCTGGATTGTGGAAGACAACACATTTCCTTAGGTATAAGGTAGAGAGAGCCTCCAGAAGGGGTGGGCATCCTTGGATCTAGATTGAGCAGCTTTCCAGGCTATGACTGGCTAGCAAGAGGGCAGTCATAACTGTGTCCCAGGACCCATGTCCTCCACTGCCCCTCATCTGTATCCAGGCTGCCCCCTTCTGTATGTAGAGTACTTCGGCATGCCTTTCCTGCTTTCCACACCACGCAGTACCCTCCCTTCTCGACCAGCCAAGGTATTGCGACAAACTGCCAGGCCTGCTATTGCTCTGTGTGATAGCAGCAGAGGAACAAGACCAGCCTCCACCTTGTCTGCAACGTGATGACCCCAACTAAGTGGCAGTCTTCTCAGCTCTGGTGGCTATGGCATGCTTCAGCTGCTTGATTCATACCACATTATATTTTTTCATTATGCCAAGTGTGTGAGCAGAGACAACCGGACAAGAATAGCTGAGGAGGGAAGGGAGTGAATGTGTGTTTGTGCATTTGCTATTAATTTTGATCACTTGTATCCTTAAAGCGTGTCTGTTCCCCAGGCTAGATGAACAAGAAGCATATTTGCCAAAATTAAAATTTCAAGTAGATGAGGACCAGAATCTCCAGTACGTGCGCTATATGCTATCATTTATAGATGGCTTCACCAGTCTAGAGGATTACTTGCACTCATGTGTATTCCAGGAACGACTTTGTAATTGTCTTCTATAGAAAATGTGAGAGCGTTTTAAAACATAATTATTTTATTAGGGAAAGATGTAATTGAATTCAAAAGAAATATAGAAAATAACACTGAAAGAGACTCTCTAGAGGGAACACAATATTATTGTATGTGCTTGTGGCCGTCCGTCTATTCTACTATTCAGTTGTGAGAGCTTTTTGGAATCAACCATAGAGGCAGACTATATTTAAAGGTGTGCTGGCACACCAAGACTTAGCACCACAAGAGCTAATGTCTCGGGACGAGTTACTGTTTCTTATACGTGATTTTGTATGATACCTGGAGAGCCATTGCTTGATTTTAGAGTATTTTGTGATTTGTTGTGCTAAAGTTCTTAGAACAGTTGATCATCTGCATGTTATGGCAATACTTTTTATTTTGGACTAAACAGTTTGAAGGCGATTCTTCTTCTGATAGTTGTATGTGCAACGTTCTCCTCCATAGAAACATATTTTTATGCACAAATTGTACGCTTACTATTTTAAGAGAGACATTGTTCATATTTATTTTATCTTTTCAGAAAACATGATCGTTGGTGACATTTGTGACTACGGTTTTCTCCTATTCCTCATGATTGATGTGATAAAATACATTGTGGGGAAAAAAGTATAACTTTTCTTGTGATATATATGTTTGTTTCTTTAGAGTATGGTTGGGAAGGGCAATCAATGTGTTATGTAGACTTACGGTGAAGTCTAAGTATTCTGGATACCCCTCGAATTTTTTGTAAATTTTTTTATACAACACATGCATTTAAAAATGTCTCCTATGCTTTGAAGGCACAACAGAAGGATCTAATTTCTTATGATGGCATTGCTCCCTTTTTACTGTTTATCTGTAAATGTCTTGGTATATTTTGTTAAGCTTTCTTCAATAAAATATTTTTCTTAAATGTTTTCTAAGGACCCGAGAATGACACCAAATAGTTTTTTGATTATAAACTGATTATAAACAGTGCAAAGACAACGTATAGATCAGCGGTCTTCAAACTTTATAAGGTCGCGCCCCCGATGTAAAAAAAAATATTAGTTGGGCCACAGAATTAACAGATTTTTTTACATTATTTTCTAAATTTGCCAATGTTTAAATAACGCCTACACATGTTTAAACATAGGAGTTGTGTTCAATGTTCCTTTTTGAAAATGCAATCAAACACGATTGCCAACGTGTTATTTGAGACAGCCAGGATTTTCAAAAGTATAAGTGTAGCCACATTGTGATCCTTTACACAACGAGTTCGTCCTTTGACACTTACTCTCAGCCAGGATATCAATGACAAAAGATGATAGGGATGGCCTATTTGCTGAATGGCACTTTTTTTTCTCACTAAAACAAAGCATTGTTATTAGCATGATGCTTTTCCTGGCCACTGCCTAGTGCCCCCTTTGGGATCAATTCAGGCCCCTCAGTTTAAAGAACTCTGGTATAGATGTTGGTGTTTTTCTTTTTCACTTGTTAAATATTTGCGGCTATTAATCTTGGGAACTAGTTGTTTCTCTTACTCTGTTCATTCCATACCCAGGTTGCCCATATCACCCACCTCTCAGCTCTAGCTGTGTCCTGGGCACCATACAGGTAACTCTTCCTGATTATGTACCAAGCAGGGAGAATCCCTCAATAAAAAAGTAGTACAGTGTTTGCATAGATATGGTTTTGAATCTGGTGTCTAGACCCTTTTTAGGTGCTCCCAATGTTTGTAAGTGGGACCATCTTCCTTTGGGAGATGCACTGATTTACCGAATATTACGTGGTTTCGTCATATGAAGAAGTCAGGATAAGAACCTGGGTTACCATAAACGTTAGACGAGGTCTGTTTCACTAGCTGTGTGAGGGAAGATCACACTGCACTATGTTTGTGTTGTAGCCACCAGTGCTGTCACCCACCTGTGAGAGGAGCTTGCAGTGCTTGAGCGTGCACCTCCTCAGCTTCTTGTGCTACATATAATTTCTTTAAATGGTCGGATGTTTTTTTTTTTTTTTTTGAGTATTTGCATATCATACCTTATTCAGTGAAAGAAATGCTCGGACAATAAATCATGTAATTTAGTGACTCGGAGGAACTTGAAACTCAGTTCAGCTGGGTTGACTTTAAACATGTTTGGTGGTCACAAGTGGCCCCATTGTGTACCTGTATAAAGAATAGATTTTAACAGTAAATAGTGTACATTGTCTCTTCAGATTATTACATTCAGTGAAAAGGCTTACATTAGATTTTTCAAGTTTACATTATAATTTCTACTTTTAAACATCTTGCTTGCTTTAGCGGAAAGCATTCTAAAACTGTTTATGACTGTAGCGGAAAAAGTTGGAAAGATTCTCTGTTAGGTAGTTCCCAAGGCACCCTTTAGACATAGGCACACTTGACCTCATACACTATCAGAACACAGGAAGCAGAGACTTTGCCACAGCCCACAAAAGCGTCTCCTTTGGGAGCTTAGTAGACTGATCTGAGTGTCCCAATAAGTCTTAACAATGTATTTCCTTCTTTGAACAGGATAGACTTCACTAGGCGCTACATCGACCGTTGTGCAAGCAAGCCTGTGGTGTACATTGCCATCCTTGCTCTTGTGTTTCCAGGTTAAATTTGCATCCTTAAGGTGCTGCATTTAAAAAACAACAATAATTTTTAGGTCTGTTAACAGAACTGAGCTGTCATGGTGGCAAACAAATGATAAAGGCTTTAGGTCTGATCTGTGGATCTGTTTATCATGAAAAATTGCAACAAAGGCAGAAGCGCTGATATATTCATAGACAAGCATGTGTTAAAGCCAGTCAGCACCTAAGGGTGTCTTTTTATTGGACTACATAACATTTCATTACAAAATTTCCCAAATTATCATATTAGGCCAGACTTTCAATGCTCGTTAGCCACCCTGAAAAACCCTGGGGGTAGAAGATTTGCACAATGATAACACTTCTTAGCCACTATTAGGGTACATTCTATATTTTGCATATACTTATAATTTTGTGATTGTATACAACGTCATAGCGCGAGGACAAGCTGAATGTGAGCACGAGGTAACTACATTGCAACAGTTTGACTTGTGACAAAGCTTGTGTGGAGTACAGTAGACCTGAACTGGTAATTATGACAAGCCAATGATTAAGGCTACAGGTCGTATTCCTATATTGGGACACGTTATGTCTGATGCCCTGACAGACATAGTTCTGTGCATATTTGTAATTCTTTGATTGTAAACTGTCCATCTCTGGGCAATTTTCCTCCTTCTGCCCTTAGAAATTATCACAGCCTTCCGTCTTGGGTTCTCAAGGTAAGCTGTATCTCATGGCCAGGAGACCTACTGTAGTGCTGCATGCAAAGTCACCTACAAGGGAGAGTCTGAAAGATAATCTGATTGTGTCCAATATTGATACACTTAAACAAGCATTAAATACAAATAGCTGATGCCTACGTTACAATCCGGCAAGCACATCTGTTAGTTATGTGAGTTTTTTCTCAGCCTCTAGTTTTTTTAAAGTGATGCCCTACACTTCCTTGGCTGGGGTTGTTCTGCTGCTTCTAGATAATCTAAACCATTCTGTTTCTTAGAACTGTTTTTGTTCTTTCTCTGCCTACACCTTGTGACTATGTGCTGAAAGTCAGGGCGTAGCACACCCTTTATCAGTTTGCTTTCATGCTCATTTGGTTGAATGACACAAAATGGAGTTACGGTTCTGTTTCCTATCCCCACATTCCCCCTCTTGTTGAATTTTCAACACGTATATCTTTCTGATCTATTCTTGTGTCCTCTATGATGTTCTTTCCTACAGTGCCTATCTTTGTTACTCCTTTCTGGCAGCATTGCAGTATTGTTTGGAAGCAGCCGCAGCATAACAATAACAATAAGAATATTATTATTGGGAATAACGCTTTTAACAGGGCTGATAGCCAGGATGGTAGCTATAAGAACCAGCCAGAAAACCAATCCCCTGTGGCCTTCTGCTCCCCTGCCATGGTGTCCCTTAAAGTATGTAGGGCTTGAATAGCCTTAGTGAATGTTCCAGTTTCTGTGTCATTTCCAGGGATGAATGTACAACAGGAAGACCGTATTTTGGCACATATCCACCTCCTGTGGCAGTTAGCATGTCCAGCACCATCCTGTTTCGCATAAAGGTGATGCATATAGCCCAAAGCTCCTCTTTGTTGAAATTGACTCCATATTTTCTGCTGTTTACTAGTAGTATTAACCCATATCTGGCCAGTTGTAACCAATGGGCATTGAGTATGGATTGCGGGGCAGGCACCAATCCTCCCAGAGAGATGCTACCCAACCATACCTCAGCTCCGTTCCACAGGCTGGACTCATCCGGCACTGATTGTACATCCCTCTTACATCTATGTACTAGCGCATGTTGTCGCTCCTGTGCATGCACATAGATATCTTCCACTCTTATATTGTCATGTAATGGCACTATCAATATCTCGGCCTCCAGTATGGCAACAGAGCACAGGCCCTTAAAGCTATATATGGCAATTGGACCTGTGCTAAAATACCACATACCCTATAGGTATCCGTCAATGCTGCAGGGCCTTCCTTTAGGGATGTGATCTCTATTATCCGTTTGCAGTTCTTATTCATTCCTACTGTGTGTCCCATTTCCTCTAAAACACACTGAGTATTCTTTGGAAGGCAAAATGTGTGTAGGGCGAGGAACTGTATCCAAAAGGTATACAAGAATACTTCAGAATCCTATATATGGGTATAGTTCTTACATATCTGATTATATACTGTATCATCATTATACCTTTCCTTTAACATCTTCGAGGGGGAATTCTATTGTCATATTTATTGCCACTGCCCCCTGACATAAACCTGTGCCTGGAATGTTAGCTGTGGCCAGTGTCCACAGGTGAAGTCACTCTCGATGTTCCATTTCTTAGTCTTCAGCATTGCGTCTACCACTGTTTTAAGTTTGTGTCGGTTGTCTGAGAATTCCTGCCTTTTCAACCTGGCTAAAATCCTGAAACAATGATTGAGCTTGTTCTTCTTCTTATATTGCTGTGGAATTCCATTTTGGTGTTGAAAAATTCTAACCATGAACTTGCACTCTCCCTTTGATGTAACATGACAGGGTTATCAAACATATGGGGAATGGGAGTTCTTGAACCCTTCTTATTTATTGACTATCAGCAGAGTGTGGTATAAGGGTACAAACAAAGCATGATGCTTTGAAATGTGCTGTAACTGTCGTATGTAAACTTGTGTACTACATCTTCTGCCGCCACAAGGAATGCATAGAGTGCTGAGAAATTTCTCTTTTTGATCTTAAACATTTGTCAGTTTCATCTGTAATTACCCAAGGGGATACTGGTACTTGCTGTGTTTCATTTATCAGACTGCCTGGCAGACCCTTGTCTCTTAAGGAGGGGTCAGCAACATTTAATTCATCAGGCTACTGGGCAGACCTTTGTCTCTTTAGGAGGGGGTCACAACATTTGACTACCTAACAGGTCTTTATTCTTTAGGAGGATAATTAGCAGCAACACAAAGGCAAAACATATACACATAAATAGAAATAATATTTCAGAATAGATGGCTTATTGTCCCTATCCCACCTTGCCTGGGACAATAGTCTTAAGTCTGTTAAAGGGGAGACTATAGCCCCTTCTCCTTACTCCTAGTAAGGAGGAAGGCCGTTGTGTTGAGCTGGTCTGATATCTGGCTTGTTTATCCAGTATTTCAGCTCATTGACCTTTATGGCTGTTGAAGTAGTCTGAACTGCTGTGTATGGTCCCAAGAAGTGTGGATCCTTCCATTGTCGAATGAAATTCTTGACAACTACTGGAGAGCCCGGGCCAACTTGTTGTCGTGGTACCACTGATGGTATGATAGAGCTCGCTTGTTGTCAGTTAATCTGTCCAGAAAAGACGTTGACAGCTCTTCTTAAGGCAGACATAAATGCTGACATTTCTTGCCATACTACATCAACAGTTTTATGTCCATCCATATTTTTAGTATGTGGGACTGCTCCCATTGGCATTGTTCTGCCTATGACAATCTTTGTGTGGTTTTAGGTGATGGTAAGAGAAGGGAGCATTCCTAAGGGCGAATGATGCCATGGGCAAACAGTATAGCCAATTTCTGTTCAGTGTTACTGATGTCTTCCTTATTTTACCTTTTAAGGCGCAATTCAGGCATTCCACTATCCCATTATTTTTGGGTTGTTAGGCTGAGACAAGGGTGTGCTGTATTTCCGGCATTTGGGTAAAGATCTTATTAACAAAGTGTGTGGCACTGTCTGAGCGAATGGCCTTTGGAATGCCCCATCTTGTTACTACTTTTAGAATTAACGTAGCCTCTCTTTAATCTGCAGCCTTGCATGGGGCTTGCTTCTATCCACCTAGAGAAAGGACTAACTACCACTATCGCACCTCATAGTACTACATCTGTTGATCATATCTTAAAGTCAATGTGTAATTCTTGGAAAGGATCCTCTGGCCTAGCTATGGATTATGGTGATAATGCTGGTGATTTGGATGAACTGTATTGTTTACATATAAGACATTGATGTATAAAACAATGAGTTTCAGAAAGTCTGTAACAAACATGTCTGCTGATATGGTGTCTAAAAATGTCTTTTTAGGGACATGTGTTCTTAAGTATAATTGTATTAGTGCATAATGGAGCAGACTCTGGGGCATCACTCTTTGCCCATATCTATGTCTGTACACAAAAACAGTGGATATCTGACATCCTCTCTGTTCCCACAACCTCCTTTTCCTCAGGAAGAGCTGTTTCTTGTATGTCCTAAAGGTGATATGCTGCTAATGTCATATAGAGGACATCACCATTCCTCTGTATCAAGTCTGCACTGTACCTATAGTATTAGCCATCTGCCCAGCTTCCTTACCTACCCGGTCGGTTATGTTATTGCCCTCCAGGAATTTCCATTAACTTTGTGCACAGGAAAAATCGGTGCATTACATGGTGAAGAGGGATACAAAACCCCTAGGCTAACCAATGCGTGTATAATTAAGCTTATTCCTTCCTTGGCTTCACAAGAGATAGAGTACTGTCTTACTCTAGGTAACTGCACATTATTTTTCAGCTTTATTTCAAACGGTTCTGCTCTTAATATCAGTCCTACATCATTCAGATCCAGGACCTTACCGGGGATTGCACGTCAGCAAAACAGGCATTCACATCCTCCTTCTGTGGTTCTTGGTAATTTGGGGGCCATGTCTCCACCTCTATTTCTGTGTCTACTTCTTCTTCTAACACAATCTCTGTGGATCTCGAATCGTCATTAAAAAAAAAATGTCATCTGTTATGTCTAATACTCTTGTTCCTGGTGTGGTAAATATTATAGCTGGCCATCTTCTGTGACACTAATGTACTGATTCCAATACAGCAAATTTGCTTGTCATCCTTAGGCACATCAATGAGAGTAGTAATACCTCTCCTACTTTAGCTTTGGGATATTCTCATCTGAACAGAATTTTAGGTTTTATCTCTAAGCACTTGCCTGTCCGTATTGGTTCAGTCATTATAAAATGCTCTATCCCCCCTTGAATAAGGGATATATTCAGTGGGACCCTTCTTATTTGCCGGTCCCATTTCTCTGGTGCTGTTCTGAGGCTCATGCATTTTAATGGTACCCCAGGAGTAAAACAAAGCATTGATCCTTCGGTACAAAATGGTATTGTCATATTACATTTAAGTAACATGTCTGTACCCGATAAATGTGCAGTGGCCTGAGGGACACATAACAATGATTCAGAAATGATTGTATCCTCGATTTGGACTCTCACAGGTATATGTTACTGTCATTATTTCACCTGAGAACCCCTTTGCAGCCATAGATTTATTTGAAAGCGGCAATCCTGGATCTCTTATGCATGATTTTGTGACCCCTGTGTCAATCAAAAACTTATATCTTTTCCCCAGTGTGCATGTTTGTGCTGTTGGCTCCTGTTGGTAATTGGAGGTCTTAGATATAACTGGGCACATTAGGGTCTCAGGTCCCGACTGTTATTGTGTACCTACAAATGGCTTGCCTCCTTGTACAATCGTTCCTCCCATCACTTGTTGGGCCATCACGTGGGGTGCAGGCATTTGCCTCCAGAGGTAGAAGGCAAGGTCTGCTGGGGAATTTGCTAGTAGCACACCGGTGTCTGCAGCTGTAATTGTGCAACCACTTGCTGAATCGCCTGCACAGCTGGGTGCTGTTGCCCTAAAGAAGCCTGAGGACCATAATAATAGGTGCCTTGTTGTGGTTGACATTGATACTGCATATTGTTGTATTGCTGGGACTTCTAAAGCGATATTCCGCTACAAGTTGTCCTATCCTCTCACAATAGAAACATGTCATATTTCTTTTATCTCCCCCTCTTATTTGTTTCCTTCCACTACCCATACCTTGTTGTTTTTATAATTGGGGACCCGGCTCAGTATGACACTATTTGTGCTGCAAGCACCACAGAGGATGTATATAATGGTTGTGGTGCCACCATTGGATAGGCCACAGCTTGAACTGCTTGAGTTAGAATATTCACTCCCACTACCCGTTCTTTTTTGACCAACTTTTCTAACTTTTGTGTTGCCAGCTTAGCAGCAGTGAATTAATATGTATTTTTCCTTCTTCTGTTTCTTCTTTCTTTTTTTGCATAATATCAAATAATTTTTTTGTATTTCTGGCTAATTCTTGATTTCAGATGCTACTGCAGCATCTCATTTATTTTGTATATCTTCAGACAGACCATTTTTGATTATGTGAAAAAAATCCTACAGTTCTAAGGGTTGAAGTTCACCCACCTCCATCGTTCACATCTTTTTCATCCTGTCCATGTATTCTAAAAGTGTCTCCTCTTTTCTCACTGTCTTATTCATCAGACCTTCCACATCGGGGATATCTGGATACATTACTCTCAACTGATTGCATACGGCTGCACGTATACTATTAAGTTTGTCACCATCTCTGTTATTATTTGTTAATGTGATCCTATTGTTTCGCTTCCCTGTTGGTACTATATGGTGAAATATAGTATTAACATAGTCTCCTACAATGCTGGAAAGGAGGCTCTTCATATCTCTTATAGCCAAATGCCTGCTGTGTGTTGTTCAAAGGTGGATATCCATGTAAATGCTCCTTCTAGTAATGGTGGTAATTGTTTTCGTAAGTTTTCCTTATCCATGTGCTGCCATGGAACATATACAGGAGGATTGCGCCCAGCACCACGTTGTATCAGTGGTAAATACCTTCAGTGCCGTTTTACGGTTTCCTTGGGGTGTGTCTTCAATCATACTTTTCTGCGTGCTGTTGCCAGACATGTAATGAGTCTCATTTATTGATAATCCCATCCTGAAGGTTCTGCGCCTCCCATTATACAATTTTGAGCTGTGGCTAAATCTCTTGGGGCAAAGGACCCCTCCTGAGGCCAGGGAGTAAATCTCTCAGGGTGGTCTTCAGTATAATCTGCTAAATCATTAGTAAAGGGAAATACGTTGAATGAGGACTGTTTCCCCAATATTACTATAATAGGTGTCATAAAGTCCTGTTTTACTGTCTTGTTGACACATATATTATTAGGACCAAAATACCCTTCTTCATTCTCCTCATCATCCTCACTGTCTTAATCTCGGAAGGTAACGTTTCCTTTCATCCTTATGCTACCTTTTAGGTGGGTGGGGTTCCCATGAGTACCTTCCAACTCTAACGTATCCAATTCACTCTGTCTTCTTTTCTTTGGCTGTTTCCCTTTCATTACTCCATTCATATTTTCCTATGGATCTCCCTGTTCTTCTGTTTCTCTGTCTTCCAGTGACTCCACTGTCTTATCAGATAAGGAACACACCTTATCTAGGTGACGACTGAACGTCTTAACTGCTTGGTCTATCTTTTTTTGCTTTTCTTTACTTACCCTACCTCTCTCTGGTCAACCTGCAAGTACTCTCTGTTCAGCCTCTAACTGCTGCCATTCCCTCCCAGTGATTTTGCTTATGTGGGTGCCCCCCCTCTTTTTGCAGTGAGTTGTTCAACTTCTTTGTTACAAGTTATGAGGATATATTAAATCCGGTCCCATCAAACGGACTGTTCTCCCAATATCGGTGTATATCTACTATCTAGCGGGGAATCAACGCTCTTGCTGGGAGCCCCCTACATGGGTCTTAACAGTGTAGGTAATGAGAGTCTGTGTTCGGAGGAATACTTCGAGGTCCCACCTGCCGCATATATTTGTATGTCCGTGCGTTCTGACATCTATGGTTGGAATTGATCAACTCCCTTGTCCTGCTCCAATGTAACTGTGGCAGTGAGTTGACTGGTATATTTTTTAGGGCTTTCATCCTCTGTCTCGGTGCCTGACCCTTGTGCGTGGCACCCTGCTATGTCTTTAAACACCTTATCTGAACTACTAGGTTCATTTGTGTCTGATGCAATATTTAATGTAGGTGGTGGGGTAATTAGGGCTTCTCCCTGTGAGTGTATGCCTGCCACAGTTCTCTTCAACAAACATCTCATTCCTCTATAGGGGTTCTTAATTTCATTTGAATGTTCATATGGAGGAGGGGGGGGCTGTGAGCAGCAGAGACCAAGGTGTCCCAGGGGGTTTTACTTCCTGATCTGGTTTAAGTGCCTGCCACATAATCAATGGGATTGTTTATGCCCCATGAATATAAGTCTGTAAGTGGCTGAGTACCACTGGGTCAAACTCTCCCTTCTTTATCCATGGTGCAGACTGTTGTGGGTACCTTAATGCCATTTTTCACAATGTTTAATAATCCTGTCTGAATCTCCTATAACTACTTTTACACATGTTGCAAAGGTGTAGACATTTCTGATATTCACTTCAGCACTGTACACATTAAACACAAAAAATGTGTGTATGTATATATATATGTGTATATATATATATATATTCACTTAAAAAAACAAAGGTTACTGAGACGTTATAGTAAGGCTCACATTTTAAACATAATGAAATCATAGAAATTCACCAGTTACAGTTAGTTACATCAATTAACTATAACTCGTGCCCTAAGGTGACTATAACTCGTGCCCCGTGAAGTCTGTAGAAAGGTGTTTAGTTAAGTGAAGTCACACAAGATTACCTTAGTATGCAGCAGTTTTCATTTTGGTTATTCCGTTTGATAAACCTTTGGGGTAGATGATTTGCACTGTGATAATCCAGTTCAGTGTCAGAAAATGAGTATTCCGAATCTTTAGGTTTTCCATTGCCCCCTTTTATAGGACCCTTTTCATTTATTACATTAATTTGATAAATTGTTTTTTAGAGCACCAGACAGTGCTGTCGGTCCTTGCTGACCGCTTATTGAATCTCCATTGCTTCACTTCCTGTGCAGCCACTGTTTCTAAACCAAGGGGCCGTCTTGGAATGGTGTGGTCTGTAGTGTGTCAATTGTTTACCATTGCAAGATGGCGGCCATATTTAGAAGCATTATACTGGACATCTTCTATAAATATAACAATGATACACTATGCACAATACCATACCAAGATGGCTGCCCAATGTGATGTTAACTTAGTATATCATTCTTTTACTGCATCAGGATGGCCAGCACGTTGGTTCTAAATGTGGTGACCATATTATAACTTTGAAATGTTTATATACTGTACAACACCATTGCAAATAAATCATCCAGTGCCATATTTAATTTAATTTTATAGTGTAAGCATATGCCTGCCACATTTAGGCAACCGTGTATTTTCTTTTTTCCGCATTTTTTATTTATAATTATCTTGCATGAGTTTGTTGAATTTGTGGGTGTTATATTGTGGATAGGTAAGTGTGTAAATGTTTAGGCCTATTCCTAAAACTCCAAAGTAGATTAAATCAACAAAGCAACAAAAAGCATTCAAGCTTGGTTCTGTGTAAGAACATATAGAAAAGAGCAAATTCAAAGTTGAACAAATCTGCTGTGACCTGCGCTGTTAGAGAGCTACCTCATTCTTTCATCCTTCTGAGGTCTGTAGTTTGCATACTGTCCGTCATAATAACCGCCTTTTATTACTAGGACTGCACAGTGACACAGCTGCAGAATAATTATTATTACTAGTAGTCATGTCCTCCAGTTGCATCCCATTAAAAAAAGAAACTTAATTTGCAAGAGCTTTCCAAGAGTTCACAAACTGAACTTCAGTTAAATCATAATGACTTTTTCCATTACAAATTCTCCGCTATAAACTACGTTTGTGACCCGAAAACATTAGACTCTTATTGTAAAGTTGATCTCCAGAGAGTGGAATTGTCCTAACGTTTGTAAAATATTACAGACTCAAAAGATAATAGGCTTGTATTTGTTTTAGCATAGTGTTATTCGAAACGTTCACTTTTGGGGTAGTTAATTAACTCGTAAATTCTCATCCTTTTTCCTCAGGTTAATTAAACTTCAGATTCTGGAGTTAAGAGAGAATCAATTAAAAATGTTGCCAAAGTAAGTATGGATCGTACTTCGACTGTTCCAGTTATGTATTCACTGCTTTTACTTTGTGTGGTGTATTAATCACATCTTTGACATTTTCAAAAAAATGTGTATGGTCGATAATACATGACAAGCTGTGTCTTTCTCGTTTTCTGCCTCTCCTTCTGCTTAGTGAACCTTTGATTAGTCCATTGTCCATGCCAATTGAATCTGATCAAACAAATCTGAATTTTTACAAAATGTATACACTTACGGGTAACAAATTGAATGGTAAGAAAATATGTTTTGAACCATGAACGTTAAACCCTTGTGACATAATCAAACAAACATATGTTCTAGAATGCATATTGCTGATGATTGTTGGAGATGCAATCCCGAGAAAAATACGTTTTATTTTTCTCTACACTGCAAGGCCTCTTTCATAAATCTGGCAACTGAATTTTCGTGATTTTTGTGCATGATCACATGGTTTCACACGAATATGTCTAGTGTTCCTTAACATTCTCTTTATTGAGCTGCTTTTTGAAGCTATCAGGTATTTCAACTTTGAAATGTTGAGAGCTCCATTGAAGACGTGATCCATATTTCAGAAAGAGCAAAGAAACGAGGGAGATTTATAATCGAGTGTCAGAGAGCGCAACTAAGTATTTGTAATCCATAGAAATAGTGAAACTAATCTTCTCAAAAAGTGAATTGAAGCTGGTTCATAAATACTTTTTCACTGTGTTAGGAAAAGTGTTTTTTTTAAAAATATAATAATAATTTAGTGGTGGCACTTGCGCTCCATGGCATAGAAATTGTGTTAATTGGGTTGACTTCATTTTCGTGCTCTCAGTACTCCTTTTGACTCCTTTATCGTCCCTACTTTTGCTCCCAGGATGTTTTTAGCTTTCGGGTCTTTTCCCAAATCTCCCACTCCTTTACTGTGAAACACCTTTGAAATGCTGCTTCACGAGGCAGTTTAAAATAAACTCTTTTTGCCCTATGATTAACCCCCTGAAATTATTTTGCCCTATGTTTACCACCTGAATTTATCTTTTTTTGCCCCCACTGGTTGACCATGTTGCTACCCACCCTTATGAAATACATTCTCCACTAGTTCACTGAATTATATTACTTACTGTCACACTCTGATGGACCACTGCCCAGCTCAGTCATTCACTTTCTATGTGATCTAGGTATCTGCCTCATGCTCTAGGTTCACTGAATCTAACTGTGTTCCAGAAGTCAACTTATTTAAGTTAGTCTGCACCCCTCCCCTTCTTTAAGTCAGTGCATTGCCATCAATCCAATTCAAGACAGGGTTTTCAGGCAGACTTCTGACCACATGACAAAGACATTCGAGATAAAAATTAATTTACAAATGAAGGGGTTTTGGACTATCAAACTTTGAAAAAGCCACCACTTCATCAGCGACTCGGCCCTCAGCCTTGTGTGGGTCATGAGCAATGTTAAGGCACTGAGCAGGAACTGGCAGTTTTCAAACTGGCTCGATGTGCGTAGTGAGGAGAATGTCATGGGACCTGCAGTGGGCTAGGTTATGCCTCCGAGAACAAGGGTATCCATATTGGTGCCAGATGCATTGACTGACTCTGTCAGATGTTATTGTGGGGATCAGGAAGGAGGCAATGAACAATAAGGGAGAAGATAGGGATACACAGATTACAGCAATTGTACTGATCAGTCAGGATCGGTGACAGTCATTGATCGAGTGAAGGAGTATCAGTTTAGAAGCATTCACTGAAGATTCGCTTGAGCCATTTTGCATACCATGAACAGAAATGGTACTCAGAAAATGGAATTCATATCATGTTGTCTGGACAACTCAATAAAAGAGAAATTAGACGTCTGTGGTAATATTTTGAGCACTAGTACCTCTTCTCTCAGAGGAGAGTATAGAAAACTGCAATGATGGTGGTAGCAAATGATACAGAACTTATTCTTGAGGAAGCTAAGCTTAGAGAGTGGACTGCTAGAGTATTGAAGCTGAAACCATGGTGGGTTCCATTGGCCAAATTAAGCAACCATAGCAAACTAGAAACCAAATATATATATTGGCGAATTTCAGAATTGTGACTCCTTGGTTATTGACTGTAGGCTACATTAAAAGGCTTGGGAATGTGGAAGTGGAAAGGGAATCCAGTCCTTAGATGATAGGCTTCTATGCAATGTGGGAGAGTGAGTACCCTAGGTGAGGTTCAGAAACCACTAACCTTGAAGGAGTCACTACTCTTTATAGCTGCAGTGGTCAACAAAGTAGGCCTTGGAGTGGTTGAGCCTCTGCTGTCACTGTGATGACTCCATTAGAGTATATTCTCTGGTTGGTCATATATTGGCCATTTGTGCTATGCTGCTGTTAGGTGGACTTCTTGGTTTATATACCGTATGCTCTCATTTAATACCTGCCTCTCATTCTTTTTCATTTTACATTCATGCATAGATGTAATGGCAAAGCATGATAAGGGCACAGCTGCTGTCTTTACAGACCATATCATGTGCTGCAGAAGTAGACCACGTGATGGAAAGCTAAAGCACTTTCACAGCCGAGCTTGTTGCCCAACCACAAATACACTTCACCACCTGATAAGGGATATGAAGCGCTATATACATACAATAGTACAATACAATATAGAGATTGCTTGAGAGAAGTGGGAAAGAAGGCCAGTGTCTAGGTTACTTGGATATCATGAAAGTAGGAAAAGAGCGAGCATAAAAAGACCATAACTTGAAGATGTAAAGAGCAAAGGAAACAGAATCCTTTATGATCTGAGCCAGAGACACAGGAGATCCAAAATTGTGTGCACAAAGTTGGTGAAGTGAAGTGTAGAGAGAGCCATGTAACAACCTGCTAGACTGTGACTGGCGAATAAAGGAAGGGTGATGAGTTTCTGCAGTTGGCCGTAGCACAGACATTTCTGAAAAGTAAGCAAAATTATAGGAAGCAGAAAGGCACAAAAGGGTGACTTCCCAAAGTGTTAATTTGTTGTAACTGTCTGAGCTGATTCCGTTCTTCAACATTCCAAGACTGTCCGTTGGGATGAACTTTCAGTGTGACAACTCTCCACACATTTCTTCCATTTTGCAGACTATGATTGACCTCCCCCTACCAATTCAACAACTTAACTTATATGATAGTGGTATACAGACTGGCTTTATTGTATGTAATTGGAAGTAAAAAATGGATTGCCTCTGGGTCATTGACAAATGTCGGTCGGAATAGGAGTGTGTGCGAAAAGATTTATGGAAGATACCAACCCTTGATCAAATTGTTCTTCCTTGTCTTGCGGAGCAACAGCAAAGTGTTTTGTAAAAATAAGCAAAGGTCAAGATGGTCACCATGTCTCTGGTTTTGGTAGTCCTGAATTTAAGAGGGCGTTCAAGTTATTCAACTTATCCATTGAACCTGGAGAAGGCATTATAAAATGGTGGTGTGTCGCAGCTGAGGTTAAGTGAATACTGCTGACTGGTTTACAGGCAGGGCTTTTTGGGAGATCGTGATCCACGATCATCCCACCCAGATCTCTGGCACACGGGGTGGGTAGTTGTTCCCAATTACCCTGGGATTGCTCTGCAGGCTTTTACCATATCAGGCGTTGGATAGTGGTATATCTCCTACATGGTGCAACTGGTGCCTGGCTTGGAAGATCCCTTTGGAACCCACTTTGCAACCCTTTCAGCCTCAAAATCGTAGAATATGGATGCATTTACATTTAATGAAGGGACAAGATTGGAAAGCATCCATGGTTGTAGCGTCTAGCCCTTTCTCCAGTGTCCAGCAGCTCTTTCAGAGGCAACTTTATGGAGTGGCTAAATATTAGCGTTCTCTAATTGTTTGTGGGATGTTTCTCTTTTTCAGGGTAGACTGCGTCCAGCAGCTGAAAACACGTTTTGGGTGTGTCCTCATCATGTCCATTTTTATGAGAATTAAAAAGCCATTGGAAGGTGGAGCAGAGAGCAGTGGAGAGAGATGCATCTTTAGAAAAGCTGCTGAGCTTGCTAGGTCGAGATGAATATTACATGTTAGATCAGTAGCCCCACAGTCCTGTGTGTGAAGCATACAGCCACATTTTTGTCAACCTAGTGGGGAGCTGAGTTTGCACAGAACCAAAAATAAATTACTGCTCAGAGGTAGGCTGTATATTGCACAAAGGTGAAGGCCACGTCAGACCTGCTATGTATTGTGCATCTGGATGTTTGTAGAATAGACTGGAGCAGATAACCAAGTTGGTTGGCTTCCATGTGGATGTGGACGGTGTATGCGTGAAGGTCTCTGCCGTTATTGTGTTGATGTAGCAAATGAAAAGAACAATTTTAGTGCCTTTTGACTGATTATAAGGGCGAGGGAGCGGAGCACTCCTAGGTGTTTGAGGTGTCACAATGCAGGCAGGTCAATGCTGTACAACTAGGCAAGCGTTTGGCATGTCTGTGGTTCTAAGTCTGTTGATGATCTGTCTAGCCATTGTTTTGGTGCTGAGCCTGTATAAGAATCCCAATTGCTAGATCTGGTGCAGATGATGAAGGTAAATGTGTACCTCCATTTGTAGAATAATGCTTAAGAGTGGGGTGAGATCCATTCAGATGGGAGAATTCATATCTCATGCTAGTTCCCTTCTAGGGGTTCCCTACTCGTTGGAGTCTTCCATACTGCTGTATTTGGAGGGAGGGAAGGAGGGCAGCCATGAAAAGTGCTAAGCAGGGACTAAAACCCCTGCCCCCCTGCCATAGAATATTAGCATTTTGTATCCTAAACATGGTGCGGAGTATACATAAATGCTACTCCATACATTGAGAAGGAAAGTGGATGTGTGTAGTGCTATTAGTAGGCTTGACAGAAGAATTAGTAACTCTGACACTGGGCTGCTATGGCAATGGTTCATTGCAGAATTCCCTTGTGTGCGTTGCTACTGAAATGGTGATAGGTGTACAGGATTTTGCAGTCCTAAAATGATTAAGTGTGGTTGATATTTCCATACTACGTGCACAAAAGGTACATTGCTAATTTGATGAGCATTGAAAGTAGGAGTCCACCCGTTTGACATGCCTGTAAGTGGGGAAAATGCTCAGCTTGTGTGAGTCCTTCTGCTCTAAGACGTGTACTAGAGGGCTTTATTATGGAGCACTACGTTGCACTTTCTGGAGATTTGCAGAGTGCTATGCCTCATCTTTTTTACCAAAGTGTTTGTGTAGAAGCTGATGCTCATTGTGGGAAAGTCCTCTATGTGGATCCAAGTCGCAGCCATTGATGTGAAAGCACTGTCATACTCTAAAACAGAGGTCTTCAAATTGTGGACGCGCCTCCCTGGGGGCCTGCAGCAGTATTGCCAGGGGGCTTTAATGCCCCAATAAACACTTGTAAATGAAAATGGAAGCATTACTTTATTTTTGGGGTTTCCGGGCCATTCATTTACATGAAGCAATTAAAGTCGGGTTTGCCACCTTTCACAGTCAAAAATGGCGGCCATCTGTTTACTTTTTATGATTCTGCAATGGCCCAGGCATGTTTAGTAGAACTTTATATGAACTCCTCAGTATTCATTCTTAACATGTTTTTTTCTGGGTTTACCTATTAGTCAGGGGTCATTAGGGCAGTTGTAGAATTGCATTTTAAATGCTTTGATCTAAAGTGTGATCTCGAGCCCTGTAGTGGCAGGGTCAAAGACATGGCTAAAAACTACAAATTAGTCTACAAGTATTCTGTTGTTCTTTTACCTTCATGGCAACTGCATATGAAGTAATATACACACAGAAAAACTATTCGGTGGGAAATGGACTCTTACTTTATGAAACATCCGTTGATTAGTGCAATCACTGCAGATGTATGTTTGTGAGACCAGAGTCACAGAATTGAATCTTGCTTTGCGCATTGCAGAATAGTGACTATTGATAGTGTAATGAGGTCTCAGCAAATAACAGAAGGCACCATGAATATTTGTCATTATTTTAAAATTGCATTGCACACAAAATAAGATAGATTGCCACACAATGATTTAGTGTATATGGTAAAACAAGAGTTTTCCAAGAATACATATTAGTAATAAGTAGCTAGACTGTACCTAGTGTAGACAATTGTACAAGTCTGTTAATAGGACACTTTCCAAAACTCAGCATCCTTACATTAACTCTCAAAGATAATAAATGTTTGTCATCATGCTACCTCAAGTGACTCTTTAAAGCAATTTAGAGACTCCCTCCCTGTCAGCACCCTCCAAGTACCCCAAGTCTCCATTAACAATTCAGAGATTGTTGGTTTTAACAAAATGTATGGAAACTGTTTTTTGTACAATTAAAAACACCTTCGTCCCCATACATCTAGCAGACTTTGACCTCTGTTTACATGCAGATGTCCTCACATGTGACTCAATTAGGTGACAGGACGAAGGTCAAAAGACTCATTTTCAAAACCCTGATGCCATTACCCCTGAGGTCTCAGAGCAATAGCACAGAAGAAAGCAGAACGGTGCAAAATCCATGGATAATGTCAAAAAGATGGCCTAAAGAAGGACTCTCTATGTGGGATCTAATTTTATAGTTTACATATGGACAAAGACAACTTCCACACTTCCTGAAAGAGATGACCTGAAGACGGTGTTGGAAAATGCAGACTCATTTTTTTAAAGTGCCATCACTACCATTAGTGCAGCAGGTGTCCTTTGACTATGGTGTGAGGGACCACTGCACCCCAATTAAAGAAAAGTTGTTCGCAGAAAGCAGGGGAGTGAATCATTGTCCTTGTTAGCATTGTGGACCAAGTCGTCCTTTCTTCAAATGGAACAGATCCCAAGTAACAGAGGGTGAGATATGTTTTTTCCCAGTTGTTTGACACAAAGGGGCAGACAGCCTTCTTTGGGCCTCAGGCCTAGGAGTGATGGCCCAGTAACGTGGGCAGAGGAGTCAGTATTAATGGTGATGCAAGTGCAGTAACCCAGGGTTGTGAGGGTCCAACAAAACCCCTATTCTGACTGTTTTACCATTTTCCTTTTCTTGTATTAAGGCTCAGTGCACCTTTGTTGTGCCATTCTTGCTTTGGGCATTGAACAAATGGCCCACAAGAGGAGGACATTAAAGCAGAGAAGACACCTTAGTTTGAGCCTCAGAGAGATGGCAGAAAGGAGGATGGGGGCTGGATTAATAAAGAGGAGAGGAGACTGCCTGCCTCACAAGGCACTAGCTCTCATTAGTGAGGCAGGTGCAGTGGCACTGGGCGCAGGAGTGTGAAGGGCCCTCTGCATCACAATTATGATTGTCTTGCTTTGGAATCTAGGCCTGGTGGATAGCATTAGGGCTGAGACACCCTTGCTGCAAAGAGTTGGGCAACACAGGACAGCTCATTTCTTCTGAAATGGACAAGAGTCTGTTTCAAGATTGGAGTGATGGTCATGCTTGGTGGCAAAGGGGTGAGCGGAGGAAGGGAATTAGCCTGTTATTCAAGGCTGCAGCTATCATTTGTGGAGACGGTGTGGTTTCATTGAGGGCCAAGAATGTGAGCAGTTCACAAGACCCCAAATAATGGGAGCAGTGTTTTTTTTGTCAATTTCAGTTTTTATTAAAATAAGTTTCTCACTTATAACTCCACGCCCTGCCCCTCCAAACCCACCAAGTCTTTCCATAAAGTTTTGGACGGGTGCCAGACTTAAAAACATTTTGGAAATGGGCGGCTCAGAGTAAAAAAAAAGTTTGAAGACCTGCGCTCTAAACATAGCGGAAGGTTTCCATTCAGTTGGTCATAAGCTCATGTGTGCATGAGCAACGACATTCAGCAGATGTTATGCACTTGATGCACGTTGGACTCTGAGCGAACCGTTGTTGGGACTACAAAAAACCCAAAGTAGAATAAAGTCATCATTAGCAAAGTGTGGTATCATAAGCATTACGTCCATTTCTAGAGATAAAATCTTTAAAAAGATGTGGGCCCATCGGAGTTCGTAACTAAGAGCGGTTGTGGCAGTGATGCTGTGATTCATACAAATGTTACTGTAAAGTTCAAAATATCTTTTAATTAGATGTTTGGCTTTATTGTGCTTATTAAACCACACGCACATTACCTAGTATAACCTACATACATTAATCCACAAACACCACCCTTTATACCATGCAGATGACATCCAGGAACTCGATCTATATTCAAGCGCTCCATAACCTTGCTACGGGATGTAGAGCGCTATGTAAGTGATACAGTCAGACCACTCGGGAAGAACTTCATGCCTTTCAAAGGCTAGGAATGTGTTATGTAAATACCAGTACAATACAACACAATACTAGGTAACTCTAAAGGTAATTAAACTTAATTCAAGATGTGTTAGGATTCCTTTAACAAGATGTCATGCTCCAGGTTAATGTAAGCAAGTTCTTCTAAATGAACAGCAAATAAGTATTAGTTGAGAGGGGTGTGTGCCTCACTCAAATAATAAAAACAATCCTTGTCCGGGTGAACTACAAAAGTCACTAAATAAACCTGTGCTTAACCTCTGGTAGCTTGGCGTAGAAGCAGTCTGGCTTAACTTGGAGGCAATGTGTAAAGTAGTTATGCAACACTCAAAGAGTAATACAGTGAAAACACAACACAAGAAAAATCCCAAACAAGTTTAGAAAATAAAGTATGTTTTAATAAATAAAATGACACCAAAATGACAAAAATCGAATATTCTGATAAAGATTTCTAACAGCAAGATTCCTTTGAGTATTCTCCAAATTGGATCTGGAAAATCTTGAGCAATACAGCTGCATGCCAGTAGGTGGTGTTCACGGCTGTGTTGACATTGTCAGTGTCGGAAGTGATGTACGTAGTGCCTCTATAGGTGCCAACTTGGTGTGCTGATATCCGTTCCTTTCTGTCACTGCAATCAGCGTGGATCTATAGAGCAACCACAACATTTTTTGACCATCTTTTCAAACGTTTTGTCAACTCTTTTTGAGCTTTTGTTCCCAATGTGCTAGGGTCATATTTCCCAGCAAACCTACAGATCGAGACCTACGTTGGAGCATGTCCTCTCAGCGCTATGCTCGACATCACCACTGCCACCTTACAACACAGGATCCGTTCTCCTGTCTGATTCTGAGAGGTCACTGCCTCAGCTCCATTCAACATCAACTCTGGTGTCAACCGGCCTACATCAGCCATCCGATTCAGACACTCTGCCCTTGTCCATTGACTGTCCCAGTCGTGCCAGTTTCATGATCTACCTGAAGAACTTGCCCACTCCCACCATGAGGGTAACTGGTATGAGGAGTTGGGAGATGCCAGTGGACTAGACACGACTCCAGATTTTGGCCTGGTCTCGCCTCCAGGACCTGCTAAGGAGGAACGTACATCGTTCACCATGATCGTGAGGAGGGCAGCAGAGATCCTTGACCTGCAGCTTCCTTCTGTCCAGGTCAAGACCAACATCTTGACAGAGGTGCGTCAACTGGGACTGTCCTCTGTGGAGCCACTGCTTTCCTTCAATGAAGCTGTCATGTACATCTTCCTGGGTGTTTGTGCCAGGTATTCCAGAACACAGGATGATTGCTTGCTGCCATCACCCAGCACCTGCGGTTTTTCTTTCTTCACCCAAGACCAAGAGCCTGGTGGTGGAGGCCTCAGCCGCCAAAATCAATCCCAACACGTTCTTTACCACTCCTCTATTCACGGACTCCAAGAGGCTGTACTCTTTTGAGAAGATCATTTTCCTTTCCATCAGCCTAGCATTGTGGTCGATGAACACTGCATGATTCTTGGACTGATACACCCATACCTTGTGGGAAACGGTTACACAAGTGCTGCCCATGGGCTCAGAGGAGGCCTAAGCCATACTCAACCATGCCGTTCTTGATGGCTGCGATTCAGCAAAGTTCACAGTCTGGTGTAGTTTGGACTCTACTGACTTGCTGGGCAGGGCCATTGCCTCCATGGTGACACTTCAACGCCACAACTGCCTGAGATCAGCTGGCTTCCTTGGGGATTTCCAATTGTCTTTTATTGTCATTCCCTTTGATGGCTCTTCCCTACTGGAGATAAGGCCAAGTCAGCGCTCAACCGCTTTAAGGAGAGTCAGGTCACTGGCAGGTCATTGAGATCCTCCCTTGCACCGCGCCAGCCGCACACCTCCTTTCGTCCCTTCCGTGGCGATGGTAGGGGCTTTCAACTGCATTCACAATACCAGCTATAACCCCCAGGTCATCAGGCCTGTCAGTCTGTTTGTGGCTGTAGATGCAGCCTCTACAGAAGTTGTGGGATTCAAAGTCAGCATATGTCCAATCCCTCGCCTTTCTGGCTGCCTCTGCCTCCAACCCTCTTGAGCATGCCCTTGACATAGCATAGTCATTCTGTTGACAGCAGGATCAGGCACCACCAGCCTCAATGGCAATCAATCACATCAGACGAGTGGGTGCTTCAGATTGTCCAAGGAGGTTACACCCTTTCATTAATGGAAACCCCACCATCCTTGCCGCTTGTTTCAGATAAGCTGATGGAGGACCACCTCTCCTTCATCAGGAAGTGCTGGCTCTTTGCGCCAAAGCAGCCATCGAGGGGCTACATGCATGAGAAGTAGCCTGCAATTGCTATTCTCACTACTTTTTGGTGCCTAGAAAGATGGCAGTCTCCACCCTGTCCTAGATGTTCAACCTCAGTACTTTCCTACAAAATGAGAGATTCAAAATGCTTAGCCTGGCACAGGTCTGGTCTGCACTAGATCCCAGAACTTGTATAGTCGCATATCACCTCCAGGGCACACACATCCACATTCCCTTCCTGCATGCCCCTCAGGCGATCATGAAAATGATGGTAGTGGTTGCAGCACATCTTTAGAAGTCAGGGGTCTCAGTCTTCTCCTGAATCAATGACTGGCTGGTGAATGCGGGCTCACCACAGACCGTAGTCACCCACCTACAGACAACAGTGAACCTCCTGCACTTACTGGAATTCACTGTCAACATGCCAAAGTCACACCTAACTCCTTCTCAGGTGCTCCTTTTTATAGGAGCTATTCTGGACAAGATGAAGATTCATGCTTACTCTCACAACAGAGAACCGGGACATTTAGGCTGTGATCTTGATGTTGCTTCCTCAGTCTTGGATGTCAGTGAGACTGAGTTTGCATATACTTTGTATAATAGAATCCTGCTGTTTGAAACAAGCCAGACGGCGCATGCAGGCTCTGCAGTTGGATCTCAAGTCTTAATTTGAAAAGTACCTGTGCAAGCTCTCCAACCTGGTCCACATCTCAGAGGAGACTGTAAAAGACCTGCAGTGGTTTTTGATGAGTCACAAATTGGTCCGTGGCAGCCCCCTCTCCCTTTGCCCACCCAGAGGCGACAGTAGTGACCGATGCATCACTTCTCCATTGGGGTGGCCACCTGGGAGAGGTGGAAATCAGAGGACTCTGGTCTCCAGTGGAGACTCTGCTTTATGTCAGCCTTCTGGAGCTGACGGCTGTCTGCTTGCCATTGAAAGCCTTCCTTCCATCCATTAAGGGAAGGCTGTGCAGGTGTCTACAGATGCCACCTACATGTGGTATGGCAACAAACAAGTCACAGTACAGTTGTGGACCCTGTGTTAGGATGCCCAGCATCAGCCCAGCCCAGTTGTGGACCCCATGTCAAGACATTTTCCTGGTCATGCAACACCTGACGGATCTCTGAACACAGAAAAAACACAGATGACAATGCCTTGCTGATCACAAATGGCGTCTGCATCTGGAAGTGCTGCAAGGTCTCTTCTGTGAATGGGGAGAACCTTGGTTCGGTCTGTTTGCTGCTGCAGAGAATGCACAATGCCAGCAGTTTTGCAAGCTGGAGTTTCCAAAGCGACTCTTGCTCGGAAATGCATTCCATCTAGAATGAAACACAGGACTCCTGTATGCCTTTCTGCTGATACCGTTCCTGCTCCAAGTTCTCAAGATCAGAACTGACCTAGCCCAAGTCATCCTCGTGGCTCTGCATTGGGCATGGAGAAGATTGTATCCAGAACTCCTGGGCATGAGCATTTGTCCTCCGATCAGGCTGCCGCTTTGGGAGGATCTCCTGTCGCAACAACTAGGGAGGGTCTTGCACCCAAACCTGCTCATTCTCCATCTTCATGCTTGTGCTTGGAGATTGAGAGGCAACATTTGAGTTCCTTTAACCTCCTTTACATTATCTGTGGTTATTCTGACAACCTGACGTCCCTCAGCAAAGACAGTGTACCACTACCATTGGGACAAGTTTGTGGTTTGTTGCACCTTGCAACAAGTTGACCCACTTTCTGCCTCTTTGTGAAAGATGCTTTTGTTGTCTTTAGCCCGGTAGGGCATTGCTGTGGGCACTGTTAAAGATTTAACTGTCTGCCATTTCAAATTTTTGCAGCTGCTGGATCAGCCCTCTCTGTTTAAGTTCCTCGTTGTGACATATTTTCTTAAGGGCTTATGGCATCTGTTCCCACTTAACCCTTTTGTTATGCTCCAGTAGGATCTTAATTTGGTATTGACATTCCCTATGTGTTCTCCCTTTGAACCCATGCACAGCTGCCCTTTGAGGCTCCTGACACTTAAGACAGCCTTGTTAGTGAACATTAAGTTGGCCAGAAGGGTTGGTGAACTTCAAGCTCTTTCTGTTAACCACCCATACACCAGCTTCTACCCAGACAAACTAGTTCTCTGGACTGATGCCTTATTCCTGCTAATGGTGGTGACCTCCTTTCATTTGTTTTTTTAAAAACACATTTTATTGGTTTTCAATAAAGCAGAAAGGTCCGCAAAGCTCATTTTTATATCATTAATTTTGCTTGAACTATTAGGCAACAGTATCACGAGTATAAATTTTGTATGTGACATACATATTCATATAAATACATCCACTACCAGTGATGCTCTCCTCCAGCTTTCAGCAACCAACAGCAACAATTCCTCACAAACCCTTGCCTCCCCCCTCAATTGCATCTAATGTAAGGTATGAAAACAGTCAGGCTACTTCCTGTGTTCAGTATCCAGGTTCCCTTCGTAATGGTTCAATTAGTGTTCAGCTGAAATTAGGAGAAGAAGCCCTCCTCCTGTCGAGTTCACTCCTTATCAATAATCAACCATTGCCAGTTAAAACAATCTACAAGGTGCCAGTCACTATGGTCTCCCATGCATGTGGACTCTCCAGGCACCCAGCCCCCCTTTTTGCCTCCCTCAATAATACTGTACCCTCTATCGTCTGCAATTTTTTCTGTTCTTTACGCCATTGTGATAGTTGCCACCCTCCCCACTGTTTTCCAGTTACACGTTAGTTCATGCTTCGCTAGTAGGAAAGCCAAATCCGGAAACCTACTTGTCACTCTGTTTTTTGAAGTGTGAGGAAACCAGCCCAACAGACAGTGTCCCGGCATGCAGAGGGTTCAGCTGCTCCGTTACCCTTCCCAGTGTTGATGAAATTGAAGCAGCTCCATAACATGTGGAGCAGCCCTGCCCCATTCTTCCCAAATCTAGGGCAATTCGCCTCCTCCACTTAAAAGTACCATTGTATATGTTCTGTAGTCAAGTACACTCTTTGTGGCACGTAAAAATGAATCAGTTTAAAACGAGCATTTCGTGAAACCTTAGGCATTCTATTGAGTATGACGCCCCAGGCTGCCTCCGATATCGGGGTACCCAAATCGTCCTCCCACTTAGCCTTCAGCCTTTCAAGTGGCTAGAGGCAATCCCCTCCTATAATCTTGTACAGACTGGAAACCATTTTCACAGTACCTGGGGAGAGAGCTATATATCCACAACTGCTTATCACTGGGGCTCAACAGCACCATTTCTCCAATGGCGATGTATTGCTGTGGTAACCGCATTATACAAAAGGAAAATGCCCCCTAGGGATATTAAAATCCGCTCTAATATCTTCAAACGAGAGCAATTCCCCATTCCTATGAAGTTCCCCTATAGTAGAAACCCCCGCCTCTACCCAGATGGCCAGGATTTTCTAATTCCCCCCATGAGGAAGGGCTTCCAGCATCGTTACCGGCAGGTCTGGCGAGTAGGGCACTCTCACTCGGGCTTGTCGTAGGCATCTCCTTCAGCATCTCGTTATCACTCTTGGTTCCTCAATATCAGTTGCTGAAGTGCACTTGACACCTATTAGTATTTGTGCTAAGTCAATCAACCCTGGTACAAATGAGCCCCTCCCCTCCTCTGTGTTTCCTGTCACTCGACCAACCAGCGGACAAGTCACTGAAACTGGGGCGCCAGGTAATAGCCCTCAAAATCCGGCACCGCCTGGCCTCCCTCTTCCACTGGATGCTGCAGTGTATAGTTAGTGCTATCTCTCTTAGATCGTCTCTTGATTATGTTCGCTGGCACAAAAAAAGGCAAGGTGGCATAGGAACTAACAATTTCTTGATGCAATGTACTCATGTAGGAAGCTGGCGTTTTATATAGTTGACCATGATGAGGTACACTGTGCAAAGAGTCCAAGCGATCCCCAGAGGTGTCACAGAGACTCAAATTACTTCCTGCTCTCTTTTTGAGTAATGTGGCCGAGCAGTTAGGCATGTCAGAGGGTAGTGCTGAGCAAGTAAGCCACACACTCATACAGTAAGTGAGGCACTCAATAAAGAATGTTTTTATTCAAATTTACAATTTATAAAAATAACACATACTTTTATATAAATTGTGATTCCAAGATCACAGAAATCAGGTGAGCACTTTTCGAGTTAGGAATGTTTAGAATTTTTAACAGTTGACACATTGCATTTTTCAGATGCGATAATGTTAACCTATGGACGAAGAACAAACACTGCATACAGATATAGTACAGCGACTTAACAGAACAATCTCCTGGACTTAGGGTAGGTATGAGGCAAGGTCCAAGGCCACACCAGCGGGTCACCGTGGACAGCATTGGTGCAGCTGGGTGCAGATCAATGTTGGGTGCCCCCTGTAAGTCTATAAGGGTCGGTCCCATTACAAAGTTGCTGCAGGGATGGACTGGAAGATCAGTCCAGGTGAACCCACAGGGGGCTTGAGGTCCTGTGGGGACACCCTTGGTTCTCTTCTCCTCCGTTCGGGGTGGATGGGTGCAGAGGTGTCCAGAGGCATCAGGTATTTGTCTCCTGGTCATTTGCAATTGCAGGGGTTCTTCAGAAATAGGCTGCAAATGCTGTTGGAAATTTTGCAGAGAGCAGCTCACGGTAGGCTTCGTCTCTGGAAGGCCTGCGGACCACGTTCACACCGTTGGCCCACTTTAGCTCAGGCTACGCGGCTCGGGTGCAGTGATGATATCCAGCATCGGGGTTTGGTGGGGTCCAGTCCTCACAGTTCGTTCTTGCTTTGCCTGTAGATGCAGGAAAGCACCCCCTCCGCTCCAAGGGAGTTTTTCTTGGCAATTTGCGAAGCATTGGCAGCTCGTCCAGTTTCTTGGAGGGTGCAGCAGCAGGAAAGGTCAGTTGCTCCACGACGGTCGGGTGCAGGAGGCAGGCTGGCATAGTTGGCGCCAAGTCTGTCGTGCTCCACAGGTTCAGCAAGATTCTTGTGCACTCCTCCTTTTCTGTTAGGTGAAGATCTGAGGTTTTGGTATCAGGGGGTCCCCTGAATACTCAATTTAGGGAGCGTTAAGGGGAGTGAATGGCAGTAGCCAATGGGCTACTTACTCTTGGGGTCAGTACAACCCCTAGAGGACCACTTCCTTTGGGGATTGGTCATCACCCTGTGCCAGAATTCCCAATTCCACCACACAAGATGACAACATTTCTGAGGCTGTGTCTATTTCAGGCTAGTCTCCCTAGAGGTGTGTACAGCCTGAAAATGCAACATGCCTGCTGCATAGCTAATTTTCCTGCTTGTCCAGGTGCCGGATGGGACCAGGGGCAGGGCTGTCGGCATCCTTCTCTGAGTAAGGGCAGTTCTGCATATCAAAGGCTGTGGGATTCTTTGAAGCTTCATGTCTTGGAATGCAGATTTACAGGTCGTCCTGTTGTGAGGGGTGTGTAAACACCTCTCGCAGAGCAGGCTTTGTCTTCTGGCCTCCAGAGAGCAGACTGTAAGGTGCCCTCTGGGTGCATGCGTTAATAGAACCATCTCTGGAATCAGTGAGGGTTTATTAATACAAAATATTTGATACCAAACATCCCTAGTTTTAGTGAAGCCAGTGCATGTTGATCAAAGCTTCATCAAACACCAGGTCAAAAGGTGGGGGGTACTGCAACCAGTACCTAGCTTCTCGCAATTCTGCATCCAAATTTGCTATGCATTAGCTAATAAGCAGTCTCCTGATGGCATGCTGACTCATTCCACCAGAGCTAAGGCAGCTACTACTGCTTTACCATGTGGAGTGCCTGTCTTTGACATCTGTGAGGCTGCTATAAGGATCTTTATTCTACGCCTTCACAAAAGACTTCTGCATGGACAGGCAGGTCTGTTGAAAAGCCCATTTTCCCCTTTCAGCCCTCCAGGACTTGTTGGTTTAAGCCAGTTCGCACACCCACCTCTAGGAATGTATTACATTGATGTTCATTCTAAAGTGAGGAATCTGCAATTAGAAGTATTTTTCAAAAGAAAAAGTTATTTACCTTCAGTAACAGTTATTCTGGTAGAGACTCTGACCCTTCATCTTCCACATTTTGCAAACTGCGCTCTTTACCTAAAACATCCTGTTAGACACTGCACACTAGTCACAAATAATTGTGCCACAGCTGTGTTTTTGGCACGGAAATAGTCACAAACCGTACTTACCCCCCTCACCGCCTCCCCTCGGGGGCCCTTCATATTTTATGCTATTTCTGCTGGTTGTTGTGTGCATATATTGTGTGTAGATATCTCCAAAGGGAGATATACCAGTGCTAGTCTAGTAGTAATGCTGTCATAAAGAATCCTTTATTTTGGCAGCTCTTGTGTGGTTCTCTCTTGTTAGTGAGTTACTGTCTGACTACTGTGGTATTGCAAGTGCTTTACATTCTTCCTGGATAAGCTTTAGCTGCTTGCCTCAGCTACCCCTAGAGCGCTTTTACTACCTGGACACCTGTTTACTATCACTAAGGGTTGCTTGGACTCCGTATAGGATGCCCCACCATAGGTGAACACCATAAACTGAGCCAGCCTCCTACAACACCTTTAAACATGACATCTACCATAATTTGGCTTTGACCACCAAGTTCTCCTGTATCACTCTCTGGTAATAGCACACCCTGTTCCGTACCCGAATGGGAAGAAACCCATTGATGAAGTATGCCACCAGGGGGTAACCCTGGTGGGTGAGGGTTTATCATACAAAAGCTAAGCGGTTCCTACTTGCAGGAAAAGAAACAAAATTCAAGAAAATAATAAAGTGATAGCAATATATTGCATACAGGAGGGCTATCTTGGTTCTGACACAGTAGATATGGAGTTCAGAATTATTAAAGTTTCAGATGAAAGCGTCAAAAAGCACCACTTAAGGTTATCAGTCTTGCTGGAGCAGGTCAAAATCACAAGTTCTGGCTGACTGCAGTGCATTGCAGCGCGGGTTGTATGCAGTGACCATGTTCATTTCAGTGAAGAGTTTACCTTTTCACACAGTCGAGTTGCAATTGAAGAGCCTCAGCTGGAGCTTTGCAGTGGTGGGGGTCTCAAAGAGATCATTGTCAGCATGAAGAGCAGGGCACTTTCAGAGCTTCACATTGGTGGAAGATGCGAGCAGTTGTGGCTGTGGTGAAGAGCAGGACGCCATTGGATTTGTTGGCAGGAGATGCAGGTGGGAAGTTGCATTTGTGAAGAGCCCAAACTTCTGAATTTTCACCTGGAATCCAGTTCTTGCAGATTGCAGGATGGAAGAGTAGACTGCAATCAGGGACCTGTGGAGGCACCTCTTGGAGGTCAGGAGTCACTTCAGCAGAGACCTACATCAGGCCTCCTGCAAGTCTAATGACCGCTGCGCAGTTTCAGGGAAGGCCTCTAGAAGCTTGCTGTGTTCTTCTATCTCAAACAGGATGTCAACCAACTGATACTTCAAGTGACTTCTGGTTTCCTACATTAAAGGCAAACAGGTTCAGTCTTCCTTCTTCAGACAGTAGGACAGACCTTCTTCTGACTCTTCCACAGTTCGAGTGTTCCGATGAGAGGTTTTGAGGGTGCCTCTCTTTATCTACCACTAAAATGGTACTGGTCTGTTCTTCCCCTCCCCCTGGGTTTGGCTCCAAACTATTTCAAGTGACAAAGGGCAGGTAGACTCGGGTGTGAGCTGTACTTGCTAGTGACAGGACAGGCAACTTTATAAGTCAGGAACAGTGTGGGTGCCAACCTCAGCCTACCCTTTAAAGCTCAGGATGGACTGAGTGAAACCTCCCACGCAATCCTGCTCAGGGGCAGAACACCCTTCCCCACACCCAAGGCCCTTTCCTCCCCTGTCGGGAAGGAATACACATCAGAGCACAGGAGAGCCAATGTGACCCTGGCACTGGCAGAAAGACACATTTGGTTAAAGCCAAAACATGCCAACTTTCTAAAAGTGGCATTTTCAGAATAGTAACTTAAAATCCAAATTTTGCATTAAAGATGATTTTAAAATACAGTTAAATGAGTGGAAGAAGTATTCTCTATCTGCCAGGTCAAAATGGCAGTTTAAAACTGCACTTACAGGCATGTTAGTGGGTGCCATAATGAGTGCTGTAGCCCACTTGTAGCATTTAATTTACAGGCCTTGGGTACATGTGGTACGATGTACTAGGGGCTTATAGATAAATTAAAGGTGCTGAATAAGTGTATACCAATTTTACTGTGTTTAAAGGCAAGTGCACAAGTACTTTACTACTGATTAGCGGGGACAAAGTGCATAAAGCCTAATGCCAACATAAATGGATTCAGCTAAAACAGGGCAGTAAAGGCAAAAAGTCAGAGGGTAATCCATGCTAGAGTTGTCCTGTCCAGAACTAATGAAAGGATAGTGCAGTAAATAGATAAGGAGGAACCTGAAACAGTAACAGGTGAGCTGTAGTAGTGAAATAGTGAAGTCTTGAGTCTAAGTGAAAAGTCTTAATACAGGAAGTATAGCAAGAAGTTCTTGGTAGGACTTTGCTAGTGCTTAATTCAGTTTCTTTTCCCAGTACTCGCTGGGGCTTTGAAAAAATAAAATTCGTAATTTCAAATACAAGGCAGTCAAATGGAAAGCCGGGCCGGACTATAGGAAAGAAAATTGTAAATGTGTGTCTTGGCGAATCGGTGAAAGTGCAACTGCATCGCATCCTCCAGGAGATGAGCGGTCTGTGAAGAACGAGAACAAGAGCAGATTAGTTGACAAAAAATCCTGTCCACATAGGCTTCAGAATTAAATCTCAGTGGAACGTAGTTTGCAGAGTTAAGCAATGCAAGTGCCAAACATAAGAAAATGATTATCATGGAAAACCGGACAAATCTGTTCAGCTGAAGTACAAACATAAAGCTCGGAAAAGAAATGGCTTAGCAAAAAACTGTTGTTGAATTAAACTTGCCTGTTGTCACCAGGGTTTTGTTATTGGTTACTTATATTCCTAAAATGGAAAGTTGCCAGTTGTTTTCAGGTCTAATGAAATAACTCCTATTTTGCATAAGTTGTGTGTGCCTCAAAGTAATCATTTCCCCAAAGAGACCCATATTGAGGAAACTAGAACTGTTCTAAAAACCTGCATGAACGTCCACTGTGGCAACTTATGTAACACAACACATACTCTCCCCGCCTTCCTTGGATCCACTCCTGCTGTCGTTCATTAATAAGGCTTGGTTTTGTTTTAATAAACAATATTTAATTTCTGTGCTGCCTGTCACTTTAGCAAGATTGAAAACGTACATCAGCCCTCTGGTTTTGAATAAACATCGTTTTTCCTACGTCTAATGTAGTAGCCATTTACTCTGACGACCACTTCATTTATATGCAACGATGAAATCTGTGTCTTCTCTCTTTCAAAGTAATGTATGATGGTGCTGCAGTGAAGTACATTGCGCCTATGCGAACACATGCTTAAACAGTTTTAAAGTCTGTGTGCAGAAATTATTAACAGAATAAATGTAACTTTAAAAGTGTGATTGATATGTAATAAACCGGCTTTTATTCTTAATGGTCTGAAACCTGGTTCCTTTCAGGATGTGTTACGGGAAGAATTTTGGTAAGAGCTGGGTTTGAAATGTTGGAAGAATTTAGGAAAGTTACTAAGAATGCATGTTTTAAATGCCAAAATGAGTAATTATGAGAGGTGGTGTTATGAAATATCTGGATTCAATATCTGTAGCTCATTGAAGAACAGCTTTATATTGTTGATTCTCTTCAGTATCAAGGAATACTGTTTCCATTTGTATATTTAAAATAGATTTAGCACATATGTGTAGCTATTATGTTAATATTGTATAATAGTCTATATGGATGCTCATAACAATACATTCACATATGAGAACAAAGTCGCATCACCACTATTAGATTCCCCTGTTGAACTCATCAACCCCTGCACGAAGATTGGTTAAGCAACCTCAGAGACGTAGGTCGCACTGACTGATAGGTCGCAGGTGGGGTAGTGTGTAGCTGGCAGACAAACGTGTAAACAGGAAACTTAGATCAGATCCCACAGATAGGAGCAGCAACACCACAGTGGTCCCAGGAGATTGGCTCTAATAAAGCACACATGGCCAGAGGGAGTGTGAACGTTCCCAAAACACCATAAAGTTAGATGCCACATGTAGTTAACACTTAACCAATCGGAAGACAGCACGGACAGCACCACTCAGTGACTGCGCGCTCCTCAAGCCAGGCAACTGGACACACTCTTGGTGGCCCACATTGTGTCCACGCAAGGTCAAGCCCCACCTGCATTTCTTATCAGGACCTTATTTATGATTCTGTGACAACTGTTTGCATTCCTAACCAAGGAAGGAATGTTTTAATTATTTCATGGCACTGAGAAAATGTATAAAACTCCACTCCAAACTGATGTACATTGAGAGACAGTCCTCAGACCCCAGTTCTGTAACTGCTTTCCCGGACGTATTGTTTAATTAAATTAACCATTCCTGTTTGGCTAAACGTCTCTTGTCTTCTGTTTGTTAAGGTAAATTCACATTTGAGCAACATTGAAATGGGGTGATTATTACTGCAATTGAAAGCCTAGTCTAGATTAATATTTAGAAACAAATGGACTTGCATGTCTCAAATGGACCGAGGAAAGAATCCTAAATGAGGGAAGCAAGAACAGGGCTGGCAGGCCCTTGGGTCTGAATTTTGTGTGGAGAATGAAACACATTAGCCGGTCAAATGGCAGTGTCCAGAAATCATGGAACGGGGTGGAAAAATCTTATTGTTTTTGGTATTCACTAACTCTAACTCTACATCTTTGTTCCTACCTACCTCAAACTGTCACCCTCTACAGCAAACACTGCCAGCTTAATGTGCCATCTTGTCAGAATGGAAGGGGCTTATACTGTATGGATTTCAACTCTGCTTAACCAATATTCAATATCTTTTCAACAGAAAATGGGTTCTGTTCTAGTCGCAAATGGAAGGAATATCTTCCAACTGATACGTTTTTGTCTCCAGAACATGTCTTAAGAGGATGCTCTAAACCCTCTGGTAGTCCACCAACATGAGACAAGAGAACCCCGTGGACTGCAGCCTTATACAACAGAGTGTGTATTACATGAGTAAGGTGCATATTATGTGACAATTATTACTGTGACACTCACAGAAATAGTTGGTGGAACCCAAATCGTCTTTCATCATGAATAGACACACTCAAAAACACAGAAAACTAGAATTGTATTTTCAAAACTTAAGAAAATTAAAATCTAATCTTACTGCATTATAAATAGTAGTGGCAATAATCATTGCCAATTAGACAAATAACAGGAGATATTGTAACGTTATTACAGTACTTAAGGTTTCTCTACATTGAAAACCCAACCCCTCCCTGACCTCTGTTGGTTAAGCTTATCCCACCACCAAAAAGGGTATAGTTGAGTTTCATTGATAGCATATACCCACATAATTTGTCGGAACCTCGGGAGCAGTGTTCAATAAGGAGACAGCTGCTGTTTTCATCTGTAAGCCTCAGCGACTATCATGTCTTCGAGCAGGTAGATAAGCCTATTGGAGGACTCAATGTGCCTTTTCTATCGCCTTCCATAAGGAAGGGTGTTTAAAGCTAATGCACATCCCTCAATCTGGAGTCCCTGGATCAAGGTTTCTCTCTGCCTAGGAATCCTTTGTTCCAGTTGCCATACTGTTTATGATCATTGAGGAATATTTTTACAATAAACTCATTAAAAAAACCCATCTGATAGAGGCTTCTAGCAGCAGATTGTTTACCTTAGAATATTCTCAGGGACAGGATCTGGAAATTTTGGAGCAATCCCCTTTGTGCGCTGGTAGGTGGCATAGTTCTATTCCGCATGGCGTTGTTGGAGTTGTCTGCACTGGAAATGATATTCTGGGACCTCAGTTCCCTCTTTTCCACACCGTCATCGCAGAGCCAGATTGAGCCCCCTCAGTCATTTTTCGACTGACTATTTTCGACTTTATGTCGAAGTCTAGTGTGCCTTCTTTTTCCAACTTTTTTCTGAGATGTCCCTGAAGAAACCCACAGGGTTCAAACCTTGTAGTGACTATCATCGACAGATGTCAGTGACGAACCCCCAATTAGTATGTTTGTGGTGCCTGGAGAGGAACTATGACTCTGCGTCATGTGTGGAGTTGAAGACCAAGAATCTGAAGGCCATTCATCAGCGTGGCAAAGTCATAACTGACTTCCTCTCAGACGCTGCCTTTCATCTGAGCTGTTCTGGATACAGTGCAGTTTTGGGCTTATTTTGTGGAACAGCGAGTCTAGGATATTCGAGCTACGATACTGATGTTTCAGCCTCTATCCTGGATTTCAGTGAGGCTCCTGAGTCTCATCGCCTTTTGCATCCTGTTGGTAAAACTTGGCAGTTGACAAATGCAAGCTCTGCAGTGGGACTTGAAGTTGCAGTGGGCACAGCATCAGGGAAACTTCTCAGACCTGGTGCAGATATCAAAGGGAACTGCAAAAGACCTGTAATGGTGAGAGATGGACCACAGTTGAGTCAATGGCAGACTACTCTATTCCCACCCAGAGCTCACAGTGGTGACAAATGTGTCACTCGTGGGCTGGGGCGGCCATTTGGGAGAGGTGGAGTTCAGAGGACTCTGGTACCTGGCAGAGTCCAGGCTTCACATCAACCTGCTGGAGCCCGGGGCAAACTGGTTGGCATTGAAAGCCTTTCTTCCTGTGATCAAGGTAAGGCTAGTGCAAGTGTTCACAGGCAACATCACATGCAGCAAACAAGATGGGGTGGAGTCATGCACCCTTTGTCAATAGGCCTTGCACCTCTGGACATGGCTAGAACATCAGGGCATTTCCCTGATGGTTTAACATCTGGCAGGCTGTCTGAACACTAGAGCAGACAAACTCAGCCATTCATGCCTAGCTGATCACGAATGGCGTCTTCATTCAGAGGTGTGGTGCAAGGTCTGTTCCAGGATTGGGGGAAAAGCCTTGTTTAGATCTATTTTCCATCGCAGAGAACGCGTAATGTCCACACTTTTGCTCTATGGAGTTTTCCAAGCTGGCTGTCGCTCAGAGACTCATTGTTTTCTTAGAACAATGGCTTCCTTTTTGTCAAAGGTGATCACACCTTTTCATGTTGGGAAAAGCATCAACCTGCCTACATTTTTTCCCATGTGTCATCCTTCTAAAGAAGAGTAGAGACTCCACCTCCTGGATCCAAAAAGAGCGTTCTCCTTCTATATTGATTATACCAAACAATGCTGGGTAGATGATCAATTCTTTGTGGGATTTGTAGGGAAAAAGAAAGGGAAGGCAGTTCAAAAGAGAGCCATCTCTAGATGGATACTCCTTTGCATTAAAATCTGCTACGCAATGGCCGAGAAACAGCCCATTGAGGACTTAAGAGCTCACTCCACCAGAGGAACTGCTGCAACCACTGCATAGCTAGAGGAGTCTCAGTCCTGGATATTTGTCAAACAGCCATATGGGCATCACTGCATACGTTTGCTAAACACTATTACCTCAACAGTTAGTCCGACGAGATGGGCATCTTGCCAGTTCAGTCCTCCAGGACTTCTTAATATAAGATGTTCTGCAGAACCACCTCCGGGAGAGATTGTTTTGGTAGCCGTTTTTAAGGTAAGGAATCTGCAGCTAGAAGTCTCTAGCAAATGAACAAATTACTTACCTTTGGTAAAGGCTTATTTGGTAGAGACTTTATCTAGCTGCAGATTCTTTCTTCCTCCCTCATCCTCTCCATTCTTCGAACTGTCTTCTCTCAATTAAGAAGAGATCATTTAGGACCTCATGGACACACTAGTCATTCCTCCTAAACATGGCTCTGTGCTTCTGGTGCAGCACAAAACAGTCAAGAAGTGATGTCAGTGCGCCAGGACAGTGCCTATATGGGCACCAATCACTTCATTTCTAGCACGCGCAATGCCAGCGAAGCCGCATGGAGCTGAACGCTGGCACCTACCCGCGCACAAGGGGCATTGCTCAAACATTTCCAGATCCAGTCTGGTGCATGGGAATATTCTAATGTTAGTAGTCTGCAGCTAGATAAAGTCTCTACCAGGTGAAGTGTTACCAAAGTTGGGTAACTTGTTTTCCTAGTGTATCTCCCACTTATATTCTGTGAGTCACTGTTTACCATTTAAAAACAAACTGAAACATCAATATATCAAATTCTAGGAAACCTTGTTGATTGCTTAGAAATAATAACTAGGAAATCAAAATATCAAGCCTTACTAAAAATAAGCATTATATCTGAGCTAGTTGAATTATCGCAATAAAATGAATCAAATACCTCAACAACACTGGTAACTGAGCATTTGCATTTTAAAATGAGCACCTAAATAATTGAACATATATATTTCAAAAGAGGCCTATTTAAAATCCAATGTATTAGAGGATTGTTGCACCACCACAGCAAGCACAGATGCTATTTTCAAATTCAGCTCAAACACTCTGTCTCAAAACTCGGGTGGTACAGAAATGTAAAATCTTAGACCAATTGATGGACAGTATTCTATAGTAACAGTCACCCACTGCTAGAAGTATGTAAAACTGTTAACCCTTACTGCTCAAATACGTGTTTCTTTGAGTTCCTGTCTTCAACAAGACAATTTAGTGAAAGAAAGTGGAAAAGTAGCATGAGTCGATCTGGTCGGATTCATTGGTGAGCTTGTGAAAGACAGAAGAATGAAGAGGGACTTTCATGTTCTTTTGAATTTGGTTATTTTTTCCGAATTATTGACCTTCAAATTGGAGAGACCTCTTTAATATCTGGACTAGATTGTTAGCCTTTTCTTTGCAGCTTTAAAATTGGTACCTCCTAGGAAGAATGTCTCCACTAACAGATTCCTTGCTAAAGTTACTTACACTCAAGGGCATCCAAATCTCTGGGTACTCATCCGGAGCCATTGACGACACCTCAGAATACAGCAGGACACAATTGTTTACATTGTTTCTTTGGCATGATGTTTGAATACTGTTGTCTTTTCCGTGTCCTTGAAGCCTCCTGTTTAGAGCTGTCCAACTTTTCTGATCATGCCTTGATTTCTAGCATGGTTTTACAGGCAAATCTTAGAGAGAATTTGTATCAGTTACACTTAACCAGTAATTAAGAAAAGGTCTTTGTACAGCACACTCCATTAGACCAACAATGGTATTGTAGGCTAGACGTCAGAACGTAGATCTTCAGAATGTTCTCCCTTTGATTCATAAAGGCATCCAATCTAAGGCACTATCATGTTTGAAGAAATTCTTTATTTGCCAGAACCCAGTAGAGTGCTTCGATCCAGCTCACAGGGTCACCTATCCTGAAATGTAAACGACCCATCATATGCGGCTGATCATTTACAATACTTGGAGCAAATCTGTGGAAGGCCCTTCTGCCAGTGGAACTGTGGCAAGAATCAAACAACCTGGGTTTTTTAAGGTCGAGCCTGCATAGCATGTGCTTGCGCATGAGTATACCTTGCAAGACGCTGTAGTAGTTAGAAAACGGCTCGGAGCCCCGCCCATGTCACGTCAGTGTCTTTCATTGGTTCGTGGGCTTGCCTTTTCAAATCTGCTTGCTTTCATTAGTGGAAGGCATTCATACATCATGCCTTTTCCAATGGTTAGCCCTCCTCGAGTGCAGCGGGCAAGTACTGAAAACATACGAGGCTCACTGTTTTCCGTCCAGTTTGTGGACTACTTTTTTTCTTTTTTCACAGCGCGATCTCACTTGTTTAGCAGCGCGATTGTGCTCGTTTTTTTTTTTTTCATTTAATGAGGCAAGAAAAGTCCGATTGGGAGTTTACAACTTCTGCTAATAGCTCTAACTCGGAGAAAAGCGAGACCCATTGCATTGCAAATCCTTGTTCTTTTTGGAGCGGGGCTACCCTCCGAAGGAGTAGTGACTTGTTGTTATGGACAACTTATAGACAAGGCCACTAGACAAAAATGCGTTTTAATGTGAATATGAACGAGTTGGAATTGCCATACAGTCTAACATCTGCTGCTTAATTTGTACATTTTAACAAAGAATTGAGTGCAAATTTAGTTTATCTTTGAGCTGTTTATTGCTGAAGGGTTGAGCTTTTGTCTGCAGTAAGGAAACAAACGCCTTAATGATTCCACTCTTTGTGATGAAAATGTTTAGTTGAGCTTCACTTTTCCCACAAATCCACGCTATCGGCTTAGAAGCTATTTCTTGAGGGCGTTCAGACTTTAGAAGAATCACAAACATGTAGCACAAATTGCTCTTTTTTTATTGTCTGGTGTCTCGATTCCTAAAGTACCTCCAAGGGAGATGAGTACACAATAAATACGAAATAATCTTTGGTGCTCTGCCAATCATTTTGTGAAGGGAAAGGCTTTTTGCAAAGGCATTGTAATGGCAGCACAAGTGAAACAGGAAACTGATGTCAAGCTTTCGAATACAATAGAGATGCCTTAAAAATGACAATTATTACAGCAGCTGGGTTCGGTGCATCGTTTCATAATTTTTCCTATAGGGATTAGAATCTGTAGTGCTAACAGAATTTCGTTGTTGTGCTACCTTACAACACAGTTATTTGTTGGTGTAGAACATTTTTGAGTAGGAGAGTGCCGAGTGTGTGTAGTTTTTTCTTCCTTAAAAAAACTTTGCCTTTTTATGGCACATGAATTCCTTTTATCGATGTGCTCAAAAGTAAAATAAAAATAGTTTTTACTTGTTCCATAATTCTCTTTTCATTGCTACACAATTTTCAGTCCTGCTTCATATTGTGGTTCTCTGCTGCCTTGTGAGTTAAATATCTCTTTGGGGCATACTGTTATTAAATTGCCAAATGCACATTTATTATATGAATCTCAACTTTAATACACATAGCTAAATTCTAGGTCGGCCTCTTTTGACTTGGATCTTTTTTATCAAAAATGGCACGAGTAGCCTCCTATTTATATTTATCATGGATGGCAGATGCCATTGAGTACTATGTGTCAATCATGCAGAGTGATAGTTTTCATAAATTGCTACTTTAGATCGGTTGACTGGTCTTGAATGCCCTCGTTATTTGTATTTGTGTGATGACGATTATCAGCAAAAGAATAGGGCCAATTCATCTGGGATTCTCTCTATTTGCAGCCCTCCAGACGTTTTACTCCGACCCATAGAAATAAACAAGACAGTGTTATGGTCTACTGCCCCTAAACGTAGTAGAGTACTCAGCGTTTTTACAACATTTAAGGGGTGGGGAAGCTTCCTGTTTCTAGGTGACCTCTTCCTACTTCACATGACAGTGGCCAAAGGGCTGTCCTGTGATAACGATTGCTGGTTGGTTAGCCCGACATATCTTTCTACTGAAAAGACCAACATATAAGTGCATCAAGAAATGGGAGCAGTTGGCGAATAGAGCAGTATTAGGCGCGGCATTTGTGCTGTATCAAAATTTCTATGAACGTTTGGTTTTAAATATACCTAATTACTATCTATATTCTTTGTACTAATTAGTATCGACTCTGTCATAATTGTAGATACCTAAAATTATATTATTTAATTTAATTCTTCAGGCCAAGTAAATTAAAGGTGATGGTAAAATATAGAATTCTATGTCAGGACCGGAGGCGAGGATTATGCTTATCTTTCTCCACTTGATTGAATAGCAGCCGAACACCAAACAATAACTACAACTCCTATGAGAACTTGGGAAAATGGAGTACAGTCTCAACCAATAAAAACACGTATTTGGAGCCAATCAGGAATAGGCAGTCCATATGGTAGTCCTTCTCCTGTGTTTCCTCCTCCTCTTTCTTCGCTGCTCACAGCCGAGATAAGTCGACATTTTCTCTTTCCTTCCAAATCTATTGTGTAGTTACTGTGTTTTTATCGTAATTGTATTTTTTACTCTAAAATTGAACGTTGTTGGTACCTTCACTAGTGGGAGCGTTCTTGCTCATCACAAATGTTTCTTGGTGCACTTCTGGGAGGTTCCTAAGGACCGCCAGAGGGTGCTCGTTTGGAATGCTCCCTTGGCAACGGACGCGCTGAGGCAGACGTGTCTTTGTTTCTCCTCAGTGCTCAGCTCAGCTTATCTCTTGAGCGTGTTTGTTCCTCTTATCTGCCTGGAGAGAGACGCCCTTATTAAATAAGGGTCAGTAACACTGACTAAAGCCTGGATGCCCTGTTTTCTACTCAGGGGTCCGTATTCATTTTCTAAGTTAACCCTTTGGGCCTCTATTTAGCCTTATTGGCTTTTTTATGGGACACACTCCCAGGCAGGCAATAAATATTGCATTTGAACCCCTTTAAATTGTACTGTGCACCGGGGTGCAGTGTCCCTGGCTCTAGCCTTTTCTTAGTCCGAGTGTATTTACACTCTTAAAATATTTAAGCTGACACCCAACTTTATATTCCTCATATCTACCGATTTGAATTATTTTATTTTCATATCTTAATCCTCATACTTTAATGATGGATCCTAATGAGGAGGAGGAATTTTTTTATGCTGTTGACACGTCTATCTACAGGGCTGTTTCGGAGGCAATTGGTCCTTTTGAGGACAGACTTTCTCAACAAATAGCACGTGAGTGCGCAAAATACTCAGCCTCTAATGTTATTCCTTCAGCCCCTCCTGCCTCCAATGATCCATTTGTGGACGCGCCTCCAGCTAAGCGTCTTCGCGAAATAGATGTTGATAGAGATCTTTTTGATCATGCCAAGAATTCGTTAATTTCTCCCTCTTATCCTTCCTTTTCATTGGATTCCTCAAGACCCCTATCCCTCTCCTTACATAAAAATGATTCTTCTGGGGATCAAGATATTGATGCCAGTCCATCCAGACCTTGGCTTCCTTCCGGTTCTCAGTCTGCTCCTGCAGTTTCAGATATGTTAGACCCAGATGAAATTGTCCACCCTAGGTCTTCCAAATGGGCGCATTCGAAAACTTCTGGAAAAAGACTCTTTTAACTGTCTCAGGGCAGAGTGCTCCCAACCTTCCTTGGCTGACAAGGTCGCCATAACTCCGGAATTGGACCCCAGGATGTCCACCTTTTTACAAAAATGTATAAAGGATCCTAAAAAAGGAATTGATAGATCTTGGAGGGCATGTCAAGATAAACTATTTGATGTCCTAGGTCCTTTGGCAAAGATTCTTGTTATGGCTGAGGTTGCTAAATCTTCCGGTGCATTAATTTCTCCCCAAATCCTCTCTGGTTGGGCACAGCGTGCTATCATTTTCTTGGGAAACGCAAACTGTGCTCTTTCCACTAAACGTCGTCGTTCACTGTTAATTAAAGTGGGTCCTAAGCTAGGAGATCTAGCTGATTCTGAGGCGGGTGCTGTAGCTCAAGGAGGCTTGTTTGGAGAACCCTTTATAAAAGAGTTAGGGAAGTTTGTAAATACTTTCACTTCCCTGGACAAAGCACAGTCTTCTATGAGAAAAGTGTTTCCTTCTCGGATTTTCCACGGGGCCAGTCGAGGCAGGGGCCGCTCAGCCCGCCGTGCGCAATCATTCAACTCTTTCAGAAGACAAGGCTCCAGGCAAGGGCAGTTTCAAGACCAGAACCGCTTTGCCAATTTCTACCCAATCGGAGGCAGACGCTTCAGACGTCACTGTGGTAGAGGATCTGCAACAACATCCTCTTACGGTAAGTGATATCCCTTCTTCCCTTCTAAGAGTAGGGGGTCGTTTGGCAAATTTTATCCAGGCATGGAGACAAATTACACAAGATGCATGGGTCCTGCAGACAATAAAAGGCTTCCAGATAGAGTTTGTAGGGGCTCCCCGGCAGGTTTTGCACTCAAAACCCCTGGTGTTTTCCTCACAAGATGGCTTATTGGTGGACACGGAGGTTGCGGCCTTACTGGACAAATGAGCTATTTGTCCGGCGGTGCCGCATCCTCGAAGTTTCATAAGCAATCTCCTCTTGGTAGACAAAGCAGATGGCGGTCGGCGACCTGTCATCAATCTAAAGGAGTTTAACGAATGGCTAATTTACCGTCATTTCAAAATGGAAGGGATTCACCTTCTTCGAGATGTTTTGCGTCCTGTAGATCAGTTGGTTCGTCTCGACTTAAAAGACGCTTATTTTACCATTCCTATCTTCCCACCTCACAGACGTTTTCTTCAATTCATTTGGGGAAATCAAACGTTCGAGTTCACTACCCTTCCATTCGGTCTATCCTCGGCATCTTGGTGCTTCACAAAGGTACTCAAACCTGTTGTGGAACATCTCAGAGCTCAAGGGATTTGACTAATCGTCTATCTCTACCACATGTTACTTTTGGCCCAATGTCCCAAGCAACTCTCTGCCCAACTACAAATCACAGTCAACTTGCTGCTGAGTCTATGTTTTATCATAAACAAATCCAAATCCCTTTCAACCCCTTCTCAGAGAGCGGTCTTTATAGGTTTCTTCATCGATTCAGTGTCGGCAACTCTAAGCTTTCCATCTCGTAAAATGACGAAAATTCATCACAAATTGCGTCGTACTTTTGTCAAACGAAAGGTCTCCCTTTGTCAAATTGCCCACCTCATAGGACTTCTCTCTTCTTCTATTCAGACGATATTTCTGGGGCCTCCACATTATCGAGATCTTCAACGTCTCAAAGCAGCTCATCTTTGCAAAGGTTTTGCGTATTCTCAAAAAGTTCTCCTTTCGCAAGAGGCGATAGAGGAGATTCATTGGTGGCTTTCGCATATGGAAGCCTGGAACAGCAGAGCTATCTTCGGTTCCGCTCCAGATTTCATAATAGAATCAGATGCCAGCAGATCAGGTTGGGGTGCTCGGTGTGGAGGAACAGAAACTACATATAAATTGTCTTGAGCTTCTAGCTGGTTCATTTGCAGTCAAGTGCTGGACCAAAGACACTTCCATTTGAGCGTTCTCTTGAAGATGGACAATATATCTGCGGTCCGCTATATCAGTCATCTAGACAGCACCCGATCTAAGGCACTTTCCAATCTGGCAATACTACCTGGATCATCAAGTTCCGGTGACAGCACAATACCTTCCGGGAATTCAGAATCTGGTTGCGGATTTTCATTCCTGGCATCTAAGGGACTCCAGTTTGTGGAAACTTCATCCAGAAGTGTTTTCTTGTCTACTCGACCTTTGGGCTCTATTTTCGTTGGATTTTTTTGCATCCAGATTGGATCACCAACATCCCAGGTTTTTCAGTTGGAGACCAGATCAATTAACAGCTGCCACGGATGCTTTTCTACAGGATTGGAGTCAAGAGAAAGCTTACGCTTTCCCTGCCTTTGCGATGATCTCTCGAACATCTGCCCAGGCACGTCGACAGTCGGCGTCCATAGTACTGATCATTCCAATTTGGAACTCTCAAGTTTGGTTTCCAGTTCTTCTGGAACTTTCTTGGGATTCTCCAATCCAACTCCCCCCGTTTCCTTCACTTCTTCTCAGTCCGAACAGTACACCTCATCAAATGGTTCTAGAGGGCTCCTTATCCTTGATGGCCTGGCGGATTTCCTGGGACGATGGTCAGTCTCGGAACTTTTGCAACAAGCTGAAGAGCTACTATCCAAAGCATGGAACCCTAGTGCCTGTAAGTGCTATAGATCAGCATGGGGTAGATGGAGCCGTTGGTGTTTTTTTGCGAAGGAGTTTCAATCCCGTGGAAACAGATGTAGTCCATATTCTTAATTTTCTTGCATACCTCACTTCAAAAGGCCTTACTTATCGATCTATTAACTCATACAGATCCGCTATTTCAGCTGGACATGCTTTGGTGGATGGTTTTCCTGTGGGAGAACATAAACTAGTGTGTCGTCTTCTCCGGGGCATAAGACTTTCTTTACCTCCTGAACCTCGCTGTTCCTCCCTTTGGTATGTCAATCAAGTTTTGAACCTCTTTTTGTCTTGGCAACATAACCAGTATCTTTCCAAGATATCTCACACAGAACTTTTTCCCCTTCGGGAGTCTCTTTTACCGTAAGTAGACGAACAAAGACATACCAGAATAATCTCTTATTCAGCTTTTCCAGACGTCCAAAACTGTGTGTTGTACGATGGCTCAAAACATACGAGGAGATGTCCTCAGAGCACCGACCTCCAGGGGAACAACAACTCCTTATTGCATTGCATAAACCACTCAAACCTGTAACTTCTTCTACCATTGCTTGTTGGGTTTGTTGGATCATGCAAGAAGCGGGAATTAGCCTTTCTCTCTTTGGTGCTCACTCTGCTCGTGGAGCTATGGCCTTCAAAGCATTCAGCTTAGGTGCTCGTCTGGAAGATATCATGAATGCAGCAGACTGGTCTTCAGACTCTACTTTTAAGAGGTTTTATTTTAAACCAGTTTTGAATGTCGCTCATTTAGTTGTGAAGAAGCTTTGAACTAGCATAATCCTCGCCTCCGGTCCTGACATACAATGAAAAATTTCTGAGCTATCTTAACAGAAAGTTTCAATTCTATTAAGGACTCAGAGGTGAGGATTATCCCACCCTGATCACCTTATAATACTATAATTTTAAGGGATCCCTCCCCGTATTTAGTAAGTAATTTTAGTTATGTTTCAGTTGTCATTTATCTTAAATGTGTTTGTTTTACTAAAAAAAAAAAAAAAAAAAAAGGAGGTGGGGAGGAAGACCGCTACTTGAAGAAGTTATTTTCTATCAGATGTTTTTTTTAAAGAAAAACTAGTTTCTCTTTTAGGTTGTTTCATTCTTTCTAGGATCTGACACAGTAAAGCAAGATACTTAGCGATGATTCTCTGACTGGCTCGCGCTTCGAAAGAGGAGGAGGAGGAGGACACACAAACGAAGGACTGCCATATGGACTGTCTGTTCCTGATTGGCTCCAAATACGTGTTTTTATTGGTTGAGACTGTACTCCGTTTTCCCAAGATCTCATGGGAGTTGTAGTTATTGTTTTTTGTTCGGCTGCTATTCAATAAAGTGGAGAAAGATGAGCATAATCCTCGCCTCCGAGTCCTTAATAGAATTTAAACTTTTCCATAACAATAGCTAGAAAAAATTTCAATCTGCACATATTTGGGTATGTCTGAGGCTGCCAACAGCCCAATTAGCAAAATTGGGCCATTTGCAATCACAAAAATGCTTTTTGAGATGTACAAAGCCCAAATTGCAATTCTGTAACTGAGTTTAGCGATTTGGTATTTGGAAGGGTCAGTTTGAGGGCATCCCTTCCTGATAATGAATTTGAAAAGTCGGTACAAATGTTTTGTCATGAAACATTTGCAATGTACTACCAATTCAAAGTTGGTAGGAACCCATTCACAAATGGGAAGGGGTTTCAGGGTCCTGGGTCCCACAGATCACTGCCTACTCTTTAAAAAGCAGGCTGCGTTGAAAAAATGAAAGATTGTTTTGTTTAAAATCAATCAGAGGCATGGTGGTATGCTGACCCCAACAGGTCACCATCACTGTGATGGTAGAGAATTATAGTGAGTCACAAATTGCGATCTGCCTCATTCGTATTCATGAGGTAGGTCCCTTTGTGACCCACTACGAATCGCTAATGAAACTCATGATTTTAATACATTAGGAATAGCGATTTCCTAATTGCGGTTCGCAAAAAATCGCAATTAGGTAACGGCTATTCCTATTTTTCCTATATCTAGTCCTAAGTGACATGTTTTTTTGTTTTTTTTACTTGGAAATGTCCTTTTTTGTGTTTGTTACCCACACAAAAATGCCATTACTGAGACGGGTTAAGGGAAATCCAGTGAAAGAAAAGTGCACGTCTAGCTCAATGTGGGATCACATATACGTTTGCCATCACAAGCCTTGAATTTAATGCTTTTGGTGACAGTGTAATATATTAGTCCTTCTTTCCTCTGCATGTTGTTTTTTTTTTTTTTTACGGCGTCACAATCTTCAGATGACTGACTATTACCAGCCTTTGACCTTTGTCTCTTATACAATCTTTTTGCCTTCTCTCTTCCTTCCATTTAATCGTGCCTGCTTATGTTTCATTCATTGGAACGAGGAGTCGATCCATGATAGTGGAGAAAATAATATAGTGTAACTTCTTAGTGTCAACCCTAAACTGGAAGCCACACATGGTTGCAGTTTCGTCAGAATTGTAGATATTACATTCAAATACAAATTGTAACATTTTCTTAAATTGTTTTCTGTAAACATTATTAATTAATACAAATTAAAAATATTTAGTATGAATACCAAGAGCCCAGATGCAGTTGCTGTTGTGTTTGACCTAATCTCCCTCTAATCTTCTCTCTCTGCAGAACCATGAACAGGCTTACTCAGCTGGAGAGGCTGGATTTAGGAAGTAATGAGTTCACAGAAGTGGTAAGTTTTAGTAAATTGAACGGATTTTCAGCTTTCTTAAACCTCTTGATCCTTAAATCTTTTTTTAATCAACATCATTGTATCAAACTCTGCTCCGAATCATTGAAACTGAATAGCATCTGTCAGCGGAGTATGAAAAGCGGCAATTGACTATTGAGAAATAATTGCTGTGGAAGTTTGAAAGGGACAGCTCGATGAATATTTTTCTCACAGGGATTGTTGTGTGTAAGTGGATGCCGAATTTTCTATATTCGCTGTCCTACAAATCAAAGTTTGCTAGTTGCTTAAACTATCTTCATCTCCTGCAAGACTATTAATTAAATCTCTGCATGTTCCATTTTGAGGACTAGGGAAAATATCATTTACATTAAGGGAATATGTAAAAAAAAATACACCTTTAATTTTTTTACATATTTGTGTGCTCAAATACTACTAATTTATTTCTGCCAAATGAGAATGTAATGTATAGTGTGCTTGCGGATGCAAAGAGGGTAATATTCTGTTTATTACAGTTGTTGACTATGGGGAGCGGATCATAAAAGGCGAAGACTCAAGTGAATCATGATGTGCCTCTCCTCTCTCAATAATAGTGATAAATAGCATATTACACTCGGCTGATCTGCATGTGTGTTTAATGCCAGGCTGCTTTTCATGTGCAGTAGTTATAAACAAAGGCATATAATCATATGCAAAGCACACGTTTAAGTCTGACTATGAGATGGAGTCACACTTAACAAGCTTTATGTGTCTAGTGCCAGATGCCCTCCTCTGTCAACTGATTGTCTAATGTAATGTGCAAGATAACAAGCATTTTTCGCAAGTCACACTGCCCTGTAGAAATAATAGAGAATTTGATGTTTAGACTCTAGTAATGCATGGGTGAAAGTGAGTTTATTTGTAAGCCCTTTCCAAATACAATGTTATTGAACCACATTTTATTTTCACCTTCATGGCATACATTTATAGATAATCATTGAACATTCAGAAGTCCGCAGTGGTGGTGCGATTCCAGTGACAGTAGTTTTGGATAACTGACTGCTGTGTCCTGGAAGTGGCGTGAGATGGTTAGTCCTACCCTTTCACCTAGTTTCTGACACTTTGACTTCCATCTGAGTGCACCTAAGCCTACCACAGGAAGACGTTTTTTTTTATTTTCACTTGAACAGCTTTCATGAAATCCTTACAGTGGAGAAGTTGATTCTGTTCAAGATTCTTTCTGAAAGAGAGGTTGTCTTTACTTCAGGGTACAGACAAGACTCATGCTTGAAGGATATGTGTGTTCTTCAACATATATATTCCTTTAATAGGTTAAACTATAATTTTCTGTTCCAAAATTATTGTTAACGGTCCTTTATATCTAGAGAGATAAAAAAGATGTTCCTGGATTTATATTTGAGTTCAAGGAATGGGCAGCTGTATGATTTTCAAAATTAAGTTTCTCATGATTATTTCTGAAACAAGCTAGAGAAATCCTTTGCATTAAAAACTCAACAAAACATAAAGTTAAACTGGAACAATCCGATGCCTCAACATCTTTAGAAATATTTTCCTTAATGAAAATGGTAAGGATATCGCAAATGTAATAACCATGTATTTCTCAAAAAGACCAGAATTTAAAGATCCTGAAACTGTCATTTACTAACCTTACAAATTAATCTTTATAGGAATTGTTTGTGTCACACCTGACTGCATTGTACTTAATACCATCTGGGAACTGACGAGTTATTCACTTAACAAGCAGCTTGACATTCAGGACACTAAACATAACTGTAATTGTTGATGGATATACTCAGCAATATCTATGTATAACCTAGTGTCTGTGCTGGAATAGGTAACTCTGAAATCCTGAAAAATAAGCACAAATAAAATCAGTAATTCAAAAACACATTTTCACTTGCGCCTCTCCCTATGTTTTGAATATCTACCACAATCTTCGTCACAATATTGCTTTTTTGTGGTAGAAGAGTATAGTTTCTTACTTGTATACGACTGCACAATAATCAATACCACTAACATCCTGTTGTTCTCTAATTTTAGGAATATATGCTGTAAATCTAATGCTTCCTACATGACATTTGTAAATATATATGTGTAGCTGACCTGTTGAGAACCCTTGCTGTTTCTTCACAGGAAGTGCTAGGTGAACACAGAACCACAGTCTTAAGATTAAAAATAAATTAGTTCAAAATCTTGTTTTCAACAACAGGACATTTTTCTGTAATCAAGTATGTCCTTAGAAGAGTTGTTTAAGAAAGAGTAGGTCTTGGCAACTGAAATCCGAGGTGTTGAGAGGTCTCGGATGCGGAGACATTGTAATATAATTGGCTAACAAAGGATGCAGTGAACCTCAAGGAAAGTTATAACTGGAAAGCTGTGACCGCCACCTCTAGACATGCATGAGTTTTTGGCCTGCTGGGAATTGTAGTTCACTACCTACATTATACCTGTATTTCCAAGGTGGCCATCTCCTATTTAGACAAGCAAGAGTTTATGGCCTCCTGGGAACAGTCGTTCACTGTCCACAAACTGCTGAGCGGTACTTTTGCTCATCCACAGCCTGAATCTAGAAAGTTTTAGTACACTATGATAGCTACCAGCCTTTAATTTGCTGAAAGGCTGTCAGAGTGAGAGTCTTTAAAGGTATGCTTCTCCGCGCAAGGACAGCACTAAGCAACAACTTGTACCGGCTCCTTGCCTCCTGATACCTGTTAGCGTGAGCCTCAGAAAACATGACAACTGAGCACACACTTTTACTTTTCACCAATTGATTGACTCCTTTTAGAATGTAAGCAGGCCTGATGTCTAGCCCCTGTACTTCTAGCATACCATGCACAAATAGTGACGTTCACCATACACCGAGGCCTTTGTTGCATGTAACATTAAAAAACAAAAGCCACACAACCTGGTAGCGAATCTTTGCCATATATGCCCACCAAATGCGTTTCAGTGTTTTGTCAGGGCTTCCAACGAGCAATCTTGAAGAAACTTCGGTATCAAAATTCCAAGATTAAACTTTGCCCTCCCTTACTGTACTCCCACATGGAATATGGGTTTTTCATCTCGTCTGCCCTACAATGGAAACTCTCCCCATTCCCTTCGTTTTCAAGGCTAGGTTAACATTTTTCCAAGCTGTGACAATTTGTGTGACTATACAGGCATAGGAGTCTGTGGTTGTTTTGTTGAGCTTGTATGCCCCTGAGACGTTTCTTCTCACTATACTTAGTTTTGCTGAAAATCGACTTGACTAGTTTATTTTCTTCAGTTCTAAGTATCATCTGCAGTCGAAAATCAACAGATTCCGATTTTGCGATTAAGGGTCTTGGAATAAATCTATGCCAGCAAGTGGATTTTGTGGAGCTAAATCCAAAATGGGTATCTAAAAAATTAGTGTCTGTTTGCTCTTGTTATGTGTTTAAGCGTGTGTTGCTTCTTTCAGATATATTTATTTTGTGTTTTTTTCCAGCCTGAAGTACTTGAACAACTGAGTGGATTGAAAGAGTTTTGGATTGACGGCAATAGATTAACATTTATCCCCGGGGTATGTTGTTTGAGTAGCAATTTTTATGTGCATGTTGCATATTTGTTTCTAAAATATTGCTTCTTTCTAACGTCCTTTGTATAGCAAGTGCATTCCCAAGTAGAATACAGAGCTTGATTTTAGAAAATTATGTTTTCCATTTCCAGGATACTTCCCCCTCCTAGTAAATTAGTGTATAAACTGGGCCGGGTGACTCGGTGAAATACTGCACCCACTCCTTGAATTTGTGTTTGACCACATGGTCACTGGTTTGATCCCTGACTGGTTCTCTTAGCCTTTCATCCTTCCGAGGTCAGTAAAACAAGAACCATTGAGTTAAGTAACCATCTATCTAGTGCAGAGATGCCCCAAGGGGTGAATGTGTGTTTTCCAAATACACATGTTGTGCTCTGTTGCAAAGTTAAGTGAATCATTTATGCACACAAGTATACTAAGTTGGAAAACTGAGCGTTCATTTCATTTTGTGTAAAACACAAACAATAGGCATTTTGGAGAAGAAATAATATGGCTTCTATTACTGCCAGTAATTTTCTTACAGTTGGTAATGGATTTCTATGTCAGTAGCAAAGTATCTAACTTTAATATAACTGGTTTATAGGCTGTTTGAAATAAATGACCTTCAAAATCTGTCATTTTGTAAATACAACAAGAAGGAAATAGCTCGTCTGCTTTCCCTTCAACATAGTTTTCCATAAGAATGTTTCGTTCACCCGTTGATTAAAACAACAGTCACACTTTTATTCCTGTGCTCACTACTAGTGAATGACCTTTTAAATGTCTCCGAGAAAAAGCAAGGATGGTTTCATAAACACGGGCATGCTCGTCTTTTTGTGCAAATAAAAGCAGGAGTTACAGATGCCTTCTATTTGACATTTGTTAATATATAGGTGCAGCAGAACCGTTAAAGATCCTTGCTGAGATTTGAATTGTGGCTTTTTTAGGGTCGAGCCTGCGTTGCATGCGCTCGCGCATGCGTATCGCAGCGAGACTCTTTAGTGTTCAGAAAAGGGCTCGGAGCCCTGTCAACATCACGTCAGTGTTTTTTATTGGTTCGTGGGCTTGCCTAATAAAATCTGCTTGCTTTCATTAGTCGAAGGCACGCATACGTCATGCCTTTACCGGTGGCTAGCCCTCCTCGAGCGCAGCAACCAAGTACAGAAAACATGCGAGGCTCGCTGTTTTCCATCGGGCTCGTGGACTTCTTTTTCAATTTACGAGCGCGATCTCGCTTGGCAGAAGTCGAGCGCTTTACATAGTTAATTGCACTTTTTCGGGTCACGTTTATAAATGCACTTTTGCCCGATAGGTGAAAAGTCGGGTTAGGAGTTTACAACGCGATCAGCTCTAACATGAGCAAACGCGAGACCCGTTGCATTGCAAATGCTTGTTGAGTACAGCTGCTTGTGGAACAAACATAAGTTGAGTGTTTAGTGCCTGTTTTAATTCCAACAGTCCCCTATATAACCCTCCAGTCTTGCCACATTTACTGGTAACCTCCATGCTGCTCAAGACCCAGTCAGCACCTAGGAATCTGTTTACTAGCTCTTGTAATTTACCTGTTGAGATTTGTGAACGCAGCACACTGTAGAAGGATTAGAGGTGGTGGTTTTCAGATTTGTGAGTGAATGTTAACTGTTTTAATTGATGCACTGTGTTTAGAGCTCTAAGTTGGGTAACAGACAAAGATTGGAACACTTTACCAAAAATGAGATTTTTCTCTAGAATGTTTCTTTCGATTTTTAGTGCCACCAGTTAATCCTCACAAGTCTTAGCAAAAGTGTAAACATAGCTCTTTGATTTAATACAACAGGCTTAGTAGATGGACTGTTTTCAAGATACCTGCCTGAGAAACCGATTTAACATGTTAAATCGTGGATAATGATATGCTGTTGCTTCTAGGCACTGAATATCCATTATGAGCACCAATAATTCTGTCTTTTTCAAAGATGTATTTTGTAATAAAAATGTATGTAGGTAGCATAGTTGCATAAGACAAACTGACTGGGTTCAATATGTTTTACAATAACTAAGTAGGGTAGGAGATTTGATTTCCAGTGTTTTCTGTCAAAGTGACTGCGTGCTTTTTTCTGCAGTAAAATTGACTTACCATAACCTCTGTAAATACCACATTTTAATGTGCCTGTTAGTGAGTGTTGAATTCCTTCAGCTTGTTTTTAAAACTGATCATTTTTTCTAATTTTTAGTAGGTCACCACAGTGACTTTCAATGCTTTTTAATTTCTGGGGTAGAAATAGAATTACAGATGGCAAAGCAATGCACGATTGTTGATAAAAGCATCACAACAGAGAATGTACCTCACTGTTGAACAATCGTCTTTACTTGTAATTTCCCCAATTTATAATTTGCTGATAGCTGTTTTTGAGCTTTCTTTTTGTGTTGGTTTATTGTATTGCTAAATTCCTTGTACTGATTTTGAGGTTATCGTGCTTCATACCAGAATAATGTTTCAAAAATTGCATTTTGTGGAGACCGCCCAATCCCATTCAGCTTAATGTGTGGCACAAAATTCGTCTTGAAGTCCCAATTCCTATGCATGACATTGAATGTTGAAAGGTACCAGTGTGACCACCCTCTGTATCTTGTAGGAAGTGTATCCTACATTAGGTGGCGGAAGAAGGAAACCTGTGAAGAAGTTCTTTAAACTCTATTCATCATCCAATGCATATAGGTTGCCCTGGATGATGACAGACAACATTGGGCAGTATCGACCAATAGCCACTATTAACTTTCTTCATTTTTGGGAAATTACATTGCCTGCCAGAGAGCACTGTGGTTGTCAGAATGTTTAGGCGGACAAGCTGAGGCAGAATCTTTTTCATAGACAGGCCCTTCTGAAAGTTCTCCTGAGGTTCCTCAATATGACATTCTAGAACAACCTCAATTTTCTACTGAAAAATGTTGAACTAAAGCAAGGTTACTCTCAGTGGATGACTGATGTTTTTTGTTTTACTGCAAGTAGTGCTAAAATGCGGGCTGTGTTGAGCTATGATTTTAGGAAGATCTGGAAGTGGTACTTTTACTTTTTGTTTTCATTTGAATCAAAAAGATGTGGTGGGTGCTGTGATAAGATGCCACTCTTTAATTAAGTCATTAGTGACATAATTTACACAGATTGTGATGGCACTCCCACAAAGCAGCAAAGGACCTTCCACAGATGTGCACCTTCAGTAAGACCCCACATTATTTTGGTAGATGTAGTCCTTGCATTTTTCATTTAATTGTTCAGCCTTATTTGGTAATGAAATACTGATCCCAGAAGCTGCAGATGTCAAAGTCGTAACCACAGACAGTAGTTGCACTCAGTGACACAACACTTTACAGGTTTGTGCTCATGGTATTGTGGTGAATATAGTGCTATCATCTTTACTTTTCTTTCTCCGTTTTCATTTAGTAGTAAAATATTAATTGGTGAGGTAATCCCCTTTTATTTTTACAGCACAGTTCAGTTTCCACTGAATTAATATCCTGACGTCACAACCTTTCACTTTCATAAAGCTCATACGTCATTTATTAAAGTTATTATATGATGTTTTGTTTAACTGAAAATGTGAATTTGTCGCATTGAAAAGCATTTGGCTAGCCTTTCATTTTGACATTGAAATAAAGAAATACATTTGAGTAGCGTATATTCACAAGTGGCATGGCCTAACAATATTTACTCATCACTAGCTAAAGCGAGAAGTATTTAAATGCTACAGTCAGCTTTGAAGGCACTTCTTATAGGTCTCTAGAAGGGGCTCGCCTTTGGGACAAAATGATCGCAAACAGGATGGTAGGAAGCAATGGAAACTAGCCTTTCTATTCCTCTTTTCAGCAGTTGGCAAGTCAGGTGGACAAAACCTGTGAAACTCTGAATGAGTCATTTAAAGAAATCGCATGTTTGTTAAATCACAGAATTAATTGCCCTCCTCACTCCATATCATCATGGACACGGGTCTAATTGGGCATTGGGTTGTTACCTTGATTTGCGTTACTTTAACTAATTGGACTGACAGGCCTAATAGCAGTGATTGGTAGGAGGCTGTAAACTGTGGACTGTGAGCGTGATGACGGAGTGATTTGGCCACTCTTCCACAGAAACAACGTGGAATTTTAATCAATTAGTGTGGTAGTGTGTTCCTTCTGTGCAGCTGTGCAATTTGACAATCTCTGCCCCCTTTGTTCATTGTCAAACATCCGATCTATAATGACATTTAGTATGTGTGTCGCATCGGGTATTAATTAGCAGATCCAGATTTCAGTTGTGAAAATATTACATATTTATCTTTGATTAAACGTAGAAGGCACATTTTCATTCTCCAGTGCTGTGACCTCTCAGTATACACACCACAGTGGCTTTATGCAACTGTGTTTCTACCAGATGCTCATCTTGTCTGGTCATAGGGATCCATAGGCACACACAGTACTATTTCAGGCAAGTCACTGCCCAAAAGGGAGTAAACAACCATCTACAGAGCATCAACTTACTCTCCTACCTGAAGTGTCATTGCCCTGGATGTGGAAGGAGACGCGAACATGGTAGAAAATAATTTAACAGCCAGAACTAGATCATGGCCATCTTCAGATACAAGTCTTTCCTTGCTGTGATATAAGACATGCAAATGTTTAGTCTTTAGTGGTGGAGGAGGCAATGCTGGCGCTATTTTAAGAAGCACGAGGATCTGAGAGACTCAGATTTTTGTGTTGACTAACCCTGTTTATCCTTAAGATCGGGTTCATAGTACAGGCACCTAAAACTTTGCAACCCCGTACCAGATCATATTTTAAACGAGTAGACACAAAAAAATTAAATTCCAGCTCAGAACTTAAATATTAGAGACCCAGGATTGGGCATTCTGCCAGACCCACACATCCTAAATCCTCCACGCCATGTTCAGGCCTAGCTATTCTGTAAATCTGTGCTGGTGGACAGCACCAGCTCCCAGAGAAGCTTCTTTGTATATGACTATGATTAGTGAAAAGGAAATCGTAAGAAGCATTTTTGAGCTCTTCAGTCATTTGCTGAATATTAATCGATCTTACTGAATCTGATGGGTGTATAGAGAGCGAAGCCGTGAAGTTGTATCTGTTCGGGTGAATGTAAAGTAGACTTCTTGATAGCTGTTGGGTTCGGGAAAACTAGCAGAAGTATCCAGTCATGTACCCTTGAAGTACCTTGTAAACTAAACAGACATTCTTGATAGAGTAGGGTAGTGTTACATTTTAAGGCTTGCAAATTGAAGTTAACGTTGTGTACCTGATTTAATCCCATTTTTATATTCGAACATTTTTACCAACTGTGATTGTGCCTTTCTTGCATAATGCAGTTGCATTATTTTATGCTGAGATGCATCTAACGTTTCTGCACCATCAGTGAAAATTGTATTTTCTGTTTCTTGCTCAAATGTTTTTTGAGACAGACTAATAATTGAACATACAAGCCATTCAGGTAAGAAAATAAACATTCTTGTAGGAAGCATTCTAAGACTAAAGACAACAGGAAATATTTATCGTAAAAGTAGACAGGCATAGATATTGGAAATTGATATTAAAGCCAAGCAAAACCAATAAGTCTTGAGTTGGGAAGTTACTAATTTTTTTAAATCTCAAATTCAATATGCGAAAAGATTTTGGCAATCATTTGAGAATAAAGGAGTGGCCAAACAGCTCAGACACAGAAGCCATAGCTCTGAAGTTCAGTTGTGCACTTGTTATTAGGCAAAATGATGTAGCTCAAACGGCAAAACAGCCAATGGATGAAGTTAGCTGATCTATTGCCCTATGATGTTTGCTGTATTGGATGGAAGCAAAATGTGAATGACATTTGAATAGACCAATGAGTGAGGAGGGTGGACTCAAAGCCCCTCTATGTATGCCTGTATTTTTGTTAATTAGAATTGTTTGGAAAACTTGAGTCTAGTGAGACAGCCACAGCTGACCATAAGTAAAAACCAAATTAAGAAAGCACTGGCAAAGCCAACTGACTTTGTCAGTGCTTGTTTCAATTTGTCATGGTTTTTACAAAACTTGGGCTGACCCATTGGCTCCCACTGCATGCCGTAGCAGGCAGAAGGAAAATGTGAATGACCCACAAAAAACGTGACGAAGAAGGCTGGTGAAAGGCCCTTATGTGCAAGTAAATATGCGTATATTTAATTTCAGTCAATGTAAAAAGATCATGGCTAATGCCAGACCTAAATCAGCAGGCATGATTGCTACCCAGTACAGCTTCAGGTATGTGTTATGCATGATAAGCATCACACGTACCGTATGCCGTTCTAATGCGCTGTAAGTGTTTTTTGCTTTCATATCATAGTCTCTACTTATTTAGCATTGTAAAGTGGGTTGCTGTGAGGCCTCTGGGCTCTGCGGGAATGTTAGTTGATACAGTTGACTGCCTGCCTCCTATCCCCCTGTCAGCATAAATCTTCTCAGGCGCTGGGCCGCCCTTATCCCTAATTCCACACTTCATTTCATCCGTGATAGTTCTCGGAAACCCTGATCGTTTTTTCGCGCAGCAGTAGGGCCCGTGCTTCTGATGCTGCTACTGATTGTGTCTGAAGCTCGGGTCTCCGTCCTGGAGGATCACATGGACCGGAGCAGAAATCAAAGCTCTCTTTGGACTTGATCTATCTTCCTGATGCCCTTCGACCTCTTCCGTTATTCTTAGATGAAGGTTCAGTGACAGAGCTGGACGCAGAACAGATCTCAGTGGCAGCGAGTAACTTGCGCAGAGATGAAGAGTGGTCGCTTACCTGTTATACTTCCTTTTTTTCATCATCTATTTTATGTTCCTAGACGTTACATTTGCAGCTCAAATGCATTTGTGTGGGGATTTTCTGATTGTTGCATTAGACTTGCCTGCTGCATGGTTTCTAACCTTCTTTACTGTGATCCCACATAACAGGATCCTTATCCCATACATTTGTAAGAGTTCATTAAGGCGGGCCAAACACTGTCGCTGTCGCCAGAGCGTCCCTTGCTGCAGTGGTACCAGTCCAGACTACATTTGGAGCGTTGTCACTGCCGTGCACCCCACTTTCGCTTCTGAATATTCTGGGAGGAGGACTCTGATGAGGACGCCTGTTGAACATCATAACCTAGTAATTGACAAATACAGTTTGACAACATTCTTGCTCTTGTGAAGGTTTTATTCAGATTAAATGTAGCAATTTAATTGGGACTGTAACACCCATCTGCACAGAAGAATACAAGACTATTTCTGTGTTTTAAATAGGGTCTTGCGAAAGTGAGTATTTCTCGGCCTCTACGTTTGAAAAAAAAATTCTTAAAAATTCACAGTATCTTCTTACAGTTGCAAAGTTTGACAAGGTTTAAAACATAGCAGATTAAATGTTATGCTCAAAAGAGGTTTTCAAAAGAACTAAAACACAGAAAATAAAGACTGCAGTAGAACATTTGCCTTGCAAAAAGGTTTTGCCTGATAATTCTCTAGGAAAAACATATTGCGGGAATCGTCTTCTGCAAGCAAAGTTAGGTAACTCACCAAACTCCATCCATTCTGTGTGCAAAGTTTGTCAAACTTTGAGCACTTAGTCAAACCCCAAATAAACATTGTTAAGGCACATGTAACCACTCCATATTAGGACGATGCATAACAAGCTTTCCGCTTTACAAGCTCTGTTTAAATGTCAGCTTTATAGATTTTTTTAAAAGTTATTTTCCTGCGGAATGGTCAGCACTTTACAGCAACCACATTTTCTTCCTTTGTATCTGTAGTTTATGGGCAAGTTAAAACAACTCACCTACTTGGACCTGTCGAAGAACAACATTGAAATCATCGAAGAAGGCCTTTCTGAATGTGAAAGTCTGCAGGATCTCCTCCTGTCCAGTAACTCCATGCAGCAGCTGCCCGAGTCCATAGGTGGGTATTAAAGAAAGCTTGACTCATTCAGCCAAGTCTTGCTAATCAGTGTTTTCTGGATATTTGTACAATGTACTCTCTATTTAAATATTGTAGAGCAATATGCACCTTGATGACCACACACATCGTGCAGGGGGTCTATAAGGGAACCGCCTTGCTGCAAAACAGTATTATTTTTGCAGCTTACCATCAAAGCAAACATACACAACATTGCTAAATTATGTAGCTCCGTGCAGGAGGATGCCCCTATCAGGGTCCCGGCAGCTAGGGATAAGTGGGTGGTGGACTTTCAGGATCCTATTACAGTTGAAAAAAATCATGTTTTGTGGCCAAATGGGAACTATTGCACCTAATACCAGGGTGCCATTGATAAATTTGAAATTTTTATATTGTGTACATAGTACTCCCTTACTTCAACTAAGCTATGGTCTTTCAGAGAATTCTATATTGTGTTATGTCATGCCCTCTTAATGGACTTTCTACACTTATCCTTGACATGCCTTGAAGTTAAGAAATACTGATTATATTGTTTTGCTTGCGTCTCAACCATGCTTGAAATAGAGATTCCTCCATACCCTATTAAGGCCTCCTGGGATACAGCATGCACCTCTGGTTGCAATAGCTTTTGTGATGGCCAAATGCCAGGAAGATTGTGGTTGGAGTTGGGACCGGTCTCTTACTGTTAAGGCTCAGTTAGCAAATCTAATTTACTATAATGAATAGCTGAAGTTCTACCACTCTGCACTCCCCCATGCCAAAATACCCAAAGATATTTAAACTGTATTGCAAACATTCCTTGCAAACAATAAGCCATCAGATTTGGCGCTACTAGGCTTATCAGAATTGCTGGATAGGAGTCATCGGCAACCATTTGTTTTGTTTACTTGGGGGCTTAAGTATATACAATGTGTTAAGTGCTGTCCATAGTTTGCTGTGGATTGTATTTTTGTTAGGAAATCTCAATAGCTGTTGTGTACCTGAAGTTGACTTTGACCTCTGTGTTGTTAAGTTTTTGTTTCTTCTTTCTGCTTTATTTTTTAGATTTGTAGTGGAAAAATCCTTGATAAAAAAATATAAAAGCAATATACGCAAGGAGTATCTTGGAAGTGATAAATCATCCTGATGAGTCTATAACTTCCATACTGTTATGAGGTTCACATGATAGAAAGTGCATTTATTGTAGAAGTATGTGTTACTGTAGACTGAGCAGTGTAAGGGGGTGTTTGCCTTTCTAATCATACATTTTGGGCTTGTTTGGATTTAATGAAATCCATAAGCTACTCCAGTTGTATACATTATAAATAAGATTTTTGTGAGTTATGGCCACGTTTTACATTAGGAGTTCTATAAAAGCAGCAAATTGTAACTTGGATCCAGTTTAAAAATAGGTAAGACACATTGGCCAAAATTGTCACAGCATCCGTTTTCAAAGCAGTAAAGATTGATAGGTATTAACACAAAATTGCCTAAGGACCTTTTGGACCTGAGTTGCTTGTTTAGTTAGCCTTCATGGAATGTAATCAATACTTCTGTTCGAGGCTAAGAACACTGTACACAATATGCAACCTTGTGTTGCCGGTTCAGGAGACAGCTTCTAACACCTAGACACAGCATTGCATCAGAACTATACTTCCAATACAGTATGGTTTATTATATAAACGGTCCACTGACGTGTAAGGGGCAGAGGGCATTCCGGCCACTACCACCATGGGGCACATGCTGCGCGACATGCAGTTTACTGATGCTAACCTACCAGACTGCTGTGAGGATTGCCATTTACACCACAGGCCAACTCCTGGCACAGTCTCAAGGTATGGGCTGGGACTGATCCCTTGCATCGGTCCAGACAGAAGGTCACACCCGCTATGCTCTTAGTGTAGACGTAGGGTTAGGTAGGAATCTCTAGAACATCTAGAACCACTTGCAACATGGTTAGGATTATTTATCTTCTTTACCATGTTTGTAATGCTGATTACTTTCCTTTGTTTCATCTGGCTAATTATCACATCGCCTTCTTTTTATGCCAGTTTGCGAGTGTTTTGATAAATGGATTGAAAACTTATCTTGCACCTCTTTGTGTTTTGCCTTGGCATGCATGAGTAATATCACAAAAGGGTAAGATCTGTTAACATTACTTCCAGGGGAAGTCAGTGTCATGTTCAGGGTTTTATAATTACCTTTTACACCGGTAGGTTTAAGGGTTTGGGTGGGGCACCGTGAGCAAGCCAGGAGTTGGGGTGACAGTTACTGATGGATGTGGATGGACCTAGTCTGCCACTTTTTGAAGTTCTGCCGTTCTAAATACGCAACACATATATTATCTGAGTAGGAACTGAATAACAAAATAGTTTTACTACAATTCTAGGAAGGAGATAGGGTAGAGTGTAGACCAGTCTCACTTGTGAGAGTTTATATTTTCTATTCCTGTCTATGGTGATCCGAAGGTGGGAATGTTTGAAGCTTGCGGTGGGCCAGTGTCATCTTTAAAGGAATAAGAAGCTGAATGTGTAATGATCTGTGGCCGTGATAGACACAACGTACCAGGAGACATGTTTCCTTGTTTAGAAGATCCTTTAACAGATGCATGACAGGTAAAAGCAGTAACAGCATCAGGCCTGTGCAGCTGGTTTCTTCACAGTCCCCACCTTCTCCGTTACTCTTCAAACCCACTGTTCTATTCCACGTGACCTGGTAAGATTCCACACTGAGAAGAGCCAGCAGAAAATCCTCTGTAGTCACCACAGCAGGGTTTTCAAAGAACTGTACTCTAAAGTCCACCTACCCCGTAAAGATAGATGGTAGCAAAGTACAGATGTTCAGAGTGCAAGGAAAGTGTGTCGTTAGTGTACAGGATATCTGTCTCATTCTTACAATTTGAAGCATCTTCTCTGTGGATTTCGAACTGTGCATAATTGTGTATCCTGTATGGGTGGCCCAGTACGAACTCAGTAAGTACAGTCAGTAATCGCGCATAGATGCAAACTGCTGAATTTCCATCGAGAGGGCAATCCAAAGAAGTTGAAGCATAAAATCCGTCATGACCCTGTTTTTTCCTGGGTGTCCTGTAACTTGAATGTTACATTAACCCAGGGGATTTTTTATGTTGTCACTCGTTTGTGATATTGATTGCTTTAGCCATTTCCTTCGCTGACTTCTCTTTCTGCCCTGCTCAGTCATTTGACCCATATTTTTCCACCTTGAGGCAAGTAATTTGCAAGGCCATACCATACACTTTGTCAGTAATGTAAGCCATTACATTTTTCATCAGCTTGCAAGAGGTCATACTGATGTGCTAATGAAGGTTGGTCACTACTGTGGGCAAAATCCAGACTTTCAGTGTTGTAAGCATATTTCTGGAGGGTGAAATCACCTTTTTCCTCACACAAATTTTCCCTCCTTGACAATATACACATGTATATGTATGTCTGAAGTGAGACCAACTAGGACATTGCCAACCACTGCAGTAAGGGGAGTGTGGCCACCACACCTGACAAAGGTCCACCTGTGCACTAGTGGGACCTCTCATCAACAAATCTCGTCTTTTAAAGCCACAGAATTCAACCAGGCTAGGGAAAGAGCTAACAAAGGATTGCGGTACCTCAGTGAACTTCAATTGGGAGCCTGGGGATTAAGTTGAAAGGTTCAAGTGGTGGCTTGCACTATGGAGACTCTGCAGGTGACACACAGCTCCAGGAGATACGAGGCTACCTCCCAGTCAGTTAAAACATCTGATCCTGTGTATGATCCCAAAGAGCTCAACCCTAACCTTCTATGGACTTCCTATGCTTGAGGCCGCCTGCTCTGTGCTACATCATATGTTGAAGGGCCTGGTTTCCAAATATCAGAAGGCAATCACTAGAGCCTCTTCTGCACCTGTCTTTAGTGGTTTCTCAGCTGGTTGTGAACTCATAATATTTATGCCAATAAGCAAGTAGATTAAGGAATAACAAATATATGTAAGTTTGTATATGTTGGTATTTGCAGACCTTGCTTAAGAGCTGTGGTACTCTGAACAGGTGGAATGGTCCTAGCGAAGAAACATAGAGGAAAGTAAAAGAAAGGGTGTCAGGCCAGGGGCAGGGCCCATTAAAGAGACATGCTTTCAGCTTTTTTCAGAAACATTGCTCAGAAATTATACTGTTACATGTCACAAATATAGTGATATGCAATGTCACCAGAAATTGAACTTATATCATTTCTTTTGGCTTCTACCTCATTGTTTGAGGCCATGAGCAGAGCGTTTTGAGGCAAATTTTGGTTTTGATGCCAGGATGTAAGTTGTTTGAATTTCGTTAGTAACATTGCCTAACTACATACTAACATTATTAATAAAACAACTATCAGTGCAGTAGGATCTCTTTGTTTACATGATGTAATTTAAAGATGAGAAATACTCATATTTGTAGCTCTCAATATTGTAAGGTCATGAGCAGTGAATTTGGTGTGCGAGTTACGGTTTGCGTTGCAGGTGTTTGAGTTGTGGTTTGCTATGCTGTTTATTGCTACTGTTCAGGGTGGTAGGGGCATGTCGAAGCCTTTAGTTGGCCATGACTGGTCCATCCCTCAATCATGGTAATATTTTTTTTTCCTGCCCCTATGGTTGCGTTTCACTGTCTGTCCCGCAGGATGAATCTCCAGTTAGCTTTAGCGTCACGATGCTAGTTTTGGTGACAGCATGCGCTTTATACATTTTTGAAATAAGTCAATATTACACCATGTAGTAATAGTAACTTATTGCACCCTGCACGACTGAATTTTTTTGGTTTAAGGTATGACACGTTTTCATGTACATTTGTTCGGAAAAAAGAGCATTTTGCAGAGGCCAAGATGCCAGGGGTTAAATTATTACATTACAGTAAAGTCACATTGAAAAGGCCTGTCACTCTTAGAAGAGTTGTTTTCTCGTGTAAAGTAACTGTAACATGCATATGTTCTGTATCTATAGAAAAATGCTTATATAAAGAACCTTTAAGGCAAATCTCAGTTTATTAGTGGTGTCAAAATCTAACCCAGCACTACCCCAACTGAGGTGATAGTTCATTGTCATTGATACAAAAAGAAACGCATCTTTAGGATGTCTTAATAACTCATTTCTGTTTAGGAACCAATGGAAACGGGGCGCTCCAGCTTACTTGTGTGATGGATCCATGCTGTGCTAACTGCAGTGTGTTGTGTAGAATTAATGTATTTATCTGAGCCATGGAAGCCATTTACGTTCTTCATCTTACCTGTATGTGCGTTCATTGGTAACATTGGCTCAGCCATCTAATTTGTCTGCTGTGTCCTCGGGTTGTGCATGTGTTTGACCTAAAGGTTTGGCATCCCTCAGCTTGACAGATTTTGCTTCTCTGTAGTTTCGCATGGGGTTTTTGATCGTGCTGTGAGCTGATTGATTCTTTACAGGCCGACATGTCTACATCTTATCATTCCAAAGCAATAATTCAGCAGAGTGTCGTCATTAGGCCCCAGGTTTAGAGACGTGTGACATATGGCCTGCTCCGATGAGATCATGAGGGTGGATGCAATATGTTCACTTGTCCTAATTTAAAAGAGCTGATTCACAATGAAAGTGTCTTTCTAAAAGATATTGTGCATTCCATAACAGGTTCACTGAAGAAACTCACCACACTGAAAATAGATGAAAATCAGCTGATCTATCTGCCAGACTCTATAGGAGGGTAGGTGTTCATCAGATATATCTATTTGTTTATCTATAGTGTTTGTATGAAGACATTTCTTATGTTTCGTTCTGTGATAACTAGATGACCTGCGTTGCTTCTGCTATTTTATTAAGTAAAAGATAAGTGCTAAATTATACTATTTTCCTTCTCCGCAGTTATTTTGGTGTAAAGACTGAGGCATTATCGTAACTCCAGGAGGCGTTATTCTGTACTATGCATGGTAGTTAGTTCATGAAGCCTAATTGAAAATGTTTGAACTCCTACAACAGATAGATATTTTTGCTTTATATTCTGCACTGTTGTCTCTCCAGTCAAAGGCCAGGCCCTTACTTGACCACTGGTGCCTACAGATGCTCTGTCTCAGAATCTATTCCATACCCTTTTTTAAGAGCACCTAGAATGCTTGTGCTACTTGCAGTTTTTGATGACAACCAGTCTCCTCACCCTTCTTGAGCTCTGTTTCAATTAATCCACCCCATTGCTTGAGTATTCCTCGCTGTGCTCTGTCCAGCTCAGACTTCTCCTTTCTGTGTTCGCGTAGGTTGTGCCCCGTTTCTTCCCAACTGGGTTGAATGTGCTGTACAGTTATTTTCTTCCTAGCTGGTGGAATTCGAAGGTTAGACCAACCAGTTACCATTTATCAGGACATGGGCCCAGAAATCAGTGTACCTCACCTGCTGTGACAACATTGTGCCTCTTGGTTTTCGGACCTAGTTTTGCACGTACTTCTAATTAATTACCGCTTTGCAGAATGTGGTTGTGGCCGGACATCCTCTAGAATAATAGAAATGGTCCAGGCTTACTTTCAAATGAGCACGCAGACACCAGGTTTCCTCAGCTAAGATTCTGAATCCCCCCTCCTCGGGCTGAAGTCTCTGAGGTCACGTGGCCTCGGTAACCCCGCAGTCCGTTTGTCTGGGGTGTGGCCCATGCGATCTCCTGCATGGGACTCTCTGTAGTATGGCTTCATTTAATCCTCGGGATCTCCTTGACTCTTCCCAAGAGCTCCTGCTGCCTTCCACCTCTAATAACATATCTTCCCAGAGACCCGAGAGACTCGCACTGTCGGAGCCACAAGCCACAACAAATAGGAGAGGCCCCTCATGTAAGAACATAGTGTACCAAGCACAAACTTTCATCTTGAAACTTCAGGAGTGTTTAGTTTAACTCTAGAAAAACAGCCCTATGTTGTGTTTATTCCTTTGTTGCTTTGGTTGGCTGGAGTTTTCCATTCATATTTCATTTCTCAGGCTTCCACGCCATAGTCTTGCTGCTGTTTTCTAACTTTGTTCATAATCACCTTACTCTTTTGCACTGACATAATTTTCTCTTGTCTCCCTACTTTTAGAATATTATACAACTTTTATTATTTGCACTGTTATGTGAGTTACATTATCTACTGTTTTTATGATGCACCTACCTTACAAAATCAGCTGCCAGTAGCAGTGTATTTTCTGCCGGATGCCCGTGGCCCTGGCTGGTTACAGGCATTTCGACATTTTTCTTTCGTCATTAAATTGAAGGATGATGGTGGCTAATGCTGAACTCTGCTGATTTTTTGTGCTGCCTGTTTTAGTGCATTCTGCTGAAGACAAGATTAGAACGTGGACGAGGCCTTTCTGTTTCTTAAGATTCGAAGTACAGAAAAAACAACCGTTGTCAAAATAGGGAAACGGCCTTTGCCACGAAGACGAAACCACGCATTGGCTTTCCAACGCGGGTAGTACAACCGAAGAATAATATTAGAAAGTGGACGAGGCATTTTACGGTTTCGGTTTCTTAAGATTTGAAGTACAGAAAAAACAAGCAATGTCAAAGCCAGTAGGTCTTTGTTCTAAATGGCCAAGCTTTTGGCTTTTCCATTGATTGCTTATACACAAATGCACACATACGTGCATTACACATATACCTCCTGATACATGCGTCTTGATGTGTACATGTGCATTTCTATTTATCTTTCCAAGATGCTGGATGCCAATCTTGGAGCAGTAAATTAAAAATGAATAAAAAGTACATTTTCAAACAGGAGCAGTCCCTACCAGCAAATTGCAGCAGCCGGAAGCTCTCCAAAAATCAATAAACAAATTAAATACATTTAGAAAAAAACAGACATAAATGGGAGGGGTGGGAAGGTCAGGAATAATAGTGGGTGGGGTTGTGAGGCAAGGGGGTGCAAACAGGAGATATATTTTTCATTTTAAATATTAACATTAAACAAAAGGCAGGGTCAAGGATATGTGAAATGAGACTGCACTTAATCGGAGAGAAAGCAAGAAAACACATGCACTCCCATGGAGTGCTGAAAATATAACAAACATGCATTTGTGCAATGCAGCGGGTCTTGCATTTGCTCGAGTTAGAGCTATTAGAGTTGTAAACTCCTAACCGGTCTTTTCTTGTCACATAACTTGAAAATCAAAAGTTAAACATTTTCACATAAGTGAGCCGATTCAAAGCACCCGGCCTCCATGAGCATCAGCAATAAGGAGAGACACAAAAGGAAAAAGAAGTTCGCTCGCAGTCAAACTTATCAGCAAAAGTGCAGTGAGCCATGTAACAGGGGCGATAGCCAAGGCCGTAACAAAAGCTCCCCAGGGAGGGACAAACTTAAACCATTTACCAGTGTCATCAAAGGATTTTTGAAGGGCAAGCCCATGAACGAGTGATACTGATGGACGTGAGGTGGGCGCTAGTAAAAGCCCAGATATATACCAACACGTCGTAAAAGCAGCACATGCGCGCTGCTATGCGCAACCTAAAAAGTAGTTCCCTGCATGGCAGTAGTAGGAGGATACAAATTGCCAGATTATAATACTATGAGACCTAAATGCTCCTGGGTGGAACAAACAGAAGATTAGGAGTAAAAACGCGCCAGTTTACATGACACTTAATGATCTGAAAATTGAGTTGGTGATTCCCCACGTCCCCTGTTAACTGCAATGTGAAGTACTAATACTGATGCCCCCATCTGGAATAACAAAGTAACATGTGTCGCTGATCCACATAGAGTGAGCCAGATAATAACTAGGATGGAGAGTAATGGCAGCTCCCATTTGTTAACTTAAAGCTGTCAAAGATGTTTAGGCCTAGCAGACGTTACATTGGATAAAATACAGTGACCGTATGATTGTGAGATTTAGTATTGCAGCCCGATTGCCAGCTTCACAGTCTTTGTATGATAACCTCTCCGAGTAGTTCCACAAGAAGGTGGAGGATATTTACTCCCACTTTGATAGTCAGAAGAAGTTTGACATTTCTGAATATGATCCTCTTGGTCAGTCTGTGAGAGATGGCCCAGTATTGACCACCTTTGAGCCTATTACTGTGGGTGATTGCAAAACAGCTATTTGTAACGCAAGTTCTGGGTCACATTTTGATCCTTCCCCCCTCTGTATTCTTATATGGTGGTTCAGTGGTGAATCCAGTATTTAATAGCTGTTTAATCAATCACTGGATTCAGGCTCTGTTCCTCATGATTGAAAAAGTGTGCAGGTCTTACCTCTATTGAAGAAGCTGGTTACAGACTTTTCTATCCTAAAAGGATGTATTTTAGATCTTTTGTGAAGAGTATGGATTTGGTGGAAAAAGAAAACCATGCGTTTGCCCTCATGTAAGCTCTTGTAGATGAAATGCCAAATTGCTTGCTATAGTAATATCAAACACCAGTTATATTCTTGAGGGAAGAACGGAATGTCTTTTTAGGTTGTGTAACCTAAGAAAAACATCACGTTTACGGTTTGCAAGAGAAATCACCGTTCACTCAATAGGAAAAAAATAACCAGACATGGTTAACAAATTGTTAAGATGAAAATATACTGAAATTAAGGTTTTTGTTAAGATAATGTGGTACATGTATAGAGATGTATTTATAGATTTCATTTGCAATAACTCATTTGTAGGCTCATATCGACAGAAGATTTGGATTGCAGTTTTAATGAGATTGAAGCTTTCCCATCTTCGATTGGACAGCTTACTAATCTGCGGACATTTGCTGCAGATCACAACTTCTTAACACAATTGCCACCAGAGGTATGTGCTTTCTGATTTATTTATTTCATTGTATGAGTGTAGATAAGTTATGAACCTAACTAAAAGCTTTTGATCTATTTCTGCAGTTTTACATTCTCAGTTTATGGTAGTCACTTAGCTAAGCAATCAATAGTCCCAGAAATGTTTTACAAAATGAGAAGGGGCCTTTTTTAAATGCAACTAAAGCATTGTGTGGTAGCGCATTGTCATTTACAGAAAGCACATTTTCCAATGAAATTGACCAATTTTGCACAGGCATACAGTTGTACTGTTTACACTATATAGCATACAGCACTCAAATGAAAATGTTTGATAATTGGGTTCCTGTGAATATTTATAATTTGTGCATCACCAATTAAACTGGCTTTATTTGCTTTGATCCTATTAAAATCTCTGTTTCCAGCACACTTCAGAATTACAAAAAACACATACTTCATGTTTCCTTCCCTAACTGTTGAATGCAAACAGATAATTTACTGGTATATACATTGTGTGTGTTGCAAAGAAAATCACATGCTAAGATAGTCACATAATTTACACTAAACACTCCACTAACTTTGCAGTACGAAAAAGAGAACACCAATTCCATGTTAAAAGAATAAACATCAACTTGTCAGAAGACATAGCCTGACATTTGACCGCTATCATGGAAGCACTGCGAATTTGACAAGATAAACATAGAATTTAAAGGATTCTTTATTTATTGCTCAGACTTTCCTGACCAACAAAAAAATCGGCTTATGACCCACACAGTTTGGGAAATACTGTCTTAAAGATTTCCAGTGTAGAGAGCCTGTCATATACATCACTTCCTCATTGTGCTGGTGTTACCTGGACGGACCCCTGCACCTCTTCCTTTGTTCAAAATTTCAGGTTAAAAGTTGTGTTGTGGTTCATTTTTCACTTTTGTCACCTGACTGCTTTCTTTTGTGTTTTACTTTCATCAGGATCGTATTTGTTTTGGTGGCATCATGTCTTTTTCCATTTTATATTTTGTTAGATTGCTTTTTTTTGGATGGTGCTGTGTGGTACTGTTTCTACGGCTTAATCCTGGCCCTGCCGGCCTTTTTTTGCCCTTTCATGCACTTGTCTCCTGTTCACTCTGTGAGAATGAAGCTTTATATTTAAAGCTAATGTCACTTGGGGCGATGCAAGACTGGTGTTACGTGTCCTGTGTTACTAGTTGTGCTGCTTAAGTTCTTCAGCTTACATGTAGTTAAGAAGAGGCCAGTCCTGTGATTACTACTGAGATTGTTTCAATTTCTGGTAAACCACACTGGTACATGGCAGCTCGTCTCCAGTTCCTATCTTTGAGAGTGTTCTCTATGCAACTCAAATTGTCAATGCAGAAGGCCATTTAGATAGTTCCTTAACTACTGCTCATTCCTAAAATTCCTAGAGCAGCACTAACTGATGTAGATGTGAAGCAAGTTTCTATTCAAAGCATTAACGCTTCTGCATATAAAAACATACTGAATCCCGTATTCATTCTTCCATTCTGGTGAGCCTAGTTTTCCTCTGACTTCTCTCTTTCCTCCGGGTTGGCATCTTCCAGTGGGTCTACTCTTTTCTATACGTAATTATATTTGTTTCACGGAAAACAAACACAAGTCTTCTGTCCTTGCAGGTTCTATAATGACTAGATCCGACCTGTTGTTTATCACTCAGAGGAGCTCATTCCAAGGCTGACCATATTTCAGGTTTCTGTGAAAGAACTGATGGTCTTGCAAAGTGAGAAGCAATGGCAATTCCAAAAAGTATGCACTCCGCAGTTTAGATCAGGGGAATTATTGTGAATGCAGAGTCCTTTTATGGCAGAATAAAATCTGTTTTAGATTAGGGAGGAAAAAATATGTGTTACCAGAGGAGGCTTTTGGGTGTCCATTAGAAATACTGTAAATCCTAACAAAGTAGCTATTTGCTAACATTTTTATTGTTTTTTCCACTCTTTTGGCACCCTTAAAACTATTTCAAAAAGGAAAGTTAGGAAGGGTTTTAAAATGGGATGTGAAGAATGCATCCATAGTAACACAGAGGGGGTCATTATGACCCCCGCGGTAGGTGCAATAGTGGAGGTATTACTGCCAACAGGCTGGCGGTACATACCTCCACTATTATGACATTGGCGGTTTGGCCAGAGCCAAACCGCCAACTTAACACACCGACTGCCACGGCGGTAATGACCGCCGGACTGGAGACTACAGTTTGCAGCCCGGCGGCCGTCACTAGGCTGCCCATGGCATTTTGACCCCGCCCATCACCATGATTTCCGTGGTTTCTGTACCACCACGGAAACCATGGCGGTAGGCACGATCAGTGCCAGGGAGTTCCTTCCCTGGCACTGATTGGGGAGAGGAAGCGGTGAGGGGGAAACCCCTGAGTCCTCACCCTCCTGACCCTCCCCACATATACACGCACATACATACATACACACCCATACACACACGCATACACACCTTCACCCACGCATGCATACATTCATACAGACTCACAGCAACACTCACAAACATACATCCAAGCACACACGCAATCACATGACACAACACGCATGTACAAACACACACCCACTCATGCACACACGCATTACACACGCATGCACACATTCAAACACAGTCACACATACGCACACAACACCCTCCACCCCCTCTTGTTGGAGAACCCAACTTACCTGCTTGCAGGGGGTCCTCCGTAGGGAGACAGGTCGTGTCGCTGCTGCCAGCAGCAGTGTCTGCCAGCAAAGCACCGCCAGGCCGTATCATGGAACATGATATGGTAGGCGGTGTTTTGCTGGCATGGCACTGCTGCTGGCAGCAGCACTGCAGTCCGCCCCCATGATCGTAGCCGGAATTCCGCCAGAAGGCTGGCGGAATTCCGGCTACGGTCATAATTCGATGGACGGGTCAGTAGCCACGGCGACGGTATGTTGGCAGCCGTTGCCTTGGCGGTAGGTGGCATTTGCCACCAGTGTCATAATGAGGCCCAGAGTCTGGTGGCAGGAGTTTATCCACAAAAAATATTATCGACTTTTCCTGGGGGAAGCTGCATTAATAGGTCAGTTCGAGTTTTTGGATGGAGGCACATGTGTTCCTACAAATAACGTAGATCTAGGTGTGCATGCTTAAGCATGTAATGTGAATCTCATAAAAGCTGCTGTATTTAGATAGCAGGAGGTAAGAGTAGATTTTTGTATTCTAAAAAATGTCTTTGTGAATCGGCTCTAAATCTGTCTAAATTATTAAAGTAGGTATTCGAAGGCTCGGGCATCCATTACGGGGTGTTATATTCTGTGCTGGAAGAGGGAAACTAATGTTGTCTTCTCTGATTACCCATGAATTTGAGAAGCTTCACTTCCAAAATTCTGAGCCGCACTTCCACAAAGAGAGGCTAATCCCTTTCTTGATGGATACTAAATATTGTTTCAAGCCTATTGTGTTTTTTCTGTGTAAAGAGTTTGGAAAATACCTTGATCATCTCTGCTGCCTACAGATCTCTTCAACAGCAAACTATGTCTATTACTTTGCAGATCCCATGTACATTTGTTGTATTTTTATTCAGTCCAGAAGGTAATTTTTCCGCAATCAATTCACACTTTACCAATGCGCATTTTTAGGATAAAAGAAAAATGGGCCTTCCCAACTCCACCAGACAAAGAAGCAACCTTCAGGCAAACAGAAGTTATTTCAAATTGGTGGCATTTTAAAGAGCCTAACAAAGGAGTCTTTTTTAACACAACGAGGAGAAAGGCACTCACCTCTAAGGGTTCTGCGACAGTTAAGCAATCTTGCGAATAGAAGAGGTGGAAGTCTGTCCTGTGGCATCATCGTTAAATGAGGTCAATAAAAGGCTTAATCTGTTAAAACAGACAGACAACAAATAGTTGGGACCTTCAGATTCCAGTCCTGCAGATGAGGCTATCACTGAGTGCAGAGAAGTAAAGCATGAGTGTCTTCTCCATGTCTGTCCTTTAGGTTTAGAGTTGTTATAGATCCTTACAGTCAAGAAGCAGCAGACTTCCATTACTATTTACCTCTCAAACAACAAGATTTTGATTCAAGATTAATCTTTTCTGTGTCGTCCATCTGTGATAAGACTATTAAAGCATTAAAGTACCCTAACAACAATGCAGTCGCTCATTCAACTATAAAATGAGACCCACCTGCCCCTGCTTCCTTCTGCAGCACCCTTTTTAGCCACATATAATGCTTAAAGCTTCAAAATGACTAAGATTAGGCTAGAACTTCTGGTTATTGTTAGGCATTGAATATTCCTCGGAGTTCACGGTGCATATACAAGTAGTTGAATTCAGATGAAACTGGTAATAGAGAAACCTCTAAATAGTGTGGTCCTTTACATGTTGGTTTACAAATGGCTACTGTTCTCATACATATTGTTATTGTTCTTCATGTTCTTGTCATTAGCATTTCCGTCATTGATGATACTTTACAAAAATGTGTACTTATGCCGCGTTATGATGTATGGTTATTGTATTATTCAGAAATAAATAACGCATGTTATTAATACTTTATCCTAGCATTGATTACAGAATCCGCACATGTAGGCAATAATATTCAGGGTGTAAAAGAATTGTTTCTAATGGTAGTGGTTAAATTTGTAGTCTAATGACTGTGTCACAAACTATTACAAAAGTCATCAGTTTGGTTTCCGGTTTAATCTTGTTAAAGCAGAATCTTCCTCTTTTTTCAGATCGGAAACTGGAAATATGTAACAGTGCTGTTTCTGCATTCCAATAAGCTCGAGACGCTCCCTGAGGAAATGGGCGACATGCAGAAATTAAAAGTCATCAATCTAAGTGACAATAGGTTTGTGAAACTTTACACCAATTTATTTTGAAAGTTGTGTATGTCAGAATATTTCTTAATCACGCAAACACAATTGCATAGCTTCATGTTTTGATAGATTTTCAGAAGATGTTTTGCTTACAGTGCATTCTATTTGACATCGAATGCAGTAAATGTACTTTTTCGGAATATTCGTTTTTATTAGCGTCAATGGAATATGACATGTTAATTGGACGTACTGCATATATTTCGTAATGTGTTTCCACGTAATCATTTAATGTAATGACTGATGGCGGCTACATGCTGGTCTTTAAAGCTTCCAGGGGTTTTTAAAGGGTTGTAGGTGATCGGGCAATGCAGGTATTGTTTAAATGTGACATTTATGAGAGACCGGCAAGCCAGAGATTAAATAGTGCCGAGCCAAGGGTCTAGCTTGGCTTCATGAGCCAAGCACTAGCCGAGCCCACAAATAATTTGTTGTGATAATCCTGAATTTCATTTGTAAATCACAGAAATGACTTAAGATGTACCCAATCTATGTACAAATAAGACATATATTCATTTATGTAGCATCATACAGCAGCAACATAACCAGTAGCTACATAAACCATAAAAGGAATGAGAGCAGCTACATAACATAGAAACAAAATTACATAGACAGCAGCAATGTAATCTAACAGAGCAACCTCATCTTATATAACAACATAGACAGCAGCTACGTAACCCAGAAAGCAACTAAATAACAGGCTACATAGCAGAACACCCCAAAGAGCACCTACATATTAAAGACAGCAACATAAAATCACACAATATAGACAGTAGCATCATAACTTAACATACAGCAGCTCCGTAACTTAGACGGCAGTCATATAACTTAAGAGGGACAATAGCTGGAAAGACGTTGAGGTCGACTTTTCTTGCTGGTGTGTAATATTGCAAACGTTGTCCATTGGCATAGGGTTCAGTGGTGTGCAGCAGGGGCAGTGCCATCATGGACAAGGTTTTGTTTGTAATACAATTGCAAATACCAGTGTGCACCCCAAATATGGATGTTTTACTGCTCAGCATTGCCGAAGAGGGTCACACTTCTCATCCTTGTATTAAGGCCCACGACATTCTTGCTACACTACTGTTGCTCTCCTCCCGGATTAGAATCAGTTGGCAGATGTGCAGCCCTCAAATCGCCTTTATCCAGACCTCCACCCTCCCACTCCTGATGCGCTGTTTGATAGTTAGTCAGTTGCAGAAAGTCAGAAGCAGTGAGTGTGCTAGTGGTGGGTGGAGGGGGGCAATGAAACTGCTGGCTTCTTTACATAAACCTAATTTGTTCTGCTGAGTTCCAGGCCTGTCCGCAGTGGTAGTGTGGATGGAGTAATCAAAATGCCTTTCCTAGAAAAGAACACCATGGAAAAAGCATGTTTAAAAAATATATTCTGAACATTCACCTGCTCCTGTTTTTATGGTACGACCTCAAACCAGCCTGATTCAGGTTTTAATTCTAAACGATAAAGGTGCAAGCTTACATTAGCTTAAACCATCCTAACGGAACGAGTGCCAAGACAATTTGTAATTGCCCTTATTGTGTGCCAATGCAAAAACAAAAAAAAATCCCCTTGGAGTCTACTTCTCACTCTGTAGGCATTGGTGCCATCATAACCCACAGAAGATATGTATCATATTTATGTTCATATCTTTTGTTTTTATTGCTCGGCATTGCAAAGCAGTCTCTGAAACGCTGCAGTTTCTGGTATCGGAGTGGCTGCGGGTTGCTATAATATGTTTTCACATGCTTATGTACAGCAGGGTGACCTGCCTCGCTCCTAGACATGCAGTATGCTTACACTATGGCACGGTGCCCAGCTGGTGCAGTCTGTAGTCGGCACTTCATGAAACCAGGATAAATCGGGTCCCTTTTGCAGCCAGTTGCAAACATTTCCATGTTTAGCATTAAATGTTCATCCCCACCACTGGAACATCCCGTAGAAGAAAATTGTGCCACGCTGCGCAGTCTTGTGTTCTAGACTGTTCTCGTAATGTTTATGCCACTTCAAAGAGCTGGCGGTTGTTCAACAGTGCAGATGTAGCCAGTTGCTCCTTCATCAGCCCGGCTCCATGCCATCCATCATCGGATTAGCGCTAGCAATACCAATACCAGGCTCTGTCATTCCAAGACCTGCATGGGACATGAGCGGTGGCACTCCCAAAGCTCCAGGCATGGAGTGAGCCCTTTCTAGGTGCAGATTATGAGTAGGCACTGACAGAATAGTGTATCAGTAAAAACTATTCATTGACTGTACCGCAAGTGTGAATCATTATATCAAAGACTGTTACCAACAACGTATCACAGCAGCACCAATTAGTGACTGCTCACAAGCATGCGTCAGTAGATCATAGGTCACCATAGACTCTATTGCAAGCATGTTGCACTAATTCACCAATGGCACCACAGGTCTTTGTCAGTATACAACAAATCTCCATCTCTCCATTATATACAGTGGCCTGTTAACACAAAGCCAGTTTGTTAGCTCCCTTCAACACATAACCAGGTCTCTTTCCTGCTCTTTGTCTCTCTCTCGCTCACACCTTAGCCTCATTTCTTGCTTTCTAGACTTCTAGACATACATGGCTCGTCTCTTCCACCACTGTCTGGTACTTGCCCGTGGGTGCTCCTCGCCCATCTGTCTCCGTTCTCCTGCCTTCCGAGTGCTGATTGAGCCCAGCTATATATGAATGTAGCCCGCAAAGACATTTCAGGGTGTGGACAGATTTTTTGGCAACCTTGGTACCATGTTGGAGCTGCATAGCTAGACAAGGCATACGGTGCACAAACGTCATGAGCTGTATCAGGAAAAGACCAAGCTCAGCTTATTTGTAGCTCGAGTATCCCAGAAGACCTTGAGCAGAACCAGGACCGGCCATCTGACTTCACCCTTCGGTGTCGCACCCACCTCTAGCATCTAGTAACAGCTCTTATAGCTTCCAGTGAAACTTACTTACAGAAACTAAACATAGGGGAAAAGAGATGTGCACTGCATACAGACTTTGTTCCAATACGTGATTATTTTAAAAATCCGGAACCCTTTGTCTTTGCAGCCCTGCACTGAAGGCTAAACACCTTTGCTGCTGCCTGCGCTACAAGATTTGAAAACCTAATATCTTCACAAAGAGCAGGTTCTACTTCGTTCTTTTACTTGGATTCTGTGACATTCAGACCCTTCTGTACTGATAATGTTCATTGCTGATGTGTACTACCTGCCATGCTCCCCCGATGGTTAGGAGCTTCTTGAAGAGATTATAGAGGAAGCCGGAAAACGTGGCCAACATCTGAAAAGTAGGGGTGATTACAGAACGCGTTCCCTAAAAGGATTTTGTTTATCTTTCACTATAGCAATTCATGATAATCTCCTCTTTAGTAGATATTGTAAAGGTCCACTTGAAAATCTATTACAACTTGCACGGTCCCCTCGGTGCCTATTCTGCTGTAGATTTTTATGCTTGGTATTTCCTATCTATTCATATTATAGGGCTTTTCTTTCAAAGCAGAGAAAAAATTTGCAGGAACCTAGCCAAAACACCCTCTTTTGGTGTTGGTGGTCAGCCTTTGCAAAATTGCTTATTGTGCCAACTCAAGCAAGAGGCTAACCAGGCAACTGTCACTTCTTTTTCTTTGAAGAAGGAGCAGAGAATGCTTGATCTCTGCTCACAGCGGTTGAAAATGGGATCTGGAAATTCCATAGAATTGCCCTCTACATTTGACAGATTACCACCTTGATAGCCAGAAGGTCTGTTCACTCCTCTCTCTGCATTTTTTTCAGTGTTTGCACAGATCTTGTACAAAGATCAGAGGGGCACCTCCTTGGCCTTTGTGTCCCTGAAATACTTATAAATCAGAAAGATACACTGGCCACACCTTTCTGTGGCTTGTAAATAGCTATCTACACACACAGCAAAAGCGCAAGGATCGTCAACAGGGCGTCTAGGATTAAGATAAACTGTGCAGTGTTACTGAAGATATGAATGACAAATTGCAAGAAGCCCAACTAACTGCTCTTCAAGAACGACTACTGTAATACAATCAGTGTTTCTATAGGTCTGGTGGATCTGGACTCCAGGGGTATTCCTATGGGGATTACATTATAGTTTTAAATATCGAAATTTAATTCTGAATAAATGTGCAAAATGGTTTTAATGACCTGACTCTATCTGATCAGTAGTGGATTCTGCCTTTCATGTGATTCATACAGAGATAGATACAGCTATGTCTGTGGTCCTACGTAAGCGATGGTAGCCCTTTCAGAAGAGCCAGCAATGACTATAATAACCTCTGTTTACCACATGTTACTAACATCAAAGACTAACCTGATCAAGGAGAGACAAAGGGGGTTCTGGATGGGATCCCATAGCTGCCCAGTACTTATTCGACTTGGTCTTTCTCTTCCTCCCTCATCATTGTGGACTAGAGGAAGAAAAGACAAGATAGGGTTAAATTATTCCTTTTTGATGAGCGTAATCATTTTTCACTCAGCTAGGATAGTGCCCATAGTGGCAAGTGTGTGCTGAAATCATCTAGCCAGGCCAAATCCAGAAACTTAGTAGTGCAGCATTTCCTTCTTCAGTGATTTGTTCAGCTATCATCAGAACTTCTAGGAGTAGTAGTGGCTTCCAAGCTACTTTGATTTGGCCTCTGAAGCCCATGATCAGCCAATCCAATATACCCTGCCCAGCTTTAGAGCCATCACATCAGACCATTGGGTCTTAAATTTATTTATTTTAAAGGGCTATACCTCATCGTCCATAAAAAAAACCCAACTTTTATCTCCAGCTCACCCCCCAAACTAGAGTGATTTTTGGCAGACCATGCCGCTATCTTGATGTAAGAAGTCAATCTCTCACTGGACAACGGTGCCATAAAGTCTGTGCTGGATTTGGAGAAGGATGAAAGGTGCTACTCCTGCTGCTTTACTAGCTGCTTCACTAGGCCAAGGATAGATGGAACCCTCACTCTGACTCAGATTCTCTCTTCTCAGAATCTTGGGGACTAAATGGTGTCCCTGGACTTGCAGGGTAGATATTTTCATATACCTGTCCTGCAGGCTAATTCATGTTTCTTGTGGTTTATGGTGAGGTTGAAACATTTTCAATTCGTTGTGCTGCTCTACAGTCTTACCACGGCCCTTCTGGTGCTCATGAAAGGGGTGGTGGTTATTACTTGTCTTTGCAGGTAGAAAATACATGTTTTCCCGTACCTCAACAACTGGCTGCTCAAGGCAGGGTCGCTGCAGTCAGTCACAGACCACCTCCAGACAATGGTTGACCCCTTGATCCTGTTGGGATTTTTCACCTATGAGCTGAAGTTCACCTGACCCGTACAGAGAGGATTCCATTTGTTAGGGCGGTCGTGGACACAGTAGTGTATTAGTCCTTTCTAACTCTGCAGCTAACCCATGACGTTCAGCATAGTTTATCAACTCTTTGGGGTCAGTCCTGGGTTTCAGTGAGGATGGCTCTGAGCATTGTTGGGCTATTGGCCTCATGCACCCTCCTTGTCCCATGTGCCAGATGGCATAAGCAGATCCTGCAATCAAACCTAAAGTTTCAGTTGGCCCATCATTAGGGGTTCCTCTCTGATGCTTTCCAGATGACACAATAGACAATTCAGAACCTCTTGTGGTGGCAGACAAGCACCAACCTGTCCTGCAGTAGGTCACTCTCCCTTCCCCACCCAGCCTTCAATGTTGTGATTTACACATCACTAGCAGAGTGATGGGAGCCATCTGGGGTGGTGGAGATCAGAGATGTCCGGTCTCCAGCTTAGCGCCACCTCCACATCAGTCTTTTGGAGCTTTGGGTGGTTTGTTTGTCCCAGAAAGCCTTCTTCCAGCCATCAAGGGAATACAGGTACAGGTCCCAAATGGACAACATGACTGCCATGTGGTAGAGCAACAAGCAAGCTGGAGTAGATTCCAGGATCCCTTGTTGGCAGGCTTTACATACCTGGAGGTGGCTGTAGGAGCAGAATGTTTTTCTTGTAGCCAAACACCCAGTGGTGTGCCTGTGTGTCAGAGCTTATGAAGTGAACAGAAATTGGCTAGCGGACCTTGAGTGGAGTCTCAATTCTGAGGTGGCACAGGGAATCTGCTGTCAGTGGGACATGCCCTGGCTAGATGTGTTCATCACTGTTAAATGCAGAATCAAAGCTTTTGTGCACTACCTTTCCATCCAATGTCAGTTTGTTTACATGGGCGCACCTCTAGGTCACAAAAGATCCCTGTAATATATGGAGTCCCTAGGATTCCATACTGTCTTCTGTCATCTTTAAACTTTAAATGGAGCCGCTTGGTACTTTACTCACAGATAACCTGCAAAAAATTCACCAATATGCGAATGATACATAATTCTATTTGAAAGTCTCCTCAGCTTCAAACATCCAACACTACTTGTACATCACCCAAGCCTGTGTCCAGTGCCTATCTGTGGCTTAACCAACCAAGACAGAAAACCTATTATATGCCAATAAAAATAAGCATGATACAGTGCAAACATGGCTCAGTTACATGAACCTTGACAGCTTCAAACCTCAACTTTCACCGAATGACAAATCCCTTGGATTCACCATGGATGGCAACCTTTCCTCAAGGATCACATTGCCAGAAGCACAAAGATGGCCTGGTATCAGCTCTCTCTTTTAATGAAGGTCACCTTGTTTCTTCTAGGAAACAAATTCAAAACTACTGTTCAAGCCCTTCGGCTTCCACATTTGAATATTGGTAATGTCCTACTCCATGGCCTCCCAAACTTCACACTGGCACCTCTCATGGGCATTCTACATGCTGTAGCACATCTCATCCAGAGCCTGCATTAATAGGATCACTTCACCACCACACTGATGGAACATAATTGTGCCAGCCCACACCATATTCAAAACCAGCTGTATCATTCACAAAGCCATCACAACTACTACCCCTGCTTATCTTTCAGACAAACAACTCCATCTCTGGTGGTTCTCTGCATCTTCGCAGCCAAGACACCATCAAACTGCAGGCTAAGAAATGTAAAACCGAAAAAACAAGACAGAAGGTCTTTTCCATCTATACACCCAGGACCACCCCAATATAGCTGCAATTTAGGATAAAGATAAAGACTCACCTTTTTAAAGAACACTCTATTGCAGTGCATTTTCCATTCATAGCTCACTCTTCTCTAATGTTACTTGCCAACTTTAAGCTTACATACATACTGAAATTTCCTTTAAAAAGTTAATGGAGAGATGCATTCTGACTGAGACAGGACACTGGTCTCCTGCACATTGCCTCTCCTGCTTCGAGTTCGTAGGAAAGCGAGGACTGAGCAGGCCTAAGTCATCTTAATAGCCTGGGGCTGAGGTAGGAAAGTTTGGTACCCAGGGCTCCTTAGCTTTACTCTCCAATCCGGGTACCCCTTTGGAGGTCCTATCTCAGCAACAGTGTCGGTCCTTTATATTATTCTCTACATCCTACACCTCTGTGTGTGGAGGTTGGGCGGCACCAGCTAAATCATTTTGACTTGCCACCTAAAGCCATTCTTGAAGCTAAACTCCTGTCCACAAGGCCCTTCTACGCTGGGTGCTGTGAAACGTTTGTGGTCTGGTGTGGGGTACATCAGCTAGACACTCTGCAGGCAGAATTCTCTGATGTATTTTTTGTCTTGTCTTTGGCCCAACAAGGCCTTGCAGTCGGCACAATTAAGGACTTCTTGTCAGTACCATTGGCCTTTTTATGTTTGCCTCACCAACCCTCTCTCTTTAAATCATTGGTTGTGATGCATGTTCTGAAGTCCCTGACGTATATGTTACTTCCTAAACCATTTGTCATGAGTCAGTGGGACCTAAGTCTAGTACTGATGTTTCTTATGTGCTCACCATTCAAGACTGTTCAGAGTTGGTCAATTTGACTTCTGACTATTAGGACAGTCTTTCTTATCACCATTACAATGAGTGAACTGCTGGCGTATCCATGCAACCTCCTCACACCCCTTTCTTCCCAGCAAAGTTAATGCTATGGAATCAGGCTGCATTTCTGCCAAAGGCGGTATCTCACCCTTCAATGTTAATCAGTCACCTTGCCAACTTTTTCAATCTACCGCATCCCTTGAAAGAGGAGGAAAGGTTCCACCAGTTTGACATTGTGTAGATGACCAGCTGTGCGTGGGGTACACTAGGATCAACAAAGAAAAAGTGGTGCTAAAGAATGGAGAGTCCTCTGCATCTATAAGCTGGCTAACAAGGCACCCCCCAGAAGGCCTGAAAACTAATTCAACCAGCACCTTGGCCTCTATGATGGTATTTGCAAGGGGGGGGGCAACTGGTGTATATTTACCAGGTTTTAACAGGGGCTTCATTACTCATTTTCACCTGCTTTGAAACTAGGCCCAGAGGGAAGGCCATTTTGCCCACTTGTTTGCTGCAAGAATTCCTAATCTGAGTCCACTTGTCAGACCCTCTACCCCTGAAAGGTAATGCTGTTGCATCGCTTTTGAAGTGAGGAATCTGCAGTCAGAAGTATCTATCAGGAGAATACGTTTCTTGCCTTTTCTAGTGCTCTTTTTGGTGGATACTCTCTCTAGCCCCCGATTACTCACTGTCCTCTCACCTCCTCCTTTGAGTGAACACCTGCGCCTCATAATACGGCCCCAGGTTAGATTTTGACATATTGTCACTTGCATGTTATTCTAAGTGCTCCACGTCTGAAGGTGCAGAAGGAAAAAGATTGTGAAACAGACATCGGTGTGCAGGGATTGCTCTTACATGCTGCTCCACTCTCACTTCTAGGGCTGTGTGAAGTCACTGCTGAGCCCTGTGGCGCGACCTACTGGTGTGCGGGGAGCATAGCTGAAATAAATCTCCGGATCCAGTTTGGTTTTTGGGAATAGTCCAAAGGGGAGAAATCTGGGGTTAGTTTGAGTATCCACTGGACAGAGCAGTGATGAAGGTAAGTAATTTGTTTGTTAGTACCAATCGGTTCAACGACGCACTGGAAAACTATAAAGCAAATGAAAATTGGAACAAAAAATGTGATTTGAGAGTATTATTATGTCCATCAATTGATGTTTTAAAAACGTGACTCTCGTAAGCATCTTTTGCAGTCTCATTCACTGATGTGCTTTGTGTTTGTAAGTGCAGCGCAAGTTGTATCTCCCACACGTTTGGATCGCATTTGTTTTTTATTCTAAACTCCAATTCTGTTGTTCTCAGGCTGAAGAATTTGCCCTTTAGCTTCACAAAGCTGCAACAGCTGACTGCTATGTGGTTGTCGGACAATCAGGTGGGTGTTCTGTATGTTTGTAAAAATCTGTTATTGCACCCAAGTTCAGTGTTCCTCTCTGTTAAACTGTACGCCTTACTTACCATAGCTGACTTTTAGCAGTAGTCGCAAATTGCGACATGTACATAGTGATAATACATTTAGAAATGTTTTTGTAGAATGGATGCAGCTTGTGAATCGGGCCCAATTCTGTGAAATTGAATCTTCCTTATGAGCTAGTAGTAGTCCCAGGACACCAAGTAGCACTCATGATTCATGTAATTTCTTAATGAATCTCTGTTCCCATGTCACACATTTAATTATTCGCTTTTCGCTTTCAGTCAAAGCCACTCATCCCCCTGCAAAAGGAAGTGGACTCAGAGACGCAGAAAACGGTGCTCACAAACTACATGTTCCCACAGCAACCGAGGACAGAGGACGGTAGGAGTAATGTGTTTAAGGACAAAATGTCTGAACTGTGGCGTTGGCCGTCCAAAGCGATGACCGCTGAAGCAAGACTCTAAAGAATGGGCATAGGGACAGAACCTCGCTTTCTATAGATTTTAGACTTCAAAGGTCTTTGTATTCAAAATGTACGTCTCTGAAATGTGAGAAATGTTTTTGTTTTTTTCTTCAACAGAATTTGGTTAGTTTTTTAAAGGGAAACGTAAAAGCGTAGTTGGTGACTGCTCAGGGTCTAAAATGTTTTGTGTTTGCAACTCAGTGGTTGCATGTCTTTGGTTCACGGGATAAAACCCTGCCACTGGAAATAACTCTTTTAGAGGGTAGTTTGTAATAGATTTTGAGGGTATAAGACACTTGTGGATGGACTGCAGGCTATATCCGTTTTGAGAATAAAGCTACCTGTCAGTTAGACCTTGCCGCTGCTGTTTGCTTAATAATTTTACCCCCTGTAAGCTTTTAAAAGCTCCCTCCTCTCAGCAGCATCACCAGACCTGGTAAGATAAAAAGCGAAATTGTGAGCACTGAAGCATTTGCTTTGCATTTTCTCCTCCTCTCGAGGTCTATTGCCATTAAGTATTTTTACGGTGCCCCTGGTAATCTCAATCACATAAGGTCTTGCATAATGAAAAAACACATTTCATAATTAATATAGTTTGCATTTACGAATTCAGTAATGAAACAGTCATGTGAGGTGTCATCTTAATTGTGCGTTGAATTTACTGTGGTCTTATTAAGTTTCTTTTAACTCCTTGCAAAACAGATGTCAGCTGCTTCCTTGCTCTGACACCCGAATGAGCACAAGTGAAGTAATGTGCAAGAACTATCAGTAGGGAACGAACAGATAAAGAAGCGGTGCGTTGAGATACAGTTAGGGGTACACTAAGTACCTCTTTCTTAAAGGATTAAATTTGCTTTGCTCAGTAAAGGAAACCAACATAACTTAAGAGTTAATATGGTGGGCGTGGAGCCGGCTCCAGCAACGGAGAAGCGCCTAAACTTGAACCTTGAACTGGAAATATAATCAGTAGACTGTTACCAGGAGGAGCCAAGCGGGGCTCCCGCAGTTTGCATCAGGGTCACCACTGGACAAGGTCAGCCTCTATGTATTACGGCTTTGTCCTTTGCGCCTGAACCATGACCAGTTTTTCCTACTTTTTCAGCACAGTGTGATCTTGGATTCATATTTCAGCTCCTTTACGCAACTGAGGACCATAGTCAGACAGTGACTTAGGGCCTGATTACGAGTGTGGCAGTCCATAAACCGCCACACTCGCGGTGGTGGTCTGGAGCGCCTCCAATGCAGTGGTCTGACTGCCACATTACAATGAACCGCCAGTTCCACCAGTATCTCCGATCCCTGCGGTCTGGAGGATGGTGGCGGTCCTAATCCGCCAGAGCAGTGCTGCCATGGGGATTACGACACCCTTCTCCGCCAGTGGTTTCATGGTGGTAGCACCGCCATGAAAAGGCTGGCGGAGAATGGGTGCAGGGCGGCCCCTGCACTGCCCATGCTCTTGGCATGGGCAGTGCTGGCCCCCCCCTGGCCAGCATCATCACAATGTTCACTGTTTGCTTTGCAGACAGAGAACATTGATAGGATGCTGATGCACCTTGCAGGCTACATCATTGCCGTTGTCCCGATTACGAGCCAAAGACAATATGGTGCCTGTTTCCTGCTAGGCCAACGGGCAGAAACTCCAGTTTCCTCTGCTTACCTAGCAGGAAACTCTTAATTACTCTGGCCAGGAGGTCGCCGCGTTGGCGGCGGTCACCCTGTGAGGAGTTTGGTGGATGGGCTTTCCTGTCCACTAAACTCATAATAGGGCCCTCAGTGTTTTGATGCCGGGTTTATACCTGACTTGAAATGTTCAAATGAAATCTAAATTTTTCCCATTGAATAGTAGGAGACATCTAACTGGTTCTTAAGCTTGGAAGCTGAACGTTTTGATGAAATGTTTTGGCCAAGTGACTGTTAGGTTGTCTCAGTGTATTTCATCTTGGAACCAGTGACAAGAAACCGAGACTGAGAGGTCTACGACTACACTTGCGATGGAGTCCTTAGAAACGCAGCAAAGAAGTACCAAACAGGATGATGGTGCTGAGAGACCGGGTGCACCCTATAGACATAAATATAATACACTAATCTGTAATACAGCCTTTTCCGTTTTTCAATGCTTTATATTCACAGAGAATGAAGAAGGGGTCATTTTGCTGCTACACAAAGGGACTTAAGCATTTAACAGCTGAAAATCAGTTTCTGCTTGCTGACAGCTGTGATTTGGAACTGACTTAATCTTACACAATTATGAGCGGTTAGCTGTTCAGTGCGTAAAGAAACGAGTATTACTCACCCGGCTCCTTCATCGGACGGAGATGGCGGAGACATGTATGGCAGAGGCTGGCAGAGGCAAGTTTCACGCACTGGGAAGGAGGCACCTACTCCTTTTGATATAGAAGTTGTCTATCAGTTTGGAGTCCTTAGAAACTTGGAAATGTAAGATTACTGTAGAGAAGGCGATGTACTTCACTTCCTTGTCTGCTTAAAAAAACTCATACTATACCCCACAGTACCGTATCTTTCCACACAATATTCAAAACATGCAAGGAAACGTTCATTACAGTTTGATATATTACTTGTGTTTAGATATCAGCCATAAACCGTAAATATACACAGATCGAAACGCATTGAGGCCTGTAGACGAGGAATTATGCGCTTAGCTGGCAGAAATTAATTGCAAGAAGCAGGAAAAGGGCTATCTGGGCTCGCACCTCTGTGCTGAGACACACCCTCATTTATATTGGCAGTAAGGACCACAACACGGGTCCTCTCTGATTCATCCTAAGCTTATTTTAATAAAAATGGACTGGCTTTTAATTTTGTTCAAGTTCTTAAAGTTGTCATAATTATGTCTGGATTATGAATCTATTGGGAGATATGTCCTCTTTTCAGACAAAGGCACAGTTCCGCTCTTGGGGTTTGGACACATCTGCAAATCTCACTCAGTAGTTGCAAATTCCCACTATTACATCCATCAAAGAAACTGTGTCTGTCTCCTTCTGTTTCTTTAATTCACTTCTCTTCAAAAGATGTGAACAACTAATGATTGATAAAATTGTATAAATAATAGATATATATATCGAACTGCAATAAAAAGTACCTTGCGGCCGTGTCCAAGATGGCGGAGCGCTAGGATGGGTCCGTTAGCGCTCCGCCGCCTCGATCCACAAGAGTGCCTTGCGGCCCGTCTGGGGGAAGCCTGGAGGCTCCCCCCGAGTTGCGGAGCACCCTCGAGGGATCCTTGCCGCTCAGCGGTGGCTCAGAGCGGGGTTTTGCGGCTCCCGCGGGAGAGCGGAGTTCGGCCCCGGAGCTGAGGCGTGGTCGCGGTGCGACCTGAGAGGCAGCCTGGGCCGTGAGACGGGCTCTCCCCCGGCGGCCCTCCGGAGTTTGGCCCCGAAAGAGCAGAGGGCTTGGGGGCTCACTTTGGGCCCCTGAACGGCTGGATAGCGCCGTGGGCCTTGGCCCCTAGACGCCTGGGCGCCCTGGAGGAGAGGGGCGCCCCAACATGTGCCTCTGGACTGGGGGCTCCGGGCCGGTGTTCTTCGCTGTGGCGTAGCTGATTGGGGACTGGCAGAGTGCGGGGGCCCGATGGAGGCTGGGGGCCCAGTTGCTGGCCCCATATTACTGCACGCTATCATTTGACTTTTTAACAAGTGCGGGCCCGCACCCACGGTAGAAGCGGCATCAGTGGCGGATTTCTGTGAGCGGTGGCTCCTAGCTGCTGGACCTAGGTGCGATTCCTGACGGGGAGGCAGTTGTTGAGTGGCATCGGACGGAGACTCTGGAGGCCCTGCGGGACTGAGCTGGTGAGTCCCGGTCTGTGCGCTATGGCGATGGCAAAATCAAAACGTGAGCGCTCAGTGAGGGACTTGCTTGCCGGGACGCGCCTGACATCGGGGACTGCGTCGGAGGATGTGCCTGGGACGAGGGCCTTGGAGGGCCGGGCGGAGACTAACTCAGAGGAGAGCTCTCCTGTTACGAAGGGCTTTTTGACCTCCTTGTTTGACTCGCTCTGGGGCAATATTCAAGAGCTCCGTAGGGACATCTCACAGGAGGTGAAGGAGCTGCGAGGAGAGGTTTCCTCCCTGGGTGAACGTGTATCACAGCTAGAAGATAGTGAGATCCCTCGTGGTGAAGAGGTGGCGGGACTGCAGCAGGAGGTAGTCCGCCTCTGAGAGCAGCAGGACCTCCTCCAGATGGCGGTTGGGGACTTGGAAAACCGCTCGAGGCGACAAAATATTTGTATTAGAGGGGCCCCGGTTGGTGCGGAAAAGGAGGACATTGGAGGCTACGTGGTGGACTTGTTCCGCTCCTTGCTGGGCCCGGAAGAGACACAGGAGGTGGTCCTGGACCGGGTCCATCGGGTTGGGTGTGCTGGGGGACCCGGAGACCGCCCCCCAGACATCCTAGCCTGTCTCCATAACTTTGTTCTTAAAGAAAAGATTCTACAGCGGGCCCGCAATCTTCAGCACGTAACCTTTCGAGGGAATGAACTACAGCTATTCCACGATCTATCTGTGCGGACCTTGCAGAGGCGGAGAGAATTCAGACCGATTACGGATCATTTGAGAGCGCACAATGTGTCTTATTCCTGGGGCCATCCGTTCCGCTTGGTCTTCCGCTTGGAGGAGCAGCTTCGGCAGGTAATGTCCGTCCTGGAGGCCAGCCGTGTCCTGGGCCTGGAGTATATAGGCCGGGAGTCTTGTGAGGGGGCGACCCTACCGTCGGGGGGTCCTCCTCGTTGGCGGAGAAAAGAGAAGGAAGCTGCAGCGCCCAATGGCCTCGGAGCTGAGGTCGGAGAGAGAATCCGCTTTGAACAATGTGGCCGCCAGAACTTCAGCCTAGGGAAGATGCTCGGGGTGCCCGGGTTTGCTTTTGGCCGAGCTGCTAACAGCATGCTGATCGTCGAAGAGGGTCGGGTGATGGACCTAGTTACTTGGCATGGTTGGATATATTGCCCCGTGGAGACTTTACCTCACGAAGATCGATGACCAAGGACTATTGTGTTCTAGGCACCTGTTGTGCTTATTAGTTGTTTGTTGTTGGGTTTCCCTGCAATACTGGCTCTCTGTAGAGACACCCCTGGACCTGGGTGTTTTAAATGGTCTAGATCTTTATGTGGGGGGAGGTCCCCTGGGGTGCTCCTGCTCTTTTGCTTGCTCCCCTCAACATAGGTTATGACCATTAAATGTATAAGCTTAAATGTTAGGGGGCTCAATAACCCCACCAAGAGGCTAGCCATCCTGTCTGCCTTAGAGAGACCAGGAGTCATATATGTCTCCTGCAGGAGACGCATCTTGTCTTCAAAGACACTTACCATATGCGCTCTAAGTGGTTCCCCAGGCAGTTCTGGGCTTCGCTACCATCAAAGCATGCAGGGGTGGCGATACTTCTATAACGCTCATTCCCTGGGGAAGTGATATCACAATTGCACGAGGTTCTGGGGAGGCTTTTAGCCATGAGTATTAGACTGGGTTTTTTTTCTTTCACGATCGCTTCCCTATATGCGCCTAACTCCCAACAGGAAACCTTCCTACGACAGGCTTTGACTCCACTGCTCCAATCCCCGGATGGAGCCGTACTGCTGGGGGGGCGACTTTAATCTGGTGATGGACGGGGACCTGGACCGTTCAGGCCATAGGTATGGGCAGGCGGGGTCTTTGTCGGATGCTGGTCAGCAGTGGATGAGTGAGTGTGGCCTGGTGGATGTGTGGAGGAGGGCGCACCCCACGTTGAGGGACTATTCCTGTTACTCATCAGCAACTAAAACGCATGCTAGGTTGGACCTTTTTCTGGCAACTCAGGAGCTTCTCCCCCGGGTTAGAGACTCAGCGATTGAGCCACGGGCCCTGTCGGATCATGCCCCAGTTTCAGTTGAGATTCATATGGACATGGAGCAGGTAGGCACACCGGGGTGGCGATTTATGGACTCGATGCTCCAGAACGCTGCAACATTAGAGGCGATCCGAAGGGCAATAACAGATTACCTTAGCTTTAATGATGATGGGACCATAAGCATTGCAACGTTGTGGGAGGCACTGAAGGCTGTCTTGAGAGGCGAGGTGATGTCGCTTTCTTCTAGGGACAATAAGGCAAGGAGATGACTCAGGAAGAATCTAGAGCAGTGAGTGAGGGTGTTGGAGCGTTCACATAAGCACACTGGTGCTCCTAGAATATGGCGAGAGCTCGAGAAACTGAGGAAGCAGCTGAGGAGGCTGGACTGGGACAGGGCAGAATATGCAGTAGTCCGCCTTAAACAAAAGTATTATTTAGGAAGTAACAAGTGCGGGAGGCTACTGGCGCATAGGTTGAGAGTACAGCGTCAATGTTAAAAATGGTCCGTTCCTCCTCGGGAGCAGAAGCGCATACGAGCGACCAAATAGCGGAGGCTTTTGCGGAATTTTATCAAGGCCTATATAGGGCTGAGGAGCCTGGCACCTCAACTCCAGAATCCTTCTTAGAGGGTATAGCAATTACTCCCTTGACTGTAAAAGAGGCAACTTCATTAGACCAACCTATAAGGGCAGAGGAGGTTATAGCTGCAATCGCACGGCTGCAGACTGGGAAGTCACCCGGCCCGACGGTTTTTCTGCGCTTTTTTTTATAAATCCTTCTGTGTGGAACTTGTACCCGTCCTAGTGCGACTCTTTAATTCCTTTCGTCAATCGGGCGCCCTCACGCCTAGCATGTTGGATGCCACTATCGTGGTTATCCCGAAACCGGGGAAGGACCCCGAGGAGTGCGTCTCATACAGGCTGATCTCCCTCCTGAATATCAATGCCAAACTATTCACTGGCATCTTGGCACACCGTCTCAATTATTATATGCCGGGGCTAGTGGATCCTGACCAGGCGGGGTTTATACCGCACAGGCAGTGTAGCGATAACACCAAGAGACTGCTCCATCTATTGGATAAAACAGAACGCTCTCGTAGGGAAGCGCTCTTCCTATCTATCGATGCTGAAAAGGCGTTTGATAGGGTTTACTGGCCGTACCTGATCAAGATGCTTGAGCGCTTCGGACTGGGTCCGGGCTTTATGGCATGGATTCGCTGCATTTATCAGGTGCCCCGGGCGGCGGTGCGAGTTAATGGGACGCTCTCCTTACCCTTTGCAGTCCAAAGGGGGACCAGGCAGGGGTGTCCGCTTTCGTCCCTCTTGTTCGCGCTTTATATGGAGCCCATGGCGCAGAGGCTCCAGGACGACCCTCAGATAATGGGTGTGAGGTTTGGGGGGGATGAGCATCTAATATCGTTATATGCGGATGATGTCATCCTTACCTTGGCGGAGCCTATGACCTAATTGCCGGCGCTAATGGATGTCTTAGAGGAATTTGGACGGGTCTCGGGGTTCCGAATGAACATGCTAAAATCGCAGGCTATGGGCAAGTTTATCAGTGCTGAGCATGAAAGGGACCTGAGGGCCCGATTCCATTTTATATGGTCTTCCTCGGGGCTTCCGTACTATGGGATCGAGCTGGGCTCCACAGTCGCCCGTACGGCGTCGTTAAACTACACGAAACTAACCCGGGAGGTGCAGCGCGACTTAGAGACATGGGGGAGGCTTAAATTGTCCTGGCTGGGCAGGGTGTCGGCAGTTAAGATGACCATCTTACCACGTATATTTTATTTGTTTCAAGCGCTTCCGCTGGAGCCTCCGTCGCGAACGATAGCAACCCTCCAAACGGCGGTTCTAAGATTCATATGGGAGGGGAAGGCGGCGCGGTTACCACGACAGGTGCTGTATCGTCCTAAGCGGCAGGGTGGGTTGGCGGTCCCTTGCCTCCTGGTTACTTCCAAGCTTCACAATTGCGTTTCCTCCTGGAATGGAGCCGTCCGTCTTCTGAGAAGCATTGGTGCTTCATGGATCAGGCAGTGGCTGGCTCTCACATATGGAAGGAACCCTGGCTTAGGCATCGTCACAGAGCGCGGGGGCTGTATATATTCCCGGTCACGGAGGTTTCGATGAGGGTATGGGACCGGGTGGCCGGCAGAGGGGGCTTGACGACCTTTCCGTCCCCAATGACTCCCTTGGGTGCGAATCCTGATTTTGGTCCGGGACTACAGCCTGAAGCATTGCGTCAATGGTATGAGGGAGGCTGTAAAAGGGTGGGATATTTATTCGACGAGCAGGGATTTATCCCCTTTGACCAGCTTAGGGAGACATACGGTCTAACCGAGGGGGATAGGATGATGTACTATCAAATTCGACATTGGGCCCTGCTCCCAGCCAATAGGGCATTAATAGACAGGCCGTTAACACCATTTGAAAAATGGATCCTCACGAAAAAGGGCGATAAGCGAGTGGTTTCTGATCTCTATGCCCTCTTGCGATGGGAGGCCCGCCTGCCCAAGACTAAGGGTCAATTGGGATGGGAGAAGGAGCTAGAGAGAGAGTTATCGGATGACGAGTGGGAGAGTGTTTTTTATAGGGCGCACCACACAGCTTATAACGCAGCTGGTAGGGAGACAGCCTATAAAGTGGCCACCTCCTGGTATTACACCCCAACAAGGATCCACGCTTGGGATAACGATAAATCTAGTCTTTGCTGGAGGGGTTGTGGGGGAGGGGGGTCGCTTGTGCATTTATTATGGCACTGTCCCAAACTACACCGGTACTGGAAGTATATAATAGACACTGTAGACACGGCTTTTGACACTCAGATCCCTAGATTCCCTGCATACATCTTGCTGGGCCTTCCCAACCCTCTCACTTTTCCCTTGAGATCATTGAAGGAACGGCAGATGGCTTTAGCTTTAAATGCCGCAATACAATTGTTGCTATCCGTGTGGGGTTCTGAACAGATTCGGACAACGATTTCATGGCTACACAAGCTCTGGTTTATCCTCGCTATGGAAAAGCTCACCCTGACTTCTCAGCAGCGGAGCGGGGATTTTAAAGATCTTTGGCAACCATACTTGCGTATTCTATCCGGGGAGTTTTCTGAACTGACATGCCCAACCTATTTGAGGGTTCTGAATTTGACTTGAGTGCAGGGGAGCGAACGTTTAAGGAGAGGTACATATAGGACCAGGACTATATTGTAAAGGAGCCTGAGATTGTTTGATTCTTGCACTAATAGCCAGCCGTGGGGAAACATAGTTGTATTTTGTATTTAATATTTTTTGTTTTTCTTTCTTATTGTTTCGCATGGAGTAAGCTAACTATGAGTCTATTGGCAAACTGAGATGTGGTTTATATGCGATGTTTTATAATTGAAAAATCAATAAACAGATTTGATCCATAAAAAGTACCTTGCATGCTTTTAAAATTTTGTGGAATGGAAAAGCATGATGATTACTTTTCAGAGTACTTCACATTTGGGGACCAAACAACTTTTGGGTACTGTTCAGTACACGAGTGAGTGCACGAACAACAGCTATTTGTTCCGAATGTATTGCGGATTTGGCGCTTTCGGTGGTGCTTCAGTCTAGTGTTCGTACACTTGTTCATGCTTTATGAGGAAAAGTGCCTTTGCTTGAGGATTGCTTGTGCCTATAACACGTCTGGTGAGAGAATTCGGCAAATTATTGAGATTGGCTGAAAATTCTGTTCAGTGAGACTCCTTGTTTGTTTGTGCTATTGAAAGCACTGTTTGGATTCCATGCAACAAGCTTGTGTTAAGCTGGATACTGTCTGGAACGAGGGGTCTTTAGGCTGGTACAGTGTACGGAAACACAAAGTTATTGTTTACGTCTATGGAGTAGCTGGGTCTTAGCTTTGCAAACCCTCAAGCGCTTAGCTTATTACGGTAGCATTCGGTAATGCTTAAGTGCCTGGTTATAAATAAACTTAAAGTGCTTGATACTTTCTGAAAACAGAGCATCAAGTGCTAGCCGTGTTACAGTCTCACACCATTTTGCTTGTTTTCTGCATAGTGAAAGTGCTTTATGTAGCTAGAAACAGTGGAGGGGCAGGCGTTACTTCATGGCGCACTCCTGCCGGTATGATGGCCTCGTAGCACCCTGGGCTGTCCAGATTTCCATGTACACCAGAGTCTTAGTCGCCATATACAATATGATTCAGGTGCTGTGTTCTATTCACAGGCAATGTTTATAAACCTATATCGCGTTTGTTAATATTGTTACCAACACATCTTGATAGGTTAGTAACAGTGAAATGAGTATGTCTAACTTAGTTATGTATAGCATAAGCCACACTGTGCTGAACGAGAGGTCATGTAATGAATACACTTTGCCTTATGGTGTAATATTGTCAATGTGTAATGCCCAACGTCATTGCTATTACTGTACCAAATGTAATGTAACTCCCAGAGATGTGAGGACAACTGTTGAAAATGTGAAGGTGTTGCCACAGAATGTGAAAGTGTAGTTGTAGTAATCTGCCACTTACAGAGCAAACTATATCATGTGAAATACCATTAAGGGACCTTCAGAGCTGTTCCGCATAATGAAAACCATAAGACTGTGCGTCCGTCTCTTATACTTCATTATCCAACACACTGCTCAATGCTGAGTCCCATAGCACGATAACTGCACGCTGGTGATCATCACGCATGGCATGGAAACACTTCCCACATAGGATCGAAACAAAAAGCAATATCCTTTCAACCACACACCCTACATGGTGAGGGGTGCTAAGGCGCTTACCTACAAGCGTAGCATGCCTAAGCACCCCACATGGGGTGTGTAGTAAACTGTCTATAAATTCTGCAATACAGTAGGCTTAACTAACCTTATTACTATGCTTAAAATATGCTGATCCCCCCAAGTTCTCCAGCGCACACTAAGAACACACACAGAAAACCTATTTGGGAGGCCCAGTTGTAATTCATAGACTATGTTGTAATTTGGGTCTTGCAAAAGAGATTTGTTCCTGATGGAATTAGTTTAGTATGTGGAAATATTGGTCAGCAGGTGGTACATTTCACTACAAGGAAATGGTTACTCATGCCAGTATTCCCAGAAATATACAACAGTCGCATAAATAGGTGCATAGCTATCATTGGTGCAACAGATGCAGTGGCACTGGGGCACATTGGATGCTGATAATTACTGTATTTACTACCCAATAACAATCACAGCGAGTAGTGACATCAGTTGTGATGTCAGAACCAGGGAGCAGAACAAAGGCTGCAGGGTCAGAAGTGGGTACTGCTCCTGGCTCAGGGAGTCCTTTAGTTACTTATCTAGTTACTTTAGTATTTTGAGTTTAAATTTTGCCAGCAGCAGTACCTAATTTGTAACTGGGTGGGCCTATTGTACTTTGGAATCTGTGGATTCTGCATTATTTATTTTCTTTTTTTGGGGTATTTGTTATCCATTGAAGGGTGTGGTGCATATCTTAATCACACTCTTTTCTCCTTGGTCATATGGCAGCTTTAATGATGCTGCCAGTCTTATAATGGTTCCAGTGGTGTTTGGTATAAAGCCTCATTCATTGCGTTTGTAGTATATATCCTGTGCCTGTTCTAATCCAGAAGGGCCTGTTGCGTCTCCTGAGGAATCCATTAGCCTGTGGGAGGCATCTGTTCTGTTGGACCTGTAGCAATGTTTGGTCACCACTCTGCCTCTGCTGGGATCAGCGCCTAAACTTCTCAGAGCAGATAAGCCAGACTTTCTACAATCCCTTGCCACCTCTGCCATTAAATGGATAAACCGGGCTGAGCTTCTACTTGATGTTAATACTAAGTCTAGACAGAATGATCTACTGGACCTCGCCTTGCATCATATTTGGCCGGGTGCATGTTTCCAAATATGGGTATCCTGTGTTGTGAATGGACGGAGTTATGAATGTTTCAACCTCCAATTGAACTTTTTTTTTTTTTAATGCACTTAGGACACTGGCCGTTGGTGCACCAGGAAAATAATATGGTAAATAAACAGTACATCAAGACTGTAGTGGGTTATTATTTAGAGCAGATTTTCACTATGAAATGAAAAAAAGAAGTGGGTGATAAAATATTCCTAAGAAGGTTCGAATTTATGGCTGTTAAGTGTCAGGCGAGATGGAATGGACAAGAAATTGACAAAAGTGTCAGAACACAGCCCACTTAATGGGGTATGTTGGAACTTTGGGGAAGTAAATTTGGAGACCGTGATTACTGCAATGGAGTTTCAGTAACGTATCCAAGACTGACTGTGTTCAGAGGGCTGTTAAAGAGAATGGATTTGATGTATTTGTTGTAACTCATGGAACCATTCCCAGTTATCAGCTACTCGTTCTGTTACTTTGCATAAAAGAGGCAGTAAGGTGTTGGCCAATAGTTTTCAGTAACAGACTTGTTATAATTGTCTTTTTCAATAGAGGATAATTAGCCCTGCTTATTAGAGATTTTCTAGCAAGGAGGAGAGTGTTTATTACATGTTCATTTTCAGGGTTAAAAGTTCCCTGTTCAGCTCTTCCCTGCATGTGAGGAACTCTGGTAGCCTATTCTCTACTTGTACGTTGATGATGCAGTCGTATGATGAGCCCTATTCCAGAAAATGGATCCAGTTGACTTTTTCACTTCACTTGTCCTGCTTACTGACTGCCCTGCTTTTTAATTCAAGCTAATATTTTATTTCTTGGTGTTTCCCACACTCCTTATCAGGACATGGATAATACAAGTTCTTCCATGTCCTTTATCATGTTTGCTAAGTTCAAATCTTGCTCTAGCAGCCTCTCATGTTTACAGTGCAAGATCCAACCAAGTGACGGTGCAGGTTTTGGGGGTTATTTGTGCTTAAAGCATTCAAAGTACATGTGCTTCTTGCAATCACATTACTGCTAAAGATATCAGTAGACGGACTCCAGCTGAATACTTGGATTAAATCCAGGTGAACACCTGGATTTCAGAACAAAGTTACCTCAGGGGATTTTCCAGGAGCAATTTCGAGTTGTTTTAGTTTCCTGTGCGATGTCATCAGTGTCAGTAGAGCCTTCGTAGATTGGCTCGTCAACCTTTCCCTCCGAATGGAGGGACTTGGAGACATTCTTCTTGTATGACATACCTTTGGGTGTTCGTTTTTGAGCCTATGAATCTCAACTCGACCTTCATAACTAATGCCTCCAAATATCTTTAGGTACTTTTATTACGAGCCACGTGCATTTGTCCAGTAGATTTTTCCCTTTTGTCGGATGCGTGAATATATCTTGTAAAGGTAACTTAGTATGGGTCACTATTAGGAGTATAACAGCACTCATGCAAATATCTGGAGATGTCACAGAGACTTTTCCGGATAGTTGTTTGTCTTTTATAGTGTGTGTTGTCTAACTGCTATAGTAGGGCTGACATAGGTTAAGGACTGATAGGTAAATGAAGACAAATAAAAAGGCAAGAGTTCCAGCCTCTCGAGACTCTACTACCATCTTCCTGCTTTTACCAAGAAGTGATTGTATCCTCAGAACTTGAAGATTTCAGTAACATCTCTATAGTGTTTCAGTCCACCAGATGTCTCCTTTCAGAGTTACTTAAGGGTGCTGTAGCCTGCTCACATTCAGATATTTTCATGCCTGCTTTTAGGTCAAACATTCCAGACCCCTTGAATATACTTTAGGATATACTTCTCTTGTGGGTTTAAAGCCACCCCCTGCTTTTTATTTGTTTTTTTCAGTGTCCTTTAAAAATCCTTGCCTGCTAGTGGTCAGTCCTGCTTCTTTGTCCCCCCCGTCTCTCCTTTCCCCTTCCCACGGAGTAGGGACTAAGTACTGTATCATTATGCATTGTCGTGTTTATCTGTTCTTTGCAGGACTATTTTTTCTTGGTTTCCTGCTTGTGGTACTGTTTGTTTGTGTCAGCTGCGGGTGCTAGCTGCTTTGCATCTTATGATATTTTCAGTGCTCACAGCTCTGACTTTCTTTAAACAGGGCTGTAATTCTTATGGTAAAGTGAGTGATTATGGAGGCAGCACAGTTTTTATTTTTTCAGCACGCCCAGCGCCCGCTTCAGGGCCGCTGCACTTCATTTTTCAGCCATGCGCCTAACTTTTATTTACACTGTCTACGCTTTCAATTCTGCCTGGTTTTCTTTTTCATTTTCTTCACGGAGCTGGAACTCACTGTACTGTGCATGCTCAGTGTCCTCCTCGCACCTCACTTTAGATCCGTCTTTCTACATAATCTAACAACCACCTCACTCCCACTAAAGTCCTTGCTGCAGCTCTTTCAGCCGTGTGCCTAACTTTTATCTACACGGCGAAAGGAAGGGCAAAAATAGCCTACAAGGAAGTGGATACATTCGTCCTTCAGCTTGTTTCACTTGCATAAACCAGCAGTAGTTTGTCTTCTCTTTCCATGCTTATTCTGCCACTGTTGGCTACCCCAGCATGAGGATGTAGGATCAGGAAACAGGACATCTTTCTCTGGCTTTTGTAAAGTGAGCAGTGTCAATAGCTGCTGTGCTGGATTTTCTAGCCCCCAGTGTGGTCTCAATGGCCCCCACCTGCCCTTTGTTACAGAGCAGATAATTTAAGGAAACCTTGATCTGGGTGCGGGAGGGGTCCTTACCACTTGCAACAATTTGACATGGAACGCAGTCTTCCCTCTTAAATTCAAACATCAAAAGCCAGGGCGTCCCCCTGGAATGCAGCGTACATTATAAAGGGCAGTTCCTCTGTTCAGGGGTTCTTCCAAGGGGCGTAGGAGACAGTAAATTTCTGGAGGACAGCAACAGCCTTGGGGACTTCTCCATTGACCCTATACAAATCGCCCGTTGTTTGCGAAATGCAGGCTCCGATAAATGTACACAATCATATAGTTTGGGCGTGAAGTAGGGAGAAAAGAAGGCATGTTGTTAGTTTGAAAGTATGTTTTTTTGTTATTTACATTCACAAAGTATTTAGACCAAAATGTGAAAAAACATGTTGATTAACCTTGCATCTTCATGCACCAAGCAAATAAAGGTAAGAGGGAGAAAAGGAAGCACATGTCTTTTGTGCCCAGCACCGATCATGCCTCTCACCTCATGCAAATTGAAACGCACTAGAGATATCAAAAGCGATCAGGTACAATAATTGTAAACTAATTGTAAACTGTGATTTACTGTTTGGCAGCGGGTCTCAACGAACAATGCACCTACCCCTATCACCTGTTGTCATAAAGGCGAAACAACACTTTTTTTTATTTTTATTATATCTTTGTATCATTTCTTGTGTGCACTCATCACAGCACCTGCTGCCAAGGTGCCAACCCCGAAGGGATCATAAATGTAAAATATTTTGACAGTGCACCACTAGTTACAACGTATCATAAAAGTCCAGCGGCAGTTTTATTTGCCGCTGTGGCATTTTCGACTCGGTGTGCATCGTTGCAAATGTATTGATGTGAAGGTTGCCCCACATTCGGTTTACACCATATCAGCTATACTTACTCTGATATTCAATCTTTGATGACAAGCATGAAAACTATACATATAGAAGCCCTGAAGAAGTCCTGTGTTGAGGACGAAGTACGTTGGCTGATGTTTTTATGAATTTGTTCCAAAGAGAAGTTGAATAAAAAGAAGATAACTAAATGAACAAAAGTGACACTACATGATTTCTGGACTTTTATGATACGTTGTAACTAGTGGTGCACTCTCAAAATATTTTATAATTGTAAACTGTGCTCTGAAACTGTAGTTCTAATAACACTTCTGCTCCTCTGTGCGATCTTTGGCAGGTCAGCTCCACATCAGCCAAAACTGGGAGCATTTACACTGAAGAAGCTCTTGGTGTTAGACTATTTAATACCTGGGATTTTGTGATCCCTGTATAAACAGCAGTTATTAATTTCTATATAATCAGCTACTTCTGATGAATCAAGTTACTGATTATAAAGAAAAGACGTCAGAACTCGACTATTATAAGATTATTACAATCCAGTTTTGACTTGCCTTCTGCCAGAGCCAGCAGCCAAGGTGAAAGGCAGGTCAGGACATGGAACATAATTAAAGCAGCTGTTTAAAGCAACAAATGGAACATTGCTTTTCTTTCATCCGCTCTATTTTAATAGTTTAAGATTACAGAAGCTACACACTAAGGCCGTGATTCCCAATCCTTTGACGCCTGAGGACCTCCACTGAATCACCACTGGAAGCCGGGGACCCCCAAGCAATTTGTATAATTTAGATTTCAAACAATAAAACAGTAATTTGCTAAAAGTACACAAGCAAGTTCACACCAAACAAATACTCAAATTACTAAAGATCTAATTATTTTATATTGAAAAAATATCAAAGAATCAAAAGATTTTAATGGTAAGGTTGGCGCTGCATCGCAGGTGACTAACTTATCCATGTTTGGTCTTATTTAGGAAAGCTGATTCCTCAGGTCTGATTCTGTACGTAAGATCCGAAAAGGCTTTTTCTCATAAATATGTGCTGGGGAAAGGAAGTAAACCATAAGGGCCTACATCTCTCCATAGCCTCTCATTTGTTAAATAGCACCTCTCATACCAGTGTAAGGTGTTGGAGCACATAAAATACTGTTCTTTGTCTGATACACATTCTGTGCAGCAGGAATATTAACCATCTGCACTACCAAAGATGACTCAAAACTGCCACTAGACAAAAAACCCTACCTTTCTCCCACAGGTATATTATTCCCAAGATTTATCTTGATGCCTTTATTTACTCCGGTGACTGTTAAGAAACGGGGGGGTGGAGAGGCAGGGGGATGAAAAAAAAAAAAAACACAATCTGTGTATGGCTGCTGTCTCTCTTCTGCCCTCTTCTCTTCCTGAGTCCTGGCAGCACGGAAGCACACAGGCTCCCAGACTCCCCTAAGCCAATCAAAATGCTGCTGTCACCAGCATGACAGCAGCGTTGTGATTGGTCTGAGCAGCCTGGTTTAGCACTCAGACAGGGAGTGGGAGCCTGTTCATGTTCTCCACCGAGCTGTGTAATACAGCCGGGTGGGGAAATACTAAGTGCGCATGTCTGTTTGGCCAGCCCATGAAGGCCGGCTAAACCGTCATGCGCACTTATGGTGCACATTCCACTCCTTCTCCATGTGACACAGCCCAGCCTACCCTGCCCTAACTTGGCTCTGCACTGAGAAATAAAATGATAATAGCATTGTGTTATCATAATTTTATTTATCCTTTTATGCACTGCTCAGAGCAGTAGGGGAACGCTCCTCCCCCTCTGCAGAGAAGCTGCTGCTGCTGATGTACAAGGAACTTTGAGGTGCTTTTAATGCTGCACAAAGGACGTAATAAATATAAAACACATGTGTTTCTAGATGCCCCACCTCGGGCAGTGCCTTTTTGCTGGCCGAGGTCTGCGGATTCCCTGGGAATTTGTCACAGACCCTTTGGGGGCCTCAGACCACAGGTTGGGAACTGCTGCACTAAGGTTTTAAGTGGCTTGTGGCTAAGTTGATGGTGTGGTATTATGTGGGCTATTGTACCACTTGCCATAGATGATAAGAATACTGCAAGTCATCTTGGAGTTCCATACTTTATAAACAAGCATTGGCAAAGCCAATACGTCTCACCTATGCAGAGCTATTGGCTTTGCTAGCGTGTTTGAGCCATGTTGTAAACTAGCATGGCTGCTGTTCAGCGTGGCTATAAGTTAATGACATAAAGGAGATTGACATTTCATAAAGTGTTGTCGATTGGTGTGGCATGGAGTATCGAGGAGTGAGTAGAGTAGTGTCAGAGTGGAGAGGAATAAAGAAGAGTGCAGTGGCATAGAGTGGAGTAAAGTAATGTGAGTGCCATAGAGAGCGTTGAATAGGGTGTCATTGAGCATAGTACATTGTGGTACAATGCAGTGGCATGGAGTGTCATAGAGTGGAGTAGAGTATTGTAGATTGAAGTGGAATAAAATGTCCTGGAGTGGCATAGAGTGGAGTAGTATGTCATAGAATAGAGTGGCATGGAGTGGTGTAGAGGCAATTGTGTATAGAGTCACAGAGTGGAGTAAAGTTTAATGGAGTAGAGTGTTGGAACGGAATATTATGGAGTGTAATGTCATAGAGTGAAGTGTCCTAGAGTGATCTAGAGTGAAGTGGTGCAGAGTAGATTGGCTTAGAGTGCATTGGTTTTTATTAAAGTGGTGAAGAGTGCACTGGTGAAGAGTGCACTACTGTAGTGGTGAAGAGTAGACCCGCAGAATGGAGAGGTACAGCATAGATTACAGTGGCACAGAGTGCAGTGATGCAGAGTGCTGTGTCATAGGGTGATGTGGTGCATGGTAGAGTGGAGTGCTGCAAGATAGAGTGGCCTAGAGTGCAGTGATGCAGTATAGATGGGTGTAAAGAGTAGTGGCATAGAGTGCATTGGTGAAGAGTGGCACAGAGTTGAGCAGTGGCGAGTAGAGTGTAGTGGTGCAGAGTACAGTGGTATAGAGTTCAGTGGCAAAGCGTGCGCTGTTGCAGAGTAGAGTGTCATAAAGGGCAGTGGTGTAGAGTAGAGTACAGTCGCATAGAGTGGCATAGACTGCAGTGGTGCAGAGTGATGTAGAGACCAGTGGTGTTGGGTGCAGCGGTGATGAGTGGAATAGAGTGGCGTAGAGTAGAGTGCTGCAGTAAAGTACAGTGATGTATAGTAGAGTGGTGTAGAGTGCATATACGTAGTTTACAGTGTTGAAAAGTAGAGTGGAGTGGCCTAGACTAGAGTGGGGTAGAGTGCATTGGCATAGAGTACAGTGGTGCAGAGTAGAATAGAGTGGCATAATGTGCAGTGCGGCAGTGCAAAGGGGATCATAGAGTGCAGTGATGTAGAGAGCAGTGGTTTTGAGTGCAGCGGCACAGAGTGGAATAGAATGGCGTAGAGTATAGTGCTGCAGTAAAGTACAGTGGTGTATAGTACAGTGGTGTATAGTGCATTTACGTAGTCTACAGTGGTGTAGAGTGGAGTGGCCTAGACTAGAGTGGTGGAGAGTGCATTGGCATAGAATAGAGTGGTACAGAGTAGAGTAGAGAGGTGCAGAATTGAGTGGTGCAGAGTAGATTGCAGCCGCATGGAGTGATCCAGAGTAGAGTGGAGTGACATAAAGTGGAGTATACATAGTGCAGTAGCACACTGCATTACAGGCAACACATCTTCAACTGAAATTACCATTTCATTTGCAAAGACATACAGTTTTACTGATAAAAACATACAGCACACAAATGTTAATGTGTGGAAATGTCATTACTTAGTGTAATGATTTGTTTTGATCATCTTAAAATATTTGCTTCCTCTACACTTATATTCTTATGTATCTGCAAATTTCATTCACAAACATTTGAAGTTTGTTGTGTGGTAGATAAAAGTAGCATCCTGAAGCCTTACTCCACCACATTCCCAGTAGCTAGCATGATTGGCATATAGATTCTCTCGCTATGAAGTCAGAGAAAGAAAGATAAACGCCAAGCTCCAGGGGAAGACAGAGCCTGTAATTTGACCTTGGTCTTTGAATGCACAGCAGGTGAGACAAGATAGGAACAATATTTAAAGGCCTGTTTACAGACATCGAACACAGGTGGAAAATACAGTATGCAAGAGATGCTCTACTGTAGGGACAAACTCAAGTGGACAGCCTAAATCAAATACAGCTAGTAAATGGAAACCAAGCAAATATAAGTTACAAAGCCAAAGGTAAGCAGTGGGTGGAATACATTCCCAGTGAAGCTTTCCAAATGTCCTCTAAATGTCTTTAGCAAACCAGACAGCTTTGATCTAAGGAACTCAGCCTTCTGCCTAATCCCTATATATTTTTGTTGAACTCCTCTGTGACTGCGACAAACTGTGTCTTGCTATTTAGGGCCTTTTACACACACTGTTATGGGCCAGGACTGCTGTATTGTCCTGTCACATTATGAAATGTGTGCAGATTTTATACAAATGCATTAATACAAACACTGTATTTCTGATGCCTGGGTTGGCTATCACCAGGGCCACTGGAATTATGTGAGTGTGTGCTGCAGTGTTTTTTCTCAGTTATGGATTTGCTGCATTTGCCACAAAATCTAACATCTGCTGCGTAATCTGCCGATTTAAACAAAAACGGTTCAAAAGTTACTAAAAGCGCAGCAACACGTGTTGGAGCACAGTGCAGGGCCCCTTTGCAAATGTTGACTGCTAACCATTCTGTTGTTTGTTGCTATATTTAGGTGTTAAGCTGGTACTAATGAGGTACAACCTAAGCCCAGAGAGTGTTAACAAGTGTAACAATGACAAAATAATGAAATATTATCACACAATTTGTCATATTGTGTTGAATAATTTGCCTCTTCTGCCTGCATAACTTAGTCAACCCTGCCACATAATTTGGCCCTCTCTTGCTGCATAATTCTAGTGGCCCTATCACCAATGTATTCTCATATAAATGTTATTCTTTATTTGCCATTTTTTCTTTCTCTACTCATAAAAAATGAAAATTAATTTACAAAAAATTATAATACAAGTCAAACAAGAATGCTAAATACAGAAAAGATAATATACTTCAATATGCTTAAGTATGTGACAATAACAACAACATAACTAATAACGCTAGGCAAACTCCCTAAAATGAAAAGTGGCTTCTCCCTGTTAGCCACGCTGTAATCCAACCCTTTATTACTTCGATAAAAAACATTTGGCCCGATTCACAAAGGTAAACTTAGACATTGGGTCTAAATTTAGACCAAATGTCTAATTTTACAAATTTGGGGAATTCACAAAGGGCATTTACAAGTATTATCTTTACGTCTGCACTTGGGGCGGATCTCCGTTGCGTGTAAATGTTAGCAAGAGATGCCCTTCTAGTAGCTAAATTGTATAGTGTGAAAAGATAAAGTCTCGCCTTGCCTGTTTCAGTAAATGGTGTCATCCTAGGCAACTACAAATACTCAGGACAAAAAAGTGGGGGGACTAACCATGTTAGGCAGTATGCAAGTGACATCACAATGCATGACATCATGGTGTGTGACATTGCACTTAGCATCACAACCCATGGCCTCAAAGAAGGTGGCATCAGATCCTAACACCTCAAGACATATGTTTAGCAGGTCTATCATGAGCATATTTGAGCTCTTTACTTTATTCAACAAATTAGGTTTTGCTTTGGGGTTGTGCCAAAAAAGTTAGGCAACTTTCACACAAAATCTGGGCCTCAATTTATAAATTTATTTTATAGAGGCTCTGCCACCAAGAAATTGGCATAAGGGAGAAATGTGGCAGTAAATCAGTTCTGCTTAATTGGTGCAAATTCTGCATTTTAAAATATCTTGTGGGGGGTTAAGGCATCTGCTGAAGAGCTGTTTGTGTGCCCAGTATATCTCAGGGAATAATAATAATGTGTATGATGTAAAGCGCTTGGACATCCTGCCCTGGATTAAGTAGTGCCATGAAAGAAACAAAACAAAATAGTGGTATTTAAGTTATTTGTGTAAATACTGGGGCAAACCAACACATCTGACATTCTTACAGTGCATACCTATCTCTTAAATGCAGGGACTGAACAAAGTGAAAACCATGTCTCTCTGAGATACCTGTGAAGTAATAGCAACCTGTGTGCTTTTGTTCCCTAAATAGCAGCTAGGTGTGAGGCTCCAAATAACTTCCAGCTAGAATAATCAAACAAAAGGAGGCCTGATGGCCCCTTAATTTTAACTTTTGTCCTGGGCCAGCAGAAATTTACAATCAGAAAGCCCTCTTTCATGCTGCCCAGAAGGAATGAAAGCCCTTCTGAGGTGTGAAGAAAAATTGGCCAGAGCACACAGAATGTCGTGTCCAATAGTGTTGCAGGGATGAGAAGCCCTGATGGTTTGTTGAAGGTAAGCGAAAGTTTGAGGTTGAAGAAAATGTCCAGAGTCTTGTTAGTAGAAAAAGCCTTCATTCGTAGGTGTTGTAGAGCATGATAAACGTCATAGATAAACAGCCAACACGTGTTTCGTCACACAAGTGACTTCATCAAGGCTGGGCCGTCCGGCCTGAATGATCAATGTTATTTAGATCCGTGGGCTGGAATAGGTGATAAAGATCTTTAAGGATTATGGAAATTCAGAGTGGTCAGGCTGCCTGAGCAGCAGCAGGGTGGTTAGGTATTTGAGCACGTGGGTAAGGAATGGTGTGATAGGCCCTGATAAGCCGTTGAGACAAGACCTTAGAGAGTCAGGCCGGGGAGGCGTGGTGAGCAGTGAAAGAGCGTGTGCAGACGCTTCTGAAAATGTCAAAATATATTGGGACGAAATGGCCCTGCAAGATAGAAGTGAGAGGGGAAATTATTTTGTCCCCTTGTCCCCCCACCCTTATCCCCCCCGGGTCTCTCCACACTTTCTACACCCATGGTTCTTCCTCGTGCAGAGAAGACTTGCGTTCTCGCATCCTGAGACAGCATTGCCATCTGTGCTAACTACTCATTCAAAAGCACACTTGCATGTTTTAAACAAGGGTTAAGTCTAGGGTGACCAGACGTCCCGGATTTCCCCGGACAGTCCAGGTTTTCAGAGGACTGCCCCGGTGTCCCGGACACTTTTGTTCATTTTACATAAATGTCCCGGGTTTTGGGGCAAAGGTCAGGTCAACCTGCCACGCTTTTGTTAATTTTAAATAAATGTCCCGGTTCCATTCCGGTTTTTGGGACTAAGGTCAGGTCAACCTGCTAATCAGAAGTGAAAGGTATGCTCTACTTTCACATGCACCTCTACAGTTTTAAGTGCTTCTGCTGCCTGCTCGTGTGTGTGTGTGTGTGTGTGTGTGTGTGTATCTGTGTGTCTGTGTGTGTGTGTCCGCTCACACAAATTTACAGGACTGGCCAGATATAAAAGTGCGACTAAAGGCTTTAGTCCTACTTTAACCTGTCCCGGTTTTTTCCTTTTCAAAATCTGGTCACCCTAGTTACTTCTGCTTGAACCCTCCCCGCGTATGGCCGCATTTGATCACTTATTCTTTGAGAAGTGGCCAAGCCCGCTGGAGCGTTTTGCACAAGTACCTACTGCATTACACAAGGTAAGACTGCACTTATCTTTTGTAGGCATTTATTTACTTAGGCTGCAAAGGGACAGCGATTCTTGCTCCTTTCTGTCTGAACATTCCAGAGTCCTCGCGTTTTTGTTTTTTTACTCACTTGGTCCTCTGTCGCCTCATTCCCTCCTCCCACCCACCTGCCTCATCATTCCCAGCCAAATCGCTCTCACAAGCTTAATGTGAAAAAACAAAAAAAACACCTGCAAACATTTGTTAATCTATGGACCCATCTTCGCCTTCGATTCGCAAGGTAAACTGTGTGTTCTGTGTTCAGCTCTCCGTGTGTTTAAGAGCGCTCTCCCTCCTGTACTTCTCTTCCGATGCGTTGCTTTTGTTGCCCACCCCCTCCCTGTTGTGCTCGCCTGTGTTCTTTCCATTGCCTCTCGTGCAGGGGTGTGATTACAGTGTATAGAGACACTTTATTAGCGTGCAGATTCCTATGGCCTCTGGAGGTTACACGGGGGAAAGGATGTGTGTGCATTTCTGCAACCCTCTGATGGAAAGGAAACTGCGGTAGCACAGTGGGTTTTAAAGTGCTTGTGTTTTGCAGGTCTTCAGTCCTGTCCGCCTCAAACCTTCCATTTATGGGTTTATGACACTGGTTCTAACAGGTTACACTATACCAGACACAAGCCTCTCTTCTTGAATATGATGCGCGGGGTTGTTTTTGTGTGGTTAGCAGCCCCTTCGCATACGGTTTTATATTTTTTATAATTGTTTTGACTAGGCCTTGAGAACATTTGCACAATGCGCTTTTGAAGGCGGGCCGTAGTTTTATGACTGTTGCTTCACTGGCGCTGTAGTAGACGGCTTCCCCATGGGATCATGCCTGATGCTATTATGACAATGTAGCAGACTGTTTAAGTGTGAGCAGTTCGAGGGTAACACACCAATCGCAGATAACTATCGCCACATGTGGCCCCTTGTCTAACCCGGAAGGCTAAAGGTTGAAATAGCATTGCACCCTCATACCTTCAGCTTTTTCAAGGGCCAGTGCGACCAGAAATGTTCCAAACGTGTTTTAACCTCCGGATACAATCAGGCATGTTTAATATCCTTAAGAAATGAAATTGGCATGTTTGAATGTTGTGTGATGGAGTCCAAAAAACGAGCATATCGAATTGTAAGCATTCCGTGGCAGCCTGTATGCTTAAAACACAAAAACAGGGAATGCCTATGTTGCGAAGTTGTTTCACGTGGGTGTACTATCGAGGCCTCTTTAATGTATCTTTGGACTTGTTTGCAAATAATACTTACATCTTAAATGCTTTGACGTTTGAAAGGAATATCAGCCCCACGTGTACGTTGTACACCTCGTATTTTGACTCTACTTTACACTAAATGTGGACTGTCATATGTTCAGCATTGAGAAATTATTATATTTAAAGTTGGCTCGAATTTGCATTTGGATCGGTTCAGTGGAGGACTGTGGTCACACAAGAGTTTTGCTTTCCAAGCTCGTCAGAAAGAGTTGGAATGGATGGCATTCTTGTTCCCCTCAACTTACCATAATGGGTTCTAGTTGATCCATTCTCATGTCATGGTGTCACACTTTATTTCACATTGATATCGAGGTCTAGTCAGATGCCTGTTGGTGCTATGGACTGTGCCCTTCTATTCTCTCTCCTTCTGTCACTCGCCCATCCATGATGCGCTTGTCCATGTGCTTGTCCCTATTACTTCCTGTGCCCTCTGTGTTGCTACCCCTACCCTTTGTGTTTCTTCACCTCACTTGCACCCTCTGCATTGGCTTCCCCCACTCTCTGGCTTAATTAAAATAAATATAGGCATTTTTAGTTTCTTTTTAGTTACCAATCCAACTCGTCAAATAATATGCTATTTTGAAGATCCCTGAGTAGCCATCTCTTGTAAGTGGCATAACAAGCCTCATGCAGTCTTCAATGATGTCAGTTCTTGTAAATATTTTGGTGCATCATAAGTAGTGCATGGAACAAATCCACCATTATATGCTCAGAATCTTATTTGTATCCTCTTAAGGTAAAGTGTTTTAATGGCCGGCCCTGTAAAAACACAATGTAATGGTTTTCAAAATACATAACAGCACTACAGTTTAATAAGATTTGTCTTTGATTAAAGAGAGGTTTGCATTAGGAAAGGGAAAAAAAAACAGGCCCTGGAACACCTTAGATTACAAACATTATTTACATAATTGCTGAAGCTGATGACATTAACTGCACATTAATACACGTTGTCTGCAACAGGTCGGTTATCAGGAGGTTAAACGTGATGGCGAAAACACATCGGGCTTCCACAGCTATTTTATCAGCAATTTTACAAATAGCACAACAGCAAAAAAGTCTCACTCTTTAGTTGCAGGTCATTTTGGATAAATACATCTAAGATGTATGGTTGTGTGCTTTTTTTGTATGAAGTGTATACGACTATGGTGTTTTTTTACAAACAAAAATGTGCTCCCATTTTAAAGCAAGTTTTTATGTTCACACATGGTGAGCATTCCTGTAACACTGCCAGATATGCGTAATTTTTTACGGTCGAGCGCACAAGCGCTCCGTCCCTGTTGTAGTCTTTCTTTGGGCTTATAACCACGCCTGTGTTACACCTGTCACTTTCATTGGTTCGTTGGCTTGCCTTTTAAAAAAAAAACTGCTAGATTTTATTAGTGAAAGGCATGCACATGCCTCCTCAAGCGCACCTGATAACTACTGAAAACCTACGAGGCTCCATGTTTTCAGCCTGGTTTCTGCACTACTTTATCTTTTTATTTTCCACGCAGCGCGATTACATAGAGCAATCGCGTTCATTTTTTTTCTTTCTTTTTTTGTGGCAAGAAAAGTCCAGTTAGGAGTTTGCAACACTAATAACTCTAACCTGGTGCAAATGGGAGATCTGTTGCATTGCAAATGCTTGTTATTTATGAACTGAATGTTTTCTAAGACGAGGAACTAGAAAACCTGGTTAAGTTGTACGGACGGGGTGTGTTTTTTTTTTTTAATGAATTGCCCATTTGCAGATGTGTGTTTTTTGTGTTCTGTTGTCCAAAACATACTTTCCCATTTTCAGGTCTGGCCTATATGTAAACACATACAGTGTGACATTGGGGATTGACCTTTGCACATGGATGTGAAATAGAGGCAGTACGTACTGTGACGTGCAATAAAAGTGTCAAATGAATTTTCCCCTTTCTAATGTTGTATATATTGAGAGAGACACACACACTTTGTTACAATTTGCAGCCTTTGTTACCCTTCCATTCACCTGTTCATCCATCCTCTCACCCTCCGAACTTCCAGAAGCCACCTTCGCCCGTCTGTCCGCCCACTCATTGTCCTTCCAACAAACACCTCTGTTCATCTGTCCATCCACCTTCCCACTGTCTTTCAAACACCCATCTCCCTCATTGGTCCACCCATGCACTGTTCTTCTAACAACCATCTACATCCATCCTTCCCTTTACCCACCCATTGCCTTTCCAACCCCCACCTTCACCTGTCTATCTGTTTCCCATGCAGGTGTACAATATGCAAATATAAATATGTTCCTAATGGGGATTAAAGATAGGTGATATGCATGCACTAGCATTACAACCTTTTCAAGCTTTAAAATCGGCATATTCTGATGTTGTATGCTGAAGTCGGCATATCTTGACAGTGTATTTTGATTTAAAAAAAAAAAAAACTGAAGATGGACGGAATGCAGAACAAATCAAACATTCACCACCAGTCACAGATCTGGGTTTAATCCATCAGTTTTTTTGCTTGCCATGCCATTCTAGCTCAGACCCAGCCATATGCAAATCAGTCTTGACCCTGTTCCCCATGGGAACAGTCCAGCCCGAACTGCCAGGCCAGGTCCTCTCTGGACCGGAAATAAGCATCCTGGGACTGGTTTCAGGGTATCACCCTTCATCAGCCAGGCTAGCTTGAATCTGGTGGCATGGCAAGCACAGGACCCACGTCTGGGCATACCCATCCCACTTGGGGCGACAAATGCGAAAACAACAGAAGATGGACGGAATGCAGAACAGATCAAACATTCACCCCCGTTTACAGATCTGGGTTTAATCCATCAGTTTTTTTGCTTGCCATGCCATTCTAGCTCAGACCCAGCCATTTGCAAGTCAGTCTTGACCTTGTTCCCCATGGGAGCAGTTCAGCCCGATCTGCCAGGCCAGGTTCTCCCTGGACCAGAAACAAGCATCCTGGGACCGGTTTCAGGGTATCACCCTTCATCAGCCAGGCTAGCTTGAATCTGGTGGCATGGCAAGCAAGGGACCCCTGGGCATACCCTTCCCACTTGGGGCGACAAATGCGAAAACAACAGAAGATGGACGGAATGCAGAACAAATCAAACATTCACCCCCAGTCACAGAGCTGGGTTTAATCCATCAGTGTTTTTGCTTGCCATGCCATTCTAGCTCAGACCCAGCCATATGCAAATCAGTCTTGACCCTGTTCCCTATGGGAACAGTCCAGCCCGAACTGCCAGGCCAGTTCCTCCCTGGACCAGAAACAAGCATCCTGGGACCGGTTTCAGGGTATCACCCTTCATCAGCCAGGCTAGCTTGAATCTTCCGTCCATCATCCTTTTGTGTTGCTAAAGTTGCCCTAAGTGGGAACCGTATGCCCAGACGTGGGTCCCTTGCTCACTGTGCCACTGGATTCAAGCTAGCCTGGCTGATGAAGGGTGAAACCCTGAAACCGGTCCCAGGATGCTTTTTTCCAGTCCAGGGAGGGCCTGGCTTGGCAGTTTGGGCTGGACTGTTCCCATGAGGAACAGGGTCAAGACTGATTTGCATATGGCTGGGTCCAAACTGGGGTGGCATGGTGAGCAAAAGAACGATGGATTAAACCCAGATCTGTGACTGGGGGTGAGTGTTTGCATTGTTCAGCACTCCGTCCATCATCCTTCTGTGTTGCTAAAGTGTATTTGGATGTCAGCCTACCTTGACGTCAGCATACCTTAATGTTGGTGTATCTTGATGTCTGCTTATCTTGACGTTGGTATATATTGGTGTCTACACATCCTGATATGGGCTATCTATCCACCGTGGCATGTTTTTCCACTACAAAAATCGACTCCACAGCACACACAGTTCCACAACCAGCAATGCCAATCCAACCCACATAATTCGACTCCACACTACATACATCCTTCCACTCCACACTACATATATCCTCCCACTCCACTCTACATATATCCTCCCACTCCACTCTACATATATCCTCCCACTCCACTCTACATATATCCTCCCACTCCACACCACATACATCCTTCCACTCCACATACATCCTCTCCACTCCAACCCAAAGCACATATGTAAAAGACATTGTCATTTACACCAGTAGCTCTAACTCTCTCAAATGCGAGACCTATTGGCATTGCCAAAGCTTGTTTTGTATTACTTTGGATTTCATGTGTGATTAAATTGGGCAGGATCTTTTGTTAGCCAGCGGAAAGCGTCCCCTTTTGCAAGTGCTCACGAACACCCTCTACTAGCCGTTAATCATATTTCCCTGCCCCGGGATTTCACTGCTGACCCTTTGGTTTTGGAAGACAAAGTACTGTAAGTAGCAACTGTACTGGTAGTGCTTCTTGATACAGGGCATTTTTTCTTGACTGCAAATGGCTATCTAAATTTTGTCACTTGAAGAATTTCATGTCTTAATTTACTTTTTTTTTTTATTCATAGGCTTTTTCAGGCTTTTGTCACTTGGTTTCTACTTATCCCAGCCAAAACAAAGAAATTGCTAAATCTATCCCCAGGCCAAGATAACATTCTCAATTTTCCTGCTCTTATCTTCCAACTTGTCTTTTCTTAGTAAAATATATGCTCGTACTTCCCTCCCAGTTTCTGCTTACTTACTCCAATCCCGAGGTGCAGCAGCTGCTGTGAAGTACATGAGCATAGTGAATCAAGCATGTACCTGATCGAGGGGGTGAGACTGACTCAGCGAGAGCAGCGGCCCCTATGCAACTCCTGCACTGCTCAAATGCGGTCATCATGAGTCATGCCTGCAACCCCTAGACTGTGAACTCTGCCACTTTGCTTACAAGCCTGACTCCCATTGTGTGTCACGAAAGCAGTGGATCGTAGGAGATTTGGATACGTTCTAATAAGATTAGATAAGGCTGATTGGCTTCCCCGTTGGTTAGAAACAAACGTTGTGCGCTGCTGGGCGGCGGGAGAGCGCAGAAGCCAGCACTATCCGGTGTACGCACATGCACTAGCAGCCACTTGCCTGCATTTCCACATATACAAGTGGGGCCAGGCTTAGTCGTGTGTTAAAGCAGCTGGAAGTGCACAGTCGGATGCTGTCAGCGACTGCTTGTCTGCGCGGGCTGGGTCCGCCTTGCTCTAGGGACATCATCAGCGCTGTGGTGCTTGGCAGCTGCCAGCCTGTGACGAAATGTCTCCTTTGAAGCGTCCGCCCCTATCCGTCGCAGACCGCGCTCCTGCGCCCAGCAGCTCCTAATGCTCGGATAGGTCGGGACAGTCCATTTCTTGTATGTGCAGACTGAGAGGGCATTAATCGCTCACTGCAACATTTTTCAGCTTTGCCAGTGTTCTACCTCTAGTTTACTTTTGTCCCTGTAGTCAATGGATGGAATTAAATTCCTGCCCCATCACTGACCACCAGTCAGGCAGTCTACTATATCGACTTCATTATGTAGTTTGTGATTGTGAATAGGCCAAATAAAGAAAGAGTAATTATGTTATCTATGCACGTTGCCAGTTACGCTGCCACCTTAAAAAAAATAAGCCAGCACGAACCCACCATCTTCAGACCTCGCTGACAAAGGTCAGATGCAATATTGAATAGTAAATGGGACCTACTCACCAAATCTGGCCGGGTCAGTGACAACACGTTCATCGGGCGCTGAGGAGAGAGCCACCCAGGGAGCTCAACTAATGTGCTTGTTCCCTGTATGAAAGACTTTTAGAAGCAGGGGTACTTCAGTCGCACTGACAGTAGTGCAGTGTGCAGAATGTGTAGTGTGTCTGTTATGGAGTGCATTAAGTGCTCAACTTTGCACCTACATTATAGGCAGTAGACACATAGTAACGTGTTTTAATAGCACTTCAGATCACAGTTGAGACTTCTCTTAAGACCTGTATGTTGCAGGTGTTACGATTGCCCAATTTAAGGGTACATAGTGCTCGAACTCAGAAGGGTGGCAGGATGAGTTGGCCCCATAGGGGTACTAACTTGTGACGTGCGAATCGGAGCAAATGTCAGAGGTGAGCGCTTTGGCCTATTTTTCTGCACAGTTATGATCGTCTACTCACGTGCTTCAGTCGTCCAGCAAGTATTGTTCTTTTGGATCTTTACATGTATGCATGTGGCGGGAGTTTTTTTGTTTTTTTTTAACAGAATTCCTAGGTCGTACGCTGCACTTCCTGTGGTAACATTGGGCGAGGGTGTTCTAAGGTCACATAATGTCACTAACAATTATATCATGAGATCAGAGGGCATGTGCTGTCACTTCCACAGGCATTATAGTAATTCTAGGTCTATGTCCTGCTCAGTGGCTTCTCACAAATGTCTGAGGTAACTTTAAAGTTAGGCACCAATGCAGTCCTCTCAGGCTTTGGAAACCAGGAGAGCAGTTGACCAGTCCAGGAGAGATGCTGGGACTGGCCTCAACTCATAGCACCCTTAACACACCTGATGCGCAAACTCACGGCAGTCCGAGACAGCCCTTGCAAGCGGAATGCCACGGGGAGTGTTGTGTGGGCTAGATACTTCCATCCCAGCCACCGGCATCCTAGTCACTTGTATCTACAGTCATTCTGAATCAAGAGCCCTTTCCAAATTCCATGCACAGAAATTACAGTTACAAGGAATGCACCTTTGTTGTTCAGTGCCCAACTTGTGCTGCCTAATTACCACACAGTTCACAATTTACGTACATCTTTGTTTTTAGTTGGACCGGTTTCCGTTTGACCAGACATCGCTTTCAGTCCACTTCCTCCTCTCGGCTGCTTCAGTTGTTGCATGTCCCCATTGTTCGGCGTGCTCTTCTGAGGACAGATCCGTTGCCTGGTCATGATCTGTTTGTGTATCAGCTGCCTGACAATCATAGCTCTAGAAGACCTTTCAAGACTTCAGCTATTACTTAACCTCTTGGGTGTTCTTGTCCATATTATCTTCACTCCGCCGTAGAGCGCACACTGTTGTTTACTCATTATGTATTTACGGTTACAGCCATGAGTTGTAAACTTACCATCTAATTTATATCTGTTCCTCAGGACGAATCATTGGTTGACGGCCCCTATTTTCTTTTTCTTGCACATTTGGTTTCAGATGACATTGAGGCTCTGACTCCATATAACTGAATGCTATACAACCACCACCCCTGCTGGTCATTAATCTTCAGCTAGTGTGTCCTTAACATCATTAACATTTCCTCCCCCCATACACTCATTGACTTCAAAATCTGCCACCTGCCTGGCTATTGCGGAGAAGCTGCCTTTTGGCGTTTCAAAGGATTGCCCCCTTTCATTTATTTTCGATCTGCCGTAGAATAATGTAGAAACTCACTTGAGTTTTTAAGGCATCCGGTCAGGCTGTGGTAGGCACACTCCTGCACGTAAAGACCCTCTGTGATATCTACAGTGTGTGCTCCTTGGAAGGCACCTGGTTTTAAGTGTGTCTGTTTAGGTTTTTTCTGCTGCACTTGTGATTATGAAACGTTGGTGCTGCTGACATGCAGTCAGTGCCATCAGAAGGTTCGCTCACAGATTAGTGCCCTGGTTCTTCAGCTCCCGGTCTTGCCACGTGGCGTAGGCCATGGGATTTTCGCTGCTGGTTTCAGGGTGGTGGTTCCCTTTGCCTCTTAAACTTCATTATGGCCTTGGGAGCCCGAGCTACGGTGCTATGAGATGCCAGCTCGGATCTGCCGCAGGTGGCGGCTTCAGAGCACTATGTCTGGTCGCCGCCCACTGCAGGTAGACTATCAGGTATCAAAGCTGTAGAGAGTACTGGTATTATGCGACAGTGCTCCCGGAAAGGAAGGTGAACTTTTATCCTTCTTGCTGGGTTAATTGGAGGAATGCATTACTTGTAGAATGCGATGCTTGTTCAGTATGGCAGTGCTTTAAATCCCATAGCTGGTAGCATTCTGTATGTAATAGCTGGGGTGCATTGCTTGTGGATTCTGATAGCACCGACTCGCAGAACTTTTCAAAGCTAACCGCTTAAGAAATGTGGACCAATCTTGATTACGGAAGCAAACAGTTTTTTCATATAGACATGGCCACTGAAAATATGCTATTCTGCGGTCACTGATTTTTCAATTTAAATATGATTTTACCACATTTGCTACATAGTACATCATCATCTGCAGGAGCCAAAAACAGTTTCTAGCTCAAACGGATCAAAACATTCTAAATATGTAGCGAAGTGTTTGTGGACATGGGAAGGTTATTTTTAAAGGTTAACTGGTCTCCTTTTAATTGCTTGTTTCTGTATTTGGTTTTTACACTGGTACTAATGAGGAGAAATATTTGCCCATCAGTTATTACTTTGTGTAAAAATTACAAAATAACGAAGTAAAATTATTAAAAAAGTGTTGCCTTAGGCCACATTATTTAGTCAACCCCTGCCTTGATACTCTGCATAATTACAGCAGCCCTGCATATAGAACTTGATATTTATTTTACGGAAGCTGACAGTTGCTCACTTGGGCTTTCTTATTGCAACCTTGATGTTCTCTTGAAAGGCTGGAATTGTCGCTGTACGTTAAACCGTTTAACTGTATGGGACAGAACCAGGTTGCCTTATGTGATGGAGCGGTTTGTCTTGGTGCGCCGTAGATTGCAGTGTATTCTAGTAACGGAGTGTTGGCTTTCTCTGTGACTTTGATTTTCATAGAAACTGCGTAGTACCATCATGTTCTACCCTTGAAGGGGGACCATCCAATGAATAGAAAAGGACACGTTTTTATTTATTTTTTATTTTTACGCAGCGCTGCATGAATAACAATCACCAGCAGTAGTCGCTTTGGAACGTTCCTTTGATGACCTCGGGTGGGTTTACGGACATCTTGTGACATCATTCAGCGCATAGCCCCTTTAACAGGTGTACTCATAAAGCAGCTGCTTAAGTTTAAAACGTTTCATAAAAAGGGTGCATGTGAGCCAAGCTTTGTGTACTCTTTTATTTTCCAGTACCACTAACGATGCAGTTAAAATCCCATGGGTGGACGTCCTGGTAGAAAGCTGTTCTAGGTGTATACCCTGAGGAGGAGACTTTACTTGGTGGCTCTTCGTACTGATGATTTAAGCAAGCGCAGAGTAGTAGAGATGTGATATTTGCATGGTGTGTTTTGCGTATTAGAGATCTTGTGAAAGATAGGCTGTAGTGCACAATGGTGGGTGGTATTCATAAGAAGACCCGAAGGGGTTGCCTGCTGTAGTTTTGAGGAGGCAGCGAAGGGAGTTTGGCTGGCTCGGTTGTACTTTGTGCTTGTCTTATGCTGAGCCATCCCAGTTGCTGCTTGTCACTCCTTTCGCAGGAGCACTTTGTGAGCTTTGGAGGCAAGTGCATGGCCCATTCTCAGTACTTGACACTGACAGAGATGTAGTATGTGTCCTTTTCATTTTACCCAATAACACTGTTCCTAATTTTTGTTTCTTCAGTTTTGTTCGTCTCAGATAACGAGAGTTTCAATCCATCTTTGTGGGAAGAGCAGAGGAAGCAGCGTGCTCAGGTGGCGTTTGAGTGCGATGAAGACAAGGATGAGAGAGAAGTGCCACCCAGGGTTAGTGTCCAACTCTGCTTTTTTTCTTTCCCTGCATTGCTTAAAATGTTCTGAAACTTTTACAAACATCTGCTGTGCAGCATGAACATGTTTAGTTCACCTTAAAGAAGGAGTGTGGATCTATATCTTGAATGTTGTCTCACTTGGACCATCTTTACCCTCTTCCAGACCTCATCCTTTAAAATAATATACTACATAATTTAAGACATCCTTGTATTTTCGGAAAATATGAGAGCAAAGGCCAGGTGACTGACATTAAACTACATGTCTGCTTAGATGGTGGGGCGAACGCAAGTGTTGATTGTCCAGAGAAAAGAATAATTATACATTTATGGCACAAGCGAGGCTGCTTGCAGAGAAGTTAAAATATTTTCTTCTCTTGAAATACAATTCTAGAACAATGAGATGTATGCATTTGTTTTCCTTTCCTGACACTGTCGGTATGTTTTTTTTATTTGTTGAGGCGTTTCTGCGACTTTTGAATTAAAATGATAGTTGGAATCACCTATTTTTATTTCTTTATTTTGCGTCAGTCAAATAACCTACTTTATTTCCCAACAAGCAAAGTTTCTCCTCACCCGTTAAGTGATGCGAGAGATCATCTGAGGAAATGATTTACACATCTTGTACCACTTCAAAGTTAATACGAGCCCCCCTAAAATGCTTTTATGTGCTTAGTACCACATTCTACTGAAAAATCCCAGAAATATTACAAACACAAATGTATGCAATTATAGTGGAATTTCTGTCGCTAAAAGATAGAGTTTGGGGTTGGCTGATGGCGGTACCCCTGGGAAAGGTGAGACTCTCTGAATGAACACCCTTGTTTGCAGGGCAACCAGTTTCTCCACAGGGCAAGTTTTTATTCTAGGGAAAGAAAAAAGTTAAGGTGCAGCATCTTACAGACAAAAAATGATTAGGCGTGTTTTCCACCAGCAAAAAAACCTCACTGGTTTAGAGTTTAGTCAGTAAATCTGCTATTTTCATAAGACTGGGTGTTAGGCATTGTTGTAATAGAGATATTAGATACATATTTTTATAGATGAGTTGGAGTCTTAGTTATGGGAGGCTTCCGTGCATTATGTTTATATTAAAACTCTCATACCTGTTCTCAGTTAAGGATGATCTGTCTTTTAGTCATATGCTGACAGCACCCAGTTTACCCCACAAGTTACTTGACCTCCAAATCAGTATGGTAGTCTGTGGACCTGTTTCTGAAATAAACAAATGTGTGGCGTTGTCAGCATAGGTGTACATCTCAGGTCATCCCACGATGCGTGAGAGCCCACATCTTTGAGGCGCAGAAAGGAAGCAGAGAGGCTTGAAGAGGCAGAAATGCACTGGTAAGCAGGAGGTCGTTTAAGCTCAGAGAGAGCTTCTACCTGCCATGACATTTGCTACTACTTCTAAAAACGCGGTCTGCGACTCACTGAACTTTACAAACTGAATGTGTCAAAGTTGGTTGATCCTGGAGGCAAGGCTAATTTAGCTCATAATCTGAGTGAAAAAAATGCCAGCCTCGGAAAAAATGTGCTTAGTTTCCCCACTACTAATTTCATTGGTTAATAAATCACACTAACAAAGTTAAATTCCTGGGGTTTCCTGTAGATTGCAGCATGACCTTAGACCTCGAGGTTAATAACCTAATGAAATAAAAGCACTTGTCTAGCTTAAAAAATCAAATTTGCAATTCAACAGAATAATGCATACGTATATAAGCTACAGTCAACTTGGGTATCGAGTGTTCTTAACATTTTCTCCTGTTTTAAAAAAAATAAAAACGAATACCTTTTAAATAGAAAAGTGCCAGATGTCTCGAGTTACTATGAAAAAAGAATTCGGGAAGTTTGATTTACGTGTGACCCTGCTTCTGTTGGTTGGGAGGTAAACCCAAAATGTTGTCTACCAAACAGACTAATTTTTACAGGTACTTTATGAGAGTGACATTGTTCTTTCTCAAACATAAGATCGCCCACTACACTCCCCCATCGACATTAGATCTGAAGCAGTCAGTCCTATACTATGACCTTTGTGTGTTGGGACATATGGATGGACTCAGGTGGGCAGCGAGTGAATAAGGCTCAGCCTGTCCTCTAGGCCCTACATTGTTGTCCTTTGAAGTTATGTATTACATTATGAGTATTAATCCCCTCGGTGCCTTGGACGAGGTGGTTACGGCCGCTGCCGTGGCCCTCAGGCGCCAGGGACGTAACCACCTCGTCCTAGTACTGGCCCCAGCACTCCCCTCCCATGGGCAGGGATGGAAGGGAAATCACTTTTAAGGCCATTTCTGTCAAAATTGTTCCTCTTGGAATGGTGAGGGCTGCACTTTTTGGACTTTGGAACGCTGCCATGTAGAAAAATCCTCAAGACCTAGACACATCTGAAAATGAAACACCTTGGTCAGTCTGGGGTGGTGTGCTTCACATGCACCTCGCACCATTTTCTTACACACAATGCTCTGCAAACCTCCAACTTTGCTGGAAATCACAAATTTTCCCCACATGTTTGTGATGGAACCTTCTGGAACCTTCTGGAATCTGCAGGAATCCACAAAATTCCTACCACCCAACATTGTCGCATCTATACCGATAAAATTTCCACTTGTCAGCCTAAATTTTTTTTTTCAAACTGCCCTTCAGGGCCCGATTTGGTTCCCCCTCAATTTCGACATGTTTTTGGCTCTTCCCTGCCACAGGCACTTGGCCCACCTACACAAGTGAGGTATCATTTTTGCCGGGAGACTGAGGGGCACGTTGGGTGGTAGGAAATTTGTCCCAGTGCGGTGATCCCACAGAAATGTGGGAAAATGAGATTGTTTAGCTAAATTTGAGGTTTGCTGAGGATTCTGGGTAAGAAAACACTGGGGGATCCACACAAGACACCTCCCTGGACTCCTCCATCGGGTGTCTAGTTTTTCAAACATGTTTGGGTTTGGTAGGTTTACCTATATGGCTGCTGAGCTACAAACCCTATATATCCCAGCAACCAGAACAGTCCAGCAGACCTAACGGTATATTGCTTTTGAAAATCTGACATGGCAGGAAAAAGTTACTAAGTAAAATGTGGAGCGAAATGGCTGTTTTTTCACCCCAATTTCAATTTTTTATTTATTTTAGCTGTTATTTTCTGTAGGAAAACCTTGTAGGATCTACACTAATGACCCCTTGCTTAATTCAGAATTTCTTGTCTACTTTTCAGAAATGTTTAGCTTCCCGGGATCCAGAATTGGTTTCATACCCAGTTCTATCACTAACTGGAAGGAGGCTAAAAGCACAAAAAATAGTAAAAATGGGCTATGTCCCAGTAAATGCTTATGATTGACTTTGCATTCTTTATATTGTAATGTTTATATAATGTGCTGTGCACTGACCAATAAGTACCATCTCTCTTACATTTGTGCAGGAGGGAAATCTGAAGAGATACCCGACACCATATCCAGATGAACTGAAGAACATGGTCAAAACGGTGCAAACAATTGTGCACAGATTAAAAGATGAAGAAGCAACTGCAGATCATGCCAAAGATGCAAAACAAAACGAAGTTCAACAAGTTGCAGTGAAAGATGCAGGCATGAAGGTAAGAATCAGTGTCTACTCACCGTTGGAGATGATAAACCCAGTGGTATTTTGTGATAACAATCTCATATTCTTGAGCCTCTCCGTAAAGAAAGGGGTTGGTGCACAATGCTACAGTAGAATCCCAGCACACAGCAATTAATTATTTTCAATATATTGGTACTATATTATCAACTGTCCATTGAATAGAATGTGCAGATCTGGAGATACCATCATCATAACGGTATTCTCAAGTAGTACTTGGATTGTCCATAGTTTTATATGTTCCTCTCATTGACGGTAGGCCCAGCCGCACAAGTGTGATATCATTTTTATCAGGACAAGTGGTGGAATGCTGGGTGGTAGTAATTTCGTGGATTCCTGCAAATTCCAACAGGTTACTTAACAGAGATGCAAAGATGCATGGTTTTAGGCAGAGTTTGGGGTCATTGGGAGTAAGAAAACGTTGTGGGATTGACATGAGGCACACCACCCTGAAATCTCCCGGTTGTCTAATGATCAGAACTTTCTGAGTTTGATAGGCTTTCTTGGGTGGCCGTCCAGTCAGGGCCTAAATATCACAACTACCCCCTCACCAAATCAGGTCATTTTTTTAAAGGGAATGTTCATGTCTCCACGTTGTGTATTTGGACTTTTCATTTTGCAGCGCTCGGCCAGTCCACACAAATAGACTACTGTTTTTTAATCTGGAGACTTGTGGGAATGCTGAGTGGTAGAAAGTTTGTGGATCTCTTCAGATCATGGACATTCCCTCAGAAATGTGAGAAAAAAACTGTGTTTAGTTTTGTTTAATGTCTGGATATGGTAGGTTTTCGTGGGTGGCGGCTGAGCTACAGTCCAAATTCTACAGCAAACTCACATTGCAAAAAAAAAAAAAAAGAGTTTAGATTTTGCTGGGTGAAATGTGATAGCTCCAGGTTTTGTTTCGGGGCACTTTGTGTCGTAGGCACAAGGCCCTGCAAGTGTGGTACCATTAGTATCAGGAAACATGTGGCAACACAAAGTAGTAGAATATTTCTTATTACCATTTGGATTTATCTGCTTTTGGGGATTTCAAATGTATGTCAGTGTGCAAGATAGAAGTCATTTTTCAAAATGCAGTCCAAATCACATGAGAGGATAGGTAACAACATCTTTAAAGCTGTACAAACTACTGCTTCAAAACTCAGTGTTTTCTATGCATGTCAGAAATAAATATGTGTCCTTCATGCCCATTTTCCATTCTTTATATTTTGCCTTATGAATCGCTCTATAGTTTGTATTGTGTTTTTTTGGCGAGCCTACAAACTGTGTGTGGGAAAGTGGAATTTTAAGTGGTATGGCTGGGTAGCCTTACCATGTAATATTAGCAGAATACCCCAATAACAATCCTTGGATTCACACCAGTAAATCCTTAGCTCAGTCCTGGCAAAGTGGCAAAGAGCAGTCCAGCTTTACTGGAGGAACATGTGTTAAGCATTTCAGAGTACCATTATGGATGATAAGTAATTGACACTACTCAGTAGAAATCCGACAAGAATTTATAAAAATAGTGTATTTATCGTACTTTAGACACCAAAAGAAAAGAAATAGCATACATCTAACCGTAGTTATAGATTTTAGAAGCAATAATAAATCTCTGCAAAATAATACATTAAAAATATAACAATGCTGTCATCAGGAAAAAACACTTCTGACAATCGGTCACTTTTGAGGTCAAGTTATAATGAACTTTTCCAGGGGTTTAGTTGTGCAGACCCCAGGACCAGGCCACAACAGTCAGGAAACAAGATGAAAAAACAAAGCAGGGACCTAGTGGCAGAGGTCGGATGCAGGTTGCACGGTGTTCCCTGTAGTTGCAGTGTCGAGTGTGGGGGTTAGTTACCGGGCTGGTGACCTTGGTAGCGGTAATCCGCATGAAAAGCTTCTGGAATTTCGCTTGTTCTTGAGGGAGGGAGGTAGCAGCCTGAAACTTCGGAGCAGGCGAGACTACAACTTCCACAATGGCACCGGACCACCTGCATTTAGCCATTTCCATGGTGGGCTCAGTGGCCAGCGATTCTTTGGATCCGCTGAGTGTTTTTACCTGCAGTTTACAGGGGTATAGTGCCACTAGTTGAGGGGAAACTGAGGGTGCTTCTGGCTTCCATAGGGATCCCTCTGGTTGGGAGTGCCAAGTTTGAGCCCAGGTCAAGGATCGTTCATGCAGTTCCAGGTCTGTTGCCACAGGGACAGAGTATCTGTCTTTTGCTTTCGTGCTCTGGGCAAAGTCATGTTTTCGGTGACACGGTTCTCCTCTTAGTCTTTCTTTGAAGTAAGATGTTCAGATCTGATGTTCTGGTGTCAGAGGTCTCTCTTAAATTCTATATTTGGGGGAGATAAGGATATGGAGACTTGTAATCAAATGGGCAGCTAGCTTCTGCAGCTAATTTGCCCCGGAGGTGACCACATCTGGTGGGGTGGATCTCTTTTCCACCCAGAACTCAATATTCTACCACTCCTATAGATGACAGAAAACTGCATTTAGTGTGCAGACTGGGCTGCTCACCCTGGAAGTGTGGTCAGCCTTCTGGAGGTGTACACCACCTTACATAGCTAATTTCCCTCCTGTCCAAGAGCAGATGTGCGTGGGGGATGGGGGGCTGTTTCCACCTTTTGGAGTCAGACCAGATGCTTATCAGAGGCAGTGCAGCCTTTGAAGCTCACCTCCTTGATGTGCCCATTCACTATCCTGCTTGGAAGGAGGGAGGCGTTACCTCCTTCCTACCCAAGCTTTTGTTTCCCATTTCTGAGAGTATTCACACTGCCTGGCAGGAGGTCAGAATCATATCCTGGCAGCAGCAGGCGTGGGAAAATGCTGCTGGTCAGCCAGAGGAGAGTGAAGCTGTAGTAAACAGTTGCATGGCATGTCACCAGATTCGTGTCAGGAGTGAGAAGGCATGTTGTTTGATACCAAACATGACATATTTTAGTGGTACCATAACAAAGCATTTAGAAGCCCCATTATGTTGGGGGAAAAAACGCAAATTTGGTGTGCATACATTTTGTGGAAAAATAAAAAAGCGAGTGGGGGGCCTTAACACTGAAATGAGGGTGAGAGAGCCCTATCCGTCAAGGTGTTAAAAAACATGATGGTAAACTGTTCACATCATTCTTCAACACCAAAATATATGATATACGTATCCTTAATTAAATACATATATCACATAAGTAAACGTAGCTATTTGAACTGACATATTTATGTAAGACATTTGTGCCACTGATATTCTAGCTGCTAGTGAACTGCAGCAATAAAATAAATAGCGTTTTTGATTAGAAGCATTGAACAAAAAACTTTCAGTGACATCGGAGCCTGTACCATGAACTGTACCCCTGATCCTCTCCTACTTTTTATACAAAGGATAAGAGGGTAAGATTGGTTTAGTGCTATCCCAATGTTAAAACACTCAAAACAGGCATGGACTGGAGGTTGTCTGACTTAATTATGTTACTTTCTTAGAGGTGAAGAGATTCTGGCCTATTTATATTCATGGTTAAGTAATTGAACTTTCCCTTCATTATGATAAGCTGTCGATTTGACAAGCATGGCTGCCATCCATTAAGCCTTTTTGTTTGATGAATTTGGATGATCAAGGATTTTAAGGGCGCTTTCTTGTTTCGGGATGAAGTAACCCTTACGTGGACGGAAGCTATTTTGGTGCCTGTTGCCTAGTCAATAACTTAATAGTTTCAGCAGTTCTACTAGTTCTGGTTTAAGGTGAGGCTGCAAACATACCTTGTTCGGTCTCCTTTAGTATTCTTCAAATTTGGTGTACTTCAGTGAGAAGACAAAGTCTCTGTGCGCTATATTTTCATATTCGCTTTTGTTCTGTTCCGATTCATGATATTTACAATTACTTGGCCTGAGTCGTCATTAAGTTACTTTTCTGTTTTTTATAGCAGTATTCTTTTTTTTTTGCTTGTTCTCTCTTCAGCACCTCTGTCTCTTGCCGCTTAGATTATATTATTACTTTGTGTGGCTTTTCACCTAATGATTGCTCTTGTTAAAGTATGTTTTTTCTGACAAGGGAATGTCTGTTTTTACATATTTAAGTGTTTTTGATGGCGGAGTGTTTTTTTCAGTTTTGGCGCCTGCCAGTGTACTAGCAGAGAAAAAGTATCCAACATTTCCTAAATTTTCAGACTTCTAGGTCAACCAACCAGGAGCGGCTCCTCCACGAGGGCAGAGGAGCGTGAGCTGCCACCAGCAGCGGCAACCGCACAAACTTTACAAGGAAGCGATAACAAACAGTGTTTGTTATAGTTTCCTTATAAAGGAGGGGGGCCACATGGGTGACGTGCTCTGAGGGGGGAGTGCTCAGCAATCCCTCTCAGAGCGCATGTGTGTCTCGGGCCAGCCAAACACACGTGCACAGGGCTCTCTCAAGCCCAGCAACACTGTTGCTGGGCTTGAGAGCCTGCACAGGTTCCCAGTCTGCCTGGGAGCGCCCTGGCGGGGTGCTCCTAGCCAATCGTGACGATTCTTTGAGCAACATCAGGATTGGCCGCAGGGCAGGCTGGGAGCCTGTGCCTGCAGCCAGCAGAGGAGTGGCACGCAGCGGCGGAGCCAAGATAAGTTTATTTTATTTTTTTTAATGTATTACTATTGCCACCCAGTCCACCTTTAACACCCGCGAGCCGCGACTGCAACCAACTCGTGAAGGCAGCTATGTAGTGCGCATCTAGGGGCAGTCACTAATGGTACTCTTGGTGTAGGAATAATTAAGGTGCCAGCTAACAGAAAAAATAACTTACAGAATGTTATAGAATGTCACAGTGTCTTGCCAGACGTACTAGTATTTAATTTATGTGACTGAAAGGCTAGAACAAAGGTCTCTTACCTGGTCTTACTTAGACTTGTGAGGTGACAGTCAAAGATTCTGTGTTAGTAAGTGTGACAGGGCTATCAATTTAAGAGTCATGAACCTTGTGAGGCTTCATTGATACATCTCTAAATCATACTCTGGAGATAGATGTGTTGGCTAATTACTGAGAGGACTTCGTCAAATAGAACTCTTCGCTACCTACATAATCAGATCTATTCGGCACGGGGAAAGAACTACATTGGGTCCGCTCCTAACCAAGCACACGTCCTTTTAGAAAATAGTATGGGAGGCATTGTCCTCCTCAACCAGTTATTTGAATTTGGAGTAGTGATGCTGAAATTATTTGCTGTTTCTCCTCTTTAAGAGCAACTGAAAAAACGAAAGTTAGTATACTTTTGGTTAAAGTTGCAGTACAAAGCACACTGTTTTTTAAAATAATAGTGCTAGAGTGTGTCTCAGCAGCAGTGTCAAGGGGAGGACGACGGGAACAGAGGGGGGGAATAAATAAATAAATAAAAAACGTACTGTTCATTGCTTTCCTCTTCTGCCGCCTCGCTCGTCCTCCTTTCCTCTTTTGGTGTCCTAGCATTCGCATTGGAACTAAGTATTTAGTAGGAATCGACCCATACTAGCTCCCTGCATATAAGGCCGACCCCTCGCTGGACTAGCGGTCCAGCGAGTGGTCGGGCTAGGTGCACAGCAAGCGCCTCCTTAGACGTAAGTGTGACTATAAGGGGACACTCCCCCTCCTGGAATCTGAGGCCAGTAGCCTTAGATATTGGGGCCTCCGCTAGGTATTTCCTTGCCACAGGTAGGCCCCTTCAATTATTATTTCCTTCCCACTCTCTTATTGAGTGTGGATGTTTGTTTGTGCGTTGCATGACGTTTAGGGATCCTAGGCCCAGAAGAATGCCCCAGACCTTCCTTGGCTCATTGTAGAGGGCAGAAACATGTCGGCTATTTTTTAGATAGGTGACCCAGTGAGTCCTTACTCTCACCTTGGTGTCCCACCCTTGTTTTTAATACACCAGCAGACACCACTATTGAAAGTGTAGATTACACACCAGTAGCTGACTAGCTGTTTTTATATCTTCCCCTAGCTTAGCTGGATCCCACTAACTCCAGATAAAAAAAAATAATAATTTACGCACTCCCTCCCGTTCCTTTAACGGTGAGGTTGAGTCCGCCCAGGTGGCACTGTCCTACCTGGGTGGGGCTAGGTGGTCAAATGATGGAGCATGACACTATATAGTGTGTGAGACCACCTAGTCCGTAAAGGAAATACCCCCTCCCCCTATCCATCACCACCCCACAGTACTCACACTCCACGTTTTGACACCCAGTGAGGTCTAGGAGCCCCTGGATAACCTCCCGTGGTTATAGCTCCGTATCATTAGTGAACCCCATACCCTTTTGTGTTTATTGGCCTGTGCAGTTTCTCCAGTCCGGCTATGTACACAGCCGAGCTGGAGAAACCTAAGTGCGCATGCGTGTTTGGATGGCCTTCTTAGACCATCCAAACACACATGCCACTTAGTGCACACAATTCCTCATCTCCCCTCCCACCTCTTGTGGCCCAGCCTCCATCCCTGCACCTGCTGGCTCTTAGCCATTGTGGAGGAGCTGCCCCTGTGTTTGAGGAAGCAATATTGTAGTGGACTAATGCATACTCTGCGTTGAGCCAGGGTGTAAGTCCTGTACTAATCATTTGCATATTTTGTAGGATAAACCGTGTTTTTTTCTCTCACTTTTGGTGCTTGCACAACCACAGCCCAGTGACAACTCTGTTAAAGCCTAAGCGAGGGTTTGAGTTGGTGGTGTTTTTGCTGCAGAACTGTTAGCCATTGCTTCTTTACAGCAAGTCTCTTTGCAATCTCCAGCTGTGGCTACAGTAAATGCTTCTATTGGCTCTTGACCATCTTCCTTGTCTTTGGATAATATCCTGACATTCTGATCTGTGTTGTTTTAATCCAAGCAAAAAGGTAATTCACTTTCTAGAACAATCTTTACTGTGGCCCAGTCTTAAAATTCCATTATGGATTCTGAATTTCTATTTTGTTTTTGTCTCCACTTTGGATACAGCTTAGATCTTCATTTATTGTCTCCCTAAATGGGCTCCCATCACCACCAATCTGGTTACTACTTCTCTGCAGAAGCCAGGCTCTCAACCCTTTATATTGTATGCTTACTCACTTCCTCTGATTTCCATAATTGAGTGACCGTGCTTCATTCACAAAAATCCTTTTATGCACTGTTGAATTATGCCAACCAAAATTGAGTAATGCTACATGCACACATGTCTTTGTAATTTGTAGACATCTGAAATTATACCAGTAAAGAACGTTACAGAAGAGAAGGAAAAACAAATGGGGAACTGCTTGCTGAAACCCAGTGAACCAGAAGATGAAAACAACACTGGAGGGTTGCAGATGACTGCCCTTGTTCGAAACTTAGAAAACACAAAAGCAGTTCTCAATCACGAAGATGCTCTTGAGGTATGTTATGTTGGCAAGTTGTGTGGGAACCAAGGAGCGTACGTATTGTTCAGCTGTATCTGGTACCATGAAACTCTGCAGGAAATATGTTGTTGACTCTCCTGCAGAAAGCCCAACAAATAGCTTTACCAGTCCTTGAGGGCTTAAATGCATGCCTCTTGCTTTTAGTTAAACATAGTTATTGCATATTAAATCAGTGAGGAAATGCAAGTTGTCTACATTAGTGTGGACAGCCCACCTGTACATTCATGTTTCAGATTAGACGAAACAAAACTGTTTAATGGCATTGTTTCTTCTGATTCCCAGTGTCTATTTTTCTCCCTTGATTAGATGTTGGAACTCTAATTCTGATAAATCTTTTACATGGGTTCAGGTCTGTCCTTGAATGCAAGAATCTTGTGTACCTCTTGTGCTGATCACACCAGGGAATGGTAATGGTATAATTTTCTCATTTCACAGTAAACCGATTGGCAGAAATTCTGAAATGGTACCAGTTACTTGTAAAATACATATGTATATATGTATGTTCGATAGCGCGTGTAGCTGCAGATACACATGCTATGCATAGCTCTTCCGACATATAGTGTTGGGCTCAGAGTGTTACAAGTTGTTTTTCTTCTAAGAAGTATTTTCTTAGTCACGGGATCGAGTGACTCCTCCTCTTGGTTACAGTGCGCATGGGCATCGACTCCATTGTTAGTCTGTTTTCTTTTCGCTGTCTGGTTCGGACGCGTTTCCCCTCGCTCTGAGATTTCAAAACCTCAGAAAACCTACTTTTTCGTCGGTAGTGTTTTCGATCGCATTTCCCATCTAGCATCGAACCGGTAGTACCGTTGGAACCTTCATCTCGCCCTTTGTGGCGCGCGCGCCCAACTCGGTCCTGTTCGGGCCTAGTGCGTGGAAAGCATGATGGATCGGACTCCATTCCGATTCTGCCTACGGTGCCACACGAATTACCCATATAGAAACGAACACCTAGTTTGTAATTTGTGCCTTTCTCCAGACCATTGGGAGGAAGATTGTGAGGCCTGTCGATTGTTTCGATCAAAGAAGGCCCTGAGAGATTGCAGAGCCCGAAGACTGGGAATGGCGTCGAAAAGCACAAACATCTCAACTTCATGGAGGAAGAGCAGGCGCCAGACGACAGTCTCCATCCAAGACGCTGATTCCGAACAAGAATCGGAAGATGACAGACCCATCACAGCTAGCCAGCATGTGAGTAGATCTGCCCCTACATAAAAAACATCCAAAGGCCTTGAGTACACCACTGCCGGGAGGCCATGGTTCGGCCCGTAAAAAGACTGCTGGCGACCGACCTTTGGGGTCGGCGCCGAAAAAGGCCACTCCTCCGTCCACCTCGGAGTCAAGTAAATCAGCTAAAGCTGCCACTTCAGACTCCAGTAAAAGGCCTCATTCCTCGGAGTCGAAAATTTGCCACTCGGTTTCAGAGCTGAAACAACCAACAACTTTTTCGGGACCAAAAAAGATCCACACTTTGGAGCCCAAAAAATCCTCATACACAGAGGAACAGAGACTTTTGAGAAAACTAAAGCAAATCTCAAAGCCCATGCTGGAATCTCATAAAGCTTCTGAAGAAGAGACTGCGATTGAGCCAATATTAGAGGTTATGGATGAAAGACAATCTAGAATCCATACTCATAAGGAGACTGGATGAATTATCACTGCACCTCCTTTAAAGACAAAAAGAAAGCTGGCTTTTTAAGAGGAGTTAGACTCTGTTCAACCACCAGCAAAAGTGAAGAAACAAAAGGAGAAACCAGCAACTCTCCCTAGTTCTCCTCCTCACTCTCCGCAACTTTCTTTTTCACCTCACCTTAGTCCACAACCATTGCCTTCTCCAACACATTCATTGTATTCACATGGAGATACAGTAGGCCCATGGGATCTTTATGACCCTAATCCCATTCCGGACAATTATCCAATCCTCTGCCCATCTAATCCTTCTCCTCAAGAAGACACCACTGCCTACACTCAAGTAATATCTAGGGAGCAGCTTATCATGGAGTGCTTATGCATTCTGAACCCCTGGAAGAAGACTTTCTATTTAACACACTGTCCTTCACTCATTCCAGGTACCAGTGTCTCCCAATGTTGCCTGGAATGGTTAAACATGCAGACCAAATTTTTAATGAGCCTGTCAAAGCTAGTCATCACCCCTAGAATTGATTAAAAAAAAAAAATATAAGCCTGCTCCCACCGACCCAGACTAGATCACACATCAGGTCCCTCCAGACTCAGTGGTAGTCAGTGTGGCAAGGAAAAGAGCAAAGAGCCAGCCATCAGGAGACACACCTCCTTCTGATAAAGAAAGCAGGAAATTTTATGCAGCTGGAAAAAGAGCCGCCACACAAGCAGCTAACCAATGGAGAATTGCCAATTCCCTGGCACTTCTAGCCAGATATGACCGGGCCCATTGGGACGAGATGCAAGATATCATACAGCACCTCCCAAAGGAGAATCAAAAGAGAGCACAACAGGTTGTGGAAGAGGGACAAGCTATAAGCAATAATCAGATAAGGTCTGCCCTCGATGCTGCTGATACAGCCGCAAGGAGTGTCAATACTGGCATCACAATTAGAAAGCCATGCATGGCTACGCGCCTCTGGTTTTAAACCAGAAATTCAACAGGCAATACTTAATATGCCGTTTGACAAGAAACATCTATGCGGCCCAGAAGTAGACACCACTATTGAAAAACTGAGAAAAGACTCAGATCCTGGGAAAGCAATGGGGGCTTTATACACCACACCATATAGAGGCTCCTTTCGCAGACCCCAGTTTAGAGGAGGTTTTAGGCCACAGTCCTCTGATGCTTCCAGCTCCCAAACAAAGCAGGGACAACAAACTCAATATCAAAGGGGTGTCTAGAGGGTCCTATAGAGGACAATATTTCAAGAGCAGATGTACATTCCAAACCTCAAAGCAAACCACTACACCACCTAAGCAGTGACTTCCTTCCCACCCTTCCACTCCACATTTCTCCTGTGGGGGTAAGACTATAGCAATTCCATTCTCATTGGCAAAATATCACCACAGACAATTGGGTATTATCAATTACCCACAATGGCTATTGCCATGAATTAATCTCCACCCCTCCAAACATTCCACCACAATACCACATGTTGACCCCAGAGCACAGTGTTCTGCTGCAAAAAGAGGTACAATCTCTACTTATAAAACAAGCAATAGAATTGGTTCCACATTCTCAACAAGGAACAGGAGTATACTCACTATACTTCCTCATTCCCAAAAAAGACTGCACCCTAAGGCCCATCTTGGACCTCAGACCCATCAATCTATACATCTTGTCAGAACATTTTCACATTGTAACTCTGCAAGATGTCATTCCACTATTACACAAACATTACATGACTGCTTCAGACCTTAAAGATGGGTATTTCCACATACCCATCCATCCAGCTCACAGAAAATACCTCAGGTTTGTCATAGCAGGAAAATATTACCAGTTCAAAGTATTGCCATTTGGCATAACAACAGCTCAGAGAGTGTTCAGAAAATGTCTAGCAGTAGTAGCAGCCTACTTAAGAAGACAACACATCCATGTCTTTCCATATCTGGATGATTGGGTAATAAAATCAAGCAATTTTACACAATGCCAACAACACACTCATTATGTGATAGAAACCTTGCATACGCTAGGGTTCACTTTCAGTTACAAAAAATCACATCTTTAACCGGCACAAGTACAACCTTACCTAGGTGCTATCCTAGATACTCAAAAAGCCCTAGCTTATCCAAATACACAAAGGATACAAGCTTTCCAAAATATCATACCACACGTACAGCCAAATCAACAATATGCTGTAAGATTTATCATGAAGATTCTAGGAATGATGGCATCTTGCATAGCCATAATTCCACATGCAAGACTAAACATGAGGCCCTTACAACAATGCCTCTCACAACAATGGTCTCAAGCACACTGTCATCTTCAAGATCTAGTGCTGATGGACCGCCAAACACATTTCCCTTCAATGGTGGAATCACAGCAGTCTAATAAAGGGGCGGTCATTCCAAGACCCTGTACCTCAGACCATAATCACAACAGACGCATCAATGATCGGTTGGGGGGGCTCACCTCAGTAATCAAACCATTCAAGGGCAATGGGATGGCAAACAGAAACAGCTTCACATAAACCACCTAAAACTATTAGCTGTATTTCTTGCTCTAAAAGCGTTTCAACCTCTTCTCAAACAGAAGACTGTTCTCATAAAAATAGACAACATGACAACCATGTATTACCTCAACAAAGAGTCAGACGGGACACACTCTTCTCAACTGTCCCTGCTAGCCCAAACAATATGGAAATGGGCAATTCACAATCACATTCATCTAATAGCACAATACATTCCAGGGATAGACAATGAGCTGGCAGATCTCCTAAGCAGAAATTACCAGCAAACACACGAATGGGAGATTCACTCCCAAGTATTTCAAAAGTGGGGAACACCAGCGATAGATCTATTCGCAACAAGCAAAAACGCAAAATGCCTAAATGTCGCATCCAGACACCCACATCCTCTATCCAAGGGCAAGGCTCTATGGATCATTTGGTGAGGGATATTTGCTTACGCTTTTACCCATCTCCCACTCCTTCTTTTTCTAGTCAGAAAACTACATCAAACATCTCTACCATGATTCTAATAGCACCGACATGGGCACGTCAGCATTGGTATACAACAATCCTAGATCTGTCTTTAGTACCCCATTCCAAGCTCCCAAACAGACCAGATTTGTTAACCCAGAACAGAGGTCAAATCAGGCATCCAAATCCCAATGCTCTCAATTTAGCGATATGGCTCCTTAAGTCATAGAATTTGGTTACCTAAAACTTCCACCAGAATGCATGGAAGTAATTAAACAAGCACGTAAACCTACTACTAGACAATGCTACGCAAACAAGTGGAATAGATTTGTATACTACTTTGTATACTACTGTTAATCTAAAAACACTGACCCACTTACAGCATCCATACACGATATTGTATGCTATTTACTTCATTTACAAAAATCACATTTGGCTTATTCATCCATCAATATACACCTCACTGCAATATCTGCATACTTACAGAATATTCAACATACTTCTCTATTCAGAGTTCCTGTTATTAAAGCCTTCATGGAAGGATTAAAACGCATTATTCCACCTAGAACACCACCTGTTCGTGGAGTATAAATATCATACTTACCAGACTCATGGGACCACCTTTTGAACCCATGCACTCTTGTCAAATTCAATGTTCAACATGGAAGGTCGCTTTCCTTGTAGCTATTACTTCTCTAGTTAGTGAAATACAAGCCTTCACTCTTGAAGAACCTTTTTTCCAAGTGCACAAACATAAAGTTGTATTTAGAACAAATCCAAAATTTCTACCAAAAGTAGTATCTCCTTTTCACATCAACCAAACAGTGGAATTGCCAGTCTTCTTTCCACAGCCAGACTCTGTGGCAGAAAGAGCTCTTTATACCCTAGGTCTCAAAAGCGCTCTTAGGTGCTATATAGACAGAACCAAAGATTTTAGAAAAACAAAACAACTTTTTGTTGCTTTCCAACAACCACATAAAGGCAATCCTATATCAAAACAAGGTTTAGCAAGATGGATTATTAGATGCATACAAACATGCAACATCAAAAGACAACTTTTGATCTCTCCTAGAGCACCTTCTACAAGAAAGAAAGGTGCGTCAATGGCATTTTTAGGAAACATACCAATGGTTGATATATGTAAAGCAACCACATGGTCAAAACATACATTTACAAAACACTACTGTGTTGATGTTTTTTCACAGCAAAAAGCCACTGTAGGCCAAGCTGTCTTAAGAACACTATTTCAAACAACTTCATCTCCTACAGGCTAGCCACCCGTGCTTTGTAGTCTATGTATAGCATGTGTATCTGCAGCTACACATGCCATTGAATGGAAAATGTCACTTACCCAGTGTACATCTGTTTGTGGCATGTAGTGCTGCAGATACACATGCTATGCATTATCCTGCCATTTAGTGTTACGCTCGGAGTGTTACAAGTTGTTTTTCTTCGAATAAGTCTTTTCGAGTCACAGGACCGAGTGACTCCTGGTTACTGTGCTGTTATAGTTAGGAAATATATATTTTTTTTAAACATAGAAACTCACTTAAAAAAACAAAGGTTACAGAGGCATTATATTTAGGCTCACTTTTTAAATGTGCCAAACCATAGAAATACTTCAGTTATAGTTAGAGCTATCTCAACTAACTACAACTCGTGTCCTAAGTTTACTATATCTCGTTTGGCCCAAACAAGGTCCTCAGCAATATTAAGCAACGGAGCCTACGTTTAGTTTTTTGTTTTGTTTTACATTTTTGGCGGATCCACTGTGACTTCTGCCAAAAATAAATAAAAAATCTTTGGCATAGCCAGTAAGGTCTAACCTTTGGGACCTTAGAAATGTTTAGCCATGCAGCACATGGGCACATGGTTAAACATTTATAAGGTCCCAAAGGCAAGACCTGTTGGCTATGACAATGCTTGTTCTATAAGTTCCTAAACCTTCAAAGTATTCTCACTATTATCGAGATGAAAGTATGAAAATTACATAACTGTGCAGGCAGTACAAACAAGTCTTTCCTGGTAAAACACTAAAAATCATAATCTTTGTTCCAGAAAGAAGTAAATTGCTGAAAACCGTCAGAGGCTTAAATCATTCATCTTTGCCGCCCGCCGAACTGGTACTAATAATAAAGAAGATAATTCACTCGTGGAATAAATGACCGACAACAAATTGATCCTGAAAGGTTCAGCAGCTTAAACAGACTTTTGCTGATCCACCACTTGTTAGGAATCCCAGCAAAGAGTCTATTCATCAAAGGTGTCCTCAAACGTCCTCACAAATTGGCATTAAAATGTGAATGCTTTAAGTGTTTCTTTTTTTTATGTCTGTGTGAAGTGAATCCCCAGCAGTAAGGGTGTGTCAGTTCGGTAAAGTTAATGAGGACATGCTCGCACTGCATACATCGTCAAGCACAGGAATAACACACTCGTCAAAGGACCCTGCTTACCTGACATTTTTGTGTCAGTGTGGAGTGGATCCTCACCAGTAAAGAGTATTCCAGTGCAGTGAAATTAGCACACAGGTAATCGAAACCAGACGGGAGGAAGAGCCATCACACACTGGCCAACAAAAATGTTCGCTGCTGGGATTAAAGGTAAAATCAAAACCAGATGGGAGGAGAGAGGAGGGGCCATCGCACGCTGTATCAGGAGGAATTGTGACATATTGTGATGGCCAACAAAAATGTTCTCTTAGGGAAATCGCCTGGGAGGGAATTAAGCACAAATGCACTAATAAAAAGGAAGCATTTAATATAAGCACAACAAAGAATGAATGGCAATAGTGGCCGTAGAAAAAGCCCATAGATTTAATACAGCATGTCTTGCAGACAGCGCAAGTGCACTGCTTAGGCTCAACCTTAAAAGGTCGCTTTCTGGACCAAAAGCTATCTTTCTGCCAAATTTAGTTTAATTCTGTCCAGTGGTTCGAGCACTATAGCTGTTCAAAATCCTTATGGGAAAATGCATAAGGACAAAAGCATTTTGCCCCCATCCCCATTTTTTCTCAGCCCCCGCTTGACAGATCACCCCGAAACTTTGAAGACAGCAGCTGACGTGACTGGTCCAACGGGGGTTCTCAGCAATAAGAAGTGCAGGAGCCCGCGCTTTAAAAAATAATAATAATAATTGGCAGATCCGCTGAGACTTCCTACATGACTTCATCGAATGGGGCTGCTTTCAGGGATTCGCGGGGCTCCCTTCCATCGCCTAGAACAAAAATGAAAGCTTGTCCCACCCAGGACAACCATAAAAAAAGAGAAGAATAGTACATTCGGAGCTGCTCATTTATTAATCATTGCTGGTGGCAAGGAGCACCCCCTAATGCCCTGAATTGACCAATTTACATACACTTGGTTGCATGGTGGTGCCCCAGTCAGGGCAGGGACACCACCAGCATGTTTATTAAGTGATGTAGAGAGCTGCAGGTAGTGCAGCAGCTCCCCGCAAATGCTTACAAAAATAACCCTATGTTTCCTGCGGTCTACAGAATGTGAATATGAACACAGGAAAAAGTTATGTTTTAGCATTCCCAGAGCTGGAGCTATTGCTCTTCACCTTGGGAATGCGGGGACTCCTTGTGGTTGGTTTTATAGATGCAAGATATTCTGCAATATGATTGATAACATTGTGCATGGTGGGGGCGTGAGTTACAGTTACTTTAAAGCATGTGTTATAGATACTTGAGATAACTGGTGAATTTCAGTGGGTTTGTTTGTTTAAAATGTTATACTTTAGCTGACATTTTCACCTGACTATAACATATGACTTCCCTTTAACCTTTGTCTTTTTTATGTATATATCTGAGGCCCATTTTGCTAATACACAGCACAAAGGGACACACGCTCCAATGCTGCAGTGCAGTGATAAATGTTAATGAGCAAACAAATCCAACACATTTCAAACACAACTCAGCCTTGATCACGGATTGGAGACTATTGCAAACAGTAAGTACATAGGCACAAACAACGTCTCTAGTGCCCGAGAGCAGTAGTCTTCATTTTGGAATGCTACATCAATTCAATTATATATGATGAATCTCTTCTTATTCATGCAATCATGGCCCATCCTTGCGAACTATACTAAGGAGGTTCTCTATAAAAATAGTTGAAGATAAAAAAAAAACTCATACATAAATCAATGCAAATAAATAATATGCATACTCATAAACATACACTACCTCCATCAGCACACTCGAGGGCAGTACTCTTCGTCTTGAAGTAGTACAGCTTGTTAAATTACATACTAGCAATTTTTTGCATATTTGTTTCATACAGTCATTAAGTCAAGATTACTGAACTGTATCACTCAGAAATATCCAGTATGAACTTTTCAATATAAAGTATTGTAGTCTGATCAACAGGAAACTTTATAATGAATTATGATTAAAACCCAAAATGCTCAACTTGCTTCCCCCAGTGGATTATGGTCACTGGCCATCTCCAATCACTCCATATAAAATTGCAAGTGTGATGAAAATTAGTGCAATGTGATATAGAACTGAAGCTATGTGACAAACCGTGAGCATATCATTTTAAAAGTATAACTCATAATTTCAGCCAAAACAAATATTTGTTCATATAAGTCAATAGTAAACTTAATATATCCCAGACAAAGTTCCCACAGCATCAAGCCCAGTTGGGCATACATCTAAAATAAATGTATTCACTTAGCTCTAAGGAGACTCCTGCTGCCCACAAGAGACTCATAATATGCTCACTCAGCTCCCCACTTATTACCAGTGTGAAAAAAAATATTTTGTATAAAAAAACATCAGTATTAAAAACAATGTACACTGTTATGTTAATTACATGACTTACAAAACATAGATCAGAGAAAACTGTAACTGAGAAAATGGGTTATAATGTTCCCATGTGTATGGTCAATTCCACTTTGATATGGAATCTCTATGGTCCTGTGGTTTCTTGGAGCAGTAGTTAGAAACAATAATGTGTGTAAAGTGCTTCCAACTCTAGATTTGACTTCTTCCATCCTGTGTACTTTGGCTTTCAAGTGGATTTGTATTGCTTGGCTAAACGTTGTACAGAATGTTGGTAACATTTGATTTGGGGCCTCCTGCAAAGGCTGCAAGTTTCCCCAGCCAGAGGAACATTAAATTTGCTGCTAGTGGCAAGAATGATATGGGTCAATATGGCGTGGCTAGTTTTTTATTGATGTACAAGACTGCATCCTGTGAGGAACTGTATTCTGCAGATTTATCTGTTTCTGAGAACCAGCCAATGTAAACTGCTCACAAAGAAGAGCCATTTTCTGCTTGGCCCAGGTGCTACGCAGTACAGCTCTGAAGTTGCTTTTGGTGTAAGGCTTTGGTACGTAGTTTTAACATTTGTGCATGCCAGTTTATCGTGCATTGGCTTCTGTGGCCCAACCTACGTGATTGAAGGTTTCCATTTTATCTGAATAACCAGTAGAAAAAGGAAATTGTTTTACTCATGGTTGGGGAGCTGTGTGCAGTTACAATACTCAAAACCTTACAATTCTATATACAATTTATGAGTAGAACTTTGTTCTTAGACCTAGTGACTACCCTGTAAGACAGATTATGAGATAAACAGAAGAAAACACCTGTGTCGCAATATTAAATTTTTTCCGTAACAACTCCAGCAAGAGTATACAGTACAAAAGTAATTGCATCATGCATGGATGGTGATCCATCATATTCCTCCTAACAGCAGAAAAATCCACTAAATCATCGTCTTGTTTCTTCCCTCTCAACCACCAAGGAATAAATTTACATCCTGGTTTTCTACCTCATAACAATTCAAAAGGTGAAACCCCAGTGACCAAATTGGGAGATGTCCTGTATGTTAACAAAGTTGCTTGTAATGTCTTTTTCCATTACATGCCACTCTTTACAGCCAACTGGATAGATTCCTTCACTACTCTTTTGAACCTTTCTATCTGGCCATTTGCTTGGGGATGGTAATTAGATACGTTTTGTGCTTAATACCACATCTCGATAGAAACAATTCCAATTAATTACTGATGAATTGAGGACCATTGTCTGACACAATCTCCTCAGGCAAACCTTCTCTGCAAAACAGGTCATCCAAAAAATTAGTTCACCACATTAGAATCCACTCTCTCAACCATTTTTACTTCTGGCCATTTTGAGAAATAATCGATTAAAACAAGAGCAAAGAATGATATCCTTGGTATAGCTGAAAATGGACTCATAATATTGATACCTATCTTTCTCCAAGGACCTGAAGGTACTTCAATGCATTCATTTTCCACCACATAAGCTTTAGCAGTTTTATCACTGCCTGCACAAGGGGTACATTCTCTTACCCAGTTGTCTATCATGTCATCCGTTTTTGGCCACTAGTAGAAATCTCTCCTTTTAGGAGATGGCATCCCAGGATGTCCCACATGAGCACAAATTTTGTGGAGGCACAACTTTATCACCTCTTAAAATAATGCCTTTATTAAATATTAGCTCATCATTGACTTTGCAGAAAGAAGCTAAATCCCCTCTCAATTTCCTCTCTTCTGGCCATCCTTTGACTAAATATTCACTTACCAATTTCAACACCTCATCTTTAAGTAAAGATTCTTTCCACATATCTTCAGCAATTGCACACAAGGATTCACCGGCCACACACACATCCTTCAAATCTTCAATTGTATACACAACATCACATTCATTCACATCCTCCAGTTCCCTATCATCCTTCAACGGAAAGCGTGACATGCGATCAGCATGAATATTTTCTCTACCAGGAACATACTCTACAATGCATTGATATTCCTGCAATTTTGCAGCTAAACGAGCAAGATGTGCTGGCAATGTTCTCCCACCACCAGCTGATCACATACTAATTAAAGGTTTATGGTCATTCTTGATTGTACATTTTGTTCCCCACAAAAATTGTCTAAAATGTTGAACAGCCCACGTACATGCCAATAACTCATTTACAATTACAGCATAATTCCTCTCTGAAGAATGAAGAGTATGCTAAGCATATACTACAATCCACTCCTTTCCATTATTGCATGAGTACCGCACCTAAACCCACACTACTTGCATCCACAGCCACTACACAATCTTTACCAACAATGTACAGTTTTAAACAAGGAGCCTGAATAATTTCCTTCTTCAAAAGATCGAATGATTCTTGCTGTAACACACCCCACTCATATTTCATGTTTTTCTTCAGCAGTGTTCGGAGAGCATCAACTTTTGTAGCATAGTGTTGCACAAATTCTGCATAAAATTCTGTCAATCCCAGAAAGGGCAATAGTTGTTTCTTAGAGGTAGGTGCAATGACATTAACAATTGCAGCTACATGGTGTATTTTGATCCCCTCTTCTGTGATTTCATTGCCCAAATATTCAACAACCTTTCTTTGGAAACAACATTTTTTCAATCTTACAGTTAAACCCTTCTACTGCAGCATATTTAATACTACATGTAAATTCTTATTGCGTTCTTCATACGTTTTCCCAAACACTAGAATATCATCCTGAAAAGCCACAGTACCAGCGACCCCTTCCAGTGTAATCTTCATCAACCGTTGAAACACTGAAGCCACACTCGCTAAACCAAAGGGCATTCTCAAAAATTGATACATTCCCTCCGGTGTTATAAAAGCGGCAAGATACTTGGAATCCATCTCCACCACAATCTGGTGATACGCACTTGCTAAATCAATAGTTGAAAATACTGCTGCACCTGCAAGAGTAGAAACCATATAAGCAATATGGAACCACAGCACACACAGGTACAACACAATCAATTAACATGGATTAGTAACCCTGGTAAGTTGATGAGGTTGAATAAAAATGCATAGGTATCCCAAGTACATTGAAGAAGGTTTCTTTAATTGAAGGCACAGGTGGCTTCATACAGGCAAAGTGTTCGTCAAACACAGCCAACACGTGTTTCGTCACACAGGTGACTTTTTTAAGGCTGCAAAACAGACATATAACATACTTGTGTGTAATTTTACCTATAAATGAGCACCACATCAGCACAATCAGTCAACAAGATATGAAGTAACAAACAGAGTGAAGTTGCATCACCAGAAATGCACGACCAAAGTGAGCGAAAAAGAAAGAAGGTAGTGTAGACATGTCCAGAGACAATGCTGATTGTATTAAATTAAAGGGACACCCTCAGTGAAAAGCCTCAAGTCAGATGGAGAGAAGCCAGAGTCAAAGAAAGAATTAATAAAGAATGTGCTCAAACCTGATGATATGGACCCGAAATGGCAGAAACTGTTGACATGCCAAGTATACGGTGATCAGACAAATGTATCTAAGGTATAGCGTGTTCAAAACAGTTGATAAGGTGACTTAGGAAATGGTAGAATAATAACTATACCTAGACCGTCAGGTCTGGTAGGTAGGACTGGTAAGCCTCCAAAAAGAGTATTGGGTTAAGATCTGTAAAACAAAACTGGGAATCACTGAAAGTATACATCTACTGATAAAACAAGTTACTGATGAGTATTAGAAAAAGTGCAAAAACTAAGTACACTGGCCTGTTTGTGTTCTATATATACCTATTTTGTAACCTATGACTGGTGTGACCAATGTGGTGTTTCTTGATTGTGTTGTACCTCTGTGTGCTGTTGTCCCATATTGCTTATTGTGTTTGTGTATTTCTAAGCACAATTCTGTGTCTACAGGGTAGTAAGGCACCTGACCACTGGCACCAGCCTTGACCTTGACATTTGTTGCTCATACACACTGTGTATACTCCCCGAAGGTGCGGCACCTGTCACCCTTACTACCCCTTGTTTCTTGCCCTAAGAGTAGAAACCATCTAATGCAAATTACGCAAAGGATGTCTATGAATCCAAATTTCACTATTTAGACTACGCAAGTCCACACATAAGCGTAGCTCATTTGAACGCTTAACCAAAATCACAACAGGGGATACCCAAGGAGATGATTCGATTGGTTCCATCACTTTTTTGAGGCATAAGTTTTGTAACATCTTCTTTAATTTGTCTCTGTACGCCAAAGGTACCTTCCTGACTTTATGTCTAACAGGAATAGCCCCTTCTTTCAGAATATTCTTATGTCTGAATCCTTGGAATGTCCCCAACTCATCTTTAAACAAGTTTGGGAACAAACAGTTTAAGTCATTCACAAAACCAGAGTTGTCTACCTCCGATGAGATAACCGACACAGCTGGAAAAGCATTGGAATCTAACTTCATTCCCAACTCTTGCTGATGCGGCCATCCCAAAATAGAATCACAATTCTCGGCCACATAAATCTTTCCTTTTGTTCTCCTACCATTAAATTCAATGTCAGCCCAAAAGTTATCCTTCCAAATCAATTTTGTGCCCAGAGTAACCACCTGGAGGGTATAATTCTCGTTCATTCCATAAGTCATCAAATTATGGTTTTCCCTATTATGTTATACCATGCGCAAGAATCTACCATCAAAGAAATGTTTTTTCCATCCAATTTCAAAGTACATTTAAGAAATCCTTTAGCTTGCTTATCGGAAACACAAAGAGCATAATAACCACTAAATGTTTCTGAATCAAACTCATTACTTGTCACACAGTTGACTTTGTTGGACGTAACAGCCCTGCACACTCTTCCAAAATATCCTTTTTTTTTTTTTTTTACATTTTAAACAGATTTTGTCTTAAGCTGGACACCCTTTAAACTTGCCTACACGGTAAGGACTACCCCATCTGTAAGATCACATGCCATTTATCTTCCTATCTATGTTTCTAAAATCTGAGTCTTTTCTTTGTTTAACATTAACCTTGCTTTTAATGGTGTTAACTTCTGTACTGACATTGAAAGTCCTTTGATGTTGGCCTCTAATCTCACTTACAAATTTCTCAGATTGTTCAGTAATTTTTCCAATATTTATTATAGCACCCATTGAAGTCTCTGTACCAGCCCGCAACCTTTCCTGGATTTTGTTTACTTTTCATCTTCATCATTATTTGATCTTGAAGTACTTGATCTTCTCAAATTCACAAAAAACTGCTAGAACTCTTAATGCTGAAACATAGTCTTCAGTGGACTCTTATTTTTGAGAATGATAATAAAATTTGAACCTTTCCATCACTGTATTTATTTTCTTCCCAAATTTTTTTTTTTACATTTGCACTGCTTGCTCAAATATATCCATTCCACCAATGTTTTCTGAACGAGGAAGATTATTAAATTCCTTCAACCCCATCCCTCCTAAACAATGTTTCAGTAAAGTGAGTTTCCTTTGAGAAGAACAATCTTCATCTTCTAATACATCTACATATGCTTGAAAAACTGGAAACCATAGTTCCCATTCCATAGGAGGTTCACCTGCAACTTGCAAAAATAGAATAGGAGCCACAATGTTTGACATCTTGAAAAAAACAATTAATTGTCTTCAGTATAGATACTCAATCCAAATTATCAGGAAAGCAATCAAAATAGTCAAGTGAAAAAAATAGTTGCCAAAATAATATCTATTGCAAGCTTTAGAAAATGAAAGAATTTCTGTAAAATTTCACCCAAACCAAAATAGCTGCCATAGATACTTCAAAAATATGGATTTCCAAAATAAGTTTGAAACTTTCCCAATCCAAAATAGCTGCCGTAAATTTTGCTCAATCCAAAATGTCCACCGTTAAAACGTGGTAGTGCAATGAATTGTGGGAGAAAAGACCCCCACACAATCTATTGAAAGAGTTCTTGATCCAAAATGGCCACCATAATTTCTGCCCAATCCAAGATGGCCACCGCAAAGACATACTATGCGCAATGCATTGGGGGAGATGAGTTTTCCACTCGATTTGAGGAATCTTGAAGGACGACGAACACAGCAAAGTCAAGTACACAGCCTCACCTCCCTTTCAGGAATACTGTCTCACTTGAGTTGCCGCTCCTGCAACAAGGCAGTATGTAATAAATCCTGCAGTGACAACAATGGATGAACGCTGACTCCAGACTCTTGCTCGTCACCAAATAAGTGAGGCAATCCAAGAAAAGAAAGAAGCAGGGACTGTGGTCGCCAGTAGGAATTTATTCAGTAACAGGAGTCCTCATGAGGAATTCCTTTCCTCATGTACACAATATGTCCACTTGTACCTATTCCCCAATTTCAGCCACGAGTGGCATGACAGATGGAGCAGCACTGCAGGTGCAGCATTTGAGGGTCACTGCGCTTGTGGATCTTGGTTGCCACAGCAAACAGAGAGGGCATTGTGAGCCCATTTTGCTAAATTTATTTTAGAAATTGTGCTGGCAGTGCACAATTTTACTTTGATTTACACATTTCTTAGGGAGTGGAAGCCCAAACGCATGTCGTGACAGTGGTGATCATTGATAGTGCATGCTAATCCAGGATTTGTTCTTACCCCCGCCCTCCCTTTTTGAAAGTTCACCAGCCACCACTGGTGGTCTCTGTTGCAACACTGATAATATTTTTGGTTCCAGATGATTTTCATTGAACATAAGTAGTTCTTAATATAGAAAAGGTGTAGACCAATGTTCTAACAAATCTTAATAGTGTTCTTTTCTAAAACAAGGAGTTTGCATCATTTATCCAAGCGTTGTCACTTCAATCAAAGAAGTACAGAGGTCCGTAGAGCAGGGCTGTCCTTTTCAGGGTAACTTACATAGTCAACTACCAGCTCAACAACATGCCAATCTTACTGTTCTAGTGACATATTTGAATATTCTCAGTTGTGGAATCAGGTGAAGGAGCACTGACTTTGGGATCTGTTTAAAATCTTACCTCAGGGTGCTTGACTGCTATTTTCATGGTGATTTAGAACAAGATTTCCTAAGTCCGCACATGTTTTTTCAGGTTCAACTTACCAGAGAACTGGACTGGTTTAGTCTCCTGAACGTTCCCCACTGATAGTCGATGTTCACATTTACACACCATGTAAATTTATAATTTAGTTGAAGTAGCATGTGCTCCATGAAAGCTGGAGGGTTGCAGAATAGGGGTCACTTGGGGAGATATTGACATTGCTTAGAGGAGAGACTAGATCTGGAATAATCTAGAGTCCTCTTACTAAGACATTTAAAAGCAAGGTGTAATGGATTTACACCCGCTCCTCTAAGAAGAGTGACTGCCTACACACGTGAAGCTGTTATTCGTGGGGCATGTTAAAGTGAACCCAGAAACAGAGTCTGCATCCTGTACGATCATGTAGCCTTAGACCATCCTTTTTGGAGGAGGGTCTGCTTGTTCCAGATGTGTGTCTGGAACAGCTGCAGTAAAATGCATTCTATTTTGGAGCAAGTGAGCACTGTGTGTTGACCGACGAGAGGATTATGTTGATTCTATGGTCTACATAGTGCACAAAGCTAACTTCAGAGTCATTTTGAACTTAATAGTATAGCAAAAATGATGTCCACTAGGGTATCATCTCTTTGCCTCTCAACAACCTTTTAATGGTAAATGTAGACCTGAAAGTCAAGCTACAAACAGTGCCTTGAGTTCTGTTATGGTGGGGGGACATTTTCATTAGCTTGTCGACGGTAAATACTATGTTATTTCTGTCTCTCTTTTTTACTTATTTGTATTATACACATATGCTGAATTTTCTTGATGTCGAGACTAGCAATAGACACAAACAGTGGTTGCCATTTTAGGATCCTGGCAGAACAAGGCTTCAAAAGAGACCCGAATGTTTGGCTCGTTAGCATAGATATTATTGTCCTGCTCCAGGCTATGCAAGGAGAGGACTAAACCTGTCTGGGACCTCAGGAGTACTTTGGATGCGGAACCCTTATAGTGTGGGATGGAAAGTGTTTGTTATAGATCAGAATTAGTTCAAAATAAATTGATGGGTTGATGTAGGAAAGTACCATCTTGCCTGGCATGTTACCCCCATATTTCACTGTATATATGTTGTTTTAGTTGTATGTGTCACTGGGACCCTGCCAGCCAGGGCCCCAGTGCTCATAAGTGTGCCCTGAATGTGTTACCTGTGTGATGACTAGCTGTCTCACTGAGGCTCTGCTAACCAGAACCTCAGTGGTTATGCTCTCTCATTTCCTTCCAAATTGTCACTAACAGGCTAGTGACCAATTTCACCAATTTACATTGGCATACTGGAACACCCTTATAATTCCCTAGTATATGGTACTGAGGTACCCAGGGTATTTAGGTTCCAGGAGATCCCTATGGGCTGCAGCATTTCTTTTGCCACCCATATGGAGCTCTGACAATTCTTACACAGGCCTGCCATTGCAGCCTGAGTGAAATAACGTCCACGTTATTTCACAGCCATTTACCACTGCACTTAAGTAACTTATAAGTCACCTATATGTCTAACCTTTACCTGGTAAAGGTTGGGTGCTAAGTTACTTAGTGTGTGGGCACCCTGGCACTAGCCAGGGTGCCCCCACATTGTTCAGGGCAAATTCCCCGGACTTTGTGAGTGCGGGGACACCAGTACACGCGTGCACTATACATATGTCACGACATATGTATAGCGTCACAATGGTAACTCCGAACATGGCCATGTAACATGTCTAAGATCATGGAATTGTCACCCCAATGCCATTCTGGCATTGGGGAGACAATTCCATGATCCCCTGAGTCTCTAGCACAGACCCGGGTACTGCCAAACTACCTTTCCCGGGGTTTCACTGCTGCTGCTGCTGCCAACCCCTCAGACAGGTTTCTGCCCTCCTGGGGTCCAGCCAGGCTTGGCCTAGGAAGGCAGAACAAAGGACTTCCTCAGAGTGAGGGTGTTACACCCTCTCCCTTTGGAAAAAGGTGTCAGGGCTGGGGAGGAGTAGCCTCCCCCAGCCTCTGGAAATGCTTTCATGGGCACAGATGGTGCCCATTTCTGCATAAGCCAGTCTACACCGGTTCAGGGATCCCCCAGCCCTGCTCTGGCGTGAAACTGGACAAAGGAAAGGGGAGTGACCACTCCCCTGACCTGCACCTCCCCTGGGAGGTGCCCAGAGCTCCTCCAGTGTGCTCCAGACCTCTGCCATCTTGGAAACAGAGGAGCTGCTGGCACACTGGACTGCTCTGAGTGGCCAGTGCCAGCAGGTGACGTCAGAGACTCCTTCTGATAGGCTCTTACCTGTGTTGCTAGCCTATCCTCCTTCCTAGGTAGCCAAACCTCCTTTTCTGGCTATTTAGGGTCTCTACTTTGGGGAATTCTTTAGATAACGAATGCAAGAGCTCATCAGAGTTCCTCTGCATCTCTCTCTTCACCTTCTGCCAAGGAATCGACCGCTGACTGCTCTGGACGCCTGCAAAACCGCAACAAAGTAGCAAAGACGACTACTGCAACCTTGTATCGCTGATCCGGCCGCCTTCTCGACTGTTTTCCTGGTGGTGCATGCTGTGGGGGTAGTCTGCCTCCTCTATGCACTAGAAGCTTCGAAGAAATCTCCCGTGGGTCGACGGAATCTTCCCCCTGCAACCGCAGGCAACAAAAGACTGCATCACCGGTCCTCTGGGTCCCCTCTCAGCACGACGAGCGTGGTCCCTGGAACTCAGCAACTCTGTCCAAGTGATTCCCACAGTCCAGTGACTCTTCAGTCCATGTTTGGTGTAGGTATGTCCTTGCCTCCCCACGCTAGACTGCATTGCTGGGTACTGCGTGATTTGCAGCTGCTCCGGCTCCTGTGCACTCTTCCATGATTTTCTTTGGGCACAGCCAAGCCTGGGTCCCCAACACTCTAACCTGCAGTGCACGACCTCCTGAGTTGTCCTCCGGCGTCGTGGGACCTTCTTTTGTGACTTCGGGTGAGCTCCGGTTCACTCTTCTTCGTAGTGCCTGTTCCGGCACTTTTGCGGGTGCTGCTTGTTTCTGAGTGGGCTCTTTGTCTTGCTGGACGCCCCCTCTGTCTCCTCACGCAATTGGCGACATCCTGGTCCCTCCTGGGCCACAGCAGCATCCAAAAACCCTAACTGCGACCCTTGCAGCTAGCAAGGCTTGTTTGCGGTCTTTCTGCACGGAAACACCTCTGCAAACTTCTTCACGACGTGGGACATCCATCCTCCAAAGGGGAAGTTTCTAGCCCTCTTCGTTCTTGCAGAATCCACAGCTTCTACCATCCGGTGGCAGCTTCTTTGCGCCCACAGCTGGCATTTCCTGGGCATCTGCCCACTCCTGACTTGATCGTGACTCTTGGACTTGGTCCCCTTGTTCCACAGGTACTGTTGCATTGCTGGTGTTCGTCTTCCTTGCAGAATTCCCCTATCACGACTTCTGTGCTCTCTGGGAACTTAGGTGCACTTTGCACCCACTTTTCAGGGTCTTGGGTTGGGCTATTTTTCTAACCCTCACTGTTTTCTTACAGTCCCAGCGACCCTCTACAAGCTCACATAGGTTTGGGGTCCATTCGTGGTTCACATTCCACTTCTAGAGTATATGGTTATGTGCTCTCATTGCAATCTATTGTGACTGTACATTGCTTGCATTGCTTCCTATTGCTATTACTGCATATTTATGGTATTGTGTACATATATCTTGTGTATATTTGCTATCCTCATACTGAGGGTACTCACTCAGATACTTTTGGCATATTGTCATAAAAATAAAGTACCTTTATTTTTAGTATATCTGTGTATTGTGTTTTCTTATGATATTGTGCATATGACACCAGTGGTATAGTAGGAGCTTTACACGTCTCCTAGTTCAGCCTAAGCTGCTCTGCTAAGCTACCTTTTCTATCAGCCTAAGCTGCTAGACACATCTTCTACACTAATAAGGGATAACTGGACCTGGTGCAGAGTGTAAGTACCCCTTGGTACCACTACAAACCAGGCCATCCTCCTACAGTTGATATGGTTAATTGAAACATGAAGGGTATGAAGAGAAACGCCCTGTAGATTGAAGGGGTGAGCTTCCATGAGTTGTGGGGTGGCCTCCACTGATAAATTAGAAAAGTATTGCAGACCGTCTTACCGAGCTGATAACTGGTGAGTAAAGATGACCACAGAAGAGCGGGAGGCCGGCAGCTCACTTTGGCAGTGTCAGTGCATAAGCCATGCTGAGAGTTCCGAACAAAAGAATAAGTACCTGATTTAGATGTCGGCTGATGGAATATTTCGTCACAAACCTGACGGATATCCCGTCTGCTGTATTACGACCTTCATAGGATATAATGGGATCGTAATACGGGACGGGATATCTGTCACTTTTGTGACGGGGTACTTATTCCCTCCGTCAAGATCTAAATCAGACCCTTGGTATCTGAAAGGGAACTAGACTGTAAGAGGGAACTTGAAGTGAACACGAGCTGGTGTACGAGGGGCATAAAGGATGCAAATGAAACCTGATTGTTGGAAGAGAGAGAAACTGGAAGCAGACTGCAAGCGGTTATGTTATAAATCCCCTCTATTCGTTTATGAGTACCTAGTGAGTTGCTGCCATCTAGTGGAGAGTGAACAGACCTGCAGTATGTAAAATTCTATACCATTTAGACACTGTGTGTGTATGTGTGTGTGTGTTTGGGTTGGGGGGTAGGTAGGTAAAGGCCTGAAATGGGGCTATATGGGTTTAAAGTTGATGTACTTGACTAATCAGTCAGTAAATAAGAATAACTAAAATAGAGCATATTATTCTACAAGGAGCCCTTTGTTGTAGTTGCCAGTTCAAGAATCTATCATAACTTAACCACAGAATCTGATTTTATTTAATGTAGTCCTTGGCAGAGCTGCTCAGCAAAGGCCGAACAAGATCCGTGTTGTTTTCCTCCCAGGGACACGGGGTGTGTAGTGGCACTAAAATAACCTAGGTCTAATTCCTTTTGTGCATGGTTTTGAAAAGATTTCACAGGCCGTGCCTGATCCCACAAAGTGCAGTTTTAACCACTGTCTGACGCTCTGTTCGCTCGGTCGGATGTCGACAAAGAAGGAGCACAGCTCAAGCACCTTGTGACTGTCGATATCTGGGTCAGCGGCCGCCACACAAAGAACCGAATTGTGAGGTTGCTCACTCCCCTTTCTCTAAAGCGGACTTAGAGGAAATGAGAGGTTTGCTAACGCCCATGATATGTGCTTGAAGTGCACGAAGTGTCAAACATCTTGTATTGAGCTTCACGCTGAGTTGGGCGTTGAACAATTGCAGTATCGTGTCATGGTACCGGAATGCTCAAATGAATTGATAGGGAACAGGGCCGTGCCAGTGGTAGGTGAGCTTAGCCATTGACGCTTTATTGCCATTTGAGCTGATTGGAGTAAAAACTGTTTACAACTCAAGTGTAGTAAAATTGCGATGAGAGTACAAGAAAATGTTGTTCTCGTTGGCAGGAGTCTGAAGAGCTCTCTTCTGATGAAGAAATGAAAATGGCCGAAATGCGGCCTCCGCTGATCGAAACTTCAATTAATCAACCCAAAGTTGTAGCACTGAGCAATAACAAAAAAGGTAAGGAAATAAACCAGCTTTTAAACGTACTCAAATAACCTTCCATAGTGGTTTATGTGATTCCAGAGAGAGAATCCGTTTTTTTCTTTGGGGGGGAAGAGGGGGGGGGGCACACAGAAGCTGTGCGCAGAAAGATTTACTTGAATCAAGTTGTGTACTATAAGCAGAGTTTTGCCTGCTCCTTGTATGTTGCATTACTGCATGTAGTCCTGGTCCTCAATAGAGAGGGTGGTTATTACAGGAGTAGACATATGAGAGATTTATTTATTTACAAAGGGGTTTGACAAATATTCCTGGAATAAAATTTAGCATTAAGATATATGATATGGGATAACGCTTATTTAGAGGAACATATCAATTTTACTTTAAACACCTGTAACACCTTTATTGGGTAATTGGTTGGGTTGTTGTACTTAATAGTGTATTTAGAAGGTTTTGTTGATCAGAAGTTTATTTAATATCTAGCTTTAGTGCAACGAGTTTTATATCCCTGGGCAAAATCAACTCTATCTATTTAATTATCTTTATCTCATGTCTTTCCCCTAGCAACTTGGCTTTTTTAGCCTATTTGTTACAATATGGCTTCCCAATGAGGCTGCCTACAATCGCCCCATAATGCCCACCTTAGTATGAGAGCAGGTAGGGAAGCAACCTTGCAGTCAGTGGGGCCATATCAGAGATTTCAGAGCTCCCTCACAGCCCTATTTTAGTCTCCATAACTATCTCACTAAACAAAAACCTATGTGCACCAAGCTGTACGTGGTGAAACACAAGATGTCTCTTGCAATCTCGTACGACCATTGATCCTCTTATATTTAACTGGTACAAAGCATGAAAGCGGCCCTGCCACAGCCCGCTTTTTGAGGGCTTTAAACATGGTGAATGTCGTGTCCTGTGCATTCCGCAGACAAGGACATCCAAATCCTATTTGAGGCCATGTGACCCTGGCTTGTAGAGTGCCAGAGCTCCTTAATGTGAGAAATAAAATATTAGGCTGTCCTGAGATCTGCTCACAACTCACTCACCCACTCATTACACTTTTGAGGTATAGCGCTTACTCAGAGCCACAAAGGAAAAATCCTGCAATAACTGAACTAAATATCCAATTTCAGTAATGTGTGCAAATGATTTATTCACAGAACCATTAATTCTGAGCAAACATCTGCAGAACTTCTTACATCTCCGTGTACCTGTCTGAGGGAGTACATACTCATCATCCTTCTTTTCCTGACACTGCTGCTATGATTAATAGAAGCAGATGACCTTCAAACAGGAGATAACCACGAGGATTCTTGTACTGACTTTTAATGACTTCCTCCAGCTTCCAGCTCTTCCTCCTGCTTCCAGCTGGTTTTCCATCTTTGGATCTTGTTGTGACTTACTTAGCTTTATTTTCCTCATTTTTGAGGAGTGAAACACATTTTATGACTCCATAGCTGAAACTGTGAAGCACAACTGTTTGTAGTCTCCTTCATTTACCCAGATCCATACATTTCCATAACAACAGACGCTCCAGAGTATGTAGCAGTATGGCTGAAAATGTAGCTAAACATTCAGTTCATCTTGACCTGGTATTCACAGCAGTGACCTAACTCTAAAGGCTGTCTCAGCACAGAAGGTGCTTTTTATAGTGGTGTCTGACAGAAGTGAGTTGATCAATGCTGACAACACTGCTATGGTGTCCTAAGTCAACAGGTTTGAAACCTTTTAACATATTTGATTAGAGTGAAACCATGGAAATTGACATTATACACATAAGCAGATGGTTATCAGTCACATACCTGCTTTATGGCTAGACCTTACCAGTGAACGTGCTCCTCAGAACTGAAATTATCTTCCATCACCATGACTATTCTGGAACATATTTTTATGCCGCCTGAGACACTGCAAAGCTTGTTGAGCTCACATCATGCATAGGGACAGGGCCTCTTTTTGCCTTTGATGTATATTTTTGCTCATGTAGGAGACATTTATTCTACACTTTGCCCTGGTCTCTGTCATGCCAAGCCTGTGTGCATGCTGCAGAAAATTCTGGGTTATCCAATAATTATTCTAGATTGCAATTAAACCATTCAATTGTGTTTCTGGGATCACCTGAACTAGCTAGGATTATACTGCTGATACACGATAGACGAAATAGAAGGTCCTAGTTCTCCACATTAATTTAGATATTTAGGGGTAGCTGCCAAGCTCACCAATGATGGTCTCAAAAAAGCCTAAAGTTTCTTTAAGTGTGTAGAAGCCGTAATATCATCCGGCTACAGAAACAAATGTCTCATATCTTGAAACTGTGCAGTGAAAAATTCTATCGTCCCACTTCACTATAATGTTGAAAAAAAAGTTGTTGTTTTCTGTTTAGCCCTTCAGATAGCAAGGTTGAGTTATTTTGGTCCTGCAGGGACGTGAATTACACCCAGAGGATTTGGGGCTGACATTGTTACCACCTCCACAATGTTGTTTTTAAATTATAATCTCCCTTGTTTATATCTGCAGGTTAGGAGGATGGTTAGATTTAAATATTGTTTTATTAGGACTGCTTGGCTCAAAATCCTTTTGAAGTCATTGTAACCAATTCGTATAAATTATGAAATGAAAGTTCCTATTGCTTACTGTAGTGAAATAAGTTTAGATGTTAAGAAGCTAAAAGACCTTATTAAACAGAGGAAAGTTCTCAGGAGTCATACTTCATTATTCAAAAAACTTATTACACTTCCATATGAACCAGGAACTCTTACTCCCTGCATTTTTCTGATCTCATTTAATGGTGAAAGCGTATTCAGTTTGTTAGGTGTGTCCTTACTTTGTGTTTGCCCGGGACAGAAACACTTCCTGACAGTCCGGAGGCACTACCACTAGCAGTTGACACACTGTTCATTCAGGCTCACTCTCCCAGAAACCATTTCTGCAGTCCCACAATATGAATTTGGCCATTGTCGGCGTCCCTGCAACTTTACGTCCCTCTTGATTTAATCATCAAAGCAACCTCCTGGGGCGAATCCCCATGACTTAATAAGTGTACATTTGTGGACAACAGCTTCCCAGTTACCCCTTTGGAATGCTATATATAGGTGCCCCCCACATCTTGGTGGTTCCTTTATAAAATTCTGGATGATGGGGTCTTGGGATGTAGGAGTAAGTAAAGGTGAAGTCTGTTCATCCAGTCTTGTATTCCAAAATTAGGTAGACAGTTCACCTGTCACCACTGGCATAACCATGGAGTGCTACGAAGAGTGCCATGGGGATCACTGGAACTAAGAGTACACAAGTAAGTATATTGAGTAAATCGTACTTCATGGTCTATTCCTGGGATATCCGATGTTAGTGTAAGAGGCACAGATCCAGGGCATATTTTCAAGATATCGATAAAAATGTGATTTATATAGAGTGAATCTAAATGTATCTCATTTATAGTCAGTGATTATCTTGAAAATCTGGCATGGAGCAGGTGCCCGGGATCTTTGTTGACACTGATGGGACAACCCGATACTGGGATCTGGATGCAAATACAGCTATTGCACATGCTTGTGTTACTTACTGCCTAATGCCGAATGTCTCAATAATTGATAAGGAAAATTGTATTTCAGAGTATAAGGATGCGGACTCCCTACTGGATGAAGTCACCCACAACAGCAACCAGAACAATAGTAACTGTTCCTCTCCATCCAGGATGTCTGATTCCGTTTCCCTGAATACTGACAGCAGCCACGATCATTCATTATGTTCCCCAGAGAAAGAAGCGCACATTGTTTTAAATTCGAAGATCAGGTCTGTGTACGTGTGCATATAGTGTTGTTCTCATTTAGTGCCATGCCACAACTCACCCTACCTTTTTAGTACTGAGCTGCATGCAAAATGTTATCATTCGACTGCCATTTTACAGATACTAACGTTGGCCTGGTTTGTGTGTTTGTATTTAATCTTCTTATGTTTTTTGGGGGGAACTGGATTCTGTTCTTGCAAATAGCTAATAATTTATATTTAACTTTCCACCAATTTATTTTGAGCACTGTTTGCAATGCAAGAAGCGTCACTTAATATATTAAAGTGGTGGTAACAACAAAGTTGTAATTGCAATGAAGATTTGCACTTTCTTTTACAGAAAAGTGCGATCTAAGAGCAGTGAATATCTGGGGGAAGAATGCAGGTTGTTGATAAAAACCCTCAAGGGAATTACTTTTCAATACATAATAACGGTGCATAAAATGTCACACTTTTCAAAGAAGTATAAAGCGAGATCGTGAACACTGTTTCTCCTAAGTTTAGCTATTTTTCTAAATCTTTTATATCCGTGTGTATTTACAGTGTGGGCTTGCTGTTTGCTCACTCAAAACTGTACTGCAGTTTACCTTGTAATTAAAGACGAGCAATGTCTCTGTGTGATCCTAATGCTTAAAGAGCACGTATTTTTCATGGAAGCTTACAAGATTTGATGTGGCCATTTATATCTGGTTGTCATGTCGGAAACGTCAGATCTTTAGGAAAGAAATGTATTAGATAAGGAAAGCCTGGATACTTAATACAAAGTGACCCAGAAATTATAACTCTAATGGCGAGGGGGGGAGGCGTGAAGAAATGACAAACAACGATGAACAGCTCCTGTGGCAAGTGTTGATGGCAACCAAAAGCCTGCTTGCTATCCTCTTAAAAAAAAAAAGAGGGAGTGGGGAGCATTTTGAAGCTCCTAGTGATGGAAAGGTGAACTTACTTTTTAACAGAAGAAAGGAGAACATTCTTGGCATAATCAGGTCGACTAGTTGATTATTTAGAAAGAGATGGCAGAGTGGTGAATATTATGTTATAATTAGGAGGGACAATGAATTACAAAAGTACAGTTTCAGGTTGCTCTTCAAGGAAACATCGCTGCTCCTCCACATTCCAGATTGTATTTTTTAGAGTCCGATAGATCCTCCTGGTTAGTGCTCTTTCATCTCAGTCTTGATTCCCGTTCTTACACTACCAGTGAATTCCGATGCAGCGGAGTGCACAATGTTGCATGTTCCTGCATGGCCCCCTCTGAGAAACTGACTATCATTTTGAGCATCTGAAGTGAGAGCCAGAGTGTGCCCCACAAGGTTCCGTTGTTGTGGTGTTTCTGTGGAGATGTCTCTTACCCTGGGTGTATCCATGGATGTGCTTCCATTGCACGTGCGCTTCTGGTCAGTTGATCAGTGCTGATTCTGTATTTCCATAAAAAAGAGGCCACTAGCTCACGGATGGCGATGATTACTATCATTATTATCTCAAACCACTTTCTCTACCGTACAGGGACCATGTGTGCAGAGAGAATAGGGATGATCCTCAGAAACCAGTGAGCACCCTTTCTGTACTCCTCTCGATACTTTCAGGTGCTTTATTTGTACTTTCTGAAGCCTGGTGGGTGGTGATGTAGAGACTTGGAGCAAGGCATCGAGGTCTGTCGTTGGCCATAAAAGGCCCGATTCACCCAATGGAATTTAACTTGGATTATCTGTCACGTTACTTTGTAGCCTAGGTTCTGTAGCCACCTTACAGTATTTGTACTACACTGTTTGGTTATTACTGTCAAAGAGGGCTGGCTTAAGTTTAATAATTATCTTTGGATTATCATCAACTCATTAAGCAAAAGTTCCAGTATTTTTTGGATAAAATACTTGAACTCATTTTGATAGGCTGTTGCTTAATGATAATACTCCATTAGTGCTCGCCATTGCAATTTCAGGTTTCTACTGCCTACGTTCTTGCTCATGTTTTATTTTTATTATTAGAAGTATTAAAACGCCTTTCTTGCAATTGAAGACACACGAGTGTAAACATACCATTAAGGTTAAAAGTAGTCAGAATAGCAGAGTTTGTGTAATAACTCCACATTTGTCTTCTAGTTGAGCCTACAGCAAATTTGTTAGGCCATCATCAGAAATTCAGCATCACCCTTGGTTTTGAATTATTACTGCAGTTAAGCTCTGTCCAATACAGGAGGAAGGATGCAATTTGTTTTACATTTTCTTTCTCTATTTTATAATGGTTTGGAAATCTGCTCTTTGCCCAATATCTGGGCATACTTGGAATGCTAGCACATGCATGGCATTCCACGCCTGTGTAGGCTGACCCAGCACATTCATTTCACTTAGTTGTGACTGTCCTTCAAGGGTTTCAGCTAAATTACCTGCAGTATGAAGCTTGGTTCTGGTTGCAGTACCCCCTGCCCAGCACGTTTTGTCTACTTTTGATGCAACTTTGACTGAAATGAACTGGGTTCCTGCTAACCACGTCCCCAGTACCAGGGTTCCTTCCCCAAAACAAGACCCCTGGTCACTTAACCCCCAAGTGGCCAGGCCCTTTAACAAACCTGTAAGTCTCTAGTAAATGGTACCTCTCGTATCTGTGGCCTAGATACTTATGAGGGTCCCTAAGAGCTGCAGCATAACTTGTGCCACTCTAAGGGACCCAGCACCAGCATCATGCAGACTGCCTTGGCAGGCTGCGTTACAAGGTTCTCCCAAAAGGCACACAGCCTGTGTGCCATGGCTCCTAAACACTGCATGTATTATTTGTAAGTCACCCATACAGCAGCTCTTACAGACTTAAGACAAGGTGCATTAAATTAAATGTGTGGACATAATCCGTAAGAGCAGCTACGCCTCTGCTATGTCTTAGTCAATCTTTAGACATAGTAAGTGTGCAGGGAAGCCATTTTGAATACATGTGCTGGACACTGGTCAATACGAGTTCCCCAACCACATGATGGCTTCACTGGAAATAGGGATGTTGGGTATCAAACATCTCGTTGCAATAAACTCTCATTGATGCCAGTGATTAATTTATTGATACATTCATCCAGACGGCACCTTAAGGGTGCCCCCTGAAATCCTACCAACTGCCAGTGGGCTAACTGACTAGTTCTAGCCAGCCTGCTTCCAACAGATGAGATTTTGACCCCCAAGGATGAGAGCTTCTGCTCTTTGGAGGTCAGAAGCAAAGCCTTCTCTGGCAGGGGTGTTAAGCACCCCTCCGAACAGGATTAACTGCAAATCTACATTCCAAGGCAGGAGGCTTCAAAGAAGCCCACTGCCTTTGGTATGCATATCTTGCTCTCCACAATGGGAGATGCCGTCTCCCCTGCCCCAGGGTCCATTTGGCAAATGGACAGGTGGGAAATTAGCTATACAGGAAGCATGTTGTATTTGCAGGCTGGACACACTCCCAGGGTGACCAGTGAAGTGAACACAGCCTTAGAAATTCTGCCATCTTTCACTCCCCCCCTAAATTGAGTATTTAGGAGGCCCCCCTGATACTGGGACCTCAGATCTTCGCTGGACACAAAGGGAGGAGTGGACGAGAATCCTGCTGACCTGAGAACCGAGGAGCACGACAGACTGGACTCCAACTCTTCCAGCTGCACCCGACCCTTGAGGATCAGCTGACCTGTTCTGTCACTGTAGCATCTAAAAAAACGGGGAAGCTGCCAGTACTTTGCAAATCACCAGAAAACTCACTTGGAGCAGATGGAGCTGCTTCCCTTCATCTGCAGGCAACCCAAGAAAGAACTGTGAGAACTGGGATTGCCAAAAGCCCAATATCAGACATTACCACTGCACCTGAGCAGCCTAGGCCGAGCCGCAGTAGGCCAGTGGTATCAACGTGCTTCCCAGGCCCCCCCAGGCAGGAAGCCCACCTTCAGTTTGGCCACTGTGGACTTCCTGAGAGTGTCTTTAGTCTTTTTCTGCAGACCCTTCCCATTCACTTCAACCGCCTCCGGTGACTGAGACCTGAAGGTCCATTGCATCTCTGGACCTGGACGTCTCGGACCGAGGAGAAGAGGGCCATTGGCGTCCCTACGTCCCCCAGGTGCGTAAGGCCCGTGTCCTCTTTGTTCATTTGGATTGTATTCCCAGTCCTCACCTGCAGCCTGTTTCTGTGTGTCCCCTTTCACCGTGACCACCACTGGTGACAGTAAACCCTATGGTCCAAACCACCTCTGCAACGGGGGTCCCAGACTGAGGAACACAGGACCACTGGTGTTCCTATGTCCCACAGCATCCCAAGAACTGAAGGGCCTCAAGGGCTTACCTGTGTAGGACTCTCAGTCCACCTCCGCAGCATCTTGGTGACCAGACCAATCCCCATAGACTTACACAGGACATTCAACGCTGAACTGCACCGCTGCACCCAGCCACCCCAGTGCCCCCTGAGGTGACCTGTTGGTGTGGCCTAAGACCCTTCCCTGTACTCACCTTAAGGCCAGAAGACTAGTCCTCTAAAGTGAAGTAAAATACCTGTTTGCTGTGTGTATATTATCTCCTATGGGTTAACATTGCTGCTACAGAAAAATGCAATGTTGACTCTTGAGAAAATTCCTATCTGGAAAAGTACTCACCAGTTTCCGGTTATCTTGGTATCTAAATTTATATAAAGTATGTGCTACTTTAATATAGTGGTGTTGGATTTCTTTGAGTGTGTCTTACTTACTGCCTATGTGTGTGCCTTACATGCTTAGCACTACCCTCTGATATGCCTAACTGCTTGCCCACACTACCACAAATGAGAGCATTTGGGATGTAATTTGTGCCTCTGTGATGCCTTTGGGGTTTGCCTGGACTCTTAGCACAGTGTACCTTTTTTTGGTCCACTATATAAAGAGCCACCTTCCTACACCTGCTGTTTAATTCATGCTCTTTGTTGGATGATGAATTCATTAGAGGCCTCTGTCTCCCTCCTCCTTTCGTAGCCACAATCAATGTGAATGCCCTTTACAGTTAAGGTTTTGTTCCAAGCATTCTCAGTTCATTCGTCCACCAATGCAGAGGCTCCCATATACTTTGGTATAGGATTGCAGCAAGCCTTTCCACCCTAAGAAAGGCTTTTCTCTCATTTTAATGATTGTTTGAGAATTTGAACATTGTGATTAAGGGCCTGTGTATGTGGTTTCTGCCAAAGAGTGAAGGAGTGCTAAAAAGACCCTTTAAAATGCAATTACTTGATTAAATTACGTTTTTTTGTTTCTATTTAGACTATATGCTTTTTCTTTTTTTCTGATTGCTAGCACAACACAGATGAAAATCAAAGAATTACGTAGTTGGCAACCATTTTAGAATACCTCAATGCCATATACCTAATTATTTTATTTGGTACTTTTTGTGCTAAGGGCATTTCACAATGACATTTGGAAACGATTTATACAAATAACATTATTAACGTAACAAATGACGATTTTCACTTTGACTAGGACACGATTCTGCTGTTGTCCTTTCAAGAACTGAAATTTCTTTCATACAATGGATGAGAAGGTCACTCACCTTAGTTTCTCCGATAATTTAGTTAAGAGGATGATGTAACTTTTCGTGCTTTGTGATATTTGGCTATCCTCGTGACAGAAATAGCATCGTCAAGATCTCCACTTCCAGTTGGTATGAAATTCAATAATTGTCTTTCAGAGGAAGGAATGGGAGCTTGTCATTAGAGTTGAAGAATTATTGCGTTTCATAAAATAACGTGCATCCATGCGTGGCTACCAGAATGAACCTTTGCTATTCCCCTAATTGCCTGGATATTGCCAAAATTCTGGAAAGCCCACTGACTGTGATCACTCGATGGCAAAAAGGTGTTTGACTTTGTGCAATGGAGATATATTCTGGGTGCTAAATATAGTGGGCATGGGACCACACTTTATTTTGTGGATATCCCTGCTACGCAGTGACCCGGCTGCATCTGTCAGATTCGACAGTGAACTATTGGGAGCATTCATCCTCATAGAGGGCCCAGACAAAGATGCCCTCTTCTGCCTCTCTGTTTGCCTTCACAGTGGAGCTCCTGGCGTGTTCGGCTGAGATGGACAAAATATCAAAGACCTAATATCCAGGCAACCTCTGTATACATTCTGTACACCATATTCTTAAAACAAGCGATTGATTACAGTTTTTTGTTGATCCAAGCTGGTTGAGGCATCTTTAAGTCAGGCATGGTCATACACTGTGGCAGCATTTTGTAAATGTTCCTTTCTTTGGCGTATTTCTCATCAACTTACAATCAAGGGAAAGGAAATATCTCTAGTTGTAGATAATGTGTCTGCTGTTCATTATATCAGTTTTGTCTGCTTTATTTAAATACCTGACTGTATTTTGGCTAAATTGAGGCGAAAGGATACTGTGGGATATCATCATGTATATGCTGTATATGATGAGAAAGCTACGATCTAACAGCAAAAGTGCTAAATGGGTTCGTTGCTGTGCCTCGAGAAACTTCTGTAGGTCAGTTTTTTTAAGATCCAAGGGTCTGATGGGGGAACTCCTGCAATGTTTTACATAACTAGAAAAGCATATTGCCTTTAAAAAAAAAAAAACATTTAATCTTTCTTGATTCTAAATGCCTACTCTGTATAATAGTAGGTTATTTTAGTTGTCAAGTTGAGTGACTTTAAAACGAGTTTTTAGCCCATATATAAAGATTTAGCTCTGCTTTATAATTTTGTTTTTAAAAAGTGTTTTTTTTTGCTTTCAGGCAAGAAGATGAAAATTTCAACCGTGTTCTACGAAATGAAAGTCAGCTAAATAATGCCCAGGGAAATGAAATTACTGAGTTGACAAACTATGAATTAGGCTTTGGGGATAGGTTAGTTTTAACAGATAGGGGCATTGAACTGACAGACGTGACGGACAACTCGCAAAGGTTGGACCAAATCAACAGGAACATCAACAATTTAATCAGTTCTGATGGGTTGCACTCAGATGCAGTGGAAATGGCAGAGAGAGGTGGTAAGGATGTGGTGTCAGGGACGGGATTTTTTAATAATAATGTTGCGGAAAGAACATACCATTTAGATCCTGAAAACAAACACACCATCACCTACCCCAGGAGCAACATCAATGGGCATTCAGAGGGAATAGAAGGCAATCTTAAGAATGCTGATGTAGAGAGGGCAGCAACCTCCAACGAGGATCCTTCTGTTGATATGTGTATCTCAAAGAGCACTGATGATCTCTCTCCAGAGAGAGGAGATCCTGTAGGGACTGTTGTGAAATCTCATAGCATCACTAACATGGAAACTGGTGCAATGAGGGTTTATGATATCATAAGTGACGGCGAACATCGTCAACCCAATTCAATGGGGAAAACAGCTACCGCTGGTGTTGATTTACAACATATAGTGCGCAGCAAGTCAGCAACACTTCTCTATGACCAGCCTTTGCAAGTGTTTCCCGGATCTTCTTCCTCTTCTGATTTATTGTCTTGTAGCAAAAAAACGGTGTACAGATTTGATTCCAACCATAACCCAGAGGGAGCCAATGTAGCACGAGCTCTAGCAGCTGCACCAATGGCAAGCATGCCTCAGTATAACATCCAGTACAGTAGTAGCGCCGGAACAAAGGAATCATTATGGCCGCAGAAGCAAAATGCGCCCTTGGAACAAGGCAGTTTACCACTTCCGTGCCTTCTGAGGTCGGACAGCACAGAGAGCCCTACTTATGTAAAACATTCTGCAAACATGAATTTCTCAAATCATAATAATGTGCGATCCCCTGCTGCTTATGGCATTCAGCAAAGAATGGGACCCCGGCACATTGAAATGTGGGCTGTTCCACCAAATGATCGGCTTATTCCTGGAGCTACAAGGCATACTCTTCAACGGCAGAGCAGCGTATCGTCATCGGCATCTGTAACCATGGGTGATATGGGTCCTCAAAGGCATCCTCAGATGCCCGAAGGAGATTATATGACCTACCGAGAATTGCAACGAATGGGAAGAGCACCACCCCCAATGCCTGGTCCACAGAGACCAATGTCTGCGAGGACCTACAGCGTTGATGGCCCCAATGTACCCAGGCCGCAGAGTGCACGGCCTACTGTGAATGATATACCAGAAAGAACTATGTCTGTTAGCGATTTTAACTATTCTCGGACTAGTCCCTCTAAAAAGCAGAATGCCAGGGTGAATTCAGAGCATTCACTGTTAGACACTCAAGGAAAAAACAAAGTCCCTCATGATTGGAGAGAGCAGGTACTGCGACATATTGAGGCAAAAAAGCTAGAAAAGGTAAGTCGTCTTATAAATCTTTTATATTCCCCTCTCTGTCTCATATATCGTGCATAGTTACCATGCACCATTTTTGACTATATTTGCATAATTAATGCCTTTCTGTAAATGGTTTTCAGGAAAGGATTCTACGTGCTTTGGCAGCCAGGGATGCCAGCGGCTCTACAGTTCTAATCGTTACAGTGAATGTAATATTTTTGCAGCCTGTTTTTACAATGTCCATCTAAGGACTGCATGCAGAAACACTGACAATAATAAATGTATTGCTTGCCTGTTTCTTTTCTTTTTTTGTTTTGTATAGTGTATCCAGGACTCATTTCAAACGTTGATAATATTGCACTATCAGCATTCTAAGGAGGCTTAGCAACCCATCGCTTTCTCAAAATCAGACCCTATTTGCAAGGTGCCTCGAGCCTTTATGTCCCCACCGGGTGTGATAAGCAGGCTTCCATAGTCAGCCTACATTGATCATGCTAATGCTCACAGAGGGAGTTTACTTCTCTAACTGAGGCTTAGAGTAGTAGTCCTGGAGCAAGATTGGCCTTTACCAGTAAGGGGCACTGTTTTGGCCTGAAGGCAGGACCATGGTTCTTATATAAAATCAAGACGATCTTCTATGATAAAAGTCAACTTTAGGCATCAGAAAGTATTTCCGATTAGCAAGGCTGTCAACCCTATGTTTTTTTCTTTTAAACCTCTGGACTTGAACCCTTTTTGTTCCAAATGCAAATCAAACATCTTTGCAGGTATGCATAACAAATACTTCTGTTTTTAGGCCTGCCTTAGATAACCTTACGAGCCACATATTTCTAAGGGTCAGCTTTTTTCATGCTTTTGACTATTCAGCGGTACTTTGCATTTTGCTTCCACACAGGATTTACTATGGAACACTGGGTCAGCATCCTTCATCCATTTGAGAATTACAGCATTTTGCCTGATCGCATTTGCACAGCCCCCTGGAAACGAATGAACTTCAGTTCATGGGCTGCTGAGCATATCTTTATTTTTTATATTTTGATGTTTTTGCCAAATTTGTGTTCACACCACCACCTGGCACCATTATACTCTTGTCAAAGCCAGACCTATTGGCTTTGCCAGTGCTTATTTCAGAAATGGTGGGCACATTACACTTTATTTGGACAGATTTGAAACTTATAATTCGGGGTATACAGTTTCGTTTTTTGACATATATTATGGAAAATCCGCATCAAAGAGGACCACTGAGGCAAGTATTTTAAACAGCACGTGCTTTATCACTAGACTTTGTTTCTGATTTTGAGGATTGCCTACAGATTCAAGTAATGAGCTGATCCCAGATGTTTCAGACAGACATGTATGCAAATACTGGAGTCTCTGGTATCGGGCACGTTTTTCGTTTAAGCTTGCTAGAAACGTTCTGGGTTTCATATACATTCTCTTTTTGCAGACTCAGCTTTACTTACCATAATCTAATTAGGAATGCCAAATTTATGTATCACAAAGCCAACGAGGTGCACATACGCACATTCTCAGGGTCTGTACGAAAATGAGTTTAGTTGTATTGGATTAATTTGCCATTTTTCTTTAAACAAATGTATGTTGCGTTTGACACCTACCTTCAGACTTTGAGCTGTTGCGACCTTCCAAATTGTAAGAAATCTATACTGATGCACAAACATCACAAATACAATCTTTAAAAAAGTAAATATGTCTCAGGGCTCTTTACGTAGAAAGATCTTAAAGTTTATTGAACACTCATCTGCTGTTTTGGGATAATACATGAAGTGTAAGATAATGTGTCTAGTGCTATTCCACCTGATAATCAAATTGTAAAGTACTTTTCATTAAGAACATTAAATCCAGTATCGCTGCAAAGAAAATAGTTTTATGCGATCCATACAATACTGTGCCTTCAACTATGAGAATGGCGCCACAACACATAAACTGGTTGCCCTTATTGTAAAGTTCCAGGGTATACTCTGATTGGCTGTCAATTGCTATTGTTATTACCACTAAAATTGTTGTTTCATCTATGGTAAGTGGTGATTTGTATGTTACATCCCTACTATACCATTGGTTGTAAGGGTTAATGCCAAAATAGGAGTAGTTTGATGTAAATAAAGATTGTGTGTTATGTTTATAGATGGGGATGAAATAATTTTGTCTTTTTTCATTCAGCAGAGTGATCAATTTATCAGCTGGCTCTTGCCGTTTGTTTGTTTTTAGACATGCCTCGCTACCCAGGTACATAGCCATGATGTGATGTGAGCATCAGGGTGGTGTGCTTAAGCTAGCGTTAGCAGCAAGTTTTTAAGATGTATGTTGGTCGGGGAGGTAAGTGCTGTTGTGTTGGCAGTACTTTGCCATCTACATGGCTTCAGTGCCATGTCATGCACATGAATGAGATTGTCAGTGTTCCTTTTTACTGATAGAGACTTCCAACTTCAGATTCCTCACCTTTTGAATATCCCCCCATGCATCAGACTCAATCTAGAAAATCTTCATCAGTAACCCTGTGCGCTGACAGGTGACGTGTGGGGGCCTTATGAGCGTTACCATTGATGCTGACATCAGTCAATTTCTTTCAGTGCCAACAGAGGCAGATCAGGAGCTACCCTTTGTCTGTTTTGAGACTGTACTCTTTGATTTTTCACATATTTCTACAGTACTAATGTAAGTGTCACTACCGAAATCTCCAGGACTTTTAAGCCTTGTATGGAATGTCACAAGAAATGTCTGTGACTAACCCGCACATGGTTTGGCCATGGTGCCTGAGTTCAGACCTCAACAGTGACCGCACCCCAAGGCCAACTGAGAGCAGGAGGCGAAGATGTTCTAGGGAAGCACTGCAAGATTCCATCTTGTGACCATTTGAATCCAAAGGAAGGGTTCCGGTCCTCCTCGTGAGGATGTTCCCATTACCGTCCAAATCTTAGTTGAAGTAAAAGCACAAAAAGTCCAAGCAGGACCTGGCCTAGTCCCGCGACTCTCGATGTCCTGAGAAGGTGTGAGGGCATCACTGTGCCTCTCGATCTCACTTCTGAAGCTGTTCCCCTATGGAGCCGATTCTGACTGTTGTTCTGCGACAACCTGAATTCCCAGTGCCATTGGCAACTGCACAGCTAATTGAAGAATTCCATGCAGCTTTTGGGCATGCTACTGACTTCCATTGGCACACCTGCAGGTCCCGGGGAGCCAAGAGGCCTCCCACTTGGATTGCCGCATCTGGGTTCACCCTGGGCACCAGTTGGGTCCTCTGGTTCAGGATTGACCTCAGTGGTTTCCTCCTTGATGCCACTACCAGTGTTGTAGCATGATCCACCAATGCGGTCAACTCTGGAAGACGACAGCCGAACCATAGTGTTGTCTGATGCAAAGACGAGGCTGCACACTCAAAGCGACTGAGCTGCAGCATTTTGGCCACCCTTCTGTTTCGATATGGTGCTCTTGTTTTCCTGAAGAGCTCATATCTTACATGGATGGTTTGGTAAAGATTCTGGTAATGGTGGCTGTGATGCTGGGACATGTTTGTCCAGCCCTATCTTGAGGATATTTGCTGAGTGGTATAGGTTTGTGGCTTGGCGTACTACCAAGCAGAGTGACCCACTTCATGCTAAGCTGACATATCTTTGCTGTTTGGGTTGTCCCTCGCCCATCAAGGACTTGATTTGGGCAATGTTAAAGGGTATTTGTTGGCTCTTTCTGCCTTCATATGGTTGATGGACCGGATCGCATTGTTTAAATTACCTCCAGTGATGTATTTTCTCAAGGGTTTGCAGTAATGTTTCCCCCTTCTCCTTTCATTGTGCCCTAATGGGATTTAAAAATTGGTCTTTTATTCCTCAATTGTGGTTCCTCTCTTTAAACCTCTGCACAACTGTCCATTTTGGCTGTTCATACCACCTAAACCAAGGCTGCTACAACTGCGTCGGCACGCAGTGTGCATGTCCTGACATGTGCCAGTAGGCTACATGGCCGTCCTGCCATCTGTCCACAAAACACTAATGTCAGGACAGCGAGGTCAGTTGAGAAGTGGTACATCACCTCAGTCCTGAAGGCCTTTTTGGTTTCAGTCTCTTAACAGATCCATCACCTGGGAGTTACTGTTTTGGTATCTATTTAGAAGATGGAAATCTGTGGTTAGCAGTGTTTCAGAAGAACAAGTTTCTCCTGGTAAAGGCTCCATCTAATTGCAAATTCCTCACAGACCCTACCATTCTCCCTGTTACGTGCATGTAACGTTTCCCAGCTACTGTTGTGGTGATGAGATGCATCTGAGAGTGAGGGTGCAGACAGTTAACAAAGCAACTAATGTCATCATCGATGGGTGGCACCTACATGGGGCTTTACTCATCACTTCTAGAGCAAAACGACTTAAGTGTGGAGCTACATCACTCCGTGCAGGAGTACTTCTTAGTATTTTCCACATCCAGTCTGAGGCCTGGGGGAATATCCAAAAGGTGAGGATTCTGCAGTTAGATCAAGTCAATCAGAAAGATCGTTACCAAAGCTAAGTTATTCATTATGTTTATGAAAGGCAACTCATTGGGACAAATGGAAAGGTATTGTACTTTGGATATTGTTACATGAAAATTGGTGGTGGGTTTCCGATGATAGTTGGATTATCAGGTGTGATGGATGTTTGTGTATGTGGTTAGGTCTGTCTATTGTGAACTGACTGGGTGATTGGGTGGTGTGATGAGTTTGGTAGTACTCTGTTTCAGCAAACCTTTTCTGCATTACATGTTTGTCAAAGGTGACTTACTTATAGTTGGGTTTTCCTATGGGAGGGAAAAGAAGTAAATGGTAGAGTGGTACAGAAAATGAAGTCATCAGCACAACTTCCAGTGCAAACAATATGAAACAGTACACATTTTCGTAACCTAAAATAGTTCATAAAAACTTGTGTATACATGAGCTCATAGAAAATGCTACTACATGCATTTTGAGAAACTCAAAAACTCACACCAAAACAGGATAGATTTCCACTTACCTAGAAGCAGAATTGAGGGACAAATGTAGATGTAAATAACAGAAATGCAGATACAATAGTGTATGTAAAATAATTTGATGATAGTAATTTGGTTCAGACTACAAACTTACTAAAGCACAACCAGTCACCATACAGCCTGACTTTGAACCTATGTTTCTACTCGGTGGATGCACCATCAGAGGCCCCATTGCCATTGTAACTGATTCTGACCAAAGCTTGCTACCACCCAGGGATGATGATGATGATTCTGGGGCTGGGGAGAATCTTCACCCTCATTGTGATGACAATTTGTTCATGGATTTACAAGAGGCCAGTGGGTTTGGTACTTCCCCTGATATCGGGTTGAACTTGCCATGCAAACCTCCTGCATCACTTGCAGTGGTAATCTAATTAGCAGCTGAAGTCTTGAACCTGTAACTGCCCTCTATTGAAATTAAGACAAATGTCCTTATGGAAACCTTACAGCCGATGGCAGTCACATCTGAGCCTTTGCTCCCTTTCACTGATGCCCTCACTGCCACCTTAATGGGCCCCTGGCCAAGGCCTTGTTCTTGCCCTTCTGTGAATAGATAGGTGACTAGATGTCACCGCTTAATGCCCGGCGACCTGATTTTCTCACTAATCATCCTACTCTAGAGAGTAGGTTGTTTACACTTCAACCACAAGGTGAAACCCTTGAAATGACAGATTGTCTGTGAAGGGATTTAGCACTAGTGTAGTACTCGGCCAGTATGCTTGGAGCCACTGCATGCTTCATGGGTCTTTTGAAATTCTGAGGCTACTGAAGGGGGCTGGCCATCAGTCTCCCTGGCTACCACTGTAATGACTCCAGTATTTTCTATCATGGAGACGTGGATCTTGCAGGCAACATGCAGGTCTACAAGGACATAAGTTCTTCCAATTCCATTCCAAGCAGCAATCGCCACCAAGCTGCTTTAGCTTGCCATTAGTGGCAGACATCTACCCTTAGGAAGACAGGCTTCAGCATTTCCTCTCAGGGTGGTGATCCATCTTGTCTGACAGTTGAAGCTTCAGATCGGTCAGCATGACTCTGCCCTATCCTTTCCTTCTGCTCCACAAACCCTTTTCTTCACATCAGAGCGAATCTCAGGGGAACCCCTGCCCATTCTGTTGCAAAAGGTGTGAGTTTGCTTTCCAAACGAGCAATTAAGAGGATTCTGTGCTCGAAAATAGGGGAGGTTTGCTACTATCACTATTTCCTTGTGCCGAAAAAGGTTGGGGGGCGGGGAAGGCTTCAGCCCATCTTAGATCTTTGACCTTTAAATGCTTTACTATGAAAGGACAGATTCAAAATGCTCATGCTGGCTCAGATAATGTCTGGCCAGACCGAGTGACTGGATGGTGTCCTTGGACCTGCAGGACAAACATTTTCATATGCCTGTCCTGCAGTCCCACAGACATTACCTGCACTTCAAGGTAGGCTATGAGTGCTCCCACTTGGCCTCATCAGTGCCCCTCAGGTGTTCACAAAAGGGATGGGGTTGTCACTGCCAATATTTGTAGGTTGGTAGATACTAGTTTCCCTGTACCTCAACATCTGTCTCTTAAAGTCAGGTTTCCCACAGCCAGTTGTATACCAGCTCCAGATGACAGCGGACCTCCTCACATCGTTGAGTGTTCAAAATCAACAAGCTGAAGTCACAACTGGATCCTTTGCAGAGATTTCCTTTCATTGGAGCTGGCCTGGATCTAGTGCAGTTCCGGGCATTCCCTGAGTTACAACAAGTTCAGTATATGTAAGCAGTGATCCCGATATTTCAGACTCCTCCTTGGGTCTCGGTGAGAGTAGCTCTTTGTATGCTCAGCTGTTTGTGAGGTTCTCTGAAGCGAAGAAAAGGCTGTGCAGAAGAGGACACTCTCAAGGTGGATAGTTCTTTGCATCATGCTGTAATATGGGTGTCAGTGCATGCATTCACAAAGCACTACTTCCTTGACAGCCAGGTCCGGCTGAAAGAGCATTTCGCCCACTTGGTCCTTAAAGATTTGTTTGGTCAGTCCACTTGGACCCTTCACCTGGGAAGATACTGTTTTGCCAATTATTCTATGGTGAGGAATCTACGGTTAGAAATAACAATCAGAAGAACAAGTTACTCCAGTAATGTTTTTCTGGTGGATTTTGTATCTAACCATAGATTCCTCACCACATTCCCATTGTGTGGAGTGGCCTCTTTAGCATCCAAAAAGGTCCCAAGTTAATAATCTGTATACTGATTCTACCAATTGTTCACACTCCTTCTCTGAAGGTGCTGAAGGAGACATGCAACCAACGTGAGTGCTCAAGGTAGTACTTATATGCTGCTCTGCTCCATCACTTCAGGAACTGTGTGGAGTCAAAGCGGAGCTGCACTTCACCACCTACCAGCACGTGTGAGCATTGCTGGCAAAAACTTCCCAGATGCAGTCTAGCCCCTGGCAAGTATTCAGATGTGAGGAATCTCTGTTTAGATAAGAGTACCCACCAGCAAGAGTACTACCAAACATAAGTTACCTGTTCATCAAGTCTGAAATGGGAGCTGCTGATAATTGCAGCACTGAACGTTGGTAATTTGCTTGTTTTTCTAAAGCTAATGTTTATTTTACAATAGCCAAATGGTCTAAAATTGAAACTAGCTGCTATTTTTCAGAAACATGCAACTCTTTTTCCAGTTTGTGATCAATATAATGTCTGGCCATTGGTTTACAAGAAGAAATGAGCTTGTGGCCTTTTGACTTCAAAGTTATGCCTTCCACATTTGCATGCCGTGTTCATTTCTAGATCGCCATGCAGTTCAAAAGTAGAGTGTTGTTTACCTGGAAAAATTAAAATTGTGGATGTCAACAGCAGCTGTGCTGTTTGGCTCATTGTGACTTCAACATGAAGCCTACAATGAACAACAAGAAAGACAACATCTTCAAATCTTTTTGTTTTACCATCTTTTTTGGAAGCACAAGTTGCATCAGAAGAACAAATAAGCAAGCGCATGTCAGTCTGACCCTAGAGTGACATTTGCAAAATCAGTGGGCTTCAGGAGTTTGCAGTCAGGTCATGTGAGAAAGACTCAATCATTTTTAGAGCAACGGCTACTAGATATATGGTTGCAAAGACATATTATGGATGTGCAGAAAGCTTCCCATTGGCTTTGTGTTTTGTAGCTCACATTTGCTTTCTTTCTATTTGCTGGCTTTACTTGTTTTAGGCTATCCACCATGTCTTTGTCCCTCCTGTGGAGCATAGCCTGTATACCACCTCTCTGACTAGCTCCTTGTATTCTTCTGGGAACTATTTTTTTCTTTTTCATGAGGCATTCCACAAGAATACATGTTTTGAGTTGTCTCCCTTGTTTGCTAGTTCACAGAAGTAATTGTGCTGTATTTCTTTGAAAAGATTTCCTGCCTCCTATCTTTCTGCATGTTTGATTCTACTTATCTCTGCCAATACCAATTCTTAATGTGTCATGCCTGTGAAGAAGAATTTTCTGTCTACGAGCTTCTTAATTTTGGTCAATGCTATTTACTAGAAGCTCACCATAAACAATCTGCTTCTTCAAATTTCACACTCATGCCATAGGCACTGGAAATAGGGAGGAGTGGAGGGTGCTGAAGCTCCCCCAAAACACCCATGCTAGACTTAGAAGTGAATGAGCAATAAACTGGCCTTTAAATTGAGTTTTTATCTTGTCACAGACAGATGTCCAATGTTAGACTATGTGTTTCCCAAGGGAGTTTGCTGTTTACTTTTCTTTCTCTGACTGCAGGGTGAGAATATTTATGTGACAGTCTTGCTGGGTACTGAGGGTGTAAATGGAAAGGGTGTAGGCTGTTATTTTTTGCTAGCGCACAATAACATTTAAATGCCAGTAAAGGAAGTCTACAAATATTTCAGAATATATTAGAATTAGGAAACACAAAGAAGCAAATTTTTTGTATTTTTGAAGGGTGTTGAAACAAATATTTTAATGTGATCAATACGAATCTATGTAGTAGATGAAGCGGATTACCACACATTATCATTTGTGAGCTGTATAGCTTTATCAGTAAAACTGTATGATTGTGCAAATGTATTGTTAATTGCCATTGACAATGTGTTATCTGTAATGGCAGTGTACTACCACACCATGCATACTCCACTTTATGCCATTCCACACTATTCCACGACACACCACACCACGCCTTTCCACACTACAACACTACTCACTCTATGCCACTCCACTCTGTCCCACTCCATGACCCTTCACTCTAACCACTCCTCTCTGCTCTACACCATACTCCACTCTGCACTCCACTCTACACCACTCCACGCCACTTTACTCTAGTCCATGCCAGTCCACTGTACAACACTCTACTGCACTCTGCCACTTCCCTGTATGCCACCCCACTCCAACAATCCAAAACACTCTGCGACACCCCACACCACTTTACTCCAGTCTTTGCCACTTTACTCCACTCTTCATCACTCTACTCAACTCTTTGCCACTCTACTCCTCTCTACGACATTCTCCCTCTGTGCTACTCCACTCTGACACTCTATGCCACTCCACCCTGAGAAACTCTAAGCTACTGCATTCTGCGCCACTCTACTCCTCTCTGTGTCACTCCACTCTTCAGCATGCTGCTGAACTTCATGCCACTAATGTTTAGTCCTGCTGAACAGCAACCACGCTAGTCTACAACATGGCTAAACACATTGACAAAGCTCCTGCATAGGAGAGCTCTATTTTTTATGCCATTGCTTGTTTAATTTGTATCTTCTGTCGTTCGTTGTGAGGTGTGGTGTGGCAAAATATCTTGTAGTTTTGCAGAAGGTGTAATTGATGTCAAAATGACTATTGGTGTCAAACGTTTGCACTTTTCATACCGAAACTTAAAAAATGTAGATCGAGAAATGCTGGGTCCTCTGTATAATGGCATGGAAACTAGTATTACAGCACAATTTGTCCAGAATCTCCACAGTAGTTCAACCTAACGTCTTGGATTCTGCGAGAGCACAGACTTTCAGTGCAGATTGCAGTAATGTCCATCAATAAAGGAGGATAATATCCAGGGCATCACAGTGGATTTACTTAAGAATACTGGTAATAAAAGGCTGTAGCCCTGCCCTATACTGAAAATGCATTGGAATACAAATACAAAATAAGAGTAATTGAAAAAAAGACTACAAGCTGTATTAAGTTCATATTTCAGTGCATTCTGTTTTCCTGTCAAAGACACTCGCTCCTCTACGGAGAAGAAACTAAATGTAACATTAAGGTTTTCAGTGGGGAAAGGACGATTCAGGTTAATTGAACACAGCTGCAAGCCAACACTGTCTCAGAGTTGTTCCTTGTCAGAACAGTCAGAAATTGACCCTTTTTTTGTCCAGTTTTATTCAGCACCAAGGTTATTAGGAGAGGTAATGCTCTCAGTAGCCTCTCGTTAGGATATACATCACACACCTCTGTCTGTCCCTTATCTACATATCATTGTACAAGTTAGGTGTCCTCTCATTGGGACTTTGAAGCTCAGCAGTCTGAAATAGATCAAATCTGCACTGTCTGGCTGCTTTGTTTTTCACCCTCGGTCTCTCACGAAAACGCACCACTGTTTTAAGTGGTTCTACAGCAGAGGGGCACAGACATATGTGGCCTTAGATATTGTACCTTCATTACCCTTGTAGAGCAGTGAGCATGCGTACACCTCTGGAGAGTCAGGATACCCTTTGCAGTCATACCCTAAAGGATAGAACTGTATGACTTGCACAGGGCTGTATCTTGCATGTAGTGATAGTCAGGAATAAAAGGCACCTACCAGCTACAGATCTTGCAAAAGTGAGACCTAAAGAATGTCCATTTCAGGCAGATAGGCACAGCTGGTGAAGTATAGCGCATTAGGCCACATGCCCAGCCATGTTGGTTGTATTTGTCCTTTACATTTCATCTCCGATATTGTTTTGTCTCTGTTTTTTAGTTTGTCATTGTGGTCCTCATTTGATTGTTATTGGGGTTTTTGCATTGTAGCTGTTATTGTTAAGGTTTAGCTATTGTTATTGTCGCGCAGTACCTTTCCCCGGCCATCATTTCCTGCGTTTTTCCCTCTGTGCTTTTGCCCGCCCTCCCCATGACCTACTTAATGGCGGTCGCAGCAAGACCCCACTAAGCAGGTCCTGAGTCCTGCTCCCACTGCTGCGTTTTGCCAGCTTCTCTTGCTCAACTGCCTCCAGCTGCCCTTTTGATCTTTCTTGCTGTCCCTTTCCTCTTGCCCTGCTCATGATTGCTTTGTTTGCCTCGTCTGTGTCGCGATCCACTGTGCTCATGCTTGTGGGTTTTGTGCTCTCCAGTATTGTATTTTCTCAGTTTTTTGGTTTGTCATTGTGGTCCTCGTTGTATTGTTATTAGTGTTTTCGCATTGTAGCTGTTATTGTTACATTTGAGCTATTTTTATTGTCGTGCTGTAGCTGTTTCCGGCCCTTGCCATCTTTTTTCTGCTGTTTTTCCTTCCCGTGCCTCTTGTCCAACCTCCTCCCATTGCGCCCTGCCCTCCTCCGGACCTACTTAATGGCAGTTGCTCTGCGGCTGTGCAGCGAGAGCACCGCAGGTGCCCCTAAACCACAACAAAGGCAAGCCCATCTGTGCCCAGACAACGCCCAGATCCAGGAACTCTGGATCTATTGCTCGACACAGATACTCCATCGAGATTTGAAGCTTAAAACCAAAGACCCAGAACACAAACTGCTGCCTCACCTCGATCCACAAAAAGACCCTTCTCCTTCCTCAGCTGCCACTTCTACTGCGATGTAGGTACTGCCACAACCCTCACACAGCAGTCCCCGGGTTACAAACCAACTCCACTGTGCTCTACTCAGCATCCAATGCCTCTGCAAACACGCCATAAAGATATGGAACACCATAACCTCCCTTGCTTCCAACATAATATTCATCCATGGAAACCTGGCTCACCCCAGCATCCGCACCAGACATCTCTACCGCGACTCTACACCCCACCCCCAACCTAACCCCCCTGGATACAAGATGGTTCACCAGGACCACCCCAACAGACACGGCAGAGGCATTGCCATCATCCACAAGGACTCCCTCCACTGCACCGCCACAGACAACGACACAATACAGATCATGGAACACCTCAACTTCTGTATCAAACCTGACGCCAACACCACTATCTGAGGAACCATTGTCTACAGACCCCCGCCTAAACTTCTGAAACTCCATCTCCGACTTCATCATTCCCTTGGCTATTGACTCCAGCCACTACAACCTCCTGGGAGACCTGAACTTCCACCTAGAAGACGGCAACTCCACCTCCCTCCTCGAAGACTTAAGCATCATCGGTCTCTCCCAGCTGGTCACTGCCCCCACACACAGCCTAGGACACACACTGGGCCCCATTTTCTCCACAAGCAACGGAGCCAGATTCTCTCAAACCACTGAGGTAACATGGACCGACCGCAACATTGTACACTTCCCCATCGACCTACTGCATGATGCCCCTATGGGATTCCCCTACATCCCCTTCTGCAACTGGGGCAAAGTCACAGAAACCCCCTGGATCACCGCTCTCAAGGAGACCAGACATAGCCCTGCAGGCACCCTCAATCTTGCTTCCAAAACCTCTCCAACTGTTTCTAATCTGCTGCCAACACCGCCGCCCCCCTGAAAAACACCTCTAACTGCAAACCCACCAAGCATACCACATGATTCACCCCAGAACTTCGGACCCTCATACGCCACTGCAGGAAACTAGATAGACACTTGCACTCCCAACAAAACCTCAGCCAACCTCAAATTCAAGTCCACCCTCAACAAATACCACCACCGACTCAGGGAGACCATGATAGAAACCCTCACCTCCTGCATCGAGACAAGCACCAGCCACACCAGAGAACTCTTCAGCATTATCAGAGAGCTCTCCTGCACCTCTGCAACAGAGAACACAATCCACCCCTCCCAGGACCTATGCGACAAACTATTAGACTTCTTTCACCACAAGATCTCTGATATCTACAGGAATTTAGATCCTCAGCTCCCAAACCTCAGCCTCCACTGTACTCTAGCAATACCCTCCGCACCACTGAATGGAAGCAGCTTTCCACTGAAAACACCACTGCCATTATGACCTCCTTCCACTCCGGGTCTCCCGCGGACCCCTGCCCGCATCACCTCTATAACCTAGGAAAATAAGTAATCGAAGCTTCCCTCACAGAAATCCTCAACACCTACATCACCACAGCCACCTTCTGTTATGCATGGAAACACGCAATAGCCAAGCCCCTCCTGAAGAAACCCTCTGCTGGCCCCAACAAACTCAAAAACGTCTGCCACATCTCGCTCCTTACGTTCCCCGCCACAGTCTTGGCAAAGCTAATCAACTACCAGCTCACAGACTACCTCAAACACAGCAACTTGCTGGACACGTCACAATACGGCTTCTGGCCAAACCACAGCACCGATGTCTCGCTAATAGCATCTACCGACGACATCAGATGCCTCCTTGACCTCGGGGAACAGTGGCTCTCCTCCTCCTTGACCTCTCTTTTGCGTTCAGTGTCGTCTCCCACCACACCCTCATCACCAGACTCCTCAGCATCAAACACAATGCACTCAACTGGTTCTTTTCCTTCCTTTCTGGCAGAACACAGAGAATCCTCCTCCCACCCTTTGTCTCCGCCCCAAAGACATCATCTGCGGCGTCCCCCAGGGCTCCTCCCTTATCACTAGCTTCTGCAACACTTACATGGCTCCTCTAGCGGACGTCACACACACCCACATACTCACCATCATCTCCTATGCCAGCGACACCAAGCTTGTTTTGTCCCTCACAGACAACGCCACCAATATTCAAACCAATTTCCAAAACATCATGACCGACATCATCTTCTGGATGAAGACCATCTACCTCAAGCTAAACTCAAACAAAACAGAGATCCTCATCTTCACAAACAAGCCACCCCATGGGACGACACATGGTGGCCTGCTTCCCTCGGTCCAACGCCCTCCAGCCACACCTGCAACCCAGGGATCTTCCTAGACACGCAACTGACCATGACACAACAGATCAACGCTGTCTCCTCTGCCTGCTTTCACACCCTCGGCATGCTCTGCAAGATTTTCCGATGGATATCCATCTCTACCAGGAAGACGGTCACTGAGGCCCTCATCTACAGTCGCCTCGAATATGCAACGTTCTCTACTCCGGAACTACAAAGCAGCTCCTGAATCACCTCCTGACCACCCAGAATGCCGCCTTAAGGCTCATCCTCGACCTCCCCAGAAGAACCAGCATTACTTTCCACCTCAAGGCCCTCCACTGACTCCCCATACAGGAAAGATGCCTCTTCAAACTCCTCATGCATGCCCAAAAGGCCCTCCACAGTGCCGGACACGTCTATATCAACAACCGACTCACATTCCACCGACCAACCAGAAAACACGCTCACCCTTACTCGCCCAGACCCACAACCCCTGCATCCGCCACAAATGCCTCAGAAGACGCTCCCGAGTGAGACCACAGCTTCACTTCAGTGCCTGGAGACACCCCCACGGTGACAAGCTTGCGCTTTACAAAACCCCCCTGATGGATTGACTGAATGACCACCACCTAATATTCACATCCTAGGAATTATCAACCAATCAAAGACATTGTTATACACCGAATATGTTTTTTTAACACTCCCTCTCTCTTTGAGTTTGGAATTAAACTTGGAATCCTTTTTGTTTCATGTACTTTAGAACAGTTTTCGGGTTCTGGATGGAGATTTCGTTTAGCACTTCCAAGATAGATCTGACCTCAAGAAGCTGTTGATCAGCAGTCAGTTGGTGTAGACTCACAACTGAGGGTTAGTTCCCGTCACTGGAGACTAATCCTCTCAGAACGCTGGATTGCCGGTTGTATCTGTGCATGCAAACAGGATGTTGTGGGGCCGTTGGCAAGTTCGCACCTGTGGCTTTGTAGCCACATTGTCACAAGCCCTACCTCAGCATCCAAAATCCCACATTCAGTTCCAAGTATGGAGCTATTCTAATGGTCAATTTTGCCTCCCCGTGGCTTAAATGTTTCTTGGGAGGCTGTGGTAAGACATTGAAATTCAAGTCAGTAAGAAACGTATGAACTAGGCAGTCGCCCAAAAGCTGTAAAAACGTTTTTTGGTCACTGGTTGATTATAGTGCTATGGGTGAGTTGGTCAATGTTACCCAAGTAAGATTTGTGCTGTGGGATTCGTATTTGAATGCATTCAGTCAGAGACTGAATCGGGCATTTTCTTTGGTCTCTGACTGTGACATTAAGGCGACCTAACCTGCAGCAATTTGAGAATAGTTTTTTTCTTTTTTTTCTTTAAGAATCACTGGCTGCGGTATAATACAGTGATAGCAAGGCAAATAATGTGGATTGTAGATTGACCACCAAAGGGCATGAGCTGCGTTCTTTTTGGACACACTTTTATAAATAGAAATAAAGTTTTTTTCGGAATTCAATAGAAACTCGCCATTGCAGATCTAGTTTTGTGTAGGTCATTATAGGAAATTACTTTAAAAGTAATATTCGGAGGAGTTTCAGCTCATTTTTTGCTTCCTCTTTTCTGCTGAAATATTTATAAAAAAAGAAATGCTGCAAAATGTCTGTGGCCCTTTGTGCCACTGTGGTTCTTGACATACAGACACAGTGCAGACATTTGTTGGCTTGGCACCCCACAATATTTGCAAGGAACCAATCATGTACTATATTCCTACCTAAGTTAGTAATGAATTGCAGATCCCCATGATGCTTCTAGCAGTGCTCTTCTCCGTAACCTCAGAGGACGCCTCATTTGGACTTTGATGATTAACATAATTGATATTTATACAGTTTCCCCAAGTGTCCTTGAAAAGGTTCGGATAGTAGTGGGTATTGAAACTTAACTGTATCATGGATTTTAATACTCTTTATGTAAAGTCAGACATTATCGTTGCATAGCATGTTTGGTTGACGTTACTGTTCCACGCTTGCACTGCATCTGTGCTCCATTAATCTGTAGAGACTGATTAATCTGCTCCTATCTTTGCCCATTATAAGATTCCACGCTCTTGAATGAAAACCACCCGAGCAACGTGTCTTGGGTGGTCTTTTTCATTGTTTGGTACCACTTAAAGAGCATCACCTACTTAAGGCTCTTGTTTTCACTAGCCAAACAACTGTGCTAACTATTTTGCTTAATAAAATCAACATGAGTTATTTCTAACGTCCGTACTTGCCATTTGTCTCAGAACCCACATTGTATATGTTTCTCTTCTGTGCGTTTTATGGCTATTGTGTAAAGGGTTGAATAACGCAATTTAAAGTGCATTTCTATAGTAAAGAAACCTAGTTGTTAGAATTCATGTTCTTTTCAAGTGACCAAGCAGGATCCAGCGGTTCGTGTAAGGGTACTGCCTTTTTAAGGCTTGCTCCTCGTATGCATCTGTATTGAAGTATGTAAATTGTAAGTAGGACAGTGGCAAACCCTCACCATAAGCAAGTAATAATCTGTTCATCTTCCAGACCCAAGTGACTCTTGCATTCCCCATTCAGTACTGACAACATTTCACACGTGCAACATCACCCAGTCGGGTTGAATAGTAAAATAAAATGAAGGCGCTAGATTTGAGACATCCCATTCCTTTATGATAAGTGTAGATATAAATGATCCCTCTTGTATTATGGGGACAAAGATGTAGAGCGTTTATGAGAATTACATATAGCAACGTGAGCACCATCTTACACATCCAGGAAACCATGGTAGCAGTGCACAACACGCTCAAAAATCCATTTCACACTCTTCAAGAACATAAACACCAACCCTCTCTACAGTCAGCACAGCAGCAATGTTGCAAATGGACATTTCTCACCCCAAACCTGGGCAATCACCATACCAAGAAAATTCAGGGATCAGCATGAAATTGTGCCTCAACGCACGCTCAACAGTGCACTCGTAGTGCCGCATTCATGAGTTTCGGGCTTCACCACACACAGGAAGACATTGCACTGCATACTCTGGCACACCAGCGAGTTCCGTGCTCCTTCACGTATACAGCAGCATAAGACCTATTACACAGCCGAGTGCGAGCATGCTATCACTCCTAGTACTCATGCATGGGGGTGAGTTCTGTGCACACAGCATACAGCCATTGTACAGGATTCTGTTGCACACAAGCAACTGACCGTTGCAGCCACAATTATGCCACAATCGCCATTCACCATGTTCTGCTCACACATCATCACTCAAGCATAAGTATAACACAGTTGTACCTGTTGGTGACCAGTTTCTTGCATGGAATGTACATATGTATAATTTTGCACTGCATGCTGCCAAGTTGCACAGTATATTTCACTGCAGTATTATATGTATTTGAACTGTGTTCTTGGGTGCATGACGTCAAGCATGCACTTGATATATTTTGCACCTGTGCCTCGCTGCATAACATGTCCTGTCGTTGTTTGCATGCTTAACTAACCTCTTTTTGTTAAATCTGTCCCTCTTTATTCAGAGCATGCTGTCTAGGTCCTTTAATTCCAATTATTCTGCAGCCAGCAGCTTTCATTCTGGCAGCTCTAGGGATCTGTTTGGCAGCCAGGGCAGTGTTGCCTTGAGTATGGCAGACCGAGGAGGCTCTGGTGTGCACATTGTCCGTGTGAGTACCTTCTGTAGGCTAGTATTTCTGATCTGTGTGGTGGGGAAAGAAAAGCGAATCACAGTCAATTCTTACCCCTTATGTTTAAATCTTTTGTATGCGCATGGATTCAACTGCATTGGTATAATGGTAGAGATGTCAATGCAGCCTCGGAAGGACCTATTGTACCCACATGTATTGAAATGGTAATGTATTTTTTGGGGAAATGAGAAATGCTTTCATTTCACACACAATGAAACCTAATTGTGTTTCCTTAGCTGTGCAAATTGCATGGCACGCTGCTCCAGACTTTTTTTGCGATCCAAGAATAATGTGCAGCTTGTAGTGAGCTATTGCAAGGCAACATGTGCTCAGGGGCGGCCTTTCCAACAAAGAACGTTTGCAGTTCGAGTCTAAACTCTCCATGTAAGGAGGGTATTAAAAAAGTTTACAGATTTAGCACTGACAAGCTTTCTGGATCACCTGTGCAGATTCGCAGCAGCTGAATCCTGTTAGTAGCCTTCTCCTCGGCATTGTAGAACCTTGAAGATACGAATGTATCGATTGATGTTGGAATACAGCATTAGACCCCTCAATAATATACTGCCAATTTGATCCAAACCCATTTCTTCAGCTAGCTCTGAAGTGAGCAGAATTTTATTAGCTACTTTTTAATGCCCTCAAGTCTTGACTTGTGTGAATTAGGAAATCTGGTCTGCGATAATTGTTACTAGGGTTAAAGAAACGAAACAACTGATAGACACTTGACACACTATTTCCTCCCATTATAGGTACACTGAAGTAAGCTTTAATTTCAAAGTTGGTGACTTCCTTAAAGTAGCTGTGTATGTCAAGCAAAGTGCTAACCGCACAAAGATTGAGGAATGAAGTAGACTGTTTAAATGTAACTGTTTTCGTTCTGGTACTTGTTGATTGTATGTAAAAAACATTTGGCCTAAACTGTTTAATTGAAATATCCAAGATTGATGGCATGCACCTTTTTCAGAAGCAAATTAACTGAAAGCCTTTTTCTAATAAATTGCCTTTGCATATTTTGTTTTCATAGCACACAAATTGTCGGATTTTCCCTTTTTTCCGAACTTCCCCTCAATGTCATTATTTCCTTTGTTTTTTTCCTTCTCGTCCTCTTGGGGAAGATACTACCCCAAACACAAGTGTGTTTCCCATCCCCTATTAGTATTCATCTTCCCCTTCTCTCTCCTCCATCTTCTCTTACTCCCAGCTTTCTTTTATATATTTTGTGCTGGGACAACTCCTTCAAACCCCTCTATTTATGCCCATCTTCATGTCATTTTCTTTCCACTTACTCTACTCCCAAATTGTGTAACCCTGACGTGTATTTCCTTTCTTTTTTCCCTTATGGGCACTCTTAGTCTTGTGTATCAGGTTTGTTAGCACTCCTCCCTTACATCCCTATTGCGTTCTTTCCTTTCCCCTCCCCTACCTCATTCTATTTTTTTATTTTGCAATTTTCAATTCTCTTAGCTTTTTTGCCATCTTTCGGATGAGTCATGTTCTCATTTTTGTCTCATATTTGGGCCATCTCATTGCATAAATAGTATTTCTCATAAATATAGATTTTTTTTTCCCTATTTGTGAAATACCATTCTACAGTGCCAGCCACCACTAGTAGCAAAAGACTATGTAAGGATATTGATGAAGATTTTTTAGGCCATCACACATTTTTGACCATGATTCTTTATAAAAGACAACAATGTCTTGTAAAGTGTCGTAATTGCTCAGACTACCTCGCAGGACGTAAAAAAATAAAGAAGCTTGTTGGTAATAAGGACAATTGAAAGGTGTTGAAAATTGAGAAAAAAGTGAGAAACAAAGGCATCTGGATTACTTGAATGAGGCAACAGAAGGCTTGTTATCCGTTATGTACTAAACAGACCTCTTTTGAAGAATGAGCAGCTAAATAAAAATTTGGTGGTCAGATTTACAAAACATTTTGAGTGCCGAAGTAAAAAATAAATTTAAAAAAGACCACGTCTCAGAGTAGGTGACAGACCTTGATTTTTAAAAAGAAGACCTTCGGACATATATAACTGTCGATGGTATATAAAAACTTTGAAAAATCACCTGTCAATGTGTAACTGTTACAGGGAATATAAATCGTGCCCTAAGTTAACTCTAACTTCCACCCCGCGATGCATGGTTTTCTCATCAATAATTTCACTGGAAATGTTACGGTGATATTATCAATGGTATCATGAGTGATGTAATATGTGTTGTAGATAGCAGTGCATGATGAGGGAGCAAGTTATAATTTACCTTAGAGCACGAGTTATAGTTATTCAAATAACTCTAACAGCTGAATTTCTATGGTTTTGTCCGTGTAAATTATGAACCTAACCGTAATGTCCCTGTAACATTTTTTTTTTTATTTTTTTTTTAGTTAATTTCTAAGGGTTTTTAAATTCGAATTCCTAACTTTGGCGTCCCTGTAACATTTGTGTTGAGTGGTTGTGTGGGTGTGTAAGCATGTGTGTGTGTGTGTGTGGTGGGTGTGTGAGTGCATGTGTGGCTGGCTGTGAGGGTCTGTGAGCGGGTGTGGCAGAAGCTGTGTGGGTGTGTGAATTGGTGTGTGTGGCTGTGTGGGTGAGAGAGAGGCTGGGTGTGTGAGTGCTGTGTGTGAGTGGTTTTGAGGATCTGTGGGTGAGTGAGTGGCTGTATGGGTGTGAGTGGGTGTGTCAGTGGTTGTGTGGGTGTGTAAGTGGGTGTCTGAGTAGGTGTGGGTCTATAAATGCCTGTATGTGTTTTTAATTGGGGTCTGGATCTATGGATGCACCCGAATCCGTGAGCATCTGGGAGGAACTGGGCGGATGCGTTGATCCTTGCGTGCTTTAAAAAAAGTTGTTGGACAGTTTCTTGCTCAATGAGGAGTCTCTCACAGACCCCTCCTTTAGTCCCACAGGGTCAGGGTACCTCTACTCTGACACCTCTATCACTTTTTAAATTAATTTTCCCTGCTGGGAACCGAGCCTGATGAACAAAATGGTAACTGCAACTTTCCTCTCAGGTTGCAGCCAACCAATCACAGCATTGCTGTGGGCGAGTGTATCTGTGAATCCACCCGGATCCGTGGAGGGTCCGAGGCGGATCCTCGTCTCTAAATATGCACATTTATTTTTGCTTTAATAACTCCTAAACTACTGAACGGATTTACACTAAATTAGAAAAAGGGCTCTTTCTGGACCAAGAGCTAGCTTAGCTTTCTGACAAATTTGGTGTTAATTCCGTCCAGCGGATCAGACTGTGGTCATGTCTAAAATCCCTATGGGAGCTTGCATCACGCTCACATGCCTCACAAACTGACAGTCCCTAAATAACGGAAGCACTCTCACACAAGTAAAATTCTCTCACTCCCCTCACATACTGGCAGTCAGACACTATCAAAAAACACCATCACATCCCTCACAACCTAGCAGCGAAGCAAACAGGTCTGGCAAAGGCTCTTTTTCTGAAGCCACATTCTCAGGTTAGATTTTGTAATGCCTCCGTATTTTAAATCTCTGACACAAACTATGGAGAATGCACATTGGTGCAGTTTATAAAGCAGAAATATTACCCACAAGCCAGAATCAAAACTCACTCCCATCTGACCAGGAGCCCCCAACTTGTGGTTGCCGCAAGACTTCTTCATGTCTCTTTGCACAGCACAGTGGTCTTGTATTATATCACATGCAGGTTAGAGGTAGAACTATAATATCACAGATCTACCTGTGCTGCTTCCTATTCACTGGTAGATTACACGTCACTGTAGGCAAGCTCGGTGGAGGGCCCCTGCTTCTGGGCAGGGTGCGGAGTAGGAACTGGGCTCACAATGTTCTGCATCTGAGTTGACCTTTGGTGCGACTGTGATGACGTTTATGAGTAAATCTTTCAAATTCTTAGCCTAAGCTTTTTAAAATTTTTGTGGTAGGGCTGTCCTCATGTGTAGCGCTTATACTGTTAGAGCTGTGCTGAAAGGGAGCTATCTCACTAACTGGAAACGGTTCTCTTTATTTTTGTCATATGTTTATTCACACATTTCTGCAGCAGGTGTATTAGCCTATGGAACTTTCTGAATGACATATGACATTGTAGTCTGTCTGTCGTCTACAGATAGCTGTCTGCACTAGCTGCAGTTTTCTTAGTGTTATTAGAATCAGCGACCTGAAAGCAACATGGATCTCTACTGTTGGTTTGGTAACCCACTTTACTGTCTCATTAGGATTGAAACTGATAACCTACAGATCATGCAAAGAACTCTGCAACAGGTGCATTTTTCTCATGTGCTATTTTGGTAACATTTTAGCCTGCAGCGCACAGCACTCGGTTATACTTCAGATCATTTTCTTTCTCATCATTACCTTTTTAAACTTTGGTTCCTGTTCACTGTGGCCTCTCTGTTCATGTCATTCACCCTTTGTAGGTGAGTGCGCAAGCGATCTGACTTGTTGTAATCTATCTGTGGGCTTTTAACCACACCCACAGCACACCAAAAACATGGGCTTGCATTTCAAAAATCCTTTGTTAACATTGGTAAATGCTTTACGTTTGTCCCTCTTTGTGCATTTTTGTTACCGCCTCGGATACCGACATTGTTACAAGGATAATTGCACATTTGCTGATGCATGTGACTGCAAGCAAACTTCTTTTTCCTTTTGTGTCTCTTCTTCGTGCTCGTTCTCATGGTGGCTTTGGCTCTTTGAATCGACTCGCTTATGTCAACTGTTTTACTTTTCATTTTCAATTTATGTTGCAAGAAAATTCCAGCAAGGAATTTACAATGCTTATAGCTCTATCTCGAGCAAATGCGAGACCCATTGTATTGCAAAAGCTTGTTTAAATTCTGTTCCCTAACTGTAACGTCCCTGTAACCTTTGGTGTTTTCAATTAATTTCTCTGTTTCTTAATGTATAATAATTTTCATTACTATACGTTAATCTAACCACTTCCGCGCACGGCTTTTGGCTGTACAGGGTGGCGGTTGGCAAGGCCCTTCGGCCAGTCTCCTATAAGCACCCAACCTTTCACTGTGTATGGCAGGGGTTGCCCGCAAGGGTTTGCCACAGCCAACCCCCCTAATCATCCAACCCCATGCTGCGCACAGCCCTTTGGCTTTGCGTGGTGGGATTTGGCTGCAGCTTGTCTCTCTGTGAGAATAGCTGTGAGAGGGTGTATCTGGGGGTGAGCGTGGCTGTGAGAATGTGTCTGGGTGTGAGAGTGGGTCTGTGAGTGGGTGCGTGAGGGTTTCTATGGGTCTGTCAGTGGGTGTGTGAGTGAGTGGGTGCATGAGGGTGTGAGTGGGTGCATGAGGGTGTGAGTGGGTGTATGAGTGTCTGAGTCGGTACATGAGTGTCTGAGTGGGTCTGGGAGTGGGTGCGTAAGGGTCTGAGTGGGTGTGTGAGTGGGAGAAAGATTGAAAAAGAGAAATTGAGTGAGAGGGAGAGAGTTTTTTTAGGGTTTGATGAATGATATACTTAGAATTAGATATTTCTGGACAGATTGAAAAGAAAATGTATTTGTCAATTACAAAGAGTGAGATCACCTTTCAGTATGAACTTTAAACTTTTGAAGTTTAAAAGCAATTAAAGAAGGAAAATGACTACGGACACACCTGGAGTAGATTCCTGAACTTTCAGTGTGAGGGTCTGAGGGCTTTAAATAGCAGCTCCCTGCTTGTGGAAGCAATATTTTCATCTGTTTCCCTGCACATATACTTGCGTGCAGGGAATAGATCAACAGCTCCTGCTGTCAGAAAACGGACTTTGCTTTTGCTTGGTGGGAGTTTCAGCAGTGTGCCCTTGATGCGGCAAATGCAGTGGCTATGGGCATGAATACCAGTGTCCTCCTTTGCAGGCTTTCCTGGCTTGGGGTGTCAAGTTTTAGGGCAGAGATTCAACAGTACCTCCTAAATGTATCTTTTGATGCAAGTATCTTTTCAGCCTGCAGGTTGACCTGATGATTAAGAAAATCAAAAAAGATACAGATGTAGCAAACTCTCTTGGGTGCTTTACAGCCCCCCACTCCAAAGCCTACTTTTCACAATCAGCACACCTGGGCAGGTAGCAGACAAGGGGGTTCAGAACAGAGCCATTCTTGCAGGAGTATTAAGGCCTTTTCAGGACTTCCAGCAGACTGAGGCCCTCATTACTAGTTTGGCGGTCTTCGGGCAACACCACAATAGAAAATCCTGCCACCATCCTGCCAGTGTTGGCGGCATAGTGACCGCCGCATTACGAGTTACAAGCACCAAGCACGACGAAACACAGCCAGAAATCCAACACCGCCAGTGCCACTGACAGCGAAATAGCAACTGTCCGTCCGCCAGGCCCACCACGCCGACAACATACTGACCGCCATATTATGAGTCCAAATACATCACAGCGGAACATGCATGGCGGGAAACCATTGGCGGTGTGCACTGCGGCGGGCTAGAAAATCACCACCAATAGAAGGCAACACTAGATTGGACAGTTCGAATACCCCACAACTGAAGCACATACACACACTACACACACCTGTTCACTTCACCATAAAACACACCCCTTCTCACCCTTTCAAACTGTTGTGAATACTACCACAACGCAGAGAAACACAACCCACGAACCACTGCACATTGACCACTGAATACACACGGTGCACACACCCCCACAACATGTCACGCCACAAGCACCTACGCTTCACCAACAATGAGTTGCGGGTCATGGTGGATGAGATCATCAGAGTAGAGCCACAACTGATGGGAGCACAAGTCCAGCAGACATCAGTGGCCAGGAAAACCGAGCTATGGCAGAGGATCGTCGACAGTGTGAACGCAGTCGGCAGCTACCCACGCACAAAGGAGGACATCAGAAAGAGGTGGAACGACCTCAAGGGGAAGGTCCTTTCCATGACGTCCAGGCACAGCATCGCCCTCAACAAAACTGGCGGTGAACCCCCACCTCCTCCCCTTCACTTGAAAACCTGGGATGAGAAAGTCTTGGGCATCATGCATCCTGAGGGCCTCACTGGAATCATTGGAGGGATTGATACTGGTAAGGAACCTACACCACCCCTGAGCACTAAGCACTCCAGTCCTGCATGCCTCCCAAGCATCTACCTCTCACCATCATATCACAAATCACAAGAATGAACCCTCCACCATCTCCCCACCTTCCTACTCTGCATTCCACAACACCCTCTCCCACCAACCACACACCCACCCTGCACAATGCACGGTAAACTTTCACTATCTCCTCAACTACAACTACCACTCCCACAATCCAGCCCTAGGCATGCCGGATCCGAGTCACACTCACACCTCACAATGATGCACCTGCATGGACATTCATCCCACAGCCCACCCAGACTGCTAGCCAACACCACCGCACTACCTATGCCAATTACAGCAATGTCAAACAGCAAACCCACAACTACAATAGGACAGGCATGGCCCAAAGGCCATTCACCATGCAGTGTCAGTATTGCTGCAAAAGTCATTGCCATCCCTGATTAACGATTCCACCCACTGGAAGCGGCACACCATGACACTACAACAACATTTCCACATACTAAGTTTCACCCTTTCCATCCACAGCTAACACTGCTACTGTCATCCAGCAGAGGATGCAAGGGTCAGACAGCCCTCCCAGGATGCAGGCTTCAGTGGCTGTCTGGAGGACGACAAATTTCTGCGCTATCTGGGGCGACTAGCCAGTCCACCCGCAGCAGCTCCAACCTAGACACCCCGGACTCACCCTCCTGTGTGGCATAACACCACAGCTAGCCCCTCCTCCCCAAACCTGTGCCTCAGGGACCACTCAATTAGAGGTGTGCCCCACAGTACAGGGGCCTGAGTCAAGGGCACCCCCACCAGACAATAAAGGCCTTGGTGCTACTGGAAGTGGGCAGAGGCGCAGGGCACCAAGGCTAGTGGGAGGCGATCTTTCGTCCAAAGTAGAGGGCAGTAACAGCATTAGACTAGCTGGGAGGCCCTCACCCACGTCCTGGGTGCATACCACCAAACCCCGGACACCATGGCCCTGATCCTCACTACCCTGCAGGAGACCCAGGGGCTACACAGGGAGAACCATCAGGAGGCCATGTTGCAGTGGCAGACCCACAGTGCCACCATGGCCTCCATAGCAGGGGTGCTGATGGAACTTACCTACCACCTGCGTCAGTCCACCTCCCACCAGCAGGCCCCTACCATTAGGCAGATCACATCTGAGCCCTCCACGTCAGCTGCAATCAGTGGAAGTGAGGCCACGCCACAGGACACCAGCCCGCTCTCCCCTGTAGCTGAGGAGCCCCCACGCAAGCGAGGATGTCCACCCAGACATCCAACCTTCACTGATACCAAGACCACCGCCAGGAAGTGAGCAACTTTTGAACATACCCCCTTGTGTGTCACAGCGACACCCTGTTGACTGTCCACTGTCATAAGACCTTTTTCACATGGCCATCATACTGGACAACGACTCCACACAGGTGGGCTAAGTACTCTGATGATCCTACACGCCATAACCTCACTCATCAGCCCTTGCTCTTGTATTATAAAAATGAACACCTTTGAGCACAGTTTCTGTCTACGTCTTTATCTACCATGAGTACAAAATATACAGCCATGACATATGTAATAGGAAGACCATTGACCTACCAATTTATGTGACAGTGCCAGAAGGGGGAGCAATCATTTAGAAGTCCTGTAATACAGTTAACAGCACCACATCTATAGTAATGGGTTCACCCTATGCCCACATTGAACACACAACCCTGATAGCAGCCCTGCACACGGCAACCACGGAAACCTGCTACTGGTTTCATACATGGCTTTGACACATACCTGTATGTCAGTGGAAGTATTGGTGTATCAGCTCTGCTCTGGAATCAGCTGCATCCTCGTCATCCTCCTCCTTATCACTCCTCATTTCCCCTTCATCAGCCACTGGCACACCTGCACCCTCATCAGCATCCAGTAATGGGATGTGACGTCTGAGAGCCAAATTGTGTAACATGCAGCACGCTAGAAAGATCTGGCACCTACCATGGACCTCATTGAAATAGTTTTCTTCTGCTGTAGTCGGATGCCTAAGAAGTGTCAGTAGCCAAGGCAGGTTTGAATAACAAGTCACCTGTGTGCACAGAGGTAATAGGCATATTGAAAACTGTAGGTAAATCTGGAAGGTGGTGTAGAGTGTGCAGAATACAGAGCCAAGCACGATCCCTTTGCAGTGGTGCCATCATGTGTAGGATGCTGCTATTCTGCAGTTTGTAGGAATCATGCACTGACCCTGGGATCTGGGTAGTCACTTGAGTGGTGTAGAGGTCTGCAAGACATGCCACTGGAACATTGGTTGAGTAGATGTTTTTACGGTTCCTAAAACACCTGTTCATTCCCCCCAGGCGGTACAAGGGCAATGTGGGCCCCATCAATATCCCCAATCACATGTGGCACATGTGCTAAAGCATAGAAGGCTGCTTTCACAGTGTGCAGATTGTCACTTTGGGGGAGCCTGATATAGCTCCCAATATGTTTGAGTAGGGGACATAGGACGTTCTTCAAGACATTACCGAACATGAACTGGGACATTCTGGCAGCCCAGCCCACTGTTATTTGGAAGAACCCTGAGACAAGGAAGTGGAGGACTGCCAACACCTGTACTGTGGGTGTGATGGCAACGGGATGACAAAAACCAGTCCGCAGATCAGGCTCCAACAGCCTCACAATCTCCATGATGGTCTGACGGTTGAGCCGATAGCACTGGATGACGTGCCTCTCTTCAAGGGTGGCAAGATCGATCAGGGGCCTGTAGACAGGAGCATTCCTCACCATCATTCTTCCACCCTTCCTGGGAATAGGAGGGAGTGGCAATCATTATGTGCATAAAGGACTGTGTGGACGCAGTGGAGCTGTGCACAGGTCATATTTAACATCCATGACGTACCTCATTAACCCCTTCTGTACTCATTGTAGAAATAAAATGGCAGCCGCCTGTCCTGCATGCTCAGGACAGATGGAAGTGAGTGAATCCCACCGGCGTAAGACGTCATGGCGGTAGGTGGTCACTACCGCCGTACAACTCCTCATTGGTTAGCATGGTTGCCTATGGGAGATATGAGCCAATGGCGATCACCGCCGGCTGTGACGGTGATGTCCGCCGCTGCCGTGACCGCCATTTCATGTGCTCATGTTCACTTGACTTCTAGCACGCGTGCTGAGAAGACCTCCACTGCGTGTGCTGAAGGTGTTCTGTCACTGGTAGCAAAGATGCCAAGTGCTGCAAGGGATAGGGCCCCAGCCTTCTCACAGGAAGAACTTGAGAAGCTTGTGGAGGGTGTGCTACCCCTGTATACCCAGTTGTATGGGGCACCAGGCGAGCAGGCGAGTGCACTATGATTGTACTGTCTATGAGTGGTTCGAATGTGGATGGGGGCCTTGGGACGAGGGTGAGTGACTTGTGGAAGGACCTGGCTGAGGGCTGTGAGGACAACTGGAAGGTTAAAATGTGCGTCTGTTCAGGGGATGTGTTGTGTCCAGTGCAGTCCCTAAGATTCCCTGCTACATGACTGTCTCCTTCTCTCCGTGTCATCCATGCAGGTGAGCGCCCATCAGAAGAAAGGGATCTGGCGTGCCATCGCCAAGCAAGTGCGGACCCTGGGGGTCCATATCCGGCGGAGCACCCACTGCATGAAGTGGTGGGAGGACCTGAGGTGCTGGGCGAGGAAGACTGATGAGGCCCAGCTGGGGACGTCCCCCCAACGAGGAAAGGGGGGCCCATCGGACCCTGACCCCCCTTATGTCCCGCATTTTGGCGGAAGTGTACCCTGGGGTGAATGGGCACTTGAGAGCAGCACAGCAGCCACAAGGGGGTGAGTTCACATTCATACCTAGGTTATGTGGTGAGTATCTTTGCAGTGTGTGAAGACTGTGAAATGTGTGCTAGGTAGCAACTGTCAGACAAGGCTTGTGATCCATAGAGGCCAGATGTGCTACATACCAGTGTTCATATGCCGTGCATGATGTGAGTTGAGGTTAACTTTACTGCTCAGTGGCATCGAGGAAAGGGCAACTGTGTAGTACAATAGCAGGGTCTTAGATGTGGACAGGGTATTTGCTTCTGGAGTTCACACACATTATACTCACAACTATCAAATCAGTGTTGCTGGGGCCATATCCCTTTCTGCTGTCTTCTGGCATGTAGTGTATGTGTAGTCTGCAAAGTCTGAGGTTTCACATCATAGAGCTATATGTGCTTGGGTTATTTGGCTGTGTAAGTTTGCCTCTAAACACCCGTAGAGTATTAAATTTGGGTCTAGTGATCTTATAGAGCGGTGGTGGATCAGGCATGTGTTGAGGGTATGGCTTTCATCCTGTACAGGATACGTTGTATGTCAGCGTGAGTGAACCATGTGCATGACTGAGGTGGCACGCATGGGCTGTCATAGCAGTGGCATGTGTGTGTGTGAAGGCATGGCATGTAATGATATGGCACTAGAGTAGGTTGTAGTGACTTGTGTGTGGCTGTTGTGCTGGCAATGACCACTTGCTCCCTGTTTCTTTTTCTCCCACCCTGTCTCTCACTGTTCCACCCTCCCTCCCTCTCCTCCTCTGTCTTTGTGTGCAACAGCATCATCTGGTGAAGGAGAAGGGGCACCGGCGAGTAGGGAAGCTGCATCCTGTGGAACCCAGGAGGCTGATACCAGCGGAGCCGAGGGGACCAGTGGGACGGAGGGCGAGTGGAGCACCACGGGGGAGACAGGAACATCTACATCATCAACTGATTATTCCTCCAATGGTGACTCCCTGGTGGTAGTTGAATATTCAGGCCCTAAGCCTGCACCATCCTGGTCTGCCCTCCCTGTAGCTCCCCACCCAGTTGCCTGTGGCCGGTCACCCAGGATGGTGGGCATCTCCTTCCCCCCAGGTACCCCTGCCCCAGTCAGCCCTGCTGCCCTCAATGAGGAGGCTATTGACCTCCTGAGGTCCATCTCTGTTGGGCAAACAACCATTGTGAATGCCATCCAGGGACTGGCATCCCAGATGCAACACTCAAATGCGTTCCAGGAAGGCATTCACGGTGCCCTGTCTGCCCTTCAGAGATTGTTTCAGGCTCTGGCCTCCTCATTGACGGCAGCCAGTGTTCCTTCTTCTTCCGTCTCCCCTCCAACTACCTGTTCCCACACCCACATCCCTCTCCCATTTCCCATCCAAAGCACACTTACATGCCAGCATGCATCCTCTCCAACAGACCCAGAAAGCAAGGACAATCACATGCACCACAAACGCCACCACCGCCATGCACACACCCAACATTCAGATGCACACACAACAACATCCACTACCTACCCTGACTCCCACCTCGCAGTCACATCGCCACTCACACCTGCAAGACACGCCATCATCAGTCCCAAGTCCAGCCACATGTGCCATCACTACCACCGTCACCACAACAGCAGACCCCCATACACCGCATCCTCATGCAACACAACCACATGTAGCACATCCACCCTACCTGCACACACCACCCCAGCATTCACTCACACATCCCCCTGCCATTTCCCTGTGTCTCCTCCACTCCTCCTCCCAGTACACCTTTACACCCACACTCATCCACCCAACACACACCCAGCACACAGATATCATACACCCACGCACCAGCACCCAAACCACATCCACGTACACACCTGTCAACCATCCTCTCTCCCAAACGCCTTACCCCTGACCTACCCGCTGCACCTAAGAAAATATTTGTTTTCCCTGTTTCTGTCTCCTGGTCCAGTCCCTGTTCCCCCCCAAACGCCCTGCTAGCCTTCCCAGAGCCCTGCCTTCCACCTCCCTGTCCTCCTCTGGGCTGGGCCATGCCCCGCAGTTAGCAGTCTGCAGTGCTGCCACAACAGGCACACCTGCCCCTCACACCTCCAGCCCTGGTAGCACTCTGTCTGGGCCCCCTGCTGTGGTGGCCTCCACCGCTGTCCCACCTGAGAAGGCAGGAAAGAGGGGCAAGACTAAGGCGTCCTCCCGAAAGCAGGACAGTAAAGGGGGGGGGGGGCTAATAACAAGAGGAAGGACCCCCATACAAACCCTGATCACCCCCATCCCTGAGGTCCCTGCATGCCCCATTGATGCCCCTGCCCCGTGGAGGTCTGCACATTGCAGTCAGGAGTCAAGTTGGCCGGGACATTGGACACTAATGCACTGGCATTTTGTATATAGTTATTGTCATGACATATTTGATATTTCCAATCATATTCTTCTACAACGGCACAGTTGGTGTCGGTGCTACATAGCTTGTCCTGGCTTCCCTTGCACATGTTTGTATGGTGACTGTGCGTTTGTGAGTGTGTGTGTATACTAATGTCCTTCCCTCCAGTGTGTGCTAGGCTGGGGTACTTACGGCTGGTCTCTTTGTCTGCATCACTGGTCCTGGATGTCAGTGGCCAGCAGGTCATTGGAAATACTTGAGTTGTACTTCAAACAAAATCAAAGATACATACATACATATCTGAGAGCATTGAAGAGTAAAAACATGAAAGAAAACTGAACCACTCCCCCACCCCTCCCCTTCTGTACCTTTGTTTATCATAGCATTCTCTTAGTCATACCTATGGGGGTCTAGCACTGTGAACAATCAGCATTCCTACACTTCTACTTCCGTAGTCCCTTCAGTATCCATTCAGTGTCTTGTTGGCCATCATCTCTCCCTCCATTTCTTGGGTCTTGCACCAAGTCATAGAGTTCATCTGGGGTTCCAATATTGTACCTATCCTACCTCCCATCCTCCCCGTATTATCTCATATTTCTTTTTTACCTCTGTCCTGGTATACTTCCTTTTCCATTATTCGACATCTGTCCATACTCTTTTAGCATTTATTTTATCCTAGTATTGTCCCAGATACCCAGTTCTGGCAGCGTCTCTTTTAACTACCATGAAACCAAGATTGATCAATAGCTTTTGATACCTGGTTTGATCGGTTTGGCCGCATATTCCCAGGAGTGCTCTTTCCGGTTTCAGTTCCCAAAGGGTTCCCCATGGTATCCTCCAGGGACTTTCCTACTTCCCTCCAAAACCTTGCAATCTTAGGGCAGCTCCATAGGGTGTGATAAAATGTGCCAGTGTCCCCACAGCCCCTCAGAGAATTCACATTAATTGCCTTCCCTATCTTGTAAAGCAAAGGTCTTGAATAGTACACCCGGTGCAGTATTTTAAATTGTATTAGTTTAAGCAATGCCGAGATGGCTACTTCTGCTGGGAACATAAGCTCTTCTACCCAATCAGCCTCCTCCAGCTTCCCACAATCCCTTCTTCACCTCTCCCATAATGTGTTTAGTGAAGGTTGCATATTTCTCATTATAGTTCCTTATTTCAGAGAAATTAGTTTCCTTGATATCTCACCCTCCAAAAGTCATAGCTCCAGTAGAGCATCTTCCTGTGTTTTCAGCTCTACGGAGATACTGTGGATTGGAGCCAACCACAGCCAGGCATATTGTGGCCATTGTGCATCAGACATTTTGTATTCTGTTTTTAGGTGTGAAATGGTACCACCCCATTCACATCCCATATTTCGTCCAGGAACGATATCCCTTTGGTGTCACAACCCCTAAAGCCTCTCAGGGCATTCACCTTAGGCAGTTGTGTGCCTCCCATATAGAAGTCTGTGAAATTAGACAGTTGGCCAACCCCATTTCTTTAGTAAGTTTCTGTCATGAATGACCTTCGCTGTTGCTTCGCTGAATGCGGGTCCCAATTTACCCCCATATAACCAGTGTAGGTAGCTATTATTGTGCATTGACCTCCTGTTTACCCTGAACACCGGGTCCTCCCATGAACACCGCTTCATAGTATTTCCGGATATTGGGAAGGGCTATGCCCCCTTATATTTTGACCTTTGCAGTGTGCAAAGAGCAAATCTGGGCTGCCCGTCTGACCAGAGAAGTGTGCAGACCAGAGAATCCACTCTGGTAAAGAACAAGTCTGGAATGGGATAAGAGGAGCTCTGCAGAACGTAAAGAAAAGGAGTAAGAGTCACCATCTTAAATAGTGCAGCCCTTCCCATCAAAGAGACCTGAAGGGATTGCTAGTGTTTAACCTCTGTTTCAAACCTTTTGAGGAAGGGGGGGAACAGATTTGCATCATAGTAGTGGGAGGGCCGACATGTGACCCAAATACCTAGAGACTTAAATCTGTCTAGTTCCACCCTCACTGGCAATGCCAGCACTTGACCAGGTGTCCATATTTCCACCAGAAATAGCAACGATTTATCCCAGTTAATTCCAAACCCAGAGACTTCACCAAACAACCTTAAGATATGGCCCAATCGTCTGACCAGAGAGGGTATCTGTGTTAAATATAGCAGGATATTATTCACGTACAAAGAAAGACATTCCTCTTTACAACTGTTAGTCAGCCATCCCCATAATAGAGCATCCATCCTAGTCCAGTTGGCCAGGCCCTCAATCGCCAACTCAAAGAGCATCATCAACAGAGGGCAGCCCTGTCTTGTCCCCCTAAATAGTCTAAATTCTCGCAAGAGATAGACATTGGCTTTCACTTTTGTGATGGGGTTGTTGTATATTAACCCAATCCACCTCTGGAATTTCTGGCCAAAGACCATTTTTCCCAGGATTCCAAAAATGTACCTCCATTTCACTGATTCAAATGCTTTATTAGCATCCAGGGAAAGTATGTCTCTCCCTTTGGTGGAGTTTGTTTTCAAAGCCAGATTATTATGAAGCTACCGGAGATGATTCAGTGCTGTGGAGCAGCCAGGTATAAACCCAGTTTGACCCAGATGGGCAAGGGTAGTCAATACTATCCTGAGTCTGATCGCCAGCGCTTTAGCTAGGATTTTGAAATCATTGTTTAATAGTGAGATCGGGCGATGAGAATCCCTCCTGTCCCTGGGCTTGCCAGGTTTAGGCAGCAGTACAATCGTTGACGATCTCATATATCTGGGGAGTGCCCCAATTTCGAAGGCCTTTAGTAAAGCTGCATGCAAATGTGGTATTGTCCACTTAAGCAGTTTTCAAAAGAACTCAATCGGAAACCCATTCGGTCCCAGGGTTTTTCCCATCTGCAGTTGCCCCATCGCCTCTGTCAATTCTTCTTCAGTGATATCCTCCTCTAACTCAGTGCTCTGAAAGGGGGATAATTGTGCCATGGGACAATAAGTGATGAAGGTGTCTACTTCCTCCTTTTGTATGGTTATGCGGGATTCATAGAATTCTGCCAATTGGGAAGCCAATTCTTCCATTGTACCTTTTGGTCTTTCTAATTATCTCCTCCTTATTTGTCCGTAAATCTCTGATGATTGAGTCAATTTGTCCATTCATGCCTATCCAGCTTAATAATTTGCCTATTTTTTAACCTGCCTTGTAGAGGCGTTCACTTTTGAAAAGATATTGGTGTTTTACTTCGTCTTTAGCCACTACGTTATATTTCTCCCCTTTTTGCATCTTCTCTTTCTTTGTTTCCTGATCCAGTGACACTGCATATCTATACTCTAATGCTATGAGTTGATTTTCAAATGTGAGTAGCCTTTTCTGTCTATTCTTCTATCACCCACCTCCCCCACTAGGGCCACCCCTCAAAAGGTGGCCTTGTACTCTCCCCGCAAGGTCACTGGACTCTGTACTGAGCCTGTATTCTCTGTAACATAGTGTTGGGACACTTGTCCTAGATCTTTCACCACTTTTGTGTGTTGGAGTCACCAGGTTTCTATCCTCCACCCACCTGCCGGTGGTCAGGCTCCCAAGGATATAGCGATCTGCAACATAACATGATCACTAATTTCTCGGGCCAGGTATGCTGCCTCTTTAATTCTATGTAATAGATCTGCGTTGGTGAACAAGTAGTCTATTCTTGAGTGGACATTGTGAGCAGCTGAATAATATGAATATCCTCTTTCCTGTCTATACAAGATTCTCCACACATCACTAAGGCCCACAGTATGTGAACCCTTCCAGTTTATCAGTGACTGGGTGCCCTTTCTGCAATTTATTGGTTCCATCCAACCCCAAATCGATTACTAGGTTAAGATCTCCACCTATTAGTATATGAACTGGTGGGGTTGCCATAAGTATTGCACCTATTTTTTGGAGCACCTCACACTGTAATCCCTGGGGTAGGTATACAGTGAATTATAATACAGAGGTGTTATCTTATTCCTCCAATATTGCTACGTAGCAGCCATCAGGGTCAACCCATGTGTGGGCAGGGTGAAATGGGAGGGATTTTCATATAAGCATCATGAATCCCCTAGATCCCGATGTATATTGCACGTGTCCCACTACCTTATATTTCCCCCTTTCCATGGCCCTATATTGCATATCTATGAGTTGGGTCTATTGTAAGTAAATCATGTTGGAATGAAACCTAGAGAGTGCCTTGTATACTACACCCCGTTTGAGTTTTTGCCCCAATCTGTTCACATTCCATGTCAAGAGAGATAGCCTCTCAGCAGACATAGTAGTGATTCAAACGTCAATAGTCTTGCTATATGTTCAAGGTTCTCTCTTCATAGACCCCCATTGTACCATTGTAAGTTATCCCTTCAACCAGTAGATTTATTAGAAAAATCAACCCATCCTGGCATCCCCCCGCCCCCCAAAACTACTCCCTCCTCCGGTTGGGCCATTTCTGTTTCAAGCATTGTTAGACCTCTGTTTGTCAGCCCATCGGGGACACCTGCAGAAGCTGTTCCTCCTCCGATCCTGACTGTTCAATGGCACTTCCGCCCGTGTCTGTGGTGAGCCCCCTCCGCCTGTTGAATGTGTAGGTCCCGTGTGTCCCCGTGAGCTCTTGGAGCGTCTTCACCTGTGCCGCCTTGATTTGCTCCTGTGTCATAGCAGCAGCAGAACCCTTTTGGGCTTTTGACACCCTTCGTTTCTCCTTTCGATTTGTCCATCTTGTGTTGCCATCCTCTCCGGGTCTGTTGTTGTGGTGAAGTCAGTGTATCTCCAGCCATTCCATGCCTCCTGTGGTGACATTAGAAAGTATGTTTTCCACCGTGTTAAATCCTATTTGTTGCTGGGTACACAAGTGCATATTTTAAGTTTAGCTGTTGCAAGACATTATTAAGTGGGGCAACGGCACCCCTTTGCTTCTGGACCAGGTTCGTGTAGTCTGGATAGACATTTATCTCCTTTCCTTCAATTTTCCAAAGACCCCTCTTCCTCGCCATCTGAAGGATCACTTCTCGATCTCTTAAATTAATTAGCCTCACTATTATCGGCATCGGATACGCCCCTGGTGGTGGAGGGACCACTGGGATCCTGTGGGCTCGCTCCACCAAGAAAAATTTGGAGGGCGTTCTTCCCAGCACAACATCGCTCAGCCAAGTCTCTATATATAAGTCCAGTGATGGACATTCCACCCTCTCTAGAACCCCCACCAGATGGATAATTTGTCTAGGGGACCTACTTTCAGCGCCCTCCAGCTTACTTGCCATCATCTTCAGTTTGTTATTCATGAGTGCCATCTTCTGCGTGAGCTCCTTCACCTGTGGGACCGATGTCCCCAACATATCTTATGTTTCTTTGATGTGATTCTTTAACTTGCCATGGTCTTCTCACAGAAGGCCCACCTCCCCCGCAAGTATTACAGTCTGAGTCTCTAGGGCCAACTTGGTATCCTGTATGGCCGCTGTGGTATGCTGTGCCAGGGACACATTCCCTCCTTCATTGTCTCATGAAGCACCCTGGGGTGCACTCTCTGCTGGTGTTTTCTTACCAGCCCGTTTTTTCTCCATGGTCTCACACCGATGTCACCTCTCAATGAGCCCTAACCGGCACTGCAGCGGGAGAGTGAGGCTTTATCAATTCAGCCAGGCGGGGTGGAGTGGGGAGCGTCAGGAGATCCCCAGACTAGGGGTTCTTCCCTCAGTAATTCTTTGTACTGTCTGTCCTCACGTCTCCTGTGCCAATGTCCACCAGCTTTGCCTCCTCACTGCCAGCCAGTCTCATCCAGGCCCCAGTGGCCCCCACCACCTCGCAGGGACAGGGCTTTCACTCCCAGCAAGGGATGGGGGGGTGAAGAAGGTCCCAGCTACCCCCATTGGGTCACCTTCTTCCCCTGTTCCCCTATCTAGCACCAGTTATGCCCGCGGGGTAGTTGCCAATATCACCCCGCACGCTGTATACTGGTCCAGGTGGGACTTGGAGGGGGTGCGCTCTTCACTGTCGCTGTCCTAGGAAGGTACGCAGGAGAGAGGACATCCATCAGTAACCTCCATTGAAATGGCGGGTGAGGGGGTGGGTGGAGGTGCGCACACACTACCTCCTGGACTTTCTCGGAGACTCCGACCAGTCCTAGCATCTCTCTGCTGGGCTTCGCCGACATGATTGCCACGGCCTCGCAACGCCCGCTTGCGCCGTTGCTTCCTGCACACCAAGGCCAAGCTGCCACCCGTCGCACAAGCTGCCTCGGATTCACTCTCCTCCGATGCTCCCCCTGGGCTCTGACCGGGGAGACATCCTCCTTCTGATCCTCTGCCGCCGCGCCGCTCAGTCACCGTGTCCTACGGCCGCCTCAGTGCATCCTTATGCGTGCTCCTGCGCCTGCCCCGTCTTCCCCTGGTAGCCAGCTCCACCTTCTGTTCCGCCGGTGCCCGGAAACTATTGGGGGACCTAGATCACATGTATGGGCTCAGGGGGCCAGTTTCAGGATATTTACCCCACTTTTTCAAGGCAACCACCAACGGAACTCCGGGCTACGCGTCCGACTCCATTGCCGGCTTGGCCACACCCCTCAGATCATCTTTTTTTTAAAAATGTTTTATTGTGAGGTTAGAGCTGTTTATTGTAACAGATGGAAATGAAAATACATTAAGCCATTGTAGTGACTTTAAACTGCTAGAGGCAAGTTAAGAAAGACGAGCAGAAACCCTAGTTTATGGTCCTCAAATGTGAATTTTCCCTTCTAGGTAAAAGATGACGTTCTGGCATAATAATGTGCTTGGGGGCTGATGTAGAGTCAGCACAATCCGACACATGGCGAGGGCGGAGGGGGATATTGATCATACCATGTAATGGGGAAATAGATTAAGAATCCCTTTTCCTTGGGATGAAGGTGGATTTGAAAGATAAAATTTGTGAACCATTTCTGATAGGTGCAAAACTTCTTTTTTTTAATAAGTTCAGGAGAAGGAGAAATAAACTCAATAAAATATAGGGTGCACAGTGACTGAGCTTTCGCAGAGTGGGCAGATGACAGGGTGTGGGTCTTGTTCGACAGGCACATTGGACAAATGAAAGCTGCTGGGATTGTCTGAAACATGCACTGCGGTTGCCTTCTTTAAAATTTTGTTTTCAGCAACTATGAAGGATTATTATGTTTACGCTCCAAAATATTAAACGTTGAAATTCTTCGATTATATTGACAATGGGGCAATAAGTTCCTTCCACTGTACTCCTCATAACATCACACATGGAGGCGGATTGGTATGTATGACTTGTAAGTGGAATTACAGCAGCCTTACTCTATGTAATCCTTGTGATGGTGTCTAGTTACCACTGACAGTGGTCCTGCAGATTTGTATCTCATTTGTATGTATTTAAGGGTATCTATTTTTGTGAGTGACAAATTATCAGCCTTTGTTATCACTGTAATTTTTGAGGGGCAAGAAGTTACTTCTAGTGGTAACTGTTTCATAGTTGGACTCTTGCTCCTAGGCGAGAGTGCTGGTTTATGGATGACAGCACTTTTGTTTCTAGTCGACGAGGCCAATCCTACAACAAATTGCAACTGTCGGCCCAACCCTCCCGGCATACAAGTGATACCTCACCAAAAACCCAAACAGGACTCTAAATTGCGACATCTCAGGGAAATCATGGTGGAACGCAAGTTACCCTTTTCTCACATTAGTAACAATTCTCAGTTTCACACAGGTAATGCTGGAAATGCAGGAGAATTTTCAATATATTTATTGAAAAGACTGCAATCTACGGTCAAATGCAAGAGCTGCAATGATTAGGATGATGCGTAATAAAAGAAGCAGGATTGTAAAGATGAGAGTCGTGAATGCAATGACCCCCACCATCTTACAATAAACATGAAATGTAAAATCCCTAGCATAGAGATCCTAATCCCTGACCTAATGAGCCAGGTGTAATAAACCTAATATGGCAGTACCATGTCCATGAGAAAGTGCCCCCCAACCCTCATTACCTATGTTAGACACCGTGGTCAGACAAAGCTGAATTCTGCAGCGAGGTGACGTGCAGCATAGATGGCATCTGGTAGGAATCCCTCTGATAATCTTGTCTGAGTAAGATGTATTTTTACAGATCTTGTAGGACCCCTGACACAGGTATGTTCCCAAACAATAGATAAGGGGCAGGCTTTTGGCAGCAATTATGTAAATGATTCCCACCAAAAGTACATTATGTTCCTGTCACACGTAAGTGGGAAAGGGACATGATGTGAAAACCCACGACTTACATCACTTAATTTTGACGCTGATAGTGACTCCTTCACAGAGTGGCACTGAGAACGCAAATCAAAACATTTCTCTAACTGTAAACAATAGCAGCCATCTTAAAAGAAATGATCAAAATAAATGGGCTAAGACAGAGAAAGCTAAGTAGGTTAAAAGTCAGTAGGTGAACGGGGCACTGGCCTGCAAGGACTAAGCTAATCTCCTGCTTCCCAATAAAAACAAATATGGATTCACCACAATTGCTGGCTTCACACTGAAGGTATTCTTTATGATGGCACCACTTCAGCCTGTATAATCTCTTCAGGCCGTGGTTATGCAGTGTGTCTTCTATACAGTGCATATGATGACAGCTGTTAGCTACATGTGGTACAGCATAATAGCACTTTGATGTATTACTATATGGAATGTTTTGTCACTGACTATATAGATAAGGTAATTGGCGACGGTTTAGCATTGTTATACATTTTCTATGACATTGATCTGAAAATGTATAGTTACAGTGTTTCCCTCCACCTTATGGGTAATTTATGCATAAAGAGCAGAAAAGATTCCCAGGCTCAAATATTTCTCATGAATTGATATGATTTCTTACACTTTGAGTGTATTAAATACATATCCAAGATTATTTATTTTAACGTTTTGTGCCAAAAGGTAGAGCAAGCTTTGAATACAAAGAAACTGTAATGTAGTTTTAGAAAGTCAGCTGTTTAGCTGTACACAAGACAAGAATTGCGTGTAAGCAAGAGGGAGCAGTGTACAAGTGGTGTACAAAAATAGACTTTTAAATACATATAACAAGAGATCACTGCATGTAAGATGCAAATGCAGTCATACAGCTATTTAATGGCTTTACTTCTTTCGGTTGCTAGCCATTTAGAGTTGCAAGGCCTTCAGTCCACAAGAGTCCTCTTGCAGTCATGTCCAGCAAGCAAAGAGCAAAGGAGTGGCGGAACGCCACACAAGTACCTCCATGTGGCCTTAGCCTGTGCTTAGTACCCTGACCTCGGTACCCGCTGGGTGCACCCTGGACACAGATGCTGGTCAGTACACTTGCCCAGGCAAAAGGTGGTTAGGGTCGGAAGAGGGAGCAACAACCACTTTACGGAATTTAATATTACTCTGGGTTTAAAAACAGACAAGAGATTGTCACAGGAGTGAGTGTGATATAGCCTGTTGCTTTGGGCATGACCACCATGCCTGGAAGCATTTGTATTTAGTTGACATTGAGGTTTGGCAATGAATAAGAACCTCCATCAAAGAGGTCTTGGCTGGTCAGAGCTCCGCCTCATACACAGGTAGCATGGTTTGCATCAAACCAGATTACATTGATGGACTGAGCCTACTAATGCAGAGAAAGACAACAGAACTAAGAAAAGACTAAATGATTTTCTTAGATGTTGTTATGAGATCTGATAGGACTTTTTCTGCTGTTTGGTACTTGGATGAGGCAGCCCAAGGGGATCTCCAGGGTTTCAAATACATCTTTAATTTTCATGATGCCCCCAAAAGCCGATTTTATATCCTTGGAACTCATTTACATTGCCAGAGATTAGCCTAAGAATCCAGCATGCATCTGTCTAACCCACAGCTGTATGGGACACTGTTGTTGTACAGGTATTCAGCTGATTAAATGATATCTGGGGTGAGTGTACTTCCACAACGAAAGAAGAAGAAAATGAGATCTTGATGTGCTGTCCTAAGTTATACTAGGGATTCTTGGCCAGTGCAGGTTTACTATTTCCACTCTTGAAATTTTAGGATGATAGTTTGGTGTTTGTTTCAAAAGCAGGCAGTGTGCCATCCCTTAAATGCCTCTAAACCAATGATCGTTGTTTATCTTCCAAATATAGAACAGCGATAATGAGGAATTGTAAGTACGTTTAGTACATAGGTTTTTCTAGTGCTTCAGATCCAAGTGACTCCATAGCACTTTGTAAGGAAATTTAAAGAGACCGCAATGCAGCTTGGTTTCAAATTCAACTAATTAAGAGTAGGTGTCCTGCTTAAATAATTGTATTTGGAAGTGTTCAAGCAACCTGTGTAGGAAGCTAAGTTCTGGTTGCAGTACCCCCCAACCCAACTTTTTGCTTGGTTTTTAATTCAACTTTGATTGAAAGTGCACTGGGTTCCTGCTAACCAGATCCCCAGTGCCAGTGTTCTTTCCCCCAAAACAAGACACCTACTCACAGGCTCTTTAGCACCTCTGTAAGTCCCTAGTAAATGGTACCCTTGATGCCTAAACCCTGGGTACTGAAGAGGGCCCCTAAGAGCTGTAGCACAACTTGTGCCACTCTTAGGGACCCAGCACCAGCCTCATGCAGACTGCCGTTGCAGGCTACATGACAAGGTGCTCCCAAAAGTGAAATTACAACATAGCACACAGTCTGTCTGCAATGTCCCCTAAACACTGCATGTAATATTTGTAAGTCACCCTTACAGCAGGCCGTACAGCCCTAAGGCCAGCTGCATTTTATTACATGTGTGGAACAATCTGCAAGAGCAGATATGCCTCTACTATGTCTTTGTCGATTTTTAGACATATTAAGTGTGTAGGGAAGCCATTTTAAATACATGTGCTGGAGACTGTTCAATACGAGTTCCCCAGCTACATGATAACTTTCCTGAAAATAAGAATGTTTAGTATCAAACATCTCTTATTAATAAACCCTCACTAATTCAAGTGATGGATTTGTTAATACATACACCCAGAAGGCACCTTAAAGGTGCCCCCTGAAAACCTACCAGCTGCTGGCGAGCTCACTGACTAGTTCTAGCGAGTCTTCCATCAACAAATGAGAAGCTGACACACAGGGGTGAGACCCTTTGCTCTATAGAGGTCTGGAACAAAGCCTGCTCGTTCAGGGGTGTTGCACACTCCTCCCTGCAGGATGACCTGGATACCAAGGCAAGAGGCTCCAAAGCAGCCCACTGCCTCTGGTATGTTGATCTGGCCTCCCTCAGAAGAAGATGTTGGCATCCCCTGCCCCAGGGCCCATCTGGCACCTGGACAGGTGGAAAAGTTAGCTATAAAGGAGGCACGTTGCCTTTTCAGGCCAGACACCCCAATATAGTAACCTGCCTTAAATGCACACAGCCTTAAGAATTCCACCATCTTGCGAATTAGGAATTCTGGGACAGGGTGATGCCCACTCTACAAAGGAAGTCATCTAGGGGGGTGTAGTGACCCCAAGGGTAAGTAGGCCATTGGCTACTACTCTTAACGCCCCCTAAATTGAGTTTTTAGAGGATCGCCTGACACCAGGACACCAGATCTTAGCTGGGCACAAAAGAAGGAGTGAATAGGAAGCCTGCCGACCCTAAACCTGAGGAGCATGACTGACTTGGTGCCAACCCTGCCGGCCTGCCGCACCTGACCCTCGAGGACCAACTGACCTGTCCTGCCACTGCCGCCTCCAAGAAACCGGGAGAGCTGCAAGTGCTTCGCAAATCGCCAAGAAGAACTCCCTTGGTGCAGAGGAGCTGCTTCCCTGCACCCGCAGGCACCCAAAGAAAGAACTGTGCGGACTGGGACCACCAAAAACCAGACGTCGGACATCACACTGCATCCGAGCCACCTAGCCCGAGCTGAAGTGGGCCAACGGCGTCAGCGTGGTTACCAGGCCCTCCAGAGACCAAGCCCACCTTGAGCTCTCCCACTGTGGACTTTCTAACAGTGCCTGCAGCCTATTTCTGCAGTCCTCCTGCAACCGCGAATGACCTGAAGACAGGCCCAACGCCTCTGCACCCATCTGCCCCGGACAGAGAAGAGGAGGACCAAGGGTGTCCCCATGTCTCCCAGCCTCGTGAGATCGGAGCCTACATGTTGGCTTGGGCAGACTGGATGCCCAGCCTATGCCTGCAGCCTGGTTCTGTGGGCCCTCTCCAACCACGAGTATCTCCAGCACCAGGTCCGATGCCAAAAGACACCACCCAATGCACCGGAGCCCCACAGCCCAAGGAGACATGAACCAACGGTGTACCCATGTGCCAGAGGACCTCAAGGGCTGAGCCCCCTTGTGGGTTCCCACGGACTGACCTTCCAGTCCCAACAAGCAGAAACTTCACAACTGGAGCGGTTCCCATAGAAGGGAATGGAACACCCAATGTCGTAACTCATCTCTGCACCCAGATGCCCATAAGCCTCCCAAGGTGATCTGTTGGTGTGGCCTTGGACCCTGCCTCATATTCACCTTACGTCTTGGAGTACAGTAAGTCACAATAAAGTGTCTGAATGCCGTACATGTTTTACCCCCATAGTATAACATCACTGCACCAAAAAATGCACTGTCAACTTTTAGAAACTGTAAACATTACTCATTATCTCGAAAAATAGTCACTTGATTCCGGTGATCTTGGTATCAAAGTTCACATAAAAGTAAGTGTTATCTTTATAAATTGGTGTCTGATTTCTTTATTGAGTATGTATCAAAGTATGAGTGTGTGCCTTACATGCTTAGCATTACCCTCTGATGTGCCAAACTGCTCGACCACACTACCACAAAACTGAGCATTTGGGATGTCATTTGTGTCTCTGTGTCTCTGTGATTGTGTCTCTGTGGTTTGCTTGGCCTCTTTGCACAGGGTACCTAATTTTTGTCCACTATTTAAGGAGCCAACTTCTAACAGTCGGAAACGTACTTGCTGATCGGAACTAAGCACTGGGAGTCATTAGTCCAGTATTAAGCAACCATGATACAGATACTAGGTAATCTTGCCCAGAATTAAGAGTGCTTGCTGATAATGCCAATGTTTGCACAGCAGCCATACATACCTTATGTTTTTACTTTGATGATTCTAAGTAGCACTACAAGTGATTTCCTGAGTATAACATTTGTACTCTTGATTTTCAGGCCAAATGAGTCAGGATGTGCATTATCTGTTCAGCAAATCATATACATACCTGGCAAAACAAGATTATATTTGAAAAAAGGGTAGCAAAACTCTCTAAACTGATTAAAGATGTCATTTGTTAAGATCAGTAGCTTTTTTTTGTTTAAATACAGTTATCAATTTTTGTGTATAATGCTGTTTTTAATTCCCTCTTTAAGCACCCTCAGCCAGGCAACACCGGAGAACCATGTCAGGATGATGTGTTTCTATCAGGACCGCAGACCTATTCAACTGCTACTCTCAGCCTCAAGGATGGGCCTTCTGAGAACATGAAAAAGGTGAATATTTACAAAAGTAAAGTATTCATTTTATTTGGGGTACATTTAATGCAATCTTCTGCAGTCTGGAAGCCTTTTCAAAACTAGATGAAAGATCAGTTGTATAGAGGAGAGAGTTATTGGTGGTTAAGTAAGTAACTGGCGAAATGGTCGGCAGCAGAGATTTGAGGAAGGGCATATTGTTTTTATTATTTCTGCTGGGAGGAAGTTCCCCAGGCTTGAAGTCATTGCACCAGATATTCAAGTTCCAGGGCAATGCCATTACATTTTGGGGTTGGGTACAACTAGAAGGAGCAAGGCGTTTGAAGATCATAGCTAGTCGGTAGCATGGGATCTGCTGGCCAAATTCCAGAGGTAAGTGGGCCGGGGCATGTAGCGCTTTGTGTGCGATACAAAGAGTTGTTAAGTTGATGCATGTCTTAGCTTGGAGCCACAATAAAGGATTGAAGGACAGCTTTGGTGTATCTGTGAAGGAGAACAATGTGTAGGCTATTTGCCTACTCCTGCCTGGACATTGATAGCTCAAATAAGGGGTGTGTTAGATTTGCTAATAAGTAAAAGAGTGATGCTTATTGGTGCACCATGTTGGTAGGTGCAAAATTTCACCATTTAAATTACCTGCGTTTTAGGGGGTGGAGGGGTGGCCAGGGATGCTTGGATATGGCAGTGTCATTGCTGAGCTCTGGTGCCCCGGGCCCACAACAGGCATCATCCTTCCACCCCCTTTTCTGCCCCGAAAACCATGCCGAGAGTGGAGTCACACCTCAGGGGTTGGAAGGACATCGTACGTAGCCCGGTGCCTGCAAATGGATGCTCCACAACCCCCGACACTGATGCAGAAACAACACGCAGCTGGAGGCTGCCAGGTCACAGATAAAGTAGCTATATCTGTAGGGGCCTGGTAAGCCTTGCACAGTGGCCACCCAGACTTGTGCGGGCCCCCCTCCCTCTGGAATTGTGCTCATCAGTGCGCAGGAGAAGAGACAAAGCACTAGCCAGAATAGACCAGGCAAAGCAATGGCGAGGAGATGAGGCAGCCTGCTGTGATAAAGGCACAATTAGAACAGCCCGACTCCAGACACCTCCCTGCGGCAAACGGACATGCAGCGCTCAACCAGAGCGTTACCTCCCCCTCCCCCCCCCCCCCCCCTTCAAAAGGCAAAGCGAAGCAATGAGGGCACATCGCTGGCCTAGTGAGCTGAAGGGAAAGGGTAGAAACGAAACAGATAGGGGGCCAAGAGGTGGAAGCGAAGGGTGAAACAGCACCACAACATGGGCTGGCCCCTAGCACATGAGCCTCCCACAAACTGCAACTAGATGGAAACACAACAGTAAGGCGGGGAGCCATGGCACCTCGAGAGGAACAGTGCAGGGTCACACAGCGCCGCAGGCGACAACAGGGGAAAACAGATCAGCAAAGCGAGGCAGCATTGGCCACGGCGCAGGAGATGAACTCCACTGCTCACTGATGCAGAGCGTGGAGGAGAGTCCCAGGACGGAAAGGGGAGAGGAAGGGAGCTTGTCTTGTTGAGGATGCCCGTGCCTGGGGTGTGGTGGTGGAGCCGGACTGGGAAGGGCCCACCAGTGTACTATACCTGGAGAGAAGACGGAAGAGGAGGTGTGGGCAATGACACCAGCACTGGCTTCTGACGTCGAAACCACCCAAGGCAACACTGTGACCAACTCAACCCTGGACACCCGACTCGACCGGGATATATAACTGCCTTATTCGGCCAGCAATTGGCTCCTTAGGACCAACGGCCCCAAGATGGTGAGACCAAAAACAACCAAACTGCTCCAAGGGATGGAGACACCCCACCCGACACCAGATAAGATCTCACCGACAGGGGTGCAAGCAGAACAAGACCTTGGGGCACACACAGCCATCATACTAGCGGCTATACAGCACACCAAGATGGCCCTAGATATTTTTTTTAAATGTAGTGCAGAATGCGGCGCTGCTGTGAGCCAACAACACAAAGGTAGTGGAGAAGATGATACTGTTAGTCAGCGCTGGCACAGTCACAATCAGGTATAGATGCTTAGGCCACCTGCATACATTCGGTAGAGAAGGAAATAAATTTACTCGGGGACAGAGTGGACGACGCAGAAGGATGATCACTTTGAAATAACGTATTCCTGGTCAACCTACCTGAACGGCAGAAGAGCATGCTATAGAGTTATTTTTTGAGGACTTACTAGAGTGGGTGGTGCTAAAAGGGAAAACATCCCATTGTTTTACAGTGGAACAAGCTCATAGAGCACTGCGCTGACTGCCACGGCCCGGGGCGCCTCCATGAGCCACAGTGGATAGACTGTTGTAACCAGGTTGCAGTACTGCAAAAAGCGAGGGCACGTCACCTGGACAGTGATTGGGAACTTGGTACATATTTACCCCTACTACACTACAGCATTATAGAGGCCATGCTAAACATTCCTTGGAGTGAAGCAACACCTGCGCTAGCTGGGGCTACCCTGTGCCATAATGTTCCTGGCACAGCTAAGAGACATTGGAAAAGGCACAGCTTCCTTCTTTACAAAAGCAGCGGAGGAGTGGGACTGGCTGGAGCATCATGGTTACCCACTGCAGGATGGCAGAGTGCTGCCCACTCAACCGAGCAATAGCAGGAAAGGAAGAGGATAAGCAGAGCTCAGAAACCTACCACAGTGGCACCCACCAAAGACCAAGCCAAATTGGAAAAAGAAAAAGTAGTGGCAGAGATCAAGAGAGATAGATCCTCAAAGACAGCAAATAAATGGCAGGCCCTCATTCAAGAGCAGAAGACCACCAAAGATGAGACTACAGCTGGGGCACCAGGAAGATAAACAGCCTCCTACTAAAGTCTCCCCAGACATAAACAGGGGCCCCGGACAGAAGCAACAGAGGAGGCTGGGGTAAGGTCACGGGCACGGCCACAAATGCAGAGGAAACACTATACAGTACAAGAGATAGACAAAAAAGTGTCAGACACTTAAAACGGTGGGGCGACATATGCACAGTGAATTGGGGTGGCAGTATGTTCAGAGACTGTGGCATGGTAAGGTAGGGTGGGTGGGAGTTGGGACCTGGCTCAAATGTTTACTCATCGCACAGTACCTGGGGGGGAAAAGGCCGACCTGGGGGGAAACCGAGGGATGACATGCGGGATCCCAATCAACGACCATGGCAGCTCGCACTGAAATTACTGACATATAATGTCAACAGGCTGGACAGCTAACCCTTCCGGGGTGTAAGACATTGGATTTGATAGGCCTCTCGGTCCTGGAGAATGTTTGGGACGCGAACAGCGTTGTGCCCTTTGAATTTCTGAGAAAAGAATACATCATGTCACCCACACACTGCAGGCCCAGAATGCCCAAGAGGAGGAGACTATTGAAGAATTCCCCCTGGAGAGACGGTTGTTGGAAGAACAAATTACCACCAAGGACATCTCCCTCACATTCGCCACACTTATGAACAACATACAGGGGCACCTGAGCCACTTAAGGCACAATGGCAGCCGGATGTAGGGAACCTAGATGACGATAACTGGAAGGACGCCTAACAGTTCCCCCAAGAGGTGGCGATACAGGCACGTTTCTGCCTAATGTATATTAAAACACTACACAGAATACTATACTAGCATGCTCATCCATAAAATAAGAAGAACTGCTACCAACAGCTGTTTAAGAGCCTGTGGCCAACAGGGGTCCTTTGTGCATATGCTGTTGGCTTGCCTGATACTGGAGCCATTCTGGGCAGGGGTGTGGACTACACTGGCGCCTGCAGTAGGCACACCAATAAGGGGACTGGCGACACTCGCACTGCTAGGAGTATGGGGAAACTTGGATGCACTCGCGTAACAGAGGGCCCTAGGCAACCTAGGATTCCCCTTGGCGAAAAAGGAAATTGTGAGGAAATGGGGGAGTGAGGATGGGCCATGAGTAGATGATTAGACCAAAAAAAATGCAGAGATGCCCAACACTGGAAAAACTGGTATATGAGGGCAGGGGATGCCCCAAAAAATGTATACCAGAGTTGACAGAGCCATTTTAGTCCTGGGTTTACATTTATGGAAGTCCCTGACTCATTAATTTTAGACAAATGCCTACTTGGTTCCTATTTTAAAAATCCTTAAGGCAGTTTTCTGCTACATTTCTCAAGAATTTGTAGTGCTAACTCCCTCTACTTGGATCTCCCTAAGAGGTTAGTCAGTAGGCTTCAACTATTACAAAATCAGGCGGGTAGGCTGCTCTTCCAGTGACCTTGGAGGTGCCATACTACCTTATTGCGGGAGCTACATTGGCTCGCAGTTGAACAGCGCTCAGTCTACAAAACATGTTGCATTGTTTTTAAATCTTTTCAGAATCTTAGTCCAGCTTTCATTTCAGCCTGTATTCACAAATACATACCGGGCCATAATATCAGATCCTCCCATCTGAAGCTTCTCCTTATTCCCCCATTCATACGGAAGTCTCTTGGGGGGGTGGGGGGAGCTAGCTTCTCGTTCCTTGCACCCAGCATTTGGACCTCTCTTCCTCTTGATATTATGTTCACTTCCTGTCATGTCAAATTCAAGAAACACTTGAAGACCTGGCTATTTAGTTTGGCCTGTGATTAAGCTCCAAGGCCCTGGCTGAAGTATTTCTGTGGGTTCAACACCATGAGGCCGTTTGGTGAACGTGCGTTTTATACGTTCTGATATCATAACATAACATTTCATAGGTGGTCCACACCAAGAAGCCTCTGGGTAGCTTATGCTAAAAGTTAAACAATTCATTTATTCTTTCATTTGCTAACTTAGCATCCCGGCAATTGAAAATGCATCAGTGTTGAGAGGTTTTTATTGAATTAAATTATTTATGCTTTCTCAATGCACCAAACAACTAGCATTGAATACCTTAAAGGCAACAGAGTCAAAGGAGGGGCTTCTCCCCCATACGTTCATCATGTCCTTATTACTCTATGGTTCCTTGAAGCCTTCTCAGTCTAAGTTTCCCATTGTCCTTTTCTAAAACTCCATTGCAGGTCTTAGGGCAACTACAAGTATTGATATCCTTCAATAGTAGTTATTAAGCGACTAATAATTGAGAAATACAGTGGTAGATGTTCTTTATCCCGCAGTATATGCCTAAGCACATAAGTAGGTTTTTAATATATTTTTTACGGTTTTACTGTGTTTACTGTTTGGGTTATTTGTTTTGACATGAAGGATCAGGATATATTTGGGACTGGTCGTACTACTGTCATCTGGATCCTTGTTGTGACAGAGAATGCCATCACATTGAATTTGCATGTTGTGACAAATAAGCATTTGCAACAATTACCTCTACAACGAGCAGGGTGTTTTCCTTTTTGCTAACCTTTCCTCTACCGATTCCCCTGATTGTCCCTCACGTCTTTACCTAAGCCAGCCTGCTATACTTGACTAATCCTTTTCTCTAAAGCTGTATGTAATCTTAAATAAGTTTCAATAAAACACAGCTCCAGCTTTTATTCAATATATTTGATGTTTACATATGCCATTTGATCTGTTTAGGTACCGCTAACTAATGGGCAAATGTGTCAGCTTCCTAGACCTCAGGGGAATTATGGTCAAGTTCACCCCCCTCCACCTCAGGCAACAATGGCAAGACATCCTTCTCGAGAGCAACTTATTGATTATCTGATGTTAAAAGTTGCACACCAGCCTCCATATTCACAGGCATCTGGTCCTCCAAGACAGGGCCAAGAGGTAAGAACTGACTTTGCCATTTCAGAGATTTTCAAAATCCTTTGTCAAACTGAAATATGCTTTTATTGAACATCCACTGATTATCCCTTGATGCTGTTTTGTTTACATTTGTAGATGCGTGTGAGAATTGAGAAAGACCCAGAGCTTGGATTTAGTATATCTGGTGGTGTTGGAGGCAGAGGGAACCCATTTAGACCTGGCGATGATGTAAGTACTATAAATGAGGAATTTGTTTTAAACCTTAAGATGAATGCCACATGTAACAAAATAAAATCTGTTTAATCTCATTCGTTTTCAGTGGTGTTTCCTTCTTGGGTTGTTGCCTCTTACACCTGGTGCCTAGAAACACTTGAACCCGATCTACTAGTTTATATGAACATTATTGCTTAATGTTGCTTCTTGACATCTGCATGCAGCACTTGCCTATACATTTGCAAATTTGGATTCTTAATCAACTGGCCAATGTCTGTCTCTGAGCTGTTAGGTAGGCTCTGTGCAGCTCATAGACTCTTTTGAAAAAGCTGTCTGAGTTGTGCATTATCAAGGTGACAGAATCATAACTGAAGTTCTGAAATGTGATTTAATAAACTGTCCTTGAAAATGTGGATGCTTGTGCTTCATTTTATTTCTCTGTTTTGTAGAATAAATCATGAGTTAATCAGAGGTGTTTCAGTGATATAGAATATTTGCTCCTTTGTAGGCCCATCTGTTGTAGTTTTTTTTAACTTCCTGCACATAGGTGCCCGCTGAATTTGTTTTGGCAGGGAGGGGGTGAGAGGGCATAATTTAATGTCATCCTTCCTGAGACAGCTTAACACTACGACAGAAGCAGTATTAAATTGCACTGTGAGTCTGCACACCAGGCTGTACCTAAATTTGTGGGCTCCCCCCCACCAACCCCTCTTTGCGAACACCCCTTGTTCCAGCACATGACCAGAGCAATGCTTCTTCATGAGCTGGATTTTGTGCCAAAAGACCAAGTAAATGTTCTCTGCCTTTGTCATCGTTATTTTATCCTTCAGTGCTTGACTCTTAGAACTATTCAAAAGGAATCTTAAAAACTATCTGCAAAGTAAACACATTTGTTAGTGTTTGAAAAGGGGTGTTGGCGCTCTATGTTGTCCTGTTACAGATTTTTTAATACTGTATTTCAATGTACTTTCACTGGGACTATGTGTTTTTATTTTTGAGAGCATATAGTGCAGAGGTAAGTACCTACAATGATTGAGCTCTTGCACAACTAGCAGTGGTGAAGACGAACAATGTGATCTCTGAAAGCTCCCCAGTCCAAATAAGGGCCCGTCTAGAATGCCCTTCTCTTATTTGATATTTGTATTACTAATGGAGCACAGGTAAAGCCCAAATCCTTCTCTAAGGTGTGCATCAGATATTTGGGATTCCTCATTTGAATGTCTTCATTGACAGTGGTATCTTATGCTCCGTGAGTGATCATGGGCGCATGTTTCAGGCTACTCTAGATGTCAACTATGAGTTACAGAGACCATGTTGAGATTTTGGAATTAATCACAAAAAATCTTGCTATACCCCCTTTGGAGAAGCAAGGTGCCAATGTGGGCAGTTTTGATCTTGCATTGTAGAAATCATGATTTAAATCTTTGGTGGTTCCACTTCAGGCTTGATTTGCAGACAGTGTACATTCTTATTGTTTAGGCAATTGATACTGAACCTGGAGAATCTGTCAAGTTTTTTTTTTTGTACATTACAGATGTGTGGTTTATTACCATATTTCAAGCCAGGCCTTTGCTGTTAGCTTGGTCAGTTCTCAAGAGGTTGAGTTGAACTTGTCAGTCCTTACGTTACCAGAATGCCATTACTTCGCATATGTCTTACCACGCATGTCTTTACAATGAATTATGTTATAAAAGCTTGTGTAGTAACCGTCTCCCCTCTGGGCCAATACCCCCAAGCCCAAAAAACACCATCCTCCCCTAAAACTTAACCCCTCGCACCTCCCTAAAACAATACCCCCGCCCGCCGCCCCCAGACCCAATCCCCCACCCGCCGCCCCCAGACCCAATCCCCCACCCTAATCCCGAAAACCTACCCCGCCCTAAAAATTAACACCCCATCCCCTCCCTAAAACAGTCCCCCATCCCAAAGCCCGCTCTGCTCATAACCTGAAAAACGCCTGCCCTAAAACATAAACCCCACCCTAAAACAGTAACCTCCCAGGCTCCATATACCCCAAGCCTGAAAACCACCCCTGCCCTAAAACCTAACCCCACCCCTCCCTAAAACCGCACCCCTACCCCCAGACCTAACTCTTAGCCCTAATCCTGAAAACCAACCCCACCCTAAAACCTATAAACCCCACCCTTGCCCTCTCCCTAAAACAGTCCCCCCAAGCCCAACCCCCTTTATGCACTTAACCTGAAAACCTCCCCACCCTAAAACATAACCCCATCCCCCTAAAACAGTACCCCACACCCAATCCTCCTGCCCTAATCTTGAAAACCTACCCCGCCCTAAAACCTATCCCTCCACCCCTGCCCCCACCGTAAAACAGTACCCCCCACTCTCAGACCCTATCCCCCTCACCTTATTCCTACCCCTGCCCTAAAACCGAAACACCACCCCCAAGCCCTCCCCGTGTTTAACCTCTTAGCTGCTGGGCCTTTTCCCCCCCAGTGCTGAGCCCTTTTTTGGCTATTTGGGGTAGTTCACACTTAGGCCTTCATAACTTTTTGTCCACATAAGCTATCCACGCCAAATTTCCGTCCTTTTTTTCCAACATCCTAGGGATTCTAATGGTACCCAGAGTTTGTGGTTTCCCCTGGAGGAGACCAAGAAAATAGCCAAAATACAGTGAAAATTTCGTTTTTTCCAAAAAAAATGGAAAAAAGGGCTGCCGAAGAAGGCTTGTGGTTTTTTCCCTGAAAATGCCATCAACAAAGGGTTTCTGGTGCTGAAATCACTATCTTCCCACCTTTCAGGAACGGGCAGACTTGAATCAGAAAACCACATTTTCCCACACAAATTTGGCATTTTACTGGGACATACCCCATTTTTACTATTTGTGGTGCTTTCAACCTCCTTCCAGTTAGTGACAGGAATGGGTGTGAAACCAATGCTGGATCCCGGAAAGCTAACCATTTCTGAAAACTAGACAAAATTCTGAATTCAGCAAGGGGTCATTTGTGTAGATCCTACAAGGTTTTCCTACAGAAAATAACAGCTGAAATAAAAAAATATTGAAATTGAGCTGAAAACAACAGCCATTTTTCTTTATGTTTTATTCTGTAACTTTTTCCTGCGATGTCAGATTTCTGAAAGCAATATACCGTTTTGTCTGCTGGACTCTTCTGGTTGCGGGGATATAAAGGGCTTGTAGGTTCATCAAGAACCCTAGGTACCCAGAGCCAATAAATGAGCTTCACCCTGCAGTTGGTTTTCATTCTATACTGGGTATACAGCAATTCATTTGCTGAAATATGAAGAGTGAAAAAGAGGTATCAAGAAAACCTTTGCATTTCCAAAATGGGATCAAGATAAGGTTTTGAGGAGCAGTGGTTATTTGCACATCTCTAAATTCCGAGATGCCCATACTAGCATGTGAATTGCAGGGCATTTCTCAAATAGACGTCTTTTTTTACACACTCTCTTATATTTGGAAGGAAAAAATTTAGAGAAAGATAAGGTGCAATAACACTTGTTTTGCTATACTATGTTCCCCCAAGTCTCCCGATAAAAATGATACCTCACTTGTGTGGGTAGGCCTAGTGCCCGCGACAGGAAATGCCCCAAAACACAACATGGACACATCCCATTTTTTGATAGAAAACACAGCTGTTTTTTCCAAAGTGCCTACCTGTAGATTTTGGCCTCTAGCTCAGCCGGCACATAGTGAAACCTACCAAACCTGTGCATTTTTTAAAACTAGAGACCTAGGGGAATCCAAGATGGGGTGACTCGTGGGGCTCTGACCAGGTTCTGTTACCCAGAATCCTTTGCAAACCTCAAAAAGTGGCTAAAAAAACAAGTTTTCCTCACATTTCCGTGACATAAAGTTCTGGAATCTGAGAGGAGCCACAAATTTCCTTCCACCCAGCGTTCCCCCAAGTCTCCCAATAAAAATGATACCTCACTTGTGTGGGTAGGCCTAGCGCCCGCGACAGGAAATGCCCCAAAACACAACGTGGACACATCCCATTGTTTGACAAAATACAGAGCTGTTTTTTGCAAAGTGCCTAACTGTAGATTTTGGCCTCTAGCTCAGCCGGCACATAGGGAAACCTACCAAACCTGTGCATTTTTGAAAACTAGAGACCTAGGGGAATCCAGGATGGGGTGACTCGTGGGGCTCTGACCAGGTTCTGTTACCCAGAATCCTTTGCAAACCTCAAAAAGTGGCTAAAAAAACAAGTTTTCCTCACATTTCGGTGACCGAAAGTTCTGGAATCTGAGAGGAGCCACAAATTTCCTTCCACCCAGCGTTCCCCCAAGTCTCCCGATAAAAATGATACCTCACTTGTGTGGGTAGGCCTAGCGCCCGCGACAGGAAATGCCCCAAAACACAATGTGGACACATCCCATTTTTTGACCAAATACAGAGCTGTTTTTTTTGCAAAGTGCCTACCTGTAGATTTTGGCCTCTAGCTCAGCCGGCACATAGGGAAACCTACCAAACCTGTGCATTTTTGAAAACTAGAGACCTAGGGGAATCCAAGATGGGGTGACTTGTGGGGCTCTGACCAGGTTCTGTTACCCAGAATCCTTTGCAAACCTCAAAATGTGACTAAAATAACACGTTTTCCTCACATCCAAAAACACAGGTGCCTGCCTTACAAAACCAGTTTGTTTTGCCATAGATAATTTTGATGTCTCCACAATATGATTTGGGTGGTGGAATTTGGGGCTGAACTAAATTGGGGAGTTCCCAAGAGATATATAGATATATATATATATATATATATATCTCTCCCTCTCCCTCTCCCCTTGCCGCTGCCTTCACCTGCTCTCTGGGTTGGCCTAACCCATTATTACCCAGTTGCACGAACAGCTTGCGAAGGGACAGCAGGACTGTCCTCATCACCTCCCTCATAATGTACTGGAAGAGTAGTTATCGAATGGGACTCCTCTGACTGAAAAATCACTCCCAGAGTCTGCGCCATTGTCCTATCCCTCAGATGCTGTCTCAGTATCTGATGTCTCAGTCTCTGATCCTATGTCAGAGCGGCCCTCTATAACCCGAGTGCAGGCAGCAGTCATCCATCAAGATGCCATCTCTGCTATTGGCTAAACTGTTGCTCTAAAACACTAGCCTACGTAGACAGTCACAAAATCGATGGTGTGTGTGAGATACATGCAACGGTAGAGGCCACCTTACCTGCGCTTCTTCCCTCAATCAGCACGTACTTTCAAGACACTCAAAAAGCACCTTGTCACATACCATTCGTCACAGTCTTTAGCACCTCCTGCGTCCAGTCCTCCAATCATTATTGGTGCTCCCACTCCCTCCTCCTCGGATTCCCTCATTACCATCCAGCAAAAGTGCCCTTCATCTCTCCATAGCCGCCCTCCACCCCACACATACATTTCATTGGTATTATAGCGCAGGTAATGGCTGACTTTACTAATGTACTCAGCTATTTACATAAAATACAGATTTGCTCTTTGCAGTAGGCATATAAACCTTCTGCACTAAAACTGCCACTAGACAAGTCGGACCCTTTTCCCCCCAGGGAAACCACACACATATTGACAAAAGTGATATATATATGACAGCCAACCACCTGAAACTCAACTCAAGCAAATCCGAAATAATCCTCTTTGGCCCACACAAAAACACCTGGGACCCCTCATGGTGGCCCACCACGCTAGGCCCTGCACCCACCCCCGCCAACCACGCACGCAACCTCAGCATCATCCTAGACTCCTCCCTCTCGATGACCCAACAAATCAACGCTCTCACCTCCTCATGCTTCAACACACTCCGTATACTGAAAAAAATTCAAATGGATCCCCACAGAGAACAGAAAAACTGTCACTCACGCACTCATCAGCAGCAGGCTTGATTACGGAAACGCCCTCTACGCCGGCACCACTCTGAAACTCAAGCGAAAACTACACGCATCCAGAACTCAGCAGCACGACTCATCCTTGACCTCCCCCGACACGAACACATCTCTCCACACCTCAAATCCCTCCACTGGCTCCCCATTGACAAAAGGATCACCTTCAAGATCCTCATCCTCGCACACAAATCACTCCACAACACAGGCCCTGCCTACCTCAAAGAGAGTCACCTTCCACTCCCCCACACGAAACGTCCGCTCAGCTGACCTCTCTCTCGCCTCTGTCCCCCGCATCAAACACACCACCACCGGGGTCAGATCCTTCTCCTACCTTGCACCCAAAACCTGGAACGCCCTCACAACCCACCTTCGCAAGACCCCAAACCTACTTCTTTTCAGGAAGGGCCTCAAAACCTGGCTTTTCGAACAGTGAACCTCCCAGCCCCTTTCCCTCCCCCCGTTCCCTCCCTCCCCCCTGTTCCCCCAGCGCCTTGAGACCCTCACGGGTGAGTAGCGCGCTTTATAAATCTCTTTGATATATATAGATCTACCTCTATATATATATATCTATCTACATAGATATATCTATAGATATATCCATGTACATAGATATATCTATCTACATAGATATATATATATATATAGATCTATTTTTTTTAGTTGTTGTATGGTTTCCTTGGGGGCCAAAATGGCCCCCAGGGAAACCCTACAACATCTAAAAAAAAATATTTCCCCCACAGGGGGTCACCCTGCCCACAGGCGACCCCCTGTCATTTTATTTTTGGAAAAAAAAAATTTCCTCTGGGGGGGCGCAATCGCGCCCCCCCCAGGGGGCACCTACCTTTTTTTTAAATAAAAAATATGCCCCGGGGGGGGCGGCCCGTTTTCCGAGGGGGCCGCCCCCCCAAGTGAAATCCCTGGCGTCTAGTGGTGTTTCCTGGCTCACGATCGCAGCTGTGCTGCGATCGCGGGGCCAGGAAACAGTTTCAGAAGGCCTCGTAAGAAAGGGGAGACTCTCCCCTTTCTTACGAGGCCTTCTGAAACTGTTTCCTGGCCCCCCGATCGCAGCTGTGCTGCGATCGGGGGGCCAGGAAACCTGAAAGTGTTTCCTGGCCCCCGATCGCAGCACAGCTGCGACCGGGGGCCAGTAAACACTTGCAGGAAGGCCTCGTAAGAAAGGGGAGAGTCTCCCCTTTCTTACAAGGCCTTCCTGAAAGTGTTTTCTGGGCGATCGGGGGCCAGGAAACACTTTCAGGAAGGCCTCGTAAGAAAGGGGAGACTCTCCCCTTTCTTACGAGGCCTTCCGGAACGTGGGGAAGGCCGTTTTCCCCATCGAAGCAGGAAGCGGCCGCAATGGGGAAAACAACTTTGTAACGTCAGCGCACCCGAGGATTTATTAACACCCTCCCTGGTGTCGGCCACTGGTCGTGACCCGCACCAGGGAGGTAGTGCGGGCGTCGGCCAGTGGCCGTCGCCCGCATTTAAGGGGTTAAAACAGTACCCACTCCACCACCAGACCCAATCACCCTTATTTTACTTCTAAGGCGCGTTGCAGCTTGTTATGAGGAAATGGAATGACCTTTCTTTTTCCTCTAACGACGCCAATAGCCTTCACCATCATTACAACGCATCGTCCTTACCATGGATACCATTACAATCGTTGTAATGGTATGTGTGGTAAAGGCTATTCGTTGTAATGACGCATCGGTAAAGGCTAGTTGGGGAAACAGGCGCGTATTAATGTCTGTTTCCCGAAAGCAGACCATATGATGCGATGGAAGCAGGAGGATGGAGGAGGATCAGCGGGCTCTGTTTCCGCATTGAGGACAGAACGTAGGTGAGTCGTATACAGGCAGGGCCTCCTGGTGGGTCCAGTGGGGGGAGGGGGGAGTGAGGGGCTGGTGGTGGGGGGAGAAGGAGGGAATGATGCAGTGGAGCGGTAACCAATGAAGGGGGAGATTTTTGCTTAAGGGGAGGGATTCAGGGGGATTGGGGTAGGTGGGGGAGTAAAATGCCAGCCGTGATGTTTATTCGTGGAGGGGTACAGGCTGTCAAGTGTCCGTGCAGCCATTCCGGAGAAAGGACGACCATGTCTGCTGGAATAACCCTAATTGGTCCTGTAGGTGCTTAATGACGTGTTCATGGGCCTCCGTCTGGACCATCACTACTGTCCGTTCTTTTGGCAATGGCAGCGTTGGAGAGCACCAGCTTTGCAGTATTCAAATCTTGGCAGTCGTGAGGGTTGTAGGTGGGTTAAACCTGGGTTATCCTTTGTGTCATGTAGGAGGATCAGTGAAGGAGAGAAAGGCTCATTAAGCATCATAGAGGCACCCAGGGTGTCACTAATTGCTGTCCAGAAGGGCTAGACCGAGGGGCATTCGCAGAGGATATAGCTGAGGTTACAACGGTAAGCCGGGCATCGCCACCAATTTGCATGTGGCAACATGCCCACCCTATGGAGTTTCACTGGCATCCAGTGCCACTCAGTGAGGGTTTTGAAGAGGCAGAACTTCAGGCGGGCTTTCCATGTATCCCTGTCCAGAGCTTCCATAATATCCGACCAGTCCTGTTACTTGATTTCTAGCCACAGTTGGGATTGTCATTTGGCACAGAGGGTGTCAGTGAGAGGTTGCGATAAAAAGTGGCATGTAAGGACCTCATAGAGGCCTGGCCTAAGTCCTCAGGTATAATACCACAGGTGAGACAGGGAGGGTCCAACGGCAGGCACCATAGGCAGTGCGACAGTTGAAGGTGTCACCATGCCACTGCGGAGGGAAGCCAAATTCCTCTTGGAGGGTTCTGCATGGCTTCAGATCGCCATCAGCAAGGATCTGGTCCAGGCTATAGGTTCCCTCTGTGCGCCATTGTGTCCAGTTAAGGGTCCTTCCATCCATGTGTAGGTGGTCCTTGCCCTAGAGGAGTGCCAGCGAATGACGATAGCAGTGTATAACGAGAAGGGGATGGGCCTTAACCCAAGTTTTATGCATGGCCTGGAGCACCGGGTTGGGTCTGCGTGGGCGAGGGGGAATAACCTTGTATAGGGGGTCAAGACCAATGTGGCCAGCGAGTAGCAGTTGTTCAGTGGAGACCCATTTTCTTGGGTCCGGCAGTTCAAGAAGGATGTATTCCTGCTGCGAGAGGTGGAGGGCCAGTGTGTATTGTTCTATCGAGGGGAGTCCAGTGCCCCCATGAGAGTGGAAATTTCAGCGTCTTTAAGTCGGAGGGTCCCCGAGAGGCACCGATAGGAGGAGCATGCTCAGCACATGTGTGTATCGTGGTAATTTCACCATCCATACTGCCTGTACCCTGCCCGACATGGACAACCCCAGATGTGACCACTTTGCAAAGTCTTGCTTCATGCGAGTGATCGGGGGCCCAAGTTATCCATCACCATATAGTCCAGCCCTCTGTTAACAACAATACCCAAGCACTTAAGGTTGGACTGTGTCCATTTGAAAGGATAACTATGAATGGCCACCCTCGTAGTGACAGTTGAGAGGGGCAAGGCTTCACTTTTGTCCCAGTTTACCCAAAATCTGGACAGGATCGCAAAATTGTCTGAGTTACAGGAGCACCGGCAGGGAGCTGCATAAATTCTGCAGGATAGGTAGGATATCATCCTCGTACAGGTAAAGTTTAGATGTCCCACCCCGGACTGGTATACCGGTGAGGAGGGGCGATTGGTAAATAGTTGCCGCCAAGGGTTCCAGAGCCAGGAAGACCAAAAGTGGCAAGAGCGGACAGCCTTGTTGTGTTCCCCTCTGAACTGGAAAAGGATCTGACAGGAAGCTGCCGCAGTTAACCGAGGCAGTAGGGTGAACATATATTGGTCGGAATTTGGTTTGAATTGTTCCCCGAGTCCGAATTGGCACACAAGGTAGCGAATAGGTATTCCCAATCTATGCGATTGAATGCCTTTTTGGCATCAAGGGATAGTACTGGATCTTATTTTGGCAGGTCTCTGGCTTCCTAGAGGGCATGAGAAAGGGTGCGGAGATGAATCAAGGACAGGATAAGCTTACGGAGACAGGCGCCCAGCACGCTGGTAAGGATTTTGATATCTCCATTCAGGATGGAGATGGAGCTGTAGCTGCAGCACAATAGATGGTCCTTCCCCAGTTTGGGGAGGGCTGCTATGACAGCCCACTTACAGAATTCCGCTGTAAAACCGTCATCCCCAGGTGCCTTGTGGTATTGGAGTTTGGATATGGCTTGTTCTATTTCCGTTTTGCTGATCTTACCCTCAATGAGGGCCCTACCCTCCTCTGAAAAGCTGGGTAACTGTGCTCTCCAGGAACGCCTCTACCCGGTCAATGTCAACTGTCATTTCAGGGGTGTAAAGCGTACGGTAAAAGACCGAAAACTCAATAAATATGTCTTGTGGGTGGGTGAGGAGCGCGCTGCTCGATGAGTGGATGGCAGGGATTCCCTGCGCCACTTCCGTTTGATGTAATTGGGCAGCCAGTAGACCTCCAGCTTTTTCCCCTTGTTCGCAGTGGCAGCCTTTCAGACGCAGAAATGCATACCCTGCTATAGATGTGAACAGTTCAATGAGAGCTACTCGGGCCTGTTCTAGACAATGACAGACAGGTAGTGTGGGGAGGGCTGTTTTTTGACGGTTGAAGGATGCAATATCAGTTTCTAATTCTTTTTGATGGGCCATCCTGTGTTTATTAGCCAGCGCTGCATCTCGCATCATTTCTTTTCATATTATTGCCGCCGCAGCTGCCCACCGCACCCTCTGGGATGCAACCGAACAATTATTTTCCTCTAGATAGGCAGAGATGTGCGTTCTCAACTGTGATTTGCCCTGGGGGGTATAGTAGCGTAGCGTAGTACTGGTAAACGACAAGGTTTACTACCCGGGGTGATAAGACCTAGGTCTACAGACAGTAGGAGTGGAGCATTATCTGGGAGTGCAGCAGTATTGATGTCCGATCGCTCCGCACGTTCTGGAAAACAGAAGAAGCGTACATTGTCCATTTGACTTCTGTCTTCCAGGTCAATGGCTTTGCTTCAGTGGAAGAGGAGTTCCTGATCCATTTCTGGTAGAGTATTGATATGATCCTCTGCCACCGATATACAGGGAGTGCAGAATTATTAGGCAAATGAGTATTTTGACCACATCATCCTCTTTATGCATGTTGTCTTACTCCAAGCTGTATAGGCTCGAAAGCCTACTACCAATTAAGCATATTAGGTGATGTGCATCTCTGTAATGAGAAGGGGTGTGGTCTAATGACATCAACACCCTATATCAGGTGTGCATAATTATTAGGCAACTTCCTTTCCTTTGGCAAAATGGGTCAAAAGAAGGACTTGACAGGCTCAGAAAAGTCAAAAATAGTGAGATATCTTGCAGAGGGATGCAGCACTCTTAAAATTGCAAAGCTTCTGAAGCGTGATCATCGAACAATCAAGCGTTTCATTCAAAATAGTCAACAGGGTCGCAAGAAGCGTGTGGAAAAATCAAGGCGCAAAATAACTGCCCATGAACTGAGAAAAGTCAAGCGTGCAGATGCCACTTGCCACCAGTTTGGCCATATTTCAGAGCTGCAACATCACTGGAGTGCCCAAAAGCACAAGGTGTGCAATACTCAGAGACATGGCCAAGGTAAGAAAGGCTGAAAGACGACCACCACTGAACAAGACACACAAGCTGAAACGTCAAGACTGGGCCAAGAAATATCTCAAGACTGATTTTTCTAAGGTTTTATCGACTGATGAAATGAGAGTGAGTCTTGATGGGCCAGATGGATGGGCCCATGGCTGGATTGGTAAAGGGCAGAGAGCTCCAGTCCGACTCAGACGCCAGCAAGGTGGAGGTGGAGTACTGGTTTGGGCTGGTATCATCAAAGATGAGCTTGTGGGGCCTTTTCGGGTTGAGGATGGAGTCAAGCTCAACTCCCAGTCCTACTGCCAGTTCCTGGAAGACACCTTCTTCAAGCAGTGGTACAGGAAGAAGTCTGCATCCTTCAAGAAAAACATGATTTTCATGCAGGACAATGCTCCATCACACGCGTCCAAGTACTCCACAGCGTGGCTGGCAAGAAAGGGTATAAAAGAAGGAAATCTAATGACATGGCCTCCTTGTTCACCTGATCTGAACCCCATTGAGAACCTGTGGTCCATCATCAAATGTGAGATTTACAAGGAGGGAAAACAGTACACCTCTCTGAACAGTGTCTGGGAGGCTGTGGTTGCTGCTGCACGCAATGTTGATGGTGAACAGATCAAAACACTGACAGAATCCATGGATGGCAGGCTTTTGAGTGTCCTTGCAAAGAAAGGTGGCTATATTGGTCACTGATTTGTTTTTGTTTTGTTTTTGAATGTCAGAAATGTATATTTGTGAATGTTGAGATGTTATATTGGTTTCACTGGTAATAATAAATAATTGAAATGGGTATATATTTTTTTGTTGTTAAGTTGCCTAATAATTATGCACAGTAATAGTCACCTGCACACACAGATATCCCCCTAACATAGCTAAAACTAAAAACAAACTAAAAACTACTTCCAAAAATATTCAGCTTTGATATTAATGAGTTTTTTGGGTTCATTGAGAACATGGTTGTTGTTCAATAATAAAATTAATCCTCAAAAATACAACTTGCCTAATAATTCTGCACTCCCTGTACAATACTTCAGGTCTGTCACACGATTCTTGAATCCTGCAGTGTCCATGCAGATGGATTTTGTCTCAGCCATGAGTGCAGAGATGTTGGAGCCCATGCCCTTCAGTCTACGCCCCACCGCCATGATTTCCTGAAAGATTCAGTCCATGGTAGTGTCTGGCGTGGAACCCGGGGGGGTCATCAGCCCGGCCAGACACCAATAGTCCTTTTGCGGTGGCCATACTATGAGTCTGGAGGAGTGCTTCCATAAAGGGCCGTTGTCGTTCAGGCTTGCTGGGAGGTTTGCTGCTGGACTTGCCAGAGGGCATCTCTGGTATGGACCGGTGAGCGGGAGCTGGGGAGGGTCACGTAGTCTTATTTGTCATCGTACGACCCTCGGGTCGGTGCTCAGAATCAGGTGGGCCAGTGGCGAGGCAGAGATTGTATTTAGTGCTTTGGTCCCTAAGGTCCGGGAGGGACGAGAGTTCTGCAGTATGTCTCTGTTGTCAGATGGCTTGCTCCCCCCTGTGGGTGCAAGGAGGATGTGGGATGGCCCAATGTAGTTGGTGTCTTCTGTCAGGCAGGGTGGGCAGTGCTGCGGGACCGGAATCAGGTGCTTGACTCAAGCGGTGACAATCCTCTTAGGAGGAGGGTAAATGGAAGTGACCCTGGGGCAGCCTTACAGTGTTTTGTCAAGTTTCCCCCGCCATGTGTTATGCTCCGAGATCATTGTGCACTAGTGGTGTCCCCGGGATGTTGATCTGGGCCCCCTGTGTTGTATTATGCTGGCAGGCCCATAAGGAGCTATAAAGTCTAGGCCAGTTCTTTGGAGGTATATCATGCTCCCCCTGTGTTGTAGGCCGCTGGGCCCGCAGGGAGGTCAGAGGCATGGCCCAATGCTGCAGCGGACAGCAACAGCACTCACTACAGGCTGCTGCTCCACCCCTAATCAGGCCTGAGTCCAAGTGCTGGTCTGTAACCAATGTTAGCTCACAAATATCGGTAACTGAGGGGTTTGGGGGGGCCTAGGGCAGTCTGCTGGGTGTGTGTTAAGGCCCCCTCAGTAGATCTTTCTGTCGGATTTGCCACTGGCAGGTTGGGGCCCTAGAGCAGCCCTCTGGGTGTACTTTCAGACTCCCCCTGCATCATGTTATATGGCCAGGCTGATGGTGTGCGTCCTCGGGAAAGGCTACATGGCCCAGTTTCAAGCTGCGTTGTGCAGTGTTGCTGTGCCTGCAGGGAGGTCGGAGCGTGGTCTGATGCTGTGGTGGTATTCACTGCATGCTGTGGCACTGCCCCATGCTCTGGCCTGAGGCCAAGCGCCAGCATGTAGTTGGTGTAATCTCACTGATACGGGGTGAGCTGCCACCTCCCTGTTCGGGCCAGTGACTCCAATTACCATTAGGGTTGGGTAGGGCTTCACCGTTGTTCCTCAGGAACTGGAAAGGAGCCACTGCCTCCACTGCGGGCCCACCGGTGTGCGGAGCTCGCAGTTCAAGCAGCCATCCGTGTTCGTGGCCAGACCACGCCTCTCAACATGTACTTTTAAGTTTCTCATGACCTGGTAATAAAATACCCCCCCAAAGTAATTTTTCATTACTGTGAGGCCTGCCCCTCTCATAGGCCAGCATTTGGACTTCCTTAAAATACTTTTAAGCTGTAATTCCTGATCTCAGAGGAGCACTGCATCATGTTTAATATCATTGGAATGGCCATGATAAATTATTTTTACTGGTAAAGTCAGATTTATTATTACTATTTTAGTAATGCTACTTTTAAAAAGTGAAGAAACACAAATGATGGTCAGAATGCGGAACCAATCAAACATTCACCCCCAGTCACAGATATGGGTTTAATCCATCAACTCTTTTGCTCATCATGCCACCCCAGTTTGGATCCAACCATATACAAATCAGTCTTGACACTGTTCCGCATGGGAACAGTCCAGCCCGAACTGCCAGGCCTGGTCCTCCCTGGACCAGAAACAAGCATCCTGGGACCGGTTTCAGGGTATCACCCTTCATCAGCCAGACTAGCTTGAATCCAGTGGCATACTGAACCCGGGACCCACGTCTCAGCATACCCGGCGTACTTAGGTTGGATGGAATGCGGAACCAAACATTCATCCCCAGCAACAGATCTGAATTTAATCCATCAATTCTTTTGCTCACCATGCCACCATGAAGCTCATGGCGGCCCGGCAGTCAGCGTCGGTAGTCCTAGGAGGTCACGGTCCTGCTCGTGGATGAGTTCGCGGGACTGCTACAGGAGCCCCATGTCCTTTTCTTCTCATTCGAGGTCCCCCGGACACTCCAGGAAGAGGCACAAAAAGAAGAGGAAGTCCAAGCGGACTTTGACTTTGGCAAGCCCAACGGCTGACGAGGCGTCACAGGAACATCTGTGTTCCGAGCATGGTTCAGCAGAGCCGATGCCAGGGCCAACTTCGAGTCTCCCCCCTATCTGGGAGCTAGAGCGACCCCCGCTCAAATTAAAGATTTCTACGAAGACATGCGTCTCGTATTTGAGTGAGCTGCCCCCGCTGGTGGGTCTTCGGACCATGCGGGGTCAGCAGGGGCCCCTTTGGGTTCAATGGCGGTGGCTTCAGCCTTGGCGCCCTTGGGGACCCTGGGATCCGATATCAGATCCGGACTGACACCAGTTCCACATAGTCGGCCTCCTCCGGTGTCATTCCCGAAGTCAACCCCCACCTCCCCACCGCTGGCACCTACCGGTGGTGTGAGCCCCATCCTCATTCTAGATGGTCCAGAGCCGCAACGACGTCCTTCGACGGTGCTGCCACGGCTCAGATCAAGTTCTTGAGGCTTATTTCGAACAGCCAGGCACAGGTGAGGAATGGGAGGGGTCGGGGGACCCTTTAGAGTATGGATTGGAGCAGGAGCAGGACTAGTATGAGAATCTAGGGGAAGCCAGTGGACTGGATACTTCTCCAGATACTGGTATGCCCTTACCTCCTTCTGTGGCTATGGAGAACGGAGCGTTGTATGCCATGGTGGTGCCTAGAGCAGCTGAGGTCTTGGACCTAGAGTTGCCTACGGTGCCGGTCAGGACTAACACACTGACAGATGTATTACAGCTGGGGGTTGCTACATTGAAGCTGATGTTAACCTTCAACGAAGCCTTTACTGATGTCCTGCTGGGGAAGTGGTCCAAACCCAGCACAGGGGCTCCTTGTAAATAGGACAGTTGGCCGCCGCCATCAACCAGCTCCTACTAAACTTAGTTTCCTCACCCAACACCCCACCCTGGAGAGCACTGTGGTCCAAGCCTCCACTTCCTGTGGTGCCTTCCCTTCCGCTCTCCCAGACAGGGAATCCAAGGTCTGTAAACACGTCATGCCTATTGGGACGTTTTTCCCATACTTTATGGGATACAGTGGCACAGGTGCCGTCCAAGGAGTCTGTCCTAGTGCAGTGTGGGTTTCTGAAATGGATTACAAGGAGAGGATTTGGCCCCCAGTCCACCAACATGTTTGCAATGTGTGATTATCCAGAGACCATGAAGAATTAAGCAAAAACAAAACTACTATTAGATACAAATGCAAAATGCAGCGCAAGGGCCCTGCGGGCCAGCTTGGATATTTGAACTAGAGGACCCAAGGAAGCCTACTAGAAAGGGCAGGGTCAGTCTGATATTTCAGGGGATTGAAGTCCTGACACCCTCTCATCAGTGGACTACGAATTTGAGGCAGAACAAGCTTCACTGACTCCACTCTGAAGCCTTCAAGCAGACACAGACTGCAGTGAAGACACTGACATCTCACACACCATTAGAGGATCATCCTGCTGGGGCTGGACCTCAAGAAGAGTCTTGAAGCCAGGGCAGGCACTAGACTTGACAGGACATAAGGCTATGCCTAGGATGCTAAGACAGTTGGCTTCAGTCATTTCTCCTGAGCCAGCTCAGTACCAACTGCCAGTCTCTGCCCCTAAAAAGCCTTGAGTGAAGGTCACCAAGCCTCAATGCGGGGCCTTGTCTTCTCAGCCTAAGGTGCCAATACGATATCTTCAGCACAGAGGCAGAATTCTGCATTGAAATCAATTTTGACACTAGTCTCCATGCCAATTGATGCAAATCCAGCCATCAGTCTACCAGAACAGTTTAATGTCAGGCAGAGAGGAATCTACATTGATCCTCATTCTTGGCAGATTCTTACTCAGCCCTCTCAGTATGAGGCAGACCCAACATCTTTGACAAAGAGAAAGCCCAGCTTTGAAGAGGCTGTTTTGGAGGAAATGTACATGTCCCTAGGGCAAGGAAACTCAGACAGAGGGACACTAGTCTTTGTTCTCATCCTCCACTTAGCCCTTTTTCAACACCACCATTACAGTCACTATCACCGCTGTACGCAACACACATTGACTCAGACTAGGATGCTGAGCTTGACCCACATGTCCCATATTATGACCCTGCGTAGTAGGAGAAGGGGAGGATCTTTATTACAATTATAATGTGGACCGGCAGGATGATATTATATTTGAGCCTTACCCAGTGAAGACCTCTCCCCCAGATCACAGGCAGCAAATCAAGTATTCATATCCGCAGTGCTCTTCATTGAGGAAGAAAAGGACTTTCTAATAGAGACACTGTCTAAAAAGAAGAGGTCAGTCCAGTGCCTGCTCACACCTAGCTAAGAGCATGACTAAATATGTGGCTGGAAATATCAAGTAGCTGGTTAAAGCCAGGGTGGTTACACCCAGATAAGAGAAGAATACATATCGGCAGCCGATGAGCAACTTTACATCAGGGATCATGTACTATCTGACTTCTTAGTAGTGCTCACTTTTAGAAAGCAAGTGGCACCCTAAGGAACTAGAGGTGCACTCTATCCAGACAAGGAGAGCAGCAAGATCAATGTAGGAGATAAACTAATTGCAGGGAGTGCCAATGCTTCATCAACTAATCAGGGTATGGCTTTTACCAGCATTCAGTCCTTTTAGGATGGATGCACACAACAGAACTACACCAAAGGAGGCTTTAGGGGGTACAGCAGAGAAAAGGGTAGACTTGCTTACCATTCTGCCACCTTTCGGGGGACAATCAAGTTATTCCTTCCATAGTGGGAAGAAATAACCTTAGACAAGTGAGCCCTTTCCATTATTTAGCAAGATAGTAGTTGTTGTTTCACACCACACTGACAAACATCCTATCTCACTGTTAGAAATGAGGTCTTTAGTTGGCAGTCAGTTTATCCACTGTTCAAGTAGGGACCCTCACTCTAGTTAGGATAAGGGGGTCACCTAAAATAACCCCTGCTCTCACCCACTTGGTAGCTCGGCTCAAACAGTCAGGCTTATCTCAGAGGCAATGTGAAAAGTGTTTGTACACATGCACAATAACACAGTGAAAACATCACAAAAGTGCTCCACACCAGTTTAGAAAAATAGCCAATATTGATCTGAGTAAAACAAGACCAAACTGACAAAAATCCAACATACACAAAGATATCACTTTTCAAAGTTAAGAGTCTTAATCCATAGAAACAATGGATGTGTTGTTTTAGCGCAAAGTACCTGGTATGCGTCAAAAATAAAGCCACAGGAGTGGTAATGCATTAGAAAAGCAAGCAGTGCGTTGATTCCTTACTCGCAAGTGAATCAGTGCGTTAATTCTTTCCCCAACGTGTAGACGATGTCGATTCTTTTCCCCACAGGAGAACGATGTATCGATTTCCTGATATGGAGCCTCTGTTCCTCGCAGTGATGTTGCAGATTTAACACCCAGGGACGATGCGTGACAAATCCAGATTCACAGCAACAATGGATCTGTGCTGAAGCAGGCATGGCGCCGATTTCGTAGGCGCTGCGTCAGATTTTTCAGTTGCTGTGCAAGCACTGCGTCGATTTTTCTGCCGCAACGGCTTGGTACATAGATTGTTCTTCAGGTTTACCAGCTTCCACTTCTAGGGGCCCAGGGAATGGATTTGGCACCATGTTGCAGGTCAGGACTCTCAGAAGAAGAGCACAGGCACTGGCAGATGAAGTCTTTGATGTCCCTGAGACTTCACAACAGGAGGCAAGCTCAGTTCAAGCCCTTGGAGAACCTTGGAAAGCAGAATGTAGAAAGTAAAGTCTATTCCTTTCACTCCCAAGGCAGAAGTAGCAGCAGCAGGCCAGCACAGCAAGACGGCAGGTCCTCCTAAAGCATCCAACTCTTCTCCCTGGCATAATTTCTTCCGTCCAGAAGTGTTCCCAAGTTGTGGGGTCAGCAGTCCAATACTTATAACTATGTCTGCCTTTGAAGTAGGCAGACTTCAAAGGAAAGGCTTCGTAGTGCACAAGACCCTGCCTCTCCCCATCCTGGTCCCAGACACACTCTAGGGGGTTGGAGACTGCTTGTACGAGGTCAGTCACAGTCCTATTCAGGTGCAAGTGTCAGATCCTCCCACCACTCTAGCCCAGGAAGACCCATCAGGATATGCAGGACACATCTCAGCCCCTGAGACTATAGAGTGAATTCACAAAAAGCTCAACTGTCAGTCTATCCAGATGTGTGTTCAGCAGCCAGCCAGAGGCACCAAATGGTTAAGCAAGAAAATGCCCACTTGCTAAACGTGGCATTTTTGAACTTCTAATCTAAAAGCCAGACTACTTCACTAAAAGATGTATTTTTAAATTGTGAGTTCAGAGACCCCAAACTCCACATCTCCATCTGCTCCCAATGGGAAACTGCACTTAAAAGATATTTCAAGGCAATCCCTATGTTATCGTATGGGAGAGATAGGCTTTGCAATAGTAAAAACTGAATTTAGCAGTATTTCACCATCAGGACATGTACAAAACACCAGTACATATCCTACCTTTTAAATACACTACACCCTGACCATGGGGTTGCCTTGGACCTACCTTAGGTGTGACATACATCCAGTAAAAGGCAGGGTTTGGGCCTGGCAAGTGGGTACACTTGCCAGGCCGAACTGGCAGTACAAAACTGCATACCCAGACACTGCAGTGTCCGGTCTGAGACATTTTTACAGGGCTACTCATGTGGATGGCGCAATCAGTGCTGCAGGACCACTAGTAGCACTTGATTTACAGGCCCTGGACACACACACTGCACTTTTCTAGGGACTTACTAGGAAATCAAATGTGTCAATCAGTAGAGAAACCATTCACCCATAAAATTTAGCAGTGGTAAAGTGCCCAGAGACCTAAAGCCAGCAAAAGAGAAATTCAGCACAGGATCAAAAATAGGAGGTTAGCAAAAAGTACAGGGGAAATCACACCGAGATCAGACAGGTCTAACACTCATCATCACTCAAGAACTGATTAAAAGAAAGGTTAGATATTTCTAATCAGTGCTATACAACCTGTGCTTCCACACAAAAGGGGCCAAGGTATATACTTCCTCATCTGAGACAAAGATGGCACTTTGCAGCCTATCCTCCTTCTCAGGTCCCTAAGCTGTACACGCTATCGAAATAGTTCAAAATGACCACCCGAAGGACTCCATTCCGGAACATGTCTGCCCGCAGTAACCCACAGTCACAATCTGAGGTGGTCTTTGTGGATTTCTGGGAGGGATCACAAGGTACCTCACAGCTAAAAGCAAAACGTTAGTTACAGGGTAAGCAACAGATGTAACGCTTTTTAGGGGCAGAGGTAAACATGGTAACAGCCAAATCATATCCCAACCAGGAGAAGGTAATGGCGTTTCAAAGGCTGCTACTTCTTGATCAGACAGTATAGCAAAAACAAACTTTAAATTGTTGGGGTGTATGGCATGGAGCATTTGAATAGTGCCGCAAGCTTGTCTGCACATGTCCACTACAGGTGTGTGTGTGTCAAAATAAAGGTCACAAGCAAGGGGGTCAATGAGAAGAATTAGTGTTGGTAAAGTCCAGAATTCACCACAGTCTCAAATGGAGAACTTAGTTACTTGGCAAATTGTTTGTTGACCCTCAAGTGCAGGTGACTATTACCTCAGACGCCTCAATTGACGGATGAAGAGTACATCTAGCACCTAGATAACCTGACTGTTTAATCTACCTGCTCGTAGCAATAACAGAAGATGTATACCACTTTTTTTAGAGCTGACAGCTGCAAAAGTAGCACTTACAGTATTTTACACGCTCATCTGCAATAAGGCACTTCTAGTGAAAACAGACACTTACATGTTTTACATCCAAAAACAAGGAGGCACGTACTTGCCTTGCGGAGCACTTACCAGGGGCGTATAGTAACTGTGCAAATCTTTTAACTAGTACACATCAGTGAGTATGAGTGACAGATGAACTCCCATTTTTTTTATATTTTATCATAACTTATGGAAATGGGGGGCACACTCAATTGATCTGTCTGCTACAAGAGAAAACACCTATGTTTTGCCTCCATGTCCTCACACCCACAGTACATAGGCAGTGCACTATGGATGAACTGTTCAGGGTTATTTGCATATGCTTTTCCTCCTTTAATCACTTAAGTAATGAGAAAGTTGAGACAAACATGAATAACTTTTTCTCATTGCCCCAATGAGGGCAAAGACGTATTAGTACCCAGTGCTACTGGAAATGCCTGTCCACCCCAACAAAGAGTTGCCCTTAAAAGCAGGTCTATTAACTCAGCTGATACATCCAAATATCAAGAAAATAAACCTTGTAGTTTGGCACTTGACATCTGAGTTTGGTACTCTGCAACCTCCAGAGGAACGTCTTCACATTCTTTGTGATGCTCGCAGACCTACTACAAACGTTTGCTATGCCACTGTGTGGAAAAGATTTGCACTTTACTGCATGAGTAAACCTATACAACTACTGCGTCCATTGGTAGAGAACATTATCTGCTCCTTATTACAACTGCAAAAGCCAGGATTGGCATACACATCTGTTAGACTTCATTTGGAAGCCTTAATTGCTTTTTACAAAATGGCATAGATCTTTAAAATCCCAGTGGTCAAACCTTTCGTGGATGGGCTTCAGAGCCATTCCCCCAAGCATATCACATGTCCCTACTTGAAACCTTAATGTGGTCTTCAGGAGGCTCATTGGACCTCAGTTTGATCTGTTACATGCATGTTAGATGCAGTCTTACTCAAGTGGGAGGGAAGAGTTGTGGCATTCATAGTAGCACTCACTCACTTGCAGAGGGTTAGTGAGTTTTAAGCCTTAATGGTGAGGGTGCCTCTCATCCAGGTTCATAAAGCTATGGTCTTCCTAAGGACAAATCCGCGTTTCCTGCCAAAGGTTGTCTTCTCATTCCATATCAGTCAGACCATCGAGTTACCTGTTTCCTTTCCACACCCTCACACAGTGACAGAAAACATTGCACAGACTGGATGTAATTACTTTAGCCTTAGTAAATCCATTTGCAAAATACCAACTTTTTGTTACATTTGCAGATACCCATTTGGGAATCAAGTCGCCCAAGTCGGGCCTTGCAAGTTGAAATAGCCTACTGTCTAGCACAGTGGTACCTTGTAACTGAAACTTATACTAAGAAGAAAACAACTTCAAACGTCTGCTCCCAGCATGTGATTCTACAGCACTGCAACCTACACAAATGTAGTTATGTTGTAAATACCATTTCCCTTCTAGGTGTGCTTCAGCTGGTAGAGGTAACTTGTTACAAACCGCTTCAGAGCATGGCCTCAAGATACTGATATTTTTCTTTCTGGGGAGAATATTCCAGCGCCTGAGCTTGTGTTCTTTCTAGAATATATATATATATTTTTTTTAAATCACTAGTGCTAGTGAGCGATTATTTGAATATCACGATCGTAAAGATTTTTCTTTTCATTTTCAGGGTATATTTGTTACCAGAGTACAGCCTGAAGGACCAGCTTCCAAACTCTTGCAGCCAGGAGATAAAATAGTTCAGGTAATTCTAGTAAACTATGTTCAGTTATTGTTTTTCTTCATTTTTCTCTTCATTAATACTCATCCTTTTAATTATTCCATGCATTTCCTTTTTTGGGCTTAGTGGGAAATCTCAGGCAAGTATGGAGAATTTCCTAAGATGTCTACTTTTTTCATTTTGAATGTTGTTCATAACTGGGTGGCATGGCATTGGAATTTGCAGATATAAACTGTTGTTCTGTTTGACAGAAGGGTTGCGAATTAGGCAAAAATAATACGTGTGGCTATTGATACACTTTAGAGATGTTGTTTTTCATTGTGTAGGGGCTAACTTCAATGTTCTTTGAGGTATTTTTAGCCCTAACTCCCAAGTCAGCTTTGTTTACTCATGCTTCAGCAAGGTTTTAAAAGAAAGAAGCCTACCCATACCTGGGCCTCTCCATCTTAAAAGCCATCTGTTAGTTGCATGACACCTGCAGATCTTGCAAGTCAAAGACAAGTCCAAAATGAAATGTTAATGGAGTGTTACACTGAAAGTTCCCTGACTTCCACTTCCCAAATCAGACATCCCTGCTGCCCTTCCATTTAATTGGAAGTGATAGAAATTCATCTAGATTTCAGAGCTATGCGGTGTCACCTAGGTAGTTACCCTGCCCTGAGGAATGAGGTGTCCTGGACCAAGAACTGATTTTTACTAAGTTTTTTTTTTATAAAGTCACATGATTTCTGAAATGAGGAAAAGCCTTTGAGAGGTCACTAGGGACTATCCAAGCAACTTTGGGACCTTGAATTGCTCTTTATTTTATAATTTAGTGACTTTATTCTGCACATTGCTACCACACAGTTTCTTTCATTTTCATCCCCATCTGACAGAAATGCAATAATTGTCATTCCAATGTTTTGTTTGCTTCCGTTCAACTTCAGTTGAGAAATTTTACTTCAATGGCCAACATTGCTCAGTACTTAAAGAGGAATAAGCGTCATGAATCATAACAAAGTGGATTAGTTAGAAATATGTAATTTAAGCTGTGTGCCCCAGGTAAAAATACACTTTTGTATTTTAAGGTGGTGCATTATTGTAAAGCCTTGAAAGAATGTATTATAACATGTGGCTTTGCAGTTTCCTTCCTTATGTATACAGCACATAGTTTTGAAAACATAAGATGACCCATTATTTTTATGGTGATATAACTTCAAATTTTACAGCTAAAATATAATTAGACAAAGTATTAAAATATTAGTTAAAACTCTTTTAACATATCACTGTATCTTGAGCAATATGTGTGTTACAGGTTGCAGATTTAGAAGGTGTGGAAAGTACTACAGTTTTGGTGACAGACATTGCTTTTTAAATTTTCTTTTATTTGTTGCAACCAGCAGATTTTTTCCCTTAAAGACAGAAGCACATAAAACAGGGATTACAGATAAATAATAACATTTAAGGTATTTCCAAAAAAACAACATATTAAGCCCCCATCCAACCCCCTAGTCCAAAAAGTGGAAGTGCATAGTTGTTGAGGTGGGTAGCAGAGCAATGTGGTACATAGCCACATTGCGACAATAGACTAAAGATTTCTAGTAGCATAAAGTCAGTAAAAAAAAGGAAGGAGGAGGCTTCCCATAATGTAGTTAGCACATCATTTACTACCTTCATTTCCATCCCCTGGACTATTCCGGGAGCATCAGCCCTTGCATTCAGTTAGTAACTGCAAACTAAATTCTGCCCCCCACCTCTGCTTCTTCTGCCCCTTACATTTATACAGGGTAATTTCCATGTTTTACACTGCTAAAAGTCTTGATGTCCACTTGCAAAAGTTGGGGGTGTCAGAATTTATCCATTCCGATGCAGCGCACAAACAGGCAACCGCTATCGCGATAAATAATAAGTATATTTCCCTCCTCAGAACGTCACTGTCTTCCGATCTGTCAATCACACTCAGAATCATCATTGCTGGTGCAATCCGCATCTGTCCACCAATGATCAAGCCCAAGAACCTGCCAGTATCCTGTTTCAATGCTTCTAGTTTGGTGTATGAAAAAAACATATGAATAATTTCAGCCTGTTCCAAGCTGCACCTATTGCATCTACTACCCATGCCACCAAATCTCCCACCCTTTCTAGCTACCCTGACAGGCGTGTGATAAAGATTAAAGATCATCTTGTAATGTTGGCTTCTCTGGCTTGCCGTTAATTACACCTTGTTAACCAGGTCCAGTGATTCCTGAAGATAGAGACCCTCTGAGCCAAGCTAGCCTCCCACCTGGAGTTTTGCATTTCCAGGTCAACTCATTGACTCTGTACCAGCAATACATATATTGTCCCAATTCTATCCCGTGCTTCAGTGCCTCAATCAGGAGGATCTTTAACACTGAGTTTAAGTCTAGTTTCCTTTTGAAAAGAAAATCTTGTATCTGGAGAAATTTTAAAAAATCACCCCCAGCTAATCCAAAAGTTTCCTGTAATTCTGTAAAAGAATGAATTTGACCGTTGCAGCATAAATCCCCTAGAACTGTGAGTCCTTTCTGTGCCCATCTATCCATGATCACATCCTGGAAAATGTACGATGCCAACAATGGTGTATTAAACTTGAGCTTAAAAATACCTAATCGCCACTTGATCTGACTCCAAGTCTTATACGCTGCTCTTAAGATCTTAAACCTTGTCTTTTTATAATAACTCAGTTCTATATTTTTGACCAAGCATGCCCTAGCTTCAGCTCCCAAAAATCAGCTCATAAATAGATGGAGACTCTGCTAGATTCATATCAGCTGGCCCATCTGCAATCAAGTTTCCTATATGTTGCATCATACACTCCCAAAAATAAAAAGTGAAGTTCGGGACAGACCACCCGCTCGTGACCACAGCAAGGTCATATATTTGGTCTCCAATACCCCCGTAAAAAACTAAGACAAGCACTCTCCAGTTTAGCCAACCAATATGTGCTGATTTCAAGCGGAACAGTCCTAAAATGTACAGCACCTTTAAGTGATTAGTCATTTTCAGTACATTACATCTCCCAAATAGCGAAAGACAGAGATGGTCAATTCTCTCAAGATCTTGTTGGATATTTTGAAATAAAGGTGCCAGATTCAATTCAACCAGCCTGTCCACAACTGGAGTGATTCTAACTCTTAGGGAAGCTGCATCAGTCACAACACATTGGCTCCTGAAACTGGTTCTTTCAGTACAGAGCACCTGGGTTTTACCCACTTTCAGTCTATAGCGTGAGCATGCACCAAACTGCCTGGCTTGAGCTTCAATTTCAGGTTGAGTAGCAGTGGGAATCTGTTGTGACCACTGCAATATCATCTTGGTATGCAAGCACTTTATACTCAACTTGATTGTGGGTTGTTCTCCAGCTTTGCTATAAAGGGATCTATATATAAAGCAAATAACAGAGGTGAACATGGACAGCCCTGCTGAGTACCCGTAGAGATCTATATATGATCCGACTGTAGCCCCATAATTCGTAATGTAGCCCTTGGGGCCTTGTACAGAGCCTTAATAGCCTTGATAAAACTTCTACCAAACCCATTCCACTCTAGTACTGCCCACAAAAACTCCCATGATACCCCATCAAAGGTATTTTCGGCATCCAGTAAAACTAAACGCAGTGATGCCTTTGATGCTTCAGCCATGTTAAAGAGGGCGATCTTCCTTCTTACGTGATCTACTGTGCCCCACCCAAGAATAAAGGCGTCCTTTCCGGGGGAAAGGACCCTGTCTAACCAATTTGCCAATACCTTAGCGTAGATTTTCCCAGTTTTCGTTTATTAAAGAGATTGGCCTTTATGAATCAGGGAGGAGAAATGGTTTGCTTTTTTTCTTAAAAACAATTATATTAGTTCCCATGAACATGGTATTGGTCCCACCTGCATAAACTGTCTGGAACAGATCATGTTGGACTTCTCCCAAAAAAGTTTTAAAGAATTTTAGCGGGAGATTGTCAGGTCCTGTAGCTTTCCCTGTGGCAAAGAAATGTATCGCCTCAGAAATCTCACCTAGTGTTATTGGGGCATCTAAAAATCCCTTGGTCTTCACCTCATCTAGCTATTACAACACCCCTCAAAAGTCTGTTGAAGTTTCAAATTCTTTCGTATACAGGGCTTGATAAAAATCCCAAAAAGACCCTAACCTTATATCAGGGGGAGATTAATCCCTCCTGATTAGATATAGCTGCTATGCCATTCTCCATTTCCTTCTGCCTTATCCGTTTTGCTAACAATCTCCCAGTGGTCTCCCCATATTCATAACATTTTGATCAAAATAATTAAATTTTAGAATCACCACCCTACTAATATATTGGTAAATCTTTGATTTTAAAATAGCTGTTTTCTGCTGAATCTTTTGAAGATCCCTCCACTTAGTCAGCCTCAACATCAATTTCTCCTCTGCTAGAGAAAGCTCTTTGTATAGCCATCGTATCTCGACCTGCCCTAACGTCTGTTGATGCAGAGTAAAACTCAGGGTCTCTCCCTAATTCCTGCCTTTAAGGCATCCCACACAAAGCCAATTGAGCCAGTCCGTCTATTATTTTCCTAAAGTCACCTTATCCAGTCACACATTTGATCCACATATAGCTATAGCTTCCTGTCAAAGGTCCAGGATCTCCGTGGTCTCTGAATACCCATCACTGAGACTTTCAGGACCAGTGGACTATGATATTCAAGCACCCTAATATTTCTATCTTGACCTGGTTGACTAAAGGGGTGGAAACAAAAAAGGAAGCTAGCCAGACCAGTTTGCCATGCAGAGCGGAGTAAAACGCAAAGCTAGGTCCACGTAGAATAAGGGGGGGGGGCGGGGTCATTAGGCCAACTCCACATTCCACAAATCGAAAACATCAGCCTTATCCATATTAGAACCATATACTAAGAAGAAGGTAAATCGAGCTTCCCCATACTGCTTTCTACAATAGCCTGTCCGCCCATCTTGTCCACAGCTGTACACCCAGCTGAAAGATAGACTTGTTGGCAAGAACCTCCATCCTTCTAGAGGTGAATGTTGCTGTGTGCAGACCAGGAATGAGAAACCCAAATTCTTAAAAAACTCCAGTTTATTCCAAGGGATATGGGTCTCTTGAATGCGCACAAGATCTGGCCTCATGACCCTTAATCAGGAGGTAACCCTTCCCCTCTCAATCTTACCATTGAAACCACAAATATTTAGTTTACAAATACACAACCATCTTGCAACATAGAAATAATGATTATCCCCAAAATCACCAGCAGGCCTTCACCAACTTCAAAAAAATGCAAAAAGAAAAATACCAACTTAAATCGAAGAAATCACAAACCAAAAAAAGGAATATACCAGGTAAGTCTGTCCCTGCCGGTCCAGAGACCTGCCAGCTTCTGCCCCCCCCCCCCCCCCACTCTACCCCAACCCAGCTTTTTGTTGTTTTAGCCCCCATCATTGGCTGTTCACGTCTGCTGTAGCATATACCAATAAGCCACCCCCCTTTTACCTCTGTCTCTCTAGCCTTGCCACCCTTCTCACACACCCCTGCATCACACCCACATCACTCCACCCTCTCATTCTCCCCTTCCCCCCCACCTACTAAAAGCAATTGGACCACCCAGGTCTGTTGATGGTGAATGCCGTCTCTCCATTCCAAGCCAAAGTAACATAAACAAAGATAAACCATCTTGCCCCCTAAATAGAACCTTATAGAAAGTCAAAAATAGATTGTGCTTCTCCCTCCTCTACCACATTATAGTAGTCACAAAATACGACATCTTAATCATGGACCTTTTGTTGCATCCCCAACCAATCCATCTCTTTCAAGTTAGAATTCATCCAGCTCCCCATACCCATCAGCTAATTTAATACAAAAGGCTTAACGATAAAGTCCATGTGGTACAGCTCGAGCTGCATGAACACCTGGGGCGGGCAGCCGCTGCACTGTGTAAATCTTAACAGCGCCTGTTGGAGCGTTGTACAGGCTATAAACTTTAACTCCACATGAGCGGTGCAGACAAGAATGCTGCGGGCTGCCAACTGAGGCTCATCCGGAGCGTTGTGGCCTAATATACCATTGGCAGTGGATCCGACCGACGGCCGAGTGGTAAGCAGCACAACTGGCCGAATACTTGGAGAGATAACATACTGGCAGTGGACTCGGCGAGGGGCGCACCCAGACAAGCACGGTGTAATAACTGCAATTCTGAATCGATTCAAAACACCGTCCAAGCACAGGCCGGGGAACATGATCACTACAATGGAGATTATGGCACCCATACAAATGCTGCAGATCTTAAACAGAGTCGCGCCCATTAGGAGATCCTTCTGCCTTGCAGCTGGCACATCAGAGGAACATAAGAGGTGCCCCCGGTTAAGCAATGATTATAGCCTCGAAGGGTGACGGGTGCGTTCTGTACAAGTGATGGATGTATATTGTTAATTAAAAGTGATCCCCAGAACAGATTGACCAGATTGACTCAGGCGCTTTGCCACGGGGTGGGGGCCCACCACATATTTACCATAGCTTGAAAGTGAAACATCCTACGCACATAAAAGACTTGTTACTGTTTCATCGCACTGGTTAGTGAATGTGCCTATAGCAGTGCTACTTCTCCTGGTTGTCACAAATTGATGTAACTACTTGGACTGTTTTTCGTTGAGCTGTATGCTTGGCATGGACAGGGGAGTGTGTAGGACACCATAGGCTCCCTTATCCCAAACTGCAACTGTTAACCAGCGCTGGGCATCATTACTAAGCTTGTCGTCGGTCTTGTTGCAAGTCACCTTTTAGGGCCCTGCTCATTCTTCAACTGCAGTCACTTGTCTGTCCACTTGCGCCCATCCAAGACCACCCCTCCCCGTGGGCACCATGTGGTAGCCGTGAATCAATGTATACACCAGCCGAACCTTCACAGTGAAGTGATTATCTGATACTGCTCTTTCCTTCCGCTCCATGCACAATATGGGCCGTACAAAACATGATAAGCCCGTGGGTGCCACAGTGGGGAAACAATCAGGGGATCTACTGGAACATACTTTAGTGTCCCATACACGTAAATTCAAAAAATTACCAGCGGTGGTGGCAGACATCAAAACCACCCTTGAACCGAAAATCTTTGTGATCCGCATAGAAATGAACCTGTTGGGGGATGATCACAGAAAACTGAAAGCCCGGGTTGAATCTACGGAATCCACTTTAGCTTCTATCAGACTTACTGTCTCAGATACTTCAAGGCCCTACAAGCTGAGGTGGACCGCCTCCGTTAACACGCTGAAGCTCAAGAAGGCAGATAGTGCGGGAACAGTGTGGGGATAGTTGGCCTGCCAGAACACACCAAAGGACCAAGCATGGAGCTCTACTTAGAAGATTGGTTCTCCACCACAATCATTCAGAGCAAACATCTTCCTTCTTTTCGGTGGAATGGGCACACAGGGTCACCGGGCATCCTCCTCTTCCCTGATCTCCTCCACGACCAGTGGTGGCCCTTCTTTTCAACTATAAGGACAGAGATCACATCCTACAGGTCACCTGGGCTCGGGCCCATGGAAAGTGGAGCATGCACAGGTCAACTTTTACCCGGATTACACACTAGAATTACAGTTCGATTATCCTCACATGCACTCTCAGAGGCGGACAATCCCGGCACCACTAAAAGTAAAGAGTATACAGTGGTAATCACATATACCCCCCACCCCTGCATCCTCCTTTTCGCCCTGCTTAGGTTTCATCATTCTTATAGTTGATACTAAACAGAAAGATGTTAATTTATACTTGTCGGGGAAATGCATATGAAATTATTTTTGTGGACTGTATTGCAACCTTGTACTTGAAATGGTTCATCACAGTATTGGTACCTGCACCATGCAAATGTTTGTTTTTTGTTTGTTTGCAAAGAAAGAGAAAAACTACTATTTAAAAAAGGCTTAGCAGGATTATGTAATAAGCTTGAGTTTCCTTCTCCTGGAATGGCTGAATCATTTGTGTAAGACGTCACCCACCCTCAACGGAGAAATGACAGAAGTCAGCCCTCACAAAAAAAGTGCAGCCTTCAAATGTTTGCTTCCAGGCGAGAGAGGTCAAAAAGTGCCTGATGCTGCAAAAAATTACTAAGGTATATTAGAACTGCCCTCGGTTTCCCCTTCGTCATGCATAGCCAGGGAATTCTGCTTAAAAGGAAACCTATGGGCTTGCTGAACCTGAGCATCCCAGTTTCACTCGGAGTTCCTGAAAAGTCCCATTAAAGAGTCCAACAATGTACTTGTGGGTATCCCCTCTTTCCACCCCGAGTAGCTCACTCCAGGTGGGGTAGCGCTGAGTTGTCTCATAGCAGTTCACTTTTCTTTACAGCCTTCTTTCTACGCTCTTGCGAAGGAACTCCCCTCCTTACAGTGCCATGTACACCTGAGTATATTTCAGGGGGTAGAAAAGCACAACTCCTCCATACTGCTCACATCACTTAAAGTGCTGCCCAACGAGTTCTCGCTATGGTGCCTACTAGGTGTCTACATCCTCGCCTGACCATTCTGACTGATCTGAGAGGGAGAAAAAGTCTTCTCCTGGGTCTATTCCCGTACACGGTTTTAAATGTGAGCATGCGGGGGCCTATTCATATGACACGTTGAGCACATTGGCATTGATTGTGTTGATGATGTCCACCATGTAAGCTGAAAAAATAAGGACTTAGAAATATGCTGGTCAGATGCACAACTGTTTATAATGATTTGCTTTTGTTTTTAGGCAAATGGGTACAGCTTCATTAATATTGATCATGGACAAGCTGTATCCTTGTTGAAGACGTTCCAGAACTCAGTAGAACTAATCATCTTGCGAGATACTTCAGCATAAATTGTATTGTGGGAAGAAAAGCAGGTCGGAGACAGCAAGCAACCTAAGGACACTTGATGCAGTGTAAAAACATATCTGTATATATTTACACACTCAAAAGAAGCAGTGTGAAAATGACTGACTGAACTAAGGAAAGCAATGAAATACTGATTTTGTGGTGACAGGGAAAGAACCACTCTAAAGATAATGCAGAACACCAGTTGCAGGAGCTGTACAATTCGAACATTTTTCCGAGGGGTGGAGGGTTGAACTTTATATCACTCAAGAATCTCGCCTGCAGGAACACACATTTGTTGTGTTCATACAGATTGTAGGTTTATTTTTGGATAAATCATACACATTAAAAAATCCTCGCAAGACCATAAAGAGCTGCAGTTGTATCCAGTGGACAGGTGGCAGGGCTGTCTGTCCTTTGCTATTTATACCTTCATGTTTCACTGACCTTATGTCACTATTTTATGCTGAAACAATTTCTGTTTATATGAACGAGATTCAAAACGTCGGGGTTTGCTATAGTAGTTGAAGTATGTGGTGCCTGGGTTGTTTGTAAAGAATCCAGATAAACCATCTTCACTATCAGGAAAGCCTGAGTGCAGGCAAGTAGGGATCCTTTACCTATTTAGAATAATCTGTTGATTAATAGAACATTGCAATAAAGTGGAACTTTTTTAAAGATATAACTATTTACATTTTTGTAACACGTACAAGATGAAGTCTTTAGCCCTCCACTGACTGTCAATTTGCTAAGCGAAATTCAGGTTTTATTTTTTTTATTAAGTATTTTAAACATGCAACATTACTAATTTTACATGCAAAGTGGGCATGCATTTCTTCTCTGCATCTGGGTGGTAATGATGAGTTTTTATTATGTTATGAACTACTTTTTAATCAGTGCTTCATTTTAAACCTATTCATCATTTCAAATAATGAAACTGAAAGTGCCAGTTTTCAAGCTTGTTTTGCCTAATACTCTGCTCGCGTGTCAATTTCACTAGATAAATCAACCTTCACTTCGTTTGGCCTTGCAATGTCTTGTTAAATTGAAATGGAAACAATGAGCTTGTAGCTAGGTAACCAAAGTTGTGTTTTAGAAACTGTGACACAGTGATAAGAGAAATTGCTGTGCCAAAAAATTAACTTAAATGGGGTCGTGGGTCTTGTGGACCAATCGATTGTTATGGGGTTTTTAAAGGGCTGTTCCTGCAGGTCATAAAAATGAGAAGTTGTTAGTTTCTGACTGTATTGACAAAATCATAAATTATCACAGGCTGCCTTTTTTTCGCTGTTCTTATAAAAATTATGTTAAGAGAGTTCTACTAATTGTAGCTCCTTTTCCTTCCCATGTGAGTGAATAACGATTGCATCAAGTAGGGGGGTAATCGATGCATGGTTGAGGAGGACCAGGAAAGTGCCATAGAAGACCAATAACTGTTTTTAGGGCTAATGGTTTGAACACCTTTCAAGATAGCAATATTAACTTATTGCAATTCAATTTCAATAGTTATTTATTATATGGTCCTTTGGATGGTGTACAGTAAAGGTGCCCTTGATTTAAACTATTTGACAAATGTTTTATGGGGGGTGCGTAGCAAAAATGCCAGTTTGCTTTGCAAAACTGGTTTAATGAGTCAATATTTTTGTTCTAAATGAAATATATGTGAAAGAAAAATGAACTTGGTTACTTACCCATTTGGCAGTACATTTCAGACCATTGACTCAAACATGATTGCACTTGTTTCAAACATATACTAGCTGAAAATGGTATACGTTGCTTCTTGTACTGTATAGTCTAATAACTTGGATTGCAACCCTGTATCAGATTTGTTTTGTATATACAATTTAGTTGACTAAGTGCTATTTACATAGGAATTTGTTATTTTGGAATATATCTAAACAAAATGTTGTATTTTAATGCAATTTGCATTCTGTCTGTGTGCTGAACTCTCTGGAGATCTAGAGTGCAAACTTTGCAGTATAGTGCAGGCTTTTGCTTTTCCAATACTCATTATTTTGTTACATCAGCTTTTCAAAATGTCTTTTTTTCTCACATCATACATTTGTTTCTTCACACTTTGCCTTGTAAAGGGAATAGCTGTATGGCTGTTTGCTGAATTTGAGTTTTGTTACATTATTGCATATATTCCAGTGAATGTTAGGGGGATGAATCCAAAAGAACTGATTCTTTATTGACGCTGTACTTTGTAGTTGTGTGCGTATGTTTAATTTTGTTCAACCCAAACACTGCTTCACTGAAGTTCCCCAGAGGACCTGCACTATAAAGATCTATATGTTCTGCATTTGCTTAGAATTGTCTTGCAATAGTGGTAAACTTTCTTACATATTCTCCTAGGGAGAATACTGTGTTTTATTTCCTGTTGGAATATGTTTCTCCAGTAATATAAAAGCATTGTTTTACAAGAGATTCCTACTTTCCAATGGTAATCAGCCAACAACAGTTCAGTACATTGCAAAAACAAGTTTTGGCCTGCAAACTGTGAACTTTGATTAAAGGCATGAATACTGTATGCTATGTTTCTTTCATTTCTGTTAGGTACTTATGGCAACTTCTACCTAATGGGATATTAGTTGTTCTGTCCACATACATGTATGTTCCTCCTATCAGTCAGTGGGCTCATAATGGTGCATGAGGTGCTTGTAAAGCAGAAAACATCATGTCTATTTTTGTACAGAAGGAAGTTCAAAATGTTTGCTGAATGTAGTGTGAAATTGATGAAAGTAATACAAACTCAATATTTTACTACCCCCATGTGACTGTTCATTAAAAAATCAGTTCAGAATACCTAATGGAATTCAGAAGTGTCCCAGATATTTATTATGTAAATATTTATTTTTTGATTTCCTTATTTTTGGACTGGAGTTTCAAAACGTGTACATATTTGAAATCGTATTTGAACACGGCAACACAGCAATAAAGAACACAAACATTAAAGCCTTTTATGATTAATTTGCTGTGATTTTTTTTTTCTAGAATTATGCCCTTGTTACCCACTATATAACATTTTATTGATGAGCATTTATTCAACATTCCAGATTTTGTATATAATTAGAATGTTTCTGAGGCAACACATGAAGAATAGGTAATAAACTAATGGTCTTTAAAGCCCCTCGTGACTTGACGTTTTTGTTGATTAAAAGCATATGTATTAAGATATGTTCTGAAACAGTTTTTCTCTTAATAGTAATGTTTATTGTTTGTATTGAACTGTTCCATTTGTAGATCACCAGTATATGTACACAGTGTTAGATGAATATTTCCTTTTCGATTGTTGTGCATTTATGAAAAAGTCCTATATGCAGGTGTTCCTCATGTGTATATGCTCACTCTGTGGCCCTCATTACAAATCATGTAGAGATAAATTTGCATATTGTTTCAAGGGTTAATTTCACCCCTTGCAGTTACCAGCGTTTCCTGCATGTAATATTTTCGCAGGCAGGAAAACTGATTGGTAAGTTAGCATAATGAGAAATCTGCGGAAACACAAACTAATATATTATCTGTTAATTTGTCATGCAGAAAATCTGTTTACCACAATTACAGGTAGCTAAAAATACTCAGACAGAAGTACTACCTGAAAATTATTGCTAATTAGAGTGGTAGATTTTTTTAAATCAGTATCATATTTTAGAATGAATGAATGATATAATTGATTTTGGTCCCAGATCTGAGACACAGCATAACATAGTCACTAAATAGATAACCCTTCCAACCAGATTGCAAAACAAGGCTCATACAATGTCAATCATCACAACTTATCATTCCATTTGGTTGAATTCATTACTATAAAAGCCTTACATAGTTGGCATAAAAACTACATATCGTAGGAATTCAATACAAATTTAAACAACTAAAGATTTGTAGCCCACAATTTGGTGGATTTTGTAAAAAGCTACGTGCTTCATGTATAGTAGAACTATCAGTACGTATAAATAAAAGTTTAAAAAACTTTAGTTGTTGCAAATATAATGCTAGGCAGATGAAAGTAGCATGATTTATGTCCTGGATTCCTTGTAAACATAGGGGGCATAATCTTTAATTTGTCATGGAACTGATAACGCGTCCCTCTATGTCAATTTTATACACATCAGGACTCGTTTTAGGCCGATGAATCTTTTGACCCAGTGGTGAGACACCATAGAACGAGATAATTAATCAATATGTCAAGTAATATATCAATAAGGTAGCTGATATTTATCACCATAATACACTTTACTTTGGATAAAGACATTAATCAAATTGTCGACGCAACCATGAACTTTCAGCCATGAATAACCACACCTTGTGATAGCATTTTATGAGTTTTATTCCCTATTGATTACAATCTACTAGCAAAGTGTCAATCTCAAAACCAAGAAGCATATAAGCATAGTCACAAAATGGTAACTGTAATAAGACTTTAATAATGCAAAGATCACAAATATAAGAGCATAACATAAAGTAAACATAGATCGAAACACATAGAATATCATGTAAGTCTTAGTTCAGCATGGTATAATGTCGGTCATGTCAGTTTGTGTCAGTCAGGGTGATTTACCTAGCCTAGCCTCTAATTAGCATCGGCATGTTGGACTTCATGCAAAACAATTTAGAACACCAATTTGGAAAACATCTAAACTATGGTCTCTAATCAAAAATACAGCAGTTGGTACCTAGAAAGGAAAAGCAAATAGACAAATTACAATAGCATTGTCATAATTACCCTCCAAGGATTGAGTCCGCACACAGGATCAGTCTTCGTCTTCAGGACATCAGTCGTATCGCCATCAGTTTAACTTAGTCTAGTGGAGAGGGGACACTTCCCTCTTAAGGAGGAGAAGCATAAAGACAGTCTATGGGTGAGGATAATTTATTAAGTCTCAAAGTCACCAAACAGAGTGACAGAGTTTCTGGATAGCATTCCCTACCTAATTCTCCCGACTCTTCTGTGTCATGAGCTTTTATCCCTTTTTCGCAATACCTTCCCCCAAATTCTATTGGATATTCGCTATACCCCACTATCTTTAACCTATCAAATTATACATTAGGTAATCCAAATTGTCACCCCACGACAATTTATAACACTTTGATTGGTTCTGTAATTGATGTCTTCGTAGGTGGCACATCCAGGGTATTGTGTCATCATCTTGGCACGTCTCTCGGGTCATCAGCTTCTTCTTCACTTTTCAGGCACGCGTCCCCGGGTAGGTGTAACGGCTGGACAACAGGCAGATATGAATGCATTCTCCGTTTGTCTGAGGGCTACGCGTCCCTAAGATGCCTGGTTTCCACCTGGGACGGGCGACCTATCGGGTGTCTGACCTTGACAACTAACCGACGCACAGTAAGTGACTTTTCAGCACATACTGCACCCTCTTCTGTAGGAGAAGTGACGAATCTTGGTCCTGATGAAGCGCATGAGCGCGAAACATGTCGACCCCCTTAGTGTAAGGTTAGAGTATTTCTCTTCCTTCCCTGTATGTAGGAGTGACGGTGGTCATCATTTCCTCCGGACACTCCTCCACTGATTTTAATCTTGGCCTGACAGCCACTTTGAGTTATTAAATTTAGTCTTTGGATGTGCAGAGCCAATTTTAATCCCACATTGCACTCTCCTTCTCTTTTGTCAGCACGTACTGCAGATAGCTATGGATCTGCGTGACCATTTTTTGGTATAGAGCCACCACCATCTGTGTGGTGACCCGTCAGATATTGCAGTGCCGGTCTGACGAGGAGTTAGCCCAATGATGATGCCTAGCGTCTTCATTGACGCATGAGGGCACTCCTATCATTGTACCGATATTCGGCGTCCTATCTGGATTTATCATTTTTGGAACAGTGAACTCTTTGTTTTGTTTAGTCATGAGCTTCTTTATCCATGGTCAAATGGCCTTGCACATTCCTTTGGTATACTTTTTGTTTCAAATCTATATAAAACTTATACTAAGGCAGCTAGCATGTGGATGGGAACAGGATGAAGTTAGCAACATAAAACAAAGAAAAGGAACAAATGCTGGGTCATGGCCCTTTACGAGTCAGCACGCTGAAAAACAGAAAATATGCTTTAATATGAGAGCTACACAGCTAAAATCTTCAACTCGCGCTAACTTAAGGCCTATGGGTTTTAATACAAATGCAATATTCGTAAGCGTTAATATATTCAATTAATCATGGTGCAAGCAATTATTTCTTATAATCGACATTAGTTTATGTGCACAATAGTAACTTCACACTTATAATCATATTGAGAATATACACTAAGCAACTAATGTTTTTGGTCGTTTTTCATATGCAGCATTGTTAGGCATTTATATAAGCATTTCACATTTAATATATGTAATATTTAAGCTATGCTCTCTCAGGCCCTCCTCTGATGACGCTCGTCATCACACAAACCTTTCCCTTTGACCTTTCACTTTTAATTTTTCACCTTGCGCATAATACGCATTTCAACATCTTGCCCTTTATGTGAACTCTGCCAAATTTAATTGAACATTTTCTCTCTTTCACTTTCTTCGTTTCACCTGGTTCTTTTAGTCCAATTTCTCTTTATTTTGTCATTAATTTTGCATGCCCCCCATAATCCTAATAGACAGACCAAAACAATTAATAGACCCATCAAGATTTTTGCAAGTACCCCATTCCAAATGTTGATAAACCAGCTCCCAACTCTAGCAATTCCCTTTCCAAATTTCTCCCAAACACCAAGTTCTTTCAAATCCTTCAAATCTGTACTATCTCTAGTAAGGTTAGTAAGCATACTTCTAATCTTTTTACTGTTATCTGGAATGAATGAACAACAATGACGCTCATTGAGCATCTTGCAGACTCCTCCACTCTTAGCTAAAAGAATGTCTAAAGCAAGCCGATTTTGAAGAGTCAAAGCTCTTTCTGCAGCAAGTTCAGTATCCATCAGGAGTATAGCCCCTGTAAAATTTGTCAGCATGTTGTCCACTATAGTAGACAACTTTTGAATCTTCATAGAATTCAAGATAACCCCTACTGATGGGATTATAGCTCCAAATATATCACCAATGACAGCCGCCACTGATTCTCGTTTTTGTCTAGGATCTTGTAGTTCAGACGTCTTAGGTATCTGTTTTAAATCATCAATTTGGTAAATCTTTGGGAATACTATTCCCAAATAACATGTCCCATACCACCCCTTAGGGAGACGGTAATAAGCATTTAGCCCACAGATGTAATAGATCCCAGGAATTGCTGGATCCTTGTCCATTTAGCATAAAGGTCCATTTACTCTGAAATAAAAACACATGCCTGCATTCACTCGTCCCCACAAACAAATTATCCTGTTCAGATTTTGGCCTATATATACAAAGCCTACCTACATGTAATGCATCTATAGCTAATTTGCCTTGTGTCTTGATTGCAGTGTAAGCATAATCATTTGCGTATGTGCGTTTCTCTAATCCTTTTTCTAATCTTTCTTTTAATGCTTTGCGTCTATCATCTATGTAATCTAAAAAGCTTTTCTCTACAGGCGATAGTAAGCAAGTTAAATTATTACGATGTGCATAAGCAGTCCCAAATGTAAGCGTCGGCTCAAAGAATCCCCTAACTATTTTTATATCATGTTCCTTAGCTAACTTGTTTAAAAATTCAATCACAGGCACAAAATAAAACACAACATCCAAGTTTGAATAGAAATATTGCACATGCTCTTGATTATAGAATCTTTTTAATAACAAGCTACAATTAATCCCATAAGTAAGAGGGAGGCTATGATATGTAACTCCCTCCTGTACAGATGAAGGAATTTTAGTACATACATAACAATCTTTCGCATCCATAGTTTCCACATACTCATTTAGTAAGCGATAGAAGACATTAGTAGAAAGTTCCCCTTTTGCATTAGTTCCCTTATGCATATGTCTTGCATCCTGCTCAAATCTTTCCCATGGTGTTAGTGTGGTAGTTTCAGGTTTTAAAGTAGCGTTAATAGTTTCTTTCTCTATCCATGGCATTCCTACAATCACTCCCACAATTATCACTGCGCACACAACACCTATTATAAGTCCTAACCAACCACACACTTTACTTCTCTTGCTACTACCTCTATTATAAGTCATGTTTGTATAGAATCAGACAGTAGAGAAACAATCAACTAGAGGATAGTTCAAACTCTTTGGCTTTCTGCGTTTATTTACAGCGTCTTCACTCACTCCAGGCCCTCTTTTGTCAAATCAGGTTAGCAGCTTGTCGTAATCAGGTTTAAAGTCAATCCAGTTTTAGTGTCACCTTCGGTAGTTTATAATGTCTCTCTTCAGTTTTCAAAATCTTCCAGAATTTAACCAGGCTTCCCTCAGATTCGTTCAAGTACCGTAGTATTGGCCTGGTACTTCTCGGTCAAAGCAGAATGCTAGGAATTCTTGTTGCCATTCAGATGTTGTATCATACGCCCATTCAGGACCTGTATATCTTCTGTTTGCGATTCTTTTTCGTTTCAGCCTCCGTTCATCCTGTTGTTCTCCTTCACTCAGTTCTTCCACTCGAGAGGTATCGTTCTCTTCTATTATTGTGTCGCTTGATAAGTCTCTTATCTTGAACAGTGGTTTATCTGGCCAATTGTCACCTTTATGTGTTTTCTCTTGATGTGTTCTTTCAGGACCCTGGACAACACCCTCCTCTTGTGATATGGTGTTTTCTCTTGATGGACCTGCAGCTGGTTCAGGAGACTCTGATGCGTTCTGATCTCTCTCTACAATTTCTCCTTCTTCTTTTTCTGTGCCGGGTTTGAGTTCTAATCCATACTTATCTACTTCTGGGAGAACTTCTTCTTGATTTAATTCTCCTGCCGCCTCTACTGAGATAGGCACTCTGTCACCTCTCTCGAACTCATTGACTGGTAGAGGGACAAAGCTGTTTTCAGTGGGCTCTCCGGTAATCTCAGTTCCTTCTTGACTATTTTCTAGCCCTGAGACTTCTCTTTCTGAAGTTGTTGTGCCGGAAACTTCAAGTTCCTGTTCAACAGGACACGTTACCCTTTTTGTGTGACTAGCATGTATCCAGTTGGGAACTCCAGCACACTTTACAGCAGTAGTAGTCGTCAAGATTACTTGATATGGCCCTTTCCAACGTGGTTCTAGACACGATTTTCTTGACAACCATCCAGTCACCAGCTTGTAGAGAATGGCCTGGATCGCCAATCGGTGGCAATGTGTTAGCTTCCACCTGGTGAGAGAAAGAGCGAATCACATCAGCCAAACCTTTGCAGTAATCCAACACCATGTCATCTGTAATATTCACTAGCGCATTTGCAGGTACTGCTGGTATTCTCATAGCTCTACCCATGAGGATTTCATGGGGGGACAGTCCCGTTTTCTTGTCTGGGGTGTTTCTCATTTACATCAGCACTAGAGGCAAGGCATTTGGCCACTTCATGTTAGTTGCTGCGCACATTTTTGCTATTCTCGATTTCAGAGTACCATTCATTTGTTCTACTAGTACTGATGCTTCAGGGCGGTAGCTACAATGCAGCTTTTGCTCGATGTCAAGTGCAGCACACAAGAGTTTGATCACCTCGTTGTCGAAGTGTCTACCCCTATCTGATTCTATAGAAACCGGAAACCTGAATCTTGGTATCAGTTCCCTAAGTAGTAGTTTAGCGACTGTAATACTGTCATTTCTACGTGTGGGATATGCCTCGATCCAATGACTGAAAACACACACGATCACCAACACATACTTCAGTCCTCCACAAACAGGCATTTCAATGAAATCCATTTGCATCTTGTTAAATGGACCTCCAGCTCTCCCAATGTGGCTCAAAGTTACCACGGTTCCTTTTCCTGCATTCATCTGTTGACAGATGATGCATCTGTGACAAGTAATTTCTGCAGCATGCCTGAATTTCGGGTTAAACCAATCAATTTTGAATGATCTAATCATGGCATCCCTTCCCAGGTGAGCCTGTCCATGTTAGAGCCTGGCGAATTGGGATAAAAGGCTGTTTAGCAAAACTAGTTTCCCTTCTTCTGAGACCCATAGATCATCTGCCCTTTGTACACATTGCATTCTTTGCCAAGAGCGTTTTTCTTCTTTGCTTGCACGGCTCTGTAATGTCTTTAACTCATCTAATGTGTCAACCACCCGCAATGCAAAGTTCAAACGTGTGTCATTTTCAGTTTGTGGTAACAATTCCCATTGTTCCTTGAACGATATACAGTTCAATGCGCAAAATCTTGCGACTTGATCTGCATAACCGTTTCCCATGGACACAAAGTATTGTGATCTAATATGAGCACTGCATTTCACCACGGCAATTTCAAGAGGTAACTGAATCGCATGTAACAAATCCTTTATTTGTTCACCATTTTTCACAGGAGAACCAGATGAGGTCATAAAACCTCTCTGTGACCAAAGTCGGCCAAAATCATGTACAATTCCGAATCCGTATCTGCTGTCAGTATAGATAGTGACTTTCAAATTTACAGCTGCGTGGCATGCCTTAGTAAGGGCAATCAATTCTGCCACTTGTTCAGAAAACACTTTTTCGAGCCAAGAAGCTTCAACAATACCAGTTATGGTACATACCGCATAGCCAGCTCTCAGTGTTCCAGTAGAATCTCTTAGACAGGACCCATCAACGAACATGATACAATCATTTTCTTTTAACTGGGTGTCCTGTGTGTCTGGACGGGGTTTGGTACACAGCTCTGTTACCTCAAGACAATCATGTTCAAATTCTTCCTCGTTTTTAGTTTCAATATTTTCATTAGGAAGTAAAGTTGCCGGGTTCAATACACTACACCTCTTAAGTGTTACATTTGGTGACCCCAGTATGATCGTCTCATACCTAGTGAGACGTGCATTTGTCATGTGCTGAGTCTTAGTTCGAGTCAACAGAATTTCAACTGAATGTGGAACCATTACTGTTAGAGGGTATCCCATGACTATGCCTTCACATTGTGTAAGGCTCTGACCAACTGCTGCGACTGTACGCAAACAGCCCGGTAAGGCTGCTGCGACAGCATCCAAGGTAGCTGAAAAATATGCTACAGGGCGATTTGCACCTCCGTGGACCTGTGTTAAGACAGACAAAGAACAAGCATCACGTTCATGACAAAACAACAGAAATGGTTTCTCGTAATCTGGCATTCCTAGTGCTGGTGCCCTGCACATGCATTCTCTCAATTCCATAAATGTCTCAAGCTCTTCTTTTGACATGGTTATAGTATATGGCTCATCCTTGATTTCTTTTCCTGTCAGTTTTATTAATGGCTTTGCAATGATCGAGAAGTTGGGTATACACTGACGACAGTAGCCCACCATTCCCAAAAACATCCTGACATCTTTTTTTGTCGTTGGGGGGTTCATTTGCAAGACAGCTGTTATTCTTTCTTTTGATATTCTCCTGGAACCCTTCTCAATCAAATGTCCTAAGTATTTCACCTCCTTCTGACAGTATTGTAGCTTTCTGGGTGACACCTTATGTCCATTCTTTCCCAGATGATTCAGTAATGCAATGGTATCATATTTACAACTGTCCCTTTTTTGGACGCAATTAGCAAATCGTCAATGTACTGTACAAGAGTTGAATTAAAAGGCAGCACCAGTGGCTCCAAATCCTTCTTCAATATCTGATTGAAGATGGACGGTGACTCAGAAAACCCCTGAGGAATTCTGCACCAACTGTACACTTTATCCAGGAATTTGAAACTGTACAAAAATTGGCTATCCTCATGAAGAGGTACTGAAAAGAAAGCTTGTGATAGGTCTACTACGGTAAACCATTCAGCATCACAGGGGACCTGAAACATGATTACTGCTGAGTTGGCCACCACAGGGCAACATTGTATCACAATTTCATTTATTTTTCTCAAATCCTGCACAATTCGAACTTTTCTACACGGCTTCTTTAAACCCATTATTGGAGAGTTACATGGACTGCTCAAGACCTCTTTCAGAACTCCCTGCCTGAGAAAGTCTGCAATCATTTGTGACACTTCGATAAGAACATCTTGGGTCATGTGGTATTGTGGCACTTGAGGGAACACTGCATTTGGTTTTATCTGAACTTTAACCGGTTCCACTCCTTTTATCAATCCTACTACTTTCCCGGTCAAGTCCCATACTTTCTCTGTTACTGTCCCTTGTAATTCGACAGGTAAATCGATCACAGTATGCATTGGGAATAAAGTAATCAGAGGGTAGTCTTCATTTGTTCCCGTTTCTTCCTCTAAAAACGGACTTTCATCTCCTTCATCGTCACTATTTGTTTGTACTTCAATTCCGTCATTGGAACAGGTAATCGAACATTTTGTTTTACACAACAAATCTCTTCCCAGTAGGGATACTGGACTCGAGTCACAGACTACGAACCTATGTAGCCCCTGGAAGTTGCCGATCTCAACCTGCACTGGATCTGTAATCGGGTTAGTCAAATACTGATTTGCTACTCCAACCACTCTTATGGTACCACTCTTATGCCCTGACAGAGGCAATATTGGAACTTCCGCACTTCTGACTGTGGAGCGTGTGGCTCCTGTGTCAACCAGAAATGAAACTTTATACCCCATCACCTTTCCCTCGACATATGGGCCTCTCTGATCCACCTCTAAGGATGCTGCAAGCCTGCACTCTTCACTGTCGGAGCTATCATCTGACCAATCTTCATTCATGCCATTTTCACCTCGTAATGGGAATTGTTGTACAATATTGTTTTGATTTGTTACCTGGCCTGTGGCCTGCTGAGGAAGCATCACCTGTTGCTGTCCCATTGGGGCCATTGGTAATTGCATTTGCTGTCTAGACACCATAGGAATCTGCTGCTGTACTGGCTGTAATTGTATTGACTGAAAACGCGTCATTTGCATCTGCTGCATGGGCTGTACCCCTTGCAATTGCACCAGATTGTTCTGAAAGTTCGGGTTCTGATGTCTTATTTTCGGACCTCGTGAATTTTGTAATGCACCAACATTAGTACCTTGCTGAACAACACCATCCTGCACCATATTCGGGCACTCCCGTTTCCAGTGCCCCACGCCTCTGCACGCGTGACATGGTGACATCTTTTTCGCCCCTTGGATGTCATTTTTAATTACAACCGTATTCAAATCTGAACTTCGGTTTACAAACCCTCTGCCTCGACCTCTCAGCTGTGCCTGAAACATACCATTCATTTGTGGTTGTTGCTGTATCATCTGTTGAACTCCATTTCCCTGTATTCCTGCCTGTGCAGCCCTTATCTGCATCACCATCACCTTTTCTTTAAACTTTTTCTGCTTCAACTCAATCTCGTCACTGCAGTATTTAGCATACTGCAGCACCTCATCAATCGGCTTAGCTTGCCAACAGATCAGATGATTCTTAATCATCTGGCTAACCTCTGGTCGCAACCCTTCAACAAATCTAAACACAAGATGGTTCATATCCTTTGGTTCGATTGTCTCAGTACCACTATAATGCTTAAACGCATTTAACAGTCTCATGTAATAAGCATGTATTGACTCTTTAACCTCTTGAGAGGTCTGGTCGATTTTCTGACAATCAGTCACTTTCGGCGACACCTTTTGTTTCAAAAACTCAATCACTTTATGATAATACTTCATCACCTCATCTGAAGGTGTCCCAGTCACCTTGGGCCATATGTACGAACTCTTTTTCCCATAGACACAGAATGGGTAAAAACCTTTGCTACATCTGGCCCCTTATCCCTTGCTGGTTCCTTTGTCGGCCAATCAACACTTCTCTTACACTCAAGCCATAAATCAGGTGGAACAATGATCTCAAACAAAGTATTCAAGTCTTCCCAGAGACATTTCGCGAGTTTCACAAACCTATCTGTCTGTTGATACCACTTGATCGGTTTCTCTCTCAGTCTGGGGTAATCGTTAGTAAAGGATAGAATGTCTCCTCTGGTCCATGGCACATGAATTAGGACACCACCAGCTGTTTCTCTCATAGGCAATATTTTTAAGGATTCCAAATCGGGTGAAGCCTTGGCTTGATTAGATCCTGGGCTATCTCCCTTTCCCTTGTCTCTTTTCTTTGCCCATCTGCCTTCCCATTTTTCCAGTGCCCCCCAAATTTGTGTGCTTTGCAGCAACTCTCTCAAATGTGCTTTCATTCCTGCAGACCTCATGTGTTCAAAATCTTTTGAATCGAAATCTAATCTATAACTTCTTTTCAAATGTTTGGTGTTTCCGGTATCGATATTGTATTTGTCTGCCAAGTTTGCTAATCTCTGATGTACCTTGCCCACTGCTTTGGTAATCTTAGGGCATAAGTATCTCAATTCTGCCTCTGTGTATGACTCCAATCTATTTACTCCCATTGTACCTTCCACTAACTCAGCAGCTTCTGCCCCTAGTCTCACGAAGTTCAGGTATTCATCTTGTTTTTCTTTCTCTGGTTCGATTGTAACCGCTGCAGTCTTTTGTGAGGTATAAGTCTTTTCTAACCATTCATTTAACTGTTGGACTGTAAAACCCTGCAACTAAATGTTCCCTGCATGTATCATTGGGGAATGTGAGGTGTTCGTACTCATTGTTTGTGGAGTTAAAACTCCTAACCCTGCTTGACGCATGGCATCGAGGGGTGCTCCTACCGGACTAAGGTCCATTAAAGGCCTTGTCTGTTCAAATGTTTGCTCTCCTGGAGCCATAATCTGGGGAGTTCCCATCGACCCTCCTCTTATCACATCTTGAGTCATCACTCCCTGATCACGCATGCCTGTTTTGTCCTGTGCATATAATGGTACTGGTGGACCAACAGTAATTGGTAATGATATGGTAGCAGGTGTCTGACCCGGAACCAAACTCCGTGGAGCAGTAACTCCATATGTCTGTTCTAAGGTACCCGGGACAGGTACTAATGGCGGTCCAGCCACTGGGTTATACCCTGGTATCAGCTGTGGCTGTGGTTGCGAAAGCAACTTCGGAGTTGATTCAATCTATATTAGCTTTGGCTTTGTATATATCGGGTCTGGCGGCACTATCAAATTTGTAGTTGTTTCAAGTACTGGGACATCTGGGTAGATTCTCTGTATCTGCGGTGGAGGCTGCAACTGTATCGGCATGTCTGGTGCAGTGGGTACATTGACACCATTCTGTATCGAGACAGTATCATTAGTCTGTACCGTATCAGTAACTCCCTTTTCCTGCGTCTGGTTCCCAGGGTCTGTGCTAGTACTTGGAGCATTGTCGCTCACTGCATAAGGTGGCGGACGATCATGTAATAATCTGTCCATAAATTCCTCATCATCTGAATCATCTTCCTCTTCCCAAGATCTTTTATTCTCTTTAGATTTGTTCGAGTCTTTATCTGTTTTGCAAGAAGCCTTCTTTCCTGGCGTCTCCTCTCCCTGTGCTATTGCTGGGAACAGTTTTAACCCATCTACAATTCCCCGTCTTCACATTTTGTTCTCATTGTCCCACCTAGCCTCTGCATAGGATTTTTCTGCCCTTCGCAATCTTCTCTGAAACCTTTCTTGTCTTTGTTTAAGTGCCATCAAGTCCCAGATTGCTAACGCCTCATACTGAGCTGGTCTTGGAGGTGGTTTCTGTGTACTTAACATCCACCTCAAATTCTCTAGTACCTTAGGATTGAATGTTCCATGTTCTGGGAACGCTAGACACCCTTCTTTCTCTGTTAATTTGCGCCACTGTTTCATCCATAAACAAGGTGCGACACCCTTCTCTTCCATGACTATATAAGCTGGAGTACCCTCGGGTGGTGTAGGTTCCCCATCGGTTGCAACACTATAGAAATCTCCTTTCAGAGCGCTCTTGAACGCTTTAACAAAATTCATTTTGCGATTCTCTGTTAGTTTTGTATTTAATCAGAAGTGACTTAGTTCCCAGGACACTCTTCACCCATCTTTCTCAGCCTATTGCCTCTCACGGACGGCAGCCAATCCGTGCGCGACCCCTCTCGACAACTGACCTATCTCAGCGCGGCACCACTGACGTCACACTCACATACATACTGCGGCTGACAAAGTCTTGCGGCTTGTCTGCTCCTCACTGAACCCATACAAACCCATACAACTAATGCAATTATTGCGAGCACCTTAAATGACAACACAAATCTGCCGGTTTACTACAGGAAGGGTAACACATTCGCTTTAGAACTTTACAGAGATTTCACTTGAAGCGTCGGCCGCTACTCTCTCCTTATCAGTTCCTGCATATGCAAGCAGAATTCGACCCGCAAATTCTACTCTCGACTTGTCAATGACTCCTTCTAGTGCACTTTAGAATTTGTCAAATCTCCATCGAAGGTTTCATACACACATTATGACTCAAACTTGACTTGTCAACCACGCCCGATTGACCTATTAAACCACACAGATTGCAACATAAACCACATTTGTCTTCATACTCTGGAGTCTTAGACCTCAACAGGTCCGTACATAAACAACCAACCACGTGGATAATTTTGAGCACCAAGCACCGCACTCATATGAAGTACGCCGACTTCCCTACTCTCATATTGTGGAGTACGCCCACTCCTACTAAACAACACATATTTTGGCCTAATTACACATGAACCTTCACAATCACCTGCAAAATGTATAAGCTAAGCAAGCGCAAAAACCCTAACCACATACACTATGGCGCCGAGAACATTCCCAACTCACTTAGGCAGGCTCTGAGATCCCGAGAAAGTCATGGTGAACTTAGAAACCCATCATACCTCCAATTTGCATTATCACAGAAAAACAAATTAAACAATGAATCTCTGTCCTAGGGCCCCCAAGGGCCAAACCGTTGCTCTGCTACCAGAACTGATAATGCGTCCCTCTATGTCAATTTTATACACATCAGGACCTTTTAGGCCGATGAATCTTTTGACCCAGTGGTGAGACACCGTAGAACGAGATAACTAATCAATATGTCAAGTAATTTATCAATAAGGTAGCTGATATTTATCACCATAATACACTTTACTTTGGATAAAGACATTAATCAAATTGTCGACGCAACCATGAACTTTCAGCCATGAATAACCACACCTTGTGATAGCATTTTATGAGTTTTATTCCCTATTGATTACAATCTACTATCAAAGTGTCAATCTCAAAACCAAGAAGCATATAAGCATAGTCACAATATGGTAACTGTAATAAGACTTTAATAATGCAAAGATCACAAATATAAGAGCATAACATAAAGTAAACATAGATCGGGGCCAAGATGGCGACCGGGATGGACGGCTAGTGAGCGCGCTCCATCCCGGACCAGCTGCGAAACATCCTGAAGTGCGCCCCCGGAGCGGAACCAGCGTTCGGGGGCGCGGGAACGACCCACAGATCACCGGCGCGTCCTGCTGAAGCCCTGCGCCATCGAAAAAGGAGATTGCAAATCGGAGATCGAACGCCGGTTCTGGGGACGTCGGCCACAAAGAACACGCGAGGCGCCGAGAGCACCCGGGCGCGTGGGCTCGCTATTTCCGGTGGGGTAGGCATCTCGGGGCCTCCTGCGCCGCATTTAAACTGCAGGACACCTCGCTCGGGGTTCGGGCGGGGCTACTAGCCCGGAGCCCAGACGCGCTGAACTACACGAAAAGGAGGAGACTACGGAGTCATTGATAACGTACTTGCTGGGATACCAGGGCGCATCTCGGCCCCCCGCGGACCGGAGGAAACAGCGCCGGGGCAGGAGGGACTGCCTCTCCTGGACTTCCTGCCAGAGGCCCAGGAAGGAGCGATTGGGCCTGGTCCCCCTTGCCGACTTCAGGACAACCCGCCCTCACAATAAATGGCGGTAAGAGGCGACTTGGGAGGTGTGCTGCGGCCCCAGAGAGTAACAAATAGCGTGGCCGGACCCGCGCCCCCTGTCCTCTTCCTCATTCTCTTCTCCCGCTCCCCTCTCTCCTCTTCCTTGCTCTCGATCCTGCTCGAGCGGTATAACGCAAGAACCCTCGTCAACACTGGCATCCCCCCCCACCGGGCAGCACAAGACTTGAGAGATTAAAGGAGGCGGAGGTGAATCTGGCAGAAATAAGGAGCAGTATAGCCTGCCCCAGGCCGCACCGGGCGGCTCGCCCCTCTCCATTGCACCGAGGGCCCTGCAACCTGCCGTACAGGCGCCCATCCTTGAGCACTACCCACACCGGCACACTGTCCTCCGGGCATCTACACCCCTGCTGGATACCAAATGCCCATCAGAACCGCTATCGCCACGCTGCGCTGCAATAATACTGGACTACCGCTAAACATGTACAAGTTATCCCGCACGGGATAACCCCATCAATCATCAACTGGGGCTGATTGTTTGGCTGGGGGACCCCCTACATTATTCTGTGGGCAGACGGGAGTAAATCCTAGGAAACCAAGAATACATACAAGGATCGGAGGGTTCATCCCCCCTCTACGACGGACTTGCGAAAACAGGGATAGGTTCACTGATTAAGCGCAAAGAGACTAAAGAGCGGCCAGCTGTAAAATAACCTCCAGATAAGCTCTCCCACATCCCATTAGCCCTCCCTTGATCGTACACGATGGCTGGCAGGCTTAAATCGGCTAAGAACCAAGACCGTGCAGTGCATGGAACAGCGCCCACTGACCAACAAACAAATCCGACCCTACAATCTCTGGAGAGTACACTCATGACCCAATCTGCGCAACTAGAGAAGGTACTACAGGCGATTATGGACACTAAAACGTCCTTGGAAAATAGAATAGATGTGGTATCGCAAGACCTGAACCTTCTCAGGGTGGACCATCGCAAAATGTCAGATAGAATCAAAACGGCGGAGGAGGGGCTGGCCGAATTGTCCCCTACGGCTCAGGACAACCAGAAACAGATTCAACGCTTGGACGCGGAGCTGAGGGTGCTTTGGAGTAGGGCGGAGGAGGCTGAAAGCAGATCGCGCCGAAACAACATCCCCTTCTTGGGGTTCCCCGAAAACATGCAGCAACAAAGTATGGAAATAACTTTAGAACAATGGCTAATCAAAGAGGTGCTAAGCGGGCCCCATTTAAGTACTTCACAGTCGAAAGGGTACACAGAATCCCGGGCAGGCCCCCGCAACCGGGGCAACCCCCCAGGCCAGATTCTTACATTTCCGGGACCGTGATGCAATCCTACAACAGTTTCGCAACAAAGGCCCATACAAATACGAAGAATCAACTATCAACGCTTACCCAGACTTCACTCAGGAGGTGCAAAGAAAACGTAACTCCTATGTAAAGGCTAAACAACGACTGCGCGAACATGGTATTAAATACGCTTTACTGTTTCCAGCCAAACTGAGAGTGATATCAGAAGACCGCACGCACATATTCACCTCCCCTGAAGATGTCTGGCCATGGTTACACGCTAAAGGACTAGCGCAAATGTGTGACGAAGAGGGTAGGGGAGATGTGTGGTCGCTCTCGACGTCAAGGAAGAGATCCAAGAGGCATACCAAGGTTCAACCATCTGCTCAACAAGCTGCTGAGGAAAGAGCAAAAGTTCTGAAGGAAACCCCCCTGTTGACACAAAATAATTTCGAGTTGATAAGGGAGACACCCGAGATCAACATAGACTCGGACACGGCCAGCTCTGACTCTACTATTACGGGGGATCCGAAAGGATCGAGGCTCACCCCCAGAACAGCGGATGATCTCTGACTTTGACTTACAGCATTTAATTTGCTTCAGAGCCCGGAGGCTAAATGGCTGGTCGACGCGGTGGATCCCGGGACGACGCGAGACCCCGATACAAGAACACTCAAACAACATGTATCTTTTGAACAGAACTAGGGATGCCCCAGTGGGGCCTCATTGAAAGGGGGGGGGGGGATTGGACTGGGATGGGGGGGGGGACCACACGCTTCGGGGGTGCACACAAACAATTGCAGACAAAGCCTGCGGTCTGCTGCGAGCCCTATAAATGAGCCGCATCAGACCGTCCTGATAATACCACCACGGTTATCCAGAAGGATACAGGTTTTTCTACATAAATACGAGTTAGGTAGTTTTACATTAGTTGTTAGGAGAGTGGGGGATTTAATAGGGGGGAGGGTAAAACTATGTTAGTTAATTTACACACCTTAGTCACATTACGAACATGCGAAACTACTGCGAAATGTGAATATAACAGTCAGTGCTATCAGAGGAGCAGCAAGGATAAAGCTCGCAGACCAAGTCGGAGGCAGGAGGTCAGGTCCACCCCATAACCCCTCATGGCACCACAAATTAAACGCAACAATAACCAATATGACATAATAATATGGAACGTGAGGGGAATGGGCACACTGAGTAAGAGATCTCGAATTCATGCACGCCTTAAGCGACTGGGAATACACATCGCTATCCTCCAAGAGACACATTTAACGGAATCAGAACTGCGGGAGTTACGCTCAAAATGGGGAGGTTTGCAAGGGGAGTATTGATATGGATCGCAGGAGGGGTCCCATTTCACCAAACTGCACATAAAATAGACTCAGGGGGCAGATTCGTAGTGGTGGAAGGCCAGCTAGACGGCAAACAACTCTCAGTGGTCGGTATATACACCCCAAACGGTGGCACAGCGGGATTTCTGGGCACACTCACGCCGTCATTGTTAGCAAACCCATCAGCCCCGGCTATATGGGGGGGGGGAACTTCAATAGCATACCGGACTCTGACCGGGATAGATATAGCCCTCAAGGGGGCCCGAAGAGGAGCAACATAAGCCCACTGCAACACTGGGCAGGCGATATGAGACTAAATGATATTTGGCGCATAAGACATCCCCATCAGAGGGAATACTTATTTTACTCTCACCCGCATAAAACATATACTAGAATAGACATAATATGGGGCACGCAGGATATATCCGACCTGATAAATGAGACAGAATACTTAGCGAAGACACTGTCAGACCACTCACCGCTGAGAGCAACACTAAACTGGGGTAGGAGCCAACAGGGGATCTCCACTTGGCGCTTACAAGTAGAAGCGCTTCAAGACCCGGCATTTGTAGACACATTGAGCACCACACTACGCCAGTACTGGGAAACAAATGACCTCACTGCAAATTCACGGCCGGTGGAGTGGGATGCCCATAAAGCGGTGGTTAGAGTCTCTCCGTTAGCTGGGGAGTGAGGCGCACTCTGAATGTCGAAATTGCTAAATTAGAAAAGGAACTAAGAACAGTGGAAACAGCAGTTGCAAGGGGGGAAATCCCATACACAGCACTAAAAACAGCACGCACAAAATACAACGATGCAGATAGCAGACTTCGGTGCCATGATTACAACTATCACTTAACGCGTCTGCAATCGGAGGGGGACAGATCAGGGAAAATGCTGGCATGGCTATTGCGGGAAGATAGACAACATTCTCCCATTGGTGCTATCAGGATCGACAAGCGCACTACGGTTACTACACAAGTAGAGATAAATGGAACGTTCAAAGAGTACTACGGAAATTTATATTCCAAACGCACCTCATGCACACCTACACAACTTGAGTCTTTCCTGGGAGGCTCTCTCTTACTGCAACTATCCCAGATAGACAGGGACACACTGGAAGCCCCTCTTACAATAGGGGAAATAGATTTAGCTTTAGCGCAAATGCCCAGGAATAAATCGCCGGGCATAGATGGCCTCCCAATAGAATACTATTCTGCATATTTGGCCCGCCTGAAGCCCCAACTACTGAGAGTATTTGAAGAGGCGTGGGCTACTGAACTACTGCCTCCATCCCAGAGAGAGGCCATGATAGTGGTACTCCCCAAGCCGGGGCGGGATCCTACGGATGTCAAATCTTATAGACCACTCTCGCTACTAAATTTAGATTGCAAAATATTGGGTAAAATACTGGCCAATAGACTCGCCCCCATCATACATACCATAATCCACGACGATCAAAACGGATTCATCCCGAAACGCAACACCTTCTTAAACATCCGCAGGCTTCTGAGCGTAATAGGAGACGCCCCCCCAGATGCATTCGACGAAATAGTGCTCTCACTGGATATTGAAAAGGCTTTCGACACATTGGAATGGGACTTCCTTTTAGCCATAATGAGACAGATGGGAATAGGCCCTAACTATGTGTGTTTGGTCCGCACACTATACTCAAATCCAAGTGCTAGAGTAAAAACGGGGGGCGTGATCTCTGATAGCTTTCCAATCTCTAGGGGCACGAGGCAGGGCTGCCCCCTCTCCCCACTATTATTCGCTATAGCCATGGAGCCGTTAGCGGCTAAAGTACGATCCGTGGCAAATGACTGGGGTATACCCAGGAACGGAACATACCACGTAACATCGTTATATGCCGATGACGCTCTAATATACACCCGGAAGGGCACGGAGATACTGCCTTCCATAATGTCACTACTAGACGAGTTTGGTTCGATATCTGGCTTAGCAGTAAACTGGGAAAAATCGTGTGTGTTCCCACTGATTAGTTGGCCCCCAGGGAAACAAGAAGAGGCCCGAGAGGACGCCTAAAATGGTGCTTCGAAACATTTAAATACCTAGGTGTTCACATATATCACAGCACAGAGGACCTCAGAGATGGCAATCTGGGGAGAGCATTAGCCTCTATGAATGGCTCTCTGTGCTTTTGGAACAAACTACCGCTCTCTCCTCCAGGTAGAGTGGCGATTGCGAACATGTTGATCCTGCATAGGTTGTTATACTATTTCGCGGCTCTGCCACTCATCCTTCCACTGAGCTTTTTCAGTAAACTAAACACAATACTGTTACAGCTCATATGGGGTGGTGGGAGAGCCTGTGTGGCATTAACCACACTGCAGCGACCGGTGGAATCGGGCGGAATGGGAGCCCCCAACTTTGAACTCTACTATGCTGCGGCACAGCTACAGTGGATACAGTTTTGGTTCCACAGATCAACGTCAGCCGAGTCTGTATGGCTGCAGACTCGGCTAAAAGGAACTCGACTGTTGTCATGGTTGTCCAACAAGCATCTCAAAAGTGAATCCATCAACCCATTGCTAGCCGTGGCGCATGCTTGCTGGGGGAGATATGTCCAGAAGGGATGTGGAGCGCTCCCATACACCCAGCTAATTCCACTGGACTGTCTCCCGGGACGATATTTGATTGACCCGCATTCACTGTCGCTATGGTTAGAGGCAGGGATACAGATAGTGGGAGACTGTTTCGAGGGTGGTAAACTAATGACGTTCGAAGACATCCGGGCCCTCACTGCAGTGAACTCTGGCCAATTTTTAGCATATTATGCAATATGGCACACAATTAAAAAAAATATGGGGTGCAGGCACCACAGAACCAGAGACTTCTCCCATATTACATCATATTTTGCAAAGCGACGCACAAACCAAAGCAATATCAAGCCTATACAAGACACTCAGTAAACTCCCAGAACCCTATTTGGAGAGGGCCAGGGAGAGATGGAACTCCGTCCTCCCTGTTCCGATCCCTTTAGAAGACTGGTCGAAAGCACTGTCTTACGCACATGGTGTATCAAGGAACCCTAGATTCCGCACCACCCAGTTCAATTTTATACACCAGACGTACTTATCACCGGCCAGACTGAAGCGGATGTATCCAGGCACGGGTCCGACGTGCCCTAGATGCCTGGAGCCATCGGCTCACTTTTACCACATGGTCTGGGACTGTCCACAGGTGCAAACAGAATGGAAAAAGGTGGTGAAGGAGACCTCAGAACGGACGGGCTTGTGCTGTTGGCGGACCCCAGACCTTGCTTGCTGGGAGTGAGGTCCGGAGAAAAAAAACACAGACACCTGTACAAGTTTGTAGACTTGTCCTACATGATGTATAAAAGATTGATAGCAATGCACTGGAAAGCGCCAAATGCCCCTGACCAGAAGTCCTGGCACACCGTCACACTTCGTTGGGCCCGCACGGAACTTCAGGTGCTTAAAAAACTGGCACGGGAAGGCCAGCCACACACGGGGTGTGACATCTGAGAAACACTAGTAACTAAGCTTGAGACAAAAAACAATAATAAACCTCCTTGAAGGGGGCTGCAGAACACATAAGTTGAATACAATTGGACCCCTACTAGGAATAATAAAATAAGAGCCCACTAGGACAAGTATGCAGTCAATGGGTGCATTCCCCCCCATCTCCCTAACCTGCTTCTAATTAGATTAAGGGCAATATTACTGGAGCACGGGAGGACAATGGGCAAGAATTAGATATATCTCCCGCCTACCCAACCCGTCCACACACGGTAACGCACTCACTTACCCCCGCGGCCAGACTAAATAGAAACTGGAACTCCACAATAGCCACAAACAGGGCCTCCCTGTCCCTGCAATAGAAATATACTACTATGAGCAAAGTATTAGGAAATAATTACTGAATGTAATGATTGCAATAAATGTATCGACAGGTGTGTAATCAGGGGGTTTGGTTGTTTCTAAGTAACACTAACCAGATAAATCTGATCCTGTATTATTGCGTGACAACTGCCTGTATTGTATATCTGCTATATAAAATCAATAAAAGATATATTAAAAAAAAAAAAAAAAGTAAACATAGATCGGAACACATAGAATATCATGTAAGTCTTAGTTCAGCATGGTATAATGTCGGTCATGTCAGTTTGTGTCAGTCAGGGTGATTTACCTAGCCTAGCCTCTAATTAGCATCGGCATGTTGGACTTCATGCAAAACAATTTAGAACACCAATTTGGAAAACATCTAAACTATGGTCTCTAATCAAAAATACAGCAATTGGTACCTAGAAAGGAAAAGCAAATAGACAAATTACAATAGCATTGTCATAATTACCCTCCAAGGATTGAGTCAGCACACAGGATCAGTCTTCGTCTTCAGGACATCAGTCGTATCGCCATCAGTTTAACTTAGTCTAGTGGAGAGGGGACACTTCCCTCTTAAGGAGGAGAAGCATAAAGACAGTCTATGGGTGAGGATAATTTATTAAGTCTCAAAGTCACCAAACAGAGTGACAGAGTTTCTGGATAAAATCGATAGCATTCCCTACCTAATTCTCTCGACTCTTCTGTGTCATGAGCTTTTATCCCTTTTTTGCAATACCTTCCCCCAAAATTCTGTTGGATATTCCCTATACCCCACTATCTTTAACCTATCAAATTATACATTAGGTAATCCAAATTGTCACCCCACGACAATTTATAACACTTTGATTGGTCTTCGTAATTGACGTCTTCGTAGGTGGCACATCCGGGGTGTTGTGTCATCATCTTGGCACGTCTCTCGGGTCATGAGCTTCTTTATCCATGGTCAAATGGCCTTGCACATTCCTTTGGTATACTTTTTGTTACAAATCTGTATAAAACTTATACTAAGGCAGCTAGCATGCGGATGGGAACAGGATGAAGTTAGCAACATGAAACAAAGAAAAGGAACAAACGCTGGGTCATGGCCCTTTACGAGTCAGCACACTGAAAAACAGAAAATATGCTTTAATATGAGAGCTACACAGCTAAAGTCTTCAACTCACGCTAACTTAAGGCCTATGGGTTTTAATACTAAGGCAATATTCGTAAGCGTTAATATATTCAATTAATCATGGTGCAAGCAATTATTTCTTATAATCGACATTAGTTTATGTGCACAGTAGTAACTTCACACTTATAATCATATTGAGAATACACACTAAGTAACTAATGTTTATGGTCGTTTTTCATATGCAGCATTGTTAGGCATTTATATAAGCATTTCACATTTAATATATGTAATATTTAAGCTATGCTCTCTCAGTATTATCCCGAGCCCCAGTCTCACACCTTAATGGGAGCGTTTGAAGTCTAATAAGTAAAAACATATAGCAAGCATTATGCTTTATATTTCAACTCAAATATGGCTGCATTTGTTTTAGCGTGCATGATGATCGAACACATTCTTACCTGACTGATGAGAGCACGGAGCCATATCTAATTCCATGCTTACCTCGGGGCTTGAGACACTAAGGAAAGCTTTTAAATCCAGAGCAGACATGGCCTTCAGAGTGTCTTGCTTTAATTTAAACAGGTCTGAGCAGTAATGAGGTTCTTCCTAAAAATGCTGCCTGATTGCTGTTCAATGAATATTTCTCTCCAGAGTCACTTTTATTAAGAGCCCTCCTCTGAATGGTGTAAACAGTATCCCTAGTGGATGACAGCTTTGATAGCCACACATATATGTGCAGGTTGAACCCATTTCCAAACGGAGCGCACCTACAGAGCTAAGCAGTTCAATTCACAACGTTTACGGAGGATTTTGCCCTCAATAGAGTTCTTGAAAGTCCAATGATTGGTTCTCACAATCACTATTGCATACGGTAGACTTGGCAGAGTTTTTAAGTGAAACAAGAGGAGGAGTGTGGCAAACTGTCTCCTCCCGTGAGCATTATAGGACCTTCTGAGGCCATTTGTTGACTCTACGCTTTGGTACTTCGGTAATAAACATGATCCTTCTCCAGTAGATTAGCATTAAATGACTTTCCCAAGTAAACATAGTTTTTGACCACTTCCATGTTTTCTTTCCCCAAGGACCAGCTAAAATGTATTTTCTTAAATTGATACCTTCCTTTGAATGTCAGTATTTTGCATTGGTTATATTTATTTTTAGAAAATGTTCATCCACTTCGGGTTGGAGTTGATCTAGCTGCTTGTTCTGGCCTAGTAGCCGCATATTTCTTCACCACCAACTGGGGGGGGGGGGTTGTCCCCTTTAACTGATGCAAAGGTTGCTGATAAACCATAGACATACAAAGAAAACAACATGGAAGCTAACCCTGTTTGAGCCCATTATTTGTATCTACTTTTGTAGAAAGATCCTGGTTGCTTCCCAGCAGCACTTTACACCAAGTCAAAGTGTGTGGTGTGACTATTAGATTCAGTAGACATTGGGGTATGCCAAGAGATGGTAATTTCTTCCCAAGAGTGGGTCTGTCGATCCGGTCAAATACAGTAGAAACGTCTATGAAACAAAAGGCTCCTACTCTCTAATGGGAATCAGCCAACAACAGTTAGGTAAATTGCAAAAAAATATCTTGGCCTGCAAACTGTGAACTTTGTTTAAAGGCATGAAGACCATACACCGTTTCTTTCATTTATGTTGGGTACTAATGGCCCCTTCTACCTAATGGAATAGCCGTTGTTCTGCATACATCAATGTTTCTTTTTCCTTCTATCGGTCAGTGGGCTCATAATGGTGCATGAGATGCTTGTAAAACAGAAAAGATAATCTCTGTCTTTATACAGATCGAAGTTCAAAATGTTTACTGAATGCAGTGTGAAATTTATGAAAGTAATATAAATTCAATATTTTACTACCACCCTGTGACTGTTCATTAAATAATCATTTCATATGACCTAATGAAATTCAGATGTGCCAGATATTTATTATGTAAATATTTTTTTATTTCCTTATTTTTGGACTGGTGTTTTTAAACATGTACATACTTCATCATATTTGAACATGCCAATACAGCAATAAAGAACACAAACAGTAAAGCTTTTTCTATGTATACTCCAGCCAAACAATGCCTAAAGATAAAAGCACATTTCACTGTAAAGCACACAGAACCTCCAGAAACGCTTCTAATGGATTTCACAATCGTATGTCCATTTTTATCTCCACTATCACAGGTGTCTGCTCAAAAGTACACCCACGTTGTTTTCTACAACTCCCTCGGTGACACCAGCAGGGTTTTACAAAAACAAAAGTCCCATGTTGGTTCCTACTGGTCTTCTAATTTTGCGGATGGACTAAAAGAGCAGATAGAGAAAACTGCTCTCAAAAAGCTCCAGCCAACAATCACAACAAGAAAATAGACTTTTACATGCTGGGTTGGAATCCACAGAGACCATCGATCAAGAGTTGCTTGTTGGCAGATGACGTACAAGAGGCTCAAAACAACATTCTCTGTGCATAAGAGGCATGTTAAGGCATCAAATGTGAGCACACCGTCTCAGAAATCAGCATTCCAGGAAAATATAAATCTTCTAACAGTAGTTCAGTTGATTTCATATGGAATGCCTCTCGCGCAGCCACCAACTGTCTCTCTTGTGAACCTTGCGGCCACTTCATCTCACAACATTCTGTTCACGCAGCACGAGCCGGACACTTTGGTTTCACCTTGAATGAGGTGTTAGTTACAGAAATGCTGGCGCAAAAGCGAGGGAATGCTTAATTATGATGAGGAAGGGATTAGCAGTTGAAAGCGCAGTATTTAGAGCCCTTGTAGGGGAATCATGCTTGCTTCGCGCCCAGACGATATTTTTACACAGTTATCAAGGTTATTGGTGGCAGGAAAATGAAACATGTCCTAGCTATCGTAACGGAAAGTTTAGATTATATTAAGGACACGGATCGAGGATTATGCTTTCTTTTTCTTCCTTTATTTCTCCAACAGCTTCAAAGCAAACTATCTTTCCCAGAGACCAGGGGAAAGAACTACAGAAAACAGCCTATCAACAAGTGCAGTCCGTATAACATACCCTTTCCGTCGACACTTCCTCTCTCTTGACACGACAGGAGAACCATCACACACTTTTCGTCTTTGGTAGAGTCATTGCCTGGGGGGAAAAAGAAGATAATTTCAGCCTTTCAGAAAACAATTTCTCATCTAAACTTTGTGTAAACTGTCAATTTCACCACAAAAAGCAACAGCCAACCATATTGGAATTCTGTGACAGTTATACAAGCAATTCTAAAAGAAGATTGAAAAAACGAAGTATCTATAGGGAGAACTGACAGACAACAAGAGTGCAAACCATTTTTTGTGATGGGTTGGCCGTCCATGTATTAGCGTGGGAATAATCCTTTCCTCCGTGTCCTTAATTGAATTGAAACTTTCCATTATGATACCTAGGAAATTTTTCATTCCATGTCCGGTACAGAGGTGAGGATTATGCTTGTTTAAAGCTTGTCCACCACCACTGTTGCCATAGAGTCCATAGGACCAGTGTACATAGAGTCCGAGGACCAGTCAGCTGCATTCATAATATCCTCTGGTTTCGTCCGCAGAGAAAAGGCTTTTGAGGCCATCGCCCCTCTGACTGAATGGGCACCGAAAAGCAACAAATCTGTGCCTATTTCTTGCTTTACCTAACGGACCCAGCGAGCAATGGTGGGAGAGGACACGGCTTTAAAAGTATTTACTAGGGATATCAAAAGCTGTAGTTCCCCTGGGAGTCAAAACTCCTCTGTCATCTGTTCGTACACCTTAAGACATCTCATCACACAAAGTTTGGGATGTGACTCAAAAACGGATAGGGAACTATTCTATAATCTGTTTTAGTCCTCCTAGAAATGTAAAAGGTGACTCCTTGTGGGGTAAAAACCCTACTTGAAACATTCAGGGCTGTGACATCCGAGACCGTGCAACAGGAGACCAGACATAAAAGTATCGCCAGTGTAGCCGACAGTGCCTTACAGGAAAGATACTGGAAAGATATTCATTCCTCTGCCAAGAGCAAAAAAGATTTAACATCACATAGACATCCCAAAGCTTAGAGTAATGAGATTCCAGGGGAAGAGATAACTGGATTCCTTGTGGCAGCTTATCTATTAACAAATGCTCACCCACACGAGATTGTTGAACTGACCAATGCCCTGCCGATATAGCAGAGCGATAAGACTTGATTGTCCGGTAGTCTAGACCCCGAGATGCCAGGAACTTCAACAAATTCATAATCGGAACAACGTTGCACCGCATGGGATCCTCACTATGTTGAAGACACCAACATACCCACCTGGATCACGCAGAAGTGTATCATTTGGAGGTGCCGTCAGCCTAGGCCGTGGCCAAGAGTCTTTCAGCTTTTTGTGGAAGTCCTGGGACTTTCCATCTTTTCCGGAAATCCACCCCGCCATCAGCGGAAGACGGACCAGGAGGACTAATAGGTGACTCTGGGCTAGGGGACTCTGAAGAATATTGGGAACGTGGGGAAGAAAGATTGTAAAATCCCAAGATAGTTCCAGTAGAACCTCCAAAGGGGTGTTGATCATAACCACATCCGCCTTCTGTACCTGCGCTGACAATCTTGTGATCATGGCAAACGGGGGGAACGCGTAGCCAGCACCTTCTTCCAATCCTGAAAGAAGGCATCTGTTGCCGCAGCTTGGTGATCCAGCTCCAGTACCTTGGGAGCTGATGATACAAGTGGGATGCAAATATATCTACCAAGAATGGGCCCCATTGTGAGTTTAGTTACGAAAAAACTTGTGGGTCGGACCTTTCCCTCGAACACAATCTGCAATTTGATTGGATGCCTCGGAGAGGCACTCTGCTAGGACTGAAATATTATTGTTCAAACAGTAGCCCCAGAATTCCTTGGCAAGGTCCGTGAGAACTCTGGAGCTGTGACACCCTAGATGGTTTATGTAGTAGACTGCTGAGAGATTGTCAGTCTTCAGAAACACACAACAATTGGCCTTCTCTTTGGTCCAACACTGCACTGCGAAGGAGCCTGCCATGAGTTGTAGGCAGTTGATATGCAGGACCTGCTACTCTGCCAATAACTTCCCACCTGTGAAGGAGTCATCGCAACGCACACCCCAACCTGACTTGCTGGCGTCGGACTCGATGACCAAATCTGGATCTGAGCCAAAGATGGCCCGGTCATTCTATGACTCGGTGTGGGCTAACCACCATCTAAACTCTGACAGTACGTCCTCTGTGAAAGGGACCTGTTCGGAGTACTGCAGGCCTTTGTGCAATTGAAAAGCTTTTAAACTTTGGAGGGCCCTGTAATGAAGTGGACCCGTAAATATTGCTTGGGTAGAGGAGGAGAGAAGACCCACTATCCGAGCCACTTGCATTAATGATGTTGCAGGCTTGGCCAAAGTCTCCCTCAGCTCCCTGCAAATCTTCAAGATCTTCCTGGAAGGAAGGCTGAGAGTCCTCTCTAGTGAGTTTATGATGAAACCCAGAAAAATTGACTGTTTGGATGGTACCAACAGTGACTGCTTGACATTTGTGATAAATCACAAGCTTTCCAGGATGTAAACTTTCCTGTAACTCTCCTCTCAACCAGAAACATCATTGACCCATCAGGACGAGGATGTTGAGATATATTATAAGGTGGTAACCTCAAGCTCTCAGGTGTGTCATCACCGGTTTTAGGACCTTATTGAAGCACCAAGGCGCTGATGATGAACCAAAAGAGAAGGTTTTGAACTCGTAGATTATCCCAAGCTATTGGAATTGTAAAAAATTTACTTCTGCCATTTCAAGGATTTTGGTAGGTGGACCCACCACGCCCAAGAGGTTGTCTTGGCTGGACTTCCAAGGCCTGTCTATTACCTTCTTGGAGTCATAAACTAATTTTTTTGAGGAACATGGCTATGCGCAAATCAGTTTCGTGGGTCGAGGCAACCTTGCCTGACAGAGAAGGGCATTCTGCCCAGAGCTTTGCTCGGACCTCTTTCTCTAGAGACTTCCTGAGCCGGCTAGCCGTGTATGTCCCTACCTTATCCAAGGGGAACCATTCGGCAGAACAGGGGTGAATCAGGTTCTCAGGATCCTTCATATCCGAAGGTTCACTCTGTCCGGCAGGGAATCTGTGCCCGAGGAGGCCGCCAGTGGAGTGAGGTGCTATGGTCTAGATGGGCCGGCCTTGTCAGTGGAGTCTCCAGGGGAATCTTCATCCGCATCCCCAGAAGGCAGAACTCGGGAAGCCTCTACCGGAGTGCATAAGGCGTCTGCAGAGGCAGCCAGTAGTGGAGCCCTCTAAAAACACTTACTTTACCCTGTCAAAGGCTGTCATATCTATTCCAGACTCCATTCTGGGCTTAACGGCGTGAAGCAGCTGTTGCTCCAAGCCCATTAGTGTGGCCTTAGGTGGGACTGAGACCCAGGGAGGTTTAGGGGTACCACGCAGAAATAGGCCAACTGTAGGAGTTGCCTCTAAAGAGGTTTTATGGCCGAGGCCACAGCATGGTGGATGGAGGTGTCCATCGCTTCACAGAACTAATTGTCGATAGGGTGGACCAAATGGTTTCCTCTTCAACATACTCTTCTGCTGCTGCATGGTGGCAGAGCGTACTCTTAAGGTCTATATGCGGCCTTTATCAGCTCTCAGTAGGTGTACAGGCCCCTGGCAGGGCATTCAGTAGCACTTATAAAGTGGACTTTTTGGAAGCCCCAGGGGGTGTGCAGAAAGAGCAGGCACCGAAGCAGAGGTGCACCTGGGAAAGCAGAAACAAACCCCCTGTCAGAAGGCACAGCGGCCAGTATTCAACTGGGGAAAAAAACCCACATAGAACTTTGGCATGACGAAGGCACTAGTGAACAAGTGGTCAAGCCCCAGGGCAACTCCCTTCATTAATGCAGTAAAGCACGCCTGTGCCCAGCCCCTGAAACAACTGAAATGCGAAGCGCTTTACCAAAGAATGGCTAGAGCAACTCAACTTGGTTACCGGCCCAGTCCGGTCATGCCACTTGCCCAATCAAAAATACAGACCCCCAAACCGGGGCGTATGAGCTTCCAAAGCGCCTGGGGAGGCAGAATGAAATCGACCACGGGGAAGGAGTCTCTATGGTAACAGTTGAAATAGATGTGATTTCCTCGCGGTGTAGCAAGACACGCGCCTCAGAAGCTCCCCGCTCCCTAGGAGCCGACAAGCCTCACCGCACTCAGCAGGTCCCCGAATAAAGTCGCAAAATGAGGCAACAAATGGAGCGCTGAATATGCTTCCATGGCAAAAGATGACAAAGCAGAACATGCAACAAACTGACATTAACAGTTTAAAGATCTAAAGCAGACACCTATCTTCCTGCTGGAGCACGAAAGAAAGAGGAAGAGTCGATAAAGAGGTTGTAGTACATGGGCTGCACTTGTTGATTGGTTGTTTTCTGCAGTTCTTTCCTGTTCTATCCTTTGAAGCTTCTGCAGAAATGTAGGGAAAAAAAGTATAATCCTCACCTCCGGTCCTGACATAGAATACCAAATGCATGAACAGACATCCCAGAGCACGCACATTTTATAGTGGCTCATCCTGGGCGTGAAACACAGGTGTCTCTTGACCCTTTAACTGCGTATATTCCCAGGGTTCCTAATTTACAATGGGGAAAGGACTGCAGTGAATGTTTTGGTCGTAGAGGCTTTTCCTGAAAAAAAAGGCAGTCGAAATGCAGCAGTTTTATGCTCTGAATGGGTTAATTGCCCTGGAGATTGAAATTATGCTATTTTCAATTAATGTCTGGCGATTTAGTGGTGTGTCTTGTTTTTTGTGGACCAATATTGTTACTTATACCTACATACCTAAACTCGTCTTACACGTCTTCCTCGTATTTCTCTGCCTTCTTCTCTCATGCATTGTCTATCAAATGCCTCACATTGCAAATGTCAAGATAGATTTGAGTGACTTTACTCCATTTATTGAGAGGAAAATGTAATGAACTCTTGCTGCACTCTTTCAAATCAACTTTTGCTGAACGCTTTCACTATTTGGACTCTTGCTACACTGGATTCTTGAATTCCTGAACTCTTTAACTTTATGTACCGTGGCATGCTGAACCTTTGCTGCTATGAATTGCTAACCCTTTTGCTAATACATGTGTGAGCAGTCTTGCTTCTTTTCCCTGCCAGGGCCGGGTCAGGGCAAAGGCCTCTTAGGTGAAGGATTGCCTGAAATGGTGTAGGATAAGGCAGAGGGCACCAGGACCCGAACTTTCTTTGAACTTAATAATGCCAGAATCTTTCTTTCTGACACTCTTGTGTGCACCATATACATGAACTATGGTGTGAACTGTCCGCTTCTCAAACATTCTTGCTTCATATGCAGTCTGTAAGAAAATGTACAAATACCTGTTCAGCAATGTGTGTGATGTGACATTTTCAGAGCTCTGTTGAGGGTGTCACACCATTTTGTACATCTTGCATGGTCTTATTGTTAGGGCATTCCAGGCAGTTGGCAACCGGCAGTGCTTGATCAATTCAGCAACAGTTTTACGGTGTTAGAGTGTGGGATGGCCTGGTTGTCTACGGGGACCACCGCAATGGGAACAAACAAAGGCCAACCAATCCGCAGTTGGTTCAGGGCCTCTTCTTGCCTGCTGGAGCTAGCAGTAATAAGCAGCCAAGAAGCATCCAGACCTGGAATTAATTAATTCATTAAAAGTGGCAAGATAAAATGTATATTTTCTCCTTCATGGGACACGCTTTGCCCCTCTTCAGTTGAAAGTCACACGGTTGCTCCCTGATATCTGCCCCCTCAAATTGGCTTGGACTTGTGAAGGTGGGTAACTGGGGGAGGGAGTATGTGACGTGTGTGATTGCTCCAGCAAAAGAGACATCCATAGAGACAAATTATCCGTAAACCCTAGATATACGGTTGGTAGCTGCCCCAACTGCAGTGGCAAGGGGTTTCTTCCCGCTATAACCCACTGTTTGTTGAGCACAAGGACCCAGGGTGTCTGACTTTATTTGTACGCAAATCCTTTCTTTCTGTTTAATTCTGTGACACTGTCTCTTTGCTCATTATTCTTCCATTTTTTCAGCAGCAAAGATGGCGATCCCTATGTGATTCAACATCCAGATCACCTTCTATCTGTATGCCTTTTCTCTCTGTACTGGAGAATAGTGTGACCGTTGTGCTAGGGACATGGGTAACTGTGCAACAAAATGGGAGGACAATGTTCTTGTCCCACTGGCAACTCTCCAGTGGCATATAGGTGTAAGCATTTTTCTGAATTTTTGGGAACATAGTGATTGCCACAGAAAAAGTTGGTATTGTGTCATGTTTGGAACGGATATACTGTTGACAAGCCTGGGTTGAAGCTTCCTGATGATGGTAGTTTTGATCTTGATAAATTGAGGTATTTGCAGGGTTTTGTAGGGGTGCCCTCCAACTTGTGTTATAATGAATCTTCACGACGACACAACAAATCTTTTATTCCTAGTTTGCAAGACTCTAGCAAGAAGCTTGAAAAGAAATTGCAGGACGTTAAACAAGAGACTTAAGGATTCAAGCATGGTGTGACACCCTCAACAGAGCTCTGAGAATGTCACATCACACACATTGCTGAACAGGTATTTGTAAATTTTCTTACAGACTTCATATGAAGCAAGAATGAGAAGCAGACAGTTCACACCATAATTCAAATATATGGTGCACACAAGAGTGTCAGAAAGATTCTGGCATTCTTATGTTAAAAGAAAGTTCGGGTCCTGGTTCCCTCAGCCTTACCTTAGACCATTTTAGGCAATCCTTCACCTAAGAGGCCTTTGCACACCTTAACAAGTTGCTCCTAAGGCCCCAGTCAAAGAGAGTAAAATAGGACCAACTTCATGCAATAAGATGTATTGGACTCACATTCGCAAATTGACCTACCTCCTCCCGAAATTGAAGCACCACAGGTGGGAGGGGGGCTGGGGTCAACTGACTGCTGCCCTGTTAACCATTTCAGGGGCTGAGAGGGGACAATTGGAGGTGGAGGTGTTTTTCAATGGGCAGGAGAAGGTAACAGGAGTAAGAGAGGCTTCCATTGCCAAGGATGAGAGAATGGTATCAAGTTCAGAGAAGTGGCTGGAAAAAGGGAAAAGCCCACCAAAGGGTGGCGTCAAGCCTGTTAAACTAGCACCCCTAAGGGCATATCCACTGACAACTGAAGGGCAGCGCACCACACTAGTCCATGTTCCGTGGACCACTTTAAACCTCATCCACTGGCAGCATACTTTCCCTAAGTTTAGAGATGATTCCCATGATTTCATTAGGTGACTTCAGGCTATTTGTAACACACATGCTCCAAAGTGGGTGGATGTTCACATAATGTACCTTTCAAAACAGCTGTGAAGAGAGCAGTGGTTGCATGAACAGTCAAGGCTCAATAAACAGTTAATGTGGCCTAGGTGTGGCCAGTACAGGACCCTGAATGGGATATACAGGCAGTAAATAGTGCCGTTTGACTGTTTTGAGAATTGCCCATAAGGCTCTGGTATGGGCTATGGATGAAGTGGGAAATGCACTGGTGAATTGGTCTAAGGTTGAGGTATTCATATAGCGAGCAGATGAGCAACCAGCTGACTTTGTCTCTAGAGTGGCAGATACCCTTTGAGCACATGGGGGAATACATCTAGACTTAGCTGACTGTGCCCTTAGTGGTCAGAGTGTGTTGGAAATTGACTCCCTCACATCAGAGGGTTCATTTAGTGGCACAGCGTGGGTGGCAGGGATTGGGGTTCCTGGAGCTCATTGCCATAGTGACTCGTGTGGCAGAAAAAACAGAAGGACAAGCTGAAACAGGGGTAAACTACTTGCACTTCAGTTTAAAAACATGTGGGCTCCTGTATAGGAGCCATGGATGGAGTGCAGGCAATGGGGGCCCATCTGACAGGAGCCAGGGATGAAGTGCAGGCCTTTGGGCCTGGCTGGTCAGGAAAGACAGAGATCCCGGGCAATGGGTACCACGTCCAGAGGATGTGTAGATACTGTCACAGGAAGGTATACTGAGTGAGATCTTGCCCCAAGAAGAAGAACAGCGACCCTAGACCCGATGAGCAGATTTTACCCAAGTCTTCATGTGACCAGTTTGCTGGCCCCCTTGTACCCAACACCAGTAACTCCTATGTGATGGATCCCTTTAGTTTCTGACGGTCTTCTCCACTCCCCAACGTGCCTAGCACTATGATGCCTTGCTATGTGACAACAGGTTATCGTCATCGTTGATGGACATCCATATTAAATGCTGTTCGGTACCAGGGAATCTATCAGCTCCGTGGGTGACGGGCAGATACTGCCATGAGAGCGTTACACTGTTGTTCATAGCATTGCTGGCACCCCCATCAGTCTTCTATAATCTCAACCTCTGTCTCTTTTGACACAATTAAAGACAAATACATGTTTCTTGTCAGCCCTCAAGCCTTAGATAATCTTTTGGACTATGAGCTTCTATGTAAAATGAGGGCCACAATTTATTGTAATTGTGAATCTACCTTTTTCTCCTAAAAGATAAGGTGCACTGCCTTTGCTTCTTATTGGCCGCAGACTCACCTGAAGATGCTGGATTTGACATACCAACCTACTTGCACAATGTGCCTGTTTGTTTATCAACTCACCCAAAAGAAGTTGGACTGCTAAAGTCCACCCACGCTGTCCAGATCACTTATCATACTGACCATTTCCATGCAGATGGCAGTACCCACTCCTCATGGATGCCATAAGAGGCATAGAGCCTATTATTGAGTCTCTTCTGCAACAGGTGTCTTGGTTTCTTGCACTTCACCATGTAACATGCCTTTACTTCCTGTGAAAAAGCCCAAACCTTTGCCAATGGTACCCCACAGTACTGTTTTGTGCAGGACCTTAAAGCATTATACAAATGTGCTATCCCCGAACCTTAGTGGTGCCCCAATCCTTCTCCTATTCTAAACACTATCCCTGGAAGTGCTACCCACTTTACTGTGGTGGACTTTTGGTGTGCCGTCTTCTCCATCATAGTCTACCCTAATTCCTAGTTCTTATTTGCTTTCAGTTTTGAGAGTCTCCAGCTTTGTTAGACAAGAAGGAAGATTTGCAAGATATTGAGCTCTTGGGGAGGACTCGGTTCTGGCACGGTACATGGATGTTCTTTTGTTGCCTTATACCTCTGCTAAAGTCTCTTGTTATGCCTCTGTTGTCCTCACTGAACTTGCTAAGTGGGGCCACAAAACTCAACACTCTCCAAGTTTCAGTTTTGCCTCCCATGGGTCACATTTATTGACAAAGTCATTCCTTTGCTTCTACCTCTATGAACCCTGACCGCATGCTCATTTCTAAGCTTAAAAAGCAGCAAATGTGTCTGTTTTTGAGTGCTGCTAGATATTTTTGATGTCAAATTTCATGCTCATTTCCAAACTACTGCTTGTGCTGATTGCTGACAGTGCCCCAGTCCCACTACAGTGGACACCTTTAGGGGAGGTGGGTTTTACTACACTTAAGCAAGCATTGGCCAGTGCCCCTTTGTTAGGTTACCCCAATTATCAAAAAACATTCCCACTGTACTGCCATGAGCATCAAGGAGTGGCCTCACACAGTCCCGTGCAAAGTGGCAGTACTGCTTCTGCTTTCCAGGACCCAGCATCTCAGTCCAGTGCCAAATGCGCTATGAACAGACCCTTCTTATAGACACAAATCTAACTATAGATAGGTGCATGACTCAATTCTGCCATTCTCCCCACTGCGGTGGATGGTGAACCTCACCACTGGACCCAAGTCGTGGCCTTTACTACCATTCTGCATCTCTGCATCCATACCTTATTGACAAATCCTTGATTAATGCTGATTAAGCCCTTTGCACTGATGGTTCTGCTTTGTGCATTGGCTGCATTGAGTGAGGCAACTGCCCTCCCATAAGCTTGCAGCCACAAGTTGCAGAATTGTTGCCTTCACTAAAGAATGCAAGTTGTCTGCTGTAACTTATGTCACTGTTTACTCCCATTATGCTTTTACTGTTTGTCCCGGTACTGGTCCGCTCTGGGAGATGGAGGATTTCCCACATCTTCTGGTTCTTAAATTTCTCACGCTGTATTGATTAAGGCTTTGCTTGAGGCCATCCAATTTCCTGCTTATATTGCAGTTGTTCACTGTCATGTTCACATTAAGGAAAGTCACATGTGGCCCATGGCAATGCCTATGCTGCTGCTGCATGACATGCGGTGCTGCAAGGGGATCCCGCCACTTTCCATTACCTAGGTGATTTGCAGAAATCCTTATCTTATTCTGTTTCTGATCTTCTGGTAATGCAACAAGGAGCCACTCCCGAGCTGGACTTCACAAGGTTCCACATTAGACCCTACTTCACAATGTATGTTTCCCATGATGGCAGGCCTGTATTCCAACGACGGCTTGCACATGAGTTTCTTTCAATGTCATACTTATCAAAGGGGAGAACTGTGAATACTGAAAGTATTGGAATACACCCGGGAATACACCTGATAACGAAGGTAGTGACCAGTAACTGCATCACATGTAGGAGAAATAACCCAGGAAGGGCCACTGAGGCAGCTGGGGCAAAGAGCTAGGTGGTAGGCAACCTGGCCAATCCTACATCTGCAAATAGATTTCATGGGCCTGAGTAACCAGAGTTGACCCCCCTGGGCCCCCACAGCGACGCCTGCAGAGGGAATCCAGAGGCTCCCCCTGACCGCGACTGCCTGCTTCAAAGAACCCGACGCCTGGGAAACACACTGCACCGCATCCTCCAGGACCTGAAGGATCTGACCTCCAGTGCAGGAGCGACCCCCAGGTGGCCCTCTTCCTAGCCCAGGTGGTGGCTACCCCGAGGAGCCCCCCCCCCCCTTGCCTGCCTGCATCGCTAAAGAGACCCCTGGGTCTCCCATTGAAACCAACTGCAGACCCGACGCTTGTTTGCACTCTGCACCTGGCCGCCCCTGTGCCGCTGAGGGTGTACTTTCAGTGCCTGCTTTTTCCCCCCCCCCCCCCCCGGTGCCCTACAAAACCCCACTAGTCTGCCCTCCGAAGTCACGGGTACTTACCTGCTGGCAGACGGGAACCGGGGCACCCCTATTTCCATTGAAGCCTATGTGTTTTGGGCACCTCTTTGACCTCTGCACCTGACCGGCCCTGAGCTGCTGGTGTGGTAACTTTGGGGTTGCCTTGAACCTCCAACGGTGTGCTACCTTGGACCCAACTTTGAACCCTGTAAGTGCTTTACTTACCTGTGAACCTACCAAATACCTACCTCCCCCAGGAACTGTTGATTTTTGCACTGTGTCCATTTTTAAGATAGCTTACTGCTATTTTTGCCAAAACTGTACATGCTATTGTGATGATTCAAAGTTCCTAAGATACCTGAGTGAAATACCTTTCATTTAAAGTATTTGTAAATCTTGAACCTGTGGTTCTTAAAATAAACTAAAGAAAATATATTTTTCTATGTAAAAACCTACTGGCCTGGAATTGTCTTTGAGTGTGTGTTCCTCATTTATTGCCTGTGTATGTACAACAAATGCTTAACACTACCCTCTGATAAGCCTACTGCTCGACCACACTACCACAAAACAGAGCATTAGAATTATCTCTTTTTGCCACTATCTTACCTCTAAGGGGAACCCTTGGACTCTGAGCATGCTATTTCTTACTTTGAGATAGTGCATACAGAGCCAACTTCCTACAGGGCCTATTCGCCCCAGGTCGGATTCAGACCCTATTTCCTATGGGTACAAATATGGGGAGGGATTGGAGGGGTCCCTGGACCCTTATGAATACCAGGATGACCCTTCTATAGACTGGGCTCAGGAATTGGGAGAAGCCAGTAGTCTGGATACTTCTCCTGATGCTGGCATGCTGCCTCCTTCTACCGTGGCTACGGCAGAGGGAGCCACTTATGGTATGGTCTTGAGCTTCCCACTGTTGAGGTCAGGTCTAATCTCCTGACTGAGGTGCTTCAGCCCGGGGCTTCTACTTCAGAACCCCTTTTGCCGTTTAATGAAGCCCTCACTGATGTCCTTTTGGGTAACTGGTCCAAACCCAACATGGGCTTCTGTGAATAGGATTATCCCACGCCGCCATCGGCCCACTCCGAACGACCCTAAATTCCTGTCCCAGCACTCCACGCCTGAGAGTCTTGTTATCCAGGCTTCCTCTTCTAAAGGCGCATTCCCTTCCGCATCCCCGGACAGGGAATCCAAAAGGCTGGAACAGTTTGCCACGAATATATTTTCTTTCTCCAGTCTCGCGCTGCGGTCTGTGAACACCACATCCTTTTTTGGTTCCTATACCCACTCTTTATGGGACCCCGGTTGCGCAAGTCCTTCCGCAGTTACCGGAGGTGGCCCATGCTATCGTCTCCCAAGATGTGAACAATGGGAGGGATGCGGCAAAGTTCACAATCCGTTGTGGGCTGGACAAGGCCGACTCTCTGGGCAGATCGGTTGCTATGACGGTGGCCTTACAATGTCACGCCTGGTTGCGTAATTCTGTTTTTTCTGGGGATGTCCAACAGTCACTCATGGACATGCCCTTTGATGGCTCACGTCTCTTCGAAGCGGACTCGGCCTTAGAGAGATTCAAGGATTCCCAGGCTACGGCTCAGTCCCTCGTTCTTTCCTCTGCCCCTCTCCCACCACAGTCCGCTTTTTGCCCCTTTCGTGGCCACGGAAGGGGCTCTCTTTCACGTCTTCCACCCAGCCACTGTGCCACCCATGCTGTTCAGCCTCTGTGTGGCCGGGGATGCGGAATCCGCCAGATGTTGAACCATCAGGGTAATGCCCTGATGTTCCAGCCATGTCTGACCGCGCCCAAGTCATCTTGGTGGCTCCGGACTGGGCACGGAGAGTATGGTATCCAGAGGTATTGAGCATGTCCATCGATCCTCCACTCAGACTGCCTCTTCGGGCAGATCTTCTGTTGAAGCAACAGGGGACGGTTCTTCACCCGAACCTGTCCAACCTCCGCCTTCATGCATGGAGATTGAGCGGCAACAGTTGACGGCTTTTGCACTTCAACCCGAAATCTGGGATGTTATCTTGGCAGCCAGGCATCCATCAACCAAAACTGTATACACCTGTTGTTGGAATAAATTTGTGGCATGGTGTACCAACAAATCTATTGATCCCCTTTCTGCCCCTCTATCCGAGGTTCTTCTGTTCATTCTTTCTTTGGCCCAGCAGGGCTCTGCTTTAGGCACCCTTAAAGAGTATTTACCTGACATTTCGGCCTTTCTTAGTCTACCTGATCAGCCCTCACTCTTTAAATCTCCTATTGTGAGTAGATTCCTAAAAGGACTCACCCATTTATTTCCTCCCACTCCATTTATCATGCCTCAGTGGGACCTCAATCTTGTCCTTACTTATTTGATGTGTACTCCCTTTGAGCCAATGCAAAATTGTCCCTTGGGGCTCCTCACCTTCAAAACTGTCTTTCGTGTTGCTATCACCTCTGCTCGCAGGGTGATCGAGCTTCAGGCCCTTTCCTCAAAACCTCCATATTTGTCTGTGCACCCTGACAAAGTAGTATTGCCCACTAAGGCTTCCTTCCTTCCTAAGGTGGTTACACCCTTTCATGTAGGCCAGTCCATCACACTGCCTACTTTCTACGCACCCCCACATCCTTCCCATGAGGAGGAGAGACTCCACCGTCTGGACCCAAAAAGAGCGTTGGCATTTTACCTCAGTCATACTAAAGATTTCCGGGTGGATGATCAACACTTCGTTGGGTATGTGGGTGCGAAAAACATATCTGGTAGAGACATATTCTAGTTGCAGATTCCTTACCGCCCACCCATCCTCCCTGCTTGCATACTGATTTCTAGGGACAGGGATTCCCCCTTTCAGGTCCTTAGCTCTGGCGCACCAATCTCAGTGTTATTAGCGGCTCAGTGCTTTGGCGTGGAAAGTCATTAAAAGAAACTGACGTCACTGCGCGAGGGCGGCGTCTATATACTACTCCATTGAGCCCCCTCCAGGAGCAGTGGCATTGTCCCATCTTCTGGCTGAGGTGCCCCCCTTCCCTGTCCCCCTGAGGTGCCTGTGAGTTTTAGACCGGATGCCCCTGCAGTGTTCTCTCCGTATTGAGGCAGGAGTCAAGTGTGGGCTTGGCCTATGAGTTTTGGCCCAGTGGCCCACGGACATTTTGAGTGGACAATGTACCGCCTTATGTACATATTGTATATATTGTAAATACTGTTTTTGAATTTGTAACGTATATCTGACTATTTCTAATATGACACTCATTTGACTCCATTCCTTTTGTCCTTGCGTTATTCCAGAGGGTTACAGGGTGTATATATAATGTTGATGCATGTATTTGTGTATATGGTGTTGGGGGTGTTGCGTGTACGTCTCTCTTTTTCCACCCCCCTCCCCTGTGTGCTAGGTGCAGTACTCACCGTGGTCGTCGCCGCCGCTGTTTGTACTCCTTGTAGATGGGAAGATAAACCAGCATCTGTAACACCTGTAGTTCGGGCTCCATGGCGACCTGGTTCTTCGTTGACTATTGAGAGGTGAGTGGTTTCCCTTCTGTGTACTGTTTCCGCTGTGCTTTTGATGGCGTTGGTAACGCCCGGAAAAGCTGGCGGATGGGCGGGTTGTAATGTGGTGGGCGGAACATTGACTTTCGCCTGTCTGTTGGCAGTTACCGCTGCGGTATTTGTTGCTACCCCACTGGCGGTCGGAGTGTTAAAGTGGCTGTCTGTGTTGGCGGTTTCCGCCGCGGTCGTGATTCCATTTTTTATTACCGCCGCTTTAACACCGTCCGCCAGGGTTGTAATGAAGGCCTAAATCTGTGTTAGAGTTCAAATGGAATGACCGCTACAAGCCAAGATGGAATGCACACTGTGAAGTCCTACTAACTTCCCACATTGCGGGCAAAGTGGATCCAAGCCCAGCCTGTATTCCCCTCACTCATGTTAAAAGATATCCTGCACCACCAGCGGCTGCTGAGTGAAGTATAGACAGCGAAAGCTCAAAGAAAGGTGGTGATCTATGCCTACCAATAGCTATACCAGTGAGGAGACCACAGGGCAGGTCTGGGAAACTACCCCACAAGCAGATGAAAAGGCTCCACAAGGCAAGGAAACCACCTCAGAAACAGACAGACCAGGATGAGAAACAGATGAGATTGTAAGAGTCAGATGACGGCAGACAGGATGAGAATCAGATTACAACAAATTATTTGCAAATTTTACATCAAAAATACTCGGTGTAGTGAAACTGAACATAGCATAGGCCTTGCCTATCTATAACGAACTCTGTGAAAACTAAGCTTTTACATATTATAGTATTTAGTGTATTTGTCCCAGTTAAACAAAGATGAGTTTGCAGGAATGTGTTGCTCTGATAAATTTTGCATTTGTCAGTGTTAACCCCTTGTTGCAGAGTCCTGCATTCCAACCCTTGACCAAGATTCATGAGCAGCCTCCTAAGACTTTCAGCCTTTAGAACTGCTGGATTTGTAGATATCTGTCAAGGTATCCAGAGGACCCTATAAGGCTTTACACTACTTCTGTGGGTGTAGGACAGTATATGGAGGTCACCTAGATGTGTAGTGAGGGATTAGGAGAGTGGCAGCCCGTTGTACCAACATGACCAATATGCAGGTCCAGTACGAAGTGTCCCCCTTCCCTAGGGAATACACACAACAAGTTCTGATTGTGCTTTTGGCATCCTTCCTTAGGACGAGTGCCAGTGGCCATCCCTTGGGTGACTTGGAGGATGATACATGTCTTAACCTGGTTGACTTTGATGTCATAGGGAACTGGGACCCGATGGGGGGAGTGCTAATGGGCAGAGACTCATAACTACAAAATGTATTATTGGAACCTTACCACAGAGGGGTAAACCATGCTGCTGGCTCCTGATGGTCCCTGTATGATCCCTTGATTGAAGCCAAGTTACACTGCTATGCCACTACAAATATTTGTTTCCTGGAATTCTCTCTCTGGGCAGCCCAGTGCTCATATGCTACTCTCTGGGTGAGTATAATTGGCCTGAAAATTACCTGGAAAGACTTCCGATGGTGTAGTAGCTTCGGTCATGATTTGCCAAAAGGGTTAGGCCTCCGTGTTGGTGAGTATTGTACAATGGACACTCTAGTGCAAGGAGGCATGTATTTTGTGTGTGGCAGTAGGAGCTATAGGGTGATCCCCAAGGATTGGAAGGGAACATGCTCCCTAGGCTAACTTACTCCCAACATTACAGTGGTGTCATATATAGTTGCCCATGAGACTCAGAATCTGGGGAGCTTTGTACAACGCTACAGGAGAGACGCACCGATATTAGAAACAAGACAGAATTATTTTGTCAGGATTCTGTAAATGTACATCCCTTTGGGCTATATGTTATAAAACAGGCTGCTGTTAATATCTCAGTGGAATTGGCCATTACCTTTAGTGCCGCCCAGGATGCTCTTCAAGGGTTGCAAGGGGAGATTAACTCTGTAGCTGCCATGATGGTACAAATGAGGCTTGTCCTTGATTTACTAACTTCACAACAAGGTGGTATTTGTGGCCTATTCAATGAAAGTTGTTATTACCTTAATAAATTTGGAGATGTAATGAATGAATGTAGTTGGAATAAAGGGAGCTGTGGAAGTACTCACGAAGTGGGACCAGGCAAACTTTGAGGTATGGGAATTTTCTTGATTAAGATCTTGGCTGCCCACAAGGTGGATAAACAAAGGTGGTATTAGCAATTATAGGCCTCACAGTAGCCATCGTTACAGGGCTGTGTACTCTGCAATGTTGTTGTTTATTGCTACAGCAACTCTGTTGACAAAAGTTATTTACTGCACCATCCGCTATGATATTGTTATCTGCAGAGCATGAGATGGCTCCGGTGTGTCAGACATTGCGAGAGGAGGAAGGCAAGAAACAGGTAGGTATGAGTCATTAAAAGTATAGGCCCCTTTGTGGGGCATTGAAAGGGAAATGTAATCAACATTCGCTGAACTCTTTCAAATGAAATGTTTTTGACTATTTGGTGTCCTGCTACACTGGAGTTTTGAATTCCTGAAGTCCTCAACTCTCTGTACTATGGAATGCTGAACGTTTGCTACTAGCAACTACTACCTTTCAGCATTTGTTGACTATTTGATGTAATTCAGCCGCAGGCTATTCCAAGGGTGCTGACCCAGGAGTGAAAAGGATCCGCCTCCTGTTTTTGCTCGCTGAACTCTGGGAACTTTGGCAAACTAATCAGAGGAAGACTGCACAGATTTAAGGGGAGAATGAGCACACCTGGCCCTGTTCTTGGTGTCTGCCATAGACGAGAAAGGCCAAAGGCTTCTTAGGTGAAGGATTGCTTGGACTTGTGTAAGGTAAGGCAGAGGGCCCCGGGCAAAGGCAGGCATCAACTCTCTGTGAACTTGCGAAGAGTACCAGAACCTGTCTCTGTTACTCTCGTATGCACAATATGTAAAATTTATGATCTGAAATATCCACTCCTATAACATCCCTACCATATATGCAATATGTAAGAAACTGTATAAACATGTTCAAAGAAGTGCATGATGTTACGTTCTCGGAGCTCTGCTGAGGGCATCACACCACACTGTACAATGCAAATAAACTTCTGAGGCTTTTGAAATGCACCTTGCTTGCCTAGTCTTATTAATTGGGCCTTCTATGCAACCTGCAGTGCTGAGTAGCAAGACTCCCCTTGGTCAATTCTGCCACAGTATTTTCTTTTCAAATAAGGGTAGGCTGCCCCTCAAGTGGTAGAGAGGTTGTACTCCCAAGGCATAATGTTGGATGGCAAGGGACATTTAGAGAATAAGGTACAGTGTACAATACAAAAGGAGTCCATAAATTGTGATTTCAGGCTTTTCTTTTTTCAATCATTTGCCAAAGAAATCAGATTTTTTTTACATTTAAGTTAAATGGTTGAGTAATATTGTGATGGTACTACAGTTGAAGTATTCTTACCCAAACAGGGATCCCAAAAGCTCGGACGTTGGTTTACGTTCTGCATACTCTGGTTTAGGCACAGGAAGCAAGCTGTTGCTCCCCTATTCCACAAATCTTTTTGTGCCTAGGTGTTGAAAGTCTGGTTTGTGGGCAGGTGTGATGGCTTTTTGTGTTACTTTGGGTATATACGAGAAGTGGATACTGTTGCAGGTGCTGGGCGACGCTGCAGTTCTGGACAAAGCCCTTGAAGTTTGTGTTTAGTGCTCAACATCCAGGGAAGGCTGTGGACCTAGCTAATTTCCATGTGCACTATGAGCAACAATGGTTTCTACCTTAGAACACATAGGGCACTGCATTGAACCAGCGCCAAGTGGCAGGCAACATACACAGGAATGTGCAGTCACCTTTTTTGGGTGTTATTGGTGCATCCTTTGAGGCTAAGGCGATGGGGAGGAAGGCGACAGTGCAATGAAAAGTACAGAAGACACATGACACCTATTATTTGAGACAAAGAGTGTAAGTGGCATGTGCAGTGCTCTTCAGCTACTCAGTTGCACAGTGTGGTCAGGATCTGACACAATGAGGGTCTTTGTTGGAAACAAGAAGGGAGGCCCTAAGATAAAATATCTTTGTGATGGTGGGCAAAGGCATCACACCTTGATCTTGGGCATACTCCTTTCTCTTCAGAGTGCAGTCTTCAATTAGTGTTTGCAATAGCTGAGTCTTGTTTTTCTGATAAGTTCACTCAACTGCAGGAAGCTTTTTTCCCCCACAGTTTTGACGTCTGATCTTGACTCTAAGGAAAGAAACTACGTTTTCTAGCTCTTGGTTAGTCTTTTACTTGCAGTGATGTGTGGAGATTTGCCAAAATCAAAAGTGGACCCATTCCTTGGCTAACAGGACCATCTTATATTTCCAAATGATGCCACTTGGTTCCAAGCCGTTTATAACTGGTGGAACACTTAACATTTTTGGAGGGTGCCACTTAAGTCAACACATATCATCCATAAGGTACTTTTCAGTCTTGTGGTAATGAGCATTCCAAAGTACCTACACTGTCTGTGTCCATGGTGATGACAAGCATCTTATTATTCTACCTGGGGCTGCCAGGCAGGCCTTCAGCCATGGCTGACCACCGAAAGTGGGAGTGTGCCATTTATTTGTGTGATAGCGGTTGCTGTGATCTTGACAACATTATTTCAGTGTTTTGCTTCTCAAATTACAAAGGCTGACCTGTTTGAGCAGCAGCTTGATCCATTGATGTGAAGAGCGTGCACCTCTATTTCATTGAAGATTTTGTTGGTCTGTTCTACACGGAGCACTTTGGCTGCTATTGCCTTTGTCAGAAGTGGGGAGACAAACTGCACAGAGACATACATTGGGGTTAAGCAGGGAAGGCAGCTACTTCAAAGTCTTGTACTATCTAATGATCATCAGTAAACATGGGACTGCACACCCACATGGGGAGCCCCAGTCTCTGCTACCTGAACCCTTACGAGACCCACATCCAGCTCACACACGTGCTTCCAGCGCTAGCAGAAAAAATGTTTCAGTCGTAACAGACTACACTGCTTTACCTGTATGCTAAATCACCATCCTGGAGTGTGATGAAACATCTGCACCCCATGACTCATTTAGCTGCCACCAACGTTCCTCTGTGTTATGGACTTTTAGAAATTGACCATGATTGTTGGACTTACAAGCATTATATTGCAAAGTGTTCACTTTAAAACTGGGTGAAAATACTCAGTATGTGATGAAAGGTGGGTGCCCAAATCGCCTGGACTCTTTGCTGTAGTTTGGTTGAGCAGCCTGTGTCTGTTGTGAAGGAAGCCAACTGAAATTTGAAACTAGATGTGGTATAACACTGTCTTCAGAATTACAGTAAAGATAGCTTGACTAGTCTGGCCAGAGTTGTCTGTGTACCAAAAGAACAACATGTTATTATTTTCATTTTATGGAAATATTTGTACTACAAAAATTGGAATCAAATTGTAGAAATCCACATCAATAATGGAAGTTTCAGCAGTGGGAGACCATATCATTCACATTGCATAAGATTTGCAATCACTATTCTCAGACTAAGGAACAAAATATCAAAATACCTGAAGCTCCTGTACCACAAGTTGGATTTCTACATTTGTTTTTTAAAGTTTATACCACACTTAGCTTAATTTGTGCACCTATTGTTGTACATACTGTTGTACGTGTATAAATACATCGCACTGCCATTCCTTAGATTTCCTTTTTTTGTTCATGTCCAGCCAAATAAAGACGTCCTTTACACTATGCATGTGATCACCAGTCAAATAGTACATAATCTCTGCTATTTAGTAAACAGTTGAAGTGTCAGATATTCAATCAGGCACTGGCTCTACGTTTTAAGAGCTTGACCACTCACCTGAAAGGCAGGTTGTCTTAGGGCGATGACTGCTCCCCCTGTTCTTCCAGGACACCTCTCAGCACTGCTGACATAATATGGGAGTCTCAGCAGGTGTCCCCAAAAGGGTGGGGGGATTGGATGAGAGAGAAGAAGGATAAAGTCTCTGCTGCCTGATTCAGACGGGCTCCAGATTCTTTGGGGTGCAGGTAATCACTGTCAGCTTTAGTTGTTGAGTGTCCAGAGGTATAAGGGAAAGGACAGGGATGAGTGATGTGTTGAGGGCACTCTAGTACAGTATTTATGCACACAGTCTATTATCCAAGCTAATCACCTGTCACTCAACACATTCCTCAGACTTCCTCTCCACTCATTTGGGCTTACAGGAATGCGTTGTCATTGCCTGGATCTTCTCTTTGTCTAACACTGCTTAGAATAATCACTCTTGGTGTAGTTGTTCACACTGAAACCTATATCACACGAACACACAACAAAAACTCTTTCCAAAAAGGAATAAACGTACATTGATTTATGCAGTCAAGTGAAAACCTTATTTTTCTGAGGAATCAACAATATCAAATCTAGACAACACTAAAAGAGTTCCTGCAAAATGGGGATCGTTATCATAACAAGTGACACACACTCAATTAGCAAAGTCACACACATATGAAGGTTGTTCATCTCACAACACTCTGTGCGTGCTGATGTCTTCTCCGATTTTAGAATGAATCAACAAGGCAGGGTACAGATGCACAATAAATGTCAAAGCTTTAAACGTTTCTCTACACACTCTTAATCAACCTTAAAACTTTTGTTCTTTCTCGAAAATAAAGTCAGTTACACAAGGCAGATCTTGATCCTAAAAAAAAAAACCAAAAAACAATTTGCTCAACAGAGCGTGCTTCCTTCACTTAGCTTATGTAAACAGCTGCCAGCGCACAGATGCTGAAGAAGTTGATTCCTCTCATGTTGCCCAGCAACGATACACAAGCTTTGCAGGGAATTCTCAGCAGCAGGCTCTCGATGTCAGCCTCAAGAAGAACTGGAACAAAGCCAAGTGCTAACTAATACCTGTGGGGCTTTTTATACTTTGTGCAAGAATGAGTCATGAGTCATGGCTCTTAAAAACAGGAGTGCTGCCTAACAATCAGAGAAGGCAGCTGTCCAACAACGTGCAGTGGCTCAGGTGTTTCTAATTAACCTCGTAAATGCTCCAAAGGACCCCATGGAGGTTGAGTAAACAAGCCTTGATAAAATCAAGCAACACTGGCTAAACAAGCCTTGATAAAACATGGTGTGCATACTTTTCAATCTACAAATGCAACAAGCTTTAGCCAAATAACTGTAAACATTACACCTTAACATAACTACCCCAACTGAACATGATCAAGCTAACAACCCGTGGTAGTTTATTACACCCAATATAAGAAGCAGATAAAGGTTAGGGAATCGCAACATAAGTAGAAAAGACTGTGTACTGTTTTGCCGGCTACTGAATAAATAATGGTGACTATGTACTATTTGACAGGCGACAGATAAATAGTCACTCCCATATATATATTTTTATAACATGGACTTTATAATAATGGTTTATTATTATTTCAGGGATCTTATAATCATACAATAATTCTTTTCTAAGTGTCCTCCTTTTTGAATTTTATATATTTGTTTAGGTGTATATTTCAAATACAACAACTATTCATTGCAATGCGCCAATTAGATCAGCTTGAATATATTCATGTTTTTCTGTATAGCTTGAATTCTCTTTTCCAGTTATTGATTTTAAATAATTACCATAGTTTCATAGAAATGGATAACTTCATTTCTCACTTATTCTTTCTAACCAATAGGCAAGGTTTCACAGAGTCTAAGTGGAAGGCTTCAAGGGCTTTACTGCTAATTCCTTATTCTGAAATTTTTCAAAAATACTCAAATTACATTTACAAACTGAGTGTGATAAGATAAAGAAGAACCTTGAACGAGGGGCTCAAGACTAAGGGTCATAGTGAACTATAATCACCTTCATTTGCTAAAGGCTACAGAGAAGGCATATCCAGCCTTCAGTCAGTGGACTTCTCTGCCTGCAGACAATGAAGAGAATAGCAGATGCTAAAAATCAGTTCTGTTGTTCAGAATATCTTTGCAGGTGTGAACCATCTCTGAAACTCGAAGTAGGCCTATTGTTATGCTGAGGTTAGCTAGGTTAGCTGACAGAAAGGTGGGGCTGAAGATGTTCGTGTAAAGAAGCTTTATGATAGCCTCTCAATGTTAAAATATTTTTTTAATATTCACCCTCCTGATAAGTATTGTTGCATGTAGTGTGCTTGTTTTATAATAGTTAGTGTTAATATTGATGCACTAGACAAGGATTTTGATTTTAAATAAATATTGAAAATATGTTATTGTTTTCCTTGTACTCTTTAGTGTGCCTTTCAATGATGAAATTGAGTTTGGTTTTGATTGACTATCCCTGTGAAATCTTATTGGACTGATTGTTACATAGAACGCATCTCACTTAATTCTTAGTGGGTTGGAATGTAGTTGCAGTACATTGGGGTTTCAGTTTCAGTTTGGTGCTTTGACTAAGTACTTGGTGCCAAAGGGTCTACAAAACTCATTTTGGACCCCGTTGTGAAAATAAATCCCAAAAACATTTTAGTACTGTTGCATAAGTTACGACTTTGACATAACTCACTAAGTGTGCTTTCCTTCCCACGGGTTTCGTGGGTAAACTTGGTTCAATGCACCAGTGATGAATGTGAATGACAGGTTATTGTAGCCCTGCAAGACACTATTCATTTATATAGAAGTATTGGTTTTGGGTTACTAGCAATCCCATAAGGGGAACAGGGGCACCACAGACAAAGCAACAACCTTATTTCATTATTCACAGTATCATACACAATTTACTAAGAAGAATGAACACTTTTAAGTTTTAGTTATAACTAAAGGAACAATCTGTTTATCGGTATGTATAACACAACTACACAGAATATTATAGGAACAACAAGACACGTTATAAATAATGAAAATAAAATGAGCATTTACAGCAATGTTAAAAATGTCATCAAGAACCTAGAACCCCTAACATCTACCTCTATTTGGTATACTATGACAGCATTCAAGGCAGAGCAACTTTCAATCTAAAGTTTCTTAGAGAGGAGAAACACACTACATAACTTGTTGACAAGGAAGGCTGTCTTTATAAACAGAGGTGTGAAGACATTGTTTCCCACAAAAAGCAAACACCTACTGCAGTTTTCCTACAGGAATTGCCTTTATTAGCTTCAGTCTTCAGGGAAGATGTATCAGCTGCGACCGTCTCTGGCAGAATCTCGGGCAATAATCTGGCCAAAGGACCTCTCCTGACACGTGGTCAGAAGGCATTCCTTACATCCTGAATCTTATCAGAAATATGAATTTCTGGCATAAGTTTAGAGATGTCTGATACAGATTATGTACATCAAGATATGCGTTCCAGGTGTTTCCTTGTGAATGTGTAAGGCAAAAGGATGCCAGTTCAGACTACATTATTTTGTTTATATATCTGTATATGTTCTTATTTGACCTTGACATTGTGAGAAGTAGACATTTGACCCAGAGAAATGTTGCATTAGATATTGTATCTGTGTCATTAACCGAAGAACTTGACTATCATAGTTCCTAGAAAGATAAGATCTGGTGACGTGCATTTAAAGGCAGACATGGCAATGATTCTATATAAATCAGGGAATATGGTGACTTTGTTGTCTAAGTTAAGGAAGATGGCAGCCTCAGTAAACTAAGATTGAGTCAGGGCCTGTAGAAGATGAAGGCGGACTTTAGGGACTTTAGGTCATCTGCGACTTGTACATCTGAATATGACATCATCGGGGCATGTCTAACAAATAAGGATTTATCTAATGTATAGGGAAATCCATGCTCACAAGTTATTGAGGTTTAAATCCTTACATAAAATCTACACCTAGTCACACTCTGTGTATACAATATAATAATAAAACATTCAAATGTTAAAACATAGAAATGAAGCATTAAATCGGGGCATTTAATACATTCATAAAAAAAAATGGCAAATGCATATAGTGAACATAGTGAAGCAGGAATACTTTCAAGCCTTGCGTTTTCAAATAATATATGTTGTATTATATTGAGCATTTGTATGCATGTTGGCGATTTAAACATAACAGTGATTATATAATTAGGCCAAATTAAAAATATGCAGTATAAAAGATGAAAAAAAGTATTGTAAAAGAATATAGTTTATTCTGTTTTTTGTGGCATATATATTGAATTTTTGTCATTGGTCTACTTAATTGTTACTTCTTGTCAGGAAACATGTCGACATCATCAGGTGCACACACAGCATACGTGTGGTCTTTGTGAAATCCATACAGAGCATGTTTGTAGTTATTAGTTGGTATGTTAGATGGACCAACGATTGTTTGCTTGCCTGAGGCATCCAATGTTGGTTATGGCTTGTCTCCAAGGGGCTTGAAGAATCACAATGAGTTAAGCTATTCTATGAGGGCTGTGTTGAAAAAGTGCCTCTGGCGGATACCTCTGTCAAAGATAGCATCCTGTAGAAGGGACAGGTACACTGCTCGACATTGTTTCTGACATTCATGTAGAGTTTGCAGGAACATTTCCATATCAAGATAAACCACTGGGGGCTGTCTCAGGTGTAAGTCCAACATGATGTCCGTCAGACAGCTTATGCACCAGAACACAGGTTTTATTTGTGTAGCATTCACTTTGCAGACTGTGAGCATCCAGTGCTCACTTAGTTCAGATAGCCAAGCATGTCTGATTTAGCGTGCTAGAGTTTCTCTGCAACTTTGTGCAGTTAGATATGGGTACTCCATATTGTTGATTTTGGCGGAACCGGAGAAAGATGATGATACCACAGCCAACTAGCAGTATTCAGAATGGAAATCCTCCAAAAAGGATGGAGATTAGAGAATGAAAAAATTATGTGATGGAATCAGTCCAAATAATACTTTAAATCCAATCACTAGACAAGATTGAATGTTCTTAAAAAGATGCAAAGCACCAGTTGTAACAGACACATTAAGCACCGTCTGCTCAATATCTGCAAAACATGTCAGGTATTGTGTAGCAACCACTGAATTTCTGAACCAGTCCTGGCTGTCTGTTGATTATAAACTTCAACCGCTGAAGTAAAAAAGAATAGACAATAGTTTAAGTCACCAAAACAAATAGATGTCATGCTTTTACTAGGCCATGTGTTGTTCCTATGAACATTTCTTGATGGAAGATACAAGGTCCATCCACAACACTATTGTTTTTGAAACTGTTATCAGATAGGGCTGGCCATGTTCCAACCCACAGCAAGTAACATTTGTTAAGAAACAAATAAGAGCCATTATTTAAAAGTTTATTGTGTATAGGAATAAAGGCTAGGGGGTAAACAGATAAGATACAACTTATACCTGGCATCGAAGCTCTACTCAGTCCGTGCGGAGATATGGGATCTCACAGAAGGAAGTGTCCAAGAGGATTTTGCAACTCCCAGTACTGATATACACAGGGTCATCCCCCTTTTCATTAGACAGATGTGGGTGAATGGAAATTTCCATTAATGGAACAGTTGTGAATTGTGCGTGGTTTCATACCAACCAATAGATTTACATTTTTGACAATCATGCGAAAGAAAGTTATTGGTAAGGAAATAATACCATGTATTAACCACATAATAAGTGGTGTGTCACTGACTGTAAATGGTGCATCTTCAACTTGTTTTATTCTTGATAGAGTATATATGGATTCTTTCCTGGCCATTGTTTTTTGAGTGAGTGTCAAAATATATGGTTCAAATAAAACTGTTTCATTAAGGAGTTGTGAAGGCACGAAACCTGATCTAAGTGGTAAGCACTACTCTGAATCCTTCTTGGTGTCTGGTGTGGCCGGCTGTAGAGGACTGGCCACAAAGTGTTTTTTAATGTGGTCAATAGACGCCTGTCTCCTTCTCCTTGATCCAGGAGAGGAGGCAGGATAACAGTTCCTTTGCCTCTTACCCAAGAATATTGATGGTGGGGCTCTAGGAGGTTCAAAAGCTTGCTCGTCATGGATTTTCTCATGAACTAGGTCCCATCAGCAGCAATAGCAACCTTCTTTTCACAAGTGGCAGCATCAGAGTGGTTTGTGCTAGTTTGTCTCCTGAACTAGGTCCAGTCAGCAGCATTACTAACCTTATTTTCACAAGTCGCAGTGTCAGAGTGGTTTGTGTTCGCTTGTCCTTGCCACTGGATACACTATAAAACACTTAAATGTTTCTCCAAGTCAAATTTATTTTTATCCACCACCTTCCCAGAATTATCTAAGCCAGGCACATACATAGGAACTCTGAAGAGACCCTTGTATGGATTGCGTCCTCCCAGTACTCATCTAGGCAAGTTAATAAATGCTATCTGAACTCCATTCAGGTTATGGTACCAACTAAGACCTAGACATGGCATTTAGTACCTTCTGCAGGTTGGGTAGAGCCATCTGTGTGAAAGATGGTCTAGTATGACTCAACAGATAAAGGGGGTTATTCCAACTTTGGAGGAGGTGGTAATCCGTCCCAAATGTGACAGATTTACCACCAGCCGTATTACGAGTTCCATAGGATATAATGGACTCGTAATACGGCTGGTGGTATATCCGTCACTTTACCGTCACTTTTGGGACGGATTACCACTTCCTCCAAAGTTGGAATAACCCCCAAAGTGTTTGGAGCTGGATCAGTACCCTGTTCATAATAAAGAATAGCTTATGTATGGCGAGAGGGATCATACCAAAACTTTACATCCACTACACTTAGAGAAGAGGCTCACTCTCCCCATCTTGGGTGTAGAGCACAAACATTTGAAATGCTTGCCTTTCTGGCCACCTCTAGTGCTGGTATAGGAGAAACAATGATATGTTTTCCCTGGCCAAAGGGTCTCCTTTGGAAAAGCTCTTCGCACCGCAGTCAGGATTTTTTCAATGGAAGTAAATTGTGCTTTAGCCATGTAATACAAGTGAGACTTGAGGGCGATGGGGAAGGTCTATCCTTCATGGTAGTTCATGTAGGAGTAACCATAGTGACTGGGCATGATTCTGTGAACTAGGCTGCTTTTATTGTCTCTAGTTTGTACATATTTAGTCTCATGCATTCTTGATTGTAGAGCTCGCAAGATATCAGTATGTGCATTCAGCCACTGTTTAAAGGAAAATGTGGTAGAAATCAGGTCATACAGAGGCTTCACTCTCTCTGGTAGTGAGGCAGATAAGTATGTCCAAAGTTAAGAATCCCCAACAGGGATTGCAACTTTTTCAGTGTGCTGGGAGGTAGCACACTTCTGGAGAAAGTCTGGAGCTAGACCCTTGACCTCACTGGATAATTCATACCCAAGGAAGGTCACCGTCAGGTAGGTGAGATTTGATTGTTTATTTTGTAATTTTTTTAAATTAATCTTGTACCATGTGATGTCAACGTAGTCACTACTTTGTCTACCTACCCTGGTATGGTGTTGATTCAAGTCATCATTGGTTAAGTAGATATCAATGTACGACAATACTTCAGGATCTGGTTTTATGGATCAAATCTGTTTATTAATAGTTTCAGTATAAACAATGCATGTGTAACATTACAGAATGAGACTGATGCCATATCATACATTAAGTTCTGTATACGACAGTAAAACAAAGAAAAACTAGATATTAGCATAAATAAAGAAAAGGAAAAAAAAATACTATCAAGGTTTCCCTACTGTTGGCTCACAGGCTGGCATAAAAATCATACCTCCCCAGGACTAATATCGTCAGATTTACCCACCTGAGCGCAAGCATGCCCAAGTCTTTCCCACCGACCCTAGGTCAGCCTCAAAACCCTCAAATAGGCTGGACATGTCAATGCCGTAAATTCAGTCGACAATATTCGTAAGAATGGTTGTCACAATTCCTTAAAGTCTTCACCATTCTGCAAGGAGGACAGAGTGAGCTTCTCCATGGCGAGAATAAACCATAGCTTATGGAGCCATAATGTTATTGACGCAATTTGGTCAGACCCCCACATACCTAGCAACAACTGTGTGGCTGCATTTAGCGCTAAGGCCATCTGTCTGCCCTTCATTGTTCTCAGGAGGAAGGTGAGATCATTGGGAAGACCCAGGAGGATGCATGCGGGAAACCTAGGTATGTGAGTTTCGAAGGCTGCGTCAAGAGTGTCTAAAATACCATCCCAGTAAGGGTGAAGCTTAGGGCAGTGCCACAGAAGATGGGCAAGCGAACCGGACATTCCACACCCTCTCCAACATAAATCTGACTTAACCGGATCCCAGACATGGATCCTTGCCGGGGTGTAGTACCAATAGGACGCAACCTTATAAGCTGACTCTGTTCCGGCCGCATTATAAGCAGTGTGATGTGTTCTGTAAAAGATGCTCTCCCACTCCTCCTCTGAGAGTTCCCTTTCCAGTTCCCTCTCCCATCTTAGCTGACCCTTAGATTTGGGTGGTCGGGCCCCCCCTCGCAGGAGAGCATATAACTCAGAGATTAGTCGCTTGTCATCCATTTTTGTTATAATCCATTTTTCGAATGGCGCTAAGGGCCTATCTATTGACGGTCTATTGGAGGGCGACAGAACCCAGTGTCTCATCTGGTAATACATCATCCTGTCTGCCTCCAACAGGCCATATGTCTCCCTCATCTGGTCAAAGGGGATCACACCCTGTTCATCAAAGAAACAGCCAGCCCTCTTACAGCCCCCCTCGTACCAAGGGTGTCATTGGGGATGGAAAGGTCGTCAGGCCCGCGCGGCAGGCCACGCGGTCCCATACGCACATCGAAACTTCCGTGACCGGGGACGCATACAATCCGCGTGCTCTATGTCGGCGCCTTAACCAAGGCTCTTTCCAAATATGTGAGCCCGCCACCGCCTGATCCATGAAGCACCAGTGTCTCTCGGAGGACGGGCGGCTCCACTCCAGTAGGAAGTGAAGTTGTGTAGCCTGAAGGTATCGCTGAAAGCAAGGGACAGCCAGTCCTCGCTCCCGCTTAGGGCGGTAGATCAATCTTCGCAGAAGCCTCCCTGCCTTCCCCTCCCACATGAATCTTAAAACCGCCGTCTGCAGGACTGCTAATGTTCGCGGTGGGGGTTCTACTGGGAGTGCCTGAAACACATACAACACTCTCTGCAAGATAGTCATCTTGACGGCCGCCACGTGACCCAACCAGGATAATTTAAGCCTCCCTCAGCTCTCCAGGTCAGGCTGTACCTCCCGCGCCAGCTTCTCGTAGTTCAACGACGCCGTACGGGCTGCTGGCGGACCCAGCTCCACTCCCAGATACGCAAGCTTTGAGGAGGACCAGATAAAGGAAAAACGGTCTCACAATGTCTTTTCGTGTTCAGCGCTAATAAACCTACTCATAGCTTGCGACTTTAGCATATTGATTCGGAAACTTGTCCAAATTTTGCTAGTACCTGCATTAGTGCAGGGAGTGATGTCGTGGGGTCCGCCATGGTGAGAATCACATCATCCGCATTCAATGAGATAAGATGTCTATCGCCTCCGAATTTAAGGCCCACAATCTCAGGGTCATCGCGGTGTCGCTGGGCCAGGGGTTCCATATATAAAGCGAACAAGAGGGGCGAGAGGGGGCACCCCTGCTGAGTTCCTCTCTGAACTGAAAAAGGCAAAGAAAGTGTCCCGTTGACCCTTACCGCCGCCCGAGGCGCCTGATAGATGCATCGGATCCAGGTCATGAACCCAGAGCCCAACCCGAAACGCTCTAGCGTCTTAAACAAATATGGCCAATGGACCCTGTCAAACGCCTTCTCAGCGTCAACAGAGAGGAAGAGTGCCTCCCGTCTCGATCGTTCCGTTTTGTCCAATAGATGAAGCATTCATTTAGTATTATCGCCACACTGTCTGCATGGTATGAATCCCGCCTGATCCGGATCCACCAAGCCAGGCATATAGTAGTTTAGACGGTGCGCCAACACTCCCGTGAACAGCTTAGCGTCAATATTGAGGAGCGAGATCGGCCTGTACGAGGCGCAGTCCTCGAGGTCCTTTCCGGGCTTTGGGATTACTACAATGGTGGCGTCGAGCAGTCTTGGCGTAAGGTACCCTGTATGACGAAAGGAGTTAAAAAGTCGCACCAGGACCGGAACGAGTTCCACAGCAAATTTCTTATAGAAGAGCGCTGAGAAGCCGTCTGGCCCAGGCGACTTCCCGGACTGCAGGCGCGAGATCGCTGCTATAACCTCCTCCGGTCTTATAGGTTTCTACAGACCGGCTGAGTCCCCTTCCGGCATCGGGGTAATTGCTATCCCTTCCAGAAAAGTTTCGGGAGAGGAGGAGTCAGACTCCTCCGCCTGATATAAGGCCTTATAGAACTCCGTGAAAGCGTCCGCTATTTGATCGCTGGTTCGCGCCTTAACCCCTGATGGGGAGCGGACCATCTGTATCATTGACGCTGTTCGCTGTGCTCGCAGCCTGTGCGCTAGCAATTTCCCGCATCTGTTACTACCAACATAGAACTTATGTTTAAGGCGGGCCACCGCGTATTCGGCCCTATCCAAGTCCAGCGCTCGCAGCTGTTTTCTTTCTTTCTCCAGCTCGCGCCAGATCCTCGGGCCCTAGTGCGTTTATGTGAGCGCTCCAGTTCGCCCACTCGCCGTTCCAGGTCCGCTCTAAGGACCTTTCTTGCCCTGTTATCTCTAGCCGAAATCGCCATCACCTCCCCCCTAACAATGGCCTTCAGTGCCTCCCACAGCGTCATTTCACCCGTAGACCCATCGTCATTCCGGTCGAGATAGTCGATTATAACCTTGCGAATCTCTTGTACCGTTACATCGTTCTGGAGCATTGTGTCCCTAAATCACCAGCTCGGCGCATTCACTCGCTCCATGCACATCTGAACACCCACTATGACCAGGGCGTGATCTGAAAGAGACTGAGGCTCGATCGAAGAGTCCCCAATCCGGGCCAGTAATTCCCGTGAGGCCAGGAAGAGATCCAGGCGGGCGTACGTCTTAGTCGCCGCCGAGTAAAACGAGTAGTCTCTCAACGTGGGATGAGCCCTGCGCCACACATCCACCAGGCCACATTCATTCAGCCAATGTTTGCCAGCCTCAGTTATGGACCCCGTTTGCCCCCACCTGTGGTCCGACCGATCCATCCCCCCATCCATCACCAGATTGAAGTCACCCCCAATCAGAATAGCGCCGTCTGGGAACTGCAGCAATGGGGTCAAGGCTCTTTTCAGGAAAGGTTCCTGCTGGGAGTTAGGTGCATACAAAGAGGCAATGGTGAAGGAAAAGCCCCCCAGTCTCAGTCGTATGGCCAGAAGCCTCCCTGCTATCTCGTGGAACTTGGACACCACGTCGCCCGGGAATGAGCACGCAAGAAGAATCGCCACCCCCGTGTGCTTTGTTGTTACCGAGGACCAGAATTGCCTAGGAAACCACCTGGATCACATGCGGTAGACATCCTTCGGTACAAGGTGTGTCTCTTGAAGCAAGCATATGTGACAGCCTGACCTCTCTAGGGTGGACAGAACGGCCAATCTCTTGGTAGGGTTATTAAGCCCACGGACATTAAGACTCATACATTTAAGAAGCATGGGTTAGGTTGAGAATTACAAGCAGTGAAGCGGAAGGGTGCTGGAAGGAAGCTCCGGGGTCAGTTCCTCCCCATCTGTAACCACAGGCCCTGGGAGAGACTCCTTACACATGCAAACCCACAGGGAAAACCAACAAGAATTAACCATCACGCACAACAGGTGCAAAAAGTATATAAGTCCTCGCGCTTTCTTTCTCACGAGGAAAGGTCTCCAAAGGGCAGTAGAGCCAGCCATATATGAGAGTCCTCTTCTGTCACCTCCGCCGCCCCGACCCCCTCCAACGGCCGACATGCCGTTCGCATCCAGGTCCGCTAGCAGTTAGAGCGCCATAAGGCACTCTTCTCTACGCCGAAGTTCCAGCTGCCACACTGCTCAGAACAGACTCCCTCTCCAATCTCAGCTCTGAGGGAGACGGTCGTTGCGGCCTCTGCTTTCTCTCCTTTCGTCGCCACTGAGGCTGACCGCCCCCGACAGGGCTGACCCCTCACTCGCTTCCTGAGGTCCATCCTCCATGCCCAGGATCCAGGGGGCCTCCACAGTGAATGTCACCTGTCGAAGCCGTTCCTCCCATCGAAAGACCAAACGGAACGGGTGACCCCAAAAATAGGAAACGTTGTGCGCCCGCAGATGCTCTGTTATCGGTTTAAATTCTCTTCTCCTTTGCAACGTGCGCACTGAGAGGTCATGGAATAGTTGGAGATCATGTCCTTTTAAGTGGACCTTCTGAAGAGTGCGGGCTCGCTGCAAAATCCGTTCCTTGAGAGCAAAATCATGTAGACAGGCTAGAATGTCCGGGGGACGGTCCCCGGGGGCGCCAGCACGGCTGACTCGGTGCACCCTATCCAGGGCTATCTCCTGTGTCTTGTCTGGGCCCAACACATCACGGAATAGGCCCTTCACATAGTCCCCGATGTCTTCCTTCTCAGCCCCCACCGGAGCCCCCCTGATGCGGATGTTTTGTCTCCTCGAGCGATTTTTCAGATCCTCGACTGTTAGCTGGAGATGGTCTTGCTGCTCCCGAAGAGGGATAACCTCCTGCTGTAGGCCCGCCAGTTCTTCTCCGCAATGAATCTCTCCATCCTCCAACTGCGAGACACGCTCTCCCAAGGAGGACACCTCTCCTCTTAACTCCTTCACCTCCTGAGATGTATCCCGTCGCATATCTTGTATATAACTGCGAAGTGAATCAAAAAGGGATGTCAAGAAGCCCTTCGTGACCGACGAACTGCCGTCAGAGTCCACTTCCAAGCGTCCTTCAGGAGGTCTTGTCGCTGGTGGGTCTTCGGTCATGCCACCCGTAGGCAAGCAAGCACCTGCCAGCATATCTTTCACTGACCACTCTCGTTTTGTCTTAGCCGCCGCCAAGCTTCGCAGGCCCCGGCCGTTTGCCGGATCAGCCTTCCACGTGGTCACACCACCGACGCTGATTACAATGAACCCAGAAGTGCCCAGTAGACTCTAGGTTCAACGCCCGGTAAGCGCTTCTCCCCACACGTGTCCCTCAGGTCCTCTGGTTACACATGCCAGGCTCGATCCTTCCGGCTTGCTCGGGGATCCCACCCCGGTCGGGATCTCCGGTCGAGCGCAGCCCTTTTTGTCCTAAGCCGCGGCGTCCCAGGGCGCAGCGCACACACAGGCCGGCACTTACTTTCTGTATGGGGGGTGCAGGGTGCCTCCTCGAGCACCCCCAGTCCGGCAGGCCTCTCCACGTCCCACCACAAGGCTCTCCAACCCCAAGGAGTCTGTCTCCAGCCCCTCGTAGCTCCAGCACCCGGCAGGATTCACCTGAGCTCCCAGCCCAGTTTCTCCCCGGGCGCAGGATCTCCGTGCCCCCCGATGGGCCAGCAGCGTCGAAGTGCCCCAAAGAGGCCAGAGCAGAGGGGGAGCCGGGCCTCCTCAGGCCTTCCCCCTCAGGCGCAAAGACAAGGGAGCGCCGGGGAGAGAGGGCCCGCCCCCTAGCCACACCGGCCGCTCCAACCGCAATGCGTCTCCGGCCGCACTCCTGCGCGCCCGCGGTGCCCTCCGATCCGCGGCCGTCCGACGTGCGTTTAAGCCCTTAAGTGGCAATGCACGGATCGCGGCAGCACTCGGGGACCCCGGGGGGCCTCCTCAAGTCCTCTCTGGCGGACCTCGCAGCATTTCAGAGGGCCGGGGCGGCGGAGCTCGGACCAACATGTCCTAGCTCGCCGCCATCTTGGCCACGCCCCCCAGGATCTGGTTTTAAATCTCTATGATTCATATGGAAAACATTCCAGGACTATTTCTATAACCAGTGGGAAAATGCTGGAATGAAATTTGTAATCTGTGGAAACTGAAAGCAGTAAAATATTAACTTTTAGGGCGCTATTTTTTGACTGAAAACCCTTTTGAAATGTTCATTTTGTTTATAGTGTAGTAATTATGCCCTCATTTTCTTTTTCTTTTTCAGTACAGCTGTGAAAAGGTGTTAAGTGTTGTGAATACATGTTGGTTGTGTTTTTTGTTCATTTCATGATTTGTGTACAAAAATGTTTTTCTTTTTTTATAAGCAAAATTGTATTGATTTTACAACAAAGGTTATAAACAATATTTAGTGCCTGCATAATGAAATCACGGTGGTTACACCAGGCAATAGAAGCATTGGAACTCCCCCATACCATTTGTTGTATATCAAGGCCATAGTGTGTCCACTATATCCCCCAAATCTTCCCTTGTTTACAGGGGCATCCCCCGGCTATATAGATGGGTCCCTCAGCCTTTAGCACTCTAGTCCATCATAGACCACCATTCTACAGTAGTAGGCCACGAGGGAGCCGTCCAGTGGTGAGCAATATCATGTTTGGCCATGATGGTGCCAATGTCAACCCCTTACAGTCACCCCTGAGTTACCCGACATTCCCCAGAATACTCAACAGAGCAGTACAAGGGGAACAGTCAATGGGCCTCTCTTGGATAGCGAATAATGTAAAAATGGAGTACCAGTAGTTAATGCTAATTGGGCAGGCCCATACCATGTGAAAGAAGTTGCCAACATCAGCTGCACACCGGGGGAATGTGTAGGTGGAAGAGTACTCATTCCCCAGAGCTGCTGCCGGCTATGTTTTGACGTGTGGAGGTATTTTAATTGGATTAGGTATACAGATGACCAGCTCCCTTGAGACCATCTTAGCATCTCTCCAGTCACTGTTGTCAAGTTTCCCAATCCGATTCTCCCATTTAGCACAAAGGGATCCAAAGGACTCTGGGGAGTTCACGACCAATGATCAGAATATTTGGACGATGCCTCCCAAGCTCAGTGGTGCTGACAGGAATAAGGTCTCAAGGGGACTACTTTCCAGTAAGTCCTGCATTTATGGTTGATATTATGCCAGTACATGGCAAAGCTGTAGATACCTGTAGAACAGAGTCCTATGGAGGTGGAATTCCTCCAGGAGATCCTGGAAGAACTTGATATGTGAATCCCTCCAGAGATCCCTGAGGTAGTAGATGCCTATGAGGTCCCCAGTGGTCGAACCCATTCAAGCTGGAGGCCTGAGATACCCAGCAACTCTGTCACAGTGGGGTCAGCCGTTGGTCCCAATCAATCTGTCAGAGGGCCCGTCGCCAGCACAGGAGAAGGGCCCTCATAGTCCTTGGTAGAGTGTGGGAAATTGGGCTACCATACAGGAATTGCAGGATATGCTGCCGGCCCCGAAGTGAAAGAAAAGCAGGGTCTTCGGATTCACAAAACGCCTAATTGTTGATGGTAAGAAGCTGCGAGGTCTGGTAACACATGCAAATGTCCGATAGCCCTAGGCCACCGTTGTTGGGCGATTGGACACAATTTTGAAGGTCAATTCTTGAAGGGCAGTCTTGTTCTCCCACAGAAAATAACATATTGCCCCAACTAGGCAATCAAACCAGGACTGGGGAACATACAGTGCAAGGTGTAAACTAGCCACAGGAGCATGATCATTTTGAAAAATGCCAATTTATAATCAGGAGGCAGCACTCCAGAGCATATATTCGAGATTTTTATTCAGACACGACAGGGACGCGTTTCGGCATTACTGCCTTCATCGGCCTGCCAGCCACCATTTTAGTTCATTATTTTTATGCTCTCAACATGCTCATTTTTTCTAAACAATATATTCTAAAACATTTTAAAATTTCCAAATCTCCCACATTCACTATATTATGCTATCTCTGGTACGCTCCTTTACTTTCTCCTTGGCCTTTATAATAGTATCATTGGAATACCCTCTCTCTCTTAATCGCATTACCATGTCTCTTTCCACCTCTCCAAATTTGTTCTCCGTACTACAGATTCGTTTGGCTCGTAAGAGCTCACCATAGGGAATGTTTTCCTTAAGTGGCAAAGGGTGAAAACTCCCTGCATGTAATAAACTGTTCCCCGCAGTGGGTTTCCTATATAAGGTAGTCTGTAACTTCTATCTCTCTGATATTTATATTCGCAGTGAATTTAAGATTCAAATCATTCTCATTTATCTGTTTTACAAACTCTTCTGCACTTGAAACACTGTCTTGCCATATCACAAATATATCATTGATAAATCGTAACCATACTATAATATGATCATTCCATCTATCCAACGGTGGACTGTAAAGGACCTGCTCTTCCCACCAGCCCATATGTAAATTAGCGTAACTCGGTGCAAAGCACATGCCCATTGCTGCCCCTCGTATCTGCTCAAAGATTTCATTGTTGAAAAAGAAAATGTTATGTTTAAGACACCATTTCATCATATTAACCAACATCATACTGTGTCTATAGAAACATATAGGTCTTGCTCGTAAAAAATGTTTGGTAGATCTTATGCCATCCTCATGCGGAATACAAGTATATAAAGAGGTGACGTCCAGTGTCATTAGGAGAAAATCAGGTTCCCAGTTTATGTCGAACACCCTCTTTAGAAAGTACGTGGTGTCTTTCAAATATGGTGGTAGATTATTCACTAAAGGTTTCAAAAAGCTGTCTATACATTGAGATACAAAGTCAACCAAACTTCCTTGTGCCGCTATTATCGGTCTCCCTGGTGGTTTGAGAGCACCTTTGTGTATCTTTGGGATGAGGTAGAACACCGGTAACTTGGGATGAGTAACTTGCATAAATCTGTATTCCTGATCATTTATCAAATTTTGTTCTTCCCATAACAGTATCTCTTTCCCAAACCCATGTTTATTGTTGTGTACATATTCTAAATTTACTCTTTTGTAACAGCTAGCATCATTAAGTTGTTTGTAAGCTTCTTCCATATATTGTTCAATAGGCCAAATTACTGTATTGCCTCCTTTATCGGTTCTTCTAATTATCAATTCAGGATTTTCTACCAGTTTTTTTATCGTTTGTCGATAGCTTTTCACTTGACTACTGCTACTACTTGTATAATCTGTATTTCTTGACTTGGTGTCTCTTAAGTTTTTCAAATCCTGAATTACCATTTGAGCAAATTGGTCTATCAAATCTCCACAATATGGGGGCAAAACAGTAGATTTGGGTTTAAACTTCGAGCCCCCTTCTTCACTCATTGATATTCCTTCCGCTTCCAATCTTTCAACAACTGCTATTTCATCTATTGTTTGCATAGCATCATCTTATAGCTCCCAAAGTTCTTTCATCAAAAAGACATTGTCTATCAACAGATTCCCTTGTTCTCTGATTATCCCCTCTCTTGGCTTATAAGGACATTGTTGATTTTTGATCTTAAATATCTTTTTTAAGTTTAGCTTTCTAATAAATAAAAACAGTTAAATTATCGCTTGCACATAATCAAAATTGTTAGCTTCACAATAAGAGAGACCTAATTTTAAATTACTAATATCCTCATCACTTAGTTCCACATTGGATAAATTGCAAATTTTTCTACTCTCATTCAGTACCACATGTTGCTTCGTGTCACCTTCTCTTGTATATCTTTACGATTTACTGGCTCTCTTGCCTCCTCTTCTCTTCTTCCTATGCCTCTTCCTCTTGATCTGTTGCCTCCTTGCCAATGCCTGTGATTTGTTTTCCGATCTCTCCGCAAAAAATCTAACTCATCCTGTAACGTTGTATGCACTGCCATACGAGAGAGTTCCTCTCCATCTGTATCAGAACTTTCACTAATATCGTTGTTAATACCTCCAGCAGTCTGATTAATTATTCTGCTCCCACCTCCATTTATTTTTTGCTTTCTCAAATAATCAAATTTTCTTGCAAATGTATAAATCTGTTCTGTTTCATAATCTATTTTGTCTCTGTTGAATTTTCTCGCTTTTTTATTTAATATTTCTTCCTCTTTTTTTCTTAACCTTTCTTCCATTTCTTTATTTAAAGATTCCACAAGCTTTATGTCTTCACATATGTTAATTTGCGTTGATAATACTTCAGTCCCATTAATGATCTTCTCTCTATCCATCTTCGCATACTTAATCAAAATCTTCATCATCCCAGCTGAACTTTGAGCATTATGGATAGCCTATTCTTTTAACATTTCTGGGTTTGGATCATCATACGTAGGTGTAATCAGAATCCTCAAACCTCTGGGTACTCGGTCCGCATCTATGTATCTTTGAAGAGATTCACTCTCCCACCATATTATTTAGTTCCTTCTTTTTAAGTCTTTCCAATTCTTTAAAAAGAGCATAGATATTTTAGGGATTTTTTTTTTAACATATTGGTACCAGAGTTTGGCAAAATCCCAATATCTTCCTACTTTTGTACTGAATGGCTGCACTTTTCAGGCTTGGGGCAGCTGCCACCTGGGGAAACCTACCAAAGCCAGGCATTTCTGAAAACTAAACACGTGGGGCAGTCCAAGGTGGTGTGCCTTGTGTTGATCCCATGAGATTTTCTTACACACACAGAGGGGGTCATTCTGACCCTGGCGGTCGTGGTTAAAGTAGCGGCCAACCCGCCAACAGGCAGGCGGTCAAAAAAATTGAATTCTGACCCTGGCGGGAACCGCCAACACAGACCGCCACTTTAACACTCCGACCGCCATGGCGGCACAAACAAACAGCGTGGCGGTCACCACCAACAGGCAGGCGGCAGACAATGTACCGCCCACACTATCACGACTCACCAATCCGCCACCTTTTCCGGGGCGGGAGCCCCGCCGATAAAAACACGGCGAAAACAGACATTTCCAATGGAAAACGCTCACCTCGACACACTCCACGCGGAATCGGGACAGCATGGAACCGGAACTCCACATCCTCCCAGCCATTGCCTTCCTGCTCTTCTTCCAGGATCACGAACCCCGCCGCAGACGACAACGGTGAGTACTGCACCTACGACACAGGGAAGGGGGGAGGAGGAAAGGTCACGGGCACACACATACGCCACACACCCACCCCCACCCTCACCCCCACCGATATACCTACACACCAATGCAGATTAAAAAGTCAGAGTGACACCCCCAAACCCCCACAAAAAAAAAACAAAGACAAAAGGCAATGATTGTAAAATTAGAACTATATTATTGCAACAATAAAATATAGCGATCTCAGCAATATATAAAGAATTATAACACATCTAGAACCATATCCATACAAGTAGCAAAAGTCCGGCACAGTTATGCAAAGTTCAAATGTCCGTGGGCCAATGTTCAGCAACACATGGGCAAAGCCCACACACGAGATCGAGTCCATTGGAGAGAACACTGCTGGGGCATCACAAAAATTAAAAACAGGCACCTCAGGGGGAATGGAAGGGGGGGCCCCTGAGCCACATGAGTCCACGACGCCAGATCCACGAAGGGCCTCCATGCCCACTGTGCCATCCTGGGGAGTGCAAAGCCACAGTCTCACAAGTCTCTACAGTGGGTGGCTTGCCCACTGTGCCATCCTGGGGAGTGCAAAGCCACAGTCCATCAGGTGGATAACAGAGTCCACTGGTCATGGAGGAGGCATGGTGGGCAGAGTGCCTCGTGAAGCCCTGCCCGACACAGAACCAGGACTGCCAATGGGCCAGCGGTGCTTGACAGGAAGGGCCCAGCGGAGCGGTGCTTGACAGGAAGGGCCCAGCGGAGCGGAGCTTGAGACGGCGGGGCCCAGCGGAGCGGTGCTTGACAGGAAGGGCCCAGCGGAGCGGTGCTTGACAGGAAGGGCCCAGCGGAGCGGTGCTTGACAGGAAGGGCCCAGCGGAGCGGTGCTTGAGACGGTGGGGCCCAGCGGAGCGGTGCTTGACAGGAAGGGCCCAGCGGAGCGGTGCTTGAGACGGCGGGGCCCAGCGGAGCGGTGCTTGACAGGAAGGACCCAGCGGAGCGGTGCTTGAGACGGCGGGGCCCAGCGGAGCGGTGCTTGACAGGAAGGGCCCAGCGGAGCGGTGCTTGACAGGAAGGGCCCAGCGGAGCGGTGCTTGAGACGGCGGTGCCCAGCGGAGCGGTGCTTGACAGGAAGGGCCCAGCGGAGCGGTGCTTGACAGGAGGGCCCTGTTCAGAGGTGCTTCTCACGGCGGCCCCTGTTCAGCGGTGCTTCTCACGGCGGGCCCCTGTTCAGCGGTGCTTCTCACGGCGGGCCCCTGTTCAGCGGTGCTTCTCACGGCGGGCCCCTGTTCAGCGGTGCTTCTCACGGCGGTCCCTGTTCAGCGGTGCCTGTCTTGTGTTTCGAGTGAACCACACCTGGCCAATACTTGCCGCTCAGTCAGCATCGGACCTTTCCGTTGCAGGGCCCTCCTGTGATGGAGTCCTGGGTCTCTGGGTCTCTTCCGATACCCCCGGAATGGGGCTGGTGGGGCCCTCATGGCCAGGTCGGCTGCTCCCTGCCTTTTGTGTTTTGCTGCCCTTGGCCTCCTTGGCAGACTCTCCGTGGCCCTTGGCTCCCCTACCCGATGTGGCAGGTGACGGTGCAAGGCTACCCTCCTTGGGGGCAGGCGTATCAGGCCTGTCGCGCCTGGCCTTCAGTTTTTTGCTCCTCTTCCCAGGAGGGGGGGGGGGGCTGGCTGTGCCTTTGCTGCTGGACGATGTCCCAGCCCAAGGAAAGGGCGGACTCCAAAAACCAGACACAACGTTCTTGGGAGTTGCTGGGCTGGTGGTGGCTGAGGTGTTTGTGGAACTCTTACGGGATGGAGGGGGTGGGTCAGGTGAGGAAAAGAGGTCCACTTTAGAGAGGAAAAGTTTTTTAGGAGCCATGGGAAGGGTAGCTGGAGTGGGTATGGGAGTGGAGGAAGAGGATGTGGTTGTAGGAGAGTCAAGTGTGCTGTCTTTGGGTGCAGGTGCTTGGGCTGGAGGCTGACGTGAAGTGGATGGCTGTTGGGTGGGTGCCTGCCTGCGTTTGTGTGGTTTGGAAGAGGGGGTGACAGACACACTGGGAGAGGACACAGGGGACGTGTACATGGCAGTGGGGGTGGTGACTGCACGTGTGCGGACTGTACTGGAGGGTGTGCTGGTGATGGGTGTAATGGCTGATGGTGGTGTGCTTGCAGGTGTGAGTGGAGACGTCACAGGGAGGGAGGAGGGAGACGAGGAGGTGGGGGACACAGAGGAGGTAGTGGCTGTTGGCATGTTTGCATCTGTATGTTGCTTGGGTGAATGCTTGTGTGTTCTGTGGTGCTTATGTCTGGATGAGCTTCCCTTGGGTGTTGAGGTGTGTGCAGGCTGGTCTGTAGGTGTGGATGGGATAGGCAGAGGAACAAGGGAGTGGGACTGGGTGGAGGGAGTTAGAAGAGGGAGGCTGGAGACAGGGACAATTGCTGCCGTCAGTGCTGAGGCCAGAGCGTTGAACGATCGCTGCTGGGCAGCCTGACCCGAATGAAGGCCCTCCAGGTATGCATTGCTTTGATGCACCTCCCTCTCCACACCCTGGATGGCATTCAAAAGGGTAGACTGCCCAACAATGATGGTCCTCAGGAGGTCAATGACCTCCTCACTGAGGGCAGCAGGGGTGACTGGGGCAGGGCCTGAGGTGCCTGGGGCGAAGGAGATGGCTGGCTTCCTGGCCGTGCGGGCGCGGGCCGAAGGCCGAGGGGCTGCTGGGAGGGCGGTGCTGGTGCGCTGGGTGGCGGCTGTACCTGTAGTATCGGTGGGCACGGATATTGCCGCCACCGCAAGGGAGCTCCCATCCGAGGACGTGTCGGTGTCACTGACGTCTGCACGGGTCCCCGTGGTGGAGCCCCCCTCGCCCTCCGTCTCACTGGTCATGTCGGAGTCCGTTGCATGGCCCTCCGGGGCCATGTGAGATGCAGCTCCTTCTTGCGCCGATGCCACTTCTCCTCCGCCTGATGATGCTAATGCACACAATCACAGAAAAACAAAGAAAATGGGGGGGGGTGGAAAACATAAAGACAAGTTGAGTGCATGCATTGGGGACACCGTTGGCGGAGAGGACAGACACAGAAGCTCCCTGCACTACGCTGCACACTTGGGGTACACAATTCATTTCATGGGACATGCCCTACAAGCCTATGGGCGACAACTGCCCACACAGAATACACAGGTCCATGAATCGCGTTACTAGGCACCCTACTGAGATGGGGGGCGGGGGCACAGGACCATACCTCACGGAGGGGCCTATCCTACTGAAATCGCCCTGGCCTAGGAATACCCACAGCCCTCCTCCCCCACCCAGGCACCTCCACTGCGCGGTAAATGGCTGAATGTGCTTGTACTCACCCCCTTGTGTCTGCTGTGATGTCCTCAAATGCCCATCTAAATCGGGGTAGGCCACCGCCAGAATCCGGGACATCAGGGGGGTCAAGGTACGACTGGCACCCCCCCTAGGTTGGGAGGCCATCCCCAGCAGAGCCTCGGCGGTCTTCCTGCTCCCGCGGCGGATGTCCTCCCACCTCTTGCGGCAGTGGGTGCCCCGTCTGTTGTGGACCCCCAGGGCCCGGACGTCCTTGGCGATGGCACGCCAAATGTCGATCTTCTGATGGGCGCTGACCTATGTGACATGTACAGGGGGGGAAGAAAAACATCATCACTTTTCTGCATGCTCGATGTGAGTGGCCCCCCCCTCCCCAAACTTGACCTGTGGCACATGCTCTCATCTGTCGTGCCATGCATTCGTCATTCGCTGCCCTCCCCTCCATCGTACATCCTCACCACTCATCACAGGCATACCCACTATGCATTGCCCCCGTGTACTCACCTGTTGGTCTGGAGGACCGTAGAGTAGCGCATACTGGGGGAGGACCCCGTCCACGAGCTTCTCCAACTCTTCGGAACTGAAGGCGGGGGCCCTTTCCCCAGTCGCAGCAGCCATTGTCACTTCCAGACCGAGGTCACAGCAGCACTTGCAGTATGGGTCCTCTCCTGTGGATGCTCAGGTCTCGTGTGATTAAGCATAGAGAAAATGGCGGTTACGGCCGCGGCGGTGCGTACCGCGGCGGTGCGTACCGCGACCACCGGCGCTCATCGCCATTGGCTCCTGAAACCCATAGGGTTCAATGTTGTCCAATGCGGCTTTGCGCCGCGGACTGCGACCGTCTACCGCCACGGTGTGCCACGCCAGCGCAATGACCTCACTTCACATTGTCACACTTCACAGGTCAGGCAGCCGCCATTTCAAGGGCCCACATGGCTTGATTCCTACTACGTCACACATGGCTAGGCCTTGCACCGACATTCATACTAGCCATTCAATCCCGAGAGATTCGTGTTATGTGCATGCTGTGGGCACTTACCTGTGGGTTGCTTGACTCTGTGCTCCATGTTGTCCTTCCTAGGCACCGTCCGCTGGGACTTGCGAGGAGACGGAGGAATCTTCCCGTGTACAGACCGCTGGTGGACCTGTCGACAATGGAAGAAAGACACATCATACTCACCTACAGACTCAACCGTGCCACTATACAGGAACTGTGTGCCCAGCTGAAGCCAGACCTGATGTCACCCATCCGCCAACCCACAGGGATTCCGCCTCTAGTGCAGGTGCTGTCAGTACTTCATTTTTTTGCCAGTGGATGATTTCAAACTACAGTGGCCATTTCATCTGGGATGTCTCAGCCTATGTTTTCAAAGGTGTTGTCCAGAGTGTTGTCTGTCTTGATGAAATACATGCGGAGCTACATCATTTTCCCTGAGGTGGGTGACTTGCCTACAGTGAAGGGTGATTTCTATGTCCTTGGACACATTCCCAATATCATTGGTGCCATTGATGGTACCCATGTGGCTTTGGTTCCCCCAAAAGACAATGAACAGGTGTACAGGAACCGAAAAAATTATCATTCGATGAATGTCCAGGTGGTCTGTTTGGCTGACCAGTACATCTCCCATTTAAATGCCAAGTTCCCTGGGTCAGTGCATGACGCGTACATCATGCGAAATAGCAGCATCCCTTATGTGATGGAACAGCTACAGAGACACCGTGTGTGGCTAATTGGTGACTCTGGTTACCCAAACCTGCCTTGGCTATTGACCCCAGTGAGGAATCCCAGGACCAGGGCAGAGGAACGGTACAATGAGGCCCATGGGCGTACTAGGAGGGTGATTGAGCGGACCTTCGGCCTCCTGAAGGCCAGGTTTAGGTGCCTGCATATGACTGGTGGATCCCTAATGTACTCACCAAAGAAGGTGTGTCATATCATCGTGGCCTGCTGCATGCTTCACAACCTGTCTTTGCAACGCCAGGTGCCTTTCCTGCAGGAGGATGGTCCAGATGGTGGTGTTGTGGCCGCTGTGGAGCCTGCGGAGAGTGAAGAGGAGGAAGACGAAGAGGACGACACAGACAACAGGGACAGAGTGATACTGCAGTATTTCCAGTAACACACAGGTAAGAATCTACTCCTGCATTGTATTATATCTGTAACTGTAGTGGCTCTCTACTGTCTGACCTTTCACCCCAATGTATGGTAACTTAGTTGTGTATTTCACTTCCTATTTCAGTGATCTGATCCCCACGGAGTGCCCTCTGGTTTATTTCCCCATGGACTACCGCTGTGTGACACTGGTATGTTGTCATCACAATGTAAATAGAAATGTTTTGTTGGTTATATCGAATACATTTGGATTTAAATAAATAGATTGCAGACTCCAGTTTGTTTTTGTGCAATAATTGTGTTTATTGAAGTTTTAAAATAGGTGTATAGTTCAAAAAGGGTGATGGGTGATGGTGGAGGCATGTCCATGGCAGAGTCCAGACTGTCGTTCCTACAGGTCCATTGTCCATATGCCTGTGGAACGTGGAGCAGGGGCAGTTCAAGGTTGGACAGGGTGAACAAGTGGGACAGTGGGATGACATCCGGGGGTATCCGTGCATTGTGGGTGGGTCTTGACATCCTACTCTGTCTTCTTCCTAGATCTCAGGCCTTTCTTGCGGGGTGGTTCTTGTTCTGCAGGGGGTGGGGTCCGGGTGGGCCGTTGCTGTTGTGTCGGGGCATCCTGACCACTAGCGCCGGCGGAGGTGGTGGGCTGTTCTTCCTCCATGCTAGTGGCAGGGGCCCTTTGGGGGGCCACATGGTCCCGCAAATTGGTGACAATCTGGTTGAGTGCCACCACCATTGTACCCATTGCGGAACTGATGCTGTGCAGTTCTTCCCGGAACCCCATATTCTGTTGCTCATGCAGAAGCAGGATCTCCTGCAACCTGGCCAGGACCGTCGCCATCGTCTCTTGGGAGTGGTGGTACGCTCCCATGATGGTGGTGAGGGCCTCTTGGCAGTGGGTTCCCTAGGCCTGTCCTCCCTCTGTCGCACAGCAGCCCTCCCAGTTCCCCTGTGTTCCTGGGCCTCTGTCCCCTGGACTGTGTGCCCACTACCACTGCCCCCAGGTCCCTGTTGTTGGGGTTGTGGGTTACCCTGGGTGCCCTGTACTGGTAGACACACCGCTGCTTGACCTGTCCTGGAGACAGAGGCATGGGCCCGCTGGGTGGGTGCTGTGCTGGTGTTTCCAGAGGGGGGTAGGTCTGCTGTGGCCTGTGGCTGATTGAGGGTAACCGACTGTCCAGAGGTCCCCGATGGTCCGGGCTGGTCATCAGGTTCTAGGTCGACAGAGCTTCTGTCATCACTGGGGGCCTGTTCTGGGGGTGGGATGGACAAATCTGGACCCTCCTGGCGGGTGTGTTGGCGTTCGGGCCCTGCAGGGGTAAAGGAGTATGGTTATTGCTTTTGTGTGTGCCATGGCGTGCGATTTGTGGGTGCCCTTGTCCCCCAGTGCTGGCAGTCCCTTGTGGGAGGAGTTGTGAGGGTGGTTTGTGGGGGGGATGGGTATGTGCAGTGGTCATGCTTAGGTGATGGGTGTCCATGGTTTGTGTTGGCATTCAGGGGTTGGTGTTGGGTTGGGTGGGTTGTGCTGGTGTGACATTAGCAGGGAGGATGTGTGCTGGGGGGTTGGGGGTGAGGGTGGGGGTGTGGGTTGGCATGCTGGTGGTTGGGGGGGTGAAGTAGTTGAGATTAGACTTACCAGAGTCCATTCCTCCGCCTACTCCAGCGAGGCCCTCAGGATGCAGGATGTTAAAGACCTCTTGCTCCCATGCTGTGAATTTGGGTGGAGTGGGTGTGGGTCCGCCGCCAGTCTTCTGCACAGCGATGTTGTGTCTTGACACCATCGACCGCACCTTCCCCCATAGGTCGTTCCAGCGCTTTCGGATGTCTTCCCGATTTCTGGGATGCTGTCCCACAGCGTTGACCCTGTCGACGATCCTTTGCCATAGCTCCGCCTTCCTGGCTATTGTGGTGTGCTGCACCTGTGTGCCGAAGAGCTGGGGCTCTACCCTAATTATTTCCTCCACCATGACCCTGAGTTCTTGGTCCGAGAACCTGGGGTGTCTTTGGGGTGCCATGGGGTGGTGTGGATGAGGTGTGGGGTGGTGTTTGTGGTGATGAGTGTGGTGGTGTGTGGTGTTTTGTGCGTAGATGTGGTGTGGGTGATGAGGTTGGGTTCCTGTGTGTGTTGTGGTTTGCGTTCCCTGTGCTCTCTCTCTGTGTATTGCGCCTTGTCTCTGAATTTCAATTTGTGGGGGTTTGTGGGTGATGTGGGTGTGTGTTTAATATAGTGATGGGTGTGTGGGTGTGTTGTTTGTATGTGTATCAGGTGTGTGTATTTCACATTGTCCAATGTGGCTGTGTTTTGTAAAGGTGTGTGTATTTTGACCGCGGCGGTGTGTACCGCCAATGGAATACCGCGGTTGAAAGACCGCCGCGTGGATTCGTGGGTCGGAATGGCATGGGCATGTTTGTGTTGGCGTGACGGTGGAGGTTTGGTCATCTCCAGTTTATCGCTGACCGCTGATGTGGCGGGCTTCAGTGGAAGTCGGGTTTTTGGCGGTTTGGCAGTTGTGGGTCAGAATGACCGTGGAGGTTTACCGCGGCCGCGGCGGTGTAATGGCGGTCTTCTGACCGGCGGTAAGCGCCTTTTACCGCCGAGGTCAGAATGACCCCCAGAGTGCCATACAGATCTGGAACTGTGACTAAAAGTGCGCATTTTGCTTTCATTTCTTTGATGTAAAATTGCGTAAACCTCGGGATTTACAAAATTCCTACCACTCTAACTTCCCCCTCAAAAAAAGTGTTGCCCTGCTGGTGTGGCTGGGCCTTGTGTCTATGCTACAAAAGGCCCCAAAATGCAGTGTGGAGAAATCACTAATGTTTGGACCCAGGCATGGCGGCTATATAGGAAATCCTATCAAACCCAGACATTTCTGAAAACTAGGCATTTGGGGAAGTCCAGAGTGGTGTGCCTTAGGTGTATCCCACAATATTTTGTGACTTGCAATAAAGTGCAAATCTCAAACTTTTACTAAAGTTGCACATTTTCCTTGCATTTTTGTGACATGAACTTCTGAAAACCGCAGTGGTCCATAATATTCCTACCACTCAATGTTCCCCCACTTGTCTTGATAAAAATGTTATGCCATTTGTGTGACTTGCTCTAGTGCCTGCAACACCCACAAATCAAACCAGGGTCAATAAGAGTTGCTTTCAAGACTTCCATTGACCTTAGTTTGATGCGTGCCTGTCATGTGCACTAGGCTCAGCCACACAAGTGAGGCAGCATTTTTATCAGGACAAATGAGAGAACGCTAGGTGGTAGGAATTTTGTGAATTCTTGCAGATTCTGGAAGTCTGTGTCACACAAGTGCAAGGAAATGTGCAACTCAATGCAAAATGTGAGGTTTTCAGGGCATTGTGGGTAAGAAACATTTGTGGGATCCATGCAAGGCATACCACCCTGGACTCCCCCTGGGTGTCTAGTTTTTAGAAATGTCTGGGCTTGGTAAGTTTCCCTTGGTGGCCTTTGATCCCCGTCTAAAAAACTGCTGCTGCCCCCATTGCCAAATCAGATCATTTTTGTGACAGAAAATGTTGGTTTCTCCACGTTGCATTTTGGGGCCTTTCCTGTTGAGGGCAGTTGGCATAGCCACACAAGTGAGGTACAATTTTTACCAGTATACTTGAGGAAATAGTAGGTGGTAGGAAATGTTTGGCTCCCTGCAGATTCCAGAACTTTTCATCACAAAAAAGGGGAGGAAATTGTGTGTTTTAGTCAAACGTTGAGGTTTGCAAGTGCTTCTCAGTAGGAAATCCTGGTGGGAGCCACACATGTCACCCCACCCTGGATTTTCCTAGGTGTTTAGTTATTACAAATGTGCAGGTTTGTATAAAATTGGATACACTGCAGGTAGTAATGTGGGGGTATTGTATTGGACAGAGGGTGTGGGGTTAAGTTTGATGAACTAAACACGTTAGAGGCCCGGCTGCATGCGCTTGATGATCAGTTGGGTATGGAGAAGGGGCACCAAGACCTACACAGAGAGACTAGGGAAAACTATCATAAGGCACTTGAACGTCTACACTGCCTTTATTACAAAGACTACATATCTAAAGCACATGAAGAAGAAGGTAGAGCAGGCAGGTTGTTGGCTTGGTTGATTAGATCAGACACCTGGAGTAGACCTATCATGCAGATAAGGACGACAGAAAGAGACCTTACATATTCTCCTAAGGCCATCAACACTGTTTCCTGGGAATATTACGTGAAACTTCACGGTGTCCCAGAACATCTCTCCGTCGGAGCGATGAACAAATTCCTGGCCCATATACCTCTGATGGAACTGGACCCAGACACTCTGAGAACAATTGGTGGCCCAGTGACAACTCTAGAGATTAAAGCAGCCATTAAAGAGATGGCATCCATGAGACCCAAGGTCCAGATGGCCTCCCAACTGAATTTAATGTTACATTCTCTGATGTATTCGCTCCTAAACTGGAATTGATATATGCAGAACCACGGCAAATGGGAATTTGACCAAAGTCCACCAGAGACGCGCTAATGATCTCTCTGCCCAAATCCACAGCTGCGGACACTGCTCCATCGGCGTTCGGCCCCCTCTCTATGCTAAACCTTGACTTCAAAAGCCTTAGCAAAGTGTTAGCCCTGCCACTGCTCCCCCATATGCCAACTTTAATACATCTAGACCAAAGTCGGTTCATCCTGTCTAGGAGCACTTCCCTTTACCTTCATAAAATGTTTTACATATTAGCTCACTCGGAGGTGCGCTCCCATCTAGATGCGGCCTTGATGTTGGTGGACCTTGAAAAGTCCTTCAACTCTATTCAATGGGACTTTTTGTTTGCTATCATGCTCAAGATGGGATTAGGAGAGGATTGGGTGAAGTGGGTCAGGTTGCTATATGCCTACTCTACAGCAAGAGTGAAAACAGTGACACGGTCTCTGCCCATTATGAGATATATCAGGGAACTAGACAGGGGTGCCCGTTATCACCCCTCCTGTTTGTGTTGGTCACTGAGCCTTTAGCAGCACTTTTCCATACGAAAGGAATGGGATATGGGCTAACATTAAAAGAGAGAGAACATATCATATCTTTCTATGCTGATGATCTACTCCTTTACCTGAAAGATGGCAATGAGGGAGCGAATAATCCATTGTCTCTAGTGAGGGAATTCACAGTTTACTCTGGACTGTATGTCAATGTAACTAAAACGTATTTGTTCCCCTTGACACCGAAAGCTGTACGACCTCAGACTCTCCCCCAGGACCTGGTCTGGTCCCCAGTGTTCTTTAAATACCTCAGCATCTTAGTGTTCCACTCCCAAGTGAATTTGCAGGGTGCCAACTTAGGTACTGCCCACAGATCACTGAAATCATATATACATTTTTGGAGATCCTTGAGACGTCTGGTCATGGCACGTATCTCCTTATCCAAAATGGTAATGTTGCCCAGATTGCTTTACTTTTTTGTCAACTTACCAGTCAATGTTCCCTCCGCTGGTTTAAACAATTAGATACACTCCACCGGGAACTAATTTGGGATGGTCGACGCAGCAGGGTCTAATTAGACATAGGCGTCCACCAGATGAAGGATTGGGAGCCCCGGATTTTGAATTTTACTGTCTGGCTGCACAGTTGCAGTTGGTTACACAGTGGCTAGATGGAAAACACCTAGAGGAACTGGGACACATAGGATTGGAGGGTAACTAGGGTGCTCTGTTGGCAACATTGCTTAACAGAGCAGTGGTGCTCCCCAGACAGGGGGTGCTTCTGGAGGTGGCTTTGTGTGGCTGGAGGAGATGTCCTGTCGGACTACTGGGAAGAACCTTTACACACGGGTGCTGCTTTTAATGGGGCTACCACAAGGGGACCTACTTACGTTCTTCACAAGATGACAGCTTATGACCTGGTCTAAGATGGGGTTGGTGACAGTGGGAGATTTCTCCCAACAGGGAGTATTACTCTCATTGGAAGAACTGATAGACAAATATGCTCTACCACTTGGGCAATTACTGACCTATAAAATGCTGGTACACACATTTGGTGAACTATGGCTAACCAGTGACCGGGAACCGGAGACACATCAGGTACTTCATAGCTTAATGACTTTAGGGGCTGCCAGACATTTGGTGAGAAGGCTCTACTATGCATTATGGGAGGGGGGTCAGAAAACCATTGACAAGGATCAGAGAGAGAGATGGGAGGCACTGATAGGATGAGATTTCTCTGACGCTGAGTGGCAGAAAGTGCTGGCTTATCCACGCAGATAACTAATACCCGATTGAAATGTATTCAATTTAATTACACACACAGCATACTTGATGCGCCATAGGCTACAGACCATCTATGGGGGAGTCCCAGGCTATGCCTGAAGTGCACGTCCCCAGATGCAGATTTTAGATCTATGATGTGGAGCTTCCCAGAAACCCGTGGATTCTGGATAACTGTGACTGACACTCTCTGACGTTTTGGGCCGTTCTCTCCCTTCTAAGGTGGAGACGTGCTTGTTGGGTCTTTTTATTAGACCAAAACTCAGGATGGTGGGGACTAGATTTATTCATCTAGCATTAGTATTGGCCGAGTGCTGAATGACAAGACAGTGAAAGGGAGCGCCTGGCTGGTTGCGGGAAGTGACGTTGTGGGGCAGGGCAGAGGAGAGAGCATTGATTAGGGAAGATGGACAGGGCATAAGATGATGACCACTAGCAGGACTGTGGTCGGTGATGCTGACAGAATGGGAGAATTGTGGAGCGGTCTCGAAGAGTAGTATGAGTACTGAGAACTCGCCTCCTGGGTTGATGGCAGACGCCCCATGAGAATCTTATGATAATAAAATCCACAAAACCCAAAACCTATGCTGATCTGTGGGAGGAAACAGGGAAGGGTGCCCCTGGGGCCCACCCCCACCTCCATCCCTGGCCCTGCCCATGAGGATATGGACACTGCAGAAGACTATATATTCTGGTTATGAATGCGTTGGGCTCTTGTAGCCCAGAATAACGAAGAGGCCCCCGGGATGACATATAGGGGGTTATTCCAACTTTGGAGGAGGTGTTAATCCGTCCTAAAAGTGACGGATATACCACCAGCCGTATTACGAGTTCCATAGGATATAATGGACTCGTAATACGGCTGGTGGTATATCCGTCACTTTACGGTCACTTTTAGGACGGATTAACACCTCCTCCAAAGTTGGAATAACCCCCATAGTTTGGTTTAAGTTTATTGTTAATTTATTGAAAAGCTCATCTTTTCTTTTATTGGCCACTGCATCCTCTGCACTCGCAGGCCTACGACAGCACAAACCACAAGATGCAGACAATTAAGCACTGTTATGTTATATATCTGAAGTACAATATGCTGGATGCTGTATTATGCCTTAATAGGTCAGATAGAACTTGATAATAATATAAGATACAAACGAAAAGAAGTCTTTTAATTGTATATAACGTGGTAATGTTTATTTTTTGCCAATAAAAACAAGGTTTTAAAAAAAAATGAAATGTGCAGGTTTGCTAGGTTTTCCTAGATGCCAGCTAAGCTAGGGTCCAAAATCCATAACAAGGTCCATTGCAAAAAAGAGGTCAGTTTTCAGTGGAAAAATGTGATGTGTCCCTGTTGTTTTTTTTGGGACCGTTCCTGCCGCCGGCACTAGCCACCCACACAAGTTTGGAAGCCATTTTTATTAGCAGCGGTGGGGGAATGCTGGGTGGCTCCCCAGAAATTCCAGAACCTTTTCTCACAGAAATGTGAGGAAAATGTGTGTTTTTAATCAAAGTCTGAGGTTCTGAGAGCTTCTGGGCAGGGAAACCACTTAGGATCCACACAAGTCACCCCATCCTGGATTGCCCCCCGGGTGTCTAGTTTTAAAAAAAAATCAGGTTTGTTAAATTTCCCTGAGTGCCGGCTGAACTAGGGCCCAAACTCCAAAGGGACCTGAAATACCTAAAGCAGGTTTGCTCCAATGCATAGTTGGAGGCTCAAGAGGCATGACTTGAGAATTTACAGTTATCTGAGCCTTATGGCTAGTGATGTACACATTACAATCGTTCACAAAACGTTCTGCTCCTTTGTTTACACCTGGCTACCAAAAGTCTTTTCTTATTCTGTGCTTCAGCACCCTAATCCCCTCCCCCCCAAGATTACTATGTGCGAGAGAAAGTATTTAGCCCTGCATTCATTTGGGCACAACCAATAGTCCCTGAGTCCTCAAAATTAGATCAACCACTGAAAGTTCCTTGGAAAGTCTCAAAAATGGAATTAGGTCTTCCTTCAAACTCATGAACTACAAACTCTCACAGAATGTTTCATCAGTTTCTGTAGACTGTACAAATTCATCTCTGCACAATGCACCATGCATACTTCATTAACTACATATTTTATGCAGACAATATCCATTGCATCCATGTCATCATTACTCTGGCTTTCTTCAACATGCAATGGCAATCTGGAAAGCAATCTGCAGCAAAGTTCCTTGCTTCCGAAACATGCTCAAGTTTTCATTGAAATTCTTGCAAACAATATTGCCACTTAGCAGTTCGATGTGTAGCTTTTCCCCCTCCATGAGTGCTAAACAAATCCTCTAGTGGTTTGGTTTTGGTACATAAAATTAACTAATTATCCCAAAGAACGTTCGTAAAATACTCGAAAACCCAGCACTTCCCCAAGGCTTTTTTTTCTCAACGGTAGAGTAAGTGATTTCTGCTCCACATAAAACTCTTGAAGCAAATGCAACTATTTCTTCACTTCCGTTACTATGTTCCTGCATTAATACTGCACCCAATCCAGTATTGCTGGAATTAGTCATTATTATGCTAAGATCGATAGGGTTAAACGATTTAAGAGGCTGAGAAGACGTAATACTCTTTTTGACGTGGTCAAACATTCTTGCACACTCCTCAGACCATACAGCCTGGCATTTTTCTTCACCAACTCAGAGCATCAGCTGTTTTTGTTGAAAATTGAGGGACACATTTAGTATAATATTCAACTAGTCCTACAAAATATCTTAGTTCATCTTTGTCTCATGGGGAGGTTGAATCTTGAATTCCTTTCAAGATTTTCATTTGAATTTGAATACCACTAGCAGACACAATGAAGCCCAGATAATCAACCCCAGATTGGGCACACTTACACCTGCCCTTTCCGTAAGGTCATCCCAGTTCAAGATTTTCAATACCTTCTTTACCTTGAAGTCATGTTCATAATAGCCATATATATAATACGTCATCTTGAAAACACTTTACCACCACCATTCCTTTAAAAAAACATTCTTGACCATCTGGAACATGGAGTACAGAGATTCTAGCCAAAACAGCATTCAAATGTAACTAAATGCAACTACTCGTGTTACAAATGAGGTGAGATGTTTTGAGTCTTGATGTAACTCTATTTGGTGGTACATCAAATGATGTGAAACTACAGGTACAGTTAAGGTTGCCAACATCTTGTTAATGTTCCGTGGTAGTTGGCGGTCCACCCAGATATGGCGATGAGGATCGCAAAGGTCTACACATAATCCAAAACGATTTAGCAGCCTTATGTTACAACACTGAAAGTGACAACCATTCAGAATCTTCAATGGCTTTAATTATAGATAGTGAAAATATTTTATCTACTCTTGATCTCAACATGTGTCTCACGCAAAGTTATTGTGTGTTTTGTGTACTAGTGTCACACCATTCCTTTTCAAAACAATGCAGTGCTAAAAACTTTGCAATTTTCCTAGAAGGTATGCTTTTTTGTGCACTTTATAATTTTGTGCATTACTAACAACATACAGAATGTGGACTTACACTTGGATTTACATGTCTACACTATCATGGGGATTTTGCAGTTAAAAGAAATTTCCTATGATTCATGTAAGAGTATTTATTTTAACTAGGCCTCAATTTAGGTCAAGATGCAATCTTGTTTGAAATGGATACCTCCTCCTGTATGTTTACTGTTCATTTGTTCTGCAGCACACAGTCAAGCAGAGTCATGTTTGTTTAATTACATTTACATTTTCATTTACATTTTCTTTAAGAATGCTTTCAAACACAAACACAATAATGTTGCATGTCCCAATGACCTTTCACTTGCTCACTTTACTCCATTCATTCACAATAGTTTGCTGTTGTTCATGTAGCTAGCATGTCCTGCCATCTCTGAATTATATTTACATAGACTGGGCAGAATGAATATTCATGTAGTGAGATAGTGGTTAGATGCTAAAGATAATATGGCCCTCATTTTAACATCAATGGTACATACCACCTACTGCTGTGATGACGGCCGCCAACATACCGCCACTGCGGCTATCATCCTCTGCCATATTAAGAGCACTGCCTGACTTCCGCCACAGTAAGGGCAGAAATCCAGCAGTGCTCATGGTGGCGGATGGTGGTAAGCTGGCGCTGCTGCCATTAGCACCGCCACACCAGTAGATATCCGCTAGCCGTAGTATGATCAGTAATATGGCCTGGTGGTGTTCTGCCAGCAGCGCCCCTTCCCAAGGGAAAACCTTCTCGCCCAAGGTAAGTCGGGCTTCCAACAGGGGAGAGGTGTGGGAGGGTGGGAGGTGTTGTGTGTGTGTCTGAGTGTGTGCATGAATGTCTGAGTGTGTGTGTCAATGCATCTGTGTGTTTTTTTGCGTGGGTGTATGCGTGTGAGTGAATGCGTGTAAGAATGGTGAAGTGAATGTGTGTCTGCATGTCAGTGTGATTGTGTGTAAGAATATGTGTGAGCATGTCTGGAAGTATGCGTGAATGAATGCATGTATGTCCGTGCATGAATTAATGTGTAAATGTCAGTGTAAGTGAATGGGTATATGCCTGGTGCGTGTGGGTGTCTGTGTGCGTGTATGCGGGGAGGGGGGGGGTGGGATGAGGGGTGCTGTGACTGTAGCGGGGGTGGGAGGAGGGAGTGATGTGTGCGTGTGTGGCTGTGGAGGGTGGGGTCAGTTGGGTGCGCGTGTATGGGGGTGAGTGAATGGATCAGAGGGGGTTGGGGTTAGTATGTGTATCTGGTGGGTAGGGGGTGAGTTTGGATGGGGGCATCAGGTGAGTGTTGGGGGGGCAGCTGCCTGCCAGTGACAGGGAAGGAATTCCTGTCACCGTTAGGGCCTACTGCAATGGTTTTCATGGCATTGCTAACACAAAAACCATGGTGGTAGGCCGGCTCATAATGCGAAGGGCAGTACTATGCTGGCTGCCGGGCTGGAGATAGACACCTCTGGCCTGGTGGCTCATACCGCCATGTCGGTATAAGTGGAGATGTGGCAGATTGGCTGCAGCCAACCCGACAATCTCATATTGTGGTGGTATGTACCGCCAGCCTGTTGGCAGTCATACCGCCACATTATTTCTGGCAGTCAGAAGACCTCAAGGAACATAATGAGGGCCTATGACTTTTCATAAAACCGTCCTCTGATTTGCTGGGAATATAATTATTTTGCTCACACCATGATAATTTACCAGAATTTGATAATTTTCTTTGCCTAAATACTCTACATAAACCCTCAATTTGGGGGGGGGGGGGGGCAAAAAGACTTTCTGATACTACAGGGGATGCTGTCCGTTTTCTTATTGACTTTACTGCTCACTTGGGACTTTTTTCTGATTTTTCACTTACTCTGTATTGCCCTCTTTACTGATAGACTTCATGGCAATGACTTCATACATTTCTGTTTACAATTTTCCTATCGCACCTCTGGACTTTATGAAATACATCTTTAAAATTGTTATTCCTGCTCTAGAACTCAATTGAGAATGTTCTTATTTAATAGACTGTCTTTTGATATGTTTTGGGGTGCCTTATTTTGGGGACACATTGCATCATGAAATTAAGGTTTAACCCTCGCTCTGATTCATCAGCCCATGGGCATACTGTTTAGGTAATGTTTTGGGGTGTACACTTTTAAGGGTTTTCTGCACCCACAAATTTTTGGTAGCAGAGAATAGTTGAGGGATAACAGTAGCTCCTTTCTGCTTTAAGGATTCTCTTTTTCCCTGTACTTAGTTTGGTGTATTTTCCTGGTTGATTATTTTCTGAATTCCTGACTTGCAGAGCTGTTTTTGAGCAAAGAGGATTGTAAGTATCATTAGGGCAGAATAATCCTTGAGATTGCTAGAGTTCTGGTGTGTTGTTGAGGTGTTGTGATGTACATCAAAGAAGTTTTTCTTTTATTATTACTTGGTTTGGTAAATGGATTCCTCAAAATCCAAGCTATTGAGATATTGTTGGAAAAGGTAATGTGTTTTGTGAGGCGCCGCATTCACATAAATAGGGTTTCTTCTGAATTAATGTTTTTTCTTTCTAGGGTTTGTGTGTCTAATTAGGTTGGCGTTATTTGCTCTTCGGCACATGGGCAAAAGTGCACTAGCCAAAGGTGGTTTGCCACTGCTTTATTACAAACTGAGTTTGACAAGTGCAGCAGAGTTACTAATTTCTTTGTTAGTAAGATTAATTCCATTCTAACCTACTGATTTTCTCCTGTTTAAGTTGAGCAGACAAGATTTATTTTGTTTATGTGTGTGTTTTCATTAAGAAAGACTGTGTGATTGGTTTCCCTTTCACAGAAAAGCTACAGTGTGATTTGCTAGTCTGTTGAGGACTTACGCTGGGACTGGTGAGACACCACCAGAGAACTGCGCTGTCCTTGGTGGCTGTCAAAGTCGTGCTGTGATTGGTTGACCTTTGAAATAACCATGCTGGGATTGGTGGTTGATCACTGTATTGTGCGTTTTTTTGATTATTTTGAGTAAGAATAGCGGGCACTGTGCTGAAAAAGCCTAAAGCCCCTACTGTACCTGCTAAGGAGGGACAGAAAATACCTGCTGACAGTTTGCCTGTGCACGAGATGTTGACACATGTTGGCACTTTATACATGTACCTAGATTCACAATTAGCATGAATACACCTCTGGTGACAAGGACATGCAATTTTATTTAAAGGGTAGAATGTTATATTTCTTAAGGCAAACAATGAATGAGAGAAAGCCATCACACATACCTACATACTTTGAGGCATTGAATAAGTTGGATCAGGTAGCCACAGAGAATGAAGAAAGGAAAATTAACAAGCAGGTGAAAAGTTCATTTGGCCAATGGTTAGAAACCAAGTGGGGTAATCCAATGGGGCGCTGGAGAGAGGATATAGTACAAGGAGTGACACTTTTCCGTGCTATAGTCAAAAAATGGCAGACAAAAATAAAGTTGTTGAGGGAGACATAGAAAAGCAGATTCAACAAGATTCAGATGAGAAGGATAACTTTATAAATCAAATTTTGAATTCCAGACCTCCTCCATATACCAACAGAATGCAGAGACAGGAGCAGGTTCCCACAGTATTTGATATAAGTGCAGCAGGAGAGGGTATGAGTGTACAGTTACAGGAATTGACGGCGCTGTCCGTAGCGAGTACATCAGCGAGTACCTCATCTCAGAATACATTGATGACTTTGCCAAGTACCAGCAGAAATACTGCTGCTGTCCCAGCTCCAGGTTTTAATGACATGCCTGATTCTGTTCCTGGTGGACCTTCTAAGGAAAGGAACATTAATATTAGGCTTTTAAAGAATAGATTTGGAGAAATTTTACAACGTACATTTGATGTAAACAGAATGTCTTGCTATGTAAATGAAATTAGATATCTGATAAGAGAAGCAGCAAAGTGTGCAAATGAAGCACATGATAAACTTGAGGAATTAGCTGAAGAATGTGAGGTGAACATCAGTAGCGAAATTATAAAATTGATTTGACTAAAGAAGAAATAAAATAACTATGTTTGGTTACTTTAGGGGCACACATTAAGGACCTGGTTGAGAAAATTAAAGACTGGATAGATTTAAGGAAGTATTGAGAAAAGTGACACAATAAAGTTACTCCCAAAAGCAAAGCTTTATTGTCAGAAAAATAACAAAGAGGCCTGCTTGTGATTCAGAGATAGAGACAGTGTCAGAGTTCTCTGTGCATGTACTTGGACCAGAATTGATCTTTATGCATTTACAATAAATGTTCCAAAACTGCCAGAGAAAAATTAAAAATGGTACAAGAAGGTTCATTGATTAGTGATGATTTCTAAAATGTTCTGGACTGATTTTTATATATTATTTGAGATTACTTTCCTAATGATCTATGGACTGAATGTGATGCTGCTGGTGCTTGAATTACTGAGGAACAAGCTAGAGTTGCACCTAGCAATGCTCTATCAGACGTTGTTGCTGACAGCTATAAAGGAGTGATCGACCATTTGAAAAAAAAGATACCAGAGAAGGAAGTGAACTGGGTAAAGATCGTGAGAGCTACTTAGGAGTGGAAGGAGTCAGTGCATGCTTATTATGGAAGGCTTATGTAAATTAATAAAAACATAGCAGAGTAGAAGATCCCAAGAATGAAGATGTTAGCAGTTTCTTTTTGGCTTTTGTTATGGGATTGCGTCCTGAACTTAATTTGCATGTTCAGCAGAATATGATGTGCCAGATTTAGGGTATCAATGAGATCCTGAAAAATGCCAAATATTTCAGTGACTGGTTTGATGCAAAGCAGAAAAGGATCAAGGAGAAATTGATGATTGTACAGACCAAACGGATTCAGAGAAATGGCAAGAATCAAATGATTATTTCTGCTTTTGATTTTGTTCTACCTGATAATCCCAGAATGAATCTAGTGTATCCCATGCAAGGTGTGAAAATGGGAAATGAGATGATGCACATGGAAGGTTGTGGTAGAGGAGTTGTGAATAAGAATGGAGTGAGTACGGATAATAATTTGCTGCAGAATGGCACTGATTTCCATTTCTATGGTACAAATGGGCACTGGAAGCAAGAATTCAAACAGAATCCAGATTGAATTCAGAACTATTTTGTTCCCCAGATGCAGTGAAATGCACAGTAGGTACAGAGCCAGTATATGACTTCAGCCCAACCAACTCATGTGCAGAATGTGTACAATCAAGGACAGTTCGGCATGAATATGCCTGTAGATCAAGTGATATAGCAAAACTTTAAAAATAAGATGTATTACAGTTCAGGCTATGAGCTCAATCCATTGTTTATGATTAATGATTTTCCTCAGTTTTTATCAAAAGCTAATTCCCAGCGATGGTGCCTAAGGGGGGAGGAGGACTGTATGCTTGGTGCAGCCCGACAGTGGTCATATGTGCATGGTGGAATGAATGGGCACCCTGCATCAAATCTAATGGACACTGGTGTTACCCGCTATACGTTTAGATCTGTGGAGGTTCCAGACCTAGCACTCCAAGGGAAGAGAAGTCCAAGTTGTAGGCATTAGCAATAAACAGATTGTTAACAAGGTTATGGCAAATATACCAGTTAAAATAGGATCATCTTGCGGACAATGGTGACAGGCCTTCCACCCACAAAAATGCAGTACTGTAAAAAATAAGAGATTTATATGGGTCATAATGTAAAGGGAGCAAGGAAAGTCTCAAAGGAAAGTGTTTCTGCAATTTTTGGGAGTTGTCTGCTACTGTTGTCAGTTCATTCCAAACTTGTCCTTGACTGTAAAGCAGTGGTTCCCAACCTTTTGATTTCTGTGGACCCCCACATTAACATTAATGGAACCCATGGACCCCCAATGAATCATCATTAGAATCCGGGGACCCCCGCCTGAGTCATTACTGGAAGCTGGGGACCTAATTTGTCAATATTTGTTAATATTTTTTAATTTTCTGGGCTCTCGCGGACCCCCCGAGAAGGCTTCGCGGACCCCCAGGGGTCCCCGGATCACAGGTTGGGAACCACTGCTGTAAAGCCTATAAAAAGTCTATCTCACAGTGATATCAAGAATCTGTTATTATTTGATAACAAATGTATGGAGGATTTAATAGAAAAGAAATTAATGCACCCACCCTTCGAATCCTTGATTAGAATAGGGAGTTCTACCAGTTTGTTCTCGGTATTGCCCCATAAACATGGTGGGATCATGAGGTCAGTTGCATACCTCTCTACTGTGTTGGATTCAGTAGCTGCACCTCTTACCTGGTTGTCTGAAATCAGTTGCAGCTGTTGGCATTGCAATTGAACACAGTGAAGAGATTGTAATGTTTCATACGCTAATTGTGTTCCTCATTCATTTGAGAGTTTGTTGACTGGGTCTCAGCATATGACAAACAGCTGCCTTACCAGTATGAGCAAATCATAATGACAGCTCAGAACATCTCTATAAGAAGATGGCATTTTCTGAACCATGCAACTTCCTTCTTGTCTCAGACAGCAATGAAGACTAAGACAGAAATGACAGTGATGATAATAAACCAGAACACAATTGTGTGGATTTCACAGAATTATGTACCAAACCAAGACCAGACATCAAAGAAATGAACCTTGAAATGGCTTATCTTATTTTGTTTCTGGATGATTCTTGTCTGAGAGGCCATCATGAAGTATTTAAAGCTGTCTATGCAGTTTGCTCCATTTATGAGATTGCTGCCTAATGTAACTTCAGCACAAATGTCAGAGTTGATTGCATTGACAAGAGCTTGTTGCCTTAAAAAAAAAAACATTATATCAAGATTTATACGGCTAGCCAGTATGGTTTGGAGTGGTTCATGATTTTGGACCATTGTGGTAACAAAGGGGTTTATGGCATCCTCTAGTACTCCCATCAGAAATGTTTCCTGAATTCTTGATTTGTTGAAAGCAATACAACAGCCAAAAGAAATTGCAGTAAAGTGTTCTGCAAATAAGGCTGGAAATTATTTGGTTACACTGGGAAACAAATAAGCGGACCACAGAGCAAAATACTGTGCACTTAAAAATGAAACTGTGAAATAAAATGAGCGGTAAGAAATGCAAGAAACAGACCAAAACAAATTAAGTCAGAATTTTAATGAAACTACAGAAAATGTAAATTTGTTCTTGCTGAACCCAATACATACTTTATTCAGTGCATCAAAGGATCTCTAGGAGAATGAAAGACAGAAGTGGTAACAGGCAGGTTGTCATGATGTTTGGATGTCTTCTGTATATAAATATATTCTTCCGGAGAGTATGCTATATCCAATGACCCTCCTATTTGCATGTCCAGACTCATGCATGAAGAGATTTGATGGCCAAAGCTTTCAGAAAATATTGGTTAACTACAGATTTCAGAAATGTTGCAGAAGTAGTGTGTCATTTGTAAGAGAAGTTATCGTGGAAAGATGAATGTATTGCTTATGAGTCATATTGGCAAATCAGAGGAGCCATTTGGGAGAATCCAGACATACGTCATTGAGAGGCTAGTTTACAATGACCTTAAGTATGTTCTAAGGATTGTCTGCTTGTTTTCCTAAATGTTTTTGAGGCATACCATCCCCAGGGTATTAAAGTATAACAGTTGCCAAATCTTTGTTAGGGAATTCATACCAAGGTTTGGCTTGCCAACCTTTACTGAGAGAGATCATGGGTCTCATTTTAAAAATTATATTCTTCAACAGATCTGTACAGCTCTATAGGTTAACCGAAGGTTCCAGTGTAGTTGCTGTTGTCCACAATCATCTGGCATAGTAGAGAAGATGAATCGAATTATCAAAAACAAACTGGCTAAAGTGTGTGCATCCACTAGTCTGAAATGTCCAGATGCTCTTTCTCTTGTTTGAAAGAGTATTAAAAGAGCCCTAGATGAAAAGACTTGTATCCTGTCTCATGAAGTGCTAATGGGCATAGTTATAATATTAGCCTACATACCCTCAGCATTACTTATAACAATAACTAATGCTATAGTATTAGATTACTGCAAAGGTCTGGCTGATGTGGTGAAATCTCTCTCTCATCAGGTGAATTTGGCAACAACATTCTCAAAGGAACCTCAGTGTCATCCATTGAAACAAGGAGGCTGGATTTTGGTGAGTGTCTGTGTCTTCGGGCTCGCTGTCCTGTTGAAGGATTGTTTTTTTTGGCTGCAACCGTGTTTTGGGCTGCTGGTGGCTGCAGCCTTACTTTGGGGCTGCGAGACAAGCTTGTTTGAGGCCGCTCGTGCACGCCGCTCATGCTGTGTTACACGTGTGTGACCTGTACACTTCTTCAATAGCGTTGTCTTGGTTACCCGAGTATAACGCTACTCAGCAGTCCTCTGTATTTAATGTTTCCCGGTTACCAGAAGCTTTGCCGGGAGCCATTTTGAGGAGTGTACATCGGCAAGTCACTGTGTATTAAGTGTGTCCCTGGTTACCAGAAACATTTTTTGTTGTTGTTTTGCCGGCAGACATTTTGAAGAGTTTCCTGAGCATTACCGTGGTGGATAATAATAAGTGTTGCCTTGGATGCCATATACAACGCTATTTATGCAAATGTTTTTTTTGCACAGCTGGATTACATCGGTGGAAAATGAACACACGCGGAGAACAAGTATTTTGGGATCGTTTTTGAGTTTTGACAGATACGCTTTGTCAAACACTTTATTTTGCTCAACATTTAATTAATTGACCCTTATGGCAGCCAGTCAAGGCATCATTCAACCGCCAGCATTTTTACAGAAAGCTGGAAAGCCTGATATTAAATGGACTGCTTGGCTGCGCATTTTTGAAAATTACCTTAGAGCTATTGATGCAAATGATTTTTCTCCCAATAGGAAGATGGCCTTGCTTTTTAGTCATCTTGGTGTCGCAGGTCAACAAGTGTTTGACAACTTACCGGTGATTTCTTCACCTGGAAGTGGGGATGTGTTGTGGAACAACTACCTTGAAGGAAAAGAAAGAATGAGGAAGCAATATTCTGATCACTCCAGTGTCTTATTAGAAAGATTTAATTTTGCTATGTGGAAACAGTTGAGTGATGAAACCGTCGAAGAATATGTAGCTGACTTGCGGATTTTAGCTTCTAAGTGCGAATTTGGATCTAACGTTGATATTTATGTATGTGATCAATTTGTTTTCTATTGTTTTCATAAGCAAATTCAAGAGAGACTTTTAGCTTGCCGTAATCGAACTCTTGAAGAAGTTATTGACTTAGGGAAGGAAATTGAAAGGTCGATAACTACTTCTAGGGTTTTAGCTAACCAAAGCACTACATTAAATTGTGTGGTTAGCCAGGGGCTAGTATGCACTGTGAGTAGTAAACAAGGAAAACTAAGTAAAACCTATCGTGGATAGGTAGGAAAACATTCACAATTGTGTTTCTGTTATGGTTCTAAACTCCATTTGGGAAATGATCTTTCTTGTCCTGCAATTGGTAAAAAATGCAACTTTTGTCGTAAAATGGGTCATTTTCAAAGCGTGTGCCTAATAAAGAGTGCTAACAAAGGCATTTCTAACAAAGTGCATAGCAGCAATGTGGATGTGAATGATGAAATTGTGCAATGTTCTAATCAGTTTTCAAATGTTTTATTAACTGTTGATCTTTCTGATGAATCTTGTGGTAAACCTGAGAAGGTTATTAAGGGTGCCACATGTGGTGTGCTTATCCGTAATAAAAACACTTCTGTTTTAACTGATTCCGGGGCTCCCATCACCATTTTAGCTGATCATATCTTCTTTAAAAAGATACCATTGATTTACAGGCTCCGGATATCAGCCCTAAGGCGCTTGGCGACCATGACATAGATTTGCTAGGTTATTTTTGGTCCAATTTGCAATGTTTAGGCAGATCCATTTTTACCAAGATATATGTTGCAGTTAAAGGGCGTGACATTGTAGGATGGAAGAATTTGGCACGCTTAGGAATTATTCTGCGACCTGGACATGAAGTTCCTGTTGCCTTGGGTGATTTGCCGGATTTGTTTTTGTGTGATCATGTTGCAAATGTAACTATGCCTAACAATGTTATGGATTGCATGGTCACTTTGTTTCCTGAAGTTTTTAAAGACCAAGTGGGTACTGTGCATGGTTTTGAACACTGCATTAAATTAAAGAAAGGTGTGATTCCTGTGGTGCACAAAGTTAGGCCAGTTCCTTTAAGTGTCAGATCAGATTTAAAGATTTTACTACACAAGATTATGTGTGAATTTGAGATCTGTCAATCAGAATATATTAGTGGATTCTCATCCTCTTCCACATATCCAAGAAATGATCACAAACGTGGGTTGTTCAAAAATGTTCTTGACTATTGATCTCCATTTTGCATACCACCAAATTCCTTTAAGTGAAGATTCTCAGAATATAACCACATTTGTAACTCCGTTTGGAGCCTTCAAATACTTACGTTTGCCGTTTGGACTTGCTTCAGTGGCAAGTGTTTTTCAAAAATAATGGATGAGTTATTTTATGACATACCACAAGTACAGGCCTTCCAAGATGACATATTAATTCACACAGAAACAAAGCAAAAGCACATGGAGGTTTTAAGTAATGTATTGCCTTTAGAATAAGCAAAGCATAGCAACTGATAATGATCCTGAACCTTCTAATGAAAGCTCAGTCACTTCTATGTTGACGATTAATGGTTCAAAACATTCAGGTGACAACTTGTGTGGTGCAAATGATTCTGCTGGTGGAAATTCTTCTGGTGAAATGCAAACTGATCGTGAATTTGAACCACAACATAATTCAACTTGCGATGTGACTTCGGACAGCACTGAGTCCATATCAAAAGCTGTAACTACTCGCAGTTCTATAACTGTCAACTTACCTTCCAGATTTTGTGATTTTATTCTTGTTTAGAATTCTGTTTTTTGGGTGGTTTTGTTTTAGTTTTTTTCGTTTTCTTTTTCCCAAAGGAGGGAGGTGATGTAATAATAATAATCTGCTTTATTATTAATGTCAAGGTATGTTAAGTCTTGTATTGTCCTCCAACCTTACCTCTGTATTCTATTATGGAACATGTGTTCATTGGTGGCTTACTCTGGGTTCTGGAGCTTCACGTTGTTCCAGGAGCCGGACGCTGCTGTTGTGGTCGTGGGTCTTTTCCCATGGAATAAACTCCAACCTGTTCTAACACCGCTGGCGTCTGAGTCCTCCTCTGTCTCCTCGTATACCCCTTGCCACAGTCTGCAAAAGCTGCTCTGACAAATGTTGGAAAGGTCCTTTCAAGCTTGCGCTTATGACTAACACTCCTGTGAAGTGTGCCAGAATACTCAGTGGATCCACGCTGCTCACACAAGGATAGTGAAGGTGGCACATGAAGAAGTGGTGACAACGACCACTGATTCAGAGAGTCAAGCTCAAGTTTGCAGCATGGAACCAGAAGGGAGTGAAGAACATTTAAAACATTTTTTAACTGGTGAAGTTGCTGGTAGCTGGTTGCTGAAATACCATTGTCAGCTTCAAGAAGAGGATCAGAGGGAATAGCTGTTGCAGTCACAATCAGCAGCATGAAGAAGTAGTCTTCGATCTAGCTAATGAAAAGCTTTAGCTGATAATTCAAGTCTTGAGAACCCCCAAAGGGAGAAAGCAGTTCACAGTGAGTTGAGTTGCTCATGCAGATTGAAGCACAAGTTCATCATTGAGTGAGGAAGACCCAGCACAGTCACAAATGAAGATGCTCGAGGGTGTCACATCCAAAGCAGTGAAAACAACTTGCAAGAGAAAGCATTGGGAGAATGAAAAGTTAGAATCAGTGAAAGAAGAACCAGAAGTAATTGAAATCGATCCAGAGAACAGAGAGTGGATTACCTGTTGCTAAAAGACAAGCATGAAAGAGAACTTCAAACAGAAATTATGCCTTACCCAAATGGGCATGACTCACATCTGAATAAGAGCAAATACAGAAGTCTATGATTCAATTAGCTGTTGCCGATTTCTCTTTGAAAACAATCTAGACGAAGAAGAACCACCTTCAGCTGTAGCAAATGCGAATGGTCCTGAAAATTTGAATTTAAAGTTTTAAACGTAGTAGAGGTATCCAGATGAAGAAGGACTGAGCTAATAAACGGAAAAAGTGATTTTCGTTTTTGATTCTTTTGGAAAAAAGAGACGAAAGAAGATGAATTATTGTTTTTTTTTTTTTGTTTAAAAAAAAATTTGTTCTATTCACTAATTGTTGAATCCTGTTGTGCCTTATTTCTCTGATAGGATATGTCTCCACACAGGTTGAACTAACCATAGTACATAATAAGGTTGAGTCTGATACACTGACACATAGGGAGTGTTTAGTGGATTTAGTAATAATATTTCTACAAAATGTTGGGTGATTATGTTGACATAATCGGGATTAAGAATTGCACGGTGTGTACTTTTCTTCCTTCTTCTGGAGCTGAAGGCGCTACTTATCTACTTCTACCTGTTTCCTATGGCTTGTTAAGGAACCATCATACCTATATACATAATTTTGGTGTCAAAATATAGAGTTGGGGGTCAAAGCAGTGTTATAGAAACAGAAAATAGCTCCTCAGAGCAACCCTTCTGTCATTTTCCAAAATGGCAGCTATAATAGAGGAAGGAGAGATATATATAGAAATGAAACAAATAATAATGGTTTTAATCCTTTTATGTATACACCAAACCATGTTTATGATCTGAATATGAAAAAATATAATGTTTTTCACTCCTTTTTTAGACACATTTTTATAGTTCACTTTATTTGTTTGTTTCAGTAACCGCTTGTGGTATATTTGCAGAATGTTGAACATTTGAGAAGACCATATTGACAGGGACATATTTTTGTAGCATAGGTTTTGCAAGTACATTTACGTGCAAGTTCTGTGGGCAGAGGCTTTAGAAATGTTGTAGGTTTTAGCACCCCATCAATATCTTCCCAACCAAATTTACATGGCTGTTTCTCTACATACACATGATCCAAAACATTTACACATCTTCATCAAGTAGAACACTTTTAATGTGTCCACGCACAGAATATGTTGGTGGAAGGTTACTTAGTGGGACTGATCTCTTGAACTCACTGTACCGAAGAGAATTAAATGTGTGACAGTCAGAACTCATTTTCCATACCACAAAAGCTTTTTTTCTATTTCTTTAAAGTCACCTTCTTCTGTCTCAGCAAATCCTTTTAGAAACTTCACAGGTTAAGTAGTTACAGCTTTAAGCTTTGTTCCAATTTTGCTAGTAGTGTCATCACTATAGAATATGTGCCTTGATAAGAACACTGAGCATCTCTGGGCAAACTTCCTGTACAGATTATTAAGCAGGATTAAGTGTCTTTTCTCGCTTGTTCCATAACGTATCCATAACTCTGACAATCCTTGACTAAAATTGCAACAAATCTAAGTAGCACAATAATAACATCTGTGTCATTTGACAGTATGATGATTCGATCGGAACCATTTCAAACATCCCACTCAGGTGTGGCACAACACGAAGATCAGCTTCCTCCAATTTGCTGTTAGGTTTTTGAACAATATGACCTGTGCCTTTTAAATATCTCTCTGCAGGCACCAGCTCCTCATTGACAATCATTCTACTTGCAATAATTGGAAATTTTGTCTTCACAGAAGCATCAGCAAAGTTTTGGCGAGTTAACATCTCCAAGTTCATCGTAATCGATGTTAATGACCAGACTTTATCAAGTTGCACAGGTATAGGTGTCGAACTTTTGATGCAGGCAAGGTCAGTTGTTCTGCTTGTAGACATTCATCTGATTCGATCACATTCTTTCACAGATAGTTCAAGATAACTGTCAAAGACAATGTGCAGTTCTTGCAAGGTGCACACTGACGTTGATATCTGTAGAACACTGTGAATGACCTCCCCAAAGTTTTGCATGGATGAAATCTTGACCATTCGCAATTGTGACATTCAGTCCACAACAACAGCAGTTTTCAATAAGAATACCTTTTTGAATTGAAATTCTTCAGCTGAAAGTTTTTTTTTCGAGTTCTTGTACAAGTTTGTGCTTCACTGGTTTGGTTGCAGCATCTCCGTCAAATAATGTGTTTGTTGTAAGAAGATCATGCAACAGAATGTCCTTGATAAATTCACCCCCTTCTTTTGATACATCCATCTCTCTATGTGCTTGCAAAAGTTGTTTTTTTGTAACCTGTTTTGTAGTGGCTGGTTGGATGAAACTCTTACTATGGCAATTTAATCATGGAAGTTTAGCTTTAGTGATTATGTCAAACAGCTTTTTCTCTTTCAATGCAAATCCCTCCTGCTTCAGTTCTGTCTATAGCTTCGATCCATGTTCCAGGGCATCTATGAGGTATCTTTATATCATTATCCACATATTGTTTGTCCAAGAAATTGTGAAGTCACACAGGCTCAGTCATTTCAAATGGCTTTGCTCGCTGCTGCATGAAATAAAGAAGGCTGTCAACATGTTTCTTAAAATGCACCCCTCTCTTTCCCACAAGTTCGTGGTGAGAAACAATTTCACGATTGTCCATTAATTTTGAATTTCTCATCTCTCTGAAAACATTGCAAATAAAAAGGACTTTGTGGTAAACTAGCTGCCATTGAGCAACATATTCACTTTTACATGTCTGACCAATAATTGCCTTGGAGCTTTTCTGTAATCTCTGGATCGTCTGTTCCAGTTTCATATCTGGAACCACAGCATTCCCTCTTTGTCTTTCACCACAAAATGTCTTTGGATGAATTTTCTGTATAGATATGTTTTTGAACCTCTAGCTTCTTTGCTCTTTTCAAATACCAGGACCCATTTCTCAGGTAGTTTATGCAAACAAATTCACAAAACACAGTAATAAACTCCACAGTATTCATGTGTGGCTCCCATACACCTTCCTGATCAGCATGTACCAAGTTTTCACTTGTTCTAGAGATATAATGTGCAAAACATTTCCCCAGTACTTCTGATTTTGAACTGAGTGTATTGAACATTGCCTGGCTTTGCGTTATGTCTTTTGAATGAAGTGCACCCTGTGCCTTGTTCACTTCTGAGATAAGATATGCAAAACCTAATTTGTCATTCTTTTTCCAGAAAGCATTCCACCACAATGTTTCTGTAGCCTCAGATATAATTTATCTTGTAACAAACAAACATAATGAGTTCTGCTCAATACTGACTGGATACTTTAGCTTCCAAAGAATTCAGCCTCAATAAGTGCATTGTCTATGCCACATCCACTGAAATAACCTCTCGCACACTGCAACACAGCTTTTGTCATGTGGAAAACACCCATCATTGAATAAATATCATCAAATGCTACTGGATTGCTCATACAAATGTCAGTTACAATATGGAAAACACCTTCATCGCAGAAAATTGACAGGATAGGCTAGTCTTCAAACTGAGTACATACCTTTTGGAACTTTTTTAGATCTATGTGTACTGTTGCGTAGTTTGTGACCGGACATGGTATTACTGGTAAAAACCCAACTCCTTCAGTGGGACGGTATTCTGGGAGATCAGAGCATGAATTCCACCCAACGGAGGAACTGGCGTTTCTTCATCCTTCAGTCCACACCGAATGAGCAATATGATAAATTCAGGTAAATCAGCTTTGCAGACCGCAGCATCAGGTAGAAAAGATTCATGTCCTCAGCCACTTTAAAACTTTCTGGTAAACTGGGACATGTTGATGGCTTGTAGTGATTGTGCACACATTGGCAAGGCAGTTCGGTTATAAGTTTGCAGCTTCATTTGTTTATGCCAGCAGCTGACAAAGCTTTTTTTCTAGCAGCTACTTCATTGGTACAGTCTTGAAAAAGCACCATGGCAGTATCATGTGTGCTGGATGTTCCAGGCAAAGAAGAGCCGTCTTGAAAATCAAAATTATCGAGAGCAGTAATTGTAAATCCTTTCCTGGTAAAGTGACTTGAAAGTTGTGTCCTGTCGGATTCACAAGATTTTACAGCATGTGCTGCTAACAAGTTCCTGCTCTGTACAATGTCATTATAACTTGTTAATACACCAATCCTATTTATTGAAGTGATTAGCTTTTTACTTTTGCACTTTCCATAGATTTCGTGGGCAGTCATTCATATGTAGCGGTGTTTTCATTTTGCCGTGATGTAATTCATAAAACATGATTTGGAAAAGATAGTGCACTTGCACAGCATAAGCCTGTCGGTTCCTGGGATTGTCTTTCACTTCTTCGCTTATATCTTTAAAGCCATCATCAATGGTGTAGGCTTCTGTTCTGAACTCAAAAACGTTAGTTTGTAACAGCTTTGTTTTGCTGTTATTAAAAAATGATATAAAACATGTTAGGACAACATCAGGCGTGCTTGTTGACTTCCAACGATTTGCTGAACTCTGGGGAATCACAAAATTTGACATTAAATCCAAAATCTAAATCTTTAGGAAGTTTCTTAAAATGGTTCCTGCTGATTTTATTGCATCCTGTGATCTTTTTTTGGCAGTAAGAACTTTAGGAGTCAAATCAGCTGAGAACACCATAAGTCGCTCATTCTTTTTGTTAGACTGTTAGACTAACAAAAACAAATTTTATCATTGTAAATTCTTACCAGAAAAGTCTTCATTTCATTATTATGGATCAATACAGTTTCATCAACGTTGACCATTATTTCTCTGATTTCACTGAGTGTGAACATGTAGCCAGCACTCGAGTGGCTTTAAAACTTCATTTGGCCCTTGTTCAGGCTGAACCACAGAAAACGTATTAAAGATCCTGTGCTTTCTTATCAGTTCTTGGAGGTGGCCGCGGGGTAGCCATGATCTTCTAAATGGATGGGCATTGGGTTTGATTGTCGTTGCTTTCTCAGAAGACTCCGATTCGTGTTGTGATTCACTGGTTCCTGCTATATTTTGCCGAATGTTTTTAGGTGTTTTTCCAATGAATGTGACTTGTAGTACTTTGATAAAAATATTTGATCTTCACCCATCAGTTTCAATCTTTTGTGAACTTCGTCTTGCCGTATTTCTGCAGCATCTCAAACTCTCTTCTGTCCAGCCTCAGTTGATGTTAGCCTTTCTTTCAGATTAGTTTAGCATATGACACATTTTTCTTTGTTGAAGGAGTCCTCAGATTTCGTAGTTAGCAACACTCTGTCAAGAGGTAAATATTCTCTGCTGCCATCTGTTTCACACATGTTTATGAATTTGAATCAGCGGAAAACTGAAATAAAAACAATAATAAAATAAATTACCAATATGATGGCTAAAACACATAATTATAGAGCCTCCATTATTTTTGAAAATGGCAGAAGGGTTGCCCTGAGGAGCTATTTTCTGTCTCTATAAGACTACTTGACCCCCAAGTCCCGTGTTTTGACACCAAAATGAAGTATATAGGTCTCATGGTTCCTGAAATATAACATCATCACTGCAACACATCCACCATTTTTAAAAATGTAATCCAGGAAAAATCGGCCCAGATTAGAAAATTCTTCCCAAGCTAAATTACTTCTCTAATGATACAAAAACACAAATCAAAAATGAAAATCTTGGGGCAGCAATATTTTATGGAGGTATATCAAGGGACCAGGAATAATAACACTAAACAGACTAATAGGAAGAATGTGTGTAATTTCAGTAAAGATGAGCATGCATTTGTTAGGGATTATAATGAGAGGACAGTGACAATCTTGACAGTTTAGAAAGATGAGAAGAAACTCAGGGAGCAGATTAAGGCTGAGGAAGAATTTAGGTTTTTGAGTCTGCATCCAAGCATGAGAATGGAACATAAGAGAAAGGATGAATTGCGTATGGTGCATCATGTTAGGCCAATAAGTTTAGAGGGGAGTGTGAATGTTAGAGATGTTATGATGTTAGTGGTGATTTTCTAGTTGTCGAAGAACTAATACTGAGACCCGAACCAGAACGTTTGCACGGAACTTAAGCAAACAGTTTGTGGTAAAAGAAATAACCATTTAATTGTACAGGCACGAGGGTGAAGGTGGCCATGTCAGCACTGTAGGTAAAGGGAGTAGAAAAGTGACCAATGTCTTCCCACTCGCTTAACAAATTGACAAATATCTTTTAACAGTTGCTAAACTGACTCTAACTGTTCCCAACATAAAACAACCAACTGTTCATTCATTTATGTTTGACAGCTTTCGGTCATGTATTAAATCTCCATCCTGCTATTCACCGGAAAAGGGCTTTACGAAACACCAGCGTAAGACTCCAACCTCTACACAAAATAAAAGACTGAAGTCTGCCAATTCAAAACAGTCAATTCAAAACAGTCCTTAAAACTCAGTAGTGTGGGTGTGGTCATGCTCAAGACGGCCTAGGACGCTCAACTCAAACTCTCTGTCCTCTAATGTGCCATCCAGCGCCATTAGAAGCATACTAGAGGAATGGGACCAGGTAATTGGACCTCCGAGTGTTGGCTTTTGTGAACCAGTGGCAGGGGATCGCCTGATTCTCTCCCAGAATGGAAGAATGAGGTGGAAGATTCTGCCTCATTGGGCCGACCCCACCACATTGCCTCTGCCATTGGCATGTACAGCCCCGACTGAACTCTGCCCGTGACCGGAGGAAGCCTGTTGCAGCGACTCACATGGGAGTGACGCGGGTGGTTTGGACTGTTGGTGTGCCCTGCTCCACCCCAACCCTGCTACTGCCATAAAAAACATCAGGGGGACGGTGGAAAGTTGCTGTTCCACAGCTGCTCATGCCTGCAGGGCAGCGCTTCTGAGTGCGCTGCCGGGATTGGACCTCTCTGTCTGAGGCTGTGGAGTGATTGTCGAGAGGTCTCCTGTTATCGCACCCTGGCATGGCTTGAGGCACTATAACAGCAGTTCCTGCCCCCAGATGGCCTGCGGGCAGATTGGACCAGCTGGGGAGCAGTAGACGGCACCATACCTCAAGTTCCTTGGTGGGAGGTGGCAAAGCTGATCATTGTGCCCCCCTCTGTCCAATGAGGGATCCGCTGCCCGAGGAACCGGGCCACTGGTTGTGGAACGGTTGGTGAGGAGAACCCCATCACTGTCTCAACCATCTGACTGGGAGCATTGTTGCATCGGAACCTGACTGAGGATGGCCTGCGGACTGGCTAGTCCTGTGGGGGGTGGGGAGGAGCGGAGGACGTCGCCCCACACTGAGCACCTAAGCGAGGAGTGGCAAGTCTGATCAGTAATCCCCTCTTACCTACTGGGGATTGTGGACTGTGGGCCTGAGGCGGCATCTAGTCACTGCACTCTCTATACCACCGGGTTGCCCTCTCTCCCCCCCCTTGCTATTTGCTTTAGCCGTGGAACCCCTAGCCATCACACTATGTCAAACAAAGGAGTTTGTGGATATCCCTTTCAGTGGGGAAGACCACAAAGCGGATGACCTGCTTCTCCCCCTCACACAACCAACTGCTTACCTTTCTGTGGTTGTCCAGGCTCTGCCTTCGTTTACAACCGTTTCTGGCTGCAAAGTCGATATGTCCAAATCCTCTGTCCTAAACCTTATGATTCCGAAGCAAGACATATCCCACTTGCAAAATTTGGCACCCTTTAAGTGGGAGCCGAACACAATCCGATACCAAGCCTTAACCTTACGGCTACCCTTGATACGTGGACAGCTGCAAATTGCCCCCCCACTCCCTAGAAGATATCGGTCGTTGTCGGTCCCTATACATGTTGTGGCTGGAATGGATCAATGTAATTAAAATTAACATACTGCTGAGGGTCCTTTAGATATTCCAACCCTGCCTACACCTATCCCACAGGAGGATATTAACAGACTGCAGCGCGATATTAATTCCTTCATTTGGAATGGTAAGAATCCTAGAGTCTCAGCTACACTTCTGATGCAACCCCGCAAGTGAGGGGGCCTAGCGTGCCCAAACTTCTTAGATTATTACTGGACGGCTCATGTCCGTTACATCTCTGCCTGGGTGGCACTCGAAAGTAAATACCACTGATTCCACATGGGACGGGCAGTAGCCTGCAGTATCCTATGGGACCCTATGCGTGGCTCCCAAAACATGCTATGCTATGAAGTGCATACTAAGACAGTACTGGACATTTGGGATAGAGTGTCAGTGAAGAGCAGCCTCACCTCCTTCCCCTCTCCAAATACCCTGATAGAACGTAATCCAGAGATTACCCCGGCCCTCCCCTCACATGCATTTTAAGACCAGACTGAAAAGTACTGCATAACAATACAAGATCTCTTTATGGGTCCTACTATGAAGACCTTTGCCAAATGTAGAGAAGAACTCCAGGACTCGGCTCAACTACACTATCTACAATTAATGCACTGGGTGCTTCACCCCTCTATTTACCAGGCAACCATTCACCCTTTTGCCATGTTCGAAATGCAGGTGCACACTTAAACGGGCTTGAAAGGGCTTATCTCTAACACCTACCTGGTGCTCCAATGCTCTACCCCTAATGAGCCCCAACCACTTTAAATAGCACAGACTTCGGAACCAGACAAGGAGAACTCTCTTAAGCAATGGGAGACGCTTTGGCGAGACATCTCGCCCTCCGTGAAACTGCTTATCAATTAATGTTTCAATGTTATTATACTCCTTCTGGGATTGTGCAGATCTACCTGGGGACCTCCGCCCTGTGCTGAAACTGACACTTTAAATCTGGCCGGGGCAATTTCGGCCATATTTAGTGGTCTTGGCACTTGATCGTGACATTTTGGAAATAAGTCCTTTGCCACATCAAAGAGGTGGTGGGATACCCCCTCACAGCCACATATCGCATAGTAATATTGGGCCTTTGCCCGACTTCACTGACTGCCATGACACATGCAGACTGGCCACTAATTAGCTTCATGCTCCATGCAAATACGTGCTCTGGCATGGAAACAGACAACCCTTCCATCCATCGCACAGTGGTTAGTATGATTATGGCATATATTAGCCGTGGAGCAACTTTCCCACACTCTGTCTCACACAGATTCAAAGTTCCAACTGATTTGGCGCCCACTGAATCTATACCTGTCTCGATTGGAGTTCTTTTGCTTCAACCCACCCAGATTGCGAGCATTATAGCTGTTCGCCTAACCACCCTAATTCTGGCACTACTCAAAGGACCCAACTCCCCCGTCCTTCAGCTCCCCACAGCGAACTACCCCCTTACTAACTCTACTGGTACCCATGGCCCCCCATCCTCTTTTGTGAACATTTCTGAATAAGACCTGCACTCCTGCCCCGTCCCTCCTGTCTTTACCCCTTCACTTACTGTTTTGTTTGTCAGTTCTGAAAGGACACTTACAGTTAGACGATATTGGTTATTCACTTCTTTTGTTATGAAGCACTTACTTCTGTCCAGGAACACGGCCTGAGCGATCACTGGCCCAGATACCTTAAGTTTGGTATCAAATTAATTGTTATAATTCCCACAACATACAATTGTTGGATTTAATAAAACCTGTGCAGGTAAAGAGTTTTAAACTCTATCTAAAATGTTGCCAACTTCAGCCCTGGAGTGCTCTGCTCTGATTGGCCAACCTCTGACAGCCTGGCCAGGCTGCCTTGATGAGGTGTGAAGTGGCCTGGGCTGAAAACAAAGAGCTGTGCCTGGGGTAGGAGATCTTCCCTCAACAGATGGAAAAGCAGGAAGGGGGAGGGCTGCCAAACTGGCCTTCAAAGGCAAGGAAGGACATTTGGAGCAACCCAGCACCTCCCTCACACCCTGCAAACCTAGACAATTAGGTGCCCCCCTGATTAGATTAGGAGAGGGCAGCAGAAGGGTGTGTTCAAGATTAGGTCAGTGGGTGGGCTCAGCCAGATGTACCCTCCAAAAATCAGTTTCAGCCATGATGGAATTTTGAGGAATGTTGCCCTCTGGGATTGATTTTTTCCACACTTCCCAGGAAGTGGTCATCAGAGGGGGAAGGACCATGCACCTGATTGGAAAACCAGGACCCCCCTGTTTTTCACCCAGGAGCAAGGATAAATATGGCAGAGCTGCACCCACACCTCATATCCCTACCAGATCCCTACAAGGAAGAACTACAGGAGAAGGACTGCCCTGCTGGACCCCTGACCTGCACCTGGACACTGCACTCTGGAGGACTGCACCAGCTGCACACTTGGGCTTCACCACAAGAAGGACTTTGCCTGGTTTCAACTGCTTCAAGGAGGGACTTCCTGTTTGCTACAGGTGAACAACTGCTAACCAGAGTCCCCTGTACCAACTCCTGAAGAAACTGACCAGCTGACCACTGTACAGTGGCCGTTTTGGAGTTTGCACCAGGTGCATTCTGTGAGTTGTAGTCTGCATCCTCAAGGAGCATCTCAGAGCTTCGGGAACCTTGGGGTGAGCTGTGGTCACCACAATAACCATAAAAGAACATTTGGAAGAAGATCCAGAAGTTTGGAAAACTTTTGGAAAAAAGCTCCATAAAGGGACCGATCCGCCGCAGCAAGTCTAGCCGGCTTGGCTCAACTGCGACCCGGCCTGACTTGCAGGTTCATCCCAGTGATGAAAAACTCTGAAAAAGTGACTAAGACCGAAGGTACAAATCTCCACCGAAGTTTCCCGCGACGGGTGTCCAAGGAAGAGTTCCAGAAGGTCAGATTGGACTGGCGACCTGTTCCCGCTGAACAAAAACTTCAAGAAAACGACTAAGCCAAAATGTAAACTTTTGACTGAGGCCTCCAGCGAGCTGTAGCCGAGCAGGGCTCCATCGCGGTCGGCCTCAAACTTTGACTTTGTCCCAGTCGAGGTGCGACCAGATTGGCGCTATTAATTTCTAAGTGCTAAAAAGCATTACTTCTTTAAAAGTTCATATATCTGGTTGCCCTTGTCCGATTTTAATCGTTTTGGTGTCATTTGGTGTCATTTTAAAGATGAAAATATAATCTATTTTTCATAAATTGGTGTTGGATCTTTATTGTGTTTTGTGTTTTATTTATTTACTGCTTTGTGATTTTTAAATGCTTTAAACATATGTCGCCTAAGTTAAGCCTTGTCGCTCGTTGCCAAGCTACCAAGGGTTGAGCTAGGTTTAATTTATTGAGACCGAACTGGACCTAAGTGGAGGTTAGTGGCCTATTGCTAAGTGTAGGTACTTACCTGCCCTTACGAATAACCCATTTTCCAACACTGCTACATTACTTATTGTTTCCCCACACGCTTAAACTCTCAAACCATGGGTTTGTTCCACACTGCTGTTTCCTGTCTATCTATAACAAACTGGTTGAGTGCAACACAGACTCCCTTTGCGCCCGCCATCCTACTAGTAGATCTACTGACAATTACAGATCGTTTGAGACTGGGACACTTACCACCATGGTGTATAGCTGGCCTCTCCACAATTGGCGAATTATTCCTTAATGGGGAAGTAATGGACTTCCCCACACTGATGGCAGAGCATGATCTTCCGCCCAGGGAATTTCCCACCTATGTACTCATCAAACAATTTCTTTACAAGTTATTTTGTGTATGGCATAAATTACCATTAACTCGTGATGTTTACCAGACCCTTCACATTGCAGGCACATGGAGTAAACTTATCCAGTGGTTCTATAGGGCTGTTTTGCAACAAATGGATAAATCCTGCACCTCACTAAGCTAGCTTGGGAGACAGACTTAGCTCAAACTGTACACGAATCGTACTGGCTGAAGATATTGGACTTACCCCAAATGGTGTCCAGGGGGGGCCTGTTTTAAATATGTACAATATAATGACCTTAATGGGGCCCATTTCACACCAGCCAGGATCACTAAGACCTTTCCAAGGCCTGCTGTGCACTGCTCATGTTGTTCCCTCTATGAAGCAGACCTCTTACTCACGCTATGGTCCTGCCCTTTGTTACAGAATTACTGGATCAGCATCTGGTAAATAATATTGAACACGACTGGCCTCTCTGTTATGAACTTGCTCCTAGGTCTTTTCCCTCGCCTTGCCCTAGAAAGACCCACAGTCAAATTTCTATACCTAGCTTTGGTATTGGCCACGCGATCCATCAAAATACAATGGAAACACAATAGTGCCTATATTATAGCCACCTGGGCCTGCTCAATGATTGCATGTGCCAAGCTGAGAGCACCTTACTACACAGGGAGCCACAAGTAGGCTTAAGAAAGCATTTCATATCACAAGCATGGGATATGCCCCTTGAGCATCTTAAGTGCACTGCCAATGACTACATGCACCGCCATGAACTACCCCTTATGTACACATATACCTATACTACTCTTTCTATTACATTGTGGTAGTTTGTGACCGTTGTCCTTTGCTTGTTCGGGATGGGCCACGGAAAAGGTCTCCTCTATTCGGTGATTCTTGAGCCTCTGGAGGATGCGATTGACCCTTGCAAATGCTTGTTGTTTTGGAGGATTGCTTGGATACTCTTATTTTGAGTACCGGAAATGGATGGTCGGATGTGTGTTCTCTGGTGCTTCCTATTTAAAATATTTCAAAGGACATGTTTGAACTATGGGTACCTTCCCAACATGGCTCTCGGAAGGTGATTATGTATGTATAGAAGGAGTTGCTATTGGTACCAAGTTTTCTCTTGTATGTAAGATTTCAATGTATTTTCAAAAAATCAAGCAGTCTACACAAGTCTCTCTCCAATCCCAATAAAATAAGTAATGAGCCACTTATTGTTGAATAGCAATCAATTGCCACTACCAATCTACCCTCCAAGCCCTTAAGCAGAAAGGAAAAGAAAAACAAAAGAAACAAACACAGCCCAAATTAGTAATTTCACATAAAAAGGCTTTAGAGTTAAGGGAAAACTCCTCCCTCAAGGACAAAATTTACCCTAACTTCTCAAATTTACTAAGCGAGAAAAAAAACAGAAATCCCAACATTTCCTGTGCAAACCGCAAACACTAAGGGAAATCCACTCACGTGTACACAACAGATAGAAGCATCAATGGAGACAAGCATAACCTTGCTTAACACCAACATTAGTTGTGATGATCCTCCCTGTTGACAAATCTTGCGTGCAACAGGGGGCGAAGGAAGCAACTGCGGTGGGAATCGAAGTCAAGCTTCAAACAAAAGAGTTGGTCCAGAAGAACATGCCAGGGTCAATGTTTCAACAGAGCCCTCCCCAAGTATATATTTTTCCAACCAGCTCCTTAATACTTTAACTTCAAGGGTGTCATCCAACAGTAATGTAATACAACAAGAGAACCAGTAACCAAATATAGTAACTCCAGGCGAGTCTAGACAATATCAACACAAGATAGAGCAGAATCTTAGAGTAGAAACTGGAGGGGATTTCACATCGGATGCTACTTTAATCTTCCCACCAGAATATAACTCAAGAGGGAGACAAGACATAATAAAGAGAAACAACATATCATCCCTTCTAATCTTTCCACCAGAATATAAATCAAGAGGGAGACAAGAAATCTTAAGTAGAAACAACATATCACACATAGCACACGCAACATAGGACACATTCCTGCCTTACCAGTGTTAACCACACAAGATATTACCAGCATTTACTTTGTTCTGCAATCTACTTTTCCTGTGATTGAGGCAACGCATGTCTTCTGGAGATCTCCTTTGATTGCAGAAATGGGATATAATGTTAGGACGGAATTTGGGAACTGAGGCATCAGGGTTAGTACAAAAGAAAGGGAAACATATCCTGACTTGCAGCATACGATCCTTCCCTTTAGACCAAGCCCCTCCACAAACAATCAATTTTAAAAGGTAGCTTAGGTGCCACACATCCTTCCTGCAAAAACAGTGTGGCAGTTCAGATACTTTTAAGAGTCAGGTCATCACTGTCCGACTCATAGCACCGTGAATTCTGAGACGTGCGGAGGCTGGAGTTGGCAACCATCAGCTCTGGGACCCAACACAAACCCATCCAGCCAAGGTCCCTCTCAACCTTGAAGGATCTCACCATAATTTCTCAGAATGTCGTGGGACTCAGCCTTACACTTGTAACACAGTTGGACATCATGTTCCTGCAAGAAACTTGGAGCAAAGAAACTTCCACTTAAATTGCTATCAGGAATTCACAAAGACTGTCACTTTCAGCTGCACCTATGAAAAACAAGCGATTTGCCTATAAATCTGACAACTGTCTTGAAAGTGAGAATCACACCAATAGAATTAGCTAGCAGCATTGTGCAAGCTGTATCTTTTTGTAACAAGTACCGAATTGTATCAATAATCTGAACATACAGAATAAGGATCAATAAGGTATAGTCAAAGAATTAATCGAAGATGAGTAAAAACTAATTTTCTCTCTACCACTGTATAATTTGATAATTTCGGGGGCTGCAATCTGATTCCAAAAGGCTCTAGCCATGACACACCACAAAAACCACTACATCGGCTCCATAGGTTCCAAGCTGACAAAGAAAGATTAATTAGGAGAAATACTAGGGGCAGGTGTACATGGGCCGTTTGCGCACAAACAAAAGCATTTTGGTATGTACAAATGCTATTTTTCAATTTGGTAATCTATTTACCGAATCGCAAAATAGGTTTGCAAGTCGCAATTAGGAAGGGGCGTGTGAAGGGCGAGTCGCAGTGGTATGTATGATTGTTTTGTGACCGTGAACGCGGTTGCAAAACAATTGCAGCTAACACCAATTTCAAATTGTGAGTGGTAGCAAAAACGTTTTTAAGATCAGCCAGTGTTCCCACAGACCACTGTCTACTCTTAAAAAATAAAACTGAAACATTTTATTTTTTGAATTTTAAACGCATCCCATTTTCCCTTAGGGGACCGGAATACGTTAAAAAAAAAAGATTGCTTTATTGAAAAGCAATCACAGATGGTGGTCTGCTGACTTGAGCAGACCCATCCCTGTGATTTTTGCGATTCCCAGAGAGTCACAAATTGTGACCTACCTCATTAATATTAATGAAGTAGGTCTAAAGAAACTCAATGGAGTTTTGTACATTTGGAACTACAATTTCCTAATTGCGATTCACATGGAATCGCAATTAGGAAATTGCAATTCCAAATGTTTGTACATGTGGCCCTTGATGATTATTGTAGCAGCAGCCAGCTAGGTCCCCTCACTCAGTGTAGCAAATTCAGCTCAGCGGGGGAACGTCACTCACAGTTCACTGAGTAGATGGGCCTTATTGGACGGACTACACAGACATCTTGCGTTCTCTCTTTTCCATGTGCTCCAAATTCTCACTCATAGAAAGACCTGACAGTGACCACCATCCTGCAGTCATCCTACTTAGTCTTCCAATAACTTGTTGAACATCTACCATTAATTAGGAACATCGCCAGTTCAACACACTTTAGGAGAAAAATACAGAATGCACAGACTACTGCAAAGCCAAAACAATGTCAAAATAGTCAAGAAAGTAAAAAATCTAAGAATTTGTTCCAAAACGCTACAGTGCCTTATGCATTATCAATATGGCTCGAAGTGATCAAATCTCTCCAGGACAGAATGTCTCATCCCACTACAAATCCAGACATCAACAATAATACGCGGTTATACAGCAGAAGATGGTTCACACTAGAACTGAAACAAAATAGGAGCACAGGAAATTAAATCGTAGTTATTGCAGAAAGGTCAACTATTCCTTTACTGGTGTATAAATAGACAGGCTGCAAACTGAACATAGAAGAAATTGTAGGAAGAGCAATGGAAATCAATGGCGAATTGCATTCCATATATCTAACCTCAAAGCGCAAGGAAAGTTTTCAAACTTTATAAATAATCTGGACAACTTCCATAACCCACAGATCGAAAATGGAGTAAGCACAGCTGATTGGGAACAACATGTTCTTATGCTAAGGGATTAATATCTTTTTACCAAACTCATCTGAGTCTAGATTGCTTTTTGGTCTTTTCTTCCACTTACTGAAATGAGCCACATAGCACTCGTGAAGATAGTGGTGCTACTTTAGTGATTGTATTATTTTGCAAACCTCCACCTGCTCATCCCTCATTCCTTCTTCAGACATCTCAACATGTCGGATTTGGGGGTGGGGGGCTGCCAGGTAGCTCGTTCCACTCTAAAGCCACCAGTGACTGCAGGTGGAATAGCCCAGACAGACTTAGAATGCCATTATTTAGCTCCATAGCTCCTATGAGAGTTTCACTGGCTGTCAGGCTACTCCCTACATCAATGTGTGTTTATCTGTAAAGACTTTAAGGTTGGCTTACTGGACTACTCATCTGACCATTCTACCCAATGCCACCCAGGGTTATTCCACCCGGATCTCTCTTACCTTAATAGAACCTGTAACCTAACTGACACAAAGATACCCTATGCTCCTGCAATACCGTTGCTAAGCCTCCCCATTCACACCACACAGAATGGCTCTGGTCAGGGCAAGTCCATCAGTGTTATACTGCAGGCCTCTCAAAATTGTTTGATGGCGGCTACTAGATTTCCAAATCCTAATGGCAGAACAGAGTCTTCACCCATGTCAATTCCTTTCTTACATACACCTTAAACAATCATGAGATTCCCTATTCGATGTCCACCACCTAGCACCAACCCCACATGAAGTGTATCAGATGTTTCACACCATAGTGACTGTCAGTAAACTGGAAAGATGGGTGTACAGAGCTTTCCTGCAACATAGGGACCATTACAGGTCTTCTATCCATACTAGCTGGGAGACTACATGGCCAAACCTCTGCATGATGTGGACTGGGCTAAAATATTGAAATATTGCCACATAGTATACCACGGCTCCCGTTTTAATTATGTTCAATTTAATATTCTATTTGCATTCAATTTAATATTCTCAACTGAGCCTACCTTACACCTGCCCAAATCAACAAAATATACCCAGAAGCTGCAGCTGCATGTCCTTGTATGCAATAGATGCTGATTTGCTTCATATGTTTTGGACTTGCCCCACACTCCTTTCATACTGGCAGAGAGTTCTCGAGCTAGTGTCAACCATGATGGGCTGTGTGCTAACAAATTTCTCAGAAGTGGTCATATTTGGCATATTCACCCTCCCTAAGTTTGAGAAACCCGCCACCAATTTCCTCAACCTGGCTTTTCTAGCAAAACACAATATTACACTGCTTTGAAAGGATTCACTTCCTTCGGTCATCGAAAGTTGGACAAAGTTCTTGCTCTCTTGGTTTTGATCTGATAGTACCCTGTTAGACAGAGAGGAATGAACGAGTCTGATAAAATATTTTATGACACCTTAACTGAAAAATGAATAAAAGTTAGGCTAATCAGTGGAAAATGCACTATTTTGTGCAGTGAAATCTCTATTGGTTAACACATCACTACAGATGAATGAGTGCTCAACCAGAGCCCCACATAATTTAATCTTGTTTGGTGCAGCCGGGAAAAGTGACTTGTGTATTTTTAGAACAAGGAGGTCCCTGAAACCACTGTGAATATTTAAGTTATTATTTTAAGCATGCATTGTACACAGTGTAATATAGGCTGCCACTAAATGCACATATAAATTTAAGTTAAAAATAAAAAGTTCTTCTAAAGTATAGATTTCGGTATGATGCACATTATTCCTAGTGCATCATTTTCATAACGGTATATTAAAAGCATGCACTCCATGGCTCAGCTTGGAACACCCTTACAGTACCTTTCAAAAAGAAAATGTTTTGTCAGTAGGAAACTTCACATGATTCTATCAATTAACCCCTCCCAGCAGTCTTTACGTTTGCCAATTTACTGTTGGCATTTCTTTGGGGAAGCAGACACGGTAATAAGAAGGCTTATTTCTTTATAGCTGTCTGCCCCTCTCTCTGGAATGCAGCACAGGAGACTCCCTCCCTTCCACTTAAGTTGGGGAATCTCAGTTGTGGGAATTAACTTTTGTCGTTTAGTTGAGTGGCTAAAATTAAGGACAGATGCTGTCCGGTAAGACATCAATCATGGACAACGAACAATTGGGCTAGTTTACAGACACTCCATGAAAATTAAGGATGGTTGGTCACCCTATTTCCGTCACTGAGTCATGGTGCAGCTCAATCCTCTGCCATATCTTCAAAATATACAATCACTTGGATAAAACCTGTTATTGGCTAATAGCACAAATGGATGTAGTAAGGAAAGCTTATGCTAGAATGTCCCTGAAAGAAATCAAAGCCTGGCTGGAAAAAAAACTAATTATCCCATTTGTTTCAAACAAGTCAGACCCGGAAGTAGTAAAATTCATAACATTGCAACAGTATCATATTTAGCACAGCAGGCAATTTCACAAAAAAGGTGACCCTCTTTTTGCCTGCTTCATCGATTATCCTGCTGGTATTTGAACAAAGATGGAGTTTCTAATATAGGGAGACAATATTGGAAAAAAATATTGTGATACAAAACATCATTATGCAGAAATATTGCTGTCAACAATACAATTTTTTCAGGTAATATTGTTATTAAGCATATAGATGTTAATATCATTTTCAATAATACATTTGCAAAGAATTCTATTTTTTAATTATTTGAATGTGTTTTAGTACATATATTCATTGTATGCGTTACTACTTTTGCATAGATTAGAGGGGGAATAGTAATTCAAAGCCCCTCCAAAGTCCAACGTTTTCCCCACTGTTGCACAGGCTGGAGTGGGATTAGTAAATTTAACCCCTCTGAACTCCAACACTTTTCTCACTGTTGCTCAGGCTGGAGTGTGAATAGTACATGTAAACACTCCAAAGTCTAGCGCTTTCCTTACTGTTGCACAGACTGAAGTGGAAATTATAAATGTATCCCTAGAAAAGCACCTCCAAAGTCCAACACTTTTCCTACATTTAAATACATTTTAATACATTTGATCTCTGTGAAGTCTAACGCTTTTCTTACTGTTGCATTGACTAGAGTGGGAATAATAAATTCAACCCCTTTGAAGTCCAACTCTTTCCCTGCTATTGCACTTTTTGGATTGGGAATAATATATTTAACCTCTCTGAAGTTCTACACTTTCTCTACTGTTGCATAAACTGGAGTTGAAATATTGTATCTATTATTCCCAGACTCAAATACATTTCATAATAGTTTAAATATCGTGATTATTTGTTTATAATTGTAATTTTATAGTATTTGTTTATATATTTATTTGTTTCCAAATTTTAATAATATTTATTTGTTTTTGTTTTTTTGTTGTTTAATTTGTTTAATAATTTATGTAGTATGTTGGAATTTTTTTGTTACTATTTTTAAGTTTCATGTAAAAAAATATATGTGTGCTTTTTCTAATAGTACATTTCCGTAAACGAAAAAATAATATAATGTACAATATATATTTGTAATTGTGTTACATTATATATAAATGTATATGTATATAAATATACACATATATGCAATTGTGTTTATATTAGTATATATTTATATATTATTAAATAGTGAGATTTCGTTAATTAACATCATATTCATGGTATATAATAAAATATTTAAGATTTGCTACTTTAAACATATATGAACAAAAAATACTTTTGAATGTTTCTAATCATTCTGAGCTTTGCTGCTACGCAAAATGTATACAATTTTCAGAAAAATACTTTTACAAGCTTCTCAAATGAGCAATTGCTGTTTTCTAACAGTGGTTAGCTCTTTTTAGAAAGATTTAAGTTAAAATTATTTGATTTCTATGTTTATTCCTGATGAGTTTCCTTTTATTCCTTTTGTAACAGTTTTAAGTAATCAAATACAATAAAAATGTACTACTTACTATTACTGCCGAAAGGAATCTATCATGTGTGTGATAAGGTTGTTTATTTCAACTTACCTTTTAACTAGGCAACCAAACATGTTGAAATAACGTCAACAGTACTTTTCATATTCGTCATGCAGAAATCTGATTTGTTGAGCATTGTACACTCCAGATGTTCTCATTTAAATGCAGTAGAGGTGTCGATCGGCGCGTCAGTCAATCACTTCGGAGCTGGGGGCTTTCGGTCCCTCCTGATCCCATTCAGACACGCCCAAAGGGAGACCATGTAGAACAGCTACCACAAAGACACCTCACAGTATGATCTGTAAAAGAGACAAGTATGATCATTCTCGCAAATAACATTTATCAGCTGGTACATGTTCCCACTTTTCCTGTCCTGGCTTCATTACTAATAAAATGTTATCCCTGCCCTTTGCTATAACTTCTGCTGGTTCAACAGGATGATTTGGTGGTTCTACCCATACCTCAGCACGAGGATCTTTCTCAGTTGAACCAAAACCTCCATCCCTACGCACTGTAAGAAGGACTGGGGCAGGCCCCTTTTAAACTACTCCTCTATACACTGGAATAACGACAATCTGAGCAATTCTGTCTCTAGGTTGTATCATCAAGTCAGCGTCTCCACTGTTCAACAAAATGACTTTAAGTTCTCCTTTGTAGTCTGCATCGGTCACTACCCCAGGAACTGAATATCTTTACGTGCCAAACCAGATCTATGAGCAATCGATCCAAAGTGCTCTGGGGGAATCTGTATTCCAACACCTCTTTGAAGAAGTGCCATGTCTCTTGGTTTCAATCTGCACATATTCAAAGCATGTAAACCAAGACGTGCAGATTCTGGTGTAGCTCAGTAAGGAGCTAAGGCTCCTGGATTTATTTCCCAATACATGATGGTATTTGTTGCTACATGGGGTTGTATCTGTAACGCTGGGGGTCAACATTTGCATTAAAGGGGCCTCTGCATTTGTCAAAGGTCTACTATTCAAAATTTGGAGGGCTTCATTTAAATGCTCTCTCCATTTTCTCAAAGATCCATCAGATCATTTTCATTATTGGGCTTTCAGTAAGCTGTCCATTCTTTAAATCAGCCTTGCAGCTTGTGAGTAATATGGAATATGATAAATCCACCCAATATTGTGTTGCGAACAATAATATTGTGCCAATTTACCTTTAAAATGTGACCCGTTGTCACTCTGGATTCGGAGTGGGACTCCATAATACACCATTCACAGATCCAGAGATATGATAGTATTAAACTGAGCAGCATGTTTTCAAGGGACGGCAATCTAGTAGCCATAATAAGGGGCTCATTATGAACATGGCTGAAAACCCTGCCGTGTTCATGCTGGCGGTCTTTTCATGAACCACCAGCCCCCTTGAGACCCTGCCGGCCGAATTACAAATATTCTGCTGGGCCGGGACATTGACAACGGCTCCACATGGAGCCGTCATCAATGCCTCAGTGCTGCGGGTGCAGCAGCACCCGTCGCGCAGATCACTGCCGTAAATCGGGCAGTGACCTGCATGACGGGGCACTACACGGGGCCCCTGCACTGCCCATCCCAAGTCCATGGGCAGTGCAGGGGCCCCGAGAACCCCTTCCACCAGCCTTCCCCTGACAGGGGAACCTGTCAGGGAAAGGCTGGAGGAAACATGGTTCATTATCCAGATGGGGGCACTGCTTGCAGCGCTGCCCTGCCGCATAATGATATCCGCCATCGTCAGGCTGCCTGTGTTCATAATATGGCCGTTCAGACCGCTATGCCGGTGGCGGTATTTACTGCAGGCGGCGGCATGGCAGGCTAAACCGCCGGGTTCATAATGAGCCCCTACCTGTCCACCACTATGCGGCGTATTGACATCCACAAGTATTCCGTAGTGGCCCAATTTAATCAATCATCCATATCTGCCCCGGCAACTTCCCCCTCTCCCCAACTGACCTCTGACAGTTTGCAGGACAGCTCTTTGTTGTATGTGTTGACAAATAGGACATTGAAGAATGACGGTTATTATCAAATCTAGGGGAATGTGCAGCCCTTTAATCTCTGCCCACTTGTTAGTGGCCTTCTCTTCCAGGTTTCCACATTTTTGGCGTGCTCACTTAGCCATCCTCATCAAGTCAGAATCCAGTGTCGCCACTTCTGCTTCTGAGATTTTGGCTTTATTTTCTGCATTAGAATTAAACCATTGTTCTAATGAGTCGGTGGGACAGTGGGCATCTACATGATACACAGTAGCAGTACTTTGCTCTAGCATTTATCAAATTTCTTGCCAAAATTCTTTTGCCCCGCACCTCCTTGGAATGTATTGCTAGTTATGTGCATGCCATTTGGGAAGCCATGTGGCTAACACATTGGCGGTAGACCAAGAGTCAGTATAAATGTGACAGGTCCCAGGCAATACTTGTTTCAGTGTCTGATATACAGCATACAATTCTGCATATTAACTACTCTTCTCTTCTCCTGTACTAGAAAACAACTTCTTGGTGACTGGGTTATATGACACTGCCTTCCAACATCTATGGGCCCCACATACTTGGCTGAACCATCGGTAAAACATAGATGCTTCCTACCCTCAGGGCAAAAGGATTCAAATGGTGCACCCCACCTCACTGGTGACTCTCTTATCTCTGGTACGTCCTGCACCCTCTCATCATCCTGCACGGGGGCTTGTGCCACCTGTTCATGCAGGGCTGCTGTCTATGCTGGTCCCACATACATACCGGCCCTGTCCTGTATGTACCACTTCCACTTGATTATACTGGCTTCTTGTGCATGTCCTATCTGGTGAGTTTTAGGTGAACTCATCACCCACTGCATTACTGGAATCTCAGGTCTCAGAATCACATTATGACCTAGGGTCATTTGCTCAGAAACCACTAGGGCCCAGTAACATGTGAGTAACTGTTTCTCAAAGGGAGTATATTGCTCTCCAGCATCTGGTAACTTTTTGGTCCAGCAACCCAGTGGAATGCACTTTTTTCTCTGTTCTTGCCATATGCTCCAATTTGCATATTGCCCCTGAACGGTTTAATATAACTCAATGTCTCCTTCCTGTACTGGCCATAAATAAAGGCTGTTCAATCGCCTCCTTTGCCAATTCAAATGCACACTGCTGCTGCTCTCCCCATTCAAACTCATGCTTCTTTCTTGTCACTTTGTGCAAAAGGCCCAACATCTGACTCAAATGAGGAATTTGCTGTCTCCAAAAACCAAACCTATCAATGAAATGCTGAGAGAATGAATCAGGGTCAATGCCTAATAACATAGGTGCTCTGTTTACTTCAATTCTCTATTTTCTTCACTTTATTGAAAACATTCATTAAAAGTTTTGGGAGCATGTTGCAATTTTACAAGTTCCTACTACAAGAGGTGTGGTGCGTAATTCCGATAGATGAAAGGACTGTTGAAAATTAAAGTACGAATGACAGGCTGGACAAGAGCTGGGGTGATCCCAATCTGGCAGGTGTAACTTTAAGGCCACTAAACCTGCACGTCTGTACGGGTGGGCGTAGCGGGTAAGGATAGAGAAGACAAATCGGATTCGTAGAGATTTTAAGATGGGTATTTATTTATTTAAAAGTCTCTTTTTTACAATTGTATAGTCCCAAGTCCCAGTGGGTTTGGTATATAACTTCTTTCTTCTTCTTCTTCCTCTGCAGATCCTCTCTGATCAGATGGAAGTCTTGTGATGTGGTGGGGCCAGTGGAGGAACTGGGAAAAAGAAAAAGGCAAGGTAAGTCTTTTAACGCAGACTCTGGGGAATGGATTAGTAAGGGCAAGGGAGTGCGGTGAGGTGGGAGGAAATCTGGGTTATACCATCAACCTAAGTGCGTATCACCCAGTAGTGTAGCCTTTCACGCAGGGTTTGGGCTCTCAGGTAACGCTTGTATCTCTGCCCACGTCCTTTAGATATCCGTGATAAGAGGTTAGAGGAAAATAAATTATTGATACTTGGGTATGTGACTCCAGTTGAAAAAGGAGAGTTCAGTTAATCCCATTATTAGAAAAGAGAAGAACAGAAAGGGAAAGAAAGGGAGAAAAGAAAAAGAACTACAACCACAAACCATGCACGTGGATTTAAAATAGGGCGTTTCCACCTTCTCCCACCCTATGTTTTATTGAGGTCTCTCCCCGTCTCTTCCACCTTTTTCCTCCCCACCTCCCGCTACCTCTTCCCTTCCCACCAGTGCTTTATATTTTGTACCCGTTTCGTATTCCGGACCATACCTGCCGGAGCCACGCCCATCCAGGGGCATGGCGGTTAACGAGTGTTCTCGGCCTCCTTGTCCCTCGTCGTTATGTCCTCCTCCTCTGCATTGTCTCTCGCTTCCGCCGTAGGTTGCTGGTGTACGTCGCCGTCTCTCCTCTTCCTCCGTGTCCTCTTCTACCGATGTGGGCCGCCTCGGAAGTCCATCTTTTGTTTCTGAGGGGACCCGGATTTCCAGGTTCCCGCCGTCTTCCTCTTCCGGGTTATCCCCGGCGGTGCCCCCGGGGTACCCTTTCTCCCCCTGGTCACCACTAGGGATAGCCTGGCGTCCCGGTGCCCAGCTACAATGTCATAGAGAGCCTTGGGGGTCAGAGACGGAAGGTCTCTGGTCTTTGATGGAGCACTGGATTACTCTGACCAAGCCAATCCCAATTCCGCTCTCATTCAGTTTTAATAGAAGTGTGATGCTCTGTACTTTAAAGAGCAGTATTAGTCAGGATTGGCTGTACTAGGCCAGCAAGCAAACGTCACCACTGCTGGAGCGGGGATCTCAGTTAAGTTATCATTTTACAAGTAGGCTTTACCATGCATTGAAAGAGAAATCCCAGCTGTCTCCCTGGGCTGATGGATCTTTGACTTTGGCAGAGATTAATCAGGAGGTGTACAGCAAATTAAATTGTCATCACAATCTCAGTTATATTTTCAGTCAATAATGAGAGTTGATGTGGATTTTAAAGCTTTTATTGATCAAAGCTTTTAGTATTTAGGCCCTCATTATGACCCTGGTGATGAGTGATAAAGTGGCTGTAATACCACCAACAGGCTGGCAGTAATTACCGCCAAACCATGACCATGGCAGGTGATAACTCCTTTAGACGGTGATAACTCCCATAGACAGCCAATGTACCACACCATCCGCCAGGGCGGAAACACCACGCACGCCGGTCGCCGCTATTAACAGCCAGGCGGGAGACAAAGTACCACACACCATATTATGACACTGCACACTGCCACGCTTTCCAGGGCTGTACCAACACCATCAAAAGCCTGACGGAAACACATCAGTGAAGAGAAAAGACTCACCATCGGAGACACAGGGAAGAACAACGCCGCCATGGAACCTGAACTGCAAGTCTTTTCGATGATCTTCTACGTTAACAAAGACGACAACGGTGAGTACAGCTGCCTAGCACACAAGGGAGGCAAACGAGAGTGACACACACACACAACACACACCCGACACACACACCATACACACAACCAGCTGCACACGAAAAACAATTTGCACCCGATACACAGCAGAATAATGCAAGGACAACAGTAATGCACAAAGGTCAATGTATTAATAACAACAGCTAATAAATAATCAAATTGTCCATGAAACAGATATGTACAAATGCACACAAAGGGACACTGCCCAGTCCAATGTTCAAAGGGCCCACATGGCCACAGGGCACAGTCCATGGCCCAACTCGAGACCTGACTTCACCTGGATAGAACTCTGCAGTGGCATCAGTTTGCATGTGGACAGGCACCTCAGGGAGTTGGGGGGTACCTCAGCTGAAGTTGGGAACAAGCCCACTAGTTCTGAAAGGGGCTCCATGCCCATTTCACTGTCCTGGGGAGTGCAAGGCCACAGTCTCTGGAGTGGGGGACTTGCCTACTGGTTCTGGCGGGGGCTCCATGCCCATTTCACTGTCCTGGGGTGTGAAGGACCACAGTCTCTGGAGTGGGTGTCATTCCCACTGGTTCTGGAGGGGGCTCATTACCCATTTCACTGTCCTGGGGAGTGCAAGGCCACAGTCTCTGGTGTTGGAGCTAAATTTCCCCAATGTGTCTTCCAGTAGGAGAGAGCACCAAGATTTACTTAATAGAATACGAAGAGTCAGCGTTGGTCTTCAGTTTCCTCAGTTTATTCGCTGCAGCGGGTTACAAGCACAGGAGCACATGAAACTCCTCGTGCAAAGCAGTAGCAACCCCTAACCCTTCTCCCTGGTCACCTCCATACTGTGTTTTCCACCTCCCTTCCCCTGCATGTGTGCTTAGTTAATTCCATATATGTGCAGAACCCATTCCCGAACTGGTTTTAGTAAGATCAGCAGGATGCAGATTGCATCGTAAACAGAAACGGTTTCAACTGACAGGATACAGAGAACGTCTTATCGGAAAACATTTTGCAAACTTGACAGGATATAGGCATTTTCTCCACTGAAGCGCCTTATGCTAACAAGATATGGATAACATCTCTAGGATAAAATAACTCAGAATAGGGGAAGCAGCAGTACAAACCATCTGCTAAGTGTGAGCAAACAAATTCCAAGTAAAGCAGGTCTAAAGGTCAAACAGAACAAATGCTGTTGCAAGCAAAATGTAGCTCTGCACGTAGTCCGTACATTAGAGAAATCACATAGCATACAAAATGGAGCCTTCATGTCAAGTTAAGAACTTTCCGTTTCCACAAACTGCCCTTTTTGCCATGAGGCAATTTTTTTTTATCTAAGTTTCTTTGTTACACATCTCATAAAACACTGCTTCTTGAGCAAGCAAAGCATTTGTTGCATGTACATTAACCGGGGGTGGACGACAATCTCCCATACATGTGGTACAAATGACAGGCAGACAGAGGCAACATCCTAACACTACCCCAGCATTTAAGTGTAGTCCTATGACACCTTCCAACCCCAAGTAGTAAGAATTCCTCAGAACCATCCTGACAAGGTCCATGTCCCAGTATCTTGATGTATTTCTTCCGCTATTTTATGTAATTTATTTATTGCTAAGTGGACAGAAGGGGCATTATCCGGTATATATATGCAGCAAGAAGACCCAATTATGCGGCATACACCACCACGGTCAGCACGTATTATATCTAAGGTGACCCTGTCATGAAAAGTCATTAACCTATTGGCTTGCATCTCAACAGTTATGTTGGATAATGCTCCTGCAGTCTCCTTTATGACAGCTTCAACCACACAAGTGAGTCTCCTAATGTCTCTACTCGCCAGACCTGTTCCTACTGGATAGAACAGGGCTAGGAAGAAGTCCGTGGCTACCTCACCTGTAGTGTCTGTTTGGTCAACTTCTCTTTTCTGCAGGTGATTGTTATTGTGGTAGCTAGGAGGCTCAATATAAACAGGGGGTGTAAGAAAGGCTAAATAGCAAGCGCCAGACCATTCTGGTGGGAGGTGAATATTGGCATTCTTGCCACACACAAACACTGTAGCTGGTGTTGCTGCAAATTCATGAGGGCATGTCTCATTCAATTGTATTGATGTCCTATATTTACTCTGGCCAATCCACTTATGTCCCAGGCGTGAGAAACAGAAGGGGGCCTTCACACTGGTCACTATTACTCTAGTTCGTAGTCCCTTCCTTATCTGTGATGTGGTGTAGGAGCTGTTATAACTTTCATATTCCTTTTCCTCTAGTTCGTTGCCCCTCCTCCCACTGTCTATTCCATATGTGTTATTTAGTTTTGACAGGAAGTCAAGAAACCCCGGTGTTTCCTTTGTTATGGACCTTTTTAGAAGGAGTGCTGTTATTGCCATGAACTGACTTATCCTGCATGTACCATTAAATGAAAAGGGAAGAGTACCAAACAACATATTACTCTCATAGCAATTGGATTTATTAAAAATTTGCTGAACTGCCACCAGCATTTTAATGAAAGTGGAATTCATATAATCCACCCTGTGGACTTCCTTGTGGGGTGCTAACGTAATAAAGTGATGTTCGGGAGGGGGAGCTGCTGTGGGTAGTATCTTATGCATGGGAGCATGCCATTCAAGTACGAAAAAAGCCACTAATGCAAGGAAGCATACGGAAAGGAATGTTGTAAATAATACAATACCCGTTTTTCTCTTGCCCCCCCCTTTCCTACTCCGTAACATTGCTATACTTATCCATTTCCCTATCTACTCTATCAGGCACTATTTACAATAATCTCCAGTGTCCTTTGTTTGAAAGCCTAACTGGTCAGCTTATATACAGGTCCGGTCATTGTCGGTCTTCACCACCGGCAGGGGGTGCAGTTCTTCCTAGGACTGTTTCTTCTGTTAAGTCTCTTTATAATTCGCACAGACTTTCCTTCTCAGACAGTATCTGGGTTCGATTAGTTCTTGTTCAAACAACTCAGAAGGAGAAGTGCTCTTTTCTGCGTGTTCCTCAGGAGTCCTTATCCCCCATTAAGAACCACTTCTCTGTTTCCAAAAGGTATCTGGTAGGGAATGTGTTCTGTCTCAGAGTCCGGCACGTTGTTAAGCACGCATTGATCATAGGGAAAAGGCAAAGGGTACCTTTTCACATGTGAGGCGTGAATCTAGTTCAGTTTACCTTCACACTTCACAGTTGTTTGGGTCATTAGGAGGATCTGAAATGGCCTCTTCCACCTGGGCTCAAGGCTGGATTTTTTCTGGAAGTTTTTCACGAATATCCAGTCCCCTTTCCGCAAGGAATGGCCGTTCCCCTCGAACCTCCTGGGTAGTGTCTCCTTGACCTGTTCGTGAATAGAATGCAATTGTTCAGTGAGTTGCACACAATAATCCAAGAATAATGGATAATCAATTTCAGAGAACAACGTTTTTCTAGGCACACCCACAAATTGGCTGGTCGTCCCATTATCACTTCATAGGGCGACACCTTAGTTCTAGAGTGTGGTGTATTTCTAATGTACAACAGTGCTATGGGGAGTGCGTCTGGCCACTTCAACTTTGTCTCAGCACATATCTTTGCCTATTTGCTCTTTAGGATACCATTGTAGCATTCCATTTGGCCTGCTGCTTGTGGATGATAGGCACAAGGAAACTTCTGTTGTATTTTCAAACCCCTACAGACCAAATCCATCACCTGACTGGTGAAATGGCTGCCATTGTCACTCCAAATTGTTCGAGGCAGACCATACTTAGGAAAATACTCTTTCATCAGTACCTTGGCTGCACTGGCAGCGGAGCAGTCAGTCAACGGATAGGCCTCCACCCATTTTCTGAAAGTGCACACCACTTCCAGCATGTACCTTTTCATGTTCACTCGTTCCATTGTCTAAATCCATCTGTAGTACTTCAAACGGAAGGACTGGGAGTGCAAAATTTAGTTTAGGGACAAGGGTGCCATTCCCTACATTGTATGTCTGGCATATTATGCATCTTTGTACACGTGATCATGCACATTTAGTGATGTTCTTGTTACACCAAACCTGGTCTAGCGTGTCCACCATACCCTGTGCACTGATGTGAGCTGGCACATGAGCTGAAGTAACAATAGCATTTACATAGGCATCGGGTAACATCTACCTTTACATCTACCTTTTCTTCCTTGTTTTATCCACCCAACACCCTTCTCTGTCCAAGGTGGCAGTACTATGCCACCACTCAAGTTCCTCCGGTGTCGCTGCATCCTGGATATCTTTTACACTGTTTATTGTCTGATTCATCATGCCTACTTCTGGTATCCATCTAGCTGTCCCTAGACACATACGTGGGTGTCTGTTCACTCTGAGCTGTCTCTTTTGCCATTTGATCAGCATAAGCATTGCCTCTTCCTACATCATTCTCTATTTTTTTGTGGGCTGAACATCTTATCACTGCAATTTTACTGGGTAGTGTCAGGGCAGTCAGTAATCAAATCCCCATGTTGTATCTTCGTTCCATGTGAAGTCATGAACCCTCTTTCTTTTCACCATTTTCCAAAGGAGTGCGCCACCCCGAAAGCATATTGGCTATCTGTGTAGACATTTACTCTTAACCCCTGGCTCAGTTTGGAGGCTCTTGTTAGAGCTATCAATTCTGCTGCTTGTGCAGAGTTTTGAGGTATTTTGTTAGTCTCTACTACCGTCTTGAGTGTAGTGATGGCATATGCAGCAGTAGCCATTCCACTGGGTAATTTGAATCAAGACCCATCCACAAACAGTTCCCCCTCCCAATCTTGCAGTAATTGATCAGTAAGGTCAACTCTCCCTTTCATCAGTTCCTCAGTGGTGATAATGCAGTTATGAATGTGTTTGTCAGAGAGATCTTTGTCGGGGAGGGGCAACACAGTGGCTGGATTTAGGACATTACATCTTCTGATGGTGATATGGGGTGCAAATAGCACCAACTCATAGCCAGTCAATCTAGCATTGGTCAGATGTTGAGTCTGTGTTTTGTTTAATAAATCATCCACTGCATATGGCACCATGACTGTCAATCGGTGGCCCAATGCATACCCCTCACTCTGGTTGAGGGCAGCCGCTGCAGCTGCTACCGCCCTTAAGCATAGAGACACTGCTCGGGCCACCGGGTCCAACATGGATGAGAAGTACGCACATGGTCTGTTCTTTTCTCCATGTAACTCTGTTAGCAGGGCTAAACTGCATCCTTCATTTTCATGAACAAAAAGCGTAAATTATTTTTGATAGTCTGGGGTGGCCAATACTGGTGCATTGCATAGAGCCCTTTTCAATTGTTCAAAAGCCTGCTCGCATTTCTGTGTCCATTGTGAGGGTACATGTACATCCTTGAGGGTGAGAGCTGCTAAGGGTTTGGCTATCAATGGGAAATTTGGTATCCATTGTCTGCAGTATGAGGTAATTCCTATTAAGGCTCTCACCTGTTTCTGTGTACGGGGTCTCTGCAAGGCACCAATGGCTGAAATTCTTTGTGGATCAAGTCATTTATCCCCCTTCGACAGGGGGTGCCCTAAGTAGGAGACCTCCTGTTGACAGAATTGTAATCTGGGAGGTCCACTGTGGACAAATGTGTCAAAACCTGCAGTGTAGAGTCTTTGAATTCGTCAAGAGTGTTACCTGCCACTAGTATATCATCAATATACTGCAATAACACTGTGCCCTCAGTGAGCTGGAGGGAATCTAACTGACTTTTCAAAATCTGAGAGAAAACGGACGGACTTTCTGTATACCCTTGGGGAGCCCTGTAAAATTTGTAACATTTGTGTCTTAGGGTAAACGAGAACAAGTATTGACTTTCATCATCAACAGTAATGCTGAAGAAGGCATTCTTAAGATCGATGACTGAGAGGTTTTTGGCTGTGGGTGGAATCATAATGAATAATGTTGTGACATCAGGGACAACAGGAAACTGTGGTACTACAATTGTATTAATTGCACGTAGACCAATAGCTAATCTATATTTGGGTGGGGCATCAGGTGCCGTCTTCTTCACCACTGGGAGTAGAGGACTATTGCAGGGGCTACCAAAACTTTCCTTAATTATTCCCTGGTGCAGCATGTGTTGAATGACTTGGAACAGCCCTTCTTCTACTTCTGGGGTTAACTTAAATTGTGGAATATGAGGTAGAGGAGCACCATCCCTTACCAGTATTTTAATGGGGTCCATTTTCACAGTGCCAGCGTCATTTTTGTCTGCAGCCCATAGGGAAGTGTTAATGGTATGCAGGTCTAGATGTGTGTCTAGGAGGGATGGCACTGAATAGTTATGTGTTGTTTTGGAATTGGCTATGGTAACATATACACCGTCTGGGGAACAAGATATGCAAGCTTGCTATTTTTTTAGGAGATTTAAACCAAGCAAATTCTCATGGCACCCCTGAGTTAGGACTAAAGAGTGTGGGATGGAAAAAGGTCCTATAATGATGTCAAGTGGCTTGGAAATAGGGCTGTGTACTGGTGTTCCTGTGAACCCAAGTGAAATATTTGTAGATCAAGAGTGGGGCGCCACAGGTAGAGATTTGCGCATGGCTGAAGTACGTGTAGCGCCAGTGTCTAATAGAAATGGATGATCCCTATTTTCTACATTCACAGGTACATGGGTTCCTCGCTGGTCTACAGGTATGGCCACTCTCCCGTTACCCTCTCCTGGGCACCCCTATGACATATTGTCAATATAGTCATCCACGGTGTAGGAATTGTCAAAGTGGTTAGGTCGTGGCTGTTGGTATTCAGCGTGTGCTGTGAAATCATGTCTGGTCACTCCCTCCCTATTCACTGTCTGGTTTCCCCGTCCACTTTCTCTCTGACCTTGTTGAGTGGTCCCCTGTAGATCCGGACAAGTATCTTTCCAATGTCCCTCCTTTTTACAATAGGCGCAAGCATTTAGCCCTATTGGTCCCTGTCCCTGTTGCGCCGGGGCCACTGAGGGTCCCCGACCAACCCCTCTTCCATGTCCTCTTCCTCTTTGTCCCATGTTATTACCTTGATACTACTGGGGAAATGCCTGCACCATAAGCGCTTTTGTTTTTAATTCCTTTAATTTTTTATCTGTATGTTCCTTTCTAGCTTTAGACATATTTTCATAGTAGGTGGCCATAACTAACAATTCAGAAGGATTGTTTGTTGACCACGTACTCTCTGTTGTTTTAATAGCATCACAGACATCCTTCTGTAAATTAGACATGAATTTATCAGCAAATATTTGTTGTCCTGTCTGTGTATTAATGTTCTGCCCACTAAAGGAGGGGAATATTTCCTCAAATCTAGTGAAAAAATCTGACACTTCCTAATCTACCTTCTCTTTGCAGGCGGCTAATTTGTCCCAATCTACATGTGTGCATGGCACCATGGGCTGAAGGTGTTGTATAATGAGCGTGGGTAGTGCAAGCAAACAGTCACTGGGGAGGGCGCCTGGCGCTTGCGTGGTGTCATCGTCTTCTAACTCTGCCCAACTACCCCCAAATATAGTAGCATCATACACTCTCATTATTTGCTGCCAAATAGTGAGTGGTAGTAATTTACCAAAGAACATCTTTATATGTCATAATGGCCATACTTCTGGCAGCTTCCTTTTCCTCGTAAAACAAAGTAGGGTTTTTTCTGTAGTCAGGAAGACTTTTCCTAATACTGAGGGGTTCTGAACGTTGCCAAGGGGTATGGACATACTGGCGAGTGAATGTTCTATTAGCTCCTTGTTGGGTTGAAGTTCAAGCATGGGGAGTTGGTGACTTTGTGCCTTTACTGTTTGAGCATGCTTAAGACACTGTTCAACAGCAGTATGTTTTTTTTCTGGTCCCATTTTATCCCTTTACAGACTATATTCATCTACCGGCATGTCTGTGGGGAATTCAAACCCTTCTTCTTCACACTTGCGTCGTAAAAATATCTGCATACAATAAAGTATAATACCCTGTTGCCAGTCAGTGTAATTTTTAAACTGTTGAAGAATTTCTGCTATATCTTTTTCCCTGTTCTCATTCATCCAATCTTTTGCAATAGCGGGGAGATGTGAGCTGTTTGTGCTGGACCTAGAGGTCCTCCCTGAGTTCAAATCCTCTTTGCTAAGTCTAAGCGTGGAAACTCCATTTCAAGGTCAGTTTTCTCGTGGCATAGGATTGGGCGTGAAGTACTCCCCCATGATGATGCTCGTACTCTGGTCCCTGACGGGACAGTATGGGTGGAACTGGTGCCAGTGGAAGAAGAGGGGGTACTAGTGGTAGTGGTTGTGGAAGGAGTGGAATGGGCTGAAGTAACGCTATATGTTAGAGGTGGCTGGGAGGGAACCGTCACAGACACATTTTGGCCGCCATATTCCACTGGTGCATTGTCATTTTCATTTGGGAGTATGGGGGGGTTTGAACTATAATAGCGTAAGGTGGAGGGGGGGTTATCAAGGAGATGTTGCAACAATGGATCGGGGGTATTGAATGTTCTTATTTTAATGTTTGGGGCACTGAGGGATACATCTTACTTGTAGTCATCCTAAATTCCCTGTGCTCCTCCTCTATATGCTGTGCTCTCTGTTAGTGAGCATAATCAGCTAGTTTCTGGGCTGGGGACTGGTGGTGTTCTTTTATTCATTCTTTCATTTCTTACATTCTAACCTTTCTTGCTTCTTTTTCCCAGGTATGATAACTATCCCACATAGCTCTCCGTACTTTCTGTTTATTCAACATTTGTTCAAGGTAATAAAGTATTTCATCATCCCAAGAGCCATTTAATGGCCATTGCCTTTCCCCTCCTTTCCTTGTGTATTTGTGCCATAATGGGCCTCAGTGGGTCGGGCCCGCACCATATTTCTTTAACACAAACCAAGCCGGGCTTCCCTCATCTGGCACAGGTATTGACTCATCCAGACTGAAGGACAAGAAACAACAACAACAACACTTAGAAATGCATTTCTTGAGCTTACTCATCCTTATCCTAAAAGCAGATTATGGGCTTGAAAAGGTCTCTTACCAAACCAAATGCCTAGGTCAACAATATCTCAGAGCTAAGTATTCAAGACGTCAAAACACCCCAAAAGATACAAAGTGACATAAAACAGTCTCACCAATTCAATGCAGTCAAGTGGCGTAGTCAAGTCAGGGGCCAGGTCTTTGTATTCTTGAGACGCAATTTTGTCTACCCTCCTACTAGTTCTCAGTGGGAGAATTTTTTTACAGATGGATGGATGTTGGATGGCAGCTGCAAGAAACTCGTCTTATGGCAGGGGCCCCCACGATCCACTGTCTCCGGTCTCCTCCGTCTGTCACAGGCTTCTAGTCTGTCAAATTTCTTGCCATGAGAATCAGCAGCAGTGCCTTCATTTGTTGGGGCTAAATTTCCCCAATGTGTCTTCCAGTAGGAGAGAGCACCAAGATTTACCTAATAGAATATGAAGAGTCAGCGTTGGTCTTCAGTTTCATCAGTTTATTCGCTGCAGCGGGTTACAAGCACAGGAGCACATGCGTCTCCTCGTGCAAAGCAGTAGCAACCCCCAACCCTTCTCCCTGGTCACCTTTATACTGTGTTTTCCACCTCCGTCCCCCTACATATGTGCTTAGTTAATCCCATATATGTGCAGAACCCTTCCCCGAACTGGTTTTAGCAAGATCAACAGCATGCAGATTGCATTGTTAACAGAAACGGTTTTAACTGACAGGATGCAGATATCGGCTTATCGGAAAACATTTCCCAAACTTGACAGGATATAGGCAACGGCTCCACTGAAGCGCCTTAAACAAACAAGATACGGATAACATCTCTAGGCTAAAATATCTCAGAATAGGGGAAGCAGCAGTACAAACCATCTGCTAAGTGTGAGCAAACAAATTCCGAGTATAGCAGGTCTAATAGTCAAACAGAACAACTGCCGTCATAAGCAAAATGTAGGTCTGCACGTAGTCCATACATTGGAGAAATCAAATAGCATACAAAATGCAGCCCTCATGTCAAGTTAAAATCTTTCTATTTCCACATGGGAGTGGGTGCCTTTCCCACTGGTTCTGGAGGGGGCTCCATGACAGTTTCACTGTCCTGGGGAGTGCAAGACCACAATCTCTGGAGTGGGTGACTTTCCCACTGGCTCTTGGGGCTCCATGCCCATTGCTCTGTCCTGGGGAGTGCAAGGCCACAGTCTCTCGAGTGGGAGACTTGCCCACTGGTTCTGGATGAGGCCCCTCATACAGCAGCCCCTGGAGTCTGGCCTACATGGCTTCCGCTGGTGGTGGTGGAGATGGCTGCAGTGTGGTAGCAGATGGAGGTGCCTCCTGGGCAGCCTCTGCACGTGGGGATGGCTGCACTTCCTCAGCTGGCGGTGGGGGCCCTGTGACCGCTGGTGGTGATGGAGGTGTTACTCTGACAGCCTCCGCTGGAGTAGAGGGCTTCATCCTCTCCATGACATGGGTCATGGATTCCTTACCCTTCCTGGCAGGGGTTGATGGCTTCTTCCCCTTCATGACAGGTTGTACGTGGTCCTTAGCCTTCCGGGCAGGAGTCGAGGGTTTCTTCCCCTTCAAAGCAGGAGATGCAGGGTCCTTCCCCTTCTTGCCTGAGATGCAGGCTCTTTCCCCTTCCTTCCTGGAGGTGCAGGCTCCTTCCTCTTCTTGCCTGGAGGTGCATGCTCCTTCCCCTTCTTGCCTGGAGGTGTGGTTTCCTTCTCACCACGACTAGGTGGTGCCACCAATGTCTCCGTGGACTGTTTGGCTGAGGTGCTGGGCTGGGTCATTGGGACCCTGCTCTTACGGGCAGGACAGGGGGGGATGGGTAGGGAAGAGGTCAAGTTGGGTAAGGAAAAGCTTCCTAGGGACAGTGGGGCAGGAGGAGTGATGGGAGTGGAGGTTGAGGGAGTGGTTGTAGGAGGTGTCTGCTGGATTTGGGTGTAGGTGCATGGGCAGTATGCTTATGTGAGGTGGATGGCTGTTGGGTGTGTGAGTGCTTGTGTTTGTGTCCTTTGGGGGGGACAGACAGAGTGGAAGAGAACACAGGGGACTCGTGCATGGATGTTGTGGAGGTGTGTGCTAGTGAGGTGTGTGTACTGCTGGTGGTGGATGTTGATGTAGTGAATGCAGGTGTGAGTGTGGGATTACTGGGAGGGAGGTGGAGGATGAGGAGGAGGAGGAGGGGGAGACAGAGACAGTGGAGGCAGTAGATCTTGTTGTGTCTGCAATTGTCTGGTGTTTCCATGAGTGCTTGTGGGATGAAGTTTGGTGCTTGTGTTTGCCTGTGCCACTCTTGGGTCTTGTCTTGTGGGCATGCTCGTCAGTATGTGTGCCTGGGATGGGTTGGGGTTGAGGAGAATGGGACTGGGAAGTGGTAGTTGGAGGGGGGACGGTAGAAACAGGGACAATGGCTGCCATCAGAGAGGAAACCAGAGCCTGAATTGATCTCTCTTGGGACGCCAATCCGCCATGAATGCCCTCCAGGAATGCATTGCATTGCTGCATCTGGGATGCCAGCCCTGGATGGAATTCACAATGATTGATTGCCCTACAGAGATGGATCTCAGGAGGTCAATATCCTCCTCTCTCAGGTCAGCAAGGCTCTCTGGGGCAGGGCCTGAGGTCCCTGTGGCGAAGGAGATGCCCACCCTGCTGGGTGAGCGGGCCTGGGTAACTCGCTGAGGGGCTACTGGGAGGGCAGTGCTGGTACAGGGTTTGGGGGCTGGGGTGGTCGCAGAGGTGTCCACCACCACCAGGGAGTTTCCATCAGAGGAGGTATCTGAGTCTGTGTTGTCACCTCCTTTCTCTGCCATGGTGCTCCCCTCGCCCTTCGTCACACTGGTTCCCTCGGCATCGGTGGACTCTGCCTCCTGGGTCCTGTGGGATGCAGCTCCCTCTGTCGCCAGTGCCCATGCTCCTTTGCCAGATTATGCTAATGCACACAAGGACAGGATGACGGAACAAAAAAGGGGGGAGAGACAAAGGAAACACTGGATCAAGTTACTGCACCAACACCACAGTTGGCATACACAGCACCATCACACACAGGGAACAGGCTTAAGCACTATGCATTGCACTCCCAGTGACATGGCTAGATGCTTAGGCAAGATGAGGGCCACACACCACCAACTGAACCCCTCCTGGGACCCACAATGCCCTGCCTGAAATGGACTGCTAACAAGCTAGGTTACCTGTATTTAATATACACCCATTACCATCGAGTTGACCCACGCTGCGATGTCTGATCTAGCCTTAGGGGCACCCACTAACTCACATCCACCACCTGGATCCCACCCCACCTGCCAAAATTTGTAATGATACCCACTGTACTCACCTCCTTGTGGCTGCTGTGATTCCCTCAAGTGCCCATCCAGCTCAGGGTAGACCACTGCCTGTATGCGGGCCATCATGGGGGGGTCAGGTTCCGACGGGCACCCCTTCCTCGTTGGGAGGCCATCCCCAGCTGCGCCTCCGTGGTCTACGGTGCCCAGCGTCTCGGGTCCTACCACCCTTTCTGACAGTGGGTGTATGCCTGCCATAGACCCCCAGGGTCCGCACGTCCCTGGCGATGACATACCATAATCCCTTATTTTGATGGGTGCTGACCTGCAGAGGCAATACAGACAGGAGAACAGTATTAAAAAAACAGTCCAGCCTGTCACCCAAATGACCCACCATACCCTTTTCCATCACCATTGATACACACATCGCCAGGCGCACACCATGTACACCACCCTAAGACATTCCCACGCCCCCTAATGACACGATGATTACACACACATCCCCATTCATCTTTCCCACATGCATCGTGCCCAATATGCAATCATCTGTTGGTCTGGAGGTCCATATAGCAGTCCGTACTGGGGTAGGAGTCCATCCACCAGTTGCTCCATCTCCTCCGAAGTGAAGGCAGGGGCCCTTTCCCCGGTCACATGGGCCATAGTGGGTTCCAGACACAGGTCACAGCAGCACACGCAGTGTAGGTGTTTTCCTGTTGAAGGTCAGGAAACAAGGGAGGAATCAGATAGAAAATGGCTGTCACGTCCACGGCGGTGTATACCGTCACCGCCGGTGCAGATCCCCATTGGCCACTGTACTACATAGAGCCCTATATTATCCAATGAGGAATTGCACGGCGGTGCAAGACCACCTTCCGCCACGACACCCAACGTTGGCGGAATTACCTCACTTCCACCTGTCCCTACATACAGGACAGGCGGTCGCCATTTCATGGGGGGAGGAACAGTCATATTGACATTAGCTGCGTCACAGCTTAGATTGGCACATACCTCTCCATTAACACTGTCCCATTACATAGGTGCACCAAGTCTACTGAAGTTGTGGTTCTATTGTTCCAATTGTGACAGCCTACTCACTCTTGTGTCCCTTAGATACCTACTGCTGCGGATGAATAGTAGGAGGAGACATACCCCCGTGTGCAGTCCCCTTGTGTATTTAGCTACACTGAAGGACAGGCACATTATCCTCACCTATAGACTGGACAGGGCCACAATCGCAGAGCTGTGTGCCCAATTGGAACCTGACCTGATCTCAGCTATCCATCATCTGACTGGGATTTCCCCTCTTCTGCAAGTGCTATCAGTGCTCCATTTCTTGGCAACTGGTTCTTTCCAAGTGACAGTGGGCTTGGCATCAGGAATGTTACAGCCAGTGTTCTCAATCGTGCTGGCAACAGTGTTGTCTGCCCTGGTAAAGCACATGTGCAGCTACATTTCTTTCCCCCAGGTGGAAGAATTGGTCACTGTGAAGGCTGGATTCTATGCAATGGGTCATATCCCCAATATTATTGGGGCCATTGACAGTACACATATTGCGTTTGTCCCCCCACCCCTGGCCAGAATGAACAGGTGTCCAGGAATAGGAAGAGTTGTGACTCGCTGAATGTACAGATGGTGTGCCTGGTGGACCAGTACATCTCCCACGTCAATGCTAAGTATCCTGGGTTGATGCATGATGCCTTTGTTCTGAGAAATAACAGCATCCCAAATGTGATAGCCCAACTACAAAGGCACAGGGTGTGGCTAATAGGTGAGCCTTGGTCCCCACCCACTGTATGTTAGTGTATGCCTTCTGAATTGTGTGAGGCTAAATGTGGTCCCTTAGTACTTGCAGGTGACTAAGGCTACCCAAACCTATTGTGGCTGCTGACCCCTGTGAGAAATGCCAGGGCAGGGGCTGAAGAACGTTATAATGCGGCTCATGGGCGAAGCAGACGGATCATCGAGAAGACCTTTGGGCTTCTGAAGGACAGGTTCAGATACCTCCATCTGACTGGTGGATCCCTGAGCTATTCACCCAAGAAGGTCTCCCAGATAGTAGTGGCATGCTGTATGTTGCACAACCTGGTCCTCAGATGCCATTTACCTTTTCTGCAGGAGGAGGAGACTGGAGATGCCCCTGTGGCAGCAGCAGACCCTGAGGACAGTGAGGATGAAGAGGGTGAGGATGAGGACAACAGAACATCAGTTATCCGTCAGTACTTCCAGTGATACACAGGTGAGACAGTGCAACTGCACAATCCTATGACTATAGGTGTATTCTGTGTGGCTGTAGCATGATGGCATTAACTTCCTTGGCATCTCAACTTACTGTCACCCATGGTTTGTCATTTTACAGATGTTGGTGATATAACAACTTTGTATTGATGTGCTGACTATAGACAGTTACAGGTCATTATTTCTATGCTCTCACAGTGTACAGTTCCTTTGCACTAGATGTGACTGTTTCCATAAATACACATTTTCAAAACATAAAATACTAGTATTCAAGTTGTGTTCAAGGGTGTTTATTGTAGTGCTAAGAAATTGAGGGAAAAGTGCAATGGAATAGGGTGATGATGGAGGAACGTCTAGGGCATTGTTCCAGTCTGTTTGTAGCACAGGTGCAGTGTCTGAGGGGGCATAGGAAGGGGGGCAAAGGCAGTTCAAAGTGGACAAGGTGACTGAGTGGGACACAAGGGGGACAATCAGGAGAGTCTCATTTCCTGGTGATGGTCTTGGCAAGTGTCTCTGGCTTCTGTCTAGTTTGCAGGGAACTTTTGTGGGGTGATTCACCTTCTGCAGGGGGAGGTGGGTTGATGGCCTGTGGGTCTTGTGGCGGGGCCTCCTGCCCACCAGCTGCAGTGGAAGTGGAGGGCTGGACAATGGATTGGCTAGTGGTAGGGGCCCGCTGCTGTGCTGTTGCCTTCCTCATGATGTTGGCCATGTCTGCCAGCACCCCTGCTATTGAGATCAGGGTGGTGTTAATGGCCTGCAAGTCCTCCCTGATCCACTGATACTGTCGCTCCAGCAGCTGCCTGTTCTCCTGTACGTTGTCAAGGATACGGCCCATGTTGGTAGGCTCCCAGGATCTCGGAGAGTGCCTCCTGGAGAGTCGGTTCCCTGGTCCTGTCCTCCCATCGGCACACAGCAGTCTTGATTGTCTTGGGTATGAGGTATGGCCTGGGGTCCCTGTATAAGTGGGCATACTGCTGATTGATGTGTCCTGGGGACAGAGGTGTGGGTACGCTGGGTGGGTGATGTGGTATTGGATGCTGATGGGAGACGCTCTGTGGTGGACTGTGATTGAACTTGGGTGACCAGCTGTCCAGTGGTCCCTGATGGGCCAGGGTGGTAATACAGATCCTGAAGTCCAGAGTTACTGTCATTACTGGGGGCATCTTCTGTTGGGGGACTGGATTGTCATGGAACCTCCTCTCCGCCGACATTGGCTGGGGTACCTGTGGGGATGTAAGTGATGTATTATGCTTCATGTGTGTGACATATTGTACATCTCTGGCTTCCCCTCTATCGCTGGTGTTGCCCTGCCACCTTTTGCTTGTATATGGTGATGTATTGTGTGATTGTTAGTTTCCCTGTGCTGTGCATGCTTTGGTGATGGATGTACATGCAGGGCTGGGAGGGGTGTCCATGCATTGGTATGGCATGCAGGGCTTAGCAGTGTGGTTAGTCATATGTGTAGGTGCGGTGTGTGGATGTGGTGGAGTGATGGCATGCAGGCATGGTGGGTGATAAGTAGTAAATGCTGACTCACCAGTGTCCAGTCCTCCCACTACTCCAGTGAGTCCCTCAGGATGCAGTATTGCCAAGACTTGCCCCTCCCATACTGTGAGCTGTGGGGGAGGAGGTGGGGGTCCACCTCCAGTCCTCTGTATGGCATGCTGGTGCCTTGCTGCTATGGAACGTACCTTCCCTCCTAGGTGGTTTCACCTCTTTCTGCTGTCGTCCCTTGTTCATGGATGCTGTCCAGCAGCATTCACCCTGTCCACAATTCTCCGCCATAGCTCCATCTTCCGGGCAATGGAAATCTGCTGTACCTGTGCTCCAAACAGCTGTGGCTCTACCCTAACGATTTCCTCCACCATTACCCTTAACTTTTCCTTAGTGAAACTGAGGTGCCTTTTTGGTGCCATAGGTGCTGTGTAGTGTGTGTTGGTGAGAGTGTGTTGAGTAATGTGGTGGGGTGTGTGATGTGGGGTACGTGAGGGATGTATGGGTGTAAATGGTGTGTGTGCCTAGTTGTCGCAGTGGTCTTGGTGTCAATCTGGTGGCGATAATTTGTACTCGTAAATGGTTGTGGGTAATGTGGGTGTGTGTTTTATAGGGCTGTGGGTGTGTGGGCATGGTGTGTGTATGAGTGTCAGGTGTGTGTTTTTAGTATTGGCCAATTTGGTGTTGTTTTGTATGTGGGTGTCCATTCTGAGCGGGGTGGTATGTACCGCCAATGGTTTACCGTAGTTGAATGTCCGCCATGATGATTCGTGGGTCGTAATGTGATGGGCGTTGTTTTGTTGGCGTAACGGTATGGGTGTTGGGACCGCCACTATATCACTGACCTTTGGGCTGGCGGATTTGTGTATGTGGCTGAATTCTGTCGGATTGGTGTGTGTGTGTCATAATATGGCAAACGGATATTCGCTACCGGGGTGGTATGTTGGCGGCTGTCACCACAGCAGTAACCGGAATTTACCGCCAATGTCATCATGAGGGCCTTAATCTTTATTGTAATCAGCAAATACATTATCAATGATCAAAATAAGAAATCAATAAATCATAAGTGCATTAAGCACGTTCCATAAAGGAAAGAATTCCTATCCTAGGAATGAGGATGTAAAGGTGTCATTTAGAACCCATAAAGAGTTCCAATTAGAGAGAAAGCTCAATAAGCATTAAGCTTAAGCATCAGAAAATCAGCTCAGTATTTCAATAATCAATGAAAGCAGAATTTCCCATAAAGAGAGGTTCAAGAAACTCAGTAGAGTCTCAGCATGAGTGGCGCGCACTGTGCATGAAAGGGGTAAGTGAGGAAAATAAGGTACCCTACTCTAGGAACACACACTATTTAATACATAACAATCTGAGCATTTGCATCATGTTGCTTCTTCTTTCTCCAGCCAATCAATCAGCTTTCGATGCTGTCGTGGGAGCAGGATCACTCCTCGTCTTCTCAAGAGGAATACAATAGTCCACAGAGAGCAATGCTGAATGAAACATTTCAGATCAACTACAATATTAATTCTCTTAAGCTTTCACACCATTTATTTATCTTTAGAAAAGCTGCATCTCTGTATGTAAGCTTCTTCATTAACTCACTAAATGACAAATCTCTATTGATTAGTTAACAGCGATCTTTGTGTAAAAAGAAACATTTGCAGAGTTAAATTAAAACATCTTATGCAACTATTATTCATTAGAAAAATACGTCCATGGGATGGTCAGGAAATAAACAGTTTGTGTGGGGTTAACATTGTGTAGTCAGGTCAGCTTGTCAGAAAATGCTGCTTCCATTATTCAGGCCTAGTATGAGTGAATATGGTTGCCTACTACAATTTTTGCACGTAAACGCAATAATTTTGTTTAAAGCCTACACGTTAATTCTGCACATTATTTTTTTCTCAATATTTTAAAAACTCTTGCACCACACTACATGACATTCAGCGCAGTGGCCAGGGGTATAATATACAGCTCTCGGGGCTCTGAGAAGGGAAGATCATGCCAGTGTGACATCATGAAGACATCACAGGGTGAGCAGCAGTTCAGAGAAGGGCTGTGAAGGCATGAAGTCTTTTTCATGAGTTTCCGAGAGGTAGATCACTGAATGAAATAATAAAAAATTCACATTTTGATGTTGCAGATTTTTTATTATTGTGAACATATAAAAAATGATGTTCAAATAAAAGTTTCACCTATGTGCTGTAGTGAGTAATAATGCCTTACAAATGATATTAGTCAAAAGGCATTAGTAATACTAAGGAACAAAGTAATACTATACAAAGAAAGACAAATGGAAAAAAATCTTTGAGTGCCTTTCTGTATGGTTCCAATTAATTTGTACTTAATATACATACTAGGGAAACAATTAAATCATCAGTTTGAGGGGCTTGGCCACACAAGATGGCCAACTGGACACATTCCTTGGCAGCTCCTTGATGGTCTCAGCCTGATTCTTCAGAATCCTGCCATTTGCAGTCTCAGTGAAGCACCAGCGGCTTGGGTGTCTGTCCCTGAAGGTTCCCTGCACCCTCAAACAGTACCCTGTTGAAAATGTCCACTCGGGCTCATGGTGCATGCAGTGACCTAGAGAGGCGAGGCCAAGAGCGGAGGGTCCTGAATTTCTCCCTGCAGTGTGTGGGACACGTGTGGGTGCAGCAGGGTCGACTTTAGCGCTGGTGGCACCCGGTGCAATCAATCAATCAATCAAAGGATTTATAGAAGGCACTACACACCCGTTAGGGTCTCAAGGTGCTGGGGGGGGGAGCTACTGGTCACAGAGCCATGTCTTGAGGCGTTTCCTGAATGTCAAGAGGTCTTGGGTCTGGCGAAGGTGGAGCTGTAGGGAGTTCCAGGTCTTGGCGGCTAGGTGAGAGAAGGATCTTCCTCCGGCAGTGGTGCGGCGGATGCAGGGGACGGAGGCGAGGGCGAGGCTGGCGGAGCGAAGATTGCGGGTGGATGTGTGGAAGGTGAGTCTGTCGTTGAGGTAGGCTGGACCTGTGTTGTGGAGGGCTTTGTGTGCGTGGATGAGGAGTTTGAAGGTGATCCTCTTTGGTACTGGTAGCCAGTGTAGGTCTCGCAGGTGGGGGGAGATGTGTTTGCGGCATGAGACATCCAGAATGAGGCGGGCGGAAGCGTTCTGGATTCTTTTCAGCTTTGTTTGGAGTTTGGTTGTCATTCCTGCATATAGGGCATTTCCGTAGTCCAATCTGCTGCTGACCAGGGCATGGGTGACAGTTTTCCAGGTTTCGACGGGAATCCACTTGAAGATTTTGCGGAGCATGCGGAGAGTGTTGTAGCGGGAAGAGGAGATGGCATTGACCTGTTGAGTCATGCTGAGTGTGGAGTCCAAGATGAATCCCATGTTGCGTGCGTGGGTGGTGGGTGAGGGTGCGGAACATAGGGAGGTGGGCCACCAGGAGTCATTCCAAGCTAAGGGGTTGGTGCCGAAGATGAGGATTTCTGTCTTGTCTGTGTTTAACTTGAGATGGCTTGATTCCATCCAGCTGGCGATGGCGTGAAGTCCGTTGTGGAGGTTGTACTTTGCAGTTGTAGAGTCTTTCGTGAGGGAGAGGATGAGCTGAGTGTCGTCTGCGTAGGAAACTATGTTGATGTGGTGGGTTTGTGCGATGTTAGCGAGGGAGGCCATGTAAACGTTGAAGAGCGTGGGGCTGAGCGAAGATCCTTGTGGGACGCCACAGATGATTCTGGAGGCTTCTGACAGGAACGGTGGGAGGCGGACTCGCTGGGTTCTGCCTATGAAGAATGACGAGATCCAGTTGAGTGCCTTGTTGCACATTCCAGTGTTGTGGAGGGGTGTGTGGAGAGTGTGATGACATACTGTGTCGAAAGCTGCAGAGAGATCCAGGAGGATGAGTGCTGCTGTTTCTCCTTCATCGAGCATGGTCCTGATGTCGTTTGTGGCAGCAATGAGTGCGGTCTCGGTGCTGTGGTTTTTGCGGAATCCGGCTTGGGAGGTGTCGAGTACCTTGCTCTCTTCCAGGAACCAGGATAGTTGGCTGTTTACGATTTTTTCGATGACCTTGGCTGGGAAGGGGAGGAGGGAGATCGGCCAGTAGTTCTTGGGGTCGTCTGGGTCTGCCTCTGTTTTGTTCAGTGGCGTTGATTTCTGCGTGCTTCCATCATTTGGGAAGGTGGCTGACTCAAAGGAGCTGTTGATGGTGTTGCATAGGTGGGGAGCGATGATGATGTTTGCTTTATTGAAGATATGGTGTGGGCAGGGGTCCGATGGTGATCCGGAGTGGATGGAGGCCATGGTGTTGGCGGTGTCTTCTAGATGTGGAGGAAGTGGGTGTTGCTTGGAGCGTTGGGTTCATGGGTGTTTGTAGTCAGCTGGTGGGTCTGGGGGTTGAAACTGTTGTGGATTTCTTCTATCTTTCGACAGAAGTGGGTTGCGAGTGAGTTGCAGAACTCCTGTGATGGCGGGGGTTCGTTGGAGCAGGTCCTGGGAGTGGAGAGCTCTTTGATGATGGCGAAGAGCTCTTTACTGTTGTGAGCATTGGTGTCAATGCGGTTTTGGAAGTGGGTCCTTTTGGTGGTGCGGATCAGTTAGTGATGTTTGCGTAGGGCATCCTTGAAAGCGATGTGGTTGGAGTTGGTAGGGTCAAGGTGCCAGGTTTTTTCCGTTCTGCGACATAGCCGTTTGGATTCCTGTAGGTCTGGGGTGAACCAGCTGGCCTTGATTCTGTGGGCGGTGTATTTTTTTTTTTTGAGGTTGGTGTTGGCTGTGTTGGGGTCCAGGGTTCCGGGTGGTGGGGCCCGGGCAAGAGTGGAAATCAGTTGTTCCGTTGATATTTTGCACCAGTTGCGTGGGGGGGTTGTGTGCGGTGGTGGTGAGTGACTGTTTTTTGGTAAGAGAAATAGATGCAGCGGTGGTCTGTCCAGCTGAGTTCGGTGGTGTGGCTGAAGGAGACGTGGTTGCTGGCTGAGAAGATGGGATCGAGTGTGTGGCCTGTGGAGTGGGTGGGTGAAGTGACAAGTTGCTTGAGGCCGAGGTTGTCGATTAGGTTGGTGGTGTTGGTGGAAGTTCAGGTCGCCGAGGAGGATGTAGTCGGTTGAGGCGAGTGCTTGGGAGCTGATGGCGTCGGCGATGTCATCGCAGAACTGCGGTCTGGGGGCAGGGGGTCTGTAGACGTTGATGTGGATATTGAAGTGGACGTGCTCAGCGGATTGATTGGTGTTGTGGGAGTTGGTGGAGACTCTTATGGTGTTTTTGTGGACTATGGTGATTCCTCCTCCTGGTCTGGGGTCTCTTCTGGTGATCTTGTATTTTTCTGGTATGGCTATGGCTGAGTCTGGTTCCGAGGCCATCCAGGTTTCGGTGAGGAATGCGATGTCGGGCGAGTATGTGGTCAGTAGGTCCCAGAGTTCAATTGCATGTTTGTGGACAGACCGGGTGTTAAGCAGGATGCATCTTAGGCGGCTGTCTGTGGCTTTGATTTGGAGTTTGGAGGCTAGGTTGCAGGTGAAATTGCAGGCTTTGCAGGAGAAGGGTCCTTTGGTGCACGTCGGTGTAGACTGGAAGCAGGCAGAGGAGCGCCCTGGATTGAGGGCGTGGCGTTCGTCGGCAGTGTAATGGTGATTGGTGGCGCGGGGGCGTGTTGGCCAGGGGGTGTGGCGCTGGGCGTGGCCTTGGCACAGAAGGGCGCAGACGGGCTTGCCTTTGGCATGCCAGCGGCACGTCCACACTGCGGCCGGCATAAGAGGGGAGGTGGGAGGGAGTGGCAGCTGGGAGGAAGGAGGGAACCTCCATTGGGAGTGCGGGGGGCAGGGGAGCAAGAGTCAGGAGTGGGAAAGCTCCGCAGAGATAAGGAGGAGGAAGGGGGGCAGGGCCGCGGGGGGGCAGCAGCAAAATCCTTCAGGGTAAGAGAATTACCACAAGTGGCAACACGTACCAGGAGCAGTGGTGAGGAGGATGCGACTTGCCTGTTGGAATGCAGGATCAGAGGTCGCTTCTATCCCCGTGCTGCGGCCGGCATAAGAGGGGAAGTGGGAGGGAGTGGCAGCTGGGAGGAGGGAGGGAACCTCCAATGGGAGTGTGGGGCCGGGGCAGCAAGAGTCAGGAGTGGGAAAGCTCTGGAGGGACGTGGAGGAGGGAGGGGGGCGGGACCACGGGGACGCAGCGGCAAAATCCTTCAGGGGAAGAGAATTACCAAAAGTGCAACACGTACCAGGAGCAGTGGTGCAACAATCTCTTTTTGGCGCCCTCCCTGATATTCCCTCACTACAACTCAGCAAAATTGTCTTTCATTTCTCCATAACCTTTCTCTCACATAAATTTCATTTGTTTTAAAGCGCTGGTTAATGATGACTTCACTAATTCATTTAGCTATTGTAGTGATTCCGAGTTTGTTTTAATGGGATACAGGAATTAGCTTAGCCTTTGGCTTGCAGACTCATGCCCCCGTCACCTAGTGACTTTTACCCTAATTATCTTGCTCTGTTTTAGAACATTTATTTAATTAAATCTTTTAAGATGGCTGCCTTGTTTTAGTTAAGGCCTATGTTTTAGTCATGCATTATCAGTGCCACCGAGCTAAGATGTCAATATCAAGCTACAAAGATAAACAAACTGTAGGTGTTCACATTAGGTACTTTCCCTCTTCACGCTTTTGAGGGAATTGTTTATATAAATTACGGTCCTAAGCATGTCTTATTATCTATTGTTTGGGAACAGACCTACGTCAGGGGTCCAAGCAGATCTGTATAAACACTCCTCACTTAAACAGATAGTCAGAGGGATTCTGACCAGATGCCATTACTGCTGTCAATGCTACACGTCACTGTGACGCTTACCCAATCTTCGTGTCCTACTGAGTCTGAGCTAGAGACCTCATTCCAAGGTAACGAGGGCTGGGGGTCTCTTCTCATGGACATGGCATTGGCAGGTTAGGTGTAACATACCTAGCTCTCTTTTAGATTAGAGGTTAGGCTCATTATGCTAGGGTATTAGGACATATTTCATATCTCATGTCATCACTTGTTTTTGCAAGATGGTGGGGGTCTTTGTATTAATGACTCTTGCCTTTACCATTCTGTTTCTTGCACTGTTCATTATCCTAATCATTGCAGCCCATGCAACTTATCGCAGATTTCAATTTTGCTAAATAAAACCTATTGAAGCTTTACTGTATCTTCTTCATTGCCTGTGACTGAGACATGGTGTTTATGTGAGAAAGGGGTAATTTCCGTTTAACCACGACACTCCCTGAGATGTCACACTCTTGGGTCCATGCATAAAGGCTGCCACAAATCACCTTTTACTGTTTGGGTTTTTGGTGAGGTGCTGCTTGTGAGCCGAGAGGGTTGGGATGACAGTTGCGATTTATTGTAGGATTGGCGTAGTCGCCTACAGACATAAGTACTGTCATCCTTAAACCAGCAGTCTTGCCTCGAGCAAGAGTCCAACTACGACACTATCAACATGAAATATAGATCTTATGTTTGCAGCAGGCGTATTAACCCTCTGTACTACTTTGTGGCAAGTCAAAACTGCCACTAGACAAAACTTTATCTCTCTTTATAGCAGGAACAATAACCACAAGAGTTATCTTGACCTTTTTATTGCTGTCTGAAAGCTGGATGACAAGGAACTCCGGAGCACGAGTTTTTAAATCTCATGTTGTGGCTAAACACAGTGCCCCCCCTCAGGTCAGCACCCAGTGTGACGGCACCAGTCGCATTGCCCTAACGCCGGCCTTGGGGTGCAGCTGTCCAGTGATCAGACTGCTGGAAGTGATGACTGACATTTTCCCTTCCACCTTTGGCCTCGCGGATTGAGGTGAGCCGCCAGGGATGAACAAACTGTGTTGCATGGGCTCCCATACATTAGGGCTGTCCCGCGGACTGCGGCAATGGTGGGGCCCCCCTGAGTTGAGCCTCCTCGTCTAGATGTGGCAGACGGGAGTTGCCGATCAGACCCTTCCTCCTCCAAATGAAGCTGTGAGCTGGAAGGATAGCAAGGAGAGAGGGGGCTGTACCATGGAGGCAAACTCGATTTAGAGCCAGTTTTTCGGGTGATACACTGTCTGGGTCCCACTGGGGTCAATTATCCAAGGCCCTCTTGCAGATGAGGCTTCAAGAATTTGGAGGCTCACCCATCTCTGCATCTGGGATTCCCTAGGCCCGCTTGAGTTGCTGGCAGTGATTTGAACCATTGGTGATGGCTGGCCCCAGGAGAATCTACATGGTGACATTTTGGGGGTTGTGGATCATGTGCCTGGTTCTTTGCAGTCCCCCTCTTTCCTTTTACAACCCCTTGGACTATAGGAGGTACTACATTCATGGTACGGTACTGTTGTGTGCCTGTGCTGTGTGTTGGGAGACACTAAATGGACATCTGCCCTTCGACCCTCTTTACCCTTTGGGGACGCACCCACTATTTGGGGTGCCCCTCATTGTTGTGGACTCTCGCCTGGCTCCTGGACCCCTGCTTGGGCCTTGATGGGTGGTTGGAGGAATCAGAGGCCCTAACTGTGAAGTAGCTGCGGGTAGAAGCACCGGAGGTGAATGTTGGAGGGGCCGCGGGGTGGCCGAAGCCTGTGTTGGACCTTGTGTGGGGAACAATGTGGGAACAGGTGTCGTTGGGAGCTTTAGGGCTGACATCACCAGGCCGAGTGGTAGCAATGCACTATGGGTTCCTCCCAGCCACCCATATGGGAAGGAATAAACAGCCGGGTCCCCCACAGGGGAATACTTTGTGAACTGTATACTACACCACCGTTCTCCTCACAGTGGTGTCGGGGGGTGTCTGTGGGGACCCAGAGCCAGACTTGCCACCATCCAGGGCACCCACATGGCACTGGAGGGGAAGATTGAAATAGTGGCACTTGGGGTGAACCTTTTCTGCACAGATCTTCGAAAGGTGTTAGATAAGGTTGGGGTCAAAGAAGGGTCCATAGCTGAACTTCAGTCAGAGGTGGATTTGCTCAGGAAGTTGGTAGCTACAGTCACATCAAAAAACGGAACCTGGAGGCAAAAACAGAGGACACAGAAGGGAGGTGCTGCTGCAACAATGTCAGTCTCCTGAGGTGGAGGCCTTTGTCGAACATTGGTTCGGGACACGCTGAGGCAGAGCTGGCTTTTCCCCCCTCTTTCTCATCGAGAAGGTGCATTGGGCCATCATAGTGCATGTGCTGAACTATAAAGACAGGGACTGTACCCTGTGTGCAGCTCAGGAGATAGATAATGCCCGATTTGAGAACCACAAGATCTCTGTCCACCTGGACTACACTAACAAAGTACAGGGGACTCTGAACTGAAGGGCAGCTCTCATTTCTTCGACACACTGGAGGATGCCTAAAGGTGGCTGGAGATGTGGGATAAGGTCCCACATGATAAAGCGGGCCTCTGGAGAACTGGATCCAGTAACAACAACAACAACAACAGAGGGTCACCCAGCCCGAACTGGAGATAGCACGAGGAGCATTTGTCTAGTGAGACTCTGGCCTCCGGCAGCAAAAGTCCTTTGACAATTGTAATCCAGGAAGATGATACTATGTTGCTAGCTCCCTCTTAGAGTACATTGAGACCGGAGAGGGACTTACCCACCCTGGCAGCTGCTGTGGTGCTGGGGGATTCTGCTTTCTAACTGGGGATCTTGTACTTCTTTGTTTGCTTCATTTTCTCTTTTGTTTCACATCTGGGGACGGTGGAGACATCCTGCTGGGTGTGTATGGGACTGTATTGGACAGCTACTTTTGTTATATGCTGGTTCCATGTATGATGTGTCAATTGGTGTGGCATTGTAGCGTGTTCGCTGCTTCAGGGACTCCTTTCCACGAGTAGGCCCTGGCAGTAGGTGGAGGGTTTAGACTGTGGGTCCTGGCAGCATGGAAATGGGCAGATGAACCGTATAGATAATGGTGGTTTTGCTGTTTATCCGAGATGGGGGGGGGTTGGGCTTGTTCATTTGTTTTGCACTCTGTTTGTTGTCGGAGGTGCGTTTACAGTTGCAGTGTGAATGGAGTGCCAAGTTGCAAGGTGTCTTTGGATGGGCTGTGCGGGCTGCAGAAGGAGGAGGGGCCAACTGCTGGGGAGGGAGCTAAGAAGTCAGATGACTGATTGTAGAAATATCATGTGGAATGTCTGGGATTTTAAGGGTTACTCCAAGAGGTATCAGGTACCTCACCAATTTCTTAGGCGTAATAAGGTCAAGCTAATCTGGCTTCAGGAAACCCACCTTATGGGGAGTGAACCACAGAGGCTTGGGAAGAAATGGAAGAGGCAGCTCTTATCGGCAACTTACTCCTCATATGTCAGAAGGGTGGCCATCTGGATTGCACATGGGCTCCCCATTTCATCACATGTACAGTGAGGTGGAGGTCGAGGGGGTGATACCTCCTGCTTCAGGGCACACTGGATGGTAAGGCCATCACAGTTATGCCCCTAGTGTGGATGGCAGGAATTTCTATGAAGAGATGAGGGGACTTATGGAGGACAGTATGGGATTCCCTGTGATTTGGACTAGAGACTTCAACTGTTTCCTGGATGGTGAACAGGATCGCCACCTACCAAGACAGAGCCACTGATGACCGCCTCGCTCCCCTCGGTCATGCAGAAACTGGGTTTCCTTGATGGGTGGTGCATGCTCCACCCATAGGGCCTGGAATACACCTGCCCCTACCTGACGAACAATACTTATAGCAGTATGGAACACCTGTTTGTTGCTGGGGTGGACCCTGCGAGACAGTGTGACTACCCACCTGAGGAGGTTCCTTTCTGACCGCACACCAGTGCTTCTTTGACTGCAGTGGGGTGTCAATACCCACCTGGCTCTAAGCTGATGCGTGCCTTCCGAGCTCTTGGTGTATGTGGTCTGTAGGGAATCGTTAGTGACCACACTCACTGATTATTTGGAGACTAATTGGGAGAGCACCTCCAGCAGAGCTACTGAGAGGGCGCCAAGTCGGTCATGAGAGGGGCATAGGGACCACCTGAAGTGTTGGAGGCGGACATTAAAATGCAGGAGCGACGCTTGGCAGTTCTTCATGGATCCAAGGCGGGCTCAGTGGAGGTGAGAGCCGTGTTGATGCACGCTCAGTGTGCCATCCACGGGCTCTAGGATACTCTGCACAAATGTGTTCTCAAGGCATATCACCAATTATTGCATAGGGAGGATGAAAAGTCCAGTAGGCTTCTGGCTTGGATCTTCAGACGTGAATTACAGTCCCCCATATTCTGCATCTTTGCGTCCCAGATGGTAATGTGTTAATATACGTTCACTCTCCCCCAGAAGGGCGATGCCAATTCTGATGAGGCTGCTCGCCGAGTTTGGTGAGGTCTCTGGCCTAAAGGTTAATGTCTGTAAGACGCTGTTATTTCCTCTTGGGAGGCTAGTGAGGGCATCTCCTGAATGACTTCTGGACTTGGGGATTTTCTGAGCATATTGATTACACACACTGATGTCACTCACTGGCGTCTAAGTATGGACAGGGTCCTTGAAGGTCTTGCAGGATAAATCGGAATCTGGAATAAATTGTCCCTAGAGTGATGGGCAGGGCAGCAGTAGCCAAAATGATTTTTTCATTCCGGCTGTCTCTACTTAGTGCAAAATTTGATGTTTTTCTGGGCCGGACAACGCAGCAGGGTAGCCCTGTCATCCTTAAAAAGGACACGGAGAACAGTGGCCTGGCACTCCCAGACATGGAAATGTATTATTCTGCGGCTCACCTGCAGCATGCTGCACAATGGTCAGCCGAGCCTGACAATTGGGAAAAAAGACTGTTTAGAGACATGCTACGGGACGACACATTGCCACAATTATTAATGTGAGGGGGTCGATCAGAGCGTCTTGTCTCGTACCTCGTACAGCACACTGCTGTGATAATAGAACCAGTGGTCAAGAGGTTACTGCGCAAGGCTCCCTCTGACAGGGAACTAAGGGTCTGCGATCTCGTGCCGTTTTGGGCGATTGATGCTGATTTGTCCATGGATCAGTGGAGGGCGGGTTGCTATCATGTGGTAGGAGAGCTGTATCCAGGTAAGGTATTTATTTCCTTTCCAGATACACAGAAGGCTTTTGGCATTGGACTGAGTCACTTCCAGCACTACGCTAAACTGGAAAGAACGGCAAAAAAGGCAAAGGAGGTGTGGAATGAATTCCCACTGGCACCTCAGACCTCTCAGATATTGGGTGGATCACTTCGATGGGGTGAGGAACAACACCTAATTACCCTTTTTTATAAAGCCCTTAAGGGGTCATGATACAAACTCCCTATAAGGCTCATTGAGCCTGGGAGATGAAGCTCAGAGAACCCATCGTGGATGCGGATTGGGTGCAAGCCTGCAAAGTTATGAGGACTGTGTCCTGTAATAATAGGTTTAAATTACTACACTTTAACTACCTGCACCGCATGTACGTGCCCCCTTCTCAATTTAAGATGGATCCCACTAAGGCGGTGAGATGTGTGATGTCCAGGGTTTTTACATATTGCCTGGGCCTGCGTTGCAGTTCAGGGGTTCTGGAAGGAAGTAGTGCCTAAGATCGAGGCAACCACATGCAGAGTAATCCCCCTTGCTCCCGGGCCTGCCTACTGTGTATGGTGGTGAGGCCTAGGGGGCTGAAGATTCCATGGAAACTCTCCCAGCTTGCAGTGCTTCTGGCTAATTGGCGGGAAGCCATTCGGTGGTTGGGGACCAAACCACTGCAGACATCCTCCTGGCTTAGGGATCTGCTCGAGTGGGGAGTGGCGGAAGCGCAAAAGCCTTTCTCGTACTGACAACAGGGCTACAGATGATGTGATGGTTTGGGAGCTGTTCCTTGATAAATGAAGAGGAATCGGGCTTTGATTCTGACTCGGAAGATGAGGTATGACGTCTGTGTGATGTGTATTGCTATAAACAGGTGACATGACAGCCAAATCTGGTAATTATCGATTTCCTTCCTAGCTTGGAGACTTGGACAGTGTTCTAATGTAATCCCTATTATGTACCCTCCTGCTATGTTATTCTGCAATGTTTGGAGGCGCTCATCAACAATAACTATTGCAATGTTTTTAATGAGACATACAGCACTAGATTGCCCTTTGCACTACTTGTTATGTTTTCTTACGTATAAAAATAACGTTTTTTAAAAAAACAATTCGTGAGTTTAAGGTATAAATAATTTGCCTTCCCAGTGTTATTTTGTGCTTTAGTGGCAATATATTTTCCTCTTCCAACAAGCACAAACATTTTAATGCAATTAATTAATTGTTTGAGCATCCTACAAACCACGTAGGTGATATATAAAATGGAATTTATCTATGTTAGTGACTTTTGTTATATAATTGTACACTTATGTACAACAATGTCAGTTATTATTCTGTCTTTGGGTTTAAGGTCATGCAACATCACTTTCTGGGAGGATTCGGTGTCAAATCTTATGATGTCAATCCCGTGATGTCATTGGGTCAAAGGGAAGTTATGTGATGTCACATCCGTTACCCCAGGCATTTTGATGAATTAATGCCCACGAGAAGTGTGGTGATAAGGATTAGATTCAGCTTTCAGGTCCCGGCGTCCGGTCCCTTCCAACACACAGGCACAACAGTTCCTTACTGACACACAGATACAGCAGGATTGCAGGAAGGACAGAAGTACTGGTGGCACACAATGAAAATGTTAAACACTCGAGAGACATGATAGAAGACGTGTCTTTACTTCTACCAACAGCCCCCCCTCCAAGGCAAAAGCATCAGACCCTGGAACCCCGAGCCTGCCTAAATCATGCTTAGTTCCAAACCGTGGAACATGAAACACAATATGGCATCGTACTGAGGCTGCAGAGTTGGGTGCAGGAAAGACATCTCAGTCTGTGGTAACACTGGCATGATGTACAGTGTTGTTGTGGGTGGCTGAAAGCAGTAAAATACATGTTTGACCTTTGGCGCTTATCTGCATTGGTGTACCTAACCAAGTTTGGCAATTATCTGTTAGAGTGATTGGCAGTCAGGAAGGAAGGTAAAATGCCTGTGAAACTGTAGTCCTTTTTATATTTCTGAGCCACATTTTCTGTCACTTTCTTATATCATGCCACCTGACATGTATTTATGTGTGTCTCATAAAGTATGTGTTGGAAAGTGGGTTATTGGTAAGGACAGGTAGGTACCTACACTTAGCAATAGGCCACAGTCCCCCACTAAATCCAGTCAAGGTCTCAATAAAACAGTCCTCACTCAACCCTTCGTAGCTTGGCCCACGAGCAGTTAGGCTTAACTCAAGAGACGTGTGTAAAGCAGTAAATATGTAAAACACAACACACAATAAAAAAAATCCAACACCAATTTATAAAAATAGAACATATTTTTATCTTTCAAATGACACCAAAATGATAAACATCCAATGTAGGAACCCAGAGATATGATTTTTTGTAGATTAAATGTAAAAATAAAAAAAAATTATAGTGCCTAAAAACAAAAAGTGCCAACAGGCATAATCTGGTCATGCTTCACTAGGGCAAAGTCCAAAGTTGAGGCTGACCGCGATGGAGCGCTGCTCGAATTCACTGAGCGGAAGACCTTGGTCATAGTTTTACCTTCGCACTTAGAAAGTTTTCAGGTGCTTTTCTCCCTCAACATCGTGCAGTACTCTCCAGCAAGTGGATTGCAATGCAACGTCGTCGGATTGCCTTTCCACAAGACCCTGGTGAGAGCCTGGAAGTCTGGAATTCTGGAGCTTTCGGCAGGATGAACCTGAAATTCAGGCTGGGTTGTGGTTGAAGGTAGCCGGCTTGACTCACAACGTTGGGTTGGTCCACTTGTGTAACTTTTTTCCAAAGTTGCTCCAAATTTCTCCAAAACTCTGGATCATCTTCCAGAAGTCCTTTTTGGGTCCTTGAAGTGTCCACAATTTGATCCAACTTTCCAGAAACTCTGAGTTGCTCCTTGGGAGTTGGGACTACAGTTCCCAGAATGCACCTGGTCAGAATCCTCAAATGGCCACTGGAAGCTGGTCAGCTGGGCTCTTCAAGCAGGACTTGATGCAGGGGACTCTGGTTAGCTCCTATGTACCTGTAACTTACAGGGAGTTTACTCCTGGAGATGTAGAAGCAAGGCAAAGTCCTTTTCTTAGTGAAGCCCAAAATGTGCAGCTGGTGCAGTCCTTGTGGGTGCATTCGTTCAGATGAAGAACAGGGGTTCAGCAGGGCAGTCCTTCTTCTCCAGTATCTACTTCCAGCATGAATCTGAATTGATGGGCAGCTTTGCCATGTTTTCCTCGCTCTTGGGTTGGAAAGCAGCGGGGCACCCGTGACCAATGGGATGCAGGGTGCCACCCTCTGGGGTGACCACGTCTTGTGAAGTGTGGCAAAAATCAATCCCAGAAAGCAACTTTCTTTAAAAATCCAACGTGAGCAAATCTTTCCTTGGAGTTACATCTGGCTGAACCCACCCAGTGGTGTGGCTATGTTTCCCTAACACACCTCTTACAGCCCCTCTACTAATCTGATTATTGGGGTCCCCTTCTGGCTGGGGGAGCAGGAAATGGGGTAGGTCCAGTTTCTGTCCTAGGTGGCGTTCCTTTCTTTGAAAACCAGTTTGGCCACTCTACCCTATCCTGCTCTGCCATCTGCTACAGCAGTTTTCCTCTCACCAGATGCTTCCTTTGTTTCAGCCCAAGCCACTTCACACCTCATTAAGGTATCCTAGCTCAGGCTGCCAGAGACATACCAATTAGGAAGGGGCTATACATGGCTGATTTGGGTAATTTTCATTAAGAGTTCTAAAACTCTTTCTCTGTACTTGTTATATTAAATCCAACATTTGCAAGTTGTTGGATTTATTCTATCCTTTTCTAGTGGAACTGAGATATTATTATTTTAAATAAAGCCTCCCAATGTTAGCTTATGGAGCTAATGTGCTACGTAATGGGAAACAAAATGTGGTTGTTTTTCCCTTCAACAGGGCTTATAGAACATCTTTTATAAAGTCTCCTCATATTTATATCACACCCAATGCTTAGGGCACACAAGGCTAAGACTTTGGAAGTACTTTTAATTCCAAAGTCAAATTTGGGGTTAACTTTAATTTAAAAGCAGCCTGCTAAGCCTGCTTTTACAATGACATCAGAGACCACAGAAGTGCACCCAGGGGTGCCCTAACTACACTGGGTTCCCTAAACCTATATGCCCTACCATATACTAGGGACATATAGGTAGGCTGTCAGAGCCAATTAGAAATATGCCTTATTTGCATACACCATTTTAAATATAAACACCAGAATCAGGGAAAAAGGGAGGCAAAGAAGGAGGGGGCTTTTAAATATACAGCTTGTGGAAGACACCACACGGGATTTTCTCAGAGACGTCTGCAAGCAATACATGTTTTGAAGGATAACACACATGGCCTAAATTGGGCCAGGATGCACGTATGCATCATGAAGGGAGACATCAGCTGTATGTATTTTTGGCCATGCCCAGCATATGTGCTATGTTTTGAGCAGGTAGGACACTATAGATGCGTGACTTTCTTCTCAAGTCCAGGTTTATTCTGTGTATTTTAGAACTTGTAGTCTCCTTTTTCTAATCCCATCATAAAATTAGGAATTTAAATCTTTCAATGCAAAGTAATAAAAGGACTGTTGCAGCTAGTCACAAATAGACACTGGAAACTTGGCAACCATGCTTTTGGTTTCTCCTCCCCAAACCTTTCTCAAATCTAATGCAACTGAATGGGCAAATTAAGTTCACTTGATTTATTTTGTTTCAATCTCCCACTTCGTTGGCATAAATCATTGGCATGTTCGTGTGTCCTAGGCTGGCATAAGTAGTAGAAATTTCCATGAGTCCCTCATCAGAAGTGAAATGTATGGGGCTTATTCACAAACTGTGCTCTGTAGTATGTTTTGTAGTACTACAATAGTACTACTCATGAATTAAAAATGCTATCACAAACCTACGTGCAGAGGTCTTTATCTCTCCTATCTTTTCGATGTGGCGCTCTCCGCATATGTACCCATATGTTCTTATAGAAAATATGTGAGTGCCTGATAATGGGGACTACTTGCTACTAAATAGGACTAAGGAGGGGTTAAGAGAGGTAGGGCTGTGGTAAGGTTTAGGGGCGGGAGATGCACCCACCCACCAAAAAGTAAGTCCATTGCTATTCACAAACTTCACTTATAGGGAGCTATTCACAAAGGAAACCTACATGTGAGAAAATGTACATGTGTAAGTTTATACTTTCACTTTGGAATAAATTTACTTCTTTTGTCTATTCGCCATTTATGAGTGCAAATTTACTACAAAATGTAGGATTACATGTCTCCACCCACTGAAAACAGGAGCTGGAGCCTAATTTATTAGAGTAAAGTTACTACTTGTAATTTTTCACATGTAGGCACCCTAAAGTTACTGCAGTCAAAAAGGTCTGAAAGCAGTAGTAAATGTACTCTGACCCAGCTTTGATGTAAGTCCAGCACCACACGTCCAACCACTGGTACTGCGACATGTCCATAGAAAGCAATGGAGCCACCAAATAATTATAGAAATATATTGGAAGATTAAGGAACTTTTTTTTTCTAGGATGCAACATTTTAAAATTTTATTAAAAGCCCACCATTTTTTCTTTAAATTAAATCCTTTTTACATTTATAACAAGGCTTACAACAGTTGCAAAACACTTGGTAATACAAGGAATGATTGCTCTCAATTCCACCATCCATTGCAGGTGAAAGACATTGCAGCACCAACCAGTCACATCCAGGTGGATTAAATTAGAAATTAACTCACACCTCAAACAACATTTTCTGCTTTTGCTGTGTTGATAAATATGTTTGCTCCTTTGTCCCTAATTTTAAGGCATCTGTTCAACATCTTTGGGAAGCAATCATAGCCAAATACTGCTACTCACCTAAAGTGATCCTTTACATTGTTGCAGACTTGAAGCTTGATTCACCTACAGGAAGCTACCAGGGCAGGCTACACCTGCCCATTTCAACATACTGACTGCACTCCATGTCATGGCCACTGGACTCTTCCAGAGTGTCAGCTCTGACAAAGTAGGCATCTCACAGGTAAGTCAGTCTTGATGCATCAGGTACAGAGAGACATCAACAGAAGAGTGCACCAGTCAATCACTATGGCAAACTCACTAGCGGACAATGCAAAGGGTGTCAAGGGAATTTTATTTCTTTACCCCCATTCCTTATGTGGGAGGTGACATTGACTGCATCCTCCTCATTTTTCAGCCACTTCAACATGCAGCACACCTGTTCAGCAAAAGACACCGCTGGCACTCCATTGTTGAGCAAGCTGTCTGAGATGCCATGGGGCTGCTCTACTGTTGTGAAAGCTGGCTTACCTAAAATCATGCAGAACAGCTACTTCTTCTATCAGTCAGCTTTTGCACATTGCTTGGTTGCTGGGGACTTTAGTGACATGTGGCTCACAGGTAATATCTCACACTAGGGCTACATGTGCATCTCAGATATTCTCATTAAACATTATAGCACAATACACACACAATACCCAAACACTATTTATACATATTGTCACGACTTACGCGTTGCTTGAGCCTGGAGTCCGCTGAACGAGTGACGAGGTTCTTGTTCGTGAATGTTCGGCCTTGGCCCAGGTAGGGGCGACTCTTTCTGGTAGCAACTTTGCTGCAGGCGATAGGAACGCCAAGGGCAGTCCATGTCCTTCAGAAGTAGTGCCAGAGGGAAAAAAAAACCTAAAAAGGGGAAAAAACCTCAAACAGGAAATTCCTGGAACGAGAGCGAAATTCAATATGCAAAATATATGATAAAAAAAATGAACAGGAAAGCACTGGAACAAAAGTACAACCAGTATCTGACACAGAGGAAAAGGAGCGATGACACCATCCAAACATAAAGTGTTGCAGCTCAAGGAGGAAGAGAATCACAGCCCTTAAATACCCATAAAACAGGAAATGACCAACAGGAAGTGTAAAGACACCATATTGGATAGGGGAAAAATACATGGAAAGTAAAGGACAAGGAACCATAGTAAGTAGGGGACCAATGCATGCTGGGAAGAGAGGGGAATAATGGGAAAGAGGGAAAAACATAAAGGGAAGAACAAACGAGGGTAACAGAAAAAGGACAACAAAAACAGGTAAGTGGGGGGAGGTTACTGGTGCAGGGAGACATGCTGTGCCGGAAAGAAACGAAGCCCCATGCCCAATTTGGGGCCTCGCAAGCAGCAGGAGAGACTGGGGGTGCGGCGTGTCACAGCGCCGCACGCCCCGGCCCGAGCCGAGTGTTTGGCTCGCGCCGCGCGCCTCGGCGCAATACATCTATGTAGATATGATGTATTACATTTATAATAGAGCCTCTTTTTAGGAAATGTCACATGCCTTTGTTGCAGTTGATATCAATGTCAAACCACACTACCTCGAACAGAGGGACAGTAGGGCACACATATGTACTCAAACTGTTATTGAATTCAGTTTTGGGATCCTTAAATTACATTTCAGATGTTTTAACCATACTTGGGGTGCTGATGTGCTGTCAGAAGTTGTCTGTGAGATGTTTTTACAATTCTGTGTGATGGTCAACATCACCATGAGACGGGTTTCCAGGCTGGAGTACAGAATACAGGTTAGGGTATTCTGGTATGGGATTGATTAGTTGACTAGTATTTTTCTTGAGCTACCTCCTTGGTTGTTGCATTGATGTGGTTGGACAGTCTCTGGTCAATGATAAATGGTGGATTATCACACTCTCCTCATATACCATTGAGACAACTCCATTTAGTTTATAAAATGCAATCAACGAACATGGTGTGCTCTAGTTAAAAATACATTTCCACTTCAGTTTAACATTGAATTATTCAATTACTTTTCTTTAACATCACTTAAGTACAAACTCACATAATACACTCATGCTTAAAGATATACATACTCAAAAACACACTTTTGATACATAAATTCTGTACACAAACAAACTCTGTTACAAGTTTTGGGATCCTCAAAAATATTTTGGTTTTTTCTACCTGAGGTGCCTTCTTTCTTTATGCAGAGGTTGCTCCTCCACGTGCAGAGGGTTTGTTCCCGCATGCAGAATCTCTGCCCTGCATGCAGGGAGATGTCAACCTACCACAACAAACAGGAATTTACATACAGGAATAGGGTGTTAGCCATTCACTCAAATATTGTCCTCCATCCTGCTGCTCCTTTAGAAATTCAAGCTCCCAACAAAACATTGCTGAGGACACGATGAGAGGGTCTCCTTTCTTTGAAGGAGAATTAGAGGTTGTTTGTAGGGGATCCTGAACAAGCATCCTCAGCTTTAAGAGGCTCCAGAAACCCAGATCAGCAGGACAACGTGGTCCAAATTTAGAGGGGCATCGGCATGCACTACAGTGCAGTGAGTATCTATACCTGGCGAGGGAATGAATACCAGAAGTGCTGGAAGGACATTCGTCACTGGGCTTGTATTAAGGCCTGGGACATTCATAGTACCTGCATATGACACCACTATACAGGAGGGTCCTGGGAGCAGCTTGGCCAAGTCTACACACTCAGCTAGAAGGGGTTGAGTAGCAGACATGTGGTAAGCATATTATCTGCATACTTAAGAGCGCATTAATTTTGAGAGTGGTGTCCAGATATATGTGCAGTCCGAGATTTTTTATAACATTCCATATTGTATTTAGCTTGTAATATTTGTGTGTTATGAAAGGAATGAAAGTTTACTAACAGTGGCTTTCATGTAATATATTTTTGGTTAGATTTACTAATCATCTTGTCATGACAAAGGAAATGCATTTCAAATGTTACATTTTGTGACAACACAGCAGTTAAAATACAATGTTAACAACTGGGATATGTAAAATTTATATTTTGTTGGTGTGTTATTGTGATGCTCACATTGTGTGCCTTCACCTTACTTTCAATCCACCATATTTTTTAAATATTTATTTTTTTAAGTCACCCAGTTAATGAAATATTGTCAATAATGTTTAAATAAAAACTCAGCCATCTACAAACAGCAATGAAAGGAAGTGCTCACAAGCAGGACAAGTGCATCCAACCAGAAGCAAACTAGATTCATCACCAAAAGATTCCTGGAGGAAGCCGTATAGCCACCAGCTTGGAGGAGACAGATATTGGGGATCTTCCTGGCCAGTGCTGTCTGAAGAGTATGCCTCATTGTTATCTGACCTGCACCCACTCCCTCCTTAACTCCAGAGGCACCCTAGACTATCCGGGCTTCCAGCTGCACCCCCTGTACATCCTTCATCTCCTCTTCCAAGTGCTTGTCCAGAACAACAGCAGTTAGGGACGTGTTTGATCCCAAGACCCCAGAACCCTCGTGTGCAGGCTACTTCCTTTCCCCACAGTGTGTCACTTTGTCAGCTATCAAGGAGGGCATGATGTAATCCTAAAGGTTCGGGGATCGATCACTCTGGATAGCTGCAAATAATTGGAGCAGTCTGGACATTCCAAGAATCAGTCACTGAACAGCACTGAACGTTGTGTGGACTCAAGACCTTTTTTTCAATTACATTTTATTTTTTTGTATTTTTTTATTTATTATGCATTTTTCCATCTTGTTCAAACATCAGCACTAACCAACATGAGGCACAGTGCATAATATCAGACAGTTGTTGAACATTTATACAATTACCACACACATGATGCACGATTCTGTTCCGGCCCTGACATGAGAATCATGAATGACAGCGATGGGAGACCATGTCGCCCATAAAGGATATGAGCGAGGGTCATGCACGGTAAAGTGAGTCCAGCTGGTGCGGGACAGAGTGTTGCCACATCAATCAACTGGAGGGTAGCGGATTAGGGGCCAATGTGTGTCAGTTGTCTCTATAATTATGGCCGACTGTTATGACGGTGTGGTGTTTATCTGGATATGGGGGAGGCAGGTCTGCTTTGAGTAGACAAATATAATTGGAAGGGGCCCCATATATCCTTGGGGCGGGAGCCGTGTGGTAACAATTCTCCGTATTCCTCCAATTGTTCTTGGAGGTATGTGGCGTCGCGCACCCAGGCCGCTTTAGTGGGAGACGGGCGTCTGCCCCAGTGAATGGCCACTCTTCTTTTGGCCAATAGTAGTAGCATGCCCATGAGACACCTACATTCGGCCGGCGCCGGTTCCACATATTCCAGTAGTGCCGTTAGTGGCGTTCTCTGTGGGGTGTGGTACGTAATGGACTGGATAGTATCAAAAACCGTTTCCCAGAATGACAATACCTGCGGTCACGCCCATGCTAGGTGCAGGAAGCAGGCCTGGTCACTGCCACATCTAGGACATGTCGCCTCAGCACACAGTCCTATCTTAAAGAGTTGTAGAGGGCTTTTATAGAGCTGGTGCAGGTATTTAAAATGGATGAGGCATAGTCTGTATTTAGGTGAGTGAGTTGGCCACAGCAGTAGTCCCATTGTTTGTCTGTTAGTGGAGAGGAGAGGTCTGCATCCCAAGGCGCGCCCGAGAGTCAAGGGCGGGGCAGCAGCCTGGTAGGGGGTGTATAGGTGAGTGATCAGCTGTTTAGGGATCAGTGGCGTGAGGATAGTCTCTAGTGGTGGCAGTGTAGGTGGTGCTGTGGGAAAAGTAGGGTGTATATCCCTACATGTTACTCAGAGCTTGTAGTATAGCAAAACATCTAGTGGTGAATGGTGTATTCCCTCCATCTCGGGTAACTGTAATATGAAGTGGCCTTCAGGGTATATATGTGCAAAGTTAAAGAGTTTGAGGTTGCTGGCACGCTTCCTGGCCCCGCGCTCCTGTAGGGGTGGGAGCAATGGATTCTCAAGTATAGGTATGGAAGGTGCATAGAGTAGGGGCATACCAGCTTTCTTACGTATGCCTTCCCAAGCCCACCGCCCGCAGCGAACCGTATCTATTTCATTCCTGGGTGCCTTTTTAGGAATAAACAAAGCCTACCGGAGGGGCCAAGGTGCAGCCCTATCTGCCTCTATTGCTGTATGTGGTTGGTAAGGGGTTGAGTGTACCCAAAAATGGAGAAATTGTGCTTGTGCGCAGTAGGCATACAGGGACATATCTGGCACCCCCAGACCTCCCTTAGACGGGGGCTGAGTGAGTAGATCCCAAGATGCTCTGGGATGCCCGCCGGCCAAAACCAGAGAGTACAAATTAGATTTTAAGCATTTGAGGAAGGGAGGGGTATGTTCGAGAAACAAACAGAGAAATATAGGAAGGACCACCATCTTAACCAAAGAGATGCAGCCCATAAGGGACAGCGGGAGGCGCAACCAAATCGGAATTCTGTCCTCTAGCCAAGTCATTGCTCTGCCATAATTCACCTGCCACACAGACTCGACCCCACGACTCAGCCAGATGCCCAGGTAACGGACCAGTTCCATCGCCCATTGAAGCGGAAATTCAAGGTGGAACGGCAGGGTCTCCTCCGTTAGGGGGAGAAGTGTAGACTTTCCCCAGTTTATCTGAATCCCAGAGTGCCCGCCGAAATGAATCACCTCCTGTATCATAAAGGATAGGTTTGTATGTGGGTCATGAGTATAGAGCATTATTTCGTCAGCATAAAAGGAAACGACTATGGCTCTGGAAGTGAGGCTGATTCCCCTGTTCACGTGATGTTGTCGGAGGCATGCTGCCAATGGCTCCATCTCCAACGCGAATAGCAGCTGCAACAGTGGGAAGCCGTGTCTGGTTCCCCAGGTGATCTGAAAGGGTTCTGAGATTGTGCCATTTATATACACCCTGGCCGTAGGGAGAATGTATAGAAGGCGAACATGTTTTATAAATGTAGGACTTAGTCCGATTCTTGCCAGTAGGGGGAATTGGTATGCCCATTCCAATGTGTCAAACGCCTTAGTAGCATGTAATAGGGCAGCTGTGGCCTGGACATGTGGAGCCAAGTGGTGCATAATGGTGAAAATAGTACGTAAGTTATGAGACGTTGACCTACCCAGAATAAAACTAGCCTGATTGGGGCAGGTAATGGTGGGCAAGAGGGGCAATAAGCGATTGGCCAGAATTTTGGCAAAGATTTTATTATCTACGTTGATTAGGAAAAGGGGCCGATACGATTCGCAATTCTTTGCTGGCTTGTCCGGCTTGAGAAGGGTTATTATCAAAGCTTTTTGTAGGGAGCCTGGGACAGAGAATCCTGGTACACAGCCAGGAGGTGCGGGGCAAGTATTTGGGCATATTCTTTATAGAATAGGGCAGTGAGACCATCCGCACCAGGGTCCTTATCGCCCTGGAGCCCAGCAATCACAGTTATTATTTCCTCTGTTGTGATGGGGGAATCTAAATAGGCACGCTGAGCCTGACTTAACCACACCAGTTGTATCGAGTCAAAATATGCGAGGAGGTCTGGTTCCTCTGTCACCGGTGTGACTTGATATAGTGTCTCATAGAAATTGGAGAACACTTGTGCTATCTCACATGTGGTTGTGACCAAATTGTTTGTGGCGCCCCTGATTTCAGCTATATGGGAGGAGTGGGGATTGTGCTTTATTCGCCTTGATAGGGTCCTACCCGGTCTGTCACCCTATCCGTATCTCCAAGCCTGTGTTTCTTTATGGAAATACAGAGTCTCTCGAATGGCCCCTTCTTCCAATTCTTGTAATTTAGAGTTACTGACCGCCAGTTGATCAATATCCCCCGAGTGAAAGAAGCGAGTCTCAAGGTCTCGGAGTTCCCCCTAGATGCCTGCCAACGTAGAGCGGATGGCCTTTAAAATCCCTGCTTGCTTGGCAATGCATGCCCCTCTTATCACCACCTTGAACGTCTCCCATAGTATTGAGGGTGATTCAAACAAATTCACATTATGTACAAAAAACTGTAAATCTCCCTGTGTCACGATTCACCCTGGGCTTACCGTCTGTATCGGAGAGGGATGGTGTGCGGCCCCGGTTCCTGCAAGTCCTGCTCTGACCGAGGTAGGGGCGACCCCTTCCGGTAGCCACAGTGCTGCTGACAATAGTACGCCACCACAGTCCGTACCCTCCAGAAGGAGTCCCAGAGGAAAAACCCACAGGGGAAAAAACCTCCAACAGGAACTCCCTGGAACAGAAGGAGGACACAAGGAATTAGCACTCAGGAGCCTGGAAATACTGGAAGGCTGAAGAAAGAACAGGAACAACTGGCGTCCAAGCGAAGACCAGCCGGAGCATGACCACCACAGCAGAAGTGTTGCAACGCAATGAGAAGAAGAAATGATTCCCCTTATATACCCCTAGACAGGAAGTGATGGACAGGAAGAAGTAACACCACCATTTTGCATTGGGAAGGGGCTATAGCAAGAGATAGGAAAATATACCATAGTAAAAAAGGGAACAGATGCATGCAGGGAAAAGGGAGGTGCAAGGCATGCTGGGAAGGAGAAGGCATGGCTCAAGAACCATGCAGGAGGAAAGGAAGGCCCTGAAAACGGGTAACCGGTAAGTGATGCTGGGGGGGGGCGCAGACACCCCACAACAATACTCGCGCTGTGCACGGCGAGGACCGAGGCCCAATTCTGGGCCTCCGGCCTCGCCGCATCCAGAAAACAGCACGCGGCCGGAGAAAAGGGCCGGCAACCGCTGACACGGGCCGCGGCTTCCCCCGTGCCCTGGCCGGGAGACGCCATGGGCCGCCGCGGCGCAACACCCATGCTAGTCTCATTGCAAAACACATCGTCATGCAGGGCTCCGGGCGGGAGGCGCCAGGTGAAAGGCTGTGGTTTTCTGCGGGGAATCTGGAACTCCAGTAAAACCGGAGCGTGATCTGAGAGTATGAGAAAGATGAGTGGCTAGGTCCACAGTACCGGCGAAATTACCCAAAAGTCTATGTGGAACCATGACCCGTGGTGGGCTGATATACAGGTACCTTCAAGATCACGGGGATGGGATAGCCTCCAGACATCCAGCAGCGAATTATCAGTCATTATATTGCGCAACATTTTAGACGCACGCGGATGTGGGTCCCTAGATTCCCCCTGATCTGACAATGTCATCATCAAGTATGACATTAAAGTCCCACCCCCCCCAAATAATGTTCCGTGGACCTAGACTTTGCATCCTGGACCACAATGCTGAGAGGAAATGTGGGTCATCAGTGTTGGGGCCGTACACGGCAGCGAGTAATATAGATTGTCTCTCTAGAGAACAGGTGAGGAGTACGTATCTGCCTTCAGGGTCGGATATTGTTTGTGCTGTGTGCCAGGTAAGACCCCTACCTTACAGGATTGATACCCCCCAGTGTATGTTGAATAAACAGATGAGTAGGCAGCGTCCCAGCCCCTGGCCTGAGGCGCAGGGAGCCGGGGTCAGCTAGATGTGTTTCCTGCAAAAAGCATACATCCACCTTATGTCTGGACAGATAAGACTGCACCAGTCGGGCTTTTCTGGCATCGCTGAGCCCCAGATATTCCAGGTTAGGCACTTTAGGGTTGTCATGGCGCAATAGCATGACAGAAAAGTTCGGCCATCTTTTCAAGGGTCATGTGTGTGGATTATACAGTGCAATGTCATATGTCCTGAGCGAAATTACTCTCAGCCCATACCTCATTTGTGTGTTCTTGAACAACTTGCAACACGTGGCAACAAAACAACAAACTTCCCTACCCTCCCCCTCCAACCCCCAAACTTGGTTGAGAAAAGAACCCCATCTCCCGTCCCGACATAACCAGCTAGTGCTATAAAGCACCATAGAGGGAAGCCTCCCTGGGGGTGAGATGACTCCTGGTTTCTTCCAGCCAGGTGGCTGGGTGGCTGGCCGTTAGGTTCCAGAGTTCCAGTCCATGCGGCACAAAAGTATCATATACGAGTTGAGGGTGGCGAGCTATTAGAACAATGTGTCGCCGGAATTGCTTAATCATTATGGCTTAGGTCAGCATTTCCTGTGGCCCCGGATGCATCCCCCGGTGTTTTGCTTTCCTTATCTTATGACCGAGCTGACAAAACGTCTCTGGAATGCACTTCTTAGTTTAAAGAAGACATTTATTATTATTACTTCACCACGAGGTTCCTGCGAGACGAGATTAGTAGGTTGGAAGCACACTTTTAAAAGTAGTCAATGAAACGAATTCTCAATTGCAATGTACACAGCAAATACATGTGATTATATTATAGCATAACTTCAAAGCAAAGAATAAAAGTCAAAATTCATCACCGTAGGGCGTATCACTGCTCGTCATCTTTCTCATGCCTGCAAGTTGATGACTCCTGTTTAACTGCGAGAAGGATTTTTTCCACCCAAACGGGAGGTCAGCCAGCTGACGTCCGCTCCTGACTGAAGTCTTGGAAAATTCCCCCCTCGCTGCTGCCCAGGGACACCCCTTATAATGAAAAAGCCTGCTAACAGGCTCCTTTCCTCTAATAGTCAAAACATGCTGGCTACTGTACATCAGAGTGGGAGCAGAACAAGAGTTGGAGAGTGGCCAAGTCTCCAAAGCTCGCTCGTTTCCAGGGCTGAGCAGAGGGAAAAACACAAAATATACGCTCTCTTATCACGCTAGGATTCGGTGTGAACACAATACGAAAAACACAGCTTGGTCTACCATGTGGAAAAACACAGCTCATCTGCAATGTCAAACTCCACGATAAAGCCAATAGGCAGCTAAACTGAATACAGAATGTAATGTCTAATGCCACGTTAAAGCCAATAGGCAGCTAAACTGAATACAGAATGTAATGTCTAATGCCATGTTAAAGCCAATAGGCAGCTAAACTGAATACAAAATGTAATGTCTAATGATGAACATTGAACAACTAATATGCGCAGAGTCAGTGGTCAAACACAATTAAAGGCATAACACCCGGCAGGCCTCGTTTTTTGGTGACACTTTTGGCAAATTTCAAGGCTAGCTTGGCATCAGTGAAGGCACGTGCTTTCCCAACGGCTGTGATACGGAGCTTAGCGGGATACAGCATTGCGTATGGGATTTACGATTACTGCAGGAGCTTCTTTGTAGGAATAAATTCCTGTCGCGTGGCTTGCACAGCTATCGTAAAGTCCGGATATAAGTAGATAGCATTGCCATGGAACTGCAGTGGGCTATTTTCACAGGCAAGGTGAAAAACGGCATCTCTATCTCTGTAATTGAGGAGTTTGGCTATAACAGGTCTGGCGGGCACGCCCGGGGGAGGGCGGGGGCCAAGCAGTCTGTGGGCTCACTCTCCTATGAAAACTGAGGATAGATGTTCTCCAAATGGGATGCACAACATATCCTCAACATAGTCTTCCATTTCAGTTATAGCCGTGGATTCCGGTATGCCCGTAATGGGAAGATTACCTGGGCGGGACCTTGCCTCCAGGTCTTCGTTTTTGGCTTTTATGATGTCTAAGATTTTATCCATTTTTAAGAGGTGTTTTTTAGAGTCAGTTTGCTGGTCATCTATATCGGAGATCTGAGTTTCCATGTTGTCAAGCCTACTCTCATGCGAGTCCACACATTGTTTGACTTGGTCAAGGCTGGCTGCAAGGAGGTCCAGTTTGCCATTGATTATTTTAAGACTGTTTTTCATTTCCAGTAGCATGACTTTGAGATCGAGATCGCTAGGGTCTTCATCTGGAGTGAGGTCGGACTTTGCCCCCTGAGATCTTTCACCTTCGTTGTGGCGTGCTCCGCCGCCATGGGGATTCTGACACCCCCTACCGCCATCCTGTTCATGGCGGCTCTCCCGCCATGAACAGGATGGCGGTAGGGGGTGCCGCGGGGCCCCTGGGGGCCCCTGCCGTGCCCATGCCAATGGCATGGGCATGGCAGGGGCCCCCGTAGGAGGGCCCCAAAAAGTATTTCAGTGTCTGCCCAGCAGACACTGAAATTCGCGACGGGTGCAACTGCACCCGTCGCACCTTCCCACTCCGCCGGCTCAATTCTGAGCCGGCATCCTAGTGGGAAGGTTGATTTGCCCTGGGCTGGCGGGCGGTCTTTTGGCGGCCGCCCGCCAGCCCAGGGCAAATGTCAGAATCACCGCCGCGGTCTTTCGACCGCGGTGCGGTGTTCTGACGGCGGTACCTTGGCGGACGGCCTCCACCGTCCGCCAAGGTCAGAATGACCCCCTTTGTTTGGAACAATCTATATTCTTAATAATCCTATACTCTAAACATTGAATAACACTCAGTTAAATCTATGGTTCAATGATACTCTGAACATGAAATAACACTGTTGAATCTAGGTATTCAATGATACTCAAAGCATGGAATAACACTTAGACTGAAGAAACATGAATGGCCTAGAACTAGACTCTAACTAGGCCTCAAGAAATCAAGGTAACTGGAAAAAATCAAGAATGGGTTAATACAATGTTTCATATGAGCTTTCCATGAAATATCACATACAGTCTAGAAATGCATGAACCTTCTAGAATAATGTTTCAGAACAAACATTGCATATTTACATGAGGCCAAAAGGCTATCTGAAACATTCCCTGGAAAACAATAGGAATTGTACTAGGGACTTAATATGCACTAAGAATGTCACATTTTGAATTAAGCATCTTCACAGAAAATCCAAAAGCTCGGGATAAATGTGTGCACCTCAACAAACACAACACCCCAAAGTTTTAAATGCCATGAAATGATCGCGCAAGCTTTTGCCAATCTGAACATCAAGTTTTACATGCGGGAAATGAAACGCGCACACTGCCGATTCTAACAGGAATATGCAAATGCCATGAAATGACCGCTCACACTGTTAGCGATCTGAACACCAAGTTTTACAAGCGGGAAATGAATCGCGTACACTGGTGATTCGAACAAGAATGTGCAAATTCCATGAAATGATCGCGCACTCTGTTAGCGATCTGAACACCAAGGTTTACATGCAGGAAATGAATCGCGCACACTGCCAATTCTAACAAGAATATGTAAATGCCATGAAATGATTGCGCACTCTGTTAGCGATCTGAATACCAACGTTTACATGCGGGAAGTGAATAGCGCACACTGCTGATTCGAACAAGAATGTGCAAATGCCATGAAATGATCGCGCACTCTGTAGCGATCTGAACACCAAGGTTTACATGCGGGAAATGAATCGCACACACTGCCGATTCAAACAAGAATGTGCAAATGCCATGAAATGATTGCGCACTCTGTAAGTTTCACAAATAGGCCCAAAACTCGAGAGTCTTTAAGAACGGGTTGGGGGTCCAGCCCGACCTCCGCCTTACCACCCTTCTCAAGGATCACCAATATAATGCGGGGCAGGCCTGGAACATCAAGGTAGGCCTCCGGAACAGGAGCTCAGGAAGTTGTTGCTGCAGCTCTGCAGCGGGACCCCTGAATAGTGAGCACGTGGAGCTGGGCTGGCTCCATTATATAGAGTCTGGCCCAGCCCACAAACCACACCCAGTCATGCTGCAGGGAAAGCTTCTAGAAGGTCCTAGAAAGGGAACACACCCTGATACACTCTGTAAGCCTGCAGCAATACCTTGCAAATCAACATTATTTGCAAACATCATTGATAGTGGTTTCAAGGTAAAACTCTGCAATGCAAAAGGTTAACAAACTGCATATAAACACAATGCATGAACTATGCTCTTGCATAAAGACTGGGTTTTTGTATTTTAGTCGCCCGTAGAGCGCACACTGTCCTGATGTTGACATCTTTGTTGTTGCCTATGCTGAGCTTGTGGGGGCTGCTGTATTTTAACATGTTGCACAAATGTTGGCACTCGCAGAAACAGCACATCTCACCTGCGGGGCGGAGGTTGATACCTCCACACTGGTGGTAGGCACAGTTTTTTGGGGATTTAGGGATTAGGCTGCAAGTCCTGGCAGTGAGGATACAATGAATACGCAGTTTGTGTTGTTACAGTTGTTATGCTGTTTATGTGGGGTAGGGAGGGTAGAAGGGGAGGTTCTCCTCTGTTTTTGCTCTGTGTTGTTGTAGAATGAGAAATGTTCTTGTTGCCTTTCTTCTCCAGTGGGAGAAGGGAGAGTTAGAAGAAATCCACAGCCATTCCCTTTCCAAGTTGGGGACAGTTTTGTTCTTATTGCAGTGTGAGAGAATCTGAGGGATCCAGGGGTGACACTTGAGGGTTTTCAGCCTGTATATAGGCAGATACGAGTGGAGGCACACAGGCACGGGGTGGACATATGATATATGGATAAACGTACAAACATGGTAACATGGAACTTCAGGGGGCTTAAAAACTATTCCACACGCTACAAGGTACAGTACTTCCTTCGGCGACATAGGCCCTCATTCGGACCTTGGCGGGCGGCGGAGGCCGCCCGCCAAAGTCCCGCCGTCAGGTTACCGTTCCGCGGTCGAAAGACCGCGGCGGTAATTCTGACTTTCCCGCTGGGCTGGCGGGCGGCCGCCTTCAGGCCGCCCGCCAGCCCAGCGGGAAAGAGGCTTCCACGATGAAGCCGGCTCGGAATCGAGCCGGCGGAGTGGAAGCTGTGCGACGGGTGCAGTTGCACCCGTCGCGTATTTCACTGTCTGCGCAGCAGACAGTGAAATACATTTAGGGGCCCTCTTACGGGGGCCCCTGCAGTGCCCATGCCAGTGGCATGGGCACTGCAGGGGCCCCCAGGGGCCCCGCGACCCCCCTACCGCCATCCGGTTCCCGGCGGGAGAACCGCCGGGAACTGGATGGCGGTAGGGGGGGTCGGAATCCCCTCGGCAGCGCAGCTAGCTGCGCCACCTTGGAGGATTCCAATGGGCGGCGGTACACTGGCGGGAGACCGCCAGTGTTGCCGGTCCGACCGCGGCTTTACCGCCGCGGTCGGAATGCCCATTGGAGCACCGCCGGCCTGTCGGCGGTGCTCCCGCGGTCCTCCAACCCGGCGGTCATGGACCGCCAGGGTTGGAATGACCACCCTAGTATTCAGATAGCCTGTCTACTGGAAACGCATTTGAGAGACGGGGAATCCGAATAACTGCATTATATTAATCCTGCGCGAGTGGCACAGTCATGTGTGTCCCCTTTATACACACTTACAGCAAAGCAGATGTTGTGGGGGGCTACCTTCTTCTCCTGGGTACACTGGATGGTGCACCAATTACAATCCTGAATACATATGCGCCCGACAATGAGGATCAGTACTTTTATGATAATATGCTGGATTTGTTGGAGACTGGGGTCGCCCATTATATGGGCGGGAGATTTCAACTGTTTTATGGATGGGGAAGGGATCATCACCCACTGAGAAAAGGAACCAAACCAATGATGGTGGATTCTCTTGTCATGGTTATGTGAAATCTGGGGCTATGGGATGGTTGGAGGGAGCTACACCCAGATTACAAAGCGTACACATGCCATTCAAAAACACACTATACATTTAGTCACCTTGATTGCTTCTTGCTTGTAGACCTAGATCACACTCTGGTGGCAACGGTGACACATCTGGGGCGGTTCCTGTCTGATAATGCCCCGGTGGCAGGAGGCGGGGTTCGGTCCTGGTGCATGTCTTCTGACATCTTGACAGATACGGTTTGAAGGGAAGCAGTGATGAACTCTGTGACTGACTACCTGGAGATGAATTGAGGCACTATGGACATGAGGACAGTCGAATGGGAAGCACTGAAGGCTATGGTTTGAGGGACCTGTAAAGATACTGTGTGTGGGATACGCCGACGGCTGGAGACAGACTATAAGGCACTTGAAGGGTGCCTGTCAGATGTGCAAAAACAAGAGACACTGAATGCTGAATCACGCAGGGAACACCTCCGGTTAAACAGAGCAGTGGGAAGGAGCTGGCAGACCCTAAACAAATTGACACTTAAGACTTATTGTCAAAGACTATTCAGGAAGGGAGATAAATCAGATCAGCTACTAGTGTGGATAATCGAATGGGAGGTGGAGTCTCCTCCTATATTGCACCTCAGGAATGCCACTAGAGTATTGGTCTGAAGTCAACGGGATTTCCTGGTTGTGTTGGTCGAACATTTGACTGTCGTCTAACGGGCTGACCGGTAGGTCCTGAAGGGGCATTAAGGGCCTGATTACAACTTTGGAGGAGGAGTTAATCCGTCCCAAAAGTGACTGTAAAGTGACGGATATACCACCAGCCGTATTACGAGTTCCATAGGATATAATGGACTCGTAATACGGCTGGTGGTATATCCGTCACTTTACCGTCACTTTTGGGACGGATTAACACCTCCTCCAAAGTTGTAATCAGGCCCTAAGTGTCTTTCTCCAAAGAGTGGAGCTACCTCAACTGGGTCAGGAATAAATGGGGGAATTGGATATATCACTGAAAGAGGTGGGGGATGCAATAAAGGCCCTAAGCAAGTCCCCATCGGGGTTTATCAAACATATCCTGCTACTCTCCGAGTAAAGTTATTGGAGGTTTTTCTGGAGATCAGAGACAGGGGCATACTGCTGGAAACAATGCGTCAGGGTGTAATTTTCTCATGCCCAAGCCTGGGGTTGACCCGATGGATCCATCCTTGTACAGACCGCTCACAATGCTAAATTCTGATGTTAAAATCTTACGTAAAATCCTGACCACCAAGCTGTGTGGGGTTGTTTGTGCTCTGATCCAATGCAGCTTTAACTTAGGGTGCTTAGTGCATGTCATACACGAGACATTGGAACAAGAGGTGGCGCTGCTATTTTTGGACCTGGAAAAAGTCTTTGATATGGTTGAATGGGGATATTTGAAGGTTGTGCTGCAGAGTATGGGGTTCAGACCCAAGGTTTGTGCTTGGGTGAGGCTTCTATCTAATGACCTCTCTGTCCGCATAAAAGTAGGCGGGGAGTTGTTGGAGACCTGTGTGGTCGCAGGGGGACCAGGCAAGGGTGCCTTCTGTCGCCAGTTCTTTTCACGTTAGCTATTCAATCCTTGGCTCTGTTACTCTGCTGAGAAATGGACGGATGGGGAGTCTGGGTGGGAGAATCCACACACATTGTTTCCTTGTATGCTGATGATGCTTTGGTGTACCTTTGATTGCCAAATGAATCAGTCCCACTGCTGTTGGACCTGCTGACAATATTTGGGAGTGTCTCTGGGCTCAAAGTGGATGCTCACAAGTCACTTATTTTCCCTCTCGGTGAACTCAGGGGTAGACCATTGGATAGATTGCTAGAGGTGGGCCTCCATTGGGAACTGGAGGGGTTCCGATATTTAGGTATCTGGGTTCCGCACACGGAGAAGGCACGTAGGTGCCTCAATGTAGACAGGGTGAGGTCTGGCCTTGAACGATCAGTCCTGTTTTGGAATAGGTTGCCTCTTTCGGTGATGGGCAGAGCCGTAATCACTAAAATGGTGTTCCCCCTGTGTTGTCTATTCTTGGTTCAGAATTTGTTGTTTCCATTTACTCCATGGTTATTTTCTAGACTGGACAGTTTGTTGGTGTCACTGATTTGGGCAGGGCACTGTAGTAGAGTGGCTTTGACCACACTCCACAGGGTTCTGGAGGACGGGAAGTTGGCTGTCCCTGATATCAAATTTTACTATTACGCGGCGCACCTACAGCACGCTGCAAGGTGGTTGTCTGAGGCTGATATGTGGGAGAGACGGCTGTTTCGTGGCATGCTTGGTGTGGATATGCTGGCCCAGCTTTTGATGCAGGGGGCCTGCTCGGAGCACCCGGTCCCGAATCCAGTCAGAAATACTGCGGCTATATGGGAACAGGTGGTGAAGGGGGTGCTTCATTGGGCCCTGTTCGAAATCGGAATTGCAACTATGAGATCTTGCCCTGTGTCGGGCTATTGACACTATGTTCATGGAACAATGGAGAACAGGGAGCTGTATGGTAGTGGGTGATTTGTATCCTGGGGAGCTGTTTCTCTCCTTACAAGATGCTCAGGAGGCATTTGGGTTAGGCCCAGGTCACTACATGCACCATGGTAAATTGGAAAGCGTTATAAAGGAGGTGTGGTGTGACTTCCCGGCTGCCCCTTGGGGGTCGGAGGTACTAGGGGGACTGATCAGCTGGGGGGAGGGGAGACACCTGATTACACTGTTCTATAAGGCACTTAGGAGGATATCACCCGTGTAGGAATCTGCCTCTGTACATACTATACCAAAATGAAGTATAGTGTGCACAAAGTCCAGGGGTCCCCAGAGGCTTAACAGAGGCTAATGTAGATAATACTTGTGCTCTTTTGTGGTAGTGTGGTCAAGCAGTTAGGCTTCTCAAAGCATTTGTTGTGCACACACAGTCAAGAAATGAGGCACACACTCAATGACTAACTCTGGGCCAATTGTTTTTATATAGCAGAATGTATTTTGTTACTTTATTACTAGAAACAGAAGATCTTTGTTGAAGGTCAATACAGTTGTCATTAGGTATCAAGCATATGTATCAATAGTACTTTGTTTTTTGCAGATAAAACAGTTCCCAAGTAAGTAACACTTTTCAATTTCAAAAGTGGACACAGTGCAATTTTCCATAGGAGTCAGTAAAGTCCTGCGGGGAGAAAGTGGTAGCACAGTGTAGGAAGTTGGCACTGTATGTACTATTTCAAAGTAAGAAATAGCATGCACAGAGTCCAAGGGTTCCCCTTAGAGGTAAGATAGTGGCAAAAAGAGATAATTCTAATGCTCTATTTTGTGGTAGTGTAGTCGAGCAGTAGGCTTATCAGAGGGTAGTGTTAAGCATTTGTTGTACACACACAGGCAATAAATGAGGAACACACACTCAAAGACAATTCCAGGCCAATAGGTTTTTGTATAGAAAAATATATTTTCTTAGTTTATTTTAAGAACCACAGGTTCAAGATTTACAATCAATACTTTAAATGAGAGGTACTTCACTCAGGTATCATAGGAATGTTGAATCAGAAAAATAGCATGTACAGTTTTGGCAAAAATGGCAATAAGCTATTTTAAAACTAGACAGTGCAAATTTCAACAGTTCCTGGGGGAGGTAAGTATTGGTTAGTTTTGCAGGTAAGTAAAACACCTACAGGGTACAAAGTTGGGTCCAAGGTAGCCCACCGTTGGGGGTTCAGGGCAACAACAAAGTTACCACACCAGCAGGTCATGGCCAGTCAGGTGCAGAGGTCAAAGTGGTGCCCAAAACGCATAGGCTTCAATGGAGAAGGGGGTGCCCCGGTTCCAGTCTGCCAGCAGGTAAGTACCCGCGACTTCGGAGGGCAGACCAGGGGGGTTTTGTAGGGCACCGGGGGGGACACAAGTCAGCACAGAAAGTACACCCTCAGCGGCACGGGGGCGGCCGGGTGCAGAGTACAAACAGGCATCTGGTTTGTAATGGAGTTCAATGGGAGACCCAGAGGTCTCTTCAGCGAAGCAGGCAGGCAAGGGGGGGGGCTCCTCGGTGTAGCCACCACCTGGGCAAGGGAGAGGGCCACCTTGGGGTCGCTTCTGCACTGGAGGTCGGATCCTTCAGGTCCTGGGGGCTGCGGTGCAGTGTCTTTACCAGGCGTCGGGTTCTTAGAAGCATGCAGTCGCGGTCAGGGGGAGCCTCTGGATTCCCTCTGCAGGCGTCGCTGGGGGGGCTCAGGGGGGTCAACTCTGGCTACTCACAGGGTCGCAGTCGCCGGGGAGTCCTCCCTGTAGTTTTGTTTCTCAGCAGGTCGAGCCGGGGGCGTCGGGTGCAGAGTGAAAAGTCTCACGCTTCTGGCGGGAAACGTGTGGTCTTTAAAAGTTGCTTCTTTGTTGCAAAGTTGCAGTCTTTGTGGAACAGGGCCGCTGTCCTCGGGAGTTCTTGGTCCTTTTAGATGCAGGGTAGTCCTCTGAGGCTTCAGAGGTCGCTGGACCCTGGGGGACGCGTCTCTGTTGCAGTTTTTCTTGAAGTGGGGAGACAGGCCGGTAGGGCTGGGGCCAAAGCAGTTGGTGTCTCCGTCTTCTCTGCAGGGCTTCAGGTCAGCAGTCCTTCTTCATCTTCAGGTTGCAGGAATCTAGTTTCCTAGGTTCTGGGGAGCCCCTAAATACTGAATTTAGGGGTGTGTTTAGGTCTGGGAGGGCAGTAGCCAATGGCTACTGTCCTTGAGGGTGGCTACACCCTCTTTGTGCCTCCTCCCTGAGGGGAGGGGGGCACATCCCTATTCCTAGTGGGGAAATCCTCCAAAATCAAGATGGAGGATTTCTAAAGGCAGGGGTCACCTCAGCTCAGGACACCTTAGGGGCTGTCCTGACTGGTGGGTGACTCCTCCTTGTTTTTCTCATTATCTTGCCTGGACTTGCCGCCAAAAGTAGGGGCTGTGTCCAGGGGGCGGGCATTTCCACTAGCTGGAGTGCCCTGGGGCATTGTAACACAAAGCCTGAGCCTTTGAGGCTCACTGCTAGGTGTTACAGGTCCTGCAGGGGGGAGGTGTGAAGCACCTCCACCCAGAGCAGGCTTTTGTTTCTGTCCTCAGAGAGCACAAAGGCCCTCACCACATGGGGTCAGAAACGCATCTCTCAGCAGCAGGCTGGCACAGACCAGTCAGTCCTGCACTGAACAATTGGGTAAAATACAGGGGGCATCTCTAAGATGCCCTCTTTGTGTAATTTCTCATAAATCCAACACTGGCATCAGTGTGGGTTAATTATTCTGAGAAGTTTGATACCAAACTTCCCATTATTCAATGTAGCCATTATGGAGCTGTGGAATTCGTTTTTGACAAACTCCCAGACCATATACTTAATATGGCCACACTGTACTTACAATGTCTAAGAATAGACTTAGACACTGTAGGGGCATATTGCTCATGCAGCTATGCTCTCACCTGTGGTATAGTGCACCCTGCCTTAGGGCTGTAAGGCCGGCTAGAGGGGTGACTTACCTATGCCACAGGCAGCATTTTGTGTGCATGGCATCCTGAGGGGGATGCCATGTCGACTTTGCCTTTTTCTCCCCACCAACACACACAATCTGCAATGGCAGTGTGCATGTGTTAGGTGAGGGGTCCCTTAGGGTGGCACAGCATATGCTGCAGCCCTTAGGGATCTTCCCTGGTTACAGGGCCCTTGGTACCACTGGTACCTTTTACAAGCGACTTATCTGTGTGCCAGGGGTGTGCCAATTGTGGAAAGAATGGTACATTTTAGGTGAAAGAACACTGGTGCTGGGGCCTGGTTAGCAGGGTCCCAGCACACTTCTCAATCAAGTCAGCATCAGTATCAGGCAAAAAGTGGGAGGGGGGGGGGTAACTGCAACAGGGAGCCATTTCCTTACACACAGTTAACAGGTAAATACACAACTTAGGATTCCAGTCTTCGGGTTTAGGATGTCCACAGGTCCAAGTTTAGGCTGACCCCAAAAGTGCACCATCCGCAACATGGGGCTGGCTGGGTGCAAAGGTCAAAGTTGGCGTCAGGATTTCAAAAGAATCCTATGAGGACTAGGGGTGCTCAGTAGAAAGCGGATCGGAGGTAAGTACCCGTGGTTCTAGGACACAGGCCTGATGCATTTAGGTCAGCACTGGAAGAGCCAGAGGTCCACACACAACACACACCCTCAGCGGCACCGGGGCAGCCAGGTGCAGGGTGCAAACATAGAACTGTGCACCCAATGCTTTTCGATGGTGGGTCCACAGGGTTCACAAAAGATGCTGCACGCTGAGTCCAGGGGGACAGTTCCGGAAAACCAAACGCTGGACAGGTAGGCGAGGCTCCTGCTGGACGCTCCTGGCCCGTAAGTTGGATGCTCCAAGGTCAGGGGGTTGTGGGTGCAGTGGTCTCTTGGACATCGGGTATCTTCATTGGATCCGGTCACGGTCAGGGGGGGTCCTCTGGATTCAGACTGAAGGTGTTGCTGTGTTGGCCAGGAGGTTTCAACCCAGGGTGGACTTGAGGTCAGAATCACATGAAGACCTTCTCTGGACTGGAGGACCTGGACTCACGTCATGGGCGTCAGGTGCAGAGTGGGCAGGGCTTGCGGATCCCGGGTGGTTCTGGAGTCCTTTTTGGAGTGTTTCTCTGACAGGGCCACTGTCCTCTGGAGTTCTTGGTCCTCTGCTGGGCAGGCAGTCTCCTGGGGGTTCGGCGAGGTTGCTTGGTCCTGCAGGATGCGTCACATTTTCGGAGCAGAAGTCTTGAAGCTACAGACCAGCTGGTAGGGCTGGGGCCAAGTCAGTTGTCGTCTGGAGTCTTCACTGCTAGGGTCGGCTTTGCAGTCCTTCTTCTAGAGGTTATCAGGAATTTGGTGAGTAAGGTTCAGGGGTGCCCCTAAATACTACTTTTAGGGGTGTGACAGGGGTCAGAGTGCAGTCACAAATGGCTACTGTCCCTGAAGGTAGCTACACCCATCCCGTGCCCACATCCATTGGGGAGGGGGCACATTCCTATCCCTTTTGGTCCCTCTTCTCCAAAACAAGATGGAGGATTCTGCAAGGAGGGGTTCACTTCAGCTTAGGGGTTGTCGAAGTAAGCCTCAGCAAGGCCTACTAGTGCAAGGGGTTCGCCCTTCTCAAAGTCCTCAGACCATATAGGAAGAATTTGGCACAGAAACTGAAATAAAAGACAAAGGGGGTCATTTCGACATCGGCGGTCTTTTCACAAGACCGCCGAGGGACCGCCGTGCTGAAGACCGCCAGTGGTGGCGGTTTTCCGCTCAGCGTATTATGACTGCTGGCAGCCCTCTGTCCTTTTCCGGATGTAGAGCCGCCAGCAGCCATACTGGCGGGGAAGTGCTCCACCTCCACCGCCACGTCAACAGAACACCGCCCACCGAATCACGTTCTGTGATTCGGCGTGGGGGTGTTCTGTTGACGGTGTGCTGGCGGCAGAGCAGCCCCCATGGATCCCGCCCCCTCCCGGAAGATCAACGGACAAGGTAAGTTGATTGTCCATTAGGGGAGGGGGCCGGGGGGTGTTGTGTGATGTGTGGGTGCATGGGGGTGTGCGTGTGGGTATGTAGAGGGGGTGTGTGAGTGCGTGTATGCATGCGGGAGTGTAGTGTGAATGGAAATGTGTGTGTGTCTGTCTGTATGTCTGTATGGATGTGTGCATGTATGTCTGAATGAGGGTGTGCGTGTATGACTGTGTGCGTGTCGGTTGGCATGTTTGTTTGTGTGTGTGCAGGAATGTGTGTTGGTGGTGTCTGCATGCGTGTCGGGTGTGTGTCTGTGTTGTGATGTCGGGGTAGGGGTGGGGAGGGGGGTCCTGCCACCTTTGGGTGGGGGTGGCGGAAACCCCTATCAGTGCCAGGGAAGGAATTTCCTGGCACTGATAGTGCTTACCGCCATGGATTTCATGACTGTTCCAAACCCCATGAAATCCATGGCGGTAAGCCGGGTCATGATACCGCCGGCGGTCTTGTGATGGCCGCCGGGCTGGAGACCCAAGTCTCGAGCCCAGCGGTCGTCTCCGCCATGGCGGTCTGATCGGAGAAGTGGCGGATGACCATGGCGGTAACCGCCATGTTCATAATTCCAAAATTTTTACCGCCAGCCTGTTGGCGGTAAAACCGCCACTTCTCCGTCAACCGCCAGGGTCGTAATGACCCCCATAGTTTATTAAACCTCATGAGGTGGTACCACAGTTCAAACAGCACCCTTCTGTAATGTTTGAAGTAGCACACTGAACTAAGAGAGCATGGTCCTTTTATACCCACGCAGGGGCTATAAGAAGGTGGTACAAGTATAGTAGCAAGACTTATATACATATAAGGTCATATGGAAATGACTTATTGTCCTTTTATATCTATTTTTAATGGTATCATTGAACAGTTTAAAATCTCTGTGATATGATGCAGGTGCCAAAAACACAGGGGGTAATAGAAAAGATACATAACACACACCTAACCACCCAACAGGTAGTTGGTAATATCCATAGTTACCACAAACAAAATATGTATTATGTGAAGCTGTAAAACTACTATTATTTACCCCCTCAATAGTTAAAATCAAGATACAATTGCTTGTCCCCACTGGAATTCGCCCAATGCTACGTATACATAAATCTGCTTTAGTTTTTGTAACAGAAATCACAAATTGTTCTTTCTTGTCAGAGTCTCTTATTTTTGTGAAGACATATGGGTGGTCATTACAACCCTGGCGGATGGTGTTAGAGTGGCGGTAAGACCGCAAACAGGCCGGTGGAAAAAAAATGGGAATTATGACCGTGGCGGAAACCGCCAACAAAGACAGCCACTTTAACACTCCGACCGCCACGGCGGTACAGACAAACAGCGCGACGGTCACCGCCAACAGACAGGCGGAAGACAAAGTACAGCCCACAGTATCACAACCTACCAATCCGCCACCTTTTCCGGGGCGGATTCACCGCGGATAAAAACACGGCGGAAACAGCCATTTCAAAGGGAAAACGCTCACCTCTACACACTCCACGAGGAACGACGACACCATGGAACCAGAACTCCAAATTCTCCCTGCAATAGTCTTCCTGCTCCTGTACGACCATCATCAACGCTGGCGCCGAAGACAACGGTGAGTATTGCACCTACGACATAGGGGAGGGGGAGGCAAAAGTCAGGGACACACACATGCAACACCCCCACCCCGACCCTCACCCACTACAACACACACACCAATGCATATCCAAACATTACAGTAACAACCCCCCGGAAGAATGCAAAGACAAAACTAAATGAGTGCAACCATTGTAATATATCAAAAGACAGTAACCAAATATATACAGATAAATATACATAGTCAACAAAATATACATCACGATTAGTAGTGCAGGTAATGCACCATTCAATGTCCGTGGACCACTGGGCCCAAAATGCATGGGCGAGGCCCACATCAGATACCTGATCAAAACGGAGAGAACACTGCTGGGGCATCAGATAGAAATACAACAGGCACCTCAGGGGGAAGGGAAGGGGGGCACCTCAGCCGGATGAGTGCACCATGCCAGATCCACGAGGGGGCTCCATGCCCATTGATGTATCCTGGGGAGTGCAAAGCCACAGTCTCTCAAGTCTCACAAGTGGGTGGCTTGCCCACTGTTCAATCCTGGGGAGTGCAAAGCCACAGTCTCTCAAGTCTCTACAGTGGTTGGTTTGCCCACTGTTCAATCCTGGGGAGTGCAAAGCCACAGTCTCTCAAGTCTCTACAGTGGTTGGTTTGCCCACTGTTCAATCCTGGGGAGTGCAAAGCCACAGTCTCTCAAGTCACTACAGTGGTTGGTTTGCCCACTGTTCAATCCTGGGGAGTGTAAAGCCACAGTCTCTTAAGTCTCTACAGTGGTTGGTTTGCCCACTGTTCAATCCTGGGGAGTGCAAAGCCACAGTCTCTCAAGTCTCTACAGTGGTTGGTTTGCCCACTGTTCAATCCTGGGGAGTGCAAAGCCACAGTCTCTCAAGTCACTACAGTGGTTGGTTTGCCCACTGTTCAATCCTGGGGAGTGCAAAGCCACAGTCTCTTAAGTCTCTACAGTGGTTGGTTTGCCCACTGTTCAATCCTGGGGAGTGCAAAGCCACAGTCTCTCAAGTGGATAACAGTCTCCACTGGTTCTGGAGGGGGACTGGTGCCCAGAGTGCTTTATCCTGTTAAGGACAGACGGAGTGGATGCTGTTCTCCACTGGTTCTAGAGGGGGACTGGTGCCCAGAATGCTTCATCCTGTTAAGGACAGACGGAGTGGATGCTTTTCTCCACTGGTTGGAGGGGGACTGGTGCCCACAGTGCATCACTCCCCCCGTGACGGTCCCAGTTCCGTCACTGCCCCTGCCGCACATGGGCTAGCGGTGCTTGACTTTGCAGGACTGACCTGTTCAGCGATGCTTGCCATGGCGGTCTTTGCCCTGTTCAGCGGTCTTTGCCCTGTTCAGCGGTGTTTGCCATGGCGGTGTTTGCCCTGTTCAGCGGTCTTTGCCCTGTTCAGCTGTCTTTGCCCTGTTCAGCTGTCTTTGCCCTGTTCAGCGCGGTCTTTGCCCTGTTCAGCGGTGCTTGCCATGGCGGTCTTTGCCCTGTTCAGCGGTGCTTAAGTTTGCAGTTTCTGACCTGTTCAGCGGTGCTTGCCCTGTTCAGCGGTGCTTGCCATGGCGGTCCTTCATTGCCCAGCTGGGCTGGGGCTGGCGGTCCTTCATTGCCCAGCGGGGCTGTGGCTGCCGGGGCCCTCCTGGGCACCGACTCCGGCTGTGGCCTCCTGGCCAGTGCTGATGGGGCTGACCTGGCGACTCTGGCGGTGGCCTCCTGGCCAGTGACGATGGGGCTGCCCTCCTGGGCAGTGACTCTGGCGGTGGCCTCCTGGCCAGTGACGATGGGGCTGCCCTCCTGGGCACTGACTCTGGCGGTGGCCTCCTGGCCAGTGACGATGGGGCTGCCAGTGGCCTCCTGGGCAGCGGGGATGATGGCGGTCTTCTCCGCCGTGCTGCTCTTCCCAGACTTGGGCGATTTCTTCTGCCCCTTCCCCACCTTGGGAGGAGTCACAGCTGAGCGGCTTTGCTGGCTGGAGCCTTCCCCCACTCCCGCCGGGCACTGTCCAACTTCTGGTGCTTCACAGGGGGAGGACTGGCTGTGCTGTGGCTCCGTGTCACACTGGCTGCCCTGATGCCCAGTGCACTCCACATACCTCTAACAGGCACCACTGGTACCGGCGATTTTTTGGCTGAGGTGCTAGTACAGGACCTATGAATTGGAGGAGGGGTGGTGGGAAAGAGGTCAAGCTTGCTCAGGAAAAGTTTCTTAGGAACACTGGGACGGGTAGCTGGAGGGGGTCTGGGAGTGGAGGAAGAGGAAGTGGTTGTAGAAGGTGTAACTTTTGTGGCTTTGGGTGCAGGTGCATGCGCTGGAGGCTGTCATGAGGTGGATGGCTGTTGGGTGGGTGTGTGCCTGCGTTTGTGTACTTTGGGAGGGGGCGTCACAGACACTGGGAGAGGACACAGGGGACGTGTAAATAGTAGTGGGGGTGGTGAGTGCAGGTGAGCGGGGTGTGGTGGTGGGTGTGCTGGTGCGGGACCTAGTGGCTGTAGTGGTAGTGCATGCAGGTGAGAGTGTAGACAACACTGGGAGGGAGGAGGGAGACGACGAGGAGGGGGACACAGTGGAGGCAGTGGATGTTGGTATGTCTGTATGTGTGTGATGCTTGCGTGAGTGCCTGTGGGATGTGTGGTGCTTTTGTTTGCCTGAGCTTCCCTTGTGTGTTGAGGTGTGTGCAGGCTGGTCTGAAGGTGTGCTTGGGATAGGCTGGGGTACAGGGGATTGGGTCTGGGTGGAGGAAGTTGGAAGGGGGAGGCTAGACACAGGGACAATGGCTGTCATCAGTGCTGAGGCCAGAGATTGCAGGGTTCGATGAAGGGCAGCCTGACCAGAATGAATGCCCTCCAGGAATGCATTTGTGTGTTGCAATTCCCTTTCTACACCCTGGATGGCATTCAAAATGGTAGACTGCCCAACAGTGAGTGACCTGAGGAGGTCAATGGCCTCCTCACTGAGGGCAGCAGAGGTGACAGGGGCAGGGGCTGAGGTGCCTGGGGCGAAGGTGATGCCCAGCCTCCTGGGTGAGCGGGCACGGGGCGAAGGCTGAGGGGCTGCTGGGAGGGCGGTGCTGGTAGGGGGGGGTGGCGGCTGTACCTGTAGAAGTGGGGGGCACAGATTTTGCCGCCACCACAAGGGAGCTCCCATTGGAGGACGAGTCCGTGTCGCTGGTTACTGACCCTGTGACCGCCGTGGAGCTCCCCTCGCCCTCCTTCCCACTGGTGTATTCAGAGTCCGTGGTGTGGCCCTCCATGGCTATGTGGGATGCAGCTTCCTAGTGCTCCGGTACCACTGTACCTCCGCCTGATGATGCTGATGCACACAAGAACAGGGAGAGCACAAAAAGGGGGGGGGCGACAGAAGAAAGACAGGTTGAGTGCATGGCTTACCGCTACCATTGGCGGACAATACAGACACAGCAGCCCCCTGCACTACACCGCGCTGTTGGCCTCTACAGATGCAGTTCCTGGGATATGGCCTACATGACTATGGTGGACATCAGCACACATAGATGACACAGGGACATGTATACCTGTACTTGGCACTCTACAGAGATGGGGTGGAGTGTCACATGGCCTGCATTATGGAGGGGCCTAGCCTACGGAACTCGCCCTGGCCTAGGGAAACCCACAGCCCTCCTCCCCCACCCAGACACCTTCACTGCGCACAAAGTCCGCACAATGATGTTGTACTCACCCCCTTGTGTCTGCTGTGATGCTCTCAAGCGCCCATTCAACTCAGGGTAGGCCACCGCCAGGATCCTGAACATCAGGGGGGTCATGGTGCAACGGGCACCCCTCCCACGTTGGGAGGCCATCCGCAGCTGAGCCTCTGCCGTCTTCTTGCTCCAGCGGCGAATGTCCTCCCATCTTTTGTGGCAGTGGGTGCTCCGTCTCTGGTGGACCACCAGGGTCCGGACGTCCTTGGCGATGGCACGCCAAATATCCTTCTTCTGATGGGCACTGACCTACATGACATGTACAGGGGAAGAAGAGAAGTCATTACCAACTGCACCGTCAAAGTGAGTGGCCCACATCCCTACCCTTGCCATGTGGCACATGCATGCACAGTCCTTCATGTACGCAGAACTGTGGCCCCTTCCTTCTTACAACCAGCCCTCTCCACACAGGCATACCCCATAAAACTTGCTCCCTGTGTACTCACCTGTTTGTCTGGAGGACCGTAGAGTAGCGTGTACTGGGGGAGGACCCCGTCCACAAGCTTCTCCAACTCCTGTGCAGTGAAGGCAGGGGCCCTTTCCCCAGATGCACGAGCCATTGTCTCTTCCAGACTGAGGTCACAGCAGCACTTGCAGTGTAGGTCCTCTCCTGTCGAAGATCAGATATCGAGTTATTCAACAGATAGAAAATGGCAGTCACGTCCACGGCGGTGCGTATCATCACCGCCGGCGCACTTCGTCATTGGCTCCTGGGACCCATAGGGTCCAATGTTAACCAATGCAGCATTGCGCCGCGCTCTTCGTCCGCCTACCGCGATGGTGTACAACGCCAGCGCAGTTACCTCACATCCCGTTGTCCCAGTTTAGAGGTCAGGCAGCCGCCATTTCAGGGGCCCACATGGCTTTATTTTCAACTGCGGCACACATACCTAGGCCTGGACTCAACACACATACAGACAACTTTTTGGATTAATTTTTGTGTTCTGTGTAGACTGTGTGTACATACCTCTGAGTTGTTTGACTCTGTGGTAGCTGTTGTCCTTCCTAGGCACCGTCAGCTGGGACATGTAAGAAGATGGTGGAATCCTCCGGTGTACCGACCGCTGGTGGACCTGTTGACAATGGAGGAGCAACATTTAATCATCACCTACAGGTTTGACCGTGCCACAATCCAGGAACTGTGTACCCAGTTGGAGCCTGACCTGATGTCAGCTATCCGCCATCCCACAGGGATCCCCCCTCAAGTGCAGGTGCTATCAGTGCTCCATTTCCTTGCAAGTGGGTCTTTTCAAACAACAGTGGCCATGGCATCAGGGATGTCCCAACCTATGTTTTCCAACGTGTTGTCCAGAGTGTTGTCTGCCCTGCTGAAACACATGCGGAGCTACATCGTTTTCCCTCAGGTGGAGGATTTGGCTACAGTGAAAGGTGACTTCTATGCCCTTGGACATATCCCTAACATCATAGGTGCCATTGATGGGACCCATGTAGCTCTGTCCCTCCCCCCCCCCCCCACAGGAGTGAACAGGTGTACAGGAACCGGAAGAGTTATCATTCGATGAATGTACAGATGGTATGTTTGGCAGACCAGTACATCTCCCAGGTAAATGCTATGTTCCCTGGCTCTGTGCATGACGCCTACATCCTGCAGAATAGCAGCATCCCTTATGTGATGGGTCAACTCCAGAGGCACCGGGTGTGGCTATTAGGGGACTCTGGTTACCCCAACCTGTCATGGCTACTGACCCCAGTGAGGAATCCCAGGACCAGGGCAGAGGAACGCTACAATGAGGCCCATGGGCGGACTAGGAGGGTGATTGAACGCACCTTTGGGCTCCTGAAGGCCAGGTTCAGGTGCCTCCATATGACAGGTGGTTTCCTATTCTACTCACCAAGGAAGGTGTGCCAGATCATCATCGCCTGCTGTATGCTTCACAATCTGGCTTTGAGACGCCAGGTGCCTTTTCTGCAGGAGGATGATCCAGATGACGGTGTTGTGGCAGCTGTGGAGCCTGTGGACAGTGATGAGGAGAAAGCAGAGGAAGAAGACATTGACAACAGGGACTCAGTAATCCAGCAATATTTCCAATGACACACAGGTGAGAACACCTTCCTGCCTACTATCAGTACTTTCCCACTTCTACCTCTATCCTGTCTGTCAATTTCAACCTGTATATGGTAACTGAGTTGTACATTTCCCTTACGGTTTCACAGGTGTGGTTACCAACTTGTATCATTGTCCTGCTTTCCTACTTATCTCATATCAGAGCTTACAGAACATATCAAGAATGCACTTCTGAGTTCAAAGAAGACCTTTATTGTTGTTAATTCTTCCCCACCCACAAGTTCGTGAGAGACAAATTAATAGATTTCAAGCACAAAAAGTATCGCAGCAATGAAAACAAAATATATCACAGTACTTCTCAGTTGCAATGTCTAACTCCACATTAAAGGCAATAGGCAGCTAACCTAAATATCAAATGTAATGTCTAATGTCATGTCAAAGCCAATAGGCAGCTGAGCTGAATACAAAATGTAGTGTCTAATATCATGTCAAAGCCAATAGACAGCTGAGCTGAATACAAAATGTAATGTCTAATATCATGTCAAAGCCAATAGGCAGCTGAGCTGAATACAAAATGTAATGTCTAATATCATGTCAAAGCCAATAGGCAGCTAAACTGAATACAGCATGTCAAAGCCAATAGGCAGAATACAGAATGTAATGACTAATGCAATGTCAAAGCCAATAGGCGGCTAAACTGAATACAGAAAGTAATGGCTAATGCCATGTCAAAGCCAATAGGCGGCTAGGCTGAACAAAATATACAATGTGCTACTGGTGAACATTGAGCAACTAAGATGCGCAGTGGTGAAACACAAAGTCATTGGTCAAACCCAATGAATAGCATCACAGTTATCTGCTTAGATTCCTCATGGACTTGAGATGTGTGACAGAGGTATTTTGACATTACATTTGAGAACGGATTTTGTCACTGTCATTGCCAATACACATTTTCAAAATCACAGACTGACTCCAGATTGTTTTGTGCTTCAACTGTGTTTATTGCAGTGCTAAATATTGGAGGGGGTGGTAAAATGGTGAGGGGTGATGGTGGAGGAATGTCCATGGCAGAGTCCAGTCTATTAGTCTCACAGGTGCACTGCCCATATGGGCATAGGAAGTGGAGCTGGGGCAGTTCCAATATGGACAGGGTTACAAAGTGGGATGACAATCAGGGTGGTCTCATTTCTTGGCGGGGGTCTTGCCATCATGCTATGTCCTGTTCCTGGATCTCAGGGACCGCTTGCGGGGTGGTTCTCCGTCTGCAGGGGGTGGGGTGCTGGTCCTGTGGCGGGGCGTCCTGTCCACTAGCGCCGGCGGAGGTGGTGAGCAGTTCATCGTCCATGCTAGTGTCAGGGGCCCCTTGGAGTACCACAGTGTCCCTCCTGGTGTTCAGTATCTCCTTCAGCACCCCTACAATGGTGCCCAGGGCGGAGCTGATGGTTCTGAGTTCCTCCCTGATCCCCAAATACTGTTCCTCCTGCAGGCGCTGGGTCTCCTGAAACTGGTCCAGGACCATAGCCATCGTCTCCTGGGAGTGGTGGTAGGCTCCCATGATAGAGGAGAGGGCCTCGTGGAGAGTGGGTTCCCTTGGCCTGTCTGCCCCCTGATGCACAGTTGCCCTCCCAGTTCCCCTGTGTTCCTGGGCCTCCGTCCCCTGGACCGTGTGCCCACTACCACTGCCCCCAGGTCCCTGTTGTTGTTGGGGTGGTGGGTTATCCTGGTTTCCCTGTGGTGGTGGACACACAGCTGATTGACGTGTCCTGGGTACGAAGGTATGGGCCCGCTGGGTGGGTGCTGTGCTGGTGTTACCAGAGGGTGGAAGGTCTGTGGTGGCCAGTGACTGGGTGTGGGGAACCGACTGTCCCGAGGCCCACGATGGTCCGGGCTGGTCATCTAGATCCAGTTGGCCAGAGCTGCTGTCATCACTTTGGGCCTCTTCTGTTGGTGGGGTGCTGATGTCTGGACCCTCCTGTCTGGTGACGTTGGGCAGTGGTCCTGCAGGGGTGTAAAAGCATGATTATTGCATCTGTGTGTGTCATGGTGTGCAATGGGTGGGTGACTGTGTACCCCAGTGGTAGCATTCCTTTGTGGGGACTTGTGTGATGATATTTGGGGGGGTGTTATGGGTATGTGCAGTGGGCATGCTTTAGTGATGGGTGTCCATGCTTTGTTGTGTCATGCAGGGCTTGGGGTTGGGATGGGTGGTTTGTGTTAGTAGTACATATGTGAGGAGTTGGAGTGATAGGAAGGGTGTGAGGGTGGAGTCTGTGATAGCATGCAGGTAGGGTGGGGGATATGATAGTTAAGATTTTACTTACCAGAGTCCATTCCTCCACCGACTCCCCTGAGGCCCTCAGGATGCATAATGGTCAAGACCTGCTCCTCCCATGTTGTTAGTTGTGAGGGAGGAGGTGGGGGTCCGCCGCCAGTCCGCTGTACCGCGATGTTGTGCCTGGAGACCATGGAACGCACCTTCCCCGTAGGTCGTTCCACCTCTTCCTGATGTCGTCCCGATTTCTTGGGTGCTGTCCCACTGCGTTGACCCTGTCGATTATTCTTCGCCATAGCTCCCTCTTCCTAGCTATGGAGGTGTGCTGCACCTGTGATCCAAACAGCTGTGGCTCTACCCGTACGATTTCCTCCACCATGACCCTGAGCTCCTCCTCCGAGAACCTGGGGTGTCATTGCCGTGTCATTGGGTGGTGTAGGTGATGTCTGGGGTGGTGTGTGGTGATAAGTGTGGTGATATGTAGTGGTGTGTGGTTTTTTGTGCGTGGATGTTGTGTGGGTGATGGTGTTGTGTGCCTCTGTGTGGTGGGGTTGTCTATGCTGTGCTGTCTCTCTAGCTTTTGTCAACATTTTTGGTAGTAGGGGTTTGTGGGTGATGTGGGTGTGTGTTTTATATTGTATTGATTGTGTGGGAGTGGTGTTTGTATGTGTATCAGGTGTGTGTATTTCGAATTGTCCAATGTGGCGGTGTTTTGGAGATGTGTGTGTATTTTGAGTGCGGCGGTGTGTACCGCCAATGGAATACCGCGGTTGAAAGACCACCGCGTGGATTCGTGGGTCGTGATAGCATGGGCGTGTTTCTGTTGGCGTGACGGTGGAGGTTTTGTTTTCGCCGGTTTATCACTGACCTTTGGTGTGGCGGACTTGTGTGGGTGTCTGAATTTCGGCGGATTCGGAGATATGTGTCATAATAGCTGTAGCGGATTTCTGTGGCCGCGGCGGTGTATCGGCGGTCTTCTGCACAGCGGTAAGCGGCTTTTACCACCAATGTTGTAATGACCCCCACGGTATTGAAACATTGTCCGGTTGATACTCTTCCCATTCCCATTTATTTCCTTTGGCTTCAGGATACCCATCTTTGTCTTGGTAGCATACTTTATTATGGCGAAAAAGAAGTCCGCCCTCTGTACGTTTTCCAGATGCAAACAAAAGCGAATACCGAGCTTGCCAATAACCATTGTGTGAAAAAGGAAGAGGAATGAAAAGTGTTCCTCCTTTCTTTTGATGCGCAGGTATCATTCCACATACCCAACAGTTAGTAGTATTTGTAACATTATGAGTATGATGCAACGTCTGAATGAAAGTATTATTGAAGTACGATTGACGGTGCTTCTGTTCCTGATAGGGAAGCGTAAAGTAATAGTGATTCTCTGGTACTGGAGTAGTGGCAACAAAAAACTCACGAGCAGGAGCCTTCTTTTCAACAAACCAGGTGATTATTGCTATAACCACCAAAACAACAACAAACCCCATAGTACTAATGATCACTTTGTTATTCATTTTAGGAACAGTGATAATCGGCCCTTCCAGAAATTAATTAAAAACAATCGTTGGAGCTCTGATCCCTGGGCAGCTGCTGATTTCTTCACCATGGGCCAAGACGGGTGTCACTACTCTAATGCATGGCTGATCCCCCCCCCTTGCCACATTGGCTCTCCGTTTCACTAACCCAGGGCGGTAGCTCAACCAGTTTTTTTCAGCACTGCAGATTCCTTCCTCGGTCTCAAATTATATTGCGACACTCCAGAAATCGTATGGTCCGGGAAGCACTCCGCAGATTCATCAGGTGATAGAGCACGGCCTTTCTCCGTAGTCAATATCTCTCGATGATCAGTCAGCACAGCAGGTTCCACCAAGGTAGGGAGCACTCTCTTGAAGTGAGTACTATGGACCCAATTCTTTCCGTTCGTCACTCGAACTGCTGTCCTTGTCGCAAGGGGCACCTGCTCTGGGCCTCGCCACCTTGGTTCCAAGCTGCTTGATCTTTTAAAGGACTTAATCATCACCTGGTCACCAGGTCGGAGTTCATGGCCTTCACCTGTAGATCTGTCAGGAAGTGCTTCTCGAACCTGTTGATGAATAGAAACCAAATTGTCGGTTAACTGTGCCAAATAATCATTCATCAGGACACAAGGTACATCATATACAGAATTTGGCTTAGGAACTCCCCAAATGTTCATTGGCCTTCCAAATACTATTTCATAGGGGGTAAGGCCTGTTCGAGAGTGTGGCACTGACCTAATAGACAATAATGCCAACGGTAATGCATCCGGCCAAATTAAAGATGTGGAAGCCTGTATCTTCGCTAACTTCAGCTTCAAAGCAGCATTATACCTTTTCACCAACCCTGCTGATTGTGGGTGGAAAACTGCATGGAACTTCTGTTTGATCCCTAATCCTTTCAGGACATACTTAATAACTTCCCCAACAAAATGAGGTCCGTTATCATTCCATAAAAGTCTGCAAACACCAAACCTAGGAAAATATTCTTTCAAAGGCACCTTTGCTGTGGTAATGGCAGTATTATTCTTTGTGGGGTACGCCTCTATCCATTTACTGAAGGCACATACCACCACCAAGACATACTTTAAATATTTGCAGTGTTCAAGCTGAATATAACCCATTTGTAGAACTTCGAAAGGTGCAGTTGGTGTAGCAAACTCTCCCACAGGAGTTCGTGTCCCTTTTCCAGGATTGTATTGTAAACAGATCAAACACGACTGTACTACTCTCTTAGCTGTACTGGAAATTTCTGGATGCTCCCAAACTTGCATAAGCAACTTCGTTATTGTTGAAGCTCCAACATGTGCCAGCCCATGTGCCATCTGAACCATAGGTTGTACAAAAGCTATAGGCAATTTCCATTTATCCATCTGCTTATTCCGCCAACAGCCCTCATCATCCAATTCTCCTTCTTCAGACCATTGCTCACGTTCTTTCACAGAAGCAGATTTCTGTATATCTAATACGTCTTGTCTAGCATTATGCCAACGTTCAGCTTGTGACTTCACTACATGGATAGAAGTAGTACTTCGCTGCATCGCAGACTCACGTGCTACGCGGTCCGCAAGGGCATTACCTTGCCCTATCATATCGGTCACTCTCTTGTGTGCACTACATTTCAAAATAGCTATTTTCTTTGGATATGTCAATGCAGTCAAGAGGTTATGCACTAATTCTCTGTGCATCATCTGCATCCCGTGGGATGTGAGAAAGCCTCTCTCCTTCCAAAGCAAACCAAAATCATGAGCTACTCCAAAAGCATAGCGGCTGTCTGTATAAATATTCACACATAAGTCAGTACTAAGCTCACATGCTCGTGTCAAAGCTATTGGTTCAGCTGCTTGAGCTGACTTCTGTGGTATACGAGCTGTCTCCACTACCGTGTGTATTGTGGTGTATGCATATGCAGCTGAGGTCGTACCATCTGGCAACTTCAAACAAGACCCATCAACCCACAATTCCCCGTCTACATCTGGAAGGGGCATATCTTGCAAATCAATACGACCCTTTGTCTGTTCTTCGGTAAGGAATATACAATCATGTGTTTCTTGTGACTGAGGCTGAGTCACCGGATATGGCAACAAAATGGCTGGATTTAGTGTTGCACATCTCTTTAGTGTAATGTGAGGAGCCAGCAATGTCAATTCATATCCTGTCAGGCAAGCGCTAGTTAAATGTTGCGTCTTTGTTTGATTTAAAAGAGCATCAACCGCATGGGGTACTAACACCAACAGCTTATGTGACAAAACTATCCCTTCACTCTGACGTATTGACACAGCTGTTGCCGCAACTGAACGAAAACACCCAGGCAACGCTCGAGCGACAGGATCAAGTACTGCTGAAAAATATGCACAGGGACGCTGCTTATCGCCATGTGTCTGTACTAAAACTGACAATGCACATCCATCTTTCTCATGTACGTAAAGTGCAAAAGGCTTCATGTAATATGGAGTACCTAACATTGGTGTATGAACAAAGGGCTTGTCGTAGCTGCCGGAAAGCAGTCTCACATTCATCTGTCCATGGGAGGGGCATTGGAGTATCTTTAGTCAAAAGTGCTAGCAAAGGTTTGACAATGTGTGAAAACCCTAATATCCATTGCCTACAAAAAGAAGTAAGACCAAGGAATGCACGAACATCTTTCTGAGTAGAGGGTACTGGTGTGTCTAAAATTGCTTGAATACGATCTGATGTAAGTGCACGGCCCTCCTTAGACAAAAGGTGACCTAAATTGGTTACCTTTGGTATACAATATTACAATTTCTTTCGTGACACTTTATGATGGTGTGAAGCAAGAAAAGAAAGTAAGGACAAAGTGCACTTTTCACATTGCTCAGGGGTATCAGTTGCCAACAAAATATCATCGACATATTGTATGAGAGCCACACCTTCAGGCAAAACAAAAGAATCAAGTTGTCGTTTTAACGCTTGACTATAAATACTAGGACTCTCAGTATAGCCTTGAGGATCTCTGCCTAAATCTATATGATCGTTTATTCAAAGTAAAACCAAACAAATATCGGCTGTCAGGATGAATAGGGATCGAAAAGAAAGCATTCTTCAAGTCTATCACAGAGAACGTAGTTGCTGTCGGGGGAACCAAAGTAAGAAGTGTTGTGATGTTGTGATATTGTGGTACCACAATCTTATTCACTTCTCGTAAATCAATAATGAATCGGTAAATCCTAGTATCAGTATCCTTTTTCAGAATAGGAAGAATCGGACTGTTATAAACATTATACATAACTTCCTCAACAACTCCAACTGCAGTAAGATCATGCACAATTCGTGTGAGTGCTTCTTCGCCCTCCTGTGAAATTTTGTATTGAGGCAAACGTGGCAATGCAGCTCCCCCCTTGACACTAATATGTACCAGTGGAATAATCCTTTTTCCCACATCAGTATCTGAAGTAGCCCACAAAGTACTAGGGAGTGAAGCTAATGCAAAGACAAACTCTTTCCATCACAGGATGATTATCATTCAAAATAACACGCACCCTTTCAGGAGAGCATCGTATTGTAGCACTGAAATACTTGAGCATATCAAGACCCATAATATTATCTGGTGTATTTGGAGAAAGCAAAAACGGACATGGAGTAGTACATTTATCGACATGGAATGCAAGTGGTTGTGACAATGAGCTAGAGGAAGGTGTTCCATCGAAACCTATTGATGTAATGGTTAAGCCAGACAGCGGAGCCCTTGGAACCAATTGTTTAGACAAGGCGCTACGAGTAGCTCCTGTATCAATCAGAAACTGATCAGTAGAACTCATAACATGTGCTGTAACATAGGGACCCCTCTGATCTACTGGAACTTCAACTGATTCCTTACCCCATCCAAGGCAATCCTATGCATAAGCAGAATCTTGGAAATCAGGCTGCACATAGTTAGACATCTGGTATTGGTTCCGTCTATCAAAAGTGTTAAACCCATCCTGTCTTCGTACATTAGCATCAAACCTATCATGATCATTTGTGCTTCTTCTAGGCCCTGAATATCCTGAGCAATTTCTTATTTGTCCCCAACCACGTGAACACTGCTGAACACGTAGTGCTGGACAATCGGCAGCCCAATGCCCAAATTTCTTACAATACGCACACTGATCAACAGACAAATTCGAACGAGTGTAAGAAGAACCATAAGATCCACGTCCACCTCTGTCACTACCTCTGAAAGGCGGACCATAAGCTTGAGCCAACATAACCTTCGTCTTTAATTCTTTAATCTTTTTATCCTCACTACCTTTTGCTTCTAATTCCTGACGTTCATAATACTGAGCCATAGTCAAAAGAGAAACCTGAGTAGAGGTAGTCCATGAACTTTCACTAGCTTTTAGACAACTAGCTATTCCTGGTAACAGATTTGCGACATATTTATCGACAAACAAATGTCTGCCGGTATCACCTGACAATAACTGGCTGCTAAAATCATGAAATGCTTCTTCAAAGCGTGTAAAGAAATCAGAGACCGATTAATCTTCCTTTTGCTTACAAGACGCTAAAACAGTCCAATCTATCTTTTTAGGGGGAATAATCGTTTTTAACTTAACTAATATGGCTGCGGGAAGATCTAGAATCAACTGATATGCCTTTTTCGCAGGTTCCCTATCCCCGTCCATCTGTTCTAATTCTTTCCATGACGGCCCAAAAACTATACTATCATCAACTTTACGAACAGTTCTCCACATATCTGGCGGTAATATCAATCCGAAAAATAAATCAATGTCAGCCAAAGTCATAGTACAAGAACTAATTGCTCCCAATTCCAAGGAGTATACACCCAATTATAAATAAAATAACCCTTAGCATCAACAGAAGTTTTATCATCACTTGTACCCGATCCTTTAGGAGGAACATACAAAGGCTCAGCCTCCCGCATTGCTTTCGCATGAACTATCGTAGTCTTATCTGTTCCGAAGATGGAAGCTTGCACCCCACCGGTCTGAGATGTCTGTGCAACTTCGTCCACGGCCCTTTTCTCCTCTTGCAAACGGTCTGCCGCAAAACATAATTTCACCAAACGCCTGATTGCATCAGCCACCTGGGAGAAAACAAAAAGACCATCACACATTTGCTTATGATCAGCTGCTACATCATCGGGCTCTAACTCATCAGAATATTTCCGAAATAGTTCAATAACTTCTGTGCCAAATGCCTCAGTAAAATATAGCTGCTCCTTTTCCGTCCATCCTTTCATGTTGTCTAAAAGTTCAGAAGCAGAGACAACGCTACGAATTGCTTTACGAGCAATAGATCTAAGCTCAGACGCATGGTCAGCAGGCAACATAGAGCGACTGTCTCGTATCTTCCGTTGCTCCCTACCGGAGACCTCAGCTAACTCAGAAGGCACGACATACGGAGGTGGAGGGCAATCTAGTAACAAAAAATCATTGTGCGGTGTATTAAGGATAGGATAGAGAGGTTGCCGAACAGTGTATTGGCCAGTTACCTGTAATTTACGTTCTTTCTCTTCTATCTCCTTTAAATCATTTATTTATTTATTTCTCATTTCCAATGCTTTCACATATACATTCTTCCGCTGCTCTTTCTCAAGCAAGGCTTGCTCACGCTTCACTCGTCCACGCACTTCTTTCTCCCACATTCGTATACAGTCAAACATATCTTGCCTAGTCCTTCGCTTACACATACATTGTTCCACACACTCAATCTTTCGCAAATCAAATGAGCCATGCATAGGCCAACGTAACTCAGGATCCGCACAAGTGTATTTATTCCATAATATGCTGTACATTATAGAAGAAAGTCCATGTTAAATATACATATCTCTATTGGGCGTCCCCTCTGGGGGTGCCGGTTGCGATTCTTCCAGTCTCAAATTGGTACCATCACAAAAGCAACACATCCTACGAAGCGCTAAAAACAGGCATGCCAAAAATAGTGCAGAATATGCAGTATTATAATCAAAGTAGCACTAAAGGTGCTGTTCAGATCAAAATTAAATTGGAGAAAATTCTCCTCATTACCTGCCTATATAAATTGCAATTTATATATCAATTCAAAGGACACAAATTGACTAGTCACCCAAAACACGAGAGCCACAGTAAGTGGTGAAACAAAGGCATCAACACCCACAGCAAGTGCCGTAAAACGGCTCTTACCAATCACAGGGCGTCCAGGTTTCAACTGCCAAGTTCTAAAAGCGACCAAATGGTCACTGCATGACGAATGAACAAAAAGGATCTCAGTCGAGGACCGGCGCCACCTGGATGGTCAAATCAGAAAGAAGGGAAAAACGCTGTGGTTGCCAAGACTCGGGTCTCCTCAGGCATTGATCTTCCGCAGCGAGATCCCAATCCTTCGTCGCGACCAATCCGTCGGGCGTCAAAGTCGCCGATGAGTCCCTGTTCGGGCACCAATTTGTCGTAGCAAGCCTCAGCAAGGCCTACTAGTGCAAGGGGTTCGCCCTTCTCTGCACAAAGTCCTCAGACCAAATAGGAAGAAGTTGGCACAGAAACTGAAATAAAAGACAAAGGCCCTCATTCTGACCCTGGCGGTCGGTGATAAAGCGGCGGCCAAGCCGCCAACAGGCCGGCGGTCTAAAATATGCAATTCTGACCCTGGCGGGAACCGCCAACACAGCCCGCCGTATTAACACTCCGCCCGCCACGGCGGTACAAACAAACAGCGCGGCGGTTCCCGCCAACAGCCAGGCGGCAGACAATGTACCGCCCACCCTATTACGACCCACCAATCCGCCACCTTTTCCGGGGCGGGAGCACCGCCGATAAGAACACGGCGGAAACAGACTACGAACGGGAAAACGCTCACCTCTACGCACTCCACGCGAGATTCCGGCAGTATGGAACCAGAGTTGCAGGTCATCCCCGCACTCCTATACCTGCTCATATACCAGGAGCACGCCCGGCGGCGCGGAAGACATCGGTGAGTACTGCACCTACGACACAGGGGAGGGAAAAGATTACCGGCACACACCCACCCACCCACACCCACTACAACACACACATCAATGCATTCCCACAGATCACTGTCACAACCCACAAACCACCCCCCTCCGAAATAATGCAAAGACCAAAAGAAGAGATCATAAACGGGCAGATATATTGAAATATGTACACCAGTAATCCCAATAAATAAATAAACTATGTACAAAATATATACAGCTACTAAATGTAGTCCAACCACTGTCCGTGGATCACAGGGGTCCTGTGCAAAGGGGCAAGGCCCAGTCCCACGACAAGAACTCCACGGAGAGAACACTGCAGGGGCATCAGAAAGAAAATAGGACAGGCACCTCAGGGGGAAGGGAAGGGGGGGCACCTCAGCCACTTGAGTACACGACGCCAGATCCACGAGGGGACTCCATGACCACTGGGCCATCCTGGGGAGAGCAAAGCCACAGTCCAAACAGTCCATACAGTGGGTGGCCTGCCCACTGGGCCATCCTGGGGAGAGCAAAGCCACAGTCCAAACAGTCCATACAGTGGGTGGCCTGCCCACTGGCCCATCCTGGGGAGAGCAAAGCCACAGTCCATACAGTCCATACAGTGGGTGGCCTGCCCACTGGGCCATCCTGGGGAGAGCAAAGCCACAGTCCAAACAGTCCATACAGTGGGTGGCCTGCCCACTGGGCCATCCTGGGGAGAGCAAAGCCACAGTCCAAACAGTCCATACAGTGGGTGGCCTGCCCACTGGGCCATCCTGGGGAGAGCAAAGCCACAGTCCAAACAGTCCATACAGTGGGTGGCCTGCCCACTGGGCCATCCTGGGGAGAGCAAAGCCACAGTCCAAACAGTCCATACAGTGGGTGGCCTGCCCACTGGGCCATCCTGGGGAGAGCAAAGCCACAGTCCAAACAGTCCATACAGTGGGTGGCCTGCCCACTGGCCCATCCTGGGGAGAGCAAAGCCACAGTCCATACAGTCCATACAGTGGGTGGCCTGCCCACTGGGCCATCCTGGGGAGAGCAAAGCCACAGTCCAAACAGTCCATACAGTGGGTGGCCTGCCCACTGGGCCATCCTGGGGAGAGCAAAGCCACAGTCCAAACAGTCCATACAGTGGGTGGCCTGCCCACTGGGCCATCCTGGGGAGAGCAAAGCCACAGTCCAAACAGTCCATACAGTGGGTGGCCTGCCCACTGGGCCATCCTGGGGAGAGCAAAGCCACAGTCCATACAGTCCATAACAGACCCCACTGCCACTGGAGGAGGCAAGTTGGCCAGAGGACATCCTGCAGCCCTGCCCGAGATAGATCCTGCCCTGCCACGTCTGCCAAAGGGCCAGCGGTTCTTGCCTTGAAGGGCCCAGTTCAGCGGTTCTTGAGACGGCGGGGCCCAGTTCAGCGGTTCTTGAGACGGCGGGGCCCAGTTCAGCGGTTCTTGAGACGGCGGGGCCCAGTTCAGCGCTCCTTGCCTTGAAGGGCCCAGTTCAGCGCTCCTTGCCTTGAAGGGCCCAGTTCAGCGGTTCTTGAGACGGCGGGGCCCAGTTCAGCGCTCCTTGCCTTGAAGGGCCCAGTTCAGCGCTCCTTGCCTTGAAGGGCCCAGTTCAGCGGTTCTTGAGACGGCAGGGCCCAGTTCAGCGCTCCTTGCCTTGAAGGGCCCAGTTCAGCGGTTCTTGAGACGGCGGGGCCCAGCGGAGCGGTTCTTGAGACGGCGGGGCCCAGCGGAGCGGTTCTTGAGACGACGGGCCCAGTTCAGCGGTTCTTGAGACGGCGGGGCCCAGCGGAGCGGTTCTTGAGACGGCGGGGCCCAGTTCAGCGGTTCTGGAGACGGCGGGGCCCAGTTCAGCGCTCCTTGCCTTGAAGGGCCCAGTTCAGCGGTTCTTGAGACGGCGGGCCCAGCGGAGCGGTTCTTGAGACGGCGGGGCCCAGCGGAGCGGTTCTTGAGACGGCGGGGCCCAGCGGAGCGGTTCTTGAGACGGCGGGGCCCAGTTCAGCGGTTCTTGAGACGGCGGGGCCCAGCGGAGCGGTTCTTGAGACGGCGGGGCCCAGCGGAGCGGTTCTTGAGACGGCGGGGCCCAGTTCAGCGGTTCTGGAGACGGCGGGGCCCAGTTCAGCGCTCCTTGCCTTGAAGGGCCCAGTTCAGCGGTTCTTGAGACGGCGGGGCCCAGCGGAGCGGTTCTTGAGACGGCGGGGCCCAGCGGAGTGGTTCTTGAGACGGCGGGGCCCAGTTCAGCGGTTCTGGAGACGGCGGGCCCAGTTCAGCGCTCCTTGCCTTGAAGGGCCCAGTTCAGCGGTTCTTGAGACGGCGGGGCCCAGCGGAGCAGTTCTTGAGACGGCGGGGCCCAGCGGAGCGGTTCTTGAGACGGCGGGGCCCAGCGGAGCGGTTCTGGAGACGGCGGCCGGTCTATGGCCAACTGCTCATTGCCTGGTGGTGCCCTCCTGGGCAGCGGGGATGGTGCTCCTTCAATGCCCACCTGGGCTGTGGGTGGTGGGGCCCTCCTGGCCAGCTGGGCTGGGTCCTCCCTGGGCAGCGGCTATGGGGGTGGTGGGCTCTCCCGGGGCAGCTGTGCCGGTTCCTCCCGGGGCAGCGGCTATGGGGGTTGTGGGCTCCTCCTGGGCAGCAGGCCTGCTGCCTGACCTCTCCGACTTGCTGCCCTTGCCCTCCTTAGTCGTGGGCCTGTGGCCCTTTCCTCCCTTTGGAGCTGTGGCTGGTGACTGTCTCTGGGTGGTGTCCGGGGGGGATGTAGAAGGCGGGCTCCTGCGGCGCCCCTTCCGCCTTCTGCTCCTCTTCCCAGGGGGTGGGCTGGCTGTCCCCTTGCTGCTGGGCGAAGATCCAGACATGCGGGCTGGCGGGCTCCAATACCCCTGCACCCTTGTCAAGGGGGCTGCAGGGCTGGTGGTGGCTGAGGTGCTCTTCTTACCCCGACGAGAAGGAGGGGGGGGCTCAGGGTCAGGAAAGAAGTTAGTAGTGGCGAGGAAGAGCTTCTTGGGACAATGGAGAGTGGTAGGTACAGTGGAAATGGGAGTGGAGGGAGAGGATGTGGTTGTAGGTGAGTCACGTTTGCTGTCTTTGGGTGCAGGTGCAGGAGGGATAGGCTGTCGTGAGGTGGATGGCTGTTGGGTGGGTGGGTGGCTGCGTTTGTGTGGTGTGGAAGAGGGGGTGACAGACACAGTGGGAGAGGACACAGGGGACGTGTAAATGGCAGTGGGGGTGGTGACTGCACGTGTGCGGACTGGAGTGGAGGGTGTGCTGGTGATGGAAACACTGTCTGATGGTGAGGTGAATGGAGGTGTGAGTGTAGACGTCACAGGGAGGGAGGAGGGAGACGAGGAGGTGGGGGTCACAGAGGTGGTAGTGACTGTTGGCATGTCTGCATCGGAATGTTGCGTGTGTGAATGTCTGCGTGATCTGTGGTGCTTATGTTTGGATGAGCTTCTCTTGGGTGTTGAGGTGTGTGCAGGCTGGTCTGATGGTGTGGGTGGGACAGGCAGAGGAACAGGAGACTGGGAGGAGGGAGTTAGTAGAGGCAGGCAGGAGACAGGGACAATGGCTGCCGTCAGTGCTGAGGCCAGAGCCTGGAACGATCGCTGATGGGCAGCCTGACCCGAATGAATGCCCTCCAGGTACGCATTGCTGCGATGAACCTCCCTCTCCACCCCCTGGATGGCATTCAAAAGGGTAGTCTGCCCAACAATGAGCGTTCGGAGGAGGTCAATGACCTCCTCACTGAGGGCAGCGGGGGTAACAGGGGCAGGGCCTGAGGTGCCTGGGGCGAAGGAGATGCCCGGCTTCCTGGCAGAGCGGGCACGGGGCGAACGCTGAGGGGCTGCTGGGAGGGCGGAGATGGTGCGCTGGGTGGCGGCTGTACCTGTAATGGCGGGGGGCACGGATGGTGCCACCCCCGCAAGGGAGCCCCCTTCCGAGGACGTGTCCGTGTCGCTGCAGGGTCCAGTCGTCCCCGTCGTGGAGCTCCCCTCGCCCTCCGTCTCACTGGTCCAGTCTGACTCTGTGGCATGGCCCTCCTGGGCCATGTGAGATGCAGCTCCCTCCTGCCCCGATGCCACTTCTCCTCCGCCTGATGATGCTGATGCACACAAGCACAGAAAGACAAACAAAAAGGGGGGGGGAGAGAGAAATAAAGGGATATTGATTACATGGATCTCCGGTACAGTTAGCGGACATGACAGACACAGATGCCCCCTGCACTAAGTTGCGCACTTGGGGTCCGCTACGCATTCCGTGGAACATGCCCTACACGCCTAGAGTTGACAACTGCACCCATGGATGACACGGCCCAGGGATGGCTGTACTGACAAACTACTGAGGGTGGTGGCTGGGGACACAGGGGCTTACGGGGGTGCCCAGCCTACAGATATCGCCCTGGCCTAGGGGGACCCACAGCCCTCCTCCCCCACCCAGACACCTCCACTGCGCGACAACAGAGTAGATAATGCTTGGACTCACCCCCTTGTGTCTGCTGTGCTGCCCTCACGCGCCCATCCAAATCAGGGTAGGCCACCGCCAGGATCCGGAACATCAGGGGGCTCAGTTGACGGCAGGCACCCCGCCTACGTTGGGAGGCCATCCCCAGCAGAGACTCGGCGGTCTTCTTGGTCCCGCGGCGGATGTCCTCCCACCTCTTGCGGCAGTGGGTGCCCCGTCGATGGTGGACCCCCAGGGTCCAGACTTCCTTGGCGATGGCACGCCAAATCCCGATCTTCTCATGGGCGCGGACCTATGTGACACGTACAGGGAGGGAGAAATACCACGTTCAAGTTTGTCAGCATTTTCCTTGCCAGTGGCCCAACGCCCCCCATCCCCGCCAGGCCCCCCGCCATGCCCCCGCCATGCCCAACATGCCCCCCATCCCCGCCAGGCCCCCCGCCATGCCCCCCGCCAGGCCCAACATGCCCCCCATCCCCGCCAGGCCCCCCGCCATGCCCCCGCCAGGCCCAACATGCCCCCCATCCCCGCCAGGCCCCCCGCCATGCCCAACATGCCCCCCATCCCCGCCAGGCCCCCCGCCATGCCCCCCGCCAGGCCCAACATGCCCCCCATCCCCGCCAGGCCCCCCGCCATACCCCCCTGGAGGACCGTAGAGTAGCGCATACTGGGGGAGGACCCCATCCACAAGTTTCTCCAACTCCTCTCCAGTGAAGGCAGGGGCCCTTTCCCCAGGTGCAGCAGCCATTGTCCCTTCCAGACCGAGGTCACAGCAACACTTGCAGTATAGGTCCTCTCCTGTGAAAGTTCAAGTCGCAAGTGGATAAGTAGGTAGAAAATGGCGGTCACGTCCGCGGCGGTGCGTACCGCGGCGGTGCGTCCCGCCACCGCCGGCGCCCTTCGCCATTGGCTCCTGAAACCCATAGGCTTCAATGTTAACCAATGCGGCTTCGCGCCGCGGTCTTCGCCCGCCGCGGTGTGCCACGCCAGCGCATTGACCTCACATCCCATTGTCACATTTCACAGGTCAGGCAGCCGCCATTTCCAGGGCCCACATGGCTCAATTTCAACTGCGTCACACAGGCCTAGGCCTTGCATAGCCACTCAGACACGCCATTCACTGCATAGAGAATCGTTTACTGTGCTAGCTGTGAGTACGTACCTGTGGGTTGCTTGACTGTGTGCTCCATGTTGTCCTTCCTAGGCACCGTCCGCTGGGTTGGGCGAGGAGACGGATGAATCCTCCCGTGTACCGACCGCTGGTGGACCTGTCGACAATGGAAGAACGCCACATTATCCTGACCTACCGTCTTAATCGTGCCACTATCCATGAACTGTGTGCCCAGCTGGAGCCCGACCTGATGTCCCCCATCCGCCAACCCACAGGGATTCCCCCTCTGGTGCAGGTCATGTCAGTACTCCATTTCTTGGCAAGTGGGTCATTTCAGACAACAGTGGGAATTGCTTCTGGGATGTCTCAGCCCATGTTTTCGAAGGTGTTATCCAGAGTGTTGTCTGCCCTGATGAAATCCGTGAGGAGCTACATCATTTTCCCTGAGGTGGGCGAATTGGCTACAGTGAAGGGTGATTTCTACGCCCTTGGACATATTCCCAACGTAATTGGTGCCATTGATGGGACCCATGTGGCTTTGGTTCCCCCAAGAGACAGGGAGCAGGTGTACAGGAACAGAAAAAATTACCATTCAATGAACATCCAGGTGGTGTGTTTGGCTGACCAGTACATCTCGCATGTAAATGCCAAGTTCCCAGGGTCAGTGCATGACACCTACATCCTCAGGAATAGCAGCATCCCTTACGTGATGGAACAGCTACAGAGACACCGTGTATGGCTAGTGGGGGACTCTGGGTACCCCAACCTGTCGTGGCTACTGACCCCAGTAAGGAATCCCCGGACCAGGGCAGAGGAACGGTACAATGAGGCCCATGGGCGTACTAGGAGGGTGATCGAACGCACCTTTGGCCTCCTAAAGGCCAGGTTTAGGTGCCTGCATATGACAGGTGGATCCCTAATGTACTCACCTAAGAAGGTGTGTCACATCATCGTGGCCTGCTGCATGCTTCACAACCTGGCTTTGCGCCGCCAGGTGCCTTTCCTGCAGGAGGATGGTCGAGACGGTGGTGTTGTGGCAGCGGTGGAACCTGAGGAGAGTGACGAGGAGGAAGACGACGGGGCTGAAACAGACAACAGGGACAGAATCATTGAACAGTACTTCCAATAGGACACAGGTAACATTTCAAAGATAATTTAGTAAATGTTAACTACTCTCCTGCATCTCTGCTGCCTGTCTATTTGCCCCAGTGTATGATGACTGAGTTTTGGCTTTTCCCTCCCTATTTCAGATCTGGGGTCCCCACTACGAGTCCTGTGCTTCGTTTCCCCATGGACTACAGCTTTGTGGCAGCTGTTTGTTGACTTCACCATGTACAAGGACATATTTGCACTGTCATGTCAATTACAATATATTGAAATCACAGCCAGACTGCAGATATTTTGGTGCAAAATAGGTGTTTATTTAAGTGCTCAAAATGGGATGGGTGGTTTCAAGTGGGTGGGGGCTATGGTGAAGGAATGTCCATGGCAGAGTCCAGAGTAACAGTCACACAGGTGCATTGTCCAGAGGCCTGTGGAGAGATGGAGCATGGGCAGTTCAAGGATGGACAGGGTGACAATGTGGGACAGTGGGATGACATCAGGTGGTATCCATTGCTGGCGGGGGTCTTGACATCCTACTCTGTCTTCTTGCGAGATCTCAGGGCCCTCTTGCGGGGTGGTTCTTCTCCTGCAGGAGGTGGGGGTCTGGTGGGCTGCTGCTGTGCGGGGGCCTCCTGTCCACTAGCGCCGGCGGAGGTGGTTGGCTGTTCTTGGTCCAGGCTAGTGGCAGGGGCCCTTGGGTGTTGTTGAGTGTCCGCCCTGGTGTTGACGAGGTCCTGCAGCAGCCCTACCATGGTAACCAGGGTGGTGTTGATGGCTCTGATGTCCTCCCTGTACCCCCGATAGTGTTCCTCCTGCAGTACCTGGATCTCCTGGAACCGGGCCAGTACCGTCGCCATCGTCTCCTGGGAGCGGTTGTATGCTCCCATGATGGTGGTGAGGACCTCGTGGAGAGTGGGTTCCCTGGGCCTCTCCTCCCCCCCCTGTCGCACAGCTGCCCTCCGAGTTCCCCTGTTTCCCTGGGCCTCTGCCCCCTGGCCGGTGTGCCCACTACCACTGCCCCCAGGTCCCTGTTGTTGTTGGGGTGGTGGGTTATCCTGGGTGCCCTGTAGTGGTAGACACACCGCAGATTGACGCGCCCTGGAGACAGAGGCATGGGCCCGCTGGGTGGGAGCTGTGCTGGTGTTCCCAGAGGGGTTTGGGTCTGTAGTGGCCTGGGCCTGTGTGAGGGGAACCGACTGTCCAGAGGTCCCCGATGGTCCGGGCTGGTCATCGGTGTCCAGGTCGACAGAGCTGCTGTCATCGCTGACGGCCTCTTGGGTGGGGGGTGTGGAGAATTCTGGCCCCTCCGCCGCGGTGTGTTGACGGTCGGGTCCTGCAGGGGTATAGAGGTATGGTTATAGTTTCAATGTGTGGCATATGGGTGTATCTATGGGTTCTCGTGTCCCCAAGTGCTGGCATTCGTGTGTGGGGGCTTTGGTGAGGGTGGCTTGTGGGGGGGATGTGTATATGCATTGGGCATGCTTTGGTGATGGGTGTCCATGCTTAGTGGACGCATGCAGGCCTAGGTTTTGGGATGTGTGGGTTGTGATGGTGAGACATTGGCGGGGAATAGGTGTGCTGGGGGTGGGGGTGAGGATGGTGGTGGGGGTGAGGATGGTGGTGGGGGTGAGGGTGGGGGTGAGGATGGGGGTGGGGGTGGGGGTGAGGGTGGGGTTCGAGGATGGGGGTGAGGGTTGGGGTATGATTTGGCATGCAGGTGGGGGGGAAGCAGTAGTGAAGCTTCAACTTACCAGTATCCATTCCTCCGCCGACTCCTGCGAGGCCGTCAGGATGCAGGATGTTCAAGACTTCCTCTTCCCATGATGTGAATTGTGGGGGTTGAGGTGGGGGTCCTCCGCCAGTCTTCTGCACGGCGATGTTGTGCCTGGATACCATGGAACGCACCTTCCCCCGTAGGTCGTTCCATCGCTTCCTGATGTCTTCCCGATTTCTGGGGTGCTGTCCCACTGCGTTGACCCTGTCGACAATCCTCTGCCATAGCTCCGTCCTCCGGGCAATGCTGGTGTATTGTATCTGTGTGCCGAACAGCTGGGGCTCTACCCGAACGATTTCCTCCACCATGACCCTGAGTTCTTCGTCTGTGAAGCGGGGTTGTCTTTGGGGTGCCATGGGGTGGTGTGTATGATGTGTGGGGTGGAGTATGTGTATTTAAGTGAGTTGAGTGTGGTGGTGTGTGTTGTTTTGTGTGTGGATAGTGTGTGGGTGATGGTGTTGAGTGGCTGTGGCTGTTAGTTTGTGGATGCTGGTGTCTCGCTCTGGCCTTCTTTCAGAATTTTTTTGCGTTGGGGTTTGTGGGTTATGTGGGTGGGTGTTTTATATTGTATTGTGTGTGTGAGAGTGGTGTGTGTATGTGTATCAGGTGTGTGGGATTCAAATCGTCCAATGTGGCTGAGTTTTGTTCGTTTGTGTGTATTCTGACCGCGGCGGGGTGTCCCGCCAATGGAATACCGCGTTTGAATGACCGCCGCGTGGATTCGTGGGTCGTAATGGCATGGGCGTATTTCTGTTGGCGTGGCGGTGGAGGTTTGGTCACCTCCACCTTTCCGCCGACCGCTGGTCTGGCGGTCGGTTGTGGCGGTCGGATTTTCGGAGGTTTGCCTTCTGCGGGTCAGAATGACCGTGGCGGGTTTCCGCGGCCGCGGCGGTGTAATGGCGGTCTTCTGACCGGCGGTAAGTGCATTTTACCGCCGGGGTCAGAATGACCACCAAAGTTTATTAAACCTCATGAGGTGGTACCACAGTTCAAACAGCACCCTTCGGTAATGTTTGAAGTAGCACACTGAACTAAGAGAGCATGGTCCTTTTATACCCACGCTGGGGCTAAAAAAAGGTGGTACAATTATAGAAGCAAGACTTATATACATATAAGGTCATATGGAAATGCACAGTCGACAGGCAGGAGGGGCTAACAGTTTTCAAGGACTAGTAGACACATTACTGTCGGTTACTAATTACTAACAGCTGCAGACCTTACTTGGGCATGTGCAAAGTGGGAGATGCTAAATATAACTTGTCACTAGACAGATTTTCAAGAGTAGTTAACAGGAAGGTAGGACAGAGCACATGGCGAGCACATGGCAGCATGTGGCAGAGATAATGGCTGCCATGAATACAAAATGGATTCCGCGAAATGTTCACAATAGTTGCTAAATACAAGATGTCCTCTGCTAAGGCTTAATCTAATCGCTACTAAATTACAACAGGGTAGTCCTAGCTGCAGTGGTCACTCCTCCTTGTTTTGCCTAATTTTCACACCGGACCTTCCCCCAAAAGTGGGGTTTGGTCCGGGGGAGTGGGCATCTCCACTAGCTGGAGTGCCCTGGGGCACTGTAACAGGAGGTCTGAGCCTTTGAGGCTCACATTCAAGTGTTGCAGTTCCTGTAGGGGAGAGGTGTGAAGCATCTCCACCCAGAGCAGACTTTGTTCCTGACCCCAGAGAGCACAAAGGCTAGTGGCAGGCTGGTACAGACTGGTAATGCTTACACTAAGGGGCTGGGTAAAATATAGGGGGTTTCTCTCAGATGACCTCTGTGTGTGTTTTACAATAAATCCCACACTGGCATCATTCTGGCTTTATTGTGCTGAGAAGTTTGATTCCAAACTTCCCAGTCTCCGGTGAAGCCATCATGGACCTGTGGAGTATGCAATGACAGACTCCCAGCCCATGTACGTAATATGGCCACACTGCAGTTACAATGTCTATGAGTGGACTTAGACACTGTAGGGGCACCCTGCCTTAGGTCTGCAAGGCCTGCTAGAGAGGTCACTTACCTATGCCACAGGCAGTGGTTTGTGGGCATGGCACCCTGAGAGGGATGCCATGTCAACTTTACCTTTTTCTCCCCACCAACACACAAATTCTGTAATGGCAGTGTGCATGCATTTAGTGAGGGGTCACTTAGGGTAGCACAATACATGCTGCAGCCCTTAGGGACCCTCCCTGGCCACAGAGCCCTTCCACAAGGGACTTAGCTGTCTGCCAGGGCTGTGCCAATTGTGGAAACAATGGTACAGTTTGGGGCTGGTGCTGGGGCCTGGTTGGCAGGATCCCAGCACACACCCAGTCAAGTTAGCATCAATACCAGGTAAAAAAGTGTGTGGGGGTAATCATGCCCAAAAGGGGCACTTTCCTACAATCCCAAAGCCCTGCAAGACGGGTAAGACCTGTAAGTGAGAATTTGAGGGACCGCTGTCCGATTCAGAATGGGCCAGGGCATCTGAGTTGGTGCGTACTGTCTCATGTAATAATAGATTTAAGTTATTACATTTCAAGTGTTTACACTGCACCTGTGTGGCCCCCTATAATTGAATAAAATGCATCCCTCTAGGGATGCCATATGTAAGCACTGTGTGGGGGGGGGTGGTACCACTTTCTTAGATATGGCATGGTCATGTGTTGGAGTGCAACAATATTCAAGGGAGGCGGTCCCCAGAATTGAGGAGGTCACTTGTTTGAAAACAGCTATGACACCGATGGCCTGTTTGCTAGGAGTGGTGGTCAGGCTGAGGGGGTGGAAGATCCCATATAAACTTGCATAGCTCGCTCGCTCGCTTGCATAGGGTCTCTAGTTGGCAGAAGTATACACCCTTGTCCAAGTAGGGACCACAATCCTAGTCATGGCAAGTCACACACAATCCAAATTATCCTGTGCCCACCCTCTGGTAGCTTGGCACAGAGCAGTCAGGTTTAACTTAGAAGGCAATGTGTAAAGTATTGCAATAAATCATATAGTAACACAGTGAAAACACCACAGAGGTTTAGAACAATAGAGAATATTGATCTGAATAAACTAATGTTGAAACAATGAAAATCCAATGTACACAAGCAAAGTTATGAATTTGTAAAGATTAAATCCAACTAAAGCGCCTAGAAAACACAATAGATCCAACTGGGGCTATCATGGCATTGTTAATGGAGTTGTTTCCAAAGAATCAGACACCACCGGTGCCGGTCACAGAGTCACATGGCCCCCTGAGTCCCCTTACCGCCAGCCTTTTCCTGGCGGTGCAAACCGCCAGATACAGGCTGGCGGGAGGGGAGTCATAATCCCCAGGGCAGCGCTGCTTGCAGCGCTGCCCTGGCGGATTATCACCGCCAGGGCTAAAATGGCGGAATACCGCCGTCCCCGGCCGCCGCGGTCCAAATATGGGTTTTCGTACCGCCAGCCTGTTGGCGGTACGAACGCCACTTTAACCCTGGCGGTCACCGACCGCCAGGGTTGAAATGACCCCCAAAGTTTTTTAAACAATATAACTGACAAAGTCAGATTTGACTACAAATATAATTACAAATAACACACATTAAAAACACGTAAAATACATTGTTAGTGTTTAGCAATCAATCTATCAATCAGGATTTATAATCACGGCTAATCACCCGATAGGGTATCCAGGTGCTTGCAGGTCCCAGAGGCTTATTCGAACAGCCAGGTCTTGATAGCCATTTGGAATTCCAGAAGTGAGGTGATGGTCCGGAGGTGTGTGAGGAGGCTGTTCCAGGTTTTTGCAGTAGTGTGAGAGAAGCAGTGTCCTTCACTTCTGCTTCTGTAGATGCGGGAAGCATGGGCAAGTGAAAAGGAGGCTTGGTTATCAAACCAAGTGATAGAAATCTCCTATGTTGTGGTAGTGACACTGGTAGAATAAGAACATATGTGTGTGTATTTATGTTGTGTCAAATTACCTATTCTGTGTGTTGTCCTACTGAACTTGCAATTACTCTTGCCTCAGCTGAAGAAACCAATATACTCAAAAGAGTACCTGTGTAAAAACAGAAGTAAAATCAAGGTATTTATAGGGTTTGCGTTAGAGGGTTTCTGAAGGATATGTAGGTGATGTGTGCCTAACAATGTGGGTGTGGGAGAAGGACAGACATGAGTGAGTAATTGTAGGTTAGTTTTAGTGAGATGAGTTTAGAGTTTTTTTGGCACCACATTAACGTTGGCCAAAAGAGGCAGCCCATATAGCAAGTCAAGGCACGATGTGGAGGAGGCAACCTTCTTGAGAGTAGTGAGATGGAGACGGGATCCAGGTGCACCTCCAGGACACACTGGTGTCAGCTACATCCTGGTCACCCTTTCCATCACCCACCTCTTAATTTGCCATTTTGTTAACATCTCCATGGTGTGTGCCTCCTACCCAAATGTATCAACAGAGTCTGTCACCTCTTGTCATAAGGCTGCCTTCTGTGGTTCACTGAGGGTGAATGGAGGCTGCCCATGTAGCTATTTGTAATGTGTACCAGAAATGTAATTATGAGGGCTGATATTTCTCTTCACAAATGTGGTCTTCATTATTACAGAAAGATTTGGTGGCTGCAGGATCTGAAAATACACAGAGGAAAAGCAGAGCCTATGGTGTGAATGGTATTTATGTTGTTGGAAGGGAATTGGTGTTAGTTGTGTGTATGATTTGATTCACTTGTATATAATTCTGATTCCCTTCCATGTACAGGTCTGTGGCCCAGTTGCAGTGGTCTACGACCCTATTGTGGAAGTCTCCAATAGGTGTGTGAATCATAAAATATGGTTGAAAAAGTTACTAGCTGTAACATTATAATTATACATTATGTTTATGCAGACTTCTTGAATTTGAAAGAGAAATTAAATGAGCTAAGGAGCTCAGCTGAACTAATTAATTTTTACCTGTGCTTCTTTATGTGCAGCTGTTTCTACGGTTGTGCAAACTTGGCCAAGCAAGACTGCACATTAGTGAATGTTTGCCTTCGAAGATGCCTGAAATAGATAAGCTGAAAGACAAGAGGGGTCAGAGTCGTTTCTGGGAGATGCCGGGATATACCAGAGCATGTCTAGGTTTACTCTTATCTACACAAAATGTATGATTTGTTGTGAAAGCTGTCTTTTTCAAAAAATTCCTTCCAACTTTATGTGAAAAGTGTATAAATATTATCTGAAGTACTCTCTTGGATGTCTGCTGGGAGCATTACACTACATTCTACAATGCTAACAACTGACGCTGATTCAGAACATCATTGGTGCCTGTTTTATTTATTGACCATCGAGGTAACCCAGAGCCTTGGAGCTACAAGCTCCTTTGTCAGTTCTGTGGCATTTTCCTAGTGTCAGAAGTGGGATTGCTTGGTTCTCTGTCCACAGGGGCCACTGTGACAGGACATAGAAAGGTTGGGTCAGTTGGCTGAGGCTGGGGAAGTGGGGGAAATTCTTCTTGCCCTTGAACCCATCCTGGACAGCAAGTCAGCAATTGAGAAGTGTCCAGGTAAGGTGCATGGGGACCAGATGATTGATTGAGAGCCTGTTAAAATGGACCTCCTCCTCGTGTGTCTTCCCTCAAAATAGTCCGGACCTAAGGGTGGTGGGGAACTGATGGTGTGTGGGTGAATCCCCACTTGAATGTCTTTTCTGTCTGAGTATGTGATCTCTTGCCTCCAGGTATATGGTTGTCAACTGCCCCGACTGCAGTGACTAGGTGAGTTCCCTGTAATAACCCGCTGATAGGGCCTCCTTGTGTCTGACTTTGTCTTAAACAAATACTCCATTTCTTTGTCTCTTTGGTACTTTTTCTTCTCCTTTGTTGGTTGAAAGGATGGCAGTCATTCTGTGACCTGACACCTAGAGCGCCTGCTCTCCGTATGAGCGTGATGGGTGTGTTTCAAAGTGAAGTATGACCGTTGCAGCAAAAAATAATTAGAGGTGCAGTTATTGGGGGGAAATATTTCCTATCATACTGAGAACAAGCCTGTGGCATATATGTGTAAACACTTCTCTGTATTTACTGAAACTGGGGACTTGTCATCACAAATATTGGTATCACTGTGCCATTTGTGGAATGGATATACTGTTGACAAACCAGTATTGCAATTTCCTGACAATTGTATATTTGATCATAACAAATTGTGATATATGCAAGGTGGTCTGGAGGTTCCACCACCCAGGGCAACTGAACTATTATTATTTGTGCTATAATGAAGCTTAAAAAAAGACATGATTAATTTGTGATTAGCAGATTGCAAAACTCTAATAAGATACGTAAAGAGCAGCTACATGACCTCAAACAAGAGACTAAGAAGGATTCGGGGTGCTTTAGCCCGCACTTATGAGTTGCCGCTGTCCAGGGAAAAGAGACTCACTCCATATAATGAGGATATATTAGACTAATACCTGGAACAGGCCCTACCACTCCGCAACAGCAGCAGGTAGACAGGGGGGCAGCCTACCGCTCTGCAATAGCAGGCGAAGGGGGAACACCCTAATGCTCCACAACAGAAGGTGGGAGGGGGGACATTCAGGAGAAGATTATGTATTTCAGGATGCTGACTTTGGTGGTAATGGTAATGTGTCCAACATGGAGTCAGAGATACCTGCACAGAGTTCAGTGGCCAGAGTGAAGAAGGGGACAGAGTCCAGTAAAGGAGGGAAAATTACTTTGAGAACTTCTGCCCCTTAGGGCATAACTGCCAGCAGCTGACAGGGGCACACCCACTAGTTTATCTTCTGTGGACCACCTTCAACCTCATTCAATGACAACAGACCTTCCCAAATTTAGAGAGCATTTCATTATGTAATTTCAGGCTATTTGTAATACACATGATCCCAATTAGACAGAATCCAATAAGATGTTAGACACTCTTTTTACACCAGCAGAGAAGAGAGCAGTGATTGCCCAAACACTTAAAGTTAACACTGATAATCCTACTACACCAGTATGGCCTCTGGGGAAGCCACAAGTACATTGGCTAAAAGTAGACACATGCATGCATAGCGTAGATATGAGCTCCTGCTGATTTTGCTTCTAGAGTGGTGGATACCAATAGAGCACATATATGGGCCAGGGAATCCAGATTCAGAAGACTTTGCACCCTTAATGGGTATACAGTGTGGGGTGGCAGGTTATGGGATTCTGGCAGCTTGCCGCCATTGCAGTCCACTTATGGCAAAGAATGCAGAAAAATAAGCTGAAATAGATATATAAGGAAGGCAAGGTCCTTACTCTGCAGCTTAAAAACTTACAAGCCATAACTCAGGTAAAGGGGATATAACACAGGCAGTGGGGAAGATCGGGTGGGCTCATACAACAGGGGCCCTGCCCAGAGGATGATTGTAGGTATTGTTGTGGAGAAGACAAGCGGCACAGTCTTGCCCAAGAATTATATCCCAGTCCTGTGCACCTGTCTGAAGCTTCCCATCTTGCAAACCCCACAATTCCTGTTACTGATCCATTTAATTTCTGGTGGTCTTCTCCACACCTATGGTGCCTTGTGCTAGGATGCCCTGTTATGTTTTGAACCCTAGGACCCTCACATTGCCTTCAATATTGACAGGTATCCATATGAGATGCTGATCGGCACTGGGGCGTTGCTGAGCTCCCTGGGGAGATAGACAAATACCACCATCAGATGTTAACACTGCGGTTCAGCGCTTTGCTGGTACCCCAATGAATCTCCAACTTTTCCAACTTTTTGAACCCCTTTCAATCTCTTTCGGTACCATAACAGACAAACTTGTTTCTTCTCAGCCCACAAGCATCAACTTACTTGTCAGGTTGTGCCTTCTGTGCATAATGAGAGCCACAGTTTATTGTGCACCCACAGAGATGTGCGCCTTTCTCCCAAATGACAAGCTGCACAGCCTTTGTTCCATGTTAGCTGCAGAGTCATCTAAAGATACAGGACTTGACTTACCTCCCTTTATACAGCCTACCTGCCATTGTCACCCAAAGTAAAAGAATAGAAGCCCCCTGGAAGTATCTATCGAGGTCTCCAGTGGGCCCTCATAGGGTTGTATACACCCCTGTGAGGTACGCAGGAGGGGGTGTGAACAACATATCTAATGTCACTTAGACATGTGACATGTGGTTAGCTGCGTGGCAGCCCCATTGAACCCTGGTGTCTAATGTTCTGGACCATCTGAGTTGTTTTACACATTTGGAGAAAATGCTAGGAAGACAGCTTTCTGGTATGTTCTTTCAGCATTACTCTCTGTGATGTAATTCCAGTGCATAATACCTGCAAGATTTTGAGGAAGGCAGGGTTTTAACAATACCACCAGAAGCTGGGATTTGAGGGGTAAATAACTGCAGAGTAAAATCTGGACCTTTGAGACTGAGCAGCAGGTTCTCAAATTTCCGGTCCATTATTGTAACCTGAAGATATGAGGGATACTGTGCTGATTGCTTCTGATGGGCCCCTGTATGATCTATGCTTGAGACCCAGAGTGACAGTGCTATTGTGGCACTAACATTTTCCAGACTGATTGAGTTCCCACTCTTGACTACCCGATTTTCATATGCTTCCCCCAGGCGAATGTGACTAGCCTGAACACCACTTGGAGTAGTAGAGTGCAGCATGATCTACCATGTGGGGTAGAACTTCCTACTGGTGAGACCCACAAGGTGGATACCCACTTTCAGGGAGAAATGTGCTTTGTGTGTGGCACCAGCGCTTATAAAGTACTCCCCAAGAACTGGGAGGGGACATGCGTTATCTCACACCCAATATCAGAGTGGTGATGTGTATTGCTGCCAATTCACCTCTGAATCTGGGTAGTTTTGCCCATCAGTATAAAGGAAAAGCACATCTGACAGATACTCGAAAGTCAGGTTTTTATAAGTTTGTTTGTGGGTTGATAACAAGAATAGGCATGTATGATTTGCAGCACGCTATCATTAACATTCAGCAGAATTGCAAATGCCTTCAAATGGAAATGGCATTCAGGAACAGCAGGTATCAGCTAACTTAGTAGTAGTAGTAAGCAGCCATGACCATCCAGAATAGAACGGCCTAGGATGTGCTAATGGAGCAGCAAGGATGGGTGCGTGCTATGAAAAATTAGGCATATTATTATATCAATACGTTTGGAAACATAGAGACTCATGTAAGTTGAATAAATGAAGCCATAGAAGAGTTTTCAAAGAGAGACGGCTAGGAAAGCACCAGGAGCATAGATTTGTCTTGGTTTTGGTCTGGACTGATAAGAGGTGTATGAAATGGCAGTGATAGTAGTTAAAGGCATGGTCACAACAATCCTTTGGGACTGTTCTTTATTGCAACAACCCTGCTGGTGAGGTTTATTTACCCATCATCTGCGATGATATTGCCACAACAGAACATAGAATGCTCCAAATGTATTAAAGGCTTCGAGTGAAAGAACTTGATGAGAAGCGAGAAATAAATGGACTAATGTCAATAAACATGTAAGTGTAAGTCATAAAGAGCAGAGGCTTTCCTGGCTCACAAGGGTAATTACTAGAGAAACTAAACAAACTAAGGAGCTTTGCTGAACTCATAAATGTTGCTCTGTGTGTGGTTCTGTGGAACTATTTCTATGGTTGCCCAAACGTGATTAGGCAAGACTAATGTAGTATCAGGGTTGGCAAAATGACTGACACAGTAGGCATAAGAAGAAATACTTGAAAGGGTTTATTGTAGAAGTCCAAAGGTAGAGACCCAAAGGCAGAGCTCCTGCTTCAGTAAAGAGTCAGTAGAAACGTCACATAGCAACCAGCTCATAGGTTCTACAGATGTATAGAACACAGTATATGCATTTCAATTAGTTAAAGAGATAGCAAACATAATAAGCCAAACAACACTCTGTAACATAAAGAAAAGTAAAGGAATAATAAATGTTAGGCTCTACATCATCTCCCTACTCCCATTAAAACATTTTGCTAATTCACAATCTTTGAATCTTACAGAACACCAGGAGATTCTCTTAGTTGGCACTGGTTCCTGCAAAGGGGTGAAAGTTAAATTATGTGACACAAGCATATCATCAGAATTGTTAGGTTGATCAGTGTGACAGTAACTCACAGGAGCACTGGATGATGTTTCAATATTAATATTAATTTGAGAAGACATGTCAACATTACTAGCAGTCTGAGCCTCGTAAAAAACAGTTTTCGTGTGGAGTACTACTGGTACATTCGAAAATCTTCAATTGATAATTAGTAATAGGTACCAATTTGCTTTTGTTTCACCAACCCTTTCTCTGTAATAATACAGCACTCCTTCCCCCACACTCATTCTTGAAAGGAGAGGTCAACACAGATTGTCCTTTTTTCACTTTGAAAGGTTTCTTGATGAGAACTGAGTTGGCTATAATGAATTCTCTCTCAGATGTGTTTGAAAGCTTCATGATAATGTTTTTCCTGTTTTGTTTGCACTCTTGTATTCAAAACCAAATGTTTTCCTTAATTTGAGAGTGATCACTCAACCAAGTAGGAAAAACTTTTGATCTACACTTTCTTCCTCTCAACAATTCAAAAGGAGTGAAACCTGTGGTGAAATGTGGTGTAGAGTGATAAACAGATATTTTTTCTATCACAAATTGTTTATCATCTGCACTTGATGCTAAAGCAGACTGGATACCTTCTTTGTTAAATCTGTTGGCTCTTTCTATCAACCCATTGGCAGAAGAGCTATATAGTGCCACCTGAATATGCTTGATATCATACTTGGAGAGGAAGGTTTTCATTTGGGTAGAAGAGAAGTGAGTGCCATCGTCGGTTACAATTTCCTCAGGAGTTCCCTCAGTGAATAAAACATCCTGAAGGAAAAGTAAAATGTTCTGTGTGGAAGCTGAATCAGCAAACGAAAATTAGATCCACTTAGAAAAGTAATCTATTAAAACAATTAAGAACGTGTGATACATTGGCAATAGATTAAATGGACTGGCAAAGTGGTTTTTCGTTCTGTTTATCAGAAACTGTACATTGGGGACACTGATCAATGAATGATGTGACTTGACTATTCATGGAAGGCCACCAGTAGTGTGCTCTCAATTTCTTATACGCAGCTGTGATTCCTAAGTGAACTTGATGTGCTAAGGTCCATAAGTTAGGTGGAATAAAACAGCCATTTCTGGTACATATACCATTTTTAATGGAAAGTTCAGAATACATTTGAGCAAAAGGTCTTAAAGTACCACAAAGATTCCAAGCAGGAAGCCAACCCTTTTTGACAAAATCCATAACTTTAAGTAAAACTTCATGTTGAGAAGTGGCATCAATTTAGTCTTTTTCCGTATCAATGGGTGCCACAGAACACTCAAATTCATCTTTAATATCATCACAGGTGGGTAATGGTAGGTGTGAAAGACAATCTGCATTAATGTTTTACCACCTTGTACGTATTTGATGGAAAAATCATATTCCTGTAGTTTGGAGAGTAAACGTACAAGGCGAGCAGCCACTTTACCCAGACCATTCCCATTTAACAAGTTTACTAAAGGCTTATGATCAGTGTAAATTTCAAAAGAAGTGCCCCACAGATAGGTTTTAAGTTTGTGAACAGCCCAGAAACAGGCCAAGGCTTCTCTTTCTATTGTACTAGAATGTTTTTCAGGTACGAGTACATTTTTTAAAGCAAAGGCTATAGTGATTTGTTTGCCATAGACTCTCTGTCCAAATACATATCCCAAACCTACCATGTTAGAATCAACTGAGATAACACATTTCTGCCCAGCAACATGAGGACATAGAGCAGGAACATTTACAGCTACTTCTTTATTGTTGCTGAATGCTTCACTGATTTCTGAAGTCCAAACACATTTGACCACCTTTTTAAATAAATTCCTTAATGGTTGCAATTTGGAGATGGAGTTTGGTACGAAACTGGCATAATATTTACACCAACCTAAAAAAGGATTTCAAGGAATCCCTATTATTAGGTGGAGGTGCTTTAAAGATGGTTTCAATGTGACAGAATTTGGGTTTGATGCCATTAGCTGTTATGGTGTGACTTAAATAATCGATTTGTTGGACTAAACATTTAAATTTTTCAGGTCTAACTGTAAAACCTATAGAGTTTAAAATATTGAGAACCCTTTCTAGCACTATGAAATGTTGTTCTTTAGTTTTGGTAAAAATAAGGATATCATCCTGGAATGCTTGAACAGAAATTACAACCTTGAATAAGATGTCCATTACCTTCTGAAAAACAGTCACCACCGAAGTGGGGCCAAAAGGTAGCCTTAAATATTTATACACTCCAGAAGTAGTGTTTAAGGCTATCTGACAGTAGGCGGAGTATAAATCAATGGTAGAAAAGTACTTTGTTTCCCCAATGTTGGCTAGCATGTGTGGCAATCAATGAGTATGTTGTTATTGAGTGACCTCAAATCCACACTGAGACGTAGTTCCTCAGTCTTTTTTTTTTTTTGCGAGGACAATGAGTGAAACCCATTCTGAGGAACCAGTAGGTGTCATTATGCCTTCTTCTATAAGTTTGCTTAAAAGTTTCTTGAGTCCAGGACGAACACTGATACAAATTGGTTTCATCTTGTGAACCACGGGTATGGCTTGACTTTTTAATCTTATTTTATGTTGAAATCCTTAAACGGTTCCTATCTTATCTTTAAAAATGTGTCAAAATGTCAAAGTCAGTGTCAATTGAAAGAACGGGCATTTCATTTAAAACAATAGGGTTTTTGTGGCCAGGCTTTAAATAAATATTGAATCTGGCCCACCAATTCTTTTCCCTTTACGGCCTCATAAACCTTAGTGCAAATGCTTCTTCCCAGAATGCGTAGTACAGGACAAAAGACACCTAGTAGATCAATAACTTTATCCTCAACAGCTTAGGGACGTATATCTGAAGCTTGTAGTTCAAAATTCCATATGACATCACTGCTAGGAGAGAATATTATATGGGAAGATTATCAAAAATATTCTGGCCAGCAACCTCCCGGAAAATTAAAAAGCAGTGCAAATTTCCTGGAGTAGCATAATCAAGACCATCAATGGTAGACAAACAATTTTTGAAAATCCAAACCAATTGTTTCCGTTTAATTCCGTTTGATTGCCAGGTCTTTTCAGGTATGGAGGAGGATGAAGAACATTTTGTGTAGTGGCCATGTCTAAATGTGGAATTTACAATAATAGTTCAGAAGGCAATAAGGTGAAATATGATGAGATACTCAATGGTTCATCCTCTTCTGAAATGGAAAAGTATAAAATTCAGCCTTGGTACAGTAAAATGAGGATTTAAAGCAATTTGAATCAAATTCAATGAAATATGGCCATTATAAGATTGCCGCTCTGCGTATGACTTAAACGTGCTATTTGCCATGATCCTTAGAGGGCGCTAGGAAGCATGCTGTTGTTATCCCTAGCTGGAGCAAGATATTGCTGCGGAGTGCAGCCTCAAGCTGCCACAGCTGGTAAAGCATAGAGGTGCGTGCGTGGCTGGAGCGAGGTACCAGTGACAATACAGCCTCACTCCCACAACCTATCAAGAGCACGGAACTGGGATGACGTGGTGGTTGCTGGGCAAGTGTAAATAAGGTGGGTCATGCGGAGTAGCTATTCAAATGGTGCGATGAGCGGGCAGCCGAATCCCAGCAACGGAAGGAGTGAAGTAGAAGCGGCAACGGCAAATGGAGGATTTAGTAGAAATAAAAGCAGGCACAGAGTGCAACACACCTGGTAAAAGGCAGGCTTTGAAGTTCCTCATTAGATTAAATGTTCAGGCTGTGAGTCAAACAGCATGTCCAGGAGAGTGCTAAAGGTCATGTAAATCGCCTACCCTGCTCCTGGTACCATATTTAGTATCGGGGTTGTTAAAGCAGAAATCTCGGCTATATTTTAGTCATAGCAGACTAGATAGCAGATTTCATGCATGAGGTCGATGAACCAAACCAAATCTGTTTAAAAGAAAACATCATAGAAAACATCATAGGCATCAAATCAAACACCAAATGATTCACTAGTCATCATTATAAGACCAATATGACATTAATACCCACACCAGTTTATTATGAAGTTAAAATATTTATTTCCCTATATTAACAATGCTAACGTCATGAATAGTATTCTCAAGTTTAATTGATACATGCAAAGAAACAATAAAGGCTGAATAATTTACAAATGAAAAACGATTTGATTAATACTATGAATGTGATAATCTCAATAGAGAAAATACAAATCAACAACAATAAAATCTGAACAAGAGAAATGTAATACATTGAAATTAACAAATAGAATAATCAATAACCATCCATGAGCATGAGAGAAGATAATAACTCACTAACCACTAATTAGCATTAACATGTTGGGCTTCTTGTAAAAGATTTAGGGCTACATGTACCAAAGTTTGGTTTTGCAACTCTCAAATTGCGAGTCAGAGCGACTCGCAATTTGCAAGTCGCAAAACCTTATGTTGCATAGTGTCAATGACACAATTTGCGATTCACAAGGGGGTCCCAAATGCCCACCTCATGAATATTCATGAGGTAGGACCCCCTTGGGAATGGCGGCCCTCACAGGGATGGTGGCCTGCTGGAGACAGCAAACCACCATGTCTGTGACTGCTTTGAAATAAAGCAGTTTTTTTGTTTTGAAATGCAGCCCATTTTCCTTAAAGGAAAACGAGATGCATTTAAAAAAAAAAAAAAGAAACATTTTCGTTTCATTTTTTCAGAGCAGGCCTGCTCTGAAAAAATGTTTTTACTGACATTCACAAAGCGGAAGGGGACCCATGGGGCCCCTTTCCATTTGCGAATGGGTTATTGATTGTTTTGCGACCGCATTCGCAGTCACAAAACAATCATACATGGGACTGCGAGTCGCAATTAGGAAGGGAACACCCGTTCCTAATTGCGACTCGCAATCCCTTTTTGCAATTCGGTAAATAGCTTACCGAATCGCAAAAATAGTTGGAACATGTCAAATTGCATTTTGCACATCGCAAACGTCCCGATTCGCTGTTTACGATGTGCAAACTGCTTCGTACATGTAGCTCCAAGTAACACAAATTTAGAAAAACATCTAGCTATGGCGCTATAAAAAAAATAGGCAGCAGTATTAAACAATAGTAGTTGGTACCTAGAAAACAAAAGACAAACACATTATACAGATCCATATAATTACCTATCCTTAAGGTAATAAGCAATCAGAATATAGCTTCATCAGGGGGACAGCGACATCATCATCAGGACAGGAACAAGGTAGGGAGATGGTTTAGAGTTTGGTCTAGAAGATTACTAAACCATCAGGACATTAGTTGAGCATTTAAACATAGTAAACTCAGAAAATAATAAAACACCAGAATGTCAGTAGACTAACTGGCAAAGCATGAAGTAAAGGCTCTGAAAAGAAATCACTCTTGATCTAAAACAGAATGAACAAAGAATACCTGAAGTCTGAATCTCAACATTAAATTAAACTTGCTAAACCATTCTAATTGGACAAAACTATCACCCGAGAGGGATGACCAATTACATTCATAAACATTATACAAATTTCACAAAATGTTAGCATCCACTACATCTATTGATTTGTATATTTCTGACAAAACTAATACTAATGCAAGATGTATCTTGCATGCTTCCTTCACCGGCTGCATCTGTGGACCCATTGTTTGGCACCTTCCGAATATGCTGTTGCTAGACAGTGATAACAAGGACATAGAAACATTTCTTCCGTAGCTTTCCCTCTGAAAGAACACACAAGTTAGAGACATAACTACAGGAAATACGTAAAAGCAATGAATGGAGTCTGGGTAAGAAATGGATATGAGAATACACAAATGTATCTTTTACAAGAACATCACACACACTGTGGCCTTGTCTGTTTGAGGCGCAGCAGAGAACAAGAAAATGCTTGTATTATTTCAGAAATTGAGCTCTACAAAAACAGTTTAACTCTTAGCATCACATTTACTATTTCACAGTTAGTTTTCATGTAGACTTCACATTAGCTGGTGGCCAATTTAAGAAACCAGATTCCACATAACATATCAAATTTAACATGTAATACTCTATATTTTGAAACATAAGCATGACTACGTGTAGGAAAATATTAATACAGAAACTTTGCTCTCTCAATCCCTCCTCTGATGACTATGTATGTCATCACACATAGAACCCCAAATAAATTCATTTATTTCAATGCACAATTTAAAACCTAGTTTCATTCACATTTTTTAAAGTTTTCTTTCTTCTCTAATTTTCCCCATAAAGTTTTTCCCTTTGAACATCTACCCTCCTCTGATTCTTTTAAAATCTTCTTCTTTTGATGATTTGAAATATTTTATACATCCCCCAAATTCCGATTAAACAAAACACTATAATTGAAATCCATTTGATTAATTTTAACATAATACCTCCTCCTAGGTTTCCAATCCAATTTCCCATTGACACAATTCCATGACCTGCCTTTTCCCAAATATTAGTTTCACTTAATTCTTTTAGTTCTGAATCAAGTTTTGTTATATTATTAATCAAACTTCTAACTATTTACTATTGTCCGGTATTTATGAACAACAGTGACGCGGACCAAGCAATTTATAAACTCTGCCCTCCGTTGCTAAAAGTATGTCTAACGCAATGAGGTTCTGAAGAGTTAGCTCTTGTTGCAGCCATTTCAGTATCTAAGAGGAGTATAGCTCCTGAAAAATCCGTTAACACATTATGTACTACTGTAGACAACCTTTGTATTTTCATTGAATTCAGAACAACTCCCACTGAAGGAATTATTGCTCCACATATGTCACCCACACTGCTAGAAACTGATTTTCGCTTGTAATTCTGTAAATTTAGGAAATGTACTTACGTCATCTAGTTGGTACATTTTCAGAAAGACTATTCCCAAATAACATGTGCCATTCCATCCTCTAGGAAGACGGTAAGAAGTATTTTTCCCACAGATGGGTGTTTGACCCCTGGTGGGTCTTGACCATTTAACATAAATGTCCATTTACTCTGAAACAAAAACACATATCTGCATTCACTTGTTCCTACGTATATTCTATCATAGTAAGATTGCAGTGGATATATACAAATCTTACCTATATGTTGTGCATCTAAAGCTAACCTCCCTTGTTTAGTGATGCCAGTATAAGCATGATCATTTCCAGGGCTTCGTAGAACCATTCCCTTATCTATCTTAGCTCTCACAACCCTTCTTCTTTCCTCAGTGTTCTCTAAGAAGGTCTTTTCAACAGGTGTTAGAAAGCAGGTTAGGTTGTTCAATTGAGCATACACCGTGCCAAAGGTTAATGTGGGTTCATAGAATCCTCTTACTAAAACTATGTTATTACCCTTAGCTACTCTACTCAAATATATGATTATGGGTACAAAAGAAAATACAAGGTCGTGATTCGAATAGAAATACTGAAAACTCTCTTGATTATAGAACTTTGTTAGTAAAAGACTGCAAGTTATGCCATAGGTTTGATAAGAAATTTCCTCCTCAACAGAGGTTGGAATCTGCGTACAAACATAGCAATCTCTTGCATCCATTGTGTCAACATACTCGCGCAATAAGCGATAGAAGACATTAAAAGCTCTTTCTCTTCGTGTAAGTACTTTCCATCTATTTTAAACCTATCTATTGCTGAAGGAGTAGTAATTGATTTTGATGATGTAGTAGTTGTATGTACAGCTATGATATGGTTGGCTCCATTCGAATCAAAGACAATCACACTCACAATAAATAAAAAAACAAACTATTGCACAAACAAACGCCAAACCAATGCCTATGAATTTACAGCATTTGTTTCTAGAGTGTTGCCTACTAGAGTTTTCCATGGTCTGTAAGGAATCATAAAGTAAAAGCAAAAACAAAAGCATGGCTACACAGCAAAAATCAAACAAAAAACAAAAAGGAAAATAAATGTTTTTTGGTTTTTTTTCTCTTCAACTTTCAATCTTCTCTCTCAAATCCCTCCTAATTTTTTTTTTCTAAAGTTCATTGAAATTAACAAGACCCTTTGTCAAAGTTCAGTAGAAGTTGTCAAAACCAGTTTAGCAGCTCATCAAATTAGGTTACCAAAGTCTTTTCAAGTACCATTCAACAAAGTCTTTTCTCCTTCCTTTTCAAATTTTCAATTCTTTCTCAACAAATCTTCATCAGCTCTTTAATTTGCCAACATATAGACCTGGAATGTCTCTATCAAAACAAAAATTCAAAAATTCTTCTTGCCATTCATTAGTAGTTCCATATGCCCATTCAGGACCAGAGTTATTTTATTGGCAACTCTTTTCCTTTTCAATCTTCGACCACTATTTGCTTCTCCCTTCACTTAGATCTTCTTCTCTATTTAACTCATGTTCTTCCTGAATTGGTTGCACCACATTAATCTTTCCTACCTCTAAACTTGTCTCTGGCCAGTTGTCACCTTTCAGAGGTTTTCTCGTTAATGCTTTTTTCAGAATTGAACTCACATTCTTTTCCTTTGACGTTCCTGCAACTGGCTCAGGAGGAGTCAAACCCTCTTGGCTTAGATCTGTCTCAGCTCCCTTTCCATTGGGGTCAGTCACTTGTTCAGTCTGGTTTGTCAGACCATCTGCTTCTGAGGACACCCTCTTCTAAGCAGGTTTCCTCTGGACTGGTACTCTATCTTGTCCTTGGTCTGGTTCTTTTATTGTTTCATTTGAGGATGATTCACCCTCATCTTCCAGGATACCATCCACTTTGTCTGATTCAGGAGTGGGTAAGTTGAATGGAGCCTTTCCAGGTGCAGCCTCCATCTCTACATTTCCTCTTTGTTGACCTGGAATACACTTAGGTGCGGGTAATCTCAACAGCTCTTTTTCTTACTCTGTTGGAATATTTACTTTCTGAATATGACTTACGTGAATCCAGGTTGGAAGTTCTGCACACTTTACAGCTGTAGTAGTTATTAATATCACCTGGTAGGGTCCCTTCCACCGAGGCTCCAAACATGATTTCCTCACATGCTTAGGGATTACAACCCAATCACCAGCCTTCAGGTTGTGTCCTTGGCCTTGAGGTGCTTGAAGTGTGGTAGCTTCCACCTGAGACAAAGATTGTACTACATCAGCTAGACACCTGCCGTATTCTAACACCTATGCCCCTGACTAGTGGCCACAACCCTGGCATAAAACTCTTCTCCCACATGACACAAGGCCCTAATGAACTGCAGACCTGCCCCTAATCATCTCAGTGCCCATGGGGGCAGGACTGCTGGCAGACACCTGTCAGAGCACCTGGCACTAGACAGCATACATACTACGGCACCCTCAGACATCCATCAAAGAGGCATGAAATGGTGTTGGTACTCATCCCCTTGTGGCTGCTGTGGTTCAAGCGCCCATCCAAATCTGGATATGCCCCCGCCAGAATGCGGCACATTACAGGGGTCAGGGCCCGACGGGCACATGTTCCTCGTTGGGAGGACTTCCCTAGCTGGGCCTCGCAGTTCTTCCTGGCCCAGCGCTGCAGATCATCCAACTGCTTCCTGCAGTGGGTGCTCTGCCGGTTGTAGACCCCTATGGTCCATACCTCCCTGGTGATGGCCTGCCAGCGTGCCCTCCTCTGATGGGCGCTGACCTGTATGGGACACACAGAAAAAAAACGCAGAGTTCAGGATATGGCCATGTGATACCGCTGACTATACGTCCCCTATGGGACGGACACTTCACAAGATCATTTCACCACCTCACTCACCGTACTTGCCACACAATCTACATCTGTGAAGGTAAATGTCGACCACACATGCATACAGGCAACCGCCACCATCACACACATGCACGTCATCCGCCTACTCACCTGCACCTCTGGTCATCCATATAACTTGGCATACAGGGGTAGGACCCCATCCACCAGCTTCTCCAGCTCCTCCGTGGTAAAGGCCGGGGCCCTTTCCCCTGTGACACATGCCTTTTGAGTTACCGGAGTCAGGACACAGCAGCACACTCAGTGGAGTACTTCCATGCACGGGATCCAGGAGTCAAGTGAACTTGGGGTGAAAACATGTTGCGCTCTGCGGCGGTGTGCACCGTTACCGCTGGCGGCAATCATGATAGGCCCTGGTTCCCCATTGACAACCATGTTAACCAATGAATGGGTGCATGGCGGTGAACACCGACTTACGCCATAACAACAACCGCCAACGGAATAAGGTCACTTCCACTGCTACATATCTAGATGGCGGGAGGCTGCCATTTTGCTAGCACAACACCGATATTTCCTGGTCATGGGCCCCATTCAGGCCCTATGGACCCAAGCCCTTGGTCGCATGCCCACATGAGTGTTTGTTCCCCACTGCAGTCCAGACGTATCACTTCATACATGTCCCTACAGTTGTTCATCATACATCGCTTGTGTTTATAACCTACATATTGTACAGCAGTTATTCATACGCAACATGTTGTGCATATGCATGTGTGTCCCTCACATGTGTTCCCTCCTCCCCCTAGGTACAGACTCATGTGGAGAGGGAGGGCCCCATCTGTGTACAGACCTCTTGTTGATTTGGAGACCATAGTGGAATGTCACATCATTGTCAACTACAGACTCAATCATACAACAATTCATGAGCTATGTGCATTACTGGAAACAGTACTGAGACCAGCTAATCGGAATCAGCATGCCATCCCTACTGAAGTGCAAGTGCTCTCTGTGCTCCATTTCTTGGCCACGGGCTACTTTCCGGTGACACTGGGCATGGGTGCAGGGTTCTCACAGCCAATGTTTAGCCTCATCCTGTCCAAATTCCTGGATGCATTTGTAGTACACCTGCAGACATATGTAAAGTTTCCCTAAGGGGCTGAACTTCCTGCCATCAAGTCTGACTTTTATGCCTTTGCTAACATACCCCATGTGAGAGGTGCCATCAATGGCATCCACATAGCTCTCATCCCCCAAGAGTAAATGAACAGGTGTACAGAAACAGGAAGAACTTCCACTCAATGAACATACAATTGGTGTTTAGTGCAGACCAGTAGATATCACATGTGAATGCCATGTTTCCGGGATCAGTCCATGATTTATTTGTCCTCATAAACAGCAGTGTACCACACATGATGGATCAACTACAAGAGGACAGAGGATGGCTCATAGGTGAATGTGTATGACACTTGATCTGTACATAGCTGACAGCAAAGCTGTCTGCAAGTAATGGCAGTTTGTTACAGTCCTGTTTCAAACACTTTTGCAGGTGATTCAGGCTATCCCAACATGCAATGGCTCCTGACACCTGTGAGAAATCCCAGGACAGATGCAGAGAGGAATTACAATGAGGCCCATAGACATACTAGGAGGGTGATAGAGCGCACTAAAGGTCTCCTGAAGGCTAGATCCTGTTGCCTCCATCTCTCTGGAGGTTCCCCGTGCTATAGCCCTGAGAAGGTGTGTAGAATAGTGGTGGCCTGTTGCATGCTGCACAACGTGGCTATGAGGAAAGCTATCCCCCTATTGGAGGAGGAGGGTGCTGTATATCCAGACCTGCTTCCTCTGAGAGGGGATGAGAGTGATGGTGAGGATGATGAGGGGGAAGATGTCCACTCCAGGAACCAGCTGATCCACCTATACTTCCAGTGACTATGAGGTACTGTTCACTGATGATGTTGTCTGCAATGCATAATGTCTGTCTGACTTATTCACTATGGAGATGTGGGGTCTGTAGTCATTGGCAATGTTACCTGAAGAATAAGGTGGCATTTGCCATGAAAACAAACATGGTTGACTCCACACAATGTTGTGCGTGGGGTACCATTCCTACAATAAAGGTCTGATTATGGAATTGACAGGCAAATGCATTCACATTTACAATTGATTCATCATTATGACAGGTGGCATATTAATTGGTGTACATGTGTTTTATTTGGTGTCCTAAATGCATTGTTGAGCTTTACAGAGATGGGGAGTGGGCTAATGGTGGATGTCCATACTAGGTGCATGGGCTCAGCGATTGGTGGCAGTGGGTATAGGTCCATCTGTCCCTTGCAAGTTGTTATGTTGCTATTGGCGGGTGAGGATGGTGGCACAGTGGCACACTTGGGAGACAGTCCATGTCAGAGTCACTTCTTAGTGGGGGCCTTGGCCTTGGCAGGTGTTCCAGTGCCATATCTGGGTCTGAGGAACCGTTTGAGGGTCTGGTGCTGGACTGCATGGATAGGGGTGCTGGTCTCCTGTGTGTCCTTTGCCAGTGCCACCCGTCCAGTTGCTGCTGCTGATGTCGATGGCTGGTCTGTGTCCTGGGCAGTGGTAGGGGCTTCCTGGTTTGTGGGGGTCTCAGGCTGGGTTAGGTAGTGGTGCTACAGCACCCCTGCTACAGTGGCCATGGTGGCATTCAGTTGTTTCCACTGCTCCATGGTCTCTTGATGTTGGGCTATCTGCAGCCTTTGAGTCTTTTCAGGGTGGCCAGGATCTGGTCCATCCTGTTTTGTGTATTGTGGGATGCTTCCAGGACCTCAGAGATCACCTCCTGGGCTGCAGCATCCATCCTTTGGCCTCCCCCCGGGCCACTAATACCCTCCCACTAGGCCTATCCCTCTGTGCCTGTGTCCCCTGCACAGGTCTGCCAGTACCACTTGTATTGGGGCCATCGTTATCCTGCCTGTTAGTAGGCGGAGACTCTGACCTCTTTACTTGTGTTCCACCAGTCTGTGGCCTGGAGACACTGGTGTGGGGTCGTTTGGCCACAGCTGTTGTTGGTGGCTGGATGGTAGAGGTGTCAGTGGTGTCCTGGGTGGGGCTGCTGGAGGGTGACAGTCCAGGACTGTGTCACGGTCCTGGGTATTCCTCACTGTCAACACTTTCCTCTCCAGTGTACTGAGTGGGCCCTCTGTCTCCATGTGGGGAGCTGGCACTCCTTGGCCTTTCCGTCAGGGTGGTATGAGTGGTGGTGCCTGTTGGGGGTAATGGACATGTATGTTACATGTACTAATTTGAATGAGGATGCACTGTTCTGTCCTATTTTGTGCAGTTTATTCCCCTCTTGGGCCATGCATGGACCTATAGTGGGGTTGCCATTGCATTTTGCATGTTATGTGGAGGTGCATTGTGGGTGGTGTAGTGCCATTGTGATTCCTTGCAGGGGTAGGGGCTGTGTACAGGGGGAGAGATGTGGGCCTGTTAGTGGGTTTGTAGGCATGCAGGGTGATTGGATGTATTGATTGTGGCCTGGGTGGGGTAGTGGTCCTGGTGGTAGTTGAAGTGGTACATGCATTACAGGTCCGGTGGATATGGGGTAATTGTAAATGATTTACCAGAGTCCATGACGGTGACTGTTATTATCAGATAGTTTTTAAACTTGAATTTTAAACTATAGTGACCATTTTTGAAGTTTTTTAAAGCTGGTGGTTAGTCACCTTCTCTGTAAAGTAAAGTTTTAGGGGACGCTTTATTTTTCTTTGCTCTTTTTTTTCACAAAGATTGCCTATTTGCACAAATAATAGTTGGAGTTTGAGGGACAATTTAGTAGACAGAGAGATCAAGAATTTTTTTTTATTTTTTTTTAATCTGTTTATTGAAGTATTTAATAATATACAGTGATTACATTATTTTATCAGTCTGTGTTATAAGTCGTTTCGCTTTAAAGTTGCATTTCTTCTGTTTAACACTTTAATCACTTATACATTTGGTTTGTTCTGTGAATTACACCCGACAACACTGTTACATTTAAGAGTAAGAGAAGATTATAGCAAAGATGAGGGAAATAGAGAGGGGGATATTATATAAGGGGATAGCAGGGGAGGGTTGATGCGGTTGGGGGAATGCTTTATTGGGATTCTTGGCGTCACATTTTTGGAGGCCTGAGAGGCAAGAGGGACGTGGTGGTCCAGGGGGTACAGCATGAGGATCACATGTTCTTATCTTTGAGGGGGGGCATCAAACAATGAGGGAGGGGTTTCTCAGTCGGGGTATCTTGTATCCTTATCTTTTGGTGTAGGTGTTGTGTCGGTGGTCTAAGGTTAGCGTATGTCATCTTTTTCCTGTAGTTGTTCTAAAAAGATATCCCATATGTCTGCGTTTTTTACTTCAATCCCGATGTCCCATAGAGTACGTAGTACTTGTATTTCTGCGTTGGTCCAGTGAGTCAGACCTTTGGTCCATCTGTGTATTTCTGGGGTTCAAGGCCACTTCCATTGTGTTGCAATGAGTTGTTTAAGTGTAATGAACGCTAAATCCGCACATCTATGTTTTTGTTTGTCTTTGTTATGCCTACGGCGTATTCCTAGTATACAGGGTTCAGGTGTGGGATTCAGCGATAGGCCTGACCACTTAGCTATCTGTTGTGTGGCGTTGTTCCATATTCAGAGTAATGGAGGGCAATTCCAGGTCATGTGGTAAAAATCTGCCTCCGTGTTTCCACACCTTGGGCATTCAGATGTAGCAAGTGGAAACATATGTTTTATACGGAGTGGAGTTAGATATGTTTGGTGTAGATAGTTGAGTTGGGTATATCTGAAGCGGGCATTGCGTGATATTTCTCGTGTGGTTGTAAGGGCCATGGACCATTGTTGCGCTGTGAGGGGTGTTTGTAAGAACTTGTCCCATCTGGTCTTTGCTTGTGTTATGTCCGGACAGGCCTGTAGTGTGCGGTATATCCAAGAGATGCTTGTTTGCGCACCAGCGCCTGTTATCCATTCGTGCAGTGTGGGTGATGTTGGTGGTTCTGAATTACCGTGGACCCATGTTTTACGTATTAGCCCTTGAAGTGCCCCGTGTGTGATGAATCCACCCGGTCCTAGAGTGTATGTCTCTGCAAGTTTCATGTATGAGATAAACTGGTCTTCATCAAACAGGTCACCAACCTGTTGTATGCCTTTTGTAGTCCATGTCACTAGACCCGGTCTACCGTGTAGTTTATGTATTCCTGGTATAGCTAGTAGTGGAATCTTAGGTGAGTGTAATGGTGTGTGGGCACCCTTTGATACATAGCGATTCCATGTACGTTCGGCTACTGTTATTAGAACGTTGTTGTGAGGCGAGAGGGGTTCGCGCCCTATGAGCCAGCCTAGCACCTCTGTGCGTCCCAGTTGTGATCTCACTTTGTGTCCCTCTGGGTTTAGGAGGTCTTGTAGCCAGGTCATGATCCAGTGCAGTTGTGCTGCTGCATAATAGAGTTCAAATTGTGGTGCGCCCATACCCCCTTTCTCTGTTGGGAGGTAGAGCTTGGTCATGGCTACTCTTCTGCGTCTGTTGGCCCATATCAGTTCAGTCAGCAACTTAGTTAATTGTGCGAAAAGTGTTTTTGGTAGTATGAGTGGTAGCGCAGCAAAATAGTACAGTAAACGAGGGAGCACGATCATTTTGGCCAAGGCTACTCTTCCCATGGGCGAGAGGGGCAAGGAACACCAAAAGGGTATGGAGCTTTTTATTGATCTGATTGCTCTGTCTAAGTTACCTTCTTTTAAATCGGAGGCACTATGTTAAATGTGGACACCTAGATATTTAAAAGTTGTGTGTTCCCATTTTAGGTCGTTGTCAATTGTCGTGTTATCATGTGGTTCTGGGGATGGTCGCATGGGGAATATACATGATTTGGTCCAATTAACCCGTAAGCCGGACAAGGCCCCGTAAGTATTAAGTAGGTGTAATATGTGTGGAAGGGATTCAGTGTAGTTGCGTAGGTATATTAATGCATCGTCTGCATATAAAGAGATGATGCGGAATTCCTCTCCATCTGGGATGCCCCATCCTGCTGCTTCATTGCGCAATCTCGCTGCAAGTGGTTCTATTGCTAATGCGAACAGTAGTGGTGATAATGGACAACCCTGTTGCGTGCCACTACCTATGTCAAATTTCTCCGATATGATAGCGCCGGTTTTGACTCGTGCTTTAGGGTTAGTATATATTATGGATATCCAGCGCATGAATCCTGCACTGAATCCCATTTTTTGTAATGTTGCCATCAGAAAGGGCCAACCCAGCGTGTTAAAGGCTTTTTCCATGTCTAGTGAGACCAGCACGCGGGAGTGATCCAGCTCGGAGGTCTCAGTCATGATGCGTAGTAAGTTCCCGATGTTGACAAAGGTATTACGTCCGGGTATAAAACCGGATTGGTCGGGGTGTATCAGAGTAGTCATCAGTGGTAGGAGGCGGTTTGCCAGTATTTTCCCTAGTATTTTGTAGTCTGAGTTTAGTAGGGATAAGGGTCGGTAGGAGCGAACGTTCAAGGGGTCGTGGCCTTTTTTATGTAGGACTACGATTGTCGCCTCACATTGTGATTCTGTGAGTTGTCCGTTTTCGTATGCCTCTTCCAACATTGTTTGGAATGGCGTGATTGTCTGTAGCGTGAAGTTCTGGTAACATTCGATGGGAAGCCCATCTGTCCCTGGGGTTTTGTTGTGTGTCAGCTGTTTTAATGCCTGTAGTATCTCCTCCCTTTCAATGGGCTTGTCTAGATCTATTAATTGTTCTGTGTGTAGTCTCATCAGTGGGGCGTGGCGGAAGAACTCTGCCAGTTGTGTCGGTTGCGGGGGCTTCAGCTTTGTATAGTGTGCTGTAATATTGTTTGAAGGCGTTGTTAATCTCTAGTTGTGTGTTTACTGTCGTGCCTGTATCTTGCTTAATGGCGTTTATGGGGGTGGCTCTTTGAGTCCCTTTTGCTAGCCATGCCAGCATTCTACTAGAGCGATCGCCTTCAGCATGTTGGCGTACTGTGTAGTGTCGGTAATCGAATTTTCGCAAGCAGGCCTCAGTTGCTTTCCATTGTTTTTTAAGGTTATTTAATTTGTCGCTGTTAACTTTACCCGAGGCTAGTTTGCATTTCGTATTTTCCCTTCAATGTCATGTAGCTCTGTATTCAGTTCCCGACGAACCCCACCTGCCATTCCCATACACTTGCCCCTCATTACTACTTTATGTCCATCCCATTCTGTTGCGCGTGATGTAGTTGTTTTTGTGTTTATTGCAAAGTAGGATTCTATTTCTTCTGCTATTTTAACTCGGAAGGGGGGGATTGCGTAGCAGGGTGCGTTGTAGGCACCATGTAGGAATCCGTGTTGGATGTCTGCCCCATTTTAGTGTTGCCATAAAAGGGCTATGATCCGATAAGGTTTTAGCCATGTATGATGCACTGTGTATCATGTGTGTTAACCTAGTTGAGCATAGCAGCAGGTCTATTCTCGTATGGAGTTGGTGCACCAGTGAATAAAAGGAGTATTCTTTATTTGTGGAGTGTAAGCGTCTCCATACATCTTGTAATTCCCTTTCGTGCGTCCAGTTGCTAAGTGCTCGAGATAAGTTCCTGCACTGGGCGTCTTTTATTGGGGGATGCGATCTGTCCATTGACACCTCTATTACGCTATTAAAATCACCACCCCAGATGGTGAGTGTGGTCAGGTCATACGGGATGTGTGTAGTAGTCGTCCGAAGGAACTCTCCTTGTCCCGAATTGGGCACGTATATCCCAATTATTGTTAGCTGCCTTCCGTCTAGTTCTCCGACCAGGCAGGTGTATCTACCATTATTATCTATGTGCACGTCTTGAATTGCATATGGAACGCCGGGGGCGATCCATATTAGTACACCCTTCGCGTATGTTGAGGTTTTAGTGCCACATACCATGCCCGACCAGTTTTTATCTATTTCGCCCAGTTCGTGTGCTGTTGTGTGTGTCTCTTGTAGTATAGCGATATGTACCTTGTGCCGTTTAAGGTAGGTGTGTATCCTGCGTCTTTTGGTTGAGTTAGCTAAGCCCCATATTACTATGTTATATGACGTCATTATGCATGAGTTACGTGGTGTAGTATGTTGCCCGCCCTGGGAATGAGCTTGTTGCACCCCAGACCTTCCGCTGTATCAACCAAAGCCCACCCGACTCTCCCGCGTGAAAGAGTATAGAGCATCTTGTAAGGAAAGGGAGAGAGAAAGATATGATATAACTTACATTGGTTATTTTAACTGGGAACTGCAAGGCACAACTGGTGCAACTGTATACATTGGTTCCATCAAGGTCCATTCGGTAACCCAATTGGGTTAGGGGGGTGTTGATGTGTAGTCCGAGTTGGCTCCTGCGTTTCAGCCCGTTCGGATATGTCTGGTTCCCATCTTGGGCTCTGTATTGTGTCTTTTGAGGTCGATGTTCTCGCATTGCAGTAGGTTTTTTATTGGTGTGCCCCCTACTTGTGTTCCTTAGGGGACTTTGGTTGAAGTTGTCCAAGTGACGTTATCTTTCGAGGAGATTGGACTTGTGTTATATTTGTTGTGCTGTAACAGTTACATAAGTACCTGGGTTTGTGTGGTGGAAGTCCTGGCTTGTTGCTTTAGAGGTCATCTGCTGAACGTGAAGTGAACATTGGGCAGGTGGTTAGCGGCGACGTGAATAGGCCATGTTGACTAGTTGAGTCAGAGTCCGAGTTGTTGGTGTCTTGGTTGGGTTGTGGGCATATACACGCGAATCTGTTCACTACTTTTAAAGCTTGAGCTTGCTCATCGCTGCTTGCGATTTAGTTGGGCCTGATTCAGTCCTGAGCTTTGATCTTTTTTTGCGGCACGGTTGTTGAGTTAACCATTCTTTTTGTACTTGAGTTTCGGCTGTTGGGTCTACAAGTCCTTTCGCGTGTATCCAAGTCCATGCGTCTTCTGATGTTGTGAATATCTGAGATCTTTCGCTATCCACCACTCGCAGTCTGGTCGGGTACATTAGGGAGTATGAATAATTTTTGTCTCATAGTACTTCCTTTGCTGAGTTGAAGGTGGTGCGTTTACGTTGTACTTCGGCAATGTAGTCTGGGTAAGCCGTGATTTTTGTATTTTCTATGTCTATTGGGCCAGATGTGCGAAAGCCCTTTAATACCTGGTCTATGTCCCGGTAGTTTAGGAATCTCGCTATTAGTGGTAGTGGAGGGGCGCCCGGGTGGGGAGGGCCCCCTGGTATTCAATGTGCATGTTCCACTAGTAGGAGTGGTGGGGTCTCTTTTGTGAATATGTTTTCTTTGAGCCAACGTTCCAGGAATGACTCTGCATTTGGGAGTGCAATCTTCTCAGGGAACCCAAGGAATCGCACATTATTGTGGCGTGAGCGGCCTTCTGCTTCATCAGCACGTTTGCGCAGACGTAATATTTCAGATTCCTGGTGCTGAAGTCGAAGTTTCATTTCTGCGATGTCTGGTTTTGTCCTGTTGAGGGTTGTTTCTGCTGTAGTGACCCTAACTGCTAGCTTCCGGTGTTCCATACGAAGGATATTGACTTCAGCCACCACTGTGTCTATTTTGCCCTCTAGTGATGTTCTGGTGTCGAGGATTGCTTGAAGTACTTTCTCCATTTGTGTGGAGTGGGCAGCTAGTGTCTCTGTCACTTTGCGTAAAGCGTTTGAGTGGTGTTCTGTGTCCATTTCTAGTGATGGAACTGTGGGTCTGGCTTCAGGTTGAGCTCTTTGGGGTTTCGGTTTCACCAAGATTATGGGGGTTATTCCAACTTTGGAGGAAGTGGTAATCCGTCCCAAAAGTGACAGTAAAGTGACGGATATACCACCAGCCGTATTACGAGTCCATTATATCCTATGGAACTCGTAATACGGCTGGTGGTAAACCCGTCACATTTGGGACGGATTACCACCTCCTCCAAAGTTGGAATAACCCTCATTGTCTGTTTTAGGTTCGTTGTGCATCGATTTGAAGTCAAGTGTGTGCTTTGCTTTGTGTTTTGTGGAAACTGCAGATTTGTCGCGGGTCATTGAGTGATCAAAACAATGCAATGCAAGAGTGTCGATTTATTTTAGCCCTGGGTACACCGGTTCTCATGGGTTTTGCTTTTAGCTGGGTGAGCTCGAAGAGCTCTTCATACAGGGGGGAAATCCGCCCTGTATCAACAGCAGTGCGGCGTGGTACGGGTAGGTGCGGGGGTGAGAGTGCCCTTAAGCAGTTGTACTATGTGAGGCTGAATCGGGCTATAATATCCAACCGGGCCACTATCGCGCGTACTTTGTAGGAGTCTCTTTTTGTGGGCCTCCTGACTGGATTCGTGTTCATGCCACCTAGTACCGGCACGACACGTGCTCCCCAGAACGACTCTTCGCGTCCCTTAGGTCTCGTGGGATGGACCTCATTGCAGATGGGCCCCTGCGTGGTTTTGAGAAAAGTTTTCTTTTTTTTCCCTTTCTTTGTTCTTATGGTTTTCCCTTTTATTTTGTTTTTTCCGCCTTTTTATGCCTCTCTCCCATGTGTCCTGACCTTATTTACTCCTGGAAGTGCTCGTCGTCGTACTCGATCAGTACAGAGTTCTTTGACATCGGTGAATTCAGCAGAGCTACTCCGTGTTCTTGCCTTTATCTGCGCTGCCAGGTCGACCCGCAGCTTGGCGCCTGCTTCGTCCGTTCCTCCATGGTATTCCGGCCTTCTGCTCAGGTCGGGTGCCCGCCTCGACATTTCGACGGATGTCCATGTCGCAGATCACAGCGGGAGCCCGAGACCCTGACAGCCCCTTGCTCCGGGAATTTTCCAGGTCCGACCGTCGTCCTCACCAGTGCCGGCGGTCGGATTGTGTCCGAGCTTGGGAGGGCCCGGGTGTGGGCGTCACTCCGTCCCCAGTGCGATCACGGTCCAGTTCGCGTCTGTAGTGACGCAGATCTTCGCTGGCCGGCCTGTACTTTGTTATAGCTCACGGCGCTCTCAGTTCTTTATATTTCGAGTCAGAGTGCCCGGGAATTAAGCGTTTTTACAGGATATTTTCTTGGGCCATGAGCGGAGCTCTCTGCTGAGCGTCCTCTCACGTCGCCATTTTGGTCCGCCCCGAGATCAAGAATTGTTAAGCTTCTATTGGCATTTTTGACCTCACCTTCGTCCGTGTTCAGTGGCCTGGTGTGGGGAACTGAGAATTCAGACCGCCATTTTTTCTCTGGAGGAGAAGCACTTTTACAGCCGCCATTTTGGGGAAGGTTGGCAGTATAGTGTCTCTCGGCATTTAGGCTATTTCTAGCCCAGATGCAAGCGACGCGCAGCGGACGGGGAGTAGTGTGGGAGCACTGTTATTATCAGATCATTTTTAAACTTGAATTTTAAACTATAGTGACCATTTTTTATGTTTTTTAAATCTGGTAGTTAGTCACCTCCTCTGTAAAGTAAAGTTTTAGGGGACCCTTTTTTGTTCTTTTTTTTAACAAAGATTGCCTATTTGCACAAATAATAGTTGGAGTCTGAGGGACAATTTAGTAGACAGAGAGATTGAGAATTGTTAAGCTCTTTATTGGCATTTTTGACCTCACCTTGGTCCGTGTTCAGTGGCCTGGTGTGGGGAACTGAGAATTCAGACCAACATTTTTTCTCTGGGGGAGAAGCACTTTTACAGACGCCATTTTGGGGAAGGTTGGCGGTATAGTGTCTCTCGGCATTTGGGCTGTTTCTAGCCCAGATGCAAGCGACGTGCAGCGGACGGTGAGCAGCGGGGGAGCACTGTTATTATCAGATCATTTTTAAACTTGAATTTTAAACTATAGTGACCATTTGGGAACTTTTTTAAACCTAGTGGTTAGTCACCTTCTCTGTAAAGTCAAGTTTTAGGGGACGCTTTATTTTTCTTTGCTCTTTTTTTTTTTTTTTTACAGAGATTGCCTATTTGCACAAATAATAGTTGGAGTTTGGGGGACAATTTAGTAGACAGAGAGATCGAGAATTGTTAAGCTCTTTATAAGCATTTTTTACCTCATGTTGGTCCGTGTTCAGTGGCCTGTTGTGGGGAACTGAGAATTCAGACTGACATTTTTTCTCTGGGGGAGAAGCACTTGTACAGCCGCCATTTTGGGGAAGGTTGGCGGTATAGTGTCTCTCGGCATTTGGGCTATTTCTAGCCCAGATGCAAGCGACGGACAGCGGACTCGTGCAGCGGGCGCGCCGATGGCGCGCCAACGGTGCACCAAATGCAAGTCTGTCTGCACCCGTCCGCCTCTGAACGGGCCCCGGGCCCAGTTCCTCTGCCGAAACCTCAATAAAATATGGAGGGATTAAGTAAATAGTCCAGCCCTTTGGGCTAACTTTGGTGTCTTACGCAGATGACACACAACTAGTTATATCTCTTTCATAGGATTCCTGCTCTATAGAGTCAGCATTTGCTCCATGTCTCAAAGAGGTGGCAGCATGGATGAGAGAAAGTAAACTCAAATTGAATGACAATAAAACAGAGGTGATGATTTTTGGACAATCAGGAAAGCCCATAATGAATCCGTCCGTGACTGAAGAAATGGGTTTTCTACCTCCACCTAAAGATTTTATTAAAAGTCTAGGGGTTTGGCTCGATCCACAATTCTCAATGGCGCATCAAGCTAATAAAATAGCGGCTTCCTCTTTTGGCCTTCTTAGATTGTTGAAAAGGGTCTTTACCATCCTACCGCTCACAGCTAGAAGGATAATTGCACAAGCATTAACTGGCTCCCAAATTGATTATGGGAATGCGCTGTTTATGGGCTCACCGGGTTATGTCATTAAAAGATTGCAGAGTCCAAAATGCTACAGCATGTCTGGTACTGAATATTCCTAAAAAGCAATCCATTAAAGATGGAATTGCATCATTGCACTTGCTGCCAGTAGACAAGTGGATACAGTTCAAAACATTATGCCATATGCATAGAGCTCTGCACAACTGAGGTCCTGTAATGCTGAGGTCATTAGCGACCTTTTACATCCCCAACAGATCACTTAGATCCTCATCAGCATATCTGGCAGTCATTTCTAAAGTGAAGAAAGCCAGATGGGGGGGAAGCTCTCTGGCATATAAGGGGACAAGGTTGTGGAACTCACTGCCGACTAGCTTACAAGCAATGGACCATGAACTATCTTTCCGCAAAGCCCTCAAAACATGGCTATTCAGGGTCTGAACTTTTATTTATTTTTGCTGTATGTTTTTGCTTCAGGTTTGAGTGCTGTGAGGCCTTTGGGCAGTTATGCGCTATATAAATCCAAATACCATAACATAACATTCCTCCAGTGAGTCCAGTGAGGCCCTCAGGGTGCAGGATGGCAAGTACCATTTCCTGCCAGTCGGTGTAGTTGGGGGTGTAGGTGGGGGTCCTCCCCCAGTCTTCTGTACCGCAATGTAGTACCTGGATGCCATGGACCTCACCTTTCCACGCAGGTCGTTCTATCTCTTGCGAATGTTGTCCCTCGTGCGTGGATGGTTTCTCACTGCGTTGACCTTGTTGACAATCTTCTGCCATAACTCCATCTTCCTGGCGATGGGTATGTGCTGGACCTGTGCCCCGAATATTTGGGGCTCGACCTTGAGTATTTCGTCCACCATTGTTCTTTGCTCCCTATCTGTGAAGCGTGGGTGCTTAGGGGGTGCCATGGTGTGTGTTGTGGGTGCTGTGTTGTGTGGATATTGGTGAGGATGCTGGTGTGTGGTTGGGTGTGTGACGTTCTGTGTATGCGTGTTGTGTTGTCAGCCTCAGTTGTCCTATTGGCGATGTAAAGGATTGTGGGGAGTGTATGTAAGTGTTTTATAGTGTTGTGGATGTGTGTCAGGTGTGTGGATTTCGAACTTGCCAATGTGTGCATTTCTTGCTGTTGGGTCCACTTGCTGGCTGTGGCGGTCCGTACCGCCAATGGCCGTTCGACATCTACTAACCGCCACGGTGATTTGTGCATCATTATTTGGAGGGCGGGGATTTGCCTCCTTGGCGGTGGTGGGGTGTGCATCCTTTCTGCCATCAAGGGCCCTGGCGGTGGCTGGAGGTAGCAGAATGTTTGGCGGTTTCTGCTTTTGGTATCATTATTTGGCAGGTTTCTGTTCACGGTTTTTACCGCCATGTTCATAATGAGGGCCTTTATGTCCATTGTCTCCAAGGAAATTTAACAAAGTAACTGTATCGTATTTACACCCTTCTTTTGTTTTGGACGCAATTAACAGATCACCAATGTATTGCACGAATGTTGACTGATAAGGCATCACTAATGATTTTAAATTATTTTTCAAGATCTGGTTGAAAATAGATTGTGACTCTGAGAACCCTTGTTGAATCCTACACCAACAGTAGACTTTGTTCACAAATTTAAAACAAAAGAGATATCTGCTGTCCTCTTAGTAGTAGTAGCACACGTCGCAATTTTCACTGTCTGCTATGCAGACAGTGAAAATCTTTGTGGGGCCCTGTTAGGGCATGGGCAGTGCAGGGGCCCCCAGGGGCCCCACGACAGCCGTTCCCGCCATCCTGTTGGCGGGAAGGGGGTCGGAAACCCCATGGCGGCGCTGGCCCAGGGGAAATCCGGCGGGAAACCGCCGGATCCCCTTTTCTGACCGCGGCTTTACCGCTGCGGTCAGAATGGGCACTGAACCACTGCCAGCCTGTTGGCGGTGCTTCTGTTGCCCGTGACCCTGGCGGTTTAGGACCGCCAGGGTCAGAATGAGGGCCTTAATCACAATGTCATTTATTTTTCTCAGATCCTGCACAAATCGAATTTTCCCACATAGTTTTCGTAACCTATTATTGGTGAGTTACATGGGCTACTCAACACTTCTTTCAAAATTCTTTTCTCCACAAACTGTTCTATTGAGGGTTTCACATCCTCGATTGCTTCAATTGTCATTGGATATTGTGGAGTCTGAGGGAAAACAGCATTTGGCTTCACTGCGACTCGAGCTGGCTCTGCTCCTTTTATTAAACCAATTACCTTTCCTGAAAGATCCCAAACTTTAGACTTAACAGTCTTTTTCAAATCAACAGGAAGATCTTTCACTTCAAAAACTGGAAAGAAACTAATCAAAGGAGCTTCCTCAATCACTGGATCATCAAAACTATTCAAAGGAAATTCTTCAGACATTGTCTAGTTGCTGATAGTAAGTGTTGGGTCTTCTTCATCATCACTGTTTGTTTGAATTTCAATTCTCTCATCTGAACAGGATGAGCATCTTGTTTTGCACAATAAGTCCCTTCCTAGTAGTGACACTGGACTTGAATCACAAACCACAAACTTGTGAAAACCCTTAAAATTACCAATTTTAACCAAGACTGGTTCTGTAATTGGGTTAATCAAATACTGATTAGCAACTCCCACAGTCTGAATTATTTTCCCTGATAAGGGCAAATCTGGAACCTCTGCAGATCTCACTGTTGAGCGAGTAGCTCCAGTATCAACCAGAAAAGAAACTTTGTGACCATGCACCTTTCCCTTAACATAAGGACCCTTATGATCCACTTCTAAAGAAGGAGCCATCATACCTTCTTCCTCATCTGAACTATCTGACAGCCATACATCGTTTATTCAACTCTAACTGTGTAAAGGAAATTGGTGTACTGCATTATTACTCTGATTTATTTTCTGACCTGTGACCACCTGAAAAAGTGCCACCTGTTGCTGATGCATAGGAGACTGCGGTACTTGCAACTGTCTAGGCATTTGATTTTGTTGTGCAGGCACCATCTGCACTTGTGGCTGCATCCGTTGCAATTGGGGTAATTGGACTTGTAGTACCTGTGGTTGCACATTTTGCACATGTTGCACGGGTTGTAAGGGTTGGAAACCCTGCATCAGATTTATATTATTCTGTAAATTTAAAATTTGACCTCTCATTCTTGGTCCTCTCATATTCTGAAAAGCATTGACACCATTTATCTGTTGGACAACACCTCCTTGATTTAACACTGGGCACTGCCTTTTCCAATGCCCGATTTCCCCACAAACATGACAAGGTAACATTCCTTTTCCCTTTGGCTCTCCTAGCATCATCACAGAATTCAAACCAGGACCATAATTAACACTTCCCATACCAGTACAACCCCTACCTCTGCCTCCATTCTGAAACGTTCCTTGATTCTGAAACATGCCATTTCCCTGTTGCTGTTGAGGCTAAAAACTTCCCTGAATCCCTGTCTGTGCAGCCTTGATCTGCATCACCATCGCTTTCTCCTTCAACATTTTCTGTTTCAATTCAATTCCCATTTTCCTAATGCTCTCCAAATTTGTACTTACTCAAGTAATTCTTTAAGATGTGCTTTTATCCCTGCAGACCTCATGTGTTTAAAATCTTCAGTTTCGAAATTTAATCTATGACTTCTTTTCAGGGTTTTTTTTCCAGAAGATATATTCCATATTTATCTGCTACTTCTTCTAGTTGCTGATGTACCTCAGCTGCTCCCTCTGTAATTAATGGACACAAATATCTCAGCTCAACTTCATTGTAAGATTCGAGTCTATTGGTTCCCATTGTCCCTTCAAGAAGCTCACCCAATTCTATTGACAATCTTGTCTTGTTTATAAACTCCTTTTCTTTGAACTGACTCTCTGGGACACTTGAAACACTTAGGCTCTCATTACAACCCTGGCGGTCGGTGATAAAGTGGCGGTAATACCGGCAACAGGCTGGCAGTAACCACCGCCAAATTATGACCATGGTGGTGAGAACTCAGATAGACAGCCACTTTATCACACCGACCGCCATGGCGGAAACGACAGCCACCACGGCGGTAGCCAGACGGAAGTCAATGTTCCGCCCACCTTATTATGAGACAGGAAACTGCCACCTTTTGCAGGGCGGTACCAACAACATCAAAAGCCTGACGGAAACAGAGCACAGAAGTCAAAGGACTCATCTTTGGAAACACAGGGAAGAACCACGCCGCCATGGAGCCCGAACTGCAAATATTTCCAAAGATTTTCTACGTCCTGCTCCACCACGAACACCAACAACGGCGAAGATGAGCACGGTGAGTACAGCCGCCTAGCACACAGGGGAGGGGGTGAGGAAACAGAGAGTGACACACACACCTACTCCCAACACCATACACACAATCAGCTGCAGTACTAAAACATATTTACCCCGTACTCCTGAGGAATAATGCAAGGACAACAGGAATGTGCTAAAGTGAGTATAATAATACCAACACAATAGAAATACGAAAATGCAATGTAACTGGTATATACATATGTACAGTTCAAGGGACACTGCCCAGTCCTCATTGTGCGTGGGTCACAGGCCAAAGTCCAATGCCCCACTTGTCACCTGCACCAACACGGAGAGAACACTGCAGGGGCATCAGTTGGAAAATAGGCATGCACCTCAGGGGGACAGGGAACGGGGGCACCTCAGCCAGCAGATGGAACAGGACCACTGGTTCTGGAGGAGGCAACATGCCCTGTGCTTGGTCCTGGGGACTGCAAGGCCACAGTCTCTCAAGTGGGTGACTTGCCCACATGCTCTGGAGGGGGAAACATGCCCTGTGCTTGGTCCTGGGGAGGCTTGGGTTGGTGAGTGTCTTACCCACTGGTTCTGGGCGGGGCATCATGCCCTGTGCTCTTGATCCTGGAAGTCTGGGGTTGGTGGGTGTCTTACTCACTGGGTCTGAAGGGGGCATCCTGCCCTGCTGTTGATCCTGGGGAGGCTGGGGTTGGTGTGTGTCTTACCCACTGGTTCTGGAGGGGGCATCGTGCCCTGTGCTCTTGATCCTGGGGAGTGCAAGGTCACAGTCTCACAGGTGAGTGTCATACTCACTGGAATTGCAGGGGCCAGGCCGCACAGCAGCCCATGAAGGCAGGACTACCTACTGTCCGCGGCCAGAAATGGCTACTCAGTGGTGGTAGTAGTGCTGCTGCTGGTGGTGGTGGTCGGGGAAGACCCAGCCCATCCCCTGCAGCCTCAGATGGCTGCCCACTGGTGGTGGTGGTGCTGCTGCTGCTGGTGGTGGTGGGGGGAAGCTCCAGCCCATCCCCTGCAGCCTCGGATGGCTGCCCACTGGTGGTGGTGGTGGTGCTGCTGCTGCTGGTGGGGGGAAGCTCCAGCCCATCTCCTGCAGCCTCGGATGGATGCCCACTGGTAGTGGCGGTGCTGTTGTGATGGTGAGGGGGAGGCTCCAGCCCATCCCCTGCAGCCTTGGACGGCTGCTCAACCATGGTTGGTGGTGGGAGCTCCGTCTGAATCCCTGTACCGGGCCCCTTGTCCTTCCTGCCTGCTGGTGCTGGCTCATTGCCCTTCCTGATAGCAGCTGCAACAGGCTCCTTGCCCTTCCTGGCAGCAGCTGGGGCGGGCTCCTTGGTCTTCCTGGCAGCAGCTGGGGCAGGCTGTTTGCCCTTCCTGGCAGCAGCTGGGGCAGGCTCCTTGGTCTTCCAGCACGCAGCTGGAGCAGGCACCCTTTCCTTGAGGCTGCCTGGTGCAGGTTCCTTCAAACTCTGGACATGTGCCCAGGATCCTTTTCAACCACGAGTGGGTGTGGAGACTACTGGGCCCGTGGACTGGGTGGCTGAGGTTCTTGCCTGGGTTTTTGCCACCCTAGCCAGACGTGAAGGACAGGGGGAGGGGTAGGGAAGAGGTCAGTGGTGGAGAGGAAAAACATCTTAGGGACATTGGGGCTGGGAGAGGGAGAAGGTTTGGGAGTGGAGGAATAGGGGGTGGTTGTAGGAGGTGTCCGTCTGCTGTGTTTGGGTACAGGTGCATGGGCTGGATACTATTGTGAGGTGGATGACTGTTGGGTGTCTGAGTGCTTGCCTTTGAGTACCTTGGGAGGGGGGATGACAGACACAGTAGGAGAGGACACAGGGAACGTGTGCATAGATGTTGTGGAGGTGTCTGCCAGTAAGGTGTGTGTTCTGCTAGGTGTGGCGATGATGCTGGTGGTGAATGAGGATGTAGGGCATGCAGGTGTGAGTGCAGACGGAACTGGGAGAGAGGTGGAGAAGGAGGAGGAGGGGAACACAGTGGAAATTGTGGATGTTGGTATGTCTGCATCTGGATGGTGTTTGTGTGAGTGCCTGTGGGATGATGTGTGGTGCTTGTGTTTGCCTGTGCCACTCTTGTGTGTTGTCTTGGGTGCATGCTCGTCTGCCTGTGTGCTTGGGATAGGTTGGGGTTGAGGGGAATGGGATTGGGAAGAGGAAGTTGGAGGGGGGATTGTGGTAACAGTGATAATGGCTGCCATCAGACTGGAGGCCACCAAGCCAGTGTGAAAGCCCTCCAGGGATGCATTAGTTTGTTGCACCTGGGCTGCCAGCCCCTGGGTGGCATTCACAATGGTTGACTGCCCTACAGAGATGGATCTCAGGAGGTCAACAGCCTCCTCACTCAGGGTAGCAGGGCTAACTAGGGCAGGGTCTGAGGTGCGTGGGGCAAAGGAGATGCCCACATCCTGGGTGAGCGGGCACAAGCAACTCGCTGAGGGGCTCCTGCAAGGTCGGTGCTAGTACGGGGATGGCGGCTGTACCTGTAGCTGGGGTAGGCACAGAGGTGTCTGCCACTACCAGGGAGCTTCCATCGGAGGAGTTATCTGTGTCCGAACTGTCTCCTCCAGTCTCCGCCGTGGTGCTCCCCTTGCCCTCCGTCCCACTAGTGCCCTCAGCGTTGGTGGACTCTCCTTCCTGGGTCCTGTGGGATGCAGCTCCCTCCGTCGCCAGTGCCTCTGCTCCTCCGCCAGATGATGCTAATGCATATAAGGACAGGGTGACAAAACAAAAAGGAGGGGAAGAATCAAAGGATACACTGGGTCATTGGCTGCAACAACACCACCGTTGGCGTACACACCATCCTCACACACAGGGAACAGCCCTACGCACTATGCATTTGACTAGCAGTTATAATGCTAGCCACCAAGGCAAAGGGAGGGGCACACACAGCCATATGCAGCACACCTGGGACCCACACAGCCCTGACCAGTTGTGGATGCCTACGAGCTAGGTAGCAGGATTTTCATTTCAGAACCCTGGCCAACATGGGACCTACTCTGCAATGTCGGGCCTAGCCTAAGGGTACCCACTGACACACTTCCCCCACCCGGGTACCCCCCTACCATGCATAAGTTATAATGGTGGGCACTGTACTCAACCCCTTGTGGCTGCTGTGATGCCCTCAAGTGCCCATCCTGCTCCGTATAGGCCAGTGCCAGTATGCGGGCCATCAGGGGGGTCAGGGTTCGACGGGCACCCCTTCCTCGTTGGGAGGCCATCCCCAGCTGGGCCTCTGCCGTATTCTGTGCCCACCGTCTCAGGTCCTCCCACCATTTCCGACAGTGGGTGCTCCGCCTGCTGTAGACCTCCATGGTCCACATGTCCTTGGCGATGGCACGCCATATACCCTTCTTTTGATGGGCGCTGACCTGCAGATGAAATACACACAGGAAATGGTATCAGTCAGACCGTCCTGCCTTTTACAGTTATGGTCCACCATACCCCTTCACATCACCATTTACACACAGATGGCCCAGCACACAAGCTGTACGCCACACAGGAAACATCCACCAACCTCCCTACACGAGGCCTTCACACACACCCTCCATGCATTCATGCCACATGCATTGTGCCGACAGTGTACTCACCTGTTGGTCTGGAGGCCCATCCACCAGTCGCTCCGACTCTGCTGAGGTGAAGGCCGGGGCCCTTTCCCCAGTCATGCTGTCACTGCCGGCGTACATCAACATTGGCCACTGTACCCCATAGGGCCCAATTTTAACCGATGAGGAGTTGCACGGCGGTTCCCGACCGCCTACCACAACGGCGCACAAAGTCAGCGGAATTACCTCACTTCCACCTGTCCCTCCACACAGGACAGGCGGAATCCATTTCAGGGGGAACAGGCCCTGGATAATAACTGCGTCACAGTTAAAAATAGGACACACAGGACAAATCCCACTTAACCATTACAAATTAACATCATATATTGTACTGTTGTGTCTCCAATGTGAAGTTTGTGACCTGCTCCTCACTCTTTTGTCCCTTGGACTGCAACCGCTGCGGATGAATAGGAGATGGAGACATACCCCCGTGTACAGACCCCTGGTGGACTTAGCAACAATGGAGGACAGGCACATCATCCTCACCTATATACTTGACAGGGCCACAATCACTGAGCTGTGTGCCCAACTGGAGCCTGACCTGATTTCTGCTATATCACCCCACTGGGATCCCTCCATCTTGTGCAAGTCTTTTCTGTGCTCCATTTCTTGGCAACTGACTCTTTCCAAGTGACAGTGGGCTTGGCAGCAGAAATTTCACAGCCAATGTTCTCAATAGTACCGACAAGAGTGTTGTCTGCCCTGATTAAACACATGTGCAGCTACATTGTATTCCCCCAGGTGGAGGATTTGGCCACGGTGAAGGCTGACTTCTATGCAATGGGACATATCCCCAACATAATTGGGGCGATTGAAGGAACTAATATTGCATTTGTCCCCCTCCCTCGGCAAAATTAACAGGTGTTCAGAAATCATAAGATTTTCTACTCCATGAATGTACAGATGGTGTGCTTGGCGGACCAGTACATCTCCCATGTCAATGCTAAGTATCCAGGGTCGTTGCATGATTCCTTTGTCCTGGGCAATAGCAGCATCCCAAATCAGATGGCCCAACTACAGAGGCTGTGGCTAATAGGTGAGCCCTGATTCCCACCCAGTAGATGTTGGTGTATGGGTATGGTGTGGGCCATATAGGATAGTGTGTTCCTAAATGTTGTCCCTCGATATTTGAGGGTGACTTAGGTTACCCAACCTATCATGGCTACTGACCCCTGTGAGGAATGCCAGGTCAAGGGCAGAAGAACATTACAATGAGGCACATAGGCGAACAAGAAGGATAATTGAACTGACCTTTGGCCTCCTGAAGGCCAGGTTCAGGTGCCTCCATCTAACTGGGGGATCCCAGTGCTACTCACCCAAGAAGGTCTGCCAGATAATCATTGCATGCTGCATGTTGCACAACCTTGCCTTGAGAGGCCATGTGCCTTTTCTGCTGGAGGAGGAGGAGGCTGGAGATGGCTGTGTAGCAGCAGTGGACCCTGTGGACAGTGAGGATGAGGAGGCAGAGGATGAGGACAGAACAGCAGTGATACGACAATAATTCCAATGACACATAGATAAGACAGTGTTACTTCACATTTTATTGTCATTATTTAGATTATCTTTAGCACTGGCATGCTGTTATTCCCACTTCTATGCCCACTCACTGTACCCTCTGGCAATTCATTTTGCAGTAGTTGGTGCCCCACTATCGCTCCTGGTGTGATCACTGCAGCCAACTACAAGTGTTTCCTATGTGAACATTACTGTACAGTTGAATTGCAATGTTTGAACCTGGTTAAACTAATAGATAGTTACTAAATTTGACATACTCCATACTTATTTTTTCAAAGGGTGTTTATTGAAGTGCTAAGAAGAGAAGGGGCAAGTGCATTGGGATGGGGTAATGATGGAAGAAAGTCCAGGGTATTGTTCCAGTCTATTTGGTGCACAGGTGCTTTGTCCAAGGGGACATAGGAAGGGAAGTAATGGCAGTTCAAGGTGGACTGGGTGACAGAGTGGGACACAAGGGTGACAATCAGGAGAGTCTTATTTTCTGGTGGGGTCTTGGCACTAGTCTCTGGCTTCTGCCTGGATTGCAGGGAACGTTCACCTTCTGCAGGGGGAGGGGTGCTGGTGGCCTGATGGTCCTGTGGCGGGGCCTCCTGTCCACTAGCGGCATCGGAGGTGGAAGGCAGTTCAGATGTCTGGCTAGTGGCAGGGGTCCGCTGTTGTGAGACTGCCTCCCTCATAATGTTGGCCATGTCTGCCAACACCCCTGCTATGGAGACCATGCTATAGTTGATGGCCTGCAAGTCCTCCCTGATCCCCTGGTCATGTCCCTCCTGCAGCCACCTGTTCTCCTGCACGTTGTCCAGGATCTGGCCCAGCGTATCCTGTGAATGTTGGTAGGCTCCCAGAATCTCTGCAAGTGCCTCCTGGAGAGTCGGTTCCCTGGGCCTGTCCTCCCCCTGGCGCACAGCAGTCTTCCCAGTTTCCCTGTTGTCCTGTGCCTCTGTCCCCTGAACCGTGTGCCCACTGCCACTGACCCCTGGTCCCTGATTGTCTTGGGTATGAGGTGTAATTACATGAACACCTCCTAAGCTTCCAATCACTTGAATCCTTCAATGTCCTTGCACTCCAATCTGCACCCTAATTGCTTGGACCCTTTAATACGTTGTGCATAAATCATAATGTCCCTGTCTAGGTAAAAATGGCAAAACTCCTTGGCCAACTCTTAACAGAATGCAGCAACTGACTCAATCCCGCTTCAGAATCTTGCGAGTGAAGGAGACAATTTATATGCATTCCTATCTCCATCTTTGACCACTTTCCCCTGTTGCCACCTCTCTGCGCCTTGTTTCCCAGCCTTCCAGGCTAGCATTAGACTCTGTAATCATATTTGTAAATTAACCAAATACCGCCCAGCTGTTGCATGCCTCTATGTTTTCTGTCCATCAGCCAAGCTCCTCCAAAGCCTCCTAACTTAACAATGCTGTATTTGAAACCCATTTTCAAATGGTAAGTCTTTAACCTGTGCCATGACCGGTAATGAAACAGAGTTAGAAATATCACTTGAATTGAGGCTGACAGTGCTCCTAGTATTCTCGCCAACTGACGCTAAGAAACTCAGTCCGCAACCAACATCCACCTGATTTCCCTGCAAATCTTGTTTATCTTCTCCATCTGTAATTTCAATACGCAATTCAAGGTCTGAATCTGAAACTTGTCTGTATCTGTAGCTTTTTGTAGCTCTGTAGCTTGAATGTGAGGTCAGCCTTGTGACCCTTGGAGTCAACGTCTTTGTAATGGGTAGAAGAGAGAGATAAGGCCCTGTCCTCCTGTGCTCTTCTCAGGTTAAAGGCATCAGTTTCAGTACTCTACTGATCTTCCTCAGGTCAGGAGTGGTCTGGAGTGGATTCCTGGAAACGAAATGCCATATTTATGCCTGGCACAAGCTAGTGAGTGGAAATGACCGCTGGACATGGCCTAATCAATGGAGTTAAGGTTCCTGATGCAGACTCCACCCTCTGTGGGCATTTTCAAGATGGTCTTCGGCCACACCAAACTAGGGTTCAGGCAATTAAGGGTGTGTGTAGGGAGTATACTATGATAATCATTGTGTCCTCCCACAGCTCACAGCAATATCCAGCTTAATGCAGTTCCTATACCCCCAAGAGACCTAGAGACAGAGGTCTCATAGAACAAAGCAGGGTTTATCAGCAATCAGAAAGTAGATATGCAAACATTGTTTTAGCATCCTGCTCTCACCCTTTGAAGTGCACCCCACCTGTGATTTGTAAAACTCCAGCAGACCTATCAAGCAGATTTTGAGACTCTAGAAGGATTTGACTCTGTGATGTGAACAAGAAGCTCACTGTGATTGGGGATGGTCTGGCTTGAGGGAACAAAAAAGGGTGCAAGTCTGAGTGTTAGCTATATCTGCTTGTGGCAGGATAGGCTTCTTTGAAGTTAAGTCAGATTATCACCTGTAACTTTTTCACTGGAGTGAAATGATCACGATGACAAGTTCCCAACTTCCAAACAGGGCACAAAAGCCCAACAATGTCAAAGCTTATAGTGACCCACCGGGAATAGGTGATGGAAGGAGACAGGCAACATCACAAGAATATGGAGACCTCTGCAGCTCCTCGCTCTTTCTCCTCCTAAAATCAAACAACAGTATCTAATGTGAGAATACTAACAGAAGAGCCTGTGACCTGTGTGGTGAAATATACCTTGCATCCCCTCCTCTGTCTAGCTGATGTTAGTGAGTAGACAAATGATGTATCTACGCTACCTATAACACAAAAACAGGCTTATGAGATTCTGGAATACCTAAATAATCTAAAATGTATAATCTGCACTACATGCGTTTCACATACCTATAATGTGAGTGTGCTTGAGCATATACCAATCTCTGGAACTTGAAGATTGTCATATAACATAAATTCATTCACTATCCTGTAGATGCATTAATATACTTATACCTTAAGAAACATTACTAATATCAACATAGCCATTACACATTCAGCCTTCATTGGAGTGTTAAAGTCCCAATCTCAAAACCTTCATAGTATGCAGAAAACAACTTAAATAGTCAAAAGCAGAATATAATGTTCATAAATAAATCAAACCACTTCTCTTTTCTTTCTTTTTCAGGTCCCCAGTTCCAAGCACATTACTCTAAGAAGTTCTAGGAAGACACAGTCAGATAAGTACATTACGTATACTAAAGTGCACGCAGAACATTACCCCGAGTAGAACAGTTGCAGGCTTATCTTAATCTTGAATTCTTGTGTTTCTTTTCAGGCAACTGAGGATTGTATGGGGCAAGCAATTAAAGCTCAATGTGACCAGACACTGAAAAACAGAGGAATGCCACAAGAGCAGCACAACGCTCCAGAAGATCCACAGGACACCAGGAGGATGTGGAGTACAGGTAAGAAAGGAAATGCTTCAGAACTCCGTGCTGCTTCAGAGGTGTAACGCACAGCCTTAAAGGCTATGTGCTTCACCTCCTAAAGGAGCTGCATGCCCAGGAGCCCCTGTTCGGGCAATCCCGACAAGTTAATGAAGTTCCTGGGCCCAGAACAGGCCATTCTATTAAGGGGACAACAGCACCCCCCCCGACCAACACCCTTTTGTTCCTGTCCTGGAAGCAAGGTCACACCTCATTTACTCCTTTTCAAATGCTAATTACTGGATGGCAGAAATGCAGATTAGATTCCAGTGACTTAACACAGGGAAAAGGTAACTTTATAAAACTATCTTTCCTTAATAGTTATGCAAATATCAATTTCATCATTAAATATGATTTTGAATAACTATTAAAAAGTGTCCTTGAAGTATTTTCCTCTCTGCTTTAGAACTGAAATTAGCATTATTAAATGTAATAACGTAACCCATGGTTTTCCAATACAGCAGCCAACCTTACTAAGGTGTAAACAGCTTTTGGATCTGTTTCACTGTAGGAACATATGAAGCAGTAAACGTTTATGTGTCCTACTTTTAAATACCATGCACACTACCTTATGCGCAAAATAAAGCTGACTTTAGGGGTGACTTATTAATATTTAAAATTAAGGTTTTCACCTGTCAAAAAGAGTTTATTTTGACTGGTCGAATTGACAGTTCAATACTTCACATCCAGACTACAAAGGTGGGCCTGGACACATTTCCTGCTTCACTGCATTGGATTGCACAATTGGTCCTGCAGTCCACCAGTTACATTTAACTTATAGGCTCTAGATACACTAAGTACCATAAACTAGGGAATTACAGGTAAATTAAATATGCTAATCAGGTGTATACTAATTCCAACATGTTAAAAGGGGGTGCACAGCACTTCACTGCTAGTTAGCAGGAGCAAAGTCTGCGGAGTTCTATGCCAATAAAGAAATGGATCAGTAAAAAGACAATCCAGGATGTACCTGCTGAAAAGGGAAGTTTCCAACACTTCCTAGTCTGGGCCATAACCAACAAATCCACTGAATACCCTATTGGATGAAAACCTCTTAATAACATTTAAGTCACAGCCGGTCTCACTACCTTTGAGAAACACTAAGGCGCTAAGGTCAGTCCAAATGGAAGACGCAAGACTCTCTAAACCCTTCCCTGCCAATGGAACCTTAGATGATCTTGAGGCGCCCAACAGATTGGAACAGTCGAATTAGCATCCTTTAAGTCCGGTTGAGTCAACCAATCTCCTTTCCTCAGTAAGTCCTATCACAGATGGGCTCCTTCCATCTCTCAATGTTAATACATCACCAAATGATTAAGCTTTAGAAGGTTTAGCACAGGTCCTTGTGTTTCTTTTCCACTAGGAATATATTTTAGACAAACCCATTTGAACCATCTTGACCCAATTTTATTGCTCCGTTTTTAAATAAAACCAATACCACTTATACTACCACAATTCTCTCTTCTGCCGAAAACACTAGCCCTCTTGGTTCACAAACCTGTGCCGAAGGCTCTTTGAATTCTGTCATATCCCTGCACCATCTCCAACACCCAAGCATCCTGTGTTATCTCTCTCAATCTATGAACTGGGCAAGACTGACACCCAGCTTTGAAGGAATAGACATAACGGGGCATGTTTACAAAAATTGACGCATCGCTGCTGCAAAAAAACGTGCACTGTTTTACGACATTTTTCTATGCCATGGATGCTTCGTATTTAAAACACAGCATACAGTGGCATAAGGTCACATGGTGCGTAAAAAAAAATTACCCATCCGTGGGAGGAATGTTGTGAGGAAAACTGATGCATGTGCTGCAAATGTGATACATGGCTGATTCGCAGCATGTAAAGCAAGGCAAATAAGCCATGCTTCACTTTTCAGTGTGTAACACGTCAGAAATCCTACAAAAAGTGATGCATTAAAAAATTGATTTCCCCATTCATGGAAAGGAAAATATAGAGCAGGCAGCAGCAGCCAGGGTAACAACCCCAGCACCAGCCAGGATATCCAGGCAAAGTCCCAGGGGAAGAGGAAAAGGAAGGGTAATTTTACTGAGAAGGAGAATCAAATACTCATTACAGAGGTGTCAAAGCATGAATATCAACTCTTTGTCACCTCAAAATTGCCATCAGGGGAGAAAGAGGACATCTGAAAGTCCATAGTGGATAAAATCAACAGTGTAGGGCATGTCAAAAGGACAGTGACAGACAGCAAGAAGCGCTGGCACAACTACAAGCGCAGGACCAAGGAGAAACTGGCCAGCAATTTGAAGGCCGCCATGCGGCCCAGAGTAGGAGGAGAACCTGAGGTCCAGTAGGAGCTGACATCCTTGGAGGAGCGGGTGGCGTCAGTCATGCCAGCGGAGCTGGTGCAGGCGTGGAAGGACATGACAGTGCAGCCTGTGAGGGTAAGTAGCAACAAGGTAATATCAACAAATATGTCAGGTTCAGCAGCACAGCATGCTACGTTTCTGTGTTGCAGTGCCTTGAGTGTAAGGGAAAGAGATGGAAATGGCCACATGTCCAGTCACACATCATACAAATGTAACTAAGAGAAACACTTACATGTTGCAAATCCGTTATGTGTGTTCAGTCCATGTGTGATGTGCTGCACCAGTCCAGCTTCATCGTTGGATCTTGAGTTTTTTTGGGCAAAGTATAACATGAGTACTACAAGCCCAACAATACCAAGCAAAAGATCTGAAATGGAACACCGCAACATGGCCAAACACTGGAACCCTGACTTGGATAATGCATGCCACCTTGCACTATGATGCTAATGGGTTTCTCTTGTGGCCATGCAACCAAATCTTGACTGCAAAGCAATGAAATGGAATGTGGGTGTCTGAGGATCAATTCCGCAACTGAGAGGGGAGTCAGGTGTTTGGCATGTGAAGTACCACCACATAGGACCACGTGCAGAGCCACATCCAGAGGGGCATAAGTACAACATAAGTACAACAATAGTGGCCCAGGGCAGCACAACAAGGGACCATACTGTGCTGCCCTGCACCACAGGGAAGGGGCAGAACTGCAACGTATTTTAAACAAACGGTGGATTCCTGTTCCTTACCCAAGTGCTGGTGCCCTTATGGCTGCCTAGCGTCATTGCAGGTACACTTTCAACATGTTGCAAGTGAGCCTGCGTTGCATGCAGGAATGTCTTTGTGCAGGAAGGCATTTGTTCCTGCACAATAAAAGTCCATGGAGGCATGTACCTCTTCCCATCCGTGCAGCACAATGCAGCACATGTGGAAAGAGGCAAAAAGGAGGAGAAATTAAGTTATTTCTCCTCATTTATGTCTGCCCTGGGTAGGCAAATGGTTTTTACGCATTTCCAGGTTTGTAAAATCTGGGAATGAGTTGAAAGCCATGGGGGTTGCTTTGGAAAACCCACCACAATGCCTATGGAATGCCCCCTGATGCAGACTAAGGCAACACAGCCATTTTCACTGCCTTGCCTTACTCCATATCTATGAGGTCAATCAAAGGCATGAAAATAGCCTTTTGGGTGGCTTCCTAGATAGGGTTCTGCCATCTGCGCCCCAGGTGCGCATGGGACTTGTAAATATGCCCCTTGGTCCCTAGCATTTACTACATTGCACACAGCTGCATTAATGTGTGGGGTGTAAGCACACAGGTGTAGCCTGCTGTGGTAGCCAACACCCTAAATCCTGGTACGTAAAAAAATCTCAGGGGGGGGAAGCAAGTGATGCATAAAATTGTGAGCTTTGTGTTTTGTCAAGCAATAGATGGTGTGTGAGGGAGGTTGTCCCCTGGTAGTGCTGTTTAATGTAGGTGTGGCTGGACACATGGAACTATCACTGTGTTTGAATGAGTCACATTGCATAGCAAGGAGGTGAGCAGTGGTGTGAGAACTGCAAGGTAGTCTGAGACATCCATATGCACTGCTGTGTTTGATAGTGCCACACATCTGTTGCAGGTGGGAATGGATGACATAGAAGAGGGCATGGGTGTACTACATCCTACATGTGATTTACACCAGGAGGAAGATTTAGCAAGTGTCAGGAGGGAGATGGAAGAAGAAAACTCTTTCCAAGATGCATATGTCAAAGCAGGAGGAGGATAAACAGGGAATTCAGAAGTGACAGGGTGAGCTAGGTTGCCATAACTATGGCCAGTAATCTGTGATGGTTTGAGGCTGCGAAGTATGGGTAAGGTTGTGTGGCAAACCAGAGTAGGTACATGTCATGCATTATCATAACTACTGGCATGTGTGAGTCTAGCCTGACACATAGCTCACAAATACATGCAGCCATGTTAGGCAGTTGGAAGTGGTGAATGTAAATTTAGGTGTTCTGTGTGAGCCACTCCCCTGAATTCCAGGTGTTCAATGGAGCAATTACAATTCCCTAGTCTCGGTAAGGACTAACGTGACGGCGATGAAGAGTACATTGCCCTCTCACAAGTCCTCAAAAGGAAGGGGTTTTTGGGAAGTGAAAAAGACAAAATACCAGCTTCTCCTTTGTGTAGATTCTGGGCAGAGGGATTAGCATGAGTGAAAGTGGAGGGTTGAGTACCAAGTTTTGGGGTATTAATAATGGGCCTTGGACCTGAGGGATCCCTCCATTGCGTGAATGATGTGGAACGTGTTAGGGTCTCCAGGAGCTCTTGATTCTCGGTTTGTAATTTCAAGACTTGTTCCTGCACATTTTGTACTAGAACTGCCAACTGCTCAGTAGAGGTTAATTGATCTGAATCACTTACAGACTCGTGATCCATGATGACTTTGCCCCAAGGGAATTTTAATGTTGTGGCTTTCTTTTCAGTGCGAACCACTCATCTGAATTCCAGGCGTTCTGATGGGGAGATGACAATTCCCCAATCCCGGTGATGACTAACGTGACTGTGACCAAGAGTACACTGCCCCCTCGCAAGTCCTCAAGGGGGAGGGGGTTTTGGGCAGAAAAAAGAGAAAATACCAGCTTCTGCTTTGTGGGCTGCAGAATCGGACTGCTGGACCCTGAACTGTGTGTTGTGTTGGGCGTCAGGACTTCTGATTTCTCAAAATACTGTGTTCTTGGTGTTTTAGGATTCTGGGCTGCAAAATAATGACTTCATTAATACATTGAACTTGCATAGACCATTGTACATTGCATAATGCCAGTTGTTGGTAACACATTGTGCATACGTTTATTTAATGCTGAACAAGTCTCTTTCTTTTTTTACAATACATTTGGAGTCTCTGAAGCAATGTCCAAACTCAAAAAAAACAACTTGACTAAAGGGCTTTTTTGTGTTCTGGCGCAATCTCTTGACAATAATAGTTCTGATAAAGTTGTTCTATTTCCAATCTCCTAATTCTCAGGGAGTGCTTGCTACAGGAAATATGTTTTTCCTTAATGTCTGTTTAGCAGTATCTTGGCTTCCCACCCAAACGATAAATCATGGTAGTTCTTATTGTCATAAATTATTTTAAAGACAGAGATCTGTTTTGTTTCATTTAAGCGATTCATCTTTCTTTACCTTGAAATAAAGTTACTAGCTCGAAAATTTTAGAAGAAGCCAAACTGGGTTTTTTCACCTTTCTTATTTCCTCTCTTTTACAGGAAACACCGGATCATTAACAGAAGACGGAAGAGGAGAGCTAGGACTCTGCAGGAAGCCGACCGGAGGGTGAGGATCACAGGAACTCAACTGGAGGCTGTCCGGAGGAGAAATGTTGGGTCTAGACTGGAAGCTGGTCTGAGAACTAGGAACACTGGAACTCGACTGGAGGCAGGCTTGAGAACAAGGAACTTGACTTGCACTGGAACTTGACTGGAAGTAGGCTGGAGAACAAAGACCTCAACTTGACTGGAAACAGGCGTGCAGAGCAATAGATACAAAGCCAAGCAAGGCCTCAGACTCACAAGTATCCTTAAATAATAAAATGTACACATGTGCCTTTTGGCAGCTGATTGCTTTTTGAAGAAACGAGCAAGTAACCTCTTGGTTGAGGCACATGTTCAATACAGATCACTTTGTGAAGTGCACATGTTTTGGCAGTTACAGTTCCAGCAAGGGGAAAGGTAGTTGGTTACTTGTTAAGGAAATTAGCAGTTACAGCTGGAGCAGGTGGAATACCATGTGCATAATCAACAAGCATTGGTTATAATAAATTAGACATTTAACAAGCATTGGTCATTGCAAAATTGATATTCAAGGATGTAATGAATATACTCAAATAAGTCTGAATGTTGCAAGCAACAGCATCTTACTGTAATTAAGCTCTTGGATGTGCTAGTGCACCCACCACAGTAGGCTTTGGCGTCACATGTGAATCAATGTATGATAAGACTTCCATCTGTGTGTGACAATAAGTGGAGTCACTGAGCCTAAATGTGGATTGCCAGAGGAGTCATTTATGCTTTCAAGTGAGTGGGTCTGATACTCAGCAGATAACCAACTCTGGCAATGATGAAATGGAGTGAGCATCAGTGATAGTTCTCTACCCAGTTTTACTGTGAATATCTCCTCGGAGTTAGCACACACTGTCACCTGTTTACAGAGATATCACACCCATGGTAAGTACATGAACTTACACATTCCAGCAGTGTCGCTGTGTAGGGTAGTGTGGATGCATGCCCAAAATTAACCTTGGCCACATGAATGCACAATGTGATGCACAACAGCACAACGGGACAGACTGCCATAATGTAGCATGTGTAAGGCTGACAGCAGGATCAAATTGAATATATCAAGAAACCCTGTTCACTTTCACAGGAGCTGTGGCCTGAGTAGTGGCCACAGAGAATGCTTGGCACACTGGTGACTTGGGACAATGTTGGTACAATATGCACAGTAGTACTGTAAATACATGAAAAAATGTTAGGAATATCCATCATGAAAAAAAGTGAAAATAACCAACCTTGATGTGTACCTTACCTCAACATTTCTGCTCTGGCAGGACAGGCCCCTGTCACACAGTGGCATGTGAACAATACACAGATACTGCCATCTGAAAGGCAGCTACAGTGCCACTCCTCCTAAATAAATACAAGTCACATAGGTACCACACAGCAATTTTGAGATGAAAGTGAATGACGATAAATACTGTACTACTACTACTACTGCTGTCAACATCTAGCATTGGGTGACATTGACAAATATCCATTTAATTGCAGAGGGAGAAACAACTCCTCCTGACCAGCTGCCTGTCCAGGATGACCAATCTGCTGCCAATGACATGATGCCCCTCATGGATGAAGACACTTTTCAGCCAATCCTGGACTACATTGTCTCACCTTCTCCGGGGTGGAAGGGGCTGACAGCGTCATCGAGTCTCCAGAGGAACTGCCTACAACCCAACCTACCCCATCAGCAAGTCCCAGGCCAGCTCTAGACTCTGAGGATCCACAGGTTGTATTTCAATGCCAGGCGGTAGGAGTCTAGCAGCAGGTGTTGGATGAGGTGCGGCCGGGGTTGGAGACCATTGTGGGCACACTAGAGGGAGTCCATAGGTGCCTCAGTCCCAAAAAGGGCACCTCCAATGCAATTAAAGGCACCTACACTCTGCTCTAGAGAAACAGTCCCTGACTGACATCATAGGTGTAATGAGGCATAGGCAACAATAACAACCCTGCCAATGTGGCACCAGTAAGGTTGCCACCCAGCAGGGGGCTATACTCACCATCCTATAATCTACGGAGCAGAAGCAGGATTCCTATATTACAACAATGGGTGCCGTCCACCGTGACGTTGCTGCTGTGCTGACAAGCCAGCAGGCCTTTCTCAGCACTGTGCTGCCTTCCTTGTTGGCACAGGCAAATGCTGCTTGAGACAGGGGAGCCACATCTTCACCTCCTGATGTGTGTGTCTCAAATGCCTTCTGGCAAACACCACCACCCTGAGGGGAGGCACACCACACATCAAAGGAGTAAGAAGTGAATTTAACCACTTTCAAGCGGGGAACTTCCCACTAACCTTTGTCTGTGGCCCTTGGCCAGTTTCCCATTGGACCTGTGTTGAGTAACATGCCATCCTTGTTGTCATCTGTCACTGTCTACTTTGTGTTTGTCCACCTGTTCCTTTAATACATATCTGGGCTGTCAATGTGCCCTCCCTTCTCTAATGGCAATTTGGATCTCCTCCTCACTGGAATACTCCTCTTCTCCACATGTATCATGACATGTACCTCCCTATGGACTCGGTCTGGACATCCTTTAGTTCTAAAATAATGTTGGGGTTGTTGCTGAAATAACTGCAACTGTGATCCTTCATATTTAACATATGTAAATAAATGCACGTTGTATGTCTGTTGATGATTGGACTAAGTAGACCATGGTGGATGTGCTGACCCCAAAGGCTCTGCCTACTATTTAAAAGCAATTGTGTTTCATAGAGGCATGGGCAAATCTACACGAGCTAAGAGGAATAGTTTATGTGAACCCTATGTGCATCTAAATTAACACATAGTTACCCAAGATCACAAGCATGAAGTGCAACAATTAGTAATAAGTCAATGGTAAGGGTCAATGAGGTTTATGCACAGGTGGGGGCCACCTCCCTGGATACTAACCAGCAAACCATGCTGCTGTGACAATAAAATGGTGCAAGAGTGAGTGTGTAAGTGGCTGGCATCAGTGTATGACCCAAAACCTCCTTCAATAGTGACAATTGTTTGACATAATCACCCATACAATACATATAGCATAACATACACACACAGTGCGACTATATAGGAATACCTGTTTTGTACTATGGGGTCATTACAACATTGGCGGTAAAAGCCGCTTACCGCCGTGCAGAAGACCGCCAACACACTGCCGTGGCCGAGGAATTCCACCACAGCTATTATGACCCACATCTAAAAATCTGACAAAATTCAGACACCCACACAAGTCCGCCACACCAAAGGTCAGTGATAAACTGGTGAAAAAAAACCTCCACCGTCACGCCAACAGAAATACGCCCACGCTATCACGACCCACGAATCCACGCGGCGGTCTTTCAACCGCGGTATTCCATTGCCGGTACACACCGCCACGCTCAAAATACACACACTTCTACAAAACACCGCCACATTGGACAATTCGAAATACACACACCTGATACACATACACACACCACTCCCACACACCCATTACAATATAAAACACACACCCACATTACCCACAAACCCCTACGACCACTATTACTGAGAGAAGGCCAGAGAGAGACACCACCATCCACAAACTAGCATCCACAGGCACTCAACACCATCACCCACACAACTTCCACGCACAAAACACCACACACCACTACATATCACCACACTTATCACCACATATACCACCCCACACATCACCTACACCACCCCATGGCACGGCAAAGACACCCCAGGTTCTCGGAGGAGGAGCTCAGGGTCATGGTGGAGGAAATCGTCCAGGTAGAACCACAGCTATTTGGATCACAGGTGCAGCACACCTCAATTGCAAGGAAGATGGAGCTATGGCGACGAATAGTCGACAGGGGCAACGCAGTGGGACAACACCCAAGGGACGACATCAGGAAGAGGTAGAACGCCCTACAGGGGAAGGTGCATTCCGTGGTCTCCAGACACCACCTGGCGGTTTAGCGGACTGCCGGCGGACCCCCACCTCCTCACCCACAACTAACAACATGGGAGGAGCAGGTCTTGGTGATTCTGCATCCTGAGGACCTCACAGGAGTCAGTGGAGGAATGGACTCTGGTAAGTCAAACCTTTAACTACCATATCCCCCACCCTACCTGCATGCTATCACATACCCCCACCCTTGCCCCCTCCCCTATCACTCCAACTCCTCAGAAATGTACCAATCACAAACCACACATCCCAACACCAAGCCCTGCATGCAACACCAACGCATGGACACCCATCACTAAAGCATGTCCACTGCACATACACCCCCCTAAACCATCATCACATAAGCCCCCACACAGGAATGCAAGCACTGGGGTACACGGTCACCCACCCATTGCACACCATGACACACACAGATGCAATAATCATGCTTTTCCACCCCTGCAGGACCACTACCCAACGTCACCAGACAGGAGGGTCCAGACATCTCCACCCCACCCACAGAAGAGGCCCACAGTGATGACAGCAGCTCTGTCCAACTGGATCTAGATGACCAGCCCGGACCATCGTGGACCTCGGGACAGTCGGTTCCCCTCACACAGGCACAGGCCACCACAGACCTTCCACCCTCTGGTAACACCAGCACAGCACCCACCCAGCAGGCCCATACCTCTGTCCCCAGGACACGTCAATCAGCTGTGTGTCCACCACTACAGGGAACCCAGGATAACCCACCACCCCAACAACAACAGGGACCTGGGGGCAGTGGTAGTGGGCACACGGTCCAAGGGACGGAGGCCCAGGAACACAGGGGAACTGGGAGGGCTGCTGTGCGACAGGGGGCGGACAGGCCAAGGGAACCCACTCTCCATGAGGCTCTCTCCTCCATCATGGGAGCATATCACCACTCCCAGGAGACAATGGCAAGGGTCCTGGCCAAGTTTCAGGAGACCCAGCGCATGCAGGAGGAACAGTATTTGGGGTTCAGGGAGGAACTCAGAACCATCAGCTCCGCCCTGGGCACCATTGTAGGGGTGCTGAAGGAAATACTCAACACCAGGAGGGACACTGTGGCACTCCAAGGGGCCCCTGACACTAGCATGGATGATGAACTGCCCACCACCTCCGCTGGCGCTAGTGGACAGGAGGCACCGCCACAGGACCACCACACCTGCACCCCACCTCCTACAGATGGAGAACCACCCCGCAAGCGGTCCCTGAGATCCAGGAACAAGACAGAGCATGGTGCCAAGACCCCTGCCAAGAAATGAGACCACCCTGATTGTCAACCCACTGTCCCACTTTGTCACCCTGTCCATATTGGAACTGCCCCAGCTCCACTTCCTATGCCCATATGGCCAATGCACCTCTGAGACAAATAGACTGGACTCTGCCATGGACACTCCTCCGCCCTCACCCCTCACCATTTAACTTCCCCCTCCATATTTTGTATGTAAATAAACACACCTAAAGCACCAAAAGATCTGGAGTCTGTCTGTGATTTTGAAATAGTGTATTTGCAATTACAGTGACAAAATTTCCAGGAAATAGTAATGTCAACATACTTATGTCACACAGCTCTAGTCCATGAGGAATCTAAGCAGATGACACACGTTGGGACCCACACCTGTGAAACCGTAAGGGAAAGTGACAACTCAGTGACCATACACTGGGTGAAATCGACAGACAGGTTAGAGGTAAAAGTGTAAAAGTACTTGTAGTAAGCAGGAATGTATTCTCACCTGTGTTTCACTGGAAATATTGCTGGATGACTGAGTCCCTGTTGTCAATGTCTTCTTCCTCTGCTTCCTCCTCATCACTGTCCACAGGCTCCACAGCTGCCACAACACCGCCATCTGGACCATCCTCCTGCAGAAAAGGCACCTGTCGTCGCAAAGCCAAGTTATGAAGCATACAGCAGGCCACGATGATCTGGCACACCTTCTTTGGTGAGCAGAATAGGGATCCACGTGTCATATGGAGGCACCTAAAACGGGCCTTCTGGAGCCCGAAGGTGCGTTCGATCACCCTCCTAGTACGCCCATGGGCCTCATTGTAGCGTTCCTCTGCCCTGGTCCTGGGATTCCTCACTGGGGTCGGTAGCCATGACAGGTTGGGGTAACCATAGTCACCTAATAGCCACACCTGGTGCCTCTGTAGTTGACCCATCACATAAGGGATGCTGCTATTCCGCATCATGTAGGCGTCATGCACTGAGCCAGGGAACATGGCATTCATATGGGAGATGTACTGGTCTGCCAAACATATCATCTGTACATTCATCGAATGATAACTCTTCCGGTTCCTGTACACCTGTTCACTCCTGTTTGGGGGTACCAAAGCCACATGGGTCCCATCAATGGCACCTATGATATTGGGGATATGTCCAAGGGCATAGAAGTCACCTTTCACTGTAGGCAAGTCCTCCAACTGAGGGAAAACGATGTAGCTCCGCATGTGTTTCAGCAGGGCAGACAACACTCTGGACAATAGGTTGGAAAACATAGGCTGGGACATCCCTGATGCCATGGCCACAGTTGTTTGAAAAGACCCACTTGCAAGGAAATGGAGCACTGATAGCACCTGCACTTGAGGGGGGATTCCTGTGGGATGGCGGATTGCTGACATCAGGTCTGGCTCCAACTGGGTACACAGTTCCTGGATTGTGGCATGGTCAAACCTGTAGGTGATGATCAAATTTCTTTCCTCCATTGTTGACAGGTCCACCAGCGGTCGGTACACCGGAGGATTCCACCATCTCCTCACATGTCCCAGCGGACGGTGCCTATGAAGGACAACAGCGAGCACAGAGTCAAACAACTCAGAGGTATGTACCCACAGTCTACACAGAACACAATTAATTCACAGAATCTGGCCTGTATGTGTGTTGAGAGTAGGCCTAGGTATGTGTGACGCAGTTGGTAATTAGGCCATGTGGGCCCCTGAAATGGCGGCTGCCTGACCTCTAAAGTGGGACAATGGGATATGAGGTAACTGCGCTGGCGTTGTACACCGTCGTGGTAGGCGGTCGAAGCCCGTGGCGCAATGCTGCATTGGTTAACATTGGACCCTATGGGTCCCAGGAGCCAATGACGATGTACGCCGGTGGTGATGGTACGCACCGCCGCTGACGTGACCGCCGCGGACGTGACTGCCATTTTCTATCTGTTGAATCACTCGATACCTGATCTTCGACAGGAGAGGACCTACACTGCAAGTGCTGCTGTGACCTCGGTCTGGAAGAGACAATGGCTCGAACGTCTGGGGAAAGGGCCCCTGCCTTCACATCGGAGGAGTTGGAGAAGCTTGTCGATGGGGTCCTCCCCCAGTACACGCTACTCTACGGTCCTCCAGACCAACAGGTAAGTACACAGGGAGCATGTTGTATGGGCTATGCCTGTGTGGAGAGGGCTGGTTGTAAGAAGGAAGGGGGCAGAGTTCTGCTTGCATGAAAGACGGTGGGGGCATGTGCCACATGGCAAGGGTAGGGATGGGGGCCACTCACTTTGACGGTGCAGTTGTTAATGACTTCTCTTCTTCCCCTGTACATTTCATGTAGGTCAGCGCCCACCAGAAGAAGGATATTTGGCGTGCCATCGCCAAGGACGTCCGGACCCTGGGGGTCCACCACAGACGGAGCACCCACTGCCGGAAGAGATGGGAGGACATTCGCCGCTGAAGCAAGAAGACGGCGGAGGCTCAGCTGGGGATGGCCTCCCAACGTGGGAGGGGTGCCCGTCGAACCATGACCCCCCTGATGTTCCGGATCCTGGCGGTGGCCTACCCTGAGTTGGATGGGCGCTTGAAGGCATCACAGCAGACACAAGCGGGTGAGTACACTCTCATTCTGCTGACTTTGCGCTCAGTGGAGGTGTCTGGGTGGGGGAGGAGGGCTGTGGGTTTCCCTAGATCAGGGCGAGTTCCGTAGGCTAGGCCCCTTCGTAAGGCATGGCCCGGTGGTCCCCCACCCCACCTCTGTAGAGTGCCAAGTACAGCTATTCATGCACCTGTGTCATCTATGTGTGCAGATGTCGTTCATAGCCTTGTAGGCCATTTCCCAGGAATTGCACTGTAGAGCCCAACAGCGCGACGTAGTGCAGGGGGCTGCTGTGTCTGTCTTGTCCGCCAACGGTAGCGGTAATCCATGCACTCAACCTGTCTTTCTTCTGTTTCCCCCCCCTTTTTTTGCGGTCTCCCTGTTCTTGTGTGCATTAGCATCATCAGGCGGAGGTGCAGTGGCACTGGAGCACGAGGGAGCTGCATCCCACATGGGCATGGAGGCCCACACTACGGACTCTGAATACACCAGTGGGACGGAGGGTGAGGGGAGCACCACGGCGGTCACAGGATCTGCAACCAGCGACACGGACTCGTCCTCCGATGGGAGCTCCCTTGTGGTGGCAGCAACATCTCTGCCCACCACTTCAACAGGTACAGCCGCCACCCCCCCTACCAGCAACGCCCTCCTAGCAGCCCCTCAGCGTGTGCCCCGTGCCCGCTCACCCAGGAGGGTGGGCATCACCTTCGCCCCAGGCACCTCAGCCCCTGCTCCTGTCACCTCTGCTGCCCTCAGAGAGGAGGCCATTGACCTCCTCAGGTCCCTCACTGTTGGGCAGTCTACCATTTTGAATGCCATCCAGGATGTAGAAAGGGAGTTGCAACACACAAATGCATTCCTGGAGGGCATTTATTCTGGTCAGGCTGCCCTTCATCGAACCGTTCAAACTCTGGCCTCAGCACTGATGGCAGCCATTGTCCCTGTGTCTAGCCTCCCCCCTCCAACTTTCTCCACCCAGACCCAATCCCCTGTACCTCTGCCTATTCCAAGCACACCATCAGACCAGCCTGCACACAACTCACCACACAAGGGAAGCTCAGGCAAACATAAGCACCACACATCCCACAGGCACTTACGCAAGCATCACACACATACAGACACACCAAAATCCACTGCCTCCACTGTGTCCCCCTCCTCGTCGTCTCCCTCCTCCCTCCCAGTCTTGTCTACACTCACACCTGCATGCACTACCATTACAGCCACTACGTCCCTCTCCAGCACACCCTCCACCACACCCCGCTCATGTGCACTCACCACTCCCACTACCATTCACACGTCCCCTGTGTCCTCTCCCAGTGTGTCTGTGACGCCCCCTCCCAAGATACACAAACGCAGGCACACACCCACCCAACAGCCATCCACCTCACAACAGCCTCCAGCGCATGCACCTGCACCCAAATCCACAAAAGTTACACCTCCTACAACCACCACCTCTTCCTCCACTCCCAAACCCCCTTCAGCTACCCGTCCCAGTGTCTCCAAACAACTTTTCATGTCCACCCTTAACCTATTTCCCACCACCCCCCGTCCAACTCGTAGGTCCCGTACTAGCACCTCAGCCACAAAATCACCGGGACCAGTGGTGCCTGTTGTCACAGGTATGTGGAGTGCACCGGCCACCAAGCCAGCCAGTGTATCACGGAGGCAGAGCACAGCCAGTCCCCCCCCCCCTGTGAAGCACCAGAAGTTGGCCAGTGCCCGGCGGGAGAGGGGGAAGACTCCAGCCACCCAAGCCGCTCACAGGGGTCCCGGGGGGAGTGTGGACTCAGCTGTGACTCCTCCCAAGGTAGGGAAGGGGCAGAAGAAACCCACAAAGTCTGGGAGGACCAGCACGGCGGAGAAGACCGCCATCATCCCCGCTGGCCAGGAGGTCACCGCCAGTCCCATCGTCGCTGTCCAGGAGGACCCCGCCAGCCACAGCCCAGCTGCCCAGGAGGGCCCCGCCAGACACAGCCAAGCTGCCCAGGAGGGCCCCGCCAGCCACAGCCCAGCTGCCCAGGAGGGCCCCGCCAGCCACAGCCCAGCTGGGCAATAAAGGACCGCCAGCCCCAGCCCAGCTGGGCAATGAAGGACCTCCAAGTCAAGCACCGCTGAACAGGGCAAGGACCGCCAACTCAAGCGCCGCTGAACAGGGCAAGGACCGCCAACTCAAGCGCCGCTGAACAGGGCAAGGAACGCTGAACAGGGCAAGGACCGCCAACTCAAGCTCCGCTGAACAGGGCAATGACCGCCAAGTCAAGCACCGCTGAACAGGGCAAGGACCGCCAAGTCAAGCACCGCTGAACAGGGCAAGCACCGCTGAACAGGGCAAGGACCGCCAAGTCAAGCACCGCTGAACAGGGCAAGCACCGCTGAACAGGGCAAGGACCGCCAACTCAAGCACCGCTGAACAGGGCAAGCACCACTGAACAGAGCAAGGACCGTGAACTCAAGCACCGCTAGCCCATGAGCAGCAGGGGCAGTGACGCAACAGGGACCGTCACGGGTGAGTGATGCACTCTGGGCACCAGTCCCCCTCCAGAACCAGTGGAGACATGCATCCACTCTGTCTGTCCTGCACAGGATGAAGCTCTCTGGGCACCAGTCCCCCTCCAGAACCAGTGGAGACATGCATCCACTCCGTCTGTCCTGCACAGGATGAAGCACTCTGGGCACCAGTCCCCCTCCAGAACCAGTGGAGACATGCATCCACTCCGTCTGTCCTGCACAGGATGAAGCACTCTGGGCACCAGTCCCCCTCCAGAACCAGTGGAGACATGCATCCACTCCGTCTGTCCTGCACAGGATGAAGCACTCTGGGCACCAGTCCCCCTCCAGAACCAGTAGAGACTGTTATCCACTTGAGAGACTGTGGCTTTGCACTCCCCAGGATACAGCAGTGGGCAACCCACCAACTGTAGAGACTTGGGAGACTGTGGCTTTGCACTCCCCAGGATACAGCAGTGGGCGAACCACCCACTGTGGAGACTTGAGAGACAGTGGCTTTGCACTCCCCAGGATGGTACAGTGGGCAAACCACCCACTGTAGAGACTTGAGAGACTGTGGCTTTGCACTCCCCAGGATGGTACAGTGGGCAAACCACCCACTGTAGAGACTTGAGAGACTGTGGCTTTGCACTCCCCAGGATACATCAATGGGCATGGAGCCCCCTCGTGGATCTGGCGTCGTGCACTCATCCGGCTGAGGTGCCTCCCCTTCCCTTCCCCCTGAGGTGCCTGTTGTATTTCTATCTGATGCCCCTGCAGTGTTCTCTCCGTCATGTTCGGGTATCTTGTGTGGGCCTCACCCATGCATTTTGGGCCCAGTGGTCCACGGACTATGAATGGTGCATTACCAGGACTACTATTCGTGTTGTATATTTTGTTAATAGTGTATATATGTATATATTTGCTCCCTCTATTTTGATATATTACAATGGTTACACTCATTTCCTTTTGTCTTTGCATTCTTTTGGGAGGGTTGGGGGGTGTTACTGTAATGTTTGGATATGCATTGGTGTGTGTGTTGTAGTGGGTGAGGGTGGGAGTGGGGGTTGGGGTGTTGCGTGTGTGTCTCCCTGTTTTTTGCCTCACCCCTCCCCTATGTCGAAAGTGCAGTACTCACCGTGGTCTTCGCCGCCGGCGTTGGTGCTCCTGGTACAGGAGCAGGAAGACTAGCGCAGGAAGAATATGGAGTTCCGGCTCCATGGTGTCGTCGTTCCTTGTGGAGTGTGTAGAGGTGAGTGTTTTCCCTTTTAAATGCCTGTTTCTGCCGTGTTTTTATCCGCGGTGAAACGCCCTGGAAAAGGTGGCGGATTGGCCTGTCATAATAGTGTGGGCGGTACATTGTCTCCCGCCTGTCTGTTGGCGGTGACCGCCGCGCTGTTTGTCTGTACCGCCGTGGCGGTCAGAGTGTTTAAGTGGCTGTCTTTGTTGGCGGTTTCCGCCACGGTCGTAATTCCAAAAATATTACCGCCGGCCTGTTGCCGGTCTTACCGCCGCTTTAACACTGTCCACCAGGGTTGTAATGACCACCTATGTGTCTATTCACAGTGTCCATTCACAGCAAGAGTGCTACTTACATTGTACAGTCATGTTTGAAGATCCCTTAAGTGACTCTATTACAAACTTGACAGGATTTTCTCCGTAGGGGTTTTACCTAGTTGCACATGTATACAAACACTGCCTGGAAAACCCACAGCATGTGCTTAACACAACCTAACAATATATGTTAATTCCTACACAGTAAATCATGAAGCAGTCGTGAAAGTAGAAAACTTTGTATATTATTATCTACGTAAAACCTATAAAATCTAAAACTGACTACACTACACTCCCTTACTTATCTAAACTTAGACAAAATTAACCTATGCTAACTAACCTACACTAACTTAACTAGAATCTATCTTAACCTACCTATCCTTAACATACTACTCTACACATATACCACAACAGGCATGTTAAACATCAACCCTCAATCCCAATACACATTTTCACACGATACTTACATGAACTACACCTATACACAAACTACCTAAACATTGAAACCTAAACAAATATGTTTATGTATTTTGTTTACATTTTTTTATTTTTTTAAATTAAACATCAGAACAACCTACCCACCCATATCCCCACCTAACAACAAATCACTAATAAAATGTTGAAGTTACTAGTACTAAACTAACTTATCCCCATGCTACAACCTATCCTAAGCTTTGCTAAAAAACAAATCTCTAAAAACAATATATAACAAACAGGGGAAGTTCAGAAAGTCCAAAGGAGAGGCCTAAATATAGTCAGCAATCAGGTCCACCAACTGCTGCACAGTGTTCACCATCTTCATAAGAGTGGCTCTCTGTAGTTCCATGCCAGCCACACGTAGTTTCAGTTCAGAGAGGTCTGTAAGGGCCTTTTTTCGAATGCAGAGGGCTGTCCTGGGGTTGTGGTCTGGGGCTGTTGTGCATTTGTGCTGTAGAGGTTCCTGGCTCTGCCACTATAAGATACATTGACTTCCTGGCAGGTACCTGCCTTTTCCAGTCCTTGGTGCTACTGAAGTCCAGACTTCCATGTCCCAGCCGCCCTCCCCTCAACGTATATATGGCCCATCCATCAGTAGGCCCGGGCAACATGCCTGACGTGCCGGTATCTTTCCAGGTGGATACCATATGTTTTTTCCTGGGCAGGCGTCACGTTGTAGGAATTAAGGCCCTCATTCCGACCCTGGCGGTCCAAGACCGCCAGGGCCGCGGGCAACGGAAGCACCGCCAACAGGCTGGCAGTGCTTCATTGCCCATTCTGACCGCAGCGGTAAAGCCGCGGTCAGAAAAGGGGATCCGGCGGTTTCCCGCCGGATTTCCCCTGGCTGGGCTGAACATCCATGGCGGATTCCGACCCCCTTCCCGCCAGCCTGTTTCTGGCGGTTTTTACCGCCATGAACAGGATGGCGGGAACGGGTGTCGTGGGGCCCCCTAACAGGGCCCCAGCATGATTTTCACTGTCTGCATAGCACCCGTCGCACACCTGCAACACCGCCGGCTCCGAATTCTGTATTGCAGGCCTTTTCCCGCTGGGCCGGCGGGCGCTCTCTTGGCGGGCGCCCGCCGGCCCAGTGGGAAAGTCAGAAGGGCCCCCACGGTCTTTTGACCGCGGGGCGGCCATTTGGCGGTTCCCGCCAGGCGGGCGGCGACCGCCGCCCGCCCGGGTCAGAATGACCCTCTAAATATGTATCCGACAAAGCTGAACATGTACATGATGTAATCACTACAAGGCTTAAGTTACCAAAACCATCACATGTGGAATGTCCTGCCAATACAAAAACAGTTTTAAATATAAAAATAATAAACCCTCACTAGAAACATATACTTCTCCTACTGTAACAATGCATAGGTACTCATGTGTGGGTATTGTAGGTATATGAAATGGCAGTGTATGCCTAAATAAATGTATACCCATAATAATACTAAGACTGATTAGGAACTGTGGTGGTACGTACACATAGAATGGTAAACATGGTCTACATAGCTACTTCATGGGATTTGTCATACTGCATGCAAGAGAGTATACTTTATGGTCAGTAACCTTTGTAAAATAAGTAATTTCTAGCAAGTACAGGTATTTTGCCTCAGCATTACGTAATTGATATGGCAAACACACAAGGCCCACAGCATAAACTGACTCTGTACCAGGTAGTTGAAACATAGATGGAAGGTGGCTAGTGATCCTCCAATTAAACTGGTCTATTGGACACTTCTCCAGTATCAGCTCATGGGAATACCTGGAACCCTATTATAGTTCATGTAATCAAATTCAAACAATACCATGTGGCCCTTTACATATCCTAGTGTCTGTCCATACATGTCCGTACGGAATGTTACCTTGAGACACATAAACTGAAACCATATTCATGTGATAAGTGTGTGCATGAATGCTGTAATTCTCATATGTATGAGTATCTTGTGGTGTATCTTGCAGGTATTTGCAAAAATGAATCAAGGGTGACAGTTTTTTAGGGACACAGTTTAGGTAACTCCAGCAATAGGTGGACTGTGTAATGGGCTGTATGCTGACAACACAGTTCCGACACGCATGTGGTGCTTTACACATTGGCCTTTTACATCACAAAATACTACAAAGGTATCATCATGTGTCAATTATAGGACACTGGGTATATGAGGGCATGAGTGAGGCCTTTAACTGCATTCCCATGTATGGGCTGGTGACATCTGCTACATCTACTCATATCTATTCTGTCTGCACTGAGGTAGGAATCCTCACATCCTGTGTGGACCTGCCACACAACATGACCTTACACTGCCATGTGTACAACTACTCTACCAATATTCATCAGACAGGCAGATTGACTTTGAACCATCTAAAGACATGTTCACATAGACTTTCTCTCCAACATCCTTAAAACCAACATGGTGTTAAGGAAATTGCCCCTTTGCCACCACATCTCACATGTCACTGATATGCAGCACTTTGAGGGATGCTAGATGACAGTTGCCGCATATCATGATAAGTGTGGTCTAAGTGGTGAACCCAAGTGAATGATCCCAATGCACAATGCACGTACACACTCACAGCAACACACAGGTATATGGCATTTGGCCACAGGATGTGCTATAATGAATGATAGATATTAACTTTGCCTCATCAGAATATATTTGCAGCATCTCTACTAGGAAGGAATTTTGTTTTGAAATGCCTATCCTGCTCGCATAATCACACAAGTTTATTGGATATCACACTTTGGCAAGACACCTAGCTACTGGTACATGTATGGATCCAAAAGCATTTTGCTGTTTGAATGGCATGAATGTCTGAACATGCCTTCAGTCCTTCGCACTGCACCAATGACAAACGTATTCTGCATTTATGGGTGTAGTATGATGTGGAAACACAATATGAGGACTATTAAATTATAAAACATGTTCACTGTGTATTTGTTCCCATAAACATGTGTTGTTGACTATTGATAGTGTTCTCTGGGGTATGTGTTACACCCCAACCACATGTGTGACCTGCTCAAATTTGTACTTGGGCAAATATACTGTGTCTTGAAAATCTCAGCCTATCTCGTGCAATTTTTCTGTCACATGATTTGTGAAACTTGTATTTACTTTCTGTACAAGGTATGGGTGACAGACATTTGAAATTATGATCACCTGTTGGTTTTGGGGCCAATGATGGTACATCTGTCATAAGCATCCACACAACAGCTAGCCAAACATTACCACACCAAATTCTGAGCCATCCATCATATGTCCCTCTATACATTGGCAATACATGCACATTTAAGTTTGTCCCTATCAATTGCACATGCAACTTTTTCCTAATTCCTTAGTGATGTAACACGTAATGAACATTGTTTTTAGACGAATGTTGGTGGTATATACGCTTCTTTCTCCTGTGCTGCCTATGTGGTGGTGGTGAAGGAGGTGGTGGTGGTGGTCTTCTCCCTGCTCCTAGCTGAAGTATTAGCACCTCCATAGCATAGCTGAGCTTGCCAAAGTGCTTTGGGTATGTTCTGTTTATATGCCAGTGCCAATGTATCATTTTCTTACTCCTTGTAAATATCACTGTGTCATTTGTACGTTAGATTTTACAAAGGAACAGCTACCTTGCATAGATTTAAAATGTAATGAGTTCAGGTGCAGGAAAATTCCAACTAAGGCCTACGTAAAGTGGAAAATTGCTCTAGATGCGTCACCTTGTAAATATGGAGCACTGATAGTGTAACCAAAGCATCAAACAAAATGATGCAACAGTGGTGTAAGCTCCTTGTAAATATGCCACATAGTCTCTGCTTCAACATACTTGAAGTTCCTCTACACTTCCACACTTCCAGTCCCTCAAGAAAATCAAGCCCGGGATCTGTCATTGGAGGAAAAACCCAGCTGACCCTTGTTGTCTTTCAAAGGGTCTACAGTCTAGAAGCACAAGTGACGTCTCGGCCGTGGCCAGGGAAATGACCTTGCAATCTCTGGTCCCGCTAAAAACATTTTCATCAAAAAACATTTCCAATATGTCTCTGAATTCTTCTGAATAGAATTAAATGTCCCAACATATCTGGACATATCCTTCACAAAGTCTACTCTGAACAACATGACTTGACAAGAGGTACCTCCTTCCTTGCTAGCGAACTCTGCAAGTTTTGGGTCAATTTTCATAAGGATGTTTAGTGCCTTCTCCTGCACAAAGTTGCATTGGCATTTCCTAAAAAGCACACTGCTCTCTGCCCCCACTGGTGCACATCAACACACATCTTCTCCAAATAAGCATACTCCTCCATATCAAAACATTTTGTCAAAGGTCCCAACACATTAAAAAGCCTGTTGTGGCAATCTTTGAGACCAATATCCAGATCCTTTCTTGGGTCACGGCCCGAATTTTTAAGAATAATCAGCATTTCGGTTCAACTCAAGGACCACCGCCATCTTACTACTTAAGGTTGGCTTGGGACACTCTGATATCATATGAGTTCTCATTTCTTTTGACATCTCCTTTCTGATCCAGTACTCTGCATACAAGGCCACATGCACAGCCAGGGACCATTGAGGCAAAAGATGATTTTGAATTAGTAATCAAACATATAATTCCGTAAAGGATCCACAAGACCATTATACCCCTGATCCTTTGATTCTCTCTCCATCTCATGCTTTTTTGTCTCGCTCAGCTCATCCTCTGAAACAGAATCCAATTCTGAGGCGCAACTGATCTCACTACTTGAGGATTCATCACATGCCATCACTCTATGGCCCCTCTTCTTGGCCTTTATTGCCTTCGCACAAATCCCTTTAGGAATACCTGATACTTTTTCAGAATTTGGCCTGGCATGCCCCCTCCTCTGGCACAGCATTCAGTTTAACATCCACATGATTTCTCTTATGAGACACCTTAACCACTGCAGTGCCCCTACTTTTCACAAGGTACTTTGTCTTCCCTACATACCATAACTTTTCTTCCTCACAGGAAACCTCCCTCTATTTTGTTTCATAGTTCAAATCTCTTTATTAAGTTTAACAGCAACACATAAACTCTCCTATAACCATTGGCTGGTGAGTCAGCAAATGCATTAGAACAACAACTGGGTGGGAAAGGCATGTCGGTATGGAAGCGAGGGTGGGCGGGACATGGAAGGAGAGGAAATCTGGGGAGGGGTTGGAGAGATAAGGTGACCAGGAGGCAGATATATGTCTATTGAATACTCTGTATAGGTCCGCAGGTGTGTGGGTCAGCGAGGTAGTATCATGTTACTATTGTTCCTGGGGCTCTTTACCAGTCAGTCTAAGCACCTTGAGATACATTGGGTATCTGAGCTCTCAGAGGTCATGGCTAGAACTTGGATGCAAGGGGCCCGCATCCAATCAAAGTGGGGTAATACCCCTTCCACAGAGGCTGTGATCGTCTCCACTGCCAATGTGTACCACAGTTTATGTAACCTGTCCAAGTGCACTGGCACAGTATCCTTGCCCCAGTTCGATAAAAGAGCTTGTCTAGCCACCCAGAGAGCTACTGTAATGACTGTGACACTAGCGTAATTAAATGGATATGTCAGTGGGTTAGGAAGACTGTAGCTAGGGACGTGAGGAATCTCGTCTACACCTCAGAGGGCCTATCTTTTTTGTTGCAGAACAAATAGCCGGACTCAAGTTATCAACACATTAATTAATAAGTTTACCTAACTGCTCCACCAAGAGAAATGAATAAAGCCTTGAATTTTTTATGAACAGTCCTTATCCCAGACAGAGTTTCTAACTTTTGCCCTCTTCATAATACATACATACATTAGGCAGATCTAAACTGACTGAAGGAAAATTACAGCACCTCCTCATCCTTCAATCAAAGTGCAAAACGTCAAAATTAAAACTACGTGATTGCTATAGGCAATATCAGCCTGAAATATCAACTGTTGCTGCAGTATTCTCAAACCCTCACTAACAGTCCTAAAATCCTGTTGGGAACAAAATGGCTTCTAATATCCAGAATAGGGCTGCCGTTACACCCTATCTAGATATTGGGTCCTTTCTCAATCATCAAAGATGGCCATCACTAATACACCTTTTCAGGCATGTATGGTGGACAAAATTATTCAAAATGCTGATGCTCTCAAGGCCCCACATGACGTGGTGGCAAAGTCTGCTTCCTCCCCATCTGTTGCTCACTCCAGCAAGTAGCCAAGCTAGAACATGTTACAAGCTCCTTGGGCCTCTAGTCCCAGGGGACGCTCATCTTTCTGCAGCTCAAGATCCACAGGTAAACACCGACAAAATATTCTGCTACGCAATGCTTTCATAAGGGGCTACAGTCCCAGCAAAGACAAAATATAATCATAAAGAGAATGAAAGGTAATAAAATAAAAAAAATGTGTACTATGTACACTTAAAAATCGATCATATCATATCAAATCATCCCAACCATCCCAACCAACGGTGTAAACCGCCAGGAACAGGCTGGCGGGAAGGGGGTCGGAATCCCCATGGCGGCGCTGCAAACAGCGCCGCCATGGAGGATTCCCTGGGCCAGGGGAAAACTGGCAGGAAACCGCTGGTTCCCCTTTTCTGACCGCGGCTTTACCGCCGCGGTCAGAATGGTCCGGGAAGCACCGCCAGCCTGTTGGCGGTGCTTCCTCTGCCCTCCACCCTGGCAGTTTGAAACCGCCAGGGTCGGAATGAGGGCCATAGTCAAATTATAAATGTTTATATACACAGGGATATGCTGTGCATTAGTGTTTGAGTATGGTGCTTATGTAGGAAAGAGCTGACACTTAAGTAGTCTTCTGAAGAAAAGATAGCTACCCGTGGGTCCTATGTTTTGGAGTAATGAGTTCCATAGTCCATAGTTTGGCAGCTTGGATGGAAAAGGATGTGCCACTTGTGTTCTTTTTTCTTGTATGGCGGGTTTTTGGATGGAGCGGAGGTTCATTTGTTGAATGTATTTGGTCATTTATTCCTGATGAACAGTGGTCCTTTTCCATGTATTGCATTGTGGTTGATACAAAGCAACTTTAGGGTGGATCTTCTGGCAACTGGTAACCATTGCAGAACCCTCAAGGCAGGGGAGATGTTGGTTTGTGGCTTTACATGTAGGAATAGTCTGGCAGCATATTTCTGAGTCCATTGCAGTCTTTTTATAGTTGATAAAGATGATCATAATCAAGCTTAGACAGTACAAGAGAGGTAGTAGCCTGGACAATGCGTGAAAATCCCAAGTGGGGAAGATGCATTGCAGAGTATTCATAGTAACAAAGCTTGATCTTGCTAAGTTGTCCACTTGGCCATTTATTGATAACTTGGAATCCATGATAATTTCAAGGCTTCCTAATTTCTTAGCTCCTTTAAGACGTGGTCCCAGATCATCAAGCCAGGTTCAGAGTGGGTCATGATTTTTTCAATCACCACATGTTAGTATTTCATTTTTGGAAGCATTCAGTTTGTTATGGCTCCATGTCATCCACTGATTAATGCCTCTGAGGCAACTGAAGATTTTTGAGTTTCTAATGTCTTTGGGGCTTTCCAGTTTAAGAAGTATGTGTGTGTATTGTGCATAGTAATAGCATGTGAACTGAAATTAATTGATCATTGTCGGTAATGACTTCATGTAGATGTTGAAAAGCATGGGTGAGATGATAGGGCCTTGAGGGACCCCTGCTTATGTGAAGTACGGTTTGGATGAGAAGGGAGGAGTATAGGTGACATTTGTTCTGTTGTGAAGGTAGGAAGTGATCCAGTCGAGAGTAGACCCTTCTTTGCTGGCTTCGTAGAGTGTTTGTTTTAGAGTGTCATGGTCAGTTGTATTGAAGGTAGCTGAGAGGTCCAAGAAAGGTAGTGCAGTGACCCCATTGCAGTCTGCTGCATTTTTAGGGTCATCCCAGATTGCAATGAGGGCAGATTCTGTGCCCATTCCTGAGTGGAATCCTGTCTGGTAGTCTGAAAATATGGAGTTATCTTCAACGAATTGTGACTCTGGGCGAATGCTGCTCTTTTTAACAGTGTACTGAGGAAAAGCCCATTTGTAATCAGTCTGTAGTTGTTGGGGTCATGTGGGGTCCAGGTTTGTTTTCTTAATAATGGGCATATGTATGCCTTTGTTAGGTCTTCAGGATAGATTCCCATAGAATTATTGATGATTCTTCTTAATGTGGGGTAGTTAGAAGAATGTTCTTGTAGATTTGTGGTGGGCAAGGGTCAGAACGGCAGTTGGCTGGCATGGTTGCCCTTACCAGTTCCATGAATACACTTGGTGTATTTGTTAAAAGAAATGCAGATGCTGGGTTAGCCTGCTCTTGGAGAAGATTTTTGGAAATGGGTTGGTGCTGGTGCTGTTCCTTTGTTTTAAATAGGAGTCCAACGTGTTCACTTTCGTTGCATATTAATTTGCCAGTTTGTCAGTGAATTCTTGAGTAATGTGATGAGTTCCTTCTGTGCTTTCAGGTTTATGAAACTCAGTGAGAATTTTATAAAATTCTTTATTTGTACAATTTATCTGAATAGTACCTTTTTTAGTTTTTTTGATTGTTGACTTGTTGTAGGACATTGGCTCTGTATGTACTATTTCAAAGTAAGAAATAGCATGCACAGAGTCCAAGGGTTCCCCTTAGAGGTAAGAAAGTGGCAAAAAGAGATACTTCTAATGCTCTATTTTGTGGTAGTGTGGTCGAGCAGTAGGCTTATCAGAGGGTAGTGTTAAGCATTTGTTGTACACACACGGGCAATAAATGAATAACACACACTCAAAGACAATTCCAGGCCAATAGGTCTTAGTTTATTTTAAGAACCACAGGTTCAAGATTCACAAGTAATACTTCAAATTAAAGGTATTTCACTCAGGTATCTTAGGAACTTTGAATCAACACAATATCATATACAGTTTTGGTAAAAATGGCAATAAGCTATTTTAAAATTGGACACAGTGCAAAATTCAACAGTTCCTGGGGGAGGTAAGTATTGGTTAGTTTTTCAGGTAAGTAAAGCATTTACAGGGTTCAAAGTTGGGTCCAAGGTAGCCCACCATTGGGGGTTCGGGGCAACCCCAACGTTACCACACCAGCAGCTCAGGGCCGGTCAGGTGCAGAGGTCAAAGTGGTGCCCAAAACGCATAGGCTTCAATGGAGAAGGGGGTGCCCGGGTTCCAGTCTGCCAGCAGGTAAGTACCCACGACTTCGGAGGGCAGACCAGGGGGATTTGTAGGGGGGGGGCACAAGTCAGCACAAAAAAGTACACCCTCAGTGGCACAGGGGCGCCCGGGTGCAGAGTGCAAACAGGCGTCGGGTTTGCAATAGGTTTCAATCGGAGACCCAGGGTCTCTTCAGCGATGCAGGCAGGCAAGGGGGGGGGGCTCCTCGGGGTAGCCACCACCTGGGCAAGGGAGAGGGCCAGCTGGGGGTCGCTCCTGCACTGGAGGTCGGATCCTTCAGGTCCTGGGGGCTGCGGGTGCAGTGTGTTTCCCAGGCGTCAAGTTCTTTGAAGCAGGCAGTCATGGTCAGGGGTAGCCTCTGGATTTTATCTGCTGGCGTCGCTGAGGGGGGGGGATCAAGGGGGTCAACTCTGGCTACTCACAGGGTCGCAGTCACCGGGGAGTCCTCCCTGTAGTGTTGGTTCTCCGCAGGTCGAGCCGGGGGCGTCGGGCGCAGAGTGGAAAGTCTTATGCTTCCGGTGGGAAACGTGTGATCTTTAAAAGTTGCTTCTTTGTTGCAAAGTTGCAGTCTTTGTGGAACAGGGCCGCTGTCCTCGGGGTTTTTTGGTCCTTTTAGATGCAGGGTATTCCTTTGAGGCTTCAGAGGTCACTGGACCCTGGGGGACACGTCGCTGTTGCAGTTTTTCTTGAAGTGGGGAGACAGGCTGGTAGGGCTGGGGCCAAAGCAGTTGGTGTCTACCTCTTATGTGCAGGGCTTCAGGTCAGCAGTCCTTCTTCGTCTTCAGGTTGCAGGAATCTATCTTGCTTGGTTCTGGGGGGCCCTAAATACTCAATTTAGGAGTGTGTTTAGGTCTGGGAGGTTAGTAGCCAATGGCTACTAGCCCTGAGGGTGGCTACACCCTCTTTGTGCCTCCTCCTTGAGGGGAGGGGGCACATCCCTAATCCTACTGGGGGAATCCTCCATCTGCAAGATGGAGGATTTCTAAAAGTCAGAGTCACCTCAGCTCAGGACACCTTAGGGGTTGTCCTGACTGGCCAGTGACTCCTCATTGTTTTTCTCATTATCTCCTCCGGCCTTGCCGCCAAAAGTGGGGCCGTGGCCGGAGGGGGCGGGCATCTCCACTAGCTGGGATGCCCTGTGGCGCTGTAACAAAGGGGGTGAGCCTTTGAGGCTCACCGCCAGGTATTACAGTCCCTGCAGGGGGAGGTGAGAAGCACACCCACCCAGTACAGGATTTGTTAATAGCCACAGACTAACAAAGGCACTCTCCCCATGTGGCCAGCAACATGTCTGGTGTGTGGCAGGCTGGTAAAACTAGTCAGCCCACACTGGAAGTCGGATATGTTTTCAGGGGGCATCTCTAAGATGCCCTCTGGGTGTATTTCACAATAAAATGTACACTGGCATCAGTGTGCATATATTGTGCTGAGAAGTTTGATACCAAACTTCCCAGTTTGCAGTGTAGCCATTATGGTGCTGTGGAGTTCGTGTTTGACAGACTCCCAGACCATATACTCTTATGGCTACCCTGCGCTTACAATGTCTAAGGTTTTGCTTAGGCACTGTAGGGGCATAGTGCTCATGTACCTATGCCCTCACCTGTGGTATAGTGCACCCTGCCTTAGGGCTGTAAGGCCTGCTAGAGGGGTGACTTATCTATGCCATAGGCAGTGTGAGATTGGCATGGCACTCTGAGGGGAGTGCCATGTCGACTTAGTCATTTTCTCCCCACCAGCACACACAAGCTGGCAAGCAGTGTGTCTGTGCTGAGTGAGGGGTCCCCAGGGTGGCATAAGACATGCTGCAGCCCTTAGAGACCTTCCCTGGCATCAGGGCCCTTGGTACCAGGGGTACCAGTTACAAGGGACTTACCTGGATGCCAGGGTGTGCCAATTGTGGAGACAAAGGTACAGTTTTAGGGAAAGAACACTGGTGCTGGGGCCTGGTTAGCAGGCCTCAGCACACTTTCAAATCATAACTTGGCATCAGCAAAGGCAAAAAGTCAGGGGGCAACCATGCCAAGAAGGCATTTCCTTACACAACCCCTCCCCAAATGAAAGAGGATGAGACTAACCTTTCCCAAGAGAGTCTTCATTTTCTAAGTGGAAGAACCTGGAAAGGCCATCTGCATTGGCATGGGCAGTCCCAGGTCTGTGTTCCACTATAAAGTCCATTCCCTGTAGGGAGATGGACCACCTCAACAGTTTTGGATTTTCACCTTTCATTTGCATTAGCCATCTGAGAGGTCTGTGGTCAGTTTGAACTACAAAGTGAGTACCAAAGAGGCATGGTCTCAGCTTCTTCAGGGACCACACCACCAAAGGTCTCCCTCTCAATGGCACTCCAACGCTGCTCCCTGGGGAGTAACCTGCTGCTAATGAAAGCAACAGGCTGGTCAAGGCCATCATCATTTGTTTGGGACAAAACTGCCCCTATCCCATGTTCAGAGGCATCAGTCTGCACAATGAACTGCTTGGAGTAATCTGGAGCTTTAAGAACTGGTGCTGTGCACATAGCTTGTTTCAGGGTGCCAATGGCCTGTTGGCATTCTATAGTCCAGTTTACCTTCTTAGGCATTTTCTTGGAGGTAAGTTCTGTGAGGGGTGTCACTATTGATCCATATCTCTTCACAAACCTCCTGTAGTAGCTAGTCAAGCCAAGGAATGCCCTGACTTGAGTCTGGGTTTTTGGAGCTACCCAGTCCAGAATAGTCTGGAACTTGGGCTGGAGTGGCTGAACTTGGCCTCCACCTACAAGGTGTCCCAAGTAAACCACAGTTCCCTGCTCTATCTGACATTTGGATGCCTTGATAGAGAGGCCTGCTGCTTGCAGAGCCTTCAAAGCCTTTTTAAGGTGGACCAGGTGATCCTGCCAGCTGGAGCTAAAGACAGCAATATCATCAAGATAAGCTGCACTAAAGGACTCCAAGCCAGCAAGGACTTGATTCACCAACCTTTGGAAGGTGGCAGGGGCATTCTTTAAGCCAAAGGGCATAACATTAAACTGATGAAGCCCATCTGGTGTGGTGATTGGTGTCCTTTCTTTTGCTCCTGGTGCCATTTTGATTTGCCAGTACCCTGCTGTCAAGTCAAAGGTACTTAAGTATCTAGCAGCACCTAGTTTGTCAATTAATTCATCTGCCCTTGGAATGGGATGGGCATCTGTCTTGGTGACAGAATTAAGTCCTCTGTAGTCCACACAAAACCTCATATCTCTCTTACCATCCTTGGTGTGAGGTTTGGGGACTAAGACCACTGGGCTAGCCCAGGGGCTGTCAGAGTGCTCAATGACTCCCAATTCCAGCATCTTGTGGAGTTCCACTTTGATGCTTTCCTTAACTTGGTCAGACTGTCTGATTTTTTTTTTGACAGGCATGCTGTCTCCTGTGTCCACATCATGTGTACACAGGTGTGTCTGACCAGGGGTTAGGGAAAAGAGCTCAACAAACTGTTGTAAGACTTTCCTACAGTCAGATTGCTGTTGGCCAGAGAGGGTGTCTGAATAGATCATTCCATCTACTGAGCTATCTTTAGGGTCAGTGGAGAGGAGATCAGGGAGAGGTTCACTCTCAGCTTCCTGGTCCTCATCTGTCACCATCAACAGATTCACATCTGCCCTGTCATGAAAGAGTTTGAGGCAGTTCACATGGATCACCCTTTCGGGGGTCCTGCTAGTGCCTAGTCTACCAGGTAGGTGACCTGACTCTTTCTCTCTAGCACTGGGTAAGGGCCACTCCATCTGTCCTGAAGTGCCCTGGGAGCCACAGGCTCCAGAACCCAGACTTTCTGCCCTGGCTTAAATTCAACCATAACAGCCTTTTGGTCATACCACATCTTCTGGAGCTGTTGGCTGGCCTCAAGGTTTTTACTTGCCTTTTCCATGTACTCTGCCATCCTGGAACGTAGGCGTAGTACATAGTCCACTATATATTGTTTAGGCTCATGAAGAGGTCTCTCCCAGCCTTCTTTTACAAGAGCTAGTGGTCCCCTGACAGGATGGTCAAACAGAAGTTCAAAGGGGGAAACCCCTACTCCCTTCTGAGGCACCTCTCTGTAGGCGAAAAGCAGACATGACAAGAGGACATCCCATCTCCTTTTGAGCTTTTCAGGGAGCTACAAGATGGAGGATTTCTAAAAGTCAGAGTCACCTCAGCTCAGGACACCTTAGGGGTTGTCCTGACTGGCCAGTGACTCCTCCTTGTTTTTCTCATTATCTCCTCCGGCCTTGCCGCCAAAAGTGGGGCTGTGGCCGGAGGGGGCGGGCAACTCCACTAGCTGGGATGCCCTGTGGCGCTGTAACAAAGGGGGTGTGCCTTTGAGGCTCACCGCCAGGTGTTACAGTTCCTGCAGGGGGGTGACTTATCTATGCCATAGGCAGTGTGAGGTTGGCATGGCACCCTGAGGGGAGTGCCATGTCGACTTAGTCATTTTCTCCCCACCAGCACACACAAGCTGGCAAGCAGTGTGTCTGTGCTGAGTGAGGGGTCCCCAGGGTGACATAAGACATGCTTCAGCCCTTAGAGACCTCCCCTGGCATCAGGGCCCTTGGTACCAGGGGTACCAGTTACAAGGGACTTACCTGGATGCCAGGGTGTGCCAATTGTGGAGACAAAGGTACAGTTTTAGGGAAAGAACACTGGTGCTGGGGCCTGGTTAGCAGGCCTCAGCACACTTTCAAATCACAACTTGCCATCAGCAAAGGCAAAAAGTCAGGGGGTAACCATGCCAAGGAGGCATTTCCTTACATTTGTATATTGCATTAAGTTTGTCAGTGAAGTGTGCCTTGGTTACTGTTTGTTTAGAGCCAGGTGCCTTGCAGCTTTCTAATTTGTTGTTTTATATTGCTCCATTGTGCTTATTTTCTTTTTCCCTGTTATGTTGTTCTATAAAGCTTTTGAACTGAATTTATGGTGTCTAGATCTGTATTGGATGTTAGTTGTGGTTCAAAGTATTCAAAATTGAGTTTGTTCCACAGTCGATAGGCGTATGCATGCAAGGTGGTCTTAGGTGTGTTGGTTTGTTATGTTATATGTTTAAAATCTAACAAATGGTAATCTGAGTAACTGGAGTAAGCCTTAGAAAGGTAACTAGTTCTTGATTAGCAAAAATGACATCTAAAATGTATCTAGTGATATATGTGAGTTTGTGTTTGGACAGATGTAGGTTCATTATGACTAGGCCAGTGATGATGTTTTTTGGATGGGGCATAATGGGTTTGTCAAACCAATTATTTAGGTCGCCAAGAATGCATAGATTGGAAGGTAGGGTTATAAAGTTTGAAACTGTGTCACAAAATGTGTCTGGGAATGTTGCATTGCTACATGGTGGTCTGTAAAGGAGAAGGAAGTTACAGGAGGAGGTTGGTGTAGGGTTACATCTTATGATGAGGGCCTCTAAACATTGTATGGAAATATCATCAGCTTTGATGAGATTTATTGTTTGGTTGAATATAACACCTAGCCCACCTCACTTTTGCCTATACCATTTTGTGTGACAGTTTGATAGCCTGGATGAATGACTTCATGCAATATTGGGACCATGTCATCTCCCAACCTTGATTCAGTTATGAAAAGTAAGTCAGGTTGTGTGTCAGTGAGTAGGTCATAGATGTGGTGCTTGTTTTTAGAGAGTGATTAAGCATTTATTAGCAGACAGTTTAGAGTCTGTGTTTTGTTGGTGATGTCACTGTTTTTGTAGAACAAAAGCAGTATTCTCTGAACTTGTAAAAGGTGTGCTGTTAGTGCTGGTATTAGCTGTATCAGGGTTGCTATGAGGTTTTTATATATGTATTCATCATCCAGCAGGCTTGTAAGGAGGTTTGAAGGGTCTCCATGTGTAGGTGGTGGAGATGGTGGTTGAGAGTGAGTTGGTGAGCTGTGTTGTTTTTGTAGAGTAGCCTTGTGCAATAGACATGAGGAAGCGAGGTTGTGAAGACTGACATGTTGTTTATTTTGTTCACGTCTGTTTAGGGTAGAAATTGTATGGATTAGGGGTGGTAGTGGAGCATATGGGTCGTGTTTAAAGGCTCTAAATTGTGCAATGGGTGAGAGCTGGGTGAATGAGAGTTGTTGTGGAGGCTTATTTGAGGTAGGTGTGGGTGAAGAGAAAAAACTTGGGAGTAAATATGGGTTAGGAAGTATATTATTTATATAGATAGGAGGGTCTGAGTGGGTATATGCTTCTAATTTGTGATGGAATGTAATATGAAATTGTGTGTGAGATCTTGAGGCGCTGGTGTGTGTGTGTTATGTTTTGTGTTGTAGTGAGAGGAGATATTGATACAGTGATTTTTTAGAAGGATTTGCATGTAAATTACTGTAGGTGAGTGGTAGTTGAATGGTAAAGGGGGTGGTGATGTGTTTTGTAGAAGAGTGTATGAGGTGTGTGAGAGGAGAGGGATAAGAATTATGAGTGTGTTTAATTTGATAGCTTGATAGATATAAGAGATATTATGTGTGGTTGATTGGAGTGTAAGGATTGTTGGGTTGTGTGTTTTTGGTAAAATGAGGAGGAGTTTGTTGGTGGAAGATATGATGGAAGGCTGAGTATACATTTGAGTGTGATAGAATGGTGTTTTGTATGAACAGTGATCTCTTGATGCGTTAAAGTTATGTATGATGTGGTTTTGTGCTGTGTTGGTGATGTGTGGTTTTGTTATTGCTATAGGACAGAGAGGTTTTTGTGTGAGATTGAAGGTGCCATTGTGTAGTAGTTAGGGTAGAAGGGTGCATAGGTATGGTTTGCAGGGTTTTGCAGTGGTTGTTGAGACATTAAAATGTGGATATGGTTTGTTTGTAGTAACTGAGTAGAGTGCATTTGCTGAGAGTATGTTATTATGTTTGAGGGTCTTGACTGGTTAAGGTGGTGGCTAGTAAACGACAAGAGGGGCAGCATTTCTGGCCCTATGCCCGACCCAGCCAAAACCGGCCAAAAAAGGTAGCTGCCCTTGTCCTCTCTGCCCTTATCCTCGATGCCCGGGCTGAAACGCCCTGAGCCATAAGATTATATAGCCCTAGATCTGGTTGCACCTTTGGCCAATGGGAACGCTAACCCTAACTCTTACCAGTCAGAACCCTAGCCCTCAGCTCTAGGAGCACTGGGAGACCTGGCCCTTTCACCCATTCACAGCCCTTCAAAACCCAAACCCTGAGCCCTACGTCCAACAGAAACCCTAGGCTTAGAAACCAATCAGAACCCCAGGACGATCCACCAATCAGAGCTCCAGCCCTAAGTACAATAGAAACGTGAGCCCTAAGAACCAATCAGAACCCTAGATTTATCATTCAATCAAAATTCCAGCCCTAAATCCAATAGAAACCCTGGCCCTAGAAGCCAATCAAAGCACAGATGCAACAGCCAGTAAGAAACTTATATAAAGGGCTTGTGACCTTAAGCACAGGCTGGTGGGGATAGAGAACTGCTCCTCAACTTAGAATCTCCTTGGATACAGACAGGCTCAATCCACAATCTGCAGGCCCTGTTCAACCTTGCAGGTAAGGTCCAAATCTTAAGCCACTATAAACACTGCTTTTAATGCACTTTCTCAAAACACTTTTTCTAGGCAAAAATGAGTGCTATGTATACTTTCCAAACACAGTTTGAACCATAAAGCAGATTAGGTAGTCTCTTACAAACTACATTTCCCCAAACAATACAGGGATGTCATTAGGAACAAAATACCCATAAAGTCTACCAATCATTCTGTGCTGTCCTCTCTATCTCTCTATGACATCTGTTGCTCTTTCTTCAATGCTCTGACAATTAACTATATCATATGGGTTTTGCTATCAAACTGTTAATGTTATTAAAACTATAAGGGGGAGGAAGCACACTTCCTCTCATCCTAGTACAGTTTACCCCATTGAATCCTGGGAAATGCAGTACGCTTACTTCAAAGTTGCTGTAGTTTTTAACCAAAGCTGGTGCAAATAGTACTGTTATCTCTAGACATGTGTTTCCGGGCTTGGCCGTTCATCAGTAGAGAGCAGAAGTAGTAGAGAACAGAGAAAAGTCATCTGGGGCTGCCCAGGTCTTCACAGGTCACAGTACCACTCCACAGGCACACAGGTGCATCTCATGTGAGCTCAGAGGGCAGTGTGTCTGCTGGAAAACTGTAGTTGCCCCTGTCAGCAGAGCAATGTAGGTCTCTTTTTATAAAAATTGACCTGCAAAATTGGGATCTCTTAACATCAGAAGCATGAGCCATTACCAGGGTTCGGAGTTTACTGTCATAATGAACTGGTGACGTTTGTGTCAACCTAACCTGCATTAGACAAGGTACATAGGTCCATAAATAAATATTTGCAAGGAAGGTTGATAGAGGGAAGAATGGGAATGCATCATGTAGAGACACACACAGATCTAAGACCCTAGACTCCAATGCGGACATTTCAGTTAGAGATAGTTTTAAATCTATGTAAATAGTGGCAGAGCCAACATGGAAACAAATATACGTGCTGAAAAGAAAACAGTTGGTTCAGCAGAGGCTGGCAGGTCACATGTAGGTCACATAGCATTCTTCAGTTTCAGGAAACTGACAGAACATTTCATGGTTAGATTAGCTGTGCTGCTGCATGAAAGTAGATTACCATAATCCTCATCAGCTAGTGAACTGAGCCGAGATGCTTCTCACTTTAAAGCCTTCTTCCCTACTAAAGCAATGTAGTTACTTACACCTCTTGCTTAACCACATACATAGGAAGAAACATTAGGTGAACATCCTGCCTTAGAACATATACTGACAAGATGTGCACGCTTCTGCAAGATCACACCTAAAGGTTACTCACTTCTGCAGAAACCACACGGCTTGACCCAATGAGCCTTTTTAGCAAGATACGGCCATACACTGTGCTATCACGTAAATATATGTTTGCTATGATTAGATTTCCATGTATCCTGTATAGAAATACCAAAAGGCCAATATGTCATGTGACGTTGTAGTTGTGAGTTGTGGTTTCTGGGCATAAATATTGGCTGCCTACGTGCAGTATTTCAGACATCAGATTGCATCTCCCCTGCAGCAATGGAGAAAAACCTGTCAGGAATCCCCAAGATGCCTCCTGCGTTATCTGTCAGCATCCCCAGGGATTAGGGTTAAATCATATCTCTGTTCTTGGTTAAACCTTTATCTTTCTAAGTAAACATAATGTGCTGTGTTACACAATTGGTTTTATCAATGCTTGTTTTACCAATGCTTGTTTGCTAATGTGAGCAGGTGTAGACATGTGCTTCTAATTGGGAGTGGTGTAGACATGTGCTTCTAATTGGGTGTGGTGACTCATCCACATGTGGAAATAACTGCTTTCCTGATTGGCTATAAATAGCAGAGTGAAGCATGCCTCCCTGCTTGGCTTTGCTTTGCTTCCTGATCTCAGCATCTGATTTGACAGTCGAGCCCCTGTTGTCATCCCTGTATTCAGGACTTTTGAGGCAATTCTTTTCTTCGTTCCTGTACCAGCTGACACCAGGGTTTCCTCCAGCACTCTGGAAAAGACTGCAGCTAAGTGAAAAGTATTCTCCAGGGAGTTTGTTCTTTGAGCGCTGCACTTTCCTAGAATAGCTGGTGTATTTCAGACTTCGTTTTTTGGCAGAGTGCTTATCTTGAAGAGACAAATGCATTTCTGAACATTCTACATTATTATTGTAGTTACCTGCCTAAGTGTGCTTCAGGTAATCTGCTTGAGCTCAAGTACTACAAAAAGTGACAGTGCAATTTTAAAAGAGCATTTACCTGACTTTTCTTTCTCTAATAGCATAACTCTTGGATTTAAATTGTGTCATTCATGCCTGTGTTTCAGGTTTGGGGAATTTGCTTTTGAAGGATTTTTCACACAAACAGTGAAACCAAACCAAACTGTGCCACCCCAAGTGTTTAAACCCAGAGTGGTTTTGGATTGTTTTTGTTCCTTTTAGTTTAACCCTATGCATGCAGGAAAGTTATATGTGATATAATTAATGCCCTTGTTTGACTTTCTTGTGCATGATAATTGCAACCACAGTTCTAATTGTAGTGTGCAACAGTAAATCTCTGTGAAGCCAGCCCTAGTGTTGCAGTACTTATTGTTATTGTACTCAGTTTGAGTTTTTGGTAATGCAGTGTTAGAAATTGTGCCAACAGTTATTATTATCCCAGAAAAGTGCTGGAGCATCCTGGTGTTTTTCTACCGCTCCCGTGCCCATATCAGAAAGAGAGATTCCGTTTCAAGGAAGTTGAGTGCACTAACTCTACTATCACTCTGTCAACAACGACCTGCCCCCCGAAGATACAGGGTTCCTGGCTGGACCTGCAAGATGTGGCAGTGTTTTGTCTCTTTCTCTTCCACTCCCCCTTTCTTTTGGGACACCTGCTGGGGTTTCTGTGTCCACTAGGAAGTGCCGAGAGGTGTTCCAGGAGGTCGGGGGGAATACCATCGCCCCTGCAGACATCCTGCTTTTCAGGTGATTGGCCCAGTCTCAACAAAACCTATAGGACTTTGTCAAATGTGTCTTGCTTTTCTTTAACAGATTTCTAGTTTCAGACAGGACTTCCACGTGGCCTCATCGATTGTCACCATCCAGAACATGCCTCGCTCCAAAGAATGGATTGCACACTTTGTAAGAAGGTAAGCAGACTTCAATTTTATTTAAAAGTTCTGCTCATTCCTAGGGGCGGTTAGGATCTGGAATTGCCATGATTAAGGTGAGGACAGTGCAAAGTCCGTTCCTTTTTATTTACAGACTTTACATTTGGCATTGTGATAAGGATGATTTTGGTATTCAAATACAAGATTGTGTATGAATGTATGACACAATATTTAAGGACCCCGGTGGTAAGTCGGAAGATACAGGGAACTCGACTAAACAGTCAAAAGTGCTCAAAGGCTTATTAAAACTTGAGGCTCGGCAACCAGCACATGTTCTGACGTGAGTCAAAGGGACAGTTCCAAAAACCGGTGTCAGCATACTTCACCCTGTGTAAGATCAAAACACACAAGTCACTTTTGCAATTCCAGACCTTAAGTCTGGATGTCACAATTTGTATTTACAAATAGTGAATGTTTATCCTCTCTTTGACTCCGGAGGGAAGTGGCCAGTGCTTGTTTGTCCTAGTATGTAGTTTAGAATTTATGAATATGTATGTACATATGTAAATAGAAATGTGGCCACAGTGTAATGTCATTTCATAATTTTATTTTATGTAGTTATAATTTAGGAACAACTTAACACATTTCCCATCTTGTGAGGGATAAGGTACAATATTAGAAAAGAAAGTTTAAGTAATTGATTGTGTTAGGCAAATGTCTCAACGAGTGATCAACCACAACAATTGATTATCCATTTTTTATAATGGTTAGGCTGTTGCCCTCTCCAACGCTTAGTAGACCATCAATACCAATATCACGTAATACCCCCTTATGTGTTTCCCACTTTTGGGATATCATGTACGTTTTAAAATTTTCCTTAACGCCACATAATACATAGTGCCTATTTATTTCCTGCTGGTTGTGTTGGTAGGCAGTAACTATTCTTCTTTTCCGATTATTCCCCGGGATAGGACTTTGGGACCCTCTGGTGTGTGGGTAGGACACACTTAGGCTATTAGGTTAGGGTCACTTCCTGCTTCCTTGTGCATGAATGTATATGTGAATGAAAGAGGGTTCACCTGAGTATGCATGCTTATGGTAAATTCATATCACAAGACCTGGTCCCTGGAATGTTGATTTAACTGAGTGCTTTTCTTGCATACTTCTAATAATATTGCGAAGGGCTGAATGCATAAGAGATAAATGTGAATGTGATTTCCCCATATCATCCATGGGTATGAGCTCTGAGAACTAGTCCCAGAGACATTCTATTGCTTCCTTTGTCCAGTGTGGGTGAAAATGTTTGTTACGCTATAGGAACAGTTACTATATCAATGACTAAGGGGATTTTGGACACTAACAAGGACTGTCCAGAACGTTGACACAAGTGTCCTGGTTTGGTTCTTGAAACATTGCATACTGTTCATGTGGTTAACAGCCAGTTTCAAAATGTGGCAAGGGGAGGAAACTGCAGCACCGATCTGTTCTTCTTTTGCAACTTTATGTGCACAGGGGTTGGGAGACAAGAGTGGAGGTGATTTAGTGGCATCAAAGAGATCAGCATTCTATGCAAGGTTGCCAGAATCGACTCCAGCAAACATTTCTTCAGTTATCCCATAAAGAACCTGCAACTAGGTACATGAGAATACCTTGTACAACATATTTCAGGCTGCTCATAGACACTTGACAAATGTTCATCACGTTCTCTACAATATTATTCACCAGCATTCCAAAAAAGGTGTAGGAATTCCCACCTGTGTGACACAGGGTCTAACTATCCTCCGAAACATGATGATCATTATTTCCTGTCCCTAGTGAAAACCTCTGCACGTAATTGTCTCATTTTGAAAATTGTGTGACTTATGTATCAGTATAATATATTCCAGAAGTTGAAAGAGACTCACCATAATAAAAGGGACCAGAAGGAGAGTGCAAAACCCTTCCCATACAAATGCTTGCTAGTAAAGCCAGTAAAAGGATGTACAGAACTGTTAGATAAACCTACTGACTCACAACTTGAAATTTTGCAATGGCCTCCATCTGTGGGTTCCCGAGATGAGCTGGCTGAATTACTGCTCCTAGTGCGTGACTGGGCAGAAGAAGACTCTTGTCTCTTTTATGGCCTCTACGTCCACTACATTATAGTCTTGGTATGTTGTTAGAAGTTAGCCTGAGAAACAACAGCATGTCTCATAAGTTTAATGTGCCCTCTAATGTGTGTTGTTTTACTGCAAGGGAGTTAAAGACATGGGATTCAGTAAAAATACTGTCTCACCTTCTGCAAGCGGTAGTACAAATACAAATATTTAGAAAATATATTCAAAACCTTAATGGCCAAATATTTCAGTTACAAATACAAGAATATATACCCCCTGGCACTTTGGTATCAAGAGAAATAGAGAGTGAAACAACAAACCCGAACTGTTCTCCTTTTCTTAGTTCTCCATGGGGAAAGAGTGCTATTCTCCATTTCAAGAACATTAGGACAGTTGGGAGGGGGTCACATAATGCATTTATATTCATGTTAAGACATACCTTAAAAAGTTGCAGCAATGTGTACCAAGCTTCAGCTGTTTTTGCGGTGCTCGTGGTCTGAGGAAGGAGTAAATGTGCGACACCATACTTGTGTAAGAAGGGGAAGTGGTACCCCACGCTAGCTATGCCTGCAGTGCACCAGCCCCTCTAGCCTCACAGCAAGAAAGGAATAAAAGTGAGAACATCTCCACCTCATGCTTCTGCTGTTATCCATTAATGTGAAAAGTGTGATAGCCACAATCCATACAATATGAAATTAATGGTGAAATTGACAGAATTAAAAGATACAGATACTTTCATATTAAGCTCATATTCAGCTTAACTTTTTTCAAGGCTCACCACAAACTCTGGGCTCTGCTCCAAGGGCAAGGCCACAAATCGTTGCAATATCCTGCAACAGGACAAATAGGTGTACTATGCACAGTAGACAGGATAACTTAGTGGGTTAAGTGTTTGTTCTGGTAGTGGAGGAAGCACAACATGCACCACAAATGTAAAAACTGAACTTAATCTTAAGGTTTGTATTATTATTTTCATATACCGTGGATGCCGGGATGTGTATATACAAATAATATTGATGGTAAAAGTTATTGGTTGGTGCAAAAGTATTTTTCATTCCATGTTTTTCCTAGGGTTCTTAGGGTTCCTAGGGTTCAGTTGTGTTTTTCTGTATTTGCCTGTCTGCGTTCCGTTTATGTTGTTTTCATTGCTTATGAGAGTTTTTGGGGTACATCTTGGTATATCAAGTACAGTGACAAGAAACGGGGGTGAGAATAACAGTATACTCACACTCAGCTGATGTCACAACCACAGAACATCCAAGTATCATCAGTTGGAATAGAAGGGGGTTTCTTAAACCAGATGGCAGCCCCAGCAGGTAGCACGATTTTCTGGAAATCTCAATAGGAGATTTAGACCTAACACAAGCAGTTGCAGTGGTCAGATGTACTGCACACAGAAACGGCCAGGACTTCATATCCAGGAAAATGCCTTAACAGACTAGGCTGATAAGACTGCGGTGTCAAATCATCACCTTGCCCTCCCACGAGTACCCACCATGTCCCTATACTGCTTGCCACAGAAATACAGCAACTAGCTTCTTGCCCAGATCCTTCCACATCATACACAGAAACTGCACATTTGTTCCTCAGTGAATTGCAGGAAAGTCCCCCTGAACACAAGAAGGATCTGTATGAGTCCAGGGGCTGCTCTCAGACAACCCCGGACGTCATTTATAGGCAAGTGTCCACGGGCATAGCCGATATGCCCCAGTCCCTCCTCCTCATTGCCCTTAACCAACTATACCTTCCCCCACATACATCAAGGGACAACATGTCTGTGATCAAGTTTGGTTTGGTCCCAACTTACATGAGTTACTAACAATATACGTCCACAACTGCTCAATATGCCAGCAGTGTTCGCCCAACCCCACCTTGAAGGTAAGAGCCTTCGTCATTCTGTGACCGCAGGGGTCCTTCAAAGTCCTACGCCTCAACTTCATCGACAGAATTGAAAGGCATAATAATTATTGTTACCTCGTTGTTGTCTGCCCATTTACCAAAGCTGGACTTTGTGTCCATTGTGATGCAAAGTCTGCTGCTAATTTTCTGGTCTGTGAGGTGATACTCCATTGAGGGGATCAGATCTGGGAATAGCACACTTCTGTTAATAGCATCTTTTTTGCCAACTTCACCACTACGCTTCGCATCACCCACACACTTTCTTCAGTCTACCACTCCCAAAACAACTGAATTGTTGAACGCTTTAACAGCCTCCTGAAAAAATTAAATACTTCTGTGCAACACCACACAAGAAATGGCTGTTCTGCCTCCCAATAACTTTGTTTGATTTGAGGAACAACCTTAGTTCCACATGGTTCTTCTCCAAACAGGTCACACGCATCTGAAAAGTGCGCCACCACACCTTCAGCAAATGAACAACAGGCGCCTCTGCCGGTGGGAACTCCAGTCTACAGAAATAACTTTGTTTGCAAGTGAAAGGACACCTTCCTGTGACAAACAGAAAACAGCTACAGGTGTGGGGGTCCAAGGCCACAAACCATGGATACATCTCTTGAACATCCGCCTGGACCCAGTAGTGACGTTCAACTCTCGACACCGAGCAGAAAAAAGAGGGGGAGAAAAGGAAAAGGAGCCAGAGTAAACCCCCCTAACCCTGCCGCTTCACTAAGGGACAATACCTATTTCAAGTTATGCATTAAATTTTTGTGTTTCCTCCTTGGTGTACTGCTAATAATGATTTTAGTCCTTGTTATTTCGATTTTCTTTTTTCCTACACCAATTATTACACACACAGGAATGTTGATAATGGTACTGACCATCACCTTCTCCGCACTGCTTTGTTTGAGAATATGTGGTACCATAAATGTACAATGAAGGCACGTCTACGTTCAATGCTGGCTGTTATGTATGCTCCCTTCCACGTACTAAGGAAGCCAGGGTACAGGATAGTGAGTACAAGGTTATCCCCATAGGAGGTGGGAGGTTTGGAGAGGTAGTTGAAGAATCAACTAAATGGGGAATGATAGAGGGAAGAATGGGATGCATCATGTAGAGACCCACACAGATCTAAGACCCCAGACCCCAATGTGGACGCATTTAGCATTTTTAGCATGAAATAGCATTATACAGTCCAATCACGTAAACATATTTTTGCTACGCTTAGATTCAGAGAACAGAAACCCACGCGCCTTTGTATGCTTAGATTCCAGGAACAGAGACCCACAAGTGTGATTTCCATGTATCTTGTAAGGAAATACAAAAAGCGTCAATATGTCATGTGACATTGTACTTGTGGGTTTTGAGATGTGGTTTCTAGGCACAAATATCGGCTGCCTGCGTGCAGTACTTTCAACATCAGATTGCATTTCCACAGAAGTGACTGATCCCCGTGCTGTAATTGGGTAAACCTATATCGCTTTGTCAAATATGTCTTGGTTTTTCTTTAACAGATTTCCCTCCAACAAGGTTTTGCCCAGGGAAGGACGAGGCAGGGGCTGCTCTTTTGGCCAGCCCTTTCAACAAGGTTTCTTCCAAGGACAGTGCAAGAGTAACAGTGGCTAGAAAGATGGATGACAGGTAGGAACTTTCTTTCCCTCAAGAGGATTTTCAGAGGCAGGCACAGCAGAGGAATTTCATGTTCATACTCCATGTGTAGGGGTTCCCTATACCCGGTGAAGGAAGACAAATACACCCACTGGTCATTACATGGGGTTTTTATTCAGTTTTTATTTGTGGGTTTTCAAGATAATCAAATGTGCTCAGTCCTTGTTGCCTAAAGTTCTGCCTCTTCATGGGGGCGGGTAGGATCCATAGTTGCCGTCTTTAAGGTGACAATAATATGGACTCCGTTCCATATTTTGTATGTTGTATGAAATGTCTCTTTGGCAATTGTGAATGTAGATGTAATGTAAATAAGGTTATTGCATGCAAGATTTTGTACAATCATTATGCAATATTAAGTTAAGGAGCTGCATAGTCTGTAGTGTGTTTATCCCAATAAAATGTTGGAAGTGGTCAAAGTGGGTAATTCAAAGTTGGGAGTCCAATATGGGTTCCAATATTTTGACATAGAAGGACAGCTGAAAGGCCAATGTCACTAACGTTTACCTCTAAATACGATCTGAATACTCGAATCACCACCCTGCAATAATGTCCAGAAGTTATTCTATGGTCTATGAGATGCATGGTTTGAGGGTTATCCTCTCCTGAGGGCGGAGGGAAGTGACCACTAGCTACTGACTTAGTTTACAGTTTAGGGCAGTGGTTCCCAACCTTTTGACATCTGTGGACCCCCACTTTATCATTACTGGAACCTGGGGACCCCCTCTGAATCATTATTGGAATCCGGGGACCCCCTACTTACTAATTACTGAAAGTTGGGGACCTAGTTTGCTAATATTATTTAATTTTGTAAGCAGTCGTGGACCCCCAGGGGTCCCCGGACCACAGGTTGGGAACCACTGGTTTAGACTTAAACAATTGTGATTAACATTTAGAAGTAGTTGTGTTTATATTTTGAAAAATATGTTGATGAAAAATGCGCGTGTGTGCTTGTAAACAGAAAATGTGGCCACGGAGTGATTTTATAGCGTTATGTTGTTGAGGTATAATGTTTAATATATGAAAGAAAGGACAAATTGACAGAATTTTTATTTGTAAGGACTAGTGTAAGAAATTAAAAAAGATTGATTAGACAGATAAAAGATGATGGGGTCATTATGACCCCAGTGGTCGGCGATAATAAGGCGGTAGTACCGCCAACAGGCTGGCAGTACTTACCACTACATTATGACATTGGCAGGTTGGCTAAAGCCAACCCGCCAATGTACCACTCCGACCGCCACAGCAGTAACAGCCACTGAGTTGGAAATATCTATCTCCAGCCCGGCGGCCGCCATTGTGCCGCCTGTGGGATTATGACCCCGCCTACCGCCATGGTTTTCGTGGCGTTCATAACACCACGAAAACCATGGCGGTAGGCCATATCAGTGAGAGGGAATTCCTTCCCTGTCACTGGTAGGGGTCCCCCCTACCTCTCCAGATACCCCCCGCCCCCTACCTCTCCAAAGCCCCCACCCCCTTACATACACGTCCCCATCACACACACGTATACACACACTCACTCACACATAGATACACGCATGCATACATCCATTCACAGACACATCCGTACACACTTCCAAAAATACATACAGACACACATTCATATTTCACAACATACACGAACTCACACGTCTGTGCATGCACACACGCAACACACACCTGCATTAACGCACACACATACATTAACACCCCCCACACACACACAACACCCCCACCCCCCTTCCCTGTCGGAGACCCCACTAACGTGGATCCAGGGGGTCCTCCGGCAGGATACAGGATCGGGCGCTGCTGCCGTCAGCAGGGCCCGCCAGCAGAACACTGCCAGGCCATGTTATTTGTCATAATACGGCTGGCGGCGGTCTACTGGCCTGGCACTGCTGGTGGTAGCAGCGTCACCTTACCGCCATCCGCCGGTATGACCACAGATGGATTTCCGCCATTCTTGTGGCGGGAATCTGGCTGTGGTCATTAGCGGCCGTCGCCACGGTGGTAGGCGGTTTTTACTGCCGATGTTGTAATGAGGGCCTATATTATCAAAGCTGCTGGGATTACAGAGGACTATGGAAACTTCCTTAGAACACTTGCAAAAGACCTTTCAGGTGAAAAGAAAATGTTACAAACGTACTGTAAGGAATGATTGAAGGCCACTCAGAAACACATGTATCCCTGGCAAAGGAAGGGACATTTGATGATAAAATATTAGAACACATTGTTACACGTCTCAAGAGTAAACATGCAGGAGTTACATTACAGAAACAAGAAGCCACCTTAGCCCTATGGCGAGTCTTTTGTAAAAAATCTAAGGATTCCGCAAATGCTGACACATCTAGTACCTGGTCTACTCTCCTACCACCATATGACTATACAAATATTTCTCATAGTTACCTCATATTTAGCCATTGGTAAAGCTACAGGAAGCTGCAGTGAGATTTGAGAATCTCACTGAAATTTGAGGTAGAGAGCCCTTCACAATCTCTGAAGGGATCCTCTAGTGTTGCCCCATAGGTGCCAAAAACGAAACACATGCGTACTCCCAGACAACAAGTAAGGGTGGGTGACTCCGTTTTCAGGACAATTAGAAGCACAGTTAACACTACATTTAGACCCAGCCTATCCCAAAGAGGACAGGGGTGAACAGAAGGGTACAAGAGACAGTGACAGCCAGTCATTTGTTTCATCAGCAATGTTGCATTTGTTACAGAACAGACATATAATAGGAAGGGTAGTTAAGGAGCATATGTCTGCTCCACAGCGGTGAGATGTAGATGATGCTACACGGAGTGACTATGTAGAGAGGACTGTTAGTATGGCGTGATGTATCCCAAGAAAGAGATGATGATTTTAGAAGGACAGAAGATAATCTTGGCAGAAGGAGAAGGGCAGTGTAATAGTTTCATTAGAGAGTGTTTAGGAATGGTTGTCACAAAGTGAGGATAGAAGAAATGCGAGGGAACCAAGGAGAGAAAGGTATTGTGATCATTTGTTAGGACAGATTCAGGGAAGTTGTGGGAGGATGGCAAATAGAGTAGAGTCAATAAAAAGGCATGTAGACAACATTGTTCAAATACTTCGATCTCCAGAGCTAGGCACCCTACTTATGAGATCAGGACTCAAGAAAGGCCACTTATCATTCATGACTATACGAAGGGAGCAATGGGATTGACTAATCGCACCAGCACTAGAGAAGGAGAGCAGGGTGTGTTCTCTAAAACTAGGAAACCCCGAGCAACAGAGCTTGAGTGGTTACGATTCAAGGGAACACCTGGTCAGCCAGATCCCCGGATGGGATCTTGCAAAGCTATAGAATGATTGACATTACATGATAAATCAATGCAGCAGATGAGTGTTCAATCAGTTCTATGTGGCACTGATCTCACCCCTAGTGAGATAGTCGCCAAAGGGGAAAATAGTTGGTACAGTGTGGATAATTAGCAGGATAATTCAGCATGATGGACTTTAGGTTTAGCTACGCAGATGAGTTCATGGCCATAGGAAGGGTGTTTGGATCCATGTGACATGACAAATGCTGAGGATGGCATTCTTTATGGTGAGGGAGATCCAGATTGGGACTACCCCTATATCCGTAAATGTTTGCGCTTGTGGCAACAATATACCAGGCACCACAACCCCCAATATTCTGTTACTCCTGTATGTCAGATGCCCCTGATACACACTCATTATGCTCCTTTTCCACAAATGGACAAAGAAAATCTTAAAAGGTTGTTCCCTCCGCTCACAGAGGGAGCAGGAAAATGGATAAGGTCCTTTGAGAAACAAACTGCAGGCATCACCTTGGCAGTAGAGGACATTGAGGCCCTCATTACAACATTGGCGGTAAAAGCCGATTGCCGCCGTGCAGAAGACTGCCAACACACCGCCGCGGCCGCGGAATTCCGCCACAGCTATTATGACCCACATCTCGGAATCCGCCAAAATTCAAGAAATTCACCCACACAAGTCTGCCACACCAAAGGTCAGTGATAAACTGGCGAAAACAAAACCTCCACCGTCACGCCAACAGAAATACGCCCACACTATCACGACACACGAATCCATGCGGCGGTTTTTAAGCCGCGGTATTCCATTGGCAGTACACACCACCGCGCTCAAAATACACAAACATTTACAAAACACAGCCACATTGGACGATTCAAAATACACACACCTGAGAAACATACACACACCACTCTCACACAGCCATTACAATATAAAACACACACCCACATCACCCACAAACCCCCACAACAAAAAATACAGAAAGAAGGACAGAGAGAGACACCTCCAGCAAGTACAACAGCATCCACAGGCACATAACACCATCACCCACACAACTTCCACGCACCTCACACAACACACCACTACATATCAGCACACTTATCACCACACACTCCACCCCACACATCACCTACACCACCCCATGGCACGGCAAAGACACCCCAGGTTCTCGAGGAGGAGCTCAGGGTTATGGTGGAGGAAATCATCCGGATAGAGCCACAGCTATTCGGATCACAGGTGCAGCACACCTCAATTGCAAGGAAGATTGAGCTATGGCGAAGAATAGTGGACAGGGTCAACGCAGTGGGACAACACTCAAGAAATCGGGAGGACATCAGGAAAAGGTGGAACGACCTACGGGGGAAGGTGCATTCTGTGGTCTCAAGACACCACCTGGCGGATCAGCGGACTGGCGGCAGACCCCCTCCTGCTCCCCCACAACTAACAACATGGGAGGAGCAGGTCTTGGCGATTCTGCATCCTGAGGGCCTCACAGGAGTAGCTGGAGGAATGGACTCTGGTAAGTCAAAGCTTTACTATTACATTACCCACCCTACCTGCATGCTATCACATACCCCCACCCTCGCCCTCACCCCCATCACACAAACTCCACACAAATGTACCAATATCACAAACCACCCATCCCAACACCAAGCCCTGCATGCAACAACAAAGCATGGACACCCATCACTAAAGCATGCACACTGCACATAGCCATACACCCCCCTAAACCATCATCACACAAGCTCCCACACAGGAATGCCAGCAATGGGGTACACCGTCACCCACCCATTGCACACCATGGCACACACAGATGCAATAATCATGCCTTTCCACCCCTGCAGGACCCCTACCCAACGTCACCAGACAGGAAGGTCCAGACATGTCCACTCCACCCACAGAAGAGGCCCACAGTGATGACAGCAGCTCTGTCTAACTGGATCTAGATGACCAGCCCGGACCATCGGGGACCTCTGGACAGTCGGTTCCCCTCACACAGGCACAGGCCACCACAGACCTTCCCCCCATACCTCCGTCCCCAGGACACGTCAATCAGCTGTGTGTTCACCACTACCTGGAACCCAGGATAACCCACCACCCCAACAATAACGGGGACCTGGGGGCAGTGGCAGTGGGCACACGGTCCAGGGGACGGAGGCCCAGGAACACAGGGGAACTGGGAGGGCTATCGTGCGTCAGGGGGCGGACAGGCCAAGGGAACCCACTCTCCACGAGGCCCTCTCCTCCATCATGGGAGCATACCACCACTCCCAGGAGACGATGGCAACAGTACTGGCCAGGTTTCAGGAGACCCAGCGCATGCAGGAGGAACAGTATTTGGGCTTCAGGGAGGAACTTAGAACCTTCAGCTCCACCCTGGGCACCATCGTAGGGGTGCTGAAGGAAGTACTCAACAGCAGGAGGGACACTGTGGCACTACAAGGGGCCCCTGACACTAGCATGGACGATGAATTGCCCACCACCTCCACCGGCGCTAGTGGACAGGACGCCCTGCCACAGGACCACCACACCAGCATCCCACCCCCTGCAGACGGAGAACCACCCCGCAAACAGTCCCTGAGATCCAGAAACAAGACAGAGAACGATGCCAAGACCCCCGCCAAGAAATGAGACCACCCTGATTGGCATTCTACTGTCCCACTTTGTCACCCTGTCCATAATTAAACTGCCCCAGCTCCACTTCCTATGCCCATATGGGCAATGCACATGTGAGACTAATAGACTGGACACTGCCATGGACACTCCTCCGCCATCACCCCTCACCATTTAACTTCCCCCTCCAATATTTAGCATTTAAATAAACACACCTAAAGCACAAAATGATCTGGAGTCTGTCTGTGATTTCGAAATAGTGTATTTGCAATTACAGTGACAAAATGTTTTTGAAATAGTAATGTCAACATACCTATGTCACGCAGCTCAAGTCCATGAGAAATTTAAGCAGATGACACACAGTGGGACCCACATCTGTGAAACCGTAAGGGAAAGTGACAACTCAGTGACCATACACTGGGTGAAAACGACAGACAGGATAGCGGTAGTAGTGTAAAAGTACATGTAGTAGGCAGGATTGTATTCTCACCTGTGTTTCACTGGAAATATTGCTGGATCACTGAGTCCCTGTTCTGCATGTCTTCTTCCTCCTCATCACTGTCTACAGGCTCCACAGCTGCCGCAACACCGCCATCTGGACCATCTTCCTGCAGAAAAGGCACCTGTCGTCGCAAAGCCAAGTTGTGAAGCATACAGCAGGCCACGATGATCTGGCACACCTTCTTTGGTGAGTAGAATAGGGATCCACCTGTCATGTGGAGGCACCTGAACCTGGCCTTCAGGAGGCCGAAGGTCCGCTCGATCACCCTCCTAGTTCACCCATGGGCCTCATTGTAGCGTTCCTCTGCCCTTGTCTTGGGATTCCTCACTGGGGTCAGTAGCCATGACAGGTTGGGGTACCCAGAGTCACCTGCAAATGGCGAGGGACAACTGTTAGACACACACTAACCTGTAGGGATAACCCCGGACAACCATTCTCACTGTCTTGCTTCCAGGGGCTCACCTAATAGCCACACACGGTGCCTCTGGAGTTGACCCATCACATAAGGGATGCTGCTATTCCGCAGAATGTAGGCGTCATGCACTGAGCCAGGGAACATGGAATTCACATGGGAAATGTACTGGTCTGCCAAACATACCATCTTCCGGTTTCTGTACACCTGTTCACTCCTGTGGGGGGGGGGGGGAAACCAAAGCCATATGGGTCCCATCAATGGCACCTATGATGTTGGGGATATGTCCCAGGGCATAGAAAGCACCTTTCACTGTAGGCAAATCCTCCACCTGAGGGAAAACGATGTAGTTCCGCATTTGTTTCAGAAGGGCAGACAACACTCTGGACAATAAGTTGGAAAACATAGGCTGGGACATCCCTGATGCCATGGCCACAGTTGTTTGAAATGACCCACTTGCAAGGAAATGGAGCACTGACAGCACCTGCACTTGAGGGGGGATTCCTGTGGGATGGCGGATTGCTGACATCAGGTCTGGCTCCAACTGGGTACACAGTTCCTGGATTGTGGCACGGTCAAACCTGTAGGTGATTATCAAATGTCGCTCCTCCATTGTCGACAGGTCCACCAACGGTCGGTACACCGGAGGATGCCGCCATCTCCTCACATGTCCCAGCGGACGGTGCCTATGAAGGACAACAGCGAGCACAGAGTCAAACAACTAAGAGGTACGTACCCAAAGTTTACACAGAACACCAATCATACACAAAAGGTGGCCTGTATGTGTGTTGAGACTAGGCCTAGGTATGTGTGACGCAGTTTAAAATGAGGCCATGTGGGCCCCTGAAATGGCGGCTGCCTGACCTCTAAAGTGGGACAATAGGATGTGAGCTAACTGCGCTGGCGTTGTACACCGCCGCGGTAGGCGGTCGGAGACCGCGGCACAATGCTGCATTGGACCCTATGGGTCCCAGGAGCCAATGACGATGTACGCCGGCGGTGATGGTACGCACCACCGTGGACGTGACCGACATTTTCTATCACTTCAATCACTCGATACCTGATCTTCGACAGGAGAGGACCTACACTGCAAGTGCTGCTGTGACCTCAGTCTGGAAGAGACAATGGCTTGTGCGTCTGGGGAAAGGGCCCCTGCCTTCACAGTTGGAGAAGCTCGTTGATGGGGTCCTCCCCCAGTACACGCTACTCTACGGTCCTCCAGACAAACAGGTAAGTACACAGGGAGCATGTTGTATGGGTTATGCCTGTGTGGAGAGGGCTGAATGTAAGAAGGAAGAGGGCAGAGTGCTGCGTGCATGTAAGACGGTGAGTGAATGTGCCACATGGCAAGGGTAGGGATGGGGGCCACTCACTTTGACGGTGCAGTTGGTAATGACTTCTCTTCTTCCCCTGTACATTTTATGTAGGTCAGCGCCCACCAGAAGAAAGATATTTGGCGTGCCATCGCCAAGGATGTCCCGACTCTGGGGGTCTACCACAGACGGAGCACCCACTGCCGGAAAAGATGGGAGGACATTCGCAGCTGGAGCAAGAAGACGGCGGAGGCTCAGCTGAGGATGGCCTCCCAATGTGGGAGGGGTGCCAGTCGAATCATGACCCCCCTGATGTTCAGGATCCTGGTGGTGGCCTACCCGGAGTTGGATGGGCGCTTGAGGGCATCACAGCAGACACAAGGGGGTGAGTACACTCTCATTCTGCTGACTTTGCGCGCAGTGGAGTTGTCTGGGTGGGGGAGGAGGGCTGTGGGTTTCCCTAGGCCAGGGCGAGTTCCGTAGGCTAGGCCCCTCCGTTAGGCATGGCCCTGAGCCCCACACCCCACCTCTGTAGAGTGCCAAGTACAGCTATTCATGCCCCTGTGTCATCTATGTGTGCAGATGTCGTCCATAGCCTTGTAGGCCATTTCCCAGGAATTGCACTGTGGAGCTCCAGAGCGCGGCGTAGAGCAGGGGGCCTCTTTGTCTGTGTTGTCCGCCAACGATAGCGGTAATCCAAGCACTCAACATGTCTTTCTTCTGTCTCCCCCCCCTTTTTTTGGTCTTCCGGTTCTTGTGTGCATTAGCATCATCAGACGGAGGAGCAGTGGCACCGGAGCACGAGGGAGCTGCATCCCACATGGCCCTGGAGGGCAAGACTACGGACTTGGAATTCACCAGTGGGACGGAAGGCGAGGGGAGCTCCACAGCAGGGACAGGAGCTGACACCAGCGACACTGACTCGTCCTCTGATGGGAGCTCCCTTGTGGTGGCGACAACATCTGTGCCCCCGCATCTTCAGGTACAGCCGTCACCTCCCCTACCAGCACCGCCCTCCCAGCAGCCCCTCAGCCTTCGCCCCGTGCCCGCTCACCCAGGAGGGTGGGCATCACCTTCGCCCCAGGCACCTCAGGCACTGCCCCAGTCACCCCTGCTGCCCTCAGTGAGGAGGCCATTGACCTCCTCAGGTCTCTCACTGTTGGGCAGTCTACCATTTTGAATGCCATCCAGGGTGTAGAAAGGCAGTTGCAACAAACTAATGCATTCCTGGAGGGCATTCATTCTGGTCAGGCGGCCCTTCACCGAGCTTTTCAAACTCTGGCCTCAGCACTGATGGCAGCCATTGTCCCCGTCTCTAGCCTCCCCCCTCCAACTTCCTCCACCCAGACCCAATCCCTTGTACCTCTGCCTATCCCAAGCACACCATCAGACCAGCCTGCACATACCTCAACACACAAGGGAAGCTCAGGCAAACATAAGCACCACACATCCCACAGGCACTCACACAAGCAACACACACATGCAGACACACCAACATCCACTGCCTCCACTGTGTCCCCCTCCTCATCGTCTCCCTCCTCCCTCCCAGTCTTGTCTACACTCACACCTGCATGCACTACCTCTACAGCCACTACGTCCCTCACCAGCACACCCACCAGCATACCCCGCTCACGTGCAGTCACCACCCCCACTACCATTCACACGTCCCCTGTGTCCTCTCCCAGTGTGTCTGTGACGCCCCCTCCCAAGATACACAAACGCAGGCACACACCCACCCAACAGCCATCCACCTCACGACAGCCTCCAGTGCATGCACCTGCACCCAAAGTCACCAAACGTACACCTCCTACTACCACCACCTCTTCCTCCACTCCCAAACCCCCTCCAGCTACCCATCCCAGTGTGTCCAAAATAATTTTCCTGTCCAGCCTTGACCTTTTTCCCACACCTCCCCCACCCATCTCATAGGTCCCGAAGTAGCACCTCAGCCACAACATCTACGGGACCAGTGGTGCCTGTTGTCACAGGTATGTGGAGTGCACCGGCCACCAGGACAGCCAGTGTGGCACAGAGCCAGAGCACAGCTAGTCCCCCCCTGTAAAGCATCAGAAGTTGGCCAGTGCCCGGCGGGAGAGGTGGAAGACTCCAGCTACCAAAGCCGCTCCCAGGAGTCCCGGTGGGAGTGTGGAGTCAGCTGTAGCACCTCCCAAGGTGGGGAAGGGCCACAAGAAACCCGGCAAGTCTGGGAAGAGCTGCACGGCGGAGAAGACCGCCATCATCCCCGCTGCCCAGGAGGCCAGCCCCAGCCCAGCTGCCCAGGAGGCCCCTGCCAGCCCCATCACAGCTGCCCAGGAGGGCTCAGCCAGCCCCAGCCCAGCTGCCCAGGAGGGCCCCGCCAGCCCCAGCCCAGCTGCCCAGGAGGCCACCGCCAGCCCCAGCCCAGCTGCCCAGGAGGCCACCGCCAGCACCAGCCCAGCTGCCCAGGAGGCCACCGCCAGCCCCAGACTAGCTGCCCAGGAGGGCCCCACCAGCCCCAGCCCAGCTGCCCAGGAGGCCACTGCCAGCACAAGCCCCGCTGGGCCATGAAGGACCGCCAGCACAAGCCCCGCTGGTCCATAAAGGACCGCCAGCACAAGCACCGCTGGGCCATGAAGGACCGCCAGCACAAGCCCCGCTGGGCCATGAAGGACCGCCAGCACTAGCCCCGCTGGGCCATGAAGGACCGCCGCCAGCACAAGCCCCGCTGGGCCATGAAGGACTGCCAGCACAAGCCCCGCTGGGCCATGAAGGACCGCCTTCACAAGCACCGCTGGGCCATGAAGGACCGCCAGCACAGGCACCGCTGGGCCGGGCACCGCCAAATCAAGCACCGCTGAACAGGGCACCGCAAAATCAAGCACCGCCAAATCAAGCATCGCTGAACAGGGCACGCCAAATCAAGCACCGCTGAACAGGGCACTGCCAAATCAAGCACCGCTGAACAGGGCACTGCTAACTCAAGCACCGCTAGCCAGTGAGCGGCAGGGGCACTGACGCAACTGGGTCCGTCATGGGGTGAGTGAAGCACTCTGGGCACCAGTCGCCCTCCAGAACCAGTGGAGAGATCCATCAACTACCTCTGTCCTTCACAGGATGAAGCACTCTGGGCACCAGTCCCCCTCCAGAACCAGTGGAGACTGTTATCCACTTGAGAGACTGTGGCTTTGCACTCCCCAGGATATGGCAGTGGGCAACCCAACCACTGTAGAGACTTGTGAGACTGTGGCTTTGCACTCCCCAGGATTGAACAGTGGGCAACCCACCCACTGTAGGGACTTGTGAGACTGTGGCTTTGAACTCCCCAGGATTGAACAGTGGGCAACCCACCCACTGTAGAGACTTGTGAGACTGTGGCTTTACACTCCCCAGGATTGAACAGTGGGCAACCCACCCACTGTAGAGACTTGTGAGACTGTGGCTTTGCACTCCCCAGGATATGGCAGTGGGCAAACCACCCACTGTAGAGACTTGAGAGACTGTGGCTTTGCACTCCCCATGATTCAACAGTGGGCAACCCACCCGCTGTAGAGACTTGAGAGACTGTGGCTTTGCACTCCCCAGGATTGAACAGTGGGCAAACCACCCACTGTAGAGACTTGTGAGACTGTGGCTTTGCACTCCCCAGGATTGAACAGTGGGCAAACCACCCACTGGAGAGACTTGAGAGACTGTGGCTTTGCACTCCCCAGGATTGAACAGTGGGCATTGAGCCCCCTTGTGGATCTGGCGTCGTGCACTCATCTGGCTGAGGTGCCCCCCCTTCCCTTCCCCTCAGGTGCCTGTTGTATTTCTATCTGATGCCCCTGCAGTGTTCTCTCTGTTTTGATCGGGTATCGAGTGTGGGCCTCGCCCATGCATTTTGGGCCCAGTGGTCCACGGACTATAAATGGTGCAATACCTGGACTTGTATTATTGGTGTATATATTTGTTTATAGTGTATATATATTTTTGAGTACTGGATTTTAATATATTACAATGGTTACACTCATTTCCTTTTGTCTTTGCATTCTTCCAGGAGGCTTGGGGGGTGTAACTGTAATGTATCAACATGTATTAGTGTGTGTGTTGTAGTGGGTGAGGGTGGGGGTGGGGGTATTGCGTGTGTGTGTCCCTGTTTTTTGCCTCCCCCCTCCCCTGTGTCGTAGGTGCAGTACTCACCGCGGTCTTCGCCGCCGGCGTTCGTGCTCCTGGTAGAGGAGCAGGAAGACTATCGCAGGTAGAATTTGGAGTTCCGGTTCCATGGTGTCCTCGTTCCTCGTGGGGTGTGTAGAGGTGAGATTTTTCCCTTCGGAATTCCTGTTTCTGCCGTGTTTTTATCCGCGGTGAATCCGCCCCGGAAAAGGTCGCGGATTGGCCTGTCATAGTAGTGTGGGCGGTACATTGTCTCCCGCCTGTCTGTTGGCGGTGACCGCCGTGCTGTTTGTTTGTACCGCCATGGCCGTTAGAGTGTTAAAGTAGCTGTCTTTGTTGGCGGTTTCCGCCACGGTCGTAATTGCTATTTTTTTACCGCTGGTCTGTTGGCGGTCTTACCGCCGCTTTAACACCATCCGCCAGGGTTGTAATGACCCACTAAGTGTTTACTTAGCTCTCTTATGAGAGATGAGTCAGATACTGTTTTCCATAAAGCTGGAGTGAGAAATGTTACCCTCCCTGAGACTAGGTGTGATGGTTCCCCATTCAATTTAGTTTTGACAGTAGTCTGAGATCAGCTGAGGAAGATGTATCATGATAGGCTGGACGTTGTGTCCCTCATGACTAAATCAAAGCAGCCGAATGAGGACCCTGCTTAGTTTCTCAGTAGGGTGAAAGAAAAATGGATTAAAGAAGTAGATCAGGGTAAAGAAGTTCTAGGGGGAAATTGTAGGAAGTTGGCTCTGTATGTATTATTTCAAAGTAAGAAATAGCATGCACAGAGTCCAAGGGTTCACTTAGAGGTAAGATAGTGGCAAAAAGAGATAATTCTAATGCTCTATTTTGTGGTAGTGGGGTCGAGCAGTAGGCTTATCAGAGGGTAGTGTTAAGCATTTGTTGTACACACACAAGCAATAAATGAGGAACACACACTCAAAAGACAATTCCAGGCCAATAGGTTTTTATATAGAAAAAATATCTTTTCTTAGTGTATTTTAAGAACCACAGGTTCAAAATTTACAAACAATACTTTAAATGAAAGGTATTTCACTCAGGTATCTTAGGAACTTTGAATCATCACAATAGCATGTACAGTTTTGGCAAAAATGGCAATAAGCTATTTTAAAATTGGACACAGTGCAAAAGTCATCAGTTCCTGGGGGAGGTAAGTATTTGTTAGGTTCACAGGTAAGTAAAGCACTTACAGGGTTAAAAGTTGAGTCCAAGGTAGCCCACCGTTGGGGGTTCAAAGCAACCCAAAAGTTACCACACCAGCAGCTCAGGGCCGGTCAGGTGCAGAGGTCAAAGTGGTGCCCAAAACACATAGGCTTCAATGGAAATAGGGGTGCCTCAGTTCCAGTCTGCCAGCAGGTAAGTACCCGCGACTTCGGAGGGCAGACCAGCGGGGTTTTGTAGGGCACGGGGGGGACACAAGTCAGCACAGAAAGTACACCCTCAGCGGCACAGGAGCGGCCAGGTGCAGGGTGCAAACAGGCGTCGGGTTTGCAATAAGATTCAATGGGAGACCCAGGGGTCTCTTCAGTGATGCAGGCAGGCAAAGGGGGGGCTCCTCGGGGTAGCCACCACCTGGGCTAGGAAGAGGGCCTCCTGGGAGTCGCTCCTGCACTGGAGTTCGGTTCCTTCAAGTCCTGGGGGCTGTGGGTGCAGTGTCTTTACCAGGCGTCGGGTTCATTAAAGCAGGCAGTCGCAGTCAGGGGGAGTCTCTGGGTTCCCTCTGCAGGCGTCGCTGTGGTGGCTCAGGGGGTCAACTCTGGCTACTCACGGGCTCACCGTTGCCGGGGAGTCCTCTCTGTAGAGTTAGTTTTCCACAGGTCGAGCCGGGGGCGTTGGGTGCAGAGTGGAAAGTCTCACGCTTCCGGCGGGAAACGTGTGGTCTTTCAAAGTTGCTTCTTTGTTGCAAAGTTGCAGTTTTGTGGAACAAGGCCGCTGTCCTCTGGAGTTTCTTGGTCCTTTTAGATGCAGGGTAGTCCTCTGAGGCTTCAGAGGTCGCTGGACCCTGGGGGACGTGTCGCCGTTGCAGTTTTTTCTTGAAGTGGGGAGACAGGCCGGTAGGGCTGGGGCCAAAGCAGTTGGTGTGTCTCCATCTTCTCTGCAGGGCTTCAGGTCAGCAGTCCTTCTTCGTCTTCAGGTTGCAGGAATCTATATTCCTCGGTTCTGGGAGCCCCTAAATACTCAATTTAGGGGGGGGTTTAGGTCTGGGAGGGCAGTAGCCAGTGGCTACTATCCTTGAGGGGGGCACATCCCTATTCCTATTGGGGGAATCCTCCAAAATCAAGATGGAGTATTTCTAAAGGCAGGGGTCACCTCAGCTCAGGACACCTTAGGGGCTATCCTGACTGGTGGGTGACTCCTCCTTGTTTTTCTCATTATCTCCCCTGGACTTGCCGACAAAAGTGGGGGCTGTATCCAGGGGGCGGGCACCTCCACTAGCTGGAGTGCCCTGGGGCATTGTAACACGAAGCCTGAGCCTTTGAGGCTCACTGCTAGGTGTTACAGTTCCTGCAGGGGGAGGTGTGAAGCACCTCTACCCAGAGCAGGCTTTTGTTTCTGTCCTCAGAGAGCACAAAGGCCCTCACCACATGGGGTCAGAAACTCGTCTCTCAGCAGCAGGCTGGCACATACCAGTCAGTCCTGCACTGAACAATTGGGTAAAATACAGGAGTTATCTCTAAGATGCCCTCTGTGTGCATTTTCTAATAAATCCAACACTGGCATCAGTGTGGGTTTATTATTCTGAGAAGTTTGATACCAAACTTCCCAGTATTCAGTGTAGCCATTATGGAGCTGTGGAGTTCGTTTTTGACAAACTCCCAGACCATATACTTAATATGGCCACACTGTACTTACAATGTCTAAGAATAGACTTAGACACTGTAGGGGCATATTGCTCATGCAGCTATGCCCTCACCTGTGGTATAGTGCACCCTGCCTTAGGGCTGTAAGGCCTGCTAGGGGGTGACTTACCTATGCCACAGGCAGCATTTTGTGTGCATGGCATCCTGAGGGGGATGCCATGTCGACTTTGCCTTTTTCTCCCCACCAACACAAACAATCTGCAATGGCAGTGTGCTTGTGTTAGGTGAGGGGTCCCTGAGGGTGGCACAACATATGCTGCAGCCCTTAGGGACCTTCCCTGGTCACAGGGCCCTTGGTACCACTGGTACCTTTTACAAGGGACTTATCTGTGTGCCAGGGGTGTGCCAATTGTGGAAACAATGGTACATTTTAGGTGAAAGAACACTGGTACTGGGGCCTGGTTAGCAGGGTCCCAGCACACGTCTCAGTCAAGTCAGCATCAGTATCAGGCACCAGGTGGGGGGTAACTGCAACAGGGAGCCATTTCCTTACACCCTCATCACAACATTGGCGGTAAAAGCTGCTTACCGCTGTGCAGAAGACAGCCAACACACCGCCGCGGAAATCCGCCACAGCTATTATGACAAAGAGCTCGGAATCCGCCAAAATTCAGACACCCACACAAGTTCGCCACACCAAAGGTCAGTGATAAACTGGCGAAAACAAATCCTCCACCGTCACGCCAACAGAAATACGCCCACACTATCACGACCCACGAATCCACGTGGCGGTCTTTCAACCGCGGTATTCCATTGGCGGTACACACCGTTGCGTCAAAATACACATACATTTACAAAACACAGCCACATTGGACAAATCGAAATACACACACCTGATACACATACACACACCACTCCCACACACCCATTACAATATAAAACACACACCCACATCACTCACAAACCCCTACGACCAGAATTACTGAGAGAAGGCCAGAGAGAGACACCACCAACAACTACCAAGCATCCACAGGCACACAATACCATCACCCACAGAACTTCCACGCACCTCACACAACACACCACTAAATATCACCACACTTATCACTACACACACCACCCCACACATCACCCACACCACCCCATGGCACGGCAAAGACACCCCAGGTTCTCTGAGGAGGAGCTCAGGGTCATGGTGGCATAAATCGTCCGGGTAGAGCCACAGCTATTCGGATCACAGGTGCAGCACACCTCCATAGCAAGGAAGATGGAGCTATGGCGCAGAATAGTGGACAGGCTCAACGCACTGGGACAGCACCCAAGAAATAGGGATGACATCAGGAAGAGGTGGAATGACCTATGGGGGGAGGTGCGTTCCGTGGTCTCAAGACACCACCTTGCGGTTCAGATGACTGGCGGTGGACCCCCACCTCCTTCCCCACAACTAACAACATGGGAGGAGCAAGTCTTGGCGATTCTGCATCCTGAGGGCCTGGCAGGAGTAGATGGAGGAATGGACTCTGGTAAGTCAAATCTTAACTATTACATCCCCCACCCTACTTGCATGCTATCACAAATGCCCACCCTGACCCTCACCCCCATCACTCCAACTCCTCACAAATGTCCCAACATCACAAACCACACATCCTAACACCAAGCCCTGCATGCAACAACAAAGCATGGACACCCATCACCAATGCATGGCCACTGCACATACCCATACACCCCCATAAACCACCATCACATAAGGTCCCACACAGGAATGCAAGCACTGGGGTACACGGTCACCCACCTATTGCACACCATAGCACACACAGATGTAATAAACATACTTTTAAACCCCTGCAGGACCCCTACCTAACGTCACCGGACAGGAGGGTCCACACATGTCCACACCACCAACAGAAGAGGCCCACAGTGATGACAGCAGCTCTGTCATACTGTATCTAGATGACCAGCCCGGCCCATCGGAGACCTCGGGATAGTCGATTCCCCTCACACAGTCACAGGCCACCACAGAGCTTCCCCCCCTCTGGAAACACCAGCACAGCACCCACCCAGCGGGCCCATACCTCTGTCCCAGGACACTTCAATCAGCAGTGTGTCCACCACTACAGGGAACCCAGGCTAACCCACCACCCCAACAACAACAGGGACCTGGGGGCAGTGGTAGTGGGCACACGGTTCAGGGGACAGAGGCCCAGGGAAACAGGGGAACTGGGAGGGCTGCTGTGCGACAGGGGGAGGACAGGCCAAGGGAACCCACTCTCCACAAGGCCCTCTCCAACATCATGGGAGCCTACCACCACTCCCAGGAGACAATGGCAACAGTACTGTCCAAGTTTCAGGAGACCCAGCGCCTGCAGGAGGAACAGTATTTGGGCTTCAGGAAGGAACTCAGATCCATCAATTCCACCCTGGGCACCATCGTAGGGGCGCTGAAGGAAGTACTCAACACCAGGAGGGACATTGTGGCACAAGGGGGCCCTGACACTAGCCTGGACGATGAACTGCCCACCACCTCCGCCAGCGCTAGTGGACAGAACACCCCACCACAGGACCACCACACCAGGACCCCACACCCTTCAGATGGAGAACCACCCCACAAACGGTCCCTGAGATCCAGGACAAAGACAGAGAACAATGCCAAGACCCCCACCAAGAAATGAGACCGCCCTGAATGTCATCCTTCTGTCCCACTTTGTCACCATGTCCATCCATCAACTACCCCAGCTCCACTTCCTATGCCCATTTGGGCAATGCACCTGTGAGACTAATAGACTGGACTCTGCCATGGACATTCCTCCACCATCACCCCTCACCATTTCACAGTCCCCTACAATATTGAGCACTTAAATAAACACCCTTGAAGCACAAAACAATCTGGAGTCTGTCTGTGATTTTGAAATAGTGTATTAGCAATTACAGTGTCAAAATGCTCTTTCAAATGTAATGTCAACATACTTATGTCACACAGCTCTAGTCCATGAGGAAATACAGCAGATGTCACACAGTGGGACCCACATCTGTGAAATCGAAAGGGAAAGTGACAACTCAGTGACCATACACTGGGTGAAAACGACAGACAGTAGAGAGGTAGTAGTGTTAAAGTACATGTAGTATGCAGGTTTGTATTCTTACCTGTGTCTCACTGGAAATATTGCAGGATCACCGAGTTCATGTTGTCGATGTCCTCTTCTTCAGCTTCCTCGTCTTTACTGTCCACAGGCTCCACAGCTGCAACAACACCGCCATCTGGACCATCCTCCTGCAGAAAAGGCACCTGTTGTCGCAAAGCTAAGTTGTGAAGCATACAGCAGGCCACGATGATCTGGCACACCTTCTTTGGTGAGTAGAATAGGGATCCACCTGTCATATGAAGGCACCTGAACCTGGCCTTCAGGAGGCCGAAGGTCCGCTCTATTATCCGCAGAGTTCGCCCATGGGCCTCATTGTAGCGTTCCTCTGCCCTTGTCCTGGGATTCCTCACTGGGGTCAGTAGCCATGACAGGTTGGGGTAACCAGAGTCACCTGCAAATGGTGAGGGACAACTGTTAGACACACACTAACCTGTAGGGATATCCCCAGACCCAGTAAACCATTCCCATTGACTTGCTTCCAGGTGCTCACCTAATAGCCAGACACGGTGCATCTGGAGTTGCCCCATCACATAAGGGATGCTGCTATTCCGCAGGATGTAAGCATCATGCACTGAGCCAGGGAATTTGGCATTAACATGGGAGATGTACTGGTCTGACAAACACACCATCTGCACATTCATGGAATGATAACTCTTCCGATTTCTGTACACCTGTTCACTCCTGCGGGGGGTACCAAAGCCACATGTGTCCCATCAATGGCGCCTATGATATTGGGGATATGTCCCAGGGCATAGAAGTCACCTTTCACTGTAGGCAAATCCTCCACCTGAGGGAAAACGATGTAGCTCTGCATGTGTCTCAGCAGTGCAGACAACACTCTGGACAACACGTTGGAAAACATAGGCTGGGAGATCCCTGATGCTATGGCCACTGTTGTTTGAAATGACCCACTTGCAAGCAAATGGAGTACTGACAGCACTTGCACTTGAGGGGGGATTCCTGTGGGATGGCGGACAGCTGACATCAGGTCTGGCTCCAACTGGGCACACAGTTCCAGGATTGTGGCACGATCAAGCCTGTAGGTGATGATCACATGTCTTTCCTCCATTGTCGACAGGTCCACCAGCGGTCTGTACACCGGAGGATGCCGCCATCTCCTCACATGTCCCAGCAGACGGTGCCTATGAAGGACAACAGCGAGCTCAGAGTCAACCAACTCAGAGGTATGTACCCACAGCTTACACAGAACACGAATCCTAATCCAAAATTTGCCCTGTATGAGTGTTGAGGCAAGGCCTAGGTATGTGTGACGCAGTAAAGAATTAAGCCATGTGGGCCCCTGAAATGGCGGCTGCCTGACCTGTAAAGTGGGTGTGGCAGTGGGTCAGGTGATAATAAGGACTCGGATGCTTGGGTGGGTGAGAAACGGTGAATTTATTGAAGTTTTAAGGTTATTTGCTTTGTTCAAATTTATAGGGGTGGTGCCCTCCTCCTCACAGAATGTCTCTTCTCTGTCTTTTCCCAGGTTCCCTCTTGGTCGGCGAAGCTTTTCTTCTTGGGCTCCCAGACGCACCGGAAAAGAGGAATGGAAATAAAGGTAAGTTGGGGTTGTAACGAGGTATAAGTCGTATTAAGAGTAGAGTAGAGAGGGGGAGAGAGAGGGAGGGAGAGGGAGAGAGAGAGAGAGCTCCCAGGGACGTGTGTAAAGTTGTGAAATTAGCAGATGAGTGAACAATCACCTCTTAGTGCTCTTTTCAGAAAATAGGGTTCTATCCCAAGTGCTCTTTAAGTTTGGCTGAGCTAGGGAAGTCTTAAGTTTTTAAGTCCCCTTTTCACCTTAATCCTGCTCTTCTCCTTTTTGCCCTCTCCAGATTCTTCCCTCCCCTCTCCCCGTACTATCCCTCCCCTCTCCCCTCCTGCCGTCACTCTCCCCTTTTTGAAAGAAACTGTCCTTTATGAAGGACCGTACCTTTGATAGCCACGTCCCTCCTGGGACGTGGCAGAGTTTGCGCGTTGCAGATCTCTTCTTTGCCCAAGGATGGCCGTTTATCTTCAGGGGAACCTCGCTGTTCCCGTTCCTGCTCCCGTCTTCCGTGTCTTCTCTCCTCTCCTCCTCGTTGTCGGTGTTATTTTCTTCCTTCGTCCGTCGCGCGCTGAGTCCGTCGTCTATTTCAGCCCTTTCGGGAACCCGGACATCCGGGTTCCCTAGTTGGTTTCTGGCGTCCCCGTTGCCCTGGCAACTGGGCGAGTTGTCGTCCCTGCCGCAGGAGCGGAACACTGTTTCCGACTCTGCGGCGTCCGGAGCCGCGTTATCAGATAACCGGCTACACACCCCATCCCAAGATTGGGACTGATACAGTGCCAAAGGATCCGGAATGCGAGACAGATAGTCCGCAGGCCCCTGGAGAGTACCCGGAATATGACGGATCTGAAAAGAGAAGGGCTGAAGTTCCATAAACCACCAAAGTATTCGGGAGTTGGAATCCTTATTGGAGGCTAACCAAGTCAAAGGAGCATGATCTGTAAACAGCACGAAAGGGCGGCCCAGTAAATAATACCGGAGATTGTCCACAGCCCACTTGATAGCCAAACACTTGCGTTCAATAATCGGATAATTACATTTCCTAGGAAGCAATTTCCTACTAATGTAAACAATGGGGTGGTCCTGCCCCTCGTCGTCGGTCTGTGAAAGCACAGCCCCTAACCCCAGGTCCGAAGCATCAGTATGGAGATGGAAAACCTTGGAAAAGTCAGGACATTGTCAGACCGGTTCTGTAGTGAGGCTTGCTTTCAAGTGGTGGAAACTAGATAATTGTTTATCAGATAGGGAAGGTATTTTTGACGGGAAGTTTTTCTTGAGGAGATCAGTGAGGGGGCGGCTAAGGTAGAATATTGAGGTATAAAGCGACAGTAATACCCAATTAACCCCAGGAAGGAGCGAAGCTCCCTTTTGGTAGTGGGTATAGGAACATGCTGAATGGCCTCGACCTTGCTTTTCTGTGGGCGGAGCTGGCCTTTCCCTATGAAATATCCCAGATCTGCAATGTGGTCATATCCCAGATTGCATTTCTTTGGGTTGGCTGTGAGACCGGCTTTATGTAGTGTGAGGAATATTTCATGGAGGTGGGTAAGATGGTCATCCCAGGTGTTGCTGAATACCACAATATCGTCTAAATATGCGGCAGCAAAATTTTGGAATGGTCTCAAAAGGTGGTCCATTAGTCTTTGGAATGTGGCTGGGGCCCCATGGAGTCCGAAAGGGAGTACCATAAAGTGGTAGAGCCCTGACTGAGTGGAGAACGCTGTTTTTTCTTTATCAGCTGGCGCGAGGGGTATTTGCCAGTATCCCTTGGTTAAATCTAGGGTTGACATATTACGGGCTTTTCTCAATTTTTCCAGTAAGTTATCAACTCTGGGTATGGGATATGTGTCAAATAGTGAAATTTAATTCAATCGGCAGAAGTCAATACAGAATCGTATTGAACCGTCAGGCTTTGGCACTATGACAACGGGGGAGCACCAAGGGCTCGTCGATGGTTCTATTACTTTCAGTTTTAGCATATTTTGTACTTCTTCTTCTATTAAGTGTCGGCGGGCTTCGGGAATAGGGTAGGGTCGTAATCTTATCACTTTTCCCTCAGGTGTTCTTATATGATGTTGGATTAGATTGGTTTTTCCAGGAATATACGAGAAGAACTGTTTATGATTTTTTAACAAGTTCTCTAGTTGGGTCTTCTGATACCCTGTGAGATCGGTATTGATATGGGGATTCTCTACTTTCTCCTCAGTGTCTGCAGGATATAACTCTATGTCTAATGGTTCTTCCGGGGTTACTAGGAAACCTGTAGCCGACTGGTTTGGTGCTGTTGTAGGTTCTTCCCAAGGTTAACATGGTAAATCTGTGTTCTTTTGGGGTGTTGGGACAACTCTATCAGGTAAGTAACCAGGGATATGACTTTTAAGATGGTGTACGGGCCCTGCCATCTAGCTCAGAGTTTATTATCGGAGCAAGGCCTTAATATCAGAACCTTATCATTCGGTTGGAAATACCGGGGTTTTGTTCCTTGGTCGTAATACCTTTTTTGGTTACTTTGGGACTTTTCTAGACGTTTACGCATGTCTTCCCATACGGACTGTAGGTGAGTTTTCAGTTTATGTATGTATGCTAATAGAGGTTTTTCCTCCTCCCCCTCTTCTTCCCATAATTCCGCTGCCATGTCTAACAGACTACGGGGTTGTCTATCAAAGACCAGTTCAAAGGGGCTGTGTCCTGTTGAAGCCTGTTCATGTGTTCTTATGGCATATAGGACTAAAGGGAGCTTTTGATCCCAATCACGTCCAGATTCAGAGCCTGTTTTCCGTAGCAGTGTTTTTATAGTACGGTTATACCGCTCAACCAGCCCATCCGTCTGGGGGTGATAAACCGAGGTCTTTATTTGCTTGATCCCAAGGATCTTACAGATGTTATTCATTAGTGAAGACATAAAGGGTGTTCCCTGATCAGTCAGGATTTCCTGGGGAAACCCGACTCTGGAAAAGAAAGTGATCATAGCTTGTGCTACTGTTTTAGATGTCATACTAGAAAGGGGTATAGCCTCAGGATACCTTGTAGCATAATCTACTAACACTAGAGTATATGTGTCCTTTTGTGGAGGGTAAGAGAGGACCTACCAAGTCCATACCTATCCTGGAGAAAGGGACTTCAATGATAGGGAGGGGATGAAGTGGTGCTTTCCTTTGGGGTCCCGGATCTATTAATTGACACCAGGGACACTGGGCACAGTATCGTCTAAGTTGGGCATAAACCCCGGGCCAATAAAATCTCCTCAGTAAATTTTCTTCGGTCTTTTCCCTACCATAGTGTCCCCCTCCTGGTTGGTTGTGGGCCAAAAAGAGTACCTGTAAGCGATAGGGTTCAGGTACTACTAGTTGTCTTTTCTCGATGTTATTATGTTTTACGAGCCTATAAAGAAGATTTTTATGTACAATGAAGTAGGGACCCACCTCATTAGTAGACTCAGATTTCGCTGTTCTCCAAGCATTACATAGTGATGGATCTTCTCGTTGACTGATTCTGAAAGGTGGGGGTGGAGGGACTGTAAGGTTGGCCACTACCTTCTCTATGTCCTTTCCCTTTCTAGTAGTCCAATATTGTTGCTTTATTTGTCTCTTTTACCGTCTGGTAGGTTTTGGACGATATGGTTTTTCTTCAATAGGACTATCATGAAATGGGGCTTCTGCCTACCAAGTCTCTGGCCTAGTTTGCGATTTCACCCTGTTCAACAGCTCGGGGAACCGTATATAGTCCGTACCCAATATACAGTCTTCCACTAAGCGGTCCATAACCCCTACTGACAGTAAGTCATGGGTATCTTCCCACTCTAGGCTTACGAGGGACGGGGGTAGTTGTTTTTGTCCCCGTGTATACAACAGATCGATACCCATTGGTTGGTGTTTTGTTCTGAGGGGTGTAGTACATCAGCTCTAACCACAGATTGACTACACCCGAGTCTATAAGAGCCTAGAGCTGTCTCCCATTTATCTTAACGGTTTGTTTGTATTTAGGATCACCCCCACCGGTACACAAGACTCTTCCTCTAGTAACCCCGATCTCCATGGTTTCAGGGTTTTCCTTTTTCCGGGGGCATATTCGGGCTATATGGCCCCACTCGCCACAGCTATAACACTATGGTTGCTGCATAGGTGGATTTTCTCCGAGCCTGGGATGTCCAGGTTCTTCTATGGGTTTCCGCAAAAAGTTCCTTAACGGCACAGGTGGGGGTCTCAGTGATGTCTTAGGGCTTAGGTTCTTGAAGTCGATTGACCTGTGGTAAGCACAAGCTAAGTCCACAGCCATATCAGTATTGACATTTGGGTGTTGTCTTATCCAGCTCCGAGTGGAGGGTGGAAGAGATTCCAAATATTGTTCTAAGATTACTGCCTTTATAATGTCCTCCCTCTCTGTACCTATAGGTCCCAGCCATTTCAACCCCAGGTCCTTGACTTTATAATAGAATGTTCGGGGATCCTCTGTCTGTCCCCATTTAATCTTCTGGAATCATAGACGATAGTACTCAGAGTCATGACCTACCCTCTCTAATATGCTCCTTTTAACGTCTTTGTAGGGTGCGGTGCCATCCGGATTAGCGGCCTGATAAGCCGTTTGGAGGATACCAGTCAACAAGGGTGCTATGTATTGCCCCCACTGGTCTTCTGGCCATTGGGCAGAGGAGTCCACTCTTTCATAGTTAGTAAAGAAAGCGTCTGGATCCTCTCCTTCTTGGTACTTCTGGAGGACTGAGCTAGGTACATTGGGATGGACCTTGCTTGCTGCAATGGTATCCATGAGCTTTTGGAGGGCCGTCTCATGCACTAATTGATTATTAGCCATGATGGTGGCCTGGCTTTTTAGCGCACTCTGAAGTGCCTCTCGGTCCTCCTTAGCCTCCCTTTGATGGGCCTCCCATACTAGCTGAAGGTGTTGTTGCCCTTCAGCTAGCTGTTGTATCATGTCCTCCAGAGTGGGTTTGTCCCCCATTGTCTCTTCCTTTCCGTGTATCCTTTTATCACCGTTCAAAATCCCACTTCTGACACCATTGTGGCAGTGGGTCAGGTGATAATAAGGACTCGGATGCTTGGGTGGGTGAGAAACTGTGAATTTATTGAAGTTTTAAGGTTATTTGCTTTGTTCAAATTTATAGGGGTGGTGCCCTCCTCCTCACAGAATGTCTCTTCTCTGTCTTTTCCCAGGTTCCCTCTTGGTCGGCGAAGCTTTTCTTCTCGGGCTCCCAGACGCACCGGAAAAGAGGAATGGAAATAAAGGTAAGTCGGGGTTGTAACGAGGTATAAGTCGTATTAAGAGTAGAGTAGAGTAGAGAGGGGGAGAGATATATATATATATATATATATATATATATCCCTGGGATGTGTGTAGAGTTGTGAAATTAGCGGATGAGTGAACAATCACCTCTTAGTGCTCTTTTCAGAAAATAGGGTTCTATCCCAAGTGCTCTTTAAGTTTGGCTGAGCTAGGGAAGTCTTAAGTTTTTAAGTCCCCTTTTCACCTTAATCCTGCTCTTCTCCTTTTTGCCCTCTCCAGATTCTTCCCTCCCCTCTCCCCGTACTATCCCTCCCCTCTCCCCTCCTGCCGTCACTCTCCCCTTTTTGAACGAAACTGTCCTTTATGAAGGACCGTACCTTTGTTAGCCACGTCCCTCCTGGGACGTGACGGAGTTCGCGCGTTGCAGCTCTCTTCTTTGCCCAAGGATGGCCGTTTATCTTCAGGGGAACCTCGCTGTTCCCGTTCCTGCTCCAATCTTCCGTGTCTTCTCTCCTCTCCTCCTCGTTGTCGGTATTATTTTCTTCCTTCGTCCGTCGCACGCTGAGTCCGTCGTCTATTTCAGTCCTTTCGGGAATCCGGACATCCGGGTTCCCTAGTTGGTTTCCGGCATCCCCGTTGCCCTGGCAACTGGGCAAGTCGTCGTCCCTGCCGCAGGAGCAGAACACCGTTTCCGACTCTGCGGCGTCTGGAGCCGCGTTATCAGATAACCGGCTACAGTGGGACAATGAGATGTGGGGTAACTGCACTGGCGTTGTACACCGTCGCGGTAGGCGGTCGAAGACTGCAGCGCAATTCTGCATTGGTTAACATTGGACCCTATGGGTCCCAGGAGCCAATGAACGCCGGTGGTGATGGTACGCACCGCCGCAGACGTGACCGCCATTTTCTATCTGTTCAATCACTCGATACCTGATCTTCGACAGGAGAGGACCTACACTGCATGTGCTGCTGTGACCTCGGTCTGGAAGAGACAATGGCTTGTGCGTCTGGGGAAAGGGCCCCTGCCTTCACATCGGAGGAGTTGGAGAAACTCGTGGATGGGGTCCTCCCCCAGAACACGCTACTCTACGGTCCTCCAGACAAACAGGTAAGTACACTGGGAGCATGTTGTATGGGCTATGCCTGTGTGGAGTGGGGTGGATGAAAGATGTGGGGGGGAGATTGAGGCGTGCATGAAACGACGGTGAGTGCATGTGCCACATGGCAGTGGTAGGGATGGGGGCCAATGACTGTGACGGTGCAGTTGGTAATAACTTTTCTTTTCCCCCTGTACAATTCATGTAGGTCAGCGCCCACCAGAAAAAGGATATTTGGCGTGCCATCGCCAAGGACGTCCGGACCCTGGGGGTCTACCACAGATGGAGCACCCACTGCCGTAAGAGTTGGGAGGACATTTCGCCGCTAGAGAAAGAAGATGGCGGAGGCCCAGCTGGGGATGTCCTCCCAATGTGGGAGGGGTGCCCGTCGCACCATGACCCCCCCTGATGTTCAGGATCCTTGCGGTGGCGTACCCTGAGTTGGATGGGCGCTTGAGGGCATTACAGCAGCCACAAGGGGATGAGTACACTCTCATTCTGCTGATTTTGCGCGCAGTGGAGGTGTCTGGGTGGGGGAGGTGGGCTGTGGGTTTCCCTAGGCCAGGGCAAGTGTGCTAGATAGGTCCCCTTGTTCTGGCAGACCCTGTGGTACCCCACCCCACCTGTGTACAGTGCCAAGTACACCTAGTCAGGCTCCTGTGTCATCCATGTGTGCAGATGTCGGCCAGAGCCTTGTAGGCCATGTCCCAGGTGGAGCCCAAGTGTGCGGCGTAGTGCAGGGGGCTTCTGTGTCTGTCGTGTCCGCCAATGGTAGCGGTAAGACTCAACATGTCTTTCTTCTGTCGTCGTCCCCCTTTTTGTGGTCTCCCTGTTCTTGTGTGCATTAGCATCATCAGGCGGAGGAGCAGTGGCACCGGAGCAGGAGGGAGCTGCATCCCACATGGCCCTGGAGGGCGAGACAACGGACTCGGAGTTCACCAGTGGGACGGAGGGCGAGGGGAGCTCCATGGTGGGGACAGGAGCTGACACCAGTGACACGGACTCGTCCTCTGATGGGAGCTCCCTTGTGGTGGCGGCAACGTCTGTGCCCCCGCATCTACAGGTACAGCGGCCACCCCCCCACCAGCACTGCACTCCCAGCAGCCCCTCAGCCTTTGCCCCGTGCCCGCTTACCCAGGAGGGTGGGCATCACCTTCGCCCCAGGCACCTCAGGCCCTGCCCCAGTCAGCCCTGCTGCCCTCAGTGAGGAGGCCATTGACCTCCTCAGGTCCCTCACTGTTGGGAAGTCTACCATTTTGAATGCCATCCAGGATGTAGAAAGGTAGTTGCAACAAACAAATGCATTCCTGGAGGACGTTCATTCTGGTCAGGCGGGCCTTCAGCAAGCTTTTCAGACTCTGTCCTCAGCACTGATGGCAGCCATTGTCCCTGTCTCTAGCCTCCCCCCTCCAACTTCCTCCACCCAGACCCAATCCCCTCTACCTCAGCCTATCCCAAGCACGCCTTCAGACCAGCATGCACACACCTCAACACACAAGGGAAGCTCAGGCAAACATAAGCACCACACATCCCACAGGCACTCACGCAGGCATCAGACACATGCAGACACAACAACATCCACTGCCTCCACTGTGTCCCCCTCCTCATTGTCTCCCTCTTCCCTCCCAGTCTCGTCTCCACTCACACATGCATGTACTACATCTAGAGCCACTACTTCCATCACCAGCACACACACCACCACACCCCGCTCGCGTGCAGTCACCACCCCCACTACCATTCACACATCCCCTGTGTCCTCTCCCAGTGTGTCTGTGACGCCCCCTCCCAAGATACACAAACGCAGGCACATACCCTCCCAACAGCCATCCACCTCACGACAGCCTCCAGCGCATGCACCTTCACCCAAAGTCACCAAACGAACACCTCCTACAACCACAACCTCTTCCTCCACTCCCAAACCCCCTCCAGCTACCCGTCCCAGTGTTCCCAAGAAACTTTTCCTGGCCAACCTTGACCTCTTTCCCTCACCTCCCCCACCCCATCTGTCTCCTTGGGCCCGACTCTCCAGGTCCCAACCTAGCACCTCAGCCACAACATCTCCGGGGCCAGTGGTGCCTGTAGTCACCGGAATCTGGAGTGCACCGGGCCACCAGGGCAGCCAGTGTGGCACAGAGCCACAGCACGGACAGTCCCCCACCTGTCAAGCATCAAAAGTTGGCCAGTGCCCGGCGGGAGAGGGGGAAGAATCCAGCCACCAAAGCCGCTCCCAGGGGTACAGGTGGGAGTGTGGAGTCAGCTGCGACACCTTCCAAGGTGGGAAAGGGCCACAAGAAAGTCAGCAAGTCTGGGAAGAGCAGCACAGTGGAGAAGACCGCCATCATCCCCGCTGCCCAGGAGGCCACTGCCATCATCTCGCTGCCCAGGAGGCCACCGCCAGCGCCAGCCCTGCTGCCCAGGAGGCCACCGCCATCATCCCCCACTGCCCAGGAGGCCACTGCCATCATCCACGCTGCCCAGGAGGCCAACGCCATCATCCCCGCTGCCCAGGAGGCCACCGCCAGCACCAGCCCTGCTGACCAGGAGGCCACCGCCATCATCCCTGCTGCCCAGGAGGCCACCTCCATCATCCCCACTGCCCAGGAAGCCACTGCCAGCCCTGCTGCCCAGGAGGCCACCACCATCATCCCCGCTGCCCAGGAGGCCACCGCCATCATCCCTGCTGCCCAGGAGGCCACCACCAACACCAGCCCTGCTGCCCAGGAGGCCACCGCCATCATCCCCGCTGGCCAGAAGGGCCACAGCCATCATCCCCGCTGCCCAGGAGGCCACCGCCATCATCCCCGCTGCCCAGGACAGGACCGCCAGCACCCGCCCCGCTGGGCCAAACAGGACCGCCAGCAGCTGAGTCACTGCAAAGGACCCCTCCGCCACAAGCACTTCTGAACAGGGCACCGCCGCCACAAGCACCGATGAACAGGGCACCGCCGCAACAAGCACCGCTGCCAATGACACCGCCGCAACAAGCACTGCTGGCCCATTAGCGCCAAGGGCACTGACGCTACTGAGTCCGTCACGAGCAGGATGAAGCACTCTGGGCACAAAGCCCCCTCCAGAACCAGTGGAGACAAACATCCACTACCTCTGTCCTTGGCATGATGAAGCACTCTGGGCAAAAAGCCCCCTCCCCCTCCAGAACCAGTGGAGACAAACATCCACTACCTCTGTCCTTGTCAGGATGAAGCACTCTGGGCACAAAGCCCCCCTTCAGAACCAGTGGAGACTGTTATCCACTTGAGAGACTGTGGCTTTGCACTCCCCAGGATGGAACAGTGGGCAACCCACCCACTCTAGAGACTTGAGAGACTGTGGCTTTGCACTCCCCAGGATGGAACAGTGGGCATGTGGCCCCCTCGTGGATTTGGCGTCGTGCACTCAACCGGCTGAGGTGCCCCCCCTTTCCCTTCCCCCTGAGGTGCCTGTTTTATTGCTATCTGATGCCCCTGCAGTGTTCTCTCCGTCATTTTGAGGATTGAGTGTGGGCCTCGCTCATACTGTGTGGGCCCAGTGTTCCACGGACTCCAATGGAGCACTACCTGGACTACTAATTTTGGTGTATATTTTGTTTATAGTGTATATATATATTTTTGCGTACTGGAGTTTAATATATTACAATGGTTTCACTCATTTCCTTTTGTCTTTGCATTCTTCCAGGGGGGGTGGGAGGTGTAACTGTAATGTATCATGCTGTATTAGTGTGTGTGTTGTCGTCGGTGAGGGTGGGGGTTTTGCGTGTTGCGTTTGTGTGTCACTGTTTTTTCCCTCCCCCCCTCCCCTGTGTCATAGGTGCAGTACTCACTGTGGTCTTCACCACCGGCGTTCGTGCTCCTGGTAGAGGAGCAAGAAGATAAGGGCTGGCAGGATGTGGAGTTCGGGTTCCATGGCATCCGGATTCCTCGTGGGGTGTGTAGAGGTGAGCGTTTTCCCTTCGAAGTCCTGTTTCCGCCGTGTTTTTGTCTGCGGTGAATCCGCCCGGAAAAGGTGGCAGATTTTTAGGTTGTGATACTGTGGGCGGTACATTGTCCTCCACCTGTCTGTTGGTGGTGACCGCCACGCTGTTTGTTTGTACCACCGTGGCGGTCGGAGTGTTAAAGTGGCTGTCTTTGTTGGCGGTTTCCGCCACGGTCGTAATTCCATTTTGTTTACCGCCGGCCTGTTGGCGGTCTTCCCGCCCTTTAACACCGACCGCCAGGGTTGTAATGAACACCAAAGTGTCATGCTGTGTGTTTCATGAAAACTGTACAAAATGTAAGCAGTCAGGTACATCATTCGACTGGGAGGCATGAGTTTGAAGAGCCTGGCAGAACTGTTGAAAGATGACTGGCACTCTTTCCTGGAGAAACAATTACCATTAACAACGGAATAGCTTCTTGAATGCCAGAATGAAGTTGCTAATTGGAATGTCAGATACATCATGGACTTCAGCAATTGGAAGTTGAATTGCAAAGTTTTGAAAACTATGATGGCCAGATGGGATCCATGTGAAACAGATCTCTGTTCACCTGGAGACCGGATCCGGGAGAAAGTGCTGTGGGAGCATTCCTGCATGACTGGGCGATCAGAAATATGCCCCCCACATTTGCCAGACAGTAGGGGTGCCCACACAGGTTAGATAGCAAATCAGATTCTAGTGACATTTGGAGGTTGCAGCCTTCTGTTCCTCATGCCAATTGAACTATCATGGAATTTCTTGATAGCTTAGCTGGTAATTGCCAACATTTTGGAGGTCTACGGCGGGTAGCCTCACCATCTAGAAATGCAATGCCATCTCCGATGGATAGTGTGGCACAATTCAGGGGTGCTGGGTGCTGGATGATTCAGTAGTTGCTGCACAGTTCATTCAGCAAACATGGGTAGAAGGTATGATCAAGAGATACCGATTGGCATGAAGGAAATGGTCTTGTCATTAGCAGGAGATCAGAAGGGGGCAGGAATTCTCCATTTCTTGAATTTCCTTTCAGAGAACACTGACATTGGACTAGCCTACAGGACAATGAATAAACATTTGAGAATATTTTGGGATATGTAAGCTAATAAAATGAATTAGGGGCCAGATGTATCAAGCTTTTTTGCATTCGCAAACGGTGCGAATTGCAAAATTCGTCCGTTTGCGAATGCAAAAATGCCTTTCACTGTGTATGAAAGGCATTCGCAGTGCAATTTTAAAGAATCGCTAAAATAGCGATTCCTTAAAATTGTGACCCCATTTAGAGAATCGCAAATTGCGATTCTCTAAATTGGAAATCGCAAATAGGGAATTCCTATTTGCGATTTCCAAAGCACATGTATCAGGCATTTCCTAAATGCGAATTGGGCATTTAGGAAATGCAATTATCACAAATTAAAGTTTGGTGGTAACCATGTGCAAATTTAAAAAATGCATTATAAAGGCATTTTTTAAATTGACATGTAGCACACACATGCCCCTAAGGCATGTGTATGCTTCACATGTCCGTAAAAATATTTTTGGGGTGCTGCAGAGTGGGCCTTAGGTCCCCAGCACCCTGGGATTTGCATTTCCTAATTTGTGAATTCCTAACTGGAATTAGCAATTTGGGAAATGCAAAAACATTTGCAACAGGCCCATAGGTGCAAATGGGGTTGTATTCTCTATTTGCGATTCGGTAATATAGCATTTGCGAATTTTAAGAAATCGTTATTACTGAATAACAAAAATCATACATACCATTTTTCATTTCTTAAATAGCAATTTCT